>NW_028270149.1:27392051-32192051 GCF_037043375.1 Chiloscyllium plagiosum | reverse complement strand
ACCATTTTGCCAGGCCTTCACTATCACTGACTCAGACTTTGGAATTTCTTTCCTGACAGCACTGTGTGCTTACCTAACATCACATTAACTGCAGTACTTAAGAAGGCAGCTCACCACCACCTTCTCAAAGGTATTTAAAGAAGAGCCTTTGATTCTCAATTTCCATGAAAAATAACAAAGGAAATTGTATTGTCAGGTACTGTAAGCAGGATCAGCATTTGTTTAGAAATGCAAATTTGCCTGTGTGATGATTGACTCAATTTTCTTTTATTAAATTTGGCATTGTGTGTCTAATCTAATGACACTTAATAATTTTTCAGTAGGTTGAGTGTGCTGTAATTGTTTCTTGTCATTGTTAAGTCCAGATCATAAAATAATTTATCTCAAATAGAAGACTAGAACAAAGCACAGTACAGCACAAGAACAGGACCTTCAGCCCACCAAGCCTGTGCTGACACATGGTGCCTTTCTAACTTAAAATCCCTTGCCTCTATGCAGTCTGTATCCCTCTAATCCCTGCCTATTAGGTCCTAAAAAAATTCATATAAAAGAGGCCTATCACATGAAACAGGCTAAGTCTATAGACAGCTGGTGGCACACCACTTTATCAATGTTAACAGCACAGTAAGGTTACCAACCACATTTTTAGACCATTACTGTTCATAAATGGGAGACAAAGGGCACTCAAAATTGGTTCCAGTGTACTCAGGACATGAAGAAAAAAATGAGATTTAAAGAAAACTGAACCACTAAGTCACATGTGCAAAACTGACCTGCATGAGGCTCCTGCAAATTCAATTATCATCTCTCATGCCTATGTAAATGGTCAGCTCCTGTGATGTAGCAAATTCAATTAAAATATAAATGATTCAAATTCAATTCACTACTGGATAAACAACAGTAGGAAACCTCAGCTGTCAACACAACGAGGCAAGAGGCATGACCAATGAACATAGCCATTAATAATGTAATAATAATTGGATTTCAGATTTCTGCAGTGACAGGAAAAGAAATTTATCGTGAAAACTGTGAAAGAAAGAGCAGAAGAGTGCAAGCTTTTAATCAGAGGTAAAATAATTTACATTTCTAAACCTCTGCAGTTTCTTTACTGATTTTACCAGGTTAGACAGTGAAATTATTTCAGCTTTTCTGGGTTTACATTGTGTATACTCGAGGGAGTGGCATGTTTCAGTTAATTGAAGTGGAGGAAATGGTCAGATTTTGCCAGAACAAACCACATGCTAATCTGAAGGACTTTTCAGAAATTGCCAAATTCAAACCCAGTATTCTCATGATTTTGCAAGTGGTCAGAATAACAGTAAAAGTGTGCATACATCTGCAATTCATTAACAATTAAATTTCACTCCAATTAGTGTGCAATTTTCCATTAGTTTTGTGGAACCATGTCAAAATTCTTTGGCTGTCAAATCTTTCCCATTTATGTTGCTGAATGGATTTGACAGAAAAGTGAATGCTTCATATCTGTGCTTGCCCAACTGTTCCAAAACCATAATTATATTTGACTTTAAAACATGGGTGGTAGACAATCAGAGATAGTACAAAGTCAACGTGACTTTGTTGGAGTGGCTAGAGCTTCCCTGTGGGAGACCAGTATGGATCAGCAATGAGGGAAGTGTGTTACCAATGGGAGCAGTTATTAAATCCTCCATTGTCTGCATCCAGGTAATATCCTTTTCCAAGGGGGGATTGCTCAGGGCATTGCAGCCTCCAAGTTCTTTGTTGCTAACCTGCTTCCTCTGCAGAGATGCATTTAATATTGTTCTTGCCGTCAGACGGAATGATGTAAAGCAAGTAGGGCATGAGCCTTCTCGAGTAAGATTTAAGACATTTATCATCACAGACATTTCCAGTCTTCTACTTATTGATTCGCTGCAGCTTGAGCTCACAGGCATTTGCCAACAAATTGAGATTAAAACAGCAGTACTCAGCTGGGGAGAAAAAAAATACCCCAGAGATTTTAATCTCATTTATAGTTTAAATTTGCAATATTGTCAGAATTCAAGCAGAACCGATATGATTTACAGATAAGCATTTATAAGCTGTGAAATCTTTGCACATGTGAACCATTTAGATATTAAGCATTTTGAAATGATCAGAAATCCAGATGGAGTAAATAAGGAGGTACTAGGCTGAATTTTAAACTGCCAGGGAGGGAGGGAAGGGACTTGTGCTGGCAGCAGGTCAAAAGATCGGAAAACTGGTGCGTCGGGGAACCAACAAAAACCCACAGCCTTCCACATTAAATTGAAGCAAACGCTTTACTGCATTGGAACTCCCTGAGGGACTGGTATTTTTCTTATCCTTTCACAGCAAATGGGCAATACTGCAAGACCAGCATTCATTGTCCACCTCTAAATATCCTTAAATTGTGTAACTTGCAAATTTCATTTCAGAGGGAAGAGTTATCCCCAATTGTTGGCAATCTTGAACTGCATGCATGCCAAGCCAGATCAAGATGGCAGATTTCCTTCCCTAAGATAGAGTCATAAAGATATACAGCATGGAAATAGACCCTTCAGTCCAAATCATCCATGCCGACCAGATATCGCAACCCAATCTAGTCCCACCTGCCAGCATCTAGCCCATATTGATCTAAACCTCCTCTATTCATATCCCCATCCAAATGCCTTTTAAATGTTGCAATTGTACTAGCCTCCACCACTTCCTCTGGCAGCTCATTTCATACACGTACCACCCTCTGCGTAAAAATCTTGCCCCTCAAGTTTCTTTTATATCTTTCCCCTCTCACCCTAAACCTATGCCCTCTAGTTCTGGACTCCCCCATCCCAGGGAAAAGACTTTGTCTATTTACCCTCTCCATGCCCCTCATAATTTTATAAACCTCTAAAAGGTCACCCCTCAGCCTCTGACGCTCAAGGGAAAACAGCCCAGTCTATTCAACCTCTCCCTGTAGCTCAAATCCTCCAACACTGGTAACATCCTTGTAAATCTTTTCTGAACCCTTTCAAATTTCACAAAATCTTTACAATAGGATGGAGACCAGAATTGCACTCAGTATTCCAAAAGTGGCCTAACCAATGTCCTGTACAGCTGCAACATGACCTCCCAACCCCTGTACTCAATACTCTGACCAATAAAGGAAAGCATACCAAACGCCTTCTTCACTATTCTGTCTACCTGCGACTTCACTTTCAAGGTGCTTTGAACCTGCATTTCAAGGTCTCTTTGTTCAAAAACACTCCCCAGGACTTTACCATTTAGTGTATAAGTCCTGCTAAGATTTGCTTTCCCAAAATGCAGCACCTCACATTTATCTGAATTAAACTCCATCTGCCACGTCTCAGCCCATTGGCTCATCTGGTCCAGATCCTGTTGTAATATGAGGTAACCCTCTTCGCTGTCCACTACACCTCCCATTTTGGTGTCATCTGCAAACTTACTAACTGTACCTCTTACGCTCGCATCCAAATCATTTATGCAAATGACAAAAAGTAGAGGACCCAGCCCCGATCCTTGTGGCACTCCACTGGTCACAGGCCTCCCAAAGAAAGTTACTGAAGGAATAAAGCTCCGGGCAGGTTTTGCACCTTCTCTGGTAGTGAGATCCACATACTGAATCAGGAAAATTTCGTGTACACACTTAACAAATTCTTCTCCATCTAAACCCTTAACACTATGGCTGTCCCAGTCTATGTTTGGAAAGTTAAAATCCCCTACCATAACCACCGTATTATTCTTACAGATAACCAAAATTTCCTAACAAATCTGTTTCTCAATTTCCCTCTGACTATTAGGCTGTCTATATACAATCCCAATAAGGTAATCATACTGTTCTTATTTCTCAGTTCAATCCAAATAACTTCCCTGGATGTATTTCTGGGAATATCTTCCCTAAGCACAGCTGTAATGCTATCCCTTATCAAAAACCCCACTCCCCCTCCTCTTATGCCTCCCCTTTCTATCCTTCCTGTAGCATTTGTATCCTGGAACATTAAGCTGCCAGTCCTGTCCATCCCTGAGCCATGTTTCAGTAATTGCTATGATATCCCACTCCCATTTTCCTAACTATGACCTGAGTTCATCTGCCTTCCCTGTTAGACCTCTTGCATTGAAATAAATGCTGTTTAATTAATCAGTCCTACCTTGTTGTCTGCTTTGTCCCTGCCTGCCCTGACTGACTTGCTTCTTTTATTAACTGTATCAGTCTCAGATTGATCTCTTTCCTCACTATCTCCCTGGGTCCCACAGCCCACTATAATAATTTAAACCCTCCTGAGCATTTCTAGCAAATCTCTCTGCCAGTGTTAGTCCCCTTCCAATACGGGTGCAATCCGTCCTTCTTGTACAGGTCACTCTACCCCAGAAGAGATTCCAATGATCTAAAAATGTGAATTATTTCCTAAACACCAGCTCTTCTGCCATGCATTCATCTGCTCTGTCATCCTATTCCTGCCCTCACTAGCTCCCAGCACCTGGAGTAATCCAGATATTACTAATCTCAAGGACCTCCTTTTTAAATTCCTGCCTAACTTTCTTTATTGCCTCTTCAGAATCTCATCCTTTTCCCTTCCTATATCATTGGCTCCAATGTGTACAATGACCTCCTGCTGGCCCCTCTCCCGCTTGAGAACGTTCTGCACCTTCTCTGACACATCTTTGATTCTGGCACCAGGGAGGCAACACACCATTCTGATTTTTCGCTGCTGGCCACAGAAACGTCTCTCTGTGCTCGGATTCGAGAGTCCCCTAACACAATTGATCTCTGGGAACATGACGTACCCCTCATTGCAGTAGAGCCAGTCTCGATACCAGAAACTTGGCTGTTTGTGCTACGTTCCCCTGAGAATCCATCACCCCCTTCATTTTCCAAAACAGCATAATTATTTGAAATGGAGTTAGCCACAGAAGAATCCTGCACTACCTGCCTACCTTTTTGTGAACCAGATAACATTTACAACAATTGATGATAGCTTAAGTGTTACCATCACTGAGGCCTGCTTTACAGTCCTTTTTTTTAATTATGAGATGAATTCAAAAGACAATGGCTGTTGTGGTGGGATTTGAATCCAATATCCCCAGCGCATGGACCTCTGGATTAGTAATGCAATAACGGTTCCTCTGTTCAACACCTCCCCCAATGTTGCCATATGTTGAAAGACAATTCAGTAGCTTTACCATGCTGAATTCTGTCTGTAATTCTGAGCACATTGGTTTCCTGCGCTTCCTGGATCTTGTCTGGTTGAACATGGAGTCATGCAATACAGAAAGCACTCTTCAGCCTATCAAGTCTCTGCCAACATATGTACTCTAGGACTATTTACTTTCTAGGACTATTTCAAGTGCTCATCTGCATACTTTTAAAAAGATTGTGAGGTTTTCTGTCTCCATCATCCTCTTCAGTGGTGCACTCCAGATTCCCACAAAACTCTGGATGAAAAGATTTTCTTCAAGTCCCCTTTAATTCTCCACTCTTCACCTTGTGTCAGAATCGAGCTAAGAAAATGTCTGCCCTTTTAGCTAAGGCACAGAGTGACTTATGACAACTGACACATGAGAGGCTCATCACATGGTTGACACTCAACAGCAGAAAGGCAGAAAGCTCAGGGAGCATGAGGAGCTACAGACGTGAAGAAGTCTGCAAGCAGCAGAAACAAATGAATAAGGCTGTGCAATATTTAGAGTTTTTAAAAAATGCAACTTCACTACCAAGTGCTGACACACACAAAACAGGATCTGGATCAGTGGTGCTGGAAGAGCACAGCAATTCAGGCAGCATCCGAGGACAGGCAAAATCGACGTTTCGGGCAAAAGCCCTTCATCAGGAATAAAGCTTTATTCCTGATGAAGGGCTTTTGCCCGAAACGTCGATTTTGCCTGTCCTCAGATGCTGCCTGAATTGCTGTGCTCTTCCAGCACCACTGATCCAGAATCTGGTTTCCAGCATCTGCAGTCATTGTTTTTACCACACAAAACAGGAGGTTACCTGCAGTGATTCAGCATTTTAAAAGCAAAAGACAAATTGTATCACAAAAATTTCCTTCATGTACAATCAGACAGTTCAGCAGGGAGTTGACCCAACCCATTCTGTGATCACCTTGCTGGAACTATCTAAAATAGTTACATTTCACAGCTCTGCCCTCAGATCTTTCAAGATTTTTCCTGCAATTCCCTCATAAATACTATGATTTGATTTAGTCTTTAATAGCTAGTTAAAGTAGTATTTAACTCTTCATAGAAAATTCTTCATTCATTACAGATTCAGAAGAGAAAGTCACTGCACCAAGCCTCCTTCAGATATCATCCAAACCCATGACCACTACCATCTAGAAATACAAGCGCAGCAGATACAAGGGAACACCACTACTTGCAATTTCATTTCATTCGCATTCTGACTTGGAAGTTCACTGTTGCCAGGTCTGCCTCCCTCATAGATTGGGGTGTAGCTCCACCAAACAGACTGCAGCAGTTCGAGAAGGCAGCTTGTCATTACATTCTCCAAGGTACTTAAGTGATAAGTAAATGATGAAAGGATGATGTGAGACTTTTTTTTCTCACAGACCTAGTCAGGATATGGAATTCGCTGCCTGGAAATATGGTGAAGGCAGGTTCAATTCAGGCATTCAAGAAGGCATTGAATGCTTAAATGAATAGAAAAGTGATATGGAAGAAAGGCAGGAGATTGGCACTGTGCAATAGAATCTCTGTGGGTACAATGGGCCAAATGACATGCTTCTGCACCATAACTGCTCTGTGATTCTGTGAATTAGGGATGGGCCATAAATGCTCGCCAAGCCAGTGACATCCAGGGAAAAAAATAAAAGAAATCACGGTCCCCGTTTATAAGATAACAGCATTTTCGCCAGTGCAGAGAGAAGTTGAAGATTACAAAACCTATTTTAGGGCTATTTGGAAGATGGTTATGATATCAGCAGCCTTGCACACAGCTGGTCACACACTCAAGGTAGGGGAAGCAAGTGTCCCACAACTCTCTTTTAAAACTCCACGAAGCTGGAGTGCCCACCACTGGTCATATAGAGTCAGAGAGATCTACAGAAAAAGCCCTTCAGTACAGGCATGCTTACTTTCAGCAACTGGTTGTCAAGAATACCCAGGTCTCATTTTAACTTCCCTTTTCCAAATCCATCACCATTCAGATCACAATCTACCTTCTGTTTTTGCCCCCAGGTGAGATGGCCATGAGCTTTTCTCAACTCGTGCTGAAGACTGGAAATGTCAGAAGATTCTAATAGGGCAATGGCACAAAAGACAATGATCAGCAAGGTATTATCCAAAGTCAACCTGAATTCATGAAAAGGGAATGATTTGGGTGAACCTAGTGGAGATCTTCAAAGACATAACTGGTGGAACAGATGATGGCGAACCAGTGCATGTGGTGGTTTTGGGTTTTCAGAAAGCTTTAATGTCCCAAATAAGAGGTTATTTTGCAAAATCAAAACACACAAGATTGCTGGCAATAATCTGGTATGGATTGAAACTCGGTTAGCAGAAAAGGAACAGGGGAGTGGAAGGCAGTAACAAGCAAAATACCACAGGGAGCAATGTTTGGGCACCAACTTTTTAGAATGTATATCAATGATTTGACTAAGAGACTTGAGTGTTATCGTTCCAATTTTGCACCAGAAACCAAGGTGGAAGTGTGAACGATGAGGTAGATGTAAAGAGGCTTTAGAATAGTTTAGATAAATTGAGTATTTGGTCAAATTCATGGCAGATGCAGTATAACATGGATAAATGTAATATTGTCCACTTCAGTAGGAAAAACAGAATGACAGCATATTATTTAAATGGGGATAGATTAGGAAAGGTCAAAACATGAGAGAACAGCGGGGATTGAAGAAGATGAGCAACTGAAAGACAAAGATGCCTTTAAATACTGTGGTCTGATAGATACATCCTTTACATAAATGCAAGGTCTTTTCTCACTGGCTATTTTCTGAGAATTTGTTTTCAATGGCATTGGAGATGATTTCCAGTCATTTGGAGATAATGTTCATTGCCTTTGAGATTTTTCCCTTTGATGTACAATTTCTTGCTAACACTTTTTACAGCAATGTGGGAGCTCCACCTTCAACTTCTGATGAGCAGTAGTAACAGCCATACCAGTTAGCCACAGGAGAAACAGCAGCAGGAAAAGCCCACTCTTCAACCACCTGCCACTCCACAGGCTACGGGAGAACAAAGCAAGAAACCCAGACCTGTAGGAGGTGATATGCCCTATCATGGGGACATAAGGGGACATGACTGAGCACCTACACCTCAGGGGCCTCAGATTTTCCTATCAGTTGGTTGCAAGCTCCTGGAAGAAATCCTCATGTCAAGTGGACCAGCTGGGCCACATTCCCTCTGACCCGGGGCACTAAAATGCTTCATGTTCACTTCTGACTCTTTCCAGGAGCTATTTATAGAATCTCACAATCCGTTGCCAACTAATACATTTACCAGGTGACAGATTTTGTCGGGGTCAGCACGAATGTGTTAATTGTCACTAACGTTTGAGGCTAGTCAGAATAAAAAGCCTTTGAGTTCACTGCATTGGACTTTCACAATCCAGGCCAATATAGATTGCATACCCGTGACGCTATTTCAAAGAAGAGAGGGTTAATTAACCATGTCTCCTGCCTGAGATTTATCTTTCAATTAACATCATAAAACAATTTACTAATATTGTTATCTTGTTATTTAAAGGAGTTTGCCTGTTGTTCACGAACTAGCTGCCACAACTACTACCTTATAATTATCGTGATCACACATCAAAAGTAAAGTACATGGTCAACAAACATTTTGAGACCTCAAAAGGCATGCAACTTTTTCTTTCTTTATCATTTTATGATCAACGCTTGTGTCAGCAGTCTAACAAATACAAATGGAAGCCCTTGAGTAATGCTGACAAATAACTAACTCAAAGCCTTGTTGATCTCATATCCATAGGTCATAAATATCAATCACTTCTGAACTTTTAATTATGATGCATACTTTTAAAAAGAGTACATAAAGTCAAAAATGGCTCAGAGTGTAAATCCTGAACAATGCTGTGAATTATCAAAGGAGACCTGTAATCACACACTGATGGGTCTCAAAGAAGCTTTAAAGAGAAGGACTTCAAAATATAAATGCACTGCAAACCCAAATGTAATTTCCTACGAGTTATCTCAGAGTGTACAAAGTTAAAAATCACACAACACCAGGTTATAGTCCAACAAGTTTATTTGGAAGCTAGCTGGTTTATTTGGCTTCCAATTAAACCTGTTGGACTATAACCTGGTGTTGTGTGATTTTTAACTTTGTACACCACAGTCCAACACCGGTGTCTACAAATCAGTTTACAAAATTATGAGGGGCATGGATAGGGTAAATAGTCAGTCTTTTCCCTGGGGTGAGGGAGTCCAGAACTAGAGGGCATAGATTTAGGGTGAGAGGGGAAAGATACAAAAGTGACCTAAGGGGCAACTTTTTCATGCAGAGGGTGGTACAAGTATGGAATGAGCTGCCAGAGGAAGTGGTGGAGGCTGGTACAATTGCAACATTTAAGAGGCATTTGGATGAGTATATGAATAGGAAGAGTTTGGAGGGATATGGGCCGGGTGCTGGCAGGTGGAACTAGATTGGGTTGGGATATCTGGTCGGCATGGACGGGTTGGACCGAAGGGTCTGTTTCCATGCTGTACATCTCTATGACTCCATGACTCTATGTTAGGAGAAAAGATAGCAGACTGGGCACGAGACACATCTGTGTCTTCACCTTTGAAGAATACACAAAAATAGAGATTAAAAAGCCACCTTCAAACTGGTCTGTGTGTGCTTTTGGATGAAGGTGTGTGCTGTGAGAGCTACACCTGAGAAAATCTGTCGTCACTCCACACAACAGATAAAAAGAAAAGATATTTCTGCGACCAACTCAGGCAGCAGGTGAATAATAAAGAGGTTTTAACAACATGGCATATCTCATCAACAACTAAAATAAATGGGTAACTTTGCCTGAAATAATGTCATAACATTAATTAGAAAGTACTTTGGAATGTTTGCTGTTGGGAAGCCACAGTATAAATGCAAGATTTCTTTTTCTTTTTTATAAGCCAGTTCTAGGCAAAGAGTGAACCCAACAAAGCCACATATACTTCAGGAAAAGAGAAACATGGCAGTGAAGTTCATTTAAAATGACAAATAAATGGAAGAAATCACCACTCTCCATGTTTTCTTTTACAATAGAAGATAACTTTTCACAGTGTCTAATTTAGATTGTTCCTAACTTATTTAACTGCTTTTTAATTATAGGGTGCTGTATGTAAATTTTCACAAAAGCCTACCAGATGTGGAGACTTGATAAAAAGAAACTAATTTTTGTGATAAAAGGTACCTGTCTGTGACTACAGGAAAGAAGCCATCTTTTTGTCAAACCATGCATATAATTAGTAAACAATACCAGCACATCGAGCAATTGGTTTACATGGCAACCATTGCTTTTAATGGTACTTGAGGTGTTAATAGTCTAGTGGGTTCATAAATTTAATAATGATTGAAATAATGGGCCTGAATAACAGTACTCATCCTACGTTGGTGAAGCATT
Source organism: Chiloscyllium plagiosum (assembly GCF_037043375.1). Lineage (NCBI taxonomy): Eukaryota > Metazoa > Chordata > Chondrichthyes > Orectolobiformes > Hemiscylliidae > Chiloscyllium > Chiloscyllium plagiosum. The sequence goes on along the minus strand of NW_028270149.1, from coordinate 32,181,484 downwards.
TGCAGTGACATGAACAATGCACACAGCGTCATACTCAGTGCTAATGCTAGTTAAAAGCTGGATTTTTGCCTCATAATGGAACCTGTGTCAAATGAATGGTGAAAGTCCTTTATCATGTACAATCTGAGAGAATGACCATATGGTAGCCTGCCAGCTAATTTGTCAGCAAAACTACATTCTGCTTTAAACTGACCCACCAGTTGTACAGATGTATCCCTCATAACATTGCAGCAGAAGTTGCTTGAATTTAGATTTTCAGGTTAACATACTCTGCACACTTCATTATAAAAATTTTTGTTTTGAGATGAATGGAATAAGTAATACTTTAATCAGTATAAACTGGCATAGATACATATGATATGTAAATCATATGTAAGTTACAGTAACAGCTGAATTTTATTGCTCAAAAGAAGACTTCAGCTTGTTGCAATATCTGAATTAACAAGAATTTCACATTACTACACAAACAGATGCTGCTGCTATGAAATGGACCATTTCAGAACTGAAAATTCCTTCTGCCATTTTTTCAAGTATTAAATAAGTGGTGGATAAGGCTGAAGATAACAGGAACTGACAGAAATTGATAAGAAGCTTAACAATAGGCTATTATGTGAATGGAATTATGCTGGAATTACTCTTAGGTCTGCTAAGAGTTAAAACTGCAGGAAATCAGGAACTGCTGTCTCAACCAGATAAGGCATACATTTGGACAAAACATTCAGCATTGCTCACGTGCATGGATAAGATATGCATTTGGACAAAATGTTCAGAATTGGTCACATGCATGCATCATTCCAAATAAGGCACACGTGGCACAGAGACTTGTTAAAAAGAGCCTAAATAAATCCATTTGTTCAACAACACTTCGAAGATTAACATTGTGCAAGAAGTATCCTACGTTAGAAGGCATGGTGAAGTCATCAGAGTTTCAGCCTGGCCAGCTGCAAACTCTCCCGGGTAAGAAATCAGTGGAGTGAAAGACAGTGATTGAGGTATCTCGAGTCGTTAAAAGTGTGTGTTATTTGTTTAAGTACTTGATAAATGAATTGTGGTTTTAAAGAGCTTTAAGTGTCCCCACTGTACCTTCATTTATGTGCTTGGAGGGGCCAGTGTTGGACTGGGGTGTACAAAGTTAAAAATCACACAATCCCAGGTTATAGTTTATTTGGAAGCACTAGCTTTCGGAGAACTGCTCCTTTATCAGGTGGTTGTGGAGAATAAGATTGTAGGAGAATTCTGGGTAACCCAAGACGGAGGATGGGAAAAATTTCTGGCTGTAACAGGCTGCTCCTTTTTTGAGGTATTTTAGGTGTGGGAGGTGATTTCCTTAAATTCCAAGAGCAGCAATTATGTTTTATATGCTGTTGCATTATTTTAGAACTTCAGAGAGAAAAAAAGTCAAAACAACATCACTTTTAAACGGGAGAGGAACAGACAAAGGCAGCACATGGTGAGGTCATGTACGAGAGAGAGAGAAAGAAACCCACAGTGCCACCTGACACAGCAGTGAACCGGCACAGTAACTGACTCTGCTGCTTGAATTCGTGCATTGCTGGATATCAGAGTGCATCTGGGAAAATTAAAACAGTGAAATAGACAACTAATCTTGGAGGATCTTGATTTGGAGAGGACACAGCACAGAGACAGATAAATGAATATTTTTGCCTGTGGCCTTACAGTAAGTCTGCAATAGTGAGTAGAGAGGGTTCTCTCTTGATTATATATTTTATTGCAGTATTTATCTTTATAAATAAGCCTCTTTGCCAAGTGTGCCTTATTTGGAATTATGCGTACATGTGACCAATCCATAACAGTTTGTCCAAATGCATGTCTTATCCATGCACGTGAGCAATGCTGAATGTTTTGTCCAAACGTATGCCTTATCTGGTCGAGACAGCAGTTCCTGATTTCCTGCAGTTTTAACTCTGAGCAAACCCGACTGACACAGCGTAATTCCATTCACATAATAGCCCACTGTTAACCTTCCTATCAGTTCCTGTTATCTTACTGAAGTCCATATAGATCACGTCCACCGCTCTGCCCTCATCAATCCTCTTTGTTACTTCTTCAAAAACTCAATCAAGTTTGTGAGACATGATTTCCCACACACAAAGTCATTTTGACCATTCCTAATCAGTCCTTGCCTTTCCAAATAGATGTACATCCTGTCCCTCAGGGTTCCCTCAAACAACTTGTCCACCACCAACGTCTGGCTTATTGGTCTATAGTTCCCTGGCTTGTCCTTACTATTTAAGCAGTGGCACCACGTTAGCCAACATTCAGTCTTTTGGCACCTCACCTGTGACTATCAATGATACAAATATCCCAGCAAGGGGTCCAGTAATCAATTCCTTAGCTTCCCACAGAGTTCTCGGGTACACCTGATCAGGTCCTGGGTATTTATCCATCTTTATGCATTTCAATACATCCAGCACTTTCTCCTCTGTAATATGGATATTTTTCAAGATGTCACCATCTATTTCCCTACACCCTCCACCTTCCATGTCCTTTTCCACAGTAAATGTTGATGCAAAATACGCGTTTAGTATCTCCTGCGATTCCACACAAAGGCCGCCTTGCTGATCTTTGAGGGGCCGTATTCTCTCCCCAGTTACACTTTTGTCCTTAATGTATTTTGAAGCCCTTTAGATGCCCCTTAACTCTATTTGCCAAAACTATCTCATGTCCCCTTTTTGCCCTCCTGATTTCCCTCTTAACTATACTCCCACTGCCTTTATACTCTTCTAAGGATTCACTCGATCTCTCCTGTCTATACCTGACAGATGCTTCCTTATTTTTTTAACCAAACTCTCAATTTCTTTAGTCATTCAGCATTCCCTATATATGCCAGCATTTCCTTTGACCCTAACACGAATATACTTTCTCTGGATTCTCGTTATTTCATTTCTGAAGGCTTCTCATTTTCCAGCCGTCCCTTTACCTGCGAACATCTGCCCCCAATCAGCTTTTGAAAGTTCTTGCCTAATACTATCAAAATTGGCTTTCCTCCAATTTAGAACTTCAACTTTTAGATCTGGTGTATCTTTTTCCATCACTACTTTAAAACTAAAAGAGGTATGGTCACAAGCCCCAAAGTGCTCCCCCACTGACACCTCAGTCACTTGCCCTGCCTTATTTCCCAAGAGTACGTCAGGTTTTGTACCTTCTCTAGTATGTACACCTACATATTGAGTCAGAACATTTTCCTGGACACACTTAACAAGTACTTCTCCATCTAAACCCTTAACACCATGGCAGTCCCAGTCTTTATTTGGAAAGTTAAAATCCCCTACCATAACTACCCTTTTAGATTAGATTACTTTACAGTGTGGAAACAGGCCCTTCGGCCCAACAAGTCCACACCGACCCGCCGAAGCGTAACCCACCCATACCCCTACATTTACCCCTTACCTAACACTACGGGCAATTTAGCATGGCCAATTCACCTGACCTGCACATCTTTGGACTGTGGGAGGAAACCGGAGCACCCGGAGGAAACCCACGCAGACACGGGGAGAACGTGCAAACTCCACACAGTCAGTCGCCTGAGACGGGAATTGAACCCGGGTCTCTGGCGCTGCGAAGCAGCAGTGCTAACCACTATGCCACCGTGCCGCCCACGGTGAGAAACTGAGATCTCCATACAAATCTGTTTCTCCATTTCCCTCTGACTATTAGGGGGTCTCTAATACAATCATAATAAGGTGATCATCTGTTTCGTATTTCTCAGTTCAAACCAAATAACATCTCTGGATGTATTTCTGGTAATATCCTCCCTCAGCGCAGCTGTAACGCTGTCCTTTATCAAAAACACCACTCCCTGTCTTCTCTTGCCTCTCTCTTTCTGTCCTTCCTGTAGCATTTGCATCCTGGATCATTAAGCTGCCAATCCTGTCCACCCCTGAGCCATATTTCTGTAATTGTTATGATATCCCTGATATTCCTAATCATGCCCTGAGTTCATTTGCCTTCCCTGTTAGGCCCCTTGCACTGAAATAAATGCAGTTTAATTAATCAGTTGTCCCTTGTTCTCTGCTTTTTCCCTGCCTGCCCTGACTGTTTGACTCGCTTCTTTTATCAACTGTACCAGTCTCAGATTAATCTTTTTCCTCAAAATCTCCCTGGGTCCCATGCAGTCCCCTCACCTTGATACTTTAAATCCTCCTTAGCAGCTCTAGCAAATATGCCTGCCTGTATATTAGTTTCCTTCCAATTCAGGTGCAATCCGTCCTTCTTGTTCAGGTCATTTCTACCACAAAAGAGATTCCAATGATCCAAAAATGTGAATCCTTTCCTCCATACACCAGCATCTCAGCCATGCATTAATCTGCTCTATCCTCCTATTCCTACCCTCAGTGGTTCTCAGCACTGGGAGTAATCCAGATATTACTACTTTGAGGATCTCCTTCTTAAATTCTCCCTTCAGAATCTCACCCATTTTCCCTTCCTATGTCATTGGTTCCAATGCATACAATGACCTCTTGCTGGACCCTCTCCTCCTTGAGAACATTCTGTACCCTCTCTGAGACATCCTTGATCCTGGCACCAGGAAGCAAAACACCATTCTGATTTTTCGCTGCTGGCCACAGAAATGTTCTTCAGTCTTATCCAACACTTAATTAATACTTGAAAAAATGATAGAAGGAATTTTCACTTCTGAAATGGTCCATTTCATCGCAGCAGCAGTATCTCTTTGTGTAGTAATGCGAAATTCGTATTAACTAAGAACAAAGAAAATTTGCAGCCCAGGAACAGGCCCTTCAGCCTTCCAAGCCTGAACCGATCCAAATCTAATGTCTAAACCTGTCACCTAATTCCTAAGCATCTATATCCCTCTGCTCCCCACCTATTCATGCATCTGTCCAAACATATCTTAAATGAATCTACCGTGCCTGCCTCTACTACCTCTGCTGGCAACGCGTTCCAGGCACCTACCACCCTCTGTATGAAGTGCTTGCTGCATGTATACCCCTTAAGCTTTTCACCTCTCACCTTGAAAGCATGACCTCTTGTTATTGAATCCTTCACCCTGGGAAAAAGCTTGTCTCTATCCACACTGTCTATACCCTTCATGATTTTGTAAACCTCAATCAGGTCCTCCCTCAATCTTCTTTTTTCTAATGAAAATAAACCTAACCTACTCAACCTCTCTTCATAGCTAGAACCTTCCATCCCAGGCAACATCCTTGTAAATCTTCTCTGCACCCTCTCCAAAGCAAGCACATCCTTTTGGTAATGTGGCGACCAGAACTGTACACAGTATTCTAAATGTGGCCGAACCAATGTCATATACCATTTTAACATGACCTGCCAGCTCTTATACTTAATATCCCATCCGATGAAGGCAAGTATACCATATGCCTTCTTGACCACTCTATCCACCTGTGCAGCAACCTTCAAGGTACAATTGACCTGAACTCCCAGATCTCTCTGTTCATCAACTTTCCCAAGGTTCTTCCATTTACTGTATAATATGCTCTAGAATTAGACTTCCCAAAATGCATCATTTCACATTTGTCTGGATTGAACTCTATCTGCCACTTCTCTGCCCAACTCTCCAGTCTATCTATATTCTCCTGTATTCTTTTACAGTCCCCTATGTTTCTGCTACTCCACCAATCTTCGTGTCATCTGCAAACTTGCTGATCATACCAACAGTGCCCTCTTCCAGATCATTTATGTATATCATTTTGAGAAACTCCTTTCAACTACTACTCTCTGTCTCCTGTTACTCAACCAGTTCTTTATCCACCTAGCACACCATGTGACTTCACTTTCTCTATTAGTTTACCAAGGGGAACCTTATCAAACGCCTTACTACAGTCCATGTATATGACATCTACAGCCCTTCCTTCATCTATCAACTTTGTCACTTCCTCAAAGAACTCTATTACGTTGGTAAGGTATGATCTCCCCTGCATAAAACTATGTTGCTAATCACTGATAAGCCCATTCTTTTCTAAATATAAATAGATCCTATCCCTCAGTACCTTCTCCAGCAACTTTCCCACCTCTGACATCAGGCTCACTCTGTAGTTACCCATAATATCTCTGCTACCCTTCTTGTATATGGGGACAACATGAGCAGCCTTCCAGTCCTCTGGTACCTCACCTGTATTTAAAGGATGCCACAAAGATATCTGTCAAGGCCCCAGCTATTTCCTCTCTCGCCTCCCACAGCAACCTGGGATAGATCCCATCCAGTCTGGGGATTTGTCCACCTTAATAACCTCTAGCCTACCTAACACATCTTGCCTACTTATGAAAACGTGATCCAGTGTTATCAAGCTTCTATCTCTAATCTCAAAATTCATCATGCTCTTCTCCTCAGTGAACACTGATGCAACGTAACATTCAGAATCTCACCCATTCTCTCAAGTTCAACACACAGCCTTCCTTCATTATCCTTTAGTGGACCAATCATTTCTCTAGTTACCCGCTTGCTTCTTATATAAGAATAAAAAGCTTTGGGATTCTCCTTAATTCTGCTCACTCAAGCTGTTTCATGACCCCTTTTAGCCCGCTTGATTCCTCATTTAAGATTGGTCCTATTCTTCTGATATTTCTCCAGGGCCATTCTGTTCTTAGCTGCCTAGACCTTATGTCCACTTCCCTTTTCCTCTTAGCTAGTCATACAATTTCTCCTGTCATCTATGGTTCACGAATCTTGTCTTTCCTATCCTTTGCTTTCAACGGCACATGCCTATCCTGCACTATCTTTAACCTATCTTTGAAAGCCTCCCACATATCAAATGTGACTTCCCTTCAAAATAGCTGTGTCCAATCCACATTTCCCAGCTCATGCTTAATTTTGATATAACTGGCCATGGCCCAGCTAAGTACTCTTCCCTTAGGCCCACTTGCATCTTTGTCTACAGGTACTCTAAAACTTACAGAATTGTGGTCACTGTTCCCAACAAAATCTTCCACCACAAATTCTGCCACCTGGCCTGGCTCATTCCCCAACATCAGGTCCAATATGGCCCTTTCCCTCGTCGGAATATTGACACACCACTCTAGAAAACTCTCCTGGATGCTTTTTACAAATTCTGCCCCCTCCAGACCTCTGGCACTAAGTGTATCCCAGTCAATGTTGGGAAAATTAAAATCTCCCATCACCACTAACCTGTTGCTTTTACATTGTTCCATAATCTATTTACCTATTTGTTCCTCTACATCACGCTCACTGTTGGGAAGACTGTAATACAGCCCCAAAATGTAATTGCACCCTTCTTATTTCTCAGGTCCACCCATAATGCCTCACTACTCAGGCCCTCCATAGTGTCCTCCTTTAGCACAGCCGTGATATCATCCCTGATCAGCAATGCAGCTCCTTGCCCCCTTTTACTTCCCTCCCTGTCCTATCTGAAGTGTCTATATCCTGGAGAAAATTAATTGCCAATCATGCCCTTCCTTCAACCAAGTCTCTGTTATTGCAATAACATCATACTCCCAAGCACCAATCCAAGACCTAAGTTCATCTGCCTTACCCACTATACTCCTCACATTAAACTATATGCACTTCAGGCCACCAGTTCGTTTGCCTTCATCTGCTATCTGCATACTCTTCCCCTTATTAATGCTATCTTCATGATTCTTACAGTCTCCAGTTTCCACCTCACTGTCTACTTGTCTTCTCTTCTGGTTCCCAGCCCCCTTCCACATTAGTTTAAAATCTCCCCAACAGCAGTAGCAAAAACTCCCCCAAGGACATTAGTTCCAGTCTGGTTCAGATGTAGACTGTCCAATTTGTAATAGTCCCACTTTCCCCAGAACCGGTCCCAATTTCCAACAAATCTGAACCCATCCCTTCTACACCATCCCTCAAGCTACGTGTTCATCCTGCACGAACACAAGAATTGTTAATACAAGCCATAAGTATTAAGTTAGCTTGGAACAGTGTTTTGTAGAGAAATAAGACAGTGCTACTTTCTGGGTCTGTAGACTGAAAGAAGAAAAAATGGCCTTAAGTAGAGTGATATGCTCTTCTTGTCAGATGTGGGAGTTGAGGGAGAATTTAAGGGTTACTAAGGATTATATCTGCAATAACTGCCATTAATTGTGAATCCTATCAGATCGAATGGATCAGTTAGAGTGACAGTTAGAGGCAATGAGGAATTTACAAGAGCAAGGAATGTGATGGATGGCAGTTATAGGAAGGGAGAAAAATTGCAGATACAATCACATAGATAGGTTAACTCTAGGAAAGATAAGAGAGGTAGGCAGGCAGTGCAGAAGTCTTCTGTGGCTATACCCATTTCAAATAAGTAAGCTGTTTTGGAAAATGTAGGGGGTGATGGATTCTCAGGGGAACATAGCACCAACAGCCAGCTTTCTAGTATCAAGACTGGCTCTAGTGCAATGAGGAGTACGTCGTGTTCCAAGAGATCAACTGTGTTAGGGGACTCTCTAGCCCGAGGCACAGACAGATGTTTCTGTGGCCAGTAGCGAAAAATCAGAATGGTGTGTTGCTTCTCTGGTGTCTCTTCTCTGGGGTGGGGGAGTGCAGAACTAGAGGGCATAGGTTTAGGGTGAGAGTGAAAAGATATAAAAGAGACCGAAGGGGCAACAGTTTCACGCAGAGGGTGGTACATGTATGGAATGAGCTACCTGAGGAAACGATGGAGAATAGTATGATTGCAACATTTAAAAGGTATCTGGGTGGGTATATGAATAGGAAGGGTTTGGAGGGATAAGGGCCGAGTGCAGGCAGGTGGGGACTAGATTGGGTTGGGATATCTGGTTGGCATGGACGATTTGGACCGAAGAGGCTGTTTCCGTGCTGTACATCTCTATGACTCTATGACACAGAATTTATAGCAAAAGTTTACAGTGTGATGTAACTGAAATTATATATTGAAAAAGATCTGGATTGTTTAAGTCTCCCATCTTTTAGAATGGGCAAGTTGGTTTCAGTTCTTTCATATGTAAATTCTGGAACTTTCTTAAGGTTACATTCTCGAGTAAATTTAACAATAGGTGCCATGTTGGCCCAGATAATGCTTTGAAGATGTGAGGTGCCCTGTGTTTGAGGTTGTCTGTGCCCCAATGTTTCGACGATTCTATTTCTAAAAAAGGTATTTACAGAATCTTACATGGATTCATGCAGATTTTGAGCAAAATAAAATGTAATCCTGCAAGTACAAATTCACCCCACAAACTTGTATGTGTGTCTGTGCATGCGGGTATGTGTGCAGGGGGTATGAATGTCTGTGAGAGTGTGTGTATGTGTAAGTGTGTGTGAGTGTAAAGGGATATAAGTCTGTGGAAGGGTGCATGTGTGAGTGTGGGAGTGTATGAGGGAGAGCTTGTGTATGAGAGAGGGTCTGTGTGAGTGTATGGGTCTGTAGGAATGTGAGTGTGTGTGTGTGTTTAGTGCAGTGGGGTCACCTGTAATGTGACACAAACCCAAGGTTCTGGTTGAGGCCATCCACATGGGTACCGAACTTAGCTATCAGCCTCTGCTCAGCCATTTTGCATTTTTGCCTGTCCTGAAGTCCGCCTTGGAGGATGGTGACCCGAACATCCAAGATTGAATGTCCAGGACCGCTGAAACGTTCTCCAACTGGGAGGGAACACTCCTGTCTGTTGATTGTTGTACACATTTATGTAGTTAGTTAAAAATCACACAGCACCAAGTAATAGTTCAACAGGTTTATTTGGAGACACTAGCTTTCGGAACGCTGCTCCTTCATCATGTGGTTGTGATTTATGTGTGTACTGTTGTCTCTGAGAGACGGGCAAGATAAGGTTAATTAATAGAAGAGAGAGGGGAAAACTTTCTTAAAGTAGCATCAACTGTCTTAAGGTACTTATTAGATAATTATCAGCCTGTCTGCTGTTATGACTTTTTACATAGTTACATTTATAAAACCTTTAAACTACTGTCTGCATGGAATATGGAATATTATAATAAACATTATACACAAGTAATACACAGAGCTGAGAACAACAGCAAGCGAGCGATAAGCCTTTTAATGCTATGGGGTCTGGGGGTGGTGGATAGCTACAGGTTAATGATCTTTATTCACTATTTTTAGTTAGTCTGTTGATGTGTTGACATAAATTTCTGCCTGTGCCAATTTAACTTAGATACCAAAGCAAAGGTGAAGCTCATTTTAGAGGAGAGAATGCTGAACAAGATGACAATGCTTGCTGTAACACGAAGCAGTTTTCCATCCACTCCAGAATGTAAATCTGAATAGAACAATTCAAATAATAGCCATTTTCAACCATTGAAGGATGTGGCAGAATTAATAAAGTGTGGTGCTGGATAAAGCACAGCAGGTCAGGCAGCATCCGAGGAGCAAGAGAGTCAATGTTTTGGGAAGGACCCTTCTGCAGAAAGAATATGAGTTTCATGTTATCTGTCTAGAGGTTCTTTGAATTGCAGGATGCAAAGGATGAACACAAAAATGAAAATAAATTTCAAGGGTATATTCTAAACTTCCCATTCTGAAGCAATACATGCTATTAGGAAGTTAGAGAAACAAAAGTTAGATCAGAAAGAAAGGCAATTGAAGGGAGCCTTTTAGCCAGGATAAATAGGGCATTTTCCAAGTAGCAGACTGTGACTGGTGGAGTGTTGCAAGGATTAGTTCTGGGACCTCAGCTATTTACAATCTGCATTAACGACTTAGATGAAGAGACAAAGAGATAAAGAGTAATGCATCGAATTGTGCTAATGATACAAAGCTAAGTGAGAATGTAAACTGAGGCCAAGAAGCTGACAAGATTTATTGATAAGTTCAGTGAATGGCCAACAAGTTGACTGATGGCATATAGTGCGGGTAAATGTGAAGTTAGGTTGATGTTCAAAAGCACTTTGGTATATTGGTACAAGGCATACAAAGCTAGCATGCAGATACAGCAAATAAGTAGGAAGGCAAATAACATGTTTGTCTTTATTGTGAAGGCATTGAAGCACAAGAATAAAGAAAGCTAAAAATCACACAATGCCAAGTTATAGTACACTCACACTCACACACATATACGTACACACACTCTCTCAAAGGCACGCATACCCCACCCTGCACACACCCACCCACATGCCCTCACACACACATATAAGTTTTTGGGGTGAATTTGCACATGCAGAATTACATTTTACTTTGCTCAAAAGCTGTGTGAATTCATATAAGATTCTGTAAATCCCTTTTTTAGGTTAGAATCAGTTTGAACATTGGGGCACAAACAGCCTCACACAGGGCACCTCACACAGGGCACCTCACATCTTCAATGCATTATCTGGGCTGACATGGCACCTATTGTTAAAGTTCACTTGAGAATGTAACTTTAAAAGTTCTGGGATTTACATATGAAAGAAGTGAAACCAACATAGGCATTCTAAATTTGAGAAACTTAACAAATAATCCATGTCTTTTTCAATATATCATTGCAGTTACATCACACTACAAACTTTTGCTATAACTTCTGTATCTTATGATCTTAAACTCCACAACAAGAATAAAAAAAGTTCAAAATCACACAATGCCAAGTTATAGTACACTCACACTCACACACATACGTGTACACACACATACACACACTCTCTCAAAGGCACTCATACCCCACCCTGCACACACCAATAAGGGAGCAGTACTCCGAAAGCTAGTGCTTCCAAATAACCTGGACTGTAACCTGGTGTTGTGTGATTTTTAACTTTGTACACCCCAGTCCAACACTGGCATCTCCAAATCAAGAATAAAGAAGTCTTTCTACAATTGTACAAGGTTTAATGAGACTCTACCTGGTATATGCAGAATCATAGTCTCTCTACTTAAAAAATATTTAAAAGGAAATTACTGCAGATACAAGAAATCTGTAATAAAATAGAAAGTGCTGGAGAAAATTAGCATGTCTGCAAATGTGTGCGGAGAGATAAACAGATGGCAGAATCTGAGCAAAGTGGGCTAAGGTGAGTTGTATGGTAGAATCAAGTGACAAATGTAGCAAGGTTCCTCTCGACATCAACATCATCTCTATCCATATTTTATGCTTTTTGTAAGTGGTGGCACGGTGGCACAGTGGTTAGCACTGCTGCCTCACAGCGCCAGAGACCCGGGTTCAATTCCCGACTCAGGCGACTGACTGTGTGGAGTTTGCACATTCTCCCCGTGTCTGCGTGGGTTTCCTCCGGGTGCTCCGGTTTCCTCCCACAGTCCAAAGATGTGCAGGTCAGGTGAATTGGCCATGCCAAATTGTCCGTAGTGTTAGGTAAGGGGTAAATGTAGGGATATGGGTGGTTTGCGCTTCGGCGGGGCGGTGTGGACTTGTTGGGCCGAAGGGCCTGTTTCCACACTGTAAGTAATCTAATCTAATCTAATTCTCAATAGGCAGTGGTGAGGAGCCAACTGACAGAATCAACCTTGATAACTGCCCAGTTAACACCACAACTTCCTTCATTAATATTCAGATTTCTATGTTCCCAAAATCTCCAATTAAGCTCAACATCAAGAAGATTTAACAAGACAATCAAAATGAGCAGTTAGCGGATTCAGCTCACTATTCACACTGAATGACCATCAGCACTGTCCACTCACAACTCATGTCCACAGACAATTGGCATCCAATATGTGCCAGCCTCTAAGAACACTGATGGGGTATTGCCAGTCTATTTTCAGGATACGTCTGCACTTCAATGCTGCAATCAATGCTGCAATGCAGTCTGCCCTGAAAACCTTCATTGTAATCCTGCAGCAAGGAGACTGTGTGCTCATGGACTGGACCAGGCTGTAACTCCAGGTTGATTGTTTCTTGCCATATCACTCACAGTCTCAGTCTATCCAATGCTCACAGCAGCATTGCCTTGCAATTCCATGCTTTGCTTTTTTGTGTCTTACCCTCGCAGCCAAAGATCCCATTTTCATATTACTGCTGCCTTGCCTTGCTGTTTTTCACAGACACAGAGTGACTTGTCACAGTTGTCAACAAGCTTCAGTCATGTCAAAGGAGATAACCTTTCTCCTGGGGACCCCAGCCCAATTCGCCAAGGACAGCTTCTGATACCAATCCAAGGCCAGCTGGGTCAGAGTCAAGATTCTCTCCTCATATGGGGCAAGAGTCAAATGAAGGGCAGCTGATCGCCCACTTGCATCTTTCTGCCTTATATTGGGCTCTTTTTCTCCTTGAATGGTAAGGAGGCAGGTATTGTAGAAGATGAAAATGGTTGGCACAGATATTACTGCTGGGCACTGGTGGGGACATGTCCTAAGTGTTAGTGGTGTGGGAGTTTCATGTGTGACAGCGAGTGGAAAAGATGCTGCACATTATAGTGACAGTGTGGAACATGAGACCTAGTAGGAGGTAGATACAGTAGCAGGGACAGAGTAACTGTGAGATGTTGGAGAAAAGATAGTGACACTTGCACAACATGTAGAAGGAAATTGATCTTCTTCCTACATTCCTCCAGAGACGTGAGGTGGTTGGCAACCTTGGACCAGGCTGGTATGGTCTGCTGTCATGACCTCCACTGCTGGTCTTGGGAATGGAAACAAATCCCATGTCAGCCCAATTCCATGCAGAAGAATACTGTATTTAGGACTCTGTTCATGATGTGGGATGCCAATTTCTCCTATCGGGGGCAAATCTCATGAGCTGTGTTGGGCATTTTCAAATGACAGTGCTTATCTGGATACACAACTGGCTTTCAGAGATGGTGGGTGCAAGATATGCCAGTGATTCAGCATATATTAGCAGAGTGGCAAATTGGTGTGGGAACAGCAGGTGACACGATGGGGCAGAAATCTGGTGTGACAGAAGTCACGGGGCTAGGTAAGTAATTAATGAGGCAAGTTTGGTAAGATAGGGTGAGAAAACCTGCTAGGCCTCATAAGGAGAAACCTCCATAAAATGTAACCCAAGTCAGAACTAGCTCGAAAAAAAAAGTCAGATTCATCCTAAAGGTTGTGGTTCAAGTCCAATCTGACTCTTCTTCCGAAATCTCAAAATATTAACCTGTTTCTCCCTCCTGTTTAACTCAAAATGTCAACCTGTTTCTCTAATCAATGCTTCCAGGCCTGCTGAGGTTCTGAAGCAATTTTCCTTAGAAAAGAAATGGCAATACAATGAATGTCTATCCAATTGGACCTTTGGATTTATTGGTCCTATGACGAGAGGCCAAGTTTAGCCTTTGGAGTTCAGAAGAACCCAAAACATTCTCATTGAAATGTCTAAGGTTTTAAAGAGGATTGAAAGGGTAGATATAGAAAGATTCTCCCAGGCTGGAGAATCTAGGACGTGGGGGTACTGAGGCAAGGAGAAATTCCTTCATTCAAAAAGGCTGTGGATCTTTCATTGCAAATGCTTGATCAGTGAATGTCTTTAAGGATGAGGCAGGGAGTCAGAGATATGGGGAGTGGCAAGAAAGTAAAGTTAAAGCCAAATATTTGCTATGAACCTAATGAATGGTCAAACAAACCCAACAGGCCATAACATCTATTCTTGCTCCTGTTTCTTATATCCCTATGTTTCTTGCATTAATTGTATTTCAATTCATTCTATTCAGCCAGTTGTATTAATTGTGAAGTCACCTATTTTCATATATTTATGTGGAGACTGTAGGAGATTCTCAACTTGCAAACCCAGACTTTGTAAATAAAAATTCATAAATAAATAAGGATTTGCTCAGCGTCCTATCCTTCACTGCCCTGTTATTGGAATTGTGATATTCAGTTCACTTTCATAGAGTCATACAGCATGAAACAGGCTCACCAGTCCAATTAGTCCACACTGATCATGTTCCCAAACTAAACTAATTCCAGATTTTAACTCATATCCCTTCAAACCTTTCCTATTCATGTACCTATCCAAATGTTTTTTTTAAACAGAACTGTAGCTGCACCCACCCCTTCCTCTGGCAGTTCATTCCATACGCTAACCACACACTGAATCAAACTTTTTTATGCTTAGGGGTGGAATGTCATGACAGGATTTCCCAGCATCTAAAGACATATATAGCTGGTAAAAAGGTATCAAGTTATTTGGCTTTGAGCATCGGTAGGTGGGTTGGGGGGGGAGGGGGGGGGGGGCGGAGGAGGGGAATGGGGGGATGGGGGTGGTGGAATATGGCTACCATTAATGGCCCATCCCGAGTTGACTTTCAGAAGATAGTAGTGGGCTGCCTTCTTTAACCATTGCAGTCCATGTGCTGTCAGTGTTTAAAGCACACTGACTGTGTTTTTTTAACACGTGGCCAACAGGTCAGTGTGATGCATTTAAAGTATGGGTGGAGAGGGCTGGTGTGCAATGTGAAAGGGGGAGTTACATGCATAAGTTCCTTCCTGTCCGGAAAACAATCTTTTCATCGATGGGTCTTCTGCTGTGCAACCTTATGGGAATACACATAAATTAAGCCCTTCATGATGCCAGACTAAAATTTCTGAGGAGCTGAGAAAATGTTTGACTTGTAAGAAAAGAATTTAAGAAATGAGCAGGCGAATAAGCCCAACTTGCTCAATCTTTTCTATTGAGACAAACCCTTCACCTCAGGAATTAGCCTAGTGTCTCTTCCTCATGCAGTCTCCTTCTTTATATTGACTCTGTACCATAGCATTCTATAATCTGTCTTAGTGTAAATATTATTCTTCAAACAGAAGTGGACAACCTCATTTTTCTGACATTATATTTCATCTGTCAAATGTTTTCTGACTCACTTCGCCTATCTATATCCTTTCCAAACTTATGTCCTCCTCACCATTTTCATTCCTAACTACTTTTGTAATTAAATTTGGCTACATACACTTGGTACTTACAGACAAATAATTAACATAAGTTGTAAATAGTTGAGCGGCCCAACATTGATCCCCATGGTGCTTCACAAGTTACCATCTGCCAACTTAAAAATGAATCATTTACCCTGTCTGTCTACTTCCTGTTCATTATCTAATCCTGTACCTACATTAATTTTTCATCACCACATCATAAGCTCTTACCTTCTGTAATAATGCTTTACTCAGTACACGGTCAGTGGACTACATCTACATAAGCCATTCCTGAAGAAGGGCTTATGCCTGAAACGTCGATTCTCCTGTTCCCTGGATGCTGCCTGACCTGCTGCGCTGTTCCAGCAACACATTTTCAGCCCTACATCTACCAGTTCTCTTTTCACCACCCCACTTGTTACATTCTCAAGGACTCTGATAAAGTTAGCACACATGATATCCATTTCATAAAACAAGAATACAAAAAATACAAGCAAGTTTCAACCAGTTAGCCTATTGAACCTTCTTTACCATTCAATCCATTTATGCTTGACATTGAGTCTCAACTCTAATTTCCTGCCCACTGCTCATATCCCTTAATTCTCTGAAAACTAAAAATCTATCTATCCCAAACTTAAATGTATTCAACAATGCAGCAGGCACAATCCTCTGGGGTTAAACAATATTGACTTTGTTTGATTATATTATCATTCTCTGAAAGCCCTGCCATTAGTTTCTTAATAATGGATTCCAATACTTCCCCAAATACAAATGCTTAACAAACTGGACAACAGATTTTTGCATTGTATATCTCTTCTTCCTTGGATAATTATATTCGTGCTTTTCAAATCTGCTGTGAACTTTCCAAATTCTCAGGAATTTTGCAAGTCTAGAAATAATGCATCTACTATTTATGTAAACAGAACCTGGAATGCACATCATCAGGTCCAGGGGACTTGTCAGCTTTTAATTCTTGAAGGTTTTTCTGCATGATAATGATTGTCTTAAATTCAATTTTTTCTTAGAGTCATAGAGATGTACAGCACAGAAACAGACCCTTCGGTCCAACCCGTCCATGCCAACCAGGTATCCCAACCCAATCTAGTCCTACCTGCCAGCACTTGGCCCATATCCTTCAAAACCTTTGTTATTTATATACCCATCCAAATGCCTTTTAAATGTTGCTAACCTCCACCACTTCCTCTGGCAACTCATTCCATACATGTACCACCCTCTGAGAGAAAAAGTTGCCCCTTAGATCTCTTTTATATCCTTCTCCTCTCACCCTCAACCTATGCCCTCTAGTTCTGGACTCCCCCACCCCAGGAAAAAGATTTTGCCTATTTATCCTATCCATGCCCCTCATAATTTTGAACACCTCTATAAGGTCACTTTTTTTTTGTAATTGTTACCAGGAAGAAAGACTTGTTCCAAGTCTTTTTCACTTCCTTTTTCCCATTGTTAATTTGCTGGCCTTATTCATGAAGAGAACAAATTTAACATTCCTTTTTATTTACTTACAAACGCTTTGACTATTTGTGCTTAATAATACTATTTGTATTTATTACTTGTTTACTGTAAAATTCTAATTTGTTACTTTATTAATTTTTTGCTCACTTTTTTCTGGTTTCTAAAATGTTCTCCTTCCTTTACCAACAGTAATCTTTGCAGCATTGCATAGTCTTTCTTTCAGTTTCATATCATTCCTAAATGTCTCATGTTATTATAATTCTTGCCTCAGTGATTCTTTACTATGAGATCATTAATTAAACCTGTTTCATTACATGTTACCTAGTCTAATATAGCATATTCCCTGATTCTAGAATGCATTGTTCTCAGGAATTGTCTCAAAAACACTCTATGACCTTATCCCTAAGGTTACCATTGCCAAATCATTCAATTTGCATGATGATTAAAATTACCTATGATAGTTACAGTAGCCTTTAACAAAACTTCATTATTTCTTGCACATTGGAGCTACTGTTAAGAGGCTGTAAACTATACCGATCAGTGGATTCCTTCAGTATTTTAAGCTGCAAAAAATGGGTGTTGTATGCAAGAATAGCATGGTTATAATGAACTTACCTAGAAACAGGTTAGGCCTCAGCTTGAGTATTGTTGACAGTTCTTGGTGCCATCCCTTAGGATGGATGTGAATGTCTGGGAGTGAGGGCAGAAGAGATTTATGACAATGATTCCAGGGATGACACACTTCAGTTATGAGGAAAGGTTGGAGAGGTTGAGGCTGCTTTCCTTGGAGTGGAGACAGCTAAGAGGAGATTTGATTAAAGTTTTCAAAATTATGAAGGGGTTGGAGATTAGAATGAGAATTGTTTCCACTCATAAAATGTATGAGAACCAGAGGCTCCAGCTTTGTAATGAATTGTAAACGAAGCAGCAGTGAGGCGAGTGGTACAAGTCCAGACTGCACTGCCTAGAAATGTGGTGGAGGCAGGCTCAGTTGAGGCATTCAGCCAGGTATTGGATATTATCTCAATGGAAGCATTAAGCAGAGTTATAGGGAAAAGGCAGGAGATTGGCATTTAATCAAAATGCTCAGAGAGCCAGTGCAGATACAACAGGCTGAGGGACCTCTGGCTGCACCTTAACAATGGTGTGACTGTGTAATTCAGTATGAATGATTTATTTTACCTGAGATATTTTTGGCCATCTTGACACAGCTGCTCATTAACTAAACTCCCTGAGTTAGAATTTCAAGTTGCCTATCATAAAACATGTGATGTAAACTATAGAAATTGCTTGATTTTCATTTCTAATGAATCTAGATTAAAATTAAGAATGTTGGTTTGCTCGTTGAGCTGGAAGGTTCACTTCCAGATTAAAATTAAGATCAGACATTTTCTATATGGGGACCCATCTGTGAAACCAAGTTTTTGATGAGCAACATGTAAAGAAATCCACCCCATTGAGGCGGGAGATGGAAAGCACACTCCTTTTTCAAAATGCCAGATTCTCAATGTAAGCTTTTTAGTTGTTGCACCAATTGTTATTAGTAATTTTCTTTAGACTTGTTACATTTCATAAATTAATTATGCACAGAATATATATATAGTATATAATATAAACTATTTACCCTTTAAGATTTACATTGCAGTGATGATGATTATATTAAATCCAATTTCATTAACCAATTTTCATAACCCAATGTATTAGACTGCAGAATTAACTTGATATAATCTAATAGTCATACAGAAAATGGCAACTTTAGCACAGATCTTAATTGGACATAATACTAAGTAGATAGTCTTTATAGAGTTGATTTCCAGCAATTTTAAAAGTTGTTGCTGCAAATACATCTGTGGCTAGAGTACAGAATACAAATGATTTTAGCTAAAATGAGCTCTGCGCCTTTTATTGATTTGGGTATTTAGTTACTCAAATACACTATTGATTACAAAGTACATTTTGAAAGAATTTTGAAAAGCACATTTCACTTTTTCAGATTGATTGGATAATAGAAATTACAGTGTGTTTTAGGTCTAATGAATCCTGTTTCATTTGGATAGCACAGCCTCAACGAATGAAAAATAATGATAGCATTCTCGAAGTGAGTGCTTGCTTTTTTATTCTGAATTAAATGAGACATGGTAACTGCTATTCAGGTTATCTAGCCAATATGAACAACAAATTCATGACTGGTTAATCAAGCCTGGATTTCTTTCCCAAGTGTCCCAATGCAGTCATCAAATACATGAGTGAATTGGTTTACATTGGTGAACTGTTTCATTGTGGTATCAATTCCTGATTGAGAACTGCAATTTCTTTTTTAAAAAATAATACTGAGCCAGGAAAGCTAGTGGCTCATTTCCACTTGATTAAATGAGGGTTTCTAAATGTGAGCAACTTGGTGAATTACTGTAGATGTTGAAAGCATTCCTCATTAAACACTTGCATAAATAAATGTGGTATATCCATTGTATGAAAAGAGTAGACAAGAAGTTGCAAAATATTGGATTTAACATGTGATTTGAGATTACTAAGAGTAGGTGGTATGGAACTATATTTCCTTCATGTAATGCAGCGACACATTTTTGACTTCAGGGAGGTGTTCAAAACAAGGATCCTTGTGGGTAGCAAGGTTAGATCACATGGAATACAGAGAGACCTAACCATTTGGATAAAAAATTAGCTCAAAGATGGAGACAAAAGGTTGATGGTGGAGGGTTGCTTTTCAGGCTGGAGGCCTGTGACCCCGGAGTGCTCTGAAGATTGGATGTGAATGTAAGAGGTATGGTTAGTAAGTTTGCAGATGATGCCAAAATTGATGGTGTAGTTGACAGCCAGGAAGATTACCTCAGAGTACAATGGAACCTTGATCAGATGGGTCAATGGGCTAAGGAGTGGCAGATGGAGTTTAATTTAGAAAAATCTGAGATGCTGCATTTTGAAAAGGCAAATCAGGACAGGACTTATACACTTAATGGTAAGGTTCTAGGGAGTCTTGCTGAGCAACGTGACCTTGGACTGCAGTTTCATAGTTCCTTGAAATTGGAGTCACAGGTAGACAGAATAGTGAAGAAGGCATTTGATACTCTTGCCTTTATTAGTCAGTACGTTGAGTATTGGAGTTGTGAGGACTTCTTGTGGCTGCACAGGACATTGGTTATGCCACTTTTGGAATACTGCATACAATCCTGGTCTCCCTGCTAACGGTAAGATGTTATGAAGTTTGAAACAGTTCAAAAATGATTTACAAGCATGTTGCTAAGATTGGAGAGTTTGAGATATAGGGAGAGGCTGAATAGACTGGGGTCATTTTCCCTGGAGTGTCGGAAGCTGTGGGGTGACAGTATCGAGGTTTATAAAATAATGAGGGGCATGGATAGGGTTAATAGTCAAGGTCTTTTCCCTAGGGTAGGGACATCCAAAACTAGAGAACATAGGTTTAAGGTGAGAGGAGAAAGATTTAAAAGGGACCTAAGGAGCAACTTTATCACATAGAGGGTAGTGTTTGCATGGAATGAGTTCCAGAGGAAATTGTGGAGGCTGGAACAATTAGCATATTTTAAAAACATTTGAACGGATATATGAATAGGAAGAGTTTCGAACAATATGGACCAAATGCTGGCAAATGAGACTAGATTAATTTAGGATATCTGGTAGGCATGGATGAGTTGGATTGAATGGTCTATTTTGGTGTTGTACATCTTTATGACTCGAGTGTGGGTATTTTAGAATACTTGGAATAACTATTGTGAGGGGAAACGGACATTACGGGCAACAGAAAGATGGACAGAAAAGAAATGGATAGCATATATTTGCTGGTAATCCAAAGTGTGCATTGAACATTTGAGATGTGAAAATGTGATGATGTGATTGGACGATATAGTCATTGGTACTAATTTGTAATGTGAACTATGTGAATTCGACTGAGTGGAGATAGGGGTGAGTAAATGTGTAACCTGTAGTCAGAAGCTCATTCTCTGTAAAAACAAGATAACATCTTTGTTCTTGCAATAAAATTTGACTTCTGCACCATTTTTTGATGTGTCCATCTCCTATGCATACGTGAATAAATGTTTAAGCAAAGAAATATAGATCGAGTGAATCCTTAGAAGAGTATAAAGGAAGTAAGAGTATACTTAAGAGGGAAATCAAGAGGGCAAAAAGGGGACATGAGATAGCTTTGGCAAATAGAATTAAGGAGAATCCAAAGGGTTTTTACAAATACATTAAGGACAAAAGGGTAACTAGAAAGAGAATAGAGCCTTTCAAAGATCAGCAAGGCGGCCTTTGTGTGGAGCCACAGAAAATGAGTATTTTGCATCAGTATTTACTGTGGAAAAGGATATGGAAGATATAGACTGGAGGGAAATTGATGGTGACATCTTGCAGAATGTCCAGATTACAGAGGAGGAAGTGCTAGATGTCTTAAAATGGGTAAAGATAGATAAATCCCCAGGACCTGATCAGGTGTACCCGAGAACTCTGTGGAAAGCTAGAGAAGTGATTGATGGGCCTCTTGCTGAGATATTTGTATCATCGATAGTCACAGGTAAGGTGCCATAAGATTGGAGGTTGGCTAACGTGGTGCCACTGTTTAAGAAGGGTGGTAAGGTCAAGCCAGGGAACTATAGACCAGTGAGCCTGACCTCAGTAGTGGGCAAGTTGTTGGAGGGAATCCTGAGGGATAGGATGGACATGTATTTGGAAAGGCAAGGACTGATTAGGGATAGTCAACATGGCTTTGTGCGTGGGAAATCATGTCTCACAAACTTCATTGAGTGTTTTGAAGATGTAACAAAGAGGGTTGATGAGGGCAGAGCAGTATACATGATCTATATGGACTTCAGTAAGGTGTTTGACAAGGTTCCCCATGGGAGACTGATTAGCAAGGTTAGATCTCATGGAATACAGGGAGAACTAGCCATTTGGATACAGAACTGGCTCAAAGGTAGAAGACAGAGAGTGGTGGTGGAGGGTTGTTTTTCAGACTGGAGGCCTGTGACCAGTGGAGTGCCACAAGGATCGGCGCTGGGTCCTCTACTTTTTGTCATTTACGTAAATGATTTGGATGCGAGCAGTTAGTAAGTTTGCAGATGACACCAAAATTGGAGGTGTAATGGACAGCGAAGAAGGTTACCTCAGATTACAACAGGATCTTTAACAGATGAGCCAATGGGCCGAGAAGTGGCATTTGGAGTTTAAATCAGATAAATGCGAGGTGCTGCATTTTGGGAAAGCAAATCTTAGCAGGACTTATACACTTAATGGTAAGGTCCTAGGGAGTGTTGCTGAACAAAGAGACCTTGGAGTGTAGGTTCATAGCTCCTTGAAAGTGGAGTCGCAGGTCGATAGGGTAGTGAAGAAAGCGTTTGGTATGCTTTCCTTTATTGATCAGAGTGTTGAGTACAGGAGTTGGGAGGTCATGTTGTGGCTGTACAGGACATTGGTTAGGCCACTGTTGGAATATTGCATGCAATTCTGGTCTCCTTCCTATCGGAATGATGTTGTGAAACTTGAAAGGGTTCAGAAAAAATTTACAAGGATGTTGCCAAGGTTGTAGGATTTGAGCTATATGGAGTGGCTGAACAGGCTGGGGCTGTTTTCCCTGGAGCGCCGGAGGCTGAGGGGTGACCTTATAGAGGTTTACAAAATTATGATAGGCATCGATAGGGTAAATAGACAAAGTCTTTTCCCTGGGTTCAGGGAGTCCAGAATTAGCGGGCATAGATTTAGGATGAGAGAGGAAAGATATAAAAGAGACCTAAGGGGCAACTTTTTCATCCAGAGGGTGGTACCTGTACGTAATGAGCTGCCAGAGGAAGTGGTGGAGACTGGTACAATTGCAACATTTAAGAGGCATTTGGATGGGTATAGAAATAGGAAGGGTTTGGAGGGATGTGGGCTGGGTGCTTGCAGGTGGGACTAGATTGGGTTGGGATATCTGGTTTGCATGGATGGGTTGGACCGAAGGGTCTGTTTCCATGCTGTACATCTCTATGACTCTAAATCTGAGTCTCACCTGGTCCAAGAGGAAATAAAGGGTTAAACTTACTCTTTCAGTTTACTCCTTCTATAAAGAACATTTCTGGAGGAAGGACCTGTCAAGAAATTTAGAACAACATTAAACTTAAGGAAAAACCAAGTCGGTCAGCTGTTTGATTGGTATGTAAAAATGGCAGAAAATCACTAAAACATTAATCAGTAGGAAAAGATTTAGAGCCAGCTGATTAGGAATTTTAAAATGAATAGGAAGAGATTCTACAGGTATTTATAAAATAAAAATGTAAGTGAAGTGATTATTGATTCTCTAGAGAATGTAAAATGGGAGTTAATAGTAGATAATAAGGAAATTACAGGTGAAGTGAACAAAGATTTTTCTCACGTCTTCACAATAGAGGGTACAAAAACAGACATTCCAGCAATGACTGCAAATCAGGGGGGTGGAAGAGACAGAAGAGTTTAGTGAAATTACAATCACAAGGGAAGTAGTACTAAACAAACTAATGGACCTACAGGGTGTTATGACATGGAGACTCAGACAGCTGAATCAAATCGGCCTTCTGTATTCACAATGCAGTAAAATGAAAACTTTCAAACACCCTAAAAATTAACTGCAATAGGTCTTCAACAGATATTTTGAATAACCAGTCACAGATTTTCTGAATAATTGATATTGGACACCAAGTTTATAGCTTTAACATTTCAGAGTAATTAAAAATTTTCAGTATTTTCTGTTTTTGTTACTTAGTATTGAACCCAGCAGCCACATTCTACAAGGTAGTCTGTTCTACTACCCTCCAGGAAGGGGATCATAGTGAGTGAGGAAAATCAACTCTCCTCTGAACCAACTAATGGAGTAATCACTTTGATGACCTTAAATTTATTGCAAAAGTTCTTACACAAGTGTTATATAACTGATGCAATAGATTGAACAAACCCAGATTGCTGTTAGGTCTTTCATCTTTCAGACTGGGTTGCAGGTTTTGATTGATTAATATCTAAATCCCAGAACTTCTTTCAAGTCACATTCCTGAGATAACTTGAGGTTTTACAAAAAGAAAGGTGCCAACTCAGCACAGACAACACATTAAAGTTGTGAGGTTAAAGTCTGTATGTATTCCAATCTTGAGTCAGACTGGTTCTATTTCCAAAGCACCAATTTATAAAATGTCACATAGATTGACTGCCTGAAGATTGTGTGCTTTTTGAACTAAATAGAATGTATCTGCAAATACAATTCTGCAAATGCTACCTGATGAAGGAGCAGTGCTCTGAAAGCTTTTACTTCCAAATAAATCTATTTGACTATAACCTGATGTTGTGTGATTTGTAAAATAGAGATGAATAGATTATTAATGACATCTAGGAATATGAAGACAAGGTGGGAAAATGTTACTGAGGTAAATGATCAGTCATGATCAAAAATGACAACGCAGGCTCAAGGGGTGAATGACCTACTCCTATTCATGTGTTCCTTTGATTCAAAGTTCCTTCGTTCCTACAGAACTCTGTTTTATGGAGACTGCAAAAAAAAAATCTGAATCTCTGCCACTAACATTTTGTCATTTATTAAGTCGTATTTGTCAACCATCCTTGCTTTTGTTAACTTCCATGGACTTCATATCCCTCAAATCACAGAATTTAAAACCCTTACCTTCTATGCAATCCTTTCATGTTTTGGATTGACTTAACTTTGTCATCTTTTGTTGTCCTGCTTTAGCCTGGTCTTCTGAATTAGTTACTTCGAGGTCTCAACTTCCCTTCTCACCACTCGTTAGCATCACTTCATCTCCCCTATCTATGGTAACCCATAACAAAGACAGTACATTTCACAATCTATGTACTCGTATCGTAAATTTCTTTACCTTATTATTACCTATCCCAATCATAAATTCCCTTTCACATTTTTTTGAAAAATATTTTTGAACAAGGAGACTTGTTTCCAATTTTTTTCAGTCTTAAAATTACCTGGCCAAATGCAAGAATGTTAAATCACTACCAAAGCTAAGAACTGTTTGATTTGATCATCCTATCATTGTGATGTATGGTTGACATAACTGCCATTGTATTGACACTGAAATTCCAGTGATGCATTGCTCATTGGTATGGACGACACGTCTTTTTTCAGCTACTAGCAGCAATCTGTTAGTGAAAAATATCACTTAAGTAACCACTGCATTGTAGCAGTATAAAATGACTTATGTATCTTTATGATCAATTTCTTTAGATACTTTGCCTTTCCAGGATAGTTTAAGATAGTTTGATCATACAAACAGCATGTTCATTTGGTTGTTCACAATAGGCAGAAGACAGACCATATTTCATTAGCCCACATCGCCAAGTGTCTATCATTAGACATAATCTATGATTTTGCAGCACATGCTGACAATCCTGAGTGAGCTAATAGTTACACTAATAGCCAATTTAAGATAATCAGTCAAGCTTGTACCGTGGCTCAATCTCACTTTACAAACATGGTATACTGTACCTTAATATGGGGGAATCTATTGTCTGAAAACAAAAGAAATACATCAAAGCCATGCACCTTTCTTTCACTATTTGAGAGATTGGGAGCCTGTAATTCCTTATTGTTTTCTCTATGGCAAAGCCTTAGTAAATCAGAGTCAACTTGCCAACCAACTAGTATCCTTTTCTCCCAAAGTGCAAAGTGCTGTGATTTATTTGAAATTTGGAATTCTTGCATCATTCAAGACAAAAAGCTTCATCAAAATGTTTCTGTATTCAGTGATAGTCAAGTTCTCTTGCACCAATCCATTTGTTTGAAAGTCCTTTCAATTGTGCATTTGGTGGCATATCATAATCCACCTGCTCCTTCTCTGTTATGTAAATGTCTTTGGGGCATGTTACTACATTAAGGCTATTATATTGCTGAGGAAGTAAATGCCTTTCATCATAACAGAATTAATAATGCACAATAGGCATCAATTGTGATAAAATAAAAACTTTGATATTTTCAAGGGACATTAGAGAACTCAAGTAACAATAATAAAAACAACGCCTCAAGTTGTGAACAGTAATGACTAAACAACATACTGATCTTCTCAATTTCCATTTGCTGGAGGAAAGCCAAAAAGAGAATGATCTGAAGATTTTAGTGCTTGCTTCTCAAGTAAGAGATGATCCAGCAACAATTTTGTGAGCTAAGCAGAACATTTTGCACTTTTAATGGAATATCTGAAACAAAATGTTGCAATACCTCAATCTGCATGCAATCGTCTAACAAGCAAATAAAACCAAGTTTTAATTGGCAGTCTCAACCCCCTTGTATCAATACTGTTCCAGGTACTCTGAGGCATTGAGAAACACTAGTCAACTTTATCATCTGAATGGGAAAGCAAAGGACTAGATTTTAGCCAACTTAAACATATTCACACGCACAGAGTTAAAATTGGGTCCAAAATCACACCAGTAAGTTTTTTTTGCCTTTTCTGACCCAATTGTTCTGTTCCCTTTGTCTTGTTGGAACATTTAATTCCTGTCTTTTGGAAGAATGAGTTAATTCAAGCCATATTCTGTATAATAAAGGAGGAGAAAGAGGAAAGCAGATGATCAGGAAATATATTGGCAAAACACATCTATCTTCAGGTCAATGGAGCTAGTGTGTCTTGAGGCCTTCTATTTCAGCCAAAGAACTTATCAGCAATTTTTTTTTGACAACTTCAGCCATTCTTTATGACAGCTTGGGAATATTTTTCTCTCATTTTGTTGCATTAAAATTTTCTAATTAATTTGTATTTCTCATGAAGTTAACTTCATTGCAATAGTCATAGCTATTTTGATGCAAAATGAATTCTGCATGAAAATGTGATATGCTGGTAACTTCTGATTCACAATATTCTGTTGCAAGCATCCCTCTCAATTTTCTTTGTACATCTCTATGGCTCTATGACTCTAGATTAAATTTTCTGTGTGGCAGTGGACATGTGGTAACTTAAAAGAGACCATTTGAGAGGCATCTTTATGATTCTGTGCCATTGTGTAAATATAAGAGACATTGGAGACTGTGGTAGAGTTGGTGCGTTTCGGGAGATTTGTATGTTTAGTAATATCACAAAGCATTACCAGCACCCATGTAATTTTTGTTGAATTTGCTCTCCAAATGACAAGTCATGGGTCACATAGTTCAGGATTGTTGGTTCATTGCCCACAAGCTTCCAATGATTAAATTAACAGACAAAAATTAGACGTGGCCTACTTATGATTTCACAGTTGCAACTGGTAGGTGCAAGTCCAGCTAACAAACTTAGAAAGCTGTCTCTTCAAACTGATGAATTATCTATTTTGTTACAATTTATGAAAAATAACTTGATTCACAAAACTTTTACTGCATTTAGTACATCAAAATTGAAGTAATATTTAGCTGACCCTCAGCGGAGTTCACAAGAAAGGTTTTTCCAAACTAACTGGTGATGTAAATGGTTTTAGGTAGTGAAATGAGCTAGCTAGAAAGATTGTGGGCTGAGTCAGCTGATTTTTGGTCAGAGTGCCAAAGGGTTATGACAATGCTTTATGCTTTTGGGCTGATGAGAGGATGAGGGATCCAGGATTTCCACAGAGGATTGTTGTACAATGATTTCTGCTGTAAATATAGATATGCAGAAAATAAGAGAACTCTAGTACATCTCTCAGCTTTAATTGGATTAAAAGCAGTTCAGTAATGGTTCATTTGACTAATTCCCGCATTGAAAGGATTACCTCATGAGGAAGGATTGGAAACACTGGATTTATATCCATTAGAATTTAGAAAAATGAGAGACAATTGTATTGAAATATGTAAGATCCTACTGAAACTTGACATAGTAGATGCTGAAAAGACATTTCTCTTTGTGAGACAGGCTAGAATTAAAGGACAGTTTAAAAATAAAGGAGGCTCACATTTATGATGGAGGTGAGGTGTTTTCTTTTCTCTGAGACAGTCTTAAGCCTGCTGAATTCTCCTTCTCAAAAAGCAGTGGAGTTAAGATCATTGAATAGTTTGAAGGAAGAGATAGATAGACTTATCTCTATCAAAGAAGTTTATGGTTATCAGGAATAAGTGGGAAGGATGAACTGTGGTCACAATCAGGTCATTCATGAACTTATTGAGTGGCTGAGAGGCTCAAGGGACTGAATGGCTTACTCCTGCTATTAATTTGCAAGCCTGTATGTTCTCAGCGAAAGTATTACTTTTTGTCATTGTCAAAATTTTCAAATGAACAATCCTTAATTGGGTGAGGCACTGGAAAGAATCACACTAGCTATGAACAAATATTTCGCCATCAGGAAGTAAGAGTCAAAATTAATGAAGAAAGAAAGCCTTGAAACAAGGAAAGGCAAAATTGTTACTGAGGTAATTGCCTATGCTTAATGGGCTCCTGTCAAATTACTCTGTTTGTCATTTTAACGAAAATATTGTTCTTGGATTCCATGTACAAAGATCCCTGAAAGTTTCCACCCAGGTGGATAGTACTGTTAAGAAGGCACTGTTTTATTGGTAGAGGGATTGAGTTCCAGAGCCGTGATGTCATGCTGCAACTGTACAAAACACTAGTGCAGCATTACTTGGAATATTGTGTACAGTTCTGGTCGGATAATTACAGGAAGAATGCAGAAGCATTGGAAAATGTGCAGAAGAGATTTACCAGGATGCTGCCTGGTCTGGAGGGAAGCTCTTAAGAGGAAAGGCTGAGAGACTTGGGTCTGTTGTAATTGGAGAGAAGAAGGCTAAGAGGGGATTTAATAGAGACATACATGATGATCGGAGGATTAGATAGGGTAGACAGTGAGTCTTTTTCCTAGGATGATGACATCGGTTTGGATGATGACATCGGTTTGTATGATGACATCGGTTTGTACGAGGGGACATACCTGCAAATTGAGGGGTGATAGATTTAAGACAGATGTCAGAGGCAGGTTCTTCACTCAGAGAGTGGTAAGGGCGTGGAATGCTCTGCCTGCCAATGTAGTTAACTCAGCCACATTAGGGGCATTTAAACAATCCTTGAATAAGCACATGGATGATGTTGGCATAGTATGGGGGGGCGGGCTTAGATTAGTTCACAGATTGGCACAACATTGAGGGCTGAAGGTCCTGCTGTATTTTCTATGTTTCACTGTTATGACCAGAATGAAAAATCCCAGTCGAAAAACTGCAAAACAGACTGGGTTGCAGAAATCTTTGCAGGGAGCAACAATGCACATTGAGACTGTCCAAACAATCTGGGACAATCGCTCCTGAACAACAGCAAATGTTTTTCAGAATTTAGAAATATCTCAAAGCAACTGTCAGTCAGCAAATCTGTTGCACAAAACATCAACTTCTATGATTCCATTTGAATTCAAACATGACATTCAAACTGTATTTTTCTACCCACCTAGCAAATAAATGCTGGGTCCACTGTAATTTCCACTGAAAAGACTTTATATAGACAACCAGCAAAGATGACACGATCACCCTAATGCTGTATTGAGAGCCTGTGATAGTCACAATGGGCTAGTGATTACTATAAGCATTATGGTTTATTGATCAAGTTTAAAGTTAACAAGATGTGCCTAAACACTAATAGGGTAGATTTGTTTTGTGCAACATCATGGCCCTTTTCTTCACTTTCGCCAAGAATTGAAAGGAAGGAAATTGACTGCCTGTATAATGAACTGTCTGCATTAAAGTTCATACTGTGTAAAGTCATTGAGTGAAATAACAATCCGAAGAGAACATTGAGGAAATATAATGACAAAAAAGCATAAGATATTAACAGGCCGTCTCTGATTTTTTTGATGTACAAGTTCCAGTTCAATAACTCATTTTATATTACGATTCAACAGGACACAAAGATAATGCTTCTATGCACCAGTTGTTTTATTAAATCTTTGATATAATGTATAGAACAACCAATTTTTTTTTATTCACAAGGTAATTGCAACCTCAGAACATCAGGGCATTTCCACTGTTTACAATTTGTTACAACATTGTAACCATGGGTGGAACTTTCCTCTCCAAATTAGTGGTGGCAAAAGTAGGTGGTAGGGGAAATAATCAGGCATGTTGGCACCAGACAGATGCCCATCCTCTTCTCATTACCTCAGCAATTAAGTTCTAGGTGGCAATGGGCAGAGTCAACATTCCTACCCCACAAGCAACTAAAGCTATTAAGCTCTTGACAACTTAAGAACTACAACCCACCAAAGTCCCAAGTAATTTTGTGCCTGGTAGGAGGAAAAATGGTACCTTTCCCAAACTGGAAAAGGGGGCAACCTGTCAACATTGGGTGGGGGGTGGGGGTTCTCGTTTTGTCTTAATCTTGGGGCAATCAGGAACAGCAAAGGCACCTACCCTGCTGCCATTGCCTGTAACTCAGGACCCCTGCTCCTCACGTCTACCACCCCATGATCTCCCTCCAAAGAAGTACTCGCCTCTTGGCTGATGCCGATCTTCAGTGGCCAAGAATCTCTCCAGGTCACCACTTAAGCACTTGATTAACAACTGATCCAGTGGACCCTCTCCCTGGTGGTGTTTGTAGTAGGGAAAGGACTGAGGGTGTGGAGGGGCAACGGTTGTTCCCATTCTTAAAGACATATATTCTTACATTTCAAAGAAGACATGAGAAATCCCAGTATATGTGTAGAAACAATGTAATTATGCTTTAATCACTAATAAAAAATGATGTGATATTCTGCACCTATACTTCAGTAGGATTATTGTCCAATTGGCAAAATCACTAAGGATAATGTTATCTGTAGCTCAAGATTGCAGGCTCAATTTTGTTCTGAAATTCATTTCAAATCCTGGTGCCAATTAAAAGGAATCTCTGTCAAATTGTCTGAGCTGAAATGGGTGTCTGGATAAGGACATTATATGAAGCACAGTTGTCATATGCCACACAGCCAAATAGCGCTTCTTATTACTCAGACACACATGTTGAAGAAAGAGTATAAAGGTAACAATCAAATGTTTATCACTTCAAAAGAATAAAAATGCGGGAAAGCAGCTGTAAATTTTCTTTTGATTGATGAGATGGCTGTCACAACCTTTTGTTGGAATGCACATTGTTTGTATTTTGGTCAAAAATAATTTTAAGACATAGCAAAAGTGTTCTGTGTTCAGAGCATAATAACAAGATATTCTCCACAGGGCCTCTCTGATGTATCTTTGTCAAATATTTGATTGATGACAAATTAAGCTGAAGGATCTGTTTCCATACTGTACAACTCTATGACTCTATAATATGATTTCCACTGAACTCCTGTCAAATGGGAGTAGCTCCCAGGAATATCCTAGCATTGGTTGTAGTTTTTAATTCATCCAGTTGGTCTCTAATCAAAATAAGAGCTTCTGAACCCTCCCAGTAAACTGGGATCTGCTCTC
Source organism: Chiloscyllium plagiosum (assembly GCF_037043375.1). Classification (NCBI taxonomy): domain Eukaryota; kingdom Metazoa; phylum Chordata; class Chondrichthyes; order Orectolobiformes; family Hemiscylliidae; genus Chiloscyllium; species Chiloscyllium plagiosum. The sequence continues at coordinate 32,149,951 of NW_028270149.1, read as the reverse complement.
CCCTGGATGTCAAACCTCAGGTTCTCCTATGACATCTCATTTCCCAAGACTTTGGCACAAAACTTAGATGTCAACATTGGGAGAATCAGCTGTCTCGTTGATGGTTGGTGGTGTCCAAATGAATGGACACCATCTACATTTACATTTGCACTGGGGGGCAATAAAATGAGAAACCCGAAGTTGTATTTCTGAATAGAACAGTATTTCTCAGGTCCCAGTTGCTGCCTCGATGGCTGAAATTCAACCATTGGAATTTGCTCATATACATTTTAGCACATAACTCTAGAGGTTGCTGTCACTGACTTTATTCTACAAAAGGGAGCACCATTAAACACATCCCAGAATGAGAAAATTATTAGACTGGTGAGAACATCTGCTATTGTACTCGTCTTGATTTTAAAACATTCCTTAAAGTTAGGCTTATTTGTAAGTGGTATAACTGAGATTTAATGGTTAAACATGTTCCCTGGCTCTGGCAGAGCAATTTCATGTTTGTTGGATGCCAAATTTATTAATTATGAGCAAATATTCCATATATTTTAAAAATTTATTTTTATGCGAATGATATTTTAGCATATACCTTCATCCTTTATTTGCAAACGTTCCAAACATAGGGCTGAATTTTATATTTTAATAGCTAAATTTGAGTTGCATCGAGTTTTATGAAGGGATTCTGGTTCTGAGACCTAGTGAGATCTCTCAGCACATCTTACTAAACGTGTTTGATTAACCACCGACCCTGTCTCCATGGCAACCCTCACATCTGTTTCTAACTCTACATTCTCATGAGCCATTCCAAGAACAACTCACAACAACCAGGTACCTGCTGAAAAACAAGCATCCAAGGGGTTGGCACCATATTTAAAAGGCTACCATGTATCCAGGTAGGCACAGACATCCTTGCTCAGTTAAAGGTGGAGGTAGAAGGTGTTGGAGAAGTGTAAAGTGGCACTGCAATTCTCTGACAAACACAAGGAGGTCCTGAGTTAGCAGATGTTTCAAAGGAAAGGGGTTCCTCCTTCCAGGGAGGCCACAACCCCAGATACTGCCAGCCTAGTTTGAGGTTATCACCCAGGTCAATGTTATTGTGATGGTGTAGTGAGCCTAGAAGTGCAGTAAGAAGGTCCAGGACATTCTCTGCTGCACCAGAGTAAATACCACACTCTTCTCCCTATTTTGTCACAATCACCTTATCTCTGTTACTATACCCACTTCTCACCAAGGCTTATAATCACTTGGCTCTTTCACTATTGCCTACAACAAGTCTCACCCCCACCACCAGTTTTCCAAACCTCCCATGCTAAAAACATTGCAACAGCATCTGCATGACTTCCTCACTTCCTCAGAATACCTCACCACTTAAAGTCATAGAGTCATAGAGACGTACAGTACAGAAACAGACAGTTTGGTCCACTCGTCCATGTCGACCAGATATCCCAACCTAATCTATTCCCATTTGCCAGCACATCACCATATCCCTCTCAACCCTTCCTATTCATATACCCACCCAGATGCCTTTTAAATGTTGCAATTGTACCAGCCTCACCATTTCCTCTAGCAGCTCATTCCATACACGTACCACCCTCTGCATGAAAATGTTGCCTTACATCCCTTTTATATCTTTTCCCTCTCATCCTAAACCTATGCCTTCTAGTTCCGGACTCCCTCACTCCAGGGAAGAGACGTTGTCTATTCATCCTATTCCATGTCCCTCATGATTTTATAAACCTCTATAAGGTCATCCCTCAGCCTCTGATGCTCCAGAGAAAACAGCCCCAGCCAATTCAGCCTTTCCCTATGGCTCAATTCCTCCAACCTGGGCAACAACCTTGTAAATCTTTTCTGAACCTTTTCACGTTTCACAACATCCTTCTAATAGGAAGGGGACAAGAATTGCACACAATATTCCAAAAGTGGCCTAACCAACGTCCTGTACAGCCACAATGTGACCTCCCAACACCTGTACTCAATACTCTGACCAATAAAGAAAAGCATGCCAAATGCCTTCTTCACTATCCTATCTACCTGCAACTCCACTTTCAAGGAACTATGAACTTGCGCTCCAAGGTCTCTTTGTTCAGCAACACTCCCTAGGACCTTAGCATTAAATATATAAGTCCTGCTAAGATTTGCTTTTCCAAAATGCAGCACCTCGCATTTACCTAAATTAAACTCCATCTGCCACTCTTCAGTCCATTGGCCTATCTGAGGTAACCTTCTTCAATGTCCACTACACCTCCAATTTTGGTGTCAAACCTACTAACTATATCTCCTATGTTCACATCCAAATCATTTATATAAATGATGAAAAGTAGTGGATCCAGCACCGATCCTTGTGGCACTCCACTGGTCACAGGCCTCCAGTCTGAAAAACAACCCTCCACCACTACCGTCTGTCTTCTACCTTTGAGCCAGTTCTGTATCCAAATGGTTAGTTCTCCCTGTATTCCATGAACTCTAACCTTGCTAACAAATCTCCTATGGAGAACCTTGTTAAACGCCTTACTGAAGTCCATATAGATCATGTCCACTGCTCTGCCCTCAGCAATCCTCTTTTTACCTCTTCAAAAAAACTCAATCAAGTTCGTGAGACATGATTTCCCATGCACAAAGCCATGTTGACTATCCCTATTCAGTCCTTGCTGATCCAAATACAAATAAATCTTATCCCTCAGGATTCCCTCCAACAACTTGCACCAACATCAGGTTCACCGGTCTATAGTTCCCTGGCTTGTCCTTACCACCTTTCTTAAACAGTGGCACCACGTTAGCTAACCTACAGTCTTCTGGGACTTCACCCGTGACTATCGATGATACAAACATCTCAGTAAGAGGCCTAACAATCACTTCCCTAGCTTCCCACACAGTTCTAGGATACACCTGATCAGGTCCTGGAGGTTTATTCACCTTTATGCATTTCAAGATATCCAGCACCTCCTCCTCTGTAATATGGACATCTTTCAAGATGTCACCATCTTTTGCCCAATATTCTGTCTTCCATGTCTTTCTCCACAGTAAACACTGATACAAAATACTCATTTAGTATCTCCCCCATCTTGTGCAGCTCCACACCAAGGCTGCCTTGCTGATCTTTGAGCGGCCTTATTCTCTCCCTAGTTACCCTTTTGCCCTTAGTGTACTTGTAAAACCTCTTTGGATTCTCCTTAACCCTACTTGCCCAAGCTATCTCATGTCCCCTTTTTGCTTCCTGATTTCCCTCTTAAGTATTCTCCTACTGCCTTTATACTCTTCCAAAGATTCACTCAATCTCTCTTGTCTATACCTGGCATATGCTTCCTTCTTTTTCTTAACCAAACCTGCAATTTCTCTAGTCATTCAGCTTTCCCTACACCTACCAGCCTTCCCTTTCACTCTAACAGGAATATACTGTATCTGGACTCTTGTTATCTCATTTTTGAAGGCTTCTCATTTTCCAGCCATCCTGAGAGCATCTGCACCCAATCATCTTTTGAAAGTTCTTGCCTAATATCGTCAAAGTTAGCCTTCCTCCAATTTAGAACTTCAACTTTAAGATCTGGTTTATCCTTTCCCATCACTATTTTAAGACTAATAACATTAGCTGGCCTGAAAGTGCTTCCCCACTGATAGCTCAGTCACCTGCCCTGCCTTATTTCCCAAAAGTAGGTCAAGTTTTGCACCTTCTCTGGTAGGTACATCCACATATTGAATCAGAAAACTTTCTTGAACCGCCTTCACAAATTCCTTGCCTTCTAAACCCTTAACACTATGACGGTCCCAGTCTATGTTTGGAAAGGTAAAATCGCCTACCATAACCACCCTATTACTCTTACAGATAATTGAAATCTCCTTACAAACTTGTTTCTCAATTTCCCACTGACTATTACGGGGTCTATAATACAATCCCAAAAAGGTGATCATCCCTTTCTTAATTCTCAGTTCCACTCTAACTTCCCTGGATGTATTTCTGGGAATATCTTCCCTCAGTACAGTTGTAACGCTATTTCTTATCAAAAATGCCACTCACGATCCTCTCTTGCCCCACTTTCTAACCTTTCTGAGGCATTTGTATCCTGGATCATTAAGCTGCCAGTCCTGTCCATCCCTGAGCCAGATTTCTGTAATTGCTATGACATCCCAGTCCCATGTTCCTAACCATGCCCTGAGTTCATCTGCCTTCTCTGTTAGGCCCCTTGCATTGAAATAAGTACCGTTTAATTTATCAGTCCTACCTTGTTCTCTGCTTTGCCCCTGCCTTCCCTGACTGTTTGACTCGCTTCTTTTCTCAACTGTACCAGTTACTTACACCAGCACACAGGTGTGTCACCAACTTTGACCTCAGTAATTTTCTTTACAGGTGAATACAGCCCACATTAGGCAGAAAGAGCCTGGGCAGGTAAAGAGATGTCCATCAATGGACTCCTTATGGAGAGAATATTGAGTCCTCCCAGCAGAAGATATGATCTGCTCCCGCCCGGATGCCAAGATATTGATGTCCCACCAACTGAATAAATACCATTCTTCATTCCATTGCAACTACCAGGGGTCAGCAATGGGTCACAGGTCTCTGGCACAGAGTCTGTCCCTGTTCCACAGAAGGGAAAGGTGTAGAGAAGCAGAACATTAGTCATTAGGGACTCCATAGTTATTCTGGACAGACAAGAGGTTCTCTGGGAGTGAGAGAGCCTCCACATAGGCACCAACAACATAGGTAGGAAGGGAGATGTGGATTTAAGGGAGAAATTCAGGGAGCTAGGATGGAACCTCAAAGCTAGAACAAACAGAGTTGTTATCTCTGGTTTGTTGCCCATGCCACATGCTAGCAAGGTGAGGAATAGGGAGAAAGAGGAGTTGAACACGTGGCTGCAGGGATGGTGCAGGAGGGAGGGTTTTGGATTCCTGGATAATTGGGGGTCTTTCTAGGTTAGGTGGGACCTCTACAAACAGAATAGTCTTTCCCTGAAATAGAGGGGAAGCAATATCCTGTGGGGGATGTTTGCTAATGCACTTCGGGTGGGTTTAAACTAATTCAGCAGGGGGCTTGGAACCTAAATTGTAGTTACAGCATACAGGAGGTTGAGAGTAGTGAGGTCAGAACTAAGACATCAAGGCACCAGCAAGCAACAAGTTGGTTTGAAGGATGTCTACTTCAAAGCCAGGAGCATCCAGAATAAGGTGAGTGAACTTGCAGCATAGATTGGTACCTGGAATTTCGATGTTGTGGTCATTTCAGAGACATGGGCAGAGCAGGGACAGGATGGTTGTTGCAGGTTCCAGGATTTAGATGTTTCAGTAAGAACAGAGAAAATGGCAAAGCTTGGTGGGGGGGAGGGGGGGGGGGGGGGGGTTGGAGGTGTGGCATTGGTAGTCAAGTACAGTATTACTGGTGCAGAAAGAATGTTTGAGGACTCGTCTACTGAGGTAGTATGGGCTGAAGTTAGCAACAGGAAAGAAGAGGTCACCCTGTTGGGAGTTTCTGCTGGGTTCTGAACAGTTCCAGAGATGTACAGGAAAGGATAGCAAAGATGATCCGTGATCAGAGCAAGAGTGACAGGGTAGGTGTTAGGGCACTTTAACTTTCTAAATATTGACAGGGAATACTATAGTTCAAGTATTTTAGATGGGTCAGTTTTTTTCCAATGTGGCAGGATACTTTCCTGACACAATATGTAGACAGGCCAAAAAGGGCCAAGGCCACAATAGATTTGATACTGGGTAATGAACCCGGCCAGGTGCTAGATTTGGAGGTAGGTGAGTGCTTTGGTGATAGTGACCACAATTTGGTTATGTTTACTTAAGTGATGGAAAGGGATAGGTACGTAATGCAGGGTAATGGTTATACCTAGGAGAAAGAAAATTATGATGCGATTAGGCAAGATTAGACATAGGCTGGGGAAGGAAACAGCAGGGGATGGACACAGTTGAAACGTGGAGCTTGCTCAAAGAACAGCTACTGCGTGTTCTTGATAGGTATGTACCTGTCAGGCAGGGAGGGAGTTGCCAAGCGTGGGAGCCATGATTTACTTAGGAATTTGAATCTCTTGTCAAGAGGAAGAAGAAGGGTTATGTTAGGATGAGATGTGATGGCTCCGTTAGGGTGCTTGAGAGATACCAGGTGGCCAGGAAAGACCTAACGAGAAAGTTAAGAAGAGCTAGGTGGGAACGTGAGAAGTCACTGGTGGATAGGATCAAGGAAAACCCTAAGACTTTCAATAGGTATATCAGGAATAAAAGAATGACAAGTATAAGATTAGGGCCATTCAAGGAAAAGTAGTGGTAAGCTGTGCATGGAGTCAGAGGAGATAGGGGAAGCGCTAAACGAATACTTTTCGTCAGTATTCACACTAGAAAAAGACAGTATCGTCAAGGAGAATATTGAAATACTGAGTATTGTGTATAGTTATAGTCATCGCATTAGAGGAAGAATGTGGAAGCTTTGGAAAAGGTTCAAAGGAGATTTACCAGGGTATTGCCTGGTATGGAGGGAAGGTCATATGAGGAAAGCCTGAGGGATTTGAAGCTGTTTTTGTTGGAGAGAAGAAGGTTGAGAGGTGACTTAATTGAGACATGTAAGATAATCAGAGGGTTAGATAGGGTGGACAGTGAGAGCCTTTTCGTTCGATGGAGATGGCTAACACGAGAAGACATAGCTTTAAATTGAGGGGTGATAGACATAGGACAGATGTTAGAGGAAGTTTCTTTACTCAGAGAGTAGTAAAAGCATGGAAAGCACTGCCTGCAACAGTAGTAGACTCACCAACTTTAAGAGTATTTAAATGGTCATTGGGTAGGCATATGGACAAGAATGGAATAGTGTAGGTTAGTTGGGCTTCAGATTGCTTTCACAGGTCAGTTCAACATTGAGAACCAAAGGGCCTGTACTGCGCTGTAATGTTCTATGTTCTAACTCTTACAGTAGCCTTGTTGTCATTGCCCACCATTTCCAACCACTGGCATTAATACCTTCTTTCTCTTTTGTCTTGCAGATACGGTGAAACGGTTAGTGTTGCCAGATGCCATCTGCTCGATCTCTGAAGACAAGACAACAGTGGTCTCTGAGGATGCATTAGTAAGGCTGTCTCCTGCATCTCCCACTAGCTCAGTCACTGATTCCTCAGTGGAAACTTTAGTGTTAGAATGTGTGGGAACATAATCTGGTAAGTGCCACACTGTGACAGCTCAGCAGTTGTCTGAGGAAGAAACACCCCATGTGGCTGGCACTCAGAGAACTGCCAGAGACCAGGCACCTATTCGGAGAAGACCCTTTGGTGTTGGCAATCAGGGACTTCATCCACATGCACAGGGAGGAATAGGAGGAGCAGACAGGGATGTGAGACACAATGGCCTTTATAGACCAGAGGCAAAAAGACCCTCAGCATGTCCAGCCCATCCAGTGATATAAACGGGAGCATCTTACTGCATATGTTTTTGTCGAGCAATGTGATGAATTGCCAATTAAAAGAGATTATAACTTGTTAAATGCCTAATTAATGCTGCAACTCGCCCCTATTAATATTCAGCTTCCTGTCTTACCAAACATTCTGAACAAATGAAATGATGAGAATTCTTGACATGCAAATTAGACCAGGTGCCTGGTAATATCAGCTTGCGTCTGTATATGCTGGACAAAACCAAACAACATCTCAGGGATGATCCACTGTCTCAGCCATACACATCCCTTAATGTTCTAACATTTACTTTGCTATGTCTAAAATATAAAATTAAAAGTGAAGGGATTTGGTGGCTTTGACATTGCACCCCGGTTTTGGAGTTTCAGAACACCACCAAGACAGCTTGCAATGCAACAACAACCTTAGCGAAAAATGATACCAAGCACGAGCACTTGACATCGGAGCTCGGGTGACTATCATCCACTGAAGGCTTCCCAGTAAATGTTGAGGTCAATATCGGGAAGCTTTGAAGTCACTGAGTTCAATCATTTAAGCGGGCATTGGATAGGCATATGGAGGATAGTGGGCTAGTGTAGGTTAGGTGGGCTTGGATCGGCGCAACATCGAAGGCCGAAGGGCCTGTACTGCGCTGTATTCTTCTATGTTCTATGTTCTATCTCTGACACAACACTAGCAACATTTGCTCATAGCAGAACCGATAAGAAAGATTGGTTTGAGACCCACTCAACAGAGATGACATCTGTCGTTCAATCTAAAAGGAAAGCCTATCAGATCAGCAACATGAACTAAACAGTTCGCTAACTCTTCTTTGGAGCGATAAGGGATTGGAAAATGGTGGTGGATTTCCAACCTTTTTTAGTTCTGAAGCAGAGTTCAATTAGATGCAAAATGTTTACTCTGTTTCTCTCTCCACAGATACTACCAGATTTATTGAGTTTCTCCAGCACTTTCTTCTGTTTTTACTCTAGATCTCCAGCATCTACAATATTTTGTCTTTAATTTATTTCTTCATGCAGAAATCAATAGACATATCAGGAAAACAGTTAGCATTTTTGACTAATTCACAGAGTGCATGGAATAGCATTCAGCTGAATGTTCGGACTAAGAACTTGGTTCACGAAGCCTGTTTTCTCAACAGCTTGTTGTATGGCTGTGAAACATGAACAATTCATGGCTAGCAAGAAAGCATGTTCAATAACTTTCATTTTCATTGCTGGCAGTGCTTTATTAGACATCTCATGGAAGGTAGCCCTCTCAGAGGCAGAGCTCACAAATAATATGGCAATCATCAAGCAGAGGCAATTTTGCTCAGTCAGGCAAGTCTGCAGGATGGAAGACAGTGTTGCATCTAAGGATCTTCTGTATAGCAAGGTAGCTGACATTGGAAGGTCAGCAGGATACCCAAATTTCCACTTCAAGGATGCTTGCAAACTGGGCTGGAAGATCTGAGCCATTGATCCTCACATCTAGAAGACATGCGAAGACAGAGTAAAAATGGAGACTTCTCTAATGGTCCAGCATGAACCATCAGGATGGTTAGTGACTACCGCAGCTGGACAACAGACACCACACAACACTCCCTGAAAACCACTTTATATTCAACACTTCTTAATAGCACAGTAGTGTACCTACACCTTATAGTTTGCAACTGCTCAACAATGCAGCTTACCGCCACCTTCCAAAGAGCTGGCTCAACTAATAATACTCACATCTAGTGGCTCAGTGGTTAGCACTGCTGCCTCACAACACCTGTGTCCCAGGTTTGATTCCAGCCTTTGCGACTGTCTGTGTGGAGCTTGCACATTCTCTGCGTGTGCAGGTCAGGTAAATTGGCCATGCTAAATTGCCCATAGTGTTAGGTGCATTAGTCAGATGGGAATGGGTGGGTTACTCTTCGGAGGGTCGGTGTGGACTTGTTGGGCCTGTTTCCACACTGTAGGGAATCTAATCTAATCCTGCAATTGAATAAACAAAGATTAATGGGATTGTATTTTATTGTGTCTTTCAAAATCTTTATAGTAAATAGTTTTGTTTATTTTGTTTTGATTTTCATTTCTTCTGTGTAATAAAATTTTGTTTTATTATTAAAACCAATCCGGCAGCACTGCATACATGTGGAAAAAGCCCCTTGTTAAAAACAAAATATGATTTATCAAGCCAGTTTCTGTCTGGAATCTTACTCATGCTTTAATATGTCAGCTGAGGTCATAACAATGGTAATAGCATTAACAATTGCTTTGAAAGGCCAAAACATTTGTATTAAGCCAATAATAAATCAGGGAGGAAAGGAAACAAAAGTATAATGAGATAAAGTAAGTGGGGAAAAGATTAAAGTGGATAACACCAGAATTGGAGGTGTAGTGGACACCAAAGAAAGTTACCTCAGAGTACAATGGGACCTTGGTCAAATGGGCCGATGGGCTGAGGAGTAGCAGATAGTATTTAATCTAGATAAATGTGAGGCACTACATTTTGGTGGGGCAAATCAGGACACTTGTAAAATTAATGGTAAGGTCCTGAAGAGTGTTGTCAAACATAGAGACCTTGAAGTCCAGGTTCATAGTTCTTTGAAAGTGGAGTTTCAAGTAGACAGGACAGTGAAAAAGGGATTTGTTACACTTGTCTTTACTGATCAGTACTTTGAGTATAGGAGTTGTAGCTGTACAGGACATTGTTTCAGCCACTTTTAGAATATTGCATTCAGTTCCGGTCTCCCTGCTATAAGAAATACGTCAGTAAACTTGAAATGGTTCAGAATAGATTTATAAGGAACCAAAAGAGGAAATGCTGGAAAATCTCAGCAGGTCTGGCAGCATCTGTAAGGGGAGAAAAGAGCTGACGTTTCGAGTCTAACTGACCCTTTGTCACAGTTTTGACAAAGGGTCAGTTAGACTCGAAACGTCAGCTCTTTTCTCTCCTTACAGATGCTGCCAGACCTGCTGAGATTTTCCAGCATTTTCTCTTTTGGTTTCAGATTCCAGCATCTGCAGTAATTTACTTTTATCCTTAGATTTATAAGGATGTTGCCAGAGTTAGAGGGTTTGAGCTCTAGGGAGAGGCTGAATAAGCTGGGGCTATTTTTCCTGGAATATAGGAGGCTGAAGGGTAACCTTATGCAGGTTTATAAAATCATGAGAGGCATGGATAGGGTGAATGGTCAAGGTCTTTTCCCCAGGATTGAGGAGTCTAAAACTAAAAGGCAAAACCTTAATAGACAATAGACAATAGGTGCAGGAGTAGGCCATTCAGCCCTTCGAGCCTGCACCGCCATTCAACATGATCATGGCTGATCATTCCTAGTCAGTATCCTGTTCCTGTCTTATCTCCATAACCCTTGATTCCACTATCTTTGAGAGCTCTATCCAACTCTTTATTAAATGAATCCAGAGACTGGGCCTCCACTGCCCTCTGGGGCAGAGCATTCCACACAGCCACCACTCTCTGGGTGAAGAGGTTTCTCCTCATCTCTGTCCTAAATGGTCTACCCCGTATTTTTAAGCTGTGTCCTCTGGTTCGGCACTCACCCATCAGCGGAAACATGTTTCCTGCTGCCAGAGTGTCCAATCCTTTCATAATCTTATACGTCTCAATCAGATCCCCTCTCAGTCTTCTAAACTCAAGGGTATACAAGCCCAGTCGCTTCAGTCTTTCAGTGTAAGGTAATCCCGCCATTCCAGGAATTGACCTCGTGAACCTACGCTGCACTCCCTCAATAGCCAGAATGTCTTTCCTCAGATTTGGAGACCAGAACTGCACACAGTACTCCAGGTGTGGTCTCACCAAGGGCCCTGTACAGCTGCAGAAGCACCTCTTTGCTTCTATACTCAATTCCTCTTGTTATGAAGGCCAGCATGCTATTAGCCTTCTTCACTACCTGCTGTACCTGCATGCTTGCCTTCATTGACTGGTGTACAAGAACACCCAGATCTCTCTGTACTGCCCCTTTACCTAAATTGATTCCATTGAGGTAGTAGTCTGCCTTCCTGTTCTTACCACCAAAGTGGATAACCATACATTTATCCACATTAAACTGTATCTGCCAAGCATCTGCCCATCACCTAACTTGTCCAGGTCACCCTGGAATCTCCTAACATCCTCATCACATTTCACCCTGCCACCCAGCTTTGTATCATCAGCAAATTTGCTAATGTTATTGCTGATACCATCTTCTATATCATCAACATATATTGTAAAAAGCTGCGGTAAGAGGGGAAAATTTTAAAAAGGACCTAAGGGGTAACTTCTTCATGCAGTGTGTGTATGGAATGAACTGCCAGAGAAGTAGTGGAGGCTGGTACAATTACAACATTTAAAAGGCATTTGTATGAGTATGTGAATAGGAAGTGTTTAGAGGGATATGGGCCAAATGCTGGCAAATGGGACTAGATTAATTTAGGATATTTTTTCAGTATGGACGGGTTGGACCAAAGGGCCTGTTTCTTGCTGTACATCTTATGACTCAATGACTCTATGTAATATAAACACAGTTATGCAAAATAGCCTGATCCTATGCTTTCTATGTAACTCCATGTGACTTCAGTTTAGCTCTGATCAGGATATTATATTTTTGCTCGAATTTTACTGGTCTCATGATAGACTCAGGGGACGGTAAAATGTTACTGAGCCACACGGGGAAAGGTCACTGACACTGTCCCACAGCCGGGTATTTTCCTAGTAACAGCAGCATCTCAATGTATTTGATTTAAGGAGTAATTAACAGCTATTTTGACAGTCATCCCTTGCATTTGTCAGGAGGACAGTTAAGGATTACTGGAGTCACATATAGGCCAAATTACGTAAGGATGGTAGATTTTCTTCCCTAAATCACATCAGTGATACAGATGAGATTTTTTTACATCAATCAACAATGGTACATGGTCATTAAACTAGCTTTAAATTATAGCAAATTTCACCATCTGGCATGTTGGGAGATGACCCACATGCCCCCAGAATATTATTTTGGTACTTGGGACTACTTGGTAAGTGACATTACCATTACACCATCATCATCCTCTATCAGCTTCTGACACATGTGACTAAATTGAATTTTTATCTTCCTTATCCTGCTGCTTTTGTGAATAAGCTCATCTATACACAACCTTGTTTACAGTCTATCTGTTGCAAAGGTTATTCCGCATAGTTCAGATTATCTTCCTTCTTTAGTGGTATGAGACATAGTGAAATTCCAACATACTGTCTGGCAGAAGCAAAGGGTCCATTGTTCGCAATGGGAACAATATCACAGATAACCTGCATAGAACATTGTGTTCCAATGTACCTTTCATGGAAGTGGGGTTCTTGACTGGACTAGTACCTAAAATGAGAATGACTTCATGGAGTTATTTTTAAGATTATGAAGGGAATTTACAAAGTTAGTTGAGGCAAATTTTTCAGGGCTTGGGTAACAGATTAAGTCGGTAGAAATCCTTGTACTTCTTTAAGCATTCTCAGCTGGAAATGTGTTGCTGGAAAAGCGCAGCAGGTCAGGCAGCATCCAGGGACCTGCTGCGCTTTTCCAGCAACACATTTCCAGCTCTGATCTCCAGCATCTGCAGACCTCACTTTCTCCTTTAAGCATTCTCACTCTACTAGAAGGATTGGTAATAATACTGCAACAGGATTTGACAAAATAAGCTTTATAAGACCATGAGAAATAGGAACAGTAATACACCATTTGTCCCTTTGAGCCTGGTCCACCATTGAATAGGATAATGGCTGATCTGACATTCCTCACACCCACTTTCCTGCCCTTTCCCCATAACCCTTGGTTCCTCTACTGATCATGAATCTATCTATCTCAGCCTCAAATATAAACAAGGTCTCTCTCCCCAAGGCTCTTTGTGGCAAGGAGGTTCTGAGAGAAGAAATTCCTCCTCATCTCGGTCTTAAATTGGTACCCTTTTATTCTAAGACTATGCCCTCTGATCCCAGACTCTCCCTTGAGGGAAACATCCTCTTAGGATTTACACTGTCAAGCCCCTTAAGAGTCCTATATATTTCAATGAGATCTCCTGTCATTCTTCTAAACTTCAGTGAGTCGAGTCCCAAACTTAAGACAATCCCTCCATACCAGGGATCAGCTTAGTGAGCCTTCTCTGAACTGTCTCCAAAGAAATAATATCTTTCATTAAATAAGGGGACCAAAACTGCTCACAGTTCTCCAGATGTGGTCTCACTAATATCTGGTCCAGTTACAGTCAAACTTCTCTAACCTTATATTCCAATCCCCTTGAAAAAGGGCTGACATTCCTTTAACCTGCCTGATTACCTGTTGCACCTGTGTGCTAGCTTGTGTTTCAAGCACAAGTGTCCCCCAAGTCTGATTACGGTGATTACCTGTTACACCTTTCTGCAGTTTTTCTCCGTTTAAATAACACTCTCTTCTTCTGTTCTCCCTTCCAAACTGAACAACTTCACATTTTCTAAAGTTATAATCCATTTGCCAAGTTTTTATACACTTATTTAAACCATCAATATCTCTCCATAAACTGTTTGTATTCCTCTCATAACCTGTCTTTCCACTTCTGGTTGTGTCATTTGCAAACTTGGTGACAGTACATTCACTTCCTACCTCCAAGTGATTAATCATATTGTTAACAGTTGTGGTCCCAGTACTGACCCCTGTAGAACCCCAGTGGTCACAGGTCTCCAGCCTGAAAATATTCCCTTTAATCCCACTCACTGTTTCCTGCCAATCAGCCAATTCTCTATCTGTGCCAATATAACTTGTATATCTCAGACAATCCATTAACCAAATTATAAAATGTAAGTAATAACTTCCCATCTAATATCCCCTGCCACACCCACACCTCACTACCACCATCACCACTACCCCATCTACCACAAAAAAATTACCTAATTTCTCTTGCTTGTGTTAAAATAAATATAAATAATTATTTATCAAATTAACAGGCAAAACATGTTTGGTACAAGCTACAAATTACACACGGACTGTCAGAAATCCCCAGAGACAAGTTCACTCCATTTACTTGGCCCTTGTTTCAGCACAGTTTTTCAAAGAAGAATTCCAATCCCTTTGTTTCAAGGATTTAATGGATTCTCTACACAAAGCAGCCTTGACATCAAGAGTCCTGGTCATAAAATTTCATTGGTATTGTACACTTCTATTCAGAACCTTCCCAACTCTCAGCCTCCATCAGTTGTGGAAGTGGTGTTCTAGTATATCTTTCTCAAAGGATTATTCTGGGCAATCAATCATTCAGAAATAAAAGAGTAGCATTGGTCCTAAACATCCAATACAACTGCTCAGGAATCCAGTTCTCTGACCCAGCTTGCTGACCACCTTCTCTCTCCACTCTTCTGTTATCTCTTTGTATCCGCATGCCACATGGCCTCCAGCTTCTAACCTTTTACCTTTCAGTACTGCTTCCAGGTCAAAAGTTGGCAGATCACATGGATTATAGTTCTTATTATCTAAAATATGTGACTGATCATTTTAATATGATGGAAATTCTTTAAAGATTACAGATTCCCTGAAACTGACTCCAGCTAAAGTTGATCTTATAATATTTGCAAGCTTTTATCAGTTAATGTCAGAAATACTGAAAGATTGGATTCTTCTTAAACCACCAAAGCAAGAAATGTTTGACTGCCTGTCATTCTTTGCCATCTATCTGCTGATCCTTAAAGTAAACAGTGATTCTTTCTTTGAACAAATTAATTTCTGATGAAATATCAAAGGTGTCCCAACCCAAATTCAAATGTTTGCTTTCAGTCTTTTTTTGTGTACCTTTTGCTCTTTAGAATGCCAGTATAAAGATCAGTACTGAAACAGATTTATTTTATTTTATTTGTGGGTTTCTTTTTAGTATGGGTTTACAAGTTGTATCTTGTAAGTGTGTGTCTATGGACAATGTTCCAACAAAAAAACACTGATGAAGTCATGCTGCAGAATTTTATGATTTTTGATTAACAAAGTTTATGTGCTATGAAAGCTAATATCACATCTGTCTATTAGAATTGTTTTTCCCTCTTCAATTTTTTTTCTGCCAAAGTGGTGACTTGTCCATGGCTGTGGCTTATACAAGTGGATCTTTATCAAGTGCCAGTCAAGACAGTTACTTTTAGCATCATAGTTGACTGTCTGTCCAGTGTTCAGGTCAGTGAGCCATACATAGACATTTCATTCCCCAAAAGCCACACATGCAAGATTGCAGATACATGAAAATCACTACATAGCAACCTGGAATGAAATACCCAGATGAGTTTGCCTTAAAATGTTCCCCAAAGCAGAGTTTCATTTACCCAGAACACACCAGGATATAGAATCATGCTCTTGCTTATACAGGTACTTAGATCTCCATTAGTAGGTTAAGTATTAACAGAGCCAATCTATGTTTAAAATTATTTCTAAATTGTTGAAAATAGTCACATATATCTACACAATGGAAAAAAAAGCATACTGGATACATTTTTGCAAAAGATTAGTTCAAGAAAAATCATTTAGAAATAATAGACAAAACAAATCAAATGCCAAAGCTAGGTCTAATTACCATCAGAACAAATAACTGCATCATTTCATACTTTGATCTGTTCTTTTGACGATATTGAAATTGGTATTCTCCATATGCCATGGGTCCAAACTGTAAAAGCCATGCCACCCAATCCCCATTCCTGGCTGAAACTAGAGTCAATATGAATAGAGAAAAATGCCTCATTGGTTGGAGACTCACCTAGAACACATGAAGGTGGTTGTGGTTATTGAGATCAACTATCTTAGTTCAAAGACACTTTTGCAGGAGTTCCTCAGTGTGTTGTCCTGGGCCCATTATATTTAGCTGCTTGTTTGTGTTGATGTTTGCTGATGATTACACAATGTTCAGAATCATTCACAACTCCTCAGATACTGAAGCATACATGGCAAGACCCAAACAATATCCAGGAATGGGATATCATGTGGCAAGTAACATTCAGGACACAAGTCCTAGGCAATAACCATCTCCAACAAGAGAAAATCTAACCATTGACCTTTGACATTCAGCAGAGCTTCCATTGTTAAATTCCCCACTATCAAATTCCTGGTGATTTTCCATCAACCTTGAACTGAAGTGGACTATTCTTATACTATGGACACAAGAAAAGGTGAGAATTTTGTGGCAAGTAACTCATCTCCTATTTACCCAATACCTGTCCACTATCGATAAGATATATTCAGAATATGATGGATTATTTTCCAGTTGTCTAGATGGATGCAGCTCTAACAAGACATCAAGAAACTTAACACTCTGAAGGACAAGGTGGTCTATTTGCATGGCACTCTACCCACAACCTTCAACATTCACTCCTTTCACCAACTATGCACAGGGGCAGTAATTGTATCATCACCAGATGCACCATAGGAACTCATTGAGTCTCCTTCAACTGCATCTTCCAAGCCCACAATGTCTACCACATTGGAAAGACAAGGGTGGCATATACATGGGAAGACCACTATCCAAAAGATTCCCCCCAATCCACTCATCATCCTGACTTATAAATAGACCTTTGTCCCTTCTCTGTCAAAGTTCCAAATCCTGGAACTTCCTGCCGAAGAGCAATGTGGGTGCCCCAGCCACAGTCCAAAAAGAAAGCTCACCTCAACTTTCTCCAGAACAATTTGGCCAACCCAGCAATGCCCACATCTCATGGATAAATGACAAGAAATAAATAAACTCATGACAGTTACCTAACTCTTTACCCCCTTATCCTCAGCTGGCCAGTTTTTGAAACTGCACATAATATGTCTGCTGTTTTAAAAATCCATTTAATAATTGGAAATTCTGCCCCTGGCAAGTTTCAAATGGCTTATTTATCATTTTAATTGGACTTAATTGGGAGAAGAGCAAGATTCCTGTCCCACTTTCTCTAACCTGATCTATTACTATGGTTTTGAAAGAATGACTGGTGCCTTCAAAATTACACTTCCGTTAGCACCAGCATCTTGAGAGGGGGCCATGATCCAGCTCCTGTTTTGGGGGGAGTCCTAAAAGTGCAGCCCAAGAATTCCTTTCCCAGGAGAAATGATAATAAATGCTGACAGTTTCATTGACATTGAAATCACAAAATTTAAGCCAATTATTAAATTTATTTTATAATTCAATACTGAATTATTCTGGATCTGATCATTTCAGAATCGTTGTGGCTTTCACTATTATATTTACTTCTGGAAAATTGCAGTGAAATATTGAAGCAAAAGAGCATAGTAAAAGAGATATTGGATAGAATTTACCTGAATTTAGGATTCCTGTTCTCCAATAGTTGAGCTTTTGGTTCCAAAAGAGAAATTGTCAAGTTAAGTCTACCAGCATCCTGTCAGTTAAACTTGTTTCTAATTGAATTAGGTGAATGTGACTGCTACTCTAAAGATAAGGTAGATGCTGTGCATTAGTGAGGGAGAAGGTAAGGAAAGTCTGACGTCTTTTAACTCCATCTGCTTGAAGCTCCAGTATCTGGATCATCCAGCAGCATTAGTCGTTCAGTTTTCTGAAACTGCCAGCAGCTAAAGCTTTCTGGTGAATTAAAAGATGGCGAAGGCAATAGAGGAAAACATGGTGAATTGTTAACACCTGAATCCCTGCAGAGTGAATGGTAAGAGAAATTGACTTAAACAGTAAAATCTTGAACAATAAATTGAAAACCATAATATATTCCTGTAAGATCTCACCTCTATAATTTTGTTTAAAATTTAAAATAATCTATTTCTGATAGTTGGAGGTCTCGAATTAAAATAGTTGTACCTTAGGACAATGCAAATTGAATTTACTATTCTCTTGAATAAATGCAATGCTTTATATATCACTTTGTTTTTGTGTTCCCAATCTCTTTTTCTATTGCACAGTAACTGTGGACCAATTTAGCACATGAACAAACTTCACTGGGTATTTTCTTATAGGCATTAACATTTGAAGTTCTATGAGAAATACGTGGTAGATATAAAGGAAGCATGCAGTTACTGGAAATCAGAAATGAAAAGCAAAACAAATTAAATAAAATACATGATGCACTTCCAGTGGCACCTTTTCAATGCAATCAGTTTAATGACTGGGCTCACTCGAAGCTTTTTAATGTCTGCTGTTCAGCAACAGACTGCTTTGCTGGGTAATTTCTGATTGTTCAAAATAAACACCTCTGGGCATTTTTGCATTGTTTTGGAAATTACCCAAACATACACTAAAATTTTAATTCAGATTCTTAACCAAATCTTCGAGATAGAAATAGAATCAAATCAATAACAACTTGCATTCATATAACGTCTTTATAATGGGCTTCTTCAATAGGAAAGCAATTAGTGAGAAATTTACATTTAGCCAAAGAAAATGACATTGAGAGAGCTGGCCTTAAGCTTACTGAAATTGATGTGTTTCAGGAGTTTAGGGCTGAGCAAACTTCAGCAATGGTACAAAGTTGGTTAAGGTGCACAAGATCCAGAATTCAAGGAATGCAATGAATTAAGAGTGGTGTGAGGCAGTAAGAGGTAATAAAAATCTCAGGTAATAGGAGAGATTTCAGGTGCCCAGATATATACAGATTAAGGTCTCTTTAGTTGAATGAGCCACTGCATATTGTGTCCATGATTTTTGTTTTAAGTAGAACTGAATATTCCTGTTGGCTATACTAAGTGCATGAGGAGTCAATCTCAAAGATGAAAGTGAGGACTGCAGATGCTGGAGATCAGAGTTGAGAGTGTGATCCTGGAAAAGCACAGCAGGTCAGACAGCATCCAAGGAGCAGGAGAATTGATGTTTCAGGCTTAAGTCATTCACCAGGAACCTTCCTGACAAAGGGCTTATGCCCGAAACATCGATTCACCTTGTCCTCGGATTCTGCCTGACCAGCTGTGCTTTTCCAGCACCACACTCTCAATTTATAATCTCAAAGACTGAGCCATTGTACTTATTCAAGGATGTATTATATAGATTTCTGTATGTAAAGGGTATTAATAGCTATGGAGAATGGATTAGAAAGTAAAGTTGTGAGCACAATCAAATCAGCCATGGCTTTATAGAGTGGTGAAGGTGGTTTGAAGGGCCAAATGGCTTCACCCTGTTCCTTATCCTAAACTTCAATGTTCCAACATGTTTTGATCTCACTGTAATATTAACAACAAATGTGTTCACAAGTTAAAACTTTTGTTAAATTAGAAGTCAAAACAGCTTCAAATAAATGCATCAACACTTTGTCATCAAATTCCAGGGTTTTGTTTCAATTCACTGATCCTAACATAATGGCTTGAAAAGACCAAAGAGTGATCAATCAATAAAATTGATATATTTTACTTACTTTAAATGAGGTGAAGTAATACTTCACCACTTTCATTGGAGAAGAATGAGAATCTTAAGGACCTGTGAAAATTAATCAGTTAAAATTAAATGCAATATAATTTAGTTTACTCTTTACATTATTCTACCTGTTTACACTAAACGTTATTGATTTTATAGGGGAGGAGAAAGTATAACTTTTTTTAACTTGTAGAAACTTACAAGGAATGATTCACCATTATTGTTATTCTGCATTCCTAATATCTGCATGAACAAGGAACAAATAAACAACACAAAAGAATTTGGCACAACAGGACAATCCTTGCATTTCTTCTTTCTCTAAGGAGCTCCAAAAGAGTTTGTATTTGTCACGAACATCTCAAGGAGTCTTATGGTATTGATGGATAAATAACAGCAAAGGTCTAACTGAAACCAGTGTTAATGAATGCAGTCTTAAATTTGTTGAAGAAGATAATTGAAATGTCAATTAATTTTAAAAAATCCCACAGTCTATTATTTAATGAACTAAGTGGCTTGAACCACTAAATTAATCTAAATTAAGGAGTAATTTAAAGTCATTAATATCCATCATTACCTGACATGCATCAACTGACAGCTTTAGATGTACTAAATGGGAAATTTCAAATATGAATCATGTACCCTACGTGCTTCTTTGGGTGAAAGTGGTTGCTTGCTATGTTGGCAGACATGTCCACATCTCATTTTTTTAAACTGAGGCATTAGTGCTGAAAATTTAGGGATTAAAGCTATCTTAAAAGAATGCATTCTGCAAACAATTTAAGCATCTGTCAGCTAACGTCATTGACAGTCAGTCATTTCCACTCTTTCGCCATCCACCATAAAGAGTACCATTGTGATATCATTTCAATAAGGAGACAAGAATAACTGAAGTGCACTTTAAGCCATGCAGGCCTTCAAATCCTATCATAAACTGTTAGAATAACATGAACTCTTTATTTTAAAAAATCACGTTGATCCTGAAACTTAGAAAATCCAAGGGAGCTAGTCAATTTATTTTATTTAATTCAATGCTTACAGCATTGTACCTTCACATTTGCATAGGATAATTTCTAGGCACAACAGCTGGGTAGGTCACTTATTATTAGTTATTCAGTCAATAGTGTAAAAACTCTGAAATCCTTGTAAAGAACTCACTATTTTTCCAGCTTTACATAAGAAAATAATGGAAGTTTTTTTTTCAAACTGTATGATTTATTTTCGGTCTGTTTTCATTGATTTGTGAGTAGAGTAGAAAATAGCTTTGGACACCGTTCCAAAACATAATTTTAATATTTCTTCTTGTTTATCTTCCTAAATTTGCTTGTATTGGGTTTGGTGTTCTATTGCTATCAACAAATGCTATTATTATGATTTAGGGAGAGAGGGTTATCATTGGAAATATCCATGGCTACTAAATTACATAAGTAAAATAATCTTGAGTTAATTTTGTTCTATCTAAATTACAACATTGTTTTTCACTAACTTTTTTTATGCTTAAAGTATTCTCTTTCACTTACGTCTTTTATTCTTTTTATTCTTAAACTATTCAAAATGGCGCCAGATGGGTGGTGACTGCTTAAGCTTTTCACTGTTTGCAGCATTATTCACTGTAAGAAGCAAGTGACAATAAATACATCACCATCAAACATTTTTACCTCTGCTGTTTGTTATTTCTATTTGTCTCCCTCAACTTACCTTCACCTTAAATCACCATTATCATCTGTAATTTTCTATATTTCTTTTTTTAATTTGTTCCTGGAATGTGGGCATCTCTGGCATATGCAGCATTTATTGCTCAGCCTGAATTGCCCTTGAGGAGGTAATGATGAGCTACCTTCGTGAACAGCTGCAGTTCTGTTTTTATAAAACTGGTATTTCATTTTTATTCAATGCTTGTTTCTCATGAATTAAATAGCACACATATACATAGTTTACCCTTTAAAAAGTAAACATCAAGATCTAGCCCTTGAGTGAAGCATCTGAAAGTGAAGAGCATCTTATAACTATTAAAACAATTCTCCCCTATAAGGCCTGGAGAATATGTCTTAATCGCTACTATTTAAAATTAGTGAATAGTTAAAAGACCAAAAGAAAGTCACAGATTATGATTTTATTAATTTGAACAGCCAACTGTCAGCTTTTAAAAAAAAACAGCCTGAGGGCTACCGTCAGTGTTCAAAGAGTACAACTAATTAGCATGGCATTTTAATTAGAAATGTTCTGCCTTCCAGAATGCTGAGTTTACATGTATGCCTGATAAGGTGCTGACTACTAGGGATGGTATATTGTCGCTAATTTATTGTAATGGAAAACACAAAAAAAAAATCCAGCAATGCCCTTTCTGTGCATTCCAGTGGATATTTCACTACCATAAGTAAGTTTGACAAAAGAAATTTTTTAAAATACAAACTCCATAGTAGTAAAATGTGACTGCTATTAAGCTGACCTACATTCCATGGAACTCTATTTGGCGAGCACTTTGTGTTCAACTGCTCCACTTTATTCACATCTGGTGAAATTCAGCTGAAAGTAAAATATTTGAAAAAAGCAACTGTATTTTTATCAAAGTATCTTGGCATGTTCCCTCAAAACAAAATTGTCAGGTATCAACTAAATAATAAATAATATTGATTTTTGCACTTTTGAAACAAGATTTCCATCTTTCATTACTTCACTTTCCTAGGAAGATTTTTCCCTTTGATGAATGTCCATGTTGCTTCCATTCTGCCTCAAATTGCTAAGGAGAGATGTCCCAGCGCTGTAAATTTGTGAATGTTGTATGAACCAATAAAAAAAAAACGCAATACTTGAAAATGAACCTATTGATCGTACTAGACCTCAATCATGAAGAATACAACTCTAATAAATGTCATTTGCAATTTTTACCCTTCTGGGACTTGTCCAAGTAATTTTTTTTTAACTAATTCAATGCTATTTCCTAAAAGGAATAAAGTCCAGGAGCATGAGTCACAAAGTGCCTGTTCTTTGTTCAGGAGTCAAGTTAAATGGTGATTTTATGGGCACTACTATTGGCTCAATGTTCTACTTACCCAAATTTCATTTTCAATTGGGATCTTTGCTTATTTGTTTCACCAGTAAAACTGCAATCAGTTTTGAGGGTCCAGTTGCTGCCTCTGATAAGATTCAGCTGAGGAAGTACAACTGCAGACTCTCTGGTGTTGGTGGCATGTAAATTTTTAAAAAATCACTTCATTGGGCAAGGATATCACTGACTGGACCAGTATTTATTGCCCATCCTTAATTGCACAGAGGACAGTTAAGTGTCAACCACATTGCTGTGGTCTGAGTCACATGTAGGCCAGACTAGGATATTAGTGAACCAAATGGCAACAATTGGTAATGGATTCATGGTCATCATTAGACTCAAAATTCCAGATTTTTATTGAATTCAAATTCCATTGTCTGTCATGCCAGGATTCATACCTGGCTTCTTGGGATTAACGGTCCAGCAAAAATATCACTAGGCTATCACCTCCCTTCAAGTGATTAATAATAAAATGGATATTATTTGTGTTAAAATGACAGACTGAGATTGTCATATGAAGATATTATATATTTAGCAACATTAGCACAGGTCATTTCAAATTTGTACATGATGTCCCAAAGAATACCTTTGGGCAGCAAGGCAACGTAAATAATGAGTAAAGTGGTGAATGGCTGTCAATGCTTTGCTTCCTCTATGATGTGTAAATACAAAACAGAGCCTTCAGAGTGAGCTCATTTAGCAATACACAGAACATCAAAAATACCCACAGCTAAATCTCCAGCAGCTTTTCTCTGAGATTTTGCTTACTATGCATTTGACTGCAAGTAACAGCTCACACTGAAACCAGCAGCACTTCAATTTCAAAATGGCTACAGTGAAAAACCAGTGAAGGGAAGCTGATGCTGATGTCAATGTCAGCGTGAGGTACTTTGTACTTAATCACAGAAAGGTAGTGAAGAACAGCTCATGCCCATTCATTCGTGCAGATCGTATGGTTCAGCCATGGTCTGTCAGACACACTTCAACCGTTTGAAAGCTATTGTGTTACACGGTGTTGCTGACTTAATTCACGTCAGCTTTGAAATAAGCGTTGGGCATAATAAAATTTCATTGCAGGACTGAGTAACATCTAGAGACCAAACTTTCTGTAAATCTCCCTATGGTTTCAGCCAGAATACCTGAAAAACTGTTGTATAAAATAATTACTGCAAACCTTGTTTTAACCAGCATCTTATGAACCAGCACTCTCAATAAATTAACAAAAATTATATATCTCAAATACCGGGCCTTTACTATATTATCACGATCTTCGCAATGTCCAAGTAGTTGGGTGAAGGTGCAAGTGAGATGGCACTCTCCAGGTAAGTTTAGTTTAAGGCAAAGTTGCATTATTATTTTAAGTAATTTATACTATGTGAAGTCTCACAATGATGTGAATACTCGTTGCATTATGTTTCCATTACCTAACGTGTTTTTACATTGATTACGTGAACCTCTTGTCAATCAGAATATTTCATCAACTGGCACACTCCTTGTCCTGTAGGTGCTGGTTAATAAAAAGTTTGTTGTAGTATTTGAAATGGTAAACTGGTAATAGATAATAAGTTCTGCCCATCAGGATATAAGGAACTGTTTCTGGGAGGCACATACTGCAGTTATAATGTGTGTCCTATGAGTTCTCCATGTGTTTATTAGAATTGCAGTGAGCTTCAGACTGATAGTTTTGATATTTCCAAAGTAGCATTGTGTATTTATTCTTATATTGAGGCTGATGTCTCAGAAAAGAGAATTGTGGATCAAAGATTAGATTCCTTACAGTATGGAAACAGATCCTTCAGCCCAACAAGTCCACACTGACTTTCCAAAGAGCAACTCACTCAGACCCATTCCCCTACATTTACCCCTGACTAACTTATGGGCAATTTAGCATGGCCAATTCACCTGACCTGCACATCTTTGGATTGTGGGAGGAAACCCATGCAGACACAGGGGGAATGTGCAAACTCCACACAGACAGTGGCCTGAGGCTGAAATCAAACCCAGGGGCCTGGTGCTGTGACACAGCAGTGCTAGCCACTGAGCCACCGTGCTGCCTCCAAAGATATAATGGAACCAGTAAGTACTATGAAATAAATCTTTATTGTTTACTCAGGTCAGAGCCTATCTTTTTCCTCAGGCATCATGTAAGAATACTCCCCCATGTGAACATTTCTGTGACTAAGTTTGGAGATACGCTAATAAACAGAAGGGACCACCAATCAGTTGTGGAGAAAGTTTTTTTCATGTGATTACATTATTTTAAGTTATTGCATATTCAAGTGGATACAATGAAAAATTTTAGTTTCAGGCAGGCAGGACATTTTGAAGCCTGCTGGGATCTTCTGGATGTCCACATCCAAGAGTGACATTTAAAAGGTACCCGACAGTATCCCATATTCCACTCTCTGCAGCCCAGGACCATCAGTATTCCCCAACTCACCACCACTGCCTACCCTAGGATTTGTCAGAGGGCTGTGGCAGAGTGGATTCCACTTCTTGCACTGGTCTGGGGAGACCCTCCAGGATAGTCCAGACAGAATGTTCCATTTCACCCTGGCATGCTGTTCTCTGAGCATTTTGAGCAGACAATGAGGTGATGTACTGGATACTGAGGAAATATGGGAATGGGAGCAGTCTTCCAAAGAACAGGATAAGGACATTTAAGAGAAGGACCCTTTCCTTGTGTATGACAGCACTCAGCTGTGTCGGGCATTACAAAACAGATAGGACCTGATTGACATCTAGCTCCAGTAAAAGGGAGACAGACTGTCATGGAATGTTACAAAACACTCAATTGCATTATGGGAGCAAAATGCAACCTGTATTTATTTTGTTTCTGTTTCCTTTTGCTGACTGTCAATAAATTACATTATCTTTGGAATTGTCCAGATATTTGTCTGTATGTGCCTAGCAGACAAACACAACATGTGCATGTCCAATGGACTTAGGAACAGGTAGCAGTGCTTTAGAGAATCTGTTTAAATAGGATGTGGTTAAGGATGGGTAAACTATGTGTCCTGGTGGTTAAGCAGTGACTAGAGTGAGAGAATGTTCCTGTATCTGCAGTGAACAGTGTGGCTTTGTGGCTGATGTGCCATTTCTTTGCCAGTGAGAAGTAATGCCCGATTGCCAATGCTTGTCTGGGTGCACAGCAACCTTTTAAAGATGGCGCAGGTGCCAGGTATGCTAGTCTTTCAGTGGATATCTGTTGAGTGGCAAGTTGTTCTGGGAACAGGGAGGTATTATGAAGCTGGAATCAGACTAGCCGAGTGCCATAGGGATACAGTAGGTAGTTAATGATGAAGGTTTGGAAAAATATATTGGGTAATCTCACCAAGTCTTGTAGCAAAAAATCCTTAAGAAACTCAATAGCACTGATACTGAGCCAATAAAGTGTAAGATTCAACCCCAGTGGCAACGCAAAAAGAAGCAAGCAGGGTAGAAACTCTCCCTCATGCTAAAAAGTGTGGAGAATCATAGATACATGGAGGATTTAACGCAAAAACTGTGATTTCCCTCCATTTTATACCAAAATTTACAGTACAGTTTTTCCTCCACTTTGAACATTTCAGTGATACTTAAATGTTTGGAAACTATTTTAACATTATGTAAAAGGATAATTCTAAAACTTACAGAAGTCTGTCAATTTTACCAAAAATTCAGGAAAATGTTTGAAAGGAAAACAAAATGAGAGAACTTAAATTTTCATGAAGACAGTAAAGTGCAAAGGAGAAAGCTTTATTAGTAAGTCATCTTGATTATACAGTAATTTAAAAATTACAATATTTCAAAGAATTTATCAGACTTGCTGCAAAATACTGAGTATTTCTTAAAATTTAACAGATGTGAACAAAGTAAAACGTTGAGTTGTAA
The DNA here is from genome assembly GCF_037043375.1 of Chiloscyllium plagiosum. Classification (NCBI taxonomy): domain Eukaryota; kingdom Metazoa; phylum Chordata; class Chondrichthyes; order Orectolobiformes; family Hemiscylliidae; genus Chiloscyllium; species Chiloscyllium plagiosum. The sequence goes on along the minus strand of NW_028270149.1, from coordinate 32,123,363 downwards.
AATCAGTTACCTTTACAAAGAATATTTTTAACTTCTTTCTCACAACTTCTTTCAAGTAAATAAGCTGAATAAAAGAAACAACACTAGCTAAATATAAATGACAATGGATAAAATATTATACCTCCAAATAGATTGCAAATCATAAATACTTCAAACAGGGAATTAATGTGGACTATATGGGAACAACATTCATGCAAATAGAATTACTGCAGGATTGGAGGAGAAAAGTGAATGCATTTCTTTACTCTGGTCTGTTTGCAGATCATGTTCTGAAATGAAATATTGTAAGAGCAGATATAGATACTATTGATAATATTATAAGATTATTTTAACTTTCTTTGAATGAAGCAACTTTGAATAATGTATAATGCAAAATTTAATCTGGCAATGATGTTTAGAAACTGCTTGGGCAACAATATCAATGATCTTTATGTGCTGTCAGAATTTTATGTTTATAATGATTTACAACCAGAACTGATTTAGGACAGAATTTCAGATCTCTTATGAATGAAAGAAGATATCACAATGGAAATACTTTTCCAGTTCGTGGTAGAAACTAAATTTCAAACAGAGTAAGTTCACAGCACAGAATCAGATAAATTAATTGATGTTTTAAGTCTGTCCAAGAGAAAGGCTGTATTAGTGAGTACAGTGGGTTCTTTCTTGATTATATGTTTTTGGAGATAGGTTTCTTGATTAAACTTAAAATATAAGCCGTAGCTATTAATTTAACCGGGGGCAGTGTTTGTAGAGAAATAAGATGGTGTTATTTTCTGGGTCTGTAGATTGTGAAGGAGCAAAAATGGCCTTTGCAATGATATGTACTTCTTGTCAGATGTGGGAGTTTAAAGAGAGTTTAAGGGTTACTGCGGATTATATCTGCCATAAATGCTGTTGGATGCGAATCTTATCAGATCGAGTGGATTTGTTGGAGAGACAGACAGAAGCGATGAGGAATTTGCAACAGCAACAGTATGTGATGGATGGCAGTTATAGGAAGGGGGGAAAGTCTCAGATACAGTCACATAGATGGGTTAACTCCAGGAAAGGTAAGAGAGGGAGGCAGCTAGTGCAGGAGTCATTTGTGGATCTACCAATTTCAAACAGGTATGCTGTTTTGGAAAATGTAGGGGATGATGAATTCTCAGGGGAATGTAGCACGAACAACCAAGTTTCTGGTATTGAGACTGGCTCTAATGCAACGAGGGGTATGTCGGCTTCCAAAAGATCAATTGTGTTAGGGGATTCTGTAGTCTGAGCTACAGACAGACGTTTCTGTGGCCAGCAGAGAAAAAGCAGAATGGTGTGTTGTTTCCCTGGTGCCAGGATCAAGGATGTCTCAGAGAGGGTGCAGAATGTTCTCACGGGGGAGAGGGGCCAGCAGGAGGTCATTATCCACATTGGAACCAATGACATTGGAAGGGAAAAGGTTGAGATTCTGAAGGGAGATGACAGAGAGTTAGGCAGAAATTTAAAAGGAGGTTCTCAAGGGTAGTAATATCTGGATTACTCCCAGTGCTATGAGCTAGTGAGGGCAGGAATAGGAGGATAGAGCAGATGAATGCATGGCTGAGGAGCTGGTGTATGGGAGAAGGATTCACATTTTTGGATCATTGGAATCTCTTTTGGGATAGAAGTGACCTGTACAAGAAGGATGGACTGCACCTAAATTGGAAGGGGACTAATATACTGGTAGGGAAATTTGCTAGAACTGCTTGGGAGGATTTAAACTAGTAAGGTGGGGGGATGGGACCCAGAGAGATAGTGAGGAAAGAGATTGATCTGAGATGGGTACAGCTGAGAACAGAAGCAAGTCAAACAGTCAGGGCAGGCAGGGACAATGCAGGACTAATAAATTAAACTGCATTTAGTTCAATGCAAGGGGCCTAACAGGGAAGGCAGAAGAACTCAGGGCATGGTTAGAAACATGGGACTGGGATATCATAGCAATTACAGAAACATGGCTCAGGGATGGGCAGGACTGGCAGCTTAATGTTCCAGGATACAAATGCTACAGGAAGGATTGAAAGGGAGGCAAGAGAGGAGAGGATATTCCCGGAAATACATCGAGGGAAGTTGTTTGGGTGGTACTGAGAAATAAGAAAGGGATGATCACCTTATTGGGATTATATTATAGACCCCCAATAGTCAGAGGGAAATTGAGAAACAAACTTGTAAGGAGATCTCAGCTATCTATAAGAATAATAGGGTAGTTATTGTAGGGGATTTTAACTTTCCAAACATCGACTGGGACTGCCATAGTGTTAAAGGTTTAGATGGAGGTGAATTTCTTAAGTGTGTACAAGACAATTTTCTGATTCAGTATGTGGATGTACCTACGAGAGAAGGTGTAAAACTTGACCTACTCTTGGGAAATAAGGCAGGGCAGGTGACTGAGGTGTCAGTGGGAAAGCACTTTGGGGTCAGCGACCATAATTCTATTCATTTTAAAACAGTGATGGAAAAGGATAGATCAGATCTAAAAGTTGAAGTTCTAAATTGGAGGAAGGCCAACTTTGACGGTATTAGGCAAGAACTTTTGAAAGCTGATTGGAGGCAGATGTTCGCAGGTAAAGGGACGGCTGGAAAATGGGAGGCCTTCAGAAATGAGATAACAAGAATCCAGAGAAAATAGATTCCTGTCAGGGTGAAAGGGAAGGTTGGTAGGTATAGGGAATGCTGGATGACTAATGAAATTGATGGTTTAGTTAAGAAAAAGAAGTAAGCATATGTCAGGTATAGACAGGATAGATCGAGTTAATCCTTATAAGAGTATAAAGGAAGTAGGAGTATACTTAAGAGGGAAATCAGGAGGGCAAAATGGGGACATGAGATAGTTTTGGCAAATAGAATTAAGGAGAATCCAAAGGGTTTTTACAAATATATTAAGGACAAGAGGGTAACTAGGGAGAGAATAGGGCCCCTCAAAGATCAGCAAAGCGGCCTTTATGTGGAGCCACAGAAAATGAGGGAGATACTAAATGAATATTTTGCATCAGTATTTACTGTGGAAAAGGATATGGAAGATATAGACTGTAGGGAAATAGATGGTAACATCTTGCAAAATGTCCAGATTACAGACGAGGAACTGCTGGATGCCTTGCAACAGTTAAAGGTGGATAAATCCCCAGGACCTGATCAGGTGTACCTGAGAACTCTGTGGGAAGCTAGAGAAGTGATTGCTGGGCCTCTTGCTGAGATATTTGTATCATCGATAGTCACAGGTGAGGTGCCGGAAGACGGGAGGTTGGCAAACGTGGAGCCACTGTTTAAGAAGGGTGGTAAGGACAAGCCAGGGAACTATAGACCGGTGAGCCTGACCTCAGTGGTGGGCAAGTTGTTGGAGGAAATCCTGAGGGACAGGATGTGCATGTATTTGGAAAGGAAAGGACTGATTAGGGATAGTCAACATGGCTTTGTGCGTGGGAAATCATGTCTCACAAACTTGATTGAGTTTTTTAAAGAAGTAACAAAGAAGATTGATGAGGGCAGAGCAGTAGATATGATCTATATGGATTTCAGTAAGGCGTTCAACAAGGTTCCCCATGGGAGACTGATTAGCAAGGTTAGATCTCATGGAATACAGGGAGAACTAGCCAGTTGGATACAGAACTGGCTCAAAGGGAGAAGACAGAGGGTGGTGGTGGAGGGCTGTTTTTCAGACTGGAGGCCTGTGACCAGTGGAGTGCCACAAGGATCTGTGATGGGTCCTCTACTTTTTGTCATTTACATAAATGACTTGGATGCGAGCATAAGAGGTACAGTTAGTAAGTTTGCAGATGACACCAAAATTGGAGGTGTAGTGGACAGCGAAGAGAGTTACCTCAGATTACAACAGGATCTGGACCAGATGGGCCAATGGACTGAGAAGTGGCATATGGATGTTAATTCAGATAAATGCGAGGTGCTGCATTTTGGTAAAGTAAATCTTAGCAGGACTTATACAGCAGCTTCGCAGGAGGCTCCCAAGCACTGATGATGTCGCCTAGCCAGGGGACGAAACGTTTGCAACAAAAACTTCCAGCTCGGCGAACAGAACCACAACAACGAGCACCCGAGCTACAAATCTTCGCACAAACTTTGAGGACTTATACACTTAATGGTAAGGTCCTGGGGAGTGTTGCTGAACAAAGAGACTGTGGAGTGCAGGTTTATAGCTCTTTGAAAGTGGAGTCGCAGGTAGATAGGATAGTGAAGAAGGCGTTTGGTATGCTTTCCTTTATTGGTCAGATTATTGAGTACAGGAGTTGGGAGGTCATGTTGCGGCTGTACAGGACATTGGTTAGGCCACATCACAGAGATTATTTAAAAGGCTAACTAATCACAAAGATGCAGACTTACCCACATAGTCTGGGTCCTATAATTATTGAGAGACTGAAGGGGCTGGGGCTGTTTTCCCTGCAGCGTCAGAAGGCTGAGGGGTGACATTATAGAGGTTTACAAAATTATGCGGGGCATGGATAGGATAAATAGACAAAGTCCTTTCCCTGGGGTCGGGGAGTCCAGAACTAGAGGGCATAGGTTTAGGGTGAGAGGGGAAAGGTATAAAAGAGACCTAAGGGGCAACATTTTCACGCAGAGGGTGGTACCTGAATGGAATGAGCTGCCAGAGGATGTGGTGGAGGCTGGTACAATTGCAACATTTAAGAGGCATTTGGATGGGTATTTGAATAGGAAGGATTTGGAGGGATATGGGCCGGGTCCTGGCAGGTGGGACTAGATTGGGTTGGGATGTCTGGTCGACATGGACAGGTTGGACCGAAGGATATGTTTCCATGGTGTACATCTCTCTGACTCTATGACTCTAAAATGATGAGAACAGAAAGTGAAATTAGCTTAAAATTTAACAATTTTCTTAGCTGTGGAAACATCAAACATTACATGACAGACTAACACAAATGTCTTTGCATCTTTTGATGCTGGAAGTTATTGCGGTGTTAACAACAGGTACATAAAAAGGCGCAATGTTCAGCTTTATCGCAACAATGCAAATTTTGCAAGAAAATGGGACACTTCCAGAAATTGTGCAACGTCCAAAACAACTGTCCATTTAATAATGCTAATATGCACATAGAAGTTAACACCTTAAAACAAGCATTTTCTTTTCATCTTGATTTCCAGTCCTACTTAAGAACCTCAATCCATCTCTACCACAATTTTCTCTGTTGTCAGGGAAATGTGTTGACATGGAAAGCAGCCCGTTATCTTTGATTGTTCAGGTTGCTTTTAAGGAAGTAAAAAGAGAATCTCCCTCGGGGTTCCTCTGTGCCAGTGTGGTATCATCTTTCAACATCGTACCCCTTTTACCCTCCTCCCGGCCTCTGTAATCTGATCTCTCATCAAAAAAGCAACAAAGGTTTGGATAACAATTTCAGGAATCACTGTCCTGAGATCAGTATGTCTACAGGTGACTTTGTAAGGTGCAGATGAGCATATGCAGCTCATGCCTTGGCCTCTGAGTGCTTGCAAACAGACACAATCAAATTACTTGTCTCAAAGTTACTGCTTAATCTTTTTGTAGGCAACAAAGTTGTTAACATGCTAATGTATTGATTAAAGTACTTTGGAGGAAGAAAACTGCATTATTTAGATCACAAACAAAGCAATTAAGTAAAAGCTGTTTTTCACTATGTTTGAGTGGATTTTGTCTGCTGTGGGTGGAATCTGCATAATTCTTCATCAAACAACTCATGTTATAATCACATGCTTTTGTGTTTATCACTCTTTAGAATTTGTTCCATGGTTCACCTGACTTTCAAAGCCAGTTTCTGATCTTCAAAGGAATTCTAGGTGAATGAAAATCACATTGTACATCAAGAGTTCTGTTTATTTTACCAGAACTACAGGGGTGAATTAAATTTACGCATATATAAATCATGCCAAAACTATTCTGTTTTTATCCAGGTCACTTATTTATTTCCAGTCAAGTACTTCATCTCATGTCCTATCAATCAAGTTCGAAGGGATTGGTCCCTTTGTGAAACAGTTTTATATTTTCAATTAGAAAAAATCCAAAAATCTATACAGCTTGCTTGGATAAAAAATATGTATTCATGAATAAAGCTATTGTTTGGACTGTTATAAAATTCTTTTGTGGGATGAGTGTGTCACTGGCAACACCAGCATCTGTTGTCTATCCCTAGTTACCATTGCGAAGGTGGTAGTGAAGCATCTTGAACCACTGCAGTCCATTTGATGTATGGTAATCCACAGTGCTGTTATGAAGGTGATTCCAGGAATTTGAACCAGTGACAAGGGATGGAATGGCAACATAGTTCCAATTTAGGGTTGTGTGCAGTTTGGAGGGGGACTCAGAGGTGATGGTGATTCCATGCATCTGCTTCTTTTGTCCTTCCAGATGGTAGATGTCAGGGCTTAGCAGGAGCTGTCAAATGAGTCTTTGTGAATTGTCAGAGAATATTGTTTCAATGGTATACCTTGAAGAAATGATGCACCTATGGGAGGGAGAGTGAACATTAAGTGAATGAGGTGGTTGTTCGTCAAGTGGGCGTCTTTGTCCTGGATTGTGTTGAACTTCTTGGATTTTGTTGAAGTTGCACTTATCCAGGCAAATGGAGAGTATTCCATTACATTCCAGTGCCTTGTATAGAGATCAGGTTTGAGGAATCCAAAATATAATTTAATCACTGAATTCCCAGGTTCTGACTTGCTCTGGCGGGTATAATAGTTAATAAGCTGGTCTGTTTAAGCTCTTGGTCATTGGTAATCCTGAAGATTTTAATTATGGAGAATTCAGCAATAGTAATACTATTGAATGTCTACAGGAGATGATTAGATTCTCTGTTGTTGGAGATGGTAATTGCCTGGCACTTGCATGGCATACTTGTTATTTGCACTTATTATCCCCAGTCTGAACTTTGTCCAGGCATTGCTGAATATAGGCACAGAGTGCTCCCATTTGAGACATCAAATCCTTACACCTGAAACCAAACATTGAAGTGATTAGGTGTAGACAGGATTTCTTGCATCGAGGTGTTTGGACAGAAAGAGTGAATTCTCACAGAAATAATGATTGTACCAGGTACATCTGCAAATGATTTGGAGATGCTGGTGTTGGACTGGGGTGTATAAAGTTAAAAATCTCACAAAACCAGGTTATAGTCCAACAGGTTTAATTGGAAGCACTAGCTTTCGGAGCGCCGCTCCATCATCAGGTGGTTGTGGAGGACACAATTGTAAGATACAGAATTTATAGCAATTTTGATATACGCTGGAAATGTTGCCAGAAAAAGACTCAAATATCTGGAGAGAAACGGAATTAATGTATCAGTCAAAACATCTTTCACATTTTATCAGGTGATCTCTCTGCAGAACCACATCAGTCCACATAACAGCTTGGGCCAATGTTGAACAGTTGTCACCTCAACTGTAGTTAGTGAATGTGAAATCAGCTCATATATTGTCACAACCTCACCACCTGCAAGAGAGTGCAATTTGATCATCAGTCCCAGAGGTCCACAATTCCCCACCAATGAAAATGAATTAGAAACAACAGTAACCTCAGCAAATTAGAATTAGAGTCCCTCCACTGTGGAAACAGGCCCGTCAGCCCAACAAGTCCACAACAACTCTCCGAAGAGTAACCCACCCAGACCCATTCCCCTACCCTATATTTACCCCTAACTAATAACATACACTATGGGCAATTTAGCATGGCCAATTCACCTAACCTGCACATTTTTGGATTGTGGGAGAAAACTAGAGCTCCCATGGGGAAACCCAAACAGACACGGGGAGAATGTGCAAACTCCCCACAGACAGTCAGCCGATGCTGGAATTGAACCCATGTCCCTGGCACGGTGAGGCAGCAGTGCTAACCACTGAGTCACCATGCCACCCTAGAGCTTCACTTACCATGTAAATTATACTCTCTGGAAAAGGAACACTGACCTAGGAATGACCGGATACCATACAAATAGCCAATGACAATATACGTGTTCTAAGAGATCTGCATGTAATTTAATGATGATGTGGGTAATTCATAATTAAGATGGAACTGCTTAGGGTTAAAACACATTTTTCGTCATGACTGGTCATTTTCTTTGTGACCATGTATATTAGGTAACTTACAAAACTTAAAACTACAATCGGTAAAGCATGTTTTGTTTTGTTCTTTGACATGGAAAGGGTGATATTTTTAAGAAATGCAATTACACTTAATATACAGACTGGTTTGTTATGTCATGTGACCTTTACCTCTGCTGAGAGTCTGTTAGCTCTGCTGGCTGCACGCAATTGAAGTGATGTCAACAGCATTTCCATTCCACCTGACGTCACCACGAAGGTCTCACCTTTTCAACCTTACCCCTCACCTGAGGCATGATGACCCTCAGGCTAAATTCACCACCAGTCTACTCTCTCTAATGAGAGAGCAACTTTATGTTTCTCTGGGAACATGATGATATTACCTTTAAACTTATCTGCTATAAGTGCCTTTGATTTCAGTCTGTGAGAACCATTAAACACCATAGGAAATTCTTAAATAAAAAAATTGAAAAGTGTAGGAAAAGCTCAACAGGTCAAGCAGCATCTGTGTTTTTTTAAAGTTCCATAGATATTCCATAGATTTTCTACCAATAAAGAAAATGGAATCTAATTCTGCCTCATACCTCTTTTCATTTCTATACCAACAGGGATCAGAAGCAAGTACTGAACTATTTTGACTGGGCAGTAATTCAAAGTTGCAAACATTCTCTTTACATCTTCTTTGTTGTTTCATTCAGTGATTGTCTCTCTTACAGCTCCAAAGATCCACTCCCTTTCAGCTGCACATTTCCTGGCACCATTCAAAGGTGTTGCACAAAATGGCTGCCACAGGCTACATACAAAGGCACTTACAGCAGAGGTAGAAGTCACATGACTACAGCAAGCTAATTTGTTCACTATAAGTGGATACCTCAAACCTTTGTTTTGGCTCTTCCTTCTGCTCCTATTCATTATAATGAGAATCACTATACTAACTGATCAATATGCCAAGTGGAAAAGTTTCTAGACTCATACTTCAGAGGCCTGAGCTATGAATCAAGAAATAAAAAGCTTATTTTTTCTTCCCAGGGCTTGAGAACTGGCATCAAGTCAAACAGTAGATCCAAATCCTGCATTTGGCAGCAACATGTCCGGCTCAGCAATAGCCTCCTGAATGCGTTTGAGATTGCCATCCAATTTTGGCTGCCTGGTAGGTACTGCACACTGCCAACCCACTGGCAGTGCTGAAACCTCTACAGTGCCACTCGGAGAAGTGAGCACTGCTAGGGTGCACCTCAGAGTAGACTGAACACATATAAATCAGGAAGTTTATGACTGGTTAATAAACTGCTTCAGTTGGATTTTTAAGACCAGGGAGTGCCTATCCTGTTTGTGCCCTCTCTTGGTGTAATGAAGCTTCTGGCTCTGATAATGCAGCAACTGTGGCAAGGGGGTCAGCTCCATGAAGCTAACAACCTCTTTATCTGCTAGGTATTGCCCCTGTAACATATGGAAGCTGTACAACAAAGAACCAAAGCTTATGGTTGAACTCTTCATAAGCTATCTGATCATGAAGCTACATAGATGCACAGGAAATTCTAAAGCTTGACCAACATAACCTAACACTTTTTGAGATGTTAGCACCTGAGCTGTCGGGTACCCATCTTGTTTTTTTCTCAAAACTGCTGAACAATGATCTTATTCTCAGGGAGCTTAATGATTGGAAAAGATTGTTAGTATAAAAGTCCAGAACATTACCTGAGAGCCGAGAAATGTTGGCATATATCTGTCAGTGTACCTGAGACTTGATAAGCGCAACTAATTACTGGCTAACAACCAAGCTGTCAGGTCTCATATCTGGACATTTGTCTACTTAGACAGTTGAAACCTTGTTCTACTGGAAAAAAATTGGAGGTCAGAGCTGCTCCTGACTCATCATGTTTGATTATAACTCTATAAAAGTCAAGCATGTTTAAATTCCACACTACAGTTGAGAGAGAGATGATGCAGTCAGTCACTGACGCCTATCGTCAATGCAGACCTGACCACCTGTGGGAGATCTATGGGTGTAAGATCCTGGTAACTTCAGATTTCTGTGCATCCTACCACCTGAATAACTGTGCATTGATTATATTGCTTTGCAGAAGAGTCTTAAAGATTTTTGATGGATAACTGACACATTTGGTTGTCGATTCATCATTTCTAACATCTATCTAGGATTCTTAACTTGCTAGAACCTCAAGCAGTCTTAGACACATCATTACAAAATTCTTGAAGCCCTGTAAAATAGCTGTTACCAGCGTCCTTTATTACACAAATGGATTTCTCAGTTCCATGGAGCAGGCTGGTTTGAACCACATTTGCTGCAGCTGGCAAATCTTCCTGGCATTTGGACCAGGTTGAGGAACTGTCCTGACCCAGTTCCTAGCTGTTGTGCCACCTGCTATACTTTCCCTCCCCTCACCCTCAATGTCCCACCTCCATTCCTGCAACCCTGGGCCTGTAAAGTACTGCCCCATGAATCATTCTATGACAATGAGTAACTTCTGATAAGAAAAAGAAGCTTATGTTATCAATGTTGACCATGTAACTACACTACTAGATTGTCATTAACAAATAGTATTTAGTTCAGTAATGTCTTGTAAGAAAATGAATCTTCTGTCCTTACTTGATCTGGGTGATGTGTGACAGAAGAACTCCAACAATGTCATTGACTCCAACTGCCTAAGAAATGGCCTAGTAAGCCATTCAGTTGCATTGGGATGGATAACAAACAATGACCTTGTCAGTACTGTCCACATCCAGCAAGTCAATCGAACAGAAAATGCTATAGTTGCACTCCCATAATACAGAGGTGAGAAACAAAAACTTCCCTGTCTGAAAATACTGAAAAAATCTTGCTGACTCCATACTTGGTTGCACAGCCAAATTGTTTCAGTCAGAAGTTATGTTTCAGACAAAACTTGGAGATATTCAAAACCAGTGAACTCAACCATTTTATCCAATAAAACTCATGCCAGATGATAATCTTCTACAAGGTTTCCGTGACAGCACTTTTGACTCTCATTGTCTGGTCGCTTCTGTACATGTTCCACTTCTGAACTAAGCACATATTCTTCCAGCAATCAATTCTACCGGCAGTAGAATTGCTATGTATGCACTTTTCAGGTTGCCCAACATAACAACAGCACAGCAGACTTGCTCTTCACATTGTTTTTTGGAAGTTTCCATTGAATTTCTGAGGAGAAAGTGAGGTCTGCAGATGCTGGAGATCAATGATCTCCATTGAATTTCTGCCAAAGCATTGGTAGGAGCTCAGAAGAAAATCCTTATGACCCCTGAATAATCACTCTGTTATTGAACTTTGAGAATAAAAAAAAGAAATAGACGACCACATCGGGATTTTCATTATTTCAACCGCATAGAAGCACATTCCCAAGGCAAACTGAGTGAAAACACAAGGTAACAATCTTTTGGTTAACCTTTGAGAGACTTTTGCATGGCATCAGTGAGAAGGTCAAACATACCCAACACAGAACAACTATCAATAAGCAGGGAGCAGGACTGTGCGATCCAGGGTCAAGGACTACTCCTGGAAGTTTTAATCAAGACAGCCATATAAATCTCCACACAACTCCCATGCCCAACCATCGCAACCCTCCCCACTTCCCAATATCTTTTATCTTCTTTCCATGTTTCTCAAATAAAACTGAGTCAGCATCTCCTTTGAAACAATGGATAACTAAGAGATTGTTTTCTTGAAGCTTGGAATTAAAATATTTTATTGAGAATGCACTAAATTGCATACTGTTTTTTACATGGAAGTGCACAATGCTAATAAGAGGTAGCTGACATGAACATTTGTCTTTTGTTTGCAGAATGGACACAAAATGAACTCTCCTCCACCCTGAGTGAAAACTCCGTGTCGTCCATTCTTCACAATGTGCCTTTGATATCAACATAGCAACAAACAAATTTGGACTGAGAAACCACACCAATACAAGACAAACAGGAGAGACAAGATAAATGATGTATAAAAAGATCCAACAGCAACATCAGGCACTCACTTGCTAGGCATCAGAGCTACAATTAATCATGCAATTTTTGCCACAGCTTTGATCTTTTGCAAAGAAATTGCCCACAATTGAATTTTTGCAAATTTCTCCCAAAGAAAACACTTTAAACTACTAATATAAAAATAAATTACTTATTCATCAGGAGGACACAGCCAATGTGAGAAAGGTAAAACTTAAGTCTGAAATATAACTTCAAGTGCTGGAATTACATAACAAGACCACCTGCATCTGAAAGATGGACTGCAGATAATATTCTATTCAAAATGTTTTCCAACCACGCAACAATTACCTCATTCACTCAGTAAGACAAGAACTCTTTAGGTTGAATCTGCCACATTGCCATGTAGAAGTATGGTGGGAATCCTGCTACCGAAGAATGAGCCCTTGTGGCTTAAACGATATGGGGATATTGGGGCTAGAGCACAGAATTAGGATACCAAGCTCAATGATCTGCCACAATCATGGGGAATGGCAGAGCAGATTTGAGGGATTGAATGGTCTATTCCTGCTCCAACTTCTATGTTTCTAGAAAGAAGACCTAGAGGCAGACAGCATCAGTTAGAGGAGTGAGTGAAAGGGTGTTCTGACTGTAGTCAATGTCAGTCAGAAGAGCTCTCCAGTCTACGTTCCTCACAAAAGAATAGCTGACTTCTAAGAGAACCCAAAGTGACATCAGAAGAAAGCAGATCCATGGTTAGTTTTGGAAACTCTTGCTTTCTATGGGTGGTACAGTGGTTAGCACTACTGCCTCATAGTGCCAGAGGCCCAGGTTCAATTCCTGCCTCAGGCAATTATCTGTGTGGAGTTTGCATATTCTCCCCGTGTCTTGTGGGTTTGTTCTGGTTTCCTCCCCCAGTCCAAAAAATGTGCAGGTTAGGTGAATTGGCCATGCTCAATTATGTGTAGGGGTCTGGATGGGTTGCTCTTCGGAGGGTCGGTGTGGACTTTTTGGGTCAAAGGGCCTGTTTCCACACTGTAAGTAATCTAACTAGCTTCCCCTCATATTTCAGCCTCTTTCTTTCAATTAACTTTTTTGTCATTCTCTGCCATTATTTTTATTCTGACCAACCATCCGAGATGCAATTCAGATTTGCATAATTATGAACCTTTTCCTTAAAACTGACATTTTCTTTGACTTATTTAGTTAACCATTGGCCTTCCCCTTATAGACCATACATATTCTGAGCATTCTGAAGTATTCACTTAAATGTCTGACTCTGTTTCCCTATTTATCTATCACCCTAGCCTGATATCTCAGTTCACTTCAACTAGATCAGCTTTCATGCCCACCTATTCACCATTATTTATGTCTAAATCATGGACAAGAAGTCTTGGAGAAACTCAAACATCTGGCAGCATCTTAGACAGAGAAAAAGACTTAAAATTTCAAGTCCAATGACCTTACGTTAGAACTTGGGAAGCTCTGATGAAGGATCATTGGATTCGAAACATTGACTCTGCTTCTCTGATTGGTTCCATAACATGCTGTGTTAAGAAAATATGTGGAAAGCATTCTATTAACTCCTACTCCAGACTATCATTGTGAATCTGCTTTTCCCAATTTTTCTAATGTGGTTAAAATTACTCACAATTATTGATATCCCTTTATCACAAGTACTCTGTACTACTTTTCGTATTCTTTGTCCTACACTGTCGTTACTTTAAGAAACCTATAGTCTGACTGTACTGTACTGACAGTATTTATGCCAATATCCCACAAATGGAAATAACTGTTCCAACAACAGTTTTTTAGGTTGTATTCATTTCACGAATAGTATGAGGCCTCTGTCAATTAACATGTTGCTCAGATAATAACCCAGAGATTATCATCTTTGGACCTCTGCAGTTCAGTTTGATGCCCAACTCTTCATACTGCCTGAGCAGGAACTCTTTCCTCGCATTACTTATGTCATTAGCATGGTCCTTGACAATTGTATTCCAGGTTTCTGTCCTTCCCTATTTGGATGTCCAGATCCGTAGCATCCAATAGGCAACATAGTATTCTGGACTCATGCTCTGAATTGCACAGAACGGTGTCTATTCCCTTTGCTATACTGTCCCCAGCTATCACCACAAACATGTTAATTGACCCCATTTGAATGGCTTCCTCTAACGTGGCTCCCTGGTCAATTAGTTCATCCAACCCACAGCCTTCTCTCTCAACCAATCAAGAGGGAAGAATGTCAAGCAAGTCAGACAAATGCAAGGGATGAGATTGCAGCACTTCTGGATCCCTCTATCTGCCTCACTTGTGGTCACAGCCTACTTTCCCTAGTCTAATTGGAAGATCCTAACCAATGGATGTGACCATCATCCAGTATTAAAAAAAATTCAGCTAATTTTCCCCTTCTCTGATGTGTTACAGCAGTGACAGCTCAAACTCCAACTCATAAGTGCTGAGCTGAAGGTGCTGCAGCCATACACACTCGTTAAAATGTATTTCCAAAATCTCAGTGCCATCCAGAAGCTCTGGCATGACTCAGTCATCTTTAATGTGCTTGTTAAATTAGTTAATCAAAGAACTTAATTAATTATTAACTTCCTCTTCTGGTATATTTTATTAACACTACCACCAGTTCCCTATACTATTTTAAATCTTACAGATTTTCTTACAAAATACTCACCACGCAGATAGCTTCTTCCCTGGAGCAGAGTAAGAAATCATTTCAAAATACCAGGATTCCACCTCTAGTTCTTTTCTTGTTGACTCTTCAACTGATAGTGACTACCTCTACATCCTCTTGCTTCACTGGTTCCTCATCCATTCAGGCTATCTGGCCAGGGCTGCAGAGCAATTGACCGTGAAAAGTGAAGAAAGCAGTCATTGTGGTCCATGTAGGAACTAATCACATAGGCAGGGCAAGGACAGAGATTCTCCATCGTCAGTATGAGAATCTCGGTGCTAAATTAGGAAGAACTTCCAAAGTAATAATCTCTGAGCCATACGCAAATTGGCACAAGGTAAACAAGATAAATGAATGACTCAAAGATTAGTGTGAAAGAAATGGATTCCAGTTTGTGGAACACTAGCATGAGCACTGGGGAGGCTGTATCACTGGGACAGTTGTTAAGACCCCATCATGATGGTAAAACTGGGTACGTCAGATCTCACCTTGATAAATAATAAGTTTAATGTTTGGAGTTGTTTACTGTGTTGCTGAATCAGTGAACATGAGGCTGCTGATTTTATTTTAAATAAAAGAACACAAGTTAATTGACAAAAAATGTTCCTTATACAAGACAGTTTAGAAAGATATTAACATAAACAGCAAAACAAATTTTCAACATTTTTTCCAGCAATATCCTTTAAAGATATTTAATTTCAGTGATGTGTTGCTCTAATCTTAACTCTTTAATTTCTTACTTGATAGATTCTTTCTAGTTTTGATGGCCTAGATACCTCTTTCCAGTTCTGAAGGCCTAATCTTCCTGTCAGTTCTGATGGCCTAAACCTCTTTTCAGTCCTAACACCTTGAAAACTTCTAATCAAAGCTTCATAGCTTGAAGACTTCACAAATTAACCTGTCTTCTGCGAGAGCAAACATGTTCTCCTGAACTAAAAATCAGATTCTTCTGCTAAGATGAAATCAAAACCAGATTATTTCTAAACTGAACCTAAAACATACCCACAGTATTGGTCTGATCATTTGTTTTTCTGTAGTGTAGTGAGCTCAATAAACCACATGTATCTGGCTAGGCTATTACTCATTTACACGCTTTCTTGGAAATTATACTTTTAGATCACTATTCAAACTGACTTCCTGACATCTTTAAAGAAAGGTTACCTGAACAGAAATGAAACCGATACTCATCTGCCACAGTTTAAAAGTCCCAAAACACAACTGATAATAGGACAAATCCTATACTTTATCACACACTTAACCATAGGAGAAAGTGAGGACTGCAGATGCTGGAGATCAGAGCTGAAAGTGTGTTGCTGGAAAAGCGCAGCAGGTCAGGCAGCATCTAAGGAGCAGGAGAATCGACGTTTCGGGCATGATCCCTGAAGAAGGGCTTATGCCCGAATCATCGATTCTCCTGCTTCCTTGGATGCTGCCTGACCTGCTGCGCTTTTCCAGCAACACATTTTCAGCACACACTTAACCATACCAGGACTGATGTCCCAGTGAGCTGCATATCTAGGGAAGTAGAGAAATTAAAAAATAATAGTAAGGGCAAGGGTTCACACCTGGTAAGATGTGGTAAATATAAAGGGCAGAGACATGGCTACTGGATAACATAAACAACTTTGATATTGAAGGTTGCATGATATTGAGGAAAAATAAGAAGGTAAGGAAAGGATTTGGGGTGGCTCTGCTAATTGAAGATAATATTAACATCATAGATGGGGATTACCTACTTTCAAGAAACCAGGATGTAGATGTAGTTTTGATAGAATGGAGGATGATTAGGTTTACACAAATGATACATGAATTCTAAGGCTGATGTTACAAGGAGATATTATACAAATTAGTGCTGTTTTCTCTAGAATTTAGCATTAAGGGGTGATCTGATTGAAATCTTCAAGACACTCTCAGGAAAAGACAGGGCACATAAAGATAATCTGGTTCCATTAGCTGGGAATTCTAGAACTAGGAGACATGGTCTGAGTATTTGGGCCAAACCATTCAGGAGAAATGTTAACAAGTACTTAGAGTCAGGGAATCATAGAGATGGACATCACGGAAACAGACCTTCGGTTCAAATTGTCCATACCGACCAGATATCCCAACCTAATCTAGTCCCATTTGCCAGCACTTAGCCAATATCCCTCTAAACCCTTCCTATTCATATACCCATCCAGATACCTTTTAAATGTTGCAATTGTACAAGCCTACACCACTTCCTCTGGCAGCTCCTTCCATACACACACCACTGTCTGCATGAGAAAGTAACTCCTTAAGTCCTTTTTATATCTTTCCCCTCTCACCCTAAACCTACGCCCTCTAGTTCTGGACTCCGCCACCCCAGGGAAAATACTTTATCTATTTATCCTATCTATGTCCCTCATGATTTTATAAACTCTATGAGCTCAACCCTCAGGCTCCGATGCTCCAGGAAAAACAGCCCTAGTCTATTCAACCTCTCCCTATAGCTCAAATCATCCAACCCTGGCAACATCCTTGTAGATCTTTTCTGAACCGTTTCAAGTTTCACAACATCCTTCCAATAGGAAGGAGACCAGAATTGCACGCCACATTCAAAAGTGGCCAAATCAACGTCCTGTAGAGCCACAACATATACTCAGTGCTCTGACCAATAAAGGAAAACATACCAAATGCCTTCTTCACTATCCTGTCTACATGCAACTCTACTTTCAAAGAGCTATGAACCTGCACTTCAAGGTCTCTCTGTTCAGCAACAGTCCTTAGGACCATATCATTAAGTGTATATGTCCTGCTCTGATTTGCTTTCCCAAAATGCACCACCTCGCATTTATCTAAATTAAATTCCATCTCCACTCCTCAGCCCATTGGCCCATCTGATCAAGATCCTGTTGTTATCTGAGGTAGCCTTCTTCGCTGTCCATTACACCTCCAATTTTGGTGTCATCTGCAAACTTACTAACGATACCTCCTATGTTCATATCCAAATCATTTATATAAATGACGAAAAGCAGTGGACCCAGCACCAATCCTTGTGGCACTCCACTGGTCACAGGTCTCTAGTCTGAAAAACAACACTCCACCACTACCCTCTGTCTTCTATGTTTGAGCCAGTTCTGTATCCAAATGTCTAGTATTCCCTGTATTCCATGAGCTCTAACCTTGCTAACCAGTCTCCCATGGGCAACCTTGTTGAACGCCTTATTGAAGTTCGTATAGATCACGTCCACTGCTCTGCCCTCATCAATCCTCTTTATTACTTCAAAAAACTCAATCAAGTTTGTGAGAAATGATTTCCCAAACACAAAGCCATGTTGACTAACTCTAATCAGTCCTTACCTTCCCAAATACATGTACATCCTGTCCCTCAGGATTCCCTCCAACAATTTGCTCACCACTGAGGTCAGGCTCACTGGTCTATAGTTCCCTCACTTGTTCTTACCACCTTCCTTAAATAATGTTGTCATGTTAGCCAATATCCAGTCTTTTGGTATCTCACCTATGACTATTGATGATACAAATATCTCAGCAAGGAGCCCAGCAATCACTTCTCTAGCTTCCCACAGAGTTCTAGGATACATCTGATCAGGTCCTGGGGATTTATCCACACGTATGCATTTCAAGACATCCGGTACATCCTCCTCTGCAATATGGACCTTTTTCAAGATGTCATCATCTATTTCTCTATATTCTATATCTTCCATGTCCTTTCCCACAGTAAACACTGATGCAAGATACTCGTTTAGTATCTTCCCCATCTCCACACAAAGGCTGTTTTGCTGATCTTTGAGGGGCCCTATTCTCTCCTTAGTTACCCTTTTGTTCTTAATGTATTTAGAAAAACATTATGGATTCTCCTTAACTCTATTTGCCAAAGCTATCTCATGTCCCCCTTTTGCCCTCCTGATTTCCCTCTTCCTTATACTCCTACTTTCTTTATACTCTTCTAAGGATTCACTCGATCTCTCCTGTCTCTACCTGGCATATGTTTCCTTATTTTTCTTAACCAAACCCTAAATTTCTTTTGTCATCCAGCATCCCCTATACTTACCAGCCTTTCCTTTCACCCTGACAGGAATATACTTTCTCTGGACTCTTGTTATCTCATTTCTGAAGGCTTCCCATTTTCCAGTCATCCCTTTACCTGCAAACATCTGCACTCCATCAGCTTTTGAAAGCTCTTGCCTAATACCTTCAAAATTAGTCTTCCTCCAATTTAGAACGCCAACTGTTAGACCGAGTGTATCCTTTTTTATCACTATTTTAAAACTAATAACATTATGGTCGCTGGCCCCACTGACACTTCAGTCACCTGTCCTGCCTTATTTCCCAAGAGTAGGTCATGTTTAGTGTTTTCTCTCGTAGTTAAACCACATACTGACTCAGAAAAATTTATTTTACACTCTTAACAAATTCCTCTCCATCTAAACCCTGAACACTATGGCAGTCCCAGTCTATGTTTGGAAAGTTAAAATCCCCGACCATAACCACCTTATTATTCTTACAGATAACTGAAATCTCCTTATAAATTTGTTTCTCAATTTCCCGATGGCTATTAGGGGGTCTATAATACAATCTCAATAGGGTGATCATCCCTTTCTTATTTCTCAGTTCCACCCAAATAACCTCCCTGGATGTATTTGTGGGAATATCATCCTTAAGCACAGATGTAATGCTATCCCTTGTCAAAAATGCCTCCTTTCTTGCCTCCCATTCCATCCTTCCTATTGCATTTGTATCTCGAAATGCTAACTCAAAAGTGGTAGATATATAAACTCTTCCAGTAGTGGATGCAGGATCAGTTGTTACTTTGAAATCTGAGACAGATAATTTTTCATTAAGTAAAATTTCAAGAGATTTGGGCCAAAAGGAGGTTTACAGAGTTCAGCCACATATCAGCCATGATCTCACTGAATGGTGGAACAGGACAGAGGGGCTGAATGGCCTACTCCTGTTTCCATGTTCCTATGATAAAGACAAGAATTCTCTTGTGTAATGTTACACAAACCCTGTAACAGTAACCACACAGCAGGTTGCTGTTTAAGGGAAGAAATAATAAGGGCTTACAACAAACTTGCAACGGTAATTATAGATTGGAAAAACAAGGTAGCCTAGTTGAGGATTTCATAATATGTTTTTGGGATAGTTTCTTGGAACAGCACAGGGTGAAGCCAACCAAAGAGCAGAATATACGAGATCTGATATTGTGCAATGAGATCCAATTTATTGATAACCTCATACAGAAGGTGTTCCTAGGTAATAAAGGCCTGAATATGTTTGAATGTTACATTCAGTTTCAGGGAGAGAAGAGTTAGTCCAAGATTAATATTCTAAACTTAAATAAGGGCAACAATGGGGGTATGATCGCAGAGTCAGCTAAAGTGAGACAGCAAATTAGATTAAGGGACAGTGTATTAGACAAGCAGTTACAGCCATTTAAGGGAATGTTTCTGAATACACTAAATAGATGCAACTCAACCAAAAAGATAACTTGAAAGGGAAATGTCCACTTTTGATAGAAAAATGAACATTTTAAAGATTCTATCAAATATAAAGCAAAAGGATAAAATTGCATAAAAAATGGGTGGCAACTTGGAAGACTGAATAGAATGACAAAAAAAACCTAAAAGATCAAAAAGAAGGTGAGCAATTAAAGTATAAGGAAATGATTGCTAGAAATATAACAACAGCAAGAATGTCTAATGATGTTTAAAAGAAGATAAGTTAAGGAAGTTATCTTTGGTCGTATACAAAGTGAGTCTGGGGAATTCATAATGGAAAATAGGAAGATAGTTAATAAACAACTCAGCAGAGAAGGAGAATCCACAAATATCACCATCTTTAATAATGGGAGAGCCAAGACCAGCTACTGCAATCTCGGTTCAAATGTATAAATGGAAATATATCATCATTCCTTCACTGTCACTGGGTCAAAATTCTGAAATTCCCTCACTAATGACATTATGGGTCAACCTACAGCATGTTGACTGCTTAGTTCAAAAAGGCAGCTCACCATCTTCTCAAGGCAACCACGGAAGGGCACTTAATAATGGCCCAGCCAGCAATGCTCATGTCCCACAAACTATTAAAAAATAAAACATTATACATGAATTTTATGTGAGTCTACATGACACAGGGTTCAACTAACATCCAAGAAATAGTTATACATCAGGAAATGGAAGGGTGGCAGGAATTGAGGAAAACCATAATCATTGGAGAAATGGTACTGTGTAAATTGGAGCTGTGGGTTAACTTGTCCCCAAATCCTGATAGACATCACCTAGAGTCTTATAAAGAGGCTATGAGATGGTTTTTAATTTGTTTTAATTTTCTAAAATTCCCTTGATTCACAGAAGGTTTCTTTATATGAGAAAATAGCAAATGTAATGCCTTTACATAAATTACTCCTTTATATTACAATTTTTGTTATTGTGAGGGGACCGAAAATGAAAGCAGGAGGATTATTTTTCCTTTATGCTAGGCATTAATGAGCCCACACCAGTGTACAGTATTGGTCGCTTTATTTAAGGAAGAATAAAAATGCATTAGAAGTTGTTCAAAGAAAGTTTAAAAGACAAATACCTGTAAATGTTGGGTTGTCTTATGAGGTGTATTTTGACAGGCTTGGTTTGCATTGGCTGTATTTTGGAAAAGTAAGGGCACTTGACTGAAACATAGGAGATTCTGAGAGGTCTTGACAGGATGGATGTGGAAATTATGCTTCCATTTGTAGGAGATTCTAAAACTTGGGGTCACTGTTTAAAGAGAAACACCATGAATCTTTGGAACCCCTGCTCCTCAAAGAAAGTGGAAGCAGAGTCTTTGAAAACTTTTAAAGCAAAGGTGAATGGATTTTGATAGGCAAAGTGGTGAGACATGATTGGAGGCAGGCAGAAATGTGCAATTATCAGATTACCATAATCTTATTGAATGGCAGAGCACACTTTATGGGTTGGGTAACCTAATCCTGCTCCTAAATCATATGTGTATACATACAACCGTATACTTCACCTCCACTCTCGTAAAATTACAGAAGTGGATATAAAACAGAAAGTTTGAGAGAAACTTAGCACTTCTGATAGTAACTGTGAAGAAAGAGACAGTGTGCTATTACTTGCTAAAATAGTTTGCTAATATTGCGAAAATGAGAAGTCTGAGGAAGAAATTTTGTGTTTAGAGCTATCTTCATTTATTATTGTTTTTCACTTTTTAAAAATTCTGGTGTAGAGAGACTGTTCACAGCAGGCTTGTTTTTAGTGCTCCATGCAGGAATCACTAATAGGGTCAGATCTAAAGAAGCAAGCTACTTTATCCCCAGTCTTTATGATGGAGCATTCTGTTGAGCATGAAGTGACAGCAAATCCCGATATATTTTGTGGCATGTGTCTGTGTATCAACTCTTCACTGCTTGTTCCAATGTTCAGCAGTTTTTGCAAGTATTGATCATCAAGAAATTGCCTGTACATGGCAGAGTTTCTCAATGTAATTGATGTACAGTGGAACTACTTTTGCTCTAGCTACCAATATCTACCTTTCTAAATGTTCACCAGAACTTTCACAGAATAAAGCTTTATGCATTGCATAACTCTTTCTACATAAAGTTCATGCACTGGTTAGATAAACTCCAGAATAGGTGAAAAGACAGATTGCAAGAGGGGTACAGATTACAGAGAGATATTGATAGGTTCAGTAAGTGGGCTAAAAACTGACAAAGGAGTACAATGTGGTGTTGCTCATTGTGGAAGGGAGAACAAAAGAATAATATGTTGCTTAAATGGAGAAAAACTACAGGGTACATGGAGTACTTGTTCATAGAGCACAGGAAGGTAGTACACAGTTGCAGCAGGTAATCTGGAAGGCCAATGGAATGATGGCCCTTATTTCAAGGGAGTTGAAGTATAAGAGTAGGGACATTTTATGGCAACTGAACAAAGTGTTGGTGAGATCATATCTGGAATACTATAAGCAATTTTGGTTCCCTTACTTAAGGAAAGATATTATTTAGAGTCATAAAGTCATAGAGATGTACAGCACGGAAACAGACCTTTTGGTCAAACTCGTCCATGCCAACCAGATATTGAAACCTAATCTAGTCCCATTTGCCAGCAGCCGGCCCATACCTTTCAAAACCCTTCCTATTCATATCCATTCTGTAATTGTACCAGCCTCCACCACTTCCTCTAGCAGCTCATTTCATACATACACCACCTTCTGCGTGAAAAAGTTGCCCGTTAAGGTCCCTTTTATATCTTTCCCCTCTCACCCTAAACCTATGCCCTCTAGTTCTAGACTCCCTCACCCCAGGGAAAAGTCCTTGGCTATTTGTCCTATCCATGCCCTTCATGATTTTTTAAACCTCCATAAGGTCACCCCTCAGCCTCCAACGCTCCAGGGAACACAGCTCCAGCCTATTTAGCCTCTTCCTATAGCTCAAATCCTCCAACCCTGACAACATTCTTGTAAATCTTTTCTGAACCCCTTCAGATTTCACAACATCATTCCGATAAGAACGAGACCAGAATTGCACACAATATTTCAAAAGTGGCCTAACCAATGTCCTGTACAACTGCAACATGACCTCCCAACTCCTATACTCAATGCTCTGACCATTAAAGGAAAGCATACCATTGGAAGTGGTTCGGTAGAGGTTCACTAGGGTTTCCCTGGTATGGGGGATTGTCTCATGATCGAAGGCTAAACAAGTTGGAACTCTAATCACTGGAGTTTAATGAAATGAAAGGTGACCTCACTAGCAGCACAGAGTGTGGGCTGCTACCTGGCACTCATCTATTATGCATTTTCTTCTTTCCCTTCTTTCTTTTCTTGCTTTAATCCACTTACCTTCTGTGGAGAGTGAATTTGTGCAGCATGGAGGAGATTGAGCCAGCGTGGTAGCAAAAGAGGTCCCTGATATCTGCAGTAACATCGAGAGCAGGCAACTCAAGGTCTCCCAGCATCTGCAGCAATGTCGAGCAAGCGGTAGATTGGGCCAGCATAGGCAGAGGGAGCCCTTGTGGGGATTGCAAGGCCAGCATGGCTCAGCACTTAGGAAGGTCTGTAATGTTGCACATTTAACGTTATTTCTTTTTTTTTCTACATTGCATGTAATGTTTTGTAAGTAAGGTATCTTTGTACCTAAGATGGTGCTGGGAATGGTGGCTTTGTACACTTTTCACTGTAGGAGAAAGTGAGGACTGCAGATGCTGAAGACCAGAGTTGAAAAATGTGGTGCTGGAAAAACACAGCAGGCCAGGCAGCATCCGAGGAGCAGGAGAGTCGACGTTTCGGGCATAATCCCTTCTTCAGGAATGAGGCTGGTGTACCAAGTGGGCTGAGATAAAGGGTAGGGGGGAGGGAATTTTGGGGAGGGGCACTGGGAATACGATAGGTGGAAGGAGGTGAGGGTGAGGGTGATAGGCCGGAGAGGGGGTGGGGGCGGAGAGATCGGGAAGAAGATTGCAAGTCAAGAGGGCGGTGCTGAATCCAGAGGTTGGGACTGAGATAAGGTGGGGGGAGGGGAAATGAGGAAGCTGGAGAAATTTACATTCATCCTCTGTGGTTGGAGGGTTCCTAGGCGGAAGATGAGGCACTCTTCCTCCAGGTGTCGTGTGGTCAGAGTCTGGCGATGGAGGAGGCCAAGGACCTGCATGTCCTTGGCGGAGTGGGAGAGGGAGTTAAAGTGTTCAGCCACGGGGCGGTTGGGTTGGTTGGTGCGGGTATCCCAGAGGTGTTCCCTGAAACGTTCTGCAAGTAGGCGGCCTGAATCCCCAATGTAGAGGAGACCACATCGGGTGCAACGGATACAGTAAATGATATGTGTGGAGGTGCAGGTGAACTTGCGACGGATATGGCACCATTACCCATGTGGCCGCTGTAGCCGTCACCGCTGCGGCGAACGGTGACGTCACTTCCGCCCCCACCACCGCACGGTAGCCCCCATGCAGCCTCTGTGATTGCTGTCCAGACCATCGCCTCCACGATCACCAGGAAGACCATCACCGACAGATACGCAGCCGCCGCAGGATCCACGGCTACTGGGATCAGCACTGTTTCTGCCTGGCGCGCCACTTCTGCCCCTGGAGCTGCTGCTGCCGCAGCCACTTCTGCCCCCAGTGACGTCACTCACCTGCTCAAGGACCACAACGCACACTACGCCACTCCCATATCGATCTCCGCCCCCACGTTGATCTCCGCCCCCACATCAATTTCCACCCCCACGTCAATCTCCACCCCCACATTGATCTCCGCCCCCATGGCCAACTCCGCCCCCAGAACCAACTCCACCCCTATTGCTAACTCCGCCCACAAGCCTAACTCCGCCCCCACTCCCAGCTCTAGCCCCACACCAGGTCCGAGGTCCTAGGTCCTAGTTCCCAGCCCTGCCGTATTTTCACCATCCCTCCAGACCTCCCCCTCTCTGAGGATGAACGATCAGTTCTCAGCAGAAGCCTCACCTTCATCCCCCTACTCTCCTGGATCAATGAGTTCGACACGCAGCTAGGCATCGAACAATTCTTCCGCCGCATTCGCCTCCGCGCCTACTTCTTCAACCAGGATTCTCGCCCACCCTCTGACGACCCTTTCTCCTGCCTCCAACACACCCCATCCACCTGGACACCCCGTGCTGGCCTCTTACCTGCCCTCGATCTCTTCATATCCAACTCCCGCCGCGACATTGACCGCCTCAACCTGTCCACCCTCTCACCCACTCCAACCTCTCACCCTCACAACGCGCAGTCCTCCATTCCCTCCGCTCCAACCCCAACCTCACCATCAAACCGGCAGACAAGGGAGGCGCACCGATCTTTACACCACAGAAGCTAGACGCCAACTCGCAGACACCTCCTCCTACTGCCCCTTGACCATGACCCCACCTCCCACCACCAAACCATCATCTCCCAGACCATCCACAACTTCATCACCTCAGGAGATCTCCCATCCACTGCCTCCAACCTCCTAGTCCCACAACCCCGCACCGCCCATTTCTACCTCCTGCCCAAAATCCACAAACCTGACTGCCCCGGCAGACCCACTGTCTCAGCCACCAAACTCATCTCTGCTTACCTCGACACTGTCCTGTCCCACTTCGTCCAAGAGCTCCCCACCTACGTTCGGGACACCATCCACACCCTCCACCTCCTCCATGATTTTCTCTTCCCAGGCCCCCAACGCCTTATCTTCACGATGGACGTCCAGTCCCGATACACTTCCATCCCCCATCACAAAGGCCTCCAAGCCCTCCGCTTCTTCCTCTCTCGCTGACCCAACCAGTACCCTTCCACGGACACCCTCCTTCGACTGACTGAACTGGTCCTCACTCTTAACAACTTCTCATTCCAATCCTCCCACTTCCTCCAAACCAAAGGAGTAGCCATGGGCAACCGCATGGGCCCCAGCTATGCTTGCCTCTTCATCGGATATGTGGAACAGTCCATCTTCCGCAGCTACACTGGCACCAACCCCCACCTTTTCCTCCGCTACATCGATGATTGTATTGGCGCTACCCCGTGCTCCCACGAGGAGGTTGAACAGTTCATCCACTTTACTAACACCTTCCACCCCGCCCTCAAATTTACCTGGACTGTCTCAGACTCCTCCCTCCCCTTCCTAGACCTCTCCATTTCTATCTCGGGCAACCAACTCAACACAGACATTTACTACAAACCAACCGACTTCCACAGCTACCTAGACTACACCTCCTTCCACCCTGCCCCCTGTAAAAACGCCATCCCATATTCCCAATTCTTTCACCTCCGCCGCATCTGCTCCCAGGAGGACCAATTCTAATACCGAACAGCTCAAATGGCCTCCTTCTTCAAAGACCGCAATTTCCTCTGATGTGGTCGACGATGCTCTCCACCACATCTCCTCCATCAAGACAGAACCCCACTGGTCCTCACCTTCCACCCCACCAACCACCGGATACATCACGTCATTTCCGCCACCTCCAAACAGACCCCACCACCAAGGATATATTTCCCTCCCCACCCCTATCAGCATTCCGGAGAGACCACTCCCTCCGCGACTCTCTCGTCAGGTCTACACCCCCCACCAACCCAACCTCCACTCCCGGCACCTTCCCCTGCAACTGCAAGAAGTGCAAAACTTGCGCCCACACCTCCCCCCTCACCTCCCTCCAAGGCCCCAATGGATCCATCCATATCCATCGCAAATCTACCTGCACCTCCACACACATCATTTACTGTATCCATTGCACCCGATGTGGTCTCCTCTACATTGGGGAGACAGGCCGCCTACTTGCGGAACGTTTCAGTGAACACCTTTGGGACACTCGCACCAACCAACCCAACCACCCCGTGGCTGAACACTTTAACTCCCCCTCCCACTCCGCCAAGGACATGCAGGTCCTTGGCCTCCTCCATCGCCAGACCCTGACCACACGACGCCTGGAGGAAGAGCGCCTCATCTTCCACCTAGGAACCCTCCAACCACAGAGGATGAATGTAGATTTCTCCAGCTTCCTCATTTCCCCTCCCCCACCTTATCTCAGTCCCAACCCCCGGATTCAGCACCGCCCTCTTGACCTGCAAGCTTCTTCCCGACCTCTCCGCCCCACCCCCTCTCCGGCCTATCACCCTCACCCTCACGTCCTTCCACCTATCGTACTCCCAACGTCCCTCCCCCAAATTCCCTCCCCCCTACCCTTTATCTCAGCCCACTTGGCACACCAGCCCCATTCCTGAAGAACGGCTTATGCCCAAATCGTCGATTCTCCTGCTCCTCGGATGCTGCCTGGCCTGCTGTGTTTTTCCAGCACCACATTTTTCAACACTTTTCACTGTAGTCTTGTATCCCTGTATTTGTGTACACATGACAATAAAGCCTAATTCTAATTCTAATTCTGATTCTTCAGGGACATGACAGGGTAAATGTTGAGAGTATGTATCCCCTCATGGGAGCGACCCTCATTGTCTCAAAGTAAAGAAGTACCAAATTAAGACAGAGATAAGGAGGAGTTTCTTCTCTCAGAGGGCTTGGAACACAGAGACCTGTGTGGACAGAGTCCTTGCATACAGTTAAAGCTGACATAGGTAGATTTTTAATGAGATGGGGAATCAAGGGTTATGGGGGAAGGATAGGAAATGGATGAGAGGAATGTTTGATCATCCTTGATTATAATGAATGGTTGAGCAGGCCGAATGGGCTGAATAGCCTACACCTGTTCCTATTTCCTATAGGCCTAATGTCATCCCAATGTTAATAACAAGCAGATAGGACACCTAGAGAAGTCAGGGATGCAGCCATACTGTTGAAATGTAAGGGTGAGGTTCACTCAAAGTAAAGCTTCTGAGTCGCACTTCACATCCAGCCAGATTCATAACTTGACCATAAAACAGGAATGAGAATTTAGTGGCTGAAGACCACATTGTGTGGAAATGGCCTGTGAGAAGTAGAGTGAGGCTTGGTTTAAAGGCAATAGCAATGGGGCAAAGGATTGCAAAATGGAGAAGACCAATGAAGCATAACACTACATTATGTAGCAGCAACACAAGTGCTCTTCTCCCCCAACAGGATACTCCTATCAAGCCAAAAAGATACTCTACCCATCAAGTAAAAGGGTAATGCGGTATATAAATTTCAGCACCAATGCAATGTCAGCTATGTCAGCCATATTACCCAAGGATTGATGGATCATATCTGGATCATGTGTCTTCAGCTGATCACCACAGAGTATTGACACTTACATTACATTCCTCTCACATGTGGAACCACAAGCAATCTCAGTCTGTCCAATTTGGTCTCCAGTTTGTAGGATTTCTAACTCACCAGACAATCATTTTGGTCTGTGAATCACATGCTCAAATAGTCGCGTTCTATCTGAAGTTCCCAGATCTAGTTAGTATTAACAATGTAAATGTCTATGAACCCTCTTTCACTCAGCTCATGATTGTGCTGATGGCACGAGGCACTCCCTTCTCTGACCCGTTTAAGTGTTTTGATGAGCTCTGTCACTGAAATAGCAGCAATGGATCGTATTTAATCCACAGTTCCTCGATGTTCATGTCCTTAGCTTCTCTGGACTTCTCTGTATCAGCACGCAGTAATGCAGTCACTGTCCTATTCACAAAACCCTGCTTCAACATCAGGATCTGTTTTAAAATTGTTAAATAAAAAACTGTTCCATTTAGAAAGAAACTTGATTATTTTCTCTTACTCACATTCTCAGTTTGTGCTGAGCTGACAAACAAAAAATAATGGTTACATTCACAGAGAAGTTTGCTCATTTCTCTTCACACATGTTTTCAGTGTGTTCTGACCTACCTAAGAGAGAATACCAGTTGATCCATGTCCACTGCAGTTAGCTATAGATTTACCCTTTCCTTCTTAGCAGCTCATCACTGTGACAAGCCAAGGTTAAATGGGTATTCCTTAGAAATTAATGGTATCAAAATTAGAAAATATTGACTCTTTATTAGAACACTCTCCAGTCAACAAAATAAAAATGCATGCTTCTCAAAATATGCATTATCACAGAATACATGCAGATCATGTAAACTAAGGACTAGAAAATAGGTGATGTCTTGTACCCCTACAGGCAAAATACATTTCAGGAATATGAGCCTCCCAACAGGGACCTAGAGAGGAAACTCAATCCTTCTGTATTCTGATATTGCACTGCAAGCTATAAGATAGGGTCACTAGAAAGTGCTTAGGGTAAAGTGAGCACTGAAGATGCTGGAGATCAGAGTCAAGAGTGTCGTGCTGAAAAAGCACAGCCAGTCAGGCAACATCCAAGGAGCAGGAGAATCGACACTTTGGGCATGAGCCTGGATGCCTACAATTCCTGATGAAGGGCTTATTCACAAAATGTTGATTCTCCTGCTCCATGGATGCTGCCTGACCTGCTGTGCTTTTCCAGCACCACACTCTCTCCTCTCTGGAAAGTGCCTCTTCTTTTATAAGGAGGAAGGCTGGAGTGTGGACAGATTATTGCATTGTGTTCGCTACCTGTGACTATCCATGCATTTCCTGAAAGGATCAGAGTGACATTTGCTAGGCTTTTGCACTTTAGCCATCCGAGGATTCAAATCAGCTGTGTATGGAAATGGCAAGCTTGAGTATGGGGCGGCACGGTGGCACAGTGGTTAGCACTGCTGCCTCACAGCGCTAGAGACCCGGGTTCAATTCCCGCCTCAGGCGACTGACTGTGTGGAGTTTGCACGTTCTCCCCGTGTCTGCGTGGGTTTCCTCCGGGTGCTCCGGTTTCCTCCCAAGTCCAAAAGATGTGCAGGGTCAGGTGAATTGGCCATGCTAAATTGCCCGTAGTGTTAGGTAAGGGGTAAATGTAGGGGTATGGGTGGGTTTCGCTTCGGCGGGTCGGTGTGGACTTGTTGGGCCGAAGGGCCTGTTTCCACACTGTAATGTAATGTAATCTAATCTAATCTAATAACTGGACTATTAAAACTTATCCCTTGTCCTTCCAATTCCACTTCCAGCAACATGTGCAAGGAGCTCATGGGGTTTTTGTCACTAAGGTTGAGAGCATCCAAAGAGCCAGTTACATTCCCCGAGCCCAACCAGCCAAACACTTGAAAGTTACATTAGCCCTGATTTTTATTTTCTTAGTTTCACTCCTAACTCCACTCATTCCTCTGTAAGTTCATCATAACATGTATTTCCTACTGTCTTCGCCTTACTCCCTCAAAACTATTGACTACCCAACTTTCCAAATTAACTCCCACATCAGCCCACATTATTTACAATTCTCTCCTGTCAAGTTCTGTTCCCTCATCCTT
This sequence comes from Chiloscyllium plagiosum, assembly GCF_037043375.1. NCBI lineage: Eukaryota > Metazoa > Chordata > Chondrichthyes > Orectolobiformes > Hemiscylliidae > Chiloscyllium > Chiloscyllium plagiosum. The sequence continues at coordinate 32,092,937 of NW_028270149.1, read as the reverse complement.
TAAATCTGCTGTAATCACCTCTCTCTGCTAAAACAAAAGTAACCTTACACTCCTCCTTCCTTCCAAACTACTGCACCATCCTCAACTTGCTTTCCTTTCCACATGTTCTTGATTGTTTGTCACCTCTCAAATCTGTGCTCCTCTTTCCTCGACTCGGTGTTTGAATTCCCTCATTCAGGTTTCTGCCCTGACTTCTGTACAGAAATAGTTCTTATCAAAGTCACAAAAAGACATGCTATATGATTGTGATGAGGGGGACCTTTCCCACCTCACCCTTCGTGATCTGTGTGCAGCCTTTGACATGGATACTTTACTATCTTGTTTCCACACCTGTCCAACTGGGTGAGATTGCACTCATTCAGATTTATTCTTATCTAATTGTTACCAGAAAAACACTTGCAATTGCTTTTCTTCATGCTCCACTGTTACATCTGATGTCTCCTAAAGATCAATCTTTGACTCCTTCTTGGTTCTCATCAATATGTTGCCCCTCAGCAACTTCATTTAAAAACATAGCATCAGTTTTCCCACTATTGATGACACTCAACTCGATCTCACTACTGCCTGTGTTAACCCTTCGATATCTTTAAACATTTGACTGACCTGTCTGATACTCAAAACTGGGTGAAAGTGAGGACTGCAGATGCTGGAAATCAGAGTCTAGATTAAGTGGTGCTGGAAAAGCACAGCAGGTCAGGCAGCATCTGAGGAGCAGGAAAATCAACGTTTCTGGCAAAAGCCCTTCATCAGGAATGAGGGGCTCATTCCTGATAAAGGGCTTTGCCCGAAATGTCAATTTTCCTGCTCCTCGGAAGCTGCTGGGCCTGCTGTGCTTTTCCAGCACCACTCTAATCTAGACTCTGATACTCAATACTAGTTGACCAGAAATTTCCTTTCATTAAATATTAGAAAAACTGAAGGTATTTTGATTGATCCCGGTCACAAAAAAAAAGTTCCCTAGCTATCAACTCATCTCAGTAGCAACTATTGGAGACTGGGTAAACTATTTGCAGTCTTGTATCATATCTGACCCTGAGAGGAACTTTTAATTGCATGCACATACCATTTCTATAATCCACCTCCGTAACATCTGCTGACATTGCCCTGTCCCAGATTACCTGCGAATGAAATCCTCACCCATGTCGTCTTTATCTCTAGACCTGACTATTCTAATGCATACCTGGCTGGTATCCCATATTCTCCTTGCTGTAAACTTGAGGTCATCTAAAACTCTGTCACTTATGTATCATTATGCAGCAAATCCCATTTACTCATCACCCTGTGCCTGATTATTGTTTATGCAATGTCTCAATTTTTAAATTCTTGCCTTTGCTTTTGAATTTTTCCATTAATGCTTCGTACATCCCTACACATTGCTATTTTTGTATCTCCTCCAGCCCTACACACCTGTAAAATACTTGAACTCTTCTAAGTCTGGCCCCGAGACCACCCGTGATTCTGATCATTCCATTATTGGTGGCCATGGGCTCTCAAATTTCAACTCTATATCTCTCTGCCTCTGTACCTCATTTTTCTCCTTTAAGACAATCTTAAAGACTACATATCATTGTCCACGTTTGTCTGGTCATGGCCTCATATCTCCTCAGGGGTGGCACAGTGTCATATTTTATCAGCACACCCCTGTGCAGACTCTTAAAACATTTCATTGTAACAAGGTGCTACATAAATACAAATGGTTGCTGTTGTTCTTGATGACCACTTCCAGGGATTTCTCAATGAATGAAGCCACTCTCCCAGGCCCAGCTCCCTTCCACTCCCTTTCAGCCATTCAGTGGAAAATAATCGGTTTCCTTTAAGGCAAAGCAGCAATTCTTAAAATTGACAGTTGTATGGAATACCTCAGCCCTATAGCAGATACATTCTACACACAATACCTCAATCATAAAGAGTTGCTATCATTATAATCAGTCGACCACACAATATGCAGTTCTGTCCACTATTTATGTGCTCCGTGTGAAGAATACATCCTTTCCAACAGCCTCACTTCAAAAGGACCATAATTCTTTTTTCATCATTCACTTCTATCAGTTATAATTCTCCAGTGGCGACCCAGGAATGAAAGTATTAGCTTCTCTTCTCTGGCTTGATAATCACATTGTGCTTCCATGTGTACATAAAATGGTTAGCTGCTTCCTGCAGCAGATTTCCATTGCTGATGTGCTCACTCACTCATAATTGCAGAACATTCTCTTTATATAGACTGTCTTTGAGATGACAGTTTCACTCCCTTATATTTTTCCCCCTGGAGGCATATCACATTACCCAGCTGTGGCTATAGTAACAAGATGCTCCTAAATTTATTGACCGGCCAAAAAATGATCTCATTGTATTAGATTGAACAATGTACAGTCCTGCTTCCATTCAAATCATTATCTTGTCACCAAATTTGTTCTGAATCTCTATTAATAGCCTTTTCGTTTGCAACACAATAATAACACATTGTAGTATCTTCTCCCACACAAAAGCCTTCTAAGCTACAATAAGAAATGTGTGTGACAATCATAAAGAAACAGAAAAATGCATAGAAGACAGAGACAGGCACACAGAAAGAAGCAAAGAAGGGGAGGCAAAAACAGATAGATATTTACTATGACTGAAGTCTCTTTTTTCAGTTTGGTCATAATGCAAATTATTGTATCATAGTCAAGTAACCTACATGGTATTTGGATTTTGTCATCTTGGCCAACTCATTGCCATTTACAAACAAGCCTTCAATCTATCTGTCATCATTTAAATGTCCTCAGTAAAAGCATCAAACACACTCCACAGTATGTACAGAGAGAGGTAGACTCCAGAGCAACTTTTTATTTTATTCCCAATTGTCAAGACCCAAAAGATCTTGCGATCAATATTATCGATTATCTGCATTGTTGTGTTATCTGCCTGTGCCCCCTATTCCCCGCGGTTCACAACGATTTGGTGTATTCCTTTCATGGTTCAGTGGAAGATAGGCAGTACCCAAATTTCCTGCAGTCTGCTCACTTAAGAGATAGTGGTACTTAGCCCCAGATTGCACTCAGGTGAGGCCAGCGCCACACAAAGCAAGAAATGTTGGCAAGATTCAGGAAGTGTTATGTATGTAGGTCAGCTTCTGCAGAGGGAGAGACAACTGCAGTGAGTGAGTCACCTCCTGTCTCTCCAGAGCCTGTATACAAAGCACAAGTCAGGAGTGTAATGGAATATGTCCTATTTTCCCGAATGAGTGCAGCTTCAACAACACTCAGGAAGCTTGAAACAATCCAGGTCAAAGCAGCTCACTTGATTGTTTATGAATATGATACCATTCACTCCCTCCACCACCAATGTACTGTGACAGCAGTGTGTACAAGGTGCACTGTAGGAACTCACCAAGTCTTCTTTAGACATCACCTTCCAAACCAAGTAGAAGAACAAATACAACAAGCACATGGGAACAACACCATATGCAATTTCCTCTCCAAGATACTCATCATCCTGATTTGGAAACATATCACTGTTCCTTCAGTGTCGCTGGGTCAAAATCCTGGGAACTCCATCCTCAAAGAGAATGTGAGTGCACCTACACTAAATATAGTGCAGCAGTTCAAGAAGGCAGCTCACCACCACCTTTTTAAAGGACAACTAGGGATGGGCAATAAATGCCAGTCCTGTCAGCAATGCCAATACCCAATGAATGAATAAAAAATATGAAATTGGCAGATCAGGTTGGATTGTAATGTGTTTATGTCCCAGTTGTTTCTAAACCATTCTAGCAGGACCTACTCCAGGAGGTTTCTGAATTTGTAAAAGCATTTGATGGCTTTTCTATTGATCAGTTAGTATTCTACTATTTAACAAGTCATGTGTGATGTACAAAGTGGTAGAAATTAATGTTTCAAAATTTGAATATCTAGTGATAGGTCCTAATTAAAAAGAGAAATTGAGCAAGGAAACTCGAAACAGTCATAAAATTGAGGAGTTTCTGCAGACATCTGCTATCCTTTGGTGAAGATCATGTCTATGGAATATGGATTGATTGCGTGCAGTTTTTAGTCAGGGAATCATGCTAAATCCGAGAAGAAGAGTGGTTGAAATTCTTCGTGGGGAAGATTGAGTTTCAAAGGACTTTGGGACAGAGATTGATGTTGTTTTTGCTGAACGCACATCATAAGATATATCTTAACTGTCACTCACTGTGTCATTTATAACTTATGACTCTCCACAAATTGCCTGCAACTCATGTTTAACCTGAATGGATTCTTGGTTTTAGAGTAGGTGGTTATCTAAGATAATATAACATTTACCTTCAGTAAGATGGCAGCAGTGGAGGATGCTCCAGCCAGAGCTCATCCGTTCTTTTGTTTCTTTTAATTTCCTATTTTTCTCACTTATCTTGGCTTTGGACACCCAGCCCGGGTCTCCATTTCCTATCCTTCAGAAATGGGACACCAGCATCGGCAGCCTGAAGTGGGTGGCACCAGCAAACAGCAGACGAGTGTGAAATGGAGGCAGTGGCCCGGTGAAGAGCAGGGTCAGTGGTCCAGTGAACAGCAGGGCCAGTGGTCCAGTGCAGAGCAGGATCAGTGGCCCAGAGCAGAGCAGGGGCAGTGGGCCAGTGCAGAGCAGGGGCAGTGGGCCAGTGCAGAGCAGGGGCAGTGCACAAGTGCAGAGCAGTGCAGTGGGCCAGTGCAGAGCAGGGATAGTTGCCCAGAGCAGTGACAGTGGGTCAGTGCAGAACAGGGATAGTGGCCCAGAGCAGTGACAGTGGGCCAGTGCAGAGCAGGGACAGTGGACCGGTGCAGAGCAGGGGCAGTGGGCCGGTGCAGAGCAGGGTCAGTGGCCCGGTGCAGAAAAGGGGCAGTGGGCCAGTGCAGAGCAGGGTCAGTGGACATGTGCAGAGCAGGGGGGCAGTGGCCCAGTACAGAGCAGGGGCAGTGGGCCGATGCAGAGCAGGGACAGTGGGCCAGTGCAGAGCAGGGGGGCAGTGGCCCAGTGCAGAGCAGGGGCAGTGGGCCAGTGCAGAGCAGGGGCAGTGTGCCGATGTAGAGCAGGGGCAGTGGCCCAGTGCAGAGCAGGGGCAGTGGGCCAGTGCAGAGCAGGGTCAGCGGGCCGATGCAGAGCAGGGTCAGTGGACCAGTGCAGAGCAGGGTCAGTGGACCAGTGCAGAGCAGGGACAGTGGACTGGTGCAGAGCAGGGTCAGTGGACCAGTGCAGAGCAGGATCAGTGGCCCAGAGCAGAGCAGGGGCAGTGGGCCAGTGCAGAGCAGGGGCAGTGGGCCAGTGCAGAGCAGGGGCAGTGCACAAGTGCAGAGCAGGGGCAGTGCACAAGTGCAGAGCAGTGCAGTGGGCCAGTGCAGAGCAGGGATAGTTGCCCAGAGCAGTGACAGTGGGTCAGTGCAGAACAGGGATAGTGGCCCAGAGCAGTGTCAGTGGGCCAGTGCAGAGCAGGGACAGTGGACCGGTGCAGAGCAGGGGCAGTGGGCCGGTGCAGAGCAGGGTCAGTGGCCCAGTGCAGAAAAGGGGCAGTGGGCCAGTGCAGAGCAGGGTCAGTGGACATGTGCAGAGCAGGGGGGCAGTGGCCCAGTGCAGAGCAGGGGCAGTGGGCCGATGCAGAGCAGGGACAGTGGGCCAGTACAGAGCAGGGGGGCAGTGGCCCAGTGCAGAGCAGGGGCAGTGGGCCAGTGCAGAGCAGGGGCAGTGTGCCGAAGCAGAGCAGGGGCAGTGGCCCAGTGCAGAGCAGGGGCAGTGGGCCAGTGCAGAGCAGGGACAGTGGACCGGTGCAGAGCAGGGACAGTGGGCCGATGCAGTGCAGGGACAGTGGCTGGTCCAAATCAGGGACAGTGGGCCGGTGCAGAGCAGAGGCAGTGGCCCAATGCAGAGCAGGGCCAGTGGGCCAGTACAGAGCAGGGCAATGGGACAGTGCAGAGCAGGGTCATCGGGCCGATGCAGAGCAGGGTCAGTGGACCAGTGCAGAGCAGGGTCAGTGGACCAGTGCAGAGCAGGGACAGTGGACTGGTGCAGAGCAGGGTCAGTGGACCAGTGCAGAGCAGGGTCAGTGGGCTGGTGCAGAGCAGGGTTAGTGGACCAGTGCAGAGCAGGGGCAGTGGGCGTGCAGAGCAGGGGCAGTGGGCCAATGCAGAGCAGGGGCAGTGGGCCAATGCAGAGCAGTGTCAGTGGCCCAGTGCAGACCGGATAGAGGACCGATGCAGAGCAGGGCAGTGGGCCGGTGCAGAGCAAGGGCAGTGGGCCAGTGCAGAGCAGGGGCAGTGGGCCAGTGCAGAGCAGGGGCAGTGGGCTGATGCAGAGCAGGGACAATGGACCAGTGCAGAGCAGGGTCAATGGACCAGTGCAGAGCAGGTGCAGTGGGCCAGTGCAGAGCAGGGACAGTGGACCGGTGTAGAACAGGGGCAGTGGGCCGGTGCAAAGCAGGGTCAGTGGGCCAGTGCAGAGCAGGGGCAGTGGCCCAGTGCAGAGCAGGGTCAGCGGGCCGGTGCAGAGCAGGGGCAGTGGGTCAGTGCAGAGCAGGGGCAGTGGGCCGGTGTAGAGCAGGGTCAGTGGGCCAGTGCAGAGCAGGAGCAGTGGGCCGAAGCAGAGCAGTGGCAGTGGGCCAGTGCAGTGCAGGGTCAGTGGGCCAGTGCAGAGCAGGGTCAGTGGACCGGTACAGAGCAGGGTCAGTGGACCAGTGCAGAGCAGTGTCAGTGGACCAGTGCAGAGCAGGGTCAGTGGGCCGGTGCAGAGCAGAGTTAGTGGGCCGATGCAAAGCAGGGGCAGTGGGCCAGTGCAGAGCAGGGGGTCAGTATGCCAGTGCAGAGCAGGGGCAGTGGGCTGATGCAGAGCAGGGACAGTAGACCGGTGCAGAGCAGGGTCAATGGACCAGTGCAGAGCAGGACAGTGGACCAGTGCAGAGCAGGACAGTGGACCGGTGCAGAGCAGGGCCAGTGGGCCGGTGCAGAGCAGGGGGGCAGTGAGCCAGTGCAGAGCAGGGGGGCAGTGAGCCAGTGCAGAGCAGGGGCAGTGGCCAGTGCAAAGCAGGGTCAGTGGCCCAGTGCAGAGCAGGACAGTGGCCCAGTGCAGAGCAGTACAGTGGGACGGTGCATAGCAGGGGCAGTGGGCCAGTACAGAGCAGGGTCAGTGGCCCAGTGCAGAGCAGGGCAGTGGGATGGTGCAGAGCAGGGGCAGTCCCAAGGTGGAGCGTCAGCAGTCAGACTACATGGAGGCCTCCTGTTCTGGTCTGCTGTGGATAGCCCTTGGAGAGTGATTGTGAAGTTTCTCTTTTTAAAGTTGCTTCTTGGTTTTTCCAACCTGTAGTCACACTGTGTATAGCTGTAATGTAACTTTTCCCCATTTCCCTATTCTGTAACTAAGGATTGTACCTAGGTACTCTGTACCTAAGATTGCATCATATGTTGGTGGCATTGTTTAGACTGTAACTAATCTGTCACTGAAGAAGCTGTGACTAGGTATCCTTGTACCTAAGACAACTCTGTGATGACTTTGAAACTTTTCACAGTATTCATTTGAGTATGTGTGACAATAAGTCTAATTCAATTCATATTTATAGTTTAGTCCATTGTACTCCTGTGGAGTAAAAATTAATTTGTCTTAAACTCTGGAATCCTTCTTTATATAAATAATTATGATTTTGGATTGTTTTCTTTAAAGATGTTACTGGGCTCAAAGAAAAATACAACAAGTTAAATTATTTTTTATTCACTTTTCTGGACTTAATGATACATATCTAGAGTAGGTGGAGTTTGAACCTAGACCTACAAGCCCACAGGACTCTATGGACTAACAATAATCATGTAATGACATATTCTGTGTAATTGCATGATATTGCTAAAACCTTCTAATATGTCAATGTGTGAGCATTGAGGTCAGGTGTGCCTTTTACAATCAATATGATGCTGAAATCTTTTTCACCAGAACGTCAGGTTCATTTATTCAAGTGTCATAGGAATGAAAACCGAAAGAACTGCAGGTGATGTAAATCAGAAACAAAAACAGAACATAGAACATAGAACATAGAAGAATACAGCGCAGTACAGGCCCTTTGGCCCTCGATGTTGCGCCGATCCAAGCCCACCTAACCTATACTAACCCACTATCCTCCATATACCTATCCAATGCCCGCTTAAATGCCCATAAAGAGGGAGAGTCCACCATTGCTACTGGCAGGGCATTCCATGAACTTATGACTCGCTGAGTGAAGAACCTACCCCTAACTTCAGTCCTATATCTACCCCCCCTTAATTTAAAGCTATGCCCCCTTGTAATACCCGACTCCATACGCGGGAAAAGGTTCACACTGTCAACCCTATCTAACCCCCTAATCATCTTGTACACCTCAATCAAGTCACCCCTAAACCTTCTTTTCTCTAATGAAAACAGCCCCAAGTGTCTCAGTCTTTCCTCATACGATCTTCCTTCCATACCAGGCAACATCCTGATAAACCTCCTCTGCACCCGTTCCAGTGCCTCCACATCCTTCCTATAGTATGGCGACCAAAACTGCACACAATATTCCAGATGCGGCCGCACCAGAGTCTTATACAACTGCATCATGACCTCAGGACTCCGGAACTCAATTCCTCTACCAATAAAAGCCAGTACGCCATATGCCTTCCTCACCGCACTATTTACCTGGGTGGCAATTTTCAGAGATCTGTGTACATGGACACCAAGATCCCTCTGCTCATCCACACTACCAAGTATCCGACCATTAGCCCAGTACCCCATCTTTTTGTTATTCTTCCCAAAGTGAATCACCTCACACTTAGCTACATTGAATTCCATTTGCCACCTTTCTGCCCAGCTCTGCAGCTTCTCTATATCCTGCTGTAACCTGCCACATCCTTCCTCACTGTCAACAACTCCTCCGACTTTCGTATCATCCGCAAACTTGCTCACCCAACCTTCTAACCCCTCTTCCAGGTCATTTATAAAAATGACAAACAGCAATGGTCCCAAAACAGATCCTTGCGGAACACCGCTAGTGACGGCACTCCATGAAGAAACTTTGCCATCAACTACTACCCTCTGTCTTCTTCCATTCAGCCAATTCCTAATCCAAACCTCCAACTCACCCTCAATGCCATATCTCCGTATTTTCTGCAGTAGCCTACCATGGGGAACCTTATCAAACGCCTTACTAAAATCCATATATACCACATCTACCGCTTTCCCCTCATCAACCTCCTTCGTCACCTTTTCAAAGAATTCAATAAGGTTTGTGAGGCACGACCTGCCCTTCACAAAACCATGCTGACTATCCTTGATCACATTATTCCTATCCAGCTGTGCATAAATCCTATCCCTTACAATTCTCTCTAAGACTTTGCCCACAACAGAAGTGAGACTCACCGGCCTATAGTTACTAGGGTTATCCCTACTCCCCTTTTTGAACAAGGGAACCACATTTGCTATCCTCCAGTCTTCTGGCACTACTCCTGTAGACAAAGAGGACATAAAAATCAAGGCCAATGGCTCTGCAATCTCCTCCCTTGCTTCCCAGAGAATCCTAGGATAAATGCCATCAGGCCCAGGGGACTTATCTATTTTCACCTTTTCCAGGATTTCCAACACCTCTTCTCTACATACCTCAAAGCCATCCATTCTACTTATTTGTGACTCAGTATTCACATCGACGACAATGCCCTGTTCCTGAGTAAATACTGAAGAAAAGTATTCATTCAGTGTCTCCCCAATCTCTTCCGCCTCCACACGCAACTTCCCACTATTATCCTTGACTGGACCTATTCCTACCCTAGTCATTCTTTTATTCCTAACATACCTATAGAAAGCCTTAGGGTTTTCCCTAATCCTACCGACAAAGGACCTTTCATGTCCCCTCCTTGCTGCTCTTAGCTCTCTCTTCAGGTCCTTCCTGGCTACCCTATAACTCTCAATCGCCCCAATTGAACCTTCACATCTCATCTTGAGATAGGCCGCCCGCTTCCATTTAACAAGGGATTCCAATTCCTTATTAAACCACGGCTCCCTCGCACGACCCTTTCCTCCCTGCCTGACAGGTACATAATTATCAAGGACACTCAATAGTTGCTCCTTGAACAAGCTCCACATATCATTTACACTCTTGCCTTGGAGTCTACTTTTCCAAGCCACACATCCTAAGTCATGCCTCACCGCATCATAATTTCCCTGACCCCAGCTATAACTCTTGCCCTGTAGTACACACTTATCCCTCTCCATCACGAGAGTAAAAATCACCGAATTATGGTCACTATCCCCAAAGTGCTCACCTACCTCTAATTCTAACACCTGGCCTGGTTCGTTACCCAGAACCAAATCCAGTATGGCCTCACCTCTTGTTGGCCTGTCTACATATTGTGTCAGGAAACTCTCCTGCACACATTGAACAAACACTGACCCATCTAACGAACTTGAGCTATAGCTTTCCCAATCAATATCAGGAAAGTTGAGCTTTTCAAGCAACTTCTATCATTTGAATAAGGTCCTCTACTTTGGATAGTATAAACCATTGCCTGTCTCCTAACAAGAAATATTGATTCCAAATATTGTGGTGCAATTCTGCTCATGCCTCAGCCCACAGCCCATAGCTATTGAACATGGAACCTGCTACCATTGAGAAGGTGAGGTTGAGGGTGTTTAGGCAATGATTATAAGCTGCCTTGTGGAAATTTTTTAAGCAACACCTTTAAAAATGCACTTTTCTTTTAGTTCTGGAAGGAGGAGATCAGACAACTTTACACTTCCTTTTACAGGAGTTTCTGTCATCTTCAGTAAATGGATGCCCCTCATTCAACTAGTGATTTGGGCACCAGCGATTTGTTCAAAAACTTGTAAAACAGTGGGCTATTTGAAAAGACTGTGAAGAGGTCCCTTTTCAAAATCACTGAAAGGATATTAGGACAATGTTTAAAAGTTACTGCTTTGAAGTCACATAGTTTAAGTTAATTGCTTAGACTTGTTTCCTGAAAGACATAAGCTTGGGTTTATGGTTTTGTTTTGGATATTGCTTGGAGTTCAGTTGGGTACAGTGTGCTGAGAGAGAGAAGTTACCCAGCTTAACCCTTGCCTTTCTGACAATATCTTTTTTGAAAAGTTCATTGTGAGATCTGAAAAACTGGTGCAGCTGTTCTCCTGAAAGCCTCTGAATTCAATGATAGTCCCTGAATATGCAGCATTTAAAAAGATCCAAGTACCTACTGCTTGTATTTAGTGACTCCCACCTACATATGTCAGAATGTCATATGAAAGCCATGTTTGCCATGGAGAGGCATGGTTGCTCTGTGGTTAGCACTTGTTGTCTGGTACAGTTTAAACAAGTTGCAGACAACTCCAACCAGAATGTTATGAATGAATTTGCCCGGGTGTCCCACAATACCAAAGCGGTCAAATCAAAATGAACAAGCTGGTACCAACGCAAAACACTTCTACTTCATTAGGAACAAAATTACAATAATCTTTAATAGTAAACAAACTGTCTCTAATCCTATTTGTCTCCTTAAGGTTATAATGCTTCCTCAGTCTCGTAAGTTTATGTAGTCGCTCTCTTTCTCTGTAGTTCTGTCTCTGGTCTGCGAAGCTGCTTTCTTCCTTCTCCTTTCTGGGTGGTCAGCTAGTCTCTGCCTCTTGCCATGTTGGTCTCCTTGGAAGATCTCAGATGATGATTCCAATTGCGGCTCCAAGAGAGAGGTCTGCAGATGAACTCTGTTTTTATACCTTTTAGGTTTTCTGGAACTTTCTATAGTTCTGGCCAATCAGGGGGGTACACTTAATAATTTGAACAATGAGTCAATCATTTAGATGGTATGCTACTGTCAGTTTCTGTGTGTGGCAGGACCCAGTGCCTTTCTATCGGGGCTCTCCTTTGTTGAGTGGATAAGTTGCTGGGGGTGTTTGTGCAGAATAACTGTTGCCTTTTACATTATGCTAATGTCATTAGCATCTGGTTGCCCTGTTTGCACTGTGTCTGGTGTGTGGGCTTTGCGATTTCAGATTTTCACTTGGCCAATGTACCCAGCATCACTTGCAGTTTGGCCAAGTTGGCAATCTATCTGTGTTTAAACAGCCAGGGGCTACTACACATTACTGCCTCACAGCGCAAGGACCTGGGTTCAATTTCATTCTGGGGTGACTGTGTGGAGTTTGCACATTTTCCCGTGTCTGTGTAGGTTTCCTCCTGGTGCTCCAGTTTCCTCCCACAGTCCAAAGATGTGCAGGTTAGGTGGATTGGCCATGCTAAATTGCACATAAATTCCAGGGATGTGCAGGCTAGCTGGATTGCAGGGTTACAGGGATAGGGTGGGATGTTCTTCAGAGGGTTGGTGTGGGCTTGAACAGGCTGAATGGCCTGCTTCCATATTGTAGGGATTCTATCATTCAACATTAACGCCATAACCTTTTCTTTTAAATCTTTCAAGAATGGATAATTATTGGAAGTGTTATGTTTGAAACATATCTCTGCAGAGAAGGTTTGCCCTTTCAAAGTAGTTTGTTTAATGAGAAGGATAAATATTATACTTTCCTAATTTAAGTTTGTACTAATAAACTTTAAACCTGATAAGTTACATTTTCACAAATCAATAATCATGTTGTTTATTAGAAACCTGTTCTTTTTGCAAATTCTAAACAAATGTTACCTGATATCAATGCTACTGTATTCCAAATAATTATTGAGTGTCTCTCAGTTGTTGGAGATCTCTGTTGTGTTAAGGCTAACTTAAACACAGCCAGTTTTTTAAAATTTGATTAGATGGTACATAAATGACAGCAAAAAAATTTAACAGTAAGCCCTATTGATAGAAAGTCACACCTTCGAATGCTATCTATTAACATTATAGTGGAATATAAGCGTTTTCACTTTTGAAGTCTTATCTGCCAGTTCCACACGAGTCAGTGGATAAATGTGAAATGGCAGCAATTTCCAAACATAATCTCAAGCAAGAGATTGAATGGAGCTTCTAATGACACATATCTTTTCAAAACCCGTATGGTCTTGATTGATAGCATGTTCCAGTATGCTTCTCCTAAAATTCCAACTGAAAATGATTATAAAAGTAAAAATTCTTCTCCTTGATCACAGGAAATGAATTCTACCTTCGGTACAAAAGAACAAGTTTAAAATGTAGATATTCTAGAATATTTTCCAGTATTGAGTTGGAATATAAAAGCACTGTTGTGCGACTGAGACTTTATAAAGCTCTGGTTAGGCCCCATTTGGAGTACTGTGTCCAGTTTTGGTCCCCACACCTCAGGAAGGACATACTGGCACTGGAGCGTGTCCAGCGGAGATTCACACGGATGATCCCTGGAATGGTAGGTCTAACATACAAGGAACGGCTGAGGATCCTGGGATTGTATTCATTGGAGTTTAGAAGATTAAGGGGAGATCTAATAGAAACTTACAAGATAATACATGGCTTGGAAAGGGTGGACGCTAGGAAATTGTTTCCGTTAGGCGAGGAGACTAGGACCCGTGGACACAGCCTTAGAATTAGAGGGGGTAAATTCAGAACAGAAATGCGGAGACATTTCTTCAGCCAGGGAGTGGTGGGCCTGTGGAATTCATTGCCACAAAGTGCAGTGGAGGCTGGGATGCTAAATGTCTTCAAGGCAGAAATTGATAAATTCTTGATTTATCAATTAAGGGCTACGGGGAGAATGCGGGTAAGTGGAGTTGAAATGCCCATCAGCCATGATTGAATGGCAGAATGGACTCGATGGACCGAATGGCCTTACTTCCACTCCAATGTCTTATGTTCTTATTAATCCAAACTGAAAATGTTGCTGTAAAACCAAAACATTAGTGTAATGAATATAAAAAACAATTTTATGTAACCTTGTCCAATTTTGCTACCTCAAAGTTGTGGTGAGTTTGTTCTCTTTGGTCATCCTTATACTTAACTTTATTTATTTCTGGAACATCTCAGGAACTCAGGAAACACAATGGCCTGAATTTCAACACAAACATCTCAATATCATAATCTTTTCAGGTCCTGACTGCACTCAGCGTTGGCTGGATTTTACAGGGACCAATCATTTCAGAAATCAGCATTCAACTAAGGCTGGTGAACACATTCCCATGAGACATAGGAGCAGAAGTAGGCTATTCAGCCCATCAAGCCTGCTCCGCCACTCAATGAGCTTATCTGATAATCCTCAACTCCATTTCTGGAGGCAGAACTTGTAAGGAAGTTGAACAGAGCTCACTGTGTGATCAGTGAAAGCACTGATGAGGCTCATGCAGTGGGCATACAATGGAGCCATAAACATTAGTGTCATGAAGGACATTAGGGAAAACTTAGAGAGCTCTCTTGGGATTTGATATCCATCTCCAGAAATTTTACACCCAGGATATCGAATGGGAATTTCTGCCAATATTATCTGAATATTGTTTATTGTTATGCATTTTCCATCAGTTTCTGTGTGCCCCTGAGGTGCTGACAGAAACAGGGTTCCACATGACACTGGGAAATTTAACTTAATGCTATCAAATGGCTCCTTAATTGGATTGATTGCACTCGCACTGTTGCTGTCACCTTTTGAAAGCAGTCTCAGGGAACATTCATGAGGATAAACCGCTCATGTATGCAATTGGTACCACCCTCTAGCGAAAGCTTGCCATCCACTCATGTCAAAAGTCACGTTGAGCTTTCTGGGAAAATGGTCCCACTATGTGCCTGAAATTCACAGCAATTTGCTCTGCCAAGGCAAATGTTGCAATGTGGATCTGTGCCTGTCCTACAGCAAGAGCCAGGGACTCTCATTCAAATCCCAGCAATGAAATTATAAGCAAAGGAAGGATGCATAAACCTGCCACAGTGTATCAGCGCTGCAGGCTGCAAGGTAACGTGCCATGTTCAAAATTAGGTGTCAGGCCTCTCCAATCAAGAAAGCAGGAAGTTGTAATCCTTCATCAATTCATATTTGCAGCTTTAAATGTTAGAGGTTGAGACCATTCATCTAAGTTGTCATGATGGAGTGTCCACAGCATTCTGCTTGTCAGTCTGGATGCACTAGGATAGGAGGCAGTGGACATGGGACCTTACATTGCTCTATTTGACTCCTCCCAAGCTGCTGTTCTTGTTTGGATCATGTTTCAACTTGTACGAAGTCACAAGAATTTTGTTTTCAGGAAGCTTAGAAGCCAATTTCTAGCCAGGGTTACAACAGCTGTATGCCTAAAGTGTTATCAATTTCCAGAAACACAAATCTTTCCAAATGAATGAATACTGGGTTTGAAAAGTATGAATATCAATAGCTAAGGAGGCAGAATTTTGCTGTCCCTTGGCATTTCTTATCTGTCATTCAGACAGTGATGCATTTATATTCTATAATCATTCATGCATTTTATTCTCAGGGGAAAAACACATCAGTGAAGCCTCACAGGACATTTTATTACATTGGGCAGCATATAAATTAAGTTGGTGTTGTTGTATGAAAAATTACAGCAGAGTAGCCTTTCACCATAGGATGGTGATGAATGTTGTACCGCTACACAAATCACAAAGCAACCTACCTATTGAAATGTAGTTCGTCATGCGAACCTTGCTGCACTATTTTCTTTCTCAGATTGGTTGGGTTTCAGTTTGCTACAAATCTATGTGTGTGGTGCAGCCGGAAACCAGAGCCTTCAAGCTGTAAACATCTCTATCTCTTTTCTATCTATGTAGGTGAAAAGGCAGAAAAACAAGAAAGCTTAAAAGAAAGAATTCTAAGAGCAAAAAACCTCAGTCAACTGAATCAGCAATTGAAGTGAAGAACAACAAGTGTTTTATCGACTACATCATGTCATTATTGCAAAAGTGTTAAAAAAAGGGCGAGGAAAAACAAGTTAATCCACAGTTGTTGTTGCAACTCTTGATCTTCAGAATTTTGTTCCCTATCAATATCTCTTTATCCACCCATAATATCTCTGTCAAACTCTCTTATTGTTCTTAATTGTGTATGACTGCAGGTATATTTATGATTTTAAAGGGGTATAGTTTAAGTAACATAGTGGTAGATAAGTAACTCTCACTTTTCTCTGTCTTTTCTTTTGAAAGTTGTGTTATAATAAATAGAGATATTTTACTATAACAGAAAAATCCGGTATGAATTACTTTTGTCCTGAATAGCAATCATTCAGGCAAATTGATCATTTTGATGGCCAAAATAGGATTTTATATATCTTGTGACGGCTTGAGGAATAATGGGCTACAATTATCAGGCTTTCTTCCGAGTTAAGTTGTGATAAAATTCAAATTATAGTTTCAAGAGCAAGCAAATAATTGAGAACTGCTTCCTTGGAAGAGTCAACTGCTCTTCATATCTTGTCTAATGCCCAGCAGAATGAGGCAATTAGTTATATACCTCAAATATTACCTCCAGCCCCAAGCTAAGCCAACTCTGAAAGCATGATTTGACAGTTTATGATAGAAGCCATTTTTAAGTTTTGAAGTGTATGAAATTCTTGTTGTGAACAACCATTATGTTCAGAGACTTCAGGAGAATTATCTGAATACCGCCAGGCAGACAGAGCACAATTTCTAAGAGTGTTCGATGACCCTGCGGCAACTTCAGTCTATGTCTACAAATTTTCGCCCCCTTCACTTCAGAAAAAAGATCTTCAAGCAAGTCAGGTTCATAATGACAACAGAGACTGATTTCACTTTCCTCTTCCTACGTGACTTTTCTTTTTAATTACTTTAAACCTTTGTATCTGCATTTTATCTAATAACTTTATCACTTTTAATTAAAGAACTTGCAGCAATAATTGTCGCATGAACTAATCTTTTGTCTTACAAAAAGCATAAAACTATGCTACTGGTT
Organism: Chiloscyllium plagiosum; assembly: GCF_037043375.1. NCBI lineage: Eukaryota > Metazoa > Chordata > Chondrichthyes > Orectolobiformes > Hemiscylliidae > Chiloscyllium > Chiloscyllium plagiosum. Next base: position 32,076,161 of record NW_028270149.1, on the reverse strand, counting down.
ATTTTAACTTGAAATACTCCAAAACTAAAGAGGTGCTACATATGGCCTGATATTAATTCCCGATTCGTGGATCACACTGAGGCAAACCTACTGGGTGGCCTTCGATGTCTTCAAGCTTGCTCTTATATTCCCATTCCCTTTTCTCCTTTTCCCATTTCCATAAGAAATAGGAACAGAAGTAGTCCGTTCAGCTCCTCAAGCCTGCTGTGCCATGCAATAGGATAATAGCAGATCCAATATTCCTCATTTCCATTTTCCTGCCCTTTCCTTATATCCCTGGAATCCCGACTGATCAAAAATCTATCTCAACCTTAAATATACATAAGACACTGCCCCACAGCTCCCTTTGGCAAGGAATTCCAAAGACTCACAACCCTTTGAGAGAAGAAATTCCTCCTCATATCGAGCTTGGATTGGTGTCTCTTTGTTTATAAGGCAATTCCTCCATACCAGGGATCATCCTAACGAAGCTTCTACAAACTGCCTCCAAGAAAGTAATATCTTTCCTTAGATAAGTGGATTAAAACTGTTCACTGTACCCAGATGTGGTCTTACCATCACCTTGAACAGTTGCAGTATGATTTTCCTACTCTATCCTCAACCCTCTAACATTCCTTTAGCCTTCCTGATTACCTGCTGCACCTGTAGGCTGGCTTTCTGTGTTTTGTGCACAAGTACCCCCGAGTTCCTGTGTGTTGCAGCTTTCTGCAGTTTTTCTCCATTTAAATAATACTAATAAATAATAATAAATAATGTTCTCCTTCTAAAGTGAACAACTTTGCATTTCCCACATTATGGAGAAAGTGAGGACTGCAGATGCTGGAGATCAGAGCTGAAAAATGTGTTGCTGGAAAAGCGCAGCAGGTCAAGCAGCATCCAAGGAGCAGGAGAATCGATGTTTCAGGCAAGGTACTTCCTGAAGAAGGGCTTATGCCCGAAACATCGATTCTCCTGCTCCTTGGATGCTGCTTGACCTGCTGCGCTTTTCCAGCAACACATTTTTCATTTCCCACATTATATTCCATTTGCCAACATCTGGTGTTACAGAGAACACCTCTGGGATACCCGGACCAACCAACCCAACCACCCCGTGGCTCAACACTTCAACTCCCCCTTCCACTCCACCAAGGATATGCAGGTCCTTGGACTCCTCCATCGCCAGACCATAGCAACACGACGGCTGGAGGAAGAACGCCTCATCTTCTGCCTAGGAACCCTCCAACCACAAGGGATGAACTCAGATTTCTCCAGTTTCCTCATTTTCCCTCCCCCCACCTTGTCTCAGTCAAATCCCTCGAACTCAGCACCGCCTTCCTAACCTACAATCTTCTTCCTGACCTCTCCGCCCCCGCCCCACCCCCACTCCGGCCTATCACCCTCACCTTGACCTCCTTCCACCGATCGCATTTCCAATGTCCCTCCCCCAAGTCCCTCCTCCCTATCTTTTATCTTAGCCTGCTGGACACACTTTCCTCATTCCTGAAGAAGGGCTCATGCCCGAAACGTCGATTCTCCTGCTCCTTGGATGCTGCCTGGGGACCTGCTGCACTTTTCCAGCAACACATTTTCAGGTCTGATCTCCAGCATCTGCAGTCCTCACTTTCTCCTTGCCAACATCTTACCCAATTACTTATCCGAGCAGTATCTTTCTGCAAGCTGTTTGTATCCTTCTTGCAACCTGCCATTTCACCATTTTTTGTGTTGTCTGCAAATGTGGCTGCAGTACATTTGCTTTCTTCCTCCAAGTCATGAATATATAGTAAACATTTGCAGTCTCAGTCCTGATCCCTGTAGAACCTCACTGGTTACCGATTGCCAATCTAGCCAATTTTCTAACCATGACAATTTACTACCTCCAACATCCTTTTTTTTAGATTAGATTACATTACAGTGTGGAAACAGGCCCTTCAGCCCAACAAGTCCACACCGACCCGCCGAAGCGCAACCCACCCATACCCCTACCCCTACCCCTACATTTACCCCTTACCTAACACTACGGGCAATTTAGCATGGCCAATTCACCTGACCTGCACATCTTTGAACTGTGGGAGGAAACCGGAGCACCCGGAGGAAACCCACGCAGACATGGGGAGAACGTGCAAACTCCACACAGTCAGTCACCTGAGGCGGGAATTGAACCCGGGTCTCCAGCGCTGTGAGGCAGCAGTGCTAACCACTGTGCCACCGTGCCACCCACATCATGGGCTCTTATGACTGATCCTTCTGTGCAGTACCTTGTTGAACACCTTCTGGAAGTTCAAATGCAACACATCTACTGGTCCACCTCTATCCATTGTGGTTGAGACTTCCTCGATAAACTTTAATAAATTAGTCAGATATGATTTCCCTTTCTTGAAAATATGCTGGCCTCACTTGATTAGATTTTGATTTTCTAGATGCTCTGCTAATACTTCCTTAACAATTGATTTCAATATTTTTCCACAGTAGGTGTTAGGCTAATAGTCTATAGTTACCTGCATTTTGCTGGCTCCCTTTATGAATAGTGATGTTTCATTGACAGTTCTCAAAATCCTCACGTACTTTGACAGAATCCAAGGATCCTTTGGAAATTGCAATTAAAAACTTCTTGTATTCTTCAAATATTTCTTCAGACTTCTATTGCTGAAATCTAAAACATTCCCAATCCTCAGGTTTAACTACTCCAGCAAGCCATTGCTGGGATTTTACCATTGCAGATTCACAAACACCAATACATATTGTCGATACAATGGCTGAAAGGAAAGAGAATTTGTAGTACTCAGTCCATGGAAGTATATTTACCACTTCTATAAGTATTGTGTGAAGTACAGTGTGTGAGTCTAAACATATTTCTCCACCTACAAATGCAACTGAACATCTTTGGATATAATTTTAAATATTTACAGAATTCCTAATGATGTGGGACTGTACTAAGTTAATGTCCATTAGATGTTCTTCCGACATCATGATCATTTGTCAGGAGACAGCAGAATAACACAGTAAGGGAAGTAAATGTGAAATGCTCAAATAACATCTGCTCAAATAAAAATCCAAAAGAACTGGGGATGCTGGAAATCAGAAGCAAAAACAGAAATTGTTGAAAAACTCAGCAGGTCTGGCAGCATCTATGTAGAGAAATTAAGCTGCTCTGAAGGAGGGTGACTGTACACAAAATGTTAACTCTGATTTCTCTCCACAGATGCTGCCAGACCTGTTGAGTTGCTCCAGCAATCTTTGTTTCTGTAATGTCTTCTCAAATCTGTGTAAAGATATGTTGGCCACATTTACGATTTTCTTTGTAACCAGGCAGCTTATTGATTTTTCATCTGATCATTTCCTGTCCACGTTTTATCTCTCCAATGGTTTTTGTGATTTTGCACAATTCTTCTTTGTAAAGTAAAAGCTCGCTACAGTTATGATCAATAGATTGTGCCTTTTTTTTCTCAGGCATGAAATCTGGACATCAGGATATTTTAAATGCTAATTCACTACTTCTGGCACGCTATTGACTTGGTCTCCCTCCAGTGAGTTATAATTCGCCCCTAATCACAGGACACCCATTACTCTGATCTTGAGTAAGAATGTACCATGTCAGAATTCCAACCTGGTGAAGGACTTTTTTTATTCATTCAGGGAACGTGAGCTTCACAGACTCGACCAGCACTTACTTCACATCCCTAACTGTCCTTGAGAAAATGTTGGTAAGCTGCATTCTTGAACCACTGCAATCCATTTAGTGAAGGTACACCCACAACCTTGTTAGGAAGGAATATCCAGGATTTTGACCCACAGGCAATGCAAAACAATTATATATTTCTAAGTCAGGAGCTGAGTGGCTTGGAGATTTGGTGGATTCTGGAAACTCAATTTTAAAATTTAAAGACTTGGGTTCAGATCCTTCCTTGGTTTTAGTTATTGGTCCAAAACCTCAGCCAGGTAATTTATATGACATGATATAGGACGATCCGAGAAAATAGGAAAAATAAGTTAAAAATCATATAACACCAGGTTATAGCCCAACAGGCTTATTTGGAAGTACTAGCTTTCGGAGCGCTGCTCCTTCATCAGCTGGTTGTGGACAACCACCTGATGAAAGAGCAGTGCTCGCAAAATACTTCCAAATAAACCTGTTGGACAATAACCTGCTGTTGCGTGATTTTTGATTTTGTACACCCCTGTCCAAAACCGGCATCTCCAAATCAGGAAAAATAAAGCACTGTGCATGTGGCTCATGTGAAGTAAGTCAAATGTATTTCATAGAGTTTAAATAATACATGGAGATGTAAAAGGTTTTCAGAAATAGCTAAAACTTTACTTTCATTGCCAAATAGGAGAAAGTGAGGACTTTAGCTGCTGGAGGTCAGAGTCAAAAGTGTGGTGCTGGAAAAGCACAGCAGGTCAGGCAGCATCTGAGGAGCAGGAGAATCGACGTTTCGGGCATAAGCCATTCATCGGAAATGAGAGGAGGAGAACTTCTTTAAGGTAGGCAACCTTGGAACAGGCTTCGCAGTGAGATTAAAATCAGCTAGGACGAAGTGAGGACTGCAGATGCTGGAGATCAGAGCCATGAGTGTGGTGATGGAACAGCACAGCAGGTCAGGCAGCATCTGAGGAGCAGGGGAGTCGATGTTTCAGGCATAAGCCCTTCATCAGGAACATCGCCTGAAAGGTCGATTCTCGTGCTTCTCAGATGTTGCCTGACCTGCTGTGCTTTTCCATCACCACACTCTTGACTTTCATTGTCAACCCTCAACATTGGACAAAGCTCACTTTATCATGGGTTATAGCTAAGATTCTGTTCTTTGTTAACTTTAGCAAAAAACTATAATAAATCTAAAACAGCATTCTCTGTTTGAAACTCACAGTGAAGTTTCTGCTGCTATTTGTGAAGACTGGATTACAAACAATGGTTGATCATATGAGTCGCCTAACAACTCTGCAACATCGTGATGCCTAATGAATAAAATAAAAAGTGTTACAAAGATTTCCAGCAGAGAAAGAGGCTGTTCAGCCCATCTTCTCCATGCTGATCATCAAGTACTTATCTATTCTAGACTAATTTTCTAGTAGTTGCCTTGTTAAGGTGCTTCATGCGACCATCAAAATATTCCTTAAATGTTGTGATGGACTCTTGTCTTTACCATTCTTTCAGGAAGTGTGTCCCAAATATCCACCACCAGCTGGGCTTTCCTTAAATCTCCTCTAAACCTCCTGCTCCATACTTTAAAACTGTGTCATCTGGCTTTTGAACCCTTTACTGAGGGGAGGAGTTTCTTCCCATCTATTCTACTTATGCCCCTCAATCAAGTTCCTCCTCTGCTCTAAGAAAAACAATCCTATCTTGTCTCTTTTTAACTGAAACTGTCCTACAGACCTCGTTTATATTTTTACTTTTTAGCTGCTGTTGCAGTCAGGGCTAAGTGTGTCAGATAGCTGGTTCAGTGCTCAAAGGAATATGTATTTCCTCAATATTTGTGTTGCTGCAGGTTTATAATTTATGCTTAATTTTTCAGTTGCCTAGCTGTAGATTGTGAGAATACTGTGCAATCATACCTCCTGTTAAATATCTCTGAGGCATGTACATGTAGAGCTTCTCAAATTATGAGATTGTAATTTTAGAAATAGACATCAGAAGGATGCACAGCATGTCTTTAGAAAACTGACCCCGCTGTCTGCTAATTGCATCCTTTTGCCCCCAAAGCAAAGCTGGAAGAAATTGAAGAACACACAGAAAACTTGACAGCAATCTTTGCATCAAACATAAAAGAAAAATGAAAGGAAAGAGATATGAAGCACCAAATGTTTCCCTTGACTAAAATATCCTGCTGTACTCTATTCAAATATTCTTTTGTAACTAAAGGAAAAGCAAGAAATCAAAGAAGGAAGGAAGAAAGAATAAATATTCAAAACATAATTTAGAATTATTATTAAAAATAGAGTCAGAGAGTCATGGGCCAAAGGACTGAAGAATGGCAGATGGAACTTAGTTTGGACAAATGAAAGCTATTGCATTTTGATAAAACAAACAAGGGCAGGACTTATACAGTCAAAGGTAGGGCCCTGGTTGATGTTGTCGAACAGAGAGATCAAATGGTTCAGGTACGTAATTCTTTGAAAGTTGCTTCACAGGTAGACAGGGTGGTTAAGAAGGCATTCAAAACACTTGCCTTCATTGCTCAATTGTGGAGGTACAGGTGTTGGACTGAGGTGGACGAAGTCAAAAATCACACGACACCAGGTTATACTCCAACAGGTTTATTTGAAACCACAAGCTTTCGGAATCCCCACTCCTTTCTCAAGTAGCCGGGGGGGCGGGTGCGACACGGTGGATCATTGGTTAGCACTGCTGCCTCACAACCTCAGGGACCAGAGTTTGATTCCAGCCTTGGGCAACTGTCTGTGTGGAGTTTGCACATTCTCTTCGTGTCTGCATGGGTTTCCTCCTGGTGCTCCGGTTTCCTCCCACAATCCAAAGATTAGGTGAATTGGCCCTGCTAAATTGTCCACAGTGTTCAAGGATGTATAGGTTAGGTGCATTAGTCAGGGGAAATGTATGGTAATGGGTCTGGGTGGGATACTCTTTGGAGGGGTAGTGTGAACTTGTTGGGCCAAAGGGCCTGTTTCCACATTGTCGGAATTCTAATTCTAAAAAAAAATCTAGTGAGAGAGAATACATTGGACACAGAGTTTATAAGTAAAGGATCAAAGGGTTTATAAGTAAAAGATCATAAAACTTATGCAAATATATTGAACAAATCTAGTTTAGGTTTGAAGGCTAATTAAGGCTATCAAGTCTTTAATCAGTTAGAATAGAGGTGTGGGTTTTGATTGATTAATATGTAAATCCCAGAATTTCTTTCAAGTCACTTTCCCAAGATAACTTCAGGTTTTATCAAAGTAAAGGTGACACCTCAGGTCAGACATTGTGGATGTGAGGCCAGGTTTCAAGTCTGGCCACGCACACACACTCTCGTGTATACTCACACACATGCTCTCACACATATATACTCCCTTACACTCACATAAACTCCCTCTCAAACACACACACACACACACATCTATGGGGTGAATTTGCATTTGCAGATTTGTATTTGCAGATACATTCTGTTTTGTCCAAAAAGCACACGGTCAGTCAATGTGGCATTTTATAAATTCCTCCTTTGGAAATAAAACCATTCTGACAGTATTGAGTATAGGAGTTGGGAGGTCATTAATGCGACTGTACAGGACATTGTGTGCAATTCTGGTCTCCTTCCTATCAGAAGGATATTGTGAAACTTCAAAGGGTTCAGAAAAGATTTACAAGGATTTTGCCAGAGTTGGAGGATTTGAGCTATAGGGAGAGGCTGAATAGGCAGGGGCTGTTTTCCCTGGAACATCGAAGGCTGAGGAGTGATCTTTTAGAAGTTTATAACATCATGAGGGGCATGGATAGGATAAATAAACATTTTTTTTTCCCTGGGGTGGGGATTCCAGAACTAGAGGCCACAGGTTTATGGTGAGAGGGGAAAGATATAAAAGGGACGTAAAGTGCAACTTTTTTACGCAGAGGGTGTATGAAGTGAGCTGCCAGAGGAAGTAGTGGAGGCTGGTACAATTGCAGCATTTAAAAAGTATCCATATGGGTATATGAATAGGAAGGGTTTGGAGGGATATGAGCCAAGTGCTGGCAAATGGGATTAGATTGGGTTAGGATATCTGGTCAGCATGGACGAGTTGGACCGAAAGGTCTATTTCCATGCTGTACATTTGTATGATTCTATGACTCCAGTTTGAGATACAACCAGACTCAAAACAAGGCCTCACTTCCAAAATGCATTACCTGATCCAAAGTGTCACCTCTATTCTGATAAAACCTGAAGTTATCTTAGGGCAATGACTTGAAAGAAATTCAGGATTTACATATTACTCAATCAAAACCTGCACCACCATTCTAACTGTTTAATAGCCATCTAGTTTGTTCAATACATTCACATAAGTTGTATGAACCTTTGATTTTGTACTTATAAGTTCTGTTTCCGATGTATTCTCCCTCACTAGCTGCCTGAGGAAGGACTCCAAAAGCTTGCGGTTTCAAATAAGCCTGTTGGACCATATTCCGGTGTCATGTAATCTTTGACTTCATTGCTCAGACCATTGAGTGTAGGATTTGGTATGTTATGTTAAGATTGTACAGGACATTGGCGCGGCCATTTTTCGAATACAGTTCTAGTCACCCTGCTGTAAGAAGGACATTACTAAATTGGAAAGAATTTACAAAAGATTTACCAGGATGTGGCCAGGACTGAAGGGTCTGAGTTATAAGGTTAGGCTGGACAGGCTGGGACTTTTCTCACTAGAGCGAATGAGATTGAGGGGTGACCTTATTGAGGTTTGTAAAACCATGAGGCACATAGATAAGGCAAATAGCAAAGGTCTTTTCCCTAGGGTGGAGGAATTCAAAACTTGGTGGCATATTTTTAAGGTGAGAGGAGAAAGAGTTAAAAGGGCCTTGAGGAGCAACATTTTCACATAGAGGGTGTTTCATGTGTGGAATGAACTGCCAGAGAAAGTGGTAGATGCAGGTACAGTTATAACATTTAAAAGACATTGGGATGGGTACATGAATGGAAAGGCTTTAGAGATATATGGGCCAAATGCAAGTAAGTGGGACTAGTTTAGTTTGGGAAACTTGTTCAGCATGGACGAGTTGGACCGAAGGGTCTGTTTCTGTGTTGGATGACTCTATGTGTGTGCATGTATCTGGCTTATTTCAGTATCAATCCAAGGATGCGCAGAAAGCCACGTATTCCATAGCATAGACATAAAATGTTCAAATTGCTCGTACTGATCCCAAAGCACTCCAACATATTATTGAGTTGGCAGAAACTCAGAGCAATGCAATATGCCATCATGTTAAGTCTTGTAATAACTAAATGGCTTTAGTACATTCACTTGGCTTGATGAGCAAAAGGACTTTCTTTATTCCATGTCTTCTTACATTTCTGAACCCTTGCTGTATGTTCTTTTGTAGACCTAGCATGAGAAAATCCTTCCATTTTGGACAGAGATCAATGTATCAACTTCCAGGGAAATATGTCCATCTAAAAGTATTCCTATACCATCCAAAAGATGCTTTCGAAAGAAAGTAAATTTTCAAGGTTTTTTTTGGGAAATAGGATGTCTTCACTTAAACTTATCTCTTTAATTCTCCAAATTGTTCAAGGAACACCATCAGAAACTAAAGTTGTGTTGTAATGCTGCAAATAGCTCTGGATGTTAGAGGACACACAGGGTTAAAGCAGGAAAGTATTAATGTCCTTTCTCAAAAAAAATCATTCTTTCTTCCCCTCCTTTTCCATAAGAAAAGGCATTAGCCAACTAATAGCTAAAGACAGCAGACCTGTACAGCGATAGTAGGAAAACAAGGGAAAATCTCATTCTTACTGATGTCCACAATTAATCATTAATCTAAATTTTATTATATAACAAAGGCAATGCAACATGAGATGTCATGGAATGAACTAGATATTCATGTTGAATAATTGACAAGGCATTCAAAAAACAACGAAAGGAATTTGATTAATAATGTGATTCTAATAATTTACCTTGCATTCAACTACTTTGCAAATAATATTGCAAGCAGAAAGGTTTCAAGCATATATGGTTTTCTGACACATAGTATGAAATGGAATAAAGAGACTCGATCAATCTACATATATTCTATTTGTCTTCATAAAACACATGATAAATGCAGAATATACTCAAAACTTCCACATTCTAGCTTTTTGGTATAGTCATACAGTTGCTGTTAGCTTAGTAAATGCTGTTTCATACCTTAATCTTTTATACTTTGCTCAGCGTAAGTAATTTGGCAATTCAGTAAGTTATTCTGACCCGATCTAGTTGGTATTGTGTTTAGAATGAAGAGTGTAGGCTGCATGCATCAGCACACTGAAATGAAAGGTTATGACAAGCTCAAGGCATTGAGGACTGTGGCATAATCTAGATCTCTGATTGTTAATATATGTTGAGAGAAGAAACATTCCATCATAGAGATTACATAAAAATAAAGACAATTCTCAAGTGTCAGGCTAAATGAGCAGTGGATTAATCAGCATATTCCACCTCCTTTTAACTCTGCAAATTTATTGCTCTGGTCAAGTATCCTTCAATCTGACCTGCAAAGCAAGCATATTTAAAGAACCGTGCTGTTCCTGCCTATGAGTTCTCTTGGCTGATGGCCAGGCATCACTTCACCATTCGCATTCCCTCCACGTATGCAACCAACTTTTAAAATAAAACACTTGAAGGTCACCAAAAAAGTAGACAGCTATTAGAATTGTTCAAAATCCATAGATTCTTTCGCTCAGACTAAATGATGAACAACAAAACAACAGATTTATAAATTTGGGCATTTGCATCATTCCTAACTAGCCCCAGTTTGGTGACAATAAGTAGAAAAATGGTGCTTGCCATTTTTGAGAAGGAAAATAATTGTGTCTTACTGCATTTTGTGAGATCATACTGAGAATACAGAGAGATGCAAGTGTGGAAGTTGTGGCTGTAAGGGTGCTGCCATCATTGTTCTTTCCTTGATGGAATCAAAGAACTTATTTAGTCTACAAGAGGAGAAGATCAACCACTATTGAGTCTTAACAAGAAGAGCTATTATGTTAACGAGATGGAGTCTACTGCATGATAGCAATTAGGTCCGAGTTAACTTGACAGTGCTAAACGACAAATGAAAACAGAAAGTGCTGGAGAAACTCAGCAGGTCTGGCGATATCTCTCGAGAAAATGCCACGTTAAAGCTTTGGACACAGTGATCCTTCTTCAGAACTATTAGTAGCTAGGAAAAGATGGTACATGTGTTGAAGACAGAGGATTGGGGGTGTAGGTATGGGGACAAGAGTAAGCAGTTGAGCCCAGAGAGAGAAAAAGACAGTTTGCAGACAACAGGATAGAGAATGGTAAGCCAGGAAGAAAGAAAAGCTGATAATGGGGCCCATAAATCAGCGGAAATTGGGTTGTCTCTGTCTAAAGCAGCCCATGTAATGGGACAAGGGTGTGGAGATGAGTAAAGGAGTTGGAAGAAGGTTTTCAGGTTCTAAAACTATTGAACTCACCCAGCATCTAATTTTAGCTTGGGGACTCTGCAGCCATCAGGACCCAAAGTTAGTTCAAGTTTGTTCTTCATCTGCTAAAGACTTATTAGTTGTTTTTCACCACTTAATATGAATAAACCCTGAAGATTATAATTACAAAAGAGATTTAGTGGAAATGAATCTACACAATGAAGATTTGAGCAATGCCAACTTTGGGAACTGATACAAACATAGTTGATGATGGCATGGAGTGCGGTCTAAAATGAAGAAAAGTCATGCACTGCCAAGAATCCACAATAAGCTGAAGAAAAGAGAGAAGGAAGCAAATTCCACTAAAAAAAAAAGTGACTGCCTCTTTAAGAATTCAGCAACTGTTAAAAAATGCACAAATCCAGTCAGCTCCTGAAAGCAACAACAGCAGCCAGGAGACAGCAGCTCAGAGCTGGAGAAACGTTAACAGCAGTAAATCTTTCTTTGGAAGCTTAAGTTAGCCAGAACCAGGGAAAAGTGTTAAGGGTTTGTGAGTAGCTGAAATGGACTCACTAAAGCTACAAGAAAAGATTGAGTCACAATCCCGGAAAAAAAGAATCAATACTGGGTTTCAGAAGTAAATTTAGTCCCTTATAGGTGAGAATAATTTTACAGCAAAATTCTGAGATGGGATATTTTAAAAAAAAGACAAAATATGTTGTCTTTATTAAAAAAAAGTTTTTTTTTCCACAAGAATATTATAAGCTACAGAAAAAATATTCAAAAGTGCAGTTATCCAGTTAATAATTTTTTCCAAGTGGCAACATAGTTCAAGAGTTTGGAACTTAATAGTCAAGGCAGAAAAAGATTTTGCAAAAATTAATAATTTTGAAGCTTTTTTGTTGACTAATGGAAATTATTTGAAGGCACCTGAACATGGAAAATGCCATATTTTAGGAAAGAAAAGGGTATTTAGACAATAAAATTCAATACCTCATAACAAATATCACTAGAAAATACTTTGGACTCCTGAAACATACTGCTATTTGAACATGTATCCTTGGATGATGTCATATCTCCTTTAGAATAAATTTGACAGCCATTCCCAGGGGGAAATAGGTGGCCCAGCTAAAACACACATGATTGAACATTCAACTCAGTTCAAGCTTGATTCAAGAGTGAGGGTTACTGTATCATCTGACAAAATTCACTGGTTAGAAAATACAATGTTTCCACCTACTGATCTGATATTACTTAGAGCAGATGGACCAACGCCCAAGATCAAAGAAATATTAAGTTTTACTTTAAGACATACATATTATAAACTCCCAATATATGCTTATATTGTCCAGAATCAGAAGAATTCACTTCAGAACAGGAAGTCATCTTTTGCTTTAAAAATGTTGAAATTTGGGGAAGGATTTCAAACATCTAAAAGACATCTTCCATTTACCAACTGAACCTTTGAAAGCAATAAGAAAACTTTACTGGTCTCAAAAGAATGCTGGCTGCACTCAAAAAGAAGCACATACCAACTGAGATCAGTTGTGTTGGTACAGAAACTACTGCTTCACGTTACTAACACAGAAAAACTACCCATTCCCCTGGAAACATCTTCAGAACTTGATGACCAGAAAACTCCAGTAAAACCACCCATCTGAAACCTTTGCTGCACCATTAATACAAACAGTCCTGAGAGGACAACTGTTCGGAGAAGAGATTGCCAACACTGTACAGCCAATGCCACTGATAACAACAAAAGCAAACAAAACACTGACCTCAGATAAGAACATGCGTCATAGTGGAATATCTTTCCTGAAATCTATGTTATGACAAAGTCAAAATAAGAAATTTTCTTTCACCAATTCATTGTTTTCCAGTATATGGTTTGAGGAAACTAAAGATCCTCTCAACAAGATGACAGTCTACCAACAATAACATCAAACAAACGCATTCAGCAAACGACATTCAAGAAATAAAAGAACTGTCAGAGGCACAGAATGACAAAGAGTGACATCTAAGTGAATCATTCTCAAGCAAACAACCATTTATTCATCCATACCAAGAAGTATTTGTTATGTCAGAGACTTGAGGGAGATGGGGAAATCCTGAGCTACTTGTTTAACTGTATAATAGGCATTATGAAGGTGTTCAGGGTGGAGGAACTGGGAAGGCAGTTGGAGGTGCAGGTCAATGTTATGATTTGCGCAGTGGGGAATCAAGGGGAATAGGCTTTTGGAGGAGTGTAAGGTACATGGGAACATAAAGGCTCTGCGAGGTATTGGGCAACCAGGCAGATCATGGTTCTGACGGCAATCATACGAGCTGTGTTCCCTACCAGCATTTTCCTTTTTCTAGATGTGAAATACAACTGGAAAATTAATAGGACAAGGTCCAGGGTGGGTGGAATCAGTGTCATTTGATGGTGAAAGTGTTGGTTTGTAAACTAGGATGTAGAAGAGCCAAACACATAAAGTGCTACCAAGTGGAGCAGTATGGTGGCTCAGTGGTTAGCTTTGCTTCCTCAGAGCACCAGGAACAGGGGCTCAATTCCACCCTCAGGTGACTGTGTGTGGAGTTTGCACATTCTCCTCATGTCTGTGTCCAATTCCTCTAGGTGCTCCGGTTTCCCCCCACAGCAGGTCAGGTGGATTGGCCATACTAAATTGCCTGCAGTATCCAAGGTGTACAGGTTAAGTGGATTAGCTATGAGAAATGTAGCCTTACAGGGATGAGATGGGTCTAGGTGTGATGAAGGGCTTTTGCCCAAAATGTCGATTTCCTGCTCCTCGGATGCTGTGCTTTTCCAGCACCACTCTAATCTAGACTCTGATTTCCAGCATCTGCATTCCTCACTTTTGCCTAGGTATGATGTTCATCAGAGTGTTGGTGTGGACTTGATGGGCCAGTGGCTTTCTTCCATGCTGTTGGGATTCCATGAAGAAGATAAGCTTTTGAAGATTTCTTGCCTGAATTTGCTTGTTAATCATCTCCAGACTCTGAGTGTACTGTCCCACAAAAGGGACTTGCCCTCACCTTCATGAAGGCAACAGTGCTGGCCGTCAATAAAGTGTCCATGACTGAGGCTGTGATTAATGGTGGGAATAAAACCATGGTTGATGCTAATATGCTCCTACCTCTCACACCTTCTCACATTCTACTTTGAAAATGGCAAGTCCACAGTCAGTTTGAATTGAAATGTTAAATATACAGGGTGATTAACAGTCCAGACAATAAGTGTAAACTGAAATGTAAGGAAGAAATAAATGGATATTAGAGTGAAGAAATGATGGTTATTTTTATTGCCAGGTGAGCTATATAATCTTTTATGTTCCTGTAAAGATTTCCAGTGAATGGAATCCCTATTGTGCAGGAAGCAGACTATTCACTCCATCAAGTCCACACTGACCATCCAAGGAGCATCCCTGTGATGTTGCATTTCCAGTGGCTAATCCACCTAGCCTGCACATCCCCAGGCACTCCAGGGCATCTTAATATGGCCAATCCGCCTAAACCTGCATATCTTTAGACTGTAGCAGGAAACCGGAGCACCTGGAGGAAACTGGCAGAAACACAAGGAGACTATGCAAACTTCACACAGTCGCCTTAGAGTGGAATTGAACCCGGGTCCCTGGTGCTACAAGGCAGTAGTGCCAACCACAGAGCCACGGTGCGGCCCCAAAGGATGCCATCACCAAACATCAGAGACTTTCTGCCAGATTTTCATTTTCAACGTAAGAATCAGGAGTCAGGGCTTCACAACCTTCTTCAAAGTGGCATTAACTGTCCAACACATTCATCCAGAGGAGGTGGCTTCAAATGAAATCAAGCCCATTGTCTCAGTGGAAGAAAGTGAGGATTGCAGATGCTGGAGATCAAAGTATGGTGTTGGAAAAGCACAGCTAGTCAAGCAGCATCTGAGGAGCATGATGCCACTGCCTCAGTGGGCAGGCATAAAGCAACAAATGAAGTTTGTTATAGCAAGGACATTAGGCTACAGGCCTGCCTCGATTTACTGAGATACTTGGTTGGCACAATGGAACAGTGGCTAGCACTGCTGCCTCACAGCACCAGTGACGAGGGTTTGATTCCATCCTTGAGTGACTGTCTGCATGGGGTTTGCATATTCTCCACGTATTTGAATGGGTTTCCTCCCATAGTGCAAAGACATACAGGTTAGGTAGATCGGCCATGTTAAATTGCCCTGTAGTGTTCAGGGATGTGTTAGCCATGGGCAATGCAAGGTAACAGGGATAGGGTAGGGGATGGATCAGAATGGGGTGACTGGTCTATTTCTGAATTATAGAGATTCTATGATGTTATGATATGGTTATATTCATGGCTGTTGACCACCCAGCTTTTAGTCAGTATTGCCTTACCCATCCTTGGAACTCAGCCTAGTATTCATAATAAGGCCTTTTAGAAACTATCAAAAGAACCTACCTGAGCAGATGGAGAGACATTGACTTTCCCAGATGGCCTCATTATGAATGTTTGGCTCAGTTCCAAAAATGATGAAAGAAAATTAATCCTGTTAGAGTTGGTTCAGAAAACCTGGAGGAAGCTACGAGAGTTGAGAGTGTTTAGTTTTGTTGATATCCTTTCAAGATTATAACAAATTTATCTGCCTTAGAAATGTTGTGTTCTCTCAATGCCTGTATGTTTATTTGACAAGATTAAGAGTTGAGAGGAGTGACAGTCTCTTCAATGGGATTGATCTCTTCCTATGTTTGATTGACAGTTTTACGAGAACAATATTTTCAGAGAGATTTTAGATTGTCTAGTCTTCTATTTTAAAGATTTGTCAGGATTATTCAGAATCACAGTGTTGCGACAACACAGAAAGCAGGTCCTTGGTCCATCATACCTGCACCAAATTAGATGGCTCATAGCTGTACAAAATAAAAAAATGGACTTAAATACATTGAAAGACATATTATCATATGCCTCTTAAATACCATTCAAATTTACCTGCCAAATGATTCCCAACTCCAGAGTCAGAATTTCCCCATGGTGCACAACTCTTTCGAGGAGCCGTGAATCATTTCACAAAGGTGGCCCAACTCCATCAACATTAGGATGATATGTCCACTTCTGCAATGGAGTCATCAGATTTGGGAAATGCTGCATGCAAACTGTTTCCCTGCTCCCTTATCCCACACTGGCAATAATTGCCAGAAATGGGAATGGGACAGGAATATCAGAATCAGATCCCACCTGTCATTTTTAAAGCACTTCTGCGTGTGTGTCAACACAGACCAAGGCATGAAAATCTAGTGTTTAGGATTAAACAGGTACCAGGATAATTCTCATGCCAATAAATTTTATGCATTCAGTTACAAGTTCAATCCGATTAAAAGAGGCCAGAATTCTACTGTAACCTGTGAAGTGTAAAATGTTCTTTCTACATATAGAAGAATGCTTGTATAAAAAAAAGTACATCAAGTCTATCCATATAATCTTTCTTTCACCTTGTGAGGGTCAATGTTATTTTCATTACTTTAAGTAAATGATGGATTGCGCAAGTGAAAAGTGAACCAGTGGTTCTGTGGAGTGAATTCTTTGTGACTCTTTATGAATATTTCAAATTTGACCTAAAATATTCTGCCAAAATAAGTAATGGTGTACAAGTGAAAATATCTGATGGGTGTTCTTTTACCTGTGAGAAAGAGTATTGTCACATGTGCGTACAGCTTCATGAATTATGAGTCTTATAATCTCTTAGAAGAACGGAATGTATCATCAGCAATAAATTTGAGTGATGAAGCAGATTGAATTGAGTGTTTTTTACTGGCCTCAGTCACTCCCAATTCTAACATTAGCTATGTCTCCAATATTTAAAGGAAGGGAACAGAGATGTGGTACTGGTAATGACTGGGCAGCCTAGGAAAGCGGGTGATCCTGTTTACTGGGAAGCACTCCTGTTTCACCTGGCTGACAGCAATGTTGGAAATGACATGCTGGATCCAGCCTTCGGCCACCTCACTCCACATACACCAACACCCAGCCCCACAGCCCTTCCCCCTAGCCCCAAGCTGCCAAATAATCACAAAAAGCATGAAATATGAAAGGCTGTTAAATATAAGACACAACCCCTCATTGGCATATTTAAATAACTGGCCTGCTTCTTGAAACCAAGTTAGTTACCTTCCCCAAACTATCTTCTTATAATTGGCAATGGTTGTACTTAATTCAATTGAATTGCATTAGGTTTATTGTCATGTGTAGTACAGTGAAAAGTTTACAAGCCACCACTTACGGTGCCATCTTACATTCAAAGGTACCTCGATATAGAACCTTAGATACAAAGCAGAAAATTATAGAATATAAAATTTAAAAGTTCAACAATAGTGTCTTTCTTACTAAAAATTAAACTAAAAAGAATCAAATAACAGTTCAACACCACAATTCATAAGCACCTGGCCATGCTGGACTCACACTCCTCACAAGGGCACGACCTTCCCCGGCTCTGGGCTCAACCTTGTCCGAGCTGCCGTCCGAGCTGCCTACTCTTACCAACTTGCAGCTTGTTCCTGTTACTGCTGTCATCAACAGGCTGCCTGATCTTGCTGCCTTTCAGTTTCTTCCTGCTGCACTGGGGCTGCCTACTTCTTCTCGCAGCGTGGACATTACCCACCTCGGACTGCCTGTTCCCTCAACATTGCCTGCCCTGGGCTGCCTCTCTCACCCTGATCATGGGCCGCCCCGGACCGCCTGCTCCCTCAACACTGCCAGCCCTCGGCTGCCTGTTCCCTCTCTCATCGTGATCACTGCCTGCCCCAGGCTGTCTGCTTCCTCTCTCACCCTGATCACTGCCTGTCCTGGGCTGCCTGCTCACTCTCTCACCCTGAACACTGCCTGCCCTGGGGCTGCCTGCTCCCTCTCTCACTCTGGACACTGCCTACCCCAGGCTGCCTGCTCCCTCTCTCAGCCTGGACACTGCCTGCCCCAGGCTGCCTGTTCCCTCTCTCACCCTGGACACTGCCTACCCCAGGCTGCCTGCTCCCTCTCTCACCCTGGACACTGCCGGCCCAGGCTGCCTGCTCCCTCTCTCACCCTGATCACTGCCATCCCCGGGCTGCCTGCTCCCTCTCTCACCCTGATCACTGCTTGCCCTGGGCCTGCCTGCTCCCTCTCTCACCCTGATCACTGCTTGCCCTGGGGCTGCCTGCTCCCTCCCTCACCCTGATCACTGCTTGCCCTGAGGCTGCCTGCTCCCTCTCTCATCCTGGACACTGCCTGCCCCAGGCTGTCTGCTCCCTCTCTCACCCTGAACACTGCCTGCCCCAGGCTGTCTGCTCCCTCTCTCACCCTGAACACTGCCTGCCCCAGGCTGTCTGCTCCCTCTCTCACCCTGATCACTGCCTGCCCTGGGGCTGTCTGCTCCCTCTCTCATCCTGGACACTGCCTGCCCCAGGCTGTCTGCTCCCTCTCTCACCCTGATCACCGACTGCCCTGGGGTTGTCTGCTCCCTCTCTCATCCTGGACACTGCCTGCCCCAGGCTGTCTGCTCCCTCTCTCACCCTGATCACTGCCTGCCCTGGGGCTGTCTGCTCCCTCTCTCATCCTGAATACTGCCTGCCCCAGGCTGTCTGCTCCCTCTCTCACCCTGGACACTGCCTGCCCTGGGGCTGCCTGCTCCCTCTCTCACCCTGGACACTGCCTGCCCTGGGGCTGCCTGCTCCCTCTCTCACCCTGGACACTGCCTGCCCTGGGGCTGCCTGCTCCCTCTCTCACCCTGGACACTGCCTGCCCTGGGGCTGCCTGCTCCCTCTCTCACCCTGGACACTGCCTGCCCTGGGGCTGCCTGCTCCCTCTCTCACCCTGAACACTGCCTGTCCTGGGGCTGCCTGCTCCCTCTCTCATCCTGGACACTGCCTGCCCTGGGGCTGCGATTGCTGAATTTAAATTGAGAGACATGTATATACTATGCAAGGATTCTGATAAAATTCTAAATTAATCAATGCAGATGTTTGCTTGGTTATTCTTGTACTAATTATGCAATATTTAGCCATATTGTTTCAAATAAATGCATATTGAACGAGTTGCTTAACATATCTACATTTGTGGAATCTGGCTGCATGTTCTTCTTTGATCTGCCTCCTATTTTGGCATCTTCTATTAACACTGAAACTTTGCTTGCCAAATGTCCAAGTCATCTACATATGCTAAAAAAAAACAGTCCCAGGATTACACTCTGGGTATCCCATCACAGAACATACCTTTTACTAAATCTGTCATTTCCAGTAATGTCTGACTTTACTTGATTCAGCAAAATTTAAGAAACAGAAAATGTGCCCTTTCCTTTTAAATCTGTTTTGTTCACTGATTTAAATTATGAATGTCTACATCAGGTCAGGCCACAATCTGAAAGGTCTGCAGGTAATAATTTCATTTCATCTTAGGTAACAGGTTCATGCTGCCTATGAAATTGCAAAGATGCATGTTTGTATTTATTTACATGCTTACACAACTAGTATATATTTATCAGCTCTATTTATGAATGCAATACTTTGAGTTCGTCTGAAAACATTTAACATGATAATTAGGTGAAAAGCATATCATTGAAAGAGTTTCGCATTTATTGTGATTTCTGGTAATGGATCAGATGGAAGTCTTCCTTATAACAGTCTGCCTGAGGATACTAATTCAATACGTATTCATTACGTTGATGGTGAAAGTGGAATAAGCAGAGGAAAGTGATTGAATTTGCCTTGCAAGATAACAAGGCCTTTATTCCTGAAAAAATACAGAAATGCAGAAACTTACAGAGTCATAGAGATGTACAGCATGGAAAGAGACCCTTCGGCCCAACTCGTCATGCCAACCAGATTCCCAACCCAATCTAGTCCCACCTGCCAGTACTTGGCTCATATCCCTCCAAACCCTTCCTATTCATATACCCATCCAGATGCCTTTTAAATGTTGCAAATGTACCAGACTCCACCACTTCCTCTGGCAGCTCATTCCAGTCATGTACCACCCTCTGCGTGAAAACGTTGCCCCTTAGGTCTCTTTTATATCTTTCCCCTCTCACTCTAAACCTATGCCCTCTAGTTTTGGATTCCCCGACCCCAGGGAAAAGACTTTGTCTATTTATCCTATCCATGCCCCTCATAATTTTATAAACCTCTATAAAGTCACCCCTCAGCCTCCAACACTCCAGGAAAAACAGCCCCAACCTATTCAACCTCTCCCTATAGCTCAAATCCTCCAACTCTGGCAACATCCTTGTAAATCTTTTCTGAACCCTTTCAAGTTTCACAACATCTTTCCGATAGGAAGGAGACCAGAACTGCACACAATATTCCAACAGTGGCCTAACCAATGTCCTGTACAACCGCAACATGACCTCCCAACTCCTGTACTCAATACTCTGAACAATAAAGGAAAGCATACCAAACGCCTTCTTCACTATCCTATTTACCTGCAACTCCACTTTCAAGGAGCTATGAACCTGCAGTCCAAGGTCTCTTTGTTCAGCAACACTCCCAAGGACCTTACCATTAAGTGTATAAGTCCTGCTAAGATTTGCTTTCCCAAAATGCAGCACGTCGCATTATCTGAATTAAACTCCATCTGCCACTTCTCAGCCCATTGGCCCATCTGATCAAGATTCCGTTACAATCTGAGGTAACCTTCCTCACTATCCAGTATACATCCAATTTTTATGTCATCTGCAAACTTACTAACTGTACCTCTTATGCTCACATTCAAATCATTTATATGAATGGACCCAGCGTCAATCCTTGTGGCACTCTACTGGTCACAGACCTCCAATCTGAAAAACAACCCTCCACCACTACCCTCTGTCTTTTACCTTTGAGCAGTTCTGTATCCAAATGGCTAGTTCTCTCCATGAAATCTAACCTTGCTAACCAGTCTCCCATGGGAAATCTTGTTGAATGCCTTACTAAGTAAATATAGATCACATCTACTGTTCTGCCCTCATCAATCCTCTTTGTTACTTCTCCAAAATACTCAAACAAGTTTGTGAGACATGATTTTCCACACACAAAACCATGTTGACTATCCATAATCAATCTTTGCCTTTTCAAATACATGTACATCCTGTCCCTCAGGATTCTCTCCAATAACTTGCCCACCACCGATGTCAGGCTCACTGGTCTACAGTTCCCTGGCTTGTCCTTACCACCCTTCTTAAACAGTGGCATCATGTTAGCCAACCTCCAGTCTTCCAGCACCTCACCTGTGACTATCGATGATACAAATATTTCAGTAAGAGGCCCAGCAATCACTTCACTTATTTCCAACAGAGTTCTAGGGTACACCTGATCAGGACCTGGGGATTTATCCACTTTTATATGTTTCAAGACATCCAGCACTTCCTCCTCTGTAATGTGGACGTTTTTCAAGATGTCACTATCTATTTCCCTACATTCTATATCTTCCATGTACTTTTCCAGAGAAAATATTGATGCAAAATATTCATTTAGTGTCTCCCCTATCTCCTGCGGCTCCACACAAAGGCCACCTTGCTGATCTTACTGAACTTACTGAAAACATCCTGCCATTAATTTGATCTTTGGCACAAAATCATCGATAGGTATATAATTTCTTATTACCCCATTACTCAGCATATTTGATGTATGTATCTATACATTGAGTTATAATGTCTGTCAAATATTTAGGTTTTGCATCTGTGTGAATTGGTAAACAGATGAAATACCAATTGCATTATGTGACATTTTAAAATGAAATGGCAGCATCATGCGAGATATCAAATTAGACTTTTTTTTCATTAATTCAGGGACTTTGATAGCTGTGCCAGCATTCATTTCTCATCTGTTCGTGTGCTTGAGAAGCTTGGATTGAGTTACCTTCCTGAACTGTTTGGTTCACAAATAATACTGTTCAGGATAGAGTTCTAGAATTCTGAATCAGCACTTTTGAAGGTATAGTGGTATATTTCCAAGTTAGCATGGTGAGTGGATTGAATAGTTACTTGCAGGTGGTGGTATTCCTATGTACCTGCTGCCATTGTCCATCTAGGTGGACATAGTTGTGGGTTTAGAAAGTGTTGCATACAGACCTTTGACGAATTTCTGCAGTGTATCTTGTAAATAGTACAAACATGGCCACTACTTTATGTCTGGTGGAGGCAATGAATGTTGAAGGTGCCGGACAAGGTGCTAATCAAGTGGGCTGGTTTGTCCTGGATGATATCAAGCTTCTTGAATATTGTTGGAGCTGCACTCATCTAGGCAAGTTGGTGAGGAGGGGGGCGGGGGTACTCCATCACACTCCTGACTTCCTGACCTGTGCCTGTAGATGATAGAAGGCTTTCGGGAGTGAGAACGTGAGTTACTCCCTTGTGGATTTCTAGCCCCTGACTTGCTCTTGTGGAAGAAAAGACTGCAGATGCTGGAGATCAGAGTTAAGAGTGTGGCACTGGAAAAACACAGCAGGTGAGGTAGCATTCGAAGAGCAAGAGAATCAACATTTCAAGCAAAAGCCCTTCATCAGGAATATTGTTCTTGTGGCCATCGTAGTTAAACAGCTGGTCGAGTTCTGTTTCTCAACAATGGAAACCCACAGAATGTTGATTGTGGGGGATTCAAGGATTGTAATGCTATCAAAATCAAAGTTATGGTTAGATACTTTCTTGTTGGAGATGGTCAAAAATCACACAACACCAGGCTATAGTCCAACTTTGTCCACCACTGTCCAACACCAGCACCTCCACATCATTGTTGGCACTTGTTTGGCATGAATGGCTCTTCCTAATTGTTAGCCCAAATCTGGATATTCTCCAGATTTTTCTGTGGTTGGACACAGACCTCTTCAGTATCTGAGGAGTCAGAATAATGCTGAACATGGTGCAATCAGCAAACATTCCCACCTCTGACCTTATGGTAGAGGGAAGGTTACTGATGAAGCAGCTCAAGATGGTTGAGCCTTGGACTGTATTCAGAGGATGTCTGGTTCTAGGTATGACTCCAGCTAGCTTAGAGTTTACCTCCAGTTCTCATTGACTGTAGATTTGTGAGGGACCCTTGATGTCACACTCAGTCAAATTAGGCCTTGATGTCAAGAGTATTTCTCATCCTACCTCTAGAGTTTAACTCTTTTGTCCATATTTCAACCACAGCTGTAAAGAGGTCAGGAGTTGAGTGGTTCTGCCAGAACATAAGAATGTCAGAAATAGGAGCAGGAATAGGCCAATAAGGTCAAGGCTTACCTGTCCCAGACCTTTACACCTCTTTCATTCCAACTTCTCAACTTCCCAATAATTTAAGCATCTATCCACCTCCTCTTTAAATCCTCTCAGTGAACTAGCCTCTACAATTCTATGGGATAGAGAATTCCAGATGTTCACTACTTCTGAGTGAAGAAATTCCTTCACATCACAGTTTTAATTGAGTGTCTCCTTATTCTGTAACTATGCCTGCTGATCAATGATTCCCCCACTAACAGAAACATCTTCTCAAATCTACTCTGTCAAGCCCCCTCAGATTCTTATATGTTTCAATAAGATCAATCCTCATTCTTCTGAAATCTAATAAGTAAAAGCCTAACCTGTTAACTATTCTTGAAAAGACAACCTATCATTGCAGGTACTTGCTTAGTGAATCTGTTTGAACTGCCTCCAATGTCAGTATATCTGTTTATAAATATGGGGTCCAAAACTGTATACAATGTTATAGATTTGGATCCACCAACTCTCTATGCAGATAGACCTATGCTTAATTTCCAATCTCTGATCAATACAGGTTTCATTTGCTTTCTTAATGACCTGCTGCACTTGCATGCTAACTTTTTGTGTTTCATTCACAAGAACATACAAATCCTGCACTTTTTTGTAGCTTCTCTCCATTTAAATAATAGTCTGTCTTTTGATTATTCCTACAAAATACATGTTCTCGGTCAATGTATTTGTGTCATCTTGCAGATTTTTTATGTTCTCATCACAACATGCCCTCTGACCTATGTTTCTATTGTCAGCAAATTTGAGCAATTGCACTTTGCCCCCTCCTCCAAGTCATTAATATGGATAGTAACTCATTGAGAACAGAGGACTGATCCCTATGGCCTTCTATTAGTTATGTCTTTGTACCTTGGAAAGGAACTATCAAGCCTGTTTTCTGTGTATTAACTGATCCTGAATCTACCTAACACAATCCTCCCAAAACCATGAGTTTCTACCTTATGCAATATCCCTTTATGTAGCAACTTATAAAACGCATTCTGGAAATATGAATACATCTACCTCTTTATCAACTATGCTTTTCTTGTCCTCAAAGTACTCCAGCAATTTTGTCAAACATGATTTCTCTTTCACAAAACCATATTGACTCTATTTGATTGTGTTAAGATTAGCTCAATGCTCTGCTACTTCCTTCCTAATAATGGACTCTAGCATTTTCCCATCATAGATGCTAGGCTGATACAATGTTTTCTGTTTTCTGTTTCCCACCTTTCTTGAACAGAGCATCGCATCAGCAGTTTTCCAAACTGCTCGAGCTCCCCCAAAATCCCCAGTGAGTTCTGGAATATTTTGATCGATGCCTCCACTTTTCTTTGAAACAGTTCTTTGAAAATCCTTGGACGCAGGTAACCAGGCCCTTCAGAACTCTTGAAGAAGGATCACTGACCCGAAACATTGACTCTGCTTCCTCTCCACAGATGCTGGCAGTTCTGTTCAGTTTCTCCAGCAATTTCTGTTTGTGTTTCAGATTTCCAGCACCCAGAGTTCTTTATTTTGCAAAATATTATTGTGTTTCCCCATTATCAATTCACCATCTCACCTTCCAAAGGAGCCACACCTACTTCAGCTATTCGCTTTTTATATGTATCCATAGAAGATTTTTCTGTTTGTTTTTCTTGCCAATTCATTTTCATAATCCATTTTATCCCACTTCATTATTCTTTAGTCCACTGTTGAGTTCTAAAATGATCCCAATTTTCTGGCCTACCTATCACTAGTTTATGCTGCTTAAATACCTTAGTTTTTAACTGGATACTCCTTTTGACCACGTTTGTTAACCACTGTGGTTCATTCTTCACTTCAAGTCCTTCTTCTTGACCACAATAAATTGGTGCTGAGCATTATGACATATCTGCTTAATCGTTTGTCGCTCCTCATCCCCTCACATTCCCGAGTCAATTTTCCCTGTCTGCTCTAGACAACTCTTCCATTATATCTCTGTAATTGGCTTTATGTAAGTTGAGGACATTAGTTTGAGACTTGAAACTCTGTCATTGTTGTGACCACTATCCCCCAGAGGATCCTTAGCTTTGAGATATCTTATTAATTTATCTCTATTTATTTTCTAAATCTAAAAATCTACGCCATCTCCTTATATTTTTTGCTTATTCTTATGGAATGTTGAACTCTCTTGAATATTGAGCTCTCAATCTTGGTCACCTGCAACCATGTCTCCATAACAGTTACCACATCATATCCATTTACTTCTACTTGTGTCATCAACTCACCTCCACAAATGCTGAATGCATTCTGATAAAGAGCTTTACATTTTGACTCCTCTTTTTATTACTTTACTGCACTCTTCTACAAATATTTGCTATTCCTTCTTGTCAAACTTTGATTATTGTTCACCTCTTTACTACTCTAAACCTATACCCCTCATTTCTTTCAAATTTCCCTTGCATTGAACCCTCAACTGATTAATTATTTGATTGAAAATGAGGAGGATAGATATGGTATCATAGATACCATGGTTGGTACGAGAACCTTTTGAATGTACCTGCCGGAAAGTAACTTTATGCAGACTACGTTTCACGGCATCTCTGAGGTGCCATGGACCACCACAGTTTGAAAAGGCTCCACAACTCCATGTAAACTTATTAAGGACCAGTAAATGGACCTTACAAAAGAGCTGGCCAGGTCTGGATTACAGCATATGCACTGACAGCATCCTTCAGGTGATGAAGGAGCGACACTCCGAAAGCTAGTGTGCTTCCACTTAAATCTGTTGGACTATAACCTGGTGTTGTGTGATTTTTAACTTTGTACACCCCAGTCCAACACCGGCATCTCCAAATCATGTCTAACCTACAAAGGTATTCCTGAAAATAGGAGTTGAGAATCCGGGAATCAGGACCTCTCTGCCATTTTTAAACATCTCCGATGTCATCTTGACTCAGCGAAAATCCATACCATCCGACTGAATTCTGTTTACTGAATTGAAATAAGCAGTAGTAGTCTCAAAACAGCATGTTTCTTTTATATTACAGTTCCTTTATGACCACTGTGGAAGAGACTTTCTAATGAGTGGGAAGAGCAATTCCCACTGGAACAATAGGACCACTTATTATATACCTAGGAGCCACTGTGCCATTCTCAGGTGTATTGTATACTTCATCCATTTGTCTTGGGAGGTAGTTTAAAAAACATTGCCCTAAACCTTTTCTGAATTCATTTTTATGATGCCAGGTGCATTCCTCCAGGCTCCAGAAGAATAGAGATTCAATACTCTGTGAGCTTGCCAAATTCCACAATTAGCCTTACCCTTTTGAATGTGCTGTTGGCTGACCAAAGCTAGATCCAAGCCTCAACAAAAAACCCATTTTCTGAGCTTTTTTCTTGGGCTCAAATGCCTCAGTCCTTTGCACTTTCCCAATGGATGAGCAAACTCATGAATTCCTCCAGTCCACCAACCCAAGCTCAAATTCTACCCTATTTTATCAAGCATGCAATTATTTTGCAAATTGCTAGTCTTCATGCTGTATACTATTGCAGCAAATAAATATAGTTTGCCTCGATTGTGCAATCATTAACGCAGCAAATGTCTCAATGAAAATCCTAAACTGTGACATTTTTGGACACTTTCAATGCAGGATAGGCTGGTGGTTTTAACAGCAAGAAAGATCATTGTTTTCATGAGACTTATGAATCAATTCAATGTAATTCAAGCAGTCATAAGTGACAATAGATAAAGACAATTTGAAACAAGTATTGAAAAAACACAGAATTCAGACTAGTGCACTAAACAATTGCCTTGGGGACGCAGAAGCAGTTAGCAATGTGTCAGGATAAGACATGTTATCTATCACCTGAGGCTTCAGGAATTAGTATTGTTTTGACATGAATTGGCTTAGCCTTTTAGAAAGATATGAAAAATGCTCAAAAGAATTACAAAGTCATTCTGTTTTAGTGATGGTTATTTGTCTCTAACCAAGTAGCTGTGTAACATCTACTATTTGTCATTTTTATAGTGGTTTTTATAACCTCTAAATTGGAAGGGACAATTATTGCCAGTTATTCGGCACAATTTCTCTCATTGACTTAGGAAGAAGCTAGGCTTCTAGCTTCATTTCTTGGAACTTAGAGGCACATAACAAACTGTCTGAAACAAGGCAATCTTGCTGTAATAGCCCTGACATCAATATTCGCATTATGCACAGATTATTAGTCAGAATGTATTCGAACTCCATCATGAAATCAATGATCCCAGTTTCTGGGAATTTTCCTTTGAATTTCATTACTGTGATATAATTATTTGAAAATTTTCATGTGAGCGCAAAACACTTTAAATGATTAGTTCTGACCTGAATAATCTAGTGCTACTGAGCAGGACCTGACCTTTTACAAATCTATCAAAAATGTCTTTGGATTCTATTTATATTTTACCACTTCAATTTCCAAGCTGCATGAAGGTACCTATCTGCTATTGCTGGTTGGGTATCCATCTCTAGGGGGAACAGGATAATCAGTGTCTCATGCCTCTGCTCATTTCATCCCAATGGCTGGGACAGCAATAGGACTTCATGTACTGGAAATGGCTGTTGCAGTTCAAAAGGTACATAAATTATCAAGTAAAAGTTCCTGATGCAACAAACGATATCATGCTTACTCATCAACACCTGTTCATATTCCAGTTATTAAATGCAGAATTCAAGAAGCAACAGGCCATTGCTTGCAATGATGAGAATTTATCCCAGTACATCAAGACATGTGGCTAGTTTAATTATGAAGTACTCTATTAAGTTTTGTTCCCTTCTGACCTAATTATTGTTGCCCTTATTAAAGTTGCTTCAGTCCCTCTTCAACTATTAAGCAGTCACACTTAACTACATTTTAATGCTGCAGTGCTCCATTGCACTCATCAGTTCCACTTATGTGATCATTATTTTCCTATAAAAGCCCAGAGCTGCAGCCCTCTCATTGCTTGTTTGCATCTTGTAACTTATAATGACCTCACAGTCCTTTCTGTGTCATAGTCTGCAATTTCCTTTCATGACTTTTTCGTCCATCTGTACAATCCATTTAGTGATAACTTGATAAGATTTTCCAAAAGATAAATGTTTTTAAATTTGATTTTTCAATTCAATTTATCATTAAGTTAAACAAAGGGTACAACTGCTATCCGTATTGGAACTCGATAATAATGTGGAATTAATTCGTAAGTGGAAAAAAGCATTATCTCTGCTTAGTTAATACTGCAGTCCAGCCACACTCTGACGTACAATAGTACTAGAATTGAACAATTCTTCCTGACATGTCTCAACCTTAGAGAGTTAGATATTTCTGACAGGGGACTAGAGGTCAAAACTTTTCACCTTGCACTAATCAGGTCAAGGATGTAAGACTGCACCAAGAATTATGCTGGAAACCAGTTTAAGATTATCAAGGCTCACAATGTAATGTATTTACAAGTGCAATGAACTCCATGTATTAGCACAAAGGACTTGACTTGAAGTGAGCAAAATGAATTCAAAAAGACATTGTGTCTTTTTCATTCGAAAATAAAGGGCTCATGGAGTTTTTCAATCATTACTACAGTCCAATGGCATCATTATGATCAATCAAAGACTACCTGTCCTGTCTGAGAACTAAGATTGACAGTTAACTGTCCCTCTTACATTACCAGTGGTTTGTAATAACGTCTGAACAGGCTGATTAGAAAAATATTTTACAATGATCCAAATAATAAGTACTATCTCCTCAAGCTGATTAAACTGATGCCCCTTTTTCCAAATCTGTTTCTTGCATCCTAGTGCTGATGATTTTGTCATCTTTTAGCAATGTTTTAGTTCTGTACTCCCAAGCAACCTTAGTAAGGTACATAATGTGCAAAATCTTTGGACGACATTCCTCACTACTACATGCATCCTGACCACTCATTAGCTGTCATCCACTTCATTTTCCAAAACTACGAACCCATCTGTTCTCTGCACACCACATTAACGTACTGGGCACACCTCACCACCTCCACTGCTCCTGTATCAGCACTAATGGTTTTGCTATTCACTTACATCATATTCAACTCTCCTTTTGTCTTCTTGCAAGGGGAATTAGTCCACAACCAAGCCAGAAGGGGCAAGACCACTCAGAGGGGAATGGACATCAGGCTCCTCACTCCATATGTAGTGAGTAAGCTAGAGAAGAGCACAACAGCTTACATAGGGATGGGGAGATGTCAATGGCCAACCAATCAAGTCAGCTTCATTGGTCTGTGCTGCACTGATTCCCCATTGCAGCCAGTGGTAACTCACTATTTACCTGTGCAACCTATTATTTATCTTACACAACTAATTTTCTCCTTTCTTATGCCGGCAGGAAGAGTATCCAGTCAACTGCCACACCTAGAAGATACCACACTGGAGCTAAAAACCAAAGAACTGCAGTTGCTGGAAATCAGAAACAAAAATAGAAGTTGCTGGAAAAGTTCAGCAGGTCATGGAGCATCTGTAGAGAGAAAGCAGAGTTAATGTTTCGTGAAGCAGGGTCCCTGGACCTGAAGCATTAATTCCACTTTTTCCCCAAAGGTGCTGCCAGACCTGCTGGGTTTTTCCAGCAATTTCTGATTTTGTTTCTGCACTGGAGCTTATAAAATCCACTTTCACATCTGAGGAGGAAGGCACTGAGCCCTGAGAGAATGCACCATCAAGGCTTTTGCTTGCATCCTTCACCAGCTCTGAGACTTTCATCTCAGAACATGCTCTGCGTAGATTAGAGTTGGGAGCACAATTTTTAGCTGGTTGCCAAAGGAACACCTCATGGCACTCAGAGGAATACCAAAGAGCAGGCACCTACTATGCCTCAGACAGAAGATACTTCCTTGGTTTCAGCCATTAATGACATGGTGAAACTGCAGACAGGCGAAGGAACAGGAAAGATTGTCATTGGCTTGAAGGATGAAAGAGACATGACATCATTGGTATTGTACTGGCTCCAGCATGTAGGAGAAAGTGAGGAATGCAGATGCTGGAGATCAGAGTCAAAAAGTGTAGCACTGGAAATACAGCAGGTCAGGGAGCATCTGAGGACCACATTCCTGATGAAGAGCTTCTGCTCGAAACCTTGACTCTCTTGCTCCTTGAATGCTGCCTGACCAGTTGTGCTTTTCCAGCACCATACATTTTGACTCTGGCCCCAACGTGTGTCCATCTGGCTGTCTCGATGGAAAGATTGGCAATTACTGTAAAGACCACACTCCAGCAAGACACATCCCACCTGCCAGATATGTACATGGACAAGACCAGTCTGTATAACTTTGGTGGGGGGGGGAAGACTTTGAGAAACAGTAATTTGGAATAGCATTAATAGTTATAGGGAAAAAAAAGTGAGTTACTTAAGGAAGGCCAACATAGTCAGCACTGCTGCCTCACAGCACCAGGGACCAAGGTTCAATTTCAACCTCAGGCAATTGTCTGTATGGAGGTTGCACATTCTCCCCATATCTGTGTGGGTTTCCTCCAGGTGTTCCGGTTTCCTCCCACAGTCCAAAGATGTGCAGGTTAGGTGGATTGGCCATGCTAAGTTGCCCATATTGTGCGGGGATGTATAGGTTAGGTAGATTAGCCATGGGAAATGCAGGGTTGTAGGGGGTGAGTCTGGGTGGAATGCTTTTTGGACAATCAGCATGGGCTGAATGGCCTGTTTCCACACTGTGGGAATTCTATGATATGTAACACAAAGTTTATGCTGAAACTCTATAACAGACTAGTTAGACTGAGCAGGAGTATTTTGTGCAGTTATGAGCACCACAGATTAAAAAGGGTGTGAATGCAGTGGAGACAGGGCAAAAGAGCTTTATGAGAATGATTCTAGGAATGAGGAACTTCAATTATGAAGATAGATTGTAGAAGTTGCGAATATTTTCCCTGAGAGGAAAAGGCTAGGAGGAGATTTGATTGAAGTTTTCAAAGTCATGAGAGGACTGGACAATAGGTGCTCAGCATTAATGGCAAAGCAAAAGAGGAATGAGGGATATTGACTTCACTCCAGATGATGTTTCTTCTCAAGCAGAGATGGTGGTGTCACCAGGCACCCATAGGGAGGAGGATACGTGCACAGGACCTCCTCCAAACATTCCCATCCTCTCCACCTTCTCTCCGCCTGGGATCCCAAAACATGCAGTAGTTGAAGTCAAGGAGGATAAGCTTCCTTCTAAACAGGACCTCTCACTAGACCTGTGCCCTTGAGGCCAAAATCTCCCGAAGAACACCTGCTGAAGTCTTCCAGTCCAACAGGTCCAAAGACAGTGCAGGATCCTTCCACACCAACTGCAAATATCAGGAATGCATTTAGATGTAGCAAAGGAGAAAGAAGAAAGAAAGCATACTGAGGGCGCAGGTGATAAATATTTTTAAATAAGCCTGCACTTTTGAAAATATATCTTCACTTGCACTGTTAAAATGTCTGTGTTGCTGTCAGTTCTGATGAAGTCACTTCATGTGAGCAACCTCTTCATACATCTCAAGGGTGACAAAGCTTTAATGGCCAAGAATTCCTCATTTCTCATCAGCAACCAACACTCTTTAATTCAAACATCTGGGATCCTTGACCCGTGCTGTTGATGATCAGAACTGCAGCCTTGTACTCTGCCATGGATAAAAATAAAGCTAAATACAATGTGCAAGGATTGTATAAGGATCTGACCCACATTATTCCACATTTACACTTAACATGTGGGTGAGAATACGGAATCACTAATAGACTGCTGGGGTCTAGAGGGAAAGATTCTTTCTACGTAGCAGATTCTCAAAGGACTGCAGTTTCACTAAAGGCTGTGAGATATACAATTTTACCTGTCCAGTCTCCCTCAAAGTGCATTGGCCTGCAGATTAATATTGTACAAGGTTTTGTGTCTCATGTTTGTAATGCTGTCTGTCAGGATGCTCAAACATTTAAACCAGTCTACATGTACTTTGAATCATTCAAGACTGACAGATGATGGAAGAGGCAAAACAAAATGCTTCTTATCAAACTTCACTGCACAGAACTTGACTATCATATGCTGACTGAATCCTTAACAGCTACCAACTTTAGCACCATGCAATAGTAATGCACTGTCCCACAGATTGCTGCTTTGTCTCTATTTTTTTTAGATTACATTACAGTGTGGAAACAGGCCCTTCGGCCCAACAAGTCCACACTGACCCGCCGAAGCGAAACCCACCCATACCCCTACATTTACCCCTTACCTAACACTACGGACAATTTAGCATGGCCAATTCACCTGACCCTGCACATCTCTTTTGGACTGTGGGAGGAAACCGGAGCACCCGGAGGAAACCCACGCAGACACGGGGAGAACGCGCAAACTCCACACTGTCAGTCGCCTGAGGCGGGAATTGAACCCGGGTCTCAGGCGCTGTGAGGCAGCAGTGCTAACCACTGTGCCACCGTGCCGCCCACTGGGTATTAATGACTAGGACCTGCATGATACTTGAAAATAGGGACATACAAAGATATAAAGTATAAAATCATATAGACAATGGAACATTTATTCAGCAACAGAAAAGATGAAGGACTGTAACAATAATCTTTTGCTCAAATCAGGGCCTGCTTGCAATATAACCAACTGAATGTTAAATGATTAATAGAAGTCCAAATCTAGTTCATTCATCCTATCAGCAGATTTCAGTTAGGCTCTCACTGGCTTTACGCAATTGGCTTTGCATTGCCCTATCAAACTCTTACCATGCTCTCTTGGATGTCACTCTTGGTCAATGGATTGATTCTCATTCTCATCTTCAGGCTCAAAAGGTTGCTTCTGCATCTCCATTTCTTCTGGATCCAGAAACATCCTGTCTTTGTCAGCTCTATGCTCCATGAGGGGCACAGCACGATGCAGAATATACTTCCTGGGATGTACTGAAAAGCCCTACCAGGACATTCTAGGCATTAAACATCATCTTAAGGAGAAACCTCATCTTATGGTCTGTTCCATTATGGCTCTGCTAGCAGAATGAACAGCATTATAACTTTGCTCTGGGTCAGTCTGAGGGTTTCATAAAAATGTCATCATGAGGTGGCAAAATGGTACTTTCAAGACTAGCAATGCTTTTGGAACATAGGTTTAGGTCTCAGTGTGGCAGTGGTGAAATTTAGTTCAATAAAATCAGAAATTAAAAATGCTGGTCAACATGTGACCATTGCCAATTGTAAAAAAATTCCACTAATGTCCTTTATGGAAGGAAATCTGCCACCCTTACCCCACCTGGCCTACATGTGACTCCAGCCACATAAACTGCACACTGAAATAGCCGAGATAGTTAAATAAGGATAGGCAAAGAAATTGTTTTGTAACAATGGACTTACCATTACTGAAAGTAATTTCAAATTTAGTAATTGAATTTAAATTACATCAACTGTAATGATAAAATTTAAACCTTTATCTAGGAGCATTAGATAGAAACACAAAAACATAGAAGATGTTAGGCCTGCTCCACCCCTTCATTATGGTTGAACTCAGTACCGTAATCCTGCCCTCCCCCCAAATCCTTTGATTCCTTGAGCCACAAAAGCATTTCTACCTCCTTTTTGTGGTGAATTCCACAGGCTCACCACTCGCTGGGTGACGGAATTTCTTCTTACCTCAGTTCTATAAGGTTTTTCCCCTCTTCTTAAAATATACCAAAAAAACCCCATAGACCTGTGGATATTGGACCCGGCTTCCGGATATTGGACCATCAAGAGCACCTAACTTGTCTAGTCCTGTTAGAATTTTACAGATTTTCTCTCTGTTCCATTGGTCTAATCTCCAATGAATACAATCCTAACTGACTCAATCTCTCCTCATATATCAGTCCTGCCACCCCAGGAATCAATTTGGTAAATTTTTGCTGCATTTAATAGCAACAACATCCTTCCTCAGGTAAGGAGACCATAACTGTACATAACTGTACAATATTCCGGATGCAGCCTCACCAGTGCCCCCGTATCATTGCAGTAAGACGTCCTTGTTCCTGTACTTGAATCTTCTCACTCTGAAGACCAATATCAGTTTGCCTTCTTTACTGCATGCTTAGTTTCAGTAACTGGTGCATGAGGACACCCAGGTCTCATTCAACATTTCTTCGTCTCAACTTTACAGCCATTCAAATAATAATTTACTGTCATTTTTTGCTATTAAAGTAGATAACCTCACATTTATTCACATTAAACTTCATCTGCCATGCATTTACCCACTCACTCAACCTGTCCAAATCACACTTCAAGGTCTCTGCATCCTCCTCACAGCTGACCCTTTGACTCAGCTTTGTGTCACCTGGAAATTTTGAGATATCATGTTTAGTTCTCTCATCCAAATAGTTAACAATATAGTGTGAAAGCTGGAGTTTGAGTACTGATCCCTGATGTAATGCAATGGTCACTGTCTGCCATTCAGAAAAAGACCCATTTCTTCCCAGTCTTTGTTTCTCACCTGCTAATCAATTTTCTGCCCATCTCAATACACTACCCCTAATTCCTTGCACTTTAATTTTGCACATTATTCTCTTATGTGGAACTTTGTCAAAAGCCTCCTGAAAGCTAAATAAACCACATCCACTGACTTACCCTATCAACTCTACGAGTTATATCTTTGAAGAAATCCAGTAATTTGTCAAGCATGATTTCCCTTTTATAAATCCATACTGACTGTGTCTGATTCTATCATCGGTTTCTCAGTGCTCTGCTATAAATTCCTTGATAATAAACTCTCGTATCTTTGCCACCTCTGAAGTCAGACTCACTGGTCTGTAATTCTCTTTAACCTCCAAGCTGTAGGAAATGTTCCACAGTGTAAAGAAATGTGGAAGATGACCACCAATGCATCCATTATTTCCAGGGCCACTTCCATAAGTACTCTGGATACTTCAGTAGAGTATCTGATTCTGGGGATTAATGAGACTTCAGTTCCATCAATTTCTCTGAGATTTTCTTTCTCTATGAATACAGATTTGTTTCAATTCCTTCCTCTCACTAATCTTTGTGTTCCTCATTATTTCTAGGACATTACTTGCATTCATCTTCATGAAGACAGAAGTGAGTTATGTTCATCAGCCATTTCTCTGTTTTCCATTATAAATAACCCTATTTCTGATTGTAAGGAAGCTATATTAGTTTTATGGGCGGCACGGTGGCACAGTGGTTAGCACTGCTGCCTCACAGCGCCAGAGACCCGGGTTCAATTCCCGCCTCAGGCGACTGACTGTGTGGAGTTTGCACGTTCTCCCCGTGTCTGCGTGGGTTTCCTCCGGGTGCTCCGGTTTCCTCCCACAGTCCAAAGATGTGCAGGTCAGGTGAATTGGCCATGCTAAATTGCCCGTAGTGTTAGGTAAGGGGTAAATGTAGGAGTATAGGTGGGTTGCGCTTCGGCGGGGTGGTGTGGACTTGTTGGGCCGAAGGGCCTGTTTCCACACTGTAAGTAATCTAATCTAATCTAATCTAATCTAATCTAATCTAATCTAATCTAATAACTATAGAAACTTTTACAATCTCTTTTCATGTTATATTTTCCTCTTCTTAATCAATCCCTCAGTCTTGCTTTGCTGACTTCTAAACTGTTCCCAGTCCTCAGGCCTGTTGTGTTTTTCTTGCCAATTTGTTTAGCTCATCTTTGCATCAATACTTTCTCTAACTTCCCTCACAAGCCATGGTTTGGTCACTGATCTCTTTGCACTCTTGCATAAGACATGATTAAACAATTACTAATCCAATGACATTACTACTATGCCAACTAATAAGGCCACAAATTCAAACAACTTTTCTTCATTCCCAAAGGAAAAAAAATACAATATTTACTTCGCTCACTTTGCATGAAGTGGAAGTTATTTTTTCACTATTGCACAATTCATATTGGAGATTGAAGATGGAAAGGTTTCAAATTATATTCTTGTGAGTGACGTGCAGGCTTGCCTGAGATGCAAGATGATCTCCCAAACTTCATGTTCCTTTTTGTGTTGCTGTCCATGTGTATGTAATGACCTTTCAACCTCATCTTGTTTCCGTTTGGCCCTTTTTTTAGTAACCATTTGCACCCCTAATTTATCGTCAGATCCCAAGGCCTTGCAAAGCACCTTATACTTGTTAGCTCTACTGTCTCCCCACACCAAGACCCAAGTAATAGTGACCTACAAAATCCTCCCAAAGCTCCCTATCCCCTTCTTTAATCTATGAGATCCTTCCCTTCTATCTTGAAATACTCCCTTTCATTGTATTCATTCCTCAGCAGCTCAATCCATCGAAGCCTACTCCCTTTCCACTGTCCCCAGCACTCTAGGGAATGTCCCCTAACAAGCCTACTAACTATTACTGAGCAAAGCGCCAGGACTGATTTTCAGGCATCGCTATTTGGAGCACGTATTTGCTGCATTATCTGTTAGCATATGCTTTAGGTGTGACATTGATGTAGCATGGAATCATATAGAAACATGTCCACTCCCTTGATTGTTCAGTGTACCAATGCATGACAAGCTATTGGCCTCTCCTTCTGTGCAGAAAAGCAATGCAAGACAAAGCAGCTGGCAAGTTCTCAGGAAGCACAAAATGAGTGAGCACTAAACAATGAAGCTAAGAGCCATCGGATGTTTAGATGCAGGAGACATGCATGTGTCTTTGCAAATGACCTGGCAAATAATGCAAGTTTTAGAGATTCCTGAGCTCAAAGGTGAAGTCCTGTCCCCAAAAGGCAAGTTGACGCAGTTGATAGTCAAAATCAACCCCAAACTAGTGCCAACATGTTACTACTACGCGACCTAAAAGACATGCACTCAAACAAGGGGCACTCAGTGGTACAGTTTACAAGAGACATAATTTGTCATCAATTCTATGGATTGACCAAACATTGAGGTACTAAAACCAAGTTCATCTTGGATTCCTGATATTTCCCACTCAGTAGATACCCATTTTCCAGCAGTTATAGGATACCAATATATACAGATCTCAGTTTAATCACAATTCATGAGATTCAAAGCACACCCACTGTGCTAGAACAGACCAGGCATAATTAAACTGCCGAAGATCTTAAGAAGTTTCACCTAGATCAATTTGACATGAGCAAAAATATTAAGACTTATGCAATTATATATCTCAAGAGTGATGCAATACTTTTCAACTCCTTTCATTGATGCTTCAAAAACAAATCACGACACATACATTCAGGGAAGCAAGATCAAATGACCTGGCCCAGAAGCTAATTGCTGAACTATTCCAAGTTTCAGCTACATGCTAGGGAGAGAAAGAGTCAGAAATCCAGTCACAAATATCCAGATACCAGAAAAAGTTTCTAAAATATGCAACCATCCCTGATCATACATACATTGCAGAAAAACAGAGTATGCTTTTCTTTATTGGTCAGAGCATTAAGTATATGAGTTGGGAGGTCATGTTTCAACTGTACAGGACATTGGTTAAGCCACGTTTGGAGTATTGCATGCAATTCTGGTCTACTTTCTATCAGACAAATGTCATGAAACTTGAAAGGATTCAGAAAAGATTAAGGGCAGTACACTGGATCAGTAGTTAGCAATGCTCCTTCACAGCTCCAGGGACCTGGGTTTGATTCCTGTCTCGGGCAACTGTCTATGTGGAATTTGTACACTCTCCCTGTGTCTGCGTGGGTTTCCTCCAGGTGCTTTGGTTTCCTCCTATAATCCAAAGATGTGTAGATCAGGTGAATTGGCCATGCTAAATTGCCCGAAGTGTTAGGTCCATTATTTTGGATTAGTGGTGCTGGAAGAGCACAGCAGTTAAGGCAGCATCCGAGGAGCAGTAAAATCGATGTTTCAGGCAAAAGCCCTTCATCAGGAATGTTGGGCCATTAGTCAGGGATAAATATAGGGTAGGGGAGTGGTTCTGGGTGGGTTACTCTTCAGAGAGTTAGTGGGGACCTGTTGGGTCAAAAGGTCTCCTCTACATTGGGGAAAGTGGACGCCTCCTAACAGAGCGCTTTAGGGAACATCTTTGGGACCCCCGCACCAATCAAACATCCTGTGGCCCAACATTTCAACTCCTCCTCCCACTCAGCTGAGGACATGCAGGTCCTGGGCCTCCTTCACCACTGCTCCCTCACCACCCGAAGCCTGGAGGAAGAACGCCTCATCTTCCGCCTCGGAAAACTTCAACCCCAGGGCATCAATGTGGACTTCACCAGTTTCCTCATTTCCCCTTCTCCCACCTCACCCCAGTTCCAAACTTCCAGCTTAGCACTGTCCCCATGACTTGTCCTACCTGCCTATCTTCCTTTCCACCTATCCACTTCACCCTCCTCTCTGACCTATCACCTTCATCCCACCCCCATTCACCCACTGTACTCTTTGCTACCTTCCCCCACCCTCCTCCCTATCACCTTCAATCCCACCCCCATTCACCTATTGTACTCTGTGCTACTTTCTCCCCACCCCCACCCTCCTCTCATTTATCTCTCCAATCTTCAGGCACTCTGCCTCTATTCCTGATAAAGGGCTTTTGCCCGAAATGTCACATTTCCTGCTCCTCGGATGCTGCCAGAACTGCTGTGCTTTTCCAGCACCACACTAATCCAGACCCTGTTGGGTCAAATGGCCTGTTTCATCATTGTAGGTAATCTAATTTAAAAGTTCCTGGATGCAGTCAGAGAGGTCACATATTTAGGCAGTTGCATTACGCGAAACACTACTCAGATAGTGTCTTCCATCCATCCTTCTCCTCCTAGAGAAAAGTTCTGTGCATCAGCTGTTACGGTGACAAGTGTTTTCTTTTGTGTTTTTTTTTCCGGCAGTCTATTTGGGAATTTAGAATAGCTGGAATGGAGTTTAGGGCAGTTCAATGTTCCTCCTGCAGTATGTGGGAGGTAAGGGCCACCTCTAATGTCAGTGCTGACTTCATTTGTGGGAAATGCACCCAACACCAGCTCCCCGAGAACCATGTTAGGGAACTGGAGCTAGAGCTGGATGAACATTGGATCATTCAGGAGGTGGAGGGGGGGTTATTGAGAGGAGTTACAGGGAGGTAGTTACTCCACAGCCATGTGAAAAAGGTAGATGGGTTACCGTGAGGGGTAGGAAAGGGAACTGGCAGGCAGTGCAGGGATCTCCTCTGGTGGTTCCCCTCACCAACAAGTATACCGTTTTGGATACTGTTGTGGGGGATGACTTACCAGGGGCAAGCAATGGGGCAGAGGTCTCTGGCGCAGAGTCTGTCCCTGTTGCTCAGAGGGGAAGGGGGAAGAGGGGCAGAGTTTTAGTCATTGGGGACTCCATAGTTAGGGGAATATATAGGTTTTGTGGGAACAAGAGAGACTCACAATTGACATGTTGCCTCCCAGGCGCCAGTGTTCATGATGTCTCTGATCATATTTTCGGGATCCTTGAGGGTGAGAGGGAGCAGCCCCAAGCCATGGTCCACATAGGCACCAACGACAAAGGTGGTAAGAAAGGTGGGGATCCAAGGCAGAAATTCAGGGAGCTAGGGTGGAAGCTTAGAGCTAGAACAAACAGAGTAGTTATCTCTGGTTTGTTGCCCATGCCACGTGCTAGTGAAGCAAACAACAGGGAGAGAATGGAGTTGAACATGTAGCTGCAGGGATAGTGCAGGAGGGAGGGTTTTGGATTCCTGGATAATTGGAGCTCTTTCTGAGGTAGGTGGGACCTCCACAAACAGGATGATCTTCACCTGAACCAGAAGGGTACCAATATCCTGGGAGTGAAATTTGTTAATGCTCTTCGCGTGCGCGGGGGGGGGGGGGGGGGGGGGGGCGGGGGGGGGGGGGGTGAGGTTTAAACTAGTGTAGCAGGAGGATGGGAACCTGAATTATAGTTTCAGTGTACAGGAGGTTGAGGGTAGTGAGGTCAGCGATAGGTTTACAAGGTCATGAGAAGGGATGGAAATGTGTTGCTGGAAAAGCGCAGCAGGTCAGGCAGCATCTAGGGAACAGGAGAATCGACGTTTCGGGCATTAGCCCTTCTTTGGGCTAATGCCCGAAACGTCGATTCTCCTGTTCCCTAGATGCTGCCTGACCTGCTGCGCTTTTCCAGCAACACATTTCCATCTCTGATCTCCAGCATCTGCAGACCTCACTTTCTCCTCAAAGGTCATGAGAAGGCACCAGCAATCAAGATATTGCTTTGAAATGTGTGTACTTGAATGCCAGGAGCATCCAGAATAAGGTGGGTGAACTTGCAGCATGGTGGGTACTTGGGATTTTGATGTTGTGGCCAGTTCAGAGACATGGCTAGAGGAGGGACAGGAATGGTTGTTGCACATTGCGGGATTTAGATGTTGCAAGAACAGAGAAGATGGTAAAAAAGGTGGGTGTGGCATTGGTATTCAAGGCTAGTATTACAGCAGCTGAGATAACATTTCAGGATTCATCCACTAAAGCATGTGGGCTGAGGTTAGAAACAGGAAAGGAGACGCCAGCCTGTTGAGAGTTTTCTATAGGCCTCCAAATTGTTCCAGGGCTGTAGAGGATAGGATAGCAAGATGATTCTCGATAGGAGCGAGATTAACAGGGTAGATGTTATGGGGACATTAACTTCCCCAATATTGACTGGTGAGGGTGATAGATTCAGGACAGTTATCAGGGGTAGTTTCTTTACTCGGAGAGTATAGGGGTGTGGAATGGCCTGCCTGCAAGAGTAGTAGACTCGCCGATGTTAAGGGCATTTAAATGGGCATTGGACATACATATGGATAATAATGGAACAGCTTAGGTCAGATGGGCATCAGATTAATTTCACAGGTCGATGCAACATCAAGGACCGAAGGCCTGTACTGCGCTGTAACATTCTATTTTCTATATTCTATGTTCTATTTACAAGGATGTTGCCAGGGTTGGAGGTTTTGAGCTATAGGGAGAGGCTGAACAGGCTGGGGCTGTTCTCCCTGGAATGTCAGAAGCTGAGGGGATGACCTTGTAGAGGTTTATAAAATCACAAAGGACATGGATAGGATAAATAGACAAGGTCTTTTCCCTGGGATGGAGGAGTAGAACTAGAGAGCATTGGTTTAGGGTGAGAGGGGAGAGATTTAAAAAGGACCTTAGGGGCAACTTTTCCACATAGAGGGTGGTGCGTGTATGGAATGAGCTCCAGAGGAAGTGGTGGAGGTTGGTACAATTACAACATTCAAATGGCATCTGGATGGCATGAATAGGAAGGATTTAGAGGCATATGGGCCAACTGGTGGCAAATGTGATTAGATTAGGTTATGTTATCTGGTTGGCATGGATGAGTTGGACTGAAGTATCTGAACTTGGTATTGGTACTGCAGTCTGTTTCCATTCTGTACATCTCTATGACTCTCAGTCAACTTAGATCAATCTTGAGCCACAAGATCATGCTTCAGCTGTACAGGACACTGATAAGGCCACACCTGTATTGCGTGCAGTTCTGGTCATGGCATTATAGGAAGGATATGGAAGTTTTCACATCCAATATGCATGCAGAGAGTAAGAGTAAAATCTCCAATGGTGATGATTTTGATAATACTGACCCTCAGCAACCAACAGCAAGATAACCAAGTTGTCAAATAAGAGCAAATTGGAATAACATGCCCTCTCCATAGGAACATATGATCACCAGATTATGGTGAGTTGTGAAACTAACAAAATGTTGTCAAAATTTGTATCGCTAGCCTTGTTAACTGTGCTTTTACTTGTTTATACAATGATTGAATTGACAACCTAGGTCTATGTGGGGAATGATGGCTTAGTGGTGTTATTGCTGGACTGGGAACCTGGGTTCAAATCTGGCAATAGTAGAATTTGAATTCAATAAAAATCTCGCAGTCTAATGATGACCATCAATCCATTCTCAATTGTTGGGGAAAACCCCACCTTGTTCATTAATATCCTTTACCTGGACTGGCCTACACGTGACTCCAGACCCACATCAATATGGTTGACACTGAACAATAAATGCTAGCCTAGCCAGTGATGCTTTCATCCTGTGAACAAAATTTAAGAAGTACAATCACATACATATGGTCAGGATTTGGTTTTTTCCCTTTGGAAAAAAGAGATTTGTTATGTCTCACAGCTAGAATGCAATATCATTTTAAGAGACATCCCCATGATATTATCACTGCATCAGGGCATGTGACCTCAGTATAAATGTGTCAGTCTCCACTGGCAGCATGCTGAAAGATACATGCTTCAGTTTATAACTAAGTTGCTTAATATTAGTCCAAGCACAGCGATAGCTGTGATTTAATAATGTAGATAGCAGGAGCTGTAATAAACATCTATTGAATCTTTTCGTGCTCTAGAGTCAAACAGCAAAGAAAAGACTCTTTAGTAGCCCAAGGGTTATGATGCCCATATCTAGTTCTTATGTTATAAGCATTAATAAAAGTATTGGCTCATGAGGCACCATACCCAAACGAATGTAAAAAGCCCATGACTGTATCAATGGTAGATTTTGAGGGGTAAGGCATTCTGTTGAGTGCCCTCTCTTTCTCTTCCTGTGCATTGCTTCCCCTCCTTGCCATCTGTGCTCCACATTTCTGTTATCAGAGGTGATTTGTTTGCTGTTTTAGACAACTGATATTTCTTTAGTATTGGGCTAATGCCCAATGGAGCCAAATGTTTCAGTTGAAACTTCACAAACATATCATAACTCTTTGGCTTTCTTGGAAACTGCAAAGTTTCTGTGAATGACATGTTACCAATTCATCTCCGCATCTAAACAAACACTGGGATAGCACAGTGTGATTGATAAAAGGTTAGGTGGGTCTTGCAGGTAATTGTGAAAGAGGTGGCTCAGGGAGGGTTGGTTCGATAGTCTGAGATAGGGAGGTTACAAATTTCATTTTAGGATTTGGAGAACTCTTGATCCTGTGACCCTACACAGATATGTCTTTGATTTACTTGAAAGGACTCTCCAATCTGCAGGTCAGCTGTTGACTTGTTTCTGCCGAGCGAGGATGTCAAAGCAGCTTTCCCCTACCATTAACATCACCCCCTCATCCCACCCATTCCTGTACGTCTCAGCAAAAATTGCAAAATTGCGCACCACCTCTGCACAACTCTGACCAGGAATTGTCAAGATTTGTACTAAGTCTGCTTACAAAATGTATCAGTTCAGCTCACACTTAAACTGGATGATCTAGTTAGCTATTTCATGGCTGTTTATGGATTTCTGCTGTTTGCAAGTTGGCTGGTGCTTTTCCTATATAACATGTGCAAGTAAAATTCAAAGTACATAATTGGATGTAAAAGCTTTGGATTATTCTGAGTTGTGAAAGGTGTTATATAAATACAAATTCTCTCTTTCTTGTTTTATTGCATCAGTTCTATGCTATACAATAAATCTGTGCAACAAATATGGAAGTGAAATGCATTCTATCTATAATATTATCAATACAATATTTACTATATTAGTCTGTTCTTTGATTGATATTGTTGTACTGGTATCCTTTCTCCGTGGTCAGGGCCATACTATTATCATTGTTTGCATTTATGCCCTGTCTTCTGAATTCCGCTGTGAAATGGTTAAAGATAAACAAATTCAGTGCACGACGGTATTTGATACAGACAACAAAGCAACGATAACACATTTCAATCATGGTAGGCCAATTCAATAGATTTCAAACAATGAGGATTGAAAAATATTTATCATTTCCA
Organism: Chiloscyllium plagiosum; assembly: GCF_037043375.1. NCBI lineage: Eukaryota > Metazoa > Chordata > Chondrichthyes > Orectolobiformes > Hemiscylliidae > Chiloscyllium > Chiloscyllium plagiosum. The sequence continues at coordinate 32,032,324 of NW_028270149.1, read as the reverse complement.
CACATCCATGTTTCTCCAACATCCAGAATCAGTCCACATTCTGCGGGTATGAGCTTTATCTCCTCTGACTGATGAATTATTCTGCTCCTGTTCTCATGCTGTAGGCATTTTAACTGTGAACTGCTGCATTCTGACCATGTCTGTGAACCTCTCAAATGTGTGTTTTGTTCAATTTAATTTAATTTTCTGTGTTTCGTTCATTCTTTGTAGGCCCAAGGCCACCAGAGAAATGCTTTCAACTACAAGGAAAGGATGGTCATGGGCTTGTAATAGAAACCATCAATCCTTCTCCATAATCAGCCGGCAAGAAATCCAATGTGCAGCAAAAGGGTTTCCCCTCCCCAGACACAAAATGAATGACTTCCTTCTCTTTTAAGCCTTTTGCAGAAGCCCAACAAAATATTGCCTGGAAAAATATCCATTGCAATAATTTCCCAAAGCTTAAAATGGCAAGTCAGTCATTTTTGGGATATCGTCCAATATATTATTGATTAGGGTGGGTGACATTGGGCATTCATGCCTCAGTCATTTCAACTGAAATAGGTTCAATGCATTTTGTATCCAATCTTACATTATCTTAGACTTGATGCTCCCTCCAGCTAATGTCACTAATTATTGAGAGTGCATGACACTTTAGTTAGTACTCAATCCATATTCAGAATAGAGTGATAATTCTACCACTGACAAGGCCTTTTCTAATTGGCTTTGAGAAGATGGCAGTGAGCCACTCCACCCATTATATTTTGAGGGTCAGAGTTCTAGGAGTTTAAACAGTAAAGGAACAGTGATATGGCTCTAGGTCAGGATAGTCAGGATAGTGGGTGACTTGGAGCAGAACAAATAGGTAATGATGTTTCATGTTACCCTGCACCTTCTAGTTAGCAGATGTCACAGATTTGGAAGCTGTTGTCTAAGAATTCATGGTGAATCACTGTGCTGTGTCTTGTAGATGATATAGGAAGTGATGGTGACATAGTGATAGTGTCACTGAAGTATAATCCAAAGGATAATGTATAATGGATAATGTATAGAGAGCATTAGTTAATATTCAACCATGACAGCTGGTGGACGTAGAGTCATAGAGTCATAAAGATGTACAGCATGGAAACAGACCCCTTGGTCCATCCTGTCCATGCTGACCAGATATCCCAACCCAATCCAATCCCACCTGCCAGCACCCGGCCCATATCCCTCCAAACCCTTCCTATTCATATACCCATTCAGATGCCTGTTAAATGTTGCAATTGTACCAGCCTCCACCACTTCCTCTGGCAGCTCATTCCATACCCGTACCACCCTCTGTGTGAAAACGTTGCCCTTAGGTCTCTTTTTTATCTTTCCCCTCTCACCCTAAACCTATGCCCTCCAATTCTGGACTCCCCGACCCCGGGAAAAGACTTTGCCTATTTACCCGACCCATGCCCCTCATAGTTTTGTAAACCTCTATAAGGTCACCCCTCAGCCTCCAACGCTCCAGGGAAAACAGCCCCAGCCTGTTCAGCTTCTCCCTATCTCTCAAATCCTCCAACCCTGGCAAAATCCTTGTAAATCTTTTCCGAACCCTTTCAAGTGTCACAACATCTTTCCAATAGGAAGGAGACCAGAACTGCAAGCAATATTCCAACAGTAACCAATGTCCTGTACAGCCGCAACATGACCCCATAACTCCTGTACTCAATACTCCGACCAATAAAGGAAAGCATACCAAATGCCTTCTTCACTATCTTATCTACCTGCGACTCCACTTTCAAGGAGCTATGAACCTGCACTCCAAGGTCTCTTTGTTCAGTAACATTCCCTAGGACCTTACCATTAAGCGTAAAAGTCCTGCTAAGATTTGCTTTCCCAAAATGCAGCACCTCGCATTTATCTGAATTAAACTCCATCTGCCACAACTTGCCCACCACCGAGGTCAGGCTCGCTGGTCTATAGTTCCCTGGCTTGCCCTTACCACCCTTCTTAAACAGTGGCACCATGTTTGCCAACCTCCAGTCTTCCGGCACCTCACCTGTGACTATCAATGATACAAATATCTCAGCAAGAGGCTCAGCAGTCACTTCAATAGCTTCCCACAGAGTTCTCGGGTACACCTGATCAGGTCCTGGGGATTTATTCACCTTTACCCATTTCAAGACATCCAGCACTTCCTCGTCTGTAATCTGGACATTTTGCAAGATGTCACCATCTATTTCCCTACAGTCTATATCTTCCATATCCTTTTCCACAGTAAATACTAATGCAAAATACTCATTTAGTATCTCCACCATTTTCTGTGGCTCCACACAAAGGCCGCCTTGCTGATCCTTGAGGGGCCCTATTCTCTCCCTAGTTACCCTTTTGTCCTTAATGTACTTGTAAAAACCCTTTGGATTCTCCTTAACTCTATTTGCCAAAGCTATCTCATGTCCCCTTTTTGCCATCCTGATTTCCTTTTAAGTATACTCCTACTTCCTTTATACTCTTCTAAAGATTCACTCGATCTATCCTGTCTATACTTTATATATATTTCCTTCTTTTTGTTAACCAAACCCTCTATTTCTTTAGTCATCCAGCATTCCCTATACCTATCAGCCTTTCCTTTCACCCTGACAGGAATATACTTTCTCTGGATTCTTGTTATCTCATTTCTGAAGGCTTCCCATTTTCCAGCTGTCCCTTTAGCTGCAAACATCTGCCCCAATCAGTTTTTGAAAGTTCTTGCCTAATACTGTCAAAATTGGCCTTTCTCCAATTTAGAACTTCAACTTTTAGTTCTGGTCTATCCTTTTCCATCACTATTTTAAAATTAATAGAATTATGGTCGCTGGACCCAAAGGGCTCTCCCTCTGACACCTCAGTCACCTGCCCTGCCTTATTTTCAAAGAGTAGGTCAAGTTTTGCACCTTCTCTAGTAGGTACATCCACATACTGAATCAGAACATTTTCTTGTACTTAACAAATTCCTCTCCATCTAAACCCTTAACACTGTGGCAGTCCCAGTCTATGTTTGGAAAGTTAAAATCTCCTACCATAACCACCTTATTATTCTTACAAATAGCTGGGATCTCCTTACAAGTTTGTTTCTCAATTTCCCTCTGACTATTAGGGGATCTATAATACAATCCCAGCAAGGTGATCATCCATTTCTTATTTCTCAGTTCCACTCAAATAACTTCCCTGGATGTATTTCCAGGAATATCCTCCCTCAGCACAGCTGTAATGCTATCCCTTGCTATCAAAAATGTCACTCCCCCTCCTCTCTTGCCTCCCTTTCTACCCTTCCTGTAGTATTTGTATCCTGGAACATTAAGCTGCCAGTCCTGCCCATCCCTGAGCCATGTTTCTGTAATTGCTATGATATCCCAGTCCCATGTTCCTAACTATGCCCTGAGTTCATCTGCCTTCCCTGTCAGGCCCCTTGCATTGAAATAAATGCAGTTTAATTTATTAGTCCTACCTTGTCCCTGCCTGCCCTGACTGTTTGAGTCACTTCTGTTCTCAACTGTACCAGTCTCAGACTGATCTCTTTCCTCACTATCTCCCTGGATCTCACCCCACCTACACCTCCCCCACTTCTTACTTTAAATCCTTCCTCCCAAGCAGCTCTGGCAAATTTCCCTGCCAGTATATTAGTCCCCTTCCAATTTAGGTGCAATCCGCCCTTTTTGTACAGGTCACTTCTACCCCAGAAGAGATGCCAATGATTCAAAAATGTGAATCCTTCTCCCCTGCAAAAGCTCCTCAGCCATGCATTCATCTGCTCTCTCCTCCTATTCCTGCCCTCACTAGCACGTAGCACTGTGAGTAATCCAGATATTACTACTCTCGAGGATCTCCTTTTTAAATTTCTGCCTCGCTCTGTAATCTCCCTTCAGAATCTCAACCTTCTCCCTTCCTGTGTTATTGGTTCCAATGTGGACAATGACCTCTTGCTGGCCCCTCTTCCTCATGAGAACTTTGACTTCTTCTGATTTTGTGTACAATTGTGTAGCAATTCCCCATAAATGCCTCATGGTGGAGTTGTCTTAGAAAAGCTTTTCTCAAGGTGTCAGCTAGTTCATGAACATGTCTAAAGTATTGCAGTTGCAATGTGACCAGACCCTATAGCTTTTACTGCATCAAACATCCTCAGCCTTTTTTATTAATATCACATAAAATGAAACAAATTGGTGGAAAGATTAGCATCTATGATTGTGGGGACCTGAGAAGGGGGCTAATTTGAATAATCTAATCAGCACCTCCTTTTGAAGGTAGCTGTGAGTCTTACCTTTTGCAATCATGTATAACACTGAGCGCCATTGAATACGTGTGTTCATGGAAACTTTGCCTGCTGTTTATTGTTTAACTCTACACCATGGAGAGTTACTATAGAGCTTTAATCTTATCTGTTGGTTATGGTATTGAATTGCTACATTGCATACCACCTCTTACATTTAGAATGCATGCAACCTTTTGATTAGATTACATTACATTACAGTGTGGAAACAGGCCCTTCAGCCCAACAAGTCCACACCGACCCGCCGAACCGCAACCCACCCATGCCCCTACATTTACCCCTTACCTAACACTACGGGCAATTTAGCACGGCCAATTCACCTGACCTGCACATCTTTGGACTGTGGGAGGAAACCAGAGCACCCGGAGGAAACCCACGCAGACACGGGGAGAATGTGCAAACTCCACACAGTCAGTCGCCTGAGGCGGGAATTGAACCCGGGTCTCTGGTGCTGTGAGGCAGCAGTGCTAACCACTGTGCCACCGTGCCGCCCACATTAAGGTTACATTAAGAAATATTAAAAACTAATAAGAAATAGTTACTTGAAGCTGAGAAAGTATAAGCTCAGTTGTAAGAAGGCTCTACGAAGAAACTATCTTGTAGCTTCACCAGGTCGACACTTCATTTTTACTTACATTTGTTCTTGGTATGCTGTTCTGCATTCCTTATTGACCCAAGATCCTTCTCCTGACCTTATGGTTACCCAACATTGAGGAACATGATGGGTCTTGAGATTCTAGATTACAGTGAAATAAAATTCTGCTGTTTCTGAATGTAATCTAGATTTTTATAGATCCACGGAGCAGGAGAAATTCCTGATGAAGAGCTTATGCCTGAAACATTGACTCTCCTGCTCCTCGGATGCTGCCAGACCTGCTGTGCTTTTCTAGCACAGCACTCTCAACTCTGATCTCCAGCATCTGCAGTCCTCACTTTCTCTCTGGATTTCATAGATGTCCACTTTGAGCTGCTGGATACCATTTAGCACAATGGTAGAGTCACACAACATTTCTAGAACCATGGCTATTCCTCTTAAAACTATTTTTTTTTGCCTAGCATTCAGTGTGGGTTTGGGTGGGGGGAAGCGGAGGGGAGGGGGGGTAATGGTTAGGGCATGTCAGATCGGGTCTGCTGGCAGGAGGAAAGAAGCGTTGGGTCTCAAGGGGAAATCAGATCTCGTCTAGCAGAGAGCTTTCATGTCAGGGTCTGAGGGAGTGCAGCTGAGGTTGTGCCAGATAGGTATGAGATTAGTTGAGGAGTTAGTCTATATACTTTTTAATCTAACCGTTCCTGAGTAACAATTCAAATCTCATCAGAACCCTCCAAATTCTCCAATTTCAATTGGCACTTTTATACCATTCCAGGTGAAGAGGAATTGTCCAGCGCAATCTTCAATTTCCTGGACACTTCCTTCAGAGTATGCTACAATGGGTGATGCAGGATCCCCATGCACAACTCCCATCTACGCTGAAATAACAACTATCTGGCCATCAGAAAATGTAGGCCCAGGAGTCTTATTTCAGAAGGAGATGAGGAGGAAGTGAGGAATTTCTTCTATCTGCGGATTCTTCTGTGCAGATGACAATAAAGACTCAATCTTCAAAGTATGTACAAGGCTGATCAGATAGATTTTTAATTTCCATGGGAGTCAAGGATTATGGAAAACAGGCAAGAGAAACTGGGGCCATGATCATATTAAATGGGAGAGCAGCAGCCTCGAATGTGGAAAATGGCTGACTTCTGCTTCCATTTCTCAAGATCAGTTGGGAGCAATGTGAAGACGTATTTGAGTTAAACTACTTTTGATCAGTCACACTCAACAGCTCACACTGAGATTCTGGAGAAGCTGCTGTTCAAAGAACTCCTTCGCTCAGAAGTGCAATAACTTCTTGACAGGTAATTGCCAATTTTTCAGAAGGAACTTCACCTATCTAACACTTCACTCACCTTCAGTTGCATTTCCAGCTGCCAGTCTTCATCATGGTATAGATGAAGTAATTCTATTCTTCCATGTCCGCAAGGTGCAGGAGAAGAAAGCAAATCACTGCCAGTTGTACCAACAGCACCACGAACAACACCATCAGCTGGTCCTATGGTAAATATGAATATATAACTACAAAGTAATATATATTGGGATGTCACGCAAGTGTAAGATCTGGGTTGTGTGCTTGAGTCAGCCTTGTGTGATTGTAGCCTGTCAGGTGGCAAAAGGTGAATGAAGAAAGATGACCACGGCACAACGTCCAGAAGACAATAGGGGCAGAACCTGATTGGTTAAGGGAATATAATATCGGCTTAGTGTGATTGGTTATGCTAATGTAACGGGGTAGGGCATGGCTTTTAGATCAACATAACTTTAGAGTACTCACGCTGTTCGGGGGCTTTCGGAGTTGGCTTCTCAGATGGCCACAGCTTTTGTTTGCAAGTAAAGGCTTATTATCTTGAGCAATTCTCTGCATCCCCTGGTGATTCCTAAAAGGTGCTATCAACCACAACAATCCCTCCTCAATTGCATGCCCCACAATTGGGTGGAAGGGAAGGACACAGAGATTCAGCTGGACGGAGGTGAGATACCCAACACAAGGTCTACAGGCAGGGTAAAAACTCACTCAATATTCCTGAGCACCAGCACCTCAGGATGATCAGCCCTCATGGTTGTTATTTTCAGTCTCCTGGAACAAAATATCCTTCACAGAAGACTGGGTAGGCAAGAATTGCCAGTAATGTCTAAGTCATACAAGAGGGACCCCTTCACCTTGCTGCTCTCTGTCTTTTACCCTCTTTTCTAGGATAGTGATCCACCTTGTGCTTTTCGTTTGTTAACCATTGTAACATAGACCACAGAGAGTCAGCCTCTTGTTGAAACAGATGACCTGAAGATTATTAACAAGGCTACACAGTTACAATATCAGAAACTTACACACACAGTCAGTGTTTGATGCTTACTGATGTTACTGGACATTGCATACACATAGCTGACTGACCTGGCTAACTCCATCACACAAACGGTGACTGAAGAAATAATGGATGCCTTTATACTGGAATGTCACAGGTCGTGATATTGTAAAATTGTCTGGAAGGTACAAACTTGACTGATTTGGAATCTATTCCTAAATCAAATAGAGGCAAGGACATAATTTCTTGTAGGTTCCTGTGACAGACATTGCAAGAGAGCAATGGGAGGAAGACCATTATTTGCTGCTCAGATACGGATGTGAGTTGCCTGCAGGGAGATGGGTAAGTGAAGCTCTAAGTTGTATTTTGTGCAGGAGAATGCCAGAAAGGTTCATGTTTGAGCCTTGATATCTGAAAGTGCTGTTCATCTGTCATCATGGTGTCTTCAGAGTGGAGAGACCTCACTTTTGCAATTCATTTCCTTGATCACTTCAATCTATTTCTGTTTTGTTGAAAAGACAGTCCTCTTCCATCCAACCTTGAGAGAGCCCACATTACTCTCATCCCTCATGTCCTTCATCATGACCTCCAGATTAGAATAAGATGAACGGGTGACAGGCATCCCATCTCTTCCCCATTCCTGTGTTACTGCAGTCTCAGATATCTGACAGTTTTTAAACTTGCCCGATATATGCTATGATCCCTTGTCCTTTAATTCAAAATCCTTCCTTTGACAGAATAGACATGTCATCCAGCTTTCCCTCCCCAAGTGTTCAGGAGACCATTGACAAGACATGAACTGGATTGATGCGCTAAAGAGCAACTGCTGCTCTTACTGCATATGAAATCAGTTTGGAAACCTGAAAATGGTCTCAGCTTGTCACAAGGGAAAGGCAGTGTAGACTTCAGGCATGTCATTTCCGATCAGACATCCAGTCTACTAGTACAATTATGTAACCACTGTGCCACTGTATCTTTCAAAGAGCTCGGTCTGAAAATGTTTCGGTTAATCATTGTAAGTGCACAGTTTATGGAAATGAACTTTAATTAAGTACAACCTCAGTTGTTTGGCTTCATTCATTAAACTGTGTTCCTGCACCATTTCTAAAGCATCTTACTACACAATTGAAATATTAATCAAAGAAGTTTATTCCAGGAGCCATCAGTAAAATCCAAATTGTAGAGATTTGTCATCTGAATCGCAAAATAGAAAACTAATGGTAAACATGATTTGGGAATAATATTTTAACGACAAAAATCAGTGCCTCCCACTCTCTGAATCATTTTCTATTTTATGCTTTCACTAAATTGATTATCTTTCTACCGGCTCCATAAATGGTAGGCTAATGCAGCAAATAATTTCTCCATGGCTACAGTCAAACCTACCTTTACAATTAACTGTGGAAGCTGTTATTTCAACTGCAGAGCTGCAGAGCTGCAATGCTGCATATCTTTAGTTTTTGTGCTTGATCATCACTTAAGCTCTGACATTTTGTTCACAAAATTGAAAGGAACTAAATTTAACAGAAAATGGAGACAAAAAATATTAATTTCTCTCCATAAGGTTTCATCTGAGATAGCGCTGACCTGCATTTTCAAGGGCATATAGTATCGTCTATTGATAATGGAAATTTTGGTTTAAAACGTGCTCCTTTCATGAGCACTGATATTCCTCATTATGATGCTGCATATTACACGCAATAATATACTTTGAATGATGTGCCATTTTTTATTGCATGCTTTTCCTTGTCCCTCCATTACATTGTGCCAAACAGATCCGCCATCCTGTGACGTGAGGCTTGTATCAATTATTTAATAGAAGTTAATACTTTGCAATCTCATATAACAGTTCTTTAATCAGTAATAGTGGGAGGTGTGTACTCTTTTGAATAATGTTTACTGTGTCAAGTTCATTTTTGAATATAAACATTACAGATATTGAGGCTGAGATATCATGTGCCTCTACGCTATCAATAAGACTTCCTCGAGCTACTGAGTCAAGTTTAGGCATTTTAAAAATGCAAGCAAATTGGAAAATACATCAGCTATTTCCTAATCATTTATGAGAATGATTTTCCTCTCTGGATGTTAATAAGATTCAAAAGCAGATGCAAGCATACTTTAAAAATGAGAGGAGAAAGATTTCAAAAAGCCATGAGGGACAGATTTTTTACACAGAGGATGGTTCACGTGTGGAATGAACTTCCTGAGCAAATGGTGGATGCAGGCACAGGTACAACATTTAAAAGACACTTAGATAAGTACATGAATAGGAAAGGTTTGGAGTGATTTGGGCCAGGAGCAGGCAGATAGGACTAGTTTAGTTTGGGAGTAAGCTTGGTATGGACTGGTTGGATCGAAGCAACTGTTTCTGTGCTGTATGAGTGTACACTCTGACTATGGCTATGACTAAGTAAACAGCTAACCAAAATGGCAACGAAACTTGGTGCTGGTTACTGACAACTAAAATGAACGTGAAGGGAACAAGTGTTCCCGATAATTAAAGTTGCTAAGACAGGTCTCAAGTCAGGAAGTCATTATTGTGTATCAAGTTAGCCAAACAAAACACATGGATGCAAAATTGCAAAATCTCCATTCCACTGCCAACATTGCAGTTGTTTGGAGTTCTACACTAGTTGCACTGTAGAACATAGACCATGTTCCAAAGCATGGGGATATTTAAGAAACCAGGGTTCATGCCTGCATCTGTCAAAGGGTCATATGGGGGCCTAGCCACATGAGTTTCTGGCAAATTGGAAGAATGCTCCACCATTTCAGCAGAGAGAATTAAAGTTGCTATTTAACTGAAAATAAAGTGTAAAAGGTTATTTCTTCTTTCAAGAGGAATGATGTTGGTTATTAAGAGGTAATCAATCCTCTCTTACGATTTGGAGGTGCCAGTGTTGGACTGGGGTGAACATAGTTAAAAATCACACAACACCAGGTTATAGTCCAATCGGTTTATTTGGAATTACTGGCTTTCCACAACCACCTGACAAAGAAGCAGCACTCTGAAAGCTAGTGCTTCCAAATAAACCTGTTGGACTATAACCTGGTGTTGTGTGATTTTTACCTTTGATCTCTTAGATTTCCTAGAATTACTGTCACCAAAGCTGCTTAAGGCTTGATATGGAACTATGTTTTCTCTTATCTCCTGAGTCTAATAATGTCATGTTGACTGGAATCCTGGGAATTCACTCAAACAGGCCCAAAAACTGGCCCTCGATAGACAGCACTTCGAAGGTACATATATCCTTGCCAGTTCTCACCCCATATCCCAGTTGAAATTTTGATAGTTTCTTGCACAGTTAGTGATTAAGCAATTTCAGATCCATTTAAATTGCTGGTAGGTATTTCAACTCTCAAAGAATATTGGATCTTTTGATTTGGTCTCATACCCATACTGGATCTGAATGATTCAGAAATAGGTTATCAATCAACCCACACAACACAAGTTCAATAGTGACAAATGCACAATCGTAGCTTTGGAGAACAACTTTCTATGGCACATATACAGTGCAGTTAGCAGTGAGGCCTACATACAGCAAATTCCTGTCCATTCATGGACTTTTGATTCCCTTTGTCTAAAATACTTTGCATTGCTTGTTGGTACTATGAACTTATATCACAAATTTGCTCCTAACTATATTGAGTTCATGGACTGTTTAGAAGAGTAACTGTAGAAAGACACAAAATGGCAATGGACAATCACACAAAAAATAGTATTTGACATGTCAAAAGCTGAAGATAACACCTCTGCCAGTCCCCTACATTTCAATCCACATATGGAAAATTATGTCCTGATATGTCAGGAAATATAACTGGAGCTGTATTCTCAGAGTGCATTGAAGGAGAGAATAACCAATTACTTATGTGCCATACCGATTATTGGAAACTAGACACAGATACGAGAGTGGAAAGTGCAAAGTACCAACCACTAGCAATGTCTGCGAATATTGATACGTTTATATCATCACAGAAAGTTCACTGTCTCCACTTATCAGTAAATGATGACAAAATTGGTAATCATGTCTGGATCTGGTCATCTGCCTCTCCATATCTACAAATAGTTTTCTTCAGTACAACTTCCATGTTGAATGTCTTGCAGATAAATGAATAGCTGATGTTAAACTATCACAGACAGCATACTTGATGACAATGCGATGGATCACATTGAAGATGACATGATCACAGTGATTTTGCACATGACTGAAAATCTTGTTACAGAAAAGATGTTGAAAGCAGAATCAATGATTGCGTGTATTGCAGAAAGTAAGTTAGTCCCTTGAAACCATGTGGCATCATGTAGCAGATAAAAGAACTAATCTTGTATTGTAGAGTATTCAATGAACTTGTGTGTTTGAAGCCAACTACATCACAAGTGGAATTCAGGTAGTTATCCTGAAAGTATTGCAGTGACATTTGGTGCATCTTGCTCATGAATAACATCTGTGCTTTGTCAAGATGAAACAGAGTGTACATTAAGCAAACTGGTTGTCAACAATAGATCACCAGGTCTATTGTTCCTCAGGTGACTACCCTTAACATCAATGCAATACTTAATGGTATGTGGTATTAAGGAGCCCGAGAAAAACTGGAGTCAGTGGGAAATAGGGAAAACCTCCCATTGGTTGTTCAGACCTAGCCAAATAGAAGGTGGTTTTGTTTTTGTAAGTCAATCATCTCAACTCCAGGATATCTCTCCAGGACTTCCTTATGGTAATGTCCTTAGCTCAAACCTTTTCAGCTACTTCATTAATAACCTTTCATCCACATGTCAGATGTGGTGATGGTTCACTGATGATTGCACAATGTTCAGCACCATTCTGAAATGATGATGTTTCAGATACTGTAGTATACATGTCCACATGGAGCACATCTGGACAACATCCAGGCTTAGCCTCATGAGCATCAAATAACATTCATTCGCACAAGTGCCAAGGAATGGTCACCTTCAACAAGAGAAAATCTAAAAATCTCCCCTTGACAGCCAATAGAATTATCATGACTGAATCTCCAAGATCAAAATACTGGAGGTTACTATTGGCCAGAAATATAGGCCAAATGTATAAACACTCTGGTTACAAAAGCAGGTCAACAGTTAGGAATAGTGCAGTGAGTCACACACACCTGTCTCCCAAAGGTCTGCCACCATCTACAAGGTACCAGTCAAGGGGCTGATGGACTACTTTTCAATGACATGTATGGGTGCAGCCCCAATTATTCTCAAAAAACCTCAACACTATCCACGGTTTGATCAGCATGCAATCCCTCTATCTTAACATTCACTCTCTCCACTATTGATGTACAGTGGCAGTGGTATGTACCATCTGCAAGATGCCCTGTGATAATTCACCCAGTATCCTTCAACAACAGCTTCCATACCTGTGATTTCCAGCTTCTTGAAGGACAGCATCAGCAGTCGTTTGGTAGTGCTTACATCAGTAAGGTCCCTTCAATCCATGCACCATCCTGATTTGGAACCATACTGACATCCTATCACTGTTTGTAGATCAAAATCCTGGAAACCCCTCCCAAACAGATTATACCCGCATTCCAAGGACTTAACAGTTTAAGAAGGCAGCTTTTCACCACCTTCTTATTCTGATTTGGTCCTATAGAGATAACATGAGTTTGTCATGTTTTGACTGTTTAATGCAAAGTCAAACTCCAACTTCACATTATGGTTCCTGAGTGCATGTTCATTCAGTAAAATATAATTTTGTTTTGCTGTGTGACTTTGTTATTAATTCTGTTTCATGATTCTGGCATACCCACTGGAAAGCAGAGATGGATTAAGAATGGTCAGCATCAGTTGAAATTTATGACTCACCATGAGTTTGGCCAGCATTGTTCTGGTTAGAGAATGTGAGATGGATCAATATGCGCAAAGTAGCCACTCTGATGTATGAGCTCTCAGATTCTGGATCAATGGTGCTGGAAGAGCACAGCAATTCAGGCTGCATCGAGTATGAGCTCTCAGACTGCCCTTGATCTCTGTGTCGACTTATTCTATTTCACAATACAATTGTAAGTTATATAGTCATTCATTGGATGTGAACATCACTGGTTAGGCCAATTTTTATTGCCCATTGTTAATTGCTCTGAAGAAGAGAATGGCAAGCGGCCTTCTTAAACAACTAAGTCCTTGGAATGTAGCAATAATGATAGTCCTTTGGTTGAAGATGGGAACCTCAGCAGAAATAGAGTGAGTGCGATTTATGGGGGAGTAGGCAGTTGGTCTTTTGCTAGCAGAATGGAGAATATCATTGACCCTTTTCCTATATTGCTGTTTATTTTTTCAAATAGCTGAAGCTGCCCTGATTTAGTGGCAACCTTGGACCAGGTTGGGATGGCCTGATGCCTACTCATCCTTGGTGAAGATGATGGCCTGCACCAAGGCCTTCAGATCCCTGCAAAACACAAAATCAATTTCCCCTTATCTTCCATATCCCGAGCAAATGTCAGGAATTGTGCAGGATATGTCCAAGCTGACCATACTTCTCTGACTGCACAACGACGTTTAAAGGTGGCACCATGGCTGTGAATGCATGGTGTATTACATGGACATTCTTTCGAAAAAGCAGTGAAATCTAGTTGCCACTTATCTCCTCTGATGTCTATGTCGAGAATTCTCTGCATCTAATTTGTTCACAGCTGGTGATAGGATAGGAAACTGCATATTAATTCAATGAGATGTACACTTAGTAAGGTCATTAACAAATAATAATTCCCCTTAATAGGTGACTCGCCATTCCCTAGCAAGAATCTCACCTCAGTGCCTCGAACTTAGTTAAAAGTTGCAACAAGGTGTTCCTGCAATTGTGGTAGGACTTTCACTGGAATTCTCATGCAATTCTGCAACATTTCTGACAATAGCCCACATTGTTTAAGCTTCTGACTGTTATGTTCAATTGTTTGGTGCTTGATTCTATGCGTCTGTCACTACATGCAATCGGTCAAGCCAAGGCGTGGAGAGAAACAGAAACCAAGCTAAAGGAAGCAGACCTTTTAAATACTCATGGTGAACAAAACTCATGGTGTCATTTCTGGATATCACTGAGGCACAAAAGGCAACATTCCATGCTTGACTGAGGTGAAAAGTTGAATTTTGCTCAGGCTTTGTGGCAGCATAAAGGTGACTTACTTGATAATGCATGCATTCTGGGTGAATGTTGAATTCCTCCCACACTCAGCCAGTGCAACTCAAGGCTTAAGACATCAGGAAGGGTCCATTGTTTTGACTTGGATTTGCTCCCAATGCAGTTTTATATTCACAAAACATAATAATCCCCATGCATGAGCCCACATGACCTGAAAATGAACCCCTGTGTATAGCTGCTGCAGAATAAATCATCCTACTTTTTTGCAAATTTGTTCTGGGATAATAAGTAGGCTTCACTACTTCTGAAAAGATCAGTCATACCCAACATTTTTACAATAGGTTAAACTTTTAACCATTTTTACATTAGCATTTCTTACAATAGTAGGTATTCTGGTGAGAGACATTAAACAGTTCAATACGGAATCTCAAATCCTGGAAGCTGTTCACAAAAGACTAAACAAAGCTGGGGTGTGGTCCTTTAGACGTCTTTTAACAGGATTAATTTTTTTGTGTTTCAGAATACAATTACAATATTGTTTCACTGTCTGTCATGTAAGTAAACCAAACACTCACCATGGGAAATTACTTTTATAATGTGTCTTAATTCATTTGAAAAATAGACTGCTTCTTTGCAAAATGTTCAATTGGATTGAAGTGATCAGCTAAGTATCAATAATCTGTACACCCTATAAATACTCAGGTAAAGGTAACCTGAGCCCATTTTATAACTTGGCCTGCCAATTTTGATACAACTTCAATTCAAATCATATGTTTGGTATGTGCCAAATGCATGTGAATAGAAGATTATTTGACTACAAGAAGCCTTTAACCAATTACCAGTTGTCACCAACATATTGGGCAAATGTCACACTAGGTATCGTCATTGTGACAAAAACTAAGTGGTCCTATCTGGCATCTGTCCCTTTTTAACAGGTACAGGTAGTTCTCCTATAATGCTGTAGTTGTGTTCCTGTGTGATGTCATGTTATAGAAAATTGTGCAATAGAAGTAATGGGGTATATAGAAAAAATTGGAGTTAGGGACTCCAGTTTAGCAAACTTGTCCATTTCTGGTCAGTTACAGAAATGCCAAGTTGTCACAAGTGAAATTTCCTAATGTATTGTATTCCTGGATCATTGTGGAGTGGAACTTATCCAGAACACAACTCTGTGCCATTAAACTTTGTGAAACTTCCAGAAGTTATTTTTGGTGCAAGTAAAATCTTTTTTTTTGAGGGGGTCTCTAAAGGTCTGGAATGCTCCGAATAGCTGGAGGGTTTGCTGCGTCTCTGGTTTCAGGGAGAATGAGGGGCAGAAACTCTGAGATCCTCTCACCTCTCCCCCCACTTTTCAAATGGAGACAGGGTGAACTTGGATCAGGCATAACTTGGGGATGGGTAGCGTGGGGAGAAATGAGGATCACCAGTGGTCCATTCTTAGTTTCACACCACCCCCCCTTCCACACACATACACCCTCTCTTGTAAAATTGGCATGTGTTGAAGCTTCAGATAGCCAGCTACTGAGCCTCTGCTTAAAAAAAAGGCACTGCTAACTCTGCAACACTTGCTGGACATTAGATTCAGAGTCCCTACAGTGTGGAAAGAAGGCCTTTGGCCCAACAAGTCCACACCGACTCTGAAGAGTAACCCACCCAGACCCATTCCCCTACCCGATATTTACCTTTGACTAATGCACCTAACCTACACATCACTGAACACTACAGGCAATTTAGCATGGCCAATTCTCCTAACCTGCACATCTTTGGATTGTGGGAGGAAACCGGAGTACCCGGAGGAAACCCATGCAGACACCAGGTGAATGGGCAAACTCCACACAGACAGTTGCCCAAGGCTGGAATTGAACCCAGGTCCCTAGTGCTGTGAGACACCAGTGCTAAACACTCAGCCACCATGCTGCCCATCACCGTACCTGCACCTTCTTCCACTCCCTATCTCTCTCTCTCTTCCCACTCCTCGACCCCCAACCTCCCAACTCTGTGCATGATCCCAGTAAGCATTCCAGCAAAATATTCCAATGTTCGCTTCCCCTACCTTAGATGCAGACAAAAATAAAAAATGACATACACACAGACAACAACCTGTTACAAGAGATGTGCCAGCGGAATAAATTACAGCAAGCTGGAAATACAGGGAATGAAATCATGTAATAATGAACAGGAGCTGGTTTTATCAAAAAAAATCTGCAATTCATAAATCTTGTTACAGCCAAATCATGTTTACGAAACTTGCATTACAGGAGAACTACCTATAGAGTACAAAAAAATGGAAAAGATACCAGGACTGCCCAAGACTTTTTTGTTATATAGCATGCAAATTTGTCCCTCAAGCCTGTTACCAGATAGGCCAGGATAATTATCAAACTTACAATCTCAAATGTATAAGGATTTAATTATTTGTAAATATAACATCAGGTTAGTTGAACCTAACAGTTGTAAATTTCCAACAAGTGTTGGAACAACCATTCTGAATTTCAGCTCATAGAGATATATTGCAAATTGAGATTTTAGTAAGTTTACTCCTCAACCAGTTAATGAATTTGATTTCAAGTTGGGAAGGGAGGGAGAAGAAGAAAAAGAAAGCCTCTCCTTCTGTGAATTACATTTCCAGATACATCAAGAAACAAATGGGAAACTACTCGAAATTATGAGACCAAAAACTGATATTGGTATCCTCACTAAATGCAGCAGACCATATTTGCAAGCAGCAACTAGAAATATAATTTTAAAAGTCTTTTTCGATAAAATGTGTGAGAACAAATTCACATTTTCACAGAAAGAATTTTAGATGTAGCTATTTATTTATTCATAAACAGTTTGTTGTTGCAGTTTTTTATTTTTTCATTGTAAAGAAGGTAGATGATACAGATTCAAGGAGATAGATAATAGTGTTTCAAAGACATAGATAATGATTTTCTATTACCTACATTTTGTAAATAGTTACAATATTATGTGTTTTTGCACATTTTTGTTCAATAAATACATCCAAAGCATTAGAAATGGAAAAACATCTGAGTGATGCTTCTGGACTGAGATATTTTGGAGATAAAATAATATTCCAGTAACCACAAAGGTAATTAACAGGCAGAGTTTTCTTATTGTTATCCTGAATATGCTATTCATCATTTAGACATTTCAGCTCAATAGTAAAGGCTCCCTAAAATACATAGGCATTTGGTTCAATTTGTAGATCAATTTAAGATATCAGATCTTAGAAATCTAATTAAAAATTATGGGAAAGACCAAAAATGAAAATTTTATGGTTAGCATCCTAGTGAAAAGGTGCCTACTGCATATTTCTGTTCGTCATTTCCATTTTCCTTTGAGTTGTTACTTGATTAAGCATTTAATCTGGATCTTAATGAATACCTTTTGTAGGCCTGCTTTAGTATCCAATTCCACTCTTTATAATTGCTCAATAAAGGAAGCTATTAGAACACACAATCTAGGATTGAAGAAAAGTGATTTAAAGAGAAAGAAATTTGGTTACGTTGCACCACTGGAGGCACAGTACCACCTTTCAGAGGGTCCCTTGTGTCAGTGGCTTCCAGTGCCGCCCGCATGGTGAGCCCTAATCAAAGTGGTGTCTGCACAGGCATCCATAGTGCATACAATGTAGCCTGTGAAGAAACATTAACCTACTGTTGCAAAACTTAACCAGTTGATGCAATACCACAATTTTGAATTTGATCAATGTTCATCCTAGCAACAAATGTATGTATTTTTGTGCAAAAATCAACCATGAATCTGCAAGATGGAAGCTTCATTACTTAAAAGGTCAGAGATTCAAATCGCAGGCAGGTTTTTTTGACAACCGTTTCTATAGTAAAGTAATTAGAAGTACAAACAATTATTCCAGAATGCAATAGTGGCATTCTTGTGTGACAAAAACCCTGTATACAAAAATGGCGGCACGGTGGCTCAGTGGTTAGCATTGCTGCCTCACAGCGCCGGGGATCCGCATTCAATTCCCACTTCGGGCAACTGTCTGTGTGGAGATTGCACATTCTCCCTGTGTCTGCGTGGGTTTCCTCCGGGTGCTCCGGTTTCCTCCCACAGTCGAAAGATGTGCAGGTTAGGTGAATTGACCATGCTAAATTGCCCGTAGTGTTCGGTGGATTAGTCATGGGAATGGTTCTGGGTGGGTTGCTCTTTGGAGGGTCAGTGTGGACTTGTTGGGCCGAAGGGCCTGTTTCCATACTGTAGGAAATCTAATCTAATCACATAAACAACACTTAAAGTGTTGGTGACCTAATCACCTTATAGGCAACGCACACTTTAAAAGAATGCACTTTAGAAACAGTGTTCCCAAATCACCCAATTGTGTTACAGCCAATTCGCAAAAATGCGTTATGGCAGAAATGCCTGTACTTTGGGGAGTTTTGGAGGTCTTTTGTCCAGAGTATTTAGATTTGCTGGAGAGTGTTGCTGTCCTTTACATGAAAGGGAGAAGTATAGTTGGCTTATGTTCCCAAAGACTGCGACAGCTGGTGGGGTACAATGACAGTGCTTCTTAACTTGCACCACAAAAGGGAATGGAGGAAATGCAAATTCATCTTGTTTGCTAATTTGGAGCGAGGCTCCTGCTTGATTCTTGAAATTTGGAATAGGTTTATATGGAAGCCTTCTGTCAAAGACATTAATTAATTTATTTTAAATAGATGAACTACTTCACTCAGTTAACTGAAAAAAAAGCCACATAAATGTGTTAAGTTCATTGGCTAATACTGCTACCACTGATTTCACGGCTGTAAAGTAGTTTAATTCACAAAGGAAATGAAATGCAAATAACAGAAGCCGTGGAACAAAGTGAAGTCTTGCAGAAGGTATTATCTTGTGAAATTCCAGTAAATCATCAGGAAGGCAAATAATTGGATTGAGGTTAATGAGGTTCCACTGTATCAGAACTGAGCATCTGTCACAATCCCCTATAAAATAACAACCAATTTACAAATTCTATTATTACAGAAATCAATTCTCTCTCTCCTCTCTCTCTCTCTATATATATATGTATATATAAATAACATTGATATATTTATGTGAAATATAACTACACACCTTATTAGCTTCGAAATAATTACCATTGTTATAGTCACCAGCAGGGTTTAGATGGTTTGGACTCATGTACAGCTGATTACCTTAGAAGATGGCTCAGAAGTAAAATTTAACTCCATTATCATTAATCAACTCAATGTTGTTCACAAGATCAAAGATTTTGATTTACTCCTTTACTGTCTTCCATGGGTCAGTTGCCAATTATTAAATGACTCATAATAAAGTTTTTTGTGTCCAATTTAATGAGTCTGCTGGTGATTTGTGCATTTGGATAAGAATTGCTGCTTGGTGCAAATGTGTGTTTTACATCAGGCATGTTAGCTGTCTTTAATGGCTTCACTTTGTCACAGGAGGTACTTGTTTTTTTTCCAATTTCTTCAGGTCTTAATTACATTTCTCGAAAACAAAAGCCACCATACCTATCCCACACAACTAACAGTCTGTTCATACAGGTTAATATATGTAATCTCTTGATTGACAGGACTTCCAATTGCATTTAAAATAAGGTTCTGTTGTCTATGAAAGTGACATCAAGCAAGTGTTTAGCTGTTCTAATTTGCATATCAATAGCCTCTGGTGTACACTTAGAATGATCAATAACATTTCTTTCTCTTTTTCCATTTCCTAAGGGAAGAATCTACCTTTCAAAATCATTATACAGCCAACCATGCCTAATTATTTCAAGTTCATTTGGATCGCATACATCTTAGGTAATACAACTATCTATTATGGGGACAGAAAACAGATTTGGAATCTTTTAAAGGAAGAAATAATTTAAGACTTGGAATGAGGTCACAAAACTTTCCATTGATTGACCTTCCTGCATTCAGAATAAGTATGAAGATCTCTTCTAGACATCCAGAACTTCCAGTGATGAATGGATGAGTGAATCCTATTGACTTCTCTTGCATACAACAGCTAATGTTTGCATTGCAGGTTTTACAATTAATGGTTATTTTGTGCAATACATTATTATATTCTTCCCTTCTGTTTGTAATTATTCAGTTTTGTTCATTCTACAGATATGAATAAAAAATGGGAAAATGTTGAGATGGAGGAAATTTGAAATAAATACATAAGTGCTAGAAATACTCAGCAGGTCTGGTAGTATCTGCAGCGAGAGAAAAACAAAGTTTTTTTTTAGTTAAATATGACTTTTTGAATATAGTTTTTGGAGAAGAGTCATAATTGACATGTAATATTAACTCTTCATCTTCATGTTGGTCACAAGGACCCTGACCGCAAAGTAAAACAACTTCCTTTGGATTCTGCAGGATCCCCGCGTTTAGCTCTTATAAAAACATAACAACACAAGAACTCGGAGCAGGATCAAGCAATTCAGTTTCTTTTGCATGCTCTGCCACTTAATACAATTGTGGCTGATCTCATCTTGGCCTCAACCTCATTTTCCTGCCTGCTCTCAATAACCCTTTAACCCAATACTAATTAAAAATCTATATAGCTCCTCTTTAAGATTACTCATGGTCCAGTGCAGTATTGAGTAATGAATTCCACAGATTCACAACCCTTGAGTGGTGCAACTTCTCCTCATCTCTGTTTTAAATCTACTATCTCTTATCTTAAAACTATGACCTCTTATTCTAATTGTTCCACATGGTGAAACATCTTTTCTACATCTACTTTGTCAATCCCCATTAGCATTTTATGTACCTCAATTAGATCTCCTCTCACTCTTCTAAACTGCAGAGAGTATTGGTCTGAACTTCTCAATCTCTCTTCATAAAATAAGCCCCTCATCATTGGAATCAATCTAGTGAACCTGCTCTGAACTGCCTTCAATGCAACTACATCCCTCCTCAAGGGACCAAAACTGTCAGCAATAATTCAGGTACGGGATCTGACTAATGCCTTGTACAGTTGCAGCAATGCTTCCTTAGTTTATGCTCTATTCCTTTCAAGTCAACTAACAAAATTCCATTTTCCTTCCGTACTACCTGCTGTACCTGCATTCTGGCTTTCTGCATTTCATGTATGAAGACATCCAAAGTTCTCTGCACTAAAGCACTTTGAAGTTTCTCTTCATTTAGCTTATAGGTTATCTTTCGATTCTTCCGAATAAAATGGATAGCCTTACACTTATCCACATTAAACTCCATCTGCCAAATTTTGGCCCATTCACTTAACCTATCCATTTGTAAAACTCTTTTTTTATTGCAATTTACTTTGCCACTTACTTTGGGTTTGCATAATGGCTGCTTGGTCAGTGAAAATCCAGAAGACTGATTACATGTAGACCTCGATTTTCTCACAATTCATGGACACTTAAAGTTAAATTTAATGTAATTGACCTCAAATTGGGGCATTCTAAGCTTTATCTAATCTAAGATCTTCTTGCTAAAATGCATAACCCACCTTACGTTCCATCTGTCAAATTTTCAGCCACACACTTAACTAGTCTGCAGTCTCTTTGTGTCATCTTCATCAACTGCCTTGCCACTTATTTTTGTGTCATCCAGAAGCTTGGCTATAATATAATCATTTTTTTTATCTAAGCAATTAATATCTATTGTAAGTAATTGTGGCCTTAACATTGATTCTATGACACTCCACTGGTTACTGGTTGCCAGCCTTAAAAAAAGACCCTCTAATCTTATTCGGTGTCTTCTATTAATTAGTCAATCCTCTATCCATGCTAATACACCACCTCCAAGACCATGGGTTTTCACCTTATTAAGTCAATTCATGGTTGGCACTTTATCAAATACTTTCTGAAAGTCCAAATATATTACAGTCACGGCTTTCTCTTTATCTATTCCTTTCAAAGGATTCCAGCCAAGATTTCCCCTTCATGACGCAAGGTTGACTCAGATTGATCATACTTTCTATTACTTTCTTTATTATAGATTCTGGTGTTTTCCCAATAACAGATATTAAACTAATGGACTTATCGAGAACTGCTTTTTGTCTCTTTTTCCTTTCTTAAATAAAGATATTATATCAGCACTTTTCCAATCCACTCTACTTTTCCAGAATCTAAGGAGTCCTAGAAAAGTATTGCTCGGGCATCCACTATCCAGAAACTACCTTCTTTAATATCTTTGGATGCACCCCACCAGGTCCAGGGGACTTACAGTCTTTCACGCCATTAGTTTCCCTAGTACTGTTTTGACATTAACGGTTGTTGTATTTATTTCCTGTTCTTTTGCCCCTTGATTATTCAGCAATTTTGGAATATTATTAATCTCTACTACTGTGTAGACTGATGCAATGTATTTATCCAACCCTCTGCCACTTGCTGGTTTCCCATTATTACTTCCCCAGCCTTGTCTTTGTCTATTTTATTTTCAGCAGAGCTCTTTTTATTCGTTACATTGGCACAGACAGAAAATGATTACAAACAGCAACTTCTGCAACCTCTCTTTCTGCAAGTGCTATCCAATGGGAGTAACGTCTTCAATCTGGCCGATTTTCATCTCAGAGCGATCCAGAGCTCTCAAAGAGGAGGGGGCAACATGTCTGGGGTCTTGGTCCTGTTGCCTCCAGTGGCATGTAGCTCAATATGTAGGGCAATGATGCCTCTCTGGGACATGTCTTTAGCATCCAACATGGCAACAGATGGGAAGGGGTCATCTCTGTCAGCCTTCACCTTCAATCCACCAGCGATATTGCAGATAGATGTTTACTTGGACCAAAGTATCATTGATAGAAGCAAACATATGGCAGACTCTGAAAACATTCTCACCCTCAGCCACCTCTTAAGTAGGACAGACCAATGCTCGCACAGAGAGCAAATCATTAGTGAAGGAGCCTTCTACTAGATTTGAGTTTTCATCTTTTTTTCCCATTTTCTCATATGAATGCTGACTCAAGCTATGATACTCACCATACAGAATCTTAGAATCCATACAGTGTGGAAGTAGTCATCAGTCCAACACAGCCACACCAACCCTCCAAAGAGCATCCCACCCAGATGTACCCATCAACTTGAAGATTTATATTAATGGTCAATTGTGAGATGAAAATATGACACATTTTCATCTAGTTATTGTACGCATGTGTTAAGATGGACAAAGCACAGCTTACTACAGTGCTGCTCAGGTTATATTCAACTTAGCTAAGATCCCATCCTTCACGATCCCATATTATCATAAATGGGATTTAGCTGGCCAGTGTACATCTGCAGGAGTAGTTTGGAGCTGGAATTTATTGATTTTTCCAGTGCTGTTTCCACTTAATTTGAATAAGATACATGCTTTTTTAGCAAGGTTTCTGCTAGTTATCCATCAACTTATATCAGTTGAAGCACAACAAATTAGAAATTATTTCTGGCCACAAATATTAGAATTCTTAAGTATGGTAATACAGATACACATTATAAAGGTTTCATTCAACTGGACAGACAAGTATAAGAGTCTATGATCCTTACACGGGAGTTAATTTGACAATAGCCAGGTACTAGACATTTTTTTGCTCGTGTTTTGATCATGGTTTGTTAATTGTCTAGAGCTCTTCCTGTTTATTAATCTTCTTGTTACAAGAACAGTACCATACCATTATACTGTTCAATCAAGACTATGACATTGTTGCACAGACCTCAACCACTTCACAAATGTTCCTGCTCATTAGTTTTGAACCCAGTTTGAATTTGAATTTGAATTTAATTGAATTTATTGTCACGTGTACCGAGGCACAGTGAAAAGCTTTGTCTTAGGAGCAAGACAGGTAGATCACCTAGTTAAATAGCATAGATAAGCAAATAATAGGTAAACAGAAGCAAAAACAAAACACACAAGTACAGGCAAATGCTAAGGGTTTGTGAGTCCATTCAGTATTCTAACAACAGTAGGGTAGAAACCATTTTGCTGGTACATGTGCTCAGGCTTCTGTACCTTCTCCCCAATGGTAGAGGTTGTGGAAAAGCATTGCCAGGGTGGGATGGATCTTTGAGAATGCTGGCAGCCTTTCCTTGACAGCAGGCCGGGTAGATGGATTCTATAGATGGGAGGTTGGCCTTTGTGATTGTCCGGGCAGAGTTCACCACTCTCCGATCTTGAATGGTACAGGTAGTGATACATCCAGACAGAATGCTCTCAATGGTGCAACAAAAAGGTTGGCAAGGGTATTCACCGTCATGCCAAATTTTCTCAGCTGCCAGAGGAAGAAGAGACGTTGCTGTGTCTTTGCACATTACACACTGACCTGGTCCATAACTTGGGTGCTCTCATTTATATTCAGTCAGGTTTTGTCCCTTCCATCAAAACTGAGGTAACAATAGGATGTACAGGTCTATTGTCTGAGTTTAGTTTTTCAGAATACAAAGATTAGCCCTTTGCCTTACATATGTAGTTTGATTTCAAATAGCTGGGTTTGCTATGGAACTATGTGTGAAATGCATACAATTTCTTTGCAGCAGTCAAACTATCAAAATATTAATAGTTAGCAATGAAGAATGGCTTGTGGCATCCTCTCCAGAGATTCAACTGGACAGTTTACAGACATTAATCTGTAAACAACAACATTTAAAATCATATTACCACATGCTCACAAAAAAATCAATTTGTCAGGCATTTGTTGAATTTACATAAAATGAAGTTTTAAAAAGCAGAAGATAAAACTGAAAATGTTCCTTTGTCTGCATCCTGTCACACAGGGTCACCTAAAAGCATGATGTAAGATCGGTTGGGATCAGAATGTATGAAGGATTGGCCTGATATTCTTTTTGTTCAAATTCCAGTGCTGGAAACCCAGCAATGTGTCCTATAAAATATTACTAGTGACAGTTTATTTTGCACACTCAGTGGGATTTCTCATTATGATTGATTGCATGTCAGGTTAGTTTCCAGTTTATTCCTATTAAGAGTATAACTAACATGATTGTCTCAACAACCTGAATAGAAATTTATGATCCAAAAGAATTTTCCACCTGCAATCATAACATTAGCTGATCTTCTAACGCTCAACCACAGGCCGTACTGTTAATTATCATTTTAATTGTGAATTTCTGATAACTGTTTTCGCTGAGATTGGGCAAATTATTAGTGTCACAATTTATTGATGATTTGGAGGTGCCACCTGACGAAGGAGCAGTGCTGTGAAAGCTAGTGCTTCCAAATAAACCTATTGGACTGTAACCTGGTGTTGTGTGATTTTTAACTTTAATTTACTGAGTTAGAAATCAAGTCCTATTATCCTGCAGTGTCCCAAATGTGATACGATTTAATCAAGCTGCCCAAAGTTCTCAACTTTCAAGACTGATGAACCTAGATTAAAAGAAAACATTCATTAGATTTCAGTACTTAACAAGAAAAATCCATTGATTCCAGACAGATTGTTTTTTTAACAGGAAAGAAACATGAATTACTACCCTATAATTCTCTATAACATACGCTGCACCTCTTTTAAAAAAATACATACACATACAAGAAGAAACACAAAGAGACAAGGTACGATACAAAGGAAGGAACAAAGAAAAAGTCTTCAGTTTCCTTTTAACATTTTGACGAGGATGTGAGGTTGTGGACACAATAAGTCTCACACTTCTGTTCACTGTTTGAGGTTGACCCTCTCTGAAGGTGATTTTCAGAGAGAGAGAGTGATGAGCTAACTGCTTGCAATGTTCTTTCCGTCTTCACTCACAGAAGGGAGAGACAAAGAGAGAGTTGCTTCCTTCTTCACAGGCTGAATGTTTCTGCTCTAGAGCCCAAACACAAAGCTGCAGCTATTCATGCAGGAGCACATTACAGCTACAATATTATGAGTTCCTGAACATATTTACTGATCCTGATTGAAAAATCAATCAAAAGTCTATCACTGGGCAAAGCTGCTCTGATTGTTGTGGTTCCATAAAAAGGAATTTTCCAAGTATTTATTGTGCAGTATGAGATTTCATTTAATAGCTATTACAGCAGTACTTAACCTTCCAAAATTTTAACACATGGAAGCAAAAGGAAGAAAATAAAAACACAGAGGTTACACTGCCCAATGAACTGCTGTCAACAATCAGGATTGTGACAGGAATACTCCCCACTTGCCTGGATGAGCGTGGCTCCAATAACACTCAAGAAGCTTGACACCACCCAGGAGAAAACAGTCCACTTGATTGGCACCACTTCCAAGTGCATCCACTCTTTCCACCGTTGATACTCAGTAGCAGCAGCTGTATGTACCATCTACAAGATGTACTGCAGAAAGTCTTTTGAGAGTGCCTTCCAAACCCACAACCACTTGCACCTGGAAGGAGAAGGGCAGCAGATACATGGGAATACCATGACCGACAAGTTCCTCTCCCAGCCACTCACCATCCTGACTTGTAATATATCGGAATTCCTTCACTGTCACTGGGTCAAAATTCTGGAATTCCTTCCCTCAGGACATTGTGGGTCAACCTAGAGCACATGGACTGCAGTGGTTCAAGAAGGCAGCTAAGCAGCACCTTAGCAACTAGGTCAGGCAATAAATGCTGGCCAGCCAATAATGCCCATGTCACATGAGTGAATGGAAAAATACAGAAGTATTGTGAGTCCTTAAGATTTTAAAGGGGTGGTGATGTGTAAAAAGGAGACACAACACAAGGCAGATGCTGTGAGCATCCATGTAAACACAGAGTGAGTCAGCATTGAGAAAACATACAGCTCAGAGATGCATCATCTATTGATGTCCAAGATGGGTGCCTGCCCCTACACACAGTGGCCTGCCAGCAGCATTGCAATGAAAGGTGCTAGTGAGCTCTAAAATTCTGTTTTGAACTGATGAGCCACAGTATAAATGAGTTGGAGACGTGCCTTTACGGTGTGGTGAGGGTGGTGCTTTGCTAATGCCAGCCTCTGTGAATGGAAGGTGAAGGTGGTTGCTTCCTTGGATCATTCCCTGAGATGTTTGGGAATTCTGGCCACATTGAAGAGGATGCCAGCAATCTGCAGCTGTTAGGTGACCATTCTGACATTGATGTTGAGAATTTCTACCTACCTGGGAAAACAACAGCCTCTATGTAAATGAGGTATTAATGAGACAAAATTGCATGCAAATAGACCCTTCACTGCTTTCCAGTGGTATCTAGTTGTTGAAACTTTATGTAGAAAACAGATCGTGGTCTCAACATTAAGAATCTTAGTTTTCCATTCTCACCATATTATGCCAACCACCTTGCCCTTGTGCATATTGTTCAGGGGCTGGGAGAGTTCTACTTTTAGTTTAGTCCATTTGAGAAGAGTATTTTCTAATTGTCCAGGTTAGCATGCATCAAGCTGTGGAATAGTTGTGTCTTGAAGATTTAAAATGAAATCCTCAGTCTATATGGAAGATGAGCAGGCTTCCCACTCCACTCTACAGATACTGATAGAATGGGTCCAGACCACGGTTTCTTACAAAATTAACAATGAAATGTTATTGACCCTATAACATGAGTTGACTACATTCCTCCAAGTAACCAGAATGAAATCAAACTGAACTCTTATTGTCAGCTTGATGAATATCAATATGATGGCTCAGACATAATATATCTGGAATATTAGTACCTTAGGATCAAAAACTTTGACTAGTTTCTTTGCATCAGAGTAGATGTGGTTTTAATACCTAGCTGTGCAGCTCTGGTCATAACTGATACAGTCATAAAATGAGATTAGATCAGCAAAGTTAGATGGTTGGTAAATTGGAAATGTTTGACTAGATTATACAATTTAGACTGTTTATATTTGTAACATTTCTAAATATTGTGAAAATAAACCCCTCTGTGAGATTCATGCACAGTCAGCAACTTCAAGTAAGCCTGAAGTTAATTGACACCACGATGACAATTATACTCTCAGTGAATCTATGCCACATAGTCAGGCTGAACTTACTTTTTCTGAACTAAGTTAACTTAGCTTCATGTGATTAATTTGACATATCGATGCTTTGCTTTAAGAGGTTATGTAAAGTTATTTCAACATTAACTTAACATGAAAAGAATAACTGATTCCAAATGCCATCTTCTGTTTAATTCACTCATGAAGTGGGTAGAGCTGGCTGAGCATTTGTTGGCAATCCCTATTTCTTGAATTGCTGCAGTCCATTTGATGCAGGTAGACCCATAATGTCATTGGGGAGGGAGTTCCAGGATTTTGACCAATGCATTAATTTGATTGAAAATGGTGGTGAGAAAGGAGGTGTGTGTGTGTGTGTGTGTGTGTGTGTGTGTGTGTGTGTATGTGCGCGCGCGCGCAATGGTCCAGTTAGTTAAGTTAGCTATACATCTAGCATGTGGTTCCAAATAGCACAAACAGCATAGGCTTTATACTTCTTACGGCTGATGTAGATCAAAAGTCTGCCTCCGCATATTGCCGAACATTAAAATTACTACATAAACCATGGTTAAGTGACCTTAAATAATCAAGGATGCAGACTGTAGAAGAAGAAGAAAATGGTGGAGAAAACAACATGAATGTTTAAAAATTCTATTAAAATGTATATTTAAAGATCATTGGAGCAATAAAGTTGAGCACAAAGAATTCTTACCATATGCATAAAATTTCCAAATAACCCAGGAATTTTCCTCCAACTCTTTGCAACAATTGCTCAGTTAATGTGCTTTCCTCAACCAAATGACCAAACACTGTTATTTCAATCAGTTTCATGTCACCATTTTCACTGAATGCAAAGTGAGCAAAGGAAGTATAGCTCCCATCCATTGGAAGCAGTCTGATTTTTATAGATGGTACTTGTTGCTATTTCATCAATAAATTGTTCATCCACGTGAGAAACCGAAACCTTTTTTGCAGAGAACCGGGGTAAAACAGAGCATAGATAGTGCAGATTTTGGACTTTTTTTGCAGCTGAAAATCATTACTGTTCCTTCTAATACCAGAAATATAACCCACCAACCCACTGCAAGGTTGGCTTCATGCTGCCAGGTATCATGTAAAATGCATGCTGTGTCCATTGGAACTTCAAATTACACAGTGATTTTATTGAAGTTTATTGAACCCTGATTTGCATGTCTGATAATGCACCTACCTGTGAATGCATGGGTTACCCATTTTTTAGGTCCCAAATAAAATGGCAGTATTGTTGGCATCTGTGGAAATAGCAGTGACTATTTAGTTGTACTATCGCTCACTGTTATTCAACATGGGGATAAAAATCACTATCACTAATTGAGTTTTATAAATTTAGAACTCAGTGCTTCAGAATGGGTGCCTATAAATTTGACATTGAAAATGTTTGGCTGAGATTAGCAGGTTTGTTGATTTGTAGAGGAAAGAGGACTCTATTTTCTAGACAATCAAGTTCTTGAAAAGATTGCTGTCATCTTTAGTTTGAGAATAAGTGAGCAAACAAGTGAGTGAATTAATGAGTGAGTGGCTAAGTGTTTGAATGAGTAAAGGAATGAGTAAGCTATTCCAAGATTTCAGTGGGAATGTTAATAAAAGGAACACACTGAGTGAATACAGTGGCTTTACAGTTACACATACGTAATCGTGGATATAAATCTTACAATCTCCATGCTCTTAAGCCTCTCAATCAGATTAATCATACGAGGGTTGGACAGTGATTTGTTGTAGCAAGTGATTTCTTATAAGTCTGACCTGTTCAGAAATTCACATTTAGAGCACCCCCTGGGAAATTCTAAGTAGAACTGGAGTATTTGGGCAGCGAATCACACTGCATGCAGTAACTGTAGAAATTTACTGGATTTGGTACAGAATGTCATGTTACAATATATCATTTGATCTCTTCACAAATCTGCCTGATACCATATGAGAAAAAAGTGGCATGGCAGTGAAATGGAACTACTGACTAAACATGTTAGTTTCTGCAGAAAGATTGTCCGCACCATTAAATGCAATGGAATATTTATGTAAAATGGGAACTTGCTTATCATGATAACGTTTACTTCCACATTGCATTACAGTTAGTTGAGTGGAGTGCTGAATATGTAACAACCAGTTTGAAACAGCTAGGGTAAATTGACATGAGATTGAGGTGGGTTGGTGAAATGTGTGCAGTCATGTGGTTGAGGAGGTACGTTGATTGGATAATCAGCCTGGCTTCCTCTTTTGGATCATCACGTAGTGCTCCTTGCTAGAAAATATATGTGCTGCTGCTCAAACGTGTTAATTCAATAAGCTAAGCATCAATATGAAACCTATGGTTAAATAAGGGATCATGGAATCATGGAAATACTTGAGAGTAATATCATGACAAAAGATCAGAGCCCCAAAGTAAGATGGAAATTTTTATATTTTAATTCCAATTTTTTTAAAAGACATTGCAATGACAAAAATCAACTGCAGATTAAATTCAGTGCTCTTTGGGTAAGTACTATGTGATTTCTATGTAATGTCACATTTCTGATGAGTCAGGGAAACATCACACACAGAGAGAGAGAAAATATAAGATGTAATGGGATGAAATAATAAGAGAGCTGACTATCTCTCCTGTTTCACCAGAAAGCAACCTGGTCTGTATGTTTTAATGGAATAAAAGGTGAATAGAAGGGTTTCTCATGATTTGAGGATGCTGTTCTTCCAGCTTGCATTGAATTTTACTGGAGTACTGCAACAGGCTCAAAACAGAACTGTTGGACAGGGAACATGATGGTACATTGAAGTGGCAGGCAACAGGAAATTCAGGATCATTTTTGCGGACTTTAATGCCTTCTTCTACCAAGGCCATCAATAGATAGACAATATCTCCTCAAGATGATGTTCCCAGGCTTTCACATATCTGAGGGTTCATTGCAGTACATAACAATCACAGTGCACTCATTATACTTGCATGCTATGCTCTGGACAACTGGAGCGTAGATTGGGTGGATCTGGGGGGACAATGAGGATCTGCAGAGCCTCAGCATTGTTCCAAATAAGAAAATGAGATCATTGATGAGAAGGAACATTACTTTCGCTGTGCTGCATCACAGCAGCATTGGCTGCAACAATCATGACAGTGCTTCTTTCACAACCACTTTCAAATGAACTGATTTGGGTCAAGACATCACTCACTGACTATAAAAATGGTTATGCTGGAAAGGCAAGCAATCCCTTTAATCCCAAAGGAAAATGCAGTTTACTGGTTTGTCCTTTCTTCACCTTCCCTGTTGTTTAATAAAAATTAATGTAACAAACTGATGGAAGACTTTGCAACATTTGAAGCTCAACTGTTTAATTATGACAATGTGTTAGTGCTGGTATGAGTGCTAGGGAAAGCATAGCTATCCTTCAAGTAGGGATAGAACATTGTGTGGTACTAAGGAGGGCAAGTCTCTCTACCTTCCTTTTTATAGCTGTAGCTAAAATGACAGTCAATCACCCAGGTGATGACATTTACAAATGTGATATTCTATTTACAATGAAGTGTCACCCATGTAATTTCTTTTCCTTTCTCTCTTACTCAGTTTAGTCGTGGGTTCTGGAGCTCAAGAGGAGAAGATCTTGGAATATAGGGTGATGCTGAGAGTCTGGGTCAGACACAGGCTCACCTTCTTCATCTTCACAGACTAAGGTTCACAGGTGGAGGGTCCACGCACCTTTGAAGTCTTTTGAGAGGAGGCTGGCACCACCCTATCCCCTTATGGCAAAGTAACACCTGCAAGGAAGTCAAAATCCTTGGTCCCACTATTGCCTTGCCTTTGGATGCTGTGTTGACAAAGACTACCTATTGAAAAGTCTGCCATTAGCACATAATTTCAAGGGTTAATTGATCATTGCCATGATAAACCTACCTGAAGATTCTTAAACAGCTACTCATATGTTAAGTATTCAGAAGTTGATTGGAATAACTTCCATTGAGACCATACAGTGAGACAAGCAACAGTATAATCCAAGGTGGATTATAACAATGTTGCCCATGTCTCCCTTTCTTCTGGTGACCACTGATGCACAGTAGCTGAAGACTTGCACCTTTTAGGCAAAATCCTTAAGAGAATCAGGAAGGTAAATGTTGGTAGAATATTAGTGAAGCCTTGACAAAGAGTGTGCTATCAATGATTCCCTCGTGTCATTGCCTGCAACAAAAAGCTGCCAGCCTCTGGTTGTCCAGTAGTCCTCAGTGGGCAGGGAAGAGACTTCTAATCCAAGTGCCCTTGACCCCATTGCTGGCCACTAGAGTCTCTGGCTGGCAGGCTTTGCCCAAAGGAGATGTTGTGAGGCTTGCATCGGCACTTGAATCAGTGGGTTATGCCCATCACCTAAACTGAATTCAACCAACAGCATCCCAGGTAGACTTCTGATGTGTATCAAAAGTACTCTTCAAGCACAGTTTGGTCATTTGATCTCGAGCAACAAGTAAAGAGTAGAAGATTGGTTCTAAGTCATGTTTGAAATCCTCATCAACTCATAGATTCAAAGGATCCCTACAGTGTGGAAGTGGGTCATTTGGCCCATCAAGTCCACAACGACCCTTTGAAGACCATCCCATCCAGACCCACACCCCCTCCCCCATCCCTGTACCCCTCCATTTCCCATGGCTAATCCACATAGCCTGCACGTCCCAGGACACAATGGCAATTTAGCATGGCCAATCCGCCTAACCTGCACACCTTTGGACTGTGGGAGGAAATCATAGCACCTGGAGGAAACCCACACAGACACGGGAGAATGTGCAAACTCCACAAAGACTGTCACCCAAGACTGGAATTGAACCTGACGCTGACACTCTGAGGTAAAATGTTAACAACTCAGCCACCATGCTGCCCACAAAATTACTGCCTAGTCGCTGTTAAGAGAGTCATTAATTACAGCTCAAGCCAGAAAAATGGTGTGGGACATCTTTAACAAGCTTAAGGAGATACTTTAATTGGACATCAATGCCTGAATGATCCTTAAGCATCTGTTCATAGTGTGCTTTTGAACTCCTTTCATAAGATGATATCTTGCACCAAAGGGAGGTTACCAAGCTTGCACCTTGGCAATGTTGGAAACCTTTTGGCATCTAAAGTACAGAGGAGAATCCATAGTCAAGGGTTTTCTGAGGGCACATAGCAGTTTGAATGGATGTTTCTGGAATTTTAGTGCCAATCAAGGTGTTGACTTCTATTCTACAAACTGCAGATCCAGAAATCTTGGGCTCATGGGTTTTCACAGTTGATTTCCTTGGAAATTTGTTCTGCTAAGTCTTATGGGCAACATAAAGACTTGTAGATTTACAGTCCATTGAGGAAAAAGAAAAACTAGAGGAATTCATAAACTAAATGTCAGTTTATGAGTTCAAAACATCTTGATAATATTTATTTTTCTACTATTAAAATGGTGATGTCAAATGGTTATTTTAAACGATTTAGTACCTTCATTAAAATAGCAAAGAATTTCCATATGAATATGCTCTGATCTTATAATTTTGTGCAAGATCATTTCATGAATCGCACATATCTTGCAGCCACAGGGGGCACTCCACTTGAGCATGCTGCAGTGCTTGAAAGCATGAGCCTTATGTAGTTTTGATTTATCTTTTCAATCTAAGTTGGTAACTGTGCATTGATCAGCAGCTCAAGTGCCCAGGGAATGCAACAGCATGAGTTTTCATACAGTATACACATTGATGGTGGTGTACAGATGGAGGAGGTTGCTAGAGATAATGGCCACAGCAGGTAGGGTCAATATATCATTGTAATAACATGAAGTTCACTGGAAGCTGATCAGAAATCAACTGAAAGAGCAAAAACCATAGTTTTGAAGAGAGAGTGTAACATGAATTTTCCATTTGCTAGTTTCAACTGCTGGTTGGAGAAACAATGAGAGACCCATGTTGCCTCTTCTTAAGATAGCTTATCATATCTTCTGTCAAACTGAGAGCTGTGGAACCAGCAAAGGCATTCCTTTTCACTTAGTTCCCAGGGGATAAGATTGCAAATGTCAGGAACTGATTGTCAATCAGTGAAGTGTCGCTCCTGTGGTTGGCAGTGCCACAGAGAAGGCTGTGCCTGCTGCCAAATGAACATCCCTAAAACACAGGGATCCAGGAACTGTAAGTTATATAAAAATACAGTACTGTGGATACTGAGGTCTGAAATAAAAACAGAAAATGCTATAGAAGCCCAACAGGTCTGGCATTACCTGGGTAGCAAAAAACAGAGTAAATATTTCGAGTTCAATTTGACTTTTCATTGGAACTAAGTGGAGCTGGGCATCTTCCCCCATCAGTTGGTGATACTGGTCTTCCACATCAGCAAACGTTATATTATCTCACATCATCAGCAACCCACGTGCCTGAATTGTTCTCATTTCCTTAGGAAGCATCAACATTGACTTCACCAGTTTCCAAATCTCCCCTCCCTCCACCTCAGCTCAGATCCAATACTCAAACTCAGCACTGCCCTCTTGACATTTCCTACCTGTCTATCTTCTTTCCCACCCATCCGCTCCACCCTCCCCACCGACCTATCACAATCACCCCCCATCTGCATCTACCTATCGCCTTCCCAGCTACCTTTCCCCCAGCCCCACCCCACCCTCCTATTTATCTCTCAGCCCCCACCCCCTCCACATTCCTGATGAAGGGCTGATGCCCAAAATGCTGACTCTCCTGTTCCTTGGATGCTGCCTGACCTGCTGCGCTTTTCCAGCGCCACACTTTTTGGCTCAGATATCGAAAGAGGTGGCTTTCTCGATTGAGTGAAGGCTCACTTAACTCCAGACTGTTGTGCTTTTGCTGAGATGTTAATGCATGCAGATAAATATCTCAAGATCCAAAGGTGAGAAGGTCAACATTTGCAGGCTGTGAAGATATCCTCAAAACTTTATCACAAAAGCATGAATCAGATTTTTTGATACACACCCAGTTAAGTTCACATGGCTGGCATTTCTCCACCTCTTCTGGCACCAGAAAATTCCACCCTTGCACACTTTCATCTTTATTAATTGAAAAATGGAATTTCCTGCTGTATTGTGCAGGACTCCCACATGTTTGTTTTGAAAGGCTGGCAGAAAGACCAGGACATGAAAGTGTTGACCAGAACAGCCACACATTGTTAGAATAAATTGGATAGAGGCAGAGTCACTGCATAGAACCCAGGACATTTCTAGTCAATTCTAGACAGAGAACGGAGTTTCAGGCAGAATGGATTAGGCTGGTGCCAAACACATAATCACATTGGCACAAGCACAAACTGTGCCTGCGCAATGGATGTAGCAGCACATGCAAACTTTGGATACTTCAACATCAAGAAACACCAGCAAGGCTTGTGACCAATATATTCGGTCTGATTTTACCTGCACAAATGAATGGATTTTGACTCAATTAAAATTGACTTAATTATTGTTTGGGACATTATATTTCAAAACCTTTGATGAGAAAATCTTCATGATACATCCATTTAAACCAGGATCAGTCAAACTACAGATTGCAGCCCTGCTTATGGTTTTGTTTATTGTGACACATGGAGGAAGCTCAAAACATTAGCACTAAACGCTATTTATAAGATATAAATAAAATTATTTTTAGCTTTTATTAACGTTGTGTGGCAGCAAATGTCCCAAAATTCACACATGAAAAACAAACAATAGTCCAAACATTTGCTAATTCATTTCATAATTTTCAGACAACAGAAGCCTGGGATACAGTGAGGCATATAAAACATGTCCATGCAGCAAGGACATAATCATCATTTTCTACTGTTCAGTTATAAGATTTTAGGTGTTGTGAGATGACTGTATTTCATTGCACACCTCAGTTCAAATTGCACAATGGTGCATTATAAGTGTCGAGTTAAAGCAAACAGAGGTTCTGGTTTGATTCTTATTCACCCCCAGCATCATATAAGGTGGCAAAACTGAAGAGGAACACCAGGCATGAAATATTAACTCTATTTCTTTCTTCACAAAAACTGCCAACCCTGCTGAGTTTCCCCAGCATTCTTTGTGTTTGTTTCTGAGCTACAGTTGCATGATTCCCTTATATCTCCCAGTTGTTTCCAAAGGATATTCTGTTATGGTCAACTGCTCAGATTTCCATACGATCTGCTGAACCTGAGCCACATGCTGTCATGAAAACATGTGTTCTGTCATTTTTTTTATATTTCACTGACTGGAAAATTAAATTGATATTTAAGAAAAAGAGTTTTTAAA
This sequence comes from Chiloscyllium plagiosum, assembly GCF_037043375.1. Classification (NCBI taxonomy): domain Eukaryota; kingdom Metazoa; phylum Chordata; class Chondrichthyes; order Orectolobiformes; family Hemiscylliidae; genus Chiloscyllium; species Chiloscyllium plagiosum. The sequence goes on along the minus strand of NW_028270149.1, from coordinate 31,996,001 downwards.
CATTTGAAGCTAAAAGTGACTTGAGCATAAAGCTAATGATGACCACCTCAATTTGCATCATTGGACATTTCATACTTCACTTCATTGGGATGGAGTCACTTGCCTCCAAAGATTCATCAAGGACAATAAATCGGGGTTGACATCAGTAATAGACATATATGATTCCTATTAGCAATGCATTAAGCAACCATCTCAGGTATTCAACTTCTGAAGACAAAATATTATGTCTAACAACTTCACCAAGACTTGTTCGAAGAGATCCCACTCATGAACTGATTTAAGGTGTAATGGCGAATACACAACTTGTCATGGTCTTTGCATCACTGGACAATGACTGTGATAGGCCTTCCCATTGTGTGATTTTTAACCAACTTATCCTTCCCTACTCTATAATCTATTTGTCTGCACGTGAACTTTAAGTGTGTGCATGAAAATGTGACTGTCTTTCATTATTTTCTGAGAATAATTTAAGTTTATAGAGGTTTATAAATCATAAGGGATATGGATAAGATAAATAAACTAAAAATCACACAACACCAGGTTATAGTCCAACAGGTTTAATTGGAAGCACACTAGCTTTCGGAGCGACGCTCCTTCATCAGGTGATTTCGGAGCGTCGCTCCGAAAGCTAGTGTGCTTCCAATTAAACCTGTTGGACTATAACCTGGTGTTGTGTGATTTTTAACTTTGTACACCCCAGTCCAACACCGGCATCTCCGAATCATAAATAAACTAGGTCTTTTCCCCAGGGTGGGGGAGTCCAGAATTAGAAGGCATAGGTTTGGAGTGAGAGGGGAAAGATTTAAAAGGAACCAAAGGGGCAACATTTTCACACAGAGGGTGGTGCATGTATGGAATGAACTGCCAGAGGAAGTGGTGGAGGCTGGTACAATTACAGCATTTAAAAGGCATCTGGGTGGCCATATGAATAGGAAGGATTTAGAGGGATATGGGCCAAGTGGTGACAAATGGGACTAGATTAGAATATCTGGTTGGCATGGATGAGTTGGACCAAAGGGTCTGTTTCCGTACTGTACATCTCTATGACTCCATGACTATATTAAAGTTAACCATTTTTTGTTAAACTACTGAAAACATATTTGATTGTTTATTCCTGATCACATTAGACAGTTAAACTTTCCCTCAGTTTATCATTATACTTTTTTCAAGATAAAATAAAAGCTTGTGCAGTCAAACAGAGGAAAAAGATGGTGCTTTTCAATGCCTTCTTATGCAGCCATAACAATGTCAAGGCGTCTATATTCACAATACTGCTAATTCTTTCGCCAATTCTGTTAACATCAATTTAAAATTCAAACGAAGCTTTAATAAGTAACTGGTAGGCATACATCAGTCAGTTGAAGGGTTGTGTTGGGAGAAATGTTAGTTCTGCGCCTATTTTGTTTTTCTAAAAACCAAAACAGTTTTCTTTTCAATAATTTCAAAGAAATAGAGCATTTATTGTGTTTGTTTTTTGGAACTTATTTGTAAGTATATTTTTATTATCCATTGTTTTCTCTAAAATCTGATGCAATGCAAGGATAATAACAATGCCCAAACAGCAAACCCTTGTTTCAGTCGCTTTCCAGTAAGACAACTGCAGCTGGTGACAAATGTATTGTTCTTCTCTCCAGATAAATTAACTAATCTTCAATAGCAGATACCAATAATTCTGTGGATCTGGCAATTTGCTACTGGAGGTGCAGCTCACTTTCCATCCTATTAAATGTGCAGAGTTGTGGTAGGCACAAGGCACTATTTGCTTCCAATAAAGAAAGCATTTGTGTTAATAATACTTGGAGAAATGATGGCAACAGTCATCTGAAAATAGCTTTGATGACAACTGGTACAGACAAGATGTTTTTGTAAAATGGCTATGTTTTAAACTGTTTTGCAAATTATTAATCTTTTTTCTGTTTGAGTGTTATGGCTTGTATTTGCTGTTACTCTATAACTTTTCTTTCTGTGTCTAAAAGGACCAGTTCTCTGAATACGTTCACCTAAACAGTTCCATAAATCCAGTTTTCAAACTAGGGTCCCTTGGGCTCCCCAGTGTCATCATACTTCTATATGTTCAGTGTTGATCTACTGTGAACTTACAAAAGGAAAGCTAGATAATTGCATGAGGGAGAAACAAATAGAATGTCATGATGGCACTACTATCCTTTATCATGTGCGTAACTGGGTTGGTGTCAGAAATTGGAGGTCAAATATTATTAGAATTTACAGATAATATTACAACTGCAGAATAGCTACTGGCATAAAAGGGTGCATCAAAATACAGGAGGAAAAACATCTTGCAGAATTTACAGATAAAGAGCAAATTAAAATTGGCACACTAAAGTGTTCTGTGGATCATTTTGATAAAAGGAATAAATGGGCTACTTAATTCTTGGAAGGTATGAAACTAAATGTGTTGAAGTGACAACAGATCTGGCAATGCAGATATATAAATCATTAAAAAGAGCAACACAGGTTGATTACACCAGCGAGTGAAACATAGGGTAGTACTTTACAACCTTATGATGATGACTTTGAAAACTTGCCTCCACTCTTTCTGCCTATCCAAATGGCACCCATTTTGGATGTTGTTAATCAATCCATTCAGACATGTAATAACACACCTCTGGATCATATGGGAGTACCGCTGTGCATTGGCTAGGAATCAAACACAGACCTCTTGTGCAACAGACAAGTCTTCTACCACTGAGTCACCAATAGAACCACTTCCCTTTCATATTATGCTGGGCAGTGGAGACACATTGTAGCCTTTTCACCCTTGGTCCTATTGAGGCCCTTACACAGCCAAGTAATGGCAATTTAAATGATTCATCTTGATATGCCACTTCTTTACACAGTATGAATCCCAGGCCAAGCAGGTAGGTTAGCAGGTTTTAATGCACAAACTGGCATAATTTCAATGAGCGAGGACAATTTCAAAGTTTGCAAATGACACCAAACTTGAAAGATTTGTCAAAAAAAATGAAAGAACTGCGGATGCCAAATATCAGAAACAAGGATAGAAATTGCTGGAAAATTGGCACATGAAGTTCAATGTCTGAATTTTGGAAGGATGAACATTGAAAGACAAAATTAAATAAGAAGTACAATTCTAAGCAGAGGAATCCAGTTCAGGGACACAGGGACCTGGGTGTTTTATGGCACAAATCATCGAAAGTAGCTGGATAGATAGGTCAGTAAGAGATTGTGGTGCTGGAAAAGCACAGCATGTCAGGCAGCATCTGAGGAGTAGGAGATTCAACATTTCAGGCATAAGCCCTTCATTCCTGATGCCCAAAACATCGATTCTCCTGTTCCATTTTGAAATGAAATTGCTCATTGGTTTGGATGGTGCTATCCAATGTCCTTTGATGCATTTTCGCAGTACATCTTATAGGTGATACACATTGCTGCTCCTGAGCATTGGTGATGGAGGGAGTGGGTTTTTGTAGATGTGGTACCAATCAAATGGACTGCTTTGTCCTGGATGGTGTCAAGATTTTTGTTCAGCTTCTTCTATACTGTAAAACAGCTGTGATTCTGTGACTCCTACCCTCTCAAATCCAGTACACCACAAATTCTGCTCTCCCTTCCACACCCCCCAGCACCATCCCTGTTCAACTTCACCCCACTCTCTGAACCCTACTGATCATGCCCCACCAATACCCTTGTCCTACCTGAAATCCAGCTTCTGCATATTCCTCTTTTCTAGGTTTTGTCCATTGTCTTGACAGTAGTCACAAATAAAACATGATTTGATTACAAGGCTACCAGCTAGTCCAACTGATCTTCAGTTTTCTAAAGCATGCCTTCCTATCCGGATGAGGACAGAAGTCTCCCCTCTGCGAACTAAAGCCCGGCAATAGGAATTGTTGTCAGTTCTAAGCACCATTGTGTTTGTTCTCCAACTGTTGATGTAATGCCACTTCTTATTATATGGAGAAGCAGGAGAAAGCTATTTAGTCCTCTGAGCCTTTTCTGCCATTTTATAAGACTATGGTTGATCTGACAGCATGTAACCTCAGCTCCACTTTCTTGTTTACAACTTAACTCTTTGACTTGTCATTCAAGAATCTATCAAACTCAGCCTTGAAAATATTCAGTAATGCTGTATGCACAGAACAATGATGGTCTGATAAATATTCTCATCACCTCCATTTGAAATGGGAGACCCCTTATTTTAAGTTCTATCCACTCCTTCTATTCTCTCCCATAAGGGATAAATATTCTCCTCAGCATCCATGCTGTCAGGTTCCCTGATAAGTTCCAAGCAGGCCAAGGAGGCCCAGAGGCCTGAGTATCAACAGCAGGAACTTTATTATGGAGGTGTTTAGTTTATAAGTAGCAAGGATAGACTAAGCTGTTTCCCACCAAAAATGGCTGATAACATCATCATTAAAACACATGATCAAACTCTTAAAGTGACAGTCCACCAGAGACATCCCAGTAGGATCTTCATTGTTTCAATAACATCACCTTACATGTCTCTAAACTCCATTAAATATAGGCACCACGTGTCTAACATTACAATCTTTAGTCACTTAACCTAGCTATATTCTGATGCAGCATCCTTATATCCTTCTCAAAATTTACTTTCTACCAATCTTTGTGCCATCAGCAAATTTAGCAACTATATCTTCCATTGTTTCATCCGAGTCATTTATATTAATTGTAAAACATTGAAGCCCCTACACTGGAATGGGAAAAACTCCAGACTGGACTAGATGGGCACCAAAAACCATTTATCTGACGAGTGTTGACAATCAAGTCTTCCAACATCAGAATTTTACATGGACACCTTTGCAATGAATTGTTCAGACACCTTGAATCTAGGTTATTCTTGTGCTGCTTCTTTTCTTTAAGATACAAATGATGGAGCCATACTACTCTACATGGTGATCAATCTTCTTAATGATAACATTTTACTTCATCTCATGGCCATTTGATGTGGCCATGCTTAAGTTAGCTTCTGAACTAGACCTGAGTAATGCAGTAATGAATGACACATCAAACATATACAGTATTACAGCTCCTGATACATCCATACCTTACAATCATGGGCATTTCATTGTCTTGGCTAATGTTAATTTATTCAGTTATAAACAACAGCACACTTTCATCAGCATGTTATGAATCCAGTGGCTCAAGTTAAGGTGGTGTAAGAAATCCTTGGGTCATATACAGCGAGATTGTCTCTTAAAGGTAAACTGTATTCTAAACTGTGAGATACTATACAACAGTAACATCATAATTTACATTTTGATCAACATATTTGTATCCTGTAACAATGCACCATCTACATCCTCACAACACTCCAAAATGCTTCACAGCCAATTAATTATATTCATGTGCAGTCACTTTGGTTGCCAATTTTAATTAAATATCATCAATGTAAGATCCTGACTCCAACCAAACAATTCTTTTCTCTGTCTCCAATCTTTCAATAACCAATAAATCAAAATCTTCAAACCAGTAGAAAGAGAAACTGATTTTTTTTTTCTGGATAGCTCACAACAGGAGATTGATGTTCTATTTCATGGGACTATAAGACACTCCTGGATAGCTGTCAACCTCTGACACGCTGACAGCATTTCCTTATCAGGCACCTGTGGGTTTATCCTCTTCAATCAATCCCTTATCAACACCATTTTATTATGAATCTCCACTGTTTCTGTTCAATTGCACTTTGCTTTTGAGTCAATTTTCAAAATCTATGTGCAGCATTTCATACGATTTTCCACCGTCTACTCATGATGTTGGTTCCTCATAAAAATGTCAAGAGAGTGAATCTTTCTGAATTAAAATCAACTGACTTTTATCTTTTATATTATTCCCAAGAAGGTAGCACTCAAATGTGCACCTAATAATCAACATTATTATTTCATAGATTTGGCTGTAAGACTAATGTTTGTGTAATTGTAGCTTGTGTTCTTGTAGTCTTCCCCAGTGAATGAATCACACAAATATATGAAATGTCCTTTGCACTTCCCTAATTTATTCTTAATTGTGTTCTTTCAGGTTATTATCTTCTCCTTGACTTTTCTCTTGGTGGTAAAATTTCTTGTTGTTTTGTTTACTCTCTGCATCCATTTACATTTCCTGTGTGCATGACTGATTATCTTTTGACATTCTCCTTACATTTCTGTATCATTATTCTGGTTCATCCTCCTATCTTGTCTATGCCTGCTTTATGAAGCTCATTTTTCTCCCTTATTTCAGTTCTGATTTTATAAGGAATTCATTTAGACTGTTGTTTTATGAATGTACGCTTAAGTTAATCAGTAGTAAGTGTTTGTCTTACACTTTTCCTGATACATCTTAGAAGTTATTTCATTTGTCGTGTATTGTGGCTCTCATAATCAATTGTTCACATTCAGTCTGACCTTTAAAATTGTTGATCCTTTATCTCAAAATGTATTAAATACAGTCATATAGTCATTACAATCATCCAACCATTACATTACCCGAACATAACATCAACAGTCATGGTCAATTATCATTCTCAGGTGGATAACTGTCTCTTGTGGACTTCTTAACATTCTAAATCAAGAAGTAATCTTGAATTCATAGGCAGGAGACAATTCTGAGCAATGCACAAAGTAAATGAGTAATGCTGTTAGAAAGTTAAAAGAGGGCTCTTTGCACCTCATGCTAACAATATTTCCTGATTAAAGTGGGACGCAACACCCTACTTTGAAAACTAAGGTCATCAAGTTTGATTGGTTATGCTTTTCAACAATTTAATCCTTATAATTGACTCACTGGTGAACAGTAAAAACGTAGAAAGATACTTTCTAGATCGGTGGGTATCCTGCTGAGACCCAGGACATATTAATGGCATAAATCAGATTCTTTGTTGAGATGTTACTTTTTAATATTTTGTTACTGACAGAAACATAGCTTCCATTAAAATCAAACTCTCACAATCAAATCCCTTTGCTCATTTTTTTCCCTTTTTTTCCATTTCAAAGTCACTTGAATCTGTGTTGCCTACAATATTCACAATTCCTTAGAGGATTTTTTTTGCCAGCTCTACTGAAAATATTATTAATTTTTCCAACACTTTAAGAAGCTTCAACAAAGTTTGTTGCAAACTGTAATATTTACACTATTGTGAACTATTACTGCCTGATAGTTGCCTACTTTGCTTTTAATAGAAACACATCTCTAGCCTACAGTGAGGCATAGCACTGCTGTCTCCCAGCGCTAGAGACCTGGATTTGATTCCAGCCTCGGGCGACTGTGTGGAATTTGTACATTCTCCCTGTATTGGTGTGGGTTTCCACTGGGTGCTCCAGTTTCCTCCCACAATCCAAAGATGTGCAGGTCAGGTGAATTGGCCATGCTAAGTTGCCCATAGTGTTCAGGATTGTGTAGGCTAGGTGCATTAGTCAGGGGTAAACATAAGGTTGGGGAATGGGATGGGGGGGTTACTCTTCGGAGGGTCAGTGTGGATTTGTTGGGCCAAAGGGCCTGTTTCCACACTAAAGGGATTCTAATTCTATTTCTATGCCTCCCGGTAGACTAGAGATGTGTTTCTATTAAAAGCAAAATAGACAACTACCAGGCAGTAATATCTCACAATAGTGTAAATATTGCACTCTGCAACAAAGTGTGTTGAGCTTCTTAAAGTTCTGGAAAAATTAATAACATTTTCAATACTAATATGTGTCATTTCAATTCAGAGGTTTGATTGTGCTTTGCAGTTGAAAACTTAGTTAAAATTTTCTGCTTTGTAATAACAATTTTTACCTCCCAATGGTGAAAATAAAGAAAATTCACACCCTACAACACAAGATAAAATAAAAGGCAGCTATTTTTCACATAGCAAGATTTCATGGATAATAATGAGAGGATGAAATCAGTTTAGTTGTTCATGGTGGTGTTTTTGGAAGAAAAGGTTGTTTGCCAGGATGCTTGAAAAAGTTCACTAGCAGGGTTCTCCGCTACTTCTGCTGGAACAAGTGTCTCCATATATCAAGGACTGCAGTGACTCAAGAAGGCAACTCGCCATACCCCTCTCTGGGGCAATTATGCACATTAGAAATGCTGGCCCAGTCAGCAATATCTAGATCCTATTTATTAATGCAAAATAACACAACTAGAGGATTTGATAGTGATTTGACTAATCGAACAGTACAATGCCTGTTACCTACACTATCCCATAACACTGTCAGCCTTTGGAAGTCGTAAATTTATCAATCTCTACCTTAAGCATACTCAAAGACTAACCTACCACACCCTCCTGTGGTAGCGAGATCCTTGGTTTGCAAGTCTTTGAGTTAAAAAGTTTCTCCTCAGAGCTAAGTGGCATTCTCTTTATTTTTAAATTGTGCCCCTTGATTCTAAATGCCCCAAGCATGGGAAACACCTTACCAGCATCTACTCTATCTATCCATTTAAGTATTTCGCAAGTTACAATGAGATCATCTTTCATTTTTCAAAACTCTCGACAGTACAGGCCTGGTTTACTCAAGCTGTCTTCACGGGACAGTCCAGCCACCCTGTCAAAAATCTAGGAAACCTCTGTTGCCCTCCCTCTATGATAATAAACACATTTTTGAGATAAGGAGATGAAAATTGCACACAGTTCTCCAGGTACAGTCTAGCCAAGCAACTGAAGCAAAACTTCATTACTCCTGCATTCAAATCCACTTGTGATATAGGCTCACATTCCATTAGCATTCCTAAAAGCTAGTTGTTAGCCTTGAGTGACTTGTCGACAAGGACACCCAGATCCCTGTGTATATTTACACTTTCCAGCCTCATACCATTTAGGAAATACTCTGCACATCCGTTCCTACTAAAGTGGATGCCTTCACATCTTCTTACAGTATGTTCCATTACCCATGCTCTTGCCTATTTACTAAGCCTGCCCAAATCCTCCTGAAGTCTCTCTAGGCCTTCCTCACAACACACATTCCCACTTAAAAATCAGTGATAAGGAGAAACATCTTCAGCCAGAGAGTGGTGAATCTGTGGAATTCATTGCCACAGAAGGTTGTGGAGGCCAGGTCATTGAGTATATTTAAGACCGAGATAGATAGGTTCTTGAGTATCAAGAGGATCAAGGGTTATGGGGAGAAAGCAGGAGAATGGGGTTGAGAAACTTATCGGCCATAATGGAATGGCTGAGCAGACTCCTGATGAAGGATTTCTGCCCGAAACATTGACACTTATTCTCCTCGGATGCTACTTGACCTGCTGTGCTTTTCTAGCGCCACACGTTTTGACTCTGTTCTCCCTGGTGGAGCAGACTTGATGGGCTAAATGGCCTAATTACTGCTCTTATGTCTTATGGTCTTATGGTCTTGCTTTCCCATTCATCTACAAATTTGAAAACATTACATTTGGTCCCTACTCTCAAATCATTGATCTATATCATGAACAGTTAGGGTCCATGCATTGATCTTTAAGGTACCCCACTGGTTTCAGCCTGCAAATTTATGTTAATGACCCATTTATTCCTTCTCTCTGTTAGCAATCATTATTCCATGCTTGTACATTACCTCCTGTTCCAGGTGCTTTAATTTTTCTAACCAGTTCCTGAGGAAGACTTTATCAAAAGCTTCTGAAAATCCAAATCTGCTGCATCCATCAGCTCTCAGTTATCAATTTTATTGGTAAACATCTTCAAAAAAATTCTAGTAAGTTCATCAAACACAATATCTCATTTGCAAATTGAATCAGATCATGATATTCCAAATGTTTATTTATCACATCCTCTAACATTTTCCCTACTGCTGATAGAAGGTTAACAGAGCTGTAATTCTCTAACTTCTCTCTCTATCTCTTCCTAAACAGTAGATAACACACATTTCAAACTACAGGAATCATATAAAATATATAGAATTTTGAAGGATATGAGATTATGTAAGAGATTTAAATCATAGAAGAAGAATTAATTTTATACAGAGTTGTGCCAATGTAAATCTACCAGACTTAATAATGGATGTAGAAGTTCTATCACCTTTTCGGAACAGATTAGATAGGTGGTTGAATTAAAGGGAACAAAGGGATACTGGAACAGAATGTGCATTTACAGATATGATCACTGCTTGTAGGGTCAGCTCCTGATGCAACATTTTCAAATCTGTTAATGCTTTGCCTCTCGCTATCACTGTTATCTCCTCCAACTCCACAACCTGCTGAGATATCTACATTCCTCTAATTCTGGCTGCTTTTGCGTTCCCAATCCGTAAATTAGCTGCTTGTGCAGTCGCAATTCATTACTGATCCCTCATATGCCTTGGCTCCAAGGTCTCTGTATCCACCCAAGACATTTTTCACGCTTTACCTCACTTTCCTCCTTAAGGATACTCCTTCAAAAAAAACTCTTCTGCCAGGCTTTTGATCATCTGACCAAACTGGCAGAATTTAATGTTTCCTAAAAGTGGGCAGGTAGCTGAAGGTTTATATAATTTGGTGTGAAGGCATGTGATAGAGGCCCAGCTGACTCCCCAGCGGTTAAGTCTGGCACTGGAAATGTTGAGGACAAACCTCCACCCGAAATTAACTGAGGCCCATAAATGGCCACTTAAACACCATTTGAGATCTGTATCCTGCTGCCATTGTTATTTAAGCGGTTGCAAACAGAAGCCAAACCATCAGATACATGCTAATGGGATGCTTGTAACCTAAAAGACTCGTCAGTGACATGGGCCTCTCAGACATGACAGTCCCTGACTGCATTTTAAACTGATCCTCCTCAACCCCTCCCCAAGTGGCTCCGGTGAATGTACCTTTACTAACTTAATTTCAAGATCTAGTGATGATCTTGCAGTTCTGGCCACATGAATAATTAATAGTGTCACCACTGCCAGCAGCATTGCCAATATTGGAGAGCTGTCAGCTTCTGACAGCCCACAGCTCCTGAGAATTTCCTTTGATCACAACAAAGACTGACAAAGCCACCGTACAGCTATCTGACTGGTGTTAAATCAAGTTACGGGGCTCAGAATGGCATCAACTCTCCATAAACTCATTCAACTTAGTTAGTCAAGATCTTGAAAATGTTTGAAATATCTTTATTAAAAAAACTTGTCGACAATCACATTTATAATCTGATGTGGAGGTGCTGGTGTTGGACAGGAGTGGACAAAGTTAAAAATCAAACAATATCAGGTTATAATCCAACAGATTTATTTGGAAGTACTAGCTTTCGGAGCTCTGTTCCTTTGTCAAGTAGCTATTGGGGTAAGATCGTAGGACACCGAATTTATAGTAAATGATCAAAGTGTCATTCAACTGTTGCGATGCATTGAACAAACCTGGATTGCTAATAAGTCTTTAATCACTTAGAATGGGGTTGCAGGTTTCAATTCATTCATATGTAAATCCCAGAAATACTTGTAAACCACATTCCTGAGATAACTTAAGGTTTTATGCAAAAAAGGTGACATGTCAGTTCAGACAACACATTAAAGTGGGGAGTTAGAATCTGTCTGCATCCCAAACTTGAGTCAGACTTGTTCTATTTCCAACGTAGGAATTTATAAAATGCCACACGGACTGACTGCCTACAGATTGTGTGCTTTTTGAACAAAACAGAATGTATCTGCAAATACAAATCTGCAAATGCAAATTCACCCCATAGATTTATGTGTGTTTGTACGTTTGTGTGTGAATGAGAGTGTGTGCGTGCGTGTGTGTCTGACTCTGTGTGTGGGAATACTTTAGTGGTCAAGGACATTCGGCCTTGGATCTTTGGGTGACCATCCTCCAAGGTGGACTTCAGGATACACAACAACACAGAGTCACCAAGCAGAGCTGATAGCCAAGTTCAATACCCATGAGTATGGTCTCAACTGGGACCTTGGGTTCATGTCACGCAATAGATGACCCGCTACACTATACACTCTCACACACACGCTCACACACAAGCACACGTATACACAATCGCATACACACTCTTACACATGATCACACTCACACAGACCCTCTCTCTCTCTTAGACACACACACCTCCTCACACTCACACTCACGTGCACAACCTCTCAAGGGCATATACTCCGTCACACCCATGCGCACACTCTATCAAGCATGCACACATGCATACACACACACTCTCTCTCCCTCTCTCTCTCACTCACACACAAACATTCTCTATCTCTCTCTCACTCTGTCTCTTTCTCCCTCACATGCATGCACACACACGTAGGTCTATGGGGTGAATGTGCATTTGCAGATTTGTATTTGCAGATACATTCTATTTTGTTCAATGAGCACACAATCTGTAGGCAGTCAGTTCATGCGACATTTCATAAATTCCTACGTTGGAAATAGAACAGGTCTGACTCAAGGTTGGGATACAGACACACTCTAACCCCACATCTTTAATGTGTTGTCTGAGCTGACATGTCACTTGTTTTGTATAAATCTTTAAATTATCTCAGGAATGTGACTTGAAGGTATTTCTGGGATTGGCATAATAGTGAATCGAAACCTGCATTCCCATTCTAAGTGATTAAAGACTTATCAGCAATCTAGGTTTGTTCAATACATCACATCAGTTGTATGATACTTTGATCTTTTACAATAAATTCTGTGTCCTATGATTCTACCCCACTAGCTACCTGATGAAGGAACAGCACTCTAAAAGCTTGTACTTCCAGATAAACCTGTTGGACTATAAGGTGGTGTTGTGTGACTTTTAACTTTTGATTTGGGTTTAATTGACATGAATGAACCCTCTCAAATGGTCCCTTGGTAGTGTTAATACCAAGTTCCCTTTCGTGTGGTATGGCTTGGTGCTATGCTTACTTTCCTTCTGTAAAGCAGCTTGGGATGTTTCATTACATAAAGGTACCATACCAGTTAATAAAATTAAACAAAGAATTTCAGGTGCTGAAAATCTGAAACAGGAAACAGAAACTGCTGACAAGATTCAGAATCAGTTCTGATGAGAGTCACCGGATTCGAAACGTTAGCATTGCTTTCATCCCACAAATGCAGCCAGATCTGCTGACTTGTGCAAGCAATTTTTGTTTTTGTTTGTTATATAAGCTATTGTTGTTGTGTTCGCTGTAGAAGTTGTTGTTGTTGGGCATGAACAGCAACATAGGCTAATTAGAATTAAAAGTCAGTTCTCTGTTTTAGCTCCAATGTATGTAATGTGTTAGATAACACCAGGAGCATTTTATTGTCCACTTGAACCACTGGAGGAGGCAACTGGGACTTCAAGGTCTTAGTCGAAGTGCAACACTTGCTCAGTGTTGCATGGTAGGGTCTACCTCAATTATGTGCGCAAAGTCCTAGCATAGCACATTATATACTTTTCTGAGATTACGACCCAATGAGTTTGACAAAGGGTAATTGGTTTGCTAATTTAATGTATTAATTAAATTGAGGCCAACGTTGCTTAATTTAGTAATTAGAGTTGCATATATATGCATAATAAAATAATTAAACTTAAATCATTTGATACCTTAGACAGTTTTGAATTATGTTTATTTAAAAAAATGCTTAAAATGCTCATAGTCATTCTTTAAATATGAGTTTAATTGATCTGTGTACACCCCAGCATTCCAGAACTAAATTCAAGTATTGGGTATAATGGGAACAAATAGCAGTGTGTGATTAAACTACTGGCTTATGTAGAAAAAAACCCAGTACAAACCTGACATGTTGAGTGGCCTGTATCTACGTTGTAGTATTTTGTGAATAATGGTTCCATCTGACATTTGCTGATGTTAGTTATTAGACCTGGGCTTTTAGGAAAAGCCAAAGGTCATATAGCAACTCCATCAAACCAATAGCTCCAAGATTCAAGAAAAAAGCTGGCATCTTCCATTTAAATGCCTGCAATCTTTGAATTTACCTAGCTGCACGTACATTAAAAAAGGCTTTATACATAAAATGCTGTATTCAAGCACAGGCTAAACAACATAAAATGTGAGAGTTACAGCACTGGACCAACATTGCTAGATTAATGTAGCCTGTTTTCCACTCATGGGATTGCACATCCCATCAAATGGTGTATTTGCCAAGTCTCATCTAAAGTTCAGTGATATACTCAGTTACAGTGAGAAGGATTATTCCTTCATGAAATAGCAGCTATAGTCAACATTCAATATAATAGTGAGATGAAAAATTCCGATACCTTGGGGAAAGGAATGTAATGCAATATATTAACTGGACAAGCAGCATTAATCAAATATCATTATTACAAATGTACAGAACCAGCAAAATAATTTTTTGTTTTCAGGGGTTCACTTCACTGAGCTTTGACTAGGCACCTCATCACTATATATTAAAATGAAATAATAGGAAACCTTCAGGCTTCTGGTGTAATTATATGTCCCTATGCTCCTATTACTTTTTCCTGTTTGACCCCAGAAGATTAACGCTTAACATACAGTTTGCAACACTAGCTGATAAACTTCTTAAAAGCACGCTTAAGACATTATGTGTTATTTTAACACAAAAATTAACTGTGATGTTTGAATGCAAAAGGAATGAAACTTGTGAATTCAGAAGTTGGAGATGCTGGTGTTGGACTGGGGTGTACAAAGTTAAAAATCACACAACACCAGGTTATAGTTCAACAGGTTTGATTGGAAGCACTAGCTTTCGGAGCACTGCTCCTTCATCAGGTGGTTGTGACAACCACCTGATGAAGGAGCAGTGCTCCAAAAGCTAGTGCTTCCAAATAAACCTGTTGGACTATAACCTGGTGTTGTGTGATTTTAACTGCGAAATCAGACTCGGGTATCTGAGTTCTCAATAAAAAGGCCACTTCAGCAGTAAATTTTATTCTATTCTGTGAGAAATCTTTATTTCTCCTGTGTTTTAAGAGATAAAATTTTATCAAAAGCCAGGCTTATGCCCAAAATGTCGATTCTCCTGCTCCTCGGATGCTGCCTGACCTGCTGAGCTTTTCCAGCACCACACTCTCGACTCTGATCTCTAGTATTTGCAAGTCCTCACTTTCTCCAACTGTAGAAAACCCTATCATTCTACAAAATCATTAACTTGGACAGAAACGGGAAAGTATTGTATTCTGTCAAATATTCCCTTCACGCTTCATAAACTAAAACTTGTCTCACTTGCACATAATTTGCTAAAGTACTATTCCGAAAATGTGACAAATCACAGTTGAACAGAGGTGTCAATATATCAATGATTAAGAAACATATTTGAAATAAACTTTTTAAAAAGGTAACCTTGATTAACTAGCTTTATCCAAAGGGAGCAGCGAATCTCAGACAACTGACTGTCTGCAAACAAATTTATTTCAGCAATATCAGATTTGACCTCAGGCTGAACGAAAAGGCAGGCTACACACAGTTTTACCTGAGTAACAGTTCATTTTCTCAAAGCACTGATTTAATTATGAAACAAAAAGGTTGATAAAATGGACCCATTTCAGTGAATGGCTAGTTTCCATTCTATAAATATTTTGCAGAATGCTAATGCCTTGTTAATACTAGGCTTTGAAGTTGTTTCCCAAAGGACTGTAAACAATAAGCAGCCCAGTAGCCTGGTTTATTAATCAATATACAGGTCACATTTACCGTGTGGAGAGGTTCCTGATTGCAGGCATTCAGCATACACAGTTCAGCCAAGATCATTCTCCTCAAGTTATGAATGCAAGGAGATTACAAATGAAGAGACGTAGATAACATGCAGCCTTGAGTTTGAGACAGTAAATTGCCAGTCAAGTCCTGTAGAAGTTGAGAAATGATGGGAATACAGTCAAATTTAGAAGTGATTTTTATCTAAGTCAAATCTACTGGAAAGGTAGACAGATTTTTGATCTACAAATATGTCAAGAGTTATGGTGGCATAGGACAGAAAGTAGAGTTCAGACCATGCTCAGATCAGCCATATTTTATTGAGTGCCAGAGTAAGATTAAGGGAGTAAATGACCTACTTCTCCACTGCTGATTATACTGTTATGAAAACAAGCCATGTTCGTTATTTTGTATCATTATTTGAAGACACAATTGGCCAATTAAAATAATTAAAACTGATCATAATTGTTGCTGTTTATGTTTACCAGCTGCCTGTGCTATCAAGCAACTCAGCAAGTAATATCAAGCCTTGCCTTAATAAGTTTTAATTTAAACACGAGCAAAATACCGCAAATTCTTGAAATCTCAAATGAAAATACAAAACATTGAAAAACTCAGCAGACCAGACAGCATCTCTGGTGAAAAACTGAGGACCGAACCTGAGAAGTCTCTGAAAGACATGGGTGATGCTGAGATTTGAGGTCGAATCAGATGAGAAATACTCTGATTCTTATCTTGATGTCAGGGACATCTTGCTTTTGACAAGCACCATGCTGAATTGTCTCTTTAATATTCAGCTTCCTACCTTACAAAATGCACATAACAAGTTAGTCATTGAGAAACAGCAACAGGGTACGATCCACAGGCATCAACCAGGTGCACCCCTCATCCATGGTATTCAGCATTTGCCAACCCTCATGACATTATGGTGACTCTTCAGTACACTGTTAGAGCACTATGGAAGCACTGACTTGCATCAGCAACTAACATTGCAAGGTTTCAGGATGGACACGTTGCACTCAGAGGCAGTTACCTAGCTCACAGGTTGGACAAGGGCTGCAACTCAGAACTGCTTGCTTGCTCCCTTAGAGCTCACTCATTTGATAATTACCAACGTGCCTCACCATCCATGTCTTGAATTGCTTTGCCATGACAATTAGTATAGTCACATGATGAGGCATTCTGGATCAGTGGTGCTGGAAGAGCACAGCAATTCAGGCAGCATCCGATGAGCAGCAAAATCTGCTGCTCGTCGGATGCTGCCTGAATTGTTGTGCTCTTCCAGCACCACTGATCCAGAATCTGGTTTCCAGCATCTGCAGTCATTGTTTTTACCCACATGATGAGGCAGCTTGTCTTGCTGGTCATCAGGCCTCAGTCAAGGAGACACATCTTGCCTTACGACAGTGTGCTACATCAAACACAGATCTGCATCATGTACCAGATGCTGACAAGGCAAACACATTGTACATGCAGCAAGTATTCCTCAAAGCCTTAGCAGAATAGTCTTCACTGAAGTCTACAGAGGCATCTGTCAGTCATAGAGTCATACAGATATACAGTACAGAAACAGACTCTTTGGTCCAACTCATCCAGGCCGATCAGATATCCTAACCTAATCACGTCCCATTTCCCAGCATTTGGCCTATATCCTTCTAAACCCTTCCTATTCATGTACCCATCTAGATGCCTTTTAAATGTTGTAGCTGTACCAGTCTCCACCACTTCCTCTGGCAGCTCATTCTGTATACACATCACCCTCTGTGTAAAAAAGTTGCCCCTGAGGTCCTTTTTATGTCTTTCTCGTCTCACCTTAAACCTATGCCATCTAGTTTTGGACTCCCTGACCCCAGGGAAAAGACCTTGTCTATTTACCTTATCCATGGCCCTCATGATTTTATAAACTTCTATAAGGTCACCCCTCAGCCTCTGACACTCCAGGGAAACAACCTAACATAATTTGGAGGTGCCAGTGTTGGACTGGGGTGTACAAATTTAAAAGTCACACAATACTAGGTTATAGTCCAACAGGTTTATTTGGAAGCACTAGCTTGCGGAGCTTTGGTGAAGGAGCAGTGCTCTGAAAGCTAGTGCTTCCAAAAAGCCCTAGCATATGCAGCCTCTCCCTATAGCTCAAACCCTCCAACCTTGGCAACATCATTATAAATTTTTTTTGGAACCCTTTCAAGTTTCACAACATGCTTCCTACAGGAGGGAGACCTGAAATGCACAGAATACTCAAAAAGTGGCCAAACTAATAGCCTGTAAAACCACAATATGACCTTCCAATTCCTATACTCAATGCACTTACTAATAAAGGCAAGCATACCAAATGCCTTCTTCACTATCCTATTTACCTGCGACTTCACTTCCAAGGAACTATGAACTTACATTATAGGGTCTCTTTGTTCAGCAACATTCCCCAGGACCTTACCATTAAGTATACATGTCCTGCTCTGATTTGCCTTTCCAAAATGCAGCACCCTCACATTTATTTAAATTAAACTCTATCTGCCACTCCTCAGTCAATTGGCCCATCTGATCAAGATCCCATTGTTCTTTCAGGTTACTTTCTTCAATGTCCACTACACCTCCAATTTTAATGCTATTTTCAAACCTACTAACTATACCTCCTAGGATCATATCAAATCATTTAGGGGTCCTCACACAGTAAGTCAATGGCAGTTTCTGTACAAATCCACGGGATTAGGCATGGCCAATTGTCCAGTCAAGGTCAAGGAATCTATGACTCAGCAAATCTGGATCAGGGTCAGTCCTTTGACCAATGGCCAATTGGGAGTAAGGCTAAAACAGTCAAGGAAATGTACAGCCACCATACAGGGGTATTTTGTGTCCAGAGCTATCTGCTCAGGTTCGTCAAGGGAGGAAGCCACATTGAGTTGTCAATCCATCCTCAGAAACTAAGGGGAAAGGGATTTAGTGGTGGGAATCAGGGAGGCTGCTGCCACAGGAAAGAGACTTGGAAACCTGTTCTTCAGAATGGAGGAGGGTACTGTAGACTGTGGGAAAGGAGAGATGACAATCAACAAGTATGAATGGGCAACAGTAATGACAAAAGGGGGCCACAGTAATTCTCAGATGGGAGGGAATTCTTGCACAGTCAGGAGCACTCTAGCTTCATGGTGGTGACAGTATATGATAGTGTATACTTGCTCTGGTCACAACACATTCCAGGGTTTTGGTGAGGGTCTGGGGAAGTGCAAATCCAATGGAGTTTACAGGAAGGAGAATTGGAAGATTGGGCCTTACCAACATACAGAGGCAGAGACTGTAAGCTATTGGCCAAAAACTGCTTATTCACACCTTCTATCATGTTGGAAATTAAAAGAGTGCAATGATGAAGAGAAAGACTGTGACCTTACTCAGAGTGGGTGGGCTAAGTGACTCAGTCTGTTGGGAAAGGGGCTGCAGGATGCACTGATTTTAGGACTTTCAGGGGAAAGAGCATTACACACAGACACAGACTCACAATGTCACTAACCTTGGCTATCATAATCCATTGTCCCCTGATTCTCCCTATTTGCTGTGCACTTCTTTCCTTAAGATGTGCCAACCCTATCAGGACTGAGCTTACCCATATTCCCAACTATGTTTTGCAGTTATGTTTTAATCTGTTGACATTAACCCATGACCCCTAGTCCTACAACTTAGCCATGCTGCACTATCCCCCTATCAAAGCCCTGGTGGCTGTTACCATAAATAAACACCTCTCCCACAGTAACCTACATGCTCCAAATCATTGTGTCTATCACCGTTATGTGTTGAGTATCCCCCCTGCACCATTATTGTCCCCTTGAATTCCAGCATGTTGCCTCCAATCTCCACAGTGTTCCCCACCCACCCAGCAGTAGAACCCCCAACTTTAATTGAGCTGACATCAGAACTGACCAACTTGGCCAGACATTCTGACGGATAAGTGACCAGCCCCCGACCCATCTCTTTGCAGCTCTCTGACTGTCTTACTGTGTATCCAGGACTTGTTGCACTAAATCTGCAGTACTGACCTGAGCTGTGATGATAGAGAAACATTGACCCTGACTGTCCAAGCCATTGACTGACTATGTTCAAGCCCCCTGCAATGAGATCATGTGCTTCCCTTGACTGACTGTGGTGGGTTCCATTCACTGATGCAAAACTGAAGACCTTGAACCATGAGTCTGTCTGCTGTGTTAGCTGCTGGCACATGCTGTAGGTGTGGCATTGATGTAGTGCAGTGTATTACAGCAATATGTCCACTTCCTTGATGGATCACTGCCAACAACCATGACAATCTGCTTAGCTTTCTGTCTGTGCTAACAAAGTATAGTGAGCTTTTAAGTTCCGACTGAGGGAACAAAGTGCAAAAAGGAAGAGAAAGGAAAGACAAGGCAGGGATGCTGTGGCAATCCAAATAGATGCAAAGTAAGTGAGCACTGAGAAATCAAATGAGGAATCCTGAGATGCATCTGGTCCCATTCATTAAGTGGGTTCTTATCTCTGAGCACAAAGTGATCTGGCAGCTGCATTACAATGAAAATTGCTCCATTGAGACTGACTTTTAGGTGGGTTTGAGATGTGCCATGTGAATGAACTGAGGTTAGTATGTATCTGATGTCAATGGTCATTGCCCATGGAGCGTGTCATGAAATGTTGGGGACTGGTGTCCAAGATGGAGGACTGGAAGAGCAAGCAGCAAGGTGCAGCCATCAGGTACCATTTTGGGCCTCATGTTGTGAAATGTCACAATCTAGTTTCATCCAGCATGTGGGTGAACAGTAAACTCTCTGTCAATGGGGGAAGCTAAGAACTAGCATGCAACAGCTTGCAAATAGGCGTCTTACAGCTCACCCGCAAGATTCTCATCTCGCCTTTCAAACCTTGGAAGCCATATTTTCTCAATTGACTCACCATTACCAAAGTCAATCAGGGCTAGAAAAAGTCAATCATTATGTTTCAATCATTGTCTTGGGATTTACTTATGGGACAACTGATGCCACAAAACGCAAGTTGGTAGTTTTGGGATTGCTAATTTTGCAACTGTCTCTTCATTTATACATGGTGTAAAAATCCTGTTATAAATTGCCTATTTTCCTCATCAGGACAACTCATTCTGTCGAACATCAATAGCTGTATAGATACACGTCTACGAGTGTAAAGCAATGTTTGCCTATGTAAAATACTACACAATAAAATAAATTGTCATTGAACTTAAACACAAAGCCTTGGGCTTCCAGATTGTGTAAAAACTAAGATGGTAATAAACGACAAATAAACAAAAATAGGACTTGAAATGAGAGTTAAGTTTTCAAACTCCTTATTCTCAGGAACACACAAACTAATTCAATACCTAAAAGAAGCACAAAAGCATAGTCCTACAAGCAGTGCTTTATTTAAGAATATAAGGTCATAACAATGACAATTTGCACATCTATAATTCGTCTAGTGTAGTAAAATGCCCAAAGTATATTCATAGAACGTTATCAAATCTGATTTAATACTGAGCTAATAATGAAGATAATAGGGGAGAAGAGCAGAAGTAAGGTCAATTACATAGAACGTAGAATAGTACAGCATTGGAACGGGCATGACACCAAACTAATGTAATCCATTCTACCCCTCCTTGTTCAGCATCACGCCATATTGCATATCTAAAAGTCTCTTAAATGCCCCCTATTGTATCTGCTGCCATCACAACCCCTGCAAGTGCATTCCAAACTCCTACACTTTGTGTAAAAACACTTGTGACTCACATCTTCTTTGAACTGTCCCCCTCTCACCTTAAATGTATTCCGTGAGGATTAAACACATCAACTCTGGGAAAAAGATTCTAACCACCAACCCTATCTATGCATCTCATAGTTTTATAGATTTCTATCAAGTCTCCCCTCAGCCCCCGCTGTTCAAGAGGCTACAACGTGAGCTTTTCTAGCCTCTTGTTATAGCTCATACCATCAAATCCAGGCGACATACTGATAAACCTCCTCTGCATCTTCTCCAAAGCCTCCACATCTTTCCTGTTTTGTGACGAGCATGCTGACTCTTGTACTCAATTCCCTGACCAATAAAGGCAAGCATGCCATACACCTTCTTTGTCAACCTATCTACTGGTGTGGTCACTTTCAGAGACTACGGACTAGACCCTCTCTGAACATCAAAGCTGTTCAGGATCCTGACATTGACTGTATACTTAGATAGGTTTTAAAAACTTCTGAAAATTGGTGCTCAATGAACACCTCCCTGATTAATCAATTTACTTAAATAATGGTTTAGATTAGAATCATGGAATCATATAATCTTTTCTTCAGTATTTACGAAAGAGAGGAACCGTATTGTTGAAGAGGAGAGTGTGAAATGGACTGGTAAGCTAGAGGAGATACATGTTAGGAAGGAAGATGTGTTGGACATTTTGAACAACTTGAGGATAGACAAGTCCCCCGGGCCTGATGGGATATATCCTAGGATTATGTGGGAAGCAAGAGAGGAAATTGCAGTACTGTTGGCAATGATCTTTTCATCTTCACTGTCAACGGGGGTGGTACCAGGGGACTGGAGAGTGGCGAATGTTGTGCCCCTGTTCAAAAAAGGGAATAGGGATAACCCCGGGAATTACAGGCCAGTTAGTCTTACTTCGGTGGTAGGTAAAGTAATGGAAAGGGTACTGAGGGATAGGATTTATGAGTATCTGGAAAGGCACTGCTTGATTAGGGACAGCCAGCACGGATTTGTGAAGTGTAGGTCTTGCCTTACAAGCCTGATTGAATTCTTTGAGGAGGTGACCAAGCATGTGGAGGAGGGTAGAGCAGTGGATGTAGTATACATGGATTTTAGTAAGGCATTTGAAAAGGTTCCCCATGGTAGGCTTATGCGGAAAGTCAGGAGGCATGGGATAGAGGGAAATTTGGCCAATTGGATAGAAAACTGGCTAACCGGTCGAAGTCAGAGAGTGGTGGTAGATGGTAAATATTCAGCCTGGAGCCCAGTTACAAGTGGAGTTCCGCAGGGATCAGTTCTGGGTCCTCTGCTGTTCATAATTTTTATTAATGACTTGGATGAGGGAGTCGAAGGGTGGGTCAGTAAATTTGCAGATGATACGAAGATTGGTGGACTTGTGGATAGTGAGGAGGGCTCTTGTCGGCTGCAAAGGGACTTGGATATGATGCAGAGCTGGGCTGAGGAGTGGCAGATGGAGTTCAACCCTGCCAAGTGTGAGGTTGTCCATTTTGGAAAGACAAATAAGAATGCGGAATACAGGGTTAACGGTAGGGTTCTTAGTGAGGTGGTGGAACAGAGGGATCTTGGGGTCTATGTTCATAGGTCTTTGAAAGTTGCTACTCAGGTGGATAGAGCTTGTAAGAAGGCCTATGGTGTATTAGCGTTCATTAGCAGAGGGATTGAATTCAAGAGTCGTGATGTGATGTTGCAACTGTACAGGACTTTGGTTAGGCCACATTTGGAGTACTGTGTGCAGTTCTGGTCGCCTCACTTTAGGAAGGATGTGGAAGCTTTGGAGAGGGTGCAGAGAAGATTTACCAGGATGTTGCCTGGAATGGAGAATAGGTCGTACGAGGATAGGTTGAGAGTGCTAGGCCTTTTCTCATTGGAACGGCGAAGGATGAGGGGTGACTTGATTGAGGTTTATAAGATGATCAGAGGAATAGATAGAGTAGACAATCAGAAACTTTTTCCCCGGGTACAACAGAGTGTTACAAGGGGACATAAATTTAAGGTAAAGGGTGGAGGGTATAGGGGAGATGTCAGGGGTGGGTTCTTTACCCAGAGAGTGGTGGGGGCATGGAATGCGCTGCCTGTGGGAGTGGTAGAGTCAGAATCTTTGGTGACCTTTAAGCGGCAATTGGATAGGTACATGGATGGGTGCTTAAGCTAGGACAAATGTTCGGCACAACATCGTGGGCCGAAGGGCCTGTTCTGTGCTGTATTGTTCTATGTTCTATGTTCTATGTTCTATAATCCCTATAGTATGGAAGCAGGCCATTTGACCCACTGGGTCCACACCAACCTTCCAAACAGCATCCTACCTAGACCCACCCACCTATCCCTGTAATGCTGCATTTCCCATGGCTAATCCACTTACCCTGCACACCCCTAGATGTCTACGAGGCAATTTAGCATGACCAATCCATTGAACCTGTGCATCTTTGGACTGTGGGAGGCAGCTGAGGTACCCGGAGGAAATCCCCACAGATTGCTCTGGAGACTGGGCTGAACGTGAGAGCTGGAAACGTATTTGGTTCTATGAAAAGAAATATTTGAATGAAATGCTTTCAGGTGGCTTCCAAATGCATTCCCCCTGATTCAGGCGATTTTTTTTCTGGGTATGCTGGGAAACAGGTCAGTTGCCTGATCCATGAAACTGCGAAAACAATTAATCCAATTAAGGCTCCACTTACACGTCATTTTGAGCTGGTTAGTATATGGATGTCAAAGCAGAAGTTGGCTTTGCGACTTTTAATTAATAACTTCAATGATTGCAGCCCACAGCACTTGCACAAACAAGGACTCCAACACATATCTGCCTGTCTTGGCTGGCCCACTCTGATTGTGGGGACCGGCAGCCTAACATTATTATAGGCACTCTGATTGGGCCTGCTGATTTCCTGATCCTCCTACTGTTCTTCATTGGACAGTATTCCCAGAGGTGACTTCTCAACTGATCACCTCCAGGAAAATTGCAATCAATGTCACAATATTGGTCACTACTGGGTTTCAAAGCCAGAATTAAAACTCATAATTGGATTCTGAATCACCTTGAAAAATTGAGCTAATGTTCTTGGAACACTTCATCAAATTGTCAACCAACATTAAACTCTAATTCCATTTTTTTTGCAACAGTCTAGTTCATGTGTTTTTTTTCTTATGAATTAAATTCAGTTGGAGAAAATGGTACAAAGCAAATGATGCAACTTGAAGATACGTGCACTTAAAAGGTTGGAGTCATTTTCCATTAAGAGTTAATGGCTTGAAAGGCCGGATCAGGAATGACAAGGGTATTTACTGAATTGGAGATGACTACCACATCTTCTGGTAGTCATACCTGTCGAGAGAGATTTTTTTTGGAGTTAAAGCTAAATTAACTAAAACTACTTAATGGTCTCTGAAAGGCTGCAAAGCTCATTTACTTCATCAAATTAAAGAACAGTTGTAATTGAGGGATACTTAACCTAAAAGTCAAGTTAAGGATAGCTCAGAGTAGGCTATGACATCCTGGAGAAAATGCAGAGGTGCGAAGGTACTCTGGTTTCAATTTATCTTTCCATTTGCTGGGAGAAATTAGTTGTAATTTGGATGAGTGCTGAATTAAAATAAGTAATTCCAGCAGGAATTCCCATGCCATGTTGGCTCCATGCCATTAAAATGGTTTAGGGCAAAAAAGAAATTCTCTGAGCTATTGACAATTTGGTGTAGTGAAAATTGGAATGAAGAGAATTCACAAGCTGTATTTGCTTGATGCAGCTGATTAGGATTGGAAATTACAGAAGTTCAGCTGCAACATAGTAAAATGATATCTTTGATTAAAGCAAAAGTTGTACTTCAGAGCAGTCACAGGAGTCTTGGGAAATTTGGTTTCTGGAGAAGAGATTGCACAACCAATGTGTAGCTGTTATTGGATAAAAAAGCAATCCATTGGCACAAAACAGTGAGGGAGCTAAGAGGTTCTTTGTCAGGTTGGTGACTTGTGACCTGTGAGGCTCCACAGGGATCAGTGCTGGAACCACAAATGTTTATAATATGACTTGGAGGAAGGAAGCAAATGCACCATAGCCAAATTTGCAGATGACACAAAGATAGGTGGAATGGTAGGTTGTGAGAGAGATACAAGCAGTTTACAGAGGGATATTGATTGATAGGTTAAATAAGTGGACAGAACTGATGTATAATGTGGGAAAATATGAAGTTATTCACTTTAGAAGGAAGAACAAAACAACAAAATATTAGTTGAATGGAGAAAAACTACAGAAAGCTGCAACACAAAGGGACTCAGAACATAGAAAGCTAGCACACAGGTGCAGCAGGTCATCAAGAAGGCAAATGGAATGTTGGCCTTCAATTAAGAGAGTTGGGAAGAGTGGGGAAGTCTTGCTAAGCTGTACAAGGTGCTGGAGACCACATCTGGAATACTGTGAGCAATTTTGGTTCCCCTATTTCAGGAAATATATCATTTCATTGCAGACAGTTCAAAGAAAGTTCCTTAGGAGTGTAGGAAAAGATCTGCCAAACCATGATAGGCCCACAAAAGCAAAATTGGCCAAACTGTACCAAAAACATCCAGAATTCTCAAGCAGGCTCACAAGCCAAATCAGAGAGCTCACACAGACAAGGGAATACACTTTAAGCTCACTAACAATGACAGAGCACCATAGATATCTCAAAGCCCCAAGGGCAGTTTCACAAACCAGCAATATCAAAGCCACACAAAGAGCAGGTCAGATAGAGAGGCACCAGCAAGAACATGGACAACGGAAATACCTCACCACTTCAGAACAGGACAACGGAAATACCTCACCACTTCAGAAGAGACATTAACACCTACCTGTGAAGAGGAATGGAATCATCGATACTGTCAGGATGTTGCATTGTGTGAAGGAACAGGACATTCCTCCAATAACTGTTTTCCAATTAGCATCCTTGTAACTAGATTACCCCCCATTTCCAGATACATTGTAGTTTCCCCATTTCTTAATCAGCCTTATTGTGCAGCATTATTATAAAAACTGGTTTCATTCTCTGCTCTGGGAAGAGAAATTCTGATCTAACTGTGCAGACTGTCAGTTCTGTGTCAGCCTAGTCAGTTTCTCTCCCAGCCATACCTTGCAAAAATCTGTTTGTCAATTTCACTTCAGGCTGTGTTTTTGTGATCTCTATCCTACTGGGCAAATTTCACTGACAAGGAGGAATTGTGTCATGAGTAAAAGCTAAAGGTTGAGACTCTACTCATCAGAGTTCAGAAGAATGAAAGATGATCTCACTGAAACATATTGGATTCTTAGGGTACTTGCCAGTGTAAATAGTGAGAGGATGATTCCCCTCATGGGAGAATTTAACACCAAAGGGCATAGTTTCAGAATTCAGACTGGAGGCCTGTGACCAGTGGTGTTCAGCAAGGATTGGTGCTGGGTATACTGTTGTTTGTCATTTACATAAACAATTTGGATGAAAAGATGAGCGGCACGGTGGCACAGTGGTTAGCACTGCTGCCTCACAGCACCAGAGACCCGGGTTCAATTCCCGCCTCAGCCGAGTTCTGTGTGGAGTTTGCACATTCTCTGCATAGGTTTCCTCCATGTGCTCTGGTTTCCTCCCACAATCCAAAAATGTGCAGGTTAGGTGGATTGGCCATGCTAAATTGCCCGTAGTGTTAGGTTAAGGGGTAAATGTAGGGGAATGGGTCTGGGTGGGTTATGCTTCGGCGGGTCGGTGTGGATTTATTGGGCCGAAGGGCCTGTTTCCACACTCTATGTAATCTAATCTAATATGAGGCATAGTTCGTAAGTTTGCGGATGACACCAATATTGGTGGTATAGTGGATGGTAAAGAAGGTTACCTCAGAGTACAACAGAATCTTGATCAACTGGGCCAGTCGGTCGAGGTATTGCCAATGGAGTTTAATGCAGATAAATGAGAGATGCTACATTTTGTAAGTCCATGACTGGGCTTACACAGTTAATGCTTGGGCCCTGGGGAGTGTTGGCAAACAGAGAGACCTAGTGGTGCAGGTACCTAGTTCCTTGAAAGTGGTGCCGTAGGTAGACAGGATGGTGAAGAAGGCAGGGTTCTGAGGATGGGTCATTGGACCCGAAACATTAACTCTGATTTCTCTTCACCGCTACCAGACCTGCTGAGTTTTTCCAGCAGCATTTGTTTTTAGCATCCACAGTTCTTTCAATTTTTTTTTGGTGAAGAAGGCATTTGGCACACTTGCTGTTATCAGTCAGAACTTCGAATACACAAATTGGTATGTCATATTAAGCTGTACAAGACATTAGTAGGGCCATATTTGAAGAACTGCACACACTTCTGGTCAATCTGCTATGGAAAGGATTTTATTAAATTGGAAAGGGAGCAAAAATGATTTGCAAGGATATTACCAAGACTAGAAGGTTTTAATTATAAGGATTGGCTAGATAGACTGGGACTTTTTCGTTGGAGCATAGGAGGCTGAAGGGTGACCTTATAGAGGCTCATAAAATCATAGATAAGGTGAATAGCCAAGGTCTTTTCCCCCTGTTAGGTAAGTCCAAGCTAGAGGGCATTTTTTAAATATAAGGAGAAAATTTTAAAAGGGACCTGAGGGGCAATTTTTCACAAAGAGCTCTCAGAGGAAGTGTTGGGGGGGGGGATCAACTACAATAGTTAAAGGACATTTGCACAGGTACACAGATAGGAAAGGTTTAGAGGGATATGGGCCAAACATAGGCAAATGGGACTAGTTCAGTTTGGGAAATATGGTCAGCATGAATAAATTGGGCCAAAGGGTCTGTTTCCATGGGGGTTGTATGACTCTATGACCCCATGACTCTATAAAGGGACACCAATTTAAGGCTGAAATAAGAAGGAATTTCTTCTCTCAGAGGGGGGTAAGACTCTGGAACTCCTTGCCACAGAGAACTGTGAGGGCAGAGTTTTGTACATATTTAATGCTGAGTGATTTTTGATTGGTAGGGGAATTAGGGTAATGGGGAAAACAGAGGAAAGTGGACATGAGGAATATCAGATCAGCCACATTCCTGTTGAATGGTGGAGCCTGGTTGAATAGCATTCTCCTATTACTATTTCCTATGATCTTACTCCTTTGACACATTTTAAATTTGTTATAAGATATGATGATGTAAAATTGCCTGCCTGTTTAAAATACTTTACAGGATAACAAAATGGTGATTGCATAGAGAATAACAGATGTCAGTTCACAGGCAATAGTTGAATCATATGTCTCGTTGACTGAAAGATTGAACTGTACTGTGTGGTTTGTAATGTCAGCAGAACATCCAGATTGAATTGCTGACATAAAATTGATGCCAATAATTTTTTTTTTACTAAATATGCAATGTGCAATGTTTGACTTTATCAAGTCAGAGATGTTAAAGCATGGACGTGGATCATTTTTCAGTTCAGGCATCAGCATTTCCATCAAGCACTGCTTGGTATGTACCACTGGTCACATCAGTGTATTTTATAACATGATTTTATAAGATAAAATGTTCTGTATTGCTTGAACTACAAAAAACTTCCCAGATTACACTAACCACAATGTTTATCGAGGCATACAGCGATGCAGGGTAGCCATCTATATAAAGTTGGAAGTGGAGCTGGACTCCTTTAAATATGCAGATCATTTTTTAAAATAATATCTATCGGTTCCAGCTCTCATTATAACCAATCTCTCTTCTGAGTTCCTCCTTTAGCTTTTCTTTTCAACAATATTCCCTTCTGGTGTTTCTTTCTGTTATATACAACAGCCTCAATATGGTTATCAGGATTCCTAATCTTGGTTTTACATCTTTTATCAATATAATGCACAGGCACAGATTTGAATTGTCAGAAAGATAGAGAATTCTGTTGTTGGCGAGCAGGTCTTCACTTTGGCAGAATGTTTTCAAGAAGAGATCTGGCCCACATTTTCCTCTATACTTGCGATTACATAACTTGTAATTAGTGGCAATCAATCAATTCAATATAAAACATCTTTGCATTTTCTAGCTCTGCCATTTTTGTCTCTTTCCATGCATAATACTTCACATGAACTTGATGGGTTTCCCATTGGTTCCTACCAGATGTTATTTTACCACATGGACATATGAATTAGACAGTGTAAGCCTGTCAAGCCTGCTCTGCCATTCAAGATCCAATTGCTTCACATTCCTAGCTACTCCAATAAGCAGTCACCTCCTCGTGCTTATCAAAAATCTATTCACTTCTTCTTTCAAAATATTCACGGACTCAGCTCTCACCTTTTGAGGAAGAGACCTCCAAAGACATATCCAAAGACATCTGTGAAAAATAATTCTCTCCTCATCTCTGCCTCCAATGGGTGAACTCTTATTTTTAAACAGTTTCCCCCAATTCTAGATTTTCCCACAAGTGGAAACATCCATTCCACATGCACCCAGCGAAGACCCCACAAAACTAGGTTTGTTTTAAAGAAGTTGCCTCTTTCTCCTCTGAACTCCAGCAAATACAAGTCTAGCCTGTCCAACTTTTCTTAGCTGCTCATCCCACATGTTAGATTAGCAACTGGTCTCTGAGCTGTTACCAAGACATTTACATTTTTACCTTAAATTAGGTGACCAATAGTGTGTGCAGTACTCCAGACATGCTCTTACCGCTGCTCTGCACAACTAAGATATACCTTTTCTATTTTTGTATTCTGTTCCCTTCACAATGAACCATGACATTCTATTACCATCCCAATTATTTGCTGTAGCTGTATAATAACCTTTTGTGATTCATGGACCAGGACATGTAGATTCCCTCTCAATCTCAGGACTCCATATCTCTCAGCATTTGGGTAAATGCTTCTTTGATATTCTTCCTGCCAAAATGAATACAGTCACATTTTCCCACATTATTCTCTATTTGCCAGATTTTGCCCACTTGCTAAACTGCCTACATCTCTTTGTGGTCTCCTCATGTCCACTGCATAACTTAAATATCACAAAGTTAAAAATCACACAACACCAGGTCATGGTCCAATAATTGAAAGCACACTAGCTTTCGGAGCGCCGCTCCTTCATCATGTGGTTGACTCTTAACTGCTCTGTAGACAATAAATACTAATATCCCATGAATGAATTTAAACATTTAGCAACAATACTGTTCTACCTTTACAGAAAGTACCTCAGATTGAGAAAGAAGTGCTTGGACGATGAAACTGCAAACTTTCCTGAAACCTAAAAGAGGGTCTTATTATGTTTAAAATTCCAAACACACCTCCTTCGCATGTGTTGTCTGTTGTGTCTGTGACCCCTCTACCCCTCCACAGCCATGCAATACTTTCACCCGCATCCACAGTCTCCCAGCCTCAGGTAAAGTTAGAAGTGGATGAGTTGGCAGATGGTTTTAGGACAGGAAACACCGCAGAGATCCAAAACTGCATTCTATTTTCAGTCAAAATTCCTTCAAACCTATAACCTGATCTAATACAACCTTTGTCATAAGACAGTAATAGTACAAAATTGATTTTTTTAACGTACAAGATTGATTTGACACTTACTTTTAATTCCCCAGTAGATGTGGCTTGATTGATATCTCCTCCATTCCAAAGACTTAAGGAGTGGTCTTTTGCGCTCAATGTCTCTCTCTCTCTCTGACTCGCAGTGTGGCTGTTCCCTGAGAATGGAATTAAGAAGCTTTGTGCTGTGAGGTATGAACATATAAAGCATTTGCCTGATAACAACTGCAACTGTATTTTACAGCCTTGTACAAAATCATTAAAAATAACATTGAATTTTTTCTTGTGACATCAGAAGACTGAAACATGAAGTGAATGTGAAAAGCACTTCAAAGCTGAATTGCTTTATTGGCACTTCAGAAAGATGATGGATATATCTATTCCCAGAGAACATAAATTGCACACATCTATGGTTACAGTCTTTTATGTAGAACAATGGCATTTTCTAAAAATAATATTGTATGGTAAGTCAAGCAGGAAAAGAACACAATATCATGCCTGAATTGCTTCATTTGCTAGATTTCTCCTCCAAAGAGTATTCTGAAAAATTGATAGTACAGAATCTGTCCTTTGCTGTTATATCAGTTGCAGTCAGTATGGTCTTTGATTCACAGAAGTTTTTATGAAAAATATGCATTGAACTGGTAGACCTCCTACAGTGCAGAGTCTAGAGTTTACTTTCTTACATTAACTACAGACCCAATGAAGCCTAAATGTAACAATGGCTTACCATTTGATGTAAAACACTAAATTGACTGAAATAATGGATTTCATGATAGACACAAGATCGATAAAATTCAACTTCATGACACTCAATGATACAATGTTCAGGCATATTATCAGTCCAACATAAATCCATGTAAGTCGAGTGAGTTTTGAATGAGCTGAAATCTCACCCTATTATGCAAATATTATTTATGGACTAATTTACATGTACAACTCCAGCTTTCCACGTGGCCTTCCTAGAACAACTCACTACTCAGCAGATGAAAACCCAGCATCTATGGCAAATGCACCATTTAAAATTCCAGTATGCTCCCGGACAAGCCCTGGAATTCTGAAGTTCCCCTGCTCAGTGACAAACATTCAGTCAGAAGGTGTCAGAGAAAGGGAAGCTGGTGCTATTATTCTCAGACAGGCACTTGGAGGAAATGGTGCAGAGGGAGAGTATGCACTTCTCAGAGGACTAACAGAGGACACACAACACCAGGTCTGAGGAAGCCGTCCAAACCAGTGTCATCTCCACAGTGTGGAGGAACAGCCAGCAGTGCAGCAAGAAGATCAATTAACTTCTCTGTCCCACTGAGCTAAGTAAATGCCACTGTGTTTTGTCCAGTACCTCAGAGTCACTCTACATCCATAACTGCACCAACTACCTCCCATTCCCATGCTCTTCCCTCTCATTCTTGCCTGCAACACCTTCCTTCCTCAACTCTCCCTATTCATTGTCAAAACGTGTGTCGCTGAAAAAGCACAGCAGCTCAAGCAGCATCCGAGGAGCAGCAGAGTCAATGTTTCGAACTTTATGCTTTTCCAGCACCACACTTTTTGACTCCGATCTCCAGCATCTGCAGTCCTCAATTTCTCCTCTCCCTACTCATTCCCAACTCTCTACACTAATAACCCTGCATGCCCTCTGCAATGCTTATTACTATCTTGGAACACCTCACCATCTTTCTACCACCTGCACCAGCATTACAGCTATGTCAATCACTTCCATCTCACTCAATCTCTCCCTTCCTCTCATTCCAGGGGAAAACAGCCCGTGATAGGATAGAAAGGGCCGAGACATATAAAGGTGTGCCCACCCACTCACTCACTACAAGTACAGAATCTACTCCCTCACAGGAGCAGACTGGGACCCACATCTGCAGAGGTGCTGAGACTTTAATGTCTCACCAAAAGAGTGTGTACTATTCTTCATTCCAATGCAACTCTCACAGTTGCACACCTAGTCCAACCACTGGCCATCACATCTTCACTCCCTTGTGTCTTGCAGGTATCAATTGTGTATTCATGGTCTCAGAAGCCATTTCCTCGACTGCTGAGGACCTAACTGCCTCAAGCATGTGACCATTTCACTGTCTCCATAGTTGGCACTAGTTGGCAGCTGCCATGAAGAGCCAGTCCAGTACCCTGAGGATCTGCTGGAGATGCTTACCCACCTAGACACCCAGCCATATCTGGAGGGGAGCAGCACAGTGGCTTTGTGGTTAGCATCGGTGCCTCACGGCGCTAAGGATCCAGGTTCAATTCTAATCTTTGGTGACTGTCTGTGTAGAATTTCCACATTCTCCCCATGCCTGTGTGAATTTCCTCCAACAGTCCAAAGATATGCAGGTTGATGGAACAGCTATGCTAAATTGTCCATAGTGTCCAGGGAGGTGCAGGCTAGGTGGATTAGCCACGGGAAATGCAGGATTATCGGGAAGAATTGACGTTTTGGGCATAAGCCCTTCATCAGGAAAAGACCCTTCCTGATGATGGGCTTATGCCCAAAAGCCGATTCTCCTGCTCCTCGGACGCTACCTGACCAGCTGTGCTTTTCCAGCACCACACTCTCGACACCCATGGATCATGGCCTGAAATGCTGTTGTGTGCTGAGCTGCATCGAAGCTCTTCGAAGCCATCTGTGTGCTAAAGTCACCAGGTACCTGCTCTGACTCTCATGTTGTGAATTCTGGTTCAGCATACTTAGCAAGATAGGAGCTTGCAAATTAATGACAAGCCGTGCCCCTTCAGGAATCTGTTTTGAGGATTTTCTATGGTAAACTCTTTGTATCAATCTTTTCTCCTTCCCAAATGTTTTGATCCTTTTCCTCTTCCTCCATTAGTTCAGAAAATCTATGTGAATCTTTGTTGAATATTATTGATCCTGAATTGTGCAGGTTGGTTTGTCCCATTATCTCTAATAATCAGCTACTGTATAGGGTATCATTTGTCTTGAACCAGGCTTGACAGATTGGAGAGCTACAGCCACAAAAGACAACACTGAAGCAGATTATAAACAATCAGTTCTGAGCCTGAAGATGAACTCATCTTCCAATGACAATGATTACATTCCTCTCATATGCTTCCGTGAGTAACAGTCACTCTCCAGCAACTTAATCAAGCGACATTTCATTATCTATAACACATTATTTGGTAGTTAGTTATCGGTAACAGATTATTTGATCAAAGAATGTGATACTGTTATCACCAGACATTTATCAGATGCTTCTCTAACTCAGAACACCATAGACTTCTAACTTTTGTAACATTTCCCTGAACACCCACTCCACATGATTAACTATTAACACATGATTGACCAATTCAGCACAGAACATTTACAGCCTTCAAGGTTGGAGATGCACCAACTCAACTTAATCACTGAAGAAGATCTGGGTTGTACTTTTAAAAATGGTATTTGCTTTTATTCTATCACAGGATGTGGGCATTTTTGGCTATGTCAGCATTTATTAACCATCCTTAAGTGCTGCTGAGACAGTAATGTCGAGACACCTTCTTGAACTATTACGGTTCATGTGGAGTCCATTCATTCACCATGCTGTTAGGAAGAGCATTACCATCACTAAGCGAATCATGGTTACTAAATTGTTGTAAGGTAAATATTAATAAATATAGCTCTGATAGATCCCTAGGTATTGATCTTTTACCCTGAAGAAATCTGTATTGCAAAATAACCTGATGAGAAATCTGACTATATTTTGATTGTTCCAGTTGAATTGGCAGTGCAACAGGGCAACCCCTTCTCGAGTTTGTTTTTGCTTTTTGTTGGTAGTAGAATGCTGGTCCCAAACCTCTTTCTTTCAATGGGGTCTAAAGATTTTATTGGTTTGCAGTGATAGAGAATCAGCCACTATTCAGGCCTAACAAGAAGAGACGTTTATCTCAATGTGACTTGAAATAAGTTATCATTTCCGTAATCTAAATGGGCTATCACAAATGCCCCTGGTGCCAGGGAGCACTTCACAACATGACCTCAATCTCTAAAGGTAAATTAGCTCTAGTAGCAATTGGAGATTTCCAACTATGCCCCAGTTTGCAATCAGATTTGTGGTAGAGGCAAAGTTGAGCTCTCAGACGGCAATAAAGCTTCCAAATCTCTGGCAAATATTTACTTTTCCTCCAATACTGACAAAATTAAAAGGGTAAGAATGTGGCTTTAAAACAACAACAACAACTCATGCAAGTTCTCAATGATTCTTAGTCTCCCAATCCACTCCAAGATAACATAGTTGTGAGTTAGACAAACATTCCTGAAGAAGGGCTTATGCCCGAAACATCGATTCTCCTGCTCCTTAGATGCTGCCTGACCTGCTGCGCTTTTCCAGCAACACATTTTTCAGCTCTGATCTCCAGCATCTGCAGTCCTCACTTTCTCCTAAACATTAATACAGCCCATTTTAGAAATATATGAGAACAATGTAAGTGTGGCATTAATCCAGTCTTTTTGTAAAATACTGTCACAAGCAGCCACTTGTCATACATAGAGTTGCTAACTCTGTTTGGCCCTATATGTGGAATGAACATGTCATTCTGCCTCCACCTTACTACCAGCGATCTTCCAACATGTTCACCTTGCAACTGTCAATAGAAAATCAAATGCAGTTTTCATTTCCTGATTGGACCTTTTTTTGATGGTTAGTGAAATAGTCTTTTATCCCTCTTTATATATTTTTACAACCTATAATCAAAGTGTTTAAATATTTTGTTTTTAAAAACACGAGATTTCTAAAATATCATAATGATTTTCCTCCCATGCTTGTTTGTAAATGAGTTTTTAATTCCTGGAGATCCCAACACAATTGCCAAGGACACAGCAGTACATTTTTTACAAGTCACACCAAAACTTTAGCTTCTGCAAACTGAGTAGCTTTATACATGCTATTGGGCTGAATGTACTATTTGTTTCTATCACATCAATATCAAATAAGCTGCATTAATGTAAAAGCAAAATACTGAAAATTCTGGAACTCTGAAAGAAAAACAGAAATTGTTGAAAATATTCAACAGATCTGGCAGCCCATGGGGAGACAGAACCAGATTTAATGCTTTCATTTGCACATATTTCTTCTTCAAAACTTTTCCTCTTAATTCTGATAAAGATTCATATTCAGTTCAACTGTTAACGCTTTCTCTCCAGACATACTATCAGTCCTGTTGAGTATTTCTAGCACTTGTAGGCACAGTTCTGGGAGACAGACACTGTGTTGGCTTTATATGCTATTTTCCTCAGGTTGTATAAGACAATGACTTATGTCAATCATTGCTCAGGCCTATTGTATATTGTACCAACTACTAGTGGCTTATGGTTAGGATACAGTACTACCACCAATTGTCCTTTCTATTCTTTCAAAGTAAAACTTTAATCAGGTTAGACAGTCCATGTTGGGGCTGTCCTTTGTGCTATACTCAGTGTAAGGGCCTATCTAATTAGTAGTGATAGAAGATTAGTCATAAACCACTGTTGGGTCTTTAATGAGAGGAAGACTTATCTTACACAACAAGATATAGTTTATTGCATGATAACTATTTGTACAAGTTACATTGACTGGTTAGGCACAATATTAAAACCTTCTGGGAGCAGAGATGACATATCTGTCTCTGTCAGAAGCTAATGTTAGACTTTTAGTTCCCCGCGCAGGGCAATGGGATATAATCGGATAGGGTGGAGCCTAAAACAATTTCCAAAGTTAGAACCATTGCCTTATACAATACAGTCCTCAGGGAATCTACTAGCAATTGACAAGCCTTGCCAAAAGTAAGGTAAATCGGGTAGTTTATATTTCAAATTGGAGCTAGCAATATGAAGACTATGCTTGACTCTTATCTGCCCTCTGAAATGGCCTATGTCTTTAACAGACTGATATCCTTGTGAAGAATTAAGTGGGAAAGAATTCCAGAGGTTTACAAGGGTTTTATTATAAAAGTATAGTTTACGCAAATTTCCACTTTTCTCCTCTGGGATCTTTCCATGCCCAGTAGCCATCCATCCACCAGGGAAAATCACAGCTTGGTTTTTTAGATTCTAAAATCAACAAAAGCGGAGGAAGCAATAGGGTGATAGGGCATTCATTCCCCATAGTGCCCATCTATTCTTGAAAGCTTCAGGGTTACTGGTGGATAATGCATGTTCCCTTTCTAAGGATGCCTGGGCATAGAGGAAGCTGTAGAAAACAAAGGAGAAACAACTTCCTTGCATTTACTCTGTTAAGCTCCCATGACGTTTACTCACTTCCTAAATCCCCAAAGTCTATCTACAAGGCACATATCAGGAGCGTGATGGAATACTTGCCACTTGCCTGGATGAGTACAGCTCCAGCAACACTCATGAAGCTTGACATTGTTCAAGATTAAGCAGCTTACTTCATTGGCACAATATTTACAAACATTCACTCACTCCATGACCAATGAATTGTAGCAGCAGTGTATCAAATTTACAAGATGTAGTGCAGAAATTCAGCAAAGCACTTTCCAAATTCATGAATGCTATTACCCAGCAGAGCAAAGGCAGCTGATACATGGGAACACTAAAACTGTAAGCCACTCACCATCCTGTCTTGGAAATATATTGCCCTTGCTTCAGTATTCCTGGTTCAAAATCCTGAACCTCCTCCTTAACAGTACTATAGGTCTAACTACACCATATGAACTTCTACAATTAAGAAGGAAGTTCACCATCACCTTCTCAAAGGCAATTAGTAATGGATCAAAAATGTTGGCCCAGCCAGCGATGCCACATCCTGCCAATAAATATAAAACATAATGAGAGTGCCCAATTGGGAGATGACAAGGGAGACAGACAACAATCAGAAGAGGGAAAGAGAGAGAAAGGCAATGATGGAGAGAGGGAGGGAAGTAATGAATGGGAGAGGGAGTAAGTGAGGAGGTGAAGGATTATCATGAGTTGGTTGGAATGGGGAGAATTCAGGTCAGCCCTGATTTGATTGAATGGTGGAGCAGATCCAAGTGGCCTACTCCTGCTCTTAATTCACTTGTGTACATTTTCCTTAATCACAGCCTAATACATTCTTACATTCCCTCTGGAAGAATTTCTGCTTCCTTCCTGTTCTCTCTATATAATTACGTGACATTGACAACATTGTTATCTGATTCCTCTTTTTCTATTTAATCTCAGGATGAGGGCATCACTAGCTAGGCCAGAATTTATTGCCCATCCCGAATTGCCTGGTGTAAGGTATAGGGTTAAAATTGTGCAGAATAGGGGAACAGGTGTTGCTTCTGCAAAAGTTTACATTATAAAATTAGGCTGCGCATACCAATACTTAACAATGAGAAGTGAAAACAGGTAGAATTACCTATGACTAATAGGGCAGAGCAACCGTGTAGCAGGACGTACCAGGCATAGGAAAACAGAAGAAGCGAAAACAGGTAGAATTATCTATGACTAATAGGGTAGAGCGACCGTGTAGTGGGATATACCAGTAACAGGAGAATAGTGTGCCAGTCGCAGGAGAGATGTGGCCAACAGATGGAATTTAGTTTGGCAGGATGATCACACGAAGATAGAAAACTATGCCAGGATAGTCACATATAAGGAATGAGATAAATAAGAGTAAGGGGCGACAGGCTTAGAGTAATGGGAGAAGTAAACAGAGGTGGAGAGAAGCTAGACAAAGGTGGAGTGAAGCTAGAGCTTGTGATAGACTACACGCTACAGTAAAAGTAACCAATAGGGTGAAAGGGGAGGACCGAGAGACGCAGCTGAACAGCATAAATCAGAATGTAACCCTCAGATCGAGGTGCTTACTCGTTAGGGACCCGCTCTTGCAAGTTCGTATCAATAAAATTTGCTGCTTCAGAATTTGACTCGGACTGAAATTTATTAATATGTGAGTTTTGTTTCTCACACCCGGAGAGAAGTAAAAAGTCAACCACACTGCTGTGTGTCTCAAGTCACATTTAGATTGGACCCTTCTGCTAACAGTACTTGCCAGCAGGTGCTTATGTATTGTTTAAAACGACCTTGACAGAGGGCTCACTTTAGTTCCGCTCCATATAGTACCAATTAACATATTAAAGGTTTGACAATATACTTTCCAACATATTTGTGATGCAGGAACATTTTTTTGTAAAAAATGCATCTCAGTTATTTCATTTAACCTCGCACCAACCACATTCAGTGAAACGAATTCAGTTGAGAAAAATAGATGTGCTAAGACAATGTATGGGAAGCTTCCAACTTGATTGCTGTTGTGATTTGTGGTATATGTAATAATGTCTGGAGCAAATGTCCTGTTTTCAGTGAAGAGAAATGAAAACTCTGTATCATTGCCTGCCTTATAGCTGTGCTCTTCACCCCATGACTTTCCCTCTAAGTTCAACAGCCATTTGCTCTTTTCCCTTCTGCTAATTTTCCTGATGTCTCTGTCAACCTCAAATAGAAGCATTCCATGTCTCTTTGTGAGTGCTGCAACATTAACCAAAAGCCTGAGCCACACTTTTCACTGAAGCTTCTAACTCAAAAAAAACTTATAACAGGCACTTATCAGTGTATCCACAGGAGGCCCCCTGCCATTTCAACTTCATCATTCTTGAACGCCATAGTGCTGCATTACTTTCACGGTAAATTAACCGAGCAATGCATTACACTGCAATGCCATTATGTCTTAAGAACTACTTTGCACGGAAATTTTGTACAAACATTTCACAATAAAGACAGCTATTCCCATTATCAGAACCTCACATTTTGCTTGAAGTGTATTGCTCGCCTGACATCCATCAGTACTGGTAAGGATACTGCTGTTCATGATAACCAGGTCTTCTTCAGTTTATGAAAAGACAAGATGAGCATTAACAAATGCTGAATTCAAAACAGAAGACAACGGTGGTTTGAAATGGTGGGTTAATGAATAGCAGATTGACTCTGTACAAAGGTTATCCTATATTTCACTTTTAGGTGCTATACAATTCCCATATTTTCTATTTACATTTATATTTCAATTATACAGATGCTTCCTGTGTACAATGTGAAAAAAACATTGCAAAAAATACTCTTGAACATGTCTAGCTAGGTTAAAACTCACCCAACGCCAGGTTATAGTCCAACAGGTTTATTTGAAAGTACTAGCTTTCAGAGTCCTGTTCCTACATTTGGCAACCTGATGAAGGATCAGCCTTCTGAAAGCTAGTACTTTGAAATAAACCTGTTGGACTATAACCTGGTGTTGTGTGAGTTTTAACTTTGTCCACCACTGGCACCTCTACATCATGTCTAATTAGAACAGTGAACATCTCCCTATTGGTTCCATAAATTTCTTTTGAATAAGCATGATATTATGTTCAATGCAATGAGCAGCATTCAGAGCACTGGGTAGTGACACCTATTACAGAAATGGTACCAAACCTGAGGACGATAACCTTAGGGATGGAGAACAATGAACAATCTTCCAGCCTGACATTTTGATGGATCAGTAGATTTGTCGCCACCTTTCTCGCAGGAGACCCCCCACTTCACTCGTCTCTCCAATTTTTCCACAGCAGATGTCAAACACATTAACATACATTCTGAAATAAACTTGCAGTGCTAATGTATGCTCACCAATCATTTCACATCAACTTTATTGTAATTTCATCTACCTTTAATGAAAGCACTTTAACTTCTGTCATTTTCTTCTCCTATATGATGTTTAGATTCATTAGGATCTAGCTGTTGAGGATAATGTTTTATTATTATAGGCAAAAATATTCCCACTTGAATTTATCAAGTATGGAGTAAATTTTATTATGGTATGAAAGCTTTTGAGAAGAAATATATGTTTGGTATTTAAGTAATAATAAAAAAGTAGAAGGTTGTTTACTTTCTTATAGAGATTGGCAATAAATGCTTGCCTTGTCAGAAATGCCCACAATCCATTAATGAATAAAAATAACATTTTTCCTCTTCTAGCAATCAAACATTAACTGCCATGGCCTGAAGATTTGGGATCCCTTCCCAGTCCTCTCCACTTCTCTTAACCCCTTCAAAATGCTCCTTATAATCTACAAAGCTTTGCCCATCAGTCCTGAAATCTCCTTAAATGGCTGTATCAAATTTTTGTTTACAACATTCCTGTGAAACTTTTGATAATACTTTGCTGTAAAGGAACAATATAAATCCAGGAAGTTTGTATTATTGCATTAATTACACACATCAGTCACACACTTAATACAGTTACAATAACTTTGCTTGGATCGTCAATGGCTTTGTGCTTCTCAAAGAACAATGAAGACTCTCATCAGTGCATCACTGTATTCTGTCATTATGATTAGTTTTACATGTGTTTGGAGTCTTCTGACCAGGTATGTCTCACATTTTGTAAAATCACTTTCAGGCTGCATTGCTGCAAAGGATAGGAATGTAATTATGAAGTCACTGAACCAGCAGAACTTCACACTTTAATAACTGCTAAAAGATCTCAAGCATTGCCCTGAATACCATCAGGTCTAGTATATATAGAACTTAAGGAAAGCAAAATCTAAAGGGGTTTTGTTTTCCAAGGTTTCAATCCATCAGTGTCAGTTTCCATTTGGAAGACAGTGAGCAGGACTCTGTGCAAAGTTCCATTTTCCAACTCGGATTCGCAGCTTCTTTAATACTCTAAATACATATCAAAATCAAAGCAGTAACTTCAAACAGTATAATGGTGCCATTAAAAGTTTATTCTCAGTAAGAGCAAGAAAAAAATCATTTCTGTCATAGCATTCAGGATCAAAAAACATTTCATTTTTCACATTCAGCACCCTTTGGTTCTATAGTCAGTGTCATATATTAAACTAGCAATCTATTCTGTAATGCACAGATCTATAAAATGAGCTATGAGTACTATGAGCCTATCTATGTTAGGAGGTTCATTTCCTGCAAGATAGCTGTGCAATGTTTGTAATGTTGACATTAAAATGTTCACATAAAATACATATGAGATCCCATTATCTTCACTGAAAAGCTAATAAATATAATGTTATTTTAGCTTTTTAATGTATGGCTGCCCTTTTCCCATTTTCTTCAAGTTACCCCCACTGCCAAGAAAATCTGGCCTATCACATACCAATCAGCTTCTTAAGAGATAACAGGTAAGTCTGGGTGAGTTTCTTATTGAAACACAAGCTTTGACATCGATGTCCTGGGTGATCAGAAGCTGCTGGCCAATGAAGGATATAGTGTGGAGGTGCCAGTGTTGGATTGGGGTGGAAAAGGTCAGTAGTCACATGCCACCAAGTTATAGTCCAACAGGTTTATTTGAAATCACAAACTTTCAGAGTGCTACTCCTTCATCAGGTTACTTCACCTGACAAAGGAGCATCACTCCAACAGTTTGTGATTTTAAATAAACCTGTTGGACTGTAACCTGGCATTGTGTAACTTTTTCTGCCAATGGAAGATAGACAACTTCTGAGTCCCAAGGGCTGCCAGTCAAGATTGAGTCTCAATGGATCCAGCAGCAAATAGTTAAGTAATTTTTACAGAAGCGAATACTGCAGATGCTGGAAATCTGAAATAAACACAGAAAATGCTGGAGAAACTCAATATCAGTGGAAAGAGACAAAGTTAACATTTCAAGTCCAGTAAGACTCATTCTGAAGAACAGTTATACTGGAATCAATACGTTATGTCATTTTTATACTCTCCTCCAGGTTGTGGTCAGGGGTTGGAAGCAAGAGTAAGCTCTTCTTCTTCAGCTCTGATTTCTCCCAGAGTGGGATAACTGGAGGAACACCATCCACATCCCCACCACCTCGCCACTCCGCTCCCCCTGCTTCCCAAACCAGTAGGTAGATTGTCCTGATTTCCTAGTTGGGAATTTCTCGCTTTCCCGGAAGGCAGGTAATTAGAGTCATAGAGTCATAGAGATGTACAGCATGGAAACAGATCCTTCAGTCCAAACCATCCATGCCGACTAGATATCCCGACCCAATCTAGTCCCACCTGCCAGCGCCCGGCCCATATCCCTCCAAACTCTTCCTATTCATATACCCATCCAAATGCCTCTTAAATGTTGCAATTGTACCAGCCTCCACCCCATCCTCTGGCAGTTCATTCCATACACGTACCACCTTGTGCGTGAAATAGTTGCCTCTTAGGTCTCTTTTATATCTTTCCCCTCTCACCCTAAACCTATGCCCTCTAGTTCTGGACTCCCCGACCCCAGAGAAAAGACTTTGTCTATTTATCCTATCTATGCCCCTCATAATTTTGTAAACCTCTATAAGGTCACCCCTCAGCCTCCGACGCTCCAGAGAAAACAGCCCCAGCTTGTTCAGCCTCTCCCTGTAGCTCAGATCCTTCAACCCTGGGAACATCCTTGTAAATCTTTTCTGAATCCTTTCAAGTTTCACAACATTTTTCCGATAGGAAGGAGACCAGAATTGCACGCAATATTCCAACAGTGGCCTAACCAATGACCTGTACAGCTGCAACATGACCTCCCAACTCCTGTACTCAATACTCTGACCAATAAAGGAAAGCATACCAAATGCCTTCTTTACTGTCCTATCTACCTGCGACTCCACTTTCAAGGAGCTATGAACCTGCAGTCCAAGGTCTCTTTGTTCAGCAACAGTCCCTAGGACCTTACCATTAAGTGTATAAGTCCTGCTAAGATTTGCTTTCCCAAAATGCAGCACCTCGCATTTATCTGAATTAAACTCCATTTGCCACTTCTCAGCCCATTGGCCCATCTGGTCCAGATCCTGTTGTAATTTGAGGTAACCCTCTTCGCTGTCCACTACACCGCCAATTTTGGTGTCATCTGCAAACTTACTAACTATACCTCTTATGCTCGCATCCATATCATTTATGTAAATGACAAAAAGTAGAGGGCCCAGCACCGATCCTTGTGGCACTCCACTGGTCACGGGCCTCCAGTCTGAAAAACAACCCTCCACCTCCACCGCTGTCTTCCACCTTTGAGCCAGTTCTGTATCCAAATGGCTAGTTCTCCCTATATTCCATGAGATCTAACCTTGCTAATCAATCTCCCATGGGGAACCTTGTCGAACACCTTACTGAAGTCCATATAAATCACATCTACTGCTCTGCCCTCATCAATCTTCTTTGTTACTTCTTCAAAAAACTCAATCAA
The DNA here is from genome assembly GCF_037043375.1 of Chiloscyllium plagiosum. Lineage (NCBI taxonomy): Eukaryota > Metazoa > Chordata > Chondrichthyes > Orectolobiformes > Hemiscylliidae > Chiloscyllium > Chiloscyllium plagiosum. The sequence continues at coordinate 31,952,217 of NW_028270149.1, read as the reverse complement.
ATTTGTGAGACATGATTTCCCACGCACAAAGCCAAAGCCATGTTGACTATCCCTAATCAGTCTTTGCCTTTCCAAATACATGTTCATCCTGTCCCTCAGGATTCCTTCCAACAACTTGCCCACCACCGAGGTCAGGCTCACCGGTCTATAGTTCCCTGGCTTGTCTTTATCGCCCTTCTTAAGCAGTGGCACCACGTTTGCCAACCTCCAGTCTTCCGGCACCTCACCTGTGACTATCGATGAAACAAATATCTCAATAAGAGGCCCAGCAATCACTTCTCTAGCTTCCCACAGAGTTCTCGGGTACACCTGATCAGGTCCTGGGGATTTATCCACCTTTAACCGTTTCAAGACATCCAGCACTTCCTCCTCTGTAATCTGGACATTTTGCAAGATGTCACCATCTATTTCCCTACAGTCTATATCTTCCATATCTTTTTCCACAGTAAATACTAATGCAAAATATTCATTTACTATCGCCCCCATTTTCTGTGGCTCCATACAAAAGCCGCCTTGCTGATCTTTGAGGGGCCCTATTCTCTCCCTAGTTACCCTTTTGTCCTTAACATATTTGTAAAACCCCTTTGGATTCTCCAAAGGGAAAGCAAAGAGGTTAAGATTCTAAAGGGGCCATTAATTAACCATGTAAAGACTTTAATTTGTGGTGGATGAAGAAGGTCATCCATGAATACCCAGAAATTAATCAGTGAGTTAATGCTAAAGGGGAAAAACATCTCTTGAGGGCCAACTCACCCAATTATTTCTCATTTTCATCACCTCTCTTGCGATCGCTTGGATGGGGAAGACTGTGTTCATTATGATGTCTCCTCGTTGAATTAAACAATTAGTCTACTAGAATGAATTTACTTTCTTTTGCATAAATAAACCTATCTTTTTAAATAGAAATGGCACAGTTTGAAATCTAAGATGGCCATTGTATTGAAACTCTCTGGAATAGTGCAACTTCTGCTACAGCATGTCCCCTCATTAAAAGTAAAATGCATTAAAGCATTCCCCTTCACGGTGCTCCTTGTTAGGCCATTTCCTAATAACGATTCCCAATAACTGCCTTATACTATAACACCCTTGACTGGTTCATTAAAAATATTGTTTTCATGCATAATTCATGCTTCTGATTAAAATGTCCCTTTTTAAAAAAAAATCAGTAACCTTAAGTATTAATCAAACTTTTGGTTAATTTATGAAAATAGTCTCAGTGAATAACAATGCAAATTAATAATGATTAAACAATAACACTTGTTATTAAATGGAATTTCTCAAGCGTCTCTTTTTTATTGCCTTTTCTATTTGGAATCTTTTCCTATCTCGTCTCACAAGAGATTTGATGGTAATTTTACAATATTTAGTCACACATTTCATAGTCTCTATTTTATTATATTTTGGTACCATTTTGTGTAAACCCTCCAATGAGATCAACTCAACTGAACTATATCAAGAAAAGATTGCACTCTGTGTAGGCGATAAATTGGAATCCAGAAGGGTTTACTGATGTGTATCTAGAAACATCTTAAAGCTATGAAAAGCTGACAGTTTGATTGTGCCTGATGCTTTTAATAAATTATTCACAACCCTGGTGCTCTATAATATGATTTTAATGATTTCCCTTTGATTGTTAAATAGAGGGTCATTTCTCAGAAATAAGGATGGTCAGCAATTCCTCTACACTCCCAATTTAAATCTATGGAGAGTTCTCTAATTTTGTACACAAAATAGAGACTTTGGCAACACCTCAAATTACAATGATGTTATGAATCTCATTCCCTACTCCAATGTTAACTGTGGAATTGATATTGTAAATCCACATGAAACTGCTTTTTTACATTTTGAGCTTCTTTGCACCATTGAAATGCAGAAAGGGGAAGGAACAAAGCATTTATTCAGAGTACAGATGTAGTTATGAATGTATTCCTTGATGTACTTTTAAACACTTGCATACTTAGTGCCGAAACAGCAAACCTGCCACCTTTATAACTCTCACTTCCAAGTCAACGTGGTAATGACACTGAGTGAGTGAGCTGCCTGTGCCCCAGGGTACTCTTCTGCCTTTTTTTTTAATCATTCAGATTCCTTCACTAGTTTCCTCCATTTTATGTGCCCTTAAATTGTTGACTCAGTGCAGGCATATGGTTCCATTTATATAAATCATCTAATGTCTTGCCCAAAGCACACTTCCAGCGGGGATTACAATTGGATAATTAGTTATCCCTTCAGCACCTAGGGAGTCGGAACCATCAACACCTTGAGACATAAAATCACTTGCATATGAATTAAGCCCATGTTTCCTCTTGTCCACAAATTTCATCTATTCAATGGACAAATTCATTGAGTCATGAGAATCATCAGTGTCTCTGTCTTCCATTTTGGTAGGAGTAACAGTATAAAAGACTATACTTTGAATGGTAAGTCATGGGATATGATGAAATGGCCGAGGCATTTTGTGTCAGTCTTCACAGTGGAGGACATGAATAATTGACAAAGAGATGAAGGTAGGTAAGAACCTGGAAACAATCATTATCACAGAAAAGGTATCATAGAGTCATAGAGATGTACAGCACGGAAACAGACCCTTTTAATCCAACTTGTCCATGCCGACCAGATGTCCTGACCCAATCTGGTCCCACCTGCCAGTACCTGGCCCATATCCCTCCAAATCCTTCCTATTTATATACCCATCCAGATGCCTTTTAAATGTAATAGTCTCCACCACTTCCTCTGGCAGCTCATTCCATACACGCACCACCTTCTGCGTGAAAAGTTGCCCCATAGGTCTCTTTTATATCTTTCCTCTCTCACCCTAAACCTATGCCCTCTAGCTCTGGACTCCCATTCCTAGGGAAAAGACTTTGTCTATTTATCCTATCCATGTCCCTCATGATTTTGTAAGCCTCTATAAGGTCACCCCTCAGCCTCCGACGCTCCCTACATTTCATCATTTATGTAAATGATTTGCATAAAAATTATAGTTAGTAAGTTTGCAGATGACACCAACATTGGAGGTGTAGTGGACAGCAAAGAAGGTTAGCTCAGAGCACAATGGGATTTTGTTCAGATGGGCCAATGGGCTGAGAAGGAGCAGATGGAGTTTAATTGAGATAAATGCGAGGTGCTGCATTTTGGGAAAGCAAATCTTAGTAGGACTTATACACTTAATGGTAAGGTCCTCGGGAGTATTGCTGAACAAAGAGACCTTGGGGTGCAGGTTCATAGCTCCTTGAAAGTGGAGTCACAGGTAGATAGGATAGTGAAGAAGATGTTTGGTATGCTTTCCTTTATTGGTCAGAATGTTGAGTACAGGAGCTGGGAGGTCATGTTGCGGCTGTACAGGACATTGGTTAGGCCACTGTTGGAATATTGCATGCAATTCTGATCTTCCTATGGGAAAGATGTTGTGAAACTTGAAAGGGTTCAGAAAAGATTTACAAAGATGTTGCCAGGGTTGGAGGATGTGAGCTATAGGGAGATGTTGAATAGGCTGGGGCTGTTTCCCCTGGAGCATTGGAGGCTCAGGGGTGACCTTACAGAGGTTTATATAATCATAAGGGGCACATATAGAATAAATAGATAAAATCATTTCCCTGAGGTAGGGGAGTCCAGAACTAGAGGGCATATGTTAAGGGTGAGAGGGGAAAGATAAAAAAGAGACCTAAGGGGCAACGTTTTCATGCAGAGAATGGCACGTGTATGGAATGAGCTGCCAGAGGATGTGGTGGAGGCTGGTACAGTTGGAACATTTAAGAGGCATTTGGATGGGTATATGAATAGGAAGAGTTTGGAGGGATATGGGCCAGGTGTTGGCAGGTGGGGTTGGAATATCTGGTCGGCATGGACGGGTTGGACCAAAGGGTCTGTTTCCATGCTGTACATCTCTATGACTCTATGACTCTATAACTCCCACTTTAGGTTCACAGCCCCCACCAACCCGTCCTCCACTCCCAGCACTTTCTCTCACCACCACAAGAGGTGTAAAACCTGTGTCCACACCTTCCCCCTCACCTCCACCCAAGGCACTAAAGGATCCTTCCACATCTGGCAGAGATTTTCCCGACACTTCCAAACACCTCATCTACTGTGTCCGTTGCTCTCGATGTGGTCTCCTCTACACTGGGGATACAGGATGTCAACTTGCGGAACATTTCAGAGATCATCTCCGGGACACAAGCACCAATCAACCCCACCATCCTATGGAAAACACTTCAACTTCCTCTTCCACTCCACCAAGGACATGTAAGTCCTGGGCCTCCTTCACTACCAACTTCTAGCCACCTAATGCCTGGAGGGGAAGAACACCTCATCTTCCTCCTTGGGAGCTTCAACCATACAGGTTCAATGTCAATTTCATCAATTTCCTCATCTCCACTCCACCTATCTTATCCCAAATCCAACCCTCCCACTTAGCACCTCTTGAACTGTCCTACCACCCTTCCCACCTCTCCACTCCACCCTCCACTTCGATCTATCACCATCACCCCTCATGTCCACCTACCTATCGCACTCCCAGCCCCACCCCGCTCCCAGTAATCTCTCAGTCCCCTCTTGCTCCCCTCCACCCCTTTCCCCACCCCATACATTCCGATTATGCTCAAAACATCGACTCACCTGCTCCTCGGTTGCTGCCTGACCAGCTGTGCTTTTCCAGCACCACAGTTTTTGACAGTAATTAGTAGTGTGCCTCAGGGATCAGTGCTGGGGCCACAACTATTCACAATTTACATAGATGATTTCGAGTAGTGCCTTGACACATGTAGTGCGTCAAGGTCTGTGGATGATACTAAGATGAATGGTAGAGCAAAGTGTGCAGAGGACAGTGAAACTTTGCAGATACTTTAAGTGAGTGGGCAAAGATCAGGCAGATGGAATACAATGTTAATAAATGTGAAGTCATCCATTTTGGTGGAACTAACAGTAAAAAGGACTATTACTTGAATGATAAAAAGTTGCAGCATGCTACTGTGCAGATGGACCTGGATGTCCTTGTGCTAGAATCACAGAAAGTTGGTCTGCGGTCTCAACAGATAAGTGGGAAGGCAAATTAAATTTTGTCTTTCAATGCTAAAGGGATTGAGCTTAAAAGCAGGGAGGTTATGTTACAGCTGTACAGGGTGCTGATGAGGCCACACCTGGAGTATTGTGTGCATTTGTGGTCTCCTTACTTGAGAAAGGGTGTACTGGCACTAATGGAAGTACAGAGGAGGTTCACAAGGTTGATTCCAGAATTGAGGCTTATGAGGAGAGACTGAGTAGATTGGAATTATATTCATTGGAATTTAGAGGAGTGGTGGTGGGGGCGCGGTGATCTTATAGAAATATATAAAATTATAAGGGAATCGATAGGATAGAAGTAGAGAGGATGTTTCCACTGGCAGGTGAAACTAGAACAAAGAGGCATAGCCTCAAAATTAGGGGAACAGATTTAGGACTGAATTGAGAAGAAACTTCTTCATCCAGAAGATTGTAACTTTCTGGCATTCCCTGGCGAGTGAAGCAGTTGAGGCTTCCTCATTGAATGCTTTTAAAGCTAAGATAGATAACATTTTGAACAGTAAAAGAATTAAAAGTTAAGGTGAGAGGGTGGGTAAGTGGAGCTAAGGCCATGAGAAGATCAGCCATAATCTTACTAAATGGTGGAGCGGGCTTGAAGAGCCAGATGGCTTACTCCTGCTCCAGGATCTTATGTTGTTATTATGTTTTTTTTTTAATGTGAGTCATGCAGCTCTCCAATCCCAGCAGTGCCACCATGAGTAGTGGCCATTGTCGAAGCAGCAGTGAGTCTGCTGAATAAGAGGAGCCAAGAACCTGCAACAAAGTGAACCTGGGGTCTCAGCAAGGCCAGGCAGAAGCTTGCGAGGAGTAAGGGTTGAAGAGATAGAAACACAAGGAGGTGAAATACTTTGCAGGGGACTTAACTGAGCACAGTATGCTTTCAAGGAGGCACACCTGCCTTGCTAGGCTACCGGTGCACCAGATTTCGTCTACTGAGTTGATCACTTAATGCTAGCCTGGCCTGCTTCTTGTAAAGTCCCAACAACAGTCCACCAATCACTAATTGGCCACATAAGAACTTCCTTGGTCTAGGGGTGAGCAAATTGCCCTTCATGTCCCATGCTTCTAAGAAAATTGCTGCAGGAGAGGTAAGATGGTGCTGAGAATGGCATCACTGGCATGACAGCCAACTCCACCCTGTCCAATATCCTGCACCAGGTTTGGCACATAATGTCTGACTATGATGACGCAAATGTGATGTTTCTGTTTACCCACACTCCACAAACAGATAAAGCAAAAATCTGGTTTAACTATTCTGGCAACATCATTGGACAGATGATATACTTAGCAGTGCTCTATAACATTTGAATGTGGCTTTGAAATAACTACCAAAAATCATATGAACCAATGTGAACTTACGCACAACTAGTTATTTTGCATTATAATCATTAATCTCAACGTGTATGCTATCTTGCTGTAAGTACAGACTTAACAAATTTACAATCTGTCTTGTTGAGTTCCATGATGCATTAATGGAAAATGCAAGCCCCTCTTGCGTCATGCAACCTCATTCAACATTTCAAGAACACTTCATTTTCGTGCCAACAATTCAACAGCATTTGTCTTTCATTGCAACAGGATAAATAGGGAAGTTGTAATTAAAAAGAAAGAATGAAGGAAATGAAGGAAAAATATGATTTCAATGACTCCTAATGATACAATAAACTAACCAACTCCACTATTCTGCAATATACAGACAGATGCTTTTGCATGAATAGTTCTTATTTAACTTTGGGACCACTCAACTGTAGGTTCACTGACGAGCCAAAAAATCCATCCAAATTGTCTCTTCCTAGTTCCTAGCACAGACATCAGTGACTGAAAGACATAAGCTAAATATGCTTATTTGTATCAGAAAATGATTGTCTCCAATCAGTTCAGTTGCACTTGTCTGATGTAAATAATTGACTTATTGCACCATTAGGAGCACAAAATAATGGAAATATGCAATGAAGTTTCCTTGATGAATTACATTTTTCCCTGTACATGTATCTCACATCAATCAGTAGCAGGCTTAAATGAAGTAATATATCATGAGATAATGTGCCTCTCGATATTAATGTTCCTTCCTCATTTAGTGTAAGCAAGGGGTCTTTATGTTTTATTCCCATTTATTCCAGGTGCCAACTGAGTTTTATTGGTTGTTCAGACACAGGCCAACAACAAGCGAGGAAAAATGGATACTGTACTAAAGTCAACTAAGTTTAAAGCTGGAATCACAAAGCAAATGCTGCCTGTGCATAATGGTTCAATCATCATCTGAAAAAGCATGACAAATAATTCAGCAGAATATTAAAGTTTTTTGCATATTTTAAATCAACATCTTATAAATTTCATTGGTAATAATCACTTCAGCATTATCAAAATGGTCCTTGAAAGTGCATTCCTAAATTTAATGACTTTAGTGAAGTTGCTTTTGCATATTCTTATAACAGTGCCCTCCGGGACATCTTCAGTCTCATGCAGATTTTCTTGCATATGAGGAACAAAGTTTCCCCACAGAGATGGTAGGTGTTGGGTAGCATAAAAATATCTCACACTTTTGGGCAGGAGGGACAAATTCCTGGTGGAATTTTGCTCTGGGAGTCAAGACAAAGTATCATATTTGGCTGAAGTAGAATTAGAGGCTAGCTGTGTAACTGGAAGAAGGTATGCGGCTACCAAGCACCTGTAACAATCTTCAGCAACCAGAAGAGTTGAGTGGTTGATTCACCTTAGCCTCTTCAGAGGTCCCCGGCATCATAAACCAAAGTCTTTATCACGTGACACTAGAAATGGCATGGGAACTCGATACTGCAAAGGTTATGGGCCCTAACAACAATCTGGCAATGGTGGATGCTCCAGTACCTGCACTACCTCCTAGACAAGCTGTTCCAGTACAGTTACAACATTGGCATCTCAGCAACAATACGGAAAATTGTCCAGCTATATTCCGTGCACAAAACAGAACAATTCTAATCCAACCAATTATTGCATCATCATCATCATTAGCATCAGTAAAATGGCGGAAGATGTCATCAAAAATTTTGACAATAAACTACCCAATGGGATTCAATTCCGATCCCCTCATGGCTACTCTGTCCCTGATCTCATTAAAACCTTGGCTCAAACATGCACAAAGCGACTGAGCTGCAGAGCAAAGGAGAGAGTGACTACCCTTTGACATCAAGGCTGCAATTCATAATGTGCCATCAAGGAACCCTAAAAAAAACTGAATTCAATTGGAGACAGGAGGAAATCCTCACTTGTTGGAACTATCCCGGCAGAGAGGAAAGTATCTGCAGTTGTTGGCAGTCAGTCATTTCAGCTCCAGGACATTGCTACAGGATTTCTTCAGGCGCACCATCTTCAACTGCTTTACCAATGCCTTTCCCTTCATCATGATGTTAGAGGGGGCAGTTCACAGATGTTTCAACCCAAGCAGAGGAGACTCACCAGGATATTGCCTGGTTTGGAGAATTTTAACTACGAAGAGAAGCTGGATAGTCTTGGGTTGTTTTCTTCAGAGCAGGGAAGGCGGTGGGGGTTTTTGTTGAAGTGTACAGGATTATAAGGGGCCTGGACAGGGTGGATAGGAAGCAGCTGTTCCCCCTTAGTTGTAAGGCCAATAGTGAGGTAGCACAATGTCAAAATAAAGGGCAGGAAGTTTACAGGAAATTTGAGCACAATCCTTTTTACCCTGAGAGTGGTTGAAAATCTGGAATGCATGGGAGGGTAGTAGAGGTCGGAAACCTCATAATCTTTAAAAGGTACATGGATCAGAACTTGAAATGTCTTACATTTGAAGCTATGGGCCAAGTGCTGGAAAGTGAGATTAGTGTAAATAGGCCAAGGGGTCTCTTCTGTGCCTGTATGACTCAATGATTCATTCACACGACTCAAATTCCAAGCCATGACCATCTCCATCACAAGAGAATCTAAACATTGCCTCTTGACGTGCATTGGAGTTCCATTGCTGAATCCCTTACTATCAGCATCCTAGGGGTTATTGTTGACCAGAAATTGAACTGAATTAGCCATATAAATAGAACAGTTATCACAGCAGGTCAGAGGCTAGGAATCATCTACTGACACCCCAAAGCTTTTCCACTATCTACAAGGCACAAGTCAGGATTGTGCTGGAATATCTCTCACTTAGTATGGTGCTGGAATCTTTCCTGCTGAAAGGCTTATGCCTGAAACGTCGATTCACCTGCTCCTCAGATGCTACCTGACTGATCGACTGCGCTTTTCCAGCACCACACTCTCGATTCTGATCTCCAGAATCTGCAGTCCTCACTTTATACTAATATCTCTCACTTACCTATTTCATTGCAGCTCCAACAACATTCAAGAAATCTGACATCAGCCAAGACAAAGCAACGCACTTGATTGGCACCACATCCATGAACATCCATTCCCTCCACCACCAATTCTTACCAACTACAAGATGCACTGCAGAAATTTACCAAGGTCCATTCAAACCAAACCAAAATCCGTTAGCATAAAGAAGAACAAGGGCAGCAGGGACATGAGAACACCACCACCTCCAAGTTCTCATCAAGCCACTCACCATCCTGATTTGGAAAGACATCGCCATTCCTTCAGTGTTGCTGGGTCAAAAGTCTGGAACTCCTCTCCTATTAGCAATGTAGGTGTACCTACAGCAAAATGGAATGCAATGCAGCACATCACCACTTGTTCAATGGCAATTTGGTCATGGACGATAATTGTTAGGCCACCAGTCAGCAAAGCCCATATTCCATGAATGAATAAAACAAATATTGCCCTCATTTGACAATCAGGCATGCTGACCTGACTTCATGCAAATAGTTTGACATTTTTATTCTTTAATTTAAATCCTCTGTGCAATAAAATAGGCAAAACTGGGGCAATGTTGAGAAGTAGATTTAGGTGAACAAATATTAATTGTTCAGTTTGAGGATCGCAAAGATGTTGAACAGAGGTACTACAGCACCACCTGTGACAGGAGGGTGTAATTACAGGATGACATTTTCCATCGCCAGTTACTGTAACACTGTAAATACGAGCAGCAAAATTTATAATGGGAAAGGCTTGCATACAAGTGAAAGAAAAATGTGATGCCAAGATTTTAAGTTTATAGTTGCAAAATGTGCACAAATATAAGAGTTATTTCTTTGCTCATACTTTTACATATTGTGAAAAGCTTACAGTGAATTGTCAGGTTTGACAGTCAGTTCAATAACCTCCTGAGTTACTGAGTGGAGAAATAAGGCACTGCCTGGAAACGTTTTTCTTTTAATTTACTATTGATGCATATTTTGAAATATACTTAGATATAAGACATATTAAATTTCATTTCCCATACGCAAAGTCCTTTCATAGATTACGCCCCTTTTCCATATCCCCTCCAACCTCAGCCCCAACAGTAAATGTAATCAGCCCATGGAGTTTTGTCACTACGTTCAAGCTCATTTGATCAGCTAGTTTTGTCATGCCCTCCTTCCACTAGCACACATCACCAAACCCCTCTGATACACTCCCTGGCACATCTCTGAACTAACATATTTTGCAATTCTGAGAATGGAAGATGTTCAATATTTCTCTAGGCAGATCTCATCCCACCCAGATTTAAATTGGAATCAGTTAAAAATAATGGAAGTTAATTATTATCATAATTGTAATTAAAAATCAAAAGGGTCCACCCTTGCTTCCTACTTTGGACACCAAAGCCTGTTCACCCATATCAGGGCGAATGAGCCTTTAGGGAACAATTGAATGGCAAAAAGTCAACTCCTCGCTTGTTTCTCCAGATGCGGGGTTCTTTAAATTTTTAAAATGAACTGATATGGGTTAAAAAGAAAAGGCATAGTTTAAAGATAAGAGAATGTATATGGAAAGAATTAGGTAACTCTATCAAAGAATAGAGAAATCCCTTCTCATCTCATTTCACAACGATCATCCCTTCATTCTGAGGCTGCATCCTCAGGTCCTAGTCTTGCCTGCGAGTGTAAACATCTTCTCCATGTCCACTCTATCCTGGCCTCCCAGCATTCTGTTAGTTATAATCAGAACCCCCCAACCCCCACCCCCCCTCCCCCCCATCCTTCTAAATGTCATCAAGTACACACCAGAATCCTCAATTGCTCCTCATATGACAAGCACTTTATCCCAGGGTCATTCTTATAAACCTCCTCTGGACCCTCTCAAACACCAACACATCTTTCCTGAGATACATGGCTCAAAACTGATCACAACATTCCAAATGCAGTCTGATCAGAATCTCAGCAGTAAATTCCTGCTCTTTTATTCTAGTCCTCTTGAATGTATACTAACATCGCATTTGCCTTCCAATTTGTCAGCTGAACCTGTATGCCAACCTGAAGAGAATCCTGAATGAAGATTCCTAAGTCTCATTGTGGGTTCAGAATTCTGAAGCCTTTCCCCATTTAACAATCAGCCTACGCCTCTATTCTTTCTACCAAAGTGTATAACCTCACACTTTCCCACACTGTATTCCATCTGCCACTTCTCTGCCAATTTTCATAGCCTGTCCAAGTCCTTCTGCAGCCTCCCACTTCCTCAACTCCACCTGTCCCTACAACTGGCTGTGTCATCTGCTAACTTAGCTACACTGGCTTCAGTTCCTTCATCCAGATTGTTAATGTCTACTATGAATAATTATGGCCCCAAAACTGACCCCTGTAGAATTCCCCTAGTCACCAGCTGCCAGCCGAAAAAAGACTTAAGTATCCCTAACCTCAGCCTTCTGCCAGTCAGCCAATCCTCTATACATAGAGTGATGGACATGTACAGCAAGGAAACAGACCCTTCGGTCCAACTCGTCCATGTTGACCAGATATCCTAATCTAATCTAGTCGAAGTGCCAGCACTTGGCCCATTTCTCTCCAAACCCTTCCTATTCATATACCCATCCAGATGCCTTTTTAATGTTGCAATTGTACCTGCCACCACCACTTCCTCTAGCAGCTCATTCCATACATACACCACCCTCTGTGTGAAAACGTACCCCCTTAGGTCCCTTTTATATCTTTCCCCTCTCACCCTAAACCTATGCCCTCTGGTTCTGGACTCCCCCAAGTCAGAGAAAAGACCTTGTCTATTTACTCTATCCATGCTCCTCATGATTTTATAAACCTCTAAAAGATCACTCTTTGACACTCCAAGAAAAATAGCCCCAGCCTATTCAGCCTCTCCCTGCAACTCAAATGCTCCGACCCTGGCAACATCCTTGTAAATCTTTTCTGAATCCCTTCAAGTTTCACAACATGCTTTCAATAGGAAGGAGACCAGAATTGCACATAATTTTCTAAAAGTGGCCTAACCAATGTCCTGTACAGTCGCAACATGATATCACAACTCTTATATTCAAATGCTTTGTCCAATAAAGGAAAGCATACCAGACACCTTCTGCACTATCCTATCTACATGCAACTCTATTTTCATGGAACAATGAACCTGCATTGCAAGGTCTCTTTGTTCAGCAACACTCCCCAGGACCTTACCATTAAGTGTATAAGTTCTGGGCTGATTTGCTTTTCTAAACTGCAACAACTGTCATGTACACAGATTGCAGTTTCAATTAAGGTGTCCTCCCAGTGGCAGAGGATTGGAAGTGGAGGTTCCAGGCCACAATGACAGGATCATGGGAAGTAGAAACCACAACCATACATTACTACTACTGTAGATGGCTTCCCCTCCATATTGATACGCTTACGTTTTAAAATCTCGTAATTTGATTATTCAAATGCAGGAAGACAGGGGTGCCTCCATGTTAAGGCATTCTTGCAATCACTTTACTATTCCTGCAGTACCCATCTCTATGTATGGCTTTAATATGGTGGTAAGCATGGTTGAAGCAACTTAGGATGCCAACTCCTAGAAGATTATGCCAGTAGGCACAGTGACATCATTGGTAGGATCATGATATGCAGACAGGCCTAAAATCAAAATCCCAAGACCTGCTTGAAAATCTAGTCTTATAATTCGATAATGAATTTTTTTAAAGCTTCTTGTTTACATTGCAGTAAAAAAACACATTTTTAAAATAAATTAGCATTTTGTGAAGGCTTTAGAGGAAAAGAAGCAATAGAGCATTTCTCATTATAATTGGTTCTTGAAATTACTACATGCTGACACTGTGCTATATTTTCTGAATTCTAAATTTTGTTTCTCAGAAGATGATCCTCAGGTTATAAAACTAACACTTTTTGAATGACTGTAAGAAATAACAAGTTACATGCTTGCAGATTAATAATTCATTTGAGTAAATAATGAAGGAGCTGGCATGCTGAAAAAATTACTTGATTTTTACAAATGAGGTAATGTAAGTCACCCTACATGAACTATAAAATATTCGGCACCAGCTTCAGGGAAAAGCATTACTCAGGTCCCACACGTTAAGCAGTTTGTCGAAGATGGGATGTTTATCTTTTGTTGACATCTCTTGGTGTTTTATAATGGATCTGTTTGTATAGCAGTTAGCTTTACCTTATGAATAAACATGGCTGTGATAGTACGTAATGGGAAATTTTAAAAGTGAAATATATAATGTAAGTATAGAGTCACAGAATCATAAAGATTGACAGCAAAGAAACAGACTCTTCAGTCAAACATGTCCACGCTGACCTGATATGCCTAACTAATCTAGTCCCATTTGTCTGCACTTGGCCCGTACCCCTATAAACTCTTCCTATTCATATACCCATCAAAATAACTTTTAAATGTTGTAATTACATCAGTCTCCAGCATTTCCTCTGGCAGCTCATTCCATACACGCACCGCCCTCTGCATGAAAAAGTTGCCCCTTAGGTCCCTTTTATATCTTGCCCCTCTCACCTTAAACCTATGCCCACACCAGGGAAAAGACTATGTTTATTTATGCTATCCATGTTCCTCGTGATTTTATAAACCTCCATAAGGTTACCCATCAGCCTCCGATGCTCCAGGGAAAACAGCCCCAGCCTATTGAACCTCTTCATATAGCACAAAACCTCCAACCCTGGCAACATCTTTGTAAATCATTTCTGAACCCTTTCAAGCTAGATAACATCCTTCCAATAGGAGGGAGACCAGAACTGCACACAGCATTCCAAAATTGGCCTAACCAGTATCTTGTGGATAACGTAATGCTATTTAAAACATACACTGCAATGAGATCCCATTGGCATATTGTTACACCAGAGACATCTGTGGGTTTAGGAAAAACAATATCCAGAGGTACAGTATCCTGAGACTGCCATGCCAGACTGTTGTTCCTGACCCACACAAGGCAATGCTTCATGCCAAGTTGACCACCACAGCACAAACCATTATCTTTGAGATGAAAGGCTGCTGCAGTATTTGGAGGTACTGAGGTGCTATAGGAATTAAAACATAGGTGCTTTCTAACCTCCAGTACTTGTCCATGTGCTCCCAGTCCTGTTCTTTAAAGTTCTATTAAATGCTGTGCTGAGTGAAATGACGGGGTAGAATATTTAACACTGTCACCCATCAGCAGTTATGGAAAAGTGAGTGAATTGTATCCTTACATAATCCCTGGCATCTTAAGGCAACAAGTTCCAGAACATATTGACAGTGGTCTGAGGTCAATCCTTAGTCATGTTAACTATAATTCTGCTGCCAGTCAGATGAAAACTTTGGGATAAAATACAAAAAGGGAAACACAACTGAATAGGATTTAATATGCCATGATAGAACAGTAATTTAGATTAATTGGACTTACTCCTCAAATTTATTGTTATTAATTCATACAAAATTCCTGTGTACTGCTATAAAAAAAGCATGATATAAGCAGGTGGCATCTGTCTGAAATCTGTTCAGATTTTTGGAGCACACATTGAGTCAATAGAAGGTGTGTTGTGTCTGTGAAGCTTACTTGACTTTCAGAGGTATGGGAAGTGTAGTTGTAGTTTTACTTTAGTGGTTGATCAACACTTACAAGCATAGATCTTGTCAAGAGTCTGTCACTTAGTTTGAAATCTAAATGTGTGATTAAATATTTCACTCTATCATTTGCGTGGATGAGTGATGGAGATCTTGGGTCAGAACAAATGTATTTCCTGAATATAAAGCAGAGTTAGAATGAGCTAAGGCACATTACACCAGATCTTCTCCCCTTTTGCAGGATCTGACTAGTTCCAGGGTATGAACATTTAAATGAGAAATGCATGATGTGGGAGTTTGGTCCATGCCTACAGCCAATTTCATCAGTCTCCAATTGGTGCATGCTACTAACCACAGGGAAATAAGATACTGGCTTTTAAAATTGTGAAAAATAGATAAAGGACATCGAAGCAAACTTCGCATTAATTGAGACATCAAAAGCAGAAGCCCATATAGAAGAGATTTAGAAGAGAAAACAGGGTTGTATCTTCACACAGTGCATTGTGGAGACGAGGAATTCACTTCCAGTATTTGTAGTTGAGGCGTTAACTTTGTCAATATTCAAGGCTACATTGGACAGGTGGAAAAAGGAAACAGTACTGAATGGCTGTGGGAACGAGAACCAGACAAGTGGATGTGATTAAAACTATTCACCAGGTGCAGGGGCTTTTGGACCAATCGATTTTTAGTTCTATGGTGTAATTTCTATATAATCACTTGGAATGTCCTCGGAGCTGCCCCTGCAATGCATATTTAACTTTGCTTTAAGGATGGAGTTCTGGATAGTTGTACTTTTACTCTATGAACGGCTACTGAGCAAGTGAAATAAAATGCTAGAGTGATGTAAGATCACATGAAACTGGAGACTGAAACTCAAGGGATCCAAAAAGATGTGCTCTTCTAAAATCCCTGTAACATATTTGTGTTTAATAAAGCCTACAAATATTCACAAGTGTTTCGATCTAATGTTATTACATAGAGGCAGATGGTGACCAGATCCATGGAACTGAAAGCCAATGGCAAGCAAAATCAAAAGTGAAACCAACAGAGAGCACAATTCTACAGGTGAGAAGCACATGCAGCCCATTAATCTAACCCTATAAGTGTAGAAAGACCTGAGAAGAAGTGTAACCATGACAAGAAGCAGAAGAACTGTCATGATTTGGAGATGCCGGTGTTGGACTGGGGTGTACAAAGTTAAAAATCACACAACACAAGGTTATAGTCCAACAGGTTTAATTGGTAGCATTAGCTTTTGGAGCGGTATTCCTTCATCAGGTGGTTGTGGAGTACACAATTGGAAAACACAGAATGTTTAGCAAAAGTTTACAGAGTGTTGTAACTGAAATTATACATTGAAAAATACCTTGATTGCTTGTTAAGTCTCTCATCTGTTAGAATGACCATGTTAGTTTCACTTCTTTCATATGTAAATCACAAAACTTTTTTTAAAAAGTTACATTCTCAGATTAACTTTAACAATTGGTGTCAGCCCAGATAAAATGTTGAAGGTGTTTGCCCCCTGTGTGCTGCTGTCTGTGCCATAATGTTTAGACTGATTCTAATCTAAAAAAATGAGTTAACAGAGTCTTACATGGATTCATGCAGTTTTTGAGCAAACTACAATGTAACTCTGCAAGTACAAATTCACCCCACAAATATATATATGTAATTGTGCATATGGGTTTATGTGTGTGTGTGTGTCTGGGGTGGGGGGTTGTGAGAGAGAGTGTATATGTGTGTGTGTGTGTGTGTAAAGGGGTCTAAGTCTGTAAGAGGGGGCATGTGTGAATGTGGGAGTGTGTGTGTTTGTAGGAGTTTGTGTGAATGTCTGTGTATTGGGGTGTCTGTGTGTGTGTGTCTGGGGTGGGGGGTTGTGCACGTCTGTGAGACAAAGTATATATGTGTGTGTGTGAATGCAAAGAGGTCTAAGTCCGTAAGAAGTTGCGTGTGTGAATGTAGGAGTGTGTGTGTTTGTAGGAGTGTGTGTGTCTGTGTATAGGGGTGTGTGTGTGTGCACGTGTGTGTGTGTGCCTGGGATGGGGGGTTGTCAGTGTCTGTGAGAGAGTGTGTGCATGTGTGTGTGTGATTTTAAAGGGGTCTAAGTCTGTAAGAGGTTGCATGTGTGAATGTGGGAGTGTGTGTGTTTGTATGAGTGTGTGTGAGTGTCTGTGTGTGTGTCTGTGTATAGGGGTGTCTGTGTGGGTGTGCATAGGAGTGCGTGTGTGTGTGTATAGGAGTGTGTGTGTGTGTGTATGTGTGCGTGTGTGTGTGTGTATAGGAGTGTCTCTGTGTGTGTATAATGCAACAGTGGTCAACTGTAGTGTGACATGAACCCAAGGTCCTGGTTGAGGCCCTCCCCATTGGTACCAAACTTAGCTATCAGCCTCTGCTCGGCTACGTTTTACTGCTGCCTGTCCCAAAGTCCGCCTAGGAGGATGGTCACCCAAAGATCCGAGGTCGAATGTCCTGGACCACTGAAGTGTTCTCCAACTGGGAGAGAACACTCCTGTCTATTGATTGTTGTGTGGTGCCTGCCAGTTCCGATGTGCCACATCAAGGAACCATAATGATCTCCTCAGGAGACAGGCACGTGCTGCAATCGACAGGGTACCCTTCGTTGTCCAGTACTTACCTGCAGCCGAAAACCTACGCCATATTCTTTGCGGCCTGCAACACATTATCAATGAGGATGAGCACCTTGCCAAGACCTTCCCCACACCTCCACTACTCACCTTTAAACATCCACCAAACCTCAAACAGATCATTGTTCGTAGAAAACTGCCTGGCTCTCAGGACAACTCCATACAACTCTGTCATGGTAAGCTCTGCAAGACATGTCAGAGTGTGGACATGGATACCACCATTACGCGTGGGGACACCTCCCACCAAGTACATGGCAGGTACTCATGCGATTCAGCCAACATTGTCTATCTCATATACTGCAGGCAAGGATGCCCTGAGGCATGGTACATTGGGGAAACTGAGCAGAGGCTACAACAGTGGATGAGTGGATACCATACAACAATCAACAGATAGGAGCGTTCCCTCCCAGTTGGAGAACACTCCAGCGGTCTGGGACATTCAACCTCGGACCTACGGGTGAGCATCCTCCAAGGCAAACTTTGGGACAGGCAGCAGCGAAAAGTGGCTGAGCAGAGGCTGATAGCTAAGTTTGTACCCATAGGGAGGGCCTCAACCTTGGGCTCATGTCACACTATAGGTGATCACCGTTGTACTATATATACACACACAGACACAGACACTCCCATATACAGACACGCACACACACATACACACACTCACACATGCACCCTCTCACAGACTTAGACCCCTCTACACACACACACATATACACTCTCTCTCACGGACACTCACAACCCCCCACCCCAGAGACACACACACACACACACCAACATATGTTTGTAGGGTGAATTTGTACTTGCAGAGTTACATTGTACTTTGCTCAAAAACTGCATGAATCCATGTAAGACTGTTAACTCATTTTTTAGATTAGAATCAGTCTAAACATTAACAGCACAGACAACAGCACACAGAAGGCAAACACCTTCAACATATTATCTGAGTTGACAATAATTGTTAAAGTTAACCTGAGAATGTAACTTTTTAAAAAAGTTTTGTGATTTACATATGAAAGAAGTGAAACTAACATGGTCATTTTAACAGATGAGAGACTTAACAAGCAATCAAGGCATTTTTCAATGTATAATTTCAGTTACCTCACACTGTAAACTTTTGCTAAACATTCTGTGACTTCCAATTGTGTACTCCACAACCATCTGATGAAGGAGCACCGTTCCGAAAGCTAATGCTTCAATTAAACCCGTTGGACTATAACCTTGTGTTGTGTGATTTTTAACAGAAGAACTGTGGCTTCAAGACACATCTCAGTACTGAATTACAGAGAGGGGAAGCCCATGCAAAAGCTGAAAAAGCATAAAAGGACAATCACAGCAGAAAATACAGAAGAACAAGATAAAATGTCAATCAACCACTACGAATAATAAGTTCCCGTAGGTCAGAAAGCTTTACACCACACAAGATAGAGTATCCACACACTAGTTTGGAGAGGGGGAAACTTCATATCAAAGCTGAAAAGGTGCTGGTAAGTAAAATAGCATTTTGATCACCATAAGCCTCTTGGTAAATACACAAAGGTTAGACAAACTTCTAGCTTTCCCAGACTCTCTGGAGAATGCAGAGATTAATTTTATATGATTTAATTTATTATTGTCTCAAGTAATGATATATAATGAAAAGTATTGTATTGTGTACTAACCAGACAAGTCATACCTTGTATAAGTACATCAGGGTAATAGAACAGAATGCAGAATGTAGTGTTACAACTACAGATAAGGTGCAGAGAAAGATCAACTCTAATATGTGAGAGATCTGTTCATAAGTCTGATAACAGCAGGAAAGAAACGTTTCTTGAATCTGTTGCGACATGGTTTCAAACTTTGTATCTTCTGACCAACAGAGGAGAATGTAAGAGAGTATAAGCAGGGTGGGAGGGATCTTTTATTATTTTAGCTGCTTTTCCAAGGCAGCAGGAAGTGTAGACGGAAGTCAATAATAAGAAGGTTGGTTTTCGTGATGGACTGGGCCACATTCACAACTCTCTAATTTTTTGCAAACTTGGACACCTCAGTTGTCAAACCAAGTTATGCTGCATCCAGATAGGATGCTCTCTGGTGCATCTATAAAAATTGGTCAGTGTCATTATGGACATACTGAATTTCCTTAGCTTTCTGAGGAAGTAGAGGCATTGGAGTACTTTCTTAACTGTAGCATCGTGTCGATGTGGTTGCATGGTTGGAGTCAGAAACCAAAAAATCACCCCAAACTCAATGATGGAGGAGACAAACACGTCAATTCAAAGGAGAAGGTTATAGCATTTGTACCAATCGTCAGCCAGAAGTGTTGAGTGGATGTCTTCAACATTGTCTTAAACCAATTCAATTCACGTTAACTATATCACGAAATGGCTGAAGTCGCTGAATCTTGTAAAGTGTATGGGCCCTGCCAGCATTCACACAATAGTACTGTAGATGAGTGCATCAGAGCCTGCTGCACCCCTAGCTGAGCTGTTCCAGTACAACTACCACACTGAGATCTATCCACCATGGTAGGAAATGCCCAGATATGTTCTGTACACAAAGGGCATGAAAAATCCAACCCAGCCAATCACTGCCCTGACTGTCTACACTCGATTGTCAGTGATGGTGCTGATCGTTAACTGTGTTATGAAGCAACACATGCTTAGCAATAACCTGAACACTGATACTCAGTTTGCATTCCACCAGGGCCGCTCAATTCCTGACCACATTGAAATTTTGGTTCAAACATGGGCAAAGGAACTGAATTTCCAGAGCAAAGGAGAGAGTGACTGCCCTTGGCATCATTTGGCCAAATGTGACATCAAGGAACATTTCTGATGAAGGGCTAATGCCTGAAACGTTGATTCTCCTGCTCCTCCATTGCTGCTTGGCTCGCTGTGCTTTTTCCAATGCCACCCTTTTCAACACTGACACTCCAGCATCTGTAGTCCTCACTTTCTCCTATTAAGGAACCCTATGGAACTCGAGTCAATGGGAATTGGGGGAAATAGTTCGACTGGATGGAGTCATACCTGGAACAAGACACTTTGTTGTGTCTGTTGGACATGAATCATCTTAGCTCCTGGAATATCCAGGAATCAAAGTCGAGTGACATTGGATTCAAAATATTAACTACTTTTCCCTTTCTACAGATGCAGCCAGACCAGTTTTCCAGTGCTTTCTGTTTTTGTTATAGTATTTCCTTGTTTGGTTACAACACACTTTATAAAGAAAGCAGAAATGTACCATTAGGAATTGTCACAGTCATTTAATTTTATCTTTGGAAGTTGGTCCCTGAGCGTAGCCATTTAATCTACCGATACGTCATCTTCTATGTGCATTCTGAGCTTTATAGAGAAGAAAGGGAGTAATTTCTATACTGCCTGACAGGACATTAGCGATTTCGTCTTATCTATTTCAAATGAATGTCAATGATTTAATCATAGTTGATTTTGACCTGCTGCATCATGTATCTTTTGTAATCTTCACGCTGGTGTAACTTGTCATTTGTACAGTTTCTGTCAGGGGAAGAAGATGCTGTAACATTAAAGAAGCTTGTGTGCGCGGCCACTCCAAGGTTCTATGCACAGCGATTCGAGTCAGCATGCCAATCATGGCATTGACAGCCATTTCTGAAGTCACTACTGTGCAAGGACCTGGGAGGCCTGTGCAGCCAGGAAGAAAATTAGGGGGAACATGTATTACAAATAGTACTGAAAATGAGACAATCATCAGCAATCATCCCCACCTCTGACATTACATTGGTCATTGGCAAAAAAGGTTGAATATGGTCTGGGTCGGAAAATTACCGTAAGGAACTCATGCAGTGATATCTTATAACTGAGAGGATTGACTACAACTGTCATCCTTAATGCGAGGAATGACACCAACTTGCAAAGAGCTTTCCCTCTGATTCCTATTGACTCCAATTTTGCCAGGGCTCCTTGATGCTACACTCGTTCAAAGCTGCCTTGACGTCACTCTTACCTCACTTCTGGAATTCAGGAAGCCATTTGAAGGGGAGAGTTTAAAGAAAAGTAAGAGGAGGCAGTTTGGTCAGGCTGTAACCAATTTTTTCTGAAGCTGACAATGTGAATTCCAAGAATTCCAATGTATTGCTTGCTCAGTTAGAGTTTAGGATTTCTGCACAGGGCTGGAGAGGAACTAGCAATGAGATTTACATTTCCAGAAGGCCACAAGGGGCCACACAGGAAGCTGCTAAATAAGATAAGAGCCTCTGGTGTTCGGGCAAGGTAGAGGCATGGATAGAGGATTGGCTAACTGGTAAAAAGCAGAAATTGGGGATAAAAGGTTTTTTTTTATGGCAGCTAGTGACTAGTGGAATTCCGTAGGGGTCAGTTTTGGAACCACAATCATTCACGTGGAACATTAACAATCAGAATGAAAGAATCACGGACATTTTTGCTAAATTTGCAGATGACACAAAGATAGATGCGGGGCAGGTCATGGTGAGGAAGTGGGGAGGCTGCAGAAGGATTAAGACAGTCAGGAGAGTGGACAAAGAAGTGACAGGTGGAATACAATGTGGGAAAATGTGAGGTCATACACTCTGGTAGGAAGAATAGCGATGCAGAGTATTTATTAATGGAGAGAGGCTTTCGAAACTGAAGCACAAAGTGTATTCATTCAGGATTTTCTAAAGGTTAACATGTGGATTCAGTTGACTAGTAGGAAGGCAAGCGCAATGTTTGCATTCATTTCAAGAGGTCTAGAATCCAAGAGCAAAAATGTATTACTGAGGCTATATGAGTCTCTGGTCAGACTGCGTTTGGTATATTGTGAGCAATGTTTGGCTCCATATCTAAGGAAGGATGTACTGACACTGGAGAGCATCCAGGGGAGGTTTATAAGAATAATTTCAGGGATGAAGGGCTTGTCATATGAGGTCTCTGCATCTGTATTCAATGGAGTTTAATGATGAAGTGGGATCTCAATGAAACTTACAAATACTGAGAGGCCTGGATAGAGTGAATGTGGAGAAGATATTTCAACTAACTGGAGCGATTAGGACCCAAGGGCACAGCCTCAGAGTGAAGGGACTGAGAACTGAGATGAAGAGGAACTTTTTCAGCCAGCGGGGATTGAATTCATAGCCAAAGAACGCTATCGAGGCCAAGTCATTGAGTGTATTTAAGATGGAGATAGACAGATTTTTGTTTAGTAAAGGGAACAAGGATTATAGGGAGAAGGCAAGTCAATGGGATAGAGACATATCAGTGATGATCAAATGGAAGAGCAGGGTCAATGAGCCAAATGGTCGAATTTTGCTCCTGTATGTTATGGTCTTATGGGAAGAGGAGGATCCTTTTGTTGTGGTCTATATGAGTACAAAAAAAAAGCAAGACTAGGAAAAAGGATTTTTTTAAGGAGGTGAGGAGTTGGAGACTAAGTAAAAAGCAGAACTCAAAAGTGACAACCTCTAGATTATCATCTAAATCACATGCAAATTGGCACAGGGTAACTAAGATTAAAAACATGAATGTGTGGCTCAAAGATCGGTGTGAAAGAAGTAGGTTCTGGTTCATTAGGCATTAGAACCAAACATTGAAAAATGTGTGGGTTTATTGGTGGGATGGAGTTTAACGGAGCCATGCTGGGGCCAGTGCTTTAGATAGTTCCACAACAATGAAAGTAGAGAGGATTTCAGACTAAATAAAGGGAGGAAAGATCTTGGAGGGACTATTGCATGAACCAGAGGGAAATAACAAAACCACAGATCAAGGTAGCAACGAAGCTAATAGTAATCATGATATTGCAGCAAGGTATGGCATTGTAACATTGAGAGCATGCCAGTGAAAACACTTGAAGTCAGAGCTCTGCATCTGAATGCTCACAGCATTTGGAATAAAGCTGACATATTGTGCCTCTTACGCACTCATGACACCTGAGTTGGTAATACCTCACCCATGTCTGCTGCACCTGTTTCACCACCAATGGATCTCCTATCCATATCAATCAGACTCGATCCCTTCCTTTGTCTTATGGCAGGAAAAAATATATTGAAAGGATGAAGACCTGTGGTGACATAGTGATGGGGAGACATATGGGACTCCTCATGCTACTTAATGAAAATATCTTGGACTTGATGGGAGAAGAGTGTAACCACTCATGAGGAGACATAAACCTTCATGAGCAATAAGGCCAGTGAGCTTTGTTATATCCATGAATCTAACTCATTGTCACTCTAGCACTAACACTAATTGCCGCTCTTCTCTTTTGCAGGCACTAATAGCACTCAGTGAACATCTGCTCTAAAGGAGGTGACCATCAGCTGAATTTCCACCTCTGAAGGGCTTTCATTTGCACCCTCCACCAGCTCAGTGACTCTCAACTCAATGCATTCTCTATCAAGGTTAGACTTGGGAGTACAATCAGTCAGCACATCGCTGATACATCTCCGCAGCTGGCGAAGGAAGAAATGTTAGTGGACAGCTTATTGAGTTCTTCGAGAGGGTGACAAAAGAGGTAGATGATGGTAAAGTGGTTAATGTGGTGCATATGTACTTCAGTAAGGCATTTGATAAGGTTCCACACAGTAGGCAATTGCACAAAATGCAGAGTTTTGGGATTGAAGGTGATTTAGCCGTTTGGATCAGAAATTGGCTAGCTGAAAGAAGACAGATGGTGGTGGATGATGAGAAATGTTCATCCTCGAGCTCAGTTACCAGTGATGTGCCGCAAGAATCTGTTTTGGGGCAACTGCTGTTTGTCATTTTTATAAATGATCTGGATGTGGGCATAGAAGGATGGGTTAGTAAATTTGCAGATGGCACTAAGGTAGGCAGAGTTGTGAATAGTGTCAAAGGATGTTATGGGTTGCAGATGGATGTAGATATAGAGCTGAGCTAAGAAGTGGCAAATGGAGTTTATTACAGACAAGTGTGAGGTAGTTCACTTCGGAAGAAGTAACAGGAATGCAGAGTACTGGGCTAATGGTAAAATTCTCGGCAGTGTGGATGAGCAGAGAGATCTTGGTGAAAATGTGTTACTGGAAAAGCGCAGCAGTTCAGGCAGCATCCAAGGAACAGGAGAATTGACGTTTCAGGCATAAGCCCTTCCTGAAGAAGGGCTTATGCCCAAAACGTCGATTCTCCTGTTCCTTGGATGCTGCCTGATCTGCTGCACTTTTCCAGCAACACATTTTCAGCTCTGATCTCCAGCATCTGCAGCCCTCACTTTCTCTCAGAGAGATCTTGGTGTCCAGGTACATAAATCCTTGAAAGTTGCCACCCAAGGTTGTTAAGAAGGCTTATGGTGTGTTGGCATTTATTGGTAGGGGGACTGAGTTTCGGAGCCACGAAGTCACGCTTCAGCTGTACAAGACACTGGTTAGGCTGCACATGAAGTATTGCGTACAGTTCTGGCCATCGCATTATAGGAAGGATGTGCAAGCTTTGGAAAGAGTTCAGAGGAGATTTACCAGGATATTACCTGGTATGGAATGAATGTCATACAAGGAAAGGCTGAGGGAACTGAGGCTGTTTTCATTGGAGAGAAGAAGATTGAGAGGTGACTAAATCAAGAGGTATAAGACAATCAAAGGGTTAGATAGAGTGGACAGTGAGAGCCTTTTTCCTTGGATGGTGAAGGCTAACATGCGGGGACATAGCTTTAAACTGAGGGGTGATAGATTTAGGACAGACATCAGAGATAGTTTCTTTACTCAGAGACTAGTAGTGGCCTGCCTCCAACAGTAGTAGACTCATAGATGTTAAGGGCATTTAAATGGACACTGGACATACATATGGATAATAATGGCGCACAGTAGGTTAGATGGGCATCAGATTAATTTCACAGGTTGGTGCAACAACGAGGGCATAAGGGCCTGTACTGCGTTGTAATGTTCTCTCTTTATGTTCTATGTTCTATGACAGCTAGAGACCAGACATGGACTCAGCCCCAGGCAGAAGATGATCCTGGTTTTAGCCCTTAATTCCTGTTGAAATACGCAGATAGGCAATGGATCAGCAGGATGGTTTGTCAGAAGTAGTTGTCTGACCTGAATTGGAGGAGTCTACCAATGCTATCAGGACTGCACTGGCTCTGACATGCATGCGCCTGGCTACTACAATGGAGGCCCAAGTCCAGCACACACAGTGTCTGCCAGATATGTGAATGGACCTGAACTCCAGATTTAGGTGTGCAACACCAATGACAAAGTGAGAGGTGGATGAGTGACCTTGACTTTGAGAATGTCTTCCTCTCGGGGATACAGGGTGGTGACAGCAGGCAACTATAGGGAGGAGGATCCACTAATGGGATCCCCAGAAGATTTATCTCAGGACAATACAGAAGTGCCAGAAGAAACCACATGCTCCAAAATTGCTCCTAACCTGGGCTCCAGTTCCACCCCTATCTCCCAAAACAAACACCGGAACCATGTCCATGAATTGAGCACAGTGGGTTTCTGGGAATCATTATCCCACCCATGGTAACCAGCCCCATCGACCTCCCAACTTCCTGTGATGCCAAAGCTTGTAGACATCGAAGCTGAGGATGAGCCTGTCCCTGTCCAGGACATTCTAAGCTGGCTTGGACCCATTAGGACCAAATCTAGAAAAAAAACGACCAAGTGCTTCAGACCAATAAGGCCAGCTATAGAGCAGTCTCCCTACACCCCAGCTGCAGACACAGAACTGTCCGTCGACATAGTGGCAGGGAAATTAAGTACAAAAACCTACACAGGACACATTGGTCACACAGCTGAAGCATCATTGTAAAGTTTCTTGCACTTTTGTAAATCTGTGTTTTCTTGCACTCTTAAAATGTCTGCTCGAATGTACCTGTCACTCTCAATCCTGGGGAAGTCACACCGATATGAGACATGAAAGAAGTTGTAATGGTCAAGAATCTTTCACAAAACAACCACTGTAGGTACCCTCAGACAATGTGGATCCTTAAACTACGACATGATGACTACAACCAAAGTGTTGCATTTTATTGTGGGCAACACTGAGGCCAAAAACAACATGCAGGGATGGAGCTAGGGCTGGTTTTGCATAAATCCTGCATACTTTCACCCACCTTATGAGTGAGGGGATGGAATCAATGATTGTTCCACACTTCTCTGGAGACAAAGTTTCGTTCTATGAACTTTACAAGGGACAGAATTGTCTTTCAAGGCTGGGATTGTACAATGAGCAGTTTACATGCTCACACTCTCTCATAGTGCAGTGGTCTGCTCAAAGAAACTATATAAAATACTTTCTCTCTTACATTAAACAGTTCTCTCTTTCTCTCTTACATTAAATAGGCAATGCTCAAGCTTTTCTCAACAATTTTACAGTTTATGTGAACTCTGAAAGCTAACTGATAATGTATAGGCAAAAAGGATTGCCTTAAGCTTGTTCCCAACCTGCTGCCTGTCACAGCACAACACTCAGACGTTGACTAAAACTTTGACAGCAACCTAACTTGAAAGCCTTGCAATTTTAGTGCTAATGGTGAGAAAGGATCTGTAAAGTGTAGATACTTGAAAGTGGAGTCACCCAGACATACCAAGCATACAGTCAAATGAATAAGAAAACATTTATTCAGCATCAAAAAAGTTCAAGGACTTCAGAAATAATCAGGTTCATATGTATTTTGCACTGACCAAGGACTGCTTGCTTTATATCAAATAAAAGTTGAATAATGAAAAGAAGCCCAAAACTAACTCATTCATCCTCGATGCAGGTTAGGCTATAATTCATAGCAGCAGAAGTGGACCATTTAGCCATCGAATCTGTTCTGCCACTGAATGAGATCATGGCTGATCTGATACATTTTGCTACCCTTTCCCTAATCTTGATTCCTCTACTGATTAAAAAGCAATAAGTACATGAGATGCCTACGCGTCGCTGCAAGCAAATCAACCTGGCAGAATCGTGTAAGCTATGTGTCCTTGACAGAGAAAGGAGTACTGTGGTATGACCCAACAGAATTTTTCACCGTGCTTGTAGTGTGGTGCCTCTTGCCCAACTTTGCTACCAGAGACACCGTCAAAGAGATAGTGGTAAAGAAGGCCTGGCTTCCTTTGTTCATTCCAATCCTGACTTTAATTGCTTTTGGGAATAATCTCAGCTTCATAACTGACCCACTGAGGAGTATACAATTGTATAGTTATGAGCTTTTTGAAGGCCTATCATATGGCATTATATTTAATACTCCAGTGTACTGAATGTGGATAAGATAAATGTCCTTTAGAATCAAAGGATTCTAGAACATTAGTCAAAATCCATTAAAGAGGTTGTGCTTAGGATCTCCTTCAAAGCAGTTACATTTCAGCAGGTCTAGAAATTACACTGTCTCCTGCTCAGTATTCCACAGCTTACTTAGGTATCATAGGGCATTCAGTGATTGAACTCTGCATATTTTCTCTGATGGTTTTCAGACTACAGGACATCGGGTAATTGTCTCTCACCCGATGGACAAATATACACCTTTGTTGACAAGTCCTGGAAAGTCTGAATTCTTGGGCTTGGAATTCAAAGGAACACTGGAATTGATCTGAACACAAACTGCATTTTCATCTCCATCTGTTCCTCCTTGTGTATGGTCAATAATTTATCATTTGTTCCGTCTTCCAACTATTGGTAGAATCCCTAGAATCAGCAATTATCTGGTGCTTGATACTTTTGGAGTACGCGATGCAGGTCAATGTAAGGTGCAACAAAGGAATGAGTGTTGGTTAGATTGGATGGATGACTTGCAATGCTGACAGTGCAGGTTCAATTCCCATACCAGCTGAGTTGACCATGAAGGTCCCTCCTTCTTGACACTGCCCTTCACCTGAAATATGATTAGCCTCATGTTCAGCCACCACTAGTTGTCTATCTCCAATGAGAGAATGAAACAATGGCAATGTTTTATGGAAAAAAATGAACAGTAGTTTCAGCAGTGTGGTTATCATGGTTTCCATGACAACCAAAGTCTTGACGTCAAAAAATTTACTATTGACTCATATTGACTCAGGCTATTTTGCGTTCTGGTTTTTGTGATGTAATTTTTGCCTTTGTCTGCAAATGAAGTTAGTCTGTAACATGATCTGCAACAAAAGCTAAGGACAGTACAACAATGAGATTGGAAAAGATTTCATACTTCACCCTATCCCCATGCATAGCCCCACCCCCACAGTTTGATAAGCATTATTCACATTGAATATCAATCACCCTAGATAAGGAGGCCCCCTGTGATCTTCATGCTAATGATGTGCAAATTTCTTCTGTAAATAAAAAGGAACATATATTGAAATTAGAAAAATCAGAACTGGTGTCAACCACATAGCCAGACTCCCTGCCAGCTGATGTGTCCATTAACATGGAAGATGCAGTTGGTTTATTGATTTGTATTGAAGCATTAATTATTCCATTTTGCAATAACTGCACTAGCAACAAAGCACACCCTGCAACCAATGTGGGCAAATATGGGGAAGATATTTATCTTGGAAAATGACATAAAATACATTATGGAGATGATGGCTGGTTTTATGCATGGCCAATTTCATTTTCCTTTGATGGATACAAAAATCAGATAGAGTGCATGACTGGACACAAGTCTGTTATTACTCAATTATAGCTACTGTTTAAGATGAATTTTAATCCCTTATCTTTGTAAATCAGGTCATTTATCACCTGAGATATACATGCTTGTTGTCTTTGTGATACTGCACAGTAGGAAGAGAATTATTGTCTGCATTTATCACGTCTGTATAATAATAGTAACTGAATGGTAGATATGTTTTTTTTAATGGTGGATATGCTTATCTCAGCTATTTTCCTGACTCCTGCATAGTTTTTTTTCTTAAACAGAACAGCTGCTGTCATGATCTACAGGATTGCATGTTTTGTCACTGCCTCTGTGTACGTTAGCGTCCTTCTGGAGGCAGGAGTGACTGGGTATAAATTTATTGCTAATCCAAAGACATGTTAATAAAAGGAAAGGTTTGTGCAAATCAAATGATATGACTGAACAATGTGTAAATTCAAAAATGGATGCGTGAAATGCTACAATGAATAATTAGTGCAGGCTTTGCACCATCGACAGGGCAAATGGATTGTGTGTGCGAGTCTGTGTGTCTCTGTGCGTATCTCTGTGTGTATGTGTCTGTGTGTGCTGAGTGATTTTTAGAAGGAACCTTCTCATGCACCAGTTTTATTCTTCCTCACAAGCCATTAGAGAAAGCCAGGGCTTCTAATCAAGATTTTCTGGCACTTATCCACATAGATGAGCTGCAAAGACTGGAAGTAATTTGTCAGACTTTTGCTGACCCACAATTTTACTGAAGTACGGAGTGCAGAAACCCATTCGTCCAGATGGAGCAGTGACAGATGAAATAGCTTGGAATGCCAGCAAAATCAGCAGAATGATTCGTAACTTTGAACTCTCCAGACATATTGAGTGCTTGTTGGACTTGAATGTTGTCATACCACTTCATGCTACCTTTTTTGTTCTGTTCTATCTCAGAAAATAATTGTTTTAATCCAAATGTTCATGTAAATTTATAAAACACATCAAGTTTTCCCAAATGGAACTTTCTTTTTCCAGATGATCATTCTTTGATTGTAATATGTGTGCCATAAATGCACACCCATTTCTCTCAGCTGTGAGCAGCCCAATGAAATGCACTTATTGAAGGTCAATCTGGAAAAAAAAATGTGCAACTTTCTTCCACTGTTTTAGGTCCATGAACAGGAAACCAAAAGTGGCCATGCAAATCATACCCTTTAAAATATGGTATGTGTGAGTCATGTAAAAAAGATCTAATGGTACCACACAACAAATAAATGGTAGATTTCCCAATCCCACTCACCCATTTCCCACAGGAATGCTTTCTTCAAGTTACAACTGCCAATTAGTTTCATGTTGTAAAGAACTCAGACTAAATTTTACCAATTAATTTTAGTTTCAGAAGACATGGAATGCAATCACAGTAATGATGCAACAAATTTGGAGGGACTTCTTTATTCCATGCATACTTTGATCATCTGCCTAATACAGATAAGACTGGTGCCCATTACTTAGGGAGACATCTTGAGACCTGGAAATATTTCTCTCATCTGTTCCTTTATTCTTTATTTGCTCAATGTGGAAGTATGTCATTGCATATCTGCTCCCAAGCCAGATATATACTTATTTTAAACAAAAAGCACATGCATTAAACTAAGATGAGGGTTATCAATGCTGGAGAACCAACAGGTTTTGATTTATATACCCAAAACCAAACATTTTAAATCATATATGGCAGAACGAGATGCAGAACTCCTTTCATTCCATTGAAAGAAATGATTTGGAGATGCTGGCGTTGGACTGAGATGTACAAAGTTAAAAATCACACAACACCAGGTTATAGTCCAACAGGTTTAATTGGAAGCACACTAGCTTTCGGAGAGCCGCTCCTTCATCAGGTGGTTGTGATGAAGGAGCGGCATTCCGAAAGCTAGTGTGCTTCCAATTAAACCTGTTGGACTATAACCTGGTGTTGTGTGATTTTTAACTATCTAAATAAAACATTTCAAAATTAAACAGCAAAGAGAACTTCCTCTCCTGCCAGTAAGACATTTTTCTATTTTTCATTAGATATCATTAAATTTGGTTGAGGCACGTCACCACTTTGTGTCAAATTGGGAGATTTTGTATATTGGGAGAAAGTGAGGACTGAAGATGTTGGAGATCAGAGTCAAAAAGTGTAATGCTGGAAAAGCACAGCAAGTCTAGAACATCACCTGCTGTGCTTTTCCAGTGCCACAGTGTTTGTGTATTGTCAGGCCATCTATTAGGACCTTATTAAGGGCATTAAACATAGAAGTGGAAATAGGTTGTTTAGCCGATGGAGTCTCCTACGCCATTCAGTTAAGTCATGGCTGATCTGATCACCCTTACCCCCACTTTCCTGCCTTTTCCTAATAATCCTTGATTCCCTTTCTGCTTAAAAATCTGCTTATTTCAGCCGTGAATACATTTAATGATGAAGCCTCAATGGCCTTGTGCAGTAATAAATTCCATGGATTTACAACCTTGTGAGAGAAAAAAGTCCTCCTCATCTCTGTCTTAAATGTGTGATTCCTTATTCTAAGATTATGCCTTTTGGTCCCACAAGGGGAAACAACCATTCTGCATCCACCCTGTCAAGTCCTCTAAGTATCTTACATGTTTCAATAAGGTCACCGCTCATTCTTCTATTGCCCTACACATACAACCCCAATCTACTCAACCTTTCCTCATAAAACACTCCCTCCATACCCAGTATCAGCTGAGCGAACTTTCTTTGAACTGCCTCCAATGCCAATAGACCTTTGGTTAGATTAGGGGTCAAAATCTGTTCACTGCATTCCAGCTGTGGTCTGACTAATGCTTTATACAATTCTAGCAAATCTCCCTACTCTATATTCTATTCCCTTTGAAATAAAAAGGCCAAAATTCCATTTATCTTCCTATTTTCTGCTAAACTTGGATGTTAGTTTTTTTTGATTCACGGATGAGGATTCCCAAATCTTGCTGTTCCAAAACTTTCTGTGTTTTTTCCTCCATTTAAATAATATTCAGTTCTTCTTTTCCTCTTGCCAAAACATATTGCACATTATCTTCCATCTGCCATTTTTTGCCCACTTGCTTAACCTGTCTATATCGCTCTGCAGACTCTTTAGGTCATCCTTACCTTCCCATCTATGTTGTAAACTTGGCCATAATATATTCACTTTCTGCTTATAAGTCATTAACATACATTGTAAATAATTGTCATCTCACCATTGAGCTCTGTGGCACACCATTAGCTACAAGTTGCTATTTTGAAAATGCTGCTCACCCCGATCCCTTATCCCAGCTTCTAATTAGTGTGCCAATCTTCTATCCATTTCAAAACACTACCTTCAATAACATGGGCTCTTATTAAGTAGCCTAATGTTTGGTATCTTATCAAACACCTCCTGAAAATTCAATTATCGTATAACCACAGCTTCCCCTTAATCTACCCTGCTTGTATCATTCTCAAAGAACTCGAGTAAAGTTTTTGGACATAATATACCCTTCACCAAGCCATGTTGAATCTACTTGATCATATAATGCATTTCTAAATGCTCTGTTATTACAGCCTCTGCTATTGCATGCTATAACAGACTCTAACACTTTCCCAATAACAAACAGTAAGCTGGCCAATAGCTACCTGTTTTTGATTCCTTCCTTTTTTAAATAGAGGTGTTGCATTGGCAATTCTCCAATCTTCTGGTACTTTTCCAGAATCTAAGGATTCCCCGGAGATTATTATCAGTGCAATCATTATCTCCATAGCTACTTCCTTTACTATTATAGAATGCATCCCATCATGTCAATGAGATTTTTGGTCTTTAGCCCCATGAGTCTCTTGTATTAACACTGCCAAATTCAACTTACATTGCACCTTAAAGCTAACAGATAGAGAAGACTTCCATCAGTCATTTAATAATAGGTTTTGGAAAAGTCCCAGAGGATTGAAAACTGCCAACATAATAGCAGACCATATGAATGAAGAAACAAAACATTAATCCATTGAGACTTTAACAGACGTTTCAGCACTTGCAACGCTCCACTGCGGTCACGGTTATCTTTCATTTGGTATCATACTGGGTCCACATTACCAGACTGTTTAAGGGTACAGGATAAAGGAATAGCAACTCGCAGGTGCAGGTGGAAATGACTCCAAAAAACTCAACGCACTGTGGACTTAGCCAAAAATACAGAATTCAGCTCAGGGTCTTTGAATGCAGTTTCTCTTCTACTTACAAAGGAGAGAGAGAGAGATCCTTTGCTAAGCAGATTTTAAAATAAAAGATACATCGTGCCTAAGTGTCTCACAAAAGAATCAAATCCACCTTCTCCAAAAATTAGACATCATTATGAAACAATAAGTGAATATCACACTGCTTGACTTATATTAGTCCCTTTTCTGCAACCGAGCAATGTCTAAGATTTCTTTTCCAAAACATGTTTTGTCTCAAGGCAAACATGGTATACATACAATGACACCGAAGAAAATTGTATGCATTCATCCTCATTTATCCTTTATGCAGGATTTGTAGAATTTTGTGTCAACTTCCCCTTCTCATATTACATTCTTGACAATACTCTGCAATTACAGTATCCTTTCTAGCATTATGAATGATTATTATATTGTAAGATTGAATTAATGAGAGTCATCAAAATAATGGTACATTTTGCAGGTTACATTTCTCTACAAAAGCCAAGGCATTATGGTCAATGTGTATGAATGTTTATTTATGGTCATAACATACATGTTCTGGGAAGCCGGGTTCAAATTCTGCCATGGCATATGGTGGAATTTGAATTCATTAAAATATCTGAAATTGAAAATCTAATGATGTCGGTGAACCCATCTGGTTCATAAATGTCTTCCAGAGAAGGGAATCTGCCATACGGACCTTGTCTGGCTTATAGGTGACTCCAGGCCCATAGCAATGTGGTTGACTATCAACTTCCCTGTGAAATGGTCTAGCAAGCACCTCAGTTGCATCAATTGCAATGAAGTCTCAACAAAAATACGAATGGACCACCTGGACACCAGAAATGGTAATGACAAAAACAGCCCTGTCAAAACTGCGAAGTCCTCCTTCTTAACATCTAGGGGCCAGTGCCAACATTGGGAGAGCTTTCTCACAGACTAGTCAAGCAACAGCCTGATAAACACATACTGATGGAATCATTCCTTGCAGACAATGCCCCAGACACCACTATCATAATCCCAACAGAGATGGTGGCACATGCTCTACAGTAGGACAGAGTTGCCTAGGGAGTCCTCAACAGTAACTCTGGATTGCATGAAGTCTCGTGGCTTCAGGTTAAACACGAGCAACAACACCTCCTGATGATCAGCATGTATCCTTCCTCGGCTGATGAATCAGTACTCCTCCAAGTTGAACAATACTTGGAAGAAACAATGAGGAAGGCAAGGGCACAGAATGCACATTGGGTTGGGGAGTTCAATGTCTATCACCTAGAGTAGTGTTGAGGAAGTTACTTAGTCTGAGACTTTGAGTCCTGGTTCAAGAAGCTTTATTTTCCGTGAGTTCATGGAAAGGTCGCTACAGTCATCACTGTCTCAGTACACTTTTGAACTAAACAGTCAGCCTATACTTATACAATGATAAAAACAACTGTGCTTACATTCTGCACTTTACAATAATTCAAGATAAAGATCAGCACAGTGTAGCTATCACCTTTGTTCTTTATTGTTGCTCAAGGACAGAGAAAATAACGAGGTCAAGATACACTCCCTATATTTCGTCAAATTATAATTACACAACCTCAGTCTTTATCTCTCGCAGTATTTTTCCACTAAAGCTGTGAACCTGAGAGCCAAGATACCTTTTCGCTTAGTCAAGTAACCAATCATGCAGCAATTTGCCAAGTACTTCCACAAGTGGTTTAGCAGCAGTTTAACTGATCAAGCTTGTCAGATTCTGAAGGACATAGCTGCCAGACTGTCACATGGTGACAGACCCAATAAGAGGAAAAACCATGCTTAACCTCATCCTCACCTATCTGCAAATGCATCTGTCCATGACAATATTGGTAAAACTGATGATCACAAAGTCCCACCTTTACATTGAGAAATCCTTCCATCACGTTTTATGGCACTATCACTGTGCTAAATGGAACAGACACTAATGGATGTTGCTGCCTGGGCTAGCATTTATTGCCCATTCCCAGTTGCCCTTAGGAAGGTGGTAAGTTGCATTCTTGAAATACTGCACTTCGTGTGAAGTGTACAGATCCACAATGCAGTTAGGAAGGGAATTTCAGGATTGTGATCCAGTGACAGTGAATAAACAGTGACACCTCCCCAAAAATCGATGGTGAGTGGCTTGGAGAGAGACTTGCAGATGGGCGGTGTATCTGGTACCCTGTCCTTCTCGTTGGTAGTCTTGGAAGGTGCTGTCTAAGGAATCTTGATGAATTCCTACAGTGCTTCTCATGAATAGTTCACACTGCAGCTAGTGAATGATGTCAGAGATGAAAGGAGTGGATGCTTGTGGATGTGGTGTTAATCAATGGGCCGCTTTGTCCTGGATGATGTCAAGCACTTTGATTGCTGGTTGGAGCTGCATTCATCCAATTGAAATATATTCCATTTTACTCCTGACTCATGTCTAGTAGATGGTGCACGGGTTTTAGGGAGTCAGGTTATTCACTGACTCCATGGGGTCCTCTCCTGTCTGAGGCAGAACAGCTACATGGTATCTGGCTGTCCTCTGATCTGGAGTATATCATCCTTGGCCAGCTGCAGAGGCAGGGCAGTGTTAGAATAAAGAAAATCATTGACCTTCTTCTTGCATTATTGGGTGTTCCTCTGAACTGTTGACCACTTCTGCACTGACCAAAATTGCAAACTTGGAAGAGACTGGCAGGGTCTGAAGTCGTATTCTCCTCTCCTGGTCCAAGGAGAAGTGGATAGCTTTCCTCTATCAATCAATACCTTCAGGTCCCTGTCTGTAAAGCTGGTGCTCGCACATGACCTGGTGCAATACTGCCTTTTCGTTATGGTGCTCATGGAGCAGGACTTGTACTAGGTGCAGTACTGCCTTTTCGTTAAAGAACATATAACATAGAAAAGTACAGCACAGAACAGGCCCTTCGGCCAATGATGTTGTGCCAAGGATTATTCCTAATCTAAAATAAAATAACCTAACCTATGCACCCCTCAATTCACTGCTATCCATGTGCATGTTCAGCAGTCACTTAAATGTCCCTAATGACTCTGCTTCCACCACCACCACTGGCAACGCATTCCATGCATTCACAAATCTCTACGTAAGGAACCTACCTCTGGTGTCTCCTCGATACCTTCCTCCTAATATCTTAAAATGATGATCCCTCGTGCCAGTCAATCCTGCCCTAGGGAAAAGCCTATGGCTATTGACTCTATCCATGCCTCTCATTACCTTGCATACCTTGATCAGATCACGTCTCTTCCTCCTTCTCTCCAGAGAGGAAAGTCTGAGCTTAGTCAACCTCTCTTCGTAAGACAAGCCCTCCAGTACAGGTAGCATCCTGGTAAACTTTCTTTGTACGCTCTCCAAAGCCTCCGTATCTTTCCTATAATAGGGCAACCAGAACTGGACGCAATATTCCAAGTGTGGTCTCACCAGGGTCTTCTAGAGTTGCTGCAAAACCTCACGGCTCTTAAACTCGATCCCGTGTTAATGAAAGCCAAAACACCATATGCTTTCTTAACAACCCTATTCACTTGGGTGGCAACTTTGAGGGATCTATGCACTTGAACAACAAGGTCCTCTGTTCCTCCACACTGTTAAGAATCCTGTCTTTAAGCCTATAATCAGCATTCAGGTTTCAGCTTCCAAAATGCATCACTTCGCATTTATCCAGGTTGAACTCCATCTGCCATTTCTCAGTCCAGTTCTGCATCCTGTCTATGTCATGCTGCAGCCTGCAATAGCCCTCGATACTATCAACAGTACCTCCAACCTTTGTGTCATTGACAAATTTACTAAACCACCCCTCAATCTCCTCATCCAAGTCATTTATAGAAACTACAAAGAGCAGAGGCCCAAGAACAGAGCCCTGTGGGACACCACTCACCACTGACTTCCAGGCAGAATACTTTACATCTACAACCACTTTCTGCCTTCTGTCAGCTAACCAATTCTGAATCCAGATAGCCAAATCTCCCTATATCCCATACCTCCTGACTTTATGAATGAGCCTACCATGGGAAACCTTATCAAATGCCTTGCTGAAGTCCATATACCACATCCACTGCTCGACCTTCGTCGACTTTTCTTGTCATATCCTCAAAGAACTCAAAAAGATTTATGAGGCATGACCTGCCCCTCTCAAAGCCATGCTGACTGCCTTTAATCATGCTATGCTTTTCCAAATAGTCATAAATCCTATCCCTCAGAATTCTTTCCAAAACCTTGCTGACCACAGACATAAGACTGACTGGTCTGTAATTGCCAGGGATTTCCCTATTAGGCGAGGACTACAGATGCTGAAGATCAGAGTTTCAAGATTAAAGTGGCGCTGGAAAAATACAGCAGGTCAGGCAGCATCCAAGGAGCAGGAAAATCAACATTTTGGGCAAAGGCCCTTCATCAGGAATGAGGGGCTGATTTGATGAAGGGCTTTTGCCCAAAATGTCGATTTTCCTGCTCCTCAGATGCTGCCTGACCTGCAGGGATTTCCCTATTCCCCTTCTTAAAAAGTGGAAGACATTCGCCTCCTTCCAATCCTCTGGTACAACTCCCGTGGAGAGTAAGGAAGAAAAGGCCTTCGCCAGCAGCTTAGCAACCTCCTTTCTTGCTTCCTGGATCAACCTAGGATAAATCTGGTCTGGCCCTGGGGACTTATCAATCTTGATGCTTGCCAAAATTTCCAGCAAATCAACTCCATCAATCTTGAACCATATGACCAAATCTCCCACCTAGGGTATTTGTGCCCCTCCAGTTCAGGTGCAACCTCAGACCATATGAGTTATGGTGCCCCTGGAGCAGGACTTCTGACCTGGTGCGGTACTGCCTTTTCATTATGGTGCTCCTGGAGCTGGACGTACGACCTGAAAGGGATGGGTGTCCATTCTATGCCAGTGTCCATCGAGGTGATAGCCACACTGATTTCTGATTTATGAAATGGGATACTTCTAAGGATTCAGTGGGGACCTGTGTGGGGACCTCGCAATCTTCAAGGCAAAAATGAACCAAGCTTGTTACTAATGCAATTCATGCCAGATGCCACCATTTTATCTTATTTCCCACGATATGGTTATTGCAGCAGCCTGGCAGTTTGCCACATAGTTAGCTGGCTTCCTGCAGGTGTAAAATGTGATAGACAGTACTCACATCGTATTGAGAGCATAACACCATAACATGACTCACTTGGTCAATAGAATGGGGTACTATTTGGTTAATGAACACGTCATCTATAATCATCATGACATCATAGAAGTTTGAGGCAGGTATCTGAGAAACTGTCATGATGCCTTTGTTCTTGATAACTCTAAGGCTCCTACTGCATTTGAAAAACTTGATGCCTTATGACGATGGCTGCTGAGAGACTAGGACCACCCTTTATAACTGGGGCTGATGACTCTGACCCTGAAGCCCATTCTTCCATCAGGGCCTTCAGGGAACAGATATAGGCCTCTTGGCAAGAAACTTCCTGTGTTTGGTTCAGTCTGGGGGAGACACGGCCTTGTAGTACACTCCAAACATAGTCTGCTACATAATCCTTGAATGCTGTGTCCTCCACACTTGAAGCTGGCAAAGAAGAGCCATGATGGATAGTCAAGAGTTGGGAGAGTGGCAACAGCCTTCTAAGGAGAAAAATGAGAACTTTGAGCAGGATCTTCACCCTGATAGTCCCGTGTAGTATCATGAGCAAAAGTCAGAAAGGACTTAATTGAGATACGTTTCAAAAAGATTTGAGTTAGGCAAAGTAATCCTTCATTGGTTGTGAATTTGTTGTTGGTTGTAAGGCAAGGAACCCTCTTTAGTCTCAGAAGTGAATGTAGTTTCTTTGTTTGTCCTTCTCTCACATGTTCTGTTGTACAATTAAGGTTTACATTGGCAACTGTTTCAAGCCTTTAAAACATTTCATGGTCCAATATTGAACAATAACAAGACAATTTGTCATGCTGGCCATTTGCTAAAAAATAGTCCAATAGGGAGGGTTCTTACATGCTATGGGCTGAGGATGGGTAACCCTGTAGTTTTATTCTTGTAGCTGCAATTATTATGACAGTCAATCGGACAGGTGATGAAATAAAGTAACAATAGATTTACGAATGTGATGCTCTTCGATGAAGTGTCATCTGTGCTCCCGATGTGACCTCAGAAGCTTTGCTTTTATGTTATACTTCTGTTATGAAGGCACGAGCAGAATGAATCTTGCAAGGTTCAGGCAGCAGCAAGCTCTTCCGCTGCTTGCAAGTGTTGTGCTACAGAAGCACCGTGCCCACATAATGAGCTGAGCAGTGTAGAATTACATAAGGTAACTCAATAGAACTGGAAACTGTCTCTGAAACTCTCCTACATTGACATTTTACTTAAATACAACCCTATGTTTCAAAATAACTCCATTAGTTGTGAAGTGGCTTGGGACATTCTGAAGACACGGAAGAGGCTGTATAAATGTAAATATTTTTGTGATTGTTCAATGATTGATTCTCTGGTCACCAAGAAGCACAACCCCTTAAATTGTCATTTCAGCGACATTTGACATTTGTGTACAATTTGTGACATGAATTTACTTCAATAGTCTCCATCAAAACCATGAGCTCACTATGAATATCTAATTCAGCTGACTAGTCATTAATGCATGAGTCAGCGGGCGCTCAGAGAGGGGAGCCGGAAGGTAAGCGGAGACCAGTTTAAATTAACGTTTTTCTTTTTGCAGGCTGTGTTTTTTTTCAACTAGGAGCGGGAACCCGGAAGTCGTCAACAGAGGCTTCTGGGAAGGTAAGAAGTTTGAGTGGAGACCGCGTTAGGGAACTGGAGCTGGAGTTGGATGAACTGAGGATTATTCGAGAGGCTGAGAGGGTGATAGATAGAAGCTACAGGTACATAGTTACGCCAGAGAACAGAGGTAGCTGGGTAACAGTTAGAGGTGGGAACGGGAGGAAGCAGGAAGTGCAAGGATCCCCTGTGGTCGTTCCCCTCAACAATAAGTATACCGCTTTGGATACTGTTGGGGGGGGACTGCCTAGCAGGGGTAAGCTGCAGTGACCAGGTCTCTGGCACGAGGCCCAGAAAGGAAAGCGGGAGAGGAGGAGAGCGCTAGTTATAGGAGACTCTATAGTTAGAGGGACAGACAGGCGGTTCTGTGGACATGGGCGAGACTCTCGAATGGTTTGTTGCCTCCCGGGTGCCAGGATCCGAGACGTCTCGGACCGTGTCTTCAGAATCCTTAAGGGGAGGGTGTGCAGCCAGAAGTCATGGTACACATTGGCACCAACGACATAGGTAGGAAGAGGGGTGGTGAGGTCATTCAGGAGCT
Source organism: Chiloscyllium plagiosum (assembly GCF_037043375.1). NCBI lineage: Eukaryota > Metazoa > Chordata > Chondrichthyes > Orectolobiformes > Hemiscylliidae > Chiloscyllium > Chiloscyllium plagiosum. The sequence continues at coordinate 31,911,664 of NW_028270149.1, read as the reverse complement.
CAGGGAGTTAGGCTGGAAGCTAAAAGCTAGGACGGACAGAGTCGTCATCTCTGGGTTGTTGCCGGTGCCACGTGACAGTGAGGCAAGGAATAGGGAGAGAGTGCAGTTGAACACATGGCTGCAAGGATGGTGTAGGAGGGAGGGCTTCAGGTATTTGGACAATTGGACTGCATTCTGGGAAAGGTGGGACCTGGACAAGCAGGACGGATTGCACCTGAACCAGAAGGGCACCAATATCCTGGGAGGTAGGTTTGCTAGCACACTTCGGGGGGGTTTAAACTAATTTGGCAGGGGGATGGGATCCGGACTTGTAGTCCAGCAAGTAGGTTAGCTGTTTTTCAGGATGTCCAAGAATGTAGGGAGGCTGTGGAGAAGATAGCACTGACAGGGAATACTTGCGGACACAGAGATGGGCTCAAGTGTGTATACTTCAACGCAAGAAATATCAGAAATAAGGTGGTTGAACTTAAGGCGTGGATCGGTACTTGGGACTACGATGTTGTGGCCATCACGGAAACGTGGATAGAAGAGGGACAGGAATGGTTGTTGGAGGTTCCTGGTTACAGATGTTTCAGTAAGATTATGGGGGGGTGGTAAAAAAGGAGGGGGGGTGACGTTGCTAATTAGAAATGGTATAACGGCTGCAGAAAGGCAGTTCGAGGGGGATGTGCCTTTGAATGTAGTATGGGCTGAAGTCAGAAATAGGAAAGGAGCAGTCTCCTTGTTGGGTGTTTACTATAGGCCCCCCAATAGCAGCAGAGATGTGGGGAAACAGATTGGGAAACAGACTTTGGGAAGGTGCAGAAGCCACAGGGTAGTAGTCATGGGCAATTTCAACTTCCCAAATATTGATTGGAAGCTCTTTAGATCAAGTAGATTGGACGGCGCAGTGTTTATGCAGTGTGTCCAGGAAGCTTTTCTAGCTCAGTATGTAGATTGTCCAACCAGAGGGGAGGCCATATTGGATTTGGTACTTGGTAACGAACCGTGACAAGTGATGGGCTTGGCCACAATTCTGTGACTTTCACCTTGGTTATGGAGAGAGATAGGTGCGTACAACAGGGCAGGTTTTACAATTGAGGGAAGGGTAAATACAATGCTGCAAGACAGGATCTGAGGAGCATAAATTGGGAGCACAGGCTGTCAGGGAAGGATGTTGTTGAAATGTGGAACTTTTTCAAGGAACAGATACGACGTGTCCTTGATATGTATATACCATATCAGGCAGGAAAGAGATGGTCGTGTGAGGGAACCTTGGTTGACGAGGGATGTTGAATGTTTTGTAAGGAGGAAGAAGGAGGCTTACATAAGGTTAAAGAAACAAGGTTCAGACAGAGCATTGGAAGGATACAGGATAGCCAGGAGGGAGCTGAAGAAAGGGATTAGGAGAGCTAAGAGAGGGCATGAAAAATCTTTGGCGGGTAGGATCAAGGATAACCCCAAGGCCTTTTATGCATATGTGAGAAACATGAGAATGACGAGAACAAGGGTAGGCCCGATCAAGGACAGTAGTGGGAGACTGTGTATTGAGTCGGAAGAGATAGGAGAGGTCTTCAGTGAGTACTTTTCTTCAGTATTTACAAATGAGAGGGACCGTATTGTTGAAGAGGAGAGTATGAAACGGACTGGTAAGCTAGAGGAGATACTTGTTAGGAAGGAAGATGTGTTGGGCATTTTGAAAAACTTGAGGATAGACAAGTCCCCCGGGCCTGACGGGATATATCCTAGGATTATGTAGGAAGCAAGAGAGGAAATTGCAGAACCGTTGGCAATGATCTTTTCGTCTTCACTGTCAATGGGGGTGGTGCCAGGGGACTGGAGAATGTTGTGCCCCTGTTCAAAAAAGGGAATAGGGATAACCCCGGGAATTACAGGCCAGCTAGTCTTACTTCAGTGGTAGGCAAAGTAATGGAAAGGGTACTGAGGGATAGGATTTATGAGTATCTGGAAAGACACTGCTTGATTAGGGACAGGCAGCACGGATTTGTGAGGGGTAGGTCTTGCCTTACAAGTCTTATTGAATTCTTTGAGGAGGTGACCAAGCATGTGGATGAGGGTAGAGCAGTGGATGTAGTGTACATGGACTTTAGTAAGGCATTTGATAAGGTTCCCCATGGTAGGCTTATGCGGAAAGTCAGGTGGCATGGGATAATGGGACGTTTGGCCAGTTGGACAGAGAACTGGCTAACTGGTCAAAGTCAGAGAGTGGTGGTAGATGGTAAATATTCAGCCTGGAGCCCAGTTACAAGTGGAGTTCCACAGGGATCAGTTCTGGGTCCTCTGCTGTTTGTAATTTTTATTAATAACTTGGAAGATGGAGTCGAAGGGTGGATCAGTAAATTTACAGATGATACGAAGATTGGTGGAGTTGTGGATAGTGAGGAGGGCTGTTGTCGGCTGCAAAGGAACTTAGATATGATGCAGAGCTGGGCTGAGGAGTGGCAGATGGAGTTCAACCCTGTCAAGTGTGAGGTTGTCCATTTTGGAAGGACAAATAAAAATGTGGAATACACGGTTAATGGTAGGGTTCTTAGTGAGGTGGAGGAACAGAGGGATCTTGGAGTCTATGTTCATAGATCTTTGAAATTTGCCACTCAGGTGGATAGAGCTTGTAAGAAGGCCTATGGTGTATTAGCGTTCATTAGCAGACAAATTGAATTCAAGAGTTGTGAGGTGATGTTGCAGCTGTATAGGTCCTTGGTAAGGCTACATTTGGAGTACTGTGTGCAGTTCTGGTCACCTCATTTTAGGAAAGATGTGGAAGCTTTGGAGAGGGTGCAGAGGAGATTTACCAGGATGTTGCCTGGAATGGAGAATAGGTCATACGAGGACAGGTTGAGAGTGCTAGGCCTTTTCTCATTGGAACGGCGAAGGATGAGGGGTGACTTGATAGAGGTTTATAAGATGATCAGAGGAATAGATAGAGTAGACAGTCAGAACGTTTTTCCCCGGGTACAACAGAGTGTTACAAGGGGACATAAATTTAAGGTGAAGGGTGGAAGGTATAGGGGGGATGTCAGGGGTAGGTTCTTTACCCAGAGAGTGGTGGGGACATGGAGTGCGCTGTCTGTGGGAGTGGCAGAGTCAGAATCATTGGTGACCTTTAAGCGGCAATTGGATAGGTACATGGATAGGTGCTTAAGCTAGGACAAATGTTCGGCACAACATCTTGGGCCGAAGGGCCTGTTCTGTGCTGTATTGTTCTATGTTCTATGTTCTATGAGTCTGGTGACAGCAAGGAATGTGACTTTCTCATCCTAAGGTTGATGTATTGTCAGCACAAAAATACCTTGAGATCAAGGTAAGTTTGAATGAGAAAAGCTCTTCGCTCAATTGATCTTCAACTTCTGGTATAGCAACCCTCATATCTTCACATTCGAGCATGTAACTTTAATAACTTTATTATCCAAGTTTCAATTCAGATTCTCATCAGCTTTTAACTACCCCAGGCTCTTCATCTGGGTCATTTATGGACTATTTCAGAACTGTAAATTAGAAGTAACTTATTCCTGTTTCAATTTCTGAAACTATTTCAGTACAATGATTTTTATGATCAAAGTCATTTAGTTTTCATTGCAGCGTTCTGCTCACTCCCAGCTCAGCTTCTGAAACTGTCAGTGCAGAGAGTATCGGTGGCCAATTGGAAATTTATGAAACCGGCTGAAAATTGGCAGAGGAACTGGTGAAAAAATGGAAGAAACTCCAATTTTAAAGTAAGGACACAGCTTGAATAAAACACTGATGTGCTTCAAAAACAGGGTATTGGGAATGTTTAGTGTTAACTGGCCCATCTAAATTAAACTAAACACATCATTGTCAGGCATTACAAATGTGCTATTTCCCCTTTTTGATATTTCTCATAAAATGTAGACATGCTAATTTGTCCTTTTGAAATAAAAAAATCCATATTAATCAAGCAAATGAAAACTGGGTCATTCAGTAGTAATTCACCAGTAAAGGAAATCTGTTCTGTCTCGACTTCAAAGCACAGTAAGTATTTGAAATTCTCTTTTGATCAAATTATTTCATATGTTCAGAATGCTGTGAACAAGTAAGAGTGAATAAATAACGCACAGTTGAAAAGGCTGGGAGAACAGATTTTCTACACAGTAGCTCAATTAAATGGCCTCCATTGGAGATTCCTGTTAAAGCCAATGGAAAAAATATGTTAACTATTATTATTGATATTCTGTAATATCCACGCCATCCAATCAGGCATCATTTTCACTAATGCAATTGCATCTAGGATTTGTTCATGTACCATTTTTGCAATCAGTTTGATTTTAGATGTGGTATGCTCCACTGGGTGTTAAAAAAAGGTCTGCATAGTGCACCGTGCACCACAAGTTATAATGTAATCAAATGGCTGCAATACAAGTGCAGACCTTCTTGTATATGTTCTGCATTACCACACCAGGCTAACTGCTAGGCGGAGTGGAACTGCAGGCTTCACTGAAGAATAACTACTCTGGGGAATGTGAGTACAAGTTTATGACATGCTTCATCTGTTTAATTCTACAGCAATGCATTCTGAGGTTGAGCCTTTCCGGGAGGGTGGTAACAGAATTCTCTGATCTGCTGCATGATGAGTTGCAGAGTGCCGCACTTTCTGAGCCACTGAAAATTTCTACAGCACCTAATTATTATTCTTTAGGTGGCTTTCAATCACCAACAGGAACATAACAGCAATAAGTCAATACTCAGTACACCGAAGTGTCCATCATGTTACAAAAGCGCTCTTTAGTCACGCTTATAAATCAATGTGCTCCGGTAAGAATAACAAGCAGCATTTGGAAATACAGCAGTAGTAAAATCACATTTCTGAAGTCTGTCGTCCTTAGGCGATTATCAGTTGTGCAAATATATAGAATCCCTACAGTGTGGAAACAGGCCATTTGGCCCAACAAGTCCACATGGACCTCCGAAGAGTATCCATTCCCCTACCCTATTACTTTACATTTCCCCTGACTAATGCACCTAACCTACACAACCCCGAACATTATGAGCAATTTCACATGGCCAATTCACCTAACCTGCACATCTTTGGACTGTGGGAGGAAACCCACACAGACACAGAGAGAATGTGCAAACATCAGACAGACAGTCGCCCGAGGCTGGAATCAAACCTGGGTCCCTGGTGCTGTGAGGCAGCAGTGCTAACCACTGTGCCACCCTTTCGACACCAGGCTAACACTGTACTGCCCTTTAGACACTAGGCTTCGGATGCATTAATCAGAAATTATTTTACTCACTGCATGTGCAGCTGATCAGAAATTTAGAACTACGTACGTGAATGTCAGGCTTCCTAGGACCAGCAATAACACACACGTACGTGTCAGGTCAATATTGTCAAACTATTAAAAGGTGATGGCACCACTTGCCCGCTGGCCATTAGGTAACATTGTCAGTGCTTTGTTCCTCTGTCTCAAAAGAGGAAATACATTCATCAAAGGTGGTGAAGGGAATAAAGAAGTCAGGATAACAGTAATTATCAAAACCACTGGGCAAAAGTCAGCCGACCTGATAAGGTTCATGGCTGTCAGCTGGAGAACTTGCATGAACACTTTGTCACCTCACTGGGAGGCCTGCTATATTAAGTGCCTGTCAGTTTGTCAGCAGCAGGTCTGGCCCAGAATTTAAAAGCCTAGGAACAGAAATCCTACCCCTGAGAACTGCTGTCCAAATGTTAGAAACTCTTCATTGCTGTCAACACCATCAGGAGCAGTGGCATCTGCCATTAACAAACTCACCATTATTTGCCATCTTCATTTGATGTCATTGTTGAGTATATTTCAGATAGAAATTGACAGATTTTGATCTCTCAGGAAATGAAAGGACATCAGCATAAAAGCAGGAATGTGGAATTGAGAGAGAAGAACAGCCCTAATCATATTAAATGGTGGAGCAGACTGGATGGGCCGGGGAAGTGGGGAAGTGTTTCAGAAGGGAAAGACAGGAAACTGGAGGTTCAGTTGAGGGAACCTGGAAATATATCGCCATTCTTTCATCGGGCAAGATCCTGGAATGTAAGTCTACCTACAGCAGATTGACTGCAGCAGTTCCAGAAGTCATTTCACTACCACCTTCTCAAGGTTAATGACAGACAGGCATTCAATACTGGCCAAGCCAATGATTCCTATGTCCCACAAGTGAATAAAAAAAGATTTGGAGGTTCTCTTCATGGTCTGGAGTTTTAAGCCCACGGTATGTTTTTTTCGGCCATTACAGGTTTCCAGCTTAGTTGCCAGCCTGAAACATATATTTGGTTTCCAGTCAGATGGGGAATTACCTCAGTAACTGTAATGACAAGCCCTTTCAGGATCTTGCTAGAAAAGCTCAGCAGGTCTGGCAGCAGCTGTGAAGAGAAATCAGAGTTGACATTTCATGTCTGGTAACCCTTTCTTAGAACTGATGGTAACTAGGAAAATGTCAATTTATACACAGATGATAGGATGGAGTAAATGATAGGTGGGGATAGAGCCCAAAGAGAGAGAAGAGGAGTTGGTCAGACAAAGGAATCGATAATATTCTGGGTGGGGGGTGAATAGTTGTTAATGGAGACTGTTGGTGACTAACAATAGGTAGTTTATAATGGCAGGAGTGGGTACTGCAGATGCTAGAGATTAGAGTCAAGATTAGAGTGGTGCTGGAAAAACACAGCAGGTCAGGCAGCATCCAAGGAGCAGGAAAATTGACATTTCAGGCAAAAGCCTTCAAAAACTAGTCCTCACCTTCAACAACTCTTTTAATTCCTCTCATTTTCTTCAGGTCAGAGGGGTGGCCTTTGGTACCCACATGGGCCCCAGTTATGCCTGCCTGTCTCTGGGGTACGTGGAACATTCTTATTCCAGTCCTATTCTGGTACCCACCCACAACTCTTCCTCCAATATATCAATGATAATATCAGTACTGCTTCCCTCTCTCATCCGAAATTGAAAATGTTAATCAATTTCGCTTTCAATTTCCATCCCACCCTCAGTTTCACTTGTCTATCTCTGACTCCTCCCTTATCTTCCACAATGTCTCTGTTTCCATTTCTGATGATAGACTGGCCACTAATATCCACTATTAACCCACCAACTCTCACAGCTACCTAGACTATATATCCTCGCACCTTTATTCCTGTAAACACTCTATTCTATTGTCCCAGATCTTCTGTTTCTGTTGCATATGTTCTGACGAGGCCTACTTCGATAAGCGAGCCCCTGAAATATCCAGCTTCTTCCTCAGCCGAGGATTCCCCAGCACTGCTGTTGAGAGGGCCCTCATCTGGGTCTGACCCTTCCACACTTTGACCTTTACCCCTTATCTTCCCTCCCACAACCATGATAGGGTTCCCCTGATCCTTACCGACCATCCCACAAGAATCCACATCCAGAAGATCATCAGCCACCATTTCCGCCACGTCCAATGAGATGCCACCACTGGACAAATATTCCCCTCCCCTCTCTTGTCCAGCTTCTGGAGGGACCATTCCCTCCAGAACACACTGGACCACTCTTCCTTCACTCCCAACAGCCAACCACAGACCTATGGCACCTTCCCCTGCAGCCACCAAAAATGTAACACCTGCCCATTTACCTCCTCCCTCCTCAGCATCCAAAGGCCCAAACATGCCATCCAGATGAAGCAGCACTTTACCTGCACTTCCTGGTGAAGAGCTCATGCTCAAAACGTTGACTCTCCTGCTCCTCAATTGCTGCCTGACCGGCTGTGCTTTTCCAGCACCACACTCTTCGACTCTGATTTCCAGCTTTTGCAGTCCTCACTTTCTCCTCCTTCACACAATCTGGTCTACTGCATTCATCGCTTATAATGTCATCTTCATGCAGGTACAGCAGGTAGTGAAGAAAGCTAATAGCATGCTGGCCTTCATAACAAGAGGGATTGAGTATAAAAGCAAAGAGGTTCTTCTGCAGCTGTACAGGGTCCTGGTGAGACTGCATGTAGAATATTGTGTGCGGTTCTGGTCTCCAAATTTGAGGAAGGACATTCTAGCTATTGAGGGAGTGCAGCGTAGGTTCACGAGGTCAATTCCCGGAATGGAGGGATTACCTTACACTGAAAGACTGGAGCGACTGGGCTTGTATACCCTTGAGTTTAGAAGACTGAGAGGGGATCTGATTGAGACATATAAGATTATTAAAGGATTGGACACTCTGGAGACAGGAAACATGTTTCCGCTGATGGATGAGTGCCGAACCAGAGGACACAGCTTAAAAATACGGGGTAGACCATTTAGGACAGAGATGAGGAGAGTGGTGGCTGTGTGGAATGCTCTGCCCCAGTGGGCAATGGAGGCCTAGTCTCTGGATTCATTTAAGAAAGAGTTGGATAGAGCTCTCAAGGATTGTGGAATCAAGGGTTATGGAGATAAGGTAGGAACAGGATACTGATTAAGGATGATCAGCCATGATCATATTGAATGGTGGTGCAGGCTCGAAGGGCAGAATGGCCTACTCCTGCACCTATTGTCTATTGTCTATTGTCTTCTCTACATTGGGGAAACGAAACATAGACTGAGTGATCACTTCGCAGAACATCTACGTTCTGCCCACAATAAAGACCCTGAGTCTCCAGTTGCCTGCCACTTTAAAACACCACCCTGTTCCCTGGCCAACATCTCTGTCTCAGGCTTGCTGCAGTGTTCCATTGAAGCTCAGCACAAGCTGGAACAGCAACACCTCATTTTCTACCTGAGAACCCTGCAACCTTACAGACACAATATTGAGTTCAATAATTTTAGGGCCTGACCTCTCCCATGCCCTAGTCCACAACCCCACACATCAGGCCTTGTTTTCACATAGTCTGCCATTACACACTACCTATTGTTAGCCACTAACAGTTTCCATTAACATCTATTCACCGCTGCACCCCCCCCCCCCCCCCCAGCCAGATCATTATCGGCTCCTTTGTCTGTCCAACTGCCTTCTATCTCTTTGAGCTCTATCTCCACCTGTTATTTACTCCTTACCCCCTCCCCCACCCTATCATCCACACATAAACCAACATTTTCCCAACTAACATCAGTTCTGAAGAAGGGTCACCAGACCTAAAACATTAACTCTGATTTCTCTTCACAGATGCTGCCAGACCTGCTGAGCTTTTCCAACAACTTTGGTTTTTGTTTTTGATTGACAGCATCCGCAATTCGTTTGGTTTTCCTTCACAATCTTGCATGTTTCAATGAGATCAACCCTGATTCCACAAAACCCCAGACAGTGTGGGTGCAATTTACTCAGCTGTTCAATAGAATCCCCACAGTGTGGAAATGGACATTCGACCCAATGAGTCCATACCAACCCTCTGAAGAGCATCCTATCCAGAATCATCCCTTACCCGATCCCTGTAAGTTTGCATTTCCTATGGCTAATGCACCTAATCTATATATCCCTGAACATGATGTGTAATTTAGCATGGTCAATCCACCTAATCTGCACATCTTTGGACTGTAGAGCGGGAGCAAATCAGAGCACCCAACAGAAATCAACGCAGACATGTGGGGAACATGCAAACTCCACACAGGTAGTCACTTAAGGTTGGAATCAAACCCTAGTCCCTGGCACTGTGAGGCAGCAGTGTTAACCACTGTGCCAACATGCTGCCCATCATAGGACAACTCTTCATCACAGGAAGCACGAGAATCTTTATTATACCACCTTAACGTAACCGTCCTTCGACAAATATTTCACACAGAGGATGGTTGTATATGGAATGAGCTGGCAGAGGAAGTGGTGAATGAACTGGCAGAGGCACTGTTACAACACTTAAAAGACATTTGGACAGGAACATGAATAGGAAAGGTTCAGAGAGATATTGGCAAAAAGGTTGAGAGGCAAATGGGATTAGTTTGATTTAGGAAACATGGTCAGCATGGACAAGTTGAATCAAAGGGCCTATTTCCATGCTGAATGACTCAATGACTTTATGTTTGCTGAGCCTGCTTACTAACTTGCTGTGTTTCTTATATGAATAATGAGGGGCATGGACAGGGTAAATAGACAAGGGTTTTTTCCTGGGGTGCGGGAGTCCAAAACTAGAGGGCATAGGTTTATGGCGAGAGGGGAAAATTTTAAATGGGACCTAAGAGGCAACTTTTTCATGCAAAGGTTGGTGCATGTATGGAATGAGCTGCCAGAGGAAGTGGTGGAGGCTGGTACAATTACAACATTTCAATAGCATCTGGATGGGTATATGAATATGAAGTGTTTAGAGGGATATGGATCAAATGCTGGCAAATGGGACTAGGTTAGATTAAGATATCTGGTCAGCATAGACGATTTGGACCAAAGGGTCTGTTTCCATGCTGTACATCTCTATGACACTAATACATGTATAGTTACTGGTACATGAACATTTAAAAACTTCACACATTTTGAAAAGTATATTTTTACATACTTTTTTTAAACCAACCTCACATTGGACTGCCATTTTGTGAACCATTCGCTACCAGATCTATTCAATCTTTCCTCAAAATTAACATCCTGGAAACATTCTTGTGAGTCTTCTCTATATTGTCTCTTATGTAATCACAACCTTCTCATAATATGGTCAGCAAGATGGTACTGTTATGGACTAGGCCAGACCACTCAAAACATTCTTACGCAGGCAGCCCAGAGCATAACTTTGCAATTTGTTTCATTAGGTGTACAGTGAAAATTACCCAAAGTTAGCTTGGTTGACTAACAGGTTTAAAACAGACAAAGATTTATTCACAAGATTACATAATGAAACATAAAGAACAGAATAAAGAATCCCTACAGAGCTCAGTCTGTCCAAACTTGACTTAATTATGCTGTACCGAATAGACACAACAGCCCCAATAAGCAAACTCCCTGAAACACAGTAAAAATGAAACAAATGCTTACAGATTGTGGACTTAGAAGGGCAGAAGGAGAGAGAGTCTAGCAGCCTGTTTCTACACAGCTGAACTCCTAACTAGTTCTGGACTGAACTGCTCAGCTAGAAAGCTGAGCACTTCCCTTTCATTATACAGGTCACTTCTAAAACATGACCACTTTTGCCTGAAGTTTCATCTGTTTACATATACTGTACATAAAAGGCCCCTCAAAATCCTTTTTCATTTCTATATCAAACTAGCCATCTTGGAGCTGGGAGGGTTTTATGAACCCCTCTGTAAAAAAACAAAGGACACAGTATCCTTGAGAATTGGAACAGCTTTTAGGAAAAAAAGGACCAGCTTTGTGACACCACCTCCCCTTAAAAAAACAAGCAATATCAAAAGATGGTTTCATTTTTAAAACGCTTCAAAAACAAATTGTTTAGTAATCTGAAACACCCATTAACACTGTACTGACTATACACTTGTGAACATGCACAACCACATGTGAATTCAGGCCTTGGCACACTCACCACCAAACTCCTCTGTATCTCATTTGAGTCTCGATAATGCGTTGGCAATCATATTTTCACGACCTGCAATGTGCATAATTGTCAAATTGAATGGCTACAACAACAAGCTCCATCTAAACAGTCTGACATTTTTGTCCTTGAATTTTTCCATAAATGTCAATCGGTTATGATTATGTATATATTGGTTATGTATATGATTGCCTCAGATGTGTTGCTGGTAATATAAACACTGAAATGTTGTAATGCCAACACCAAGATCAAAGTCTCTATCTCCACTGTTGAATATTTCCGTTGATGAACATTCAACTTCCTGGAAAAATACTCGATTGGTCTTTCTATCCCCTCATCACCCTCCTGCAGGAGCATCACACCGACACCCACATTACTGGCACCAGTCGCCAACATGAAAGGCACGTGTTATCCGGTGTGACTAATACTGGGGCAGTGCTTCACACCATTTTTATGCTGTCAAATGCCTGGTGACAGTCTACTGTCCACTGAAATTTCTTGCCCATTTTTAACAATTTGGTGAGTGGAGCAGCCACACTGCTAAAGTTTGGCATAAAGTTTTGGTGAAATTCATTCATTCCCAGGAACCATAGTACTGCACTTTTCATCAACAGTGTGGGAAATTCCCCAAGTACTCTTGTTTTCGCATCTCATGGGGCCACTTGTCCATGGCCAATAACATGGCCCAGGAACATGACTTGGGCTTTGGCAAATTCACTTTTAATTAGGTTTACCACCAAGCCTGTCTTCTGAAGTCAATCAAACAAGTCCGATAAATGCTGTAGATATTCCTGCCATGAGTGAGTAAAAATCACCAGGTCATCAATGTAAACAACACAGTTGGGTAATCCGACAATGACCTTATTAGTTAATCTCTGAAATGTGGCTGGAGTGCTTTTCAAACCAAATCACATGACTATGAACTGATATTATCCATTTGGTGTTACAAAAGCCAAAATTGCCTTTGCTCTCTCTGACAGAGGTACTTGCCAGTAACCTCTGAGCAAGTCCAACTTAGAAATGTAAGTTGCTTGTCCCACTTTTTCGATACAGTCCTCCAACCATGGAATTGGATATGCATCAGTCTTTGTAACGGTGTTGACATTGCAATAGTTCACACGTAACCATCTGGCTTTGGCACCATGACTATGGGTGAGCTCTAGTCACTGTAACTCACATTGATTATGCCATCTTGGAGCATGCACTCTATCTTATAGGGGATTATGCCTATAAGGATGTTGCTTAATCAGAATAGCATCGCCTACATCTACATCATACACAATTAGCTTAGTACTTCCTAGTTTATTTCCACATATCTCCCCATGCAATAGAAATAATTCTTTCAGGTCATTTTGATTTTTTTCCTCAATAATTCTCAATAATTTATCCAAATTTTTGACAACTTCCTCATTATCCAATTTAATTTGCAGAATGTCCAAATCAGAATCCCCTGAACTTGGTTCTTCCTTCTGTGCTGTAATCATTAACACCTTCTCCTCTTGCTTTGCTTCCCTATCAAAGTACCTTTTGAGCATATTCACATGATATACTCTTTGAGATTCGTTCCTGTCTGGAGTCCTTATCGAGTAGTTCACCTCACTCAATTTCCCCTCGATTTGATAAGGTCCACCAAACCTTGCTTTGAAGGGTCACCTGTTACTGGAAGTAACATCAATACCTTATCCCCAATTGCAAAATTGCAAATTTCTGATTTTTCATCCACTTCACTAGCCTCACTTTACATAAGTGAGCGCTCTTTATCTCACCATGAATTCCTGTTACCACAACGTTTTCTGGCAATAGTCCTTCTGAAGTACGTTTCTCCTTATCCTTCAACATTGAAAACTGAGAGGATCCTGTGTCCCTTAATATTGCAACCTCATTATCTGCTACTCCTGGCCTATGTGAATAAACTTTACCCTTGCATGTATATTTTTTAAGCAGATCTGGCACTTCCTTCTTAACCAACCTCTGATCATCTTGTACACTCTGAGGCAATGGTCTAACCTCCCTTGTGCTTTTTTGTTACTGGTCCAACAAAACTCCCAGGCTTGTGCGGTTTTCCTACATCTGGCTTTCTCCTAGTCCACCAACACTGTGATTTTGTGTGGCCCACTTTATTACAATGAAAACATCAGAGTTTTTAACTTCTTTGTCCCCCTCAATGCTTTCATTTTTACCCTGTGGTAAGTCCTCCTTATGATCTTCTGTTGAGATCTACCTTTCCCTTTCCACATGACGGTTTCTCTTTGCCCAATTTCTATCCCTCATGGACTGAAATTGATTCTGGAAACCAAACCGTGTTTTATGGACCAGGTCATAATCATCAGCCACTTCAGCTGCTAACCTTGCTGTTTTATCACTTTGCTCTTCCACATGATTTTGCACTACTTCAGGCAGTGAATTTTTGAATTCCTCCAAAATAATTACCTCTCTAAGGACGTCATAGGTTTGCTTAATTTTTAAAGATCTTATCCATCTATCGAAATTAATCTGTTTGACCCTTCCAAACTCAATATGGGTTTGACCAGGTTCCCTCCTTAGATTCCTGAAACGTTGTCTAAAGTCTTCTGGTACAAGCTCATATACACTTAGGATGGCTTTTTTCATCTCCCCAGATACCTCCTCTGGTAATGATACAAAGACCTCAACAGCCCCACCTACAAGTTTTGTTTGGATCAACAAACTCACACTGCCGCAGTCCACTTTATTTCAATGAAAACACTAGAGTGTATTAACTTCTTTGTTCCCCTCAAGGGTTTCTTTTTTAGCCACCTTTTCAAATGAGATGAAAAAGGCTTCCAAATTCTTCTCATCAAATTTAGGCAATGCTTGAACATACTTAAACAGTTTCACACTAGGCTTCTGACTACCAGGGGATTGCTTATCCTCACTCTCTTCCTCACTAAGCCTACCCTCAGCCTTTTACGCTGACTTTCCTTTTTAAGTGTCAGTTTTTGAAGTTCAAATGTTCTTTTTCCCTATCTTCTGCTTTTAATCATAACTCAAACTGTTTCATTTCTGCTGCCCTTTTCCTTATCTCTCGCCTCTAACTCAAGCTGCTTCGTTTGCAATTGAATTTTTGCCATCTCTACAGAATCTGATGGTTTCTCCAGCAAGTTTAAATGCTGAGCTACTGCTGTAATTATCTCTCCTTTCCTCACAGAAGCAGGCAGGTCCAATCCCAGCTGGTCTGCTAATTCCTGCAGCTTCGTCTTTTTCACCATTTGCAAAACTTCCAAAGTCATCGCATCCACTTCCAGAAAACATTTGGCGACTGAAAGAGCCATTGTTATCCAAAGCTTTGTCTACCCAACTAAACCAACAGCCAAAATAAAGATGCTAGCACCTACCACTCACTGTTTAAAATCCTGCAAAGGACTAATCTGTTATGGACTAGGCTGGACCACTCAAAACATTCTTAAGCAGGCAGCCCAGACCATAACTTTGCAATTTCTTTTGCTAAGTGTAGAGTGAAAATTACATGGAGTAAGTTAGCTAGATTGACCGTCAGGTTTTAAAAAAGACCAAAATTTATTCACAAAATTACACATTGAAACACAAGGAATTGAATAAACAACCCCTACAGAACTCAGTCTATCCACACTAGACTTAATTGTGCTGTTCTGAATATATACAATAGTCCCAATAAGCAAACACAGTAAAAATGAAACAAATGCTTACAGGTTGAAGTTAGAAGAGCAGAAGGAGAGAGAGTCTAGCAGTCTGTTCCCACACAGCTGAACTCCTAGGTAGTTCAGTTTGCTCAGTTTGAGAACTAACCACTCCCCTTTCATTATATAGGTCACTTCTAAAACATGACCACTTTTGCCTAAAGTCTCATCTGTTTACATATACAGGTGAACCTCGATTAACTGAACGAGATGGGCGGGCACTATTTTGTTAGAATAATCGATTATTCTGTTAATCAATTAAATGCCTTTCCTCTGGGGCTCAGAGTTTTTAACGTCTGCTCCCAATTCAGTAGACTGCAGCAGCACATAGCATGCGAGGCCCCACCCCAACCCCATACAACAGCACCCCCCGACAACTAGCACAAAGCTCGCGAGCCTCCGCCCGCAGAACCACTTCCAATCCCCCAATCCCATCCAACCCCACCCCCATCCCGTCCAACACCACCCCTACCCCCAGAACCCTGTCCAACCCCACCCCCAACCCCGTCCAACCCAGCGCCTCGCCTGCAATCCCGTCCAATACTGTCCCCACCCAACAACCCCCTCCAAACCCTGCCCCACCCTACAAACCCATCCAACACCATGCCCCACCTGCTCCGCCCCATAATTCCGTCCAACACTGCCCCCCACTCCCCAACCCTGTCGAACACTGCCTCCCGCCCCGTTCAACTTAGCCCCCCGCCCTTATCCAACACAGCTCCCCGCCCCCAACCCTGTCCAACCCTGCCCCCAAACCCCATCCTCCCACTTCCAACTCCATCGAACACCCAACACTGCCACCCCGTCCCCCAACGTCATCCACCCCCGGCCCCTCTCCGGGGCAGCCGGACTGTACACCACCAAAAAGACTGCTGCTGCCTTTGTGGGGTAAGTCTCCAAATAGCGCACACACACAACATTTTACTGCAACTTTTGATAGGTTCCACCTTTGCCCTGTACAGGACAATGTTGGAGAGATTATCTGGGGAAGGGTGGTATTAGCGAACACCCCTCTGTAGAACTCCAGGGAAAGTGTGGAGAGAGAGAGAGGGCAGGAGGTCAGTCATTTGGAGATGGTGCCTATTTAATCAATGTAAACAAAATATGCGATCACTGTTGGAAACACATCATTGATGTAATGTTTCTATCTGGACTTCAAGATCTCCTTCAGATAATCTGATTTTCAGATAATCGGTATTTGGATAATCGAGGTTCCTCTGTAAACAAAAGGCTTCTCAAAACCTTTTTTCATTTCTGTGCCAAACTAGCCACCTCGGAGCCGGGAGGTTTTGATGATACTTCTAAAGCAAACCAAGGACACAGTATCCTTGAGAAAAGAAACAGCTTTTTAGAAAAAACAGATCAGCTTTGTGACAACATGCAGTACTCTAACTGTGGCCTAATAAATATTTTTATACGGTTCTAGCATAATGTCCCTGCTCCTTTATCCTAAGCCTATATTAATAAAGAGAAGTATCCAGGACGCCTTCTTAACCATCTTATCAATTTGTCTTGCTATTGTCAGAGATCTGTGGAAGTGCACTTTGAATTCCATCAATTCTTGACATGCACAGTATTGTTTCATTTATTATGTATTTCTTTGTCTAGTTTTTCAGTTTTTCTCAGGCGATTAGGCAGTTCCAACACATTACATGGCATGCACAAGTCACTCAATGAATTTAGGGCCAAGAATGGGCAGCAACTTTACCTGAGGGTGTCAAACACCCTGGTGCCATATTGTGCCTCTGTCTCTTCCACTCTTCCCCAATCAGCCTGCTCCCTTGGCTAAACAGATTTCCACCATGACTAACCTTCTTGACCATGCCCATTACCTTCCAGCATCCCTCCCATTGTCCTCCTCCGTGCCCTATGCAACTTAGACTAGCACCACCCAATCTCGATCATATGACAGCATCGAACATTCCCCAAAGAGGATATAGCAGTGGCTGCTCACTCCAAAGTCCAGAAATACAATATTGTTTCTGGTACATACAACTTACTGAGTCAGAAATGGAAAAAAAAAACATGAATTGCTCACTTAATTGAGAAGGATATGCTAATTCGGGTGAACTGGCCTAGTAATTATCATGGATGCACTTAAATTCAAAAGGTTGCCTGATTTTTTACTTTTGAAAAGCTGGACATGTTTATCAAACTCAAATAACTTGATTACATCCTTTCATCACACTGTCAGACTTTTGAATTCTCACGTGATGGAGGTCTTCTGATTGCTTCCACCTTGCTTTCCATTCCTACGAGCAGCACAAGATTCCATTCCAGTAGTGACATAAGTACAATCCATGTTATGCAACCAGTGCCTAGGATAAACAGAGTCTAACCGTATTCAAATCTGTTATGTCGTATTGTGAAGAGCCATCAGGATAGATATTTCTCAAAGCAGGTGGCCAGTAGGCTGCCTTGGATTATTTTAGTATTCATTTCATGCTGGTTCTCGTTCTACTGCAACTGGCCCAAACCTGAAGGATTATGAGCCTATCGACAAAGTGGTCTTAGACAATTTGCTTCAATTGCATTACAGGGGATTGGTACTTAAATTTTAGTGCAATTATTATATTGTCATGAAGTTGAAACTAATTTATGTCCATCCAAAATGAATGGTTTTAACTGGTCATTAAATATCAAGTAGGTTTCAGAGTCTTTGTCACCATAAACAGATGACATTTTATACTGTCTGATAAAATATTCTTGTGTTAGAATCTCAACATAAACTGTACAATCATTCATAAAAATAAGTAGGTGTGTTAGAATTTCAATCTGAATCAAACTTAATAGTGAACTATAGTTCAGGACTATTTGGGTTGTAACAGATTGCTTCCAGTATATTTTGGAAATGATGCATAAGAAAAACACACACTTTCTCGCTTTAGAAATAGAAACTGTTTTCAGTTGCATGTTGTCAGTTTGTTTTTATACTATACCTTTTTAAAAAAAAACACTTTCAGAGATATTCACCTTGGCCTTACTTTGCGTTTAATTCTGGTGCAGGTTATGACATCATTCACGTGTTCCATCGATGTAACCTAATGCCCTCCCATGGATTACTATATGCCCTTTTATGATTCTGTTTGTAACCATATCCACTCTGCCCTTTGGAAATCCTTTACCAATCCCCTGCAGCTGTTCAAACTCCCATACCACACTGTACCTCGATGTAACCTCATATCCTAAATGCCAACTCAATCCTCACTATCCCATTCCCTTTCATCTATCAGGCTAACTCACTGGGTATCCATTAGTACCAATAGATCCGGAGAGGAAATAAATGTCTGTTAATTAATATTATGTATTGAATACTACATTTCATTTAGAAAACAAAACTCTCAAGCATAAAAATACATTTTGAGAGTACTTGACAGAGCTGGCACTTCTTGACACATTTGATAAGCTTTGATCAATTTGACATTTTTTGAGAGATTTGACAGAGTCTTTGAGACAGAGGATCATACCGCTCAGAAACAAACCCTTCAGCCCAACTTACCCATGCCAACCAGACATGCCACTCTTCCCTAATATGACTTGCCAGCATCTGGCCCACATCCCTCTAAAGCCTTCCTATTCATCTACCCATCCAGATACTTTTTAGATGTTATAATTGTATCTACCTACATCACTTACTTGGCAGCTCATTCCATGCATGCACCATCGTATGTGTGAATACATTACACCTTAGGTCCTTTTTAAATCTTGCCCCCCCTCACCTTAAACCTATGCCCCCTAGTTTTAGACTCACCCACTCTAGGAAATAAACCTTGGCAATCCACCCTATCCATGCCCCTCATGATTTTATAAACATCTATACGGTCACCCCTCAGCCTCCAACCCTCCAGGGAATAAGGCCACAGTTATTCAGTCTCTTCCTATAACTCAAACCCTCTAGTCCCGGCTATACTCTTGTAAATCTTTTCTGCACCCTATCAAGTTTAACAATATCCTTCCTACAGAAGCATGACCAGACTGTATACAGTATTTTAAAAGTCGCCTCACAATGATCCTGTATAGCTGCAATATGATGTAAACTTCTTTTATATCTTGACGATTGCAAGGGTTTATGCACCTTTTCAGGATAATATTGTCTATTATTAAGATCCAAAAGGATACTGGGACACTGACACTTGTAGGGGAATAGATCCCCTTTCTGGTGTATTTGACCCCTACCAAAGGTGTCCCAACATTATATCTTCCTTTAGCAGGTCTAATGTTCACATGTCTGGCTCCATATTACAAGAATGCCAAAATCCCACTTCGGTGGATGCAGTTGGTAATTTAAAAAGGTCTGCTGCTTCTTTAAAATGTATCCAAGTCAAACCTGACCTAACTCCCATTCTGCAAAAATAAGAGTGTGCTCTGTATGGGATAGACTTCCGATTTCAGTCTGCTGCTGTCATTTTTGTATGTTGAAAATTTGAGTCAAATAATATAAACTAAAAATGAAAGTTCACATCTAATCAGTGCCCTTCCAAATTTGCGTATTCAACAGCAGACTCGATAAAGAAGCATAGAATCATTAATGGCACATCTGGATTTATATCCTTAATTGTGCAAGAGCAGGTATCAGAAGTTTCTGTCAGTTTGACAGGTTGACATTCTTACCATCATTCCAAATAGGAAGTCCTGGCCAAAACATCGAAATGTTGAAACAGTTACAGTACCAATCTTCTCAGAGGCTCTTCTAATGGGCTATCTGGTGTGGCTGAGTTTAGGCCCAGTATGGCAATCTCTCCGCTTGGCATAGCAGACTCTGAGCCTGGCATAGCTGTCTCTCAGTGACCCAGCATGGCAGTCTCTCAGCCTGGCGTGGCAATCTCTCAGTAGCTCAGCGTGGCAGTCTCTCAGCCTGACATGGTAGTCTTTCAGCAGTATATGGTGGTCTCTTGGCCCAGTGTGACCTCAGCATAGACTTGTGGTCTTGAGGTGATTCCTCGAAGTGCCATTCTATCATGGCTAAGCACTTAAGAAAGACTGTAATGTTTGAACTTTCAGCTTTATTTCTTTATTTTCTAGGAGGAGAAAGTGAGGTCTGCAGATGCTGGAGATCAGAGCTGAAAATGTGTTGCTGGAAAAGCGCAGCAGGTCAGGCAGCATCCAGGGAACAGGAGAATCGACGTTTCGGGTATAAGCCCTTCTTCAGGAATGAGGAAAGTTTGTCCAGCAGGCTAAGATAAAAGGTAGGGAGGAGGGACTTGGGGGAGGGGCGTCGGAAATGTGATAGGTGGAAAGAGGTCAAGGTGAGGGTGATAGGTCAGACTGGGGTGAGGGCGGAGAGGTCAGGAAGAAGATTGCAGGTTAGGAAGGCGGTGCTGAATTCAATGGATTTGACTGAGACAAGGTGGGGGGAGGGGAAATGAGGAAACTGGTGAAATCCGAGTTCATCCCTTGTGGTTGGAGAGTTCCTAGGCGGAAGATGAGGCGCTCTTCCTCCAACTGTCGTGTTGTTGTGGTCTGGCGATGGAGGAGTCCAAAGACCTGCATATCCTTGGTGGAGTGGGAGGGGGAGTTGAAGTGTTGAGCCACAGGGTGGTTGGGTTGGTTGGTCTGGGTGTCCCAGAGGTATTCTCTGAAACGCTCCGCAAGTAGGCGGCCTGTCTCCCCAATATAGAGGAAGCCACATCGGGTGCAGAGGATGCAATAGATGATGTGTGTGGAGGTGCAGGTGAATCTGTGGCGGATATGGAAGTTTCCTTTGGGGCCTTGGAGGGAGGTGAGGGGGGAGGTGTGGGTGCAAGTCTTGCATCTCCTGCGGTTGCAGGGGAAGGGGCTGGGAGTGGAGGTTGGGTTGGTGGGGGGTGTGGATCTGACGAGGGAGTCACGGAGGGAGTGGTCTTTACGGAATGCTGATAGGGGAGGGGAGGGAAATATATCCTTGGTGGTGGAGTCCGTTTGGAGGTGGCGGAAATGACGGCGGATGATGCGCTGTACATGGAGATTGGTGGGGTGGTAGGTGAGGACCAGTGGGGTTCTGTCCTGGTGGCGGTTGGAGGGGCGGGGCTCAAGGGCGGAGGAGCGGGAAGTGGAAGAGGTGCGGTGGAGGGTATCGTCGACCACGTCGGGGGTGAAATTGCGGTCCTTGAAGAAGGAGGCCATCTGGGTTGTACAGGTGCCACCCTGCCCCCTGTAAAAACGCCATCCCATTCTCCCAATTCCTTCGTCTCCGCCGCATCTGCTCCCAAGAGGACCAGTTCCAAAAACGTACAACCCAGATTGCCTCCTTCTTCACGGACCGCAATTTCCCCCCCGACGTGGTCGACGATGCCCTCCACCGCATCTCTTCCACTTCCCGCTCCTCCGCCCTTGAGCCCTGCCCCTCCAACCGCCACCAGGACAGAACCCCACTGGTCCTCACCTACCACCCCACCAATCTCCATGTACAGCGCATCATCCGCCGTCATTTCCACCACCTCCAAACGGACTCCACCACCAAGGATATATTTCCCTCCCCTCCCCTATCAGCATTCCATAAAGACCATTCCCTCTGTGACTCCCTCGTCAGATCCACACCCCCCACCAACCCAACCTCCACTCCCGGCACCTTCCCCTGCAACCGCAGGAGGTGCAAGACTTGCGCCCACACCTCCCCTCTCACCTCCCTCCAAAGCCCCAAAGGAAACTTCCATATCTGCCACAGATTCACCTGCACCTCCACACATATCATCTATTGCATCCTCTGCACCCGATGTGGCCTCCTCTATATTGGGGAGACAGGCCGGCTACTTGCGGAGCGTTTCAGAGAACACCTCTGGGACACCCGGACCAACCAATCCAACCACCCTGTGGCTCAACACTTCAACTCCCCCTCCCACTCCACCAAGGATATGCAGGTCTTTGGACTCCTCCATCGCCAGACAACAACAACACAACGGTTGGAGGAAGAGCGCCTCATCTTCCGCCTAGGAACCCTCCAACCACAAGGGATGAACTCGGATTTCACCAGTTTCCTCATTTCCCCTCCCCCCACCTTGTCTCAGTCAAATCCATTGAATTCAGCACCGCCTTCCTAACCTGCAATCTTCTTCCTGACCTCTCCGCCCCCACCCCAGTCTGACCTATCACCCTCACCTTGACCTCTTTCCACCTATCACATTTCCGACGCCCCTCCCCCAAGTCCCTCCTCCCTACCTTCTATCTTAGCCTGCTGGACAAACTTTCCGCATTCCTGAAGAAGGGCTTATGCCCGAAACGTCGATTCTCCTGTTCCCTGGATGCTGCCTGACCTGCTGCGCTTTTCCAGCAACACATTTTCAGCTTCTTTATTTTCTACTTAAACCTGAGAGGGTCTGTAATGTGTAATTTTTAATCTTATTTTGTATATTTTATGCTATACTATAATTCTTGCAATGTTTAACTTTTAACATTGCTCTTTCTTTCTACCTTGTTCTTAAGGTTCTGTGCCCAGGTACATGAAGCTAAGAAGGTGCCTTGTGTGGCAATATTATACACTTTTCATTGTAATTATGTATTTGCGTACATGTGACAATAAAATCAAAATCCAATCAAAATCCAAATCTAAATCTTAGCAAATGATCATATCATGTATATGCTTTCTTTCTTCCACTATCTCTCTTTGAAATTACAGGAAGTATCTATGAAGAATCTCCTGTGTTATGCTGCAACTAATGAATATAGAGCTCTGTGACATCTGGGCTGTTTTTATTTCACTGCATCACTACCTGAAATCATGATGGAAAATAACTGAAATGCTATGATCTCAATATTCTTACTGGACAATTCCAGTTCTGCTCCTTTCTGTTCCTTCCCATATGTTAGGATTTCCGTTATGTGTCCTTCCTTCCTTCATATTCCTGGTACTTCCATATGAAATGCAATAAAAGACACATCAGATGTGGTACTAACAGAGCTGGGACTTCCCATAATGATCAAATGGCCCACCCTTGCTCCTAGTTTCCATAATGTAGCCATCTCTTCTTACCTCAGTCCAGATACAACTTAGTTTTGTCTCTGCCGAGGTGAATTTTCACATCATAAACAGAAAATGTTAGAATTACTCAGCAATTCATGCAGTATTTACAGAGAAAACCAGTTAACATTTCAGATCAATGACCCTTTATCTGTATTTTTATTTTGAAGTCTCAAATCACCATGGTACTTTTATGCCTTTAGCTGCTCACTGCTTTTAAGATGGAGCTGCTGGAGTTTTGCCAAGGTTTTATGACTAGGTTTCTTCCTGGCAGCAGGAATTCTGCCAGGAGAAGCTGCTGCACACTGAGGATGTTCTGTGTAATCAAATTCCAGCACTCACTCAGAGAACAAACCAAGCCGTGACCACAAGCACGGCAAAGGTTTATGACAGATAAGAGAACTCACAATTAGTCAGATCGTATCAACACGATTTTACTTGATTGTAAGTTTGCTGCATCTATCAATCACAGTAAAGGTACAGGATGGTGATATAGTGACAATATTACTGGATTATTAATCCATTGATCCAGGTTACTATTAAGAGAGCAATGCATAATTCCCACTATAACAGTTCATGGAATTTAAATCCAATTAGTTAATAAATATGTGATTACAAGTTATGTTACTGACACCCACAGCAATATAGTTAACTCTTAGCTTCCGTCAGAAGTGGTCAATCAAATTGCAGCACAACAAGAATAAAACTGAATGGACCACCTCACAATGTTTGAGAAATCAAAACAGGCAATAGCACACCATCCAGAGTAGGTCAATGTTACGGATCCAGAGTAGGTATATTAGTAAAACCTGGGCTTCCTTGAGATGCTGTATGTCATCAGCAGCAACAGAACTACATTCAACCATATTCAATAACCACATTATCTGGTATACATCTCCCACTACCATTACATTAAGACAGGGGATTAAAAGTGGCTCAGTGCATGATGTAGAAGAACGAAAATAACTAATAAAACAGTAAAGGTATGGAGACACTCAACAGGTCACCCAGCATCTATGGAGAGAGATTTACAGAGAATTCAAAGTCTTGCTTTTCTACAAATTTGTTGCCATATTTTCTACAAATTTATTGTCAAAGATTCATAGAGTCTCTACAGTGCAGAAAGAAACCATTTGACCCATCAAGACTATCCCACCTAATCCCCTTAACACCCCCCCTCCCCCAATTACCATGGCTAACCCACCTAGCCAGCACAGCCCAGCACCACCAATCCATCTAACCTGCACATCTTTGGACTGTACGATGAAACTGGAACACCTGGAGGTAAACCAGACACAGGGGAAACATGCAAACTCTCCACACAAAACAGTCAAGTAAGGCTGGAATTGAACCTGGGTCCCTGGCATTGTAAGGCAGGAGTGCTAACTACTGAGCCACAATGCTGCCCATACCTTAATTTAAGCAAACTTCAGTTTTATGTAAAGTGACTTGAAGGGATGCAGAGATAATATTTAGTTGGGACAAGATCCACTTATTCTAAGGAAGGATCAGATTGCCACAATTACAGCCACCAAAATGGTGTCATACTAAACATTAATGGAGTGTCTTTCCTATGTAGCAGAGGCAATATCTTGAATAAGAGTCAAAGAGTGTGGTGCTGGAAAAGCACAGCAGGTCAGGCAGCATTCGAGGAGCAGGAGAGTCGATGTTTCAGGTATAAGCAGTTCATCAGGAATACCCTCATTTCTGATGAAGAGTTTATGCCCAAAATGTCAATTCTCCTGGTCCTTGGATGCTGCCTGACCTGCTGTGCTTTTCCAGCACCACACTCTTCGACTCTGATCTCCAGCATCTGCAGTGCTCACTTTCTCCTAATATCTTTAATAAGATGATTTATGAAATTAAGTATACACTATGTTAAGATTTCCATTGTGTTTTTATCAATACATTTGTGTTAACATGACAAAAATTGTTTTAAGATTTAGGGGTGTGGGAAGGAAATTACAAACCAAAATATGAGCATTATGGGATTTGCAAATTAATATTTTCTACAATTTATGTGAGGATGTTAATCTGTTCATTTTAATGACCTTTGTAGTCCAGAGGTGAACTTTTCATGTTATGTTAGTTTTGCAAAGCAAGATTTCAACTTCTGCCTTTGTTTCATCTGGCATTTTAAAAAATGCGGCATCAGTCATCTTGAGCTAAATCAAGGTTTCAAGACTCTCATCACACTATGTCTTGTTTGTTTTATTTCCTTCCAGTCTTCCTTCATTGTCTGACAGCAATGACCTTTGCTGGTTCCAAAGAATCAATCCATCACCAATATCTCAAGTTACTTCATGTAGTAAATTCACAAGTGTATCAATGCAGAACTTTGCATCAGAAGCATCCAATGTATTTCCAGTAGGGATAACAATCAAACATGAACACCTTAGTTGCTCTCAAATCCAGGTGATGCTGAGTTTAATTGGAGGGCTGGAATCAACTGTTTCTCACGCCATCTGAAAATTCTCAGCATGTGTTGAAAATTATAGAACTATGATTCAGCAGGATGCAGTAGAGATAGTGTGTCTAGAACCACTGGGAAATAGATTGCATAGTTCACGCTGTGTTTGAAAACAGGTAGTGTTTTATAATTTGAAGAAAATAGCTCAGAACTGTTAACAAAAAACGATAACATTCACAATCTATTTGAGCATTTGATTCTCTCACAAAGCAGAATGGTTCACTCTATAAATGACGCCAATAGCTGAAGAAACAGAACTGACGATAGCACAGCTAGAAATAATCATATAGTTTCTGTATGAGATGGTGCAGTTTCCAGCTGGAAATCTTGGAAAGACATAGCATTGATCTGATTCCACCACTTACTTTATTGCTGGTTTATAAAGTCTTATTCATGAAATAAAGATAGTAGGCATTATTAAAATATGGCAAGCTTTAAAATTAGAATTACATATGTGATAACCAGAGATTTGGGAGGAATGGAGAGGCAAGTAGGGGTTAAATACATTTGAAAAATCTATTGGATTTTATTAGTTTTTTTTTATTTTGAACTTTATATTGAAATCCAAAATACAGAGAGTAAAGGTTATAGGACCCTAACGATTTCCAAACACCCTAACCATTTGACATCTTATAAACTATAAAGGGAAGTGGAAAGGAAATCTTATTTCTACAGACAGCAATCTATCTCCTTCACTCCTTCCCTCACCATATGGATCTAGGATGTCATAATGAGAAATAGGAAGCAGAAGTAGATCATGCAGCCCTTAAGCCCACATAGTCATTCAATAATCAATACAATCATCGCTGATCTTCTACCACAATCACATCTCCTTGCTTCTTCCTCATATCCCTTGATCCCTTGACTGATCAAAAATCAATTTATTTCAGCCTTGAATAAATTCAAGAAAGGAACATTCACAAACCTCTCACACAGTCAATTTCAAAGATGCTTGATATTATCGGTGAAGAGCTGATAATCCTATGATCAGCTCAATCCTGAATAATTGAACACAATCCTAAGGTTTTATTTCCATGCTCTAGATTCATCAGCAAGAGGAAATAAACTCTCTGCATCCACCCTGGCATGTTCCTAAAGCATTTTGCATATTTCAATAAGATTACCTTTCATTCTTCTAAATGGATCTGAGAGAATGTATCCAATGTACTCAGCTTCTCACAGCGGCATGTCACATTCCATGAATCAATCTAGCTGTGCTGCTTCCAATGTGATTTCAAATTCCATTGTTATGGAGACCAAAATGTAACCAAGGTTTAACCTCCTCAAAGACCTACATAATTTTAGAACAATTTCCTGATTCTCATACTCCAAATACTTTGTGACAAAAGTACTTGCCTGCATTCAACTCGATCTGTGAAGTTCTTTTGCCCATTCACTCAATTTACCAATATTCCTTTGCAGAACCCTTATAGAGTCATAGAGATGTACAGCATGGAAACAGACCCTTCGGTCCAACTTGTCCATGTCGACCAGATATCCCAACCCAATCTAGTCCCACCTGGCAGCACCTGGCCCATAACCCTCCCAACTCTTCCTATTCATATACCCATCCAGACGCCTTTTAAATGTTGCAATTGTACCAGCCTCCACCACTTCTTCTGACAGCGCATTCCATACATGTACCACCTTGTGAGTGGAAAAACTTGCCTCTTAGGTCTCTTTTATATCTTTCCCCTCTCACACCCTAAACCTATGCTTTCTAGTTCTGGACTCCCCCACTTCAGGGAAAATACTTTGAATATTTATCTTATCCATGTCCCTCATGATTTTATAAGCCTCTATAAGGTCACCCTTCAGTCTCTGACACTCCAGGGAAAACAGCCCTAGCCTATTCAACCTCTCCCTCTCATTCAAATCCTCCAACCCTGGGAACATCCTTGTAAATCTTTTCTGAATCCTTTCAAGTTTCACAACATCTTTCCGATAGGAAGGAGACCAGAATTGCATGCAATATTCCAACAGTGACCTAACCAATGTCCTGTACAGCCACAACATGACCTCACAACTCCTTACTCAATACTCTGACCAATAAAGGAAAGCATGCCAAATGCCTTCCTCACTATCCTATCTACCTGCGACTCCACTTTCAAGGAGCTATGAACCTGCACTCCAACGTCTCTTTGTTCAGCAACACTCCCGAGGACCTTACCATTAAGTGTATAAGTCCTGCTAAGATTTGCTTTCCCAAAATGCAGCATCTTGCATTTATCTAAATTAAACTCTATCTGCCACTTCTCAGTCCATTGGCTCATCTGATCAAGATCCCATTGTAATCTGAGATAACCTTCTTCACTGTCCATTACACCTCCAATTTTGGTGTCATCTGCAAACTTACTAACTATACCTCTTATGCTCACATCCAAATCATTTATATAAATGATGAAAAGTAGTGGATCCAGCGCTGATCCTTGTTGCACTCCACTGGTCACAGGCCTTCAGTCTGAAAAACAACCCTCCATGACCAACCTCTGTCTTCCACCTTTGAGCCAGTTATAAATCCAAATGGCGAGGTCTCCTTGTATTCCATAATATTTAACCTTGTTAATCAGTCTCCCATGGGAAACCTTGTCAAATGCCTTAGTGAAGTTCATATAGATCAAATCTACCACTCTGCCCTCATCAATCCTCTTTGCAACTTGTTCAAAAAGTTCAATCAAGTTTGTGAGACATGACTTCCCACACACAAAGCCATGTTTACTATTCCTAATCAGTCCTTGTCTTTCCAAATACATGCACATCCTGTCCCTCAGGATTCCCTCCAACAACTTGCCCACCACCGACGTCAGGCTCACTGATCTTTAATACCCTGGCTTGTCCTTACCACCTTTCTTAAACAGTGGCGCCAGGTTAGCCAACCTCCAGTCTTCTGGTACCTCACCTGTGACTATTGATGATACAAATATCTCAGTAAGAGGCCCTGCAATCGCTTCCCTAGCTTCCCACAGAGTTCCCGGGTACACCTGATCAGGTCTTGGAGATTTATCCACTTTTAAGCATTTCAAGGCATCCAGCACTTCCTCCTCTGTATTATGGATATTTTTCAAGATGTCACCATCTATTTCCCTACAGTCTATATCTTCCATGTCCTTTTCCACAGTAAATACTGATGCAAAATACTCGTTTAGTATCTGCCCCATCACCTGCGGCTCCACACAAAGGCCACCTTGCTGATCTTTGAGGGGACCTATTCTCTCCCTCGTTATCCTTTTGTCCTTAATGTATTTGCAAAAACCCTTTGGATTCTCCTTAACTCTATTTGCCAAAGCTATCTCATGTCCCCTTTTTGCCCTCCTGTTTTCTCTCTGAAGTATTCTCCAACTTCCTTTATACTTTTCTAAAGATTCACTCGATCTATCCTGTCTATACCTGACATATGCTTTCCTTCTTTTTCTTAACCAAACTCTCAATTTCTTTAGTCATCCAGCATTCCTTATTCCTATCAGCCTTTCCTTTCACCCTAACAGGAATATACTTTCTCTGGACTCTCATTATCTCATTTCTGAAGGCTTCCCATTTTCCAGCCGTCCGTTTACCTGCGAACATCTGTGCCCAATCAGCTTTTGCAAGTACTTGCCCAATACAGCAAAATATCCCCTCATACTTTATGTCCTTCTACTAGTTTTGTGTTAGCAGTAAATTTGGATACATTACACTCGGCCCCCTCCTCTAAGTCATTAACATAGACAATAAATAATTGAGGCCTTAGGACTATTGCTTTTGGCACTCCACTAATTACATTATTCCATTCTAAAAAAAAATCCCAACTCTCTCTTCTCTTAACCAATCCTCAAGACACAGTAATACATTGCCCCTAAAACTTTTCTAAGTGACACATTATCGAATACACTACATCTACTGGTTCCCCTTTATCAACTCTGCATGTTATGTCCTCAAAGAACTCTAGCAAATTTGTAAACCTTGATTTCCTTTCCACAAAACCATTCTGACTCTGTTTGATTGGGTTAAGGTTTTCTAAATGTCCCGCTACTTTTTCCTGAGTAAAGGACTCTAACATTTGCCAACAATAGATGTTAGACCAACTGATCTATAGTTTTCTGTCTCCCTTCCTTCTTGAACAGTGCCATCACATTAGGGGCTTTCTCATCTACTCCTCCTGTTTGAACAATTGACAATGCACACAGCACTTGTGATAAATGCTAGTAGCTTGTTTTTAAAAAGTGGAGTACTCCTTCCACAATCAATGTTTTCTTTTTGGAACAATCCTTTTCCCATTAAAATCTGTGATCAAAAATACAGAAAATTTTTTAAAAATCACAGGGTTTTACACGATATTATCCAGTGAGAAATCCTTCGCATCCTTCAAATTGAAAACTGGTGTGATAGCAAGGGTGTCATAGTTAACGATCCACAACTATCACCCTGTGATACTTATATTAGTTTCCATGACATGGATCACAGAATACTGAAAAATTCAATGAACCTATACTACAGATCCTGGTATTTGCATTCATGCACAGCAATCTCTGTCATTGTGAGGGAAAGTTTTGTGGCTCTTTCATTCTCACCATCATGGGTGTTGTTTGCATCACATCACCGGTTATAATGTTGAGATCTGTGCAGACTGGAAATCTTGCTGCTGCTGGACTATTGTTATCAACAAGGTATCCAAATTGAACTTGCATATCGGCACTGCAGTGTAATTGGGCCATTGCATTGAATTGATGACTCCATTATACATTGTGAGAGTGTCTTTTGTAGGCCATATCATGGAGCAACGTTTGATGGGATGCATGCCTTTTTGTGCATGGCCATAGCGTAATATATTGATAATGGTAATATATCAATTCTAGTTCCTGTATCAATTTTGACTTTCAAGGTGTGTCAACCTGTCTTTAGGAGACATGTGTTTCTGCATCATTCTCCCTAGATTCCATCCAAATGAAGATTGATAGAGAGGAAACCAATCTAAATATTCCTGTTAATCATTTCACTGCACCATATTATTGCCACCTCTCTTTACCGTAAAATCCTGAGACCTACTCCATCCCATATCTGAATTACTGAGAATACAGCCCTTGTGTAAGAGCAGCATAAGTAGCACAACACTTTGTGATGGATACCACTTCACTTCACTTGATTTTTTCATTGTAGGGTGCAAAAGCTTTGTTGACTCGCTGCGCAATTTTACTGCAGATTTCCAATGATAGCTTTGGAGAGTACTTGAGAAAGCCTATTTCTGGACTGGGGAAGTGAGTTTCCCTTGTGAATATCTCTGTGCCTGGAGCTACGAAGCAGATGAGGATGAGAATTTTAAAGAAGTGGGACTTGTGACAGACAAAATCAAGTTTTATTGAAACATTTGTTTTCTGCATGCTGGTATCCACTCTATAAAGTTTACAGACATGGAAAGTCTTATTTCAATTTGTTTGCCCATCAGTAGCTGAAAAGGCTGAATTTTCCCCAAGGGACTATTTGGATGAAGTTATGTCAGCGCTGACTGAAGATCTGCAATTCTCTTCCACAAAAAGCAACATGCTGTCCTAAGTTGACTAAAACCTTGACTTTGTTAGACTGAGTCCTTCCATGTAGCCTTGGGTGACTTTGGACTGATTAGTTGGGTAATAACATACCATTATATACTGAGCATCAATATGGTCCTTTCAGCCAGACCTTGCACTTCATTAAATTTTCCATGGAATCTATGAAGCAACAAGTGTGTATAATCTAATCATGGAGACTGTCAGGGTTCCCACAGATGCAAGGAGCAATTAGCAATGCATCAGTGGCATTGCAAGTTCCATGTTTCACTTTCTACAATTGTATTCATAAAAATAATTTCATTTAATAAATCTGCAGCCAATGATGGCTATTATTCATCTTGTTTTGCACATTACCTGGTTGAGACTATTATCAGATGAGAATCTACCATAACGATCTTGATGATTCAGAGCCAAGTTTCAGACTGGTTGATAGCTGATCAGGCATATCCCCTGCAGTGATGGCGCCTGGTTGCAGTAATGCATCTGCAGGCAGAGGAGAAGAGCAAGTATAATGAGACTCAAGGGATGACAAGAATTTTAATACAGCAGACATAGGCATTTTGAAGATTAGTTAAATTGGATATACCAATGCAGTATAATCCAGCAAGAGGTGTCAATAGAATTATTGATTAATGCATTTTCATGATGTCGCTATTTGGAAAGTTAGTTTACATTGAAAAGTGAAGGGGCTGATGATGAAGAAGATATAATGGAACTAGAGAGCCATCAGTCTGCATACAATGACAAGATGCACAAACTGTCTTGATAATAGCTCATTTCATGCAGTCTTGGATGACCTTTGTCTGATTAGTAAGGTAGTATCACACCATTATATACTGAACATCAATATGCTCCCTTCAGACATACCTTACAGTTTATTAAATTCTCAAAAAAACCTGTGAAGTACGAAGTGTCAACACTCTAATTATAGAGATTGTCAGGTATCCCACAGATGGAGAAATTACCAGCACATCAGTGGTATTGCAAGTCTTGAATTACAAGCCTTTCAGTTTCATTCAGAGGAAGAACTTTCACTCGAGACATTATCAATAAATATTGAATCTGCAATCTTGGAGAGTTATGAACATTGCCTCCATAATACTGCATTCTCTTGTCATTGTCCAAATCTGTGAAGATTCAAACATGACAGAAATTACATGGAAGTATTGAGAATTCACAAATCAAAAATTGATTGCCCAGAACAACTAATGTATGTCAGCTTTTACACTTCGCAGAAGCCACCTCCAGACTAATTATGCCTTCGCACCATATCTTGACAACTCAGTATTCCATTCTTTCTCACTTAGAAAGATTTGCAACAGTCCAGTCCCCTTCAATTCTCAGAACATCTCAAAGTATATAACAGAGCAATACTTGCACAAGTATAATCACTATGTAATGTAGGAAAAGCAGCAGCCAATTTCCTACAACACCTGCTGAAGCTTAGGCAATCTGTTTTAATGACTGAGGAAAAAATATTGATTAGGAGACAGGGCCTGAGATGAAGCATTCACCAAGGTCCAAACACCAAGCCTGGATTTCTGGGAGCTCACAGTGCTTGGCAACTGAAAGTGGGACTGTTGTTGTGTTCTGATTAGAGGTAGAGCTGAAAATGTGTTGCTGGAAAAGCGCAGCAGGTCAGGCAGCATCCAGGGAACAGGAGAATCGACGTTTCAGGAGAAGGGCTTATGCCCGAAACGTCGATTCTCCTGTTCCCTGGATGCTGCCTGACCTGCTGCACTTTTCCAGCAACACATTTTCAGCTCTGATCTCCAGCATCTGCAGACCTCACTTTCTCCTCTGATTAGAGATAGGACAGTTGACATCAGCTCATGTGTGGGACCAATGAGCCCACATACCTGATATGTTACTCTCTCATACCCATGCCTACCACCCATCCCTTGCCTACCATCCTACCCCTCATGGCCCCATATTCTGTACTAGCAGTTACTAGGGTCTAGTCAGAACTGAAGAAGACACAAAGCTTGTTGTTTGCTGTACCCAACAGGGAAGGGTTATTCCGATGCTGTGCACATTATAAGAGCTTGGACCAAGTCTGACAAAGCCCAGGAACCTGGCTGATGACTCACCAGTGTGATTCATGTGACTCATTATTTAAAAGTTCCAACTTAATGTACCCCAACTATAATAAATACCCACCCACCTGCCACCCTAACCCCTTATACACCTGCCACTGTCCCCCAAACATTTCATACTCTGTGTGAATTCTCAAACAGGCCTTTGCAGATTTAAGTCTTTTACATACCAGAATACAGCAGTTTGTGCCATAAAAACATTGTAGTGCCTTGTATGGAGATTATCTGCACTATTCCTTTTGGGGATTGATGAATTCTGCATTAGTTCTGCAGATCCTATTGGAAGACAGGCCAATAAATTACAGTTTCCTTTGTTTTTAGTTTAAATCACGTCACATCACTAGCTAGACAACTGCCAACACCACTTTCTCTCCCTCCACCAACATCTGTCTAACTGGTCTTCACAAGCCCAAATTCATTTTTCTCCACCTTGGGGGCTCCTCCATTGTTAGTGTTGTTGCCCGGTTGCAGTTAAACCAATGACTATTAATCTCAGTGGCATTGCTGGGACTGAAGAGCTTCAGCTAGTCATGCAATTGACCAGCAATTCTTGATGCAGAATCTAGTTCCTTAAAAGGATGAAGGCAAGCATCTAACTGCAGGCAGTTAGATGCTTGATGCACAAAAAAACAAGCTCCCACAGTCACCTGGGGTTTGAAGGGTTTAGAAGAACATGAGGACCGTAAATCCTGGAGATCAGAGTCAGAAGTGTTGTCCTGGAAAAGCACATCAGGTCAGACAGCATCTGAGGAGCAGGAGAATCCATGTTTCAGGCAAAAGCCTTTCATCATAAGCCCAAGGGTTTACCCTGACTTTCTGTTACCTCATAAAGTCCAAATCATAAATTCTATTTGCAGGATTTGTCCTTTAAAACTAACGTAAGTTAAATCTATTGGCCTGAGTTCTCGAGCTCAGTCTAAACTAAATTACTGAAAAGGTTTGCCATTACCAGTATAATTCCACTATAGAGTGTAATTTTGAGAATAGAGGATCAATAGATGAACGTGAGACGTGATAAAAATACATTTGTACTTTACTGGCAATAAACTATTCACCCTGTCATAAAAGGTGAAGACTGAAGCTTTAACTCACTTGCCAGTGCACGAGAAAGTCAATTAATATCATTGTAGGATTGTAATTATAGAAATGTTTAGGCCCTGTACTCTTTTCAAAAATGTGAGTTATCAATAACAGAACTTAACCATCATGCAGAAACCATTATTGGGCTTATTTCCACAATCTCACTTACCCATTAAATTTGTTTAGTGTCCAGCTGTGTTCCAGCCAGTATAGCAATAAGTAAAATGATACATATAGAGTATAGTTGCATCACTGCTTTATTACAGGGACCAATTGGGATTGGTATGGTTTTAGAGGGACAAGCAGCTGACTGATAAAACAATACAATTGAATCACTTGTTTGCCCTGTCTGCAATTGCTATATCAGAAAAGATTGAGGGACATGAGAGAAATAGGATGAAAGAAGATGGATTGTGTGTACATTGTTTGCTTCAATATCACTAGTAGTCTCTAACAGTATGATATTGTGTAATGTGAATCTTTTTGCAGTTTTGTATGGGCAATGAAAGATTGGGCAAACATTAGAATCATAGAGCAAAGAAAAGGCTGTTCACTCTATCAGTTATTTAAAAGAGCTGTTCAATTACTACTACTCTGTTCTATTCCCATATTCTGTTTCTTCCCTTCAACTGCTTAGCCACACTCTTTTGTAGGTTAGTATTGAATCGGTTCTACCAGCCTTTCCATGGGTATATACCACACAACATCTGATCAGTGTGCAGAAGACTTGTTTCCAAGTCCCTTCTAGCTCTTTTCCGAATTACTTTGACCCAGATCTTCTGGTCCACAGATCATCAGAGTCAAGATGCATGGCAAGACTCCATGGCAATTTCCTAGGCCATTTAAAATTCTAACTGGCAATTCCACTGCTCGCTGGAACTCTCTGAACAGTCTTCAATTCTTTGTTAGTGTTGGAGACAGTTTTGAAACAGGTATCTGAATTGTTATCCAGGGAATGTTAGATAAAATGTTCCTCTTCTAATTCTTGAGTAACTGTAGAATTAATGCCCCCACACTAATTACTGTCACTGATACCAACCAACTCCATATTCAATAACCCAGCTACTGTGACCAATCTCTGTCTCCCCAGTTTCCTGCCTAACACAACTACCCCTCCAAATCTGTCTCCACCAAACTCCTTTGATGTGAACAGAGACTCCACTGCAACTATCAATGCCTGAATAGTCCAAGTCCCCATCAACTCACCCAGTCTGACTAGCACCTAAAATGACAACCCGATCTAACCTGATTATTCCGATTCACTTATCACTTTAGCTAACCGTATCACAACCCACCTGTCAAGCTACCATCTCACCCACGGTGCCAGCTCACACACCTTCCACCAGTCATCAACCACCTCACTTGCCAGTCATCTTATTCACCTATGACACTATCCACTTGTCAGCTCACACACCTGCCAGCCTATTCACCTACCATGCTGTCATCTAACCCATCTGCTCCCAACCACCTCACCAATATGTCAATCACCCTCTTGTCACACTACACTAATGCCTACCTACTATCTCACCAACCCTCTCCTTTACTTATTCACCAAATTACCTCACCCAGCTTACCTCCTTACCTCATCCAAATACCCTGCCTATACAATTGTACATCTATCTATCCACTCATCCATAAAAAACATTTGGACTTATTACACTGCAACTAGTGATTGAGAATTCTATGGTGATTCTCTTCAATGTTATCTGCATCGCTTTGTGAGTTGACAAGGTTGTCCTTCACTGTCAATCAAAAATCTGTTATTCAGTTTAACAGGTGGTTTTCTAACTGAACATGTTCAATACTCAAACATTTGGTCTATCTTTAAATCAGTGCTTTTTGGCCACCAGTGTTTGTGCCCATGGAAACTAACTCCCTGCCCACTTTATCAAAATCTTTCATAACCTGACAGAAGAATTGAACTAAATCCATTATAAAACTAATATTTGCCTCATTCAATTTTTCACTAATTGTATTAAATCCAATTTAGGAACATGAAAATTTACTTCAGAAAGTCCTGGCAAAGAACTTCACTGTTCAAACCATGACTTCAAATGCGTCATTGAGTAATCTTGATGTAAAATATTCCTAGCACTAGCATCGTGGCCAGATTGACCTTCTGGCTTTTTAGTTTGCCAATTTTCCACCCACTTCATTACAGAAAATGGTGATTGCAATTGGCTTCTGGTCACACACTGGGAATTAACACCATCACTGCATTGTCATCGTGTCCAATTTTCACCAGTATAATTATACTGGTAATATTAATGGAGAGCACAACAGTTGAGTCTTATCCTGTCCACCAATTATCACCCAACTAGAGAATGTTTCTCAAAGCTTTAGCCAAGATTAATCATCAGCCTAATTGTGGAGGTTTATGCAATAATATCCCATTCTCCACCTGCACCCAACTAGTGCATTTGGAGGTGGAGGTCATGCAAAATAAAGCAGATGGCCATCCATAGATTTTACACCCATCCCAACCTGTCATCCATATTACAATAGAGCGTATAAGGCATCAGGCAGCTCACCTGCTCATAGAATGTACTTTGAGGTTGATTCACCAATTGTTATGATTAAGACTGATCATCCAGCTCAGTACCCTTTTCCCTTTGCACTTCATCAACTCACCCAAGCTTCTCCATACTACCTTCCAAGCCTGTGACATCTACCACCTTGAAGAACATTGGCAGAAGAAACATGGGAACACTAGCAACCTGTAAGATCCCCTCCAAGCCCAATACCATCCTGACTTGGAGCTATTCCAGTATTCTTTCATAACTGCTGGACTACATTCCTGGAAATCATTTCCTAACAACATTGTAGGAGTACTTGCATTGAAAGGCCTGCAGCCTTTCAATAATTCAATGTCCAGTAATGATCTACACCAACATCACTTTTGCCAGAGCTCAGATGCAGCCAAATTATCGGTGAAAGTGCAGCAGTTGTACATTGGATTCTGGCTTTTGAAAGAGAGCAAGATCAGAGACAAGTGTTAGCTAAACCTGGAGCTGTTTGTGATGTGTTCTGTTCTGTTGTTACAAGCAGACATATAAAAAAGTACAATTAAAGCTGTTCAAAACTCAACTGTTTCAGTCACATGACTGGGGTTTCATGTTATGCCTCTTCAGTTAACAAGGTAAGTTCAACATTCTTCATCAAAACCCATGTTTCGTGTCCTATACTATGGGGTTGCTAGCACAATAAGTTATTTTTTAACAACTTTAGATCTGTACATCACTGTTTACAATGATCTGCCTGTACTGCTCGTAATCAAAGCTTTTCACCATACTTTGGTACACGTGACAATAAATCAATCAATCAAATGTGAAATAACTGCACAGAGGCCAGTATTTTATCACCAAGTCACCTTTTATTTACATGTGCACTGTACATTGGCTGTGACCAGTCAAACTGAGGAAACCTTCTGAATCTTCTGTTTATAAATCTTTACTCAATTTCCACCACAAGGAAGAAAGGAAACACTAAGGTGGCCAGTGACAAGCAGTGCCCTTCACATCAAAGGGCAATGTTGCATGATCAATCTTCTGGTTTTTTTTCTTTTCTTTTTCTTTTTTTTCCTTCTTTTTTTACCCCCACACTCCCGCCTAACTGCGATAGTGCTTTTTTTTTCCCCCCAGCACCCATGTTGTGTGTGTGCAGGTGTGAGACACAGTGAAAGACACAAGGTGCATGAATCTTTATTCAGTTTCCACCAGCAGGAAGAAAAGAAACACCCAAGTAGCCAGTGACAAGCAGTGCCCTTCACATCAAAGGGCAATGTTTCGTGATCAATCTTCTGGTTATATCTGTCAGCCTGGGCTCCCTGATTAGCAACCCCAATCAAGAATCTCATAGTCAATGAGATCCACATGGCCAAGTTCCAATCACTACACACTATCCTTTGTTCTGAACAGGCTAAAGTGGACATCATGTCTATGGTTCCTTTGTGCTGGTTTTACTGAAATGATCAATCAAATGTGAGATGTGACATTGCAGAGAGGATAATGCAAACTTTAACCATGTTAATTGCTGGAAAAATCTAAAAGCAACCAACTGACCCATTAGAACATAGAACATAGGAACATAGAACAATACAGCGGAGAACAGGCCTTCGGTCCTTGATGTTGCTCCGACCTGTGAACTAATCTAAGCTCATCCCCCTACATCATCCCTTCAACCATGTGCTTATCCAGGGATTGTTTAAATATCCCTAATGTGGCTGGGTTAACTACATTGGCAGGCATGGCATTCCACGCCCTTACCACTCTCTGAGTAAAGAACCTGCCTCTGACATCTGTCTTAAATCTATCACCCTTCAATTTGTAGTTATGCCCCCTCGTACAAGCTGACGTCATCATCCTAGGAAAAAGATTTTTACTGTCTACCCTATCTAATCCACACACAATTTTCCACTTCTGTCTTTGACTGGCCCTATTCCTAGCCTAGTCACCCTTTTATTCTTCATATACCTATTGAAAGCTCTAGGGTTGTCCTTTATTCTACCTGCTAAAAACTGCTCGTGTTGTCTCTTTGCTCTTCTTAACTCTCACTTTAAATTTGTCCTAGATAATCTGTAACATTCCATCATGTCATCTGAACCATCTCGTCTCATCGTCACATAAGCCACCTCCTTCTGCTTAACAAGAGATGCAATTTCTGTAGCAAACCATGATTCCCTTATCTTATCATTTCCTCCCTGCCTGACCGGGACATATCTTTCAAGGACACTCAATATCTGTTTCTTAAACTAGCTCCACATTTCGATTGACCCCATCCCCTGCATTTTGCTCATCCATTCGATGCATCCTAAGTCTTGCCTGATCGCATTGTAATTGCCCTTGTCCCATTGATAACTCTTGCCCTGTGGCATGTACCTATCCCTTTCCATTGTTAAACTAAATGTATTTGATTTATTGTCACTTTCTCCAAAGTGCTCACCTTCCACTAAATCAAACACCTGGCCTGGTTCATTACCAAGCCCGAGATCCAGTGTGGCCTCCCCTCTTGTCGGCCTTTTGACATACTGTGTCAGGAAACCCTCCTATACACATTGGACAAAAACTGATCCATCCGACGTACTCAAGTACATTTGCAGTCAATGTTGTGGAAGTTAAAGTCCCCCATAATGACCACCCTGTTCTTTCCAGTCCTACCCAGAATCATTTTGTCAATCCTCTCCTCCACCTCCCTGGAACTCTGTGGAGGCCTATAAAACAACTCCCAGCAGTGTGGCCATTCCTTTCCTGTTTATAATCTCAGCCCATTCTACCTCAGTAGATGAGTCCTCATCAAAAGTTCTTTCAGCTACCATTATACTATCCTTGACTAACAAGTCTATACCTCCCCCTCTTTTACTGCCTTGTCTGTTCTTAATGAAAGATCTACACACCCTAACCTGCAACATCCATTCCTGATCTGGCTTTGTCTCTAAAATGGCCACAACAGCGAAGTCCCAGGTATCTATCCAAGCTGCAAGCTCACCTATCTTATTTCAGATACTTCTGGCTTTGAAGTAGACACACTTTAAACCAGCTTGCTGTCTGCCAGCACATTCCTGTGACCATGAAATCCTGCCATTGCCCTCCTTACTGTCATCCTCCTGCGGTACTGAAAATAGACCCCAGGTTCCCATCCCCCTGCTGAGCTAGTTTAAACCCACCTGAATAGCACCAGCAAATTTCCCACCCAGGATATTAGTACCCCTCTGGTTCAAGTGAAGACCGTCCTGTTGGTAGAGGTCAAACCTTCCCTAGAATCAGCCTCAATTATCCAAGTACCTGAAACCCTCTCTCCTGCAGCCATGTGTTCAGCTGATATCTCTCCCTATTCCTCACTATCACGTGGCATGGATAACAAACCAGAGATAACAACTCTGTTTGTTTTAGCTCTCAGCATCCACCCTCACTCCCTGAAATCCTGCCTTACATCCCTATCCCTCTTTCTACCTATGTCATTGGTACCTACATGGACCACGACGTGGGGCTGGTCACCCTCTATCTTCAGGACCCCAAAGACACAATCTGATACATCACGGACCCTGGCATCTGAGAGGTAATACACCAACCATGAGTCTTGTTCGTTCCCAACAAACCTTCTATCTGACCCTCTAACTATTGCACCACCAATGACTAACACTCTCCTCTTTTCCCTCCTTCCTTTCTGTGCAACAGGACACTCTGTGCCAAAGACCTGGACCCCACTGCATGCCCCTAGAAAGTCTTCCTCCCAACAGTATCCAAAACGGTATACTTGTTTTTCAGGGGAACGACCAGAGGGAATTCCCTTCACTGACTGTTTCTTTCCCCCTTCAAACAGTTACCCAGCGTTCTTAGTGCCTAGGAGTAACTGCTTTCCTGTAACTCTTATCTATCACAGCCTCTGCCTCCCGAATGATCCAAAGTTCATCCATCTCCTGCTCCAGTTCCTTAACACGGTCTTGGAGGAGTGAGCATTGGGCGCACTTCCTGCAGATGTACATGGATGGGACACTAATGGCCCCCCTCACCTCAAATGTCATGCAGGAGGAACATTCCTCTCCCTGCACTGCCATCCCCGCAAGTCCCCTTATCAGAATGTAAAAAAGAGAAGCTTACCTGATATGTCCCTAGTGTTTAAGGTTAGAGGAGGTGATTGGGTGGCAACCTTTTTTAAATTCAGCAAGACTCCTTATTCTTTTTAAAAAATAATTTAAACAAGATAATGTAGCTTTCTTTAAAGAAAAGTGTCTTTCTTCATTCTTTCTGGGCATGACACAATAATATTTTCATGGATTTTAGACAGGAAAGGGAGGTTACAAATGAGACAGTAGATTTTAATAATAGAAAGTTCTGAGATAGAGAGAGGGAGAGTAATTTGCTGTTTTGGGTCAATGTTCAACATACCATACTTGAATTTTACTTCATCTTGTGACAACATAACAGCTTAGATAGCAGTCGTGGACAAGTATATCACTACATGATTTCATGCTTCTCACGAACAGAATGGTTAAGATAAGAAGGAGAAATACCTGTCGCTAAATAGGTTATGGTTATCTTAAAAATGATTGATACTGTAAATTAAAATATCTTGAGAGTAATTTTCTAGCTCAAGGGTTTAAATGAACAGATTCATCATATGCGGAAATTTAGTGGAACAATGTGTAAGTTGACTTTCTGAAACTAAAGTTGTAATGTGCATGTTAATGAAATTTATAAAATGTGAAGTAAGACAACCAACTGACTGTGGAACAACTTCACTAATTAGTAGAGATATCAAAATATCTTGGACTAAGTGATGTCATGCTTTTAAGCCAGCAACCAAGAAAATAGATGCACATATCAGTCTGTCCTAACCCTCTCAGGTATACACAGAAACTGCATCTCAAAATCTAACGCTGAATCAAGTCTAGTCTAAAATCTCTTGAGCATGAACAATTACATTTCAGATTTGTTCTCCATTGTTATCTGGTTACATTTTCTATTCCTACAAAGTTGCAGCAACCTTTTTGGTAACCTTTAAGCATAACAAATTAGATTTCACTGCTGTCATTCTTGACACTTTCTTATTGGATCAACTTCTCATTCTGTTGGATTTGTAAAGCAACAAACTGATGAATATAAATACAGACTTTCAAAATGTTCTGTGTAACAGACAACATTGATTTCTGGTTCTCAAGTCTATTATTCATAGATACATAACAGATGAAAGAAGTTCATACTTCAGCCTTTCTGTCAATTGACTATGGAATAGGAAGATGCTCCCTCTCTTCTGGATGCATCTAAGTAACTGCTTTTGTGTGGTGAAAGGAGCCTACATCTTGGCCTGAACATTTGTGCATTGAAATGGGCCTAGAGGCCCAATTTAGGTGTCCTGCGACTGAACCCAGTCCTCACCAACTTTCATAGATGAAGGAAGCACTAATGGAGGCAAATTGTAATTGGCATAGCCATTCTTCATGAAGGCAATTGCACATGTTAAAATAAAATCAGGTAGATCTGATTTTCACAAGTAGAATGATCAAAACATAATGGGTTGGATAATACATACCCTGACCAGGTGTTTGTTTAGCAGAGGGGGCCCTTTAAATTAGGGTGACTGGCCAAATCACCACCATCCTACCCACAAACTCACTTCCACTGTATAGTGGTTGGATGGTTGCCAAATAGTCAGGCGGCCTAATCATTGTAAATAAGTAACTAAGGGTGTATTGAGCTCCTCAAGAGGTGGTCAAAGTCTCTTCACTGAATACCTTTAATTTACCTTGGTCCAAAATCCATAGCTGCCTTCCTCATGGGTTTACCTGCGGTCCCAGCACTTGGCAATGCCAAGACTACTGAAACTGCCAGCTGATCACTGTTCCTTGAAAATGGCATCGCAAGTAGATAGGAACGTGAAAAAGGCATTTGATATGCTTTCCTTTATTGGTCAGAGCACTGAGTATAGGAGTCAGCAAGTCATTTGCGCTGTATAGGACATTGATTAGGCCACTTTTGGAATACTGTAGGCAATTCTGTTCTCTGACCTATTGGAAGGATGTTGCAAAACTTGAAAGGGTTCAGATAGGACTTACAAGGATGATGCCAGGATTGGCGGGTTAAAGGTATAGGAAGAGGCAAATTGTAGAGGCGGCACGGTGGCACAGTGGTTAGCACTGCTGCCTCACAGCGCCAGAGACCCGGGTTCAATTCCCGCCTCAGGCGACTGACTGTGTGGAGTTTGCACGTTCTCCCTGTGTCTGCGTGGGTTTCCTCCGGGTGCTCCGGTTTCCTCCCACAGTCCAAAGATGCGCAGGGTCAGGTGAATTGGCCATGCTAAATTGCCCGTAGTGTTAGGTAAGGGGTAAATATAGGGGTATGGGTGGGTTTCGCTTCGGCGGCTCGGTGTGGACTTGTTGGGCCGAAGGGCCTGTTTCCACATTGTAATCTAATCTAAAAAAAAAATCTAAGAAGAGGCTGCATAGCTGGGGCTGATTTCCCTCTGGTGCTGGAGGCTTCGAAGTGACCTCATAGAGGTTTATAAAATGATAACGGTCATGGATAGGGTAAATAGACAAAGTCTCTTCCCTGGGGGAGTCCAGAACTAGAGGGCATAGGTTTAAGGTGAGAGGGGAAAGATATAAAAGGGACCTAAGGGGCAACTTTCTCACACAAAGGGTGGTATGTGTATGGACTGAGCTGCCAGAGTGGAGGCTGGAACAATTACAACATTTAAAACGCATCTGCATGAGTATATGAATAGGAAGGGTTTAGTGGGATGTGGGTCAAATGCTGGCAAATGGGACTAGATTAGGTTGGGAAGTCAGGTCGGCATGGATGAGTTGTACTGAAGGGTTTGTTTCCGTGCTGTACATCTCTATGACTGGCTGCTCCCAAGACCAGAAATCCTCCCTGGACAGGGCTAGAATTTCCACTTAGTCTCTCTTATTGACACCTACAGCATGCTTTGGTGAGGCAGACTTTTCTATTGTTGTTTGATTGCAGACCGATTTCCTTTTAGTCAGGTGTGAGATGCCCACATTTTCAACACCATCCCCAAAAAAACCCATAAGCTCCAGCTTAGAGAGAGTATAAACTTACTGGGAGTGCTTTGGAGAAGCAGGGTACCAGTGCATGGTTAACAGAGGTCAGGTATCCATTAAGGAGATAGGGTGGCCTTTGGGATTATTAAAGCAGATATCATTGGGCAGAACAAATGAATAAACTGATTTGAACAATAAGGCTCATCAGAGATGTTAAGGGAACTAGCAAGAGAACTGTCAGGGCATTTAACTCTTTAAATAGTTCAAAAGAAATGTCTGCAGTTAAAAAGGACTCAGTGGTTGCTATTTCATTCTATCTTTTGATATACACAGAAGAGGTTATAAAATGGTTGCTCTGTGTCAAACTTTGTAATATGTC
This sequence comes from Chiloscyllium plagiosum, assembly GCF_037043375.1. Taxonomy (NCBI): domain Eukaryota; kingdom Metazoa; phylum Chordata; class Chondrichthyes; order Orectolobiformes; family Hemiscylliidae; genus Chiloscyllium; species Chiloscyllium plagiosum. The sequence continues at coordinate 31,867,629 of NW_028270149.1, read as the reverse complement.
ATCATTACAGCAGGGTTGCTGACAGTTTGCAGTTTTATTGACTGCTTCTGGTGCTTATAGAATCTTTGAAGTGGGACTGTGAATACAAATACAGGTATTTGTTTTTTTTAATGGAATAACAGAAGGTAAATGTCATTAATGTGTTTATATCAATGAAAGTTATTTTTATTAAATGGTGGTCATCAATTGACATGTAAAGACTTTATTAAATAATAGAACTACTACAGTGTACATAGAGGCCATTTGCCCCATTGAGTCTTCACTGACCTTCTGAAGAGCATCCCAGCTGCTCTGCACCCCACAAACCAAATCCCATAACCCTGTATTTCCCGTGGCTAATCTACTTAGCCTTTGCAATACTGGACACTACAGGGAAATTTAGTATGGCAAATTCACCGTGTGGGCGGCACGGTGGCACAGTGGTTAGCACTGCTGCCTCACAGCGCCTGAGACCCGGGTTCAATTCCCACCTCAGGCGACTGACTGTGTGGAGTTTGCACGTTCTCCCCGTGTCTGCGTGGGTTTCCTCTGGGTGCTCCGGTTTCCTCCCACAGTCCAAAGATGTGCAGGTCAGGTGAATTGGCCATGCTAAATTGCCCGTAGTGTTAGGTAAGGGCTAAATGTGGGGGTATGGGTGGGTTACGCTTCGGCGGGTCGGTGTGGACTTGTTGGGCTGAAGGGCCTGTTTCCACACTGTAATGTAATCTAATCTAATCACCGAACCTGCACATCTTTGGACTATGGCAACTAACCAGACCACTGAAAGGAAACCTATGCCAACACGGGGAGGATGTGCAAACTCCTCGCAGATTGTCACCTGAGGCTGGAGTTGAACCGGGGTCCTTGATGCAGTGAGGCAGCAATGCTAACCGTGAGCCACTGTGCCACCCATCTCAGCTTCAACCTGGAGTCTGTCCATAGTAAATCTTGTGCAATTTAACATGGAGTGTCCAGGGGAAATGGCAGTGAACGGGAGACTTAATTATGATGAGTTGGCACTAAATTAGCTTATAGCCATTGATGGTGCATGAAAGAACATGGATTGGCATGGAAAGCATGAGGGGTCATCAGGGCATTGAGTGGCATTTGCGGAAATGGAAGGTGTATGGGTCCTTGAGGGGTTGGGTAGAGGTGCATAAGTGGCATGGAGGTTATAGAGGGAAGTGAGGAGGTGAATAGAGAACATGTATTGGCAGGAGATAATAAGGAGCAATGGGGGATGGGAAGGTTAGAGGGGCATGGATTAGCATGGAGGGACTTGGGGAGTTAGAGGAGCATGAAGTCACATGGGGAGGGAAGTGTGGGACAAGGGATGGAGATTGTTTTATGTTTTATTCGATATTCATAGCTGCAACAAAGTGCCTGAGTTCCCAGACAGGCATATTGTCCAGATGCCATTTGCATTTGGAAATCTCTGAGCACTTTCTGGGGGCAGTGGCCATGACTTCATTTCCACTCACCAGAGCCCCTAACCTTTATAAGAACAAACCTCTGGGGCATTTTTACCCCGGCCTACTTTGCAAACATGAAATCTGCCTCAACTCTGTGCTCCTGAACCAGCAGCAAAAATTCAATCTTTTCATTCTATTCACCAATTAATAATACATTGAAAGTAAGTTCAGAATGAATGACCACTTGCTACCTGTCCTGAATAATTCCCTTCATAAAGGTAGTACTCTAGCTGTATTTGACATACTTGCATCAATAAAGGTCAACAGTTTTCACTTGTATTTCCTCAAAATCTTGACGTGCATCAAACATCAAGTCTTCTTGAACAATGATGCTGTCACAAGAAAATCATATTTCCATAGTGTATTAAAGCAATAACCTTGCTGAGTAGATTAATGAATTGGTCCCATTTGCAGTTTACATTTTGCTCAAGGGAAAGTTCACTGAACCAAGACATAATCCAAAAGAAAATTAAGATGCAGAAATATTATTAAATGTTAGTGCACAAACAGTCTCTTAAGACTCATGACATCTGACATGTACTTATAGATTTTTCAGAGTGCTGCAATACCAAGTAGCATCTTCAAACATGCTCTGAATGAAAAGTATGTGTTCATGTATAACTAATAATGTAACTTCTGTAGGCCTGCTTTCCATTTTAATCTCATAGCCTGTGCTGCAACATGGATGAGCATAACTGGTCCTGGCTGTTTTTCTGAGATTGTTCTGCCATTCTAATCTCAATGTACTTTATTCTGAAGTGCTTCAACAATTCGCTAAAAGATGAAGAAAAAGACTTATGGTGTATGATTAACTTACACATTTGAAAGTTAAAAATACAATACATTTTGTAGTTGGCAGTAGTTCTTCTGCACCAGAATTATTTTTGAGTTGTACTTTGTTAAATTGTTCAGTAACCCAGAGGTGTGGAAAAGTGAAGACTCTTCATTTGGGCACCATGGGCAAAAAAATAGATCAGGCTTGTTCATGGACATAGGGATGATGGTGCATGATAACCCCACAGCTGATAGAAGTGGCACATATGTCAATAAACATTATGGCATGCAGTTTAGCCGCTAAACATGCTGATGTGTGGCACCACAATCTGCACATGTGTGTGCTCTCTCAAGAGAGGTTAGCAAAAATTAAGGCTATACAGCTCTTTCCTTAAAGCTAGCTTGCATCTCTTAAAGACTGTGAAGCAGATCTAGATACATCAATGGAGAGAGTAACAGAGTTAACATTTCATGTGAATGGACTGTTATCAGAACTAGGATCAAACTGGTCATGTACCTGCAACAGTGAGCAGATTTTCACCCCAATATATGGCCATGTATAGAGATACCTGGCATGTGATTCTGCACCACTGGCCAGTGTTCCAGTTGCTGGCACCTTCAGGTAATTTTCTAAAAGTGGTATTTGGCACAAAGATGACCTATCGTAGGGAGACAATTAAGATGCAGAGACAGCTAATGAAGTCACTGCCATCACAGAGTGACCGAGGGCTCAGGCTGTCAAACTTACATTGGCTACCAAAGTTTGTGGAAGGACCAGTTCACAGGGACAATCTACTCAGGTCCATGCTGTGGTGCTGGAAGAAAGCAATTGATCTGTTATTCAAAATGTGAGAGGGAAATGTGCTCACACTTTTGAAATTTGAATATGAAACACAAAGGATACAATAAAAGATCAATATAATTGATATCAGTTAAGGCCTCCAAGAAATTGGTCATGGACATTTTCACACACTTTTGACATCATCACTCCCCCCCCAACTCTCACAACTGCACCAAGAACACATGAGCTGCCTGGAGCATGCCTCCCAACAGTAGACAAATGGGACTGAAAGTCCAAGCCCACCTGTACACTGTACTTGGATGTAGGTACACCTCAAAATGCCTTTGGAAGGGTATTTACCTACATTTCAGAGCTGGTAGTCAGTTAGTATGATCACTTTTTAACTCTACATTCATTGAAGTAGCGGTGAGGGCAGCTCAATATCTTCATTCTTAACTTGAGATGCTGGGCTCCAGACCTCTCCTTCCTGTAAAATGTCTTCCTGGATATTCAGCTTCAAAATGCCTACCTACCATCTTTAACTGGTCACTGAGCACATCATCTGGCCACTAATCGGCTAATTCATGACAACTCACTACTGAGTTACTATTCCCACACAGCGTGGACTCGAGATCCACTTTTCACATGATATTGGGTCCTTAGTCCAAATGCTATCCATTATTTTTGTTTATTTCTTTATACTTCTGCCAGCACTTCCAAATATTTCCAGTAACTTCTGTTTTTATTTCAGATTTCCAGCATCCATATTATTTTGCTCTCCTCTTAAAGAAAAGTGGCATTTTGGCTGCAGCAGATCTAGAAGTGGCTGAGAAAGAGGTTCTAAGCAAGATTGGAGAGGCAGAGAACGGTATCTAAATTTCTCCAATGTAGCGCTGGATGCCACAGTGCAGGTGGTGAGAAGGAAGGAGAAACGGGGTCATCTTTCCACTGTGAACCAGGAGGTCCCCCCAGAATTAGTTCAATGATCTCGTAAGAATGTTCAAGGTCAGTGAATGCAACTTCAAATGGCAACTGCTGCCATCACAGTAATCATATATTGTTCAATACATCACACAAACATTATTCACAATTAGCAACAATCAACTTAACTTGATCTGACAATTGCAGCCACTAACTCAGATACTGACATTTCAAATATCTGAAAGGTGAGATAACACAACACGAGCTGTAGTAAATCCGATGGGCTAAAGATATCACATTTGCCTACTCTCCAGGGGTGATCACAAACAGCTCAAGGTTAATGGGGAAATGTGCAGAGAAGGACTGAACCAAAAAATGGAAATCACGAGAGAACCTCAGCAGGTTTGGCAGTATCTGTGTAGAGAAAGCACTACTTCATTCTGACTGAAAGAACCAATGTAAGGTCCTCCAACAAGATAGGACCCAATACTTCCACTAATTCTGCATTAGCAAATAAAATTCAAAAGCACTTCATCTAAACATTGCATAGTTATCCCTTTAAATTACACTCATGGGACATCCCTTTTGCAGTTCTGCATACTCAAGACAGATCCTTTAACAGTCTGTGAAGCTCAAAATGGCAGGTTGGTACCAAATTAGCGTTAGGATGCTTACTGACATCAAGATCTATTTGGTTTGCATGCTTCTGGGGCATTCACTTCCTAACTTGATAATTGGGCTTTGTGGGGAGGTATAGCATGGTAATCGAATTGGGCTAACAATCCAGAGGCTTTGTCTACTGTACTAGGTTCAAATTCCACTGTAGCAAATGGCTACATTAATTTAAATTAATTTAATAAATCTGAAGTTGAAAGCTGGCCTCAGTAATGCTGACAATGAAGCCATTGTTAGAAAAATAAACTCTGATTCACTAAAGCCATTTAGAGAAGGAAATCTCCATTCTTCTCTATCTGTCCTAGATCTGACTCCAGACACACAGCAATGTGGTTGACTCTTACTTGTCCTATGAAATGGACTAGCACTTAGCACTAGCCACTAACTAGGAGACTAACTTTAGTGAAAGACCACAAATGCTGGCTTACCAGCAACACCCACATCTGTGAAAGAATAAGAGGGAAATCATCTATCAGCTGGTTATTTTTCCTCCAAGCTTCCATAACTCTGAAATCAGTGGCACTGAGGAGACAGACCTTGCAGCCTCTACTTTAGTGTTGTGTGTGATATTCCTTGTGGAACCAACAGGAGCATGGGTGATTCTACTGGGTCTATGAGAAAGACGAGACTGCCATGCTGTGGGCCATGCTCTCCCATCTTATCTTGTTTTTTTTTATCAGAGAGTTGACACCTGCTCAGTTCTGGACACCAGGTAGTTGCATCTTCCTCCTAATTTGGGATTTTGCACTCTTTTGACGCTGATCATACCTACCATTTCTGGTTAAACGCATGTTGAAAATTTGTCGGTCAGAAGAAGTCTAAGTGAAGCATGGACTTCCATAGTTTTAATGTTCTAAGAAGGAATGACTTAAGTGTAGGAAATGGGTCAATAAGTCCAATTTTTCACAGTGTGAGAATGTAGAGGAGGAAGTACTGTATCCATTACAGTCTGTTCAGAACTTAGCAAGATGAAGAAAGGAAAGATCAAAGAGCAGTCCAAACAGAGGTATGAATAAATAAGCAATAAGAAACAATACGATAGAAAAGTGTTTGCTTGCAAGCTGTCTCTTTTAATTCTACTTCAAAACATTTGGCAATATAAATCTACCCAAGCCCAGCTTTTCCAGATAGTACATACTAGACAATAACAAATGACAAATGCGTGTCTTAGGAGCAGTGAAGGATAATCAGCAATTAAAGGATTCAACTGAGTGTAGATAATTCAAAAGACGTCAGCAGCTTAAAAGGTTGTACTTAACATCCAGATTTAGAAACATGAAGAATAGCATTTTATATTTTTTTTTATTCAGTTATTTAGCATTATTGAGAATTCAATTGTAACCACACTATACATCTTGCAAGGTTTAACAGTGAATTCTCAATCCATGCTAAAATATCAATGGTGACCACTACTGCACTATACACACACACAGATACTCCTACACACACATACTCTCACACACACACAGGCACTCCTATACACATATACACATGGACACACATACACACAGATGTGCACACAGACACCCACACACACCCTTACAGTCGTACACACTCCCACACTCACACATGCACCCCCTCACAGATTTAAGACACTCTGCACTCACTACACACACACATACACCTTCTCACACTCACAACCCCAACCCCAGACAGACACACAGACAAAGACCCACATGCACAATATATTTTGTGGGGTGAATTTGTACTTGCAAGGTTACATTGTACTTTGCTCAAAAACTACATGCATTCATGTAGAACTCTGAGCTCAAAAACTGCATGAATTTATGTAAAACTCTGTTATCTCACTTTTTAGATTAGAATCAATCTAAACATCATGGCATAGACAGAGAACACAGGGGGCCAACACCTTCAACATATTGTCTAGCTATCACCATTGTTAACAGCTAACCCGAGAATGCAACTTTAAAAAAAAGGTTTTGTGATTTACACATGAAAGAAGTGAAACAGATGAAAGGCTTAACAGACAATTTTTCAATGTATAATTTCAGGTACATCACACTGTAAATTTTTGCCATAAATTCTGTGTTAGGATTGAGCCCTCCACTATCACCTGATGAAGGAGCATCGCTCCAAAAGCTAGTGTGCTTCCAATTAAACCTGTTAGACTATAACCTGGTGTTGTGTGATTTTTAACTTTATGTTAAAATAAGTCACTTCTGCCAATAGCATTCAGAGTGTTACCACTGGCTGGAGAACTTGTTGATTAGGAGGGGAGAGTTAAGCCAGGCTTCCTATTTCAGGTTGCTATTTACTGATTCCTGTGGGATAGAGCGAAGAAAGGATTGACCTTAAGCTTTGCACAATTCAAAGACTTGTCAACATTTATTATCGAGAATCAAGCGTAAAGAATGGGCGCTTGGGTGAAATACTTGAATACAAACTGCAGTTGCAGCATGAGTCAATCTGCTCACAAAAGAGAAAAAAAGAGATATAAAAGGCCAATAATCACTTGATTTTGTTCAACCTGTATTTCAGATCATGCTCCTATTCATGTGAAAACATGCAACGACAATTACCCTTCTTCAGATCTTGCCATCTCGCTCCTGCTTTCTTCCAACCTTACCTGGAATGGGAACAGTACCAGATTAATATGTGCTTTGTTCCGGAGATATGTGCATACCGAGACAAAGAAGTAATGGATTTGGGGGATAAAGAGAAGTTGTTGGGAAGGAAGCAGTTAGTTGAAACTTTATTGCTGGAGATTCGGGCACAGGCCCTTCTTCAGGAATGAGCAGAGAGTGTTCAGCAGGAGAAGATAAAAGGTAGGGAGGAGGGACTTGGAGGAGGGGCGTTGGAAATGTGATAGGTGGAAAGAGGTCAAGGTGAGGGTGATAGGTCGGAGTAGGATGGAGGCGGAGAGGTCAAGAAGAAGACTGCAGGTCAGGAAGGCGGTGCCGGGCTGGAGGGATCCGGCTGAGACAAGGTGGGGGGAGGGGGGATGAAGAAACTGGTGAAGTCCACACCCCCCACCGACCCAACCTCCACTCCCGGCACCTTCCCTTGCAACCGCAGGAGGTGCAACACTTGCGCCCACACCTCCCCCCTCACTTCTCTCCAAGGCCCCAAAGGAAACTTCCATATCCGCCACAGATTCACCTGCACCTCCACCCACATCATCTACTGCATCCGCTGCAGCCGGTGTGGCCTCCTCTATATTGGGGAGACAGGCCGCCTACTTGCGGAGCGATTCAGAGAGCACCTCTGGGCCGGACGAACCAACCCAACCAACCTGTAGCACAGCATTTCAACTCCCCCTCCCACTCCACCGAGGATATGCAGGTCATTGGACTCATCCACCGCCAAACCACAACAACCCGACGGTCGGAGGAGGAGCGTCTTATCTTCCGACTGGGAACCCTCCAACCGCAGGGGATGAACTTGGACTTCACCAGTTTCTTCATCCCCCCTCCCCCCACCTTGTCTCAGCCGGATCCCTCCAGCCCGGCACCGCCTTCCTGACCTGCAGTCTTCTTCTTGACCTCTCCGCCTCCATCCTACTCCGACCTATCACCCTCACCTTGACCTCTTTCCACCTATCACATTTCCAACGCACCTCCTCCAAGTCCCTCCTCCCTACCTTTTATCTTCTCCTGCTGAACACTCTCTGCTCATTCCTGAAGAAGGGCCTGTGCCCGAAACGTCGAATCTCCTGTTCCCTGGATGCTGCCTGACCTGCTGTGCTGTTCCAGCAATAAAGTTTCAACTTTGATCTCCAGCATCTGCAGACCTCACTTTCTCCAAGGAAGCAGTTAGTGTTGAGTTTGAAGGTGTAAGCTGAAGGAAGTACAATGAAGTTTGTTGCTGTTTTTGGAGGAGAGAATTGCTCATGTCTAGGCTGAATTGATGATGTTTAAAGTGTAAGGGAGATGCAAATAGAAATCAGCAGTGGATCCTTTGACATAACTCTCACCACCAAGTTTGAAATTTGTGTGTTCGCTCTACTTCAAAGATATAAGCACATTATCTAGGCTGCCATTCTCAATCAGTACTGTGGGAATGCTGCATTTTAAAAGTTGTATGATGTATTTTGGATGAGGCATTAAACCAAGGCTGTTAAAGCATTAACCAAGGATGCCCAATGTCGATCAACCAATATCTAAAACAGTTGTCTAATTAATTTCATATTGTGAAATGTGGAATACAAATGTAATCTTACCTACCTTTTATCTTAACAACTTTGGCGAAGTCAACATTTTGTGATAATGCTACAAAATCCAACGAGTAATGGTACCTGAAATGACTCTGGCAGCTTCTGCTGCTGTGCTCTTTGAAGATGACTGGCCAAGAGGCTCTCCTTGCTGCTGAACAGTGTCTTCAAAGCATCATCTGAGGCTTTGCATCTAGTCATCCTCTTTAACAGCAAGTAAAGACTTGCAATTAAAATGGAAATGTGTTATTTGAATAGCTCTCTTTTTCTGTTATTTCAGAAAAAAAGGTCAATTTTGATCGCACTAAAAAAGGTTAGTGTCTGCAAATGGGATTCACAAAATAATTCAGTTTATAATAGTGCAGCTTTCAGGCCTTGCACTGGTTGCCTACTCTACACTGTCAGTTCTCAATTGAGGTGTATAACAAGTGGCTGATATGAGAGCATTTGGTGCTGGGGTCTAAGATGACTTCCATCCCTAAGTTTCTTAGAATTAGAAATAAATTGAAGTGCACTTGGAAGAAACACCAAGAGCCTGCTCCTGTTTAACATCACTGGTTGTTGTCGGCAAACTTCCATTAGCTTTATCCTAGCAACAGGATCACAACTGCAGCACCGGCTGTTGCAATTTGTAGGGCCAATAGGAAGGCCTGTCATCTTCTCTTCTTCATGTGAAAACCTAGCTGCAAACTTCGTCTACTGAAAAGTGCCCTTCCCCTTGAGAGATGCCAGCTGGCACTAAAAAGTGGCACCCCTAAAAGATTTCCCCTTGTCCCTCATGGACGAGCTGCATATCAGTAGTATGAATGCTACCGGCAGCTCGCCATGAATTTGAAAGTGGTGTTACCGCAGGGGTGATTCAGGCTTCCTGTCAATATCATGGGGCAGAGACATTGCACACTCTGCCTGCCTGTTTATATGCAACATAAATATTGCTTCCAATTCTTTTTACCATTGAAGTAAAGAGGCGTAAAAATCTATTGACCAGCAGTAGGGAAGGTTTGGTAAATGGCACCTCCTTGTGGTTACAAAATATGATGTTGTTAAAAAAAATTATTGCTATAAAATAAAATGTCACTAATGCATCAGCCACACTGGATCATCAGCCTGGAACAATTTAGTTGTATTCTATAAAGGTAAGACAGGCACAGTCAGCCAGGATAATTAAGTGAATGTGGACGGGTATGTCAAAAAGATATGTATGTTTTTCTATAGGCATTACTTGATCAACATTAGGTAAAATGTTCAGTATTATAGTTAAACTTGCATGTTTGCTAGCAGAGGAGTTGAAGATTAAATGTGTCATTAATTGCACATCAAAACCATCATGTTTTGTATGGAAAAAAGAACAATGTAGTTTTTGCTGAAATCAGCTGAGTGTTGGTTCTCAGTGGTCACTGTAACAATGGACAGATAAGTTCAGGGCAGTTTGGAAGAACATTGCTTATAGGAGCAAAATTGATGTAACGTATTTGGTCAAATATACCATCCAGATTGTGAATCATTTTGGAGTGCTAACACTTAAACCTAAAAATTATTATAACGAGTCAGAAATTCATGACGTCCTGAAGCTGTTGTCCAATAAGCATATCTCTTCACCTAGGTAAAAAAAAATCAAAAGACAACTAGTTATACAGTCCCTTCAGGCCAGCTCTGCCATTTAACTAGATTGTGCTTGATCTTCTGCTAAATGTCTACTTTTCTACCCCACCTACGCCACCTCTTTTGGAGATTAGCCAGGACAGTTAGATCGTTAAGGCTGGCACCAACCATATTTTGGTGGGGTGGGGTGGGAAGGGGATATTCATACCCAAAACGGGGCAAGTGCATGTGAGTTTAGAGATTGAAATATTAAAAATCAGAATGCTGACCCCAGCTTGCATTCAAACTGTCCACTTAGGGTCGAATAAAGACCCTTCCCAGAGGGTAAGTTAGCTTAGTTGGCTGGACAAACGGTGTGGGAAGTAGAGTGATGCTAATAACATGGGTTCAATTCCTGTACCAGCTGAGGTTCTCATAAAAGTCCTTCTTTCTCAACTGCTAGCTGCCTGAGGCTTGGTGACCCTCAGGTTAAATCACCACCAGTTGTCACTCTCTAATGAGAGAACAGACCTCTCTGAGTGCGGTGACTTTATTTTAATGAAGATTGAATGAATGCAGCCAACCAAGATTTTCCCAGGAGACAGGTTGGCAATTTAAACATTATAAAAAGACTGCATGTTTATATTTATCTACTATTTAAATTTAACTTTATTCAGCTGGGTTTCCCAAGCCTCAGAAAATACCCAGCTGCTTGGAGGCAACAGCTAAGGGAAGCAGAATGTAAGTGCCTTTCCATTTATCTAGCTGTCTTGCCAACGTCCTTGATGGGATAACCCCTGACCATTCCGATCTCCATCCTGCCCTGTTCTACCACCACCCCTTCTCACCACAAGGAGTCCAATTTCTTCTTGCATTCACTTCCATAACAGGTCTCTTGTCTCCAAACACTGACCATCAGCCTCCAGTCCCTTGGGCATCCAACACCCAATGCCACCTCCATCCCAGAGACTCCAACCCCAAAGGACCCCCACCTCGTCACAGGATTAGAACTTTCCTCCACAGGATTCATCATCAATGCCACATTCCCAAACCCCACCATCTACACCTCGGCCCAGCATGAGGCCAAGAACCAACAATATTGCCTAAAGTCAGGGTACGGGCCTACTTGTTTCTCTGGTCTCTTCTCCAGCATTTCCTGGCCCAAATAGAATCCAAGTCTGTCAATCAGGGAGCCTCACAGTAGAGAATCTGTCAGTAATGTCACTAGCACACTGTTCAAACCCTTCACCTCCCAGAGGTTCAAAACATTAACCCATACCCTCTGTGCTGAAGGCCTCAAATATTGCTTTGTGAACTGTAAGTATCAAAGATTGCTTGGAATAGTGGGTGTTGGAGGGAACAGAAACCAGGAAGATAAACAGAACCGATCATCCTAACCAACTGGGATTTGATCTCTCATGTTCCTTTTAAATGCCACACAGGAAACAGATCTCATTGATCAGTACCTCGATAAACAGGATGACATTATCATGAACAGATTTTTAATTGGGAAGATGCTCATCATGATAATTTTGGTGGCTGATATGCCAGGACAGACATATTGACTCTCATCTGATTAATGTGACCCAGTTTCTTTTTCCTGGGATTTAGAAACAGAGATATGTGTGCAGGAAAAGTTGTGAAGTCCAACTAAAGATCCACATTCATAAGGAAAGTGTAGACTCAAAGTAAGGGAGGAATGCACAGTGTGATGGCAAGTAATATTGGCAATTTATTAGAGCTACCTGGAGTGATGAGATTAATATCACTTGTTCCACTCTGTTAACAAATTTTTAAATACTTGACCCATAATTACATGTGTCAGTCTCACCCATTCAACATTTTCCCCCACAAACACACTACTCATTTTCTCATAACATGATAAAGCTCAGATAGTAAACTTATAATGTATAATGTAAATGCAAAAAACCCAACCCTATTTAAGCAATTCCATGTGCACTGGATTCCTACTGCGCCTGGAACAAATCTGCAGGAGCATCAGTCAACAACATGGAAAGGTTTGGGATTCAAATCAAAATTATCATCCATATATTCACCTGGATTAAACTTTACAGTGGTTTTGTCAGATTTACTGAGCAGAATTGCTTTTGGAACTTTTCTGTTGTACTTAGAATGTTAAGCAGTTTTACTGACTCCATGTGGTAAAATCAATGAATGCCTTAGATAGATACCAGTATGACTGTTCCATGACTAGCAATTAAAAAAATCAAATTGGTAGGACTGTCATCATAAGTAATGAATTTCTTCACAGCAAAATAGTGTGCACTTATTTTGAATTGGATTTAATCTCCAATTATTTCAGATCAATATTCAAAATTGCACAATAGCATGATTACAATATTTTTATCTAACTGTTGAATGCACTCACTATAGGATCATTATCCATAGTTGGATGTATTCCTACAGATGTGATCATGTTACAATTGATTAGCTCCCTTCTTTTAATTACCCATCAGTTGGCCACAAGAAATATATTTTTTAAATTCTTTTCAGCACAGAGCTGTGTCATATTTCAAATAGAACACAGTAGGAGTCAAAATTATGAACTGAAAATGTGTTGCTGGAAAAACGCAGCAGGTCAGGCAGAATCCAAGGAGCAGGAGAATCAACGTTTCGGGCATGAGCCCTTCTTCAGGATTCTCCTGATCTCCAGCATCTGCAGTCCTCACTTTCTCCGTCAAAATTATGAAGCTAATTTCAAAATGTCCTTAAGTAAAGGAACAAGAAACTTTGTGATTTATCAACTTTGGGGAACTCATTACTCCAATTTGTGGGCGGCACGGTGGCACAGTGGTTAGCACTGCTGCCTCACAGCGCCAGAGACCCGGGTTCCATTCCCGTCTCAGGCGACCGACTGTCTGGAGTTTGCACATTCTCCCCGTGTCTGCGTGGGTTTCCTCCGGGTGCTCCGGTTTCCTCCCACAATCCAAAAAATGTGCAGGTCAGGTGAATTGGCCATGCTAAATTGCCCGTAGTGTTAGGTGCAGGGGTAAATGTAGGGGAATGGGTCTGGGTGGGTTACGCTTCGGCGGGTCGGTGTGGACTCGTTGGGCCGAAGGGCCTGTTTCCACACTGTAAAGTAATCTAATCTAATCTCAGTGAGATGATACCTGCATCTCATTCCTCAGTATTTAATTCTGCCTACACGTAAGGCAACTCAGAGGACACAGTAAATCCTTTTATACTGCTTCAACTTACATATCACAGGCAATTCAATATCTGTGCCATTAAAGTATTTAATGATTAAAGTTATATGTATTTGGGGAGATTTATTTGCATTTGTATTGTGTTTGAAATCAATGAATAAAATTTTGAAATTAAAAACTACACAACACCAGGTTAAAGTCCAACAGGTTTAATTGGAAGCAAAGTAGCTTTCGGAGCGCCAGTCCTTCATCAGGTGATCGTGGAAGACACAATTCTAAGGCACAGAATTTATAGCAAAAATTTACAGTGTGATGTAACTGAAATTATACATGGAAAAATACCTTGATTGTCTGTTGAGACTTTCATCTGTTTGAATACCATGATAGTTTCACTTCTTTCATGTGTAAATCACAAAACCTTTTTTTTTAAAGTTGCATTCTAAGGTTAACTGTAACAATGGGTGATAGCTAGACAATAGGTTGAAGGTGTTAGCTCCCTTTGTGTTCTCTGTCTATGCCATGATGTTTAGATGGCCTATGTTGAAGGCATCTCGAAACCTATTGTACAGGGGATCCCCAGCTTCTGTCGCGACACTACGGATTTCTTACAGAAGCTCAGCACCCACGGACCAGTCGAACCGGGAACATTGCTCGTCACAATGGATGTTTCAGCACTCTCCACCAGCATCCCCCACAATGATGGCATCGCGGCAACAGCCTCAGTACTCAACACCAACAACTGCCAATCTCCAAACACCGTCTGACAACTCATCCGCTTTATCCTCGATCACAACATCTTCACCTTTAACAATTAGTTCTTCATCCAGACACATTGGACAGCCATGGGAACCAAATTTGCACCCCAATATGCCAACATTTTTATGCACAGGTTCGAACAAGACTTCTTCTCTATGCAGGATCTCCAACCAACATTATAAACCAGGTACATTGACTACATTTTCTTCCTCTAGACCCACGGCGAGGAGTCGCTGATAAAACTACACAGTGACATCAACAAGTTTCATCCCACCAGCAAACTCACCATGGACTACTCTTGACTATCTGTCTCATTCTTGGATGGACACCTCAGCACCGCACTCTACCGCAAACCCACAGACAACCTCACAATGCTACACTTCTCCAGCTTTCACCCAAAACATATTAAAACAGCCATCCCCTATGGACAATCTCCACGTGTACACAGGATCTGCTCAGATGAGGAGGAACAAGACAGGCACCTGGAAGTACTCAGGGATGCCCTCACAAGAATGGGGTACGATGCCCAACTCATCGACCGCCAGTTCCAACGTGCCACAGCAAGGAACCATAATGACCTCCTCAGGAGACAGACTCGTGCTGCAACCGACAGGGTACCCTTCATTGTTCAGTATTTCCCAGGAGCTGAAAAAATAAGCCATGTTCTTCGTGACCTGCAACACATTATCAATGAGAATGACCACCTCACCAAGACCTTCCCCACATCTCCACTGCTTACCTTTAAACAACCACCAAACCTCAAACAGATCATTGTTTGTAGCAAACTGCCCAGTTCTCAGGAAAGCTCCATACAACTCTGTCACGGTAGGCGCTGCAAGACATGTCAGAGTGTGGACATAGATACCACCATTACATGTGGGGACACCTCCCACCATGTACATGGCAGGTCGTCATGTGACTCAGCCAATGTTGTCTACCTTATATGTTGCAGACAAGGATGCCCTGAGGCATGGTATGTTGGGAAAACCGAGCAAAGGCTATGGCAACGGATGAATGGGCACCACACAACAATCAACAGACAGGAATGTTCCCTCCCAGTTGGGGAACACTTCAGTGGTCCAAGACATTTGAACTCGGACCTTTGGGTGACCACCCTCCAAGGCGGACTTCGGGACAGGCAGCAGTGAAAAGTGGCCAAGCAGAGGCTGATAGCTAAGTACGGTACCCATAGGGAAGGCCTCAACCAGGACCTTGGATTCATGTCACATTACAGGTGACAACTATTGTACTATACACACACACACAGACACTTCTACACACACACACACACACATACACATACACACATCCTCTCAGAGACTTAGACCACTCTACACTCATGCACACACATATACAGTCTCTCTCACAGACACTCACAACACTCCACCCCAGACATGCGCACACACTCCCACACTCACACATGCACCCCCTCACAGACTTAAGACACTCCAAACTCACTACACACATACACATACACTCTCTCACATTCACAACCCCCAACCCAGAAAGACACATAAACACACAGACAGACAAAGACCCACATGCACACATATATTTTGTGGGGTGAATTTGTACTTGCAGACTTACTTTGTTCTTTGCTCTAAAACTGCATGAATTCATGTAAAACCCTGTTATCTCACTTTTTAGATTAGAGTCAATCTAAACATCACGGCATAGACAGAGAACACAGAGGGCTAACACCTTCAACATATTGTCTAACTATCACCAATTGTTACAGTTAACCTGAGAATGCAACTTTAAAAAAAGGTTTTATGATTTACACATGAAAGAAGTGAAACTATCATGGTATTCGAACAGATGAGAGACTCAACAATCAAGGTATTTTTCCATGTATAATTTCAGTTACATCACACTGTACATTTTTGCTATAAATTCTGTGCCTTACAATTGTGTCCTCCACAATCACCTGATGAAGGAGTGGTGCTCCGAAAGCTAGTGCTTCCAATTAAACCTGTTGGACTATAACCTGGTGTTGTGTACACCCCAGTCCAACACCGGCATCTCCAAATCATAAAATTTTGAAGATTTACTGGAAACAATGAAAGACCAAAAGGAAGGAGGGAGGAATTGAATTCTATGATAGAAAATGTGTAAATTAGCTGATGACAATGTATGGTCATGCCTCTACCTTGCAGCCCCATGAAAGAAGGCACATTGATAAACTAACAACTACACAGGACAATTTTGAGAGATATAAACAATCATAGTGTCTAACGGATTGACTGTTTAAAGCCCACGTAGGAATGGATGGTGCCATTTCACCTTGACCTGTGGATTATTGAAAGTCAAGCAATGCTTAAGTAAATAAATATTTTCCATTGGTCTGGATTTTTCTGCTAAGCCCTCAGAACTTTCTGCAAGACTTTTATTTTTTACTATGTGCAGAATTATTGAATGAATTATTGAGTTGCAAAATAAGGAAAACAAAAATATTGGAAAATCAGCCAATATTTTACCAGTAAAAGAGGAACAGATGTGGAATAGATTATCACTGTGTGATGGATTATTATGCTGTTCAAATGGGACTGGATAAATTCCTGTCACCAAATGGAATTCAAGAGGGAAGACGTTTATCATTGGCAATAATGTAAATGTTTGATCTGGCATTAGTCATCTATTCAATAACCCTCATATTCCGCTCTCAGTTGAGACGTATAACAAGTAGTCAGTATAATTTTAGTCATGGAGTCTAAGATGAATGTTTCCCTCAGAATTCTTAGATTTTGAGATAATTCAAAGTACCACAATGTTAAAAGGTGGTGAGGAGGATTAACAATCTATTTCTGTTTGAGATGCCTCTTCACTGGCTAAGCAATGAGCTGTTCTCATGGCAAAGGGAATTCCACCTGGGAAACAGAGTCTGGTGGCACCCAGAAAGAAGAACAGGCTGGAGTGGAAGAGGTGGCAGCCAGCGGAGAGACACAACAGCTGATCCTAGCTCTAGCTGGGCAGATGGAAGAAGTGGAGGAGAAGGTAATTGAGCAGACAGAGGAGTGGATACCAGTTAAAAACAGGAAGAGAAAATCCGGCCAGGCCCCCAAAGCCTCCCAGCAAAGAGGGAAAAGACAGCTGCACGAGGGAGGGACGGCCAGCTCTTCGGATCGTGAAGACGGGCGCAAAGAATGTCATCACTACCAGAAGAAGAGACAGAGCGCTGTAGATAATGAGGAGGGCATTTCCTCCCAATCAGGAAACAACGGATCCCCCGAAGTCCACCCTCCACCCAGTGAGAACCAGGGGGTACCCACTGCCCCACAACTACAGACAACTGAGAGCTGTGATCCGCTGACAGTCCCATTGTCAGACACAGAACTGGACAATGCGGACCCTTGCCTTGGCTCAATGACTCCAGAGCAGGTAAATGACCCCAGTGAGAGCCTGGATAGCTACCTCAGCCCAGCAAGGGTCCAGCAGTTCGTGCTCAACATAGGAATGCAGACAGCTACTCCAGAGACAGGACAGTCAAATGGACAACGGTAACCCCATAAACTGGGGGTTAAAGAAGGTTCATTTGCTATCGTATAACAGGGCACCCACTCAGTAGGTAGGTTCTGCTGAAGCCACAGCTGAATAATAAGAGACTGGATGGTTAATAAAGGGAACTGTAAATAGGATAACTGTAAATTAGATTAATTCAATCTGTTCTTTGTAATGTTAAGACATGCAATGTATATATCTATGAACGACATGACAAATTGTACAAGCACCAAAGATTTATTTCTATGAATAAAGTATATTTTGAAATTAAAAAAAAGGGAATTCCACCTGCTGGTGCCATCTGCCAATTGTTAGTGCTGGAACTTGCCAGGGTCTGTTGGAAGGTGTAGTGTTTACAGTGGGCAAATGGATCCAAGTATCTCTGGGAAAGAGTGATTCATAAACTATTTGTGATTGAGAAACTTATACTTTCAGATCAAGACCAATTGGCAAGCATAGTAACCCCTGCTGGATCACATGTGCACCTATGTGGAGATTGGCATCTCTTCTTTTTCTCAATATACTAACCACCAAGACCACCTCAGAGTGCCATTCCCAAAGCAGCTCATTACCTGCTTTGTAGGTAGTTGGTGTAAGTTTTGTTCTTTACAAGTCTGTATGGTTTGAACACCCAAAATTGTGTTAAATAGCCCATTAACTAGATCTTTTCTGATTCCATTCAGGTTCTGCTGCTTGAATTACAGCAGAAGACCTGTAGGACCTTCATAGATTGTTAGAACCACTACGTTAACTATGTATTGTTAATTTGAAAAAGCCTAGTGAAGAAACTAAAATTACCAATAGAAATTTGTTGTCAATGAAATACTTCAGTAAAGTGATTTTCATATTTTCAGAACATCTTCAAACAAGTTCACAGCTTATTAATTGTTTTGAAGAGTAGTGACTTCTGTTTATATGAACAAATATAGAAACAAAGTTGCCCATTCAGAAGTCTTTTAGACAGCGATGAGATGAATGACCTGTTAAATAGTCTTAGGAGTGTTGTTTGAGGGATGAATTTCATCCAAAACACTGGGAGAATTCCATGTAGTTTAAAAAATGTCCCACATGATTTGTTGCATCTGCAAATTTATGTTTACTGTCTTTTCCAAATGAAAGTTTCCCACAGTACAAAACTTCACACTAATGTGTCAACCTAGTTTGTGTATTCGGATCACATAGTAAATGTGAATCTATCATTCAGGGGTAAGAATAATTACAGTAATCCAACTAGATACTTTTAAGGTTTTTCTCTTCCAACAAGTTAAAATAAGTTTTGCATTTCTCTTTCAGTTC
This sequence comes from Chiloscyllium plagiosum, assembly GCF_037043375.1. Classification (NCBI taxonomy): domain Eukaryota; kingdom Metazoa; phylum Chordata; class Chondrichthyes; order Orectolobiformes; family Hemiscylliidae; genus Chiloscyllium; species Chiloscyllium plagiosum. Next base: position 31,848,558 of record NW_028270149.1, on the reverse strand, counting down.
ATAAAGCCAAGAAAACCTTTTAATAGTGATATTTTTAGTGGTTGAACTAGTTATCAAAGAAGCTAACTCATTTCACCTTTAAATTTATGTTTTAGAGTATGTGTTGATTTATTTGCTAAGTTTGCCGCTCCGCGTGGACCCTGACTACATGTAAAGATGACCCCAGGTTGAACCCTTGGTCTGTGCAGGATTTGCTGATACCAGACAAGATGCAAGCAGGGCCACTAGTCAATAAGAACTGTCTACAATATGCTTGGATAAGTAAATGAAATAAGCAGCTTGGGCTCCTATTTTGGATCACCAGCCAGTCACTTCTGCTGGTAACTATGCACATGTGGTTATTTGGTGGAGTCAGCATTAGACTGTGCTCTGATAAGATGCCGTTTTTAACTACTTCGTCACATGTGAAGAAGTAGTCACTTGGGATGAGGTTTGGGTGAGCCAGAGGCATTCAGGAAACAGTAGCCACCACACATCAGAAGATAAAGTTAAAGAGTGGCATTTAAAAAAGGTTAGGAAAAAAAATAGATTATGTTCGATAATCTCCCCTTGAACAATGTACAGTAGAAATTTGCAACAATTGAAATTAACTGCAATCATCTTTATCATTTATTTCTGCGTTCTTTATGTGTCACTTCTTTTTCTCTGTATACTTCAATGGAAGTTGAAGATGAATGACAAGAGCTGGAATTTGTTCTTTGCTACACAGATGGTGGAGCAGGAAAACATATGCTGAACTCCGAGATGTGCACAGAATCAGCTCTGTTTGCCAACTTCAGCTGAACTACATTTTGTTCGGTCAGCCATTTGAGAGTTGAATATATACCACATCCAAAATCCACACATCAGCACATACAGTGGCATAATATTGTTAAAGAGCAAAATATTGAGGATTTTGGAAATCAGAAACAAAAGCAGAATATTCTGTGAATATTTAACAGGTCAGTCAGCAACTGCAGAGAAAATAACCTCTTCCACTGAACTGGGAAAACTTGGAGGTATTATAATTTCTAATTAAGGCAGGAAATGTGAAGGAGGAAGGAAGCAACAAAAGACAAGGTCTGCTAAAGGTGCAAGGTAAAATGATATTAAATGACAATAGAGATAATAGTTGCAGGCAGGCAAGTATAGGTAATTGGACAAGACAAAAACAAAACTGTATTTAGAAATTGAAATAATTGCACAGAGGCCAGTATCCTATCACCAAATCACATTTTATTTACTTGTGCACAGTACACTGGCAGTGCAGCCAGCACAGAGCCAGTCACCTGAACTGAGGAGATTCTAATCTCTTGGTTATTTTGTTTTGAGGCTTACACTGCCAGAAAAGAGTCAAGTTGACAGCACAGTAAAGCTTCTTCTTCCTCCTCTACAGTACACTGACTCCCAACCAGCTCAGAGTCAATCCCCTAAACTGAGGAGATTCTAATCACCTGGGTATAAAGGTCAGCCAAGGCTTTCCTGATTGACCCAGGTTAATAACCCCAATCAAGGACATTGTAGTCAACAAGGTCAACCTGGTTCCAATCACTACAGAGGCATAAGAACCTGAAAAAACTGGAAATACTCAGCAGGCCAGACGGCATCTGTGAAGAGACAGAGTTAATGTTTCAAGTTAATGATTCTCCTCAGAACTGGGAACAAGATAGAAATGTAATGGGTTTTGAGAGGCTAGAAAAAGATGAAATGGAAAGGTTTGTGTCAGAGTGAGAGATGAGAGAAAGGACTAAAGAGTTGGTGCTGCAAGGCCAAAGAGAGTAGTAAGGGAACAAGCGAAGAAACTAAAGCTGTTTATAAATAAGGTATAAATAGCAGATTGATGAAGATCTGCCACCCATACTCAAAAACAAGAAAAAAATTAGTAAACTACAATCAGTGAAGAGAAAGGAAACAAATGACAGTAGAAATTACAATCTGGAATTGCTAACCTCACTGTTAAGTCTAGAAAGAGTTCAGTTGAAAGATTAGATGGTTTGGAGTTTTATTTTAACACATGAGATCGAGGACAAAGAGGTCACTGTGACAGCAAGCTACAGAATTAAAATGACAGATGCCTGGAAGCTGTGCTTAAGCTTATGCACTGGATCTAGGTGTTCCACAAGGCTATCACATACTTTTCAATGTAGAGGTGGCTGTGTCCTGAGCAGTGAATGCAGTATACTAAATCAAATCAAGTATATAAACTGTTTCACACTAAAGGAGTGTTTGGAGTTTAACCAATGGAAGAGGATGAGATAAAAGATTAACATCTCCTGCACATGCATGGAACAGATTTTAAATTCCTGAAAATTTCCAGATCAGGAAAAGGAAACAATATATCATAGTCAATGTATCAAGACTTGTAGAACATTCTTTTTTTCCACATTACTTAGGAATCCTGCTTCACTTCCTTTCCTGATACAGTAAGGTGTATCTGGGTAATGATTCCAGTTTTAATGTGACCTAGAACAAAATTCTTTTTCATTTATGTTGGTAAGGGTTATGATACCATGAAAATAATTACATATGTGCAAGCTTGAAACATAAGCCTTGATTTTAACCCATTTGATTCTTAATCCTCACCACAACATTCTATATCTCCTTTTCATCCCTGACACCACCCCAAACGCAGAAGCTGGTTTTGGGGGAAACAATGCTTGCAGTAGGAAATCCACCTCATGGACAGTCATTTAAACTTTTAAACGTACCCCAGATCATGTAAGAAACCTGAGCTGTGCGATTCACTGCAGCTGAAATATAATGGGAGCTGTTTCCCTCCCAAGTTGTAGTTTCAGAATACTTGTGGACTAGAGGTAATAGGAGCATTCTTCCCAGCTCACTCAAAGAAGCCTTCAGTTTTCTCAAACCTCATCTTTTATTAAGCTTCCTAATCACAGAACTCTACACAATTACTGTTCCACCATCACACCCACCCTCAACATCTTGATTGTTGTCTCGGACTTCCTTCCAGAGCTGAGGACTCGCCCACTGTCATGCAATGCCTACCTTGAAGAAGTTCTCCTCCTCTCTCTACAAAGTATTTTCCTGCTCCTCGGATGCTGCCTGACCTGCTGTGCTTTTCCAGCGACACACTCTCAACTCTGATCTCCAGCATCTGCAGACCTCACTGTCTCCACTGTCATGCAAGTATGCTTTACGTCAAATAATGATTTTTAATCCATTGCATGTTAATCTGAATTGGCTTTTAACAACAGAAACTTTAAAGAAACCCCTGAGAAACTAAAAGGAACTTCAGCTCACTGCCAAAGATTACATTACTGTACATTCCCCATTCTGATCCATTAGAATGGAGGGCAGCACATCTGTGAAAACTACCAAAGACAATGACAAAGACAAGTAAGATAATCATCCTGAGGTTTTCAATGGTTGAACAAAAACTATTAAGCCTAATCACATAGACAAAGGAATTGTGGCTCAGGGAGTTTCACGGACATGATCTAATCAAGTTATTATTGGAATACATTGACAATTAGAAGTCTTGCCAGTTTGAGAAATAAGGTCCAAATCTTCCAATGGGCATGAAAGTCATTAATTCTGACACTGATCAGACAGAAAATTATCCACTTGCCTCAATAGGGGTTGCCAAAAGGTCTGACTTTTAATGCATGATTCATTCTCAGTACAGGAATCCATGCTAAGAGCAGTGAAGAGAATCCCATGCAAAATATATACCGACTTTTTATGGCACCACCTGCCAGAAAGTAAATTTAAATGTCCAGTGTGAATGTCTGACAGATGAATTTTCATGAAATGCCAAATGTTTGAATGTATGAATGGGTAAAATGGTTGGATCAGTAGGTGTTTGAGGGAAATAATAAATGGATAGCGTGGTGAGGCAAGTGGATATAGCAAGTGAGATAAGTATTTTTTCTTTATTCATGGACTTGTGGACATTGCTGGTTAGGCCAGTGTTATCACTGACCAGCTTAGTTGCCCCAAGAAGGTGGTGATGAGTTGCCTTCTTAAACTTTGGCTCTGTAGTCATTAGAGAGTAGGGATAGCCACATGCTGTTAGGAAGGGAGTTCCAGGATTTTGACCCAGCAACAGTGAAGGAACAGCAATATGAGTTCAAGTCAAAATGATGTGTGAGTTGGAGGAGAACTTCCTATTGGTAATAGGCCCTTACATCTGCTGCCTTTATCCATTGAGATGGTAGATAGGCCAATTAGGAAGGTCTTATTGAAGGACCCTTGATGAGTTACTGCAGTGCATCTTGGAGATAGTGCATACTGTTGTCACTATGTGTCAGTGATGAAGAGAGTGCATGCTGACAGTGGTGGATGGGGCTCCAAACAATCATACTGCTTTGTCCTGAATGATATTAACCTTCTTCAGTGTTGATGGAGCTTTATCTCTCCAGACAAGTGTAAAATATTTGATTATGTTTCTGATATGTGCCTTATGGATGGTGGACAAGCTTTGAGGAGTCAAAAGGTATCATATGCAAGACAGAATTCCGAGCCTCTGACCTGATCCTGTAGCCGCAGTATTTCAATGGTGGGTCCATATTAGTTTTTAGACAATGTTAATCCCTAGGATGTTGATAGTCTGGGTTTCAACAATGGTAATGCAATGGAACATCAAAGGAAGATGGTTAGGTTCCCTTTTCTTGGAACTGGTTATTCCCTGGCACTTGTCCGAAGTGCATGTTACATACTGCTTAACAATCCAAGCCAGGATGCTGTCCAGGTATTGCTACTTACCATCGACATCAGTGTGCCAGGTATCTTGAATAGTGCTGAATATTGTGCAATCATCAGTGAAAATGCCCACTTCTGGCTTTATGTTGGAAGAAAGGTCATTGATAAAGCAGTTGAAGATGGTTGGCATCTGGGATACTACATGATGAACTTTTGCAGAGAACAAAGAACAAAGAAAATTTACAGTCCAGGAGCAGGCCTTTCGGCCCTCCAAGCCTGAGCCGATCCAAATCCACTGTCTAAACCTGTCACCCAATTCCTAAGCATCTGTATCCCTCTGCTCCCCACTTACTCATGCATCTGTCCAGACGCACCGTAAATGCCTGCCTCTACAACCTCTGCTGACAATGCGTTCCAGGCACTACCACCCTCTGTGTAAAGTACTTGCCGCATATATCCCCCTTAAACTTTTCACCTCTCACCTTGAACGCAGGATCTCTCATTATTGCATCCCCCACCCTGGGAAAAAGCTTATCTCTAGCTACCCTGTCTATACCCTTCATGATTTTGTAGACCTCAATTAAGTATCCCCTCAATCTCCTTTTTTCTAATGACAACCACCACAGAACACACCAGATGGCCTCCTTCTTTAGAGACCGCAATTTCCCTTCCCACGTGGTCAAAGATGCCCTCCGACTCATCTTGTCCACATTCCGCACCTCCGCCCCCAGACCCCACCCCTTTAACCGTAACAAGGACAGAACCCCCCCCCGGTGCTCACCTTCCACCCTACCAACCTTTGCATAATCCAAATCATCCGATGACATTTCCACCACCTCCAAACGGACCCCACCACCAGGGATATATTTCCCTCCCCACCCCTTTCCACCTTCCGCAAAGACTGTTCCGTCCGTGACTACCTGGTCAGGTCCACGCCCCCCAACAACCCACCCTCCCGTCCTGGCACCTTCTCCTGCCACCACAGGAATTGCAAAACCTGCGCCCACACCTCCTCCCTCACCTCCATCCAAGGCCCTAAAGGAGCCTTCCACATCCATGAAAGTTTTACCTGCACATCCACCAATATCATTTCTTGTATTTGTTGCTCCTGACGCGGTCTCCTCTGCATTGGGGAGACTGGACGCCTCCTAACAGAGCGCTTTAGGGAACATCTCTGGGACACCTGCACCAATTAACCACACAGCCCTGTGGCCCAACATTTTAACTCTCCCTCCCAATCAGCCGAGGACATGCAGGTCCTGGGCCTCCTTCACCGCTGCTCCCTCACCACGCGACGCCTGCAGGAAGAACGCCTCATCTTCCGCCTCGGAACACTTCAACCCCAGGGCATCAATGTGGACTTCACCAGTTTCCTCATTTCCCCTTCCCCCACCTCACCCCAGCTCCAAACTTCCAGCTCAGCACTATCCCCATGACTTGTCCTACCTGCCTATCTTCCTTTCCACCTATCCACTCCACCCTCCTCTCTGACCTATCATCTTCATCCCCTCCCCATTCACCCATTGTACTCTTTGCTACCTTCTCCCACCCTCCTCCCTGACATATCATCTCCATCCCCACCCCCATTCACCTATTGTACTCTATGCTACTTTCTCCCCACCCCCACCCTCCTCTCATTTACCTCTCCATCCTGCAGGCACTCTGCCTGTATTCCTGATGAAGGGCTTTTGCCCGAAACATCGATTTTCCTGCTCATTGGATGCTGCCTGAACTGCTGTGCTTTTCCAGCACCACTCTAATCTCGAATTTGGTTTCCAGCATCTGCAGCCCTTGTTTTTACCTACTCAATTCCAACCTACTCAACCTCTCTTCTTAGCTATCACCTTCCATACCAGGCAGCATCCTCATAAACCTTCTCTGCACCCTCTCCAAAGCGTCCACATCCTTTTGGTAATGTGGTGACCAGAACTGTACACAGTATTCTAAATGTGGCCGAACCAATGTCTTGCACAATTTTAACATAACCTGCCAGCTCTTATACTCAGTGCCCCGTCCAATGAAGGCAAACATATCATATGCCTTCTTGACCACTCTATCCACCTGTACAGCCACCTTCAGGGTACAATGGACCGGAACTCCCAGATCTCTCTGCTCATCAACTTTTCCCAAGGCTCTTCCATTTACAGTATAGTTGGCTATAGAATTGGACTTCCAAAAATGCATCACCTCACCTTTGCCTGGATTGAACTCCATCTGCCACTTCTCTGCCCAATTCTCCAGTCTATCTATATTCTCCTGTATACTTTGACAGTCCCCTATGCTTTCTGCTACTCCACCAATCTTCGTGTCATCTGCAAACTTACTGATCAGACCAACAATACCCTCTTCCAGATCATTTATGTATATTACAAACAACAGTGGCCCCAGCACTGATCCTTGTGGAACATCACTGGTCACCTTCCTCCATTTTGAGAAACTCCCTTCAACTACTACTCTCTGTCTCCTGTTGCTCAACCAGTTCTTTATCCACCTAGCTAGAACACCCTGCACACCATGTGACTTCACTTTCTCCATTAGTTTATCATTAATTAGATAAGGGAAACTTTTCAAACGCCTTACTAAAGTCCATGTATATGACATCTACAGCCTTTCCTTCATCTATCAACTTGGTCACCTCCTCAAAGAACTCTGTTAAGTTGGTAAGGCACGATCTATCCCACACAAAACCATGTTGCCTATCACTGATAAGCCCATTCTTTTCCAAATATAAATAGATTTTATCCCTCAGTACCTTCTCCAGCAACTTTCCCATCACTGATGTCAGACTCACTGGTCTGTAGTTACCTGAAATATCCCTACTACCCTTCTTATACAAGGGGATAATATGAGCAACCCTCCAGTCCTCCGGCACCTCACCTGTGTTTTAAGATGCTACAAAGATATCTGTCAGGGCCCCAGCTATTTCCTCTCTCGCCTCCCTCAGCAACCTGAGTTAGATCCCATCCAGACCTGGGGATTTGTCTACCATAATATCCTTTAGCCTACCCAACACATCTTCTCTCCTTATGTCAATGTGATCCAGAGTAAGCAAACTTCTATCTCTAATCTCAGCATTCATCACCTCTTGTTCCTCAGTGAACACTGATGCAAAGTAATCACTGAGAAACTCACCCATTTTCTCAGGTTCGACACACCACCTTCCTTCCTTATCCTTTAGTAGACCAACCCTTTCTAGTTACCCTCTTGTTTCTTATATAAGAATAAAAGGCCTTGGGGTTCTCCTTAATTCTGCTCTCCTTAATTCTCCTTAATTCAGAAATGTCCTGAGGCTGAGATGATTGGCACAGTCATTTTCGTTTGTAGGTATGACACCAGAGCTATAAGGTAGCATTGCTCATCAATGCAGTCAAGGTTCTGTTCTGTCATTTTGATGATGTTCAAAGTAGACTGACAGGGTGGCAATAATCTGCTTTGGATTTTTCCTGCTTTTTGTGCAGGAAATTGAGTCACAGCGACATAGAATGTACAGCACGGAACCAGAACCTTCAGTCCAACGCGTCCATGCCGACCAGATATCCTAACCTAACCTAGTCCCACTTGCCAGCACCCTCCAATCACTTCCTATTAGATTGGATTCCTTTCAGTATGGAAACAGACCTTTCGGCCCAACAATTTTACAAGGACCCTCCCCAAAGAGTAACCCACCCGGACCCATTCCTCTACTCTACTATGGGCAATTTAGCATGGCCAATTCATCTGGCCGGCACATCTTTGGATTGTGGGAGGAGACCGGAGCACCCGGAGGAAACCCATGCAGATATGGGGAAAATGTGCAAACTCCACACAGACATTCACCCAAGATGGAAATTGAACCAAGGTCCCTGGAGCTGTGAGGCAGCAGTAATAACCACTGAGCCCCCACCGTGCCGCCTATTCATATACCGGTCTAGATGTCTTTTAAATGTTGGAATTGTACCAGCCTCCACCACTTCCATACACGCACCTTATAGTTCTGGACTCCCTCACCTCAGGGAAAAGGCCTTCTCTATTTATCCTATCCATGCACTTCATGATTTTATAAACCTTTATAAGCTCTCCTCTTAGCATCCAATGCTCTGGGGAAAACAGCTCCAGCCTATTCAACTTCTCCCTATAGCTCACATTCTCCAACCCTGGCAACATCCATTTCTGAACCCTTTCAAGTTTCACAATATCCTTCCGATATCTGCACAATTTTCCACATTGTCAATTAAATGCCAGTGTTGGAGCTGTACTCGAACAGCTTGCACAGGAGCAAGGCCAGTTCTAGAAATCAACCCAGTTTCTTTACTATCTTCAAATAACTGAAATATTGAATCTGTTGTGCCGTTCTGGTGAATCCTTCTGCATCCTTTTTCTGAGGCTCAGAGATTCTTCCTGAAATATGATTTTCAAACTGGCCACAATACTTCCAGGGCTAATCCATTGCTTTTAAAAAATTAACATAATTTCATCAGTTTGAAATGTATGCCATTGTGAATAATGCAAAGGAAAGCACATGCCTCTTAAGTGTTTTCTCAACTTGTTCTGCCATCTTGAATAGTTTGTGTAAACAAATCTCCAGTTCTCTTTCTTCCTGCACTCTCTTTAAAATTATACTATTTAATTTGTATTGCCTCTTCTACCTCATGTAATATCTATTTCTCATATCCTTGTGTTAAATTTCATCAGCACTGTGTCTGCATAAGTCACTAGTTTGTCACTGTCTGTCAGTCAACGTTTATTTTCTCAGGATGAATTTCTCATCAAGGATTGATTAACTGTGTGGGATAGTTTATTTAGAATCGTAAAACACAATACAAGTTAAAAAGCAGTGTTATAGCTAACCAACTGATATCTGTATGCAGGCAGATTTGCAACACTGTGCATATGTAGCACATGGAGTCCCTAAAGGTAAACTCTTTAAAAGACGGAGTATATATATGCAGTAGGCTCCGAAATAAATAGTTAATGTTCCAGAAGGAAACCATTCATTCAAACTCAATGTCATTCTCCATTTTTATTAAACTCTGTCTATGATGTTTATGTATGGCATCAATGAAAGCCGCAAATATTCATTTTTGAGCTCTTATTAAAAGCTTTATTCTCACCTGATTGCACACTCATTGGAAAAAGATTTACACTTCCAATTTACATAGGGATATACAGAATTACTGGTGTGCAGTATAATTAGGTGAAGCAGAGAAAATTGAAAATCTTTATGTGAATGGAGAACATATGACAGCAATATTATGCTAGTGATTTTTAAAAAAATTTACAAACAGAAAATATTCGAAAAACAGCTTCAACAAAGTGTAAACATCAAGTTTTAAATGGTAAGAATATGTCAGGAAAGATACGATGAGGGCAAAATTCAATATTGGTTGAATAGTCACAAAATGGACAATAGCAGACTGACAATCAGTTATGTATCCTGCCTGATTTTTCATTTCAAACATAATGAAAACAAAATGGCAAAATATACTTGTTCTGTGGCCCAATGTGGCAGGATAGATATATGTATTCACTTACCACCGTTGGGCACAACCCAGTAAATCACTTACAGTTCTTTAATGGGTGACTAAGGCACAACCTGAAACATGTATTAAGCCTGTCGCATATGTAAATAAAGATCTAATGTATCTATGTCAATTATTATACCGCAGGTCCAGTTGTGAAAATGGATTTCAAAAGCCTGCAGGACATATTTCTCTACCATTCTTAAAGACAGCACAGGAGACTGCCACTGGAAAAAGTGCTCTTCCCAGCCCCACTTTAAAACTGAAGATCATTGCCAGTGACCACTGGTGACTCCACCAAACTGCACTCACACCAGCCTCAATCACAGATTGCTTCAGCATGTACACTGTTCAGGAGCTTTGTTTGCATCTGACTGAAATGAATTTGCTGCTCATGGAGACCAGTACGATCTGGTTTTTGTACCATGGCAATTACCCACAGGGTGGCATGGTGGTTCAGTGTTTAGCACTGCTGCCTCACAGCACCAGGGACCCGGGTTCAGATTCCAGCCTCGGGTGACTGTCTGTGTGGAGTTTCCAAATTCTCCCCGTATCTGCATGGGTTTCCTCCAGGTGCTCCAGTTTCCTCCCACAGTCCAAAGATGCACAGATTAGGTGAATTGGCCATGATAAGTTGCCCACAGTGTTCAAGGATGTGTAGGTTACGTGCATTAGTCAGGGGTAAATGTAGAGTAATGGGGAATTGGTTTGCGTAGGACCCTCTTTGGAGGGTCGGTGTGGACTTGTTGGGCTGAAGTGTCTGTTTCCACACTGTAGGGATTCTATGATTCTTTCTAATGAATAATCATGTCCAGTATACCACCATTTGTGGTTTTGCTTCTGGCATCAATAAGATGTGCAGCAGATTGCTCTGTGCTTTGGCTGTGATTCAATTTCTTGGCCCTAATGTTTTCCGTAAAAGCTTCATTAAATGCATACTTATTCCATAACTGAGATTTTTTTCTCATGTGTGAAATGCTGAGGTGTAAGTAACAAAAGCATCCAGAGAAACAGCTTATTAATTCTTGTTGACTGGTTGTTAATGTTGGTGAAGTACTTGTTGAGCTTTTCTGAAATACTGATGCAATTGGAAGAAGAGGGACATAGACAAAACTCAAAAAGGAAAATCTTTAAGGTGAAATTGCATAGCAGCTATAAAACCTAGAAGGAAATTCAGTTGACTTCTGTTACTGATGTGCCAGATTCCTGTCAGATTTTCCTCTTTCCCTAATCTTTCAGATAGTAAAGACCAAAATCTGCCACATGTATTTTGTTCATGTCTGGAATCATAGACTGGTACAGCACAGAGGAGGCCATTTAGCTTGCATCAACTCTAAAAAGATTACTATTAATTTGAAAGAAAATGGGCAACTAGACATCTCTGCAGCTTTTGATATGTTGTAATATATATTATTGAGAAGCTTCTGCCAATCCTCTTAACAGCTTCACCAGTATCCAATAGCTCATTATCCTCCGTACTTTTAACAAAGAACGAAGAACCAAAAAGAGATCGGACAAAGTCTAGAGAAAAGAAAAGAACTAAAGAGAAAAGAATACCTCATAACATCCCCAGAAATCTTTTGTAATATTATATAACTTTTTAACACATTTTTTTGTTGGTCTTTATCGATGTATCGAAATTTTAAAGATTGTTACAGTCTTAACGAGAATAATATGTTGTTAGTTCAAGCCATTTATCTGTGGTTAAAACTTATTTGTTTGTAATAAATAGTAATTCTTGTTAAGTCCAGGGACTGACTAGCATTATTGATAAGGTAAAAACAATGACTGCAGATGCTGGAAACCAGATTCTGGATTAGTGGTGCTGGAAGAGCACAGCAATTCAGGCAGCATCCGAGGACAGGCAAAATCGACGTTTCGGGCAAAAGCCCTTCATCAGGAATAAAGGCAGAGAGCCTGAAGCATGGAGAGATAAGCTAGAGGAGGGTCGGGGTGGAGAGAGAGTAGCATAGAGTACAATAGGTCAGTGGGGAAGGAGATGAAGGTGATAGGTCAGGGAAGAGAGGGTGGAGTGGATAGGTGGAAAAGGAGCTGGGCAGGTCGGACAAGTCCGGACAAGTCAAGTTGCTGGAGGTTAGAAACTAGGATGAGGTGGGGGAAGGGGAAATGAGGAAACTGTTGAAATCCACATTGATGCCCTGGGGTTGAAGTGTTCCGAGGCGGAAGATGAGGCGTTCTTCCTCCAGGCGTCTGGTGGTGAGGGAGCGGCGGTGGAGGAGGCCCAGCACCTCCATATCCTCATTGATAACCTGAGTCCATCAGGCAGCTAAATTAAGGACCTTAAGTACTTTAATTAAACCTTTAACTTCTGTGGCAATCCTAGGGTTAGTGGGGTAGTGCATTTTCCCAAGTGGGTTGTGACAAAATTGAGAATCATTATTAAATTTTTGTCATTCTTATTCTTGTGGAACCACCAGCGATCTCTGGAGGCTGCTCACTCCAGTTCTAACTGACTGATTTTGCAGCTGTCATTCCATCTGAAATCCAGTTTTCCCTGATTTGAAGAATAACCTTTTTTTTTCATCTGGACTCTCATTTTTGAAAGTTCCTGATGGGAAGAATCCGTCAATGACTTTCACATACAAGGAACTAAGCTACAGTTAACTTGACAGCTATAAATTAAATGATGTCAGTGCATGCTGTGACATTATATGATGAGTGGCTGCATGGGCTGACCTTGGTCTGTCTGGACTGATATTGGTGTTTTCAGAGGGTAGGCTGTCTTGGGGGATTTCACTGAGATTAGCTGCAACAGGGGGAACTGATCGATAGAAGTAAGGGACAAGCTGAAAATCACCAGTGGGAATAAAAAGACAGCTGTTAGTGGGTTGGATGATGGTTGCATGCACCTACCTGAAGGGGAACATCTTGGCAGTAAATCAAGATGTAAAAACATTTCTATCTCGAGAATTATACTGAATAGCTTAAAAGTTTGATCATGATCAGTCACTATTTAAGATAACATTATATGGAGTTAGACATGTTAGCTATACTCTCTACATGACAGATTTTATATTCTGACCTGTATGTAAAATAGTACATTGCCAAATGTAGTGGCATTAACCATGTACGTTTCTAGTTAGCCATTAACATTGCACCTTTCAATTCACCGCTTCTAAATGCAAATAGTGCATTAAATCATTCAAATCACCAACAGCAACAATCACAATTAACCAGCTGAGAATCATTGCACACAGGACAATAATATATGAAAATCATATTGATTTCATCTTGGAGAATTCAATGGGCAGGACTGTCTTGAATTTGGAAGTAGACTTAGAATTCTTAACATAAAAGATGTCGTAATGGTTGAATGCAATCTCTAGCTATAAAAGAACATAACATAACAAAAAAAAACAAATATTCAGTAACCAAGGAAAAGATTCTACTTCCCCACAACAAAATGCGAACCCGGCACCTAAATGGACTGTCTGGAACTAGTAATAAGAGGGAATTGTTCTAATCATTTTTTTATTTCACCTATTTTTCTAATCAACCTGTTCAGAGATGATATGACACACCTCTAGAACAGGTGGGAATTGAACCCAGGTCTGCACTGCATTACAAGAAGACCCTTGGGAATAGATCTATTGTGATTGTAATGAGATCAGCCAGCTGGATATCATAGAATACATGTTCTCTGATTGGGACTGTTAACCTAGTCCATTCAGGGAGCCCTGGCTGACATTAAAAGCTTGAGTATCAGAGATACCGACATTCTAGCACCAGACTCTGTATGAGGTAATATTAAAGTCAGGACTGTTCATGTGTAAGTAAAGTGTGACTAGGTGACGGGATATCAGCCTGTGTGGAGATATTTCAATTTCTATAGCCTTAAAAACATAGTGGAAGCTATAGGTACTGAGTTGCAAGTAATCACAACAAGCAGTAATAATTATCTTCATAAAATCTATATAAAAGTTTATAGAAATATGAAAATCTGGTCACCTGAAATCTTGGAAGTAAAATCATAACAGTACATCCATTATTTAACAAAGAAAAAAATGGGGATTTCTCACTTACATTGTTGCTCTCAATCATGAAGGTACTAACTCTTGTTTCCTGAACTGTAGAAACCCTCTAGCACCTTACCAAGGTAGTATGCACGCAGCTAGGAAGTTAACTTTAATCTGCTATTAACCACAAAAACATTCAAGCAAGCTTGCGTCTGTCCTCTCAAAACATTCGCATACAGAGAACCTCTTTTGACAGAGTTGAAAAATAGCAAATGACATTTAATGTCTAAAAGGTTAATAAGAGAAGTCAAATATGTTATACTGTATACAGATTTGTTTAGTGAGCACAAAGATTATATGTGTTAACTAATTTAATCTGACAACCAAATGCTGCAAACAAGTAAAGATAAACTTGTGATTCAACAAGGCTGATTTTAACACGTAACCATCTGATTCAGCTGTTGGCTTATTAAGAACTGCAAGTTTCAAAGGGCAACTGACAGAGTATGCACTGTGCATGATCCCATCTGGTTTTACTGAATGATGAAGCTGAAAATGCCAAAAATGGTTAAAGCAGGAAGCGTCCACCTCTCACTCAGCACAAAGACAGAAGGCTAGTGCTATCAGTGGCTTCTCTCTGCACCATTACTCCCTCACAGAGCTGACTACCTACAGCTATGTTAGGTTTCCAGTCCACCTAGCATTGTGCTGAATTGGAGTTGAAGAGCTTCAACAGTATCTTGAAACCTCATCGACATTTTTTAATATTTGTTCTTGAGATATGAGGATAACTGGAGAGGCCAGCATTTATTACCCATTCCTGATTGCTCTCAAGAAGGTGATGGTGACCCATCACCACCTTCTTAATCGTTGCCATCCATGTGATGCAGGCACACCCAGAGACTGTTAGATAGGGAATTACAAGAATAAGCCTATCCAGAGAATGTGTGTCACTTTTTAATCCTGTGGTTGCCGACATGTACTACTCTGTCTCCCAAGAGGAAGGAATACCTGAAGTGTTGTCAACTCCCTCATGCTCCTTTCACCTGATGCTGAGCACCCAAGGCTATAGTGGTGGAGTGCACATCCGTGCATACATCTGGTAGATACTGAGTATTTTGAATGACCTGAATCCCCAAAACAGAAGCCAACCTTTTCCATAGAGATAGCCAAGGAACTAGAACTGATGCATTGGTGATTTCTTCCATCTTTCATTCCAGCTTGCCAACTGCCCCTGGCAAACCTCCCAATGTTCCTGTACCTGTCTCTGCAGGTTGACCAGATCACTTTTCACTGACAGCAGAGATGTGTCATCTGCAAGGGGCTGAGTGAGTCTCCAGCAGTTCTCTGAAGAGATGTGTCAGTGATGTGCTCACCAGATTGTGTCTCCAAATCTAATCCAGACAGAATATCCACCAAAGTGAAAATTACAGAGCTGATGGAGGCTGCAGGTGAATACTTTGCTGGTAAATCCTCTGAGACTTTATTAGCTTCTTCCTCTGAGAGTTGCTGCTGTGGGTTTCCAGGGCAGTGTTTGTCCTGGTGGAGGTTCACTAAAATTGGAAAAATCCAGCCTCTTGAACTTGCTTTCCAGTAAAGTAACCTGGCTTCCTCTAATCTCAAACAATCCAGCCACCCCGGTTTGGTTTCAGGCAGACTTCAAATGCCTGTCCCCTTTTCAATTTACCCAACATTAAAAACACTGTCCCAAAGCATATTGTTTTATAAACCTCATAATTGTGAGGCCTTGTCCTCCTAGGTGGTAGAAGTTGTGGAGTTGCAAAGTGCTGTTGAAGGAAGCTTAGTGACCTATCGCAGTGACAGTGGATTCGTACATGGTCTGCACTACAGGCACCATTCATTTGAAGCGAAGGGGTGAATATCAAAGTATGTGGTTGGGATACCAATCAAGCATACTGTTTTGCCTGAATGGCATTGAGCCTTTTGAATGTTGTTGAAGCTGCACTCATCCAGACAAGGCCAGGGAGAGAGACTATGGGCCCATCTGCTTCATCTGCTTCTGGACCCTACATTGCTCCTTATTGGTTTGCAGGCAGCTGAACAGCTTGGAGCACCACCAGCTGAGGATACCTCTCTGTTCTCTGCAGAGAAAGTCACTTCAAGCCTGAAGAGAACCAATTTACTTTTTCTTCCAACAGCTGCTATAAATAGTGATCATTTTCTTTCTCTCTAATCTTGAAGCCTCCTTCTACTCCCCACTTTACAGCCTCTCTATTACCCTCCCCAACCACCCTGCAACTTCCCTTTACACCAATCTCTTGCAACCCCCCATCCCACTATACATCCCTTGCAGCCTTCCTTTCCATCTCGAAGCCTATTGCATTCTCCTTCAATCCAATCAATCGCACTTTCAGTCTCCATCACTTCTTCCACTCACTTCTAGGCTTCTTCTTCACAATTCCTATCTCTCTTGTAGCCTCCTTCACTACTTACACATGCACCACACCAGCCTCAGCAAAAGGTGCCTTCTCCTAGTTTCAGTTCCTGCACTGCAGCCTCAGAAAAAGGCAGCCCTTGCCAAGCCCTGGTGTTGAGCAAAATGCTCCAAGTTCAAGGCTTCTAGCCCGCAGCGAAAAATGGCCCAGGCTCAATCTACTCCAACAATCCCCTCACTGCTACCATTGCTTTCCTACAGTTTCTTTCCTATGTTTACTGCTGATAGGCTCACTAGTGAATCTCACAGCAACAACTACATGAGAGAAATATCCTGTGGCCAGAGGAGT
The DNA here is from genome assembly GCF_037043375.1 of Chiloscyllium plagiosum. Lineage (NCBI taxonomy): Eukaryota > Metazoa > Chordata > Chondrichthyes > Orectolobiformes > Hemiscylliidae > Chiloscyllium > Chiloscyllium plagiosum. Next base: position 31,831,698 of record NW_028270149.1, on the reverse strand, counting down.
TATCTTTCACTGATTCTACTCATGGAGGTAACTTTTCACTAATTGGTCACCCCCGTGACTGAATTTTACAAATCCTAGGGTTTGGGGCCTTGCATGTATTTTGAGCCATTGGTGACTCCTGTACTCCTTTAGTGGAATACCAACTCCATGGGAGGGATGGTGCATGGTCAAGGGAAATAACAAAGACAACTTGCACCCTGATTGTCAGAAGCAATGGACACAGGTACTCAGGCTCCCCCACCACACAATCAGATCATGAGCATTGGTTAATGCCCTGGAGCAGTGCACCCACCTTGCACTTGTTTGTGAGCATGTTGAGCCCACTGAGATAGAATCCAGTGCAGCCTGATCCCATGCCTGACAAAGGCTAGGGCCTGTTATTATCAGCTTATGCACTCCTTCTTGCATCCACCCCACTCCCAGGCCCTGTATCCTAGACAAATGGAGATGACCGCTTCACCATCTGAGGAGTTGCTAACTGTACAAACTCCTGTTTCACCATCAGTGGATATTTCCATTTCTGACCTTATGTTGGAGGTATGGTCCATGATAAATTCTCTCAGTGGTAGGAAGGCATTCCATCCTTAATTACTTATTACTTGTCTGGAGTAAATTCCGGCCTTTCAACATCTTGATAAATGGATGTCCTTTGAATAAACTTTGCCTTGGTAGTCCAGGGCAAAATAGAGCTGATATGTGTGGAAGAACTGGTAAAACTCATGTTTTCACAATCCTTTCCTTTGCTTCTTGCTGGTGAATTCATCTCTGATGTTGAAATTGTTATTATGTAATTAATCAATTTTTATCTCAGTGGAGCAGTCCGAAATGTTCCATCAAAAGGAAATTAGGAGATGTTGTCTTATCGCATTGTTTTCATTACTATCCTGAAACATTTTTATAATTTTTTTCTCATCATGCTTTACTGCATACAGATCTTCTTCCTCACACTCACTCTGTCTCTGCTCTTGCACACACCAGGGCTCTTTTTCTGTCATTCTCACTATTGCCTTTAAAACATTCCTCAAATTGTTCTCACTTCCTCACAACATCTCACATCACAAGCCATGCTTAGTCTCTGTGCTGCCTACTCCCTTTTTGGGACTCCTCACCACCTATTGGTCCTCTGCACCAGCACAAACAGCTGCACCACCCATTTTCATGTCACTCAATCCCTCCCTTTCTCTTAGGCCAGGAGAGAACATCCCACAATAAGGCAGGAAGAACCCTGATGGGTTCAGGGGTGCCCAATATCAGGCTCCTCACCCACTATGGATCCAGGCTCTTGCAGAAAATAATTGGGACTACTTCTGTAGGAATGCCAAGACATTCATGTCCCACCAAGAGCAGTGCGGCAGTTGTCACAGTTAACCCTGCTGTCAGTGTCCTTCAGTGCACACCAATTCTAACCATTGACTGTGACACATTCTCTCCCTTATGTCTTGCAGGTACTAGTGTGATAACGATGACATCAGTAGAGAAACATACTGCTCCACCATAACTCACTCTCCAACCATGAGGAGTGTCCAAGCCACGCTTGCTGGAAAGCAGGTATCTGTTCTACCCCAGGTAGGAGAGATACTATGGTGTTGGCAAGCAGGGACTTTGTCCATATGCACAGGGAGGAACAGGAGCACAGGCAAATATGTGGGACATAATTGTGGGTGGGTTGAAGAGTCAAGTCCAGCCCTCCAGGATCTGCTTGAGAGACTCACACTCCTGCACTCGTTACCACAGCATTCTTCCTCAGGCTGCAAGCCATGATGACAGGGTGATGGGATCATGACATGCGCTCCCTCACACAGAGACAGGGCGATGCCAAGAGGAAGTAGACACCGGTTCCTCAAAAGTCTTCTCTCAGGACACTGCAGAGATGGGCAGGAGCTCCATTTCCACACTGCCTGCACACACACACAACCCCCCCACTATCCACCCCCCCCACCTTCAAACGTTGGAAATTGACAGTAAGGATGATCCTTTTGCCTCTTGCCAGAGTACACTCGCGTCATATACAAATGCCCCAGTTGCCTGACCACCCCAGTGTGGAAACTGGGCGAACAGTAAGATGTAGTGAGGGGGTGAAGAAGGGAAATCAAAACTTTAGCTGGTGCTTTGGTAGCACAGGAGAGAACATATTGTGTATAAGGTATTATGTTTGAATACAGTTAATTGATTTTTCATTACACCCATTTGTTTAAATCTCTGTGTAACCCCAAATGTAACTGTGCCAGCATGATGCCTTATATAATGTCCATGGGTCAATATTTGTGTTGAGTCTGCTGCAGCAAGATTAACAAGGCATATTCAAGAGAATGGGTTTTACTGGAACAATTGCTTCTTGTAGTTAAAGATCCCTTTTGGTTTCCCTGGTCTCTGTGTGCAAAGGCATTGCAGTGAATGAAGTGGTCAGTGATGTGTGAGGAGGAAGGTATATAGCTGACAGGAAGCCAATGCACTCAGATTGCCAGAGATTCAGGGGCCCACAGATGAGTGATTCTTGTTGTTGACCTCAAAAGAGCCTTGCATTGTTCAATCTTGCAGCCCTCTCCCTCACAGTTTGAAACATTTAACACATCCACTTTGGGAGTGGTCATAGCCATTTTCTTCCCCATTGCATACATTTGATTTCGGGCACAATGGAAGGTGGCAGCAGAGAGTCTTTGGCCAGTGATTTCCATCCTCCATCTCTATGTGTCAGTGAGGTCCCCAACATCTTGGTCCCCTTCCTAGTAGCCCTTCATATGGTCCCCAACTAATCCATCTACATGAGGCTGCACCTACCCACCTTTCCCATCAACACCTCACCATGCTAGGTGTGGTCATATCGTCCCCCTCTTAAAGCCATTTTTCTTCTCACCCATGAACTAACCCCTTTCCTGCGTGTTCCCCTTCCCATTTGTGCTTTGCCATTTCCCTTTTGTACAAATTCATCTCTCCACCCCATCGCTTCACCACTGTCATTATCTCTCCCCACACACCAGACCACAGCTTTCCCATCTCCACAAATAGGTTCCTGTGTATTGTTCTTGTGGAAGCACTCCTTCCCCATCTCCCACCCCCCACCCCCACCCCACCAACCCCACCCCCTTGTCCTCTGTGCCCACTAGTCTTTCCCTTTGGTACTTCTGGACAGACTAATGGACTTACTACAGTCCACCTCCTTAAGCAGCTTAACCAGACAGAAGAGGTGAAAGTGAAGACAGCAGATACTGGAGATTAGAATCAAGATTAGAGTGGTGCCGGAAATGCACAGCAGGTCAGGCAGCATCCAAGGAGCAGGAAAATTGACGTTTCAGGCAGGAACCCTTCATCAGGAATCATGAGGGCTCCTGTCTGAAACGTCGATTTGCCTGCTCCTCGGATGCTGCCTGACCTGCTGTGCTTTTCCAGCACCACTCTAATCTAGACACAAGAGGCCCCCGGACTGATGGCTGCGTGCCTCCCAAACCATGATGGCTCTTCCCCTCCGAGACTCACTGCAAAGGAGTCAGTCAACATACTGTGACCCGCTCCACAGATTGCAGAGGCACAGCCATCTTGACCCAGAACCCTCTCTTCTGGATTGTTGGTGATAGCTATTCACTTGGATTGGTATTGGATACTGCCCTTGGCTTACAGTGCCAGGACCTTCCTGACTGATGGGTGCCTCCATTGATATTAATGAGGAATACTCTCCAAAAGCTTTCAGATACAGCTGCTACTTGTTGCACATGTTGTGTGGTTTGCTGTTCAAGCTGCTTAGACACGGCGTAGGTGTGAGATCGATGTAGCGTGGTGCCATACAGCAAGATGCACTCCCCTTTGTCTGAGACCAGGCAAGGCAAGCTACCTGGTTGTGTGACTGCATCAATTGACTTGGCATGCAAGGCAGGGATGCTGCAGGCTTGCAGTTTAATGCAAAGTGAGTGAATGCTAAGAGAGCAAGCTGGCAGCCCTGAGGTGCAGCCTGGTCCAATCCATCAGCTGAGTGTCTGTTTGTCTGCAGTGTCCTTGAAGCAGCCTTTCAATGCCAGTTGCTGTTTTATTTTGTAATGCAGGTCTGTGTTTCCAAAGTTCTTATAAATCTACTGCAGAGGTGCCTTGAGGAATCTGAGGAATTGGCAAATATCAGATGCCAACCAGCGGATGAGCAGTGTGGGTAACTAATGTCTATGGATTGTATGACTGTTATGAGATTCTATTTCATTCTGAACAACATGGAGTTCCTTCACAGCCAGTGGTGAGCTGAAGTCACCAGGTAACTGTTCTATCGTCCATATCAAGAATTCTTGGCATCTAGTTTGCTCATGGCAGGTGGGAGGATGGAAGGTGCATATTAGTGAGGTGAGATGTGCAATTAATAAGGTCATTAGCACGCAACAATCCCTCTTGTCAACAACTTGCCATTCCCTAGGAGGAGAAGAAAATAGATATCTTTCTTCGGGCTGAAGGATCAAAAGGTATGGGGTGAAAGTGGGAGCAGGGTAATGAATCGGATGATCAAACATCTTCATATTAAATGGCTGAACAGGCTCAAAGGGTTGAATGGCTTAGTCCTGTTCCTATATTTTATGCTTCGATGTTTCTAGCAGAAATCTTACTTCAGCACCCAGAACTTGCTCAAAAGATGCAATGAATTGCTCCCAACTTCAAGGTCAGCTTCATTGGACTTGTTGCCACATTTTGCTCCATAGCCCACATCAATCAGGCTCCTATAATGTTCTACCCCATCATTTAATTAAAGTGCTGACAGCCCCAGCACACTAATGGTGTTGTGGAAATCCCTGCTTCCTCCTCCCTCTACCCTGTCGCTCCATCAGAAGGACTTACCCTCTGGAATGGTTTTGCGAACACGTAAATTAATGTATCGCAATACGATATCTAGATGAGCAGAACAGACATAAGAGTGAGACAGTGTGGCAAAAGACAGCATCCCAGTAGTAGAAATCTATCGTTTTCCAGTAGTTCAGACAATAGCACGTGAAAATGATACCACAAAGGGAGCTTTACTCTGTATCTGATCATTTTGTACTAAACCTGACATAAATAACATGCCCTTCCATCTGGGTATTGATGCCAGAAGTATTGTGTCATTTACAAAGCAGGCTTCCCCATGCTGTGTAGTAAGCTCCAATGACTTGAAGAACAGGTGTTGGGAGCCATGCCAGCAATAAAATTACCTTAGGGGATGGGATTTTTGGCCAAACATTGGTTTGCAAATTATTGGTGCTTGTTTTTAAAAAGCAAGCCTTCTTCCAGTGTTTGGATTTTTATTCTTGTTGAATCTGTAATGGGATGCAGGGACTATATGTGGATAACTACCATGTTCAAGACACAGAAGTTTATACGTAGAAAATTCAACAAAGAAGAGTAGCACTCCTTGGAGTAGCAGGTTATCTTCTAAATGCATATGCAAAAGCTATGTGAATGCATATACAGTAGTAGCAAAGTGACCAGGGCCTCTTCAGTTCACAGGATCTGTGCACAAGAAAGAGAGTTTTATTGGAAACAGAAAGTTTGCCAGAGAGTTATTGACATTTTCATATTTTCTAAATATTGAAGTAGGGTATTCCTGGCATGAACGAAGAAACTTCCGAGGAGGTACCATGGAAAGCATCAAAATAATAATTTCCCTTTTACAATTGCAGAAACTGCAGGACACATGTACTGGATGAGGTGCATGAATAAGTTTCCTATGACATATAAAGTTTGAAAGATGGGCTCTGCTGCCAGTAAACAGTTCTGTGGAATGGGCTCAGAGATGGCTGTCTAGATACTCTGCTAATTTTTAAACGTTGAATATTCTTTGCACGCTTCCAGGAAATGGCTGCAAACTACTACTGTGAATGAATGTATACAGGCAATAGACAGCCATATTTCAACCATTCGGCCCAATATAAAGGGTAATTCTTAGTATATTTGGCCCAAGTTTATGGAAAGATAGAAGTGGCAGGGTTCAAAGGTGTTTTACAAGTATCCTTCTCCTTCTTTCATTTTTATACTTGTTCAGGAACACACAGATTATGCAGGAGTAGACTGGCACAAACCACATTGGCTCTTTTGTGAGGCTTTTTTATTCCCTGTGAGGCATCTCTTTAATTTATTTCATCTGTTAGGGAGTTTTGAGAAGATTTGAGAAGATGAGAAGCAATTATCCCAACATCCACAAATGAAGCTGCATTAGAACGTCATTTCAACGAGCCACTGCAGCATAGAGGAACTACGCAGAGCAGAGGAAAATCACCAATACAGTGTATTCAAAAAGAACAGGTACCCAATGAACACAGTCCACCAAGTTCTCAGCAACAAACTCCAACAAGCAGACAAAACACATTCAGAAACCCTAGCCAGTTCCCCCCACATCAAAGACATTTTGGAAATGACTGCCAGACTAATCAGACTCTTGGCATCATGGTAGCCCACAAACCTACCAACACACTTAAACAGCAGCTAATGAACTTGAAAGACCATAAACAGACAACAAGCAAAAGTAATGACATTGACAAAATACTTTGCTAGAACTGTAACAAACACTACATTGGACGACCAGGCAGAAAACCAACCACCAGGATACATGGACATCAACTAGCCACAAAAAGACATGACCCTTCAACTGGAACAACACATCCATCCTAAGATAAGCCAAACAGAGACATGCACAGAATTCCTAGAATCATGGCATTCCAACCAGAACTCTATCAACAAACATATTGACTTGGATCCCATTTACCACCCCTTCAGAAAAAGAACAGGAAATGACATCACCATAGGAAATGACATCACCAGCCCATGGAAACCGAAACACATAAATAGAAAGAGGGCCATGTCACCAGTGCATCATCCAGAGGCTCACTGATGATGTTACCTAGCAGGGTGACGAAATGTCTGAAAACAAACCTTTCAGCTCAGCAAGCAAACCTACATCCATTATTTAATCTTTCACGTGCAGCATCACAAACAATGAATTTATGAAGAAAACACAGGATGAAGCACAAATGAAATGAAGATCAGAAAATGGAGACAAATAAGCAGAAACAGGCTTCCTCACCCACAAGTCACAGATATACAGGTATTCTGCCATTAATATGCTGGCAGGCCCACTTCCAGAAGAAAGTTTAGCCAGAGTACTGACCATATGCAACTAGCCAGTATTTGCAAAACTTAGAATACAATGTCAAACATGAAATCTGATCTTGTTATTGGGCAACACTTGCTGAATAATTTGAATGTGTCAAGAATTTCACCACTAATTTAAGCTCTGAATATTTGTTTGAAGCTACATATCATGTGCACAGACTTGTCTGCCAAAGGAAAAAAAAACACATGTTCAAGATGTAGGTTTGCTCGCTGAGCTGGAAGGTTCATTTCTAAACGTTTCGTCACCCTATTAGGTAACATCTTCAGTGGACCTCCAGGCGAAGCACTGTTGATGATTCCTGCTTTCTATTTATATATTTGGGTTTCTTGGGGTTGGTGATATCATTTCCTATGGTGATATCACCACCCAGCTCAGTGAGCAAACCTACATCCAGAACCTCAAACTGAGCTAAAAATCTTCTCAATGCTCAATAACACATGTTCCATTCTGGTACTTCTTTTATGAGATACATTAGTGCCCTGGTACATTATCCAATACCTTGCAATATCTCAACCAATTAGAGATGCATTTCCAGCCAATCAGCACAATTTTCTCATCCAGTATAAACTCTCACTCTTTTTGAAATTTTGCTTTTTTGTGTCTGTTTGGTTAAGTGCAAAACAAAAACAATATGTCATTTTTTGGAAATACTTAAGTTCTGCACGATCATGTGGTGACCTGGTTTATATACAGGGGAACCTTGATTGTCCGAACGATTGGCCAACTAGCTAAGTATCGTGTGGATAATTGGTTATTCAGTTAATCGATTAAATGCCTTTCCTCTGGGGATCGGAGTTTTTAGTCTGCTCCCCATTCAGGAGACTGCAGCAGCACACAGCGTGCAAGACCCCACCCCCAACACGGCCCACCCACCAGCCCCTGAACCCCAAACCCCTTCCAACAACCACCTGTCCCCCAACCTGGTCCAACACCGTCCCCCCAACCGCATCTAACCCCGTCCAATACTGTCCCCTGCCTCAACTGCATCCAACCCCGCATCCAACAACTCCCCCTGCCCCCAACCCCATCCAACACTACCCTCACCTGCCACCCAACCCCTCCTCCTGCCCCCCCAAAACCACCCAACACCGCCCCTCCCCACCCATTTCCACGCCGCACCTCCGGTTTAGCCAGACTGTACACCAACACACACACAAATCTTTGTACTGCAACCTTTTGACAGGTTCCCCTTTTGCCCTGTACCGGACAGTGTTTGAGAGATTATCTAGGGAAGGGCGGGGTGGTTAGGGTACATCCCTCTGTTGAACTCGAGGGAAAGTGTGTGGAGAGAGACAGGGCGGGAGGTCAGTCATTTGGAGATGGTGCCTGGTTAATCACTGTAAACAAAAGACACGATCACTGCAGGAAACACGTCTTTGATGTAATGTTTCTAATCGGGACCTCGAGATCTCCTTTGGATAATCCGATTTTCGGATAATTGGTATTTGGATAATCGAGGTTCCTCTGTATTTTACCATCTTGCTTACGTTAGGGACTTTATTCCTTTTCTTCAGTTTGTCCATCACATCTATTCTGATGATGGCATCAGTGTAACCCAAGTGTTCTTACTTTTCTATGCCACAATAGTTGTCAGGACCCTTCACATGGGTCATCTACTCACAAACTACCTTGCTGCCCCAACAACCATGCTAGCAATCCTTGCCCTCACTATGCATACACTAACTTTTATCAGCAGATAACCTTTCATGATGTAAAAAGGCCATCTTGGGTCCGATAACATTGGCATCCTCTGTAAGGTCATTCTGCGCCACATACACCAGGCCCTTTATGTTGACTAGAATTTTTCTGTAGGCACAAATCTGAAACAAAAAGCATTCAGACCTTCACTTATACAAAAGCTGAGGTTTTTGTACACAATACATGTTGTGATCGAAACATTAGACCGCAAGAACCAAACCTAAGGCCCTTAAAAAGAATGCTAAAGGTCGATAACTTGAAAGCTGTGTGATAATGTTATTACAAATGTAACTGTAGAGTGAGAAAGTACAGAAATGCTCTTTATAACACCCATTAAATTTGTCCTTGCTAAAAAGCTCTTGCTCAGTCTTTGCTATCCCTTTGCTGTTTTGAAGGTTCCCAGGGATTCTTCTCTTACATTGTAGTGATTGCCTAAATATAAACTTTTAGTAATAGATGCTAGCAGTAATACATTACCAAGGTGGTCCTTTCAGTGCATGTAAATGATAGTCAGTACTAATCAGGAATGTTGTACATTCAACTGAGTGAAAACATTATATACTGTATAAGACACTTTGTGAAGTCAACAGAAATTGAAAAGCCAAAATTATCATCAATCTGCATTGAATTATTCTCATCAGTTAAATAATTTATCTGGTAACTGAACATATTTTCTTCTTTCTTTGTACAAAGCTTACACTGTACAATATGCATTGATTATTGTCATTTTCACACCTGGTATTGCTTTTAATGGAGGAAAAAGTCCTAGAAGTATCTGACTATGTTTGGAATTATAGAATGGCTCATTTGTATCCAATTTAAATGGTAGCACAATAACTCTGTGTACAACCTAAAGCAAATGATGCAATTCTACTATTTAAACTGAAACTGTAAGACTCAAATGTTAAATTAAATCCCACATGTACATTTCAAACACCCAAGCAAGAGTCTTGTTCATGAAAATTGATTGGGTCAGTTTTTCAATTGCAGGAGCCACTGAGTATGGCTGTGACATTTATTGACTAATGCATTCCTGGAAATCTCCACAGGATCCTGATGCTTCCAAATTGTAAGGAAAATTTTAAAGAAAAAGCTGGGGAGAGGATCCAGGAAGACATTTGTGATATTTAGCCAGCTAACCAATCTTAGTAATTTGTATTTGCCACTTCTACCAGTATGTGGTACTGTGCAAGGGGTGTTTCATGTTGCTCCCTGCCTTCTTCATCTTTATTTTGGGTCTATCTGGTGGTAAGACCATTAGACATACGAGCAGAAATCAGGCCATACAGCCCATCAGGTCTGCTCCACTATTTAATCATGAGTGATAGATTTTTCAACCCCATTCTCCTGCTTTCATAGAACATAGAACATATAACAATACAGCGCAGAACAGGCCCTTCGGCCCTCAATGTTGTGTCGACCCGTGAACTATTCTCAGCTCGTCCCCCTACACTATCCCATCATCATCCATGTGCCTATCCAAGGATTGTTTAAATCGCCCCAATGTGGCTGAGTTAACTATGTTGGCAGGTAGGGCATTCCACGCCCTTACCACTCTCTGAGTAAAGAACCTGCCTCTGACATCTGTCTTAAATCTATCACCCCTCAATTTGTAGTTATGCCCCCTCCTACAAGCTGACATCATCATCCTAGGAAAAAGACTTCCTCCGTCTACCCAATCTAATCTGATCATCTTGTATGCCTCTATCAAATCCCCTCTTAGCCTTCTTCTTTTCAATGAGAACAGACCTTTCCTCTTAGCCTTTCCTCATAAGACCTTCCCTCTAGACTAGGCAACATCCTGGTAAATCTCCTCTGCATCTTTTCCAATGCTTCCACATCCTTTCTGTAATTGGGTAACCAGAATTGTACATAATATTCCACATGCGGTCACACTAGCGTTTTGTACAGTTACAGCATGATATTGCGGCTCCGGAACTCAATCCCTCTACCAATGAAACCTAACACACTGTATGCCTTCTTAACAGCACTATCAACCTGGGTGGCAACTTTCAGGGATCTGTGTACATGGACTCTAAGATCCCTCTGCACATCCACACTACCAAGAATCTTTCCATTGACCCAGTACTCTGCCTTCCTGTTATTCTTCCCAAAGTGCATCACCTCACATTTATCTGCATTGAACTCCATTTGCCACCTCTCAGTCCAATTCTGCAGTTTATCCAAGTCCCCCTGCAACCTTTAACATTCTTCCAAACTGTCCACTACTCCACCGACTTTATTGTCATCTGCAAATTTACTAATCAATCCACCTATGCCTGCGTCTAAGTCATTATAAAAATAACAATAGTGGTCCCAAAACAGATCCTTGTGGCCCACCACTAGTAACCAGACTCCAGTCTGAATATTTTCCACCAAGCACTACCTGCAGCCTTCTTTCAAAAAGCCTGTTTCTAATCCAAACTGCGAAATCAGCCTCAATTCCATGGCTCTGCATTTTCTCCAGCAGCCTACAATATCAAAGACTGATCAAAGGCTTTACTGAAGTCCATGTATACCACATCAACTGCCCTACCCTCATCTACATGCTTGCTCATAATAAAAGCATATATTGCAGGATACCAATAAGTACAACAACAATTTGGTCAGACATGATTACTAGTACCTTGGGGAGCTGGTACAGATATATTTGCTCCCACTGTAATCTAGGATGGAATTCCTTGCCTCCATCCAGAGAGTGTGTGTTATCTGTAAATTGGATAAAGCCAATGGAACATGAACATTAACCACTTCTAACAACACTTGCCACCAGTTAACATGTTAAGTTCCTTAAGGCATTTGTTCACACTCTAAAGGGGGCCAACTGGTGATTTCCAATTTGGAAAACACCAAATCCCAGCAATCTGCTGCACATTTTATTTTTAAAACAAGTTTTATTTTTGCCAACAGGTGTTTTGCTGTGCGAACAGACGCAGTCTTATTCTGTCCTTTTGAATTGCTGCTTCCTCTCTTGTGTAAGGGAGCAGCAGGCTCCAGCTCGGCTGGCTTCTGCCTTTAACCTTCCTGTCTCAACGGGCCAAGCCATGCAGACCTCAGTGATGTTGTTTGTTTCTCTATCTTTGACTATCCTGTCTCAACAGACAAATATAATTCAGTGACATCGCTTGTTTGTCTACTTCTGAAGATTTATTTTTTAGTTCTGCCTTTTTAACAGTGCAGATGTTCCTCATACATGGCAGAAGGTTTTTAATTCTTGACATGTTCAAGGAATTTTTGTATGTGAGGGCAATTAATGTTGTTTTCAGCTTCCTCCTTTAGACAGCTTATTATTCACCTTAAAGCTCCTTTTCTATCATTTTTTCTTCTACTTAAATAGCGAATGCCACAAGCCCATTGAATTGCAGAATAGGAAATTAATTATCAGCATCTCTGTACACACAAACAAATAGATTTTGACTAGGAATTATTTGCTCACAATCCGGAATAACAATGCTGACTAGTTTATCTCCTCAGTAATTATGAACAGCTGCAAAATCTCACGTCCCAACTTTTGCCCCTGCTAAGTTCAACCAACTAACTGAACGTTGAGGCCACCTTCAGCCCACTTCATGCATTATCAGTATTGTGTCAAACACAAGTGCAGCCCAGGGATGGGACTCAACAATTATCCAGACATTAGATTCAAAGTTCAAGTATCACCCTTCTGAAATCTTCTTAGAATCTGACTGTAAATAAATGATTTCATGACGTGCACTAAATATAACTGAATGACAGACTGAAAGCTCTTTTAGATGACTTTCCAGTACATAGGTAGAATAAAAGAAGCAATTATATGTGCACATAAAGTGGGAGGCAGTGTTCAAGCATCTCCTATGTCCTCGTTCTAAACAAATAATTAAGAGTAGGAAAGGTAGCCATTTTAAAGATAAAGCTTTCTGCTTGATGTACATTCACTTTCTAAAATCACAAACTGCAACTAGGCTTTGATCATTTATGTTTACAATCAGTGCCCTCTGTATTTCAAAATAATGATAGCAATTCCTCTCCAGATCTCACAAAGGGCAAGAGGGCTGGACTGCACTGATATATCCTAAATGCCAAAAGTGACCACACTTGAAAAATACTTAGAACATAGAACATAGAAGAAAGAACATTACAGCACAGTACAGGCCCTTCGGCCCTTGATGTTGCGCTGACCTGTGAAATCACTCTAAAGCCCATCTAAACCTACACTATTCCATGTTTATCCATATGTCTATCTAATGACAATTTAAATGCCCTTAAAGTTGGAGAGACTACCACTGTTGCAGGCAAGTTTTTCCACGCCCCTACTACTCTCTAATAAAGAAACTACCTCTGACATTTGTCTTATATCTATCACCCCTCAATTAAAAGCTATGTCCCCTTATGCTAGCCATCACCATCCGAGGAAAAAGGCTCTCACTGTCCAACCTATCTAACTCTTATTATCTTACATGTCTCAATTAAGACACCTCTCAACCTTCTCTCGAATGAAAACAACCTCAAGTCCCCCAGCCTTTTGCCGTAAGACCTTCCCTCCATACCAGGCAACATCCTAGTAAATCTCCTCTTTCCAAAGCTTTCACATCCTTCCAATAATGCGGTGATCAGAACTGAATGCAGTACTCCAAGTGCGGCCGTACCAGAGTTTTGTACAACTGCAACATGACCACATGGCACCAAAACTCAAACCCTCTACTAACAAAAGCTAACACATCATATGCCTTCTTAACAACTTTGGGTGGCAACCTTCAGGGATCTATGTACATGGACACTAAGATTTCTCTGTTCATCTACACCAAGAATTTTACCATTAGCCCAGTACTCTTTATTTCTGTTGCTCATTCCAAAGTGAAAAACCTCACATTTTTCCGCATTAAACTCCATTTGCCACCCTTCAGCCCAGCTCTGCAGCTTATCTGTGTCCCTCTGTAACCTACAACATCCTTTGGCACTATCCACAACTCCACTGACCTTAGTATCATCCACAAATTTACTAACCCATTTCTAAGTCTTCATCCAGATCATTTATAAAAATGACAAAAGCAGTGGTCCCAAAACAGATCCTTGTGGTACCCACTAGTAACTGAACTCAAGGATGAACATTTCCCAAAAACCACCATCTCTGTCTTCTTTCAGCTAGCCAATTTCAGATCCAAACCGCGAAATCACCCTCAATCCCATGCCTCCATATTTTGTGCAATAGCCTATCATGGGGAACTTTATCATACGCCTTACTGAAATCCATATATACCACATCAAACACTCTACCCTCATCCACCTGTTTGGTCACCTTCTCAAAAAACCTCAGTAAGGTTTGTGAGGCATGACATACCCTTCACAAAATCATGTTGACTATTCCTAATCATTTCTCAATGATTACAAATTCTATGTCTTATAACCTTTTCTAACACTTTATCTACAACTGAAGTAAAGCTCATTGGTCTATAATTACCAGGATTGTCTCTACTCCCCTTCTTGAACAAGAGGACAATATTTATGTTCCTCCTGTCTTCTGGCACTATTCCTGTAGACAATGATGACATAAAGATCAAAGCCAAAGGCTTTGCAATCTCCTCCCTGGCTTTCCAGAGAATCCTAGGATAAACTCCATCTGGCCCAGGGAACTTATCTATTTTCACACTTTCCAGGATTGCTAATACCTCTACCTTGTGAGCCACAATCCCATCTATTTTAGTCGCCTGTATCTCAGTATTTTCTTTTTCCAGTGTGAATACTGATGAAAAATATTCATTTAGTGCTTCCCCATCTCCTCAGACACCACGCACAACTTCGCACTGCTATCCTTGATATGCCCTAACCTTACTCTAGTCATTCTTTTATTCCTGGCATATCTATAGAAAGCCTTAGGCTTTTCCTTGATCCTATCTGCCAACGACCCCTCATGTCCCCACCTGGCTCTTAGGTCCCTCTTTAGGCGTCACCTGGCTAACTTGTAACTCTCAAGTGCCCTAACTGAGCCTTCACATCTATTCCTTACATAATTTGGCGATGCCGGTGTTGGACTGGGGTGTACAAAGTTAAAAATCACACAACACAAGATTATAGTCCAACAGGTTTAATTGGAAGCACACTAGCTTTCGGAACGCCGCTCCTTCATCAGGTGATTGTGGAGGACACAATTGTAAGGCACAGAATTTGTAGCAAAAATTTACAGTGTGATGTAACTGAAATTATACATTGAAAAATACCTTGATTGTCTGTTGAGTCTTTCATCTGTTTGAATACCGTGGTAATTTCACTTCTTTCATGTGTAAATCACAAAACCTTTTTTTAAAAGTTGCATTCTAAGGTTAGCTGTAACAATGGGTGATAGTTAGACAATATGTTGAAGGTGTTAGCCCCCTGTGTTCTCTGTCTATGCCATGATGTTTAGATTGATTCTAATCTAAAAAGTGAGATAACAGAGTTTTACATGAATTCATGCAGTTTTTGAGCAAAGTACAATGTAACTCTGCAAGTACAAATTCACTCCACAAAATATATGTGTGCATGTGGGTCTTTGTGTATGTCTGTGTATGTGTCTGTCTGGGTTGGGGGTTGTGAGTGTGAGAGACAGTGTATATGTATGTGTGTGTAGTGAGTGTAGAGTGTCTTAAGTCTGTGAGGGGGTGCACGTGTGAGTGTGGGAGTGTGTCTGGTGTGGGAGGTTGTGAGTGTCTGTGAGAGAGTGTATATGTGTGTGTGCATGAGTATAGAATGGTCTAAGTCTCTGAGAGGATGCCCGTATGAGTGTGGGAGTGTGTGTGTCTGGAAGGGTGTGTGTGAGTGTCTGTGTATATGTGTGTGTGCATGAGTATAGAATGGTCTAAGTCTCTGAGAGGATGCCCGTATGAGTGTGGGAGTGTGTATGTCTGTAAGGGTGTGTGTGAGTGTCTGTGTATGTGTGTGTGTGTGTGTAGGAGTGTCTGTGTGTATGTATAGTGCAATGGTGATCACCTGTAGTGTGACATGAACCCAAGGTCCCGGTTGAGGCCCTCTCTATGGGTACGGAACTTAGCTATCAGCCTCTGCTCGGCCACTTTTCACTGCTGACTGTCCCGAAGGCAGACTTTAGGACATAAATCCTGGGGATTTATCTATTTTTATGCATTTCAGGACATTCAGCACTTCCTCCTCTGTAATATAGACATTTTAAGATGTCACCATCTATTTCCCTACATTCTATAGCTTCCATGTCCTTCTTCACAGTAAACACTAATGCAAAATACTCATTTACTATCTCCCCCATCTTCTGCAGCTCCACACAAAGGCCGCCTTGCTGATCATTGTGGGACCCTATTCACTCCCGAGTTACCCTTTTGTCCTTAATGTATTTATAAAAACCCTTTGGATTCTCTTTAATCCTATTTGCCAAAGATATCTCATGTCCCCTTTTTGCCCTCCTGATTTCCCTCTTCAGTATACTCCTACTGCTTTTATACTCTTCTAAGGATTCATTCAATCTCTGCTGTCTATATTTGACATATTCTTCCTTCTTTTTCTTAACCAAACCCACAAGTTCTCAAGTCATCCAGCATTCCCTACACCTACCAGCCTTTCCTTTCACTCTAACAAGAATATACAATCTCTGGACTCTCATACTCTCATTTCTGAAGGCTTCCCATTTTCCAACCTTCCCTTTACCTGCGAATATCTGCCCCCAATCAGCTTTTGAAAGTTCTTGTCTAATACCATCAAAATTAGCCTTCCTCCAATTTAAAACTTCAACTTTTAGATCTGGTCTATTCTTTTCCATCATTATTTTAAAACTAATAGAATTATGCTCACTGGCCCCAAAGTGACTGACACCTCAGTCACCTGCCCTGCCTTATTTCCCAAGAGTTGGTCAAGTTTTGCACCAGACTGACTCAGAAAATTTTCTTGTACACATTTAACAAATTCCTCTCCATCTAAATCCTTAACACTATGGCAGTTCCAGTCTATGTTTGGAAAGGTAAAATCCTCTACCATAACCATCCTATTATTCTTACAGATAACTGAAATCTCCTTACAAATTTGTTTCTGACTATTAGGGGTCTATAATAAAATCCCAATAAGATGATCATCCCTTTCTTATTTCTCAGTTCCACGCAAATAACTTCCCTGAATGTATGTTTGGGAATATCCTCCCTAAGTACAGCTGTAATGCTATCTCTTATCAAAAATGCTACTACCCTCTGCTCTTGCCTCCCTTTCTATCCTTCCTGTAGCATTTGTATCCTGGAACATTAAGCTGCCAGTCCTGTCCATCCCTGAGCCACGTTTCTGTAATTGCTATGATATCCCAGTCCCATGTTCCTCACGATGCCCTCAGTTCATCTGCCTTCCCTGTTAGGCCTCTTGCATTGAAATAAATGCAGTTTAGTTTATCAGTCCTACCTTATTCTCTGCTATGTTCCTGCTTGCCCTGACTATTTGGCTCACCTCTTTTCCCAACTGTACCAGTCTCAGATTGATCTCTTTCCTCAGTATAAGCCCCAACGCTGATTCCTGTCACACACCCCTCATTGCATTTGCCAACCAGAAAATGACCCATTTATGCTCTCTCAGAACTCTCTTGAAAAACACAGCAGGTCCAGCAGCATCTATGGAGACAAAGCAGAGTTAATGTTTTGGGTCCAGTGACCCTTCTTCAGAACTGCTTCAGCAATTTCTGATTTTGTTTCTGATTTCCAGCATCTGCAGTTCTTTGGTTTTTCATTTATTCTTTCTCTTTGTTTCCTGCTAGTTAGCTAATCTTCTAGCTAAGGGATATGTAACCCCCTGAATTATAAGCCTTCATTTTTCACAGTAACCTTTGATTTGTCTGCTGGAAATCAAATACAGTACTTGCACTGGTTCTCTTTTATCCGCAAAACAACTACTTCCTCAAAACACTCCCAACAAATTGATTTAAATGTGATTTTCCTTTAACAATGTTGACTGATTATCTTGAGTTTTCTATGTGTTTAGTTATTATGTCTTTATTAATGGCTTCTAACATTTTCCCTATCACTGATGTTAAGCTAACCGGCCTGTAGTTTTCATCTTTCTGTCTTATGTTTTGAATAAAAGAGCTACGCTTGCTATTTTCCAGTCTAATGGAACCTTCCACAAATCTAAGGAATTTTGGAAAATTTAAAAAAAATCTCAGTGACCATTTTATTTAAGGCTTGAAGATAAAATCCATCAGGATTCCTTGACTTGTCAGTCCACAACTCTGATCATTTACTCAGTGCCATTTCTTTGGTGATTGTGATTTCCCTGAATTGCTCGCTCCTTCCCTCCCACTTTGTCATTTACAGGTACTTTTGTGATGTTTCTTGTATCCTCTGCACTGACAGCCAACCAACTGCAGGACTGTGTCAAATGATTGGAAATGAAAATCTTGTAATGCCAAAATGAATAAAATTTCAATGGACTCACAATCCTTCATTATTTCTTTTCATTATCTGCAAATGTGATATTTAACTGCTGATGGAGCTGGTGACCACACTCTGATTCAATATATTGGTTTTGTTTTCACTGCTTATCTGCCTTACTTCCCACAGTTTGTCTTTCATTTATCTGTTCAACATTCAGGAACATTATGCAATTTGGTTAAGTGTCTCTGACTGTTTCCAGCCATTTTTCATGATTCATCTGGTTTCTTTTGATTTACTTTCTTTTATTTTTTTTATTTGCAGTTTTTACTGTATTAACACTTTATTTGCCATGTCCCTCTCCTTCAGGCACTCATGCTGCAGGAGGCTATTCAGCACATTGTGCCAATGCTAGCCCTTTGGTAGAATTGCCAAATAATCATTTTCCCACACACTTTTCCTCATATTACTGTAAATTATTTTCTTTCACATATTCACACAATTCTCTTTTGAATATTATCTTCAAATCCTCTTCCAACATCCTATAATGCTGTGTGTTCCAGATTATAATTATGGAAATATTATTACTTTGTCTCATATCAGATCCTTGTGCCCTTAAATCTGTAACCTCTGACTAACAACACTTTTGCTACTCAAAATAGTTTCTCCCTATTTACTCGATCAAAGCCATTCATCAATTTCAACATCCGTATCAAACCTCATCTTGTCTTCCCTACTCTAAGGAATATAACCTCAGTTCCACTTATTCTCTGACATACTGAAATACCTTATCAGTGGTACCATTTTGGTAAACATGTTCTGCACCCTCTCTAAGGCTTAGACATCCTCCCTTAGAGAATTAACCATTTATTTCAGAAAATATGGTTTAACTTTCTTGGAATTGCATTCTCCAGTTAATAAAGTCAAAGATTCAGTATGTTTTTTAAACAGTCTTTTCAAATTATCCTTCTACCTTCACATTTGTATACATGCAAACATAGATCTCTCTGCTCCTGCACCCCATTGATAATTGTACCATTTATTTCACCTCTCTTCTAATTTAAAATTAATCATTTCACACTGTTATGGATTAAATTTAATCTGACATGTGTGTATCCATTTCATTAGTGCCCTGTTGGAGTCTGTTTTTCACTGTTTACTACATTTGTAATCTTCATATCATCTGTAAGTATTGAAAAGACACCTGTGTACTCATGTCCTGAATATTAGTATATATCAAAAACAGTGGTGGTCCTAATACTGACCCCTGGGGTACCAATATATAGTTCCTTCCTGTATGAAGAACAGTCATTCACCACTGTTCTCTACTTTTTGTCCACAACCAATGTGTCTCCCTTTTTAATCCAGTGGTCTTTAATTTATCATACAATTCTATTATGTGCTGTTTTGTCAAATGTCTTTTGAAAAGCAATATACACAAAATTAGCTGCATGATTCACAATACTCCTTTCTGCTATATAATTGAAGTACTCAATCAAGTTGGTCAAGCACAATTTTCTTTGAACAAATTCATGCTGACTGTCACTTGTTAAGTGAAGTGTTTTCAAATACCACTAAATTTTGCCCTGGATTATTGTCTCTGAACATTTCCTCAATGTTAGGCTGATTGTCCAGTATTTTATCCCTCTTCTCTTTATTAAACAGGGATGGAACATTTGAAGTCATTCATCCTCTGATATCATCACCATATATGAGGATGAAAGAAAATTATGGTCTGGCGCAACACAACTTTAACTAATTTTTTTCTTAATCTTCTCAGTGATCTAGGGTGCATTCTTTGACTATTATTATTCTTATTTATGTGATCATATAAGCTTTTAGATTCCCTTTTGTTTTCGCCAATAATCTATTTCCGTACTCCATCTTTTCCCATCTTTTTCCTTTTTTAATTCTCCTCTATCCTTCTTTTTTTAAACTTGGTTGTCTACTGCATCATGAACCTTACATTGATCATAACCTTTATTTGTTGATCTTACTTTAATTTCTATATAGGTTGCTATACAAAGACTTAAGTTCCTTACTTTCCCTTAATAGGAATGCGACAACTTTGTACCTAAACCACTCCTCTTTGAAGGTCTACAATTGTTCAATTACATTTTTTACCATCACATTTTGATCCTTTTACAACTCATTAAAGTTAATCCTCCTCCAGTTAGTATTTTTATGTTAGATTGAGTCTTGCATTTTTTTCCATAATTATTCTAAACTAGAAAATATTGTGCTTACTGTTTCTGAAAGGTCTGAATCATGCTCAACGTGAACCAATTCATTTCTTGTGAGCGGTTCTGCATTGTGTCCTTCCATGTGACTGGAACACATTGATCAAAAAAGTTTTTTTTTGTACATTTCACAAATTCCTCCCTTTCCTGCTATTTTAAAATGCTGCACTCCTAATCCATATTAGGATAATTGAAGTCCAATTAAAGTTTCACATTATCACTGTCTTGTAATTTTTCAGAAGTCTTTAAGAATTGCCTAGTTAATATAGATAAAAATGTAGGTGATTCCCCTTCCCAACTTTTATTCCATTTACCCTGTGAACATTTGTCAAGGAAGTAGTGAACATAAACAACAAATAACTATAACAAAACTGAAAAGGCAGAGGGACAAGAGATGGAAAATGTTGAGTCTTTTTGTGGAGTTCATCTGATCCTTGTAACTTTTATTTTTTTTGCCATAATCAAAAGTTAGACCATAATATCGGAGCAGAATTGGACCATTTAACCCATTAATTTGCTGTGCTGTTTGATCATGGCTGAGATGTTTTTCAGCCCTAATCTCCTTCCTTTTCCTCATAACCATTGGTCCCTTTACTAAACAAGTTCTTAGTTTAAGAGATTTTTTCACCTCTGCAGGTCTGGCTATTTTGATTCCAAGCTTGTAACATACTTTTCTAATTTGTTCATCGGACATGGGATTGCTAGCTAGACTAGCATATTTTGCCCATCCCAAATTGCCAGAGGGTAGTTCAGAGTTAACCCATTGCTGTGGATCTACATGCAAGGCAGACTGTGTAAGGATGGCAGATTTTCTTCCCTGAAGGACATTGGCAAGTCAGATCATTTTTTATGGGTAAAAACAATGACTGCAGATGCTGGAAACCAGAGTCTAGATTAGAGAGGAGGAAAACGTCTTCAAGGCAGGCATCCTCCCCACCCCCCACCCTCCTCTCACTTATCTCTCCACACTTCAGGCTCTCTGCCTGTATTCCTGATGAAGGGCTTTTGCCCGAAACGTCAATTTTACTGCTCCTCGGATGCTGCCTGAACTGCTGTGCTTTTCCAGCACCACTCTAATCTAGATCTTTTTTTATGACAATGGACACCATTAAGATAGGCTTTAATCAATCTAAATTTTACCTAAATCAAATTTCACCATCTGCCACGGTACAATTCGAACCCATGTCCCCAGTACCTTAGCCTGGGATTCTATGACATCATCAGTAATCTACAGCCTCTCATTAACATGGTATATTTATGCTATTGTTAAAGGAACTGAACAGGTGGAAATCTGTTATCTGGTGCTCTGAATAAAATTATATATTAAGTTGATATGATTAAAATTATTGTTAAATTTATAACTGATGTACCATATGGGCTGGTTGCTTGAAAATTGAAAATTCAGCGGAGATAAGATTGTTGTTGCTTTAATCATACGAGGAATGGAGAACAGAGAATTGTCTCAATAAAATGATCAAACAATTGTTGAGGCTGCCAAAATATAACAGGCCAATTGCTGAGCCTCTGTTTCAGCCTATCTGGAATCAAGCATGCAGGTAGCAAGCACTGAGCAAAGTATATGGAACTGTGTTCCAGGTGGAGAGCTAGCTAGCTCAAGAGAAAGATCAAGTGCTTGAAGTTGAGAAGGAGAGAACTCCTCACTCCCTCTGCTCCATGGCTTGGACAAATCCAAGCAACTTTGCATTTATGGACATAGGAGTTTAAATCTTACTGAGTTAAAGTTTCTTTTTGAGTGCCAAATAAATGCATTGTGTATAAACAGTAATTTTGGAGTCTTGAGTTTTTAATGTCCATATTAACCTCTGACCTAAGTAAAAGGGATACGTTATGCTATATACTACACAAGTGGATGCAGATGTTTATCATCCTTTCTACAAATCCACAATGCAAAGTGGGCATATACTGTCTGACGGAGGCTAGAGATAGCTTTAGCAATCATCTATGTATCAACACTGATCAGTTCCAGGGAAAGAATTGCTTTGTTGAAAGTGTATAAAATAAGAACAGAAGAGATCATTGAACTCTCAAGCTTGTCTGTTCCCCACATCCGCTCAACCATGAATGTGATGGTACATTAGATATCGCTCAGAGAGTCTAATTTGCTGTAGAAACACACACTTCTTAGATGCATTTTGGAGTATGCAGATATGAATATTGTTGGTAGAGACTCCAATATATGACTGACCAGAACTTTTCCTGCTCTAACATACTGCCATTGGCATATGCTACAGATTGATACTCAACTTGTTAGCCACATCTTCCTTTGACATCACGTCCTGAACAGGGCTTACCTCCAGAATGTCTAGTTCAGAGGCAAGAATGCTACCCACTGTGACATAAAATCTCCTCGTAATCCCATATACCCTTTCCTTATAATAAAAATTGACAATCTTGATATTGAAAAATTTAACTGTCACTGCAATCAGAGCCTTTTTGGAAGAGGAAATATCCAATTTCCACTAACTTTTGTCTGAAGAGAGTGCTTCCTGATTTAATTCCTGATCTGACAAGCTCTAATCTTGGGGTTATACCACATTGTTCTAAACTTTCCCATCAAGAGGAAATAGCTTCTCTCTTGCCTGTTAATTCCTTTGATCATTTTGAAAACCTCAATTAAATCACACTTCAACCTTCTGAATTTAAAGGAATATTGTATAGCCACTCTCAAACAGTGACTCATTTAGCCTTAGTGTCATTATGATAAATCTTTACCAATTGCCCCCCGAAGCCAATGAATCACTCTTGAAATATGTTGCCTGGGATGTTCCACGTGGTGATCTAACCAAGATTGTTTTACAGCTGAAACATCACTTTTTCCCTTTTGTATTCCTGATTCCTTAAGACAAAAGCAAATGTTCGAAAAAACATTTAAAATACTTTTTGTACTTGACCACTTAGTACTTGGGTGGCACAGTGGCTCAGTGGTTAGCACTGTTCCTCACAGCACCAGAGTCGAAGAGTGTGCTGGAAAAGCACAGCCGGTCAGGTAGCACCAGGGCTTATGCCTGAAACATCGATTCTCCTGCTCCTCGGATGTTGCCTGACCGGCTGTGCTCTTCCAGCACCACACTCTTTTACTCTGACCTCCAGCATCTGCAGTCCTCACTTTCTCCGCACAGCACCAGGGACCCAGGTTCAATTCCACACCATGTGGCAGGGTCACTGAACCTGAAATTGATTGGTCAGTGGATATCTACTGTTAGTAGCTGGAGAACTTAATAAGTACTTTGCGTCAGTCTTCACAGTGAAGGACATGAGTAATATCCCAACAATTAAAGGGAATCAGGGGGCTGAGTTGAGTACGGTTGCCATTACAAAAGAGATAGTGCTAGAAACGCTAAAATGTCTTAAAATTGACAAATCTCCTGGCCCCGATGGGCTACATTCTAGAGTTCTGAGGGAGGTGGCTGAGGAAATAGCGGAGGCTTTGGTTGAGATCTTTCAAAAGTCACTAGAGTCAGGGAAAGTCCCGGATGATTGGAAGATCGCTGTTGTAACCCCATTGTTCAAGAAAGGATCAAGACAAAAGATGGAAAATTATAAGCCAATTAGCCTAACCTCGGTTGTTGGTAAAATTCTAAAATCCATCGTTAAGGATGAGGTTTCTAAATTCTTGGAAGAGCAGGGTCGGATTAGAACAAGTCAACATGGATTTAGTAAGGGGAGGTCGTGCCTGACAAACCTGTTAGAATTCTTTGAAGAGGTGACAAGTAGGTTAGACCAGGGAAACCCAGTGGATGTGGTCTATCTAGACTTCCAAAAGGCCTTTGATAAGGTGCCAAACGGGAGGCTGCTGAGTAAGGTGAGGGCCCATGGTGTTCGAGGTGAGCTACTGGCATGGATTGAGGATTGGCTGTCTGATAGAAGGCAGAGAGTTGGGATAAGAGGTTCTTTTTCGGAATGGCAGCCGGTGACAAGCGGTGTCCCACAGGGTTCAATGTTGGGGCCGCAGCTATTCACGTTATATATTAATGATCTGGATGAAGGGACTGAGGGCATTCTAGCAAGGTTTGCCGATGATACGAAGATAGGTGGACAGGCAGGTAGTACTGAGGAGGTGGGGAGGCTGCAGAAGGATCTAGACAGTTTGGGAGAGTGGTCCAGGAAATGGCTGATTAAGTTCAATGTGAGCAAATGCGAGGTCTTGCACTTTGGAAAAAAGAATACAAGCATGGACTACTTTCTAAACAGTAAGAAAATTCATAAAGCCAAAGTACAAAGGGATCTGGGAGTGCTAGTCGAGGATTCTCTAAAGGTAAACATGCAGGTTGAATCCGTGATTAAGAAAGCGAATGCAATGTTGTCATTTATCTCAAAAGGGTTGGAATATAAATGCAGCGATGTGCTACTGAGACTTTATAAAGCTCTGGTTAGGCCCCATTTGGAGTACTGTGTCCAGTTTTGGGCCCCACACCTCAGGAGGGACATAATGGCACTGGAGCATGTCCAGCGGAGATTCACACGGATGATCCCTGGAATGGTAGGTCTAACATACGAGGAACGGCTGAGGATCCTGGGATTGTACTCATTGGAGTTTAGAAGGTTAAGGGGAGATCTAATAGAAACTTACAAGATAATACATGGCTTGGAAAGGGTGGACACTAAGAAATTGTTTCCGTTAGGCGAGGAGACTAGGACCCGTGGGCACAGCCTTAGAATTAGAGGGGGGTCAATTCAGAACAGAAATGCGGAGACATTTCTTCAGCCAGAGAGTGGTGGGCCTGTGGAATTCATTGCCGCGGAGTGCAGTGGAGGCCGGGACGCTAAATGTCTTCAAGGCAGAGATTGATAAATTCTTGATGTCACAAGAAATTAAGGGCTACGGGGAGAATGCGGGTAAGTGGAGTTGAAATGCCCATCAGCCATGATTGAATGGCGGAGTGGACTCGATGGGCCGAATGGCCTTACTTCCACTCCTATGTCTTATGGTCTTATGGTTAGTGGTTGTGTGCAAATAGCTAGATTAATTGTCCACTTTTAGAAAAAGTATTTAAACATAAAATTGATGAAGAGCTGGTCAATATCCAGGCTTGCACTGACAAGTTGCAAATATCATTTGTGCCACACAAATGCCCGGAAATGACCATCACCAATAAGAGAGAATTTAACCACTACCCCTTGACATTCAATAATGTTACCATCACTGAACTCCCTCATGATCAACATTGACCAGAAATTCAATCGGACTCATCACATAAGCACATTGGCTACAAGAGCAAGTCAGAGGCTATGACTACTGCAGTGAGTAATTCACCCCCTAACTCCCCAAAACTTGTCTATCATCTGCAAGGCACAAGTCAAGAGTGTGATGGAATACTTCCCACTTGCCTAGATGAGCTCCAATAACACTAAAGAAGCATGGCACCATCTAGGACAAAACAGCCTGCTTGATTTGCACTACATCCATAACATCCACTCCCTCCACCACCAATGCTCAGTAGCAACAATGTGTTCTATCTGCAAGATGCATTGCAGAAATTCACCAAAGATCCTGAAAACCCAAGACCACTTCCATTTAGAAGGACAAGAACAGCAGATACATGGGAATACCAACACCTCTCCAAGCCACCCACATTCCTCAATTGGAAATATATCGCCATTCCCTCCATTATGGCATTATGGGTCATACTCAGTGATTCAAGAAGGCAGCTCACCAAAGCTTCTCAAGGGCAGCTCGAGACAGGTGATAATTCCCAGCCTGGCCAGTAACACCCACGTCCCATGCTGGAATAAAAAAAAAGTATCTCCCAAACAGTTAATGTTAGGTCCCCATGTATTAGCAGCAGTTTTTCAACTTCCTCATCTATGCAAACAGATGCAAAAACATCCATTTAACTGGTCTACCATTTCCTAGTTGTCCATTGTATTATTGACTGCGTCTAAAATTAACGTGTTCAAATACTCTTTCTCTTGATATATCTATTAAAATATTAACACTTTGTTTTAAAACTTAACATTTTGATACTCCCTTTTTGCATCAAATTATTTAGGTCTTCGTTGTTTTTCTAGGTATCCCAGTTCATAGAGTCATAGAGTCATAGAGATGTACAGCATGGAAACAGACCCTTCGGTCCAACTCGTCCAAGCCGAACAGATATCCCAACCCAATCTAGTCCCACCTGCCAGCACCCGGTCCATATCTCTCCAAACCTTTCCTATTCATATACCCATCCAGATGCCTTTTAAATGTTGCAATTGTACTAGCCTCCACCATTTACTCTGGCAGCTCATTCCATACACGGACCACCCTCTGCATGAAAAAGTTGCCCCTTAGGTCTCTTTTATATCTTTCCCCTCTTACCCTAAACCTATGCCCTCTAGTTCTGGACTCCCCCACCCTAGGGAAAAGACTTTGTCTATTTATCCTATCCATGCCCCTCATGACTTTATAAACTTCTATAAGGTCACCCCTCAGCCTCCGACACTCCAGCCCTAGGCTAGTCAACCACTGCCTAGAGCTCAAATCCTCCAATCCTGGCAACATCCTTGTAAATCTTTTCTGAACCCTTTCAAGTTTCACAATATCCTTCCGATAGTAAGGAGACCAGAAATGCATGCAATATTCCAACAGTGGCCTAACCAATGTCCTGTACAACTGCAGCATGACCTCCTAACTCCTGTACTCAATATTCTGACCCATAAAGGAAAGCATATCAAGTGCCTTCTTCACTATCCTATCTATCTGTGACTCCACTTTCAAGGAACTATGAACCTGCACTCCAAGATCTCTTTGTTCAGCAACACTCCCCAGGATGTTACCATTAAGTGTCTAAGTCCTGTTAAGTCCTTTCCAAAATTTTTATTTCTCCTTGCATTTAGGTAAATCTTTGCTACACACTTGTTAAGTATAACAAAAGTTAGGTGTAATAAATTCAGTCATTCTATATTTCGTGCAAATCCTGTAAACACTGTTACATGTACATGGAATGTTGTCATTGCAGTTAATGACTTCTTCCTCTTCTGTAAATATGAAATTACATTATTGAAATTTCCATCAAGGCAATCACCATGCTGTTGCACGTGATGTTCTGTATTATAATCACCATACACGTTTTAAACCTTCATTCTATCTACCAGAATATAGCAATAGCTGTCCAAACTAATGTGTCATAATTGGTTTGTAATATTCATCAAGTTTAATTCTATCAATAATAGTCAGGAAAATCTGTTGCAAACTCAAAGATTTTAAACTCTTAATGTTCCTGTTTGGTTCAGTAATAGCACTCGAGTCTGTGAATTTATATGGTCATGGGATCAATTTCCACTCTGCAGCTTGAGTATGTAATTTTGATTGATAAATCAGTTTGCGATACATTGTCAGAGGTGCTACGTCAAATAGTGGTATAAAATGCCTATTGAGATTAATTAAAAAGCTGCAATAGAATCATTTCACAAACTACAAGGGGTGTTCTGTTGTCCTGGCTAATTATTACATACATTGGTATACATGCAAACTGACCAATCAGCCCAACCAGTGCATGCAGTTTATGTGACAGGCAACCTCAGCATAGACAATCTGCTCATTATTTTATATTGAATCATACTGTACATAGATCAGTTGGTGACATATCAGTGACAATAATGGTTGATAATTAATTGGCTATGAAGTGCGAAGAACATCCAGAGGATGTAACAGGGAAATATTTATGTGCAAGTTCTTTCTTCCACTTATCAGTATTTGTTTTGAAGCAAATAAACATAACAATCCACAGAACATTAAATCAGGAATGAAAATAAATGCTCTGTTACTTTCAAACCATAAATTAATTGATTAACATTGCCTCATTGTTGGCAAGCACTGTAAAACATAATAAAAACATTTTACTTTCAACGTTAAACAATAACTTATTTGTACTGAAAACTATTCCATAGAAAGCAAGCAACGCAAGAACACACAGAAAACTAAAGGCAACTGTCATTGCCTGTCTCTCCAATCTACAGGGAATAAAGATCTATTCATCCACTTTGTCTAATAAATGTATCTTAATATACAGCTTTGTGGTTTTAATACACACAGCACACTATGGTTATAATTCTACCACTGGGAATATTACATTCGTTAGGAAAACACAAGGCAGATGGCAAACAATTTAACTCTCCACAAAATGAAGCCCAGAATACTTGGAACTCCCAGAACTCACATATCTCTTACCAGCACCCTTCGGGAAACTTCGAGAAGGTTTTTGGGTATCAAGGGACTGTTTGGTACCCAGTAAAACTCATAATTGACATTAAGGGATGGCATGATGATTGTTTTTATTTATTCATTTGTGGGTTGTGAATGTTGCTGGCTGGCCAACATTTAATGTCCATGCCTGGGTGCCTTTGAGAAGGTGGTGATGAGCTCCCTTCTTGAACATCTGCAGTACACCTGCTGTGGGTTGACCCACAATGCCTTTTGGTGCAACATTGGGTGTGAATGGTCTGTGACAGCTTTAGGATCTTGGAGCAACCTTACAATAATGTCACAGAGCTGCTTCATAAAAGCATAAATAGTGCAGTGTGGGAGGAATTAACAAAAATTTAAAGAGAGAAGTGTGTGTAGATAATAATCTCATAAAAATGTAACAATAAGTTCAGATTACCATGTGCATTATACATTGTTATAATATGCAATCAAATTAAATGCTGAAGAAGCATAAGTTGAAGATTCTCTTTTTGTCTTCTGCTCAATCAGTCCTGTCTTGAACCAAACTCTCAGGTATGGCCCTAAAACTGTATGACAAAGGGTAATAGCAGAGATGGGACCACTGCCTATAAAATTGTGGCAGCAGCAAAGATAATGAAACGGATCTAAAATCATCTGGAGAAGAGAAGAATTTTTTAAAATCACTTTTCCAAGAAGAAAAATTCATACAACTTCAAGACCATGGATTAGTCGGAAGAGCCGTACAGCTGAACAGTTACTGTGAAAGAAAAAATATCTGAACAGTAAACTCCTGCAGAGAAATCATCAAAGACAACTGTAAAGCAATATAAATCTGTCAGAGCTAGTAATAGGGGAAACCTACTTTTAAGGAAAATAAAGCAGTGAGGACAATAAAAGCCTACAAGCAGCCAATGAGTTAACTCTGTATCAAGCACCCGCAAAAACAAGCCAATTACTGGACAGATTTGATTCTTTCAAAACTCCCAAAAGACTAGACTGAAAAACAAAGTTAAGAATTCTGGCAGAGATTTAGCAGTCTTAGAATATTTATTTGATGTAAAATTTATCAATAAAAAGTTAAGAACGCATTTTCAGTCACATCGATTAGTTGAAAGAAAAGTCAGGATTAAGAATTGTTTCAGAGCTCTAATACTGAATTAATTGAATCTCCATTATTTCAATGGCACATGGAAGAATTTTTGTTTCAGTAACAATGGAATTTTATTTCTGTTAAAGAGGGGCATTGAAGAAAAAGAAAATAGCTCAAATCTGATCACGTGGTGTTGAATTCAGTGTGAAAATATATTGGACAGAAAAATATCAGTACAAATGCAACAAGATATATCTCTGATACTGTCAAAAAGATCAATGATACTTATGGATTGAAGTCATTTTAAGAAGGTTTCTACCAGAAATCCCTTAGATATTTTGGAAAATAAGTATTTTTATTCATCTTTACTAAGACACCATATCGGTAAAGGAAACCCAGATTTTGAATTAAAAACAGCAATATAATCAAGAGAAGTTTTAATAGCTGTAGAGTTCTAGTTGGCAATCAGTTATTTGCTGATTTTTAAGTAATTCAAATCACCCCCAGATCCTCAGTTCTGACACTAGACTTACTTAAGGAATGTGAAATGCAGGCGGCAGGAGACAGATGTTTCAGGGCAAAAGCATCTGTGTGTTTATTTACAATATAAAAAGGTAACTCTAATATAAGAAAAATAGATAAATGCAAAAAACAAGGAAATTCACACAATTAATTATACAGAGAACAGTAATACAACTAAAACACTATTTGCTAGATTAACACAATTATAACTTTATCCCACTGACACACACAGAAACCAACAGTTTTAATTACAGAGTCTTTAATCAGAACTCCTACCCTGGGGTCCCAATGCATTGTCACCACCCACCTTCCCCTCCCTGCTGGAAAATTTCGATCTTTGGGGTCTCGGAAAATTAAGCTCACAACTGAGAAAACGTAGTTTTGAAATGTGCCTGGCTATTCCCACCTGTACCCGGAGCCTGGATGAAGACTTTGGATTACACAGGCTTTTCAGTGCAGGTTGAGTCCGCTGATGCAGTGAGATACATAATGGATCGATTGTCTAAGTACCTGCATTTCTTTACATTCTGCTGTTTTCACCTCAGGATGTGTCTGAGGCCCAGTATTCACCTCAGGATGTGTCTGAGGCCCAGTATTCACCTCAGGATGTGTCTGAGGCCTTCTGATGTCAGTCGAGTCAATTGGTTTGCAGAGTTTGTCAGTTCTTGCTTCTGCTGGTTGTGGTCGGTTGCAGTTGGTTCTCCTAGTTTGGCCTGTGTCTGGTAACTCTTGTTCGAAAGCTCTCAAATAGTTCTCCCAGGTGAGATCGGGCCCTGCAATTATACCGATACCCCTTACCTTTGTGCCAAATCTGTGCTTTCTATTTTCTTCTGAAGTTAATTGGTTTTCAGATTGTCAGAGTATTTGTGAATGGATTTTGATTGAGGCTGAATGGCTTGTATCTCTGTGAATGGATTTCCATTGAATTGAAATGTCTGCTATCTCGGTAGGCCCATACTGCCTATATTAGAGTGGCGCTGGAAAAGCACAGCAGGTCAGGCAGCATCCGAGGAGCAGGAAAGTCAATGCTTCGGGCAAAAGCTCATCATCAGGAATGAGGCAGGGAGCCTCCGGGGTGGAGAGATAAATGGGAGGGGGATTGGACTGGGGAGACAGTAGCCACGAGTACAATAGGTGGATGGAGGTGGAGATGAATGTGATAGGTCAGAGAGGAGGGTGGAGTGGGAAGGGAGATTTGCAGGTAGGACAGGTCATGAGGATGGTGCTGAGCTGGAAGGATTGAATTGGGGTAAGGTAGGGAAGGGGAAATAAGGAAACTGGTGAAGTCCACATTGATGCACTGGGGTTGAAGTGTTCCAAGGCGGAAGATGAGGTGTTCTTCCTGCAGGCATCAGGTGGTGAGACAGCAGCGGTGAAGGAGGCCCAGGCCCAGGTCCTCGACAGAATTGGAAGGGAATTGAAATGTTGGGCCACAGGGCGGTGGAGTTGATTGGTGTGGGTGTCCCAGAGATGTTTCCTAAAGCGCTCTGTGAGAAGGCGTCCAGTCTCCCCAATGTAAAGGAGGCTGCATCAGGAGCAACGGATACAATAAATGATATTGGTAGATGTGCAGGTAAAACTTTGATGGATGTAGAGGCTCCTTTGGGGCCTTGGATGGAGATGAGGGAGGAGGTGTGGGCGCAGGTTTTGCAATTCCTGTGGTGGCAGGGGAAGGTGCCAGGAGGGGAGGTGGGTTATTGGGGGATGTGGACCTGAGCAGGTAGTCACGGAGGGAACGGTCTTTGCGGAAAGCAGAAAGGGGTGGGGAGGGAAATATATCCCTGGTGGTGGGGTCCGTTTGGAGGTGGCAGAAATGTCGGCAGATGGTGCGATTTATGCGGATGTTGGTAGAGTCTTCTGTCCTTGTTGTGGTTGGAGGGATGCGGTTTGAGGGTGGAGGTGCGGGATGTGGATGAGATGCGTTGGAGGGCATCTTCAATCACATGGGAAGGGAAATTATGGTCTTTAAAGAAGGAGGCCATCTGGTGTGTTCTGTGGTGGAACTGGTCTTCCTGGGAGCAGATACGACCGAGGCAGAGGAATTGGGAATATGGGATGGCATTTTTGCAGGAGGTAGGGTGGGGAGAGGTGTAATCCAGGTAGCAGTGGGAGTCGGTGGGTTTGTAAAATATGTCAGTGTTAAGATGGTCATCACTAATGAAGATGGAGAGGTCCAGGAAGGGGAGGGAGGTGTCAGAAATGGTCCATGTGAATTTAAGGTCAGGATGGAATGTGTTGGTGAACTTGCTGAACTGCTCAACTTCCTCACGGGAGCATGAGATGGCGCTGATGCAGTCATCAATGTAGCGGAGGAAGAGGTGGGGAGTGGTGCCAGTGTAATTACAGAAGATGGACTGTTCTACGTAGCTGACAAAGAGACAGGCATAGCTGGTGCCCATACGGGTGCCCATGGGTATCCCTTTGGATGGAGGAAGTGGAAGGATTCAAAGGAGAAATTGTTGAGGGGAAGGACCAGTTCAGCCAAAAGAATGAGAGTATCAGTGGAAGGGTACCGTTCGGGACATCAGGAGAGGAAGAAACGGAGGACTTGGAGGCCCTGGTCATGGCAGATGGATGTGTAGAGGGATTGGATATCTATGGTGAAGATGAGGCATTGTGGGCCGGGGAAACGGAAGTCTTGGAGGAGGTGGAGGGCGTGGGTGGTGTCTCGAACGTATGTGGGGAGTTCCTGGACTAGGGGGGATAGGACAGTGTCAAGGTCGGTGGAGATGAGTTCGATGGGGCAGGAGCAGGCTGAGACAATGGGTCAGCCAGGGTGGTCAGGTTTGTAGATCTTGGAAAGGAGGTAGAATCGGGCGGTGTTCCTGATGAAGGGCTTATGCCTGAAACATTGATTCTCCTACTCCTCGGCTGCTGCCTGACCTGCTGTGCTTTTCCAGCACCACACTCTTAACTCTGTTCACCAGCATCTGCAGGTGCTCACTTTTTCCCTTTTAACACCAGATTATAGTCCAATAGCTTTATTTGGAAGCGCTAGCTTTCAGAGTGCTGCTCCTTCATCAGGTGGTTGTGGAGCATAAGATCATAACACACAGAATTTATCGCAAAAGTTCATATAAGTACTTCCAAGTGCCCGTCACATTCCTCCTCATCTGAAAGGATCCTGTATATGCTTAGGGCTTGTCTGTAGGGGAAGGCAGTTTTAATATGTTTTGGGTGGAAGCTGGGGCCCTCATAAGAACAGGGTATGATGCTCAACTCATCGATCACCAATTCCAATGTGCCACAGCGAGAAACCATAATGATCTCCTCAGGAGACACACACGAGCTGCAACCGACAGGGTACCCTTCGTTGCCCAGTACTTCCCAGGAGCCAAAAAACTATGCCATGTTCTTTGTGATCTGCAACACCGTATCAATCAGGATGAGCACCTTGCCAAGACCTTCCCCACACCTCCACTTCTCACTTTTAAACAACCACCAAACCTCAAACAAATCATTGCTTGCAGCAAACTGCCTCGTCTTTAAGACAGCACCATATATGACAGACGCTGCAGGACAGGTCAGTGTGTTGGCACGGAAACCACCTTTACACATAGGGATTCCTGAAGAAGGGCTTATGCCCGAAACGTCGATTCTCCTGTTCCCTGGATGCTGCCTGACTTGCTGCGCTTTTCCAGCAACACATTTCCAGCTCTGATCTCCAGCATCTGCAGACCTCACTTTCTCCTCAAAGATTACACATAGGGATGCCACCCGCCATGTACATGGCAGGTACTCATGTGAGTAGGTAAAAGCAATGACTGCAGATGCTGGAAACCAGATTCTGGATTAGAGGTGCTGGAAAAGCACAGCAATTCAGGCAGCATCCGAGGAGCAGTAAAATCGACGTTTCAGGCAAAAGCCCTTCATCATGAATGCAGGCAGAGTGCCTGAAGAGTGGAGAGATAAATGAGAGGACGGTGGGGGTGGGGAGAAAGTAGCATAGAGTACAATAGGTGAGTGGGGGAGTGGATGAAGGTGATAGGTCAGGGAGGAGGGTGGAGTGGATAGGTGGAAAGGAAGATAGGCAGGTAGGAGAAGTCATGGGGACAGTGCTGAGCTGGAAGTTTGGAACTGGGGTGAAGTGGGGGAAGGGGAAATGAGGAAACTGTTGAAATCCACATTGATGCCCTGAGGTTGACTCAGCCAGCATTGCCTATCTCATACGCTGCAGGCAAGGAAGCCCTGAGGCATGGTACATTGGTGAGACCAAGCAGAGGCTATGCCAGCGGATGAATGGGCACCCTTAACAATCAACAGCCAGGAGTGTCCCCTCCCAGTTCGGAACACTTCAGTGGTCCAGGACAATCGACCTCCAGGTGACCATCCTCCAAGGCAGACTTCAGGACAGGCAACAACACAATGTTAGCAAGCAGAGGCTGATAGTCAAGTTCAGTACCCATGGCGATAGCCTCAACCGGGTCCTTGGGTTCATGTCACACTACAGATGATCCACACACACCTACAGACCTATACACTCACACAGACCCTCTTTCATACACAAGCTCTCTCTCATACACACACACACACACCCTCTCACAGATTTATACCCCTTTACACTCACGCACATAGACATACACATACTCTCTCACAGACACTCACACATCGCCCCACATGCACACACACCTACCCACATGCATGCACACACATATAAGTTGTGGAGTGAATTTGTGCTTACAAAATTACATTTTATCTTGCTCAAAAGCTGCATGAATCCATGTAAATTCTGTAAATCCCTTTTTTTAGAACTAGAATCAGTTTGAACATTGGGGCATAGACAGATAGACTTTAACCTTACACCTTCAATCCATTATCTGAGACGACATGGCACCTATTGTTAAAGTTCTCTTAAGAATGTAACCTTAAAAAAAGTTCTAAGATTTACATATAAAAGAACTGAAACCAACATGGTCATTCTAAAAGATGAGAGACTTAACAAACAATCCAGGTCAATTTCACTGTAGAATTTCAGTTGCATCACACTGTAAACTTTTGCTATAAATTCTGTGTTACGATTTTATATTCCACAACCACCTGATGAAGGAGCTGTGCTCCAAAAACTAGTGCTTCCAAATAAACCACTTGGACTGTGATTTGGAGATGCCAGTGTTGGACTGGGGTGTACAAAGTTAAAAATCACACAACACCAGGTTATAGTCCACCTGGTCTAATTGGAAGCACTAGCTTTTGGAGAGCTGCTCCTTCCTCAGGTGATTTTGAAGTACAACCACCTGATGATGGAGCGGTGCTCCGAAAGCTAGTGCTTCCAATTAAACCTGTTGGACTATAACCTGGTGTTGTGTGATTTTTAACTGTTGGGCTGTAACTTGGTGTTGTGTGATTTTTAACTTTGTCTTAGGCTAGGGTTTGTTAGTTTCATTTGATTGTCCTTTTAGAGAGAAGGTGTAAATTGGAATTCAATAGTCCCAGACAGCACTCTCCATTCTGCTGATTGTCTTGTGTATTTGCTGCAGCTCCAGTCTAGCTGTAATCCAGGGTTTTGCCCAGTATTTTAGATAATGGGGATTGTTGTTCAATCCTACATAGCTTTCAGTGTTAATACGACACAAAAATCTCTAAAACAACAAAGATTTGAGAACAACTTTATTCAATAAGGTAACAAAATGCAAACTACAAGAGATCATGGAGATCAAACATGGAGATCAAAATTCTAATCTTCAATTTACAAATTAAGAAAATACTCAACAAAGTGCCTATTGATAACCAGTCAATGCAAAACATTTACCAGAAAAAATCAAGCAATCAGACCCATTTGTTAAATCAGCAAATTGGCAAATGTGGAGAGCACAATTCCTAATAATTCAAATAGCTTCAGCTCTCGACACAAAACAAAATGTTTAATATTACCATGTGGGAATAACATCAGGCCATGCATTACACAGAAAACAGATTGAAAAGAATCAAATTATGTTTTGACAACCCCATAACAAATTGTAATCAATATTTCGCTTTGAGAACAATTAAGACACTGACAAGATCATGCTTTAATAGCAGATATCCTCAGTCCAATAGAGAGGTAGAATGAGCAGTTCAGAAAGCAAAACATCTGTAAAAAAAATTCCAGTTTTCTTTCTATACAACTTCATTTTATTGTTCCACCAAGCTCTCCTTAGGACTGTCCTCATCAGAAATATTGATAAAGTGTAGATTAAGAACTCAATTTGTGATGTTGCTAACAAAATTTGCTTCCAAAGTGTAATAGTAGAACCAATCAGGTTGCTTCCCAAGGGAATTCCAATTCTACAGTCGGCAGACGCAGAAAAAATAAACATGACTGCATTGTCAACTTTGGAACTTGGACATGTAATAGATAAGGAACCTCAATAGAATAAACACTGTCAGATACTAAATGCTGGGCAGCACTGGTGGTAGTTTTCAGATATGACTGCAGGTCCTAT
Source organism: Chiloscyllium plagiosum (assembly GCF_037043375.1). Classification (NCBI taxonomy): domain Eukaryota; kingdom Metazoa; phylum Chordata; class Chondrichthyes; order Orectolobiformes; family Hemiscylliidae; genus Chiloscyllium; species Chiloscyllium plagiosum. The sequence continues at coordinate 31,795,116 of NW_028270149.1, read as the reverse complement.
CCATCACAACTGCCATCACCTCATCTTCCTTACAGCAAGAACTGTCTACTCCATTGAAACAATATCAAGCACCACTGGCAGTGTAACACCAAGCAATTCCACCTTCACCCAATTCCCACACTATGGGAATTCAGTGCTTACAACCAGTGTGTACAGTGCTTATTCAGTGCTTACAACCAGATCAATGAAATCTCTGATCTAATGGAAGCTGGCAGAGAAAAGCACCATATTTACCTCAAGTAATTCATACTTTGTCATACACCTGATTTATCCACCTATCACCACAGATGTATCAAGTCAAGGATTTGGGAGGTGTGTGAGAGGTAACAACAAAATGCCCAGTAAATTTCACAAAAAGAAGTAACCACACCACAATCACAAATATACATTTCAGAATCTGTATAAATGTTAAGCAATGTGCATGACATGGATGGAAGATAATGTACAATCTTCAGGGCCCTGGATAAACATTACTCCTCAAAACAGCTGAGTGCTAGTGTTCCAGGACATTCAGGATATCAGAGCATGTGGAAGCTAGTATCTTCAGCCTCCACTCAGTCCAATGCAACCTTGATTTCAAAAGCTGTCACTCTCATCTCACCTCAGAAGTTCAGTTCTCCTGTCCATGTCTGGACCAAGGCTGTAAAAGTGATAGGGGCTGAGTGGCACTGATGGAGATCATTGCTGAGAAAGAGTTGTTTGATAACACGGTCATGACTGCTATTTTGATTATGAGTGAGAATAGACTGGTGACATCATAGTTGGGTTAAATTTGTCTCTGGTTGGACATTTTTGCTCATTTCTGCATCAATGTTCTATTGTAGTTGTACTTGGTTAGGTGAGCAGCTAATTCTGAATCACAACTCTTTATTAGCCTTGCTGAAATTTTGTCAGGACCCAGATCCTTTATGGTAGTCACTGCCTTCAACCATTTCCTGATATCACATAGAATGAATTGAATTGACTGAAGACTGTCATCTGTGATGCTGAGAATCTCAGGAGGCAGCTAAGATGGTCAGTGCACTAGGTAATTCTGGCTGTAGATTCTTGCAAATGCTTTTGGGATCACTTACTTCGGTCTACCTCATGCTATTTCTGTTTTTTTTTAGCATTCAGGCAGTGCTGGTTATAACTTTACAAAGTGGACACCACTTTAGATATGCCAGGTGCTGTTTCTTGCATGTCTTCCAGAATTCTTCATTGATCCCCAATCCTGATAGTAATGATAGAATGGGGAATGTGGTGGACCGTGAGATTATAGATTATGGGTGAATACAATTCTTCTGCTGTTGATGGACTACAGAGTTCCATAGGGCTGCTAGATCTGATCTAAATCTATCCCATTTGGAGTCACAATGGCACTACACAACATGATAATAGAACATAGAACATAGAACAGTACATTGCAGAACAGGCCTTTCAGCCCTGAATGTTGCGCCGATCTGTGAACTAACTTTGTGGGCGGCACGGTGGCACAGTGGTTAGCACTGCTGCCTCGCAGCGCCAGAGACCCGGGTTCAATTCCCGCCTCAGGCGACTGACTGTGTGGAGTTTGCACATTCTCCCCGTGTCTGCGTGGGTTTCCTCCGGGTGCTCCGGTTTCCTCCCACACTCCAAAGATGTGCAAGTCAGGTGAATTGGCCATGCTAAATTGCCCGTAGTGTTAGGTAAAGGGGTAAATGTAGGGGTATGGGTGGGTTACGCTTCGGCGGGTCGGTGTGGACTTGTTGGGCCGAAGGGCCTGTTTCCACACTGTAAGTAATCTAATCTAATCTAATCTAAGCCCACCCCCGTACACTATCCTATCATCATCCATATGCTTATACAAGGATTTTTTAAATGCCCTTAATGTTGCTGAGTTAACTACATTTCACGTCCTTACCACTCTCTGAGTAAAGAACCTGCCCCAGACATCTGTCTTAAATCTATCACCCCTCAATTTGCAGCTATGCCCCCTCGTATAAGCCGACATCATCATCCTAGGAAAAAGACTATCTATTCATCTGATCATCTTGTATGCCCCTATTAAATCCCCTCTTAGCCTTCTTCTCTCCAATGAGAACAGACCTGAGTCCTTCAGCTTTTCCTCTTAAGACCTTCACTCCAGTCCAGGCAACATCCTGGTAAATCTCTTCTGCACCTTCTCCAATGCTTCCACATCCTTCCTGTAATGGGGCGACCAGAACTGTACACAATATTCCAAGTGGGGCCGCACTAGCGTTTTGTACAGTTGCAGGATGACATCACAGCTCTGAAACTCAATCCCTCTACCAATAAAACCTAACACACCGTATGCCTTCTTAACAGCGCTATCAACCTGGGTGGCAACTTTCAGGGATCCCTCCGTACATCAACACCACCAAGAATTTTTCTAGTGACTCAGTATTCTGCCTTCCTGTTATTCTTCCCAGAGGTATCCTCAATGTAAAGAATAAAATCTGTCTCGACAGCATCTCTGCAGTTTTTGTTCCTTTCAATATTATCATGAATATTATGCATTAGGGGCAGGTAAATTGGTGAGTATGAGGTCAAGTCGTTTTTTTTCATGACATTGCATCATTTCCTGTGATGATTACTGTCTCATTTGTATATCACACCATCAAACTTAAGCCTTTCTACAGCAAACGCTGAATGAGTTAGTATGAAAGGTGTAAGAGCAAAGGATAGTGTGGGCCATGGGTTGCACGAGTTTGCAACAAATTGGTGTGCAAACAATAGGAGATTGGATCAAGGGGATTTGCCTAAAAATGTGTCAGGCAAAGAGCCTGTTTAGAGGATGTGAAGTTTGCGGGCTTGAGGGCTGGCTTGAAACAAAACAAAAAGGAAACTATAATATGCTGGTGCACTTAAGCAGACTTTCCACCCACCTGGCAGCATCCACACTGCTTCAAAGGTCACCCATAAAGATTCCCAGGAAAGCCAACACCTTCCCCATCCCACTTCACCCCACTCCAGAATCCAACAAAATTCCAACCTTCTTTCTCCCAAGTCAGTTTTGTATGAATGGGAATGATCCCAATTTGACCTCATGCTTCTCTTTGAAATCCGAGGCATTTTTTTAATAACAATGCAGTGAATGACTGCTTACAGTTTATTAAGGAGATCATTTTGTGAGCAATGCCTTCTTCTCAAAATTGTTTTCATCTTTGGTAGATCTTCATTTTCTAAATGGCCAGTGACATTTTTATTTCATAACTTCTAAAATAAACATTCTATTCTACACTAACTGCAATAACTAGCTGTTTGAAAATAATTGCAACTACAAATTAATTTCTGCATTTTGAACAGAAGTATCAATTCATGCACACTCCAACCTCTCCAGTCCAGAAATCTATTCGTCACAAACACCAGTAATTGTGATTTTTTTTTGAGCAGAACCAAATGACTCATAAACTCACTGTTTGACTGTTTAGCATCTTTTTCGTACAGCACATTGGAAATAGAATCACAGAAGACAAGTCAAACAGCTTCTATGATTGCTTTATTACATTTTATCTCTGTTTTATGTTTCAGGTAATATCATATCTACAGTGTTTTCCAGCTCACATACTTGCAATTAGGGATTCTAATGTAATTCAATAAAATTCTAAATTCCAGAAATGACTTAATCCCAAAACTGGATAGATTGCATTTTAAATAAATTAATGTCTCAACTAACATAGTGTGCCATATGAGCACGCTAAGTATTTATTTTATAATGTTGCCATTAGTAACTTCCAAGTTTAAATACTGTATGTTGTTATCTATCCTCCTTGGCTGAAGGCCTAACTCCTCATGGGTTCACATTCAGAAGCATTTGGCAGTAGTTAAACTATGTGTCATGTATAGTGATTGGATGTTGAATATTGGCAGATATTACAGCTCAGTCAAATACTATCTCCATCCAATAAAAACATAGGTGCACATCCTTCAGATCAGTGAAAGGCAGTTAGAGAATACAGCCTTGTTTATTCCTCCACCTAGTCAAGAAGTGCTTTATTCCAATTGAGTAGTCCAATTGTCTCCTGGCTGTTTTCAGTTTGTTTTTCAGTACAAACGTGAATTCAAACCTGGAAATTCTGACCTGCATATTTCAGTATAGTGAAAAATAGAATCGCTTCAATGTAGATGCTGGCCATTCTGCCCATTAAGTCCACGCCAAGCCTCCAAAGAACATCCCACCCACACCCACCCTACATTTCCTATGGCTAATCCACATATCATTATACTGTGGGAGGAAACCACATCCCACACAGACACAAGGAGAATATACAAACTCCACACAGTCACCCAGGGGTGGAAATGAACCCAGGTCCTTGCTGTTGTGAGGTAGTGGTGCTAACCACTGAGCCACCATACTCTTAAAGTAAGGTACAGGCACCACTGGGATTTGAACCTAAGCTAACCTAAGGCGCTTTACCCAACTAAGCCATGACGCTGTGGAAATATGATGTAGTCAGCCAGCAAGCCAAAGGAAAAAGAAGTTCTCACAGCAGAATATTGATGTGCGAGTCTTTATTGGATGATCCAGCTTCTTTAGTGCTGAAGTAAACGTTGAATTAAAACCACTGTCAGTAAATTGAATATCAAATGTTGCTCTTTCATGTCAGTAAGGAGTTGTTACTGTCTGTACAGATGAATTCAGATCAATGTACTTTCAAGGATCAGATGCAGCCTCCCGATCGCTGTTCTGGATTTTTGTTTCTGCAATGCTAGACATTTTATTTCTCTATTTTCTAAGATCTTATAACTAAAGAAACTGTATCTAGGTACCATTATACCCAAGAAGGTGCTGTAAGTGGTGATGTATAAACTTTTCCCTGTACTCATTGAGTACATATGACAGTAAAGATAATTCGATGCAAATTCAATTCAATTCAATTCAACTCACTTTTTCCACTCCTATAAGAATGTTGAGCAGAGAAACGTTGATAATTTGGCCAATTAAACTTGTGATCCAGGGTTTATGTTTCAAGGCCAACATTATTTCTTCAGAACAGATCTAGTGACTCATAACTGAGTATCCAAGAGATGCATGTATAAGCAGCAGCACCAGGCATACCTAAAAACGAGGTGTCAATCTGGTGAAGCTACAAAATAGGACTAGTTGAATGCCAAACGGAACAAGCAACAAGTGATTCAACCATCAGCAGATCCAATCTCAGCTCTGCAGACCTGCTACACCTAATTATAAATGGTGGTGGAAGATTAAACAACTCACTAGAGGAGAAGGCTGCACAAAGTACCTCATTGTCAATGATGGGGGAGACCAGCACATCAGTGCAGAAGATAAGGCTGAAGCCTTTGCAATAAGTGCTGAATGAATGATCCATCTTAGCTGCCTCCAGTGGCCCCAGCATCACAGATATCAGTCGTCAGCCTCTTTGATTCACTAGGAAATTATTGGAGGCACTTGATGCTGCAAACGGTACGGCCTTGACAGCATTTCAGATGTGTGCTCCAGAACCTGCTACACACTTAGCCAAGCTGTTCAAGTACAGCTACAACACTGGTATCGACCCAACAATGTGGAAAATTAACTAGATATGTCCAGCGTACAAAAGCACACTATCATTCCAAACCAGCTAATTACTATCCCACCTATCCACTCTTGATCATCAGGAAAGTGATGGAAGGTGTCATCAGCAGTATTATCAAACAGCACCTGTTCAGCAATAATCTGCTCAGTGACACCCAGTTTGTGTTCTGCTAGGGCCACTCAGCTCCTGACCACATTATAACTTTTGTCCAAAGGTGGTTAAAAGAGCTAAATTCCAGAGGGGAGGGAAGAGAGAGACGCCTTGACGGCAAGGCTGTTTTTAAGCGGGTGTGGCATTAAGGAGCCCTAGTAAAACTGGAGTCAATGGGAATCAAGGGAAAACTCTCCACTGGTTGGAGTCATACCTGGCTAGAGGAAGATGGTTATGGTTGTTGGAGGTCAGTCATCTCAGCTCCAAGACACCTCTGGAGGACATCTTCAGGGTAGTGTCTTAGGCCCAACATCTTCAGCTGCTTCATCAATGACCTTCCCTCCATCATAAGGTCAGAAGTGGAGGGTGTTCCTTGTAAATATTCTTTAAACCTTTTCAAATTTCACAACATCTTTCCTATAGGAGGGAGACCAGAATTGCACACAATATTTCAAAAGTGGCCGAACCAATGTACTGTACAGCTGCAACCTGACCTCACAAGGGTTTGACCTATAGGGAGAGGCTGAATAGGCTGGGGCTGTTTTCCTTGGAGCATCAGAGGCTAAGAGGTAATCTTATAGAGGTTTATAAAATCATGAGGGGCATGGATAGGGTAAATAGACAAGGTCTTTTCCCTGAGTTGGGGGGAGCCCAGAACTAGAGGGCATTGGTTTAGGATGAGAGGGTAAAGATATAAAAAGGGACCTAAGGGGCAACTTTTTCATGCAGAGGGTGGTGCGTGTATGGAATGAGCTTGCAAAAGACTGGTACAATTACAGCATTTAAAAGACATCTGGAAGGGTACATGAATAGGAAGGGTTTAGAGTGATATGGGCCAAGTGCTGGCAAATGGGACGAGATTAAGTTAGGATATCTGCTCGGCATAGACAAGTTGGACTGACGGGTCTGTTTCCATGTTGTACATGTTTATGACTCTATGACTCTACTCGATAATGATTGTACAATGATCAACATCATTCAGAACTCCTTGAATACTGAAGTAGTCCATGAGTAAATGCCGCCAGATCTGTGCAATATCCAGGCTTATGCTGACAAGTAGAAAATAACATTCAAGCTACTGAAATGTCAGACATTGATCATCTTCAATCAGGAATAACCATTGCTCTTGATATTCAATGGCAGACCCATCACTGAGTCCCCCACTGTCAACATCCTGGAGGTTATAATTGATAAGAAATTCAACTGGACTAGCCATCTAAATGCAAACATTACAAGAACAGGTCAGAGGCTAGGAATCCTACAGTGAGTAACTCACCACCTGACTCCTCAAATCCTGTCCTCCATCCAGAAGGCACAAGTCAGGGAATGATGGAATATTCCCAATTTGCCTGGATGAAAGTAGCCCCAACAAAACTCAAAATGCTTCACACTATCTAGCATAAAGCAACCTGCTTAACTGACACCACATCCACAAACATTCATTGTCTCCATCACAGACCCTCAGTGGCAGCAGTGAGTACGATCTACAAAATGCACTGCACAAATTCACTAAAGCTCCTCAGACAGAACTTTCCAAATCCACGATCACTTCCAGCTTGAAAGACAAGGGCAGCAGATACATGGGAACACCAAAGCCTCCAAGTTCCTCTCTAACACATCCACCATCCTGACTTGGAAATATACCGTCGTTCGTTCAGTGCCATTGAGTCAAAGACCTTAGATTCTGTCTACCTATGGATTGCAGTGACTCAAGAAGTTAGCTCAGCCTCATCTTCTCAAGGGCAATTAGCAACTGTTAATAAATGCTGACCAGCCATTGATGGCCATGTCCCATGAGGAAATAAAAAATAATATGAAGGTCATGAACCAGCATTGAAGCGAGAAAAGCCAAAAGAGAAAAGAAGGAAGGAAGGAAGGTTTCCATTAACATTTATTGATGAGGAATTATTTCACCCACAAAATAAGTTCTGAGGGTAAGATGAGGTGTTGAATTTTCCTATGGTAATTTTTCTGTAGTTTCAGGATTGTTTTAGCCTTTTTAAGATAAGTGGATTAAAATATGTTATCAGCAAAAGCAGGGGAAGATGACGGTAATGTCAGTGAGGGGTGGTGATGGTCTAGTGGTATTATTGCTAGATTGTTAACCTAGGAGACCCAGGTAATGTTCTGGGGACCTGGGCCGGAGTCCCATCATGACAGATTGTGGTATTTGAATTCCATAAAAATCTGGAACTAAAAGTCCAATGATAAGAATAGCCGGTGTCTTTTCCCTGGGGTGGAGGATTTCAAGACTAAGTGGCAAATTTTTAAGAGTGAGAGAAGAAAGATTTTAAACTGACAGGCACTTTTTTTTTACACAGGCAGTGGTTCGAGTGTGGAATGAACTTCGACAGGAATTGGTAGATATGGGTATAGAAACAACATTTAAAAGACATTTAGATAGATACATGAATCAGAAATATCTGGATATGGGCCAAGTGCAGGCAGGTGGGACTAGATTAGTTTGGGATTATGTCAGCATGGACTGGTTGGACCAAAGGTTCTGTTTCCATGCTGTATGACTCTATATCAATTGTCAGGAAAAAAACGTTTGGATCATTAACATCCTTTGGGGAAGAAATTGCCATTCTTACCTGGTTTAAACTATATGTGACTCCGGACCCACATCAATGTGATTGACTCTCAACTGCCCTCAAGCCATGAATTCTAGCCTAGCCAGCGATGCCCACATCCTTGAATGATCTTTTTAAAAAACTTTGCAATCGAGAACCTCAGGCTAAAGTTCTGGGGACATGAATTTGTATCACACCATGGGAAATGGTGAGATTTGAATTCGATTTTTTTTAAAATTGATGGTGGCCAAGCAAAAGTTTTTGTCAAAACCCATATGGTTCACTAATGTTTTGTAAGAAAGAAAACCTGTCATTCTTACCTGGTCTAGCCTACATGTGACTCCAGACCCACAGCAATGTGGTTGTCTCTTAACTGCCCTCTGGGCAATTAGAGATAGGCAACGAATGCTGACCTCGCCAGTGATGCACACATTTTTTCAACAATGTTTTTTTAAATCTCATATTTTAAATAATTGGGATTCCTCTATTTTCAGCCTAGTGGTTAATGAGTTTGTATTTCAATGTGCAACCTTTTTACAAGGTTGTTAACCCACTAAATTAAGGTTAACAACACTGATAAAATAGAAGGTATGGGAATTTATTTTAAACAGATTAACTGATGCACTAAAAATAACCCGCAAAAAGAACTTCTACCCCATAAATTATACCGTGCTGTGCTGTGTTCTGCATTGATGCAATGTAACATAGGAAGAGACAACTTGTGTCCTCACAGGGTAATATTCCTGACAAGTTTCAATTGCCAGTCAAAGAGAAGGAAAACAAACTGAGGCAGTAAACCAATCTCCATGACAATCCAAATCAGGAATTTTGACATAATTCGTAAGTGATCTATTCTGGTCCTCTTTATTTGAGCAACATACATGCAGATCTCCCACGCAGCATCAATGTGGATCAGAGGATAGGCTGTTTTTTTGACAACAGGAATATTATATCATGTATCACTCTGCTGCTAAAATGCATCTGTTTGTATGTTAGTGAGCTGTTTTAAGATCACAATGTGTCATTTCAGTGCCTTGTTGTTTCAACTAGAAGTCGAGCTGACTCTCCTTATCTGAAGCCAATGAAAAGGTTTGTTTTATCTGAGATTTTTTTTCACTTATAAATTAAAATGTCTGGAGATGACTTTTCATGTTTTTTGAAGTGTGACTCATAAACTTACATATATGACAGCTGACATGCAGCATAGGCACATCTAAAAATCTTACATTGTGATGCTAGCACTAAATCTACTCATCAAACTGAACAGGAAATGGGAAAACTTTCAGTCTCCAGCCCCATGCCAGACAAGAAAGGATGAGAAAGTGGCATGAGGTGTTTTTTGGGTTTGAATAAACTTGTTGCATTTCAAAAATCAAAAAGCCTACATGAGCCCATCGCATATGTACTCACTTTGGTTTTAACCATAGCTGGGGTTAGATTGTCTGAGTAGCCTACTCCACCAAGGCAACTTTGATTTTTGTGTGTAAATGAGACTGTACTGTTTGCTACTCTGGCAGTGATTTGATTTTAATTATTCCTGCTCAGTCTTCCCAGGAGAATCTCAGTTTGGGAACCCAAAGGATTTGGGAATCACTGGCTGGCCAGCATTTATTAACATCCCTAGCTGCCCTTGAGAAGGTGGTGGTGAGCTGCCTTCTTGGACTACTGTGCTGTAGGTGGACCCATTAAGGAGAGAATTCCAGGGTTTTGACCCAGTAACATTGAAGGAGCAGCAATATATTTTCAATCCAGGATAATGAGTGGCTTGGTGGGGAACTTGCAGGTGGTGGTGTTCCTATGTATCTGCTGCCCTTGTTCATCTTGATGGCAATGGTCATGGTTTTGGAAGATGCTGTCTAAGGATCTTTGACAAGTTTCTGCAGTGCATCTCAAAGACAACATTAAGCTATTGGTTTCTGTTGAGTTAGCAAATCTAACCTTGAAGAAGACTTTAATTAGATGGGTAATCTCACTAGACTAATAACATCCAGAGGTTTGTGCTAATGCTCTGAGAACATGAGTTTAAATTCTACCATTCCAATTGGTGGAATTAAATAAAAATACTTTTATTAAAATTTGGAATTGAGAGCTAGTCATAAAAACCCATCTACTTCACTAATGGTCTCTCGAAGAAAATCTTGCCTCATGTAGCTTGCATCTGACTCCGGAAAAATAACAAAGAAGTTGAGTCTGAACTGCTTTCTACAAGTGGAAAACAAGATCTGACTTTTGAAGTGATTTCAAAGAAACAAAACTCTTTCAGAATTCATGGGTTAGTCACAGAAAAGATCAACCAGGGTTCATCAGCCCATCATTATCTCATATTAATACTTAGAAGTGGAAAGTTGTCCATGTCTGCGGACATATATTAGAAAGAACTATAATGCCAAAGATCCTTCTAAACTTAAGTCAAAACTTTACCAAGAAACTATTAAAGGATAATGGGTAGAATATTTTCTTCTTGCTGGTGATGAGCTTGAAGGCAGGAAAGACATTTAATTAGGCAAACAAATGGTGTACCTTTGTCTTCCCTCCTCCCCCAGGGTTATGTTCTGAGTGGAAAAGGTCCATGTTCAACCAATTGAAACGTTTAAGCAGCAAATTAATGACCACTGATTTGGATGGCCTCAGGTTTACCAAGGGAGGAATACCCAACAAGAATTACAATTATCAATTGGAATTGATAAGTCTAGAGGTGACAAAGGCGTGGATGAGGGTTTCAGCAGGGATGAGCTGAGACAAGGAAGAGGTTATAGAATTGGTACTAGGCGATCTTATCCTCACCATAAGATATATTGAAACTCTGCATTGGAAATTATCTTGAATGCTTGTAATATTCTTTTTCGGTTTAGGTCATCCGAAAATGTCATTAATATGTTGCGAAACTATTAAATATATAGAATTTTCATGAACAAATTCTACAGTTCAAGAATGAGCTAGAAAGCTAAAATAAACTCAAACAAGACATTTTAGTGAGTCTTGCAGTATCAACCTTAAAACAATGTTGTTGCAAATGAACGTGTGCAAATACCAGTTTCAACAGGTACTGTCTGCATAGGTTAAGCGTAATGATAGTTGCATCATTAGCAAGATTTTAAAGATTTGCTTTGGTTTGATAAGGACTAATTATTATTTTAATTAGAGCTATGGCCTTGTCAAAAGGAAGATTATCAGTCAAAAATCTTTAATAATTGGTCCCGGTGAGACACCACAAACTGCAAAAAGCGTTATAAATTAGTAGTAACAAGAGACCTTCAAGCCAGGAGCGAAAGACTTCCAGATGAGGTGTTTTGCATTCTATGCAATAAATATAGCAAGGTTACAATGTTTACTCAAAACTGTAATATGAACATGTATTTCAAATTCTGTGCTTTTATAAGAAGTTTGTTGCTCCTACCTGGATTTGGCATGAATACCCTTGTTCTTGTAGCTACCATCATGTGCCTGAAGAAGAACAAAACCTGCATAAAGAAGAGCATTGTGGTTTACATTGTAGGAAGCACAATCTGCAACATCAGCGTTCTGCTGTCATGGCCTCTGTTGATCGACTGGTGCCTCCATAACAAGTGGCGCTTTAGTTCTTCTATCTGTGAGTTAATCATCCATGTGAAACAAATGGCAAACATTCTTTCTTTCTACTACGTGTTCTGCATAACCTTCTCCATCTATCTCACGATTGTATGTGGCTGCAAAATTGCCGAACATAATGTATTTGTAACTTGCCAGGTGGTCCTTCCTTGTGTGGTCATCCTTGCCAAAGAACTTTTTGAGCATTTCTGGAATGGGAAGCAGCCTCATTTTAACAGTGAGAACCAGACATGTTTTACAACCATAAACTATGACAACATGAAGCTGAAATTTGTGATAATGACAATTGTGTGGCTCTCTCTGACATTGTACTTGTATCTTCATATCCTGTTTACAATCTTCCAAAGTGCTCGGGAAATACAGAGAAGCCAAGCTACCAACAAAAAGCTTGCACTAACGTTTATTCTAATCTTTTTAATAACTTTTATTGCATGTATGCCAGGTAAGTCATAAATGGGCAGATGTATTTATTAAAGAATTGCAATGTTGGTCAGTTAACTTGAACTAAAGCCACCATGCAGATCTAAGATTCCATTTCTAGATCTGTACTGAGTTAATTGATTTTCATTGAATGTTGCAGCAGAAGTACTACAGGAGCACTTCTGGGCTAACAACTAGAATAATCAGAATTCTTTTTGATTTGTACAGCAGTGATCTATTCTTACAAGTGTTAACCGGGTACAGCTGGTGCATTATGAAGTTAAATCTCTATGCTTTCAGAAGAGGAGTAAAGTGGGAAACAATTCCACTGACATTTTACTAGGATGATACCAGGATTGAACAATTGGAAATGGGAGATACTGGGAATATTTCAACTGAAAGAGAGAAGATTATGAAAAAAATTAAAAGAAGTTTTCGAATAATATGAAGTGATTTTTTTTTCTGATGTACAGGAGTAAATTTTATTTCTCTCTGTTTGTAGAATCCATACCAGGGGCTTGTCACTTTAAAAAAGTGAAGACAGTGAAAGGCAAGGTTGGGAGAGAGAACTTTTTGCAGTGAGTTGCTCAAGCATGGGAAACTTTGCCACTGGGATTGCTTAAGGTGGGAGGAACTCTGTCTTTTAAGGGGAGAAGATATAAAAAAAATGAAATTTTGATGTAAGAGAGATCAAGGCTGTAGGAAAACAGATGGCATTTAATATCATAGCACAGATTGTCTGGAGCATAGGAATACTTATGCTCAAAGCTCCTGCAGTGCATCTTGTTGACAACAAAGTTATCTAGAAAGTTATGAGTTTATTCCTCATCTAAAATAGAACTTAATAACAGAGGAACCAGTCTTCCGATGTATTTCTTTAAAGTTCTGTATGAGATAGGAGTACAATAGAAAGGGAAATTTGTTATACTTTAGGTATCTTTAATCTTGCTCTCTGCAGAATTTCTGGTGACTGCATCCAAAGATGCAGCAACAAATAGCACAAAATAAATACATCATAGACTTTTCACACAGATTTCTACTAATTGGCCAGGGCGCAGAGCAGAAGAAAACTTCTTGCAAAAAAAACTGATTCCCAAATTGTTTTGCTGTTACTGTTGTTAGTTGTTATTGCTTGTTGTTAAGAGGAGTTCCTATTTTTGACCTCTTGAATAAACAAATGGCTTAGTGTTGCAAATCACTCTTCCTCACTGCTCTTAGCCTTTTACATTTAGTGACGAAGATTCTGTCCTTTGTGATGAGATTACAGAACTAGAGAGCATAGGTTTAGGGTGAGAGGGATAAATTTAAAAGGGGCAATGTTTTCACACAAAGGGTGGTGCATGTATGGAATGAGCTGCCAGAAGAAGTGGTGGAGGCTGGTACAAGTATAACTTTTAAGAGACATCTGGATAGGTATATGAAAAGGAAGGGTTTAGAGGGATATGGGCCAAGTGCTGGCAAAGGGACTGGATTAGGTTAGGATATCTGGTCAGCATGGATGAGTTGGACTGAAGGGTCTGTTTCTGTGCTGTAGATCTCTATGACTCTATGATTCTACTTGTAGCCAAACAAGCTATACCAATAGAGTGGCATGGTAGTTCAATGGTTAGCACTGCTGCCTACCAGCGCCAGGGACCTGGGATCAATTCCTGCCTCAGATGACTGTCTGTGTGGAGTCTGCACATTCTCCCCATGTCTGCACGGGTTTCCTCAGTGTGCTCTGGTTTCCTCCCACAATCCAAAGATGTGCAGGTCAGGTGAATTGGCCATGCTAATTTACCCATAGTGTTAGGTGCATTAGTTAGGGGAAATGGGTCTGGGTGGGCTACTCTCCGGAGGGTCAGTGTGGGCTTGTTGTGCCAAAGGGCCTGTTTCCATGCTGTAGAGAATCTAATCTAATAACTACGAGGCCATCAATAGCTTGGGCTCTCCCAAACCAAGTCCCTTCTTTCCCATACAGTCCACCTTTATGGAATGCAACCTGGAATAAAATGAAGAAAAGACTTAAATGAGTACACCCCTTCCAATTTCTGTATTGAGGTTTCACATCCTCTCACACGCTTCCTCAGTTCCTAGGCTTATTAATTAGCATCACAATGTTGCATTCTTGCTAGCTTCCTCCCATGGCAGACTGTTGACTTAAGATGCTGCTGACATTAAAGCCAGCTATTTTCATTTTCATTCAGTCATTTTCTATTTGGAGTTGCTGCCATTGTGCTATAGAGCTTAAATGTTCTCAAAGAAAAAATTCATACAAATACAGCTCTATTACACCAAGAGTCATAGGGATGTACAGCACGGAAACAGACCCTTTGGTCCAACTTGCCCATGCTGACCAGATATCTTAAATTAATCTAGTCCCTTTGATAACACTTAGCCCATATCTTTCCAAACCCTTCCTATCCATTTACCCATCCAGATGCCTTTTAAATGTTGTAGTTGTACCAGCCTCCACCACTCCCTCTGGCAGCTCTTCCATACACGCACCACTCTCTGCCTGGAGAAGTTACCCCTTAGATCCCTTTTAAATGTCTCCCTTCTCACCTTAAACCTATGCCCTTCAGTTTTGGACTCCCCCACCCGAGGGAAAAGACCTTGTCTATTTATCCTATCCATGCCCTTCATGATTTTATAAATCTCTCATAAGGTCACCCTCAGCCTCCGATGCTCCAGGGAAAATAGCCCCAGCCTATTCAGCCTCTCCCTATAGCTCAAATCCTCCAACCCTGGCAACAACTTTGTAAATCTTTTCTTAACCCTTTCAAGTTTCACAACATCCTTTCCATAGCAGGGAGACCAAAATTGGGCACCATATTCCAAAAGTAGCCTAACCAATGTCCTGTACAGCTGCAACATAACCTCCCAACTCCTATACTCAATGCACTGACCAATAAAGGCAAGTGTACAAAATGCATTCTTCACTTTCCAATTTATCTGATACTCCACTTTCAAGGAACTATGAACCTGCATTCCATGGTCTCTTTGTTCAGCAATCTCCCCAGACCTTCCCAGGAAGTGTATAAGTCTTGGCCTTATTTGCCTTTCTAAGACACAGAACCTCATATGTATCTAAATGAAACTCCATCTGCCACTCTTTCTAAATCCTTTTTGAAATAAAAACTAGCTGTCACTGGAATGAAGGATGACAAATGTTAAAGAAAGGGGAGAAGGATTAACTAACAGTTACAGACCAGTGAGTTGAACATTGGTGGTAAGGAAGTTTCCGGAATCAATTATCATGTGGAAAGTCAACAGACATTTGGATGCTTGGACTAATAAAGGAGAATTAGCACACATTTGTTGAGGGAATATTGTGGATGAGTCACTTGACTAAGTTTCTTGATGAGATGACAGACAGTGTGGTAGAGATTTTGGAGAGGAAAGAAATACGAGAAGCGATCAGGAATTACAATTATTGGATAACCTCGAGAAGTCAGTGTGATGCTGAGCAACAAAAGTAAAGAGGGGATTTGACAGAGGTGTTCATGAAAGGTTTGAACAGAGGTATCAAAAATAAACTGTTTTCAATGATTAAAGGACTTATAATTAGACAGCACAGATTTAAGGTGACAAGTAAAAGAACAAGAGATGACATGAGAAAAAATCGTTTATGCTTAGAGTGTTTTGCTTTTGGACACAACTGAAGCAGAAAACTGAATACAATAGGAAACATCGGGTACAACTATTGAAATAAATCAATTCAAACTCCAGAGGCCAAATGCCCACCTCCTATTGTACACTATTCTCTGGTGCCATAATGATTCTATAACTGTAAACCACTGAAATACCTCTGTAACGTTTCTTTTTGGATGATTGTTTAAGATGTTGACATAAAGCAGAAGCCTTTCTGCTTTTGTATATAAGATAAATAGAGTTTCATAAAACCTTCACTAAGAATGTGCACATTATATTAGAAGGGAATGTCCGCACTTCTGAAAATAAAAATAAAAATGAGCTGGTGCACATATTTTGTACTTTAGTGACCTTTGCTATTGTAAAGACCACGTCTTTTTATTTTCTGTATTTGGGACTGTGGATTATAAAGAAAGGAAGATCCTGCTTTAATCCAAGGAGACTAGACAAAGAGCTGGCTGCAATTTTAAAGCCATAGGTCTGATTTTCTGAGGAGTGGCAATCTCTCTCAGAATGTCACTATCATTTCTTTCCAACAGAAGCAGAAAGCTCTGCATTTCTGACATGAGATTTTAATCAGAGTTTCTTCAAAAATGTGGACAGTTCTCTTGTTGTGGAGCACTGTAAATCACACCCCCTTTTCCCAGCAGTCAGCTGCTGTATTCCGAAATGTCAAGGTCCAGAATCACAAGCAGCCACTGCCAAAAAGCGAATACATAAGGTAAGTATGAGGTTTGGATTCCAGAAGGTGAATAGGGCAGGCTGCCAGGCAAGTAGGATGCCAAGTGGGAAGGGGATAGGGTACAAGTGAGTAGGGTGCTGAGTTACAAGGTGTCAATGTGTCCAGGTAAGTGATGCAGTGTTTAGGGTAAATCAGGGTGGGTGGAAGAAATTGGGTATGACAGGAATGGGACAGAATAGGTATTTGGAGGGGTGGTATTGGATCTGGTAGCAGGGTGAAGGGGGAATTGGCTGTTGGGGAATGAAGAGGCATTAATTTCAGAGGAGAGGAAGGACATTTGGGTCCACAGCAAGTGAAGGGGTTGTTTCCAAAATGGCGCAAGGATGTTGAGCTCTGGCAGTGGCACATTGGATCCAAAATGGAAGCATCTGGGATTAGCATCTGGGCAGTGGAGGCAGATTGGGTCTGGAGCAGGGAAAGGGGTTTAGGGAAAACAAGGCGAGGGTCCAGAATAGGGAAAAGGAGAAGTGGGTTCGGAGCAGATGAAAGGGATTCAGCCCTCGGGAGGTTAAAGAGAGTGTCTGGTCCAAAGCAGGGACCAGGATGTGAGGCAGAGGTCAGGACTGGAATGGGCAAAGGGAGGTCAGGCCCACATCTGTGTTGGAGAGGATGGAGGCTGCGAAGGAGTGGGTTAGGTCCAGGGTGAACAGGAGTCGGGTCCAAAGCAGGGGATATGGAACGATGGAGATAGACAGTCTGGAGTGACTTGGTCTGTCAATCTTAGGGTATGTTGGGTCAGGGTGTGGGGGAGGATATGGGTGAGGCATAGCTCCCTATGGGAAGCTAGAACTCCCTTCTAAACTGTAATAATGACTGAACATCCATTGGAAAATGCAAGCCAATCACGTTTACTGGGATATATTGAGAGTTGGACAAAGATGCATATTTTCACAAAAGAGACAGCAGAAGCAGACAACATGAAGCCTATGGGTTCTGAACTAAGGGAAACCAATCCATATCTTGTCTGTCTTTGTATTCTTGTCAGTTTGTGAAGGCGGTGATAAATTTAAGAAGGGATAGAGTTTAAGTTATAGAGTTGTAAAAGTTAACAATTCATATTTCCTACTTGCCATTCGTAAAATTAGTTCTCTTTATAATAAACACTTATTTTCTTGTCAAGTACAGACACCTGCTACGTGTTTTCTTTTAAACGGAGTTTGTCAGTCAGGTAAATTGGAGACTTTGGATAACTTAATTAAATCTTTTCATATTTGTGACAACTCAGTGAATAGTGGGGCATGATTTCCAGTACACTACTTCAGTGAGTTTTGACAGTGTTAAAATCAATTTTGCAATTATAGAGAATGGCAGTTGCTGAATGAAGAATCAAAGTATGCAACTTTAATCACATTCCTAACTGTAACATTGCTTTGCAACTCAAGGATATTTCCATTCTTTTTTTGATAGGAGCAGTTCTAACCGTTATTACAGATCAGAGTACTTGCCTTGAAACGATGGCTGAATTCTTTTTTGAACTTCCAGTCCTATTCAATCCCATCATCCTTTTCTGCATAAACACAGAGCTGCGATCTCAGTGTCGATACATTCTGAACCGCCAGTTTTCTATCAATTTTGAACGCCAACAACTTGGCATAATGTTAAACTCAAAAGAAAACCATTGAGTAGAAGACCGCAAAATGTCGATCCAAGAGGCTCTCAGAAATCACTGAGACTTATTTTGCTGCAAGGTGGATGTAGAAAGATGCCTGGAAGAATACTTCAGATCTGATAGAGTCTAACAGCATTATATTCTGTGTTCAATTGTTTTCTTCGATATTAACATCGATTTTAAGTGGCCTTTTGCTAAGATTTTGCTTTCTGTGAATTATTATAATAAATTCTTACTGTACAAAGTGTTGAAATGTGTTTTGGTTAACTAATTTATCTATTCTAAGGTTTTTCCATCAATCAAATGTTCCTGCTGCTACAGGTAGAGAGAGGTTCTGGTTTAGTTATTTGATGCAATGGTGCACTTTACTGTAGTCAATTTTTCAGCTTGAGATGGAGTACAAAAAGTACAAATGTTTAGGCTCTCTTTCGCAAGCCATTACTGAAAAGCTTAAGCAAAAGAACTTTAATTAAAAACAAAGCAAAGGCTTTTGAATAAAGATGTTAATCATTTTGATGCACTTTAATATCTTCTGCTGACCAGTCACAGAGTTGTCCTGAAAGGATTTGAATAATTGTCATGAAGGCACCCACACTCCAGATCATCAAATACCACAAACTGAAGTCAGTCACCTGATGTTCACTTGTTCAATAGCAGATGAGAAAAAGGATGATATAAAATATCAATCATGTTCTCACCACATGCTAAAATTTTACATTCCCTAACATAATGAAGTACCACTTCAAATTTCAATCCGCAGTTCACCAGCATTTAAATGACAATTGTTTGTATCAATCCATACAACTGACCACCAAGTCAATAATATAAAACAAAAAACTATGGGTGCTGGAGATCTGAGTCCGATGACTCTTCTTCAGAAGTGATAGCAGCTAGGAAATGGTGGTATTAATGCTGAAGATGTGTCGGGGGTTGGGGTGGTGGAGGTGAGCAGATAGGTGCAGCCCAGAGAGAGAGAGAGAGAGACATACTAAAGGGATCGGGAAACAACACAATTATTGATAGTAAGCGAGAACAGAAGAGAAGCTGAATAAGTGATAATGAGAGCTGAGAATAGGAAACAATGAGTCCTACTTTAACTCTGTTTTCTCCCCACAGATACTGCCAGACCTGCTGAGTTTTGCTAGTGATGTCTGTGTTTGTTCCTGACCTTCAAATCAACATGATCTAACAACGCACATTCTATTCTGGAAATTACCATTACATTTGCTGTAAATTATCATTTAAAGATGTTTGAGAGCAAAGACTTGATCTCATTTAAGAATCAACAGCGGTCTATAAAAGAAAATTCATGCAGGAATTAATTGAGTTGTGCAGCATCCCCTATATAGATGTTACCAGTCAACTATGACTTGTTAAAGGGGTCTGTGAGGCACACACGTATTTCTGGATGACATTTTAGAAAAGGGATTTGCGCACATACTGAATCACCTTCGGCAACAGGCCCAACAATGGACTGATAGTACACATCACTGTAGAAAGCTGATTTGAAAACCTCAAAGTTACTTTATATTTACATATATCAGTCAGGGTCTGAACTTTGCAGAGTTGAACCCAACATTATAATGACTAAAAGACCCCTCTCAATTACCCGTTTAAATATATCCTGTTCTTGCCGGTAATTATTGACTTATTTCTTCTGGCTATTTTTGTTTCATTTTTAGATGTTTCTGACATTTGTCTTGAAATTTGGTTCTTCTGTGTGTTCGGCCATTTTGTAAAAAGTCAGAACATGGTTTCAGTTCATAAAGTATGTCCACTATTTCTTGCACCACAATGCACCTTCCTTTTAAGAATTGAAGGATGCCTTAAGTCACCCTAACCCCCAAGAGGGAGTTAACTGCCTCCCAAGCCAATGTGTGTAGCCAATGATCAGCACAAGTAGAGTAGAAATCTTGTGCAACAATGCAGACTTGTTGAGCTGATACATGCAATAGGTCTCTAGTTGATCACATCCTGTGATCCCCATACCCATTTTAGGTGGTTATCAAATTTAATCCCCACATTTCCTGAAAGGACAAAGTCAAACAGCTGGAAGGTTAGGGTGGAGAAGGTTGTAACTTGTGACTTTGTGGTCTTTTTCTATAACAAAAGGTTGCTTTGTTTGCTTTTTCAATATATTCACATAATTCTTACACTAATGTCCTTAAAGATCAGTTCTGCCTTGCACACCTCCCAGTTTGTCTGTGAAAACATATTTGCTTGTTCAATTGAAGTCCCCGTAGCAATCTGCAGATGGAAACAATCCAGGACAGAATTGTTAGGGTGGTGTATGCTTTGTAATACAGATAACTAATCAATCACCAACAACAGAGAAACTTTGTATCGCACAGCACAGTAAAATAACTTCACATAAAAAAGCTTCCTATTCTACAAACTGAAAACATGAACAACATTTATTAATATTTTGTATTGCTCACCATGGGTCAGATGCAACACAGGGGGAGCTGGGTGACCTCAAGTTTGATAACACATAAATCGAGCTCTGGAAGTTGGCTGCAGAGGAAGAATATTCCTGAGCCTTTGGGAACACTGGGATGAGGGAGCAATGCAGGGAAGGGAGAAACAATGAAATGACCCCGGAGCCTCAATATCTCATGAAGCAGCTACAGTGGGAGGAGACATAATGGCTACAACCACAGAAACCAGTCATCAACTGACCACATTTGCCAAAGGAAAACCGATAAGACCTGCAGCAGATGGCAGGAACTAAAGACTAACAGAATCCTGCTGCAGTAAGAGAAGAGACAAAATAAAAAGGGTGACAAAAACAGTGACAGCACTACTTATTTTTAATAATACCTGCAGTCAGCAGCACAATAACAGTGCAATCGTCAATCACCTTGCCATTTTCTGCTCCACACACAAGCATAATTAAGTGGCTGAACTACTTACTACCATAACATTAACATTCCTTTAATTAAACAAGCTCGTTGAAATGCAGCTGCCTTAAAAGACGTTGGGCAGCAAGTTTTCCTTTCAGGAGGTGGTGAGAAAGGAAAATAATTCGGTGGGTTGGCCCAGATGGGATATTACATAGAACATAGAACATAGAAGAATACAGCGCAGTACAGGCCCTTTGGCCCTCGATGTTGCGCCGATCCAAGCCCACCTAACCTATACTAACCCACTATCCTCCATATACCTATCCAATGCCCGCTTAAATGCCCATAAAGAGGGAGAGTCCACCACTGCTACTGGCAGGGCATTCCATGAACTTACGACTCGCTGAGTGAAGAACCTACCCCTAACTTCAGTCCTATATCTACCCCCCCTTAATTTAAAGCTATGCCCCCTTGTAATACCCGACTCCATACGCGGGAAAAGGTTCACACTGTCAACCCTATCTAACCCCCTAATCATCTTGTACACCTCAATCAAGTCACCCCTAAACCTTCTTTTCTCTAATGAAAACAGCCCCAAGTGTCTCAGTCTTTCCTCATACGATCTTCCTTCCATACCAGGCAACATCCTGGTAAACCTCCTCTGCACCCGTTCCAGTGCCTCCACATCCTTCCTATAGTATGGCGACCAAAACTGCACACAATATTCCAGATGCGGCCGCACCAGAGTCTTATACAACTGCATCATGACCTCAGGACTCCGGAACTCAATTCCTCTACCAATAAAAGCCAGTACGCCATATGCCTTCCTCACCGCACTATTTACCTGGGTGGCAACTTTCAGAGATCTGTGTACATGGACACCAAGATCCCTCTGCTCATCCACACTACCAAGTATCCGACCATTAGCCCAGTACCCCATCTTTTTGTTATTCTTCCCAAAGTGAATCACCTCACACTTAGCTACATTGAATTCCATTTGCCGCCTTTCTGCCCAGCTCTGCAGCTTCTCTATATCCTGCTGTAACCTGCCACATCCTTCCTCACTGTCAACAACTCCTCCGACTTTCGTATCATCCGCAAACTTGCTCACCCAACCTTCTAACCCCTCTTCCAGGTCATTTATAAAAATGACAAACAGCAATGGTCCCAAAACAGATCCTTGCGGAACACCGCTAGTGACGGCACTCCATGAAGAAACTTTGCCATCAACTACTACCCTCTGTCTTCTTCCATCCAGCCAATTCCTAATCCAAACCTCCAACTCACCCTCAATGCCATATCTCCGTATTTTCTGCAGTAGCCTACCATGGGGAACCTTATCAAACGCCTTACTAAAATCCATATATACCACATCTACCGCTTTCCCCTCATCAACCTCCTTCGTCACCTTTTCAAAGAATTCAATAAGGTTTGTGAGGCACGACCTGCCCTTCACAAAACCATGCTGACTATCCTTGATCACATTATTCCTATCCAGATGTGCATAAATCCTATCCCTTACAATTCTCTCTAAGACTTTGCCCACAACAGAAGTGAGACTCACCGGCCTATAGTTACTAGGGTTATCCCTACTCCCCTTTTTGAACAAGGGAACCACATTTGCTATCCTCCAGTCTTCTGGCACTACTCCTGTAGACAAAGAGGACATAAAAATCAAGGCCAATGGCTCTGCAATCTCCTCCCTTGCTTCCCAGAGAATCCTAGGATAAATGCCATCAGGCCCAGGGGACTTATCTATTTTCACCTTTTCCAGGATTTCCAACACCTCTTCTCTACATACCTCAAAGCCATCCATTCTACTTATTTGTGACTCAGTATTCGCATCGACGACAATGCCCTGTTCCTGAGTAAATACTGAAGAAAAGTATTCATTCAGTGTCTCCCCAATCTCTTCCGCCTCCACACGCAACTTCCCACTACTATCCTTGACTGGACCTATTCCTACCCTAGTCATTCTTTTATTCCTAACATACCTATAGAAAGCCTTAGGGTTTTCCCTAATCCTACCGACTAAGGACCTTTCATGTCCCCTCCTTGCTGCTCTTAGCTCTCTCTTCAGGTCCTTCCTGGCTACCCTATAACTCTCAATCACCCCAATTGAACCTTCACGTCTCATCTTGAGATAGGCCGCCCTCTTCCATTTAACAAGGGATTCCAATTCCTTATTAAACCACGGCTCCCTCGCACGACCCTTTCCTCCCTGCCTGACAGGTACATAATTATCAAGGACACTCAATAGTTGCTCCTTGAACAAGCTCCACATATCATTTACACTCTTGCCTTGGAGTCTACTTTTCCAAGCCACACATCCTAAGTCATGCCTCACCGCATCATAATTTCCCTGACCCCAGCTATAACTCTTGCCCTGTAGTACACACTTATCCCTCTCCATCACGAGAGTAAAAATCACCGAATTATGGTCACTATCCCCAAAGTGCTCACCTACCTCTAATTCTAACACCTGGCCTGGTTCGTTACCCAGAACCAAATCCAGTATGGCCTCACCTCTTGTTGGCCTGTCTACATATTGTGTCAGGAAACTCTCCTGCACACATTGAACAAACACTGACCCATCTAACGAACTTGAGCTATAGCTTTCCCAATCAATATCAGGAAAGTTAAAGTCCCCCATAACAACCACCCTATTACTGTCACTCATCTCCTGAATCACCTTCCCTATCCTTTCTTCAATGATTCTAGGACTATTAGGAGGCCTGTAAAAGACTCCTAACAGGGTGACCTCACCTTTCCTATTCCTAACCTCAGCCCAAACTACCTCAGATGGCAAGTCCTCATCCATCGTCCTTTCCACCACTGTAATACTATCTTTGACAAGCAATGCCACACCTCCCCCTCTTTTACCCCCACCTCTGACCCTACTAAAACATTTAAATCCTGGAACCTGCAACAGCCAATCCTGTCCCTGTTCTAGCCATGTCTCCGTAATAGCCACAACATCGAAGTCCCAGGTACCAACCCACGCTGCAAGTTCACCTACCTTATTTCGTATACTTCTTGCATTGAAGTATACACAATTCAAGCCACTTTCCTGTTTACAGGCACCCTCCTTGGAAATTGATGCCATGTTCCTAACCTCCCTACACTCCAGGCCCTGCACCCTGAAGCTACAATCTGGGTTCCCATGCCCCTGCAGAGTTAGTTTAAACCCCCCCCAAGAGCACTAGCAAACCTCCCCCCAAGGATACTGGTGCCCCTCAGGTTCAGGTGTAAACCATCCTGTTTATAGAGGTCCCACCGTCCCCAGAAAGAACCCCAGTTATCCAAAAACCGGAATCCCTCCCTCCTGCACCATCCCTGTAGCCACGCATTTAAGTGTTCTCTTTCCCTATTCCTCGAATCTCTATCACGTGGCACGGGTAACAAACCAGAGACAACAACTCTGTTCGTTCTAACTCTGAGCTTCCAACCTAGCTCCCTGAAAGCCTGTCTAACATCCTCGGCACTCCTCCTACCTATGTCGTTGGTGCCAATATGGACCACGACTTCGGGCTGCTCCCCCTCCCCCTCCAGGACCCGGAAAACACGATCAGAGACATCACGTACCCTTGCACCTGGGAGGCAACATACCAAACGTGAGTCTCTCTCGTTCCCACAAAACCGCCTATCTGTGCCCCGAACTATCGAGTCCCCAATTACTACTGCTCTGCTCTTCTTCACCCTTCCCTTCTGAGTAACGGGGACAGGCTCCGTGCCAGAGACCTGAGCCCCATTACTTACCCCTGGTAAGTCGTCCCCCCCACAAGTATCCAAAACGGTATACTTGTTCTTGAGGGGAACGGCCGCAGGGGGTCCCTGCACTGGCTGCTTCCTCCCAGTCCCCCTCACTGTCACCCATCTATCTGCCATCTTTGGAGTTACTACTTCCCTATAACTCTGATCTATGACCCCCTCTGCCTCCCGAATGATCCGAAGTTCATCCAACTCCAGCTCCAGTTCCCTAACACGGTCTTGGAGGAGCTGGAGATGGGTGCACTTCCTGCAAGTGTAATCGGCAGGGACGTCGATGGCATCCCTCACCTCATACATGTTGCAGGAGGAACATTGCACTGCCTTCACTGCCATCCCTCTAAAGCTAACTTTTATTTTAAAAAAAACTGGGTCTAAAGAATACAACAAGCAAAATTCAGCACTTACCTACTTACCACAACAGATGTTATTATTAGGTTAGAGGAGGAGGGCGGGTGGGAGGCACTACCCGTGTAGTGCCTCGGGTTCCTCTCCTTCGCGCTTTTAAAGGGGGAAAAAACCTACCCAGGTAAGCTTACACTAACTGCTTCCGGGTCTCGGCTGCCCCTCTGGTCGTCGTCACTTGCCGCTGGTGCTCCCGCTCTTTCTGTGAAGAGAGAGTGAAAGAGAAAAAAAAAACACCGCTGCCCGCTACCGGTAAGCACTTTTAAAACCAAACGGTCTTACCTTCGCTGCTGCTCGCACTGGAAATGACCGACGGCTTCGAAGGGTGAGTATAAATACTCACCGCTTTCCTTCACGGCTGCCCCTCTGGTCGTCGTCACTTCCCCCTGGTGCTCCCGCTCTTTCTGTGAAGAGAGAGTGAAAGAGAAAAAAAAAACACCGCTGCCCGCTACCGGTAAGCACTTTTAAAACCAAACGGTCTTACCTTCGCTGCTGCTCGCACTGGAAAATGCTATTCATCTGCTTCTCACCAATTAGGTCTGGGCAAGAAGATCAATGGGCAACTTTCTCAGCCTATCAACAGTTAAGTTCCTTAAGTGTTATTGAATGCCCACTTAAGGTCTTCAAACTCATCCCTCCCTGATTTTCTTTCTGGAAAGTCAAAAAGATGACTAGTATCCAAATAGATTAGGGTGGGGGGCTTCCATATTGCAGATTCCAGGGTCAAGCAGAGCTATGGATGTAGGGTAAAAAAATAGTCTGTGAAAAACATCTGGCCCTTTCTCTGACACTATTAGGCTACAATCCTCGTGACCCTACCTCATGACAAGAAGTTAAAAATTACTATATTTCTGTTTGCTGGTTTTCATGAGAAGTAGGTGGTCTTTAGGACCCAGCCTCTGGCAAACTGAGATGATAATGTGGAGGCATCTGAGCTTCACACAAGCTCAACCATCTACTCTTAAATGAGCTGATTGGCACACAATCGGACCAGGTAAGTAATCTTGGCAATATGGATGGCAGCTCAGTGATAATTTAACATCCCACCTATACACATTATCATAGGAAAGTGGAAAATTCTGCCATTTGTTCCTATTTTCAGGTTTAGTGTCTCTAAACCAAGAGACTTTTGTAAATCATTTGCACTGGGAATGTCTATCAGACTATACTTCACTGTAGCATGTATGGAGTTTCTTTTCCTTTTTTTACAGATCACATTCAGATATTTTATCCATCCCTTTGTCTGCCCAATTATATTTCTCTCTGGACTCCATCTCCACCAATCTGCTTACATCATTTCCTCCTCTATCGCAGTCTTCAGCAAATTTACCACCTTTCACTAGCTATTAAAAATTCTGAAGAAGAGTACCAGACTTGAAACATTAACTCTGCTTTCTTTCCACCGATGCTGCCAGACCTGCTGAGTTTCTCCAGCAATTTTTGTTTTTATTTCAGATGTTTTATCCCTGAAGTGAGACATACCATTTATAGGTAACAAAAAAAAAAAGCTTATCTCCTGAGCCAAAAATAACAGTACTCTGGAGCATAATCTTTAACCAACATTGAATGTAACCTCTGCCTATTGGAAAAATACTTCCCAGAGCTTTCCTTTGTCAAATTTTATGAAGAGCTTTGTAGGAATTACATACAAGTACAGCACAAATAAGACTTTTTAAAATATGCAGCATGAGAGAGCAAAATTCCCTCCTCATGAAAACCCATCTGCACACATTCTTATTTCTTTCTTCCACTTATTTTTAATCAAGTGACCTGTCACATCATCATGATTTACATGAATCTCAATATATCACATTATCCGGCCTCTAAATTTCTCTCAATTTGGTCTGCATTCTTCCAGTAGTCTACTTGTACTTACTTATATGATCTTATTATCATCAACCTAATCATTGTTATTACTATTATCACCATCTTCCCTATAACACCATCTTCAAAGTTCAAATCTCACAAATTGACACAATCTAGAGCTTCTGACTGCATATCCCAATCTGGCTTGCTTGAGTTTCACACTTGGTTGATAGTGTTGTACAGATTCTGGGATTATCATGTCAATCTGTACAATGTCTGATGTAGTATAGGTATGATATTCTGTAATAATCATACTTGCTCTCACTGCTTGACTTGCAATGAGATGTTTGGCTTGTACTTGAATCCTAAAAATAATACACCTATACATCTGCTCTTCTCATGAACAATTCCACTGGGAAATACCAGTTGTATTACTCTCTAACTGAGTCTAGACTGGATCCTTATCTAGGAACTTCACAATCTTGAATGTTCATTTTGCCTTTTCATTCGACTGACAATGGAGGGAAGATCATGGTACATGTCTACCTCCAAACAAACCTATAGAAATCCCTGTTCACAAACTGAGGTCCACTGTCTGATATAAAATCTTCCAGGAAAATGTGTATCCCAAATTCCTTTTCAGTTCTCTGATAACTGAGTCTGCAGTGATGTTTTTATACTTCAATCCATCTTGAGTAAGAATCTTTAAAAAAAAACAAAAAAACTGTAGATGCTGTAAATCAGGAAAAAAAAATGGACATTGCTGGAAAAGCTCATCTGGTCAGGCAGCATCTGTGGAGAGAACTCAGAGTTAACATTAACTTGAATAGTAGTCTACTCGGACTAATTATATCTTCCCTGCAAATTTGAGTAGGTCCATTGCTTGTCTTTCTCATGGTGTTTCCAGAAATCGTGATAAAATCATCAGCTGTGCAGGATCTTGGGTGTGCGTGATACAATGAAATGTACTCTTACTCTGCACTTTGTGATACTTAACTTTCCCCCATGAAGTTTCTGTAGCATTTCTTTTGACATCCTTTCAAGCCGGTGTAACCATTCTTTGGTGAGTCACCATAAATTTCCCATTATGGAAGGTTAGTGTGCTTAGTTGGCTGGGTGACTTATTTGTGATTCACTGTGATGCCAACAGGGTGGGTCCAATTCCTGTACCAGCTGAGATTACCATGAAGAACTCACAGTCTCAATATCTTCCCATGCCCAAAATCTGTTGACCCTAAGATTAAAGGATCACCAGTCATCTGTCTTTCTCTAATGAAAGAGCAGCTCTATAGTCCTATCCGAATATGGCAACTTTATCTTTTTTGTCATTTTGCTCACAATACTTTTTCGGCACTTATAACTTGATGACCCTTGCCCAGACATTTTTGGTCACTCCTCAACCCATTTTTGTGACACCTAACTTTGAATTTTTCCTTAGTTACCAGTAAAGTGTTGCTTATGGCCTACATTAAGACTTACTTTCTTCTACAAGTTAAGGTCCTCTTTTTCTGCTTGATTCACTGCTACTCTCTAGAGTTACCTGCCATTATTTGCACTTCCTCTGGAGTATAGACTATTCCATTGTTGTATTGCATCAGCAAAAGCCTGACCATTTGGATGCGAGAAGTATTTTTAAGATCTCTGTTCACCCCACTAACACTACTGAAGGCTTGAGGTCTATACTGACCTAGAATTTCAGTCCTATGAGATAATCTGTGAATATTTCACATACTCGAGTAGCTGCTAATCTGAGAGGGGGAGAGTTACCTGGATGCTTTGTTTCAGGTGGCAGTCACACCAGGTAGATTAAGTAATTCAGATTCAGTTAGTGATCAGAGACAACAGGGTGTGGTTGCAAGTGGGGCAGGTAAGGGGATCCTGAGTTCAGGAGTAGAGGAGCCTCAGCTTTTGACCTTTTCC
The DNA here is from genome assembly GCF_037043375.1 of Chiloscyllium plagiosum. Taxonomy (NCBI): domain Eukaryota; kingdom Metazoa; phylum Chordata; class Chondrichthyes; order Orectolobiformes; family Hemiscylliidae; genus Chiloscyllium; species Chiloscyllium plagiosum. The sequence continues at coordinate 31,766,140 of NW_028270149.1, read as the reverse complement.
AACAGGTATGAGATTCTTACTCCTTGTCTGGATGAGGAAAAGGGCTGTGGACAGGATGAGCCAGCTAACCATGGCACCATGGTGCAGAAGGTCATTCAAAAGGGGGGAGAAAAAAGCCAAGTAAGGGATTCTATAATTAGGGGACAGATAGTATTGTTTGCAAACCGGATCGGGAGTCCCGCATGGTGTGTTGCTTGCCCGGAGCCAGGGTGCAGGACATCTCTGACCGGCTTGAAAGGATACTGGAGCGGGAGGGGGAAGATTCAGTTGTTGTGGTCCACGTTGGGACTAACAACATAGGCAAGGGTAGGATGGAGGACCTGTTTGGGGATTATTGAGCACGAGGAACGAAATTAAGGAACAGGTCCTCAAGGATTATAATGTCCAGATTACTGCTCGAGCCACGTGCAAATTGGTTTAGGGACAAGAAAATTAGGAAAGTAAACACATGGCTAAGGGACTGACGTGGGAAAGAGGGGTTCCATTTCATGAGGCATTGGCATCAGTTTTGGAACCAGGGGGATCTGTACCGATGGGCAGGTCTCCAACTGAACCGATCTGGAACCAGTGTTCTAGTGAAAAATATAAATAGAGTGGTCAGTAGGACTTTAAACTTGTGAGTCGGGGAAGGGAAAGGGAAAGGGAAAGCAACTCAGGAAAGATGGTGATAAATGGAAAGGTAAACAGCGAGTTAGTATGTATGCAGGAGGGTTTAAGTTCAAGGCAGACTATGAAAGAAGCAAAACTGAAGGGTAACTCAGGGGATATTAGAGATGTTGTGAATCATGATGGTAAGAAAGTTAGCATAAAAGCATTTTACCTCAATGCTGGTAGCGTTCGTAATAAGGTTGAAGAGTTAACAGCACAAATCATTGTGAATGAATATGATTTGATAGCCATCACGGAGACATGGTTGCAGAATGGCCATGACTGGGAATTAAATATCCAGGGACACCAGACTATTCAGAAGAATAGACAGGAATGCAACAGATGTGATGTGGCTCTGATATTCAAGGACAATATCAGGGTGGTGCTGAGAAATGATATAGGTTCTATGGAGCATGAGGTTGAATCCAATTGGGTGGAAACTGGAAGAAAAAGTCACTGATAGGCATAGTCTCTCGGCCACCAGATAATAACATTGCATTGGGGCGGGCAATAAACAAGGAAATAACTAATGCCTGCAAAACTGGTACGGCTATTATCATAGAAGATTTTAATCTGCATGTAGATTAGTCGAACCAGCTAGGTCAAGGTAACCTTAAGGAGGAGTTTGTTGACTGTATCCATATTATTTTCTTGAAAATATGTAATGGAACTGATGAGGGAGCAAGCTAGATCTGGTCCAGTGTAATGAGACAGGAATAATTAAAGACCTCATAGACCGGGATCCTCTTGGAAGGAGTGATCACATTATGGTTGAATTTAAAATAAAGCTGGATAGTGTGAAGATAAAATCCAATACCAGGGTCCTGTGCTTGAACATGGGGAGCTATGATAGAATGAGGGAGGACCTGGCTAAAGTAGACTGGAAACAGAGACTTTATGGTGAGACAGTTGACAAGCAGTGAAGGATCTTCAAAAGCATTTTTCAAAGTGTTCAGCAAAAGTCTATTCCTGTGAGAATGAAGAACTGTAAGCGGGGGGATAATTTGCCATGGGTGTCCAGGGAAATAAGGCAGGCTATCTAAGTGAAAGAGAAGGCATACAAAGTGGCCAAAAGCAACAGGAATCTAGAAGATTAGGAAAACTTTAAAAGCCAACAGAAAGCCACAAAAAAGAGCTATAAAGTAAGATAGAATATGAGAAAAAAACCCAGCACAGAATATAAAGACAGATAGCAAAAGTTTCTATAAGTATATAAAATGAAGACAACTGACTAAAGTAAACGTTGGTCGATTAGAGGATGAGAAGGGGCAGTTAGTTATGGGATACGATGAAATGGCTGAGGCATTGAACAGGTACTCTGCATCGGTCTTCAAAGTGGAGGATACTAATAATATACCAGTAAGTTATGAAGAGATGAAGGTAAGTGAGGACCTGGAAACAATAGTTATTACAGAAGAGTTAGTGTTGGGTCAGCTAATGGAGCTAAGGATAGATAAGCCTCCTGGCCCTGATGGAATGCATCCCAGGGTACTAAAAGAAATGGTGGGAGAAATAACAGGTGGACTGGTGGTAATTTTCCAAAATTCTCTGGACGTTAGGGCAGTCCCAGCAGGTTGGAAAATAGCAAATGTGATACTACTGTTTAAAAATGGAGGTAGACAAAAGATGGGGAATTATAGACCAGTGAGCTTAACCTCTGTAGTCGAGAAGATGCTTGAGTCTATTATCAAGGAAGGAATAGCAGGGCATCTCAAAAGAAATTGTCCCATTGTATAGACACAGCATGGGTTCATGAAGGGCAGGTTATGCTTCACAAATCTTTTGGAATTCTATGAAGACCTTTCAAGCAAGGTGGACAACAGGGTCTCAGTGGATGTGGTGTACCTAGATTTCCAAAAAGCCTTTGACAAGATGCGAAAGCATGAGGCTACTGCATAAGATAAGAATGTATGGTGTTAGGGGTAGAGTATTAGCGTGGATAGAGGATTGGTTGACTGACAGGAAGCAAAGAGTGGAGATAAATGAGTGCTATTCTGGCTGGCAATCAATGACTAGTGGCGTGCCTCAGGGATCAGTCTTGGGACCACAATTACTTACAATTTATTTAGATGATTTGGAGTTGGGGGCCACATGTATGGTGTCAAACTTTGCTGATGACACTAAGATTAGTGGCAGATCAAAGTGCACAGAGGACTGTGAAGTTTTGCGGAGGAACATAGATACATTGAGTCAGTGGGCAAAGGTCTGGCAGATGGAATACAATGTCAGTAAATGTGAAGTCATATATTTTGGTAGGAGCAACAGCAAAATACATTACTCCTTGAATGTAAAAGGTTGCAGCATGCTGATTTGCAGAGGGACCTGGGTGTCCTTGTGCATGAATCACAGAAGGTTGGTCTGCAGGTACAACAAGTAATTAGGAAGGCAAATGGAATTTTGTCTTTCATTGCTAAAAGAGTTGAGTTTAAAAGCAGAGAGGTAATGTTACAGCTGCAATGTGCTGGTGAGGCCACACCTGGAGTACCGTGTGCAGATTTGATCTCCTTACTTCAGAAAGAGTGTACTGGCACTGGAGGGGGTGCAGAGGAGGTTCATTAGGTTGATTCCTGAAGTTGAGGGGGTTGGCTGATGTGGAGATGCTCAGTAGATTGGGATTATATTCATTGGAGTTCAGAAGAATGAAGGGGGAATCTTATAGAAACATATAAAATTATGAAGGGAATCGATAAAATAGAAATAGATAGGATGTTTCCACGGGTGGGTGAGACTAGAACAAGAGGGCATGGCCTCAAGATTAGAGGAAGCAGGTTTAGAATTGAACTGAGAAGGAACGTCTTCACCCAGAGGGTTGTTAATCGATGGAATTCCTTGCCCAGGGAAATAGTTGATGCTACTTCAGTAATCGCTTTTAAAGCTAAGGTATATACTTTTTTGAAAAATAAAGGAATTAAGGGAAATGGTGAAAATGCGGGTAAGTGGAGCTGAGTCCACAAAAAGATTGGCCATGACTTATTGAGCGGTGGAGCAGGCTTGAAAGACCAAATGGCCTACTCCTGCACCTAGTTCTTACGTTCCTTCTCTATGGTTGCATAGTACTGTTCAGGTTCCATCAAAGTCTTAACATAAATTAGACCTATTTTTTGTGCTCTGACAGTTTACACTTGAATAAAGACTATTCCTATTTCTGTGGACAATGCACCTGTGGCTACTATAAGGAATAAACCTGGATTATAATCTGCTAAAACCTCTGTAGGATGCAAATTGTCTTCAATTCTTTAGATATCTCTTAAAAATCTGTTATCAGTTCCTAATCCAATACCCATAAATGTATTTTCTTAAATGCAGAAAATGGTTCAAATCCCATTCCTGTGTTGTGCAAAGAGAAAATCAACTTTATTTGAAAGTGATGGATATTTTGATAATGACTGCAATCAGTCAAAGATTTTCAAATGAAATGGAAAACTGACAATTTTATTGTCCCCTTGGGATTTGGGTAGTATCCTGGAGATTACCCAGGTTAACAATCCCAAATGTTAAGAAGATTAACAACACCAACATCTGGCGGTAAAGCAGAGGGCATTTACTGAGGCTCTTCAATGATATAAGTGTACATATTCACCAAGGAGGGGAAACAAGTGCTGAAAAGGAACAAAATAGATGGTGCAAGAATCCAATCAGATGGGTCGCCTCTTCAAACATCCCAAGGATGAAAGAAGTTGAAATGACGAAGTATTGCTCATTTTTCACAAGCAACAAATTCCATGTCTGCAGGTAATCTCAGATGTCATGAATCCTTAAACCATGACGTTGATAACTACAGCTAAGGCTTTGTACATAAATATGAATAACAATGATCTGAGCACACCTCATGCACACTTACACTCACCTTGTGAATGACAGTATGGAATAAATGATGATCCCACACTCTAAAGGGGAAGTTTCATTCTGCCTATCAGCTTTTCAAGACGAGGGCGTGTAATTAATGAGGTGAGTTTGGTAAGATATGAGAGGAAAAACCATAAAGTCTCATGGAGAGAAACCCTCCATGAAACACAATGAAACAGACCTTTAGCCAAAATAAATGTAAGAGTCAACCCCAAGTCATTTTCACAACATATTTTCCAACCTATTTTTGTGTCGCCTTCACTCTGCTCATCTTCATCATTGACAATAATTGTAAAGTTTGATGTCCCAGCACAGGCCCCCCTGGACTCCATATATCACCTTGTGACAATCTGATAAGGACCTTTTTATGTCTACTGTCCACTTTCTGCCAAGAAACCAATCCTATATCCATAGAAATACACTACCCCCAACACGAGGTTTTATTTTCTGCAATAATCTTTGACATACCACCTTATGCCTTCTGAAAATCCAAGTACATTACATTTACATACTCTACTTTACCAACAGCATGTTATTCCTTCAACAAAACTTAATAAATGGATTAGCCATGGCTAATCAATGCTGCTTCGTCCCAGTTACCTTGAGCTTCACTAACTGCAGAGTTACAATGTCTTTATGTAACCTACAGTGCTTTGACTGCAGCACAGTCCCCAGATGTCAAACTAATTAGACAATGGTTTCCAGCTTTCTGCCTTCCTCCCTTCTTGAAGGTCCTGTTTCTTAACCAGAAGGCCCTTCTTGCAGGTTTTAGTTGGTGTACAGGTGGTTACTAAATCAACAAGCCCCTCTGCAAGTTCTTTGGTGAAATTTCACTCATGTCCTTTGCTGCAGCATCTTGTGAGAAACCTGTCAATAGGGTCTGGAGGTTTCTACCTGGATGACATGAGTTGGAATTTGTTCATGCTGATGCCAATCCTTCCTTTGCGTTGGTCTTTGGGTGTCCTCCAAATCTTTTTCAATCTTTCTGACCACTCACAGAAAATCCAAATGTATTAATTCTGTGAAACCTGTGCTTGCCAATAGCAAGCAAGAGTTTCAGCGATCACTTTTCAGGATCATTTATCTCTTGATCTGTAAACTGATGCTACGTATATTGTTTGAATAGCTATAATTCAGTAAAAGTACCATTGGCTGTCCAATGCATAATTGCATGCCTTCCATGGAAGGTCTGTTCTTGCTTTTTTAAAAGTAGCAAGCAGTGTTTGTTCCTTTCCTTGTTTGCTTTGCTTCACTCCCCTTTTATTTTTCCTTTTTGGTTTCCATTTTACTTTATTTTTCTCATTGCTTTGCACTTATTGTGGCTCTAGTCACTTTCGAACCTGCTCAGTTAGTAAATATCACCTTGTAACCCAACCTGCAGGCTGTCTGTCTGGGTTCCAGCCACTAGGTGGTGTTCGTACCAAATAAGGAGCAAAGATGGGGGCTTCCCTCCAAGTCATGGTGCATTGGAGAGAGAAAATGATGGATCCAAATGACCACTACATGCAGATCAAAGTATAAAACTGATTCTTTTTATGGTTTAAAAGCGGCATTTTCATTCAGATGAGCTCTGTTTCTATGCTGTGAATGGACATTTGACAACTTCTTTAAAAAGTTTGGATTGGAAAACAGACCAATGGTGACTTGTTTAATCGAGAACAGGTTTAACTTAAATTTTAAGCAGAAAGAAGATAGTTTGACTTCTGGCTGATCAATTTAAGGTCTGTGCTCACAAAAATTAGTGCTGTTAAGCAAGAAGTTGAAAAGTTATCGGGGACAGGAGTGTGGACTTAAGGTTACAGTCAGATCAACATAATCTCATTGAATGGCAGAGCAGGCTTGAGGGGCTAAATGGCATGCATCTACCCCTTGTTTGTAGATTTGTATGTTAGTTTTCAAAATGCTTTGAATTCTAGGGTTATAGTCTAGTTAATGTTGAATGACGTTTCCAAGTGTCTATCACTAAAAATTCAGACTCTTTAAAAATGGCCAACACTACTTACCATGAACTGCCACAGTGGTGATCACTTTGCCTCCAGCAGGACATTTTACTGGATGTGGCAATGCTTACATTAGCTCTCACAACACAAGAACTAGGTAATGAAAGATTCTACCGATATATATTACAGCTCCTAATATATACAAATATCACAAATATTACAATGATGGACACTTAAGTGTCTGGACTAACATTAAGCTATTTGATTACAAAGAGTAACTTATGTTCATCATTGTACCATGTTTCAAATGACTCCTCTTAAGATATTGCCTGAGACCTTTTCTCTTAAGGGCACATGCTATGATGCAATGAAAATTACTCTTAATAGTAAACCACGTGCCAGCTTGAGAGAGATAATACAACTGGAGATTGAGTAGTTTAACTTGGGGCAGTTGCCTTGCATGGCCTAGAGCAGGTACCAAAATCACAGTTGCACCTGGAGTCTAACAGCTTTCGCTTAATTTACTTGAGTGATTGTATCCCAAATTCAGTGGTTAACACAGTAGACAGCAATGTCCTCTCACTCTCCTACTCATTACCTATCACTTCAATTCCCTGTGTTACCTCAGTATGTGGTAGACAGGAAATCTTTCTCCACATCCTTATGAAACATCTCTAAGTCTAACAAAGTTGCAATTTTATGCCCTTCAATGTATTGTTTTATTCTTCCATGATAAAATTGATGGGATAGTGGCTGCAATTGCAACTTAAGTTGTCACAAATCTCATCCTAACTATTTCTTTTACAGGTCATGTGTGAGACAGCTGGGTTTCAGTTTTCACATTGAAACCTACTAAACTGCAGAATGCAATCCCGAAACAACAATAAAAATCTTGCACTTTAATGTAAATCAAAAAGAATTGATCGTATTCAGCCATCTTTATTGTTGTCCTTTATTCTGAGCTGTTTTTCAGCTGCAGATTATTTTTTGAGTTGTCAACTTTATTAGGGCTCTGCCAGTTCTTTCTTGAAGCTGTTCATAGTTCGTTCCCATCCCATCAGCTTAAAAGCACAAAGGGTGTTGAATGAGTACAGTATAGCACTTGGAAATTAGATGAGCCTTTGAACAAACTCCAGACTTGTACTTCTGCAGATGAAATGCCGAGATCAATCCCAAAATGACAAACCACCAAAATCACACCGAAACCTTGATATGCCGACCTGTGATCACTTCGGGTACAGGTCTCCATTGCAAACGCAGATGCATTAAATTGATCTTTAAAATTGACAGAGGGAATTTTGCAGAATATAACATCAGGTATCATCAATGTCACCCTGCCTGTGATAGTATTACTGTTAGCTGGCATAACCTATTGGACAGAATCTTACCAATGATTTTGGCCCAGATTTTCTGATGTCTAGACAGTCATTTCTACAGCGAAGTTGGGAATTGTGCATAGGGTCCTTTCGGAATTGCTGACATGGCAAACTTGGTAGGAACTTTCTGGGAAATTGAAGATTCTAATAGTTAATGCCCCAATTTCTGAATCTCTTCAAAAGTATCTAATTAAACTGGAGAATTCAGAGGGCCCCACTGTATTTAGTAAACAGTTACTCAGGGAAAGAAACGGCATTAAAATTCCTGAGTAAATATTAAACCATTGCCCCAACTTTATTCACACCCGCAAATATACCTCCCTCAGATGCCTTACACAGCCCCCAAGCCCTGGCCAGAAATCCCCATTTTACTTCTGGGACCTTTACCCCAGTCCTTCTGCCCACGCGGACTTGAAACACCCCATTAGCAGACCAGAGGTCCCTCCCATCTCCCGCCACCAGACCTAACCTCTGCTTCCTGTACTATTGGACCTGATCCCCACCACCACAACCACCAGACCCGACTCACCTTCCCCCACCATCCCCTGGGAACTGACACCCCTATACCTCCTTCCTCCACCAAGGGACTCCAAACCCCAAGCGCCAGATCCAAATTCCCCATCCCACAAGTTACCATAACCACTTCATTACTTATCTGACCCTTTGCCACTTTGAGCTATTTCACACTTGCCGATCTGGCATTCTATCCCTTATCCATCTGGCATTTTATCCTCCCAGCCGTTAACATCATACTTTCCTTTATGTATTTACCCTATCATAGAAACTGTTAAAGAGGCTGCTTGTGAAGTTGAACCTTTAAATCACAGAACACAACAACTCTTTGCTTTGAAAAAGGTTTGATACTTTGTCTTCAAGATTGTCTTCAAGGGATCTCCTGTGATGAGGGACTTGTCACAATCTTTGGACTGCATTATATGACACAATCTGATTGCCACTCCTCAGAAAACATGGGCTATGACCACTTCCAGGTTTTGCCATTGATGATGTTTAAGCTCTGTCTACATGCCCCAATTTTCCTGAGGTGGTCGATTACCAGGTCGTCACTGGCACTACCATTTAATAACAGAGGGCACAAGTGCAACTGAGGCACTAGAAAGCCAATAACTTCACCAGGAAAGGTGGGGGGGGCGGGGGTACTGATGGAAGAAGACCATGAAGTGCCTCAAAGAAATTGTGAACTTTCATGATTTTTAAAGCTGGTAAGCATGGCGATAATTGCCAGGCTATTGTTATGGAGGGGAATCTCAGGAATTTCAGCATAGCCTGCAACCACAGCTGTGGCCCTCTGGTCCCCTTCATAACCCCAGGAAAGATGTGGATTTGAAGGAGGTACTATTGACAATAATACCTGGGAGGTCACCTCCAGCTGGCCTCAGCCTCATTTTGGTTGTCACCAGAAAATTTTGGCAGCATCAGCAATTTGCTGGCAAGTGGACACTGAGCTCATTCTAACTAGTTGCTTGCTGCTATTGGGCAAGTAGCTGCTGTTAAGTCAGGTCCCACTTCCAGCAGCAGCAAGTCACCAGTTGGACAATCCAACATTTAGACAATAGCCACTCTCCTGCCTCCAAAGTTGCCTCTATGTTGGCTGATAGGATTCCATTCATTAAACTCTTAATGAGGCCCCAGTACCCTGAGATTACTTTTCTAGCCATGTATCAAAATTGAAAAGGGTAGAAATGTTAAGGAATTAAACACGTGGCAAAATGCTGTGGGAAGCGGAATGGGGGCTAGTGGTTGATACAGGGTGGGGTCAGGATGAATGCTTTCATTTTATTGGATAATGGCACAAAGTCTGGGAAGTTGGGAATTATTCAGCAAAAATGGGCTCCATTAGAACTGGAGGGGTGCCAATGTGCAGCATAAATAGGATAGTAAAAATCATTTAAACTTAGGAAGAAAGGACAAGAGGTCAAGCAAAATCAAACGGATAGAGTGGTTAGAGAAGTTAAAAACAGAAGATGTAAATTTCGAAATAATAGAACAGGAGGAAAGTCAAATCAGAGATCTATAAGCAGAAAAATATCAAGGTGAAAACATCTGTAAGTACTACAGAATAATGTGAAAGGGGAAGTGATGGCTGCATTTGTAAAATTCTCACCTCTAAATCAGAAAATTGTGGGTTCTTCAGCCTTCGAAATATAATCTTAGATGACTTTCAGTGCTGTGTTGAGGGAGTGCTGATAGGTCAGAAGTGATATCTTTGGACAGGAAATCAAAGCAAGATCTCATCTGCGCACCAATGGCAGCAACAACTTCCTTGCACTATTTGAAGTGCAGAGAATTCTCCTGGTATTCTGGCTAGCATTACTGAAACAAATCCTCTAATCATTTTACTTACTTCAATTATTGAATCTTGCTGTGTACAAAATGGCTTTCATGTTCTCTGCATCATAATAGTAAATATCCTTCAAAAGGGCTTAACTATCTGCAAATGTATTTATAGATGTGCTGAGATCATGAAAAGCATGATATTAATCCAAATCTCTCTCTCTTTAGCATATTCTTTCCCAGCAACTGCTAACTGTGCAAATCTCTATTTCTTTCCTTCATCCTCCAATCAACCAGCTTCTGACTAAAACTTGGCATGTTCTGCTCACTACTTCCTGATTTACTTTGTCGTTTCTTTAATTTCTTCCAGTATAGTGTCTGCAACAAGGTATTTTTCCTCCTGCAATGGGGTTTTCTCAATAAAATAAATCTCAGATGACTGAATGCATCATATGAGGTCCTGCGGAGGAGTGGGTAGTATCCCTACCTCTGAGTCAGGACCTCTAGGTTCCAATTCCACTGTGGAACTTAGTGGCCATCGTAGGTATGTTCATGACACAATCAAACAGGTAGATTATCAACCTCCAGATCCTTCCAATGACAGACATCAAGAGTGGGAGAATCTCTTGGTCAGCCAGAATCATAAAGGTAGCTGCAGGTTGCCCATGTAAGAAGACAACATGCCCAATTTCTTGCCATGGGTTGGACTCCATGCCATTGCTCTGAGGGAGTTCCATAGCGAGAGTTTGCTTTACTGCTAAATCAAATAATCTTAGATTATATTCCAAAACGTGAAATATCTATAAAATATAATTGTGTTAATTTAAAAAGATTAAAAGACAACAGGGGAAAGTACAATTTGTTATAAAGACAATTCCAATTGTACATAAAATTATGCATTCAACAGAATGACACTGACACGATTCTACCAATTCCCAGGGTGATGTTTGGATTACATTGCCATATTGAGAGAAAGCAATGCAGGAACTGATGATACCTCACTGAAATACTTAGCGGATTTTGCATGACCTTTCATTGTTAGTGACAACAGTGAGGAAATTGTTTTGGCACAAGATAAATAATAGCTTCGGGTAGTTTACAATGCTTTCAGAGAGTTATTTAAAGGCAGATTTACACTTCCTTCATCAAGTGAAGCTAATGATAAATACAGGAGCTTTCTCATCCATTGGAGCCAATTTGTCTGAGCCTGTGAGTGTTATGCAAGGTTTAGTTGTCTGGAGCCAGTCACATCCGTTTGCATTGATAGTTAATATCAAGATTTACTCAGCCACTGAACAGGAACACAAGTTTCCCACACAAAGCATCATGCTCAGCCCTTTTCCTAATTGATTCAATTATATTACTGTTGATAAAATAATCAAAAGCTGCTTTTGGTTCAATACTCTTATTAAGGTATCCAAAAGATAAATTTGTTATAAGTGAGCATCCAACTTTGACGCAACAGAACATATTGTAAAAGTAGTCAGTCAGCATGTGTGAAGTGAATGTCAAGGTATGAAGGGGTACAAATTAGCCTGGGCCCATGGCAGACCTGCACCAAGAGATTTGTGAATTTAAAGCAATTTGTCCTCAGGCTTCTTCTGAACAATTCAAGTGACCTCCCATAGCAAATTGTTTGATAGAGAGATACAACAATGTGTATTGTGGTGTATTGACATTAATCTGGTTTGGTAAATGATTTACCTTTAAGGGATAGACTGTTGATACACTGTGACATTGCTTGTGCAGATGGCAATGCCTTTAAGAGCTAAACTATTATTAAACATTGATGTGTCCATTTACTTCAGCAGATGGTTATGCCTTTAAGGAAGGGATTATTTTTACATATCAGAGTGTTTTGGTTGAGCAGATGTCTGTACCTTTAAGGGGGGAGGGAGGGACTATTGCTGTGCACGAGCTGATTATTCTACTTGAGCAGATGGCTGTCGCTTTAAGGGACAACATCCTCCAAAAGGTCTGATCAATTCTAATTGTATCACATGCTTGAACAGTCTTAAATCTGAACATAAATTATGTACCCAAGGAATTCCTTTTGCCAGCATTATATTATATTTTGATACATTCTTAAATTTTTTGTACAGATTTCAGCAAAAGGGAAATGTTCATTGATTGTATTTGCTAAATCACATGGAAAAGAAGTGTATTGTTAATTTGCGCAGTGTCAGAGTTGAATGCTTCCAAGTATGTAGAGAGATTTAGTAAATGCTGCAGTGAAAATTTCACTTCAGCTTTTTATTTACCATCATAGCAACACCCAGGCTAAAATTTTAAATTTGTAGGGATTGAGGGTGTTACTAACCAAAGCAGTGCTTGCAATCCCAGAGTTTCTAACATTCCAGTTCCATTTCAATGCTGCAATGGTGATTTCTGGCTGAAGCTTATGAGAAAGTTGTCACGCAGTGAGGAGTCGAAGTTGGCAGAATGTCAGGCTGTCGATGATGATCTTTAGAAATGGTCACTAGCCAGATTAATCAGGAATGGGGAGATTTAGCGCAGAGGGGATATGCAACCAGGAAATCTTGATAGAGGAAGCTTTTATCAGTGGCATCCTTCACCATGCATATACCTGGACCTCATCAAATGGAGATCCATGAGCTTTCATTGGTGGGGTGAAGCTGTGCAGTTCTTAGTCAAATCCATGGTTAAAATAACAAATACATCACAGTGACTGACATAACTTGGTCATTTAGTCCAGGGTGGAGGGCTTTCAACTATATTATTCTCGACTAATTAAAATGGCAAAGGACATGAACACAGAGCAATCCCCTGATCAAACTATTCCTGCCCAGATGAAGGGTCAAAGCTCCTTCTAATGTATGGTGTGCATACAATATGAAACATAATCAACATTTGTTTTTATACAAGTTGCATACATGTATAAAGTGACAAAAGGTGAGCAAGCTTAAAATATTAAATACGGCAAGATACTAAATGTCACACTCAAAGATTTATTGTCAGTGGCATGAACGCTTGGTACTAATTCACTTCATCTTGTTTAAAAATGAAAAATAAGTGTGTTTGTAATAGGTGATGACATTTAAAATTGTGACTCTTTGACACTCCCATTCATCTCTGCATCTACAATGTAATGTGGGAATAGCAACCATGGAGATGCTTTTGAAAAAAGAATGGTAGAATAAATGGTCAGCTTGTTACCAAAGGCTGAAAATATACTATGGTACATTGGATACACTGTGCTGAAATTGGGGCATGATATTTGCATGCATTAAAATGTGACTGAACTTAACAATAAAAACTAACAACATACATTGATTGAAATCAAACCCTCACTTTCATGCCTATTTTTTTAATAAAGTTTAATATTATTCCAATAAGGTCTACAGATACATGCATAGAATCATAGAATTATTCCAAGAAGGTCATTCAGCTGCTGCATAATTGTTCTCTTCAAGGTCAATTTAGCTGATCTCACTACTCAGCCATTCCCCCAAAATGCTGACATTATTTTGTGGAAAGCCATGGTTGAATCAGCCTCCAACAATCTCGGAAGATTCCGTTAACCATGTATAATAAAAAGTTTCTCATGTCACAAAACGGTCACAAGTAGAGCTAGAATTTTGGTGATACTCTCCATCTAGAATTGAGTAAGTAGACAATTATGAATAGGGAGAGTAATGCTTACTGAAGCATCCAGCCATATGAGAGTTAGCTCACTAAAAATGCAAAAAAAAAATTAATAGCAAGATAGCATAGAAAAGAGTAAATGTAGTGAGTTTTTAGCTCTCTAAAGAGTGAGAATAATAATAATATAATAACTCAATAATATAAATGGCAAAGAAATGAATAAAGATTTCACATCTGTCTTCACTATAAGAAAATACAAAAGCATTCCATCAATAGCTGAAACTCAGTGGATAGAAGGGCAAGGGGAATCCATTACTAGCAAGCTGAAAACTGAGAGTACGCGTAAATGGGTCTTTTTCTGATTGACAGCTTGTGATAATTGTGGTCCTGCAAGGGTCAGTGCTGGAGCTTCAACCTTTTACAATTTATATCAATAACTTAGATAAGGGAAGCAAAGACACAGTAGCTAAATTCGCGGATGACAAAAATATGGGTAGGTAAGCATGCTATGAAATGGACATATGGAGGAGAAAGATTAATGTAGATAGGTTGAGTGAGTGGACAAAAATTTGGCAGATGGTGCATAATGTGGGAAAATGTGTAGTTCTTTATTTGGCAGGAAGAATAAAAAAGAATATTACCTAAATTAAGAATGATTGCAGAATTCCATTGTGCAGCTAGGTTTAGGTGTTGTAGTCATGAATCATCAACAAGTTAGTTTGGACAGACACTTTATTTTTCTCTGAAAAGTCTTGTGCAGCTTTGGCACTATCAACCTCCAAAAGTGATGGGTCAGGGTTATTGAATATCTTCAAAATAAAGGTAGATAGATTCCTTAAGGAAGAAAATCTAAGGTTACTTGAATAAATACGAAAGTGGTATTTGAAACACGAGATCAGCCATCACCTTTGTGAATGACAGAGCAGGCTTGAGGGTCTGAATGACCTACGTCTACTCATAATTCATTTGTACATATGAATATATCACCAATAGAATGAAAGCTATGTAAGAGGTTAAAATATGTTGCAATCCTCCAGAAATTGCTGGGAAAATAATGTTGAGTTTAGTAACTGACGTCAGTCAATCAGCACAGACCAGCCATCAAACTGTGAACTTTCCCGGTCTTGCTCCTTTCAGACATGGTGGTGTTGTTAGTTGGAAAGCCTGGATTTTATGACCACAGTGCCTGCGATACTGGTAGTATTTGTTGATATTACTCCATTAAAGCCAATAACAATGTCTGGAGTTGTGTCAATGATTCCGGTAGTGCACTGCTGGAATTCCCCACAAATGTAAGTTGGTAAGCATTGAACTGATGAGAAATTAAAGTATCATCATTGTTAAAACCTTTAAAAAGGGACACCTTACTGAACAAGGTATAAGTGCCTTCATCAGCATATGAACTTCATAACTGCTGCTGATCAATCCTGAAAAATATCCAAATATATTTATATTTTTTAATGTTTGTAATATTTTATTTTCTGCCTTAATATCATGGATATCTCTCAATCTCTCAACTTGTTATCTGTAAAATTTAAAACTATAACAAAAAAGATTTGGTTAGTTTTTACTTCCTGGTCTGCTATTTATTAGAATACTTTAATGTGAGGAGCTGTCATCACTATTGCTGGACACCCAGTATCCCTTTGTCATTACATCACATTCAAACTGACATTGAGACAAGGAAAATCCATAGCAGAGGTCACTGGATCTTTGTAAGCAGTTTTCTTTGCCATCAGCTGCAAGTATCATTGCTTTACAACTCACCAATATTTTTTTTCAATTCATTCATGGGATGAGGGTGTTGCTGACTAGGCCAGTATTTATCTCCCCTCCCTAAGTGCCAACAGCAACCACATTGCTGTGAGTCAAATGTTGGCCAGACCAGATAGGAATGGCAGTTTCCTTCCATAAAGGACATTAGTGAACCAGATGGGGTTTTCCAACAATTCAAAATGGTTTCACAGTCATCATTACACTTTTAGTTCCAGATTTTTATTGAATATGGAACAATTAATTGAACAGTTAACCTTTCTGAAGCCATCTAAGTTAAGTCAAGCACGTGAACAAATGTAAAGAATGAAATTAAACCAACAGAAGTTATGCTTTGGTGTTATTTAGAACTATTGTCAGCTTAAATAATTTCACATGAGCTATAGTCAGTGATGTAATTCAATCACAGATTTTGACCAGCAAATTAGAAATGATATTAAGGAGGACCTGCATTTGTCAATTCTATACCTTTCCATTTGTAAGTGTCTGCTGGTGCCAGAATTCATCTCACCACTCAAAAAGACCAAAGCAGCTGGATTGCAGATGTGGTTTTTCTTCATTCTGTCTGTCTGACCACCAAGTCCCTCAAAGATAGTAGCGTCAGTTACAACCACAACATATTTGAACTTCATTCTTGATGTGTGTTAAGAGTTATTTCATATGTGTATACTTGCAATCCCATTTCCAAATCTTGTCTGCTTTCTGATCTGCTTCTGTTCTGAGGTCTCGTACAGAAAGCAGTCAGATTTCAGTGTTGAACACAAACGTATAAACAAAACTTGCTTTGTGGAAACAATTTTGTACAATTTCCCATTGTGTCAATTTTCACCTGTAGAAGGCACTCTCTAAAATTCTCCTGGCACTTACATAGTTTCACATTGAGAAGTTATGTATGCAACAGTAAGGAAACGTTTGTTCGAGAATTCCCGAAGATAATTTATTATTATAAAGTAAAAAGTTAAAATGCAGAACAAATTACCATTTTTTTGAGTGTTATGAACTGAAAAATATATGAACTCAGTAAATGACTATTCACTGAACAGAAACATGTAGTACAATTGGCGCTATGTGACAAAGTCTGAGAGTGAGTGCGCCAAAAGCTTATACTTTCAAATAACCTTGTTGGACTACAACCTAGGGTTGTGTGATCTTTAACTTTGGCCACATTTTTAAAAGCAAGATTGCAGTAAAATCTTTGATGTTACAATGTTTTTGAAAAGGTTGAACAACTTGAAGTGCTTAATTTGGAGAGGAAATCAAAATCTGAATGAAGAGATTGAAATTAATTTTAGTAAGATCCAAAAAACTAAGAAGTATTTCAATTTATATATTGCTTTATAATGATGTTAGAGCTGTTTCAACTGTTAACCTCACAAAGTTGGAATGAAATTGCCTTCATTGATACAGAATGTGAAATTCCTTTGCCAATTAATGTTAGCACTAATGGTGTTAGCACTAACCTTAATATCTGCATTGAATGCAGGCCAGCAATTTCCATATATACTGGGACTGTAAAAATTAGAATATGTCTAAAAACTACACAAAACAATGGAACTGTAAAAGTTGTCAAAAATCTGTCAAACCTGTCAAACAACTTAAAATACAAATATTTGTTCTCATAATAAATTAATTAAGGAATTTCAATGTATTGATTTTTTTTAAAAACAATTAGTTGCCATAGGATCACAGTGGGGGGTCCAGGATCATAGGCTGGGGTGGGCATATGGGAATAGGGAGAAAAGTGTTCAGGTATTTAAGCTCATAGAGATGAAATAGAGGAGCATAGGGTAGCATAGTAAGTACAAGAATCCATAAGGATGAGTAGGGAGTTCAAGAGTGGAAAGGAGATATAAGGTACATGAGGCTGGCACGGAAGGTGCATTGGGAATATGTGAGTGTAGGGGGTGTAGGGGCTGAGGACTAAAGAAATATCTTTGGTTTCATTTCTTTAAATTAACTTGTAATACATGGTGGGTACTAAGAGGCAAGTCTTGCACCCAGCACATATCTGCAGCCAGCAGCCTCCACTCGCGTTCAACAGTCACCTGATTTGCCTCCCAGGGAAACTGGCCCCTCTAAAAGAGGGATCTGAACTTTCAGGCCTCTTTTCCAGCATTGGGTTTTTAGAGCTAGGAAGTGTCTCAACTCTGGCAATCAAAGTCAGCATGTCTTACCCATCCTTAATTGCTGTCTCAATGACTTGCTAGACCATTTCAAAGGGCTGCTAAGAGTCAATCACATTGTTTTCATTCAGGTGTCAACTGTTGGCTAGACCACACAAAACCAACAGATTTCATCCCCTAAAGGGCATTAGTTCATGTCATTTCTGATCATAATCCAACTCTTACTCCTAGATAACATTCTGGCAAATCTGCTTTGTTTTCCTTCCATAGTTAATTTCCTTTCAAAGTTGCAGTGCTAAGAATTGTGGTTTCATTGTACTCCACATATTGTTTAGCCAGGGTTTGTATAGCTGTAGCAAATCTTTTTCATTTTTATATTCCAGCTGTCTATTTATATGAAGTTAACATTATATTAGCCTTTTATCTGTTTGTGTACATATACCCCTAAATTTCTTTGGGCATCCACAATTTATAACTTTGCATGAAGTAAAAACTACTTGGATAAACCATTTTTTGGATCCCAAATGAATGGACCTCGCACTAATCTGCATTAAAATCCATCAGTCACTTAATCTACAATATTGTTTCTCTAGTTTTTAATATCTGGAGAAGTGACATGCAGCTATAGAAACTGAGGGAATCACTTTGAGTTCTTACAAGAAATTAGTGTGAGGAAGTGTAGTCAAAGTAGCTGTGCGTTTTAGATGATAGCTGAAAATGTGTTGCTGGAACAGCGCAGCAGGTCAGGCAGCATCCAGGGAACAGGAGAATCGACGTTTCGGGCATAAGCCCTTCTTCAGGAATGAGGAAAGTTTGTCCAGCAGGCTAAGATAAAAGGTAGGGAGGAGGGACTTGGGGGAGGGGCATTGGAAATGCGATAGGTGGAAAGAGGTCAAGGTGAGGGTGATAGGTCAGACTGGGGTGGAGGCGGAGAGGTCAGGAAGAAGATTGCAGGTTAGGAAGGCGGTGCTGAGTTCGATGGATTTGACTGAGACAAGGTGGGGGGAGGGGAAATGAGGAAACTGGTGAAATCCTACGGAACCGTTTTAGATGATAGCCTAACTCCAGAAAAGAGACATAGACGTTTGGGCAGCACAGTGTCTCAGCATTAATCTAGGGTCGATTTCAGCCTTGGGCAACTGTCTGTGTAGAATTCACATGTTCTCCCCATGTTTGCGTGGGTTTCCTCTGAGTGCTCCAATTTACCCCCACAGTACAAAGATTGAAGGTTAGGTAGATTGTCCATGTTGAAATATCCATGGTGTGGATTAGCTATAGGAAATGCAGGGTGACAGGGATAGGGTCTGCGTGGAATGGTCTTCAGACAATCAATGTGGACTTGATGAACCAACAGCCTGCTTCCACACTGCAGGGGTATTATGTATCATTCTAAGTCAAGGAAGGGAAGCAGCAAAAAGTCAGAGATAGACTAGATGAAGATAAAAGAAATGCAATGAAATTCTCCAGTCTCAGGTGGCAGCAGGAAAGGATTCCTGTGCTCCTGGCATAACTAGGAATCATGTGTGCAACCATAGTTTCATCTTTTATTTGTAGGAAGTCAAGTGGAGTTGGAGAATAATTTGTTCAATAAGAGAATACAAGCTTATCTGGTTGGAGGAGGTTAGTGGTGAATGGGATTGGTTGGGCTTCAATTCAAGGTTTAAATAGAAAGCCTTTCGACTGTCCTAGTAGTTGATCAAAGCATAGAGGGATTTCACACCCATAAAGAAGAGGAAATGGGTAGAGCAACAAAATTGGAGACTATCTAAATGATGAAGAGAACTGGAGAGTCCTAGATATAAGTTGGAAGAGACCGGAAAAGAGGAGAAAAATGGTTGAGATGTCAACCAGGGCAGTCTTGCTAATGGGGTTTAAAAAGGAGGTGGAAGTGTGCTGCTTGGGTTGAGGACTATTGTTGGAGGCTGTGGAAAAAAGATATCCCAGAGGAGATGAAACCAGTGTCAGTTCTGGTGATGAAATTTTTAGTTCGGCAGATGAGTCATGGTCTGGGGAATGTAGATTCTCATGTGACACCACGAGTTACTTTTTTCCAATTTGAGACATATGCAGAGGCAAGTCTGAAGGAAGGTGTGTCAACAATTTCTGATGACTGATCACTGAGCTGGGCTGCAAGGATTTCGCAGTCTCTATTTTAAACAGATTTTCAGAGAGGCAGCTGCTCAAAGATGGATGCATGGCTATCTACCAGAGTAACAACTGAGGGCATTCTTTTCATGCATCATCTGTACTTTTCAGACAGCAGATAAAATTCCCTTGTAGTCTGGACCAGAGCCTCAAAATGCAAGGCCAGGGGAAGGGAGGGGTGGGTCTAGAGGAACATTGTATAATGTGGTCTAGCATGGATGCACTGACCTAAGAGCCACAGGTCATCTCAAGAGGATTCTCCGCAATAATGAGGGACCTGTAGTCACAACAGATTTTATGCCTCCATCTTGAAGTGACCTTGGGTTCTCCCATCTACATCAATAATGCCCACCTCTCCTTGTGGTGTTGGCATCTACCCAGGTTTTTTTTAATTCATTCAAGATGTGGGCATACTGACCAAGCTAACATTTATTACCCATTCCTAATTGCCCAGAGGGCAGTTAAATGTCAACTACATTGCTGTGGGTTTGAAGTCACATGTAGACCTAACCAGGTGGGAACAGCAGTTTCCTCCCCTCGAGGGCATAAGTGAACCAGATAGTATTTTTCCAACAATCAACAATGGTCATCATTAGTCTCCTAATTCCAGATATACATTGAAGTTAAATTTCACCATCTGCGATGGCAAGATTTGAACGCAGATTCCCAGAACATTACAAGGTCTCTAAATTAATAATCTAACAACTAAATCACTTTGCCATCATTGACCCTTGAGTACGCCCATCACAATCACACTTATCAATCCTGAGGCAGTCTTATCATTGGTTGTTTCATCAAAAATCTCCTCCAGACAAGAAAGGAAGGAGGAAAGAATTTATATAGCACTTTTTACATTCTCTGGATATTCCATTTAAGCACTTTTGAAATGCAGTCACTGTCGGAATGTAGGAGACACTCTAAAACAGATCAACAATTTCTTTCAATTCCTGTACTTTTAATTTTAGATCGCAGACAGGCCGATGGAAACTTACCAAGTATCTTCTGGAAGTCAAAGCAACCCACGCCCAGTCATTCTCCTGTTCTATATTAATCACTTCCTCAAAAATTTAAATTGGAATTTCTCATCTACTTTGGTTAAGATCCCCCTGTGAGAAACTTCAGGCCCTGGGTTCTTCTAATTGAAATGCTTCACTGGAGCATTGGAAACCATGCCCTGCTTTCCCACAGTCGTCACTAAAGTTAAAGATTTTGTAAATGTATGCAACATTTCCCAGTTTACCTGTCTTTTAGATACAGGTTGACAGAAAGCGCCAACCATGTTTCTGTACTTAGCAAGAATGACTATGACATACTATGTAGATTCCAGCTACCAATATAACTCTGCTTGTTAAACTCTAATCTCCTGTAAACTCCTTCCTACACAGATATACAGACAGGCATACAGAGGAAAACAAACACAGGAAAGTAGTTCAATGGTGCATTTTTACAGGGTTCATAGGGAATGGCCCTTTTGGTATATTAAGTTTGGCATGACTCTCCTTCTCTAGATATTTACACTTGATTGGAGAAGGTGCGGAATGGCTGATTTACACTTACAAAGTTTCTGGCTTATTGGTTGAAAGCCATAGCTTATAGCAACTGCTGAGGGACAAATAAACTTGGCTTTCTTCCAAGTTAAGGTTTCTTTTACTGCAGAGCTGAAACACAGCTCTTTCTTTTTTCAGAAAGTGCAATTGCCAAACGTTCACACGCCCAAGCTGTTCAGCTACTTGGGAGCCATCACATAATTGTTGAGAGTCAAGAAGTCTTTGTCATTGATAACTGGTCACTCGTCAGTAATCAACTACCTTTTGCTGGCCAAAACTACATTTGTACACAGCCCTCTGGCTCCAACTTTGCTGTAACCAAGCTTGCACTACTGTTTCAACATCAGCTGTGTACACAGCACTTATAATGAGTGTCAGGCTACTTGCTTTTAACAAGTGCATCAATCCTTCAACAAAGTTTCAAACAGTATTTCAAACTGTTCTTTTCCAGTTTCAATACACGATCTAAAGTACAGAAAAATAAAAAGATACCATCTTTGTCTAATATAGTCTATCAACATTTTCTCAATACTATTTTCATTTGCATGTTTACTTTATTATTTCCAGTCCTTGATTCATCATTCATTTCCCTGCTCCACATATGAACCTTCAAGTTCAGTATTTAACATCCTATTACCCTTGGCTTGATTTTCTCTTGTGTAAAAATAAAGGCACCCATTTTCTTTTCATTTTAATGGAAATTGTAGAACAAATGAACTGAAGTAACAAATGTTCGGGCTTCAGTCACCAGCTTGAAATCACACAACCATCAAATTACAGCTCCTTAAATGAATTATAATTTTGTAATGTATTCCCAATATATCTGATATTATTTATGCTGACTTAATTTTCATAATGAACATCTTTCAGAGATTAGTTGCCTGAACATTTTTTTTTCTGCGTTCAAAGAAAGAGAATTATCCTTCTAAATGATTCCTATTTTAGATGATTGCAGCCATGATATCAATTTCCAAGACTCATAATTCTCAAATTCCCTTATTACTATCTCTTTGCCATTCTTTTATTCTAAAAGGCTTTTTAAAATATACTTCTTTAATAACATAGTTAAAAATAAATAGTTAATGTTCTTTAAGGGAGAAAACTGCCATCCTTACTTGGTCAGTGTACATGTGATTCTCGATCTACAGCAACATTGTTGAATCCAAACTTCCCTATGTGATGGCCCAGCAAACCAACTACCAGAAAAAGAAAAAGGAATCAAAACAGATGGATGAACTACCTTCCACGAAGGCACCAGAAATGACAATGATCAACACAATCCTGTTGGCTCTCACGGTCCTCCTTCGTAATATATGGGAGTTAGTACCAACACTGGGAGAACTGACTCACATTCTAGGCTTACTCATGGAATCATACATATCAGACAATACCATCACCATTCTTGGGTATGTTCTGTCCAATTAGCAGGACAACTCCAGCAGAGGTAGTGGCGTAGTGGTATACAGTGAGGAGGGTGTTGCCCCAGAAGTCCTCAACATTGACTCCAGACCCCATAAAGTCTCATTGTATCAGGTCAAACATGGACAAGAAAACCAGCTGCTCAGTATCATGTACTGCATCCCACCCCACAAATCAGTTGATAAATCAGTACTCCTCAGTAATGATCAAAACTTGGAGGAAACAATGAGGGTGGCAAGAGTGCAAAATGTACTCTGGGTGAGGGACTTAAATGTCCTCCACCAAGAGTGGTTCACACCATCACTGGCTGAGCTAGTCAAGTCCCAAAGTACATAGATGCTGGAGTTGGTCTCCTGCACAGGGGAGGGAACCAACAAGAAGGAAAAACATACTTGACCTCATGTTCACCAATTTGCCTGCCATAAATGTAACAGCTCATAACCATATTGGTAAGACTAACCACCACACAGTCCTTCAGGAGACAAAGTTCCATCTTCGTACTGATACACCCTGCATCATGTTGTGCAGCACTATCGCTGTGTTTAATGGCATATATTTCAAACAGATCTAACACCCATGAGATGCTGTCGGCTATAAGTAGCAGAATTGCAGTCCAACACAATCTGAAAACTCATCGCCTGGCTTATTGCCAACTCAACCATTACCATCCAGTCATGGGATCAATCTTGATTCAGTGAAGAGTGCAGGAGTACATGCCAGGAACAGTACAAGGCATACTTAAATATGAGGTGTCCGTAAGATAGAGGAGCAGAAATAGGCCATTCAGCCCATCGTGTCTACTCAGCCATTTTATCATTTTTGCTGTGTTTCTCAACCCTATTCTCCTACCTTCTCCCCATAACAAATCAAGAACATATCTATGCTGTCTTAAATACACTCAAAGACCTGTCAGCTTGATGAAGCTATCAAAACATTAGCAGCAACTGATAGAAAGAACCAAATGATTCCACAACCAATGGATAAGATCAAAGCTCTGCAGTTCTGCCATATCTCATTGTGAATAGTGAGGATGATTGAACAGCTCACTGATGGTGAAGTCTCAACAAACATTCCCATTCTCAATAATGGGGAGCCCAGCACATCGGTGCAAAAGGTATAAGCCAGAAGTGCTGAGTGGATGATCCATCTTGGCCTCATCCAGGGGTCCCCAGCATCAGAGATGCTAGTCTTCAATCAATTCAATTCACTGCACATGAAATTAAGAGAAGGTTGGAGATACTGGATACAGAAAAAGGCTATTGGTCCTAACAACATTCAGCAATAGTACTGAAGACCTGTGCTTCAGAACTTGCTGCACTCTTAACCAAGTTGTTCCATTATAGCTACGATACCAGCATTTACCCAACCATGTGCTCAATTGCCCAGGTATGTCCTGTACACAAAAAGCAGGACAAATCCAAACCAGCCAATTACCATCCCATCAGACTACCCTCAATCATCAGTGAATTGATGGAAGGTGTCATCAACAGTGCTATCAAGTAGCATCTGCTCAGCAATAAGCTGCTCACTGATGCACCAAGTTTGAGTTCCACCATGGACACTCAGCTCCTGACCTCATTACAGCCTTGGTTCAAAAGAAAGAGCTGAAATCATGAGCGGAGGTGAGAGTGACAGTTTTTGAAATCAAGGCCACATTTGACTGAGTGTGGCATCAAGAATCTCAAGTAAAAATTGAGTCAATGGGAATTGGATGGGGTGGGAATTCTCCATGAGTTGGAGTCACACCTGCCACATATTTGATGGTTGGAGGTCAGTTATCTCAGCTCCAGGACATCTCTGCAAGAGTTCTTCAGAGGGGTATCCTAGGGCTAACCATCTTCACCTGCTTCATCAGTGACGTTCCCTCCATCATAAGGTCAGAAGTGGGCATGTTTACTGATGACTGCACCATGTTCAGCACCCTTTGTGCCTCCTCAGATACTTGCAGTAACATTTGTAGCTGCTGACTTGCTGTTGTAGCCACTGCCCTTATAGGGCTAAACCACTTCAGTTTCTAATTGTTGGTAACCTGCAGGATTTTGATATTACGGTACTTAGTGATGCTGATACCATTAAATGTTAAGGAGTGATGGTTAGATTCTCTCATGATGGAAAGTTTCATTATTTGGCATTTGTAAGGTATGAATGTTACTTGTCACTTTTCAGCCTAAGACTGGACATTAGAGTGGTGCTGGAAAAGCACAGCAGGTCGGGCAGCATCCGAAGAGCAGGAAAATCGACATTTTGGGCAAAAGCCCTTCATCAGGAATGGAGGCAGGGAACCTCCAGGGTGGAGAGGCAACCCCCCCACTACTTATCCCTCCACCCTGGAGGCTCCCTGCTTTCATTCCTGATGAAGGGCTTTTGCCCAAAACGTCAATTTTCCTGCTCTTCAGATGCTGCCTTACCTGCTGTGCTTTTCCAGCACCACTCTAATGTCCAGGCTTAGGCTGAAAAGTGACAAGTAACATTCATACCTTACAAATGCCAAATAATGAAACTTTCCATCATGAGAGAATCTAACCATCACTCCTTAACATTTAATGGTATCACCATCACTAAGTACCCTAATATCAAAATCCTGCAGGTTACCAACAATTAGAAACTGAAGTGGTTTAGCCCTATAGGGCAGTGGCTACAACAGCAAGTCAGAAGCTACAAATGTTACTGCAAGTAACTCACCTCCTGACTCTCCAAGCCTAACTACCATCTACAAAGCACAAGTCAGAGGTGTGAAGGAATACTTCCCACTTACCAAGATGAGTGCAGCTCCAACAATATTCAAGAAGCTTGACACCATCCAGAATAAAGCAGCCCGCTTGAAACATTCAGTCTCTCCACCACCAGCACTCATATCAGCAGTGTGTAACATCTAGAAGGTACACTGCAAAAGTTCACCAAGGATCCCCACAGAACTTTCCAAACCAACACCCACTAACATATAGAAATACTAGCACAACAAATATATGGGAATATCACAACCTGCAGGTTTCCCTCCAAACCATTCAGTATCCAGGCTTGAAAAAAATATTCCCATTCCTTCAGTGTCACTGGATCAAAATCATGGAACAGCCCCTCCTAATGACATTGAGGTTCATCCGACTCCACTGGACTGCAGCATTAAAAAAGGCAGCTCACCACCACCTTCTCAACTAGAATAGGGAAGTAAATGCTGACCTAGCCAGAGATGCCCACATCCCATAAGAGAATTTTTAAAAATAAGATTTTGTTACCTGCCTCAATATTGCTCAAGCAGCTTGTTCTCAAAATTTGTTTGTTAACATTCATGTGAAATGCTTTTGGGCACTTAACTTTCTTAAATGTTTATTCGAAACAAAAGTTGTCCTTGATGTTGTTTTTGTTAAAATCTAAAGAAGTCATACAGTCATAGAGTTATACAAGTCGAGAGTGTGGTGCGGAAAAGCACAGCAGGTCAGGAAGCATGGGGCAGGAGAATCGACGTTTCGGGTATAAGCCCTTCATCATGAATGAGGCTTGTGAGCTTGGGGGCTGAGAGATAAATGGGAGGGGGGGGGGGGGGGGGGGGGGGGGGGGGAGGGGGGACTGGGGGTAAGGTAGCTGAGAATGCAATAAGTAGATGGGTGAGGGAGAAGATGATAGATCAGAAAGGAGGCTGGAGCGGATAGATGGAAAGGTTAAGAGGGCAGTGCTGAGTTAGAGGCTTGGGACTGGGATAAGGTGGGGGGAGGGGAGATGAGGAAACTGGTGAAATTGACATTGATCCCGTGTGGTTGGAGGGTCCCAAGGCAGAAGATGAGACTTTCTTCCTCCAGGTGTCAGCTGGCTTAGATTTTGCGGTGGAGGAGGCCCAGGACATGCATGTCCTTAGTGAAGTGGGAGGGGGAATTGAAGTGTTTGGCCACAGGGCAGTGGGGTTGATTGGTGTGTATGTGCCCCGCAGATGTTCTCTGAAATGTTCCACAAGTTGGCATCCTGTCTCCCCAATGTGGAGGAGACCACATTGAGAGCAATGTGGATACAGTATAACAGGTGTTTGGAGGGACAGGAAAATCTCTGCTAGATGGGGAAGGATGCGTTGGGGCCTTGGCCCCACCATTTCTGCCACCTACAGTCAGACCCCACCACCAGAGATATATTTCCCTCCCCACCCCTTTCAGCATTCCACATAGACCATTCCCTCTGCGACTCCCTCATTAGGTCCACACCCCCAACCCATCCTCCACTCCCGCCACCTTCCCTTGCTACGGCAAGAGGTTTATAACATGCGCCCACATCTCCCCCCTTCACCTCCATCTAAGGCCCCAAAGAATCCTTCTCTGGGACACACGCACCAATCAATGCTGTGGCCGAACACTTTACTTCACCTTCCACTCCGTCAAGGACATGCAAGTCCTGGACCTCCTCCACTGCCAAATCCTAGCCACCCAATGACTGGAGGAAGAATGCCTCATCTTCCGTCTTGGGACCCTCCAACCACACGGGATCAATGTTGATTTCGCCAGTTTCCTCATCTCCTCTTCCCCTCCCACCTTATCCCAGATTCAACCCTCCAACTCAGCAACACCCTCTTGAACTGTCCTATCTGTCCATTTTCCTTCCCACCCATCCACTCCAACCTCCCCTCCGAACTATCACCATCACACCCCACCTTCATCTACCTATCGCATTCCTAGCTACCTTCCCCCCAAACCCACTCCCCTCCCATTTATCTCTCAGCTCCCTTTCTGATGAAGAGCTTATGCTCGAAACTTCAACTCTCCTCTTCCTCGGATGCTGCCTGACCAGCTGTGCATTTCCAGCACCACACATTTTGACTCTGATCTCCAGCATCTGAATTCCTCAGTTTCTCCCTGGAGAAAGCGTAGTGTTATGTGCTTCCAGCACCTGTAGTGTATGAGCACTAACGGCATCAAAACCCAAATGACCAGTCACAGTATTCTCATGTGTGGTTGGATTAGTTGATGATGCTGGCCTCAGAATTACAATGGTTCTGTACATATTCAACTAGATTATCATGCCTAACACTGCCAATGGGATGAAAAGTAGGACAGAGATCAGCAATTGTCAGGAATGGGATGTTAACATTGACTTTATGGATTTCCAGGATGTGGAGGTTCTGGTATTGGACTGGGGTGGACAAAGTTACAAATCACACGGCACCAACTTATGGTCCAACAGGTCTATTTCGCAGTACAAGCTTTCAGAGCACTGCTCCTTCATCAGGTAAGTAGCTACCGGAAGAAGGAGCAGCGACCCGAAAGTTTGTACTTCCAAATAAATCTGTTGGATTATAACCTGATGTTGTGTGATACTTAACATTAATAGATTTGTTCAGTTTAAAAGTCAGGGTATGGACGACCCATTCCATTGAGAATGGTGGGCAAGCTCTGCAATCGGGCGATTCAGTTGGTCTGCCTATTGCTCTGGGCAGTTGGCAGCTATATCAGTTGAAGAGGGCACTGCCAATATAACAGGGAAGAGAGGGTGGTACTCTATGAAACATTTTGAAAAACAAAATGTTGACCACAATGCAGGGCAAGCATTGTGAGGGGGTGAACATCACTGTAGGATGGTCAATAGCTACATGGCTTCAGTTTTAACCCTGTCCCAGAAGACTGGGGTGGGTCTTGGTGGTGAAATTAGGTGAGATACTGTTGGTCTTTGGTCTGCTACTGGGAGGCCACCTCCATCCACATGATAACATGGCATGTGAAAAATGATGCTTTCATTGGCATTCATGGTTTAGCTATCATTTCCAAGAGGCAGCCACATGTGAAATAGCCCAGAGGCAGGAAGCTGCTGGTGGCTAAGCATGTAGACAAGGAGAACAGAATTGCAGGTACAGCTGACTCTGATCCTTCCTCCACCATACTAAGAAAAACCAATACATTGTTCCACAACTTAAGTGTTAATCTTTTGTTTTAAATAAAAATAAATCCACAACTGAAGCATTTGCCCACTGAAATAAATCAACTGACAAGATAAGTAACAAAATACCTTTTGTGTGCATAATGCTAGAAGCAGTGAAATCTAATCTCTGATGTGGTACTTTTGAATATTTATTTAATTCGTGGTTAGGTAATGCTGGCAAAGCCAATCTTTTGAGAAGATGGTGTTGAGTTTCCTGCTTGAATTACTGCTGTCCATGGAGGATTTCCTTTTGTGAACCCTAGAGAATGATCTCATTACGTAAACAACATGCCTCTCTGGTGCTGCCGTGCACCCAGCAGCAGTGGAAGTGCTCACCATTACCAAGAGCCTCGGGGATTGGCGTCATTGACGGCATATTGAAAGTCCAGCCATGCACCAGGTCAAATACTGCATCCCATTGCCGCAGCATGATCCATCTACAACATGCGCAACAGCAATGCACCAAGTGTCCTTCTTTAGAACTCTGTAGAATCCACAATCTAGAAGGACAAGGGTGTGATGCAGGGAAATACCACCACCTGCAAATTCCTATCCAAACCACATGACAGCTTAACGTGGAACTACATTACCATTCCTTCAATATCACTCCCTCAAAACCTTTGTGTAACAGTTCTGTGGGTTCAGCTCGTCATCGTTTTTAAGATTCCCACCAAGGTATATACCATCCTGACTGAAATACTTGGCCATTGTGGTGAAAATCCAGGAATTGCCAAACATCATCATGTCACATCAAGAATTGCAATGGTTCGAGAAGGCTCACCAACAGTTGACAGAACAATTAGGAATGGACAATACAATATGACTTTTCTCTCATTATCTATAACCAGAGAACAAAAAGAATATGTTGTGGTTTAGAGTAGAATAGCTTTTATTTGTCATTTCTACCATATACAACTGATACAGTAAAAATGAATCAGCCTTCCTCCAGGACCAAGGGTGCTACATGGACAGCAAAAACTACACAATCATACACAGGGCAGCATAAAGTGCATAAGAAGTGCAAAACATGCAAGTTACAGTGTAATAAAAGAATGACAAATAACAGACATTTTTCTAGCAGCAATTCAAAGTTGTGCAAAGAATTTCAGATGGATTAGAGTTCGATCATATAGTGTTAAGGAACCTGATGGCTGGGGAAGAAATTGTTGCACAGTCTGGCGGCAAGAGACCATATGCTCTGGTATGGCAAGAGGGAGAAGAGTTTGAGTGAGGAGTGTGTGGGGTCTTCCACAATGCTCTAAGCCTTTCGGATGCAGCGTGTGAAGTAAATGCCTGTAATGGAGGGAAGAGAGATCTTCTCAGCTGCCCTCACTATCCGTTGTAGGGTTTTACGATCCGAGGCAGTGCAATTCCCGAACCAGGCAGTGATTCACCAGCTCAGAGTACTCTCAATGAACTTTCTGTAGAATGTAGTGAGGATGGGGGATGGGGGTTTGGGGGGGAGGTGGGGGATGGTGGAGGCGGGGGGATTGTGAATGGAGGGAGGTGGCCTTTCCTCAGCCTTAGAATAAAGTAGAGACACTGCTGGGCCTTCTTAGCTATGGAGCTAGTGTTGAGGATCCAGGTGAGATTCTCTGCCAGGTGGATGCCAAGAAATTTGGTGTTCTTCACAATGATCATGGGGGAGTGTCGATGTCCAGTACAAAGTGGTTGCTCTGTGCTCTCCTGAAGTTAACAACCATCTCTTTTGTTTTGTCCACGTTCAGAGACAGGTTGTTGGTTTTACACCAGTCCATTAGCCACTGCACCTCCTCTCTGTATGCTGACTCGTCATTCCTGCTGATGAAACCTCTACAGTCATGTCATCAGTGAACTTGTTGATGTGACTCGACCTGTGCATTGCTGCGCAGTCATGTGTCAGCAATGTGAACAGCAATGGACTGAGCACACAGCCCTGGTAGGCCCCCGTGCTCAGTGTGATGGTGTTGGAGATGCTGTTCCTGATCCGGACTGACTGGGGTCTCCCAGTCAGAAAGTCCAGGATCCAGTTACAAAAGGTGGCACTTAGGGCCAGCAGACTCAGCCTTCCAATCAAGTGCTGAAGAATGATAGTGTTAAGTGCAGAACTGAAGTCTATGAACAGTATTTTAACGTAGGTGTCTTTCTTCTCCAGATGGGTGAGGGCCAGATGGAGGATGGTGGAAATGGCATCATCTGTTGAAGGGTTGGTCAATACGCGAACTGCAGGGTGTCCAGTGAGGGGGACAGCAGGGTCTTCATATGCCTCATCACAAGCCTCTCAAAGTACTTCATGATGATGGGTGTAAGCGCAACAGGATGGTAGTTATTGAGACAAGTTTGCATTGAAATTAATTCCAAACTCTTTCCTTGTTAAAATTAATGTGGAGTCTCAATCAAATGCACATTTATACATATATACAGCATCTGGCAATCTTTAATCCATCACAAATTGACTGAGGTTACTGAATTGAAGATTGATTTTGCTGAAACTGTTTTCCTACCACAACCTTAAGAAAATAGTCGACAGATTTGATGTCCAAAGCACGACAGGAAGCTTTATTTATTTGTGTTCTTTTTATCAGTTTCAATGCATCATATTCTTTAAACAATATATTTCTGGTTGTGCACACAAGTTAAGAGAGTTAGTTTATTATTTGAAGCAAGTTTAAAAATATTGTTGGGAATGTAATATTCATCCTGTTCCCACTGGTGGCCAGGTTCCATATTAAAATAAGGTGTCAGTATTTTTCCATCTCTATTTTAAAGACATGTCATATTATTTAATTTTGAAATAACTCCACAGAGGTTGGTATCCGTCATCAACTCATCCTTTATTTAAACATGAAGACTTCATGACTCTGAGAGCTGTCTCTGGAAAGGCAGTAAAGAGTGACAGGATGTCATAAAGTCATACAGCGCAGAAAAAGATCCTTCAGTCCAACTAGCTCATGCCAACCAATTTTCCCAAAACTTAAACTAGCCCCACTAGCCTGCATTTGGCCTATATTCCTCTAAACCTTACCTATTCATGCTCTCTTAAGAAACTCTGTCCACCTGTTATCAGCATAGTGAACCTTCTCTGGGCTGCCTCCAATGTCTGGCACTCGTCTTTTTATCTGTCAGCCAAGGCTCCCTGATTGGATCTCAATCAGGGAATTCAAATTCTATGTTGTCCAGCTGACTGATCTTTTTACAATCACTACATACTTTTCTGTTTTCTCATATGACTTTGTGTTCCCTCATGGTGGAAAGTGATACTCTCCCTGCTTTTGCTGATATGGCTAATGTGGGGAATTCTTGTAAAATGTACAAATGCCCATGTTCTACCATTATGTCATAGACACTGTTTGAGCAATGCCATGACGTGCCTTAACCTATGTCTGGTTTTGTTAACCTCGAGAGCTTAATTTTCTTTTTATGTATTATTCATCATTAGGTGGTGAAGTCCCAACCCCAACAGCAAGGTTTATTGAAGAGACATCCGATTTGACAAGTCAAATGTGACTTCCATTCATCGTCAACTAGGTTCATGTATTCTTTAAATTTTATTTCATGTTGGTATGTTTGATGATAAAAGAGTACTGTTACCATGACTAAAATGATAATGCTTGTGTTTGATTAATACTTGCATGTAATATAATGAGTTTAAAAGCATCCATCAGAGGTGTCATGTGTTATCAATTGCTCTGCCCAAGAAAGGCAAAATTTTAATTTTTGATCGATGCTGAGTTAGCTGATTGTGGCTGAGGCCATGGTAAGGGAGCTACAAGTGGCTGACTTAGGAAAAGAAAGAAAAACATTAGTTTCTGGCCCAACTTCTAATCATTAATTTCCCAAAGGATATCAGATATGGGCGGCACGGTGGCACAGTGGTTAGCACTGCTGTCTCACAGCGTCAAAGACCCGGGTTCAATTCCCACCTCAGGCGACTGACTGTGTGGAGTTTGCACGTTCTCCCCGTGTCTGCGTGGATTTCCTCCGGGTGCTCCGGTTTCCTCCCACAGTCCAAAGATGTGCAGGGTCAGGTGAATTGGCCATACTAAATTGCCCGTAGTGTTAGGTAAGGAGTAAATGTAGGGGTATGGGGTGGGTTTCGCTTCGGCGGGTCGGTGTGGACTTGTTGGGCCGAAGGGCCTGTTTCCACACTGTAATCTAATCTAATCTAATCTAAGATATAAATCTGTCTGGTTTCAAATGTGGCACATGGCTGTAGTCATATATATGCGTCTATTATATTATTGTTTGTTTCCCAGAAACTGACAGTTTGGAATAAACTAACTTTATTAATATTCATGGGTTTCATCTGTCACTTGCCAAACATAATCCATTTTTATTTTTACTTCACTATTTTTAATCCCTATCTGGTTTCCTACCAAATCAGTTCAGCTCAGCCTATCATGTTAAGCCTATCCAAATAACTCATCCATGTTGACAATTATTATAATACTTTGGAGAAATTGTGAGGTTCACCTCTTTCTCTTGAAGAATTAACCTTTAGCAGTCTATCTCTCAAAACGAAGGTCTTAAAGGTTGGGGTGGAAGGTGTGAGTAAACTGTTGTCTTTTTTCACTTTGCCACAATATCGTTGCCTTTCACCTGAAAGTGTTGCATGAAGTCATCCTTTGTTAACTGAAGCTTTGATGTGTAGGGGCCATTATCCCCTATTTAATCCCAACTCCAAATGAAATTTATGGATTGATCTTTTTACAATTTTGTTCAAAAAGTGCTAATGTTATAAAATGATGGCAGCCTTCACAATATATGACACTCCCTCATTCAATCATAACCAAGTTTCATGGTAGTATGAGCACTATGGAAAGTATAGCTATCCTACAGAGAGAGTTAGAGTACCGTGTAGTATTGAGGATGCTACTCTCTCTATCTTTATTCTTGTAGCTGCAGCTAAAAGCACAGTCACTCACAAGCTGATGAATATATACTTATACGTACAGCCACATATTTACAACAAAGCTCCCCTTTTGCCAACTTGGTGCCGCAGAAAGTTTTCTTTTATTTTTCCCATCCACTGCATTTAGGTGCAGTCCCAGGCTCCATAGGTGGGTTGGAAGAAGCTTACCCTATAGTGGAGTCTGTTAACATTGGAGTTTTGGGTGT
Organism: Chiloscyllium plagiosum; assembly: GCF_037043375.1. Taxonomy (NCBI): domain Eukaryota; kingdom Metazoa; phylum Chordata; class Chondrichthyes; order Orectolobiformes; family Hemiscylliidae; genus Chiloscyllium; species Chiloscyllium plagiosum. The sequence goes on along the minus strand of NW_028270149.1, from coordinate 31,732,436 downwards.
GCAATCCCAAGAGTTTTTGTAGGGAGGGACCAAGCATGATAAGAGTGCTCTACCCACCTACAAGCTCACCCTCCTTGGCTTGAACGCTCAGAGAGGTAAGGGTGGAGGTGGTAGTGGAGGGGTCAGGTTCCCTAAAATGTTCCAAGAGGAGACATCTGGGACCTATGTGTGCTTCTTCTTCCTGCTGGGTGATATTAGCATCATCACCTTGAGAGGAGGGGATTCCTAGACTGAGGTCAAGGTCCCTCATCCTCCTGTCACCTTGCCGTTGGTGCACACATCTGACAGACACTGAATGCACTGGTCGCCAGGACAGTCACAACCTATCTATGGAGATAGTTAGATATGTATGGCCAAAGCCAGCATGGTGCAGACAGTATTGGGCAGGGTTTTGCAGCCTTCAATCCAGTTTCCTCAGTGCCTCCAACAAACCTGTGTGCTGCTCCTAAGTCAAATTTGATGGCCAAAACTATGGCACCCTCTCCTGCCCAGGCTGAGCAAGTATATGATCTCCAGCAGTCCACGAATGCTAATAACCTCCTTCCTCAGCCAGCTGTTAAGATGTGGCAGCAATGTGCTCACCAGAATGTGCTTCTAACTGTTCTCCAGCTAATATACCCATTGACGCATATGAGCTGGTGGAGGGCTTTGCCAGCAGTTCCTCTGAGAAATCTATTACCTCTTCCTCAGAGATGGACAAGAAGATGTTGGCTGAAGGGCTGTTCTCTTGATGACACAAACTGTGCAACTTCCACTGGTGCCCACAGAAGACAAGATAGGGAATGTGTAGGAAAATAAGGTTAGAAGCTTGGGCATGTTCAGAATACAATTACAGTGCTGCTAATAGGAGTGCAGCACAGTCAGTTACAAAGATTCTTGTTTACAGAGACATGGAGGTCTCTGCATCACTACATGAGTAAGCTCTCTCAGTGAAGAGATAAATGTCAGGCCACACCACCAGTAATCTTGTCCTATTCTGGTCTGTTTTCTCTAGCAACAAGAGTCCACTCTGATGAAGGGTCACTGGACTCAAAATGTTAACTGTATTTGTCTCTCCACAGATGCTGCCAGACCTGCTGAGTTTCCTGAGCACTTTCTGTTTTTGAATAGCATACAGCATAAATAATAATCATAGTGCAGCAGTAGTGCAGCAAGAATTTTAATTTTAGAGGTTGGCATATTGCAAATCACGTATTTTGTTTTCTAGAATATTTTTTAACAAGTCTACAATACATTGAAATATTTGATGTACATATTTATCTTCAATTTTCTATCACACATCTTTCTCATTACCATTTTCTAGTCTAAATTCTGATATTAACATTTGCACTGGAAACTGTACTATAAACTTGTAATTATAATAGTTCTCTAGTGGTGCCACTGGATCACCTCAGTCATGGATCGCCCAGCTCTTTGATCTGTAGTGCAAAGAATATTCTATAGTAAATATTTCTATTTACTTGATTGTTTTAACCATAGAATATAATGTAAAATTAAAGTATTGTTTAAAAATAACAACAAAGTATAATACTAAAAAATGGGAATTGAATTTCATCCAAGCTTGCTGGAAATATTATATTCCACTGTTTGCGTCCCAACAATTACACTTGGTCTTAACTCCCAATAAGCATACCAAATTGGAGATGTGCTTAATTATAATGTATGTAAATCATTCCTCATTTGTCAAGTAGATTTAGACATTTATGATAATGCAGACAATGTTCTTTTTGCCGGTTCTATACTTGTCCAATGAAATTGTCATAATTATTCTCTGATATGAGAGTGGCTGCCATATATTTTGTTGCATTACAGGCACAGGGCTTGTACAAGTTCTTTCTGTCTACAAAGAAAAGGCACCTATGGATTAGTATACGGAGTTTCCAGTCAGCACAAGTCCCAATACAAACCCAAATGGCTGTCTTAAACTGGTTGTGAGCATAATTCTTTGCATATTCAGGACAATGCCTTGATCAATCAGAATCAACATGCTTTAAGCTTCAAACAAAGCTTGGCAATTAACTGTTAGTCATAATCTAACTGATGTACACTTCATGTCAACATCGCTGCAAACAAAGGCCCACTTGCCAACCAATCAGCACTCTTCTCTCAAACAGTGTAAATGTTGCTTTCTCTTTACATTGGCATTCTTCTAAATTGCTGAAAATGTGTTGCTGGAAAAGCGCAGCAGGTCAGGCAGCATCCAGGGATCAGGAGAATCGACGTTTCGGGCATAAGCCCTTCGAAGATTCTTCTAAATTGTCCTGATTAGCAGTACTCAAGTTCTGTTCTACCAAATGACTATCTACATTGCTCTATCTTAGGCACACAGAAATAAATTGTATTCACACCTGTGTATCACCATTCACATTTATATGCACTGCTGGTGCTGAATGAATTATGAAAAATTGCAAAATGAATGGTTAAAACATCAAGGTCAGAAATAGCCTAGTTTCAATTTATAGTCTATGCTGAGCTAACTGATCTTAGCCACGCCATTGATAGGAATATTGAAATTGAATTCAAGGTGATGAAAATCATTCAATTTATAACTTTGTTAAGGAAGGGAACAAAGGAACCAAAAAAATGAATAAATGGGAAATACATCCCATAAAGTAAAACATAAACAGCCAACAAGTAAAAGGGACGAAGTAAACAAATTAAAAAAGAAAAATTTTGAAAAAGATAAATCCTGAATGCAAAGAGAAGAGCAAGGAAGGATTGACAATATAGGAAAATTAAAATTATGGATTACATACGAATGAAGGAAAAGTTACAAAGTATTAATGAATGAAACACGGCATGTTATAGATGGTGAAGAACTCAAAGTTAGGAAGTAATATTTACCATCAGTACGTGTATAATAGTTGAAATGGCCTCAAAATGCCAGCTTGACACAATTAAGAATACTCTTACTTCTGGATCACGGGTTTGTGAATTTGAGCTTCATAACACGACTGGAGATCATAATCTAAACTGATATTTAAGTTCAGTAGCAAAGGAATACTGTATCGTTAAAGCCAACACACTTTATATTAGACATTTTCTTGTTCTCTAAGAACCGATAACATGACTCATAAGATGAAGAACAGGGAGTTGTCCTAACATCAAGCCAGCAATGTCAGTCATAAAAAACTGATTAATAAACTATGAATTTTATTTCTGTGATAAATGATTCTGATACAATTTAACCACCTTGCTTCTTGACACAACAATAGTCACTGAAGTTTAAGGAATACACTGCATCCAAATCTCTGACTGCTTTCGCTGGTCTGATAAGGTAATGTATAACAATAAATGCAAGAATTCCTTTCTTTCTCCACTCTTAAAAGTACCCATGCCACAGGCATGTGCACTAGTGATAGGTTTAGAGTTAGGGTGAGAATAGATAACTTCTGTAATTAAAATACTGCAAAATGTGCATGAAAAATAACTTCTAAAAAGGTGAGAGGAAACAAAGTGTAAGAATAGAAAATAAACTCAACTTGAACTGAGGTGAGAAGAAGTAAAATAAAATATAAAAGCCACCGTGAAGAAAAAATGCTACCATAGTGAAAATAAGTTTATGTTACACAATCACATCAACCACTTCAAGCCTTACTTAGAAATTTAAGCAAGGTAACTGATTTTTGGGTATAGTCAAACAAACTTATTTGTTTGTTTCCTTGACATGCTACTGTAGAGAACCAAATTGCATTTGTGATTACGTATATATATTTTTATGAATAAAGAATATTTTCTAAATAAATCTGATTTTTGGGTCTAACAAAGTGGATTTAAGAAAGAAATGAAAACACATTATAAATAATGCAGAAGATCTTGGGAGTTATACTTCAGTCCCTTTGAGTTTTAAATGAAAGTATCCAAATATAACTGCAATGCATTTAATAATAGTAGCTTACATTGCTGTTTAAGTTCTAACAGTAAATGGGCTCCCTCTGGCAGTGGCTGACGTAGCTGCTTTCCGCTGTTTTACACTATAAAGGATCTGGAGGCTGAAAAATAGTCCAGCACCACCTAAACTCAGCTCAGATTTCATTGCACTGTGCAGTCAGATAGGAAACAACCAAGTATCTTTTAACAATGTTCCTATCCCTCAGTGGAATTGACTTTGTGGTGGAATTATGATGAAGCATTTGGGAGTTTTCAGAGCTATAGGAAACTGAAAGTTTCATAAAGTGAAAAACTCAAGACCTGAGACAAAAAAAAGACACAGCACCTGCCTCTTGGGATCTTTTTAAGTGCACAATCTACATTGCACTGACATTTCGGCAGGATTCTTCTTGGAATTGAAGATAGAACAGACCCAGGATAGGAATATCCATTTCAACTGGATTGAAAATGTATTCTGGATTTTTCACGGCAGCAGTTTTTTTAATTCAATGGAGATTCATTTTGACCCAAGGTAAGAAAATACAGAAACAATTAACTGATTATTAATGATATATTAATAAGAATTCATTGTGCTTATTTATTTACTTATTATTGAATCGCTAGTTAATAATGGTATGTAAACACAACTCAACCTCTTGGCTGAAGTGATGAATTTTTCAGACATATTCACCTTGGCATTCTTTCAGTGGTGAGAGTATTTGTGAAATATTGCACAATACAATTAAACTCACAATACATGTACTTATATAAACAAAAATGAAGCTTGATAAAAAGTTCCTGCGTGCTTTTCTGCCTTTACCAACTTTCAGACCAACCAGGTCTATTTATCCAAAAGGTTAGTTTCTGTTTAACCCTTAACTTACTAAACAAGCGGGGCAGTAATCCAGTTAACTAAGCAAATATATTGTGACTGGCATACTTATAGTGTTACATTGAAATTTTGAAAACTTGCTACTCTTTTTTTTCAAATACCTAAAACTTGTAATCTTTAAAACACAACTTCTCAGTCTGAAAAGAATAATGTAACAGGTTCATGAAAAACGTAAACCTCAGGTCTATTAGATTGTTTGATTATACCTATATATTGCTGAATTGAAGGATAATGTGAGTCATAACAGTAAGTCGCACAAGAGCTATCTCTTTTTCTGTGTTGAATTTCAATTAAGTATCAACAATAAGAGGTAAGACAACTACTTTCATTCAAATATGTTTTGCTTATGTCAAAACAAGTTGGACATAAGAAGCATAGATTGGGCCTGAAAGAATGGTTCAAACCGCTATAACATGATTCAGATAGTTGTTTTTTCTTGAAATTCAGGAAATAAAAGGTCAGCTCTAAAAAAGTAAGGAATCTGATTGTAGGCATGATGTAAGAGATTTAAAGGTAGATACAATTAATGTGAGTATGCATCAGTAATTAGATAACAATAGTCACAAATAATTAAGAAATATGACACAAAGGTAAAATAAGTCCATTGTCATTAATGCTTTAGTTAGTAAAAGCCTTGCTCAGGTCTCCATCAATCTGAGAGTATCTATTCATAGTGTGGAAATAGGCCCTTGCCCAACATGTCCACACTGACCATCTGAAGTGTATCCCACCCAAACCCATTCCCCATTCCTCTACATTTACCTAAATGTAGACTAATGCACCTAACCTACACATCCCTGAACACTATGGGCAATTTAGCATGGTCAATTCACCTAACCTGCACATCTTTGGGTTGTAGGAGGAAAACAGAGCACCCGAAGAAACCCACACAGACACAAGGAGAATGTGCAAACTTCACACAGACAGTTGTCTGAAGCTAGAATCAAACCCAGGTCCCTGGCGCTATGAATCAGTGGTGCTAAACACTGAGCTACCATACCATGCCATATCACTGCATAGATATTTAACATTTAAAAGCAAAATATTTTGCTTTTATTTTCTATATTAGTTATAACAATGTTTATATTTGTACAATGTGTTGAAACATCATGAAGGATAATAAAAGAGTTTCTGGAGTTGCATAATTCTTGTTAAGTAGTTGAGCACATTAGCCATTCTGCACCTGTAACATTAAGACTTCATGTGATTTCAATATTTGTTGGTCGAGAAATATTAAAACTTTAGGAGCTCTTCTCTCTTCCTCTATATTGAATACTGGGAGCTTTAATATCTTTCTAAAGCACTTGCATGAGTAGAGAAGTCAGATAAGCTGATAAACCTATGAACAATTTGAATTTGAGTCAGCATTAAATTAAGTATGTTAATGCTATTTTGTATTCCCTTCACAATGAAAACCACCATCAGGAGCTGTCGTCACAAACGTCTGTTACCCTCCCTTATTAAATGCCTAAGACAGATAACAATTTGCTTTCTTGGGCTTGAAGTTATACTATAGATCAATAACATATGCATCAGTCTGAAATTCTTCTTTCTGCTGCTTTCATTTGAGCTTCAAACTTTTTTTTAACTAAATGGTTAACACCTCCACTAAAATAATAGACAAAATAATTTCAAACCCATGTTGAGCATATATTTGCGATTAATTCAACAAAATAATTGCTCGACCATAATTTTGAAAGCTTTTATGCATTACATAATTCAAAAAGAAAGTTTCACCTCTCTGCTTGCTGATGCAGTACAACTGGAATAAACAAAACAAATGAAATCAGTTTTATTTAATTTCAGATACATTTCTGAAATGAATTAATGGGAATTTTGTGAACCTACAGCTGGTTCTTGTTCAGGACTGTGCAGCACAAGTCCATTCTGAAACATAACTCCTTCCCTCTATTCTCCATTCCACTAGCAGTGATTCTTGCTGAATCAAGATGCCAAGAGAAACACATATCTAAAAGGGTAACTCTCATATGCTTCAGGAGGACGAGTTCAATTTCTGGACTCTTCAGAAACTGTAGATTTTCGAAATTGCATCAGAGTGACTTGATTAAACATGAAACTGAAAAATGCTAGAATTCCTATCACGTAAGCAACTGACTGTTTCTGATTACCTCTATTGATTTTGGGTGGCTTTACTAAATTAATGAGGATAGCATATTGAAAAGATAGGTATTTCAGAGGCTTGCAAATTCCAAATAATATAAATGCAGGTCTAGAGTAAGCACTAAGAAAGTACGCTAAAAGCCGTAAAAGTATTCGGGTAAATGCTTGAGATGCAGGTCTGTCCCTGTGTGCAAAGTGACTGGCAGAAGTATCTACATTGTAGGTGTCCCTGAGATCGACAGGGAAGTGTTGAAGGGCTGAACTAGTGTAAGAATTGGACCAACAGCAGGAATGATGGTGTATTCAGGCTGGTGGCTTGCTGATGCCAAGTTGTGTGGACAAAGATTTGAGAATAATGTTAGCCCGTGGAATGTGCAGGGACATTGTGCTGAAGACAAAATTGGATGAAGTCTGGAACAAGGGACTGGTGAGCTGCTACTGTGAGGTACCTGCTTTGACCTTCATGTCAGAACTAGTACCATGTAGTTTCAAGGAAGGAGAGGAATGTTGAAATGAGATGAGTTCAACAAATAATATGGTGCAGATGCAAGGAAATAAGTATACCTCCACTCAATTGCAGGATTTTGAATCTAGAATCTAAATCTTAAGGGGAAAGTTGAGAATTTTTTTTCCTGACATCAAGATCCCAGATTTTCCTTTCTTGCTTGCATTTTCCCAAAATTTTTACCATTGTCTACCCCGCTCAAGGATAGGAAAATTCCACCTGTTGAACAAATTGATAAACTGCTCTTAATATATAGTCACTGCACATTCTGTCAAACTGCTAAATATGAACCAAAGCCTGCTAACATATATCCAGGTAATGCTCATACGGAATGGACACCAGGTGAGGAACATATCTAATCAGCTATGATGTCTCTGTACCCTATCTCAATAACTGTTGATAGTCTTTATTTATGTGGGCACCTGAATAATAAGTATGTTGGAGAGGCATCTAAGCTTACTAATGTCCATAGAACCACGCCATAACCTAGGTACCAAGTACTATATTAGAAGAGTGTATATGTCGACTGCACTGTTAATTTAAGTTAAAAATCACACAACACCAGGGTATAGTCCAACAGGTTTAATTGGAAGCACTAGCTTTCAGAGTGGTGCTCCTTCACCTGATGAAGGAGCAGCGCTCCAAAAGCTAGTGCTTCCAATTAAACCTGTTGGACTATAACCTGGTGTTGTGTGATTTTTAACTTTGTACACCCCAGTCCAACACTGGCATCTCCAAATCATGACTGTTAATTTAATGTCATTATAATTTATTTTTATTCATTTATGGAATGTGGGTATCTCTGACTCAGCCATCAATTACTGCCCATCTCTAATTACTCTGGAGAAGACAATGGTGATAGCTTTTCCCTGCCAGATTAATGCACTGTAACTACAAACATAACATGTTAAATCTTTTTAGAGTGTTCAGGTTCTTGCACATCCAACAATCTGCTCTGAAAACCCTGCTCACATTTTGACTGCTATGAAAATTGCATCACAGGTGCTGACACAATCAAGAACAGTGTAAAAAAAAACCTCCTAATTAAAACAACCTACAACATTCTGAAATAAAAGATTAATTTTTCTAATATTAGTGCATTCCGGGATCTGCACATTCATCAAAACCTAATTTTCCTTTAGTCAACCATAGCCTGTTTCTATATGGGGTTTTATTAAAATCCATATGTCAGTTTTTGAAGTAAATTGTTTACAGATGGACAGGCTACAAAGGGTGTAAGCCACTTTCAGTGGCAGAAGAAGTACCTTATAGCGTGAACAGTGAGAAGAGGAAGGAAGGTTACCAAACCAGTAACCAGAGAGATGAAAAGACAAAGAATGTTTAAATTACAAAGCAAAACTGTCCATAATTAGCAGCAATGAAAACTTGGAGAAGTATTTGGAACGAGTAGAAAAAACTAAACATGTTTTAACCTGCTTTCAATCCTTTTTGAACTGTGCAAAGCATGCAGAATGTTCACTAGTTCTGACATTGCTAATACATTTGTGGTATGAGTGTGTGCCCTTTTGAGGTTACATTAAGGCAGTAGCCTTTGAAAAGAAAAATCCACTAGATGCCTTCCTCTATTCATTTACAGCATAGATACTGATTCCACTTGTACTTTTCTACTTGCTGTGTGGCCATCCATAAAGGTTAATCTCAGACTGCCCACTTTACCAGCCTCCAACTTTGTTAACTCTGTAAACAGTTTTATATTTGTCATAAAATGTGATGACTTTCTTGTAAAACTATGTCTTAAATGGCAATGCTAATAGTGATAGAATGTGCCAGACCACTTCCAGCATCTGAGCCAAGAAACAGAGCTAAATAAATGATGAGTGTAGATAGAAGTCAACAACTTTTTAGAGTGTAACTACATGGGGAGTTCTAAAGTTTTGCTAAAAGAATCTGATACTTCTTCGATCAAAAAGTTGCATTATTTTATGTTGATGGGATTAGGTTTTCTAATAGACCTGACAGATTGATGTCCACGATCATAAAACTAATGCAGAACTGTTCTAGCTTAAAGAAATTTCCAATTCAAATGCTCTCTGCATGACTCACCATAGTACTGCGACAATGAATTGCAATAATCATGCTAAAATTATACCAAAAACAACCTGAAAGTTAAAAGTTAACAGAGGTATTGTTCCAGTTTCTGTAAAGATTTGTACCTTAACCCAGACTAACTATTTTGTTTGAAACTTTTGGAACACACATTTCGTAGTATGCGCCAGTTCATTTACACAGTGCTAGTGGAAATGACCATTTAAAGAACATTCATTGATTCGTTCCTTGTGACTCATGTAATGTTTGCTTAGTAAAAGTGATTGAATTAAGGGAACTTTGTCTGCCACCAAAGTGTTTCTATTAAGAAGTACTTATCATGGTTTTGTGTTTTTGATTTTAAAAAAGATCTGCATACATATATTATATGTAATTATTGAACAATTTGATTGCACTGTGGTCAAGAAGAGTAGGTTTCTGCCATGAGTTAGTTAATAAGACTGTGCACTTAATGGAAGCAAAGTGTGTCTGTGTATGATCGACCTTCTATAACAGTGGACTCAATAACTGGGAGACATAGAATTAAAGTGGAAGGTTCAGAAAGAAGTTGATGAGAAATGTTTTCATCCAGAGGATGCAGAAGGGTTTGGGTGTAGGAAATCTGGAACTTGAAAGGGCAGAAAAAGCAAAAGATTTTACCATAATTTTGAGTACGTGCTGCAAATTTAGAGTGTAGTAACTCACAAGGCTTTGGACCAAGTGGTGGAAAATGGAATTAGGGTCATTAAAGCCTTTTCATTTTGCTCAAACATGATCAGCCAGATAAAATAAATAAACAACTGCAGTAGTTTCTCAGTCTCTCCATCTCTGTTGCACCTGATCCAATAATGCCAGCTTCTACTAGGGAGTCTCTGAAATGTTCACCTTCTTTCTCAGCTGTGTCCGATCCATGTCCCTCTCTTTAGCCCTCACCCCTTCTTTTCCCTCACAGAACAGCGATATGGTCCCCCGGTCCTCACCTACCACCCCAGCAGCATCCATATCCAAAGGATCATAAGCGGCCATTTCCGCCACACCCAGCGGGATGCCACCACCAGTCACATATTCCCCTCCCCTCCCTTGTCATCCTTTCACGGGGCCTGTTCCCTCTGAGACACTCTGGTCAACTCCTCCTCCATACCCTAAACCTTCCCCTACAACCACAGAAGGTATAACACCTGCCAATTTACTTCCTCCTTCTTCACTATCCAAGGCCCATCACACCTTTCAGATGAAGTACCGACTTACCTGCACTGCGCTCAATCTAGGTGAAAGTGAGGACTGCAGATGCTGGAGATTAGAGTCAAGATTAGAGTAGTGTTAGAAAAGCACAACAGGTCAGGCTGCATCCGAGAAGCAGGAAAATTGACGTTTCGGGCAAAAGCCCTTCATCAGTAAGGGCTTTTGCCCAAAATGTCAGTTTTTCTGCTCCCTGGATGCTGCCTGACCTGCTATGCTTTTCCAGCACCACTCTAATCTTGACTCTGCACTCAAACTAGTCCACTGTATTCACTGCTCACAATGTGCTCTCCTTAGGATGATGAAATGCAGATAAGACAACTGTTTTGCTGAATAGCTATGTGATGCTCTCATCAATAACTCTGAGCTTTCTGTTGCCTGCCACTTCAGTGCACCACTGTGTTCTCTGATCAACATATCTGTCTCAGGCTTGCTGCAATACTCCAGCGAGGTTCAGCACAAACTGGAAGATCAGCATCTCATTTCCCACTTGGGGACCCTGCAGCCTTCAGGATTCAATAGCAAGTTCAATAATGTTAGGCCCTTATGCCAATCTCCACACACTAGGCCTTGTCATCACATGGGCTGCTACGACAACCATCCCATTGTCAGCTACGAATGGTCCAAATTAGTTGTTCTTGATTCCCTCAAGCTGACCTTTACCCATTCCTTTGTCTGTACAGCCATTGTTCTCTCTCATCTCAGTCTATCATTTATTCCTCCCCACACTCCCTTACCCGTCTCCCCCCTCACCCTACCTTTAGCATAAATACAAACCGTTTCCTAGCTACAATCTGTTCTGAAGTAGCGTTACTGAATCCAAAACATTAACTCTGCTTGACTTCCTTCTGTACTGCAAATTTCTTTAATTCTGCTTTGTAGCATTGATAGGTTGTATTGGTTTAGCATTGGAAGGTATCAACATTTAGATCTACTGTTTTAAATGAGAGGCCACTCTTAATATCCAAACAGGAATCCAATGATATACATTGAAGTATCATTGCAAGTGTGAGGAATGTTTCTCCTGCCCCTACCAAAGAATACACATCTCCAGCAGCCCCTCTATGGGTCTCTTTATCTCCATGAACTTCCCAGCAACCAGTCAGTCATCAGCACTGAGCTTAATTCACAAAAGACGTGGCCAAGTTCCTGTCCACAACCATATCAGTACCCACAATTTGCAAGATCCATGCTAGTGAGGCTTAGACTTCCAAGTTGCTCAACAACAATTGGTGGGTGGAGAATACACTCTCCATGCTCACTTCCCATTCTGCAATCAAATTCAACACAAGTGTTGTTGAAAAATATTAATTTCTAGGAAGCCAATGTATAAATACAAGTTGCTTTATTCTTATTGAGCATTAAAAAGATTATCATTATTCTCAGGTGCAAATCACTTTTCTGCACTTAACATGTAAAATATTTTTGAAAATTTAGCATGCAGAAGGTTTTGTTACTCAGAAAAATATATTTTTCAACAGGACAAGCTGTCAGAAATACTGCACACTATGTATTCTATTTGCAAAAGATCAGACTTATCTTTAAAAAACTCTTATCATGAAATGGCACAGCAAGAAAAAAACGTGGAAGAACAAAATTAAAATGAAAATACCAAACAGTACAATTACAAAAAATTATGAATAGTCTACGGAAACCCCCCCCCCCAAACACTGACTGCAGAGACTACATGATTTGTAGTGAAGTAACAGCAGAACAGAAAATGAATTAATAGGAATTAACCAGGAGGCATGGTGGCTCAGTAGTTAACATTGCTACCTCACAGTGCCATGGATCTGATTCTGCCCAGGTGTGACTGTGTGGACTTTGCACATTCTCCCTGTGGGTGAGTGCACATCCATTCCCTCTGGGTGCTCTGGTTTCCTTCCACAGTCCAAAGATGAGTGGGTTAGGTGGATTGGCTAGTGTCCAGGAATGTGTAGTTTAGGTGGATCATTGATGGGAAATGCAAGGTTATACAGGGATCGGGTGATGGTAAATCTGGATGGGATGTTCTTCTGGGAATCCCTGTGGATTTGTTGGGTTGAATGGCCTGTTTTCACATTGTTGGGATTCTATGAACGATTAAGATCAAAATTTACTTAGAAATGTTAGAACATAGAATATAGAACTTAGAGCAATAGAGCACAATACAGTGCCTTCAGCCCTCAATATTGTACTGACCTTTTATCCTATTCTAAGATCAAACTAACTTACATACTCTTCATTTTACTATCATCCATGTGCCTATCCAAGAGTTGCTTAATGTCCCTAATGTATTTGACTCTACTACCACTGCTGGTAGTGCATTCCAAGCATCCACCACTCTGTGTAAAGAACCTATCTCTGACATCTCCCCTAAACCTTCCATCCAATTACCTTAAAATTGTGCCCCCTTGTGATACACATTTCCACCCTCAGAAAAAGGCTCTGACTATCCGCTCTGTCTATGTCTCTCATCATCTTGTAAACCTCTATCAAGTCACCTCTTATCCTTCTTCACTCCAGTGAGAAAAGCCCTAACTCCCTCAACCTTTCTTCATAAGACATGCCCTCCAGTCCAGGCCGCAACCTGGTAAATCTCCTCTGCACCCTTTCGAAAGCTTCTACATCCTTCCTATAATGAAGTGACCAAAACTGAACACAATATCCCAAAAATGGCCTAACCAGGACTCTATGGAGTTGCAACATAACCTTGCACCTCTTAAACTCAATCCCCCTGTTATTGAAAGCCAACATGCCATACGCTTTCTTAACAACCCTATTAACTTGGTGGCAACTTTGAGGGATCTATCGACACGGACCCCCCAGATCTCTCTGTTCTTCCACACTGCCAAGTATTCAAATTTGACCTTCCAAAATGAATCATTTCATACTTTTCCGGGTTCAACTTCATCTGCTACTTCTCAGCCCAGCTCTATATCCTGTCAATGTTTTGTTGCAACTTACCGCAGCCGTCCACACTATCTACAACTCCACCAACCTTCATATCATTGACAAACTGACTAACTCACTCTTCCACTTCCTCATCCAAGTCATTTACATAAATCACAAAGGGCAGCGGTCCCAGAACAGATCCATGCGGAACACCACTGGTCACCAAGCTCGAGGCTGAATGTTATTTCATTCACATTTCCAGTTTCAGCACTAAGCAATAACAATGTAATCTGGTGAAGAGTACCATTCCAAATTTTGTTTCTGTAGCTTCTGTGGACTGTCAACAAAATAACAGCATGAGAATGAAAAAAATTGTTTTGACTCAAATCTTTCAGCTCTAGGTCAGAACTTGCTTGAAATTGATACTGACATGAGAGTAAAATATCTTGACAGCATTTATCGAAAGAGATTTTGTCATTTGAGCAAAACAACTAAGATCCTTGGATCAATAGTGTTCAAAACAATGAGAGGTTGTTCTTTGGAAACAGGAGAACAAATCAGAACATTCAAAACTGTCTAGTGTTTTTGACCTGATGGCAGGACTGCAAAGTTATAAATGAACGATATAATTGATATTATAAGGTTTAACTATCATTTGGAAATTGCTCTTTACTGTTCAAAATGTAGTAGAACTACTATCCAGGTTGACACATCTTATCATGGTATATTAAGAGTTTAGATTAGATTAGACTACAGTGTGGAAACAGGCCCTTCGGCCCAACAAGTCCACACCGACCCGCCGAAGCGAAACCCACCCATACCCCTACATTTACCCCTTACCTAACACTACGGGCAATTTAGTATGGCCAATTCACCTAACCTGCACATCTTTGGACTGTGGGAGGAAACCGGAGCACCCGGAGGAAACCCACGCAGACACGGGGAGAACGTGCAAACTCCACACAGTCAGTCGCCTGAGTCGGGAATTGAACCCGGGTCTCTGGCGCTGCGAGGCAGCAGTGCTAACCACTGTGCCACCATGCCGTTTAATTAGTAAAAGCGTAGTAGGATTTTGATTTGTCATTCAAAGATAATTATAGTTGGCAATGCCATACATAGATATTTTTGTAAAAACATATTTAATATGTAAAATCAAATAGATAAATCTTAGTTAAACCAAGTTAGTGTATTGCATGTACACTTGGGCACAAAATATGAAAGGTATGGAAGTAATGGAAAAAGAAGTGCATAGATTTATAAGATGTTATCATTGACAAGGGCATTGTTGGATGGACCTTGAGATGTTAGAGCTTCTGTCATTGAAGAAGCAGAGATTGAGGAGTGACCCAATATATGTCTTACATGTGAAATACAGTGTTGAGGTAAATAGTCATAAATTGCTACAACGGGTGAGTGGGTCAGTAAGAGAGCTAATCACAAAAGTAAAATAGAGCTCAAAAACGTTGTACAGAAAATTGTCACAACTTGAAATTCTCTTAAATATCTACTTCAAATAGATGTATATCAAAGACTAGTATTTTCTGACATAAATGTCACTCTCTACTTATTAGCCTAAATCTGAATGTTGTCAAGATCTTGCAGCATATTAACATGAACTACTTCATTGCCTTAATAGCTTTCAATAAATACAAACATACACCTTTGCTGGGCATCACTCCACTTCATGGAGAATTCCCCTTCCATTCACATTGACTTTAATTTTACAAGGACTCTTTAATGCCACATGTGTTCATATGCTGCCTTGCTATCAAGAGCAGTCACTCTCACTCTTTCACATCTTTGTCCAATGCTGTATGAGGTCCAGAACCAAATGCTCATTGATGCATAGGTAAGTAAATTTGATTTAATTGCAGTGTTGATGATATTTCCTATTGTTTTGGTGATAATTCAGAGTCCTGATTTCTACGGACAGAACATATTGAGCAGCTTTCCACATTGTCGGGTAGTTTTGCAGCTGCACAGGAACAACTCAGCTGGAGGCGTGGTTAAGCAATAAATGAAGAAAAAAAAGTCATCTCTGATTTATAAGTTAAAAGTACATTTTAGGAACAAAGCCCATTGTCATTCCTTGTGGTGTAGCAATACTATTTCAACTCAAAATGAAATTACTATTGTGGCATGTAATGATTAAGCTTTAGAGACAGGAAATAGTCTGTGGCCAGTCTGCACCATAGATAAGGGAATTCCGCAAATTATTCCTACCGCTCTCAAGTTGTGACAAAGGATTTCCTTCTTAAGTGTTCAATAGATTGTTGGTCAGAACTCAACATCTTACAAGGTTTGTAGTAGTTTTGTCAAAAATTTACTTAACTTTTAATTTAGTGTTTCCTTAAATATATCATATTTCTTGCAGAAGTTCAACAGAAAATTTAAAATGTATGTCTGTTCGAAGTGATGTCAGTACAAATGTTTTATTCTGTTTCAAGTTAAAATGTAAATTCTCAAAACTGATATAAATAACAATGATTGCTAATCAACAATAATGCTGCACGACATCAAAGAACTGAGGAACTTAAACTGAAAATACTTATGGGATAAAAACTCATATCCTTGTCACCTCCCTGTTTTAAACCAGGAAGTCCACATTCTTGGTGAACTGATCTTTCTCGGCAAGTGTAAACTATGAACTCAAAGGGTTTGAAATCAGGTTGTGAGCCTTTAGCAACATTTATGTTAATGTTTTGTGTGAAATTCACTTGGCCTGTTGATTTAACAAAGGCACAAACATGTTTGCTTTAACTGCAAGTGTCAAATTGGCTCAATTAGTGGCACTTGCTTGTGTGAGCCAGAAAGTCATGAGTTAAAGTCCCACGCCATCCCATGATTTGAATATATAATCCAGACTGATCTTTCAACATTTCCATTGGTACTGGAATTGATAGAGACTTTAAACCCAGGGATGGTCTGGGAGAACAGGCAAGTAAAAAGACCTCTTGCAGCATGTTTTGAACAGGGATTCTGCCAGTTTATGAGCCAAGACTCCAAGCCAAACAATAGCACTAAAAACAACTTCACTGACTCTCAGACTCGGACAGCTACAGAACTGAAGGAGACCATTCAGCCCATCATGTCCATATCGGTCAACAAAGATCTGACTACACTAATCAAATTTTACAGCTCTTGGCCCTCAGCTATGGCAATGTAAGTGAATATCTAAATATTTCTTAATTGTTACAAAGTGTTACAGACAGATCCAGACTTTCTACCCAGTTCCAAACGTTAAGTGAGAAAAGGTATCCTAAAATCACAACTTAGCCTTCTATTTCTTACATTAAATCTATACACCCTGGTTATTGACTCCTCTACCAATAGAAAATTGTCTTCATAACTGTCCTATGGATATCCCTCATAATCTTACACATATTTAAAATAGAATAGAATAAAATAGAAATTTATTGTCACTTTTACATAAAAAATACAAAGAAAAGTTTTATAAATCACCCCACCACAGCACCTACATTAATGACAGAAGTCATACACAATAACTAAAAAAAGGAAAACTAAGGCAAAGTTTATCGCAGTTCATTTAATGGCTCCTGGGCTAATCTCAAATTTCTTTGCTGCAAAGCAAACAATCCCTGCCCATCCGATCTTTCCTCATAGTTCATATCTTCCACCCTAGGCAGCACCCTGGTAAATCTCTTCAGCGCCCTGTCTAGCACGGCTTAATCTGAAATAACTCCACAGAGATTGGTAGCTCATCATTAGTTCACTCTTTACTTACATGTGGAGAGTCCTTGACACTGATCGAGCTTCCCCAGAGCCAGCTCTCAGTGAACAAAACCTCTGACATTCCTGTTTTTTTTTCTCTTATTTTATCCCCAGCACCCATGGTGTGTGTGCGCAGGTGGGAGACACAGTGAGAGACACAAAGTGCACGACATTCCTGTTTATATTTGTCAGCCAGGGCTTCCTGTTTGGACCAAATTAACGGCCCCATTCAGGGAACTCATATTCTATGAGGGCCACCTGTCTGATCCCATTGCCATCATTACATCCCCCTCCCTCCAAATCCTAGGACACATGCTGGTTCTTTTTTGGAGCTCCCCCTGGGACATCTTAACACTGGGTCAGGTTCCTCCAACTCTGCCTCTGATACGCGTGGCATGTAACACACAGTAGCACACCTTTTGTGCCCAGAGCATCTCAGAAGAAATTCATTCTCCTCTTCAGAAGGCAAAGGCATCCATCTCAGATTCCAAGGTACCTTCAATGCTTGACAGACAGGGAGACCCCACAGGTTCTGGAAGAGTCGGAAAGGCTGTCAAGTAGCCAGGCACATATAGCTCCCACAGTGTTTGCAGGTTTTCAGCTGTCATGTGGTCCAATTGCATGTTCAGGACCTTCGCACCTACCTGAACTTTATATATCACTGAGCCTGACCTCGCATCCTCCATACCTCTTACCCATGCAGGACCATTCCTATGGTTCCGACACCAAATATCGTCTCCTGGAGTAAACTGTCTCTCTCACTTTGTGGAGTCTTGGGTCCGGCATTGGCATTCCTCATACTATTTCACCCTCCATGCCAGGTCCGGGAAGATCAAATTTAACCTGGTGTGGAGTCTTCTCCCATTAACAACTCTGCTGGAGCTATCCCTGTAGTTGCATGAGGAGTGGTCCTATTATAAAACAGGAACCGGGACAGTTTGGTATCAAGTGAAACTGTAAGCTGTTTCTTTAAGTTTGCTTTAAAAGTTTGGACTGCTTTTTCTGCCAGACCATTAGATGATGGATGGTATGGAGCTATCCTTATATAACAAATACCATTCAAGTTTAGAAAATACAGAAGCTCCCTGCTGGTGAATGATGACCTGTTATCTGTGACCAATGCTTCCATACGACCATGTATTGCAAAAGATGCACAGTGTTCCTCTCATTGTCCAGTGTTGGACAAATAAACTCTGTGCACATCCAGCCATTTTGTCTGGACACCCATAATGACTAAGAACATTCTGCTCATGAAAGGACCTGCACAGTCGATGTGTAACTGAATCCAGAGTTTGCCCAGCCAGTCCCACAAATGTGGTGGGCGGCACGGTGGCACAGTTGTTAGCACTGCTGCCTCACAGCGCCAGAGACCCGGGTTCAATTCCCGACTCAGGCGATTGACTGTGTGGAGTTTGCAATTCTCCCCGTGTCTGCGTGGGTTTCCTCCGGGTGCTCCAGTTTCCTCCCACAGTCCAAAAGATGTGCAGGTCAGGTGAATTGGCCATGCTAAATTGCCGGCAGTGTTAGGTAAGGGGTAAATGTAGGGGTATGGGTGGGTTGTGCTTCGGCGGGTCGGTGTGGACTTGTTGGGCCGAAGGGCCTGTTTCCACACTGTAAGTAATCTAATCTAAGTACTTTTTGTCCTTGTTGGCACTCTGGGCACTGCCCCATCAATGCAGCTATGTCAGCATTCAATCCTGACCACCAGACATAACTTCTCACCAACATCTTTATTTTGAAAACCCCTCAATGATCCTGGTGGAGTTCAGCCAGTATCTGGCAGTGTCCTTTGCTCGGGACAATCACTCTTGTTCCCCAAAATAATATACCATTTTCTACCATGATCTGGTCTCTGAGTTCAAAAAGGTTTCAGTTCTGGTTGTGATGGCCCTTTGGTCTCCCCATCACCACCCACTGTTTCAGTTTTAGCAAACTGGATATTTCTGTGTCCAAAATCTGATACTGTCAGCTGTGACTGGAAGTGTATGCAGAAAATTTAAAACTGTTACAGACTCCCCCAGTGGAGACACCACTAACAGTGTGTCTGCATTTGCAACTTGGCCTCCTCGATGACGTTCCAACTTGTAATTGTAAACACTTACCATTAGAGCTCTCTGCCAAATTGACCTAAAATTATGGGCAGCTCTGCCTTGTCTTCTTTAAGTAGACCTAGCAGGGATTTGCGGTCTGTTATTATTGCAAATTTACTCCTGTAAAGGTATTAGTGGAACTTCCTGACTCCAAACATGACCGTCAAATCTTCCTTCCTTTATCTGGACATATTTATGCTCTGCATTTACCAAAGTTCCCCTCGGATGCAGATGCTATTGGATGTTCCTCTCCATTCGACCACCAATGAGCTAATAGTACCCCGATGCCGGAAAGAGGTATCAATACCAGATCTCACTTGGGATCATAATGTGCCAACACTTTAGAGGATGATAGCTGTTTCTTCACTTCGCTAAAGGTTATGGTTTGGCTATGCGACCATTTTCAAGGCTGAATCTTTCTTTAAGAGTTGTTGCAAATGTGCCAGGATGGAGGCTAGGTTTTGTATAAACTTTCCATAATAATGCACCAGCCGAAGGAAAAACCAAAACTCCGGTACAGATATGGGAGCCAGTGCACCATTGAATGTTCTCACTTTATCCTCCAACGGAAATAACCCAGTCATGTCAACTCGGTAGCCCAGGTAGGTCATTTCGGGTGCCTGGAACACATTTTTCCTTTCTAAGGGAGATGTGAAACATCTAAGGAGCTCTCTAAGTGCTCCTCATTGCTCTTCCCTGCCATTAGCTCATCATCTAGATTAGTGCTGACCTGGGGTAGACCTTGTAAAATGTTTTTCATTGTCCACTGAAAGATTGCACAGGCTCACAATATCCTAAACCACAGTCTCAATTAATGGGTCAAAACCTTTTGGGTTCTAATTGTAGCATACTTCTGGGAATCCTTATCTTACCACAATTCCAAGTACGCATGGCTCATGCCCCATTTCGTGAAGGACAGCCCAAATACGACCCCTAACACATCCCCACCACCCCAATCAACCCCAGAACTCCCCACCAGTTTTGTGTTTAATCTATGTGAGGGATTGGGTATTTATCCAGCTACAAGAAATGGTTTACCATTTGTTTAAAATCTCCACAAAGGTGAACCAACCCATTAAGTTTCACAATCAGAATGACACCTATCCAAATGTGTGGACTGCCCACCATCCTGCCACTCCAACAGGTTCCAATGTAATTTGCCCATTTTGTTCAGCCCCTGCCATAAAATCGATACTCTGAACACTGAATCTGTCTCGCTACCTGACACTGTCTGGGCTGAGCAAGAATACCCAGAATCTTGGTGGTATATTTGACAGTGAGATGCATTTCCAATTCAAACCTACAAAGGTTCAATGATATCCCTTTGCTCTCCCCTGTGACTTGGAAGATTGAGGTGCCCATTTCAGAATTTGAATGCAAAAGTTTCGGTTGACCCTAGTCCCATTGCGCTTGTCAGGTTGACAGAGGAGATCCCATGTCTACTATATTGCAAAAGTGCAAGGGTTATCCCAATGTCCTGATCAAACTACATCCTTCAATCAATATCACAACAACAGCTTATTCACTCATTATCAAATTTCTGCTTGTGGCATTTTCCAAATACAAATTGTTACCTTATTTCCTACATTATAATGTGACTACACGTTTTATTCTCTACTGGAGATAAAGTATTTGGGGCATCCTTTTTTTTGTGAAAGACCTCACTTAAATGCAACCAATCCTTTTACATCTGCATCACCACAGAATTCCAACTTGCCCGTCTTGAGCCTACTTCAGAGTTTCTGCCATCAAAACCCTCATCCATGCTTTAGCTCCATCTAAAATTGACTATTGCCATGCTCTCTTGGTCAGCCTCCCATTTTACACCCTCCAATGTGCAGCTCCTGTTCAACAATTAATCATATATTGTTGACCTACACTGATGCCTGCTTTCTTACTCTTGTTTTCAAATTCCTCTGTGGCCTCACACATCCTTATCCCTGTAATATTGTCCAATCTTACAACCAATTGAAAACTTTGTGCTCCTCCAAACATGGCTTGTGTAAATCCTAATTGTTACTGCTCCAGCATTAGCAGCCAGCTAATGTCTAAAATTCCTCCTCGAACACTCTCAGCAGCTCCAGCATTCTCCATCTTTAAGATAATCCTTTGAAATGTACTTCTTCAAGTACTTGGTCACGAACTCTAACATTTTCTTGTGGCGTTTGAGGACCAAATTTTGTGATAATGCTCCTGCAAAAGAGCCCAAGATGATTTGTTATAATAGAAGTGCTATATAAATGCAAATTGTTGTTTTTGTGGAACCTTAAGTGCAAATTGGCTGCTAGATTTGTGTACATGCCAGTGAATTTATTTCAGAAGTAATTTTATGGCTGTGAAGTACTTTGGGACATCCTGAGGATGTGTTATAGCACGATATAAACTCTTTATCTAACAGTGGAAGCTCATTAACACATTTGTAACTAACTTCACATACTTGAACTAAATGATTTGTTTTGCTTTAAAATGTAAGTCATTATCACAGCATTATTACAGCATACTAGAAGCAGCAATTTGGTTTGTCATTTCTTCAGCAGTTCGAGGCATTCAATTAGGCTACTGCCCACCTTTTCCCCTTGGTCCTGCACATTCTTCCTTTTCAGATAAATGTACAATTCCCTTTTGAATTCTGTCTCCATTAAACTCAGCCAGTGTAATCCAGATTGTAACCACTGATTGCATGAAAAGATTTTTTCTCATGCCATCTACCTTAAATCGGTGCCATTTTGCTCAATGATATTTCATTAGCAATATCACAGAAAGTCGTTGATTCCACTTTTTTTTCTGTCTGCTTTGTAGAACCACAGGCAATAATATGAAAGAGGTTGGAAATTTCTGTTACATTTTGACATTGCAGGTCAAATGGATGCCTCTGTGCAAAATTATTATGTGATATAATCTTTCTCAAATAGTTTAGTTAATCATAGCTTGAAATCCCAAATGATTTATAAACACATGACCACAATATTGCCTTTCACACAGTGGTTGTCAGTGCTGGGGTTTAGAAGCCAACTGTGGCCTCAGTAGATTACTGCAGGACAAAGATTATGCAACATATATAAAATTATGCAACATTTGCAGCTTTTGGTTGTTAACGCTTTGTGTGTTTGTGCATAAGTACATTCCTGTTAAGTTCTACAACATTTTTCTGCCAAATTGCATTCAGTTATTTTTTTTTCCAACACGCTGTTTCTATCACACTGACGCTTATCAATTCATTTTACATATTTGAGTCCTCCAAGTTACTTTCTCCTCCTAATTGCATTTCCAAGACCGATTGTGATGACTTTCACTGTGAAATGTGTTTAAGGAATACTAGATATAGTTTGCAGACCCAATCCTGCTTAATTCCCCCTCTTGTGACGAATGCTTTCCTCTCAGTAGCCAAACACTTCTTCTATGATGTCCTCCTATTTGATCTTGAACTTAATTCAAAGTTGCTTCTTGACTGTACTTCCCCAATATAGGGAATAGAGAATAAGATAAAGCAGAAACAAGGTACACATGACAGATTGCAGGTTAATAATAGAAGGGAGAACCAGGCGCTGAATGTATAAAAGTTCAGAGGGGAAGTGAAAAGCTAAATCAGCAAAGTATTGGCATCTGGAAGGAGGATAGTGATAGACTTCAAGAGAAAATAGTCTGGTGAAATGGAAGAACTTATAGCAGATGAAATTTCTTAGAGAGAAATGAGAAGTGCCTTATTTTGGTAGGAGGAACAAAAAGTGACAAAACAAATTAAGGAGTACATTTCTAAAGTGGGTTCAAAAAACAAAGGGATATTGGGTATGTATGTGCAGACAACACTGAAGGTGCCCATGAATGCTGAAAAAATGAACTGGTTCCCCTCCTTCCAACCTTCTCAGTTGGTCACGGAAAAGGGTTAAGTTCTTTTTAACATGGGGCTGTATCTTTATCAAATTAAACATATGGTTCATTATTTTTTACTGGACCAGTCAGGGGTTTCTTGAGTTAAAAAAGAATAAACCTGCTAAACTGGAGAAAAATAAATGTCAAGCATACTGCCTCTGTCAGCCACTTGGAGAAGGTCAGATGGACACAAACATAAAAAGTTAAAACAAGATAGCACCCAGTATAGAGGGAAGTTAAAATCAAATGCATTCTAGAGCTATTTAGGTGTGCGTAAGGCATAAAGTTTTGTCCTGAGATCACAAGTGGTTGGTTGTTCTTGCATCATCAGCAGTAGGGAGTATAACAATAATCTTTTTAAGTTTGTGGTTTCCAAATGTTGCTTTTGGCCAAAACATTTTCTTCTGAAGAAATGGAGTAAGAGCCTTCTCCATCCTGACTTCAGCTCTGCAGATAAAATTCATCCTATTTGCTTTGCCAAAGGCAACCCTTTTTGGAACTGCAGCTTGGTTACACATTCCCCCCATCCCCCCACCCCACCTGCTGAGTTTGCTGCATCTAAGTTTGATAACTGTAGGTAATACATAGTCGCTAGTATCTGAAGATTTTCAAAATGGTGTATTTCAAAACAGAAGAACACTTTCATGTCTCCCATGTATGGATTGGCTGACTGGTTCATGATATTTACAGCTCAGACCATCTTTTATTTGATACACATTGGATGCATAAAGCATACCAATGTGTATGTGTCAAAAGATGCCAGTTACCATTTTAAGCCAGTTGTTTTTGTCCTTTTTTAAAAGTTATTCCAGTTCTTGAAAGTTCCAAGTATTAAATCAGTCGATGGGATTAAGAAATCAATAGTCCATGTTTTATTATTATAGCAATAATAAAAAGTATTTGAGATTCATAAATCAAAACAAAAAGCACAAAAAGCAAGACAAGCTATGGAGAAACATTTAAAAATTCTGATTCAGACTCAATTGGAATACTGATACAATTCTGAGCTTTGGAGTTAGGAAGTATATGAAGGCATAGGACAGAATACAAAAAGGTTTATGGTAAATTGTTTCAGAGATGAGGTGTGTGGGTGCATAAAGAAGCTAGAGAAGATTCAGAAGACATTTCAATAGAGGTATTCGAAGTCATGAAGGGTCTGGGCAGAGTGGATAAGGTAAATTGTACCCACTGAAGGATCAAGAAGCAGGGGACACCTATTTGAGGTGAATGACAGAAGAACCAAAGGTAGCAGGTGGAAAAACATTCATGAAGCATGTTTGGATCTGAAATGCACTACCTGAGTGGAGACAGATTCAATTCTTGCTTTCAAAAGAGAATTGAATGGTTATTTGAAGAGAATAAAGCAAAAGGATGAAAGGCAAAAGAGGAAGGTGGGGTATAAGCTGATGTGGTCTTGTGTAGGATCAGGTCCACAGATACAAGGGGTCAAATTCTTCAATGTAACCATTCAATTATTCCATAATTCCATGATAATTAGTCTCCTTCTTAAAATGTAGTCATCATTCCCATCAAGTACCAATCTGTGACTCTTCCTTGTTGACATAAAACATGAAAAATATTGAAAGACCTACAGATTTGTTTTCTTAGAAATGACTAGGCACAAGGGCTTTTGAGGTTACATGGAGGAGAGATTCAATTTTGACTTGAGGGATCTAGTACTGCCTCTTCATTGACTGGACCTGAAGCCTGCTCACCAAAATGAAAATTTCTCAATGTATCAATGGTATAAATGCTACCTGGTTGGAGACCAATCCAATGACAGACTGATTGTCCAGCCCCACATTCTAATCCTCAGTCAACATTGAGTTAGCTGATCGCAATCAATTGTACTCAGATGTATGGAAGGGTGAATGAGTTTTCCGTTACTAATTTCAACCCAATGCCCTCTGAAGAAAGTGTGCTTGTGTGTGCACCCAGTAAAAATCAGACTTGGTTATGATATCTAGCACGAATGAAGTTCACACATAAAGATCAATTGTTTGCATGAAGTATTGAAGATCTATCAATGGAATTGCACCTATCATCAATCAACTAACCCAAATGCCCAGTCTTCAATGCTAAGCAATGAGAACATCTGAATCTGGACACTATTTTGAACTCTAAAGTCCAAAATCAAGGTCTTTTTTATGCTCATTTGACACTAGAAAATCATTCATTTTTAAAGAACTCTGACAGTCAACTCTGGTTGATTTTCATTTTCATAATGAAGAAGTACAGAGGTCAATTGTTGCTACCAAGATGTTAGCTCCGCTAACTCACTGTAAACCAAGAACCAAATCAGTTTCGTCCACGTGGCATGCTATTATGCCAAACACTGATTTTATCATCAGCCAACTAAAAATACATATGAAGACACTTAGCAACAGCTGATCCCACTTCTGAACAGCTATCAATTACCTTGTCTACCTTTGTTTCTGACTTTAAAAATAGCATTAATTAACCATTCACTCCTGTTCCATACATCTCTGCCTTACCCTGAGGCTCAGGCATTAAGTGTATTAATAAGACATTATTGTGACTTAAGATAAGCTGCAATAATCATTAACTCTTCCTAACTAAATCAACCTGATAATAATTAACAATTCACTTTAAAAAAAACTGTCAGACAAATGCAGCTTAATTACAGGGAAGAAATTTGTGTCAGTTTCATGAATATGGTTACTTCGTAGAAAAACAACTCCACTGCTATTACTTATGTCAAAAGAAAAGTTAGTTTACAGCTAGTGGCTTGAGCTGAAGAAACAGTATTTTGTGTAGGAAAGCACATGTTTTCAAAGGATTAGGAACAACTTTAATGTATTTTGTATTTGCACAATATAATCACCGTCATTTCAAACACAGCCAAATTTCCTCCATTATATGATACATATTCAAGGTAACTTTGCATCTCTAAATCCACATGTTTCATCATTGAAATGGCTAACATCCATGAGCAATATTAATACTCAGTTGGTCCCACTGTCCATGTCCTTGCCACATCTAGAAAACTAATACCCACCATGCCTGGTAAGGCATCTAGTGTGAAACTAGAGTATTGTCTGCTAATTCTGCACACTTAGAAGTGAATGTAATGCCATCTTCATTTACCTCTTCCAATGCCATGCAGTCAAACATCTTTCCCTGCAACTGTAAAAGATGCCAAGCCTGCTGGCACACCACCCTCCCTCACCTCCATCCAGGACCCCAAAAAGTCCTTCCAGATGAGACAGAGGTTCACCTGCCTCTCGTGCAACCTGGTTTACTGCTCCCAATGTGGTCTTCTTTGCATCAGGGAGACCAAACGTAAACTCAGGGCATATTTCACCGAGCATCTCAGTCGGGCCCACAGGGGCTGACCTGACCTCTCAGTCACCAGCTATTTTAATTTCCCCTTCCCACACCCTTTCCAACATCACCATCCTTGGCCTCCTCCATTGCCACAGCGAATCAGACCGCAAATTGGAGGAACAACACCTCATCTTCCACCTGGGCAGCCTACAGCCCGGAGGACTCAACATCAAGTTTTCCAATTTCAAATAACCTCCCTTCTCATCCCCGACTGCCTTCCCAGCCCCTCCCTCACCCTTCTATTCTTCTGATCGACCCTTCCTTCCAGCCACCAACCGGATTCATTCCTCCCATCGACCAACCAGGTCATACCCTCTACCTGTGCTCACCTATCCCTACCTCACCACCCTGCTCCCACCTCTCCCTTTATCTGCAGCTCCCCTTACACCCCTAGTCCTGAAGAAAGGTTATACCCAAAATATTGACTTCTCCACTCCCTGATGCTGTCTGGCTCACTGCATTCTTCCAGCTTCCTGCTTGTCCACCACACAGTCTAGTATCAGCAAGCCATAGCCTGAAATGCACCATTGCTGATAAAATATGTCACTTCACTGAAGTTTCCTTTAAATAAAGTAGATGCTTTAAATCATTGCCATCTAATTGTGTGTAAAGCTGGATGATTCCCAGCTTTCCGTTTTCTGGAGGTACAAAGCAGGAGGTTTGCACCTTGTCTGTCTGACTGTTGACCCTGAAAAGGGGAAATGCTTTTTATAATGAGTCGAACCTCTTCAAGGTCAAGAGTATTGTGTGCTATTTTGCTTGGCCATTTCCCTTTCATAGTGCATAAATTAGACAAGAAATTTAAATTGAAAGCATATTGTTTTCGCTAAAAGTTCCATATGGAAGGATCCTGAGCTGCCAAAAAATAAATAATACTGTACATGTTGCCACAGCTGGAAATCTCTCCAACATGCTCTCTTGGTGAAAATAGGCATCAGAAAAGAAGATGCAGAGGGGTTTAGTAATAAACCAGGTGCCATTAACTGTCCAATGATTCTGTTAGAATGAAGGATTGATATTTTCAATTAGACTGCTCCACTGATTACAATCTAAATCATGGTGGCTGATTGGAAGAAGCCCATGAAAACTTCATGATGCATTCTTTTCTAGAATATTCAAAGTAGATGCTCTTTCCTTTCCCTCATTTAAGTCACTCAAAAACACACATACTTCCCCTTAATATGTATTCACATGGTTAGGTAAAACTTTTACTTCAACCTGAGTTTTGTCACACAAAGAAAAGTCTTCTCTTTAGACATGAAAGTCAAGATAAATATAGTGTCTTTCATAAATTAGTTCTGTACTTTTGAAAACAAACTGTTGGACAATGTGATGCAGTGAAATGGACATTCTCTTATACTTTGCAAATGATACACAAAATCTAGCCAAATCTCACACTGATGAAATGAAGTAACTTCTGCCTATTCATTAAAAGGATTCATCATCAAATGAACTTGGATAGTCTCAATCCTCAATAGGTGTGTCAGTAAACTCTTCTCAATTCTGAGCAATTGTCAGTACTTAGTTTAACTCAGTGGTAATACCTTTGCTTCCAAATTAGAAGTTTTGAGTTGAAGGTCCACGCTTGATACTTTAGCACAAAATCTAGGCTGTCATTCCAAGCCATAATGAAGTAACTCTGTAATATTGGAGGCAGTATCTTTTGGATGGTAAACTGAAATCTTGGGTGGAATGTAATAGGGATCTAAGCAATGTGGGTGATGGCAAGACATGTGGCAGAATCACAAAAGAGGTCTGGTGAGGCTCATCTCGATGGTGGGAGCATCTTGCCCCATCTTTAATGCCTTTTCACATGCGCAGTGGCCAATTTACACTAGGCAAAAAACGTTGAGTTGCCAACTAAAGGAAATTGTTGCTTGTTAACCACTTTGTTGAGTTCCCAACTCGCCTCATTAGTATTCAGCTTTCTATCTTCCCAAACATGTGGAATAAGCTAGACATTGAGAAAACTCAATGTGGAGGCCAGAATGGGAACTTGACATTTTTCCCAAATGACGTTCTTGCTGCATATGAACAAACTGCATCGGAGGGCACAATACACAGGCACCAGACACACTCACCTCCCACCCATGGACATTAGCATCAGGCATATGCCAACCTCCTCATTACCATCATGCACCTCTTGGATACACTTGCAGGCCACTTAGAAAATACAGATTCTTATTATAAAGGTGCATAGGCAACTTTCAATGAAAGGCTGCAACAGGAACATTTTGTACAATTGAACAGACACCTAAATCAGAGTTGCTCACTTGTTCTATTAGCACTCTCTCACTAAGTTCCTACCTGAGTGCTTTCTCCATCCATGTCTTGAGATGCCTTGCCATGCAATGCTATACCGATTAGCACACTGGTGCTTCAGCCAAAGCCTATCTGTACTACCACTGTGGGATGAAAAAGGAACAACTTCAAACTAATACTGTAGTTGGTTCTATTCTAAAGTTAACAGAGCTGTGAAACCCTCACTCTACACTAAGTGCTGCTTTCCTCTCTTTCCTTTGTCTGTCAAGCCAAGCAACCATCACCACTACCAGCCCTCAACTTTCCCCCTCACCTAATGCCAATTTTGGGACTGAACTTTGCCTTTGTTCGATTCCTCCCTTATTTGTTTTCATTTTCTTTTAGATTCATTGTGTCAATGACATTCAATTCATCTTCTCTGAACTCTAAATCCGCTAAAATACTGACCACCCAACCTGCCTTCCTCAACTTGCCAAATACAGCAGTGAGACAAATGAGTGCTGTTTAGTGATGCTTTATATTCAGATTGGAAACATTATTTAATTATCATATTAAGTGCTTTTAATATCCAAGATGATGATTCCAGATTGCAGAGCAGCAGAACTATTATTCTCTGTCTGTAATGCACAAGACAGATGAGAAAGAATTCTAGTTTCCTTGCAGAAATTAGCTGTCCTCTTCCCCCTGAAAATCCTTAAAAAAGCAGATGTTACAGTTCCCACAGAAACTAAAGGAAGTTGAAATAATTTGGTCAACCCAAATATTCATTAATTTTGTTACTCCAAATAGTGTCCCGATATTTGATATGATTTAAGCAAGGTTATGCTTAAAATGTGACAATAGAAGAAAGCTAGAGGAAAGTATTTAGTTTACTTTAAACAAAATTAATGAAGCACTTTTAAATGAGGGATTTCTGAAAGTCAGTTTAATTAGCAAATTGGGCAACGAAAAATAAAAGCAACTTGCCATTTTGCATTCAAAGGTTTATTTTGATTCCACATGGTTTCAGCTAGATCAGCATATGATGAGTAATGGCACAGAAACAACTACAGATGCCTGGCTTTAGGATCATTATCTTACTCTTAGAAGTTCATGTGCAGCATTAAATTGCTGCTTCATGCTCACTGAATGTCAATGTCATCTCTCCTAAATCTTTTCAGCTTCTCCATGATTCGTTGAATAACACTTACTATGCTTGATATTTGCCTATTTAGTTGTAATCCTTTATTACAGAGCTTGAAAATGTGATAATAATAGAAGCAGAGATGGAAATGTGTTGCTGGAAAAGCGCAGCAGGTCAGGCAGCATCTAGGGAACAGGAGAATTGACGTTTCGGGCATTAGCCCTTCTTCAGGAATGAGGAAAGTTGGTCCAGCAGGCTAAGATAAAAGATAGGGAGGAGGGACTTGGGGGAGGGGCGTCGGAAATGTGATAGGTGGAAAGAGGTCAAGGTGAGGGTGATAGGTCAGACTGGGGTGGGGGCGGAGAGGTCGGGAAGAAGATTGCAGGTTAGGAAGGCGGTGCTGAATTTGATGGATTTGACTGAGACAGGCTGGGGGGAGGGGAAATGAGGAAACTGGTGAAATCCGAGTTCATCCCTTGTGGTTGGAGGGTTCCTAGCCGGAAGATGAGGCGTTCTTCCTCCAACCGTCGTTTCGCTGTGGTCTGACGATGGAGGAGTCCAAAGACCTGCATATCCTTGGTGGAGTGGGAGGGGGAATTGAAATGTTGAGCTACAGGGTGGTTGGGTTGGTTGGTCCGGGTGTCCCAGAGGTGTTCCCTGAAACGCTCCGCAAGTAGGCGGCCCGTCTCCCCAATATAGAGGAGGCCACATCGGGTGCAAAGGATGCAATAGATGATATGTGTGGAGGTACAGGTGAATCTGTGGCGGATATGGAAGTTTCCTTTGGGGCCTTGGAGGGAGGTGAGGGGGGAGGTGTGGGCGCAAGTCTTGCACCTCCTGCGGTTGCAGGGGAAGGTGCTGGGAGTGGAGGTTGGGTTGGTGGAGGGTGTGGATCTGACGAGGGAGTCACGGAGGGAGTGGTCTTTACGGAATGCTGATAGGGGAGGGGAGGGAAATATATCCTTGGTGGTGGGGTCCGTTTGGAGGTGGCGGAAATGGCGGCGGATGATGCGCTGTACATGGAGGTTAGTGGGGTGGTAGGTGAGGACCAATGGGGTTCTGTCCTGGTGGCGGTTGGAGGGGCAGGGTTCAAGGGCGGAGGATCGGGAAGTGGAAGAGATGCGGTGGAGGGCATCGTCGACCACGTCGGGGGGGAAATTGCGGTCCTTGAAGAAGGAGGCCATCTGGGATATGCGTTTTTGGAACTGGTCCTCCTGGGAGCAGATGCGGCGGAGTCGAAGGAATTGGGAGAATGGGATGGCGTTTTTACAGGGGGCAGGATGGGAGGAGGTGTAGTCCAGGTAGCTGTGGGAGTCGGTTGGTTTGTAGTAGATGTCCGTGTTGATTCGGTCGCCTGAGATAGAAATAGAAAGGTCGAGGAAGGGGAGGGAGGAATCTGAGACTGTCCAGGTGAATTTGAGGTCGGGGTGGAAGGTGTTGGTGAAGTGGATGAACTGTTCAACCTCCTCGTGGGAGCACGAGGCGGCGCCGATACAGTCATCGATGTAGCGGAGGAAAAGGTGTGAGTGGAGGGCTGCGCGTTCCGAGGGTGAGAGGTTGGAGTGGGTGAGAGGGGTGGGGGAGTTCAGGTCGCGGTTAATATCGCGGCGGCAGTTGGCTATGCAGAGGTCGAGGGCGATAGGAGGCCAGCACGGGGTGTCCAGGTGGACGTCGAACAATTCTTCCGCCGCCTTCGCCTCCGCGCCTACTTCTTTAACCAAGACTCTCGCCCACCCTCTGACGACCCCTTCTCCCGCCTCCAACACACCCCATCCACCTGGACACCCCGTGCTGGCCTCCTATCTGCCCTCGACCTCTGCATAGCCAACTGCCGCCGCGATATTAACCGCCACCTGAACTCCCCCACCCCTCTCACCCACTCCAACCTCTCACCCTCGGAACGCGCAGCCCTCCACTCACTCCGTTGCAACCCAACCTCACTATCAAACCAGCAGACAAGGGAGGCGCACCGACCTCTACACCGCTGAGGCCAAACGCCAGCTCGCAGATACCTCCTCCTACTGCCCCCTTGACCATGACCCCACCACCAAACCATCATCTCCCAGACCGTCCATAACCTCATCACCTCGGGGGATCTCCCATCCACCGCCTCCAACCTCATAGTCCCACAACCCCGCACCTCCCGCTTCTACCTCCTGCCCAAAATCCACAAACCTGACTGCCCCGGCCGACCCATTGTCTCCGCCTGCTCCTGCCCCACCGAACTCATCTCCGCATACCTTGACACCGTCCTGTCCCCCTTAGTCCAAGAACTCCCCACCTATGTTCGGGACACCACCCATGCTCTCCACCTGCTCCATGATTTTCGCTTCCCCGGTCCCCAACGCCTGATTTTCACCATGGACATCCAGTCCCTGTACACCTCCATCCCCCATCACGAAGGATTCAAAGCCCTCCGCTTCTTTCTTTCCCGCCGTACCGACCAGTACCCTTCCACAGACACCCTCCTTCGACTGACTGAACTGGTCCTCACCCTGAACAACTTCTCTTTCCAATCCTCCCACTTCCTCCAAACGAAAGGAGTAGCCATGGGCACCCACATGGGCCCCAGCTATGCCTGCCTCTTCGTAGGATATGTGGAACAATCCATCTTCCGCAACTACACTGGCCCCACCCCCCACCTTTTCCTCCGCTACATCGATGACTGTATCGGCGCCGCCTCGTGCTCCCACGAGGAGGTTGAACAGTTCATCCACTTCACCAACACCTTCCACCCCGACCTCAAATTCACTTGGACAGTCTCAGATTCCTCCGTCCCCTTCCTCGACCTTTCTATTTCTATCTCAGGCGACCGAATCAACACGGACATCTACTACAAACCAACCGACTCCCACAGCTACCTGGACTACACCTCCTCCCATCCTGCCCCTGTAAAAACGCCATCCCATTCTCCCAATTCCTTCGACTCCGCCGCATCTGCTCCCAGGAGGACCAGTTCCAAAAACGCATATCCCAGATGGCCTCCTTCTTCAAGGACCGCAATTTCCCCCCCGACGTGGTCGACGATGCCCTCCACCGCATCTCTTCCACTTCCCGATCCTCCGCCCTTGAACCCTGCCCCTCCAACCGCCACCAGGACAGAACCCCACTGGTCCTCACCTACCACCCCACTAACCTCCATGTACAGCGCATCATCCGCCGCCATTTCCGCCACCTCCAAACGGACCCCACCACCAAGGATATATTTCCCTCCCCTCCCCTATCAGCATTCCGTAAAGACCACTCCCTCCGTGACTCCCTCGTCAGATCCACACCCCCCACCAACCCAACCTCCACTCCCGGCACCTTCCCCTGCAACCGCAGGAGGTGCAAGACTTGCGCCCACACCTCCCCCCTCACCTCCCTCCAAGGCCCCAAAGGAAACTTCCATATCCGCCACAGATTCACCTGTACCTCCACACATATCATCTATTGCATCCTTTGCACCCGATGTGGCCTCCTCTATATTGGGGAGACGGGCCGCCTACTTGCGGAGCGTTTCAGGGAACACCTCTGGGACACCCGGACCAACCAACCCAACCACCCTGTAGCTCAACATTTCAATTCCCCCTCCCACTCCACCAAGGATATGCAGGTCTTTGGACTCCTCCATCGTCAGACCACAGCGAAACGACGGTTGGAGGAAGAACGCCTCATCTTCCGGCTAGGAACCCTCCAACCACAAGGGATGAACTCGGATTTCACCAGTTTCCTCATTTCCCCTCCCCCCAGCCTGTCTCAGTCAAATCCATCAAATTCAGCACCGCCTTCCTAACCTGCAATCTTCTTCCCGACCTCTCCGCCCCACCCCAGTCTGACCTATCACCCTCACCTTGACCTCTTTCCACCTATCACATTTCCGACGCCCCTCCCCCAAGTCCCTCCTCCCTATCTTTTATCTTAGCCTGCTGGACCAACTTTCCTCATTCCTGAAGAAGGGCTAATGCCCGAAACGTCGATTCTCCTGTTCCCTAGATGCTGCCTGACCTGCTGCGCTTTTCCAGCAACACATTTCCATCTCTGATCTCCAGCATCTGCAGACCTCACTTTTTCCTTAATAATAGAAGCACTCCAGTGAAGAAGGAATGGTTTCTTCAAATATGAATAGAATATTATTAACTTTAAAGCAACAACATTTACTTCACTGAGCCATTTCTTCTCTTGATTTATTCAAAACTGATCCGGTCACTCTGTTTTATCCACTTGACTTTGTAGTTCTCTTGGATTTCACTTTTCTATCTAATTTTCCTTTTAAAGTATCCAATAATTCCTCCTTCAACTGCTGCCTTCCATACTTCACAAACCTTCTATGTAAAGCCATTTCTCTACACTTACCACATAACCAGAGATGAGAGTGTGGTGCTGGAAAAGCACAGCAGGTCAGGCAGCATCTGAGGAGCAGGAGAATTGTCATTTTAGGCAAAACCCTTCGTTGGGACTGAGCCAATGCAGAGATAAATAGAAGGGGTGTGGGTCTGGGGTGAAGGTAGCTGGGATGCGCTAGATAGATGGAGGTGGGGATAATGGTGATAGGTCGGAGAGGAGGGTGGAGTGGAATAGGTGGGAAGGAAGACAGACAGGTAGAACAGGTCATGAGGGCGGTGCTGCATCGGAAGATTGGAACTGGGATAAGGTGGGGGGAGGGGTGAAGTCCACATTGATGCCGTGTGGTTGGAGGGTCCAAAGACGGAAGATAAGGCGTTCTTCTTCCAGGCATTTGTTGGTTAGGGAGTGGCGCTGGAGGAGGCCCAGGACCTGCATGTCCTTGGCAAAGTGGGATGGGGAGTTGAAGTGTTCAGCCACAGGGCAGAGGGGTTAGTTGGTGCGGGTGTCTTAGAGATGTTTGCTGAAGCATTCTGCAAGTACGAGTCCTATCTCCCCCACATCAGGAGCAATGGATACAGTAAATGACATGTGTGGAAGTAATGGTAAAACTCTGATGGATGTGGAAGACTCCTCTGGGGCCTTGGACGGAGGTGAGGAGGGAGGTGTGGGCACAGGTTTTGCAATTCCTCCGGTAGCAGGGGAAAGTGCCGGGAAGGGAGGGTGGGTTGGTTGGGGGTGGAGGAGGACTGACAAGAGAGTCGTGGAGGGAATAATCTTTCTGGAAAGTGGATAGCGGTGGTGAGGGAAATATATCTCTGGTGATGGGGTCCATTTGTAGGTGGCAGAAATGGCAGAGGATGATGCGATGTATACATATGATGGTAGGATAGATGGTGCGGACCGTGGGGGTGGGCATTCTGTCCTTGTTGTGGTTGGAGGTATGGGGTTTGAGGGCGGAGATATGGGAAATGGATGAGATGCACTGGGGGCATTATCGACCACGTGGGAGGAGAAATTGCGGTCTTTGAAGAAGGAAGTCATTTGGTGTGTTCTGTGGTGGAACTAGTTCTCCTGGGAGCAGATGTGGTGGAGGCGGAGGAAGGGATACCTTTTTACAGGAAGCAGGGTGGGAAGAGGTGTAGTCCAGGTAGGTGTGGGAGTCGGTGGGTTGTAGAAGATGTCCATGTTGAGTCAACCCCGTTGATGGAGATGGAGAGGTCCAGGAAAGTGTGGGAGGTATCTGAGATGATCCAGTTGAACTAAGGTGAGGGTGGAATGTGCTGGTGAAGTTGATGAACTGTTCAACCTGCCCTCGTGGGAGCACGAGGTGCTGCCGATACAGTCATTAATGTAGCAGAGGAAAAGGTGGGGAGTGGTGTCTATGTAACTGCGGAAGATGGACTGTTCCATGTAACCAACAAAAGGATAGGCATAGCTGGTGCCCATGCGGGTGCCCATGACTACTCCTTTCATCTGGAGGAAGTTGGAGGATTCAAAGGAGAAATTATTGACGGTGAGGACCAGTTCAGCCAAACAAATGATGGTGTCAGTGGAAGGGTACTGCTGGGGATGCTGGGAGAGGAAGACACGGAGGGCTTGGAGGCCCTGACATGGAGGTATATAGGGACTGGATATCCATAGTGAAGATGAGGCGTTGGGGGGCAAGGAAATGAAAGTCTTGGAAGAGGTGGAGAGCATGGGTGGTGTCCCTAACGTATGTGGGGAATTCCTGGGCTGGGTTGGGGGGGGTGCATGGTAGAACAGTATCAAGTTATGTGGAAATAAGTTCAGTGGAGCAGGAGCAGGCCGAGACAATGGATCGGCTGGGGCAGTCAGGCTTGTGAATCTCAGGTAGGAGGTAGAACTGACCAGTGCAGGGTTCCTGAAACATGAGTTTGGAAGCATCAATTCTCCTGCTCCTTGGATGCTGCCTGACCTGCTGTGCTTTTTCAGCACCGCACTCTCGACTCTGAACTCCAGCATCTGCAGTCTTCACTTTCTCCTCACCTCATAACAACTTTAGTGATAAATTTAAATTGGCAATGCCTTTAGGAAAGATTTGTGATGGCTAAAACTATATGAAATATAAATAATTCATGCACAATACAAATTTGAAGATTAAGTAATAGCATGACTTTAATGAATAAAATTTGCATTCGGTATCAGTGCAAAAAAAAGCATTTTCTGCTTCGGCTTTGAAAGTTTAGATTCTCTCCTCACTCTTTGTCTTGAGAAGTGTTTAAGAGCTCAGGCCATGATTATAGGTTACACTTTATCTAAATAGTGTTTGTTCATCAAAGCGTAACATTTGCTTGAAATTTTGCTTAAAGTGCATTCCAAGCACTTCAAACAGTAATGAAAGGATACAGAAAGAATACATGTGTAAGAGATGAAGTTACAGCAATCTTATAGAATGTGTCTCATTTCTGTTCAGGCCTGCCACAAAACAATTAAAGGGATGGGTGCTGTTTTTTGTGCTCTATGACCTAAAGTTCATCTTGTCAAACATAGCCTCTTCATTAATCCTCTCGGTTTGTCATTCCTCACGTGGAGCATCTGTACATGCAGGTTTCCATCTTGTAAAGGTGATGATTTGCACAACGGTGAACACTTCATTTATATCTTCCATATAATTGTATTTAAAAACTTGTTACCAAAAAACTTGCAAAGAAAATGATAAGTAAATTTTTTAAATTGATTTTGCCATCTGTTTATGGCAATATTTTGCATACCTTCACATCCAGCTACTAAAATACACCCGCTGCCTTGAAAGTACAATGCAGACAGGAAGAGAGTGTCAAAATATAATGTGAATTTTTTTTATCATACTTTAAATTGGCAAGGCCATTTCTATGATTCTATGAATTCTATTGATTCTGCGATTAGACGAGTTTTATTTAAAATCACTAGCTTTTGGAGCACTGCTCCTTCGTCAGGTGAAGTTATTTCATCTGACAAAACAGATAAATAAACCTGTTGAACTATAATGGGAAATCATGTGACTTCTGAATTTGAAGATAGAATGTCACCAACGTGTTAAGCATTAAATTGCCAAAATCATCAAGTGTAATTCCTACCTTTCAGTTGTAAAATCTAAGCGATAATGATAAACATTAGTTAAATGCATATTTGATGTTTCACGTACACTTATATTTAAATGCACTTGTATATCAAAGATAGAGGTTAAGTAATGCCAAAGGAAAATACTCGTTAAATGTTAAACAAGTAGCAGTGTGCAAAAGAAACTCATCATGCTTCTTGACATCTAAGCAGAAAACTAAAATGCCTTGGGCCACATTTTTCAACACAACTTGAAAAGATACCTTCGATGCCTGTAGTTGTTACAGTTTATAAGATGATTTGTTTTTAAATATAGCATTCATGTACCTAGGTTTTGTAAAGATGGAAACTAATTAGTTGGATAATGATGAAAGACTTTTGGGCTATAGATGAAAAAAATAAAACTCATGCCTACACGAAAGGAAATTATCCCGAGGACAGGACCCTCTGTATGCTTGTGATGGGATGGAACTGCCTTTCTTGAGTCCAGAAGGATTATTTCTCGAACTTTCGAGAGCCCTTCTTTTGTGTAACATCCTGTGATTACTGTAAGCATTGTTAATTAGTTGTATCAGACATTCAGTACTTTGATTTAGAGTATGTTCCATCCATTTATACATGAATTTTGCTCTTGAGGTTCAGGTTTGCATGTTTACACTGTCTTAGGTTTGTTTCAGGCTTGTAGGCTGCTCTTGCATTTACAGCCCCTGAAAAATAGGAGCAGCTAAAGTTGCTCAAAAATTGCCAACTGCAGGCAGGTGCCCATTTTGTCAGGCACAAAATTGGCAGGATAGTACTCAATTTCTCCCTGATTTAGTCTAATAAATTCCATATGTTTACAGCTATATATCATAAATGGTGGACCACATGATGAAACATGTCTTGTTCAGTTAAAACAAAACCAACCAGTACTCTCTGTTTGAAGTATGCCAACTGATGATACTTCACAGAAGTTAATTGATAATGGCCAGGAATTCACAGCACAGAGCACAGTTTAATCACATAACTAAAAGAAATACATATGTACAAGCAACATCATTGAGGGTTAGTGAAGACAGAAGGAATAATGGAAAGGGCTTTACAGGGTTGATGTTCTAGTTTTAACATTAAGATGATTGTTTAGAATTTTTATTGCTTCATCTACTTGATTGTGCTTTGTTACTGCTAGTTTTATGCTGGTTTCGGGCTATTCAAAATCAGTCATGCAGAATTTATTTTGCCTGCTTATATAGATGATCAATGTAAAGTATTGATGAAACATATGAACTTCAATCACACAAACAGTATCAACATTAACATCTCATGATAGAACTAGAATGATTACAGTGTGGAAACAGGCCATTTGGCCCAACAAGTCCACACTGGCCGTTCTCCCTCCACCTATCGCAATTCCAACGCCCCTCCCCCAAGTCCCTCCTCCTTACCTTTTATCTTAGCCTGATGGACACACTTTCCTCATTCCTGAAGAAGGGCTTATGCCCGAAACGTCGATTCTCCTGTTCCTTGGATGCTGCCTGACCTGCTGCGCTTTTCCAGCAACACATTTTCAGCTCTGATCTCCAGCATCTGCAGTCCTCACTTTCTCCTCGAAGATTTTAACCTACTGCGAATCCTCTTACAAGGATGCCTTCCTTGAAGAAGCTCTCTTCCTCCCTCTGCACGGATTTCAGTGAGTCCCTCTCTCACTGCACACCCCAGGTCATCTCCTCTGCACAGAAGCTCTTCAGCCACGTTCTCCCTCCACCTATCGCAATTCCAACACCCCTCCCCCAAGTCCCTCCTCCCTACCTTTTATCTTAGCCTGCTGGACACACTTTCCTCATTCCTGAAGAAGGGCTTATGCCCGAAAAGTCGATTCTCCTGTTCCTTGGATGCTGCCTGACCTGCTGCGCTTTTCCAGCAACACATTTTCAGCTCTGATCTCCAGCATCTGCAGCCCTCACTTTCTCCTCCGAAGAGTAACCCACCCAGACCTATTTCCCCTGACTGATGCACCTAACCTACACATCACTACAGGCAGTTTAGCACGGCTAATTCCCTGCACATTTTTGGATTGTGGGAGGAAACCCCACACAGATCCAGGGAGAATGTACAAACTCCACACAGGCAGTCGCCTGAGGCTGGAATCGTACACAGGCCCCTGGCAGTGTGAGGTAGCAATGTTACCCACTGAGCCACCACACCAGCCTTGTTAAGCAGTGCTTCAACGGAGTTTGTCTTTTTTGGACTACAAAGTAACTACTATATAACCAACCTTTTTCTTGCTTTTGTTTTTAAATTTCAGATTCAGTTCCTCAAGTCAATCTGATTGTGCCAGAACTAACTATTTCTGACCAGCAACTGATCATTGAAGTAAATGGAACACTCTCAGTCACTTGCAGGTAAAGTTGCACTTATTTTTAAGGTACTTCTTTCTGTCTCCTTCTGTCTATTTGTATTTACTTTGGCTCCTTACAAAGTACAATCCTTTTAAATCATACTACAGCGATTCCATTGGTGATTCAAATAGATCAATAATGCATCAAAGTAAGTTTTGTAACTAGGTCACTAGTTTTATCACTGTGGTACATCTAATCTTGCAACCTGATTGAATATGTCATACAAATTGCAGAAGTGAAAACTCCCTTGTCTCCACTCATAACCAGCATTAAGTAAACTCTTAAACACTATTGTGGATATGAATTAAAGCCAACTTGTTACAAACACTATTAGAAAATCAAAATGCTGGACATGCTAGTAAAAGAAAATAAAACACATAACCAGGAAATACTTCGCAGATCAGTCTAAAGTCACATGACACCGGGTTATAGTCCAATAGGATTATTTGAAAGAGCAAGCTTTTGGAGCCCTCGCTCCTTCTTCAGACAGCTAGTGAGAGAGAATACATAGGACACAGTATTTCTAAGTAAAAGATAAAAGGGTCCGACAACTTATGTGAACGTTTGTCATGGTAGACTGATTAGCAAGGTTAGATCACATGGAACAGAGGGAGAGCTAGCCATTTGCATACAGAACTAGCTCGATGGTAAGAAGATAGAGACTGGTGGTGGAGGGTTGCTTTTCAGACTGGAGGCCTGTGACCAGAGATTTGCCGCAAGGATCAGTGCTGGATCCACTGCTTTTCGTCTTTTATATAAACAATTTGGATGTAGTTTGTTAGTTAGCAAGTTTGCAGATTACACCAAATTGGAGGTTTAGTGAACAGTGAAGAAGGTTACTTCAGAGCATAATGGGATCTTGATCAGATGGGCTAATGGTCAGAGGAATGGCAGATAGAGTTTAATTTAATTAAATGTGAGGTGCTGCATTTTGGAAAGGCAAATCACGGCAGGACTAATACACTTAATGGTAAGGTCCTGGGGAGTGTTGCTGAACAAAGAGATCTTGGAATGCAGGTTCATAGTTCCTTGAAAGTGAATCATGTAGATAGAATAGGGAAGAAGGTGTTTAGAATGCCTTCCTTTATTGTTCAGAGCATTGAGTATAGAAGTTAGGAGGTCATGTTGCAGCAGTATAGGACATTGGTTAGGCCACTTTTGAAATATTATGTGCAATTCTGGTCTCCATCCTATAGGAAAGATGCTGTGAAACTTGAAAGTGTTCGGAAAAGATTTACAAAGATGTTTGCTAGGGTTGGAAGGTTTGAGTTACAGGGAGAGGCTGAATAGGCTGGGCCTGTTTTCTCTGGAGCATCAGAGGCTGAAAGGTGACCTTATAGAGGTTTTTGAAATAAGTGCTGTGGATCGAATAAATAGACAAGACCTTTTCCCTGAGTTGGGTGAGTCCAGAACTAGAGGGCATAGTTTTGGGCTGAGAGAGGATAGATTTACAAAGGACCTAAGGGCCAACTTTTTCGTGCAAAGGGTGGTGGTGTATGTATGGAATGAACTGCCAGAGGAAGTGGTGGAGGCTGGTACAATTACAACATTTAAAAGGCATCTGGATGGGTACATGAATAGGAAGGATTGAGAGTGATATTGGCCAAGTGCTGGCAAATGGGACTAGATTAATTTAGGATATATAGTCAGCATGGACTGAAGAGTCTGTTCCCATGCTGTACATCTCTACGACACTGTGACTCTAAATCTAGATGGCTATTAAGTGCTTAATCAGTTAAAATGGAGGTGCAGGTTTCAATTGATTAATATGTAAATCCCAGAATTTCTTTTAAGTCACTGCCCCAAGATAACTTCAGGTTTTATCAAAATAAGCATGATACCTCATTTCAATGTGAGGACAGTTTAAAGTCTGTTTGTATCTCAGCCTGGAGGCTGACTGGAATTTATAAAATATTACACTGACTGACTGTCTACAGATTGTGTGCTTTTTGAACAAAATAGAATGTATCTGCAAATATAAATCTGCAAAAATGCAGATTGTGTTTGTGTGTGTGTGTGTGTGCACAAATGCATTTGTGAAGAAAGAAAGAGGGTTAAAATTGCTGTCAAAGAGCTGTCAAACTTGTGAGACCATTTGCTGGTCAGAAATCTGAGTGGTGAAGGAACAGCCTTTGTCAAGGATCTTTCCCAGAACCACAGCATCCCACCTCAGCTACCCTGACCAGTCAGGGAAAGTGAATAGTATCATGTTGTTTTCAAGGTTGCAGTAAAAGCAAGAATTGAGATTAAAAGAGGAAATACTGCTCCCCAGGTCTCTCAGCTTTTTATCTGGATGTTCTTCTGTGAGATTTCAGGAGCTGCACTGAGGTGAGTTCTCTCAAAGACAGAAGAAAGATGTTAATAAAGGAGGCATGGATAGAAGTGACTGGAAGTAAGAAACAAGCCCAACCTAGCCAACTCCTTCATCATTCCTAACAATCCTGCCTGAGACCCACCTCCAATTGGC
Source organism: Chiloscyllium plagiosum (assembly GCF_037043375.1). NCBI lineage: Eukaryota > Metazoa > Chordata > Chondrichthyes > Orectolobiformes > Hemiscylliidae > Chiloscyllium > Chiloscyllium plagiosum. The sequence goes on along the minus strand of NW_028270149.1, from coordinate 31,690,233 downwards.
ACCTTCCCATGCAATTGTAAACAATATTCTACTCGCCCTTTCATCTCTTCACTCCTCATTATCCAAGGCCCTAAATACAGTTTCTAGTTGAAGCAGAATTTTATTTGTACTTCTTACTACAGTATTCACCTGCTCATAATGCTAGTCCCTTAACACTGACGACACCAGTTGCAGAATGGGTAGGTACTGGTAACCTTAATTCTGTCCATAAGAATGACCCCAGTGCTTGCTACTTCAATTAACGATCTTGCTCACATGCTAATATTTCCATCTTGGGCCTATTCTTATGAAGCTCAATATAAGATGGAAGAGCAGTATTTCATTTTCTGCTTATTGCTGCTAAATACTAATTTAAAATCCAACATTGAGTGCAACAATTTCAAAGCATGACCTCTGTACTCCATTTTGATTGCAACCCATTCACTCTGCCTCCACCCAGGTGTCTACTTTGTGTCCTGTTGACTTTACTCTGATCAGAACAGAAGCATTTTCTCCTTTTCACATCTATCCTTTACACTTATTTCAAGTCTCAATACTTTCTTTAATATTATTAATACACTCCTTGTCTCACCATTTGTTCCATTCACTTATCTTTCCTCTCCTTCAATAGTACTAAAACCACATTTTCTAACCCCTTCCAGTTTTGAAGACTGATCATATTAGATATGCTGAGTTTCTTCAGGCCTTGCTGTTTTTGTTTAAAGTATCTTTGTATTCTCCTCACAAATCACATTTGTCACAAGTTTTATTTTAGATTCCTACCATGGCAGATTAGATTAGATTCCCTACAGTGTGGAAACAAGCCCTTCGGCCCAACCAGTCCACACGACCCTCCGAAGAGCAACCCACCCAGCCCATCTCACTCTCACTAAAGCACCTAACACTACGGGAAATTTAGCATGGCCAATTCACCTGACCTATACATATTTGGACTATAGGAGGGCACCTGGAGGAAACCCAGGCATCATTTTCAAATTTAGAAATAATACATTTGTCCTTCAGCTCCAAGAAGCTCCATAAAGATGGTGAACAGTTGGGCCCCAAGCATTGATTTTTGTGGTATCCATTGGTCCCAGTCTGTCAAGATGAGAATGACCCATTTATGCCCTTTCTGATTTTGCCTATTAACCAATTCCCAGTCCATGCTAATATAGTTCCCTTAATCCTATGCCCCTTACTTTTGCTTAGCAACTTTCTGTGTGAGACTTTATTAAAAACCTTCTGCAGATCCAAAAACATCAGACCCACTGGTTTCCCGTATTGTTTCTGCTCATGACATCCTCAATGAACTTGATCAGGTTTGTTAACATGAAATCCTCTTCAAAAGTTCATCTTGACTCTGTCCAATCAGACAATTATATTCTAATTACCTAGTAATCACTAGGTAAAGTAATCCTTTATAAAAGATTCTAGTATTTTCCCTTTTAGCTAACAGGTCTGTAGATTCCTATTTTCTCTCTCCAACTCTTTCTTAATGGTTGCATTATATTTTCAACCTTCCAATCTGCAGGCACAATTTTTGAGTTTATAGAATTTTGAAAGATTCTATAAGCCAAGGCATCTATTACCGCTGCAGGCATCCCTTTCAGGACTCTCAGATAAAGGTTATCACGTCATGAGAAATTGTTAACATTTATTACAATTCATTTCTCAAATATCACTTTTTTAACTAATATGAATTTTTGTCAGTTCCATATTCTCACTAGAACTTAATTTTTTTGTAGAAATGTCATGTCTTCTTTTATTAAGACAGACATAAAGAAGATGACACACATACAACATACTTTTTTAGCTTCTCTGCCATTTCTCTATTTCCGATCAAAAATTCTCCTGTCTCTGTTTGTAATAGGTTCACATTTATATTTGCTAATATTTTCCTTTCTGCATATCTACAGAAGCTTTCACTATTTTTAACTTTTCTTGCTAGTTTGCATTAATAGAGTCAAAAAGTGTGGTGCTGGGAAAGCACAGCAGGTCAGGCAGCACAGGAGAAGCAGGAGAATCGACATTTCAGGCATAAGTCCTTCATCTGGCTCCACACTTTTTCCAGCCCCACACTTTTTGACTCTGATTCTCCAGCATCTGCAATCCTCATTTTCTCCATTTTGCATTAATAATCTATTCCCTCACTCTTTGTCAGTTTCTTGGTCCCCCTTTGCTAAATTCTAAAATTTTCCTAATCCACAACATTTTCTGGCAACTTTGCAAGTCATGTCCTTTGATCTAATCTATCTTTAACTTCTCATGTTTATCAGGGCTCACTCTATTTTCCTATAAAGTATTTTTGCCTCAAAAGATTGTACATTTTATGTTCACTTTATCAATTCCACATATGAATATTGCATTGAAAATTCACATCATCTGCTGGTTTTTACTTTGAGGAATGTGAATTAACTTATTTTTGACTTTGTTTCCTGTTTTGTGACACATCATCAAAGAGGAAAACATTTCTGAATCATCTCAACAATCCATTTATAAGCATGTAAACTTTAGTTGGGTAATTTCAATGTTTGCTATTTCCCAAAAAGAAGGCACCAAAACCTTCATAACCTTTCCTGAAATCAGTTTGGTTCATGAGGCAATGATCTTTCAGCAATTGCAGTTGAAGGTATTGTGAATAAATCAGTGCCTGTTCCACTTAATTGGTCAGTTGCAGTGTTGAGCGTTTTGTCATCACTTGAATGTCAACTTATTTGTTTTATGCCAAGCAATGCTTACCACTGTTCAAAATGAACTGAAAAGTGCATTATTCTGGGAGATCCTGTCAGATAAGTGATACTTTACACAAAATACTTCTCTCAGCATGTAAAAGCAGCATTCAAGAATTAAAGGAAAGTCAATTCATTATTTAAGAGGCTGGCCAATGACTTTTAGTTAACCTTTTTAAAAACTCAAACTGCAGTTGAACTTTTACCATTATAATTTGACAATTTGAAGCTTTTAAGAAAAGACTGAGGAAAGGGCAGGGTTAAACAAACAATGTACATGACTGGGACAGGGTGGGAAGACCTTAATATAACAGGGAGAAGGATGGGACAAATGATATATCTTAAAAACAGACTGATTAACTACCTACATATGTGTAACCTGACTTGATTTAAACCTGCAATATCTTTTCAAACCCACAAAGCAAATATTTAACTGTCCAATGGAGTTGTTAATCAGAACCTCAGACTATTCCCAGCATAATCATTCTAGGTGTCTCTTAGAAAAGCTAAAACTGACTATTTTATAAATTAGTTATCTATGTTTTATGCTGTTTCTGGAATATAACCCAATATATTTCTATCAGGCTGTCATTATATCATCTTGCTTTTAATGGCAGTTACACATCCATGTTGAATTATAAATATACTGCTGAAATATATTTGGTTGCAATTCATGGTAAATAAATATTTGAAGCAAGTATTTCAGTCATGGAAAAATATGGATCAAATGAAATATATAGAAATTATCTAAAATTAGTCAAATTACATTGATATCAACACATCAAAGGATCATGGGGAAACTGAGAGCTGCAATAATGAAGTCTGGTTTATGAATACCATCCAAATTTTGGTCATGCCATTGGTCTAGTAATACTGATGACCAGGCTAACCTTTGTGAAATTTAAATTCAACTAGTTATTTAAAAATTGAATTGAATGCTAATCTCAGTAATGATGACCATGGAATTTTCATCAATTGTTGTAAAAACGCATCTGATTTATGAAGCAAGAAAATCAGCCATTCTTACCTGCTCTCTGATAACTTAATCCCGACCCACAGCAATGTGGTTGTTTCTTAATTGGACTCAAAGGCAAGTAAAGATGTAAAACAAATGTTGGCCTTGCCAGCAATGTCCACATCTTTTGAGAATGAAAAGCAATTCTATAGCAATTTGCACTTCATTTTATCTGCTTTATAACTCTCATTTCTCTTCCTATTTCGTACCTAAGCTTGTTTTGTACCTAGGTACTTTGGAACCTGAGATGGCGACATGTGTGGCAAAATTATACACTTTTCACTGTTCTCCTGTACTTGAGTGCATGTGATAATAAAAATCTAAAATCTGTCACTCTAAATCTATGCACCCCTCAGTTACTGACCTCTCTGTGAAGGCAAAATGTCACCATCAGAATTTAATACTCCTCAAGTAAATCTCCTCTAGGCAATTTAAATTTAAGACAGATACATGTTTAGCATAAGATTAAGCAAAATATTAAGGGATATGGGCCATATGGAGTAAAGCTACAGATCAGCCGTGATCTTATTAAATGGCGGAACGGACCCAAGGGGGCTGAATGGCATACTCCTGTTCCTAACACTAATCTTTATTAGCATGTGCACAATTTTTTTTTGGGGTAAAAACAATGACTGCAGATGCTGGAAACCAGATTCTGGATTAGTGGTGCTGGAAGAGCACAGCAATTCAGGCAGCATCCGAGGACAGGCAAAATCGACGTTTCGGGCAAAAGCCCTTCATCTTTTATTCCTGATGAAGGGCTTTTGCCCGAAACGTCGACTTTGCCTGTCCTCGGATGCTGCCTGAATTGCTGTGCTCTTCCAGCATCACAATTTTTTTTTGTACATTTGGAGCAACCCATTCTTTTCCCCCTTCCCTTACTGCTTTTTGTCATTTATATAAATGATTTGAATCTGAACATAGGAAGTATGGTTAGTAAGTTTGAAGATTACACCAAAATTGGAGGTGTAGTGAACAGTGAAGAAGGTTACTCAGAGTATAACAAGACTTTGATCAGATAGGCCAATGAGCCGAGAAGTGGCCGATAGAGTTTAATTTGGATAAATATGAGGTGCTACATTTTGGACAGGCAAAGCAGCGCAGGACTTACAGACTTAATGGTAAGGTCCTGGGAAGTGTTGCTGAACAAAGAAACAGTGGAGTGCAGGTTCACAGTTCCTTGAAAGTGGAGTCACAAGTAGATGGAAGAGTGAAGAAGGCATTTGGTATGCTTTCTTTTATTGGTCAGTGCATTGTGTATAGAAGTTGGGAGGTCTTGTGTAGGGCATAGGTTCGGCCACTTTTGGAATACTGTGTGCAATTCTGGTCTCCTTGCTATAGGAAGGATGTTGTGAAACTTGAAAGGGTTTGGAAAAGATTTATGAAGTTGTCAGCCAGGGTTGGAGGGTTTGAGCTATACGGAGAGACTGAATAGGCTGGGGCTGTTTTCTCTTGAGCGTCAGAAGCTGAGGGGTGACCTTATAAAGGTTTATAAAATCATGAGGGGCATGGAGAGGATAAATAGACAAGGTCTTTTCCCTAGGGTGGTGAGTCCAAAATTAGAGGTCATAGGTTTAAGGTGAGAGGGGAAAGTTTAAAAAGCGACCTAAGGGGCAACCTTTTCATGCAGAGGATGGTGCACGTATGGAATGAACTGCCAGAGGAAATGGTGGAGTTCGTACAATTGCAGCATTAAAAGGCATAGGAATAGGAAGGGTTTAGAAGGATATGGGCCAAATATTGGACTAGATTAGATTAGGATATCAGGTTGGCATGGATGAGTTGGAAGGAAGGGTCTGTTTCCATGCTGTGCAGCTGTCTGACTCTATCGCTCTATGACAAACCGTCTTTCATGAATGGTAGGATCATCAAAAAATGTGAATTTTCAAACAGACCCATACAATACATACACATCCAGAGTGATTTACTGACAACAATATTCAAGTCATGTTTTTTTGTTGAAATTTAACTATGCCTCATTTTCTTATGGGTTAAGGCAGACATGCCTCCTTTTGGCTGTTATGACTCACAACACTATCAGTCTGACAAATAAAAGAAGTTCTTTATCCACTCCTAGAATTCTTCACTGCAAGATCATGTCATGTCATGGAAATCATATCAGGTGAGAGCTGAAATGAATCCCAATAAGATCCCAGGAACACATTGTGGGAAGTAAGGCCTGGATCATAGCATGGGGGTCCCTCATCGGGGACATGAGACTTCCAACTGCGCAGGGTGGGAGAGTTGTGGGTATCAGATAGTGCACTGTGATCCCAAATGTGGTGAAGCCAATTCCATCATTCTGCAAGTGGTACCAGTCATAGTAATGGCTATAAGAGATGTTGGATGGTTACCAGTGATTGTGAAAGATGTCCATGATTACCCAGGGGTCTAATGTTAAGAGCTGGATCAGACAAATCTCCTCGAGGGAGCTTTCCTAGGTAGATTTTTGAACTTAGAGGAAACACTCTTGCTGCTCGTGGATACAAGCATTGCTGCAAATACTCTGACCTCATGGATTTCAAGAATTCACCAAGGTTGTTTAGATAGCACCTTCCAAGCCATTACCATCTAGAGGGATAGGGACCACAGATACATTGGAACACCGCCACCTGCACGTTTGTCTCCAAGCCACACACCAACCTATCTTGGAAATATAGTGCAGTTCTTTCTACATTACTGGTTTACAATGCGGGAAACTCCTCCCTAATGGCATTGTGGGTCTTCTGACATAAAATGGACTGTAGCAGTTCAAGAAGGCAGCTCACCACCACCTTCTCAAGGACAACTAAGAAAAATAACGAAAACAGAAATTGTTGGAAAATCTCAGCAGGTCTGACAGCATCTGTGGAGAGAAAGGAGCGTTAACATTTTGGATCCACTGACCCTTCTTCAGAGCTGATTGTAGTTAGTTGTCATTAAGTCCACACTCCCCACCAGCCCCCTTTCCACACCTGGTATATTCCCTTGCTGCCGTAAGAGATGTAAAACCTGTGCCCACACCTTCCTCCTCATCTCAGTCCAAGGCCTCAAAAGATCATTTCAAACCCAGCAGAGATTTACTTGTACATCCTCCAACCTCATTTATTGCATCCATTTTTCTTGATGTGGTCTCCTCTACATCGAATAGACTGAGTGCAAACTCACAGAATAATTAAGGGAACACCTCTGTCCATATGCACCAACCAACCCCACCTTCCTTTGGTCATCCACTTCAACGCCCGCTCCCGCTCTCCTGACGACGTATCCATTCTGGGCCTAGTCCACCGCCTACACAAGGCCATCCGCAAACTGGAGGAGGAACACTTCATCTTCTGCCTCAGGAGCCTACAACCTCAAGACATTAACATTGAATTCACCAGTTTGTAAATCTCCCCTCCCTTCACCCCATTTCCATATCCAACTCTCTGACTCAGATCTGCCCTCTTGACCTGACCTACCTGTCCATTTTCCTTCTCACCTATCCACTCCATACTTCCCACCTACTTATTTCCATCACCTCCCACCTTTGTCTACCTATTGCTGGGGGAATAGTAAGAAAAGACCAGGGGGACCCCTCTCTCTGTTGCAGGATGGGAGATAAAGGATGAGAGCTGAAGTGTGGGAGATGGTTTAGATGTGGCTGAGGACTCTGTCAACTATGGTGGTGGGGAATCTTTGTCCCAGAACTTCTCCCAGTTTCTCCATCTTTACTGCATCTGTTCTGATAATGCCAGCTTCTACAATAGGGCCTCCAAAATGTCCACCTTCTTCCTTAACGCTAATCTAGAAATGGCTAATCTAGAAATTTCTGAAGGGCTTTTGCCCTCCTGCTCCTCGGAAGCTGCCTGACCTGCTGTTTTTTTCCAGCACCACACTCTCAACTTGAAATGGCTAGTGTTGAGTTTCCTCAACAGATTTTACTTGAACTTAATGACTACCGATGGGCAGTTAGCTGTAACCCCAGTAGAAGCAAGACAGGCTGGTCAGTAGCTTGAAATGGCCACCCACCTTCGTAACATAAAAATCCACCAGGTTTATATTGGAAATTAAAGAGTCTGGTATTGTCATGTGATAAGCAAATAGTCCACTTCGAAAATTATTCTTATTCTACAAAATTACCTTTCTTACTTATTTTGCTTATACTTTCCTCCAAGCATAGGTTTAGCCTGAGAATGAATAATTAGTGAAATGTGATTTTTGCAGTCAAAAAGATTTCATCCCTGACATCTTAAGAATGGTCAATAAGTTCTGCATGCGTTTTAAATAAGCATAACCCTAAACCAGACCAAATAATACAGATAGATGGTATAAAAGGAATAGAATGGAATGTTCAACTTAGCTCAGGGAATTCACTGCAATGTGGAACATAGTTTTATTGATATTTTTAAATAGCCGTCTTCATATTTCATTTTACATAGAATCATTTGCCAAAGCATATAAGTCACTTCACACTGCATGATCCTCCTGAGGGTGGACAGTTTCTCTGAAGTGGAGCTTTTGTGAGTAAGAATGGGCACAATATTCAATTGCTTGGAAAATTCCACTTCTCAGACTATTGGGAGAAATTATTTACCATACTCTGGTGAGTTGAGAGACAAAGCAGCAGTCTGCACTAATTCCACCATCTCTGATCCCTCATTATTTGTTTCTTTCTTTTATTTATTCATGTGTCTTTTATGACATGTTGAAAATTTAACAAAACCCACTGACTACAGTTAACGGATAATTAATTAAATTGATGTCAATATATATAATCCATTTTTTTTAAGAGAGAGGGACATCAGAAGTAGATTTTCATTCGTTAGGCCTTTCCCTTACCCTTCAGCCCTGTAAATTGTCAAGAGGTTGAACTAACCTGATCGTGGCATTTGAGAGTAAGGGCATTTCAAGTTTGATGAACAGTAAATAAGATTAAAGATTGGAGGAAGAGATTTGGAGTGGCAAAGGTAAATGAAGAATTAGTACAGAAAGATAAATAAGGCAGGCCAAAGAACAACTGGACTAAAGAGATAGAAAAAAACACAAAGGATGGAATCTTATTGTGGTCCGAGCGACACAGGCTGTGGTGAGGTATGTGACAGAATCAGTTGACAAGTGCAGTTATATCCCACCTTGCCATCCAGATCTTGCCACCTCCATTTCAAATGCTTTCCACAAGTGACTTGGTGTGATTCTCTGAGACAGCAATGTAACACCGACAACATATGCCAGCTGTCTATGCAGCTAACACACTGCATGTTCATGCAACCAACCGGCCATGTCAGGAACTGATGGTGACTAGATGTCAATCCAGTCTTGGGGGACTGCTTTTGGTAAAGGGGCCAAAGTAGTGCCTGTCAGGGGCACAGTCTACATATAGTCGAGGGGCTTTAACATGGCAAAGCACCCATTTTGGATGCTTAAGATCAGGAGATCCATCCCAGTACTACCTAGGTAGTGGTCATGCTAGCTACCTGACGAAGGAGCTGTACTCCAAAAGCTTGCACATCCAAATAAACCTGTTGGACTATAAACTGGTGTTGTGTGATTATTAACTAGATAGTGGTCAGCAGTCAATCCTACAGCGCCAGTCAGGGGAATCATGATCATTAGTTTGGAAGCTGCAAACATAATGGTGAGGGGTCTATTCAGTCATGACAAGAGACCAATGCAAAGTCGGTCTGGGATGACTGCAGTCTGGAGGGGTCCATCCATTGATCTTTCAGATGGTTCATGGGAGTGCTTGTATGGACCATTGGGGGATTAGTGATGGTAAATCAAGGCTGTGGGGTAAGCAGAGACATTTATAGTAGTGGGATTGAGAATGGTGATGGGGGGATGCTCCGGTTTAATAAGCAGTATTGGAGGACATACAAGGCTACGAGATGGGTTGTTGTTGACTGTGAACACCACTGTGACCTCCACAGAGGGAGCACAAAGGAGTAGGGTAGGTATCAGCAACATATAATGCCAAGTTACATAGGGCAGGGAGTACAGTTGTAGACAAAGCTAATTTTATTGGGGGGAGTGAGGGATGAGTAGAAATGGGGTGCCAGGAAAGTGTAATATAACAGGGGACGGATAGTCTGTTTCAGGGGTAGTACCTGGTGACCAGGTGGATCCCAGCGTTGATGGTTTCCAACACAAGTTATGCACCCTTCTCAAGGTGCAGAGTGCTCCAAAAAATAGCTGGAACAACACTCAGGATTGGTGAGGTAAGAATCACTTGGATGGCCAAAAGCATGGGATCTGTGTGTGCTGGACTCCATGACATTGCACCAACTCAAACATGTAGTGGCCATTTGCAAATTGCAGCTATATCAGATTTATAATCATTGCATCACCCATACATCCTAAAAAAGAGAGTGCTTAGAGATTAGTGTGTGCTGCAAGCAGTCCAACGTCTCTGGCACATGATCTTAACTGGCATGGCAATCTTCAGCAAGTGACTGCACCATGCTAAGGCAAAATGTGGATGTCCAATGCAGTTATGTCCCTTACTATCAGGGTACAGCACTTAATGATGAGTTTGCAGGTTACATCTACAGGGTATGCCATCAATTACTGTCCTGAGATCTAAGAAATTCTTTAGATTTTTTTTCTGTGCCCAACGTTGTTCCTTTCCAGTGGGAGTGGTGGGTCTTGTTGGTGAGGTTGCTGTGGCTGATTTCCCAAGAAGGCAAAGATGGATGCAGGAGGAGCAGGACTAACAGCAAGCAGCAGGAAGGGACAAGGAACATCCAGTTCAACAAAAGGCCACGGCCTCAGGGTCCGTCAGGATACATGGAGTGTGCAGGAGAATGAGAGCTTTTTGGCCTTGACTCCTTTTCCTGGGCATGAACAAGGCAGAATGCCAACACAGGCTCCCTATGTCCTGATACATGGTGACAAAACTATGCCAGATGTTAGAACCGGACTAAAGTCTGCAGGAATGAGGGTGCTATATTCTCCCACCAGTCATAAAGTTCACGACATGCAACTAGCTCCTTCCAGGGAATGGTAGACCTGTGTAGGATCGCTCAATTATATACATAGAAATCCATCAGTAAAGCGATCATTGTGTCTCTACAAGGTCACACTGGGTCATAACTCTCACCCAAAATGAGGTCATTGCTACAACCCAGCCAGTGGGATTCAGTAACGTAGCTGGATTTCTCTATATGCAGGGTGCTATTGACTGTACACACATGGCACTGATAGAGCCATATCACAACATTGCAGAGTTCATCACCAAGAAGGGTTCCAATCCATTAGTGTTCAGGTACACTCTCATATATCTGGTGTCTTTGATGGTCCAGGACATTACATGGCTGGCTAATGGTGGTAAAGGGCTATCCACAGTAACCATGGCTCATTATACCACAGTGCAAACCCCTGATTAATGCAGAATACAGTTACAATGCAGCCCATCCTTTAACCAGGGCTGTGATGAAGCAGACAGTAGGGCTCCTGAAGATGCTGCTCCACCATTGGATCAGTCTGTAGCTTGGGGGGATGGGGGTTGTTGTACCGGAATGTTCTGCATCATCTTGGTGTGCTGTACTCCATCCAACTGAAGCATGCAATGGGGTGATATATTGGAAGCAGAGAAACTGAGGGAGCAGGAGCAGTCTTCTGAGTAGGAGGACAAGGGGAGGAAGTTGTTGTAGGCATTTGTGACAGGCATTACAAGCCAGGCAGAACTTCAATGACAGCCGCTTCTAAGAAGCAAGAACTAGGTGCAGCAGACAATTGTTAATTGTGACATTTTTAATCATGATGCTGAAATCTGGTTGGTGTTTTGGGGATGTTGTTCAGCTTGGGCAGCACAGTGGCTCAGTGGTTAGCACTGCTGCCTTACAGTGCCAGGGACCTGGGTTCAATTCCAGCATCGGGTGACTGTATGTGTGGAGTTTGCACATTCTCCCCATGTCTGTGTGGGTTTCCTTCAGGTGCTCCGGTTTCCTCTCACTATCCAAAGATGTGCAAGTTAGGTGAATTGGCCATGCTTAGATTATTCAAGAATGTGTAGCTTAGGTGCATTATTCAGTGGCAAGAATAGGGTAGGGGCCCTACCGTCTGCTTCATCACAGCCCTGGGTTACTCTTTGGAGGGTCAGTATGGATTTGTTGGGCCGAAGGGCCTCTTTCCACACTGTAGGGATTTTAATTCTAATTCTTATGTCTCATTTCTGTTCCCATAAAACCACAAGAAACAGGAACAGGAGTAGGTCGTTCAGCCCCTCAAACCTGCTCTACCATTCAAGAGGATCATGGCCGATCCTACATTCTTCCCACCCACTATCCTGCATTTCTCCATAACCCTTCATTCTACTACTGATGAAAAATCTATCTCAGCCTTAAATATGCACAAGGACTCTGCCTCCATAGCTGTCTGTGCCCATGAGTTCTAAAGATTCACAACCCTCTGACAGAAGAAATTCTTGCTATCTCAGTCTTAAATTGGCACCTCTTAATACTGAGACTATGCCCTGTGGTTCTAGACTCTCCCATGAGATGAAGCATCCTCTCAGCATTTACCTATCAAGAATCCTTGCAGTTTCAATGAGATCATTCTTCTAGACAGTGAGTAGAGTACTAATCTGTTTTGTGTTTGCTCATAAGACAATCCCTCCATACTGGGAATAATTTTCATTCCAGAAATAAAAGTTCACACTTATGTTTGGATTTGTCCAATTGTGAGTCCAAACATCAGACTGGGCCTCACACTTACTCAGCAATGGCTCAGAGGGATGGCATGGTGGCTCAGTGATTAGCACTACTGCCTCACAGTGCCAGGGACCCAGGTTTAATTGCAGCTGCAATGATTGTCTGTATGGATTTTGTATGTTCATCCCCGTATCTACATGGGTTTCTACCAGATGCTCCAGCTTCATCCCACAGTCCAAAGCTGTGCAGGTTAGGTAAATTGGCCTTAGTGTCCAGGAGTACACAGGTTAGATGGATTAGCCATGGGAAATGTGGGGTTATAGGAATAAATAGGGGCCGGGTCTGAATGAAATGTTTTTCAGAAGATCAGTGCAGACTTGATGAGTTGAATGGTCTTTTACTGCACTGTAGGGATTCTATGATTCTAATTTAAACAAGCAACTTTAAAAAGACCTGAGAAATATATTTTTAAGAAGGCCACTTAAGCCATTCTATCTTTTTATTTTCCAATGTAACCAAAGATAGAACAATAGAAGTGACACCAAAAAAAGCACAACTTTCAAAATTATACTACACTACAAATGTTGAAAAAAAAATCAATTTTTTTTAAGATGAATGGTGATAGCATATTAACAACCATTGATAATAACTGTTATTTTTCATCTGAGCATCCACCATTCATTCACGATATCACTATGTTTAGGTTTCACCATTTTCTTCCTTTTCATTCAGCCTTTTTGTTGAAGTCAATATTTTGTATCCATCATTCTATGCTGCAGGCTTTTAAATGTTAGCTTTGCATCATCTTCCACTACTTTATAATTTGCTTCATCTCTTTCAAGCTTTTCAAACTTGCTGGGAATTTTCATTGATTTTAAAATAAAACTGCACTGATCATTAAACCAACTTTTTGCCCTAAACGTCACCCACTCCCAGATTCATTGGTTCTTGTCTCAATATTTCCGATTCTGGAAAATACATCTTAGTGCATGTAATAGCCGAATGCTATTCTATACCATAAATACAAATCCTGGTTTTGTCAGTGCAGTTTACACAGTAAGTGAAAAAATGTTAATTTAGTCAGAAGGAAATACATTCAATACAACATTATCAAAGGAGTGCAATTGTTTATTTTTGCTTTACATACAGAGGAACCTCAATTATCTGAGCGACACGGACGAGGAGTGTTTTGTTCGGATAATCAAATGTTCAGATAATCGAATGCAGGATATCACAGTTTAGCAAAGCATTGGGACCTTGCAATCATGTCGGATAATCTGAAATTCAGACAATCGAGTGCTGGACAATTGAGGTTCCACTGCACTTACATTGTAAATTATACTTACCGTTTACCATAAATAAATCCAAATATTGTGGATATAATTTGCATTATTGCACCACTCTTATTACATTATTACTTTCCAACATCTTCACAGAGTTGGATTTTAGTCTTTTTTCAATTATGGATGACAGAGAGCTGAGCTAAATTTGATATAAAGTCACTGTACCAGTTTAGCTCAGTTATTAACAATTTTCCCTTTAAATGATCTTGTAGGTATGATCTGCACCAGGGGTCAAAGCTGGGCAGGGCATGATTCTAACCCTCCATCTCCATCACACTTCCACTTCACTATTGCCATCTCTAACAGTTTGGTCAATTTTGTAGGTCAGGACTTGATCACTTAGCTGCTGCTGAAAGCTTACTCACACCTTTGTTGTCTTTAATCCGAACTATTTTAATGCAATTAAGATCATTCAAAACACTGTTGCCTGAGTCTTAACTTACAATAAACCAACATTTTTGTTCTAGTGGCCCTTCAGAACTGACTTTGGGGGAGGGGCATGGTGGGCAGAGGAGTAAACAATGGGTGGAGATGGAGCCCAGAGTAAGAGAGAGAGAGAGAGATAGAGGGAGAGAGAGAGAGAGAATAGCAGTTGAGTAAATGAGGGAATAGATATGGAAATCTGGGGAGAAACAAAAACTGCTGAAGGGGGCCATTAGTGGGTGAAATGGATTGGCTGTGGTGAAAGAGGCCCATGTGATGACAATACCTGGTGTGCAGGGGTGGGTAAAGGACATGGAAAGTGTTCAAACCCTAAAATTATTGGACTCAATATTGAGTTCTGAACGCTGCAGGGTCACCAAGTGGAAAATGAGATACTGTTCTTCCAGCTTGTGCTGATGCTGTATGGAGCACAGCAGCAAATTCAAGACAGAGATGTTGGCCAGGGAACATGGTGGTGCTTTGAAATGGTAGGCAGCAGGAAGCTCAGGGCCTTTTTTTTGCAGACAGAATGTAGATGTTCAGCAAGGCAGGCACTCAGAATGCATTTTGTTTTTCCAATGTTGAGGAGACCATATTGTGAGCAGTAAATACAGTAGACTAGATTGAATGAAGCGTAGGTAAATTGCTGCTTCACATGGAAAGTGTGTCTACTGCTTTGGATAGTGAAGTGGAAGGAAGTAAACAGGCAAGTGTTTCCTAAAATTTTCTCCTTTGTTTTCAATAGTTCCATGGTCACACATCCTCCCCAAGTCTGTAATCTTCTCCAGTCCTAGAAACCTGCAAGACATCTATGACAACTGGATGCGTAACAATGGCTGAAATCTTACATGACACTGCGGGTGTGCTGGGAGAAAGGGAGGACTGCAAATGCTAGAGATCAGAGTCGAGTGTTGTGCTGGAAAAGCACAGTAGGTCAGGCAGTATCCAAGGAGCAGGAAAATCAACGTTTTGGGCATAAGCCCTTCATCAGGAATCAGACCCTTTCCAGGTGAAGGGCTAATGCCGGAAACGTCAATTCTCCTGCTCTTTCCATGCTGCCTGACCTGCTGTGCTTTTCCAGCACCACACTCTCAACACTGAGGGTGTGCTCCATTATTTCATGGAGCTATTAAATCAAGCTCTTGTTTGGTATTCAACTGAATATTAAAGATGCTGTGGTTCTATTTAGAGAACACTAAGAAGCACTCCCAATGATCTGATGACATTTCTTTCTTAATTATTAGATTAATAATGATTCACCTCTGAAACTTGTGGGGCACTGCTAGACCAGAATGCCTGCATGTCAAAAATGCATTCCAAAATGTATGATGGCAATTTCCCAAACCTATTCTTCTAGCAGGGATCAAAACTTTCAGGGAATGTGGACCAGTAAACCAGGCCCACGGTGATGTAATTTTACTTCTTGTATGAATAGTTGCAGTCAATACTGAGGTCTGTGCAAATGAGATATTTAAAATATAAAGGACTTGTACTCATACCATGTTCTCATGACCATCGTATATCTCAAAGTGCTTTACAGCCAGTGGAGTTCTGTTGAACATTAGGAAGTGTGACAGTCAATTTGAACTGAGCAAACTCCCACAAACAGGAATGTGATAATGACCAGATAATGAGTATAAGGCAAGGAATAAAACCCAAACGGAGCTGTGGATGCTGTAAATCTGAAACAAAAACATAAATTATTTTAAAAACTCAGCAGGTTTGGCAGTATCTGTGAGAAGAAATCAGATTTAATATTTCGGGTCCTGCAACTCTTGGCATTAAATCTGATTTCTCTTCACGGATGCTGCCAGACCTGCAGAGCTTTTCCAGTAATTTCTGTTTTTGTTTCAGACAAGGGATGCTATTTTTTTCTTTGTACAAGACCTTGGCCGTGTGTCACATGACCTGTTATTTTTTATTGTGACTTTGAGGTTTTGTAAAGAGACAACCAAGAGCCACATCCAGTATAAAGCACCTTACTAATTTTGACTATTATGGTTTATCAACAGGGGTCAAGCATCTTTGAACTGGTCTGGACCCAACCTATCTAATTCTGCAAAAAACAGATTTAACATAATCAACTACAGGTGTGATGACAAGCAGAAGTATTTTTGCAGTACCATAACTTTAAGGAAGGCTCAACACAGTGACACTGGGAACTACATTTGTAAATATGCCATTTCTGCAGACAATGGAAATCTTAAATCCCAGATCTATGTATTTGTCAAAGGTAAGGAAATCAGTTTAAAGTCTCCTTTTGTGGCCTTTTCTATCTGAATGTGCTCTAAACAATAATCCTACCACAGAAAACCCCAAGTGTGATACAGTGTGACTGTTGCCCCATTAACTCAAATAATAATAGTTTAATTGAGGTAGCACAGCCTAACACGCTGAAAGGTAAAGTGATTAAATAACTAACTTATTCACAATCAACGTTCCTACAAACAAGAAGGTTGAATTGATATGCATGCTTTCTGGGGTACTGTGGTGTGGAGGATTGGTGCATATTTTGCAACATGTAGTTCAGGAAAAAGTGCAGACAAGAAACTCTAATCACTTACTGAGAGGAAGGATGCAGCAGTGGACTGGTTATCCCAGACCTTTCTTCTGTATGTTCAAAACTGTCTTTCCCTCACCACATAGCAGGCAGAATGGCAAAATGAACATGTGAAAAATAATTAATTGAATGAAGGAGATTTTAATTTCTAATAATAACAATATGTTATGCATAATTCAGTTTGCTTTATCTTGTTTATAGTTGTTCTCAGTTTAATATAACTTGCCTGGTTATCACATCAGCACTCAATGTGTTTGCTTCCCACAAAAATAGATATTCAAAGTTTTTGATGGATTTTCATGCTGTGAAATATATAGGGGTGGATGTTAAGATTGTACAAATGATGGGAACTGGGGAATCTGGTAATACATGGGAAATCTGGAGCTCAGTGCATCGATCAGTTGCTTTTTATTGAGCCACTGTATTATCACATGATTCCTGAACATTCCAGCCACTTACTATCAGTAGAAGTGACGATGACCCAGATGTTGTGATTTCAACTCCAATTCTAATTCAAACATAATTTGAATCCAAAGATGAGGAAGAATGGAAACTAGAAGGTCAAATGTCATAGAATCCCTACTGTGTGCAAACAAGCCATTTGGCCCAACAAGTCCACACCGACCCTCCGAAGAGTATCCCACCCAGACCCATTCCCCTACTCTACATCTCCCCTGACTAATGCACCTAACCTACACATCCCTGAACATTATGGAGAATTTAGCATGGCCAATTCATCTAACCTGCACAGCTTAGGACTGTGGGAGGAAACTGGAGCACTTGGAGGAAACCCATACAAACACGGGGAGAACATGCAAACTCCACACAGAGAAAGTTAAAAATCACACAATACCAGGTTATAGTCCCACAGGTTTATTTGGAAGTGCTAGCTTTTGGAACGCTGCTCCTTCATCAGGTTGTTGTGGAGAATAAGATTGTAAGACACATAATTTATAGTAAAAGTTGACAGTGTGATGTGACTTAAATTATATATTGAAAAAGACCTGGATTGTTTGTTAAGTCTCTCATCTTTTAGAATGACTATGTTGGTTTCAGTTCTTTCATATGTAAATCGCAAAACCTTTTTTAAATTTACATTTACTGATCACTGAGCCACCGTGCCGCCCTCATTTCATTGGTGCCTTCCTAGGCATGCTACTGGGGATTATGATCACCTTGAAGAATATTTCCTTCCTTAAAAATTAAAGACAGAAGCCAGCTGGGAATACTGAGGAGGCATATATGAGAGGTGGCAAAGGAAATGTCACTGCTGGTCACAATATCACAAGTGGTTCAATAACTGAGGCAGGGCAAGAAAAGGACAACAATGATCTATTCATCTACATCCTGATGAGCACAATCTCTTCACTATACCCTCTCAAGCTTATTCCAGTGCAATGCTGATTATATCAACTTAAGTTGCGCCAATCCCTCCTCCCTGACTACGTACCTCTCACATCTTCGTGTATCCATCCTGCGCCGACATTCACCCTTTTGTTTTTACAATACCATACTCAACCTTCAAAGTCACTCCCAGTAAATTGTCTCCATCCATCTGTTTGACACATGTTATTCCTCTCAGCAGTATCCTCTCAAATTCACTAAACCTACGCACCAACTCTCAGACAAGCACCTACCTCCGCCCTGGATCCTGGCTCCACTACTCAACATGAAGCCTAGTTATGAGGAATGTCTGACAATGACTCCTCCAAGTCATTAGTCTAGACAATAAATAATTGAAACCCAAAGACTGACCCTATGATATGCCTCTAGTTACATGCATACACCCAGAAAAAGATTTATTAATCCCAATTCTGTTGTCTGCATGGTAACTAATCCTCAATCCATGCTAATATATTATCCCCATACCATCTTGCGCAAAAACCTATTATGCGGAACCTTATCAAATGCTTTCTGAAAATCCAAATGTACTACATGAACCAGTTCTCCTTTATCACTATGCTCATCATATCCTGAAAGAACTCTTGCAAACTAGTCAAACATGGTTTCCTTATCATAAATTCATGTTGACTCTGCCTCATTCTGTTAAGCTTTTTTTTTGCTTCCTTAATAATGGCATCTAAAATTTTCCCCAGGATAGTCTGCAATCAAAGTGACCTAGAATTTCCTGCTTTCAGTCTCCTTCCATTCCTGAACAGGGGTGTCCCAGCACCAATTTCCTAAACTGCTGGAACGCTCCTGGAATTTTTTTTTCCCTGAGTGTGATGAAATCTCTGTTAGCATTCCAGAGAGTCCTTTCTCCCCATGATACTCTGGTCCACTCTGTCATCCCCAACATCTCAAGTGCCTCATAAACTTTGTACCTGTGTACGTACGTGTAAGGGCCCAAGTGACTGCACAAAGGCCATTTGCTTAATGTTGCATCTTTGCTCCTTTTCTTGGATCAACCAGGTAATCAATATTTTACTTCTTTAACTCAATGAAACCTTATGATTTACTCCCTATTGCTTACCATAAAAGAAAATTAGTTAAGTATATTTTAAATGGAGGGAGACATAGCCTCATCAAAAATAACCCTTGTGACCAACCAAGAAGATTCAACCATGAAAAGCCAGTTCACCCCTTCTCACTAGATTATAACAGGGCTCATTCCCCAAGAATTGAAGAAATGGCACCAAGCAGGTTTTCAGTCAGTATCCCTTGTGGGTAACTCTCGACCAGGCACAATGACACCTGGCCGGGTGACTGCTGCAGGATGAAAACATGATGACAATTGCCTGAGAATCTCGCATAGATCTGCATAAAGATCTTCTTGTGGTTGTACACTGCAGGTGGAGTTCAAATCTTTGAAGCTAACAAACTCTGTTCAATGATTTACGGAGTTTCACTGCAACATTTCAGTGCATCACGCACTGATGGAAACCAGGCAAACCTGAGCAGTCTTTCTGACTGGTGTTACCTGATGAAGGGCTTATGCCCAAAATGTCAACTTTCCTGCTCCTCAGTTGCTACCTGACCTGCTGTGCTTTTCCAGCACCACACTTTTCGACTCTGATCTCCAGCATCTGCAGTCCTCATTTTCTCCTGGTGTCACCACAGGCAAGTTTGGTAAAATTGTCAGCCTTGCAGAGTATTATTCAGTAACATATCTTACCACACTATGCAACAGATGTCTCTTGCAGATTTCTAAAAGGATTCAAAGGCACAAAGAAAGTTGAAAACCGTGGTGATATTGACAGCCACTTGTGGCCAGCAGGTCCTGTTGACAACAGGTTTTGTTCCAATTGGCTTCAAATAACTCCTACCACCTCATGTGACAACCCGAATCTCCTCAGACACTGCTGCTCCAACATTTCAATGATGTCTATCCTCTGCTTGTAGACTCTATGTACAGGATAAGTCCTGCTGTGGAACTGCAATCTGTATCAGAGCCCGTCCTGCTGCTTCTCCTGTTACTCATGATTATCTTGTTCCCCACCTGTAAGACTCCTACCATAAGATATAGGAACTGAATTAGGCCATTTGGCCCATCCAGTCTGCTCCTCCATTCGATTATGGCTGATAAATAGTAGATCAGAGGTCCAAGGAACAGAGCACTTCCAAAGTGTTGATAACTTCATAAAAATGTGCAAGGTCAACTCTCACCTCAGTGCATTTCTCTCATCATAGCTCCAGCTGCCTCAGTTACCACAATCTTCTCACTTTGCTTTCACTAGTGAGTTTTAAACTTGGGAAACCCAGGAAGCCAAACACAGGCAAATATTGTTTAGTCGAGTGATTAACATATTGAAATTGACAATCGAAATGTTAATTGTCCCTCATACACAAACAGCCTAACACACTGGTATATATGAAAGTTGGTGAATTGAAACAGAATTATCCACTGCACTCAATTCTTTTCTCAATTTCACTCTCTATCCGCAACAAAACCCATTAAAGCTGACAAAATAAAAGTTATTCCAATTTTGGCAAACAATATGAATGTAAGGCACTCGTGGTCAGGTATAGCAGGAGAAGGAAGAGACAATAAAAGTTTTCATTGGTTTCCCTCAATAAAGCGGCAAAGTGTTTTCATCAATTTTCCACACCAAGCTTTCTGAATCAATCTCCGAGCTGCCCTGTATTATGGCTAGTTCTGTGACTTGAGCAGATGAGTCTATTAAAACACCCAAAGTTATGTCACTTATTCCTCTCGTTCTCTCATCCTGATCTACATTCAGATGCATCCTCTAGATAACTTCATAGTAACACATGTAGATGTGAATTACTGCAAAGTATTGCAAGTCAACTCATCAACCTGGAGTTATTTGACTCTAGCTTTTAAAAAAATCCCTCATAACTTGACAATCATACATAGTTGAATATGCAAACCAAATAAAAATTGAAGTCTTAATCTTTACTAGGTTTAGACGTAAAGGATGTGTGATGAGGGTCACACAGTCTAGACTTAAAGCCACTACTTCTCATTGCATGACAGTTTTAAATAGAAATACGGGAACATATTCAACAAAATGCAGCAAGCGATACTGAGATGGAGGTATGCTGAGTTGAGTCAATGTGAGTGCAGTTTACTGAAAGGGAAGTGTTTGGTGCCCCTTTGTATTCTCTTCTGGTTTGGAAATAGATTCTGAAGTTTTCGGAAAAGCTGCTCATTTGCAATTATTTCCTGATTCGCCTTTGTTTTTAAGTTCCTGATTTAATATGATGCATCGGTGTCAGGATCTTTGAAAACTAGTCAGTGACTAAGATGTTCCAAAAGAAATGATACTACATAAACTAATTTAATTGTACAGTTGCTCACTAGAAGTCAATCTTTCTTTATCCTGTTTTACTTTAGTAGAAGCCATTTAAGAATTAGGAAGGAAATTCAAAAATCGTTTTATAGCAATTGCAACACACTCCCAAAAATAAATGTTTCCAAACATGAAAGAATCATTTTGGATGGATTTCACAAACAATTTGCATAGAGCTAAACTGTTAATGACATAACCATACAAAAGCGAAAAACAAAATTGCCAAGATGCAAATCTCTGAGAACAAAGCCCTCAGGAGTGGGGCTCTACCCTGTGCAACAGCAACAAGTTTCAATAATCTCTTTAAAGTAATAAAACATTCCAAGGTACTTCACAGTTTCATACATTGGTTTTACACATTCAGCAGAGATATGTGAATGGGTTAGAAGATTTTAAACAGTGTCTTAAAGAAGGAGAGGGTGGTAGAGAGACAAAGATGTTAGGTAGAAAATTCTAGAGATTTGTTTTTGGGCATCTGAAAGCATAGCCATCAACAATGGAGCCAATTAAAACAATCATGGATGAAGAGGAGGCCAGAATTGGAGGAAAACAGACCGTCCAAATAATTGTTGAGCTAAAGGAAGCTACAAGAATAAGGAAAGGTGCGGCCATGAAGGGAATTGAATGCAACTAAGAGAACTTTAAAATTAAGGTGTGGCCAGACTGGTGTCTAAGTTATACCCTGGAACAAAAACTCAAGCAAGTTGTATCTGCAATGTACTGTCATCCCAAACACTGGGATCATGGTTTCGCTTCTGTGATGTTTCTAATGGTTCATTCTACAGTGAGTTTGGGCAGTATCACCTATAATACAATTTAGTTGTCATAAGCCTGCAGTATAACATTGCATTAGTTAACTTTATAATTGCATTCACAGAGGCTATGGGGTAATTGGGTTACGAAATAGTGTCACACTTTTGCATTGAGAAATCTTCCTCTGGAAGAAAGAAGATATAGCGTGCATCTGATCACTCTATATCCAATCTGGATGTGCTTGATGCTGATAACAAATGTTCTAAATGTATCAGTATTCATTTCTATTGCATTAGCCAGCAAAGAATTGCAGAACCTCAATTTGTTTTAATAAACTATTGAATTTCTGGTGATTTGCTCATCATAATTCAGGTAATAATACTATTTAATAATATCAGGAGATTAATGCCATGAAATGTGCAATGTTACATTGCTGTTAATGTGTAAGAGTGTAAATTTGGCCCATTCGTTTTAATTGCAGTTATATTCACAGAATCACAGAATTATTATAGTGCAGAGGAGGCTATTCAGCCTGTTGTATCTGCATTAGGCTTGATGCAAAATGCTCAATAATCCTGCAAGGGTGAAATCAAATAAGTAATCTGGTCATGCATAGAATGAAATGGTTTTACAATGTGAACACATTGAAGTCATTTTGAATTCCTCTTGGGAGTTTTTAAAGGTAAGCTGGGTCTTTGGATACTGTGAATACTTTGTATCGAAGTACAAAGAGCAACTCACTTAGTGTCAT
Organism: Chiloscyllium plagiosum; assembly: GCF_037043375.1. Classification (NCBI taxonomy): domain Eukaryota; kingdom Metazoa; phylum Chordata; class Chondrichthyes; order Orectolobiformes; family Hemiscylliidae; genus Chiloscyllium; species Chiloscyllium plagiosum. The sequence goes on along the minus strand of NW_028270149.1, from coordinate 31,667,317 downwards.
TCTCCTGCCTTCCCTCCATAACATTGATTGTTGCGCCTTTTCAGGTAACAGTCTAATTCCCTCTTGAATGCTTCAAGTGAACCTGCCTCCACCACATTGTCAAGCACATTCCAAATATTTAACCACTCACTGTGCAAAAAAAAGCTTATTCCCTATCACTTTTGTTTCTTTTGCCATTTACATTAAATCTGTACCCTCTTGTTCTTGATCCTTTCACAAGTGAGAACAATTTCTCCCCATCTAATTTGTCCAGATCCTTCATGATATTAAGTACCTCTAGCTATATGCATCTCAGTCTTAGTAAAGATACATATGCTATATTGTAAGTGGAGAGAGGTCCCATGGCGAGTAGATACTTGCAAATGTTTGGTTTGCAAAACCAACTTTAAATTACTGCCCAACTTGCACTTTAAAGAGTCAAATATTTATCACGCTCATAATGAATAAAATCTTGCTGATGCACAATAGGTGCATTGGGCCTTTCTCTGGATGAATACTTAGGATCATTATCAGCATGAATGGTAATCCAATATTATCAAGATAGAATTATTTGCCATGCATGGTTTCGATACAAAGTATTCACAGTATCCAAAGACCCGAGCTTACCTTTAAAAACTCCCAAGAGGAATTCAAAATGACTTCAATGTGTTCACATTGTAAAACCATTTCATTCTATGCATGACCAGATTACTTATTTGATTTCACCCTTGCAGGATTAATGAGCATTTTGCATCAAGCCTAAAGAAAGAATTTTATAGTTTACAATACATCTGTTGTGACCTTCGCCATCTTTCCTTAGAATAGCGAGCACCCAAATGACTTAGCAGTGTGCTGTTCTTGTAGATGTGAGGTGATGAAAAACAGGTTGGCAGTTTTAAAATGAATCAAATACATTCCACAATGGACAGATTTATGTATGAAGTAAATGTGCTCAGTACAGATCTACAGAATTCCAAACCCAGGGACAGCATAAAATAAGTCCAATATGTCATGAATTGTCTGGAAAAAAAATGGAATGATATTGTTTCATTGGGAATATGATTTTGGATTCTATTGTTGCTAACTGTAACTGAAAATGGCTGAATTGTGGGAATAATGGAACTGGTATCCTAAGAGGAGTATTGGGCATTGCGAGAACCCCAAATGTCTTCACCATAACTCCTTGACAAGAAACTTTTCCACCTATTCTATGCCTAGGAATGCAAACATTGGCTTGCTGAACTGTCCCGCATTAATAGGCTCAGGTTAAATCAGCATTTACATTACTACCTTCCATCAGAATGTGTCCAAGCTACCAAGTAACCGAATTAACTTCTTCTAGTCAAACTATCAAATAAGATGTCAAACTACAGTCATAAACTAACAATAATTTATTAGCACTAAATTTATCAGCCCTCACAGTTAGCAGTAACTAGCCTTAAACATTAATATGTAAATAATGAGTAGATATGGTTCATTTATGAAAAAAAGAGAAACACAAACTGAGCATTAACTGTTTTCTGATAATAATGTCATATTTGCAATCCATGGTACAGATTAAAATGCATTGGTAAAGTACTTTAAAGTTAGAAGGCTGAAAATTAATGTTAGATAGCTGGCCCTAAATTACAACAGTGATGACACTTCCAAAATAATTCATAATTTCTAAAGTGTGTTGAGACATCCAATGTTGAAAAATGTTTTATAAATGCAAGTTTTCCTCTTCTTTTAGTTAACTAAATAAAATTAATTTGCTTGTAGTTAGCAATGTTTCAGGACTCACACACCCCCAACCTCAAAGTCCACTGTAGAGTTTGGCTTTTATAGTACTAACCAGCTTACAGAAGGCCAAGTTAGACAGATTGTTGATATGCAATGGACTTGAAGGTAATGAGGAGCAGTCAGTAAAGTGGAGCTGAGGCCAAATCAGATCAGTCATGATCTCCTTCAATAACAGAGTTAAGGCTCCTGGTGCTAACTGCTCTATTTCTGATCCTAATTCTAACATAAAATACTCTTACATTACTACAACTTGGTTGACAGCCTTCATGACCTCTAAGTCAATATGCTTCATTTGATTTGATTTATTGTTGTCACAAGTATCGACATTCAGTAAAAAGTTTTGTTTTGCATGCAATACATGCAGATCATAATATACAAGGACATACAGATCATAGGGTGATTGAACAGAGTTATGGCTGTGTAGGAGGTGTACAAAAGCATTTGAAATCTGAGATGTCCATTTAGCAGTCTAATAACTACAAGGAAGAGACCATTCTTGAACCCATTGGCACGTGTGTTTAAGCTTTTGTGTTTTCTGCCTTTCAGAAGAGGTTGAAGAAATTATAACCAGGGTGGGAGGGATGTTTAATGATGTTGCTGCTTTTCCACAGCAATGAGAAGTATAGATGGAGTCAATGAATGGGAAGTTGGCTTACTTGATGTTCTGGGCTGTGTTCACAACTCTCTGTAGCTTCTTATAATCCTGGGCAGAGCAGTTGCCATACCAACCTGTGATGCATCCAAATAAAATACTTTCTATGGTGCATCTGTGAATGTTGGTGAGGGTCCTTATGGACATGTCAAATTTCCGTAGCGTCCTGAGGAAGAAGAGGCATTGTTGTACCTTCTTGACTGTTGCATCTACATGGGTGGTCCAGGACAGATTGTTGGTTATTATAATTCCCAGGAACTTGACACTGTCAACCCTCTCCACCTTAGCTCTGTTGATGTAGATAGGGCATGTCCTCCACCTTTCTTCCTGTCGTCGACGATCAGCTCTTTAGTTTTGCTGACATTGAGGGAGAGATTGTTATCTTTGCAGCACAATACCAAGCAATCTATTTCCTTCCTGTATTCTGTCTCGACATTGTTTGATATCCGGCCTACAACGTGGTGTCACCAGCAAACTTTTAGATGGCATTCAGATGAAGTTTGGATGAAACTAGACATGTTAAATCACTCAGTTAGCTTTTAGCTTTGGTCTTTTCTTACAAAGAGATCATGCATCCAAACATCTTTATTTTCTCAATAATCAGGGCTTATGGTTTTGATTGTTTGTTTTGTCAATGGGAAGGAATATAGTGTTTGCATAAATCATCACGTTTAAACTGGCATTAATCCTTTCTCAGTGTTTTGGGTTCTCACGTATTTTGAGGTCACAATTATGATCGATTTTTGGGCAGTTCTCCTACAAGTGAAAGGAGAAGAGTTTAATTTTTGCAGCTCAGCTGTTTGTTTCTTTTTTTCTAATCAACCTGACACTCAGCAGCCTGAAGAATATGAATGTTCCAGAGTGGCAGGTTTAATGTTGAATAAATGACAATTTAGCACAGTACTGAAAGAAAATGCATGACTTGCATTTACATTTAATCTTTTGCAAATTTCTAAGATATTATAAAATACTTTACTGCCGTAATGAAGAACACATAACTGACAATATGTATACAGCAAACTCTCACAAACAGTTTTGTTTTAATGACCACATAATGTCTCCTGGGTGATGATTAAGGATAAATGTTGACCAAGACACAGGAGATAGCTCTCCCTTGTTTTTCTTCAAAATAGTGTTATAGGATCTTTAAAATCCATTTGAGGAGGCAGGTAGAGCCTCAGTTTAACACCTTAACTGAAGGAAGGTACATCTGACATTGCAGTACTCCCTTATTATTATTGATGTGCCAATTTGGATTTTGTGATCATGCCCTGGAGTGCAATTGTGACCCACAACACAGTGCTCCCACTGACCTCACTAAGAGCAGAATTTAGATAGACTATTTTAGAAAGGTCTGCTCTTCATTAGTAGACAGAGAAACGAGTCATCCCATCAGACTGAATGTACATTTCAATCCAAGACCCAGATTTGAAAGGAAATTGCAGTTCAAGAACTGTATAGGTCAAAGCAAGAAAAAACATTGGGGAAGCACAATTAGACACTAATAGATTATTAAAATATGCTGTAACTTACTTCAACCTTTATTGTTTTATGACCACAAGACGTAGCCAGAGAAGTTGGCCATTCTGACCATCGAGTCTGTTCAACCATTTAATAAGATCATGCCTCTTCTGATAATTCTCAGCTCCACTTTCCTAACTTTTCCCTGTAAACCTTGATTCTCTTATTTTAATCAGTCTATCGCCTCCTTGAATATATTTAATGACCTAGCCTTGACATCCTTCTGCAGTAAATAATTCCACAGATTCATTATCTTCAGAGAAGAAACTCATCCTCATTTCTGTCTTAAATAGATGCACCCTTACCCCATGCTCAATTCTATTCAGTTATGTGTGCTTTCTTTTACGATATATAACCAAGTGTAAAATGTCAGCACAACATGGAATTGCTAACCAGCAGAATTGGTTCCAAATGAGCCAGTTTATACTCATCGATTTCAGGTATAATTTGAGCATACCGTCTTCTCAGTAACTGTCGTAAGCTGATTGTTGTAATTCGCCGAGATTATCCTGCCAAATTTCTGTAGAGGGAAATGGATGTATTAGTCAAATTTGCGGATGTCACAAAAATAGATGGAAAATCAAATGATCAGGATAACACAGAGTCTCAAGAGGGATATAGGCATGATTAGCGAGTGCACAATGATTGTCATAACAGATGGACATAATGTGGCAAAGTAGAAGGAAGAATTGAAGAGCGGAATATTATGGAAATTGAGAAAGACTGAAGAAAGCTGACAGATTTGGGAGTCCTTGTGTAGAACTCACAAAAAATAGCATCCACATTCAGCAGGTAATGGGAAAGGCATGTGGAATATTGGCCGATATTCCAAAGAGAATGCAGTACGAAAATAGTCAAGTCTTGTTCAAATTAGCTAACACAAGACACGAGTTAGCTCTCAGATAGTGTCCTGTTCACAGGTCCCCTTATCTAAGGAAAGATGTATTGGAATTGAAGGCAGTCCAGAGAAGGTTCACTGGATGATCTCAGGCATGAAGGGATTTTCTTATGAGGAGAGGTTGAGCAGATTGGGCTTGCACTAGCAAAGAAGAATGAAAGGTGACCTTATTGAAACATGCAAGATTCTTAGGGAGTGTGACAGGGTCAATGCTAAGAGGTTGTCTCCCCTTGTGGGAGAGTCTAGGACCAGAGAGCATCATCTCAGACTAAAGGGTCACCCATTTAAATCAAGATCACAAGGAATTTCTTCAATCAGAAATGAGTGAATCTGTGGAATTCTTACCACAGATAGCATCGGGCTGTAGAGGTTGTATCATTAAATATATTTAGGGCTGAGATAAATTTTTACTTGGTAAGGGAATCAAGCAGAAAAGGCAAGAAAGTGGAGCTGGGGATTATCAGATCAGCCATAATCTTACTGAATGGCAGTGCTGAATAGCCAAATGGCCTCCTTCTGCTTTTCTGTCATATAGCCAGAGAGTAAAGCAGGTTGAACTGAAAATGACATGAAGCAATTACATCACAGTTGATTTATCCATTCAGCTGCAAATTTCATATCTCAAATTTTATTCTCGCTCCAATGGAGCAGAACTGCACAGAAATGAGGATGTGTATAGTACAAATCACAAAGAAATATTATGGCAATTTTCTCACCAGGAAAGCAGCAAAATTTTGTATGGTAATATATGTCATGAAAGGGCCATTAGGGTGCAGCAGTGGTGTCCCTCCCTCTGAGCTAGAAGGTCTAGATTGAAGTCCCACCTGAACTTTGTTATATTACATCTGATCAGGTTAATTTACAACATTTACATCTCAAAGCACTTCACAGGAGCATTGAGAAAAATTTTATATCGCGCTATTTAAGTAGTAATGAAAATCCTTCAAATTTATGAGGACTTATGAAAATTGATTCAATTGAGGTATTAAAGAGAAATGGGAAGAAAGATGAAATACAAATAAAGAAACAAATAATAGTAGCCTATGCTATTTGATGATATTTCATTTTGCAAGATTTGTCGCAAAAACTCTGATGCTTCATCAAGATTATGGCTGATGAGAAAGTGGAAAAAGTATGTTACATTGATAAACAATAACAAGTGTGTAATTATTTTGTTAGGTCAGCGTAATTATATTAAAGCAATTGGTGTTCCTTGCCTTTCAACCACTTCCTTATCCCAGAACCGCACATTTTGTAACTTTAGCAAGTTAAGGGGCATTCAAGATTATGCTCCAACACAAGTTTGAACATTCTAAAAGTGACAGCGTTTGGAAAAAAAATCTGTACCCCATGAGTCACTATTTTGTGACTACAGGGGAATTTCGATTATCTGAACGAGATGGGCGGGCACTATTTTGTTCGGATAATTGATTATTCAGTTAATTGATGAAATGCCTTACCTCTGGAGCTTGGAGTTTTTAAAGTCTGCTCCCCATTCAGGAGACTAGCAGCAGCACATCACATGTGAGATTCCACCCTCAACATCAGCCCCCAGCCCCCAACACCCTCTCCTTCCTGCTCCACAGCAACACCGCTCACCACCCCCAACCCCGTGCAACACCAGCCCCCAACACCAACACCGCCCCCTGACCCCAACACTGCCCCCTACCAACAACCCCGTGCAACACTGCCCCCTGACCCCAACACCACCCCTGCACTGCCGCTCCCATGCAACAACGCCCCGAACCCAACCCCACCCCCAATCCCATCCAAAACTGCCCCCAACCCCAACACCACCCCCCCGCTCCTGTGCAACACCGCCCCCCTGACCCCAACACCACCTCCATCAACCCGGTCCCGTGCAACACCGCCCCGAACCCAACCCCGCTCCCAGCCTCCAACCCTGCCCTGCCCCCAATCCCGCCCAACCCCATCCCTGCCCCCAACACTACCCCCACCTGCCCCCTAACCCCGTACACACCAGTCCTCTCTCCAGGGCAGCTGGACTGTACACCAACACGACTGCTGCAGTTGCCATTGTGAAGTAAGTCTCCAAGTAGTGTGCACACACATACACACACACACAACTTTTTATTGCGACTTTTGGACAGGTTCTGTACAGGACAATGTTGGAGAGATTATCTGGGGAAGAAGGGGTTTAGGTAACTCCTCTGTGTAGAACTCCAGGGAAAGTGTGGGAAGAGAGAGACGGCGGGCAGTCAGTCATTTGGAGGCGGTGCCCTGTGTGAGGCTGTCTGTCAACATGGCACCGATTGTTAAAGTTCACTTGAGAATGTAACTTTAAGAAAGTTCTGGAATTTACATATAAAAGAACTGAAACCAACATGCCCGTTCCAAAAGATGAGACTTAACAACAATCCAGGTCTTTTTCAATATATAATTTCAGTTAAATTACACAGTAAACTTTGCTATAAATTCTGTGTCCTACGATCTTAGACTCCACAACCACGTGATGAAGGAGCAGCGCTCAGAAAACTAGTGCTTCCAAATAAACCTGTTGGACTATAACCTGATGTTGTATGATTTTTAACTAATTTCATCTCAGTTTGGTTTCCATGAGCAAATAACAGCTGAAAATTTCCTCTCAGTTGCAGCTTGTGGAAAAAACCTGCATGGTACTCATAGAGCCTTGCTACAGAAAGAAATGAAAAGAGTTAACTTGGAAAGCTGTGGGAAAGCAGTCGGTATTTGCTAGTCCCCTGAATCAGGAGTGGAGATATTGAGAGTTGCAAGATCTGAAAAGAAATGGTGGTGTCTCGAATAGTCAAAAGAGACCCCAATAAAATCTGGCCCTAGAGGATCACTGGAACACTAAGGAAAATCAATGTGAATTCCAGGCTTACTTTGAGTTTGGCCCAGGAAAACTCAATGAACTTTCAAGATATCTCTTGTGGCACATTGGGTGGGGGAGTAGTTAAAAAAAAACTAGGTTTCTAGCATATGCCTTTGCAAGCTGCAGTATTAAGTTAAGCTTGCTTTGTATAATTTCTCTTTATACACAACAAAGTTTGTCTTTGTTTCAAAAAGATGAAACCTTGAGAGGTGATTCCATAAGTTTGACTGATAGATGTTTGGATTTCTTTTTTGAATGTTAGCAGGCCCTTACAAAATCATAACAGTACACAACTTTCTTCACGCATGTTTCTGATTAAACATAAGGGAATAGTTCTTTCTATATCTAATATTCTGTAAAAGAAACACAAATTCTCAGAACAAGTGCAAATTCTCAAAATCATTAAAAGTGCCTATGGCTTATCTGTGAAGTAAATTATGTGCCACCGAAATCATTGAATACCAAGCTATGTTCAGCTATACCCTCAACCAGTTTTCTCTGGAATTAAGTTGAAATAACTATCACCAATCAATCATGGTTGGTAAGGAGGAAGAAAACATTCTTTCTACAAATGCCAACCTGTCAAATTAGAATATAGCACATTTACTAATTTCACTCATTTTTCCATAAAAGTTTTTTCAGTTATAGTTCTGTCAAATATATCACACGTGGATGTTTAAATTGAGTAAAATAATTAAAGGCTGATTACATTTTTGTGTTGGTGAAGAAGCTTTTTTTTGTTAATGTCATGTTAACTTCACTGTCTAATCCATGAATTTCCGTGTTTGAAAACAAAGAAGGTCATGAAGATATTCTAAGGAGATCAACTAAGAGCTGAACTTGACTGGGTTACTCACTTTTATTCTGGATTAGTGGTGCTGGAAGAGCACAGCAGTTCAGGCAGCATCCAAGGAGCTTCGAAATCGACGTTTCAGGCCAAAGCCCTTCATCAGGAATAAAGGCAGTGAGCCTGAAGCATGGAGAGATAAGCTAGAGGAGGGTGGGGGTGGGGAGAAAGTAGCATAGAGTACAATAGGTGAGTGGGGGAGGAGATGAAGGTGATAGGTCAGAGAGGAGGGTGGAGTGGATAGTTGGAAAAGAAGATAGGCAGGTAGGGCAAGTCATGGTGACAGTGCTGAGCTGGAAGTTTGAAACTAGAGTGAGGTGGGGGAAGGGGAAATGAGGAAACTGTTGAAGTCCACATTGATGCCCTGGGGTTGAAGTGTTCTGAGGCGGAAGATGAGGCGTTCTTCCTCCAGGCGTCTGGTGGTGAGGGAGCGGCGGTGAAGGAAGCCCAGGACCTCCATGTCCTCGGCAGAGTGGGAGGGGGAGTTGAAATGTTGGGCCACAGGGCAGTGTGGTTGATTGGTGCGGGTGTCCCAGAGATGTTCCCTAAAGCGCTCTGCTAGGAGGTGTCCAGTCTTCCTAATGTAGAGGAGGCCGCATCGGGAGCAACGGATACAATAAATGATATTAGTGGATGTGCAGGTAAAACTTTGATGGATGTGGAAGGCTCCTTTAGGGCCTTGGATGGAAGTGAGGGAGGAGGTGTGGGCGTAGGTTTTGCAGTTCCTGCGGTGGCAGGGGAAGGTGCCAGGAAGGGAAGGTGGGTTGTTAGGGGGCGTGGACCTGACCAGGTAGTCACAGAGGGAATGGTCTTTGCAGAAGGCGGAAAGGGTGGGGAGGGAAATATATCCCTGGTGGTGGGGTCTTTTTGGAGGTGGCGGAAATGTAGGCGGATGATTTGGTTTATGCGAAAGTTGGTAGAGTGGAAGGTGAGCACCAGGGGCGTTCTGTCCTTGTTACAGTTGGAGGGGTGGGGTCTGAGGGTGGAGGTGAAGGATGTGGACGAGATGCATTGGAGGGCATCTTTAACCACGTGGGAAGGGAAATTGCGTTCTCTAAAGAAGGAGGCCATCTGGTGTGTTCTGTGGTGAAACTAGTCCTCCTGGGAGCAGATACGGCGGAGGTGGAGGAATTGGAAATACAGGATGGCATTTTTGCAAGAGTTAGGGTGGGAAGAGGTGTAATCCAGGTAGCTGTGGGAGTCGGTGGGTTTGTAAAAAATGTCAGTGTCAAGTCGGTCGTCATTAACGGAGATGGAGAGGTCCAGGAAGGGGAGGGAGGTGTCAGAGATGGTCCAGGTAAATTTAAGGTCAGGGTGGAATGTGTTGGTGAAGTTGATGAATTGCTCAACCTCCTCGCGAAAGCATGAGGTGGCGCCAATGTAGTCATCAATGTAGTGGAGGAAGAGGTGTGGAGTGGTGCCAGTGTAATTATGGAAGATCGACTGTTCTATGTAGCCAACAAAGAGACAGGCATATCTGGGGCCCATACATGTGCCCATGGCTATCCCTTTGGTCTGGAGGAAGTGGGAGGATTCGCAGGAGAAATTGTGAAGGGTGAGGACCAGTTCGGCCAAACGAATGAGAGTGTCGGTGGAAGTGTACTGTTGGGGACATCGGGAGAGGAAAAAACGGAGGGCTTGGAGGCCCTGGTCATAGTGGATGAAGGTGTAGAGGGTTTGGATATCCATGGTGATGATGAGGTGTTGGGGGCCGGGGAAACGGAAGTCTTGGAGGAGGTGGAGGGCGTGGGTGGTGTCTCGTACGTATGTGGGGAGTTCCTGGACTAGGGAGGATAGGACAGTGTCGAGGTAGGTAAAGATGAGTTCAGTGGGGCAGGAGCATGCTGAGACAATGGGTCGGCCAGGGTGGTCAGGCTTATGGATCTTCCGCAAAGACCATTCCCTCCGTGACTACTTGGTCAGGTCCACGGCCCCCTACAACCCACCCTCCAGTCCTGGCATCTTCCCCTGCCACCGCAGGAACTGCAAAACCTGTGCCCACACCTCCTCCCTCACCTCCATCCAAGGCCCTAAAGGAGCCTGACACATCCATCAAAGCTTTACCTGCACATCCACTAATATTAGTTATTGTATCCATTGCTCCCGATGCGGCGTCCTCTACATTGGGGAGACTGGACGCCACCTAGCAGAGCACTTTAGGGAGCATCTCTGGGACACCCGCACCAATCAACCACACTGCCCTGTGGCCCAACATTTCAACTCCCCCTCCCATTCTGTCGAGGACATGGAGGTCCTGGGCCTCCTTCACCGCCGCTCCCTCACCACCAGACGCCTGGAGGAAGAATGCCTCATCTTTCGCCTCAGAACACTTCAACCCCAGGGCATCAATGTGGACTTCAACAGTTTCCTCATTTCCCCTTCCCCCACCTTACCCTAGTTCCAAACTTCCAACTCAGCACTGTCCCCATGACTTGTCCTACCTGCCTATCTTCTTTTCCATCTATCCACTCCACCCTCCTATCTGACCTATCACCTTCATCCCCTCCCCCACTCACCTATTATACTCTATGCTACTTTCTCCCCACCCCCACCCACCTCTAGCTTATCTCTCCACGCTTCAGGCTCTCTGCCTTTATTCCTGATGAAGGGCTTTTGCCCAAATCGTCGATTTTACTGCTCCTCGGATGCTGCCTGAACTGTTGTGCTCTTTCAGCACCACTAATCCAGAATCTGGTTTCCAGCATCTACAGTCATTGTTTTTACCTACTCACTTTTATTCTGTCAAGCATAACTGTGGTACATTTCTCTGTCAATGACTGAGGGGGCAACCCATGCCTGTATAGTACATAGATTGTTACAGAACTGTACCATCTCCTGTAAGGAGACCAGAGTCAAATTCCACAGCATGGATGACATTTCCAGGGGCAACCAAACCTTCCTCAATTGTCTGCTTCCTTTCAACATAGCTCCAGATATGTCAGACATGTGACTGATGCATTGCTCAATAGGGTCAGTACTTACAACTCCCTTCCCACCAAATATAAATTGTACTGTAGCATGACACATCTGCTCACACTGTTGTATTTCAAAAACTGCAGAAACAATACCATCTCCATCTACCTACTCATCTTGCTACCCTGTGATCTTTCTCATGTCAGTCACTCAACTTGGTGCAATCAGGTGCTGTAGGATTGGCTGTGTCAAGTACCATTAAGACTTCAGTACAATTGTTCCAAATTGTTCCAAATGCAATTTGTAATCGATCTTTACACGCTATTTCATAGCCATGAACCAAGATCATGCTGACCAACCTCCATTCATCAAGAGCTATTACAGCCTGAAAAAAAGAGAGAAGGCATGGGATGGAATTAGGTGCAAGTTATGTCCACTATGCTGATACTTTGATTGGGTGCTGAATTGGTATCTGCTGACTAGCAGTCTATTTGGGCCTTTGCTTAGGTCTTTCACATTCACATACTTCTTGCAATGTATTCTAACTGATTTTTATCCACAAAGGATCTTTTAAATATCAAGAAGGACTCTCTTCTTTATTTCACGTCAAGCATCAATAACTCAAAGACATCATTTGAAAGTATTTTCCATTCCTGAGAAAAAAAATTAACCCCCCTCTCAGTTCTTATATAATGGAACTTATTTCTCAATGTTTATTCATTTGGATTTCAAAAAAATTTTTTTATTACTCAATAAATTGTATTTACTAAAAGGAAAAATCTTCGATATGATTTTTCGCATAACTGCCTTTGCTTCAGAGTATAATCCATTGGGAATCTAATGACCTAGTAGTATTATTGCTGGACTGTTAAGCCCAAATAATGTTCTGCCATAACAGATGGTGGAATTTGTACATAATTTAAAAATCTGGAATTAAGAGTCTAAATGATGACCATGAATCCATTGCCGATTGTTGGAAAAACGCATCTGGTTCACTAACATCCTTTAGGGAAGGAAGGTGCCATCCTTACCTGGTCTAGCCTACATTTGACTCCAGACCCACAGCAATGTGATTGTATCTTACTGCTGTCTGGGCAATTAGGGACGGGCAATAACTGCTGGCCTAACCAGTGATGTCCCCATCCCATGAATGAATAAAAAACATAATTTTAGCAATTTCAGACTGGTACAAATATTAATTTTTAATACAAACAGTTGATGCTAAGCACTCTGAGCACAAAACGTGAATTTGAAGATAGATACGAGTGGGAGACAGGACTACAACACTTTACATATTCCCTGACAACACAATTCACTTTTGGGAACACAGGATTAACCCCCCTCTCAGTTCTTATATAATGGAACTTATTTCTCAATGTTTATTCATTTGGATTTCAGAATAATTTTTTTATTACTCAATAAATTGTATTTACTAAAAGGAAAAATCTTCGATATGATTTTTCGCATAACTGCCTTTGCTTCAGAGTATAATCCATTGGGAATCTAATGACCTAGTAGTATTTTTGCTGGACTGTTAAGCCCAAGTAATGTTCTGCCATAACAGATGGTGGAATTTGTACTTAATTTAAAAATCTGGAATTAAGAGTCTAAATGATGACCATGAATCCATTGCCGATTGTTGGAAAAACGCATCTGGTTCACTAACATCCTTTAGGGAAGGAAGGTGCCATCCTTACCTGGTCTAGCCTACATTTGACTCCAGACCCACAGCAATGTGATTGTATCTTACTGCTGTCTGGGCAATTAGGGACGGGCAATAACTGCTGGCCTAACCAGTGATGTCCCCATCCCATGAATGAATAAAAAACATAATTTTAGCAATTTCAGACTGGTACAAATATTGATTTTTAATACAAACAGTTGATGCTAAGCACTCTGAGCACAAAACATGAATTTGAAGATAGATACGAGTGGGAGACAGGACTACAACACTTTACATATTCCCTGACAACACAATTCACTTTTGGGAACACAGGATTATATTATTTAGAGCAATTCCAAGGTGCAGAACATTCAAAGTTGTTAAAATACTGAATAGTTTTGTTCACTGTGAATCTGTGTGTTCTACTGTATTTAATATTGGCAACATTGTGCAATCACTTTTCTTGCTTCTGCACTTCCTATCAAACTCCATGCATGGCCTGTCAAGTTTACTTTTGAATTCAAAGCTATAATTTTATGAACACATTTACTGTGGAAAGAAAAAAAATGCGATGAGTAGTTTAAATTACCATCAATAATGAAGCTGAGGGAATCAGTTTAGTTCAGTTGGCAGGATTGTAGGTTTACAGAGCAGTAGGTTGCTAACAGTGTGGGTTCAATTCCTGTCACTAGTTTGAGGTTACTGTGAAGGACTGTCCTTCTCAATCTCTTCCCTCACCTGATGTCTGGTGGCCCTCAGATTAAATCACCACCGGCTGCTTCTCTCTCAAATGACAGAGCAGCCTCAATGGTCAGGTAAGACTATGGCAACACAACAACATATTGGAAGATCTAACTTTTCCATACTTGTGTTATTTAAACTAACCACTCTCACTCAGCATGGGTAAAAGACAAAACCTACTTTAAAATCTCAGAAAAGTGTGCTTAATAAATAAGCTGATGACTTGCAGTTACAACTATCGATATATCCTCTCTCTAACATACTGTTGCCTGGATCACCCCTGGTTGTTGCCTATGTGGTGTCATTTTGGTCCTTGACTGATTGCAGAGGAACCTCAATTATTTGAACACCAGTTATCCGAACATCGGATTATCTGAAGGAGATCTCGAGGTCCCGATAGAAACATTACATCAAAGACGTGTTTCCGACAATAGACAATAGACAATAGACAATAGGTGCAGGAGTAGCCCATTCTGCCCTTTGAGCCTGCACCACCATTCAATATGATTATGGCTGATCATCCTTAATCAGTATCCTGTTCCTGCCTTATCTCCATAACCCTTGATTCCACTATCCTTGAGAGCTCTATCCAACTCTTTCTTAAATGAATCCAGAGACTGGGCCTCCACTGCCCTCTGGGGAAGAGCATCCACACAGCCACCACTCTCTGGGTGAAGAAGTTTCTCCTCATCTCTGTCCTAAATGGTCTACCCCGTATTTTTAAGCTGTGTCCTCTGGTTCAGGACTCACCCATCAGCGGAAACACGTTTCCTGCCTCCAGAGTGTCTAATCCATTAATAATCTTATATGTCTCAATCAAATCCCCTCTCAGTCTTCTAAACTCAAGGGTATACAAGCCCTGTCGCTCCAGTCTTTCAGCGTAAGGTAGTCCCGCCATTCCAGGAATTGACCTAGTGAACTTACGCTGCACTCCCTCAATAGCCAGAATGTCTTTCCTCAAATTTGGAGACCAGAACTGCAAACAATACTCCAGGTGCGGTCTCGCCAGGGCCCTGTACAGCTGCAGAAGAATCTCTTTGCTTCTATACTCAATCCCTCTTGTTATAAAGGCCAGCATGCTATTAGCCTTCTTCACTACCTGCTGTACCTGCATGCTGTACCTTCATTGACTGGTGTACAAGAACACCCAGATCTCTTTGTACTGCCCCTTTACCTAACTTGATTCCATTGAGGTAGTAATCTGCCTTCTTGTTCTTGCCACCAAAGTGGATAACCATACATTTATCCACATTAAACTGCATCTGCCATGCATCTGACCACTTACCTAACCTGTCCAGGTCACCCTGTAATCTCCTAACATTCTCCTCACATTTCACCCTGCCACCCAGCTTAGTATCATCAGCAAATTTGCTAATATTATTACGAATAGCATCTTCTATGTCATTAATATATATATATGTAAAAAGCTGTGGTCCCAGCACTGATCCCTGCGGTACCCCACTGGTCACTGCCTGCCATTCCGAAATGGAGCCGTTTATCACTATTCTTTGTTTCCTATCAGCCAACCAACTTTCAATCCAAGTTATTACTTTGCCCCCAATACCATGCACCCTAATTTTACTCACTAACCTCCTATGTGGGACTTTATCAAAAGCTTTCTGCAAGTCCAGGTACACTACATCTACTGGATCTCTCTCATCCATCTTCAGAGTTACATTCTCAAAAAATTCCAGAAGATTAGTCAAGCATGATTTCCCCTTCATAAATCCATACTGACTCTGACTTATCCTGTTACTACTATCCAGATGTGTCGTAATTTCATCCTTTATAATAGACTCCAGCATCTTTCCCACCACTGAGGTCAGACTAACTGGTCTATAATTTCCTGCTTTCTCTCTCCCACCTTTCTTAAAATGTGGTACAACATTCGCCACCCTCCAATCCGCAGGAACTGATCCTGAATCTATCGAACTCTGGAAAATAATCACCAACGCATCCACGATTTCTCGAGCCACCTCCTTCAGTACCCTGGGATGTGGACCATCAGGCCCCGGGGACTTATCAGCCTTCAGACCTAACAGTCTCTCCAACACCAATTCCTGGCAAATATAAATTCCCTTCAGTTCAGGTCCTTCAGCCACTGTTACCTCAGGGAGATTGCTTGTGTCTTCCCCAGTGAACACAGATCTGAAGTACCAATTCAATTCTTCTGCCATTTCTTTGTTCCCCATAATATATTCCCCTGTTTCTGTCTTCAAGGGCCCAATTTTTGTCTTAACCATCTTTTTGCCTTTCACATACCTAAAAAGCTTTTACTATCCTCCTTTATATTTTTGGCCAGGTTACCTTCGTACCTCATTTTTTCTCTGCGTATTTCCTTCTTAGTAATCCTCTGTTGTTCTTTAAAAGCTTCCCAGTCCTCCGTTTTCCCACTTATCTTTGCTATGTTATACTTTTTCTCTTTTAACTTTATATGTTTCTTAACTTCCCTCGTCAGCCACGGCCACCCATGCCTCGTCCTAGGATCTTTCTTCCTTTTTGGAATGAATTGATCTTGCATCTTCTGCATTATACACAGAAATATCTGCCATTGTTCCTCCACTGTCATCCCTGCTAAGGTATTGCACCATTGAACTTTGGCCAGCCCCTCCTCATAGCTCCATTGTTCCCTTTATTCAACAGAAATATTGTCACTTCCGATTGTACCCTCTCCTTCTCAAATTGCAGATTGAAGCTTATTGTATTATGGTCACTACTTCCCAATGGCTCCTTCACTTCGAGGTCCCTGATCAATTCTGGTTTGTTGCACAACACCAGATCCAGAATTGCCTTCTCGCTGGTAGGCTCCAGCACCAGCTGTTCTAAGAATCCATCTCGAAGACACTCCACAAAGTCTCTTTCTTGAGGTCCAATACCATCCTGATTCTCCCAGTCTACCTGCATGTTGAAATCCCCCATAACAACTGTAGTAACATCTTTGCGACAGTCCAATTTCAGCTCCTGATTCAACTTACATCCGACATCCAGACTACAGTTTGGGGACCTGTAGATAACTCCCAAGAGGGTCTTTTTACCCTTGGAATTTCTCAGCTCTATCCATACTGACTTTACATCCCCTGATTCTAGGTCCCAGTGATCGCGTCTTTTGTTTACAGTGAATAAACTGGCACCATCTCCAAATGACTGACCTCCCGCACTCTCTCTCTGTCCCCACACTTTCCCTGGAGTTCTACAGAGGGGTGTACCCTAAACCCCATCTCTTGGTAACCTCTCCAACATTGTCCTGTACAGGGGAAATGTGGAATGTGTCAAAAAATTGCAGTAAAACATTGTGTGTGTGGCTATGGCTGTGCGTGCATGCGTTATTTGGAGACTTACCCGAAAAAGGCAGCTACAGCAGCAGCAGTCTTGTTGTTGGAATACAATCCGGCTGCCCCAGGAGAGGAGGCCAGGCTGGATGGGGAGGTTAGGTGGCAGTGTTCGACGGGATTGGGAGCGGGCAGTGTTGGAAGGGGTTTCGGGGTCAGGCGGGGGGGGGAGGTGGTGTTGGGCGGGGTTGGGGGTAGGGGGGTTATTGGACGGGGTTGGGGGCGGGAGGGTTGGGTGGGGCGGTGGTGGACAGGGTTGGGGCGGGGGGGCTGTGTTGGATGGGATTGGGGTGCAGGGGTTGGGGCGGGGAGTGGTGTTGGATGGGGTTGGAGTGGGGGCAGGTGGACGGGTGGTATTGGACGAGGTTGGGGGTAGGAGGAGTGGTGTTGGACAGGGTTGGGGGCAAGACAGGCGAGCGGGTGTTGTTGGACAGGGTTGGGGCGGAGGGGTTGGGTACGGGGGGTGGTGTTGGACGGGGTGGGGGTTGGGAGGGCGGTGTCGGACGGGGTTGGAGTGGAGGGGTTGGGTGGGGGGTTGGTGTTGGAAAGGGTTGGGGGCAGGGGTACGGTATTGGACGGGATTGGGGTGCAGGGGTTGGGGGCGGGGAGTGGTGTTGGATGGGGTGGGGGTTGGGAGGGCGATGTTGGACGAGATTGGGGTGCAGGGGTTGGGGCGGGGTGTGGTGTTGGACGGGGTTGGGGGCGGGGGGATGGAGTTGGACCGGATTGGGGTGCAGGAGTTGGGGGCGGGAGCAGGTGGGCGGGTGGTATTGGATGAGGTTGGGGGTAGGGGGAGTGGTGTTGGATGTGGTTAGGGGCGGGGCAGGCGAGCAGGTGGGCTTGCACCGGGTTGGGGCGGAGGAGTGGTGTTGGACGGGATTGGGGTGCATGGGTTGGGGTGGGGTGTGGTGTTGGACGGGGTGGGGGTCGGGAGGGCGGTGTTGGACGGGATTGGGCTGCAGGGGTTGGGGCGGGGTGTGGTGTTGGATGGGGTTGGGGGCAGGGGGATAGTGTTGGACAGGGTTGATGGGCGGAGGGGTTGGGCAGGGGGTTGGTCTTGGAAAGGGTTGGGGGTGGGGGTACGGTGTTGGACGGGAATGGGATGCAGGGGTTGGGGGTGGGGTGTGGTGTTGGACGGGGTTGGGGGCAGGGGGATGGTGTTGGACAGGGTTGGGGCGGAGGGTTTGGGCAGGGGTTGGTGTTGGAAAGGGTTGGGGGCGGGGTACGGTGTTGGACGGGATTGGGATGCAGCGGTTGGGGGCGGGGGGCGTTGTTGGACGGGGTTGGGGGCAGGACGGCGGTGTTGGACAGGATTGGGGTGCAGGGTTGGGGGCGGGGTGTGGTGTTGGACAGGGTTGGGGGCGGGGGGATGGTGTTGGACCGGATTGGGGTGCAGGGGTTGGGGCAGGGGGTGGTGTTGGACAGGGTTGGGGGCGGGGGACGGTGTTGGATGGGATTGGGGTGCAGGGGTTCAGGGCAGGGTGTGGTGTTGGATGGGGTTGGGGGCAGGGGCAGTGTTGACGGGATTGGGGTCCAGGGGTTGGGAGCAGCGGGGCGGTCTTGGATGGGGTTGAGGTGCAGGGGTTGGGGGCGGGGGTCGGTATTGGACATGGTTGGGCAGGGGGCAGGGTTAGATGGGGTTGGGGACGGGGGTGTTGGATGGGGTTGGGGTGCAGGGATTGGGTCGGTGTTGGACGTGGTTGGGGGTGGGAGATGGTGTTGGACAGTGTTGGGGGCAGGGGCAAGCGGATGGGCGGTGTTGGACTTGGTTGGTGGGTGGGGGTGGGCGGGGCCAGGGGCAGGTGGAGGGCGATGCTGGACCTGGATGGGGGGTGGGGCGGGGGGGGCGGGGGCAGGTGGTGGGCTGTGCTGGACCTGGTTGGGGGGTGGGGTGGGGACAGGTGGAGGGCGGTGCTGGACTTGGTTGGGGTATGGGGTGCGCGGGGGGTAGCGCTGGACAGGGTTGGGGGTCAGGGTCTCACGCGATGTGTACTTCTGCAGTCTCCTGAATGGGGAGCAGACTTTAAAAACTCCAAGCCCAGAGGAAAGGCATTTAATCGATTAACCCAATAATCGATTATCCGAACTAAATAGTGCCTGCCCATCTTGTTCGGATAATCGAAGTTCCCCTGTATAATACTTTGTACGTAAAGCTCTAATACAGTAGTAGTGTGAACAATCTAGAAAAGAAGATGAGGTCAAGTCTAGGTACTGTTTGTTTCCACTCCATGAGCTTATGTTGAAGAGCTTCCAGCCTACACAACAGAACGATAATTCACGTATGTGATTACTGAGATCGAGGTGGAATTGTGAAAGGTCCAAAATGGATTTGCCATTTAAAAGGTTAAAAATTTATTTCATAAACTAACGGCAATCCTGCATTGAACTGTTTCAAGAAACATCTGTGATTTTAAAATGTCATAAATTAGTACCTCACAAAACCTTACGGTGTGTTTTGTTCATGTGCTTTTTCTCAAAAAAAGATCATCAGAGTCCATTTGTGGAACCTCATACAGAACATCCTGAAGTGATAAAGTTCAATGGAAGCAGTGAGATTGTGATTCCATGCCGTGTTACAGAACCAAACCTGCAGGTCACCCTGCTGATGGTAAGACACAAACAAAAAAAACCTGTAAGTGCTTCAACAGATCCACACACAAACAAGTTATATAATGTAAAATGTCCTTCCAAGAAATATTATGTAAAAGCTGAAAAGGTTGGAAAGTAAGTCCAACAACACTTTTAAAAAGATTAAAGAATAATAACAAATTGGGTGTGGACTAAATCATTATCTGCCATTCCTCTTTTCAAATCCAGACTGCGTAATTTTGACATTTTCTGATTTTATTCCAGATTTCTAACATTAACTGTTTCTCCATAAATGTAGATTGTTTTGTACCACTTAACATTTTGCTTTATGATCACCCCCAAGTAGTTATCCACTGGGAAAGTAACAACCTTTTTGAAATTATAACATTCCAATATTTGTCCCTGGGAAACACAAAGTTTCATGGTTCATAGTCTGTACTAATTTAACTGAACTCTGAATTGGCAAATGAGATGGGACTATAAATCTGATATGCCACCTCGCCTGAGTCGGGCAAGAGTTTGCATTAAGTTGTCATGCATGCATATATTCACAATGCCTAAGATTTTTCTTAATTTAACTGTCTGAAGGTTGGGAGAAAGTAAGGTGTTGAATAGGCCCCAAAATTCATAGGTATTTGTGAATACTTGTATTAAATACTGGGTCCTGTGGTATTAGTGGAGAACATTCGCTTGCACAATGAATAGTGGGATCCTTCTGCTTCCATGGCTGTATTTTCATAATCTCATTCTATAGCAGGAGAAAGTAACTACAAATCCATCAGCCCAGTGAGTTGTGAAGGAAGTGGATAAAATAATAAGAAAAAATGGGAGCAGCAGATACAGCGAAAGAGATAGAAACTGAATGGACAAAAGAAGAAAAAAATCCATAAACATTATATGGTCATCCTCTGTTGTCTATATCTCAGCTATGGTCTGACAATTTCAGTCAAATTCACTGTTTTATCACAAGCACATAGCTAATAACACTTAAGAGTTGACAACTGTGATTAGAATTGACCTCAATTCCCTTGTCTAGAGGAGGGAACCCTTCCTCCTCTAGGCAATCACCCCAGGTGGATAATGAGGGTGTGAACATGATTGGGCTTCATTGTAATGCTTTCTATAGTCAAGTAGCTTTGTAACACTCACTATCTAAGCTTGTGTACAATGTTGTGGTGGGCTGAATATGCTCATGATGAAATATTCTGACGCGCCATCATCTTTAGGTCTGGAGAAGAGGAAATGCAAACAAAGAGGAGAAATTACAATATAATGCAAACTTTACATTGAGAAAGAATAGATATTTAATATGATAAAATCTCTGATTTTATGCATTGATTATGCAAATAAATTAGTTGTGAATTCTGATTATTTGAAAGCATTGGAAAAGATTGTTGTAGTCCCACGGCTATGTGAACATTTGAAAAATGAGGTGCACCACAATCTCTGTCATACTTTTCAATCCTTTACTGCTCAATCCCTCACTCTGCCAAATTTCTATCAGGTTCCTTCTAAACTTTGCCAACATTTTTCACCTCCAGTGTCTCCTGAGAGACACAAGCTGTTCCATGTATTCACCAACCTCTGAGAGTAACAATGAAATCTCAGCATTGTTCACTTCCTCTTTTCTGAACTTGAATTCAAACTTCTTACAAAGTTTATGATTACAGAAAACAAGGTTTTCAAGCTACCTATAATCCTCTACAATTTTGAATATACTGATAGTTTCCTTTTTTCTCTTCAGATTAGTATTTTTCATTTCTGCACATTCTTTTCAATGCTAAATCAAAATACCAATGCTGACGCCTGTGAGTGTATTCTCCCAAATTATCACATCATTTCAAAAGGGTATAGTGATCAGCATAACACTTCAAGTAACTCTAGACTAGTGTTTGATGAGACATCTTTTGTTTGAAACATTAATTTGAAATCTCACCTACATGTGACGACAAACAAAATTTTATGGCAGCACTTCTTAGTTAACATCCTGCCCTCAAGCAAGACTATCAAAACTAATTAATTGCTTTTTCTTGTAGTTTCTTATGTGTTCATTGGCTGTTCTTTGTATCCACAAATGAAAGTGGTTACTTTTCAAAATATAATCTATTCGCTGTAAGACATGTAGTTGTCCTCAGACACTGAAAGATACTATATAAATGCAAGTTTTTATTTCTTTGCAATGTTAATTATTTCTACACACAGTGCAATAGACCTATAGACAAGATCCTACTATCTGTCCATGTTCTCATCATTTCACTTCTATCCACATTAAATAGAACTTCCCATTTGTCAATGAAAGCTCTTAATCGATCACTGTGAAAAATGATGTCGCAATGATTGATCCCTCTTTCTCTTGAGAAACAATTTTCTCCGATGCAGCTGCATCAGAAGCTTCCCCATTGGGTCAACTCGGTTCATTAAAATTTATAATGTACTTCATTCCCAATTCCACACACTCCACAAGATTTTGAAAACCTGAATCCATCTCAACCAATTGCTTCCCATTCCCTGCACACAAGTCAAACTGATCTCTTGTTATTCCATATTCCTACAAGTAATTCATTATTCCCCCGGTCAGAACTCCTTGTGCTACATGTATCAGCCTCACCCTGTTATATTCCCCAATTTATTGAAATGTTTCCACACCATTCCTGTTTCAAATCATTCCCTAACAATGACCCACCACCTTTCAATTGATTTAATTAGCAACTACATTAATTATCCTATTGCAATCCATGCAGGATTGGTGCCTTTTTTAATGACATCAACAACTCCATCCCACCTAGATATTAATTCTTAGAATTTTTAACATTTCCTTATTTTTTTCCCAGGCATCTGAATAGGGCTTCAAATATTTATTGATGTTGGGAGATAGTTATAGGGGGGAAACTTACTACAATTCTGGCCAAAGTACAGTACTGACATCATAAATGTGCATGAGGTGGAATGGCTGTCTTCTGACCTGTACAGCAAATGACAGAAATTATTTTTAAACGTGATTAATATGTGTCATAATATTTGTTCTTAAACTGCTCTCATTATGTTCTACCTCTTCTGTGGCAGCTTGTATCTGAGTAATTGATACATTTGAGCTGGTTCCCAGGTCCCACTGTCTGAATGCTGCAGAGACAAGCTGTCTGCTTCCTGCTTCGTAAGAGGAAGCGACAGGAGAGTTTTGTAGTCCCATTTACAAACATCCTCCGTCAAGCCTTAAAGTTTTACGAACTTCTATTCCAGGAAAGCAGGAAACTGTGTTTATGTTCTACTGACCTTTTCCTTTTGTGAATATTTCCCAAAGTATTGAGAAGTAATGCCGGTAATATTGCCTGGTGCCCATTCAGCACTGTAAATCACAACAATGAACAAGTGTTGGATATGACTCCCCATCTTTGTAGATTAGCTGACCCCAGCTTGCATAAGAATTAACTCCACCAGAACCAGATAAGTTACATTTTTGTCATCTACTATTGATCATTTTAAAATGGGGGATTTCTGCTGTAAGTTGCTTCTATGAGTGTAATAGAGGAGGATATGATGACACTATAAAGCAGGACATCTCATACCACATCCAACACACCCAACACACACACACACACATATATCTGGAATTAAGAGTCTAATGATCACCTTGAATCCATTGTCGATTGTTGGAGAAACCCATCTGGTTCACTAATGTCCTTTAGAGAAGGAAACTGCCATCTCTGACTCGTCTGGCCTACATGTGACTCCACACCCACAGCAATGTGATTGATAAATAGGTGTGGGCAATAAATACTGGGAGGCCCCGCAACCCATGAATGAAAGAAAAAACACAGGGACCTAATATTCAACGAAGGGCTACAGTTTGACTGAGGTACAGAGGTCTGTTTCTGCTCATAGGCCCCAAGCCTGGAATAACTTTAGGCATAAATAAAGAAAAATGGTCAACCCTGCAAGCCAAATCTAAATCTTCCTCTGAATTCCTATATCTAATTGGAATCCAAATCTAAAACTCCGAATTGAAGTAGCATCCATTTCGTTGAATGTGGATGATGAGGTCATCTAAATAAATTTGGCAGACAACAGAAAATGGCTCAGCCTCCAGAAAAGCTTTCATATGAAAACTACATGGCTTCAGCTCTTCAAAAATAGCTTTTCTCAAAGGTGTGGGGAGGAGGTAAGGAGTAAACAATAGGGAGGGACAGAGCCAAAAGAGAGAGAAGAACAGTCAAAGGAATCAATAATGATCTGGCTGGGAAGGTGAATAACTGTTAATGGGGACTGTTAGTGACTAACAATAGGCAGTGTGTAATGGCAGACTATGTGATAACAAGACTGGTTTGTGGGATAGGGGGCTAGGAAATGGAGGAGTTCAGGCCCTAAGATTAGTGAACTCAATATTGAGTCCAGACAGCTGCAGAGTCCCCAGATAGAAAATGAAGTGTTCTTGCTCCAGCTTGCACAGAGCTTCAATGGAGCACTACAGTATGCCTGAGACAAAAATGTTGGCCAGGGAACAGGGTGGTGTGTTAAAGTGGCAGGCAACTGGAGGCTCAGGGTCTTTTTTGTGGACAGAATGTGGTCACCCAGTCTACGCTTCGTTTCCCCAATATACAGGAGATGACATTGTGAGCAGCGAATGCAGTAGACTAGATTGTGTGAAGTGCAGGTAAAGCATTGTTTTACCTGAAAGGTATGTTTGGGTCCTTGGATACTGAGAAAGGAAGAGGTAAATGGACAGGTATTACACCTTCGGAGGTAACAGGGAAAGGTGCCGTGGGGCTGTGGGGAGCTGCTAGGAATGAAGGAAGAGTGGGCCAGCGGGATGGTCCCTGCAAAAGATAGACAAAGGCGGGGAGGGAACATGTGTCTGGTGATGGCATCTTCCTGGAGGTGGCAAAAATGGTGGCTGATAATCTTCAGGATGAGATGCTGGTTGGATGATAGGTGAAGACAAGGGGGACATTATCGCTGTTGCGGAGTGAAGAGAGGGGGTGATGGCGAAAGTGTGGGAGATGGGTCAGACCCAGTTGAAGGCCCTGACAACAACAGTGCTGGGGACTCCTTGGTTGAAGAAGAAGGTGGACATTTTTGAGACTCCATTGTAAAAGTTGGCCTCATCGGAACATATGCAATGAAGATGGAGGAACTGGGAGAATAGAATGGAATCTTTACAGGAAATAGGTTGCGAAGATGTATAGTCCTGGTAGGTGGCCAATCTATCCCTTGAAATGGAAACAGAGACGTCGAGGAAGGGAAGGGGAACAAGTCAGAGATAGACCAGATGGAAATGAGAGTAAGATTTGAAATTGGAAGCGAAATCAATGAACTTTTTCCAATTCCGGATGAGTGAGGGAAGCAGCAATGATGATATCATCGATATATTGGAGAAAGAGTTGTGGGTGGGAGCCAGAATAGGACTGGAACAAGGAATGTTCCATGTATCCCATGGAGGGATAGGCATAACTTGGGCCCATACGGGTACTCATGGCTACCCCTCTGACCTGAAGAAAATGAGAAGAGTTAAAAGAAAAGTTGTTGAGGGTGAGGATGAGCTCGGCCAAGCGGAGGAGGGTGGTAGTTGGTAGAAATGGTTCAGGCCTTTACTCCAGGAAGAAGTAGAGAGTCCTGAGACAATCCTGGTGGGGGATGGATGTGTAAAGGGATTGCACATCCATGATAAAAAGGAGGCTGCTGGAATCCGCAAACTGAAAATTCTGAAACTGGTGTAGAGCGTCAGAAGAATCATCAACGTACGTGGGCAGGGACTGGACCAGGAGAGAAAAGACTGAGTCTGTCTATCGTTTGTTCCTTCCCCCCTTCCCCCACCGTATCTTCTGCATCTAAACCAACATTTTCCTAGCTACCATCAATTCTGAGGAAGGTCACTGTGCAAAGTGTACCTTTGATTTCTCTTCACGCATTCTCCCACACGTGCTGAGTTTTTCCAGCAACTTCTGATTTTGTTTCTGATTCACAGCATCCGCAGTTCTTTCGGCGTTTAGTTATTCAAAGGTGTGACTGATTTTAATAAACTTGTGAGCTGTTTGTGCGAGAAGAAAGTTAGACCTGTTCCCACACCACGTCTACAAATGAAAACTGAAATAACTCCATAGACGCTAATATCCTGTCACCATGTTTCCCTTTATTTCTGAGTGGAGAGTCCTTCACCTTGATCCAGCTCCCTCAAAAGCCAGTTCTCAGAACGAACAGGATGTCTGACATTCTTCTTTTTATCTGTCAGGCGAGGGCTCCCTAACTGGACCAGATTAACAGCTCCAATCAGGGAACTCATTACCTATGCGGTCCACCAGGCTAACTTTGTTACAACCACTACAACAACCTTTCAAAAGCTCAGTGAATGGATTTATTTTGGTGGGTGGGTTGATATAGATTGCAGTGTTGATAGAAAGCAAGACTGTTTAAGAATCCAGCTCAGCTAATCACTAGTTATTACCCAAGAGATACGAGGTTCAATCTTGCCATGGGACACCCTGCAGTAATTGCCTGTGGCAGGGTTCAAACTGCTAGGCACCACTTACTGCTACCATATTTGGCAGACCCTGTACCTTGCTACAGAAGCTTCAATATTCATGCAAATTGATGTCCTCTGATACGCATAAGCACCAATTGTACTTTAGAAGGATGACTAGGTGATGAAGTGGAAGATGCTCAGAAACTGTGAGTAATAAATTATTTTCCTGGGGTCAGAAAGAGCAAATCAAATCTCCCCTTTGATTCTAATTTCCTGTTGGCTGATTCAGCCTATGAGCCAGATAAATGAACTGAAAAGTGTTAGCCATGTGGAGCATGCAGTCACCAGTGGCAGAATAGTGAGTTCCATTTTGTCAGACTCATTCAAATAATTCATTATGCAGTTGATGCAATTTTCTTCCATCTTATTTAATTTCAATCCATCCCTCATTACATAGCAAACTCTCACAAAATGGACAAGATTTCCATCTCATATTGCACTAAAGGAATCTTATAAAATGTCTTTTTAAATTATTTGAGTAGGAGTAAATGGGGCGATACAGTGGCTCAGTGGTTAGCACTGCTGCCTCACAGTGCCAGGGACCCAGATTCGATTCCAGCCTTGGATGACTGTCTGTGTGGAGTTTGCACATTCTCCCCGTGTCTGTGTGGAATTCCTCCAGGTGCTCCGGTTTTCTCCCACAATCCAAAGATGTGCAGGTCAGGTGAATTGGCCATGCTAAATTGCCGATACTGATATGTGCATTAGGTAGGGGAATGGGTCTGGGTAGGTTGCTCCTCGAAGTGTTGGTATGAACTTGTTGGGCCAAATAGCCTGTTTCCATACTGTAGGGAATCTAATTTAATCTAAATCCTCCATGACTAGAACACTTCAATCTGTTGTCATACTACTAAATGCTTATGCCTCCATGGAACAAGTACTTTACAGTCTGACACGGACTACCCCTTATTGACAAATTGTGCCTTTTCTGGCAGATGTTTGGTCAGACTTGGGGGAGGGGAGTGATAGACCAAACTCGTGGATTTGAACCTGATTTGCTTGGCCTGTAAATAACTGAATTATCTATTGAAGATTGAACACTTGCCATTATAAACATCATAACTCTGCAAGCTGAATGAGGTATCCTCATGAAGTAAATGGGGTTTGACAAATTTATACGCGACAGGGTTATTTTATGCCCAAGGCCTCACACTGTCATTTTAACTGGTCCCTAAACAGTGTTTACATCACAGCTGTCCTGCCAAGCTACAGCAGGTCAGCAGCTGGTGGGAAAGATGACGAGGTCATTCCAGGAATCAAAAAGAATAGCTTTTCTAAAACACCTTACATCACCTTTGACGTTGCACAATGCTTTACAGGCAATGTTTAATGTATGTGAAGGTACAGAAAGATAAATATGACAGGCAATTTGTACATAGCAAATTTCTAAAAACAATAATGTGACACATGACTAAGTAATTTGTCTAAACTTTCAGTAATGGTAGTTGAGAGATAGTGAATGTCTGGAAAACTGGGGGATTTCTCTTGCTTTTCTTTAAAGTAGAAGTTTCTACATCTACTTAAGATGATTTCAAATAGCAGAGATGTTCTGCAGTGCAGCACTCCTTTTACACTACACCAGATTGAGTGCACAAGTCTCAGGAAGAAATTCCATTGTGTGTTCAGGAGTGTTTCAGGAGTTCCTCTGCCCTGAGCTCTCACTCTTCCCTTTCACAAGTCAATCCCAAAACCCTATACCTGCTATTTGTCTTGAAACCAATGGGGACAGAATGGGCAAAAGTCCATCCAATATACCCTGCAGGCAACTATTCTGTGCCCTCTTATTGCAGTCGGATTGGCACCTTACAAACGTCGACCAGGAGTAAAACTTGCCAGGATGTTCTACGACTTTTTTTTAGGTGGGCAACTTAGTTTGTAAAGATGTGTAATTATCGGAAATGGAAATAGCTTTCTCATTATCTTCGGAACTAATATGAATCTATTCCAAAGTGACTTGCAGTGCTACAGGATTTGTTGATTTAAGCAGGCACTCTGCCGTGCATCCAGATTGTTTGCTTATTGTTCCCCATGGCTTACCATGCACAGCTGTTGAAAGAATAATGAAAACCCATCAAAAAAGAACCAGTGTCAGATTGGGTCATTATTCTGTCAACTATCTTTTCAGCAATGATGTATCTTTTATGAAAGTTGTTTATTTTGATGTCCAACATATTTTTGAATCATAATAGGGCACAAACTGTCCCTCTTTTGGCAAAATGAAATAACAAAAAATTCAGCACTTTTTAATGTGACAGGAAATTAATTTTATCATAAAGAGGGAACCCACTATTCATTACATTTTGATATTCAGATATGTATTGCCTCTCATGCATCAATTTAACAATTGATGACTGCCAATCCTAAGCAGGCAACCGAAAATTTTTCATTTGTGTACCTTTGCTCCTTGATAATAAACCCTGATTTGTAAAGAAGCATTTGATATATTTAGCTTTATCTTCCCATATTTATTCAGCAAGCGCTTTTTTGTTGTTAACCAATAGCCTAGCAATTTTTATTTCCAGTAACTGAAATCAGTGGTAGAAACAAAAAGAGTATATTATATTAGTAAGCCATGGGTAATGTGATATAGATTTTTTGAGTGATAAATGGTGAAGATGGCATTGATGAAAATGGTCTGTACAACTTGGCTATAAATGTAGCACTTGAGTAGTCATGTAGAAAATTAACAAGCATTAAATGAGGATGGGGTGATAATTTATTCGCAATAATAGCAGATGTACAAAATAGATTTCGAATTAATGTAACTAATTCTTAGCTGAACGCTTGACTTTATTTGAATAGAATATAATATTTCAGTGATAAGTTAGTAGAAAGCGAACAAAATTTCGAGTAATGAGGACTGTGTATTGCTGCAGTAGAAACATGTGATTTGTAAAATGCAAAGTATAAGACTGAGAGTTAGAACTTTAGTTGGGTATCGATTGCAGTTTTACTTGGTTGCTATTTTGTGGGGGGGGGGGTGCGGTAGAGGCTAATTTTGTATTATTCATCATGATCTAGGAAGTTATTGGATTTGGTCTAATATGAAGACTGCTTGTGGTTCCCAGCCAATATGTCATCTGATTGAATTAGTTCAGTCACTTCCTTTACAAATCAAGAGATTTAACTGAGTAAACCTTAAATCCAAGACAGTGACAACATAGACAGTGACTGACCAAACTTGGATTCTGTTTGAAAATATACCAGTTGGTGTGCCTGGAGATGCCAGAAGTTTGTAAAGAAACTGTGACACATGCTGATGATTTAAGTGCTAATGTAGATTCACTATGACATGGTTGTATGGAGTAAAACAAAATATGAAACTGTTAATGAAATCAACCAGATGGAGAATAAAACAAAGTTATGTACATAATATTCCGTAAATCTGTAATCCAAATTTATCAATGTTCTCATCACTCCAGAATAATGAATTATTATTTTTCATTTCAACTGTATTCTCTATATTTCAATTAACATAACTGGATAAGAATAACTTGAAAAAAGGTCAACTTTACACAATGCAAATTATTAATAGGATTGCATTATTAAACAGTTCCTGAATGTAAATTTGATACCAACAATAAGCCCACTTGTTCTTGCTCTATTTTTCAACAT
The DNA here is from genome assembly GCF_037043375.1 of Chiloscyllium plagiosum. Lineage (NCBI taxonomy): Eukaryota > Metazoa > Chordata > Chondrichthyes > Orectolobiformes > Hemiscylliidae > Chiloscyllium > Chiloscyllium plagiosum. The sequence goes on along the minus strand of NW_028270149.1, from coordinate 31,637,420 downwards.
AGGATTCTTAGGAAACCTGAAACAATCCTCTTATAAAGTGGACGTCCGTGCCTTCATGAAGTATCAATTTACCACATCTTTTAAAATATCAGACTAGAACGTATCATGTAAATGTTTGCTTGTCTAAGTGTCTGCCAGACATGCACCTGGTTGGTTCAAATGTCATATTTATTAGAAATTACCAATTTGAACTAAAAAGTTTACAAATGTACTGATGAACAATTGAAGCTTATGCAAAAATTACAAATTGGTAGTTTGCTTCCTACTTACCATGTTGATTCAAAAATTAACAAAGTGTTCCTGCAAAACAACCAATGCGACAGAGAAAGGGAATCAATGAAATCGCTCAAAATACTTTGGCAACTGGTTTCTAGCACAAAATACTGACAATGTTGTGGAAAAATGCATGAGATGTGGGACTATGCATGAATGCTTGTTCAGATATTCACGCTGGGCCAAACCATCTCATTCACTTACAGGTGGTTCTGATATAACGTATTAGCTGCATTCCTCTGCAACCATGTGCAGTAGAAAACTGAGCTATGGGAAATCGCTGTTGAAAATAGTGCTGTAGAAGATTGCTCAAGAAAATCGCTATACGCATTCAGTAGAAAGTTCACATTATCCAAATATCATCCACAATTCGGCAAACATGTTACAGCCAAATCATGTTGATGAAACAGTATTATACCAGAATGGCCTAGAAACAATTTTCTGTTATTCTATGATCTTATCTGTCCTATCCGCATCAGTATCAGAAGAAATTACATTGAAATAGACTTTTAACATATCAAAAAACATAGTTCACAGATATCTTCATATTTATTCATAGAATAGTCCATGTTCTCATGAAAATATTTCCTTTCAGTTCTGACTGCAAGGATTTATCCTTGTTTGGGAGCTCAGGGCCCAACTTTTCATTGTTTAGCTTTGATTCCCCTCTTGTTATTTGTTGGATGGCCATGCAAGAGAAAAGTATATACAAATAGGGCACGATGGAGACCATTCAGCCTGCATATTTGTGGATCAATAACTATCCTTCCCAATTTCACTTTCCAGCTCTCATTTTACCGATCTAAAGATTTCAGCAACCACAATTGTATATCCAAACTATAAGTGCAATCAAGATAATTTTGTGATTGTTTCATAATTGTATAGTTTTGAATTGTGAATGGTTGGAACAACTGCTTTTGAGTACGTGTATATCTGAAAAGTTACTGTCAGAAAGTGTGATATTCTGGATTGTATTTCCATTACTCAAGTTTAAAGGAAGCTATGGAAATGATGCGAAGATATGAATAAAAATCCTGAAATTACTGTGCTAAGCAGAAACTCAGTTACATTAAATTGTAAACATCTGTAAGAGAAACAAACAAGTTTAAATTCAGTCAATTTTTTTCTATTTTAAATTTCTTTGTTTTCACTAAAAATTCTAAATGTGTCAGCCATTCTAATCTTGGTAGAATACAAATAAGTTTCTTCCAGTTACTTGCAGAAACATTATAAAAGCAAATAATGAAAATATCCTTTTTTTATTCATTTTTCAAGAAAAGGCAAAATAAAATATCTACATTTGCACCCTCATTTCAAATTAAAACAAAAAGAGGTTGGTTAAAATGTGACTGTTCTCTTTAAACTTACGTAATTCTGTTCAGATTTGTTTTTACATTATAGCCAAGACTTTTGGCTTATCAAACTATCTGTTTTCTGGTATAGCAGCATTTCAGTACAATGGTTAACTTGACAATGGTGGCCTGGCCATTCAGAAATAATTTGTGTCACTGAATAAAGCAGGTATTTGAATGAACTCAGAGCAGGATATCTGTATGAAATATCATGTTCATGGTTACACAGGAGTGCACATAAACATACTTACATCCGTCTATGATGCATGCAAAGTTTCTTTTTCTGAACCTACACAGCAAGCAAAAGACACCCCTCCAGGTAATTTTCCAAACTCAAATTATTAAAAATATTCCATTTTCTTCCCGAAACTCCACCTTAAGTTGTCCTCACCTTCAAGTACTGCAGGGTGTGCCAAGTATGAAGTTGAAAATCACACAACACCAGGTTATAGTGCAACGGGTTTATTTGGAAGCACTAACTTTGGAGTGCTGCTCCTTCGTCAGGTGGTTGTGGAGTATACAATTGTAGGACACAGAATTTATAGCAAAAGTCTACAGTGTGATGTAACTGAAATGATATGTTGAAAAAGACCTGGATTGTTTGTTAAGTCTCTCATCTTTTAGAATGGGCACATTGGTTTCAGTTTTTTCATATGTAAATCTTTCTTGAAGTTACATTCTCAAGTGACAACCACCTGATGAAGGAGCAGAGGTCCAAAAGCTTGTGCTTCCAAATAAACCTGTTGGACCAAAATCTGGTGTTGTATGATTTTTAACTTTGCACAACCCAGTCCAACATCAGCACCTCCAAAAATACTCCATTTACTTCCTGAAGCTCCACCTTAAGTTGTCCTCACCTTCAAGTAATGCAGGGTGTGCCAAGTATGAAGTTAAAAATCACACAACACCAGGTTATAGACCAGTTACTTTGGCATTAGTAGTGGGAAAAATGATAGAGTCCATTATAAAAGAGGTAAAAGCAGAGCACTTGGATGATAATGACAGGATTGGACACAATCAGGTTTATGAAAGGGAAGTTTTTTTAGATTAGATTAGATTACTTACAGTGTGGAAACAGGCCCTTCGGCCCAACAAGTCCACACCGACCCGCCGAAGCGTAACCCACCCATACCCCTACATTTACCCCTTTACCTAACACTACGGGCAATTTAGCATGGCCAATTCACCTGACTTGCACATCTTTGGACTGTGGGAGGAAACCGGAGCCCCCGGAGGAAACCCACGCAGACACGGGGAGAACGTGCAAACTCCACACAGTCAGTCGCCTGAGTCGGGAATTGAACCCGGGTCTCTGGCGCTGCGAGGCAGCAGTGCTAACCACTGTGCCACCGTGCTGCCCAAGTTGTGCTTGACCAATCTGCTAAAATGTTTTGAGAATGTACCAAGTAGAATGCATAAGACAGAGCCAGTGGATGTGTTTTACTCGTATTTTCATAAGGTGTTCGACAAGGTCCCGCATAAGAAAAAGGAGAATACACCATTTGGTCCCTTGAAACCTCTCTGCCAATTTATAAGATTATGCTCGCTTGATTGTGGCCCGAACTTCATTTATTGCATGTATTCCATAATCCTCGACTCCACAGTGAACATAAAATATGTCTAACTCAACTTTGAATATATTCAATGGCTTCACCCTGGCTGTAAACTGTGGAAGAGAATTCCTAACACTAGTGACTCCTGAGAAGAAAAAAATTGTTGTCACGTCCATTTTCAAAGAGTGAACCTTTAACCATAATCTGCATTTATGAATTCTAGTTTCAAGGGAAGAAACAGTCTCACTTGTCACAATGCTGCAATGAAACTGAGCATCAAATGAAGTTTGGAACTTTTTATATTTCCTCTTTCTTTTTATTTGATTAAAAATATTGAAACATTAAGACATTACAACTTTATAGTGGATATCCTAACATAACCTAACATTGAGAGATAATGCTTATTACGTGTATTAATGTAACCAATGATAATTTCTGTCTGATACAGGACCATTCAATCTTTGAAATTGATGGGATAAATAACAAATGGGATCCTAAGCAAGGTTTTATTCTTCGAAACCTGGAATATATTCCTGGCATGTTGCGATGCAAAACCATAGTCAATAAACAACATTTTGAATCTTGTTTTATGATATCCAAGGAAGGTAAGTGTTTTCTTTCTTTCTGAATTGATTTCAACCCTCTGTAGGAAATCAAAATGAATGGTCAGTTGTTCCATCAGAGTCATTAGCATGAGTTTGGTTGATTTTAACTGCCATTCTTCATTTAGGTATCACAGGTCAGTTCTCAATCTTCTCAACCTTTAGTGCTATTTACAATATGTACTGCATTACTACTTTGGCATTTGTGTTTTGACCAATGAGCAACTGTTTGATTATTGTGTTTTATTAACATTGTTCATTGCAGTAGATTATATTTTACCTTTTATTCTCAGTTGAAGGGATAAACTCTGTGCACCTTAATACCAGTGAAAAACTCAAGGTGTTGTCTGGAGATACACTGTCCATCAAATGCACAGCAAAAATGCCTTTGAATGCCAGACCTAAATTTCAGTGGGAGTATCCCGGCAAAGCAGTAAGTTCTGACTTTGGTTGTCTTGATGTACATTAACGATATTTTCTAAAAGCTTTTATTAATATTTTGACACAAAAGTTTCAAACGTATTGCCAGTGCAACTTATAGACTAATACTTTAACATGTCTGTTTGACATTCTTATGTCTGGTAGTTCAGTGAACAGATAATCCATTTAAAATAAGCGTGTTCATACCCGCACCAAAATATCAAAGGAATGCCGTATGAACATGTTGAACTTTCATTCACTACCAAGGTCAACACTAATTTCTGAGTTTAAAAATCTTCAGTTCCAAGCAATCTAAAAACCGTATACTTGCCCAAAATTTAATTCAATTTTGTTATCAGAAGTCTTTCTCATGTTACTAGAATTTGTACTGATAAGTTGATCAGACCATAAAGAAGGAAGGGTACTGTATACTCATATTTGTGGTACAAGATGCACTAAATGTCATTTTTTTGAGGATGTCAATAAGGGAACATTCACCAGGTGAACATAGAGGAGGCAAACATGATGTTAACCAATGAATAACACTTATTTGAGGAAAGCACACAGCCAGTTTGGAGCGCAATGGTCTAACTGACAATGTCTCTGATACTCACACAGCTGAACATTTATTCAGCAGCAGGAAGTCTCTCCCAACAATGCTGTTAAATGAATTAACTGAATAAGCTGCTTTCTTGCTGAGAGATTTCTGTCAGTTGTCACTTCTGTTTTTGTAGTATCTATTAGTTTCTCAAGTTGTTTAAAGTTGCTAGGTCAACAGAAAGCATTTGCTGAAGGACTTTGTCCTGACTTCAATGATGCTGCCACTTGTTCCCTGACATGGACATACCTGAATACATTCTCCTTGGATCATAGCATTTCAGAAAGAAGGATCAGAAGTGAGACAAACCTGGAAAAACTGCTGGAAGAGGAAGAAGGAGAAGTTGAATATGTTTTCACTGCAGGAGGTTATATTTGCCCAGGGTATACAAGGATCAACTCTCCTGTCTGAACCTCAGTATGAAATGATGAGTAAGACACTTGCATTTCACTGAGGATCTCCTAATTGAAATTTTCCAACTACAACTGCCAAACCTGCAATCTTAGAGTAGATGAGAATAGCATTTCCATTGGCTATGATGGTGACCATGGTTATAGATTACTAGATGCTATTCTTCTCCTGGACTAGAACAGATAATATTTGCAACTTGTTCCAGTTTATCATCCACTGGAGCATAAAGGCTGTCCATAGAGCTCTGTATTCCAAGAGAGCTGAATATGTTTCACTTTCTCTTTCCAGAGGGAAATAGGCAAAGCAAACTCATGACTTTGGTAATTTTGCAGGCCTTCCATCAATTCTGGGTGCAATTGTCCGCTCATGTATCAGTTTGGGAGATATGTCAGTAAGTGTGGTATACTTTTTTTGGCTGATATTGCTGTCATGCCAAATATCCTGTCACAAGTGCAAGCTGTAGGATGCGGATTTGAGGCTGGTAGCAATGCTAAGTGTGTGAGGGATAAGTGAAGTTCTGAATATGATGTACACCTTCTGATTGATAGAGATTTGTTGATAGGTGAGTGAATATAGATGAAGTGTATTGAATGAGTATGAAACCGCTGATGGCTGTTGATATGATACAGCACTTGAAGATACCTTCATGACCTTAACCACTTTTGTAAAGTCATTGATTTTTTTTTGTGGCATGGCATCCAAGTCTTTGGGGCTTGACTTCTTGTGCTGACAATGACCCCCTATTTGGTTGCATTGCCTTTGCAAGGTTTGCCTGGATAGCCTCCTGACTCCTGTGCATAGGTCACAATGCTCCTCCCTACCACCTTCTCTGCAAAGACATCTATAACAGTGACAGAGAAACTTGGAGAAACATTTACTCCTCCTTCGAACCTTCATTCACTCTTGTTTCTGCTCAGTTTTTCTCTCCTAACTACTTTCAGCTCCTGCTCCAGGCAAATTGCTTCTTCATTTAAGACTTGCTGCAATTTGACAAGCAGCATTTAGCTGGCACATTGCCTGCACCAGAACCAATGGACATAAGGTAATTATGTACCACAGTACCATGCAATACTCGTTTTCAGGGGAATGTTTAAGTGTTCAAAAGCAACAATTAAAAGTAATTGAATATCAATTGATACTTCACTGTTTAAAATGTGGCAAAGATAGGAAGCCAATGATTGGCTTAAATTTTTAAAGGTGTTGTTCAGGTAAGGAACTCTTGTTTTGTATTGGAAAGCAGAATTGCAAAGCATAATTTTTTTTTTATTTATTCACAGTCTAATCGGAAAACCATTATTTACAAAGCACGTGAAATCACAACTGTGTTTTACAGTATTCTAACTCTGAAAGACATTCAACGAACTGATGAAGGAACTTACAAATGCCAAGTATTGAATAAAAATATGTTGCAAAACTGGACTACCGTTACTGTCTATGGTAAGCTATTGTAGAGCTACTAACACATTTCATTTATATGACCTGGGATAGCATTTATAGGAGTGCAGAAAGTCAACCTGCACCATATCGGATAGTTGTGTCCTGATTACTGGGTATACAATAAGCTAACATTTCAAATTAAATCTATTCTTCGATCTCATTCAGATTTGGGGAATTTGCTACTGCAATAATTTTCTATATCTTCTAAAGACTCAAGGCAGCTTGTCTACTTACTTTATTATTCTGTATTATTTTGAATGACTTCAGTTCAATTTCGCAACTTGTTATTAGAGGCAGTCAATATAATAAGAACAAAACAACAGCTTGAAGTTATACAGCAAAACATCCGCAAGGAACTTCACGGACAACAATTTGACACCAAACCGCATAAGGAGCTTTAAGGACACAAGATTAAAATTTTGGAAAAGTAGTATGTTTTAAGGAATGTCTTAGAACAGGAGAGTGGGAGAGAGGAAAGGAGGAAGGGAATTCCGGAGACTCAGCTTTGGCAATTGTAAAAATTGGGAATCATATAGATTTGGAGGAATGCAAGGATTCCAATGACCTGTAGAGTTGGAAAAGCTTACAAAGACAGGAAGGAAATGTCATTTGAGAAAAATGGCTAGAAGATTCAATGTTTGAAGTTCAGGTTGACTGGGCACCACAGTGAGCAAAGGGCTGATGGGTGAACAGAACTAACTATGAATCAGGACAAAGGCAGCAGAGCTTACAATGAGCAAATTTACATAAGACCAATGATGGGAAGCTCAATTAAAATGTATTTTAATTGAATAAGGTAAGAAAGGCCTTGATAAGGATTTTAATACCACAACAACCAAGATGGGATAAAATTGCTCAATGTTATGGAAGTGGAAATAAGTTGACTTAATAATGAACAGTCTGGTTCAGCTCTGAGTTTGGTGCCAGGGAAAGGGATGGCGTTGTTGGCTATTTTTGAAGTTTATTTCAGGGCCCAAAGTCAATGGCTTAAGTTTTCTGAACATTTACCTCGAGTAAATGTTGGTAATTCTGTGTTCAAATAATACAACTAATTAGAAACAATGAGGGAGTTGAGAGGTAGTAATGGAGTAGGAGTGAGTGTCAGCAGTTTACACACTATGCTTGTGGATGGTGTTGCTAGAGGACAACATTTAGTTTAGTGATAGATCACTAGGGTCCTAAGAGGTACCACATGTAGTATGTATTCAGGGTTTGAATCAAGCAACACTCTAAATATAAAATTGAAACACACATCAGTTTATTGGTCAGAGCATTGAGTAAAGGAGGTCATGTTGTGGCTGTACAGAACACTGATTAGGCCACTTTTGGAATATTGCGTGCAATTCTGGTCCCCTTCCTATCAGAATGATATTGTGAAACCTGAAAGTGTTCAGAAAAGATTTACAAGGATGTTGTCAGGGTTGGAGGATTTAAGCTATAGGGATAAGCTGAATAGACTGGGGCTGTTTTCCCTGCACCGTCAAAGGCTGAGGGGTGACCTTATAGAGGTTTACAAAATCATGAGGGGCATGGATAGGATAAATAAACAAGGTCTTTTCCCTAGGGGAGTCCAGAACTAGAGGGCATAGGTTTAGGTAAGAGGGGAAAGATATAAAGGGGACCTAAGGGCAACTTTTTCACGCAGAGGGTGGTGCTTGTATGGAATGAGCTGCCAGAGGAAGTGGTGGAGGCTGGTACAATTATAGCATTTAAGAGGTATCTGGATGGGTATATGAATAGGAAGTGTTTAGAGGGATACGGGCCAAGTACTGGCAAATGGGATTAGCTTAGGTTGGGATATTTGGTCGGCATGAACAAGTTGGATCGAAGGGTCTGTTTCTGTGCTCTACATCTCTATGACTCTATTACTTTATAAGTTCTGAATAAATTTGCAGGATCAATGGAACTATCTTAATTATGAAAAATCCTTACTTGGCTTAAAATCAGCATTTTTCGAATTGTGTTGTAGCTAACTATAGCTTTATTGACTGAGAAATTTTAAGTCCACTTTTCTTCTTTGTGTTGGATAGCGTATCTTTCCAAATTGGAAGATCAGTCATCTTTTCACCACAGCAAGTACGGTCACTATAAGTGATCAGTAATTGGCCACTTTTGGGCCTTGATTGGGAAAAGGCCAGGGTGTCAGCCTAGACCTCACCTGTTCCATCATAAAATTGGAGAGAGTTCGGGGCAGATTGAAGTCCAATGGGAAGTCCAACTGAGCAATGGTACAGCTTCCCACAAGACAACCACTCATCCCCCAACCTCAAGCTGGAAACTGTAGATTGTAAAGTTCTATAACCTATAAACAGCATTTAAAAGATGTATTTACAATGGGTAAATTAACGAGAAAGAAAAAAAAATTCCAGGCAAAATGGAATCTGTGGAAAATATAGTGAAATATATGTTTATTCAATGTAGACTTATTGGTTGGGGCCATGTCCACCCATGTGCCTGGGTTCACATCTACTGTCAGTTTCATCATCATGTTGGAACAGCTCCAATTGCTGGAAATTCTCAACAAGTCTGGTAGCTACTGTGGATAGAGAAACAGAAACAAAATACCAGAGGTGTAGAACTCTCTGGGGAAGAGCCACACTCTACTCAAATTGTGGGCAGTATTTTCATTCTTGATCAGGGGACAGCCCAGAAATCAGACAGCTGAAGCTGTCAATCATGCTGGAGTAGAGCTGTTTAAACTCTCCAACAGTTGTCTGGGCTGTCAACCAAGCCTCATGATGTTGTCTTGGTTTACAACCCTGACATCCATTAGCTTGTTGAAACATCTGAGCTTCTGCTTGACAGCTCTAGCTGTCTGATCCCTGACAATTTCTCAATATTTATTTACACAAGTGTTACAAGTGCCTTGTGATTTGAGATATTGAAACTTTAAAGGGTCTGGATGATTGACACTGACATTAGGACACAGTGAACCTTTTAAATTAAAATGCAATGTTTTTAATGTTGTGGGAGGTTCCCTTTTTAAAAAAATTTTGTTATGCATTGAAACGTTATAATAGATTTTTTTTAAAAATGCAATGTATGGTAGATGAATGGGTATGGAAGTGCCATGGCTTCACATGGGATTTATGATGGATCATGGATCATATTTGAATATTAACCTTGGCATGGGGAGCATAAGAAGCCAAGGGAAGGGCTGGACAGAGCATACTTTGACACAGGGGGAACATAAAGAGAACGTTTTGTCCTTGCCTTTCAAAAGATTCCCCCATGGAGAATCTGGTCAATTACCCTCTGATGTGCCATGAACCATGATCCTTAAAAAGTCTGTCCCGACTCTATTAAAAAGACAGTGAAGTAAGACTTGCCAATCTGCACAATGGGGTCAGCAAAATTGGGGGTGGGAGGTGCAAACTCACAACTAAAACCAACCACACTCCTAAAAGACACTCCTAAAAATTGGAAAACACAAAAATGGAGTCAGGAATCCTGGTATCAGGTAGCCACCACCATTTTACAGGACTCCGGTATCAACCTGACTCAGCAGAAATCATTAACTTTATTTCTCATACCACAGGTGCCACCAGACCTGCTGAGTTTTTCCAGCACTTCCTATTTCTTGCTCAGATATCCAGCATTCGCAGTATTTTTGCTTTCATTTTAATGTGGAGATTACTGCTGAGATGATATAGATACATCATCTTCACTTTCAATACGTTAACATTTAAGATGAATTATTTTAAAAATTCAATTCCTTAGTACACTTTTACGTCTTTATATTGAAGACACTTTAATGCATATTGCTGAAAAGAAGAAAAAGGATTTTAGCAAATTACTATAAAACGAAATATAAATCTCTCAAATTCCTGAGGTTTGTCTGGGTGTCCTACATAACATAAGCATAAACCATAAAATGACAGTGTCAATTCAACCTCACTTGCATCTAAGTAAAACTGGTTTTGGCCTAAACTGTATTTATTCAGTGTGATTTTATATCATATCACTAGTTTCCTAATAGTTTTATTTTTCTATTCTGATTGCAGATAAGCCTTTCATTAGAGCAAGGGTAAAAACAAGCAACATTTTGAAAGTAATGGATGGAGAAAAGTCTGTGAAACTATCTGCAAAAGTGAATGCTTTCCCAGCGCCGGAGGTGTCCTGGTAAAGTCCATCCATTTGATTCTTCCACAAATCCTACTTTTTAATGAGTTCATTTTTTTAAAAATCCTGTTTTTACTTCACTAACTTTCCCTCATCTTTACTTAAAGGTAGCATAGTAAAGTAAAGGTAAAGGTAGGAACCTTTACTTAAAGGTTCAGTATTGAGTATATTCAAGTCAGGTCAATAGATTATTGGGTACTAAAATAATTAAAGGATCCAGCAACCATGCAGGAAGTTAGAAGGTCAGCAATGGTCTTGTTGAATTGTCGAGCAGGCTCAAAAGGCCAAAAAGCCTACTGAAGCTTTTATTTCTCATGTTATTGAAACACACTGTCTCACCACAATCAACAAAGCAGCAGCCTCAGCTTTGTCTTCAACAAATTTACCCTGAATTATGAATTTTACTTGAAAAGTTGCAAAGCCAGCCAAATAGGATGAGATCTGGCAACTATACATGATACTTTTCCCAATGCATGATTGAGATAACCTCTGGCTAAAAGTAATTGCAAAACCATTTCGCTGAGAGTTTGCCAAAGGTGACAGAAACAAAAACTTGCAAAAAGCTGTTATGACCTCCAAATGTTCCAAAGTGTTTTATGCCGAATTAAGTTTTTGAAAACTCAGCAAGAGTTCTAATAGTCATCAATGTTGCAACATAGGAAATGTGGCAGTCAATTTCTGCACAGCCATCTTCCATAAACAACAATGTAATAATGACCAGATAGTTGTTTTCTAATTATATTTATTCAAGGATAAGCATTTGCTAGGATATCAGGGATTACCACCCTCCCATCCCATTTTTCTTCAAAGTAGTGCAATTATATCCTGTACATTCCTCTGTGAGGGCAGACTGGGCCTTGACATCTCATCCAAATGACTGCACCTCCCCCAATACAATATCCTTTCAGTACAATGGGGTGGCACAGTGGCTCAGTGGTTAGCACTGCTGCCTCACAGCACCAGGGACCTGGATTCAATTCCTGCCTCAAGTGACTGTCTGTGTGGAGTTTGCACATTCTCCCTGTGTTTGTGTGGGTTTCCTTTGGGTGCTCCAGTTTCCTCTCACAATCCAAAGATGTGCAGGTCAGGTGAATTGGCCATGCTAAATTGCCCAAAGTGCGAGGTGCATTAGTCAGAGGGAAATAGGTCTGGGTGGGTTACTCTTCAGAGGGTCGGTGTGGACTAGTTGGGCCAAATGTCCTGTTTCCATACTGTAGGGAATCTAACCTACTACACTGCAGCATCGGCCTAGATTTGTGCTGTCAGTCTTTGAATTAAGATTTGAATGCACAATCTCTCAATGAGGTGGGAATGCTACCAACTGAGACAATTGAAACTAAGGTGTCATCCAAAACAGGGAAACCATGTCAAAACTAAGGGAGTTGATCACTAAATTGCTCAAGTTGTCTGTATATTTATTTTCTGATTCAAAGTGTTCTTGGTAGCCTAACCACTTTTTTTCAAACCCTAATATGAGATAAGTATACGGCGATAGAACTGTTAAAGATATATTAATTGTATTGTTAAAATGAACAAATGAACAGCATTGTTTAACCTAGTAACCTGAGCATTTGTAAAGACAGACAGCTGGGACATTCAGACTGGTAAGTAGAAGACAGACATATCTTATGTTGCATTTTGTAAATAAACCTGTTATCAAGGAAAAGGATTGGCTTCACTTTTTATTCTTTGCAATCTGCTTTGGGAGCCATTTAAGAAGGATCATGACTTCTGATGCTTGCTTTGTTGATAATAAGAATTCATCAGAAAGTTAATGGGGTCATTAATGTCTCCACATTCTGCAAAAATAGATTTTGTTTGTTTTTAAAAGAAGATCTGTTAGAGAGCTGACAGTCTGCTCAAAAGATAAATGGTCTATTAATTTTCAAACAAGGAGCGCAGTAATCTGACAACTAGCGAAGGAAATTCTACCAGATTTACCATCATTCCAGTTATAGATAAAGTGGAACATTTAAATACAGTGAAAATTACTGCTAAAATGTTGATCATACTTACTAAACATCTGACAAAGTTATAGTCCATCTATTGAAAATTAATAAATATTTTTTAAAGACGTCTTTTTCTCTGAGGTTTTCACCACTAAGCAATCAATCGCATCCCTCATATGACTTTACTAAGCAGAAAAGATCGTGCCATCTTGTAATAAGCATCTTATCAGAGCAACTTTGTGATTGCACATGGTATGGTCATAGAGGTTTAAAAAAAAGTTACATTGATAGTGTCCCACCCTTTCATTAGAGAGATGCAACTGGTGGTAAACTTAATCTGAGCATCACCACACCCCAGGTAAGGGGCAAGATTGAGAAGGCAGGACCTTCATGGTTATGCTGTTATGGGAATTGAACCCAGATGAGAGGGTTCACTCTGCATCACAAAACTGTATTTATGGCAGTTGCCATCCTAAGTCAGGATCACAGTCTTTTTAGGACACTGAGGCATTGGTACTGTTTTGTACAAGAAGAACATGAAAATACAAACAGGACATGTGTTCCAGCATGACTTCCCTACCACTATGTAGTGCACACTTCCAAGTGAAAGGTTATTGTTGCTGCAAGAAACATCCTAAATGAATGGGACCAGCACTTTAGCTGAAGTCTATGTAAGGAAATTGCTATTTGAAGTCAGTTTCCTGTATACAAGTAGGCTCCAGAGATTAGACATAATAGCTTTGAAAATCAGAAATAAAACAGTATCAGTTAATAAAAACAGGAATTGTACTTTAGAAGTTACAGTAGATCCTTTAAAGCACTATTCAGTATTACAGTTATTATAACTCCATGTGCACAGTCATGCTGCTATTTATGTACTAAAACAAGACTGACTCCAAGATATTTCAGTTAATATTGCAAATATTTTCCAGTCAGTGAACTGTAAGAAAGACAGTCAAGCAGCTGTAATAAATATTTATTAAAGTTGGGTGTCAGCTTGGTTCAGTTGTTACTTCTCTCACAGATAAACAAAGGAATAATAGGAATAAAGCTAAATTACAATGTCAATCCATCGCTCAGTAACTAGATGTTAAATTACTTGTAAATGGCATTTAAAACACTTTCAAAGCTATGTCTTTGTAAAATTGATTATAGTTAGATAGTTTCTTCATACATTATCAAGGACCATTAACAATCATTTAAAAGACACGCATTCAAAATATATCCATTTATGTCCATAAATGATCCAGCTTAACCTTTACAGCCTCCTCAAAGACAATACAAATATGCAAATGTGTGTAAATTATGGAAACTACGAAAGCTGATTAATTTACTTTGAAGTGGTTGTGCAGTTTTGTCGGTGGAACCTTTTTCTACTATAATGGTTTTTCTATTAGTGGAAAAACAGTGGAAGATAACACAAAATGAAATTTTCTCTTAAACATTCCAGTCTCTTGTACTAATTATGCCATGTAGTGGACAATTTGCATTGCGAAGAACAATGCAATTGGGCAGAAACTTTAGACTGTAATCTGAGCTTGGTTTAGAGGAACTGTTGTCTTAATAGTTCACCCTATCATTGTTTAAAGTCACATGACACCAGCCTATAGTCCAACAAGTTTATTTGAAATCCCAAGCTTTGGGAGCACTGTTCCGTCGTCAGGTGAAGTGGCTTCACCTGACGAAGGAGAAGCGATCTGAAAGCTTGTGATTTCAAATAAATCTGTTGAACTATAACCTGGTGTCATGTGATTTCCTAGTTTGCCCACCCCAGTCCAACACCAACACCTCCACATCATGGCACCCCATCACTGAACAGACAAAAAAGCAGCTCATTCAACACAAGTCCACATTTAAGCCTACTCTGGCATTGATTGGAAAAGCTTAGTATCACATTTAAATGATCTTCAGTCTCTTTTTGATAGCCATTAGTGACAGTAATTTGAGCATGAAAGGTAGGGAAAACCTAATATCAAAACTTTAATTGTGGCTGGTACTGCTTATCCCTCTAACCCTCTACCACTAGCTATTGTTTCACTTCTAGATGAAAAAGAAGAAAGAGTAGTAATATGATGTCTTGCATATTGCTTAGAGTCACTTCAAATCTTTTGTTCACACAATGAATTACTTTGAAGTGCAATAGCTGCTCCCAGTAAACAAATGTAGCACCCATCTAGAACCATAGAGTCATACAGCACAGAAACAGATGCTTCAGTCCAACCTGTTCATGCTGACCATAATCCAAAACAAAATTAGTTCCAACCTGTTGTGCTTGGCCCATATCCCTCCAAACATTTCTACTAATCTAAATGTCTTTTAAATGTTGTAATTGTATCTGCATCCACCACTTCCTCTGGAAGTTCACTCCACACACAAACCACTCTGTGTTAAAAAACAATGCCCCTCATGTCTTTATTACATTTTTCTCCTCTCACCTTAGGATAAGGGGTAGCAGATCTAAAATAGATTTGTGAAGGAATTCTCTAATCTGCAGAATTCACTATCTCAGACTGCAGTCAATGCCAGGGTACTGAATACATTTAAGGAAGTGAATGACAGGTTTAAATTTGTAATGGGTTAAAGAGCTATGGAGAGCAGGCAGGAAAATCAAATTGACACTGAAATGGGATCAGCCATGATTGTAATATATGGCAGAGCAGGCTTGATGAGGTGAATTCCCGACTCCTGCTTCTCGTTGGTGTTTTTATGTTGTTCATTAGAGAACACCACAAATACCAATGTGATGTATAATAAATTTACTTGCTTCTGGTGATGAGAAAGGTTGGCGAGAACTTTGAGAGACTGCTCTTCTTCAAACCATGTTGTTGGATCATTGACATCTGATGATCAGAGAAAAGTATAATGGTGAAACATCTTATCTGAAGGATGGCACTGACTGGTAATATAACAACCCTTCTGTATTGCACTGAATTGTGGGCAGAAATGGTAAACTCAGATCCTGCAGCATGAAATTCCGATTTAGAACTACAAGTGACACCAAATGGTTGGATTAAGTTGATAAAAATGACCATGCAAATATTGAATGTTGCAATTGGGATAAAATACGCAAGGAATGTTAATCTTTATTTCATCTATCTAATTTGTAGTTTTGTGTAACAGGTACAAAAACGGAAAACTCATTGCACAGAATCAGACTTGCTATATCCGAAACCGCTATTCATTAAAAATAATGCGTGTAACAAAAGATGAGGAAGGGAATTACACTATTTCAATGAACAACAAGCTACATAATCTACAGAAGAACCTCACCTTCACATTAAGAGTGCTTAGAAATGGTAAGTCAATTACAATTCATTTATGTCTATCAGCAGATAGTAGGATGTTGCAGGTGTTACAAAACTGAAATGAAAATATAAAATCCTCACAATGCACAGAGTAATTGTGGCCTGAAAGGAATAAAGAGAAGTACGGTAAATATTCCGAGTATATAGTCTCTATTAGAACTCGTCATCTAACCACACTCAGAACATCCCCCTGCATTCATTTATTTTTGTATTTCAAATGAATCTGCTGTGCATTTCCAACTTTTCTGTTTTGATTTCAGTGTACATAATGGTCTGGTCAGCTAGAAAACCTCAGGGGGAGTATGTGTAATGCAAAAAAAATCACCCAAACTATTTCAATTTCATTAGATGTAGCAAGCATTCCTTTGGGAGTCAGAGTTTTTGCCAAAAAATTCAGAGCATGCATTGCAGTTCTTTTTGTTGTACAGCAGAGTTCCCTTGTAGGCTGTAAATGATTTATTGTTTGCACGTTGTGTTATGTTAAGTTTTTCTATGCATTCTTGTCAAAGCAGTTTTCATGAAGAAAAAGCTAAGCCAGACACAAGTAAAAAAAGTTCAACAGCTTTACAGCAAAGGAATGCTGGTAATAATTATTAGCAGTACTTCCACCACCAAAATTTCTTTTGAAGTCAGCTTAATAGAAAGCTCCATGACTACAAGAGCAATTGGCTGTCAAGGGAATTTAAGAAAAACATGAGGTGATAGCTTGTGAAAAGCACCATTCTTTTCTTTTTGTAGGGCAGTGGTAGAAGTCTGGACAAACAGATCTGATTGCTCCCAAGTTTAATGCCCTTGCTGTGAAACCATTGGCAAGATTTCACTTTTAGTATTGTGTGCCTAACTTCCTAACCCTAACCCTAACCCAACTAATACAGACATTAAATTGGACGTTTGTCTAGCCAGGGAAGAGAAGTAAAGATCAGCTATAAATGAATAATGCTGAGCTATTTAATAGCATGACCTAGAATCTACCAAACTGCCTAAAATGGACAATTAATGAGACTATGAATAGAAATATTCAAGATAAACATAGTATAAAAATTTAATCAGAGGTAGTTGTTTCTAGTGGTTCATGCTGGTAATTGCACTGGAGAGCCTAAGCCTGAAGATTAGAGATCAGGAATTCAAAGATCCAAAGCCTGGTTAATACTGATAATGCTAATGAGATTACTGCACAGTAATACTATTCAGGAAGTTATCTAACGTCATATCATTGGGGGCAGCATTATGATTAACTTTAAGGTGAAGTAGCTTGCCAATGTTCACGCAAGAATCTATAGAGATATTACCCAGCAAGTTGGCACATTTAGGAAAGACTGAGAAAAGAACATGACAAGATTAGATTCCCTACAGTATGGAAACAGGCCCTTGGGCCAAACAAGTCCACACCAACCCTCTGAAGAGTAACCCACCCAGACCCATTCCACTACCCTATATTTACCCCTGATTAATGCACCTAACACTATGGGCAATTCAGCATGGCCAATTCACCTGACCTGCACATCTTTGGATTGTGGGAGAAAACTGGAGCACCCGGAGGAAACCCACGCAGACACGGGGAGAATGTGCAAACTCCACACAGACGGTTGCCCGAGACGGGAATCAAACCCAGGTCCCTGGCACTGGGAGGCAGCAGTGCTAACCACTGAGCCACCGTGTCACCCACTTTGTTGCTGACAACAATTTTCCTGTTACAATATCAAATACTTATAGCTTAGTTCCTAGGGTAGATGTCTATTTCACCAACTGATTATCTGGTAGATAGATTACCAGCCCATCACACAATCAAAGATGTGTGTTAGTTCAATTACAAATTTTAGTCTAATGTGTTTTCAGCATCTCGTGTCCATGCTGTTGAGCTCAATAGCTCTTTGAAAGTTTTGACCACAATGATAAACATCCACAATTTAAGCAACCTTGCTTCCATCCAAATAAAAAAGGTTTACAGTGAAATATAATTACTACTTTTATCACAATTTAGCAGATTATATCCTACATCACTCTTCACTAGGAATTCAAAACTCTGCAATTCCTTACCTCCTTCAGTCTTTCCTCCTTCTGTTGAGCTTCAGCCTGGCATCTATGAGAATTCATCTCTCAAAGTCAGACACTTGAGGATTAAAACCCAACTTTAGAGACTTGAACATGTAACTAATGCTGGCAGGAATTGAAGGTGCTGCCTTTCACTGACCAATGAAGGCAAGCTTGCCAAATGCCTTCTTCACCACCCTATTTACCAGCGACTCCACTTTCAGGTTACTATGCATCTGCACCCCTCAGTCTCTTTGTTCAGCAACACTCCCCAGGGCCCTACCATTAATTGTGCAAGTCCTGCCCTGATTTGCCTTACCACAACGCAACACCTCACAATTATCTAAATTAAAGTCCATCTGCCAATCCTTGATCCAATGGCCCATCTGAACAACGTCCTGTTGTAATCTTAGATAATCTTCTTTACTGTCCACTACACCACCAATTTTGGTATCATCTGAAAACTTACTAACCATACCATCTATACTTAATTCCAAACCATTTCTATAAATGATGAAAAGCAGTCAGCCCAGCATCAATTCTGTTGACACAGCACAGGTCATAGGCCTCCAGTCCGAAGACCAATCCTCCACCACCACCCTCCGTCTCTCACCTTAAGCCAATGTTGTATCTGATTGGCTAGCTCACCCTGTATCCCATGTGATCTATCTTTACTAACCAGTCTACCATGTGGAAGCTTGCCAAACAATTTGCTGAAATCCATTTAGACATCTACCGCTCTGTCTTCATCAGTCTTCTTTGTCACCTCTTCAAAAGACTCAATCTAGTTACTGAGACATGATTTCCCATGCACAAAGTCTTGTTGACTACATTAAAAAACGGGCATGAGAGGGCTAATTGCCTTATTTCTACCCGAGACCAACACTGAGAATCAAACAGACTGAATTGGACTGGGTCTTACAATGAGTAATTAACCATACCAGGAGGCACATCAACTTTATGCCATGTTTGTAGCTTGCAGCCTGCACTAATTATCCTGTTAATGGGCCATACACCTCAAAAAGAGACACAAAAGCATTCCATTTGGCATTTGTCACATGTCCTTGTGCACGTATGATTATATGTCCCATCAAAGGAATGTATCTCCATGCATCTACTACCAAGGTAATTATTATTGGGAGAACTTGCTTCTCTGATCGCACCTAATTGTCTCCAAGAATGATTGGATAACAGAACATGATCATAAAGTGCATCCTTAATTTTACAATAGATTCATTGTATACACATGAATGTGTAGAGCAGAGATCTCCTTTTCAGTACTTATTCAACAATGGTGGTGGCTCACCAATGTTATTCTAATGAGGCTTGATCGCACATCTTGATCCCACCTCCAAATGAGTTTTAGTGTTGGCATGGTGGGATTGCTCCTTTGATAAGCATGGAGATCAAGAGTCAGCCCAAGAATCCAAATGATCTTTGATGTGTGATCAGACAATTAAAATACTTGCATTTACTGCTTTTGTTCTATCGTACTGTAAATTATAAAGATGGTATCACAAAAGACTGAAGCAATCTACTTCGAGAACTAATTCCATGTAGAGTCATAGAGTCATGGAATATACAGCATGGAAACTCATCCATGCCAACCAGATATTCTAAATAAATCTAGTTCCATTTGCCAGCATTTGGCCATTTTTCCCTTGTAATCCTTCTTATTCATTTATCCATCAAGATGCCTTTTAAATGTTGTAATTGTACCAGCCTCTACCGTTTCCTCTGGCAGCTCATTCCATACACTCCCCACCCTCTGTGTGAAAACGTTGCCCCTGAAGACCATTTTAAATCTTTCTCCTCTCGCCTTAAATCTATGCCTTCTAGTTTTAGACTCCCTCACCCCGGGGAAAAGACTTTGACTATTTACCCAATCCATGCCCCTCATGATTTTATAAACCGCTATAAGGTCACGCCTCAGCCTCCGATGTTCCTTGGAAAAATAGCCCCAGCCTATTCAGCCTCTCTCTATATCTCAAACCCTCCAACTCTGGCAATATCCTTGTAAATCTTTTCTGAACCCTTTTAAGTTTCTCAACATCCTTCCGATAGCAGGGAGACCAGATTTGCATGTGGAATTCCAATAGCAACCTAACCAATGTCCTCGCAACATGACCTAGCAAGTCCTATACTTAATTCACTGACCAATAAAAGAAAGCATACCAAATGCCTTCTTCACTATCCTATCTACCTGCGACTCCTCTTTCAAGGAACTATGAACCTGCACTCCAAGGCCTCTTTGTTCAGCAACACTCCCCAGGACCTTACCATTGAATGTATAAGTTCTGCCGTGATTTGCTTTACCAAATTCAACAGCTTACATTTATCTAAGTTAAAGTCCATCTGCTATTCCTCAGCCCATTGGCCCATCTTATTAAGATCCCGTTGTACTGTGAAGTAACCTTCTTCATGGTCCACTACACCTCCAAATTTGGTGTCATCTGCAAACTTATTAACCACACCTCCTATGTTCACTTCCAAATCATTTATATTAATAACAAAAAGTAGTGGACCCAGCACCAATCCTTGTGGCACAACACACTCCTCCAGTGTGAAAAGTAACCCTCCACCACCTTCTGCCTTCTACCTTCTACCTTTGAGCCAGTTCTACATCCAAATAGCTAGTTCTCCCTCTATTCTGCATGATCTAACCTTGCTAACCAGTCTACCATGAGGAAACTTGTCGAACGCCTTACTGAAGTCCATATAGATCATGTCCACCACCCTTTCTCATCAATCCTCTATGTTACTTCTTCAAAAAAGGCAATCAAGTTTGTGAGACTTGATTTCCCATGCACAAAGCCATGTTGGCTATCCCTAATCTTGCATTTCTAAGTACATGTAAATCCTATCCCTCAGAATTCCCTCCAATAATTTGCCCACCACCAATGTTAGGCTTACCAATCTATTGTTCCCTGGCTTTTCCTTACCATCTTAATTAGTGGCACAACGTTAGCCTACCTCCAGTTTTCCAGCACCTCGCCTGTGGCTATCAATGCTACAAATATCTCAGCAAAGGGGCCCATCAATCACTTCCCTAGCCTCCCACAGAGTTCTAGGGTACTCCTGATCTGGTCCCGGGGATTTATCCACCTTTATGCATTTTAAGACGAATGAAAGAATTTATTGCAGATCATCATTGCATAGCTCTTTTTGTGTTGATTTAACTTATGAATGGAAGACATTATGACAGGCATACTGACTCCAGTTCTATTTGGGGCTTTATCAATACTTTAGTTGTCAGCACAGTTTGGAGGGACTGATGGTCACATTGGAAAACTGTCCAACAATTTGTTTCAACAATTATGCTACTTCAACAGCACCTTCCAAACATATGACCTCTCCCACCTGGAAAAAGAAGGGCAACTGATGTATGGGACAACCATCATCTGCGTGCACCATCCTGTTGTGGGAATGTTGGCTGTTCCTTCATTCACACTGCATCAAAAATCCAGAACTCCCTTTCTAAGAGCTGTATGGGATTATCTAAGACACATGCACCTTGATTGTTCAAGAAAGTTGTTCACCACTGACTTCTCTAAGACAACTATGGATAGTCAATGTATGTTGACCTCGCCAACAATGCTCACAAATTCTAGGAATGATTTTTAATACAATTCTTTCCACCATGTCCTTAACATTATTGGACAGGTCATTCTGCCATAATGCACATTTTGTCAGCATGCATTGGCTATTATGTGATTGACAAATTTTGAACATTGTTTGGATAATGTGAACTTTCTACTGAATGGGTATTGCGATTTTCTATAGCGATCTTCTACATCGTGATTTTCTATGGTGGTTTTCCATTGCGCAATTTTCTATACTTCAAGGTTGTAGTGGAATGCAACTGTCACATTATAGCAGAACAACTTGTAGTATAAATCATCATCATGTTGTTCAGCAAGGTACTATTTTCTCCACTCCAGTGTTAAAATCCCACCTTCTACCATTTTCTCTTTCAGAGAAACCACAGATCTATGACAAAGGAGCAGGACTCCAAGACAAAATGTTTTATCAGCTTGGGAAGAAACACAAGTTGACCTGTACTGCCTTTGGAATTCCATCTCCAAGTTTTCACTGGGAATGGCAGCCCTGCATCATCAGCAAGTCCGATAAAAAGTAAGACTTACTGGCCCTGCTTTCCCACATAGATATCAGCTGAAGGCAATACATTGGCTCTGGATACAAAGGGAGGAATGGGCTGAATAAAGGCTATTTATCTGACATACTCAGGAACTAGCAAACATATTTCTGTGTATACTTCACAAGATTTATATAAATATCATTCTATTTCTGATCTTTTTATTCCAGTCCAAGAGTTTCTACTTAAACTGGGTCAAAGGAAGTGGTTCTAGTATTTTGTCAACAAGGATGTAAAGTCTCCTTATGAAGTATATCGATATTCTCTGCCTGTCTTTTAATCTCTAATCCTTCATTGCTATCACATTTCTTGCAGATCCTCATTGCAGTCAATCACCTTTATTTTGTTTACATGATAGATGTGCTCAGAAAGAGACATTAGAGTGGACTGTGATAGCACTGGCCTTCATCTTTGAGGGCCTTGAGAGCATTCTTATCTTGGCCTAACAGAAGGTGAAGCACTTTCCTGTGTGAAATGACGCATGATTTGCTTTCCTGTTGTTGTCTGGCTTCCTCCCTCGTGAAAAGGCATTCCCAGTAACCCAATTGTTCCTTTCCCCAGGACTGCAGTGTGGCTAGTTTCCTCTAGGTTTCAGACTTGCATTGCCTGTCTAATCTCTCACCGACATCTAGTTCAGGAGACTGTAATCAAACATGGAGAAAAACATTCTCTTCTCTTTTAGCTTCTGTCAACATACGTTTCTTTAAGTATAATTTACAAGCGAATTTTCTTTCAACACTGGACACTCTCTCTGAAAGCGCTATTAGTCAATTGCACGCACTTTCCTTTGAAGCCATCCAGATCTGTTTGTAACTATTCTTTATCATCTATTGACAGGTGTGAAACAAACGATGATCTGAAAATTAACATTTCAGAATATATGACAAGTTTACAGTCAAACCACGGCAACAGGATTGAAAAAATTAATAACAAAACAGAACAACATGAGGATAGAAACAGTGTATGTATGCTATCTATTTGGATTTTGTGTGTTTGCATTATAGGATTAATGCCATTGCCAAAACCCACACGTAACAAATCAAAGGACGTTACAATGCAGGACATCTAACACAGAAGATGGTAGGATGGTGATTTAGATATTGAACTAGAAGCTGTGTTGTGTAATTTTCATTGTGAGCACGGAGGGAAACTGGTGATTACAGATTGAGCACCATTTATATAGCCCTGTTACAGCCAGCTGCAAAGTAATGGAATGACTCCCTCTCTTTCCATCTTTCAGGTAACCACAAGTAGTGGTTTAAATGAATAGGTTTGTCAATTCAGTGAGTGCTCTGACTATAAATTACTCATGTAAAGAGGTTTTCTATTATGTTGTTAAAAGAGAAGAACATAGTGTTTTTTGTCTTCTAATAAAAACAAAATGTTTCATCTCACACTTTCAATTGCATCAAGACAATGACATATCACAGATTATAAGAAGGGAAGCTAAGTTAACAGATTCCAAAAGTAAGTCAGCATATCTGGATGTTCAGACTGATGCTTTGGATGGTTTCAGGTGTTTGTTGATTTTTCCAGATTGTGTGCAGAGACAATTTCAAGTCTTGACAGAAAATATCTGTATTTTTTAAGTTAGCAGCGATTGGGTTTACTTTGAGTCACTGCCTGTGGTGCTTGGTTGGTCACATAAAGGCAGGACACACGCTTGCAGAATGATTCAAGAGTGAGTGAGAGGGATTGCAAGCTCTCCTTTCACAGTAACTCACCCATGGCCTGTTTAATTCTCATTCTGCAAAAGTAGTGTCTTTTTTAAACACCAAGTATTGATTTGTTATCAGATGATTTACATTCACAATTTAGCAATCATGAAATATAGTCAGGGAGCTCTCTTCTTACCCATCATCCATTGTTTCAAGTGATTGAGCTTAGCAGCCCTTTCTGCGCCTACCTGAATAAAGTGATTATATCTGTTAGGAGTTTAGAGAATGGATCATTCACTTTCATCTAAGTTGATTACCTTGATTGTCTGCTTTCAGCCAAGAGGAACTGTTTTGAAAGCTTTGTAATTTGCAAAGTGAAGATATGTAAATGCTTAGCCATTTTAAGAGCTGCTCTTTAGGTCACTTGCAAATATTCTTGTAACTCTTTTTAAAACTTTGCTGAGTGGACTGAGCTACAGGATGAGTCATTTTAGATACAAACATAATTTCATACCAACATCAAACAAGATCCTTCCATTTTGAAGTTTTTCAAGAACAAAATTATCTTCTTTTCTAAATGGTAAAATGCGGGAGCTGCTGTGCACCAACCAACTTCTCATAAATAGCCAAAACAAAAATAACTTGTCCTCTGTTACCCCCTACCTCCATCCTTGCAGAAACTGGCTTCTTTGAGATTAAATCCCCCCATGTCACATTGTTATATTGAAATTAATAAATCTGATAAAATTTGTGGACTAGTAACAGAAAAGGAAAAGCATGCAAAAAAGATGCCTGATTGTCATATAGTCCTGATTTGTTCATTACTGTCATAGACACATGGAGATGTACTGCATGGAAACAGACCCTTCAGTCCAACTCACCCATGCCAACCAGATATCCTAACCTAATCTAGCCCCATTTGCCAGCACTTGGCCCTTATACCTCTCAACCCTTCCTATTCATATATCCATCCAGATGCCTTTTAAATGTTGCAATTGTACCAGGCTCCACCACTTCCTCTGGCAGCACCACTCTCTGCATGAAAAAGTTGCCCCTTAGGTCCCTTTGATATCTTTCCCTCTCACCCTGGTCACAGGCCTCCAGTCTGAAAAGCAGCCCTCCATCACCACCCTCTGTCTTCTACCTTCAAGCCAGTTCTGTATCCAAATGGTTAGTTCTCCATGTATTCCATGAGATCTAACCTTGCTAACCAGTCTTCTATAGGGAAACTTGTTGAACACCTTACTGTAGTCCATATAAATCACGTCCATTGCTAGGCCCTCATCAATCTTCTTTGTCACTTCTTCAAAAAGCTCAATCAAGTTTGTGAGACATGATTTCCTACGCACAAAGCCTTGTTGACTATCCCTAATCAGTCCTTGCCCTTCCAAATAAATGTAAATCCTGTCCCCCAGGATTCCCTCCAACAACTTGCCCTCCACTGATGTCAGGCTTACCTGTCTATAGTTCCTTGGCTTGTCCTTACCACCTTTCTTAAATAGTGGTACCTTGTTAGCCAATCTCCAGCCATCCAGCACCTCACCTGTGACTATTGATGATACAAATACGTCAGCAAGGGACCCAGCAATCCTTCAGGAAAAGAACCTGCCTCCCAACTGACCATTAGAGGTGATTTTTTTAACTGACTTTTAATTTTCTATATGACACTTAGTTTTACAAACATACACCACCACCTCATGGAAGCCAATAGGGAAAGACAATAAACTAAATGTTACAAGCCCTATATTTCAAGAACATTGTTTCTAAAGTTGACTTTTTTTTTGTTTGATCCTATGCAAAAGTGCAATTGATTTTCCCACATGATGTATTAGATAAGAATCAGCAATGACAATATATGAAAACAATCCTATATTATGAAAAATAGGACAAAAGATCCATTCAAGGAAACTGAGTACAAAGCAAAGCATTGAGTGGGTTTGTTTATGGTTGAAAGTTTCTAGTCAATTTTGTGATGAAACCCCAATGTTCAACTTCTGGAGTTTTGTGACATTGTCCATATGTCGTCCTAGTTTTTTTTTATTTACACTGTTGAGTGGAAACGTGATATTGTTACAAAGTCATGTTTCCAATTGAAGATTATTGATTTATTAGACTGAAACCACTTTTAAAAATACTGAACACCAACAACAATTGTTTAGAAATGGCTTAACAACCAGCTTCTAAGACAGTTATATATTTGCATCATTGTACCCTAAAAATTCCAAAGTCATTAATAGTAGTCAAGCTGTCTATAGGAACCCATTAGAGACAATCACTTTAAAGGAATCCAAATAATCACATCTCCTGACCCATTCACAAAACATCAAGACAGTACCAGCTTATTCAACTGGGCTGTGGAGCAAGTCATTAGATGTAACCACTTTGGGCAATGAATCTTGGGTACGGAGGGAACTCTTCCAACTCAAACCTAAGCGCAGCTAAACCACAGACCTGGAATCAACCTGCTATGTAATTATTAGCTGAGAGGAAATCACGTGACAAAGCCCACTTACCATCTCACATTTAAGAAGCTGCTTTTCATCAGATCAGAAGAGATGCCAAACAGGAAGGTCCCTGAGTCATTGTTCTCTCTCTCCCTCACAATCAATCCTGGAAGCTCGACCCTTCCCTTCCTTGGCCATTCTCGCACCTCAGGCAGTGTTTTAAGAATCAAATTCAGCTGTTCACTCCAGAAGATAAAAAGATATTACTCCTCCAACAACATCTGCAACTCATCTAATGCAGAACGACACTTGAGCCCAATTTTAAACCACTCAAGGCATCAATCTACCAAACCCATAGATAACCGATGTTTTCAACTTTTAAAAAAAGACTTAATTTGTATGTGTGAAAGAGAGAGAGTGTGAACTCTTTAACGTACACATTTCTGAGTCAGAGCACTTGTATTATTTTCATTTAAATCAGGTGTTGAGCACAATACAAATGACTCTTTTCCAACACAACACTTAAAGAGTTAAATACTCACTGTAGAAACAAGCATACTCTTCATTTAAACAAAACTGTTCCAGTTAAATAAGGTGTGGGAAAAGCAGTCAGCCATTCCATCATTTCTCACCTGGACGTAAGGAATCAATTACTGAATATTTTAATCAGGTATTTGCTACTACAAGCAACTTTTGTTCATTCTTCAACTTGGGACAGTTCAACCGCAAACATTATTTAATTTAGAGCACTGAAGGCGTAACCAACACTTTTTCCAAACTCGATAAGACTAAGTATAAGTTTGAAGTCTCTGTATGTTTCTCTACCTCAAAAGCACTGATATTTGACAAAGCAGATAAACTTTCCGTCCATCAATTCCAAAACCATTCTAAATTAATTGAAAACAGATCTCAAGTGTCAGTGTTAAAACCTTCTTTGATCTGAAACACGATAACTTGATTTCAAAAAATGCATATTTCAGCCTTTGAAAACAGACTGATACCATTTCTGACTGCAAACTCTTCTTGTATCTAATTCGATTATTCGTGGTTAATTTGTTATGAAGACACTTCATATTTAGTAATTTTTGTGCACTTGAGTTTGAAAAACTGCAGGGATGCCAGGATTGCATTTCAAAAGATCAATGAAAGACATTGGAAGCTATTTTTTAAAATGAGTTAATTACAAACAAATGAACAAGGAGCAGGAGTAGGCCACTCAGCCCCCTGAGACTGCTTCCCCATTTAATACTATCATGGCTGAACTGGTCATAATCTTAAATCCATATCCAGCCTACTCCTGATAATCTTTCAGCCTATTGCTTACCTTAAAGATATTCAGAGTCTCTGCTTCCTTGGTCCTTTCTGGAAGTGGGTTCTAAAGATTTACAATATTTAGAGAAAACAATTTGCTCTTCTCTTTCAAATGGGCAGCCCCTAGCTTTTAAACATTGATTCTTAGTTCTACATAGAACATAGAAGAATACAGCGCAGTACAGGCCCTTTTGCCCTCGATGTTGCGCCGATCCAAGCCCACCTAACCTATACTAACCCACTATCCTCCATATACCTATCCAATGCCCGCTTAAATGCCCATAAAGAGGGAGAGTCCACCACTGCTACTGGCAGGGCATTCCATGAACTTACGACTCGCTGAGTGAAGAACCTACCCCTAACTTCAGTCCTATATCTACCCCCCCTTAATTTAAAGCTATGCCCCCTTGTAATACCCGACTCCATACGCGGGAAAAGGTTCACACTGTCAACCCTATCTAACCCCCTAATCATCTTGTACACCTCAATCAAGTCACCCCTAAACCTTCTTTTCTCTAATGAAAACAGCCCCAAGTGTCTCAGTCTTTCCTCATACGATCTTCCTTCCATACCAGGCAACATCCTGGTAAACCTCCTCTGCACCCGTTCCAGTGCCTCCACATCCTTCCTATAGTATGGCGACCAAAACTGCACACAATATTCCAGATGCGGCCGCACCAGAGTCTTATACAACTGCATCATGACCTCAGGACTCCGGAACTCAATTCCTCTACCAATAAAAGCCAGTACGCCATATGCCTTCCTCACTGCACTATTTACCTGGGAGCAGGTAAATTCTTCCATAATGTTTTAACATGAATGAAGGTCATCTTGTTACTGGGTTGCAAATAAGATAATTGACCCTTAGTATTTGTATGAAATGATACTCCTAAATAAGTCATCTTGCTTTTCCTTTATTTGCTCATCTTATGTGAGCATCATTGGCTAGGCCAGCATTTATTGCCCATCACTAATTGCCCTGGAGAATGTAGTGGTGAGTCACATTTGTGAACAATTGAAGTCCTTAGATACCACAGTTCTAAATGGCTTGATACACTGAGTGGAGCTAACCACTTCATTTAAGAGTGTGGGTCTACAATTACATGTAGACCACATAAGTATGGCATATTTACTTTCCTAATGTGAACCAGATATGATTTGGAGATGCCGGTGTTGAACTGGGGTGTACAAAGTTAAAAATCACACAATACCAGGTTATAGTCCAACAGGTTTAATTGGAAGCACTAGCTTTCGGAGCACCGCTCCATCATCAGGTGGTTGTGGAGGACACAATTGTAAGGCACAGAATTTATAGCAAAAGTTTACAGTGTGATGTAACTGAAATTATACATTGAAAAACACCTTGATTGTTTGTTGAGTCTTTCATCTGTTAGAATACCATGATAGTTTCATTCTTTCCTGTGTAAATCACAAAACGTTTTTAAAAGTTACATTCTCAGGTTAACTGTACAATTGGTGTTAGCCAGACAATATGTTGAAGGTGTTAGCCCCCTGTGTTCTTTGCTTGTGTCATAATGTTTAGACTGATTCTAATCTAAAAAGTGAGATAACAGAGTCTTACATGAATTCATGAAGTTTTTGAGCAAAGTACAATGTAACTCTGCAAGTAAAAATTCACCCCACAAATGTGTGTGTGTGTGTGCATGTGAATGTAGAGAGTCTTAAGTCTGTGAGAGGGTGCATGTGTGAGTGTGGGAGTGTGTGTATCTGGGGTGGGGGGTTGTGAGTGTCTGTGAGAGAGAGTGCATATGTGTGTGCGTGAGTGTAGAGTGGTTTAGGTCTGTGAGAGGATGTGTGTGTGTCTGTAAGGGTGTGTGTGAGTGTCTGTGTGCTTGTCTGTGTATATGTGTGTCCGTGTGTATGTGTGTGTACAGGAGTGCCTGTGTGTGTGAGTGTGTAGAAGTGTCTGTGTGTGTGTATAGTGCAATGGTGGTCACCTGTAGTGTGACATGAACCCAAGGTCCCAGTTGAGGCCCTTCCTCCATACGTTGCAGGCAAGGATACCCTTAGGCATGATATATTAGAGAAACCGAGCAAAGGCTACGGCAACGGATGAATGGGCACCACACAACAATCAATAGACAGGAGTGTTCCAACCCAGTTGGGGAACACTTCAGTGGTCCAGGACATTCGACTGCGGACCTTCGGGTAACCATCCTCCAAGGCGGACTTCGGGACAGGCAGCAGCGAAAAGTGGCCGAGCAGAGGCTGATAGCTAAGTTCCATACCCATAGGGAGGGCCTCAACCGGGACCTTAGGTTCATGTCACACTACAGGTGACCACCATTGCACTATACACACACACAGACACTCCTACACACCTACACACACACACACCGATACACACACATGCACATTAACACACATATACACAGACACACACACACACTCCCACACTCACACATGTATCCTCTCACAGACTTAGACCACTCTACACTCACACACACATATACACTCTCTCTCACAGACACTCACAACCCCCCATCCCAGACATACACACACACACTCCTACAGACATACACGCACAGACACACATACACACACACACGCACACACAGGCACTCCTGTACACACGCATACACACGGACACACGTATACACAGATGCACACAGACACTCACAAACACACATATACACTCTCTCTCACATTCACAACTACCCAGCCCAGACAGACAGATAAACACACACTGGGCCACCCGGACGAACCAACCCAACCACCCTGTAGCACAGCATTTCAACTCCCCCTCCCACTCCACCGAGGATATGCAGGTCATTGGACTCATCCACCGCCAAACCACAACAACGCGACGGTCGGAGGAGGAGCGTCTTATCTTCCGACTGGGAACCCTCCAACCACAGGGGATGAACTTGGACTTCACCAGTTTCTTCATCCCCCCTCCCCCCACCTTGTCTCAGCCGAATCCCTCCAGCCCGGCACCGCCTTCCTGACCTGCAGTCTTCTTCTTGACCTCTCCGCCTCCATCCTACTCCGACCTATCACCCTCACCTTGACCTCTTTCCACCTATCACATTTCCAACGCCCCTCCTCCAAGTCCCTCCTCCCTACCTTTTATCTTGTCCTGCTGAACACTCTCTGCTCATTCCTGAAGAAGGGCCTGTGCCCGAAACGTCGAATCTCCTGTTCCCTGGATGCTGCCTGACCTGCTGCGCTGTTCCAGCAATAAGGTTTCAACACACACAAAGACCCACATGCACACATATACAAATACATTTGTGGGGTGAATTTGTACTTGCAGAGTTATATTGTACTTTGCTCAAAAACTGCATGAATTCATGTAAGACTCTGTTATCTCACTTTTTAGATTAGAATCAGTCTAAACATTATGACACAAGCAAAGAACACAGGGGGCTAACACCTTCAACATATTGTCAAGGTATTTTTCAATGTATAATTTCAGTTACATCACACTGTAAATTTTTTGCTATAAATTCTGTGCCTTACAATTGTGTCCTCCACAACCACCTGATGAAGGAGCGGCACTCCGAAAGCTAGTGCTTCCAATTATACCTGTTGGACTATAATCTGGTGTTGTGTGATTTTTAACTGTGAACCAGATATGTCTTTACAACAATTGTCAGTGAATATGCCATCACCTTTAAATTCCAGATTTTGTTTTAAAATTCAAATTTCAACGTTTGCCATGGTCAATTCAAACTCATGTCCCCAGATCATTAGCCTGGGCTTTCTAGTTTGCCAGTCCAGTGATATTACCAATACACCACTCCAAATTGAAGAATTTCAGTACCTATAGCTTGAATGTTTTGAATTCCATGTTAATTTATATATCTTTAAAATATAGCAAACAATCCAAAATCAAAACTTCTGAAAGATTGACTCAACAGGTACCATTGTATTAGTTATCTCAAAATGTCACCGAAATATTTTGAACAACTCCAGGAACATTTGTAAGCCATTAATTATGTTGCATAAGAAAGGAAACACAGAGATTTATATGGGAAACATGTGGTTTGCACAGTTGGTGAGTCACATTTATGTAGTTTCTTTGGTCCTTTGAGATACTATATAAATCAATATCACATATTGCACAAAATGCACAGCAGGTTTAAAGATAAAAATGGATTAATGTTTGTGTGGAAATATATGCCAAATCTGGCATCTCATGCCAAACATTTTTTTTTGAGTGTGATTGAAATGTATACTTCGAGAATATTATTTGAGTCAATATTTACCTTTTCTCTTTTAATCAATACCAAGTATATATCAAATTCCATCATCAGCTCATAATCTAGAACACTTAAATACCATATTATGTACTACCAGCCTTAGCACTCTGAACCCACTTTTTGATCGATTCACAGCTTCTGCAATCAGTACTGTACACAATCTGTGTGTGAAACCATTTGAGAGTGTAAATTAAACTAGGGTTTAGTTTCTACTTTGGACATAAATGGCAAAGTAGCCACAAATTTAAAAAGCAATTGCACTCATTTGACAAAAGTTTTATTGTGTTGACTTTTATTTCAAACATTTTCGCATATCAGATTGGAAAATCAGCATAATTGGACAACATTTTAAAACCTCGGTTCTTAAAAAATGTGTTTTGCATGAAGAAAATCCTTGACAGCTTAAAAAGTTACGGTAATGTGGTGCAATTTGATTAATACAGCTAAAGTGTTTTAATTACCAAATAGTGAATATTTAATCACAAAGTCAATCCAGAACCAGGGGACACAGTCTAAGGATATAGGATAGGCTGTTCAGGACAGAAATGAGAAGGAATTTCTTTACTCACGCAGGGGTGAGTCTGTGGAATTCTCTGCCACAGAAAGCAATTGAATATTTTTAAGAAGGAGTTAAATACGTTTCTTGGAGCTAAAGAAATCAAAGGGAATAAGGAGAAAGTTGGATCAGGGTACTGAGTTGGATGATCAGCCATGATCACATTGAATGGTAGAGTCGGTCTGAAGAGCCAAATATCCTCCTCCTGCTCCTATTTTCTGTTTTCTACTTCACTCGCTGTTAAACTCGCATTTACTGAAAATGACTTAAAAAGTAATCAGAATCATTTGCTCATTATAATGTTGTCCATCTCTAAGTAAACAGAAGTAATTAAAATACTTTTAAAATGGTCTGAGCAGTGTCCTTGCGCCCAGCTTAAACATTTGGGGCTCTTGATGCTCTGCAGTGCAATTAGCAGAATCTCCAAATAGTGATTCATTCATCTTGGAGCTGTGGACAATCTTGTCCGTGAGGATGGCTTTCAGCACAACATTTTTAAAGTTATGTGAAAGACCCAATAACTCAATGGGCACTCTACATGATATGCACTTAAACTTCAGTGTTCTCTCTGTGAGAGCTTCACACAGTACAAGAGTATTACACTGAAAGAACCGGTTTAGCAGAGTGGAAACTCTGCC
The DNA here is from genome assembly GCF_037043375.1 of Chiloscyllium plagiosum. Taxonomy (NCBI): domain Eukaryota; kingdom Metazoa; phylum Chordata; class Chondrichthyes; order Orectolobiformes; family Hemiscylliidae; genus Chiloscyllium; species Chiloscyllium plagiosum. Next base: position 31,604,378 of record NW_028270149.1, on the reverse strand, counting down.
CTATTAACAGTAGACAGATGGATTTTAGCTGTGCAAGGTGCCTTGCATGGTTTACCTCTATGTGTTCTATAACATTCTGATATAGAATTTAGGAAAGATTATCAGTAGTGAAGAATGATCCTTTCCTTACCTCTAAACTTCAAATTCTCTCCATCTCAAACATTCTTATAAATATCACTGTGGTAATGTGAACTTTCCTATCTGTTCCTCTTAAATTTTAAATGCATCGTATTTGCATTCCCCCTTCCTTCCAACATCACATTTTTGAAATTAAGATGCATTGAGTTGTCCAATATTCTAAATCATTTTCTTCTCAGAAATTCAAGGTTAACAAACTCCATCCAAACTGCGTATCAACTAATCATATAAGTCAACTGGATATGGGCAGGATGAATTTTAATGCCCGTGTTTGTTTGTCCACATTTTTGGAAGGAAAGAAATGTCACATCCACCTCCAATCCATTGATGGGCTGGCTCCTGTTCTCGGGAATGAAAGGCCACAGCGGGTGAACTTCCTATGATACCATAGAGTCATAAACATGTACAGCACGGAAACGGACCTTTCAGTCCAACTCGTCCATGCTGACGAGATATCCTAAATTAATTTTGTCTCATTTGCCAGCATTTGGCCCATTTCCCTCTAAACTCTTCCTATTCGTGTAACCACTCAGATGTCTTTTAAATATTGTAATTATACCAGCCTCCACCACTTCCTCTGGCAGTTCATTCCATACACGCACCACTCTCTGTGTGAAAAGTTGCCCCTTAGATCCCTTTTATATCTTTCCCCTCTCACCTTAGAATTATGCCTGGGAAAAAAATGTTGGCAACTCACCCTATCCAAGCCCTTCATGATTTTATAAACCTTTATAAGATGACCCCCCAACCTCCACCACTCCAGGGAAAGTAGCCCAGCCTATTCAGCCTCTCCCTGAGGCTCAAATTCTCCTATCCTGGCAAATTCCTTGTAAATTTGTTCTGCATCATTTCAAGTTTAACATCTTTCCTGTGGCAGGGAGACCAGAACTGAACACAGTATTCCAAAAGTGGCTTAACCAATGTCCTGTATAGTCACAACATGAAATCCCAACTCCTATACTCAATGCACTGACCAATAAAGGCAAGTGTACTAAACACCTTCTTCAATATCCTGCCTACTTGTAATTCCAACTTCAAGGAACTATGAACCTGCTCCTCAAGGTCTCTTTGTTCAGCAACTCTCCCCAGAACCCTACCATGAGGCACCTTGGTGAGAACAAAAATTCCCACAGTAGAATTCCAAGGTGTTTTTAAAGAAGAAATGAATTAGCCAAGTCACTGAGACAAGGATATAAAACAATTTTGAAACCATTTACAAACTAGTTTTAATAACCGAGCTCCAATCGCCCTATGTCACTATGACTCGAAGATCTTTTTCTCATGACTGTTTGTGAAACTGTTATTCATCCTCCGTTCAGAAACTTCTGTCACACGCACAAGTTTACAGGTACCTTTTAATGATAGTATGCATTTTATTGTGATTTTTTTGCAAACATTGAGCAATCATACTGATAAAGAAATTGAATACAATTGGAGTTTTTTTTTCCCTTGAAGATTGATGGTGTTATGGAACAATATTGATCTCATTATAAACCAAGAACAGGGGAGTTCACATCAGAAAATTACTTGATAGTTAAGGATGGACTAAACTGATTATTTTCTATAGACATGACGGTACTTAGTTTCTGACTTCAGTGCAGAGAGTCATTTAATTATTAGTTGTAAAAGGCAGCCTGTGCAAGCCAGCAAAAAGAACTTTGTCTCTTGATTCTTAAACTAAGCTCAAATTAAACTGGTTCTTGCCATTTACACTAAGCACTTTTTGTGGGTCAGCACCTAATGTAAGATCAGTCTGCAGTGCCTGCAAGCAGTTCTATTTAAGATGGGATACAGTTTTCTACAAAAGGTAGAAAGTGAGGGCAAAAGACTTTCAGTCACTTGACTTTAAGAAATTGATCAAAGCATGTTTTGTATACCTTTGTCGACTCTGCAGAACTTTTGCTATCAGTTACCAGAGATAATTACATTTTAAGAATGTCAGAACATAAGAAATAGGAACAGGAGTAGGCTATTCAGACCCTCAAACCTACCCTGACGTCCTAATAAGATTTTGGCTGATTTGTCCAGCTTCAGCTCCAGTTTCATGCCAACACCTCATAACCCTCACCTCCTTGATAATTCTAAAATCCACCTATCTCTTCTTTGAATACATTCAGTGATCTAATTTCCAGAACTCCCTGGAGTACAAAATTCCAGACCTTCACTTTTCTTTGAGAGAAAAAAGTTGCTTCACACCCCAGATTTAAATAATGCCTCTTATTTTGTATCTGTATCCCCTAGTTTGATATTCCCAAACTAGTGGAAATATCTTCAAAATCCACCCTGTCAACCTTCTTCAGAATCTTGTATGTTTCAATAAGATCAACCCTCACATTCTCCTAAATCGTTATGAACATAGAACCAATCTGTTTAGCTATTCTTGATTAATCAAGCCTTTCTTTCTGGAAATCAGCTTCATAACTTTCTTTTCAGCTGCTTCCAAGGCCAGTAAATCCTTTTCAAATACAGGGACCAAAACTGTACACAGTACTCCAAGTGCAACCTCACCAACACTCTGTACAGTTATATCAAGAATTCTCTTTTTTTTTTAAATCTAACCCCTATCAGTAAAGGTCAGAATTCCATTTCCCTTCTTAATTATTTACTGCATCTGCAGCTAACATTTTGTGTTTCCAAATCCCTCCGTGCTGTATCTTTTTGGAATTAATCATCTGCCTTTGATTCTTCTTACCACAGTACATCACCTCATACTTTCCTATGTTAAACTCCACCTACCACGTTTTTGTCCTCTTATGTAACCTACCTACACCCGCTTGCAGATTTATTCTGTCATAACATGTCCACCCACTTATTTTTTGAATCATCAAAAAATTTGGATACATTACACTCTGCCTCCTTCACATTAATATGGATCATAAATAATTACTGCCCTCGGATTGATCCTTGTATTATTCCAATTTCCCACCTGAAAAATATCCATTAATCCTGACTGTCTGTCTTTTGTGTGTTAACTAATCCACAATCTATGTTAACACATTATCCCAAATACTATGAATGATCTTGTGCAATAACCTCTTATGTGGCTCTTATTGAATGAATTCTGGAAATCCAAGTACATATACTGACTCTCCTTTGTCAATTCTGCCTGTTATATCCTCAAAACACTCCACAAATTTGTCGAGCATGTGTTCCCCTTCTCAAAACCATGTTAGCTCTGTTTGGTTGTGTTAAGTATTTTTTAAATGCCCTGCTATTTTCTCTTTAATCATGGACTTTAGCATTTTAACTTAACCAACTTGTGTTGGTTTAAATACGATGCATTTAAGCTTGACACTCTGTTTATGTTTATCCTTATTCCACGTGCTCCATCATTGGTGGCTACACCTTTAGACCCGAAGCTTTGCAAGTGTCTCCCTAAGCCTTCCTGCTTTACCACCAATATCTCATAACAGAAGGCATGCTCTCAAACATATCTCTTTGGCAAAGAATTTTGGTTGTCAATCCTACAGGCATCCTCATAGGATATTATGTCAACTTTGTTTTAAAAATGTTCATGTTAAGGCCTTTGGTTAATGTTAATTAAGATTACTTTACAGTGTGGAAACAGGCCCTTCGGCCCAACAAGTCCACACCGACCCGCCGAAGCGTAACCCACCCATACCCCTACATTTACCCCTTACCTAACACTACGGGCAATTTAGCATGGCCAATTCACCTGACCTGCACATCTTTGGACTGTGGGAGGAAACCGGAGCACCCGGAGGAAACCCACGCAGACACGGGGAGAACGTGCAAACTCCACACAGTCAGTCGCCTGAGGCGGGAATTGAACCCGGGTCTCTGGCGCTGCGAGGCAGCAGTGCTAACCACTGTGCCACCGTGCCGCCCAATTAATGTTGAGGTTTTACTATCTTCAATGTGCTTTATTAATGGATGTTTTACAAAGTAATTACACCCTTTTTATTCAATCCTTCTGTGGGGCATACTCCACTAAATTTGGCCAATCTATTTACTGACTTAAGCAAACTATCTTTTAAAAGAATGAATCTAATAGCAGGTTACACACTTTGCATAATGATAACATCGCACAGATGGTGGGGTGTTTCTGTCTGCCTCAATGTTGAAAAGATCCTTGAAGGTATTCAAATTATCAGAATGAAGTACAACATTTCCTCTATCCAGTTATTTGTTGTCCTCAATTTTGAAGGCAATGACCCCTAGCTTGTTACAAATGATGCAGTTCTTGGCAGCCAAAAATGCCATTCTTCACATATGAACCTTGTCAATATGTCATTCTCACCATTGGTAACATGAGAATTTAGCCTGGTTTAGTTTCTGTCCATTATTCACACAGAAACTTCAAGTAATTGGCATTAGATAGATGTCCTTTTTGTGCAGAAGGGAGGTGTTAGATGGGAATTGCCTCCTGTGCAATGATTGCCAAATTGTAGAATCATAGAAGCATACGCTTCGGAAGGGACCCTTCTATCAAGTAGACAAAAACTACTCCAAACTTACACTAGTCACACCTTGCAGAATTTGGCACATAGTCCTGAATGTTATGACATTTCAAGTGCTCATCCAAGGACTTTTTAGTAGGCTTCCAACTGAACCACCCTCCCAGGCAATGCACTCCCACCAACCTCTGGGTAAAACAAAAATCCTCAAATCACTTCTAAGACTCCAGCTATTTGCTTTAAATTTATGCCTGCTTGTTATTGACTCTTCATCTTGGGGTAGGGGGTAGCAGCTACTTCCTATCCACCCTCTCCATGCCCCTCATAATCTTATACACCTCAATAAGGGCCCCACTCAGCCCCCACTGCGCTAAACAACAACAACCAGAGCTTATCCGGCCTCTCTTCAGAGGTAAACAGCTCCACACCAGGCAAATCCGGTGAATTTCTTCTGCCCCTCTGCAGTCCAATCACATTCTTCTTATAGAGTGGTGACCAGAACTGCACACAGCGTACTAGCTGTGGCCAAACCAAAGTTTTGTACAGCTCCAACATAATCTCCCTGTTCTTTTTGTCTATGTGTCAAATAATAATTTTAAGTATCCTATGTGCCTTCTTAAATAATCTATTAATCTGCCTGTCACCTTCATGCATCCCTCTGTTCCTCTGAACTTCCTAACATCCTGCCATTCACTGAGTAGAGTTATTCAATGTTATTTCTCCCAAAGTGCAACACTTCACAATCATTAGGATTAGATTCCATCTGCCTCTGATCTCCCATCTGACCAATCTTTTCATATCCACATAGAGTCAGAGTCAGAGTCATAGAGGCATACAGCAAAGAAAAAGGCCCTTTGAACCATTAATTCTACACCAGACAAAAACAACACCAAACCATTCTAATCCCATTTTCCAGCATTTGGCACAGAGCCATGTATACTGTGGCATTGCAGGAGTAACATCAAAATATTTCTTAAATATGATGAGGGATTCTGCCTTTACCACTCTTACAGGCAGTGAGTTCCAGATCCCCACCACCTTCCTGTAACGTAAGACCACCTCCTTCACTGTCAATCAGCTGACCAACTTTTATGCCATCCACAAACTTACTTATCATAAATCTACCATTCTATTTTTATTCATATCACAAACAATAAGAGAACAACACTGATCTGTATGCTACATCATTGGGCTGCTGTCATACAAACAGCCTTTCTCTACCACCTCCTATCTACTATCAGCAAGCCAATTTTGGATCCAACTTGCCAAGTTACCTGGAATCCTAGGCACTTTTTACCTTCTTTATCATCTACACACCTGGTCATCTAAAAAAAATCTAATTTGTAAATTAGAACTCCCTTTGACAAAGCTATGCTGACTGTCTCTGATCAAACCTTCAAATAGAGATTAATTCTTTCCTTCAGAATTTTCTCCAGTAGTACCCCACCACTGATGTAAGACTCACTGATCTGTAATTCTTTGGTTTATCTCTTCCACCCTTGATGAAAAGTAGAACCACATTAGCTGTCCTCTAAATCTCTGGCACCTTCCCTGTGGCCAGAGAGGAATTGAAATTTTGCATCGGAAACACTATAATTTTCTCCCTCACCTCCCGCAGCAACTTGGGATATAACTCATCCAGACCTGGGGATTTGTCTACTTTTAAGTCTGCCAAAACCTTCAATAACTATTCACTCACTATGTAAAGCTACTCAAGACCTTCACATCTTGCTTCCCAAATTCTGTACTTGCATCCTCCTTCACCAGTGTGAAGACAGATGTGAAGTACTCATTTAATACCTTGTCAATGTCCTCCAGCTTCACTTGCAGATTGGTCTCTAATAGACGCTACTCTTTCCCTGGCTATCCTCTTTCCGCTGGATATATTTGTAGAATATTTTGGGATTCTCACTAATGTTACCTGCCAGTGTTTTCTCATACCCCCTCTTTACACTCCTAACTGTTTTCTTAAGCCTCTCCCCCCACCCCATGTTTCACACACCACTCAGATTCTGTTGATTTGTTCCCTTTGTATTTGTTAGAAGCTTCTCTTTTCCTTCTTATCTAGTCCTGAATATTCTTAGACATCTAGAGTTCTCTGAGCTGGTTTATGACTGCAAATCACCCTTTTCTCATACATCTACTTTCACTGAACTTTTAAAATATCCCACAAAAGTGCATCAACTTGGCAGGATCTCTGCCATCCAATTGTGTCTTCCATTAACATAAGACATGACATCAATTTTATTGACATTTCAAAGAGTGCATTTCCGGTATTCATCTAATGTGTGAAACCTCTTTCTGTTGTTTTAGACTGTAAGCACTCTAACTGTGGCTGAAGCCAAGGTGTCAGGGATTTACTACTGCATTGCTACAAATGATTATGGTGAAGACCACAAAAGAATTAACTTTTACATCACAGGTAAGAACTTATCCATTATCCAAAAGCCTTGATTCAATTCAATCTATTTGCCAGCTTGTTAATATTTTGCGCAGGGCAAAGAACTGCAGGTGCTGAAAATCTGAAACAAAAACAGAAATTGCTGGAGAAACTCAGCAGGTCTGGCAGCATCTGTGGGAAGAAAGCAATGTTAACATTTCGAGTCCGGTAACTCTTCATCAGAACATCAATCAGTCATGACTTTCTTGCACTGTTGGCAATACACAAATGTTAGATCAAAAAGTTTTAAAATGAACAGATTACTTCTGAGACACAGGGCCAGAGTGAGTTGGAAACATTGCAACTCACCAGATCTTTCAGAGTAAGAAATGGCCTGAATCACAAGATTATCACTTCTGGGGTAGTTCAGGATGAAGTCAGGCAAAATCCAGAAGTAGATGTTAGGAAGGCACAAGGAAGGGGAGACAAGTTACATGGCCTTCCTCAATATTGTGCAAATTTGTCCAGTTGTTTTATAAGATTTTAGACCATCAATTCCTCATCTCTCACATCCCCTCATCCCCCATACACACATATCCCATGACTCTCACATACTCTATAACAAATCAGTTCAAACTTATGCCCCTTTCTATGGCCCCATGCTAGCTCACCTAATATCTATCATGGTAAGATCTCAGGATTTATATAGATGAAAAAAAAATACATGTCCAAAAATCTAAACTACTCTGACTCACACACAGTCAGTAGTGGAATAAACTCCTATTCTTAAAAACATAAAATATGCTCACAGGGCAATCACTTATAAGCAAACGTCTCTTTAAACATCAACTCTTTTAACAGTTTCTTTAAGCTGTTCATGTGAACAGTTTAAAGAAGCTGTCCCTTTTGAAACCAGCCAGGCATTCACAATTAATAGGGAGATATTAATAAAAAATTGCATTAAAATTTCACAAAAAGATGTTCCACCAACTGGATTGTCAATCGAAGTATTTCCACAGGGCTATTTTTACATCCCTGGCAGCTTTTAGTTTGACAATTTAAAGAGCACGAGTTTTGAAAACATTAGCTTAGGGAGATTAAATGGACTTTGTCCACCCATTTTGATTATTTATGTCTACACAATCCTTTTGCAAATTCCGCACTGCAGATTACGACCCTTATAACAGCAAAAAAGTGCATTCTATATTAACTTAACATGAAGCTTAAATGGTCCTGGTGAATTTGGGTACCCTCCCATGTGTTTCACACCTTGCCCACTCTCCTCTACTGACCAATGTTAGAAACGAGAGTTGCACATCCGGGCACTGCCAGACATTGAATGTCCACAGAGCACTCACAATCCCATGAAAACCTGGCCCATAATTGTCTTGTCTCTGCTCCTGAAAGCCACATGACAAATTAACTGCTTCACACAGCTTCAATTAACTCTTTAGACTAAAAATTATTTTGTGATGCCACTACAGTGGATATGCCTAACACAACCAGCAAGTTGGAAGACAGCCAATGTTCTGCAGGCATGTATTGTGGCTTTACAAGCAGAAAGATCTATCAGTTTAGAAAGCAACTAGGGCTTAGAAATATGCGGGAAATGTGAGAGATTTTCAGAAAACAAAGTAATTCTTGAAATTAGTTTAGCACAATCAATCACTAAATCTGCCTGCTTCTTGGCTACATTGTGTTCTTATATAGATTTTCTGAAAATCACAAGATTTCCAGATAAATATGAATGAGGAATTTCTTGCCAGCATACCTAATTAGAGATATTTTGCAATCCCCTCCCATGACAGCATTCATCTCTTCGATGTACCCTTGATATTTGCCTCTACCACTACCCTACAAAGTTCTTTCCTCATTCTGATAATCTTCAGCACGAAGTAAAATTTTGGAACAAGTGTTATGACTACTTTGACTAATTTTAACATGACTCCTGTTCTCCTACTTCCAAAATGTTAATGAATATTATACTTCTATATATCTTGCTACCTCGTGCCAATCATGTTTCCTTTCATGGATAAAAAGCCCAAGCCTCTCCATAATACAGACAACCTGTACCAGAGAACCAGCTGTGTTTTTACTAGTCAGTAGCTGCTTTGGAGAATATTCTCTCACCACTCCCCCGTGTTTCAAAGTGACTAATGTTTTCACTCATATGTTTACCAGCCTCAGGTATTTCAGATAGTCAGACTGATAGTCAGGTGGCCCTATTTGTAGTATGGTCCTTTAAAATGTTTCATTTTTGCTCAAAATAGAAAATATGGGAAGCATTAATTTTCTATTCCAATTTCTTTTTAGCACACATGCTTTTTGAACACTAATTGGGCCACACTTTTTTAAGCAACAATTGTTTTGGCTTGTATCCTAAGAAATGCATCACTAATGGGGTTGTTTAGGGAAAGTGTAACAAATACAGGCTTTTATGAGTACTCTGCTAATAAGGCACAACTGTTTGAAAGTTTAGCTTTATTTCAAAGTTTTGGAGCTATTTGCATGATTATCAGAAGGAATGCTGCAGGGGTCAGAGGTGCAATAGAATAGAAAAGCAATCTTGCTCCACCTGGCCCATTAGGAATGTTCCAAAAAGCATCTCTCTCTCTGCAGGATTTACCAAGACCTGCTCAGAACAGCCAGCAGCTGATAAATATAAATGAGGCTACCAACCGCACCATTTAATAGTAGTGCATTATCCTGATGAAGCATGCAGCTTGCCAATATCAAAATAGCAGAAGGCATATCAGAAGCAGATTGGGGGCAAATTCACTGATTTAAAACATTTTTAACCATCTTTCAATCCTATTACAACCATTAAGCTTTGGGGTGCAGAGATCAATGCACATTTAATACTCATTTATACACATTGTCCTTGCCACACTATAAAAACAGGAATTTCATCCTGTCTGCCCTGGTTGATGGGAGTAAGTTTTTGTTTGGTAGGTGCCCTCCCCATTCTCAAACATCCTGTGCACGCCTATGCCCCATATAAAGATTATTTATTGTTCATATATTTAAAACAACATTTGAAATGGTATTTTCAATTGAATCAAAACTGTCTTCAGACTTGTGGGATTTCCTATTATACAATTCTGTGACATAGTCCTTTACAGGCTTAAAGAGATTGACTTCTCTGCTGATGTGTTCCATTGTTATCCTGTTGGACACTGTTCAAAAACGTTACTTGCAAAGCAAGATAGTGACTGGCATTGTAATTGAGAAATTCTACTTTCTGTTGCTGGTTCTAATTTTATTCTTCTATATGAGGAATTGCAGTATTTTTCCAAGGTAGTACTGTTAGGTATCTTAAACTTCAGATCCTGATCAGACCTGAAAAGGACTACTCAACTGAATTAATGCTAATCTGCTTCCTTTGCATGAAAAATCCAAAGCAAGTAACCCCCTCACTTTCAACATTAAACTATTCAAGCCAGGAAGTTCCAGATTCAGTTCTTGAATTGTGTTACATTAGCTGGACTTGGGGAACAGCTGAGATGCTGCAAATTGTTCATGAATCAAGAGATGGTGAAAGAGAAAAATAGGATTGAAAGGTCCCGTGACCTATCATAATCCAGTAACCAATTTTGGAAAATAACAGTCAAATGGATGAGGCATAATTGTCAGCATGATGAAGCAGCCTATTTTTGTTTAGTTTGGATGCTTTACTAACACCTTTAGAACCATAGCCTTAAAAAAGGCAACAACCTAAGGACTGAACATTGGCAAAGAAAAATAATATAAAAAAGATTTGTTTGCATTTAGCTTTTCTTTTCCTATTCTGAATTATCTCTACATAAACCAGGAAGTTAGATTTGAAGAAAATAATCAGAAAGAAACTGATAGAAGCCTATTTGTCCATCACAATCTGAGAGCTTTGAGGTTGTAATATAAATGTAAACACAATCCAAAGGCATGCCACAAAGACCATAAATAATATTTTCCACATTAAGTACACACATGTGAAGATACATCCTTAATTATATTTTGAGCAGCAAATCACATTGCCCCCAAATATCACAGCTGACGAAAACAGCAAATGTTGCACCTTTGTTCAACAAAAGAGGGAAACAAAAAAACACAGCACTATGAGAGCTTATGGTGAAGGGGATAATACATAAACAAGGGGATATTTGGTTTGGTAACAGGCTGCAGGGAGTAGGGATAAAGGCCTTTCCCAGTTTGCCAAGGTGTTACTACCAGATCAGTGCTGGGGAGTCAACTATTCACTTTCTGGGACTGGAATGAATTTACTATGGAAGTTGAATTTGCAATGACACCAGGGTAAGGAGAAAAATAGTCTTTCTGGAGGAGGTAAACAGTCTGCAAAGAGATACAGAGTTAAATGACTGTGCAAAAAAGTTGACAGCTGCTGTAAAATTTTGGAAAATATGAACTCATCAATATTAGCAGGAAAAATAGAGAAGCAGTATTTAAATCGAGACAGATTGCAGAACTCATTATATAGATGAATCTGGGTGCTCTGGTACCTAAATGACAAAAGGTTAGCATGCAGATGAATCCTTGGGCCTATTTGTGAAAACATACAGAGATCAAAATACCTTTATTGCTTCACACAGAGCTTACTTCACTATTCAAATACACATTCTCCCTCCTTCTAGTTGATTCTTCTTTTTATAATTTTTGTTTTAATCACAATGTTCAGACAAGTTATAAAACATCTATGAGCAGGAGAGATTTGCACCCAGGCCTTTTAACTCAGAGACAGGAACACTACAAGTACACCACAAGAGCCTTAATTATTTTTAATCCACTTGTTCAGGGCAGGTAGGACTTTAATCTAGACCTAGGAGAAAGAGGACTGTAGATGCTGGAGATCAGAGTTGAGAATGGGGTGCTGGAAAAGCACAGCAGGTTGGGCAGCATGTGAGGAGCAGAAGAGTCAATGTTTCAGGCATTGCTCTTCATCAGCCCTTTCTGATGAAGGGCTCTTGGCCAAAACATCAATTCTCCTACTCCTCGGATGCTGCCTGATCTGCTGTGCTTTTCCAGCACCACACTCTCGACTTTAATTCAGAGCTACTGGCCCTGGAATAAGATCACCATCACTGCACCACAAGACCTTGTATTCTTTTTCTGGCATTTCAGATAAAATCCAAATTGCTATAGCAATGAAAGTGGAGATGATGAGGACTAAGTCTGACCTGTTTCTTAAAATCAATCTGTTCAGATGTGCCAAGACACATATCTGGAGCCAGTGAGAGTTGAACCCAAACTTTCTAGTCAAGTGGCACTAATACTACTACAATCAGTATTAAATTGTATATCTCACCCCCATCTTGAAAACAGTAGAAGTCAATAAGATTACAAAGTGAGTATTTCTTTGTTTTCATCATCCATTATAACACAAGGCATGCCTCTTTCAAGGTATACAATTATTACTTTTGGAAAAGCACTTCTTTTTTGAAGAAAATTTGATAGCTGACAAGTTGCATTGACTCATTCAATATTTGAAATCTCATTTCTTTCCAGCATCTCTTTTATACTCACCAGATCAATCCTTAGTCTCTTTTCTGTGACATTCTTCATCAATTAGACATTGTTTCACAGAGAACAATTACCATGTTTCTTTTTCATGATTGCCCATTACTGTATATAGGAGTGCCTTTAAAATATTTGAAGACCTAGACAGACCTGTTGCTTCTCCCAGTGCAAGTGTCCAAGCACCTAAGCTGCTTTTAATTATTCCATTTATTTTGTTTTTTTTTATTCCCAAGCTAATGAACAACATTTGTCATTTAAAACAAAAATTGCTGGAGAAATATGACAGTTCTGGCAGCATCAATAGGGAGAAAAACAGAGCTAACGTTTCAAAACCAGTGACCCTTCATCAGAAGAAATTATATTTGTCATCAAGTGCAGCAGGATTCATTATAATTTTCATTTGTCATTTGTCATTCTTCCCACTAAAACTATAATAAATCCTGCTGTGCTTGAATAACCATCAGGAAGATCAGCTTCATGTCTGGAAGTAGAAATACTATCACTGTACCACAAACAACCCATGTTAGTTTTAATAGACAATTTCTGAACAACCTGTTCAGAGATAGTTATGACACACCTTTGCAGTAGGTGGTACTTGAACCCAGGCCTCTTGGCTCAGAGATGGGTGCATTATCACTGCATTATAACTGATTAATTTCCAACATGTTTTTGCATCATTCCCTTAACATCTAGTATGTGTTAGAAAGGCAAATGGAATGGTGGCATTTATTGCATGAGAGCAGAATATAAAAGGAGAGAAATTTTACTACAGTTGTATAGGATCTTAGTAAAACCACATCTGGAATTCTGGTCTTTTTATTTGAAATTTAATTTAATTTTATCAGAAGCAGTTCAGAAAAGTTTCACTTAATTCATTTCTGAGGTGAAGAGTTTATCTGATAAAGAAAGGTGGAACAAGTTGACCCTGTATGTGTTGGAGCTTTGAAGAATGAGCAGTGATGAGAAGAACCTGAGGTAACATGATTAGGTGGACAACGGGAGTATGTTTCCTATTTTTGGCAGAGACTAGAACTGGTGAACACAGTTTGAGAATAAGTGATCTCCTTTTCAAGATGGAAATGAAAAAAAATCTTTCAGAGTTGTTAGACTGGAATTTTTATTCCAAATGCATTTATTCAAGGCTGAGTCAGATAGATTTTTGACAGACAAGTATGGAGGGCAAACAGGCAAGTGGAGTTGAGACCACAACCAGATTAGCCAAGATCTTATAGACTGGCTGAGCAGGTTTGAAGGACTGAATGGTCTTCTCCTACTTCTAAGTTCTGTGCTTCTCTATGTACAAGTCGAACTATAATTTGATTTTTCCACAACAATGTTGACATTTGTTGGTGGCACATTTGCTCTATGCAGTCTTACGGCACAATGGAGAGCATCGTTGCTTCCTGCTTCAGAGTAGGAAGCTATGGGTTTGAGTCTCATTCCAGAACTTATTGGGCAACATGGAGGCTCACTGGTTAGCACTTCTACCTCACAAGGCCAGAGATCTGGTTCAATTCCAGCCTTGGGTGACTGTGTGGAGATTGCACATTCTCTGCATGCAATTCTGCCGAATACTTCTGTTTCCTCCCACAGTCCAAAGATGTGCAGCCTAACTGGATAATAAATACAGGGTTACGGGGATAGGGTAAGGGGCTGTGTTTGGGTGGGATGCTCTTTGGAGCGTTGGTACAGACTTGATGAGCTACATAGTCTCTTTCTGCACTATAGGGATTCTATGATTTGATGGCCAAGGAAGGTGCATTAGAAGTGCAGTCAAGCAAGTTGGTTACAACATAAGACAATGACAAGTTGTAAGAACAAGAGAAAAAATGTTGGAACTTTTATTATCACTCTTCATAGTTCCAAACTAATGCATGCACGTAAAAGTGTTCATTATCACAGCAACAGGATTTTCTGAGGAAACTGTAATACACCATTTTTGCTGTTATCTCAGTTCATTTACTCTCTGTTAATAACAGCAGTAAAGAAACTCAAAGCTAAGGTTAGTTTCTTCTGTTCATAACAGAAAGCAGTTCGAGGATTTCTGCCGAGACTTATTTGTTCCTGCAAGGGTTGCATAAAGAATAAAAACCTGTCTATCCTGTCCCACTAACAATGAAACCTCTTCGGCAGAATTTTACAGGTTTACTTGTGGGGGATTGAGTGGAGGGAGGGGCTTATAAAATTTCTTGAATGGTCATCCCACTACCTTCTGATCTTCCTACATGTCTCTATAATTTTATGGTCAGACTGGAGCAGGCTGAGCTGGCCAACGTGCCTATCCCTAATTAAAGCATTCAACATGGCAATTAGAGCTACTCCTGTTTCTTGCCCACCCTAAATTTTCAGGTGAATAGCAGATGTTCAGTATGCCAAGAAAGTACCCCTACTCAGACCTCAGGAGCGGTGGTGTAGAAGGGGTCACTCACATCAACAGCATCCTTCAACGTTGAACCAAATAATTTTTTAAAAACAGATCAGTGAAAGCTCTATGGTTGATGCAACTGAGATTAGCTTTCAATTCCAGGTCTCATTATTTGAATTTAAGCTCCATCAAGTGTCATAGTGGAATTTGAACCCATGTACTCAAAGTTTTGGCCTGGCCCTCTAAAATATTCATCCACGTGGTATGTCGGTGAAACCTTCAGTACCATAACCTCCACCATGGGTAGGGAAAGGAGACAGATCACAAATTCAGACAGAATGGTAATTGAATACCTGTAGACACCAACCTAATCCACAAATGAACCCCTCCCAATTCCCTAGGAAATCTGAGTTGCTATGGCAACATCCTGTTTTACATGTATATTGTAAATCAAAACTATGGGTGGTGATGGTAGAGTTACCAAATCCTTTCCATCATATGGTTGACCAAAGATCTCTTTCAGTCTTACGACTTGTCATTGTCATATGTTGGAAGTATTGACAAGTTAACCCTCAACTTTTTTCAATACATTATGAATGCATGTTCTTTGACCATCGCGTTGTAAAATGGGAGTCAACTCAGCTTCTAGCTTAAAGGCTACACTGCACAATGAGCTACCAAACATTGTGTATTAACCTTAGAATTCAAATGTAAATGTTTAATGCACAAATCTTTTCTAAATAGTTTTCAATATTAGAGGTTCAAATTCAGTTCAATTATGTTAAAAAGTAATTCAGCATCCTGACTGTAAACCTGCATTGAAATTAGTAATTGTAAGTGATAAACGTTTTGTAATCATTAAGAATTAGGCTCTTAAGGGGACTCCTTAAATTAATGGGATGAAATGGCTGAATTTTGTTTAATGAAGTTGACACGCTTGTATTACTAGAGGGTTACTGGTGACATAGCATTGTCTCTGTCCTTGCTACTGATAATTCTTCTTTGGAAGACAAAGAAGTGAAATATTGCGTTTGAATTATCAACTGGCAATAAAGTCAAATCTGCTGTATGAGTTTGTTCCTCATACTGTGTTGCTGAAACATTTCCTCTTGTTAAGAATTACTGGAAATATTTTACAGAAATGCCTATAGGATTCAATGTGTCAGTTTTGTTTACTGCTTTTGTCTGTTTTCGATTAGATCAGCCAGATGACTTGCACCTCAAAGCAAATGCCAATGAATCTCGAACTGAGGGAGATGACCTAAATCTCACCTGTCTTGTTCGAAATTTCTTAATGCATGAACCTGCATGGTATTACCAGTCCTCACCGAATTTATCAGAAGTTAAACTGAACCAATACACTCAGAAAGTGCATGGAAACTACTCCAAAACATTATTTCTCAGTATGAAAAATGTGACTGAAAACAACACCGGAATTTACAAATGCAAAACAATGAACAACGCTTCCAAAGAGCAGTACGAGAAATACACTATGGTCTTCATAAAGCGTGAGTCTCTCAAAACATCTTTACAATTTTAGTTATTTAGAGGTCCCAGTCCTGAACATTTCAAATCTGACCCATCAGCTTAGCTGCTTACTAAATCACTTTAGTATCTGTACTGTACTGTACCATTCTTGACATTTACCTGATTGATGCCAGGTCTGTCTTGAGTTAGCTGATCTCCACGGTCAAGAACCCATCATTTACATGAGTTCCTCTGGATAAGGGACATAGAAATTTTTATAGTTCCTTAACAGGATTGTTCCACTGAGAAGAGGTTGAGTAGGTGGGCCTGTACTCAATGAAGTTTGGAAGAATGAGAGAAAACCTTATTGAAACATATAAGACTCTCAAGAGACTTGAGAGTCTAGGACCAGAGGCAGGAAGTCATTTATATAAGACAGAGATATGAAGGAATTTCTTCTTTCAGAGGATAGTCAAACTGTCATATTCTTTACCAAATAAATGCAAAAGCAAAACTGGTGAGTGCATTCTTGTGTCAAATATTAAGTGGTCTCATGTTGGCCATCCTAATTACATTTTAGCTTCACACCAAAAGACCAAAAGGAAAAAAGGAGTAGTGTATTCAGCTCCTGTGCCGTTCAATAGGATTATAGATAATATTAATGTTTTAAATTGAAATTCAATTACAATAAAAATATTTGCAAAGCCATTAGTAATTTTCCATTAGTAATAAGTGCAGAATAGATTAAGGGTAGTGTAGTGTAGTTTTGAGCTCACGATGTAGAACTGTCCAAATAATAATGTAAATCAAAATGTTATCATATAAAGCTTAAAAATCTGAATTTGGTTTAGTAAAAGCTGGTATTATTAAGAACTAACCATAATGCTGTTCAATTGTTATAACAGCCTGCCCCTGCTTTCCAATACAATAGTTCGGCACAGGATCAAGCCTCAGTATATTATTTCCTTACTCGCGCTTTCCTGGACCTAACACTGACCCTTTTGATACCACACTCGTAATAGCTTGCCTTCTTGATCTGTTTATTGCTACTTTCTGTTTTCTGCCTATTAAGCAATATTGAGTCTGTATTAATATATTTTCCCCCAGTACAATGCCCTCAAAATGTGTTGGACCTTAGCAAAAACCATTCTAAATAACCAAATATTCGACATTCACCAGTTCTCCTTTGTCCATGTTACAAATAACCGCTTTGAAAATCTCCAACAAGTTTGACAAATATGATTTCCCTTTCATAAATACTACTTGACACTACCTAATTTTACCAGTTGTCATTGGTAAATAGATTCTAACATTTTCTCCAGAGCAGAGGTCAAGTTAACAGATCTGTAGTTCTCCATTCTTTCTTGTCCTCCCTTCTTAAATAGTGAACTTATATTTTTGACCTTACAGTTAGCAGGAACATTTCCAGCATCTGTAGAAATATGAAGAATAACCATCCATGCATCCAATATCTCTACTGCTATTTCCTTCAACAATCAAGTATGCAGTTCATCTGGTCCAGGAGATATAGCAATCTTCAATCCAGCCATTTTTTTCAACTGCTACCTCTGTACTAAAACTAATATCATTTAGCTCTTTAATTACCCTTGATCTCTAAATATTTCAGAGAGATTTTCTATACTAACTTGCACAAAGCAGGCACAAAGTAATTATTTCGTATCTCCACCATTTCCCTGTTCTCCACTATAAATTCTCTTGCTCCCCTCCTCCCACCCCCACAGCAATGAGTGCATATTTATCTTTGGTAATTTTTTTTTCTTTTCACCAGTCAATAGAAGATTTATGTCTCTGCCTAGCATGCACTTGTATTCTTCCTTTCCTTTTCCTTGTCAGCTTTTTGACCTCCCTTTGAAAGATTATAAATTGCTCCCAAGCCTTCCCACTTTTTCTGACAGTCTTATTAGACACCTCTTTTGATCTAATGAAATCTTGCACATATTTCACATTTCCCTTTAGGTGGTCATACTTAGCGGAATGTGTATTTGTGGTTTTACAGTGTTTATTCACATACTAGTCATTGCCCGTCTGCCATCAAATGTTTTTGTATATTTTCCTAAACCACCCCAGTCATCACACTTCTAATAACCTCATAGCTTCATTTGCCTGGATTTAAGTTCCTAGTTTCACCATGAGCTTTGTTGCATTCAAGTTTCATGTAAAATGGTCACTATAAAGGCTTCTTTACAGCAAAGTTTCTATTTAGATTTTTCCCATTACACACTACCAAATCCAAAACAGACTGATGCCTAGTTAGCTCCTCAACACACTGTACCTGAATTGCATCTCATAAACAGTGCAGGAAATCATCCTCTGCAGCATTAGTGCTGATTTGGTGAACTTAAGCTACATGTAAATTAGTCATCCAGTATTATTATGTTGCCCACATGAAATGCATCTCTAATTGCATAGTTTATAGTGAGCCCAACATCCATATTGAAGTTTAGTTTTCTATAAACAACTCCCAGCAATGTTTGTTTCCCTTCAGCTCCATCCACACAGATTCTACAATTTGATTCTTGAATCAAAGATCATTGCTTATTAATGTACTGGTGTCATTTCTTCTTAGGAGTGCGTTCCCGTCTCTTTTTCATTTTGCCTTCCCTTCTTAAATATAGAACCTAGTTGGAGCTTCAGAAATCTCCTGGAATTAACCAAAATGCATCCAATAAAGAGAAAAATCTCTGCTTTTATCTCCTCCAGTGATCAAAACCAGTTTAGGAAACCTCATTGAAATCACTTCAGTCAGGAAAAGAGAAGAGAACTGAAAAAAAGTGTTAAATTAACAGTTGAAAATGGTTCTTTTTTTTTCTCTATCATTGCAGCTAAGACCATCCCGATTCTTCAAAAAAACCTGACAGGGCAGGAGGTCAACAGCAGTGGCACTGTGATCCTGACTTGCGATGTCAGTGGACGACCACCTCCCAGCATCACCTGGTACAAAAATGAACAACAGGTTCTTCCAGCTTCAGGTGAATTACATGATATTTTCCATCTCTTTTTCTTTTTCTGAACAAAGTGCTAAAGCTAATAGGAGTGTAACCTTATTAATCTGAAAGCTAATGGTCTTTTCAAACATGATAATTTTCTTATACATTGGGCCTTGGTGCTTCACCTTCCTTGGTAAGGAAAAACAAACTCCAAAATAATAAAAAGAGATTTCAAAGCTGATACTTTTTAAAGTTACATGTACTCACTTGTTTTTATGTGTATCGCTAAACAGTATTAGCTTCTTTTAAACATCTATCTTCTGTCCATCTGGAAGTGGTATTCAAGGCATGTGGAGCAGTTGTCAAGAGAATAACTGCCCTTTCACATGTGAAATGTATAGACAACAGAGCCTGGCAAATTTTTTAAAGCTTTAAAGTTCAGACAGTTGCCTTATTGCTGATGGTTTATATTCCAATGTCATATTCACCTTGAACTTTGAGAAACATTCCCATCTGTCTACGTAACAATAGTCACTGTATTTCATTTTGCACAAAAAGCTTTCAAATCTTTTGATGTGATGGATGCTGAAGAAATACAGGTATTAGTCACGGTATTTTTATACAATTTCAAAGCATAATAATGCACAAAATATCACATTCATTTAAATTTCAATATTTCAATGTACACAAAAATTCAAAGTCAGAAAAAGTTGCATAATTCCCAACAATTTGACCTTGATTATTTTATTCCTGTCAATCAATTTTTATTCATTTTCGCCTTTATGGATTTTCTTCAGTTTTGTTTAAATTTCTATCAATAATTTTTACTCATATGTCCTCTGTTCAATAACATCTGGGGGTGAATCAGTGCACTTACAATGAGCAGCAGCATTGCAAAGATGTTTACTGAGTTTCTAACAAAGGAAACACATCATACTCTCAAGATAAATGTGTCAAGTCCATAAATTGTATCTTATGCCAATTTTTATGTCTTCTAACATGTACCTTATAAATAAATCTGGTTTATGGGCAACCATAAAGTATAGGGTGCAGTATATAAACCAGATTGAGCTGTGGTTGCCTGAAAACAGATACAATTAGCTTGTTTTTTAATTCATTCATGAGATGTAAGTTACGCCAGCTAGACCAGCATTTATTGTCCAACTTAATGGCCGAGAGGGCAGTTTACATTGCTCTGTGACTGAAGTCACATGCAGACCAGACAACATCCTTTCTTAAAGGTAATTAGTGAACCTGTGTATTTTTTCCCCAACAGTTAACAATGGTTTAATCATCATTAATTCTAGATTTTCATTGAATTCAAATTCCACCATTTGTGAGAAGATTTGTAGCTCGGGTGCTCGTTGCTGTGGTTCTGTTCGCCGAGCTGGAAGTTTTTGTTGCAAACGTTCCGTCCCCTGTCTAGGTGACATCCTCAGTGCTTGGGAGCCTCCTGTGAAGCGCTTCTGTGGTGTTTCCTCCGGCATTTATAGTGGCCTATCCCTGCCGCTTCCGGTTGTCAACAGAAGCGCTTCACAGGAGGCTCCCAAGCACTGAGGATGTCACCTAGACAGGGGACGAAATGTTTGCAACAAAAACTTCCAGCTCGGCGAACAGAACCACAGCAATTCCACCATCTACCACAGTCAGATTTGAGCCTAGGGCCCCAGAATATTATATAAATCTCTGGATTAATAGTCAAGCAACAATACCATTAGGCCATTACCTCCCCTTGCAAGCCAAAGGTTTATGTTGTACTGTGGCATAACAATAAGGAAGGCCTTTGATTAAATCCTCAATTTCTACCAACGTACCTGACTTCAGCCAGACTTCGAGCACAGATGCAATAAGTTGCCTCAACAGTTCAGGGTTGGAGGAAGGAAACATTAGTAAACATCCCTATGATTGATGGCTGGGTAGTATGGTTGTTTGGAGGCCAGCTCAGAACTAGAAATCAACTGCGCTATGAGGCCTTCTTTAGTTAAATTGCTTAGATTATATTGTAATCACTGTCCAGTCTCCAACACAAAAAAAACCCTCTAACTGTGGAACTGCCATTAGCTGGGTTCAGTGCATTCTGGAGAAGTGGAAAGAAAAAATGGACAAGAGGAGGAGGTTTGCTGATGGTGAAACTGTGCAGCAATGCTATTTTTTAAAAATTATGCTGGGATTCTGTCCTAGCCACGGAATGTTTTAATGATTATTTTAAGACATAATTAATGAACAGTATAAAAACATTTGAATCACAGACACGGTTTGGTTTTCACACTCACCTCAGCTCTATATGTGTTTTCTCTCAAATAATTTCCTTTTATGTAGCACCTTAATAAGATGTTATGAAAATGCCATGCAGTCTTCATAGTGCAATAAA
Source organism: Chiloscyllium plagiosum (assembly GCF_037043375.1). Classification (NCBI taxonomy): domain Eukaryota; kingdom Metazoa; phylum Chordata; class Chondrichthyes; order Orectolobiformes; family Hemiscylliidae; genus Chiloscyllium; species Chiloscyllium plagiosum. The sequence continues at coordinate 31,582,780 of NW_028270149.1, read as the reverse complement.
TCATGACAGAAAATAAGTAGGAAAGAGTTTTTTAGACACTACATTAAAATATCAGATGCCTGTATAATTATCAAGGATATTTAATTGGCTTCCCTTAATATTAAGCACTGATACTTTTATCAAGAAGCATCATGTTTGCCCCAGGATGTAAAATGTAGATATGAGGCAGCCAATTGGCCTATTTCCACACTCTTCTGTATGTTAGGATACATTTTCTTCCAGATGCACTTCAGTCCCCTCGTCACTCAATCATGTGACCAATTTTTTTGGTGCCTAAAAATTCCATGTTGACATGATATGAAGGACATCAGATTCCCAATACTAATTCTTCTTCAGCAACTGTTGCTCCCATGTATTGGAAAAGCAAGCATCAGATGAGAACATGATCAGAGTTAATCACACTCAATATTGACTATCAAGATCGATGTGTAAATAATAGCTATTTGAGGAAGGCATCGGAAAGTGTAACCAACAAGGACAAATGCTAATCAGGAAAAGATAGTAGACGTTTAGTAGCGATAAATTATGGATGAAGAAAATAAGACTGATCTATAACAGTGTGGTCTGCAAGTGAGCACTTGAGTAAAACATTATAGGACCACAGTTTACAAAATACCACTATTAATATAAGCATACAGTACAATGCATTCATTTGGTATTCCTGCATCTATAATTTTAATTAAATTTATAAAAATGGCCGCAGACATAGAAGTGTTAGTGAATAATAGTGATTTTGAGCTTTATGAGACATAAGGAAAGATGACAATGATGAATATTATGGGTTTTGGAGGATTCTTGAAGTAAGAGATCTGGTTGAGAGGCAGGGCAAGCCAAAATTGCAATCCTGGAGAGTGGGATCTAAACAACTAAAAGCAAATGTGCTAATGATGGAGCAATAGGCAGAAGAGGCTGGAGTCAAAGAACAGAGATTTTGCATGAGTTGTACCATTGGACGTGCTTATGGAATTGGGAATAGGCAAGATTAGAGAAGCTTACACACAAGGATGAAAATCTTCTTTATATTGGAGGGTGACTTTGTGATGGAGAAAATATGATATTGATACTTAACCCATGGTTTAATAGAGCACCCAGGTTGTGAACTATGGATGCACTGATCTGGTTAAAATAAATAAATTAATTGTCCTCTGTTAAACTAATAGACAAGGGAATGTCATAAGAACACAAAATATACTTGCCTTGTGAGCAAATATCAAGTGAGAATACGATTAGAGTTGGCTGCAATGTTGCCTTATAGTTTCATAGTCATTGCCAAGGTCAGTAATATAAACAATAGACATTTAGGGAAGGCATCAGAAAATTTAAGGAAGGCATCACTACAAGACGACATGGTTAGACAGAGTATTACGTTCTGCAATTTCCAGGCTCATGTCTATTGAGAAATTAAAGCCTTTTGGGAAATTTAGACAAGGTAATGTAAATGAATAGCAATTATATTTCAGTATATGTATAGAATACCTGCAGAAAATATCATTATTTATTTAGAGCTTAGAATTATTCTATGACTCTAACATTGTTTTATTTATATTATAAATAGCTATGGAATCAAGTTCCATGGTTTGAAACAAGAATGAAAATTTTATTTGTGACTGTTTACGTACCACTTATGAAGACTGACAGTTGCAAGACATCTTTAAATACTAATATCAAAAAATGTGATTTCTTTCCTAAACTTAGGTATTTTTTTGGAATCAGGAAACAAAACTTTAATCATTGAAAGAGTCAGATATGATGATGAAGGAGAATACAAATGCAAGGCCACCAATGAGCAGGGAAGTGTTGAAACCTCAGCATATGTATCAGTCCTAGGTACGGATCTGCAAGCATGTTCTTTCTCTGTTTGAGCAAAATGTGGATGTTAGACCATGGCAGTGAAATGTTCCTCTTTCATTATGTTCACATAATTTAAATGGTGAAAAGGGGGAATAATGCTCACATATACACAAACTCGCATATGGTACGCTCAAGCGCACATCCAAAGCTTTTGCAAAGAATGCTAATCTACACTCTAGTATCACAATAGTTTTCCTATAATTATAACTAAAGCCACTATTTTATGAACTTCATTTAAAGATCGCCAAAACCTCAAAAGTTGACACCAGTCTACAAGTAATTTTTTTCAGAATCTCAGAAATAAATAAAGAATGTGATGTATTCAGTCACTGTTAACAAATGACCCGTATATTTTGTGCTTTGCATCATCCTAGAATTTGCACACATATGCATTCTGTTTCTATTCTTTTTAAAAAGTGTCTTTAGGTGTCTTGGTAATGCTGCTTTTGCAATGAAAACTTTAAATAATTAGCAAGATTTAATAGTTACATTTAATAGTTAAAGCTTCTCTTACAACAAATGCTCACATTCAAAGGGAAGAAGTTATCACTAAATTAAGTTAAAGACTGTTCTATGCTACATTTTGGGTTCACATGACAGTAGATTCAGAACTGTGTCTGTAACCATTAATAACTTAATGCTGGGCTATATTAAAACTTAATCCATTGACAATGGCAACTTTTTGACTCCTTTTTTCAGGGTCTGAGGAGAAATCCAACCTGGAACTGATCATTTTGGTCTGTACTGGGGTAGCAGCCACACTCTTCTGGCTTTTGCTCACACTTTTTATACGTAAACTCAAAAAGGTAAGGGTATAAGTAATTTTTCTAGTTGCCGCATTTATTTTGCATCATGAAACAAAGGATTAAAATGTTAGATGAGGAAAACATGCACAGAATTATGACTGGTTGGAGGTGCAATTGCTTCAAACTGCGATCAGTTCCAGAAAACAACATCTGAAACTTTCCCAAGACCTATACATACACTACTAATTTGTTAGTGAATTACAAGTTCCAACACAGTATTTTATGTGTTGTACTTAGTAAAATAGAAATATTCTTCTCTATTTGTTCCACTTTCTCCCTTTATTTCTTAAGAGTGTGGCACTGGTCTCCACGTATCTGGAAATTTGCTTATAATACTCACATCTGACTGAGAATATTTTGCATTCAAGTCATTCTGCAGAATGTAAACCAGGCTAACACTCCACTTTTGGAGAAGCCATCTTTTGGTTTAAACATTGAAGGTCTACCTCATCTAAGATGCTGTGAAAGTATTCTAGGGAGGAAAATGGACCCCTCTCTAGTATCCCAGCCAGCATTTATCCCTCAATCAGTGCCAAGAATTAATTTTTTTAAAAATAATTATTTTAGATGTTGATTATGGATAATTGCACAAATCATTTGCCTCTTTCCTTTTTTATAGCAATGAAGGATGTTGTGAAACTTGAAAGGATTCAGAAAAGGTTTACAAGGATGTTGCCAAGGTTGGAGGATTTGAGCTATAGGAAGAGGCTGAATAGGCTGGGGCTGTTTTCCCTGGAGCGTTGGAAGCTGAGAAGTGAACTTAGAGAGGTTTATAAAATCATGAGAGGCATGTATCGGATAAAATAGACAAGGTCTTTTCCCTGGGGTGGGAGAGTCCAGAACTAGAGGACATAGGTTTAAGTTGAGAGGGGAATGATTTAAAAGGGACCTAGGGGACTTTTTCACGCAGAGGGTGGTGTGTGTATGAAATGAGCTGACAGAGGAAGTGGGGAAGGCTGATACAATTACATAATTTAAAAGGCATCTGGGTAGGTATTTGAATAGGAAAGGTTTGGGGGAATATGGCCAAATGGGACTAGATTAATTTAGGATATCTGTTTGGCATGGACGAGTTGGACCCAAGGGTGTGTTTCCATGCTGTACATCTCTAGGACTCTGTGACTACATTTCACAGATGCTTGTTTGGCTGTAAACACTTTGGAGTGTCCTGATGTTGTGACAAACACTATATAATACAGGTTATTCCTTCCTATAGTGGCTGGGTTCCCTCAGGTACTAAATTCCAAATGATCACTCATCTAACCTTAACTAATACATTGTGGTTCATTTTGCTGGAACAAGGTTCACTTCTACACACCCGATCTTTAAACTTCCATAAGATATGCCCCGATCTTACAGGTTTTCTAGGCTCAGTCAGTGAAACATTTTTCGTAGGCTTGTTCATCTCCAACATGACACTACGCGGTCCAAATAGCAGGTGATTGACTGCGATAAGTCTGCCATAGTATAACATTGCAGCACCTCTTGCAATGCCTTGAAATTTGAAATGTATTATTTTAGATATCTCACGTGGTATTTGTTGGTGGGAGAGGAGGGCGGCTTCTACAGCATCTTCTCATCTCTCAACTCTTCACATTAAACAGAATTTTGAAGTTCAGTTTTATTGCAGCATAGATCATGGAAAACACAACAGATGCCTTTTTTCTAGTATGTACGTAACCCATAAAGTGAATGGAAATTTCATATCAACCTCTACTTTCAGCAGTAATTTGAAAGGCCACTACCACTGCCCACTTCAATTTGGTTATAAATCAGAGAAAATATATTTCTGCAGATGTTGACAGCCTATTCAACTACATGGGCAAGGCTTACTCACATTCACAGGTGTACAAACTTCCAATGGGATTCATTAATTCAATACGGCAATTCCAGGCTAACTTTTTATAGTGCAGGTATGCCAAAACCATGGTTATGGTGACCCCACTGCTAACCTGGCTTAACTTTAACTCAGTTAAAAATCACACAACACAAGGTTATAGTTCAACTGGTTTAATTGGAAGCACTAGCTTTTGAAGCGCTGATCTTTCATCAGGCGACTGGTGAAGGATCAGCACTCTGAAAGCTAGTGCTTCCAGATAAACCTATTGGACTATAACTGGGGTTGTGTGAATTTTGACTGTCCACCCCAGTCCAACACCAACTTCTCCACATCATAACTTTAACTCAACATGGATCAGAGGTCAAAGCCAGCATTTTCCAGAAACTGAACTGTTCACTAATACTGTTCAGTGGAGTCTTTACTTGCTAAAACACTGATTGACAATAGTTCATAATATCTTTGCAGCCAAGTTCTGGGGATGTTAAATCTGGATATCTGTCCATCATAATGGATCCGGATGAAGTACCACTGGATGAGCAGTGTGAGCATCTAGCATATGATAGCAGTAAATGGGAGTTTCCTAGGGACAGACTCAGGCTTGGTAAGTACAACACACTTACAGACAGGATCTTCTGAAAGATGCAATAATATAATTTAGGGAAGGAAATATTCTTGAGACCAAGCATCAGTTTGTTTTTGACATTTACATTTCAATCAGAGTTCACTACTTCAAAACATTCACCCAGAGCAATTCTTGCTTCAGTAGTGGCATTGACTTCTGGACTCAGCTCAACATTTCCTCCTCTAACTTATTGGGATGGAACTAATGAACTTGGTCACATAGCGAAATGGAGCAAATGGGCTGATCTAATAGGTGGAATCTTGTTGAGGGGGTCAAGGTCTCATCTTTCTGCTGCAGAGCTGGTAAGAGGCCTGTGTGACCTCTTCTACACTTGATCTTAGCCAAAAGGCCAAGAAGGGCTTCAAGAAGGTTTACTGAGCCATACATCAGTTTGGCAAGTGAAGTCACCAGCAGGCCATTCTCCAGAATCAAGACCCTTGAGGCAGAAGTCTCAGCTTCAGAATGTACTCGACAGCTACTGGGAATTTATGCTGTAAACTTGTTCACAAGATGGATGCTAAGCCAACATTTTATTTGTCCATCCCTAATTGCCCAAACAACAGTTAAGAGCTAATCTCATTGCTATTGGATTGAAGCCTACTTAAATACTGGACTTTTTAATTCCCTGCCCTAATCCCCTTACTGCCACTTCTCTGTGATATCCATAACATTGTTCTCACCAATTTCAATCTGCACTACAAGCTCATTTATCTTGCTTCATATACTGGATGCATTTAAATACAACACACACAGTCCTGTATGTACCACGCCTCTTCTCATAGTTGTCCCTGATCTGCTGTGCCTCAAATTAGATTCTTGACTCCTATCACACTCTGTCCTATTACTCATTATGGAAGCTTTAATAACCTTTCCACCCTTTTAACTTGTGACCGCCCTATTTAGTCTTTCCGCTAGGATCCTGGTCCCAGGTTCACAGGAACATGCACCCGAATTCCTTGGGCTTTACTTTATCTTCAATAAGGCAAAGCAGCATGTACACTTCATTGTTTAGGTCAACTAATTAATGAATCATTTTTATGTCTAATCAATTTTAGGAACTTAGCATCTTTATTGACTTTACTTCATTTTTTAATATTTCCAAATCTTTTACATTGAATTGTATTTTTCTGCTGGTACAAGTGTACACATTGATCTAAGGATATATCTATTGTGAACTGAACCTGTTTCTCTTTACACAGGCAAAACACTGGGACTTGGTGCATTTGGCAAAGTGGTAGAGGCATCTGCTTTTGGGATTGACAAGTCTTCAACCTGTAAAACAGTGGCTGTAAAAATGCTGAAAGGTACATTTCTGCTTCCTCGTTAATTATGGATTTAATGCAGACATTGCAGGTATTAACATCAGCTGCCTACAAAGTAGTCTCCATGTAACAACAAACATTTTCTGTAAGTTTAACTGGGCATTGGGCTGTCCCAGCTTCCAGTCTCCTACTGCATCCTTCTCAACTAACTCACTGATGGAGAATTAGGAGCTGAGCAAAAATATCTGTGGACATAGGGACGGCAGAGAATTGGAGATTTCCTTGCTGCATTGGAATTGAAGGAGAATCAATTATTTTTTATTTGGACAATTTGCAGGAGTTTTTTTTCACAAGGTTGTGGAACTTAGCCGGCAGTACATCTAACCTCCATGTAACCTCCATGTATCTGCAACTTGTTTATTTAGAAGAGGTGAGAGCAAGATTTGAATGTCAGGATGCCATAAGATTCAGAGATTGTGGTCACCGAAAGGATATAATTAATAGCCCGGAGGATAGCTATAGGCAAATTCTTGCATAGACTCCCTGCAGTGTGGAAATAGGCCCTTCAGCCTAACAAGTCCACAGTGACCCTCTGAAGAGTAACCCACCCAGACTCATTCCCATACCCTATTATCCTATATTTGCCCCTGACTTACGCACCTAACCTATACATCCCTGAAAACTATGGGGAACTTAGCATGGCCAATTCACCTAACTTGCACATTTTTGGATTGAGGGAGAAAACCAGAGCACCTGGAGGAAACCCTCACAGAATGCGCAAACTCCACACAGACGTTCGCCTGAGGCTGGAACCAAACCTGGATCCCTGGCGCTATGCGACTGTAGTGCTAATCACTGAGCCACCTTGCCAGTGCAATTGCTTTTTTGTCACATACTTGAATGCATTCAGTATATGAAACAAGATAAATGAGCTTGCAGATAAGATTGAAATTGGGAGATATGATGTTTTGAGAATGACAGAGATGTGGCTGCAAGGTGATTGGGGTGGGAACTAAATGTCCAAGGATACATGCCCTACTGATAGAACAGATGGCAGAGGAGGTGGGGTTTTCTTGTCAGTAAGAAATGAAATTAAATCAATAACAAGAAGTGACATAAAAGGTGGAATCTATAGAATCTGTGTGCGTAGAGCTGAGAAACTGCAACGGCAAAAAAGATCCTGATGGGAGTTATGCACAAGCATCCTATAAGTAGTCAGGATGTTGGGGAAGCAAATAAATCAGGAGATAGAAAAGACATTTAAGAAAGGCACTATTACGATAATCATGGGGGACTTCATTATGCAGGTGGACTGGGAAAATAAGGTTGGTTGCATCACAAGAAAAGTAATTCATGGAATGTTTACCAGATCTTTTTATTTGGAGCAGCTTATGGTAGATCCCACTCGGGAACAGGAAATTCAGGATTTGGTGATGTGCAATGAGGCAGACTTAATGAGGGAGCTTAAGGTAAAGGAACCATGAGGGTAAAGTCACCACAATATAATAGAATTCATCCTACAGTTTGAGAGAGAAAACATTGATTCAGATGTAACAACATTACAGTTGAAATATAGGTAACTACAAAGATGAGGAAGGAGCTGGCTAGGGTAGATTGGAAGAGGAGCTTCACAGGGATGATGGTAGAACAGCAATTGCAAGTTTTCTGGGAATAATTCGGAAGGAGCAGCAGAAATTCATCTCACAGAAGAAGAAGCATACTGAGGGGAGGATGAGGCAACCATGGCTGACAAAGGAATTCAGGGACATCATAAAAGTAAAAGGAAAAGCATACAACGTGGTGAAGATTAGTGAGGAAAGCTTTTAAAAACCAACAGACGACAATTAAAAAAGCTATATGGGGGAAGAAGATGAAGTATGAGAGTAAGTTAGCTAGTACTATAAAAGAAAATTGCAAGAGATTTTTTAGATATCTAGAAGATAAGAGAGAGGCAGGAATGGACATTAAACCACTGAAAAGTGAGCAGAAAAGGTCTGAAGTTGTATAATCACCCAGCCTAGTTGGCTACACCCCAAGGTTCTGAAGGGGAAAGCTGAGGAAATTGTGCAGCTGATTTTTCAGGAATCATTGGAGTCAGTGAGGATTCCAGAGGACTGGATAATGAATAATATTACATCCCTGTTTAAGAAAGGAGGGAGGCAGGTGTCAGGAAACTATGGGTTAGCCTGACCTCAGTCTTTGGTAATATTTTAGAGTCCATTACTTAGGAAGAGGTTATGGAGTACTTAGAAGTACATTATAAAATAGGACTGAGTCAGCATGGCTTCATGAAGGAGACGACATACCTGACAACTCTATCAGAATTCTTGGAGGAGGTAACAAACAATTGAGAAAAAGGAGAGCCAATGGATGTAATTTATTTAGATTTCTAAAAGGCCTTTGATAACGTGCTGCACAGGAAGCTACTAAATAAAATAAGAGGTCATGATGATAGGGACAAGGTATTCGCATGCATAAAGGATTGGCTGACCTGGCAGAGAATGGGTATAAAAGGGGTCTTTTTCTGGATGGCAGCCAGTGACTAGTGGATTTCCATAAGGGTCAGTTTTGAGCCAACAATTATTCATTTTATATATTTACAATCCAGACAAAGGAACTAGGGGTATTGTTGCTAAGTTTGAAGATCACACAAAGAGAGGTGGAGGGACAGATGGAATTGCAGAATTGGGAAGGTTGCAGAAGGACTTAAGACCATAAGAGCAGAAATTCAGCCATTTGGCCCATCAAGTCTGCTCTGCCATTTGATCATGGCTGATAGGTTTTTCAATTCCATTTTCCCACTTTCTCCCTGTACCTTTTGATCCCTTTGGCAAGCAAGAGCTTGTCTATCTGTATCTTAAATATATTCAATAACTGGCCTCGACAGATCTCTCTGGCAATTAACTCCTCACCACTCTCTGGTAAAGAAGTTTCTCTTTATCTCTGATCTAAAGGGTTTTCCCTTTACTCGAAGGCTGTACCCTTGGGCCCTTGTCTCTCCTGTCAATGGAAACATCTTCCCAACATCCACTCTGTCCAGACAATTCAGTATTCTGTAAGTTTCAATTAGATCCCTCCTCATCCTTCCAAACTCCATTGAGTATAGTCCCAGAGTCCTCAAATGTTCAGGTGAGGAGACTGGACAAAGAAGTCGTAGATGGAATACAATGTGGGGAAGTGTGAGATTATAAACTTAGGTAAGAAGAATAGAGGCATACATTATTTTCCGAAATGGGGAAAGGCTTTAGGAGTTTGTAGCATGACATGGGAGTCCAAGTTCATGGATCTCTTGAGGTTAACATACAGGTTCAGCTGGAAGTCAGAAAAGCAAATGCAATGTTAGAATTTGTTTCAAGAAGGTTTCCATACAACAGCAGAGATGTATAAGGCTCTGGTCAGACTGCATTTGGAATATTGTGAGTAGCACTGGGCTCTGTATCTAATGAAGGATTTGTTGCTCCAGAGGACATTTTTTAAAAGAATAATCCTGAGGATAAAGGGCTTATCATTTGAGGAGTGGTTGAGAACTCTGGGTGTGTACTTGATGGAGTTTAGAAGGCTGAGGGTGAATCTCATTGAAATTTACAGGATACCAAGAGGCCTGGATAGAGTGGATGTGGAGTAGATGTTTCCACTAGGAGGAGGCACTAGGGCCCAAGGGCACAGCCTCAGAGTGAAGGGATGATCCTTTAGAACTGAGATCGGGAGGAATTTCTTCAGCCAGAGGGTGAGCAATCTGTGGTATTCATTGCTGCAGAGGGTTGTGGAGGTCAAGTCATTGAGTGTGTTTAAAACAGAGTTAGATAGGTTCTTGATTAGTGACAGAATTAAGGACTATAGAGAGAAGTCAGGAGAATGGGGTTGAGAAATACATCTTATGATTGAATCGTGGAGCAGACTGATGGGCTGAATGGCCTAATTCTGCTCCTGTATCTTATGGTCACATCCCAGATTCTCTAGAGGGGAATCTAATCCAATAACTTAACTGAAGTGTGTCACAGATAGTAAGTTTTAGATGCATCTAAAAATTGACTTTATACCAGTAAAGTGGTGGAAACTAGGAGTATAGGGTTAAAGTTTTTTTAAAAAATAGCTTTTAGATATTAGCTAAATTCATTCCTGTAATAAGGATTTTTTTCAGTGGCAAGGTGACACTGAATTTTCCAGTATCAATGATTAGTGATATATCAATGCAGAGCAGAAAATTGATCCATAGCACCCTCCCCTATCCTGACTTGCAGCAATCTTTCATGTATCAGACACATTAGCTCGTGACTTCTATCCTTGTTGGTGGTGAACTGAGAAGCAGGAAGGGTTTTGTTTCTGTGGGTTGTTATTGTACTGTAATGATGCCACTTTTACACCTCCAACAGGGAGGTGTATTGGGAGTAACATTTCCTTCAAGCTGCATCACTGCCCTCACACGCAGCCATGCCAAGGTTCCACACATGGTGATCCAGTTCTGGAAGACTCACAGACAACATTCTAGCCCACCACCAACTGTGGCCTCCAGTTGACCATTTAAATGTCTCCTCCCACCTCCACAGGGAATGAACCAGTTGTTGCTGTGCAGCATAGAGAGAAGCTCAACATATGCAGAGGGCTGGTCACCTCTGGATGTGGAAGAATTTGGGGTGTAGGATGAAATGAGGTGAAGTGGGGAGTAGGAAACAATTCTCCATTTTAAAAATGCATTCAGTTTACAATTGAGAAACTGGGCATTGGGAATGAGGAGATCCATTGAGAACAACCTCCCCCAAGTCACTGTGCCTCTCTCCTTGCAACCACCCACCCCACGACTACCCATATTACTGATCCATGCCTGCCTTCAGGCCTGTCCTTCTGGCATCAGCCATGCTGTTACTGTTGCTCTCAAGAGCTTCCAGCCTTTGGTTTACCTGCAACTCTCTGTAAGTAGGGCTCCACCGCCAGGGTCTTGATTAGAGGGGAAGGCCCATATATCAGTGACCTCTCCAGTGCCAGACTGGAATGTGATTCAGCAAGCTATCCCTAAAAAAAGCAATGTGACTCTCTCATCCACTCTCCAGCTTGCAGGCTAAAGCCCTGATACCTCAACAAGAATGCACCAACTCACTATGCAGGTGGTGAGGAATGTCATCCTGCTATAGAGGAAAATGAAAATAGATCAATGGATCAGTTATTTCCAGATCACTCTCTGATTAAGGCAAGCCTGACGACAGATGAGAAGTGGATGCTTCATACAGTCGAGAGACAGAGAGAATTGTGGAATTTAAACCATCAACTTTTCTTCACGACAAATTAGAAAACATATTCTGGCCATTCCATATTTGAATGTTAACTTATTAACCATGTATTGTTAATATATTGTTTGGAATTTATTACTGTTCATAAAAGTATCTCGATATTTATATTTAGAAGAAATGAGATCAAGGCTAAATCTTGAGTAAATCTAAACTTTATCATTTCCTGGTTCTGTTATCATTCTAAAAACAGAATTGCAACCTTGGCTTTTTAACCTTGCTTTGAAGACAGATCAAACAACACGTTTCCTAGTCTATGAATTCATTCAACCTCATTCTTTAACAGAAGGCGCTAGCACAAATGAATGCAAAGCTCTCATGTCAGAGCTGAAAATTCTTATTCACATTGGCCATCATCTGAACGTGGTGAACATGCTGGGAGCCTGTACCAAGCCTGGAGGTAAGGACTAAAGACCCCTTGTATGCTAAAGCACACAAAAAGTTTGTTGGCTTCCCAGAGCTACTCACTTAGATGAAATAGCCCTCCTTTCTATAGACAAACTTCCACTTTTGACTTGGGGCAATTAGTAATGAAGATGTGAATAAGATTCCTTCTAACGTACTCCACAAGTTTATTCATTTAATTCTAAACAAAAAAAAACTACCTATTTTCTTCAGTGTTTGTTTTCTAACTTGAAATGAGACATGGGCTTTCTTTCTCATGAAGGTGAGGTTAATCAATTATATAAATTGTTTGCTTCACCGTAGTTCCAGATAATTGGTGACCCTGACCTACTTCACAGCCAAACAATTAAAATTTAACAAAATTCAATATAGTATTTGTGCACAACAACAGATCTCCAGTTAAGTTTCATATTCAGCTTCACAACATCAATTTCTAAACCTTTGGCTCCAATGTTCATTTTAGGATTTGTGAGGAGTAAAATTCAAAAGGAGAATCCATGCTACATTTTCATCATGCAGTTTACCAAGAATAGCAGAGATAATGGAACAAAAATTGTTGCAATACACCTACAAACCTATCAGTTTAGATGTGGAATAAATTGTACCCAACCTTTGCAGGGACTAAGCGCACTGTCAAAACTGCACTATCAAACCTTTTCCAGATATTGCTTACACAGTTGGTCACCACATGAGCAGCGCACACATTGAACCTACTATGCTTAGTGTTTTCCAATAGCTCTTCCAGCCACCATCCAGTAATATGCTTTTGACACTCTTTATCAAAAGCACCTTCTTATTGAAGCAGAGGGAGTGGAGTACTCCTCCACTGCAGTGATTGTAACGAGGTCAGCCAACTACACTTGAGTAAAACTAAACTTTATCATTTCCTTGTTCTGTTTTCATTCTAAGAATAGAATTGTAACCTTGGCTTTTTAAACCCTGCTTTGTAATCCGATCAAACAATGCATTTCTTATTCTATAAATTCACTTGAACCTCACTCTTTAACAGAAGGCACTAGCACAAATGAATGCAAAGCTCTGGTGTGTTCATAAAATGTGAGTTCCCTGATTGGAGCTGTTAATCTGATCCAATCAGAAATCTTGGTTGACAGAGATAAATAGGAATGTGTATGGTTCTGGTCACTCTGAAAGCTGGCTCTGAGGATGCCAGACCAGTGTCAAATACAATGCACATCTAAATAAAGGGTGACTTGGTGAAGGGTTACTGGCCTCTGCGGAGTTATTCATCTATCGTTCCACAAGAGTCACAGTCATCCTCACCACCCTCCTATAATTTTCATTCTTATGCTAGGAATTTGCCTAAATTGCCAAAGTGAGGAGGCAAAGAGACCTCATTCAGATGAGGCCTGAGAATCAACTCATGTCAACCCATGGTCTTTTTGCTTTAGCTGCAGGCAGTCTCCACAAGCCCAAATTTATGTCTGAAAATGAATGCCAAGGAATTTTGTTGAACTGCACAAGAGAATTATAGCATGACGTTATGGTCACAGGACAGAGGAGACCATTTTGACCCTTCAAAATGACATGGAGCACATTTCTTTTAATATCAATTGAATAACAACAACCATGTTTTCTTTCTTGGAAAAGCTCAGCAGCATCTGAGGTAGGGTCACTGGACCCGAAATACTAATTCTGATTTCTCCCTACAGATGCTGCCAAACCAGTTGAACTTTTCCAGCAATCTCTGTTTTTGTTTTGGATTTCCAGCATCAACAGTTCTTTCCATTATTTTGTTTTCTTTCCTGTTTATTTTATAGGTGTAATCAAATTGCAATCAATCACTATACTTAAAGTTTATTTTTATTAAATGTCAAACTTTTCTGACATGGGCTTTTTGTGTGATTAAGATGTCAAAAACAAACCAAAAAAATTAGTAAGTTATTATATATTTCACAAAATGAGTCTGCTGAGTTTTGGCAGGAAGGCACATGGACCAGGAAAGTTTGAGGTTTCATTTCCACTCTGTTTGCTCGCCTCAGTGTGTTAGTAAGAATGTTACAACTGGTCAAAGAGCTAAAACTAAAGAGGGGAAAATCAGTTTGAATTCCTTACTCCCGATCATTATCAGGAAATCTCAGCTGTAAAATGCTTGTGTGCAGCATTAAGAGAGAAAAGGATTTATCTTGATTATTACCTCCCTATTGGCTTGTCCTCAACCACCCATATAAAATAGAATTATTTTTGAGTTCTGACAAAAAGGTCATCACCTTTAAATGTTAACTCTATTTCGCTCTCCAGTGATGCCTCTGATCTGCTGAGAATTTCCAGCATTTTCTGTTTTCATTGCAGATTTCTGTTAACTGCAGATTTTTACTTTGGGAACAGATGAGCAATCCACCTGCTCACCAACCTTCAACATGCTGCCTAATATTTTCTTTCTGCCATTTGGGAATGGGAGTAACCTTCTGTAGTGTTTACCACAATCAAGTTGGAAAAAGAAAGAAAACCTATCATGTAGAGATCATTTCATTCTCGTGTACGTTTTTGTACAACCTCTGTCAATATTAAAGGTTTCTGGTCTGCAATTGAATGATGAGGTCAGAGACTACTAGTAATTACTCATTGTCAAACATATACTCCTGATATTCTGATTGATGAATTCAGAAAAACAATTCCTCACATATAGCACGCCATCAGCATCATGAATAGTATGTTCTTGTGGTTCTTTCCTCAAGCACAGCCTGTCCATTTAGGAGGAAAGAAATGTTTTGATGTATGATAGATGATTTATCAAAATTAACTTTATGGTTAAATCACCAGTTTTTCGCAAATGTTCCTTTTGTTGGTGTGCTGTTACAAAGAAGCACAGTGTTCTATGCAAATGAAAATAAGTTCCCATGAGGTAGGCAATCACTCACTGTTCTCTAACAAATTGTTTTATTTGTTTTTTTTTAAAACCAGGCCCTCTGATGGTAATTGTAGAATATTGCAAGTATGGCAACTTGTCCAATTACCTCAGGAGCAAGAGGAATGACTTCATTTTAGTCAAGGTATGAGCTAAAACAGAGCATGGTCACTGTTATTTTAGTAACCTGGGGATACTGGGCTAACTAAAAATTCAAAAACAGAATCAATATATCATCTTTTGTTATACCCTTAGGAGTATAATTTAGTCTCGCAGTGTGCTGGCTAATTTATTTGCATTCAACAGTATTCTAATGCAGTCACAAAATGGTTTGAAGTAAAATAGTTTAATAACTACATTGAAATAACTTGCAAAGGAATTTTAACTGAATGAATTAATTATTGTACCATCAGAGACCATGAAACTTCTCCTAAAATCCTTATTTGAAAAGGGAGTCAAACAGAAATATAAACACACCACATGGAATATTATAAAATCATAAAACCAGGGGGGGAAAATCAAAATTGAAATAGTTTATGCATCTGAATTAGAGCCTGGCACTTAAAGCTTTTGTTTTGTCTACATCACTGTGCCACTAAAGTCAAGCAGTTGCCACACATAAGAATATTTCACATGTTACAATCTGAATGGTGTCTGTTCACTGTGGTTTAACTCTTTGCCATTGTCCATGAACACACATGGTACCATCTATTGCATACACCTGCCTTCCTCCAGTATCTATAAATCATAAAACTTGCTGTCTATCTCCAGTGCCAGAAAAATATTGACCAGCCTGAAACACATATTGATGAGACCAGTCCCGAAGTAATGGAAGGCATAAAACGAAGACTGGAAAGCGTGGCAAGTACAGGAAGCTCAACAAGTTCAGGCTTTGTGGAAGATAAGAGTTACAGTGACACAGAAGAGGAAGAGGAAGGTATGTTCATCTTCCTTCCTTGTGCGTACTACATTGAGAATAACTGAATTGCATGATTGTTTCCACTAACGTAACAAGATTATTAGAAATCTATAACAAGAGTAATAAATTATATGAATAGGGAATTTCCTGTTAAGCTAAATTCTATTGACCCTCAAAGGCTCAAAATAGGCCCGCCAAAGGATCGAATCATCCTGTTGGGTTTTACAATATCATTAAACTGCTCAGATAAATCCAGTTGCATTGTGTACTTTGTTATCATTAGCAATCACATTAGTGTTATCAGTAGAATTAATGGTATCAGAAGTAAACAACCCCAATAAGGTTACAAACTGATATGCTGTCTTAGAAATCCATACAAAAGTTTGTCCTTTGATAGCTGCACACTCATTTCAACAATCTCATTTGTATCCTCAGCACAAAGGGAAGCCAATGACTGGGAATGGAAGATGCCTCCAATATCATCATTAGGGTGGCATAGTGGCTCAGTGGTTAGCACTGCTGCCTCACAACAGTAGGGACCTGGGTTCAATTTCAGCCTCGAGTGACTGTCTGTGTAGAGTTTGCACATACTCCCATGTCTGTGTGGGTTTCCTCCGGGTACTCCGGTTTCCTCAAAGATGTGCACGTTACGTGAATTGGTCATGTTAAATTGTCAATAGTGTTCAGAGATGTGTAAGTTAGGTGCATTAGTCATGGGCAAATATTGGGGACTGGGTCTTGGTGGATTACTCTTCAGAGGGTCAATGTAGACATGTTGGGCCAAATGGCCTGTTCCCACATTGTAGGGAATTCTATAAGCACTTGAATGTCAGTCACAACACTGTAATGTGCAGAATAATACCAGTTTACTGCAGAGGACCAACGTTCACTGCCAACATTATATTTCAAGCAGAAACTTCTTGGCAGGCAGGCAGAGATGATTTTCATCCAATAACGTGTAACTGATTTCCGCACTCATTTAGACACTCTGCTACTATCGATAAATATGCAAAGTTCCTGCTGCCCATAGCACACATATTATAATATTTCTAGTCTTACCCTCTGAACCTAACAGTCAGGAATGACAGTCTTTCATTGATGGCCCATTCTGACCTTCCTTTGTCTCTGAAAGAGATCCATCATCAAAGCACTATGACAGAGTCAAAAGCAACTGCACACCTGTGAGATTCCATTCGCAGAATATGCTTAAAGCAGCAGTCAAAACTTCTGAACAATTGCCCCGAGGACAATCCAAAGAATGTGAAGTTGCTCTAATATTCTGAATTTCCCCCGACAATATAGAGGGGGCAATTCTATATAGGAGTTGCTTGCTGTTATGATACATTTACATCCATTCTGCTGTTAGTAATGATTGACCTGTTTTGCAGATACAGAAGATCTGTATAAACGACCACTAGGTATGGAAGACCTGATTTGTTACAGCTTCCAAGTAGCCAAAGGCATGGAATTTTTGGCTTCAAGGAAAGTAAGTTGATTCCCAACTCTTGCAAACCACAGATTTTTATGCTTAATTAAAAAAAAGAATTAATTTTCACTCCTGCTACTGACTCAAACCTTCATATCTAGCATCAGTGGGCAAAGTAGTCTTAAAAGTAAAGCTGGTGGAAATCATTGGAGTTCAACACTCTGTGCTCAAGACTAGGGAAGACAACAGCCTGGTGGTATTATCACTAGGTTACCAATCCAGAGACCCAAATAATGTCCTGAGGACCCAGGTTTAACTCTCAAAAAAAATTGGAGAATTTGACTTCAAATTTTTTTAAAACATCTGGGGTTAAGAGTCTAATGATGTCCATGAAACCATTGATGATTGTTGGAAAACCCCATTTAGTTCAGATTGTTAGAAAAACACATCTTTACTTGTTTCGGCCTACATATGACTCCAGACCCACAGCCATGTAGTTGACTCTCAATTGCCCTCTGGGCAAAAGGCGATGGGCAATAAATACTGGCCTAGCCTGTGATGTCCACATATTATGAAAAATGTCTACACCATCTAAGACCAGCCTTTAACATCAGGTGTAAAATGGAGCACCAACTCATTCTTGCAGGCATGATGTCCAAGTCATTTTGAGGCGTGAGCCAGATTTAAATGTAAAATTGGACACTACTGCTGGAAGTGATTAAAAAAAATATAGTTTGCATCCTTTCAGAAGAAAACCCCAGATTAGCACATGAGAGAAAAGAAACAAAAAGATATGCTGCAAGTCTATAATGAGGTAAACAGATTTAAAGAAGACACATGGAGTATAAACTCTGATTAGATGGGTTGAAGGGCATTTCTGTGCTCCCTACTTTACATAGTACATACCATTGGCAGGCTGCACGCACCAAGCAATTGCTCCATGATATCATAGCTAGAGGGCAAGAAGTCAAATGATTCCCACTCTGATCTGCAGTTTTCTACCTGAGGAGAGAAATGACCCTTGGTAGGGTACCTCTGCGAGTTAGCATGCCAAAGTTCTCAATTGGAATGAAGCGCCAGTGAAAAGGCACAAAGCAAACACTAGTATTTCTTATAGGGAGGAAACGTCATAATGCAAAGCAAGTTATGCTACTATTGCATTCTTTTTGCAGGCCAAGTGTGTGTTAGCATTGACAAAGACCTGGAAACATGGTCTTTCACTCCCATTTTCAGCGAAGGTCGCATCCCAATTATCAAGAAATGAATATCAATGTTTGGTTTTAAGAATTGCAATCAAAAGAACATAGTAGGCTTGGTTTCTAAGCTTCTTAATATTCCATTGCAATTCCAGTGCATCCATCGAGACTTGGCAGCACGGAATATCCTCTTGTCTGAGAGCAACGTTGTGAAAATTTGTGATTTTGGGCTGGCTCGTGACATTTACAAAGACCCAGATTATGTACGGAAAGGAGATGTAAGTGTGTAAGAATGACAGCTTTCATTTATAGATGCTGAAATATTAGTTCCTGACTTTTTCTCAGTGGCCCAGTGGCTGATAAAGTCTTGTTCATCTTTGCAGGCTCGACTCCCACTCAAGTGGATGGCACCAGAATCCATATTTGATAAAATCTACTCAACTCAGAGTGATGTCTGGTCTTTTGGAGTGTTGCTGTGGGAAATATTTTCCTTAGGTAAAGCCTGACAAAAAAAGAAATAATTAAAATTGGGAAGCCAAAGGTTTACCTTTAAATGTTGCTTGAGGTTGCATGTCGAAAAAAACTAAGGTTAAATAATTTTGAAATTATTAGGCCATCTTTAGTAGATGCATCCAGTTTCTATTTAAACTTTATGCATGATTCAATTGTAAACGGATCTGTGTGCCTTTGGGGTCAGTTCATACATCAGGAAATAACAACACAATGGATTCAAATGATATATTGTAATACTATGATGGCTTGAAATTGTTTTGTGCAGTAATGACAGCAGTTAATGTCTTCAGCTTGAATTCCATTGTTTATGATTTTAGCAAATCTGAATCCACCATTATATGGAATATATGATTTTGTCATAAATCATTGCCATTGACATTGTTGAAACGTGAAGTTGCTCACTTAATCTGAATTGATGATTTCTGCATAGCATCTTAGTTGAAAGATTCTCAAAAGTATGAAAATCTATATCAACTGCATGATTATATAAAGTAAAAAATCGAACTAGTGGATGCTCTCTTCAGATTTTCCATTGGTCAGACCATCGTAGAATCTCAAACATAGCAGATTCTAATGGAATTGCCTTGGAAATTAAAGACTTCACTGGGCTTTGCCCTGGTATTCGGAACCAAACAAAAGTTTTCAGTTAAAATCAGAGAATTGAGAGGGTTCCACTGAAGTTAATTAAATAATAACTGAGATGAGCTGTTAAAAATCTAGTCCAACTCTTAAGAAATAATCGACTGCTCTCTCCCAAATTAATCGCACAAAACTGCATCTCCCCAGGACCCCTTCAACCCCTCAGACCTTGAGCAGACAACACCCCTTTACCCCGAGACATGACAACCCCTTGGCCTCGATCTGACATCCACCCCACTACCCCGTCCCAGACTTAGCACTTTATACATATCCCCTGCACCACGCACTGGGCTTCCCTATCCCCAGAAACTGACATCACCCTCCCAACCACTATTGGATCTGAACCCATCTCTTCAACTAGCTCTAATACAAAAATCCTCACCAACATCTACCAGGCACCCTACATAACTGGCATCTACCCACCTAGAACCCTGACCTCACAATCACCTTGCGGTGTACTTGCTCTTTTACAAGAGCTGTCACAGCAGTTATTTCTGATACCAGACCAGTAAATCCCAAATGCGCCAACTGACTACTGTAAAAAGTGGGTCATAGTTTACACTCCCCCCACCCTCCACGTCCACAACCACAGACTATGAGGAGCTTGGCAGATTTAAGTTCTGCCTGAGTTTCTAAAGGAGCCTTGATCAGAATCTCCTCTCAGCAATGTGAAGCTCTTTCTTAGCATAAAAAAGGAGCAGAGTAGCAATCTAAATATGGCTGCCTCTCCTTAGAAAATCTGGCATTATACCTTACTGATGTAGTAGGAAGATTTCCGAATTTCTTTTGCAATGCTTTTATAATTTTACTTGAAATAAGAAAGATTTTCATTACCCTTAGCATGTAGTAAAGAATCTTACTTCCCTGCTTGGTTGATGTTATTAATCTACAATATCCAGGAATTTCATTGCCTGAAAAATTAACCATGATTGGCCAATAAACTGTCCTTGTTATTCCCATTTCAAAATTCCATGCAGGAACAGAATGTTCCATTCCATAAATCCAGACAACAACACATGGAAGATCAGCCTAACATTTACACACTTTATAAGCTTTTACATACGGAGAACTGCATTACAAATATACACCTCCTAACTCAGCAACCACATTTTCAATTTGTTCCAGTTTATAGGAGCACCAAATGAATCTCTAACTAGTGCAAACCATTTGAATATTATGAAATACTTATTTGCCGATTATCACTAAGCAACTGAAAAAGAGAAGTGGGTAAAAGATTCTGGAGATGAATTTGGTCCATTCAATATATTTAGTGCCTTCAACTGGTGTCAGTCAATTCAGCTTGGCACGTTCATGGAAACTAGATCTGTTATCTTCTTGACTGGTGCAATTTAATACCCAAGTGTTGATGAATATTTACTGAATTCTTGCAAATTCCTTTCATTCATGACCATCACTGGCAGTAAAATAACCTTCGTTTGGCTAGTGTGAGTATTGTTTGAGTGTCCTACCAACGTTCAGCTTTTCAACTCCTTCCATACAAAGAAAAATCCTTCTGATTCAGTGAAATGCTCCTTTTAGTGAGTAAACCCAAAGTAAAATAGGTTTTATGGCTATAAAGATCTTATATGCACTACTGTTTAGTATAATATTTCTTCCTTTAGC
The DNA here is from genome assembly GCF_037043375.1 of Chiloscyllium plagiosum. Taxonomy (NCBI): domain Eukaryota; kingdom Metazoa; phylum Chordata; class Chondrichthyes; order Orectolobiformes; family Hemiscylliidae; genus Chiloscyllium; species Chiloscyllium plagiosum. Next base: position 31,561,530 of record NW_028270149.1, on the reverse strand, counting down.
TCTGTTGCATGATGAAACGATTGGCACTGCAGAATGGGCAATATTTTGAATTGATTTAATGTGAGGTGTGAGTATTATTGGAAAAAAGGATCATGTTACTGCATAATAAGCAGTGAGGGAGAGGCATTGTATGCAATTCTAAAAAATAAATAACAGAATGAGAAATGTACCACAGCAAATTGGCCACCCAATCAAGCCCTCTTTCCAACTCTAGTTAAATGTATATAGAGCTCATAAACACCGTCTGCATCAAATGTCACAATAGAGTGGATTAATTTGATTTAGCAGAAGTATTAACCATAATTTTTACCTTGTGAAATAAAGCTAGAATGAAAATTTAAGAACTGTCTTTCAGAAAGAGATAGAAGGAATGATTTAGAGTCATAGAGTCATAGAGATGTACAGCACGGAAACAGACCCTTCGGTCAAATTCATCCACACTGACCAGATATCCCAAACTAATCTAGTCCAATTTTCCAGCACTTTGCCCATATCCCTCTAAATCCTTCCTATTCATCTAGATACCTTTTAAATGTTGCAATTGTACCAGCCTCTACCACTTCCTCTGGCAGCTCATTCCATACATGCACCACCCTCTGAGTGAAAACGTTGCCCTTTAGCTTCTTTTTATATCTTTCCCCTCTCACCCCAAACCTATGCCCTCTAGTTATGGACTCCCCACCCCAGAGAAAAGACCTATTTGTGCACCTCATGATTTTATAAACCTCTATAAGGTCACCCCTCAGCCGCCAACACTCCAGTGAAATCAGCCCCGGCCTATTCAGCCTCTCCCTATATCTCAAATCCCCCAACCCTTGCAACATCCTTGTAAATTTTTTCTGAACCCTCTCAAGTTTCACAACTTCCTTCCGATAGGAAGGAGACCAGAATTGCATGCAATATTCCAACAGTGCCCAAACCAATGTCCTCTACAGTCGCAACATGACCTCCCAACTCCTGTATTCAATACTCTGACCAAAAAGGAAAGCATAACAAGTGCCTTCTTCATTATCCTATCTACCTGTGACTCCATTTTCAAGGAGCCATGAACCTGCACTCCAAGGTCTCATTGTTCAGCAACACTCCCAGTGACCTTACCATTAAATATCAGAGGAGTAGGAAAATTGAAGTTTCGGGCAGGAGCCCTTCTTCAGGAATGAAGCTGGTAGCCTCCAGGGTGGAGAGATATATGGGAGGGGGGTAAGGCTCCCAGCCTCATTCCTGATGAAGGGCTTCTGCCCGAAACATCGATTTTCCTACTCCTCGGATGCTGCTTGACCTCCTGTGCTTTTCTAGCACCACTCTAATCTAGGCTCTGATCTCCAGTATCTGCAGTCCTCACTTTCGCCTTATCATTAAGTGTATAAGTCTCGCTCAGATGTGCTTTCCCAAAATGCAGCACCTCACATTTATCTAAATTAAATTCCATCTGCCACTCCTCAGCCCATTGGCCCATCTGGTCAAGATCCCGAAGTAACCTGAGATAACTTTCTTCACTGTCCACTACACCTCCAGTTCTGGAGTCATCTGCAAACTTACTAACTGTACCTCCTATGTTCACATCCAGACTGGTTTCTTCAGTCTGAAGGCTTTTTTATTGACCTCATAGATCCTTATGTACTGTTTCTTGCACAGCTACATGGTGACAAAACTAAGCAAACAATGATTGTGATATTGGTTATAATTAAATGAAAATTCATCTGCCACAATTTTCCTGAGGTCTACAGCATCTAAAAATAATTTTGTAAGATAACTTTGTAGAATAATGAAAATGCCAGTCTGGTATGAAAACAGTCGAACATATTTTTTTCTTGTATTTGGCATGAAGAATTGCACAGAGAGGAAATTCCACAAAGCAGGATTCCACACCTGTGAAGGATGGAAAATTAGACAAGCTTCATTATGAGCAATCCTTCCCACCCAGTTTAATGCATTACGCCCAACCAATCTTAAATGTCATGTTCAATAATAGGATAAGTATCCAAATAAATCATGGAATTGTGAAACGATAGCTGTACTATCTAATTGCCAACAAAGTTGTCTTTATTCATTCAGATAACTGAGCAGCAATTTCAATATTAACTATGGTGGAATGTCCAGCTCCTGTGGTGAAATTGTTGTTCTTTTCTCATGAGATGGAATTTAGAGTCAGGACAGAGGTTTGTGATTATTCACAAATGTTAGTGAGTAAAGTGGGTGAGCAAGTATTCAAAACTTCTCGCTGTTTTGCTATGTAAATGTTCCACTAACCCTAAAGCACTACCATTGACACCAAATACTGGAGAACATTAAGTAGTTGGAGAGAGTGTTGCAAATTTCAACTTTAAAATACAAGTTTTTTTTTGTTGCGCTCTTGTTCGGGGAAATCTATCACACAAAGTAAACAGTGAGTCAATGACACCAGGGAGCTACAGGCACAGTGTTGTTTCATGAGGGAGACCTTTAATGTAAATACAAATTGAATAATCTTTGTTGCAGCCTTAGTAAAGCACACACATTCAGAAAATAACTAACTAACAGGTGCAGAATCCTACTTATGGCAGACAGATGAGGTGAGCTGAACATTTATCATTGGTCTCTGTTATTATGATCTGAAAAGAAAATCCTTCCATCAAATCAGAGATTGTCTGTGGTTTTCAGTTTATATTTCTTTTCTATTTTCCCCCACACTACTGCCTAATAGCGGTAGTGCTTATTTTTCCCCAGCACCCATGTTGTGTGTGCAGGTGTCGGTCACAGTGAGGTTTTCAGTTTATATTATGAAAATAGACGTTCACACATCAAGCCAATTTTGCTTAACAGTGTCATTGATCACAGCTCCCATAACTAACAGTGTTCAATAATAGACACTTCATGGGGACATTCTAAGATTAGAGTCATACAGATTCTTACTTTTTTAGCAGTGAGAACGATAGATTTTCAGTCTTGTCTGTAAGAGACGATAAAGTGAAAAATAAATATGTGAGAGTAGTGAGACGTCTCCCATTAAATGACAATTCCCAAGCTCATCAGCGAGAATTTAAAGGAGGCAATAAATCAGAGTATCATGCAGCAATATTAGAAAGACAATCAAAACATCACTTTGAGTGTAAAGGAAGGACTGGCAAAGAATATTATCAAATTCAGCCAAGCTTCTCAGCACTGGGATACCTTAGTGAGGCTGGATAAATATGGGTAGAGAATGTCTGTGATTGGTTTTCAATGTCTCGCAGTTAATGTCCTTATCTTGTTGATTTAGGTGACCCAAAGGAAAATCTGTCTCATTTTAATAACACACATAGTTGGCCTGTTTTCCAGTTTTGTTAAACTCTGTCATTCTGTAAGATGGTTTGGCTGTAACATATTAAACTACAAATCATGGAAAATTAATGCCAGGAAGAAATGTGGGAGTGTATTTGCTGTTGTAGTTATTTTGCATGTGCTGAATGAATTAAACAGTTACAACTGTGGCCTGGTTTAGAAACAGACTGGGAAAATTCTAAACTCTGAATGAGAAATATTTTAAACAGAAGTTTATTATTTCCACATATTTTCATATTTTATGAAATGGAAGTGTTGGTTGATCAGATTTCTGGCAATTTGAAAAAATTATGATGATCCAAATTCCTACATTTTACCTTCATATTGTTCTGTAAATAGCATAAATAAAAACATAATCTATTATTTATCGAGGAGTGAAGAGGATTTATATGGGGGTAGGTGGTAGGATTGATGGATGGAGGAAGGGACCACAATGTATATAATAAACACATTGTCACCCTGAAGATCTTTTCTCTGTGATTATGGAGTGGGAGATTTGTTTCTCATCTCCCTAGTCCATAAAACAGATACAGCAACCTTTCTTAGCTAAATCTAGTTATTATAAAAGGTTAGATCAGTTAGGATCCAGTTGTATGATAGAATGGACTCAAGGGACAAAGTGGCCTTTGCCCAAACCTACCCCTTGATATCACTGATCATGGGTATCAATCTTCGATATTTCTCCATTCCCTGACATGTGGCTCACCCACAAATTTCTCAATTATTGATCTGTTTGTTATTTCATATTATGTAGCTGAAAAATGTAGAAAGCTAAACCTCTGTGTACTGCAATTGAAGTGAAGAAGAATAATGAGTCAACAGTGCAGAACTCTTTGTTTCACAAATGAATCACAGCAGAAATGAATCAGCTCAATCATTTTCAAATGTGTTAGGGAGGGTAATGACTCCAAAGGGGTTTTCATTCTTCCTTTGGTATATTACTTTGAAATTTAGTGAGAACAAAATTTATTCGCAGTTCCCTAGATTCAGCACTGGCTTACCTAGGCAGTACCCTGCCACCCTGTTACAGCACAAGGGGCCCAGGTTCGATTCCAGCCTCGGTCTACTGTCTGTGTGGAATTTGTACATTCTCCCAGTGTCTGTGTGGGTTTCCTCTCACGGTCCAAAGATGTGCAGGTTAGATGAATTGGCCAAGCTATGTTGCTCATGATGTTCAGGTGCATTAGTCAGGGGAAATGTAGGGTAATGGGTCCGGGTGGGATAGTTTTCGGAGGGGCGGTGTGGACTGGTTGGGCTGAAGAGCCTGTTTCCACCCTGTAGGAATTCTAATTTGCAGGACACTAGAAAGAAATTTGATCATGGCATCTTTTACTTTATTCCCCAGCACTCTGTGTTTAGTAACATTTAAATATTAGAAATAACGATTTTCATCTTTAATGATATTGGCAGACAGTACTAACTTCCCAGCTGTGTCCCAGGTGGGATTAGGATGATGAGAATGACACCTTTGTAGATAGATATTTAACTTCCTTTTGACTTCCATTGAAATTTCCTTTATAGATACAGGTTTTATAGGTCAAGGAGTGATATAACAGGAATTGCTATAATAATCCTGATATGAATGACTGAATGGCTGAAAGAATGATTTTATTGTCACATATGTAGGAAGATACAGTCAAATGTGTTTTGATGCCATAATATGGCGCCGTTTTGAGTTACAAAAGGAAAGTACTTAATTAGAGTTCATCTCCTGTTCAAATTGGATCTCAAGCACAGCTTCAGAGCTTCTACAAAGTCTCTGCAAGGTGTTCTGGGCTTCAAGATGTTCCTGCCCTAGGTACAGCAACAACACTGATGCCCCAGGAGACCCTGGCTTTGCTGCTGCCACCACCTCATCAAGACTGCCATGAATTCCCACTGCAGGCACTGCCATCCCCCACAGCTGGTACCCTGTTTTGCCACCAGGAATCCAGGTACCAGGCCTACTGCCACTAAGAGTCCCTGCTCCAGGTATCGCCATAACCAAGAGTTCAGGCACCGGGCCTACCACTGCCCAGAGTCCAGCTCTGGCACTGCCACCACCAAGATTCCAGTCTCCAGGCACCACCAAGAGTCTGGGCTCCAGGCCTAACACCACCAGAAATCCCTGCTCCAGGCACCACCAAGAGTCTCTACTCCGCACACTGCCACTGCCACCAGGAATCCCAATCCATGCAGCTACTGCCCCGAAGACACCGCTCCAGCCTCAAAGATGAAGAAAGAAAAGCAAAAAAAAAAACAAAAAAAGAGAGAGAGAGAGAAAGATGCCGCTGGCCTGGTACAGATGAGCTCAGGACCTTGAATGCTACCCACCACGCAGGCGCTACTATCTCCAGCTACTTAGTGCATGACCAATCTGGATAGTTTAGATTCAATTGCCTATCTGTCACATATTCATTGATTTCAATATAAAACAGGCTGCATGGAGCATTACTGATGTCCCTGCCTTCTAAAGGTGTGGAGGAAAAGTTCATGAAGGACAACAATGGGCCAGATTGCATCTTCTATCGTGGCAAAGTGATCTGCCGATAGCGATTGTTAAAGCGCACATGCTCACAATGATCATTTGGAAAAGATGTTTAAAAATCACAATACTTGTTGAGCCTATGAATGGGAGAAGGTTTCTAGTAAAATAACTGAATGTTGTCTGTTGTGTTCCTCGGCTGTAGGTGCTTCTCCATACCCAGGAGTACAAATAGATGAAGAATTTTGCCACAAGTTAAAAGAAGGAACAAGGATGAAGCCCCCTGAATATTCCACATCAGAAGTGTAAGATTTATCTACCAATCTCTTCTTTTTGGAGCAGAACTGTTCCAACTGTAATAGTAATTATAAATAACGAAATTCCATTGTTTAGGTGAGCTTTTGAAGATACGTTGGCAAGACTGGAGATAACCTTAAATAAAATATGATCTCATGGAAGTGAAATGTGAAGCACAAAAAAGTTGCAGGAGGGTGAAATAATCTATGGCAGAATCCATACCACCAAGTTTATACTTCACTGGTTAATAAATGAGGTTGTGATTTTACATTAAAGAGGTGGGTTATTAATCTACCCAGCCCAACCCCTACAGTTTGATGAAATGGCAGAAGAGTTCCTAGTTTGCTCCGTATCTCCTCCAAGACTCCTAGCCACTGAGACCAATACCTGTTGAGAGCTGAACTCAATTGTTAACCTGAATTTGGGCCTGAAGCTGAAAGGTAAAATCCAGGTCAAAGAAAGGTTTATTCAATTACATGACAGTGATAAAGAGTCATCTAGATTCAAAACGTTAGCTTGCTCTCTGTCGCCATGGATGCTGCCTGACCCATTGTGATTTCCAGGATTTGTTGTTTTTGGCTTCATTAAAGTATTTTTTAAAAGGTGGTCTCTTCAGCATTTGACCTGTTTTATACGCTTCTAATAATACTGCAGTTCTGCTCCCTGATTCACCATTTTTATAAGGTTCATCTCTGTCAGGACAGTGAGCAACTGTCAATAACTGGTTGAGTGTCATGGCTGAAGCATTTCCTGTCTCAATCTTCCAACAGCTTGAATGGTTCTGTGATTTCTGCCCTCTGGTGGATGAACTGTGCTTTGCAATATTCACTGTCAGCAGAACATAGGCATTAAATTTGAAATAAACTTCATCACTCAAGCGTCCACAATAAAAGATAGAAGCATTAGGTTCTTTTTTTGGCCATTTTACAATTCAATTACACATGCCTTTACCAGCTGCCAGTATGATGGGAATCCAAAGATATCACTTCAAACACAGTGTTCCTAAAACTCCTTTTTACACAAATAAAACTAATGATATGCAAATAAATCAGCTACGGTAGATTACACAGCAAACGCTGCACAAAGTCCAAACTTGTTAGACCTGGGTAAATAGATTTGATATATTACTAATCCAGTCAGCTAATACTCTTGTTACGTTTCTGTTTTAGTTATCAAACAATGTTAGACTGTTGGCATGGGGAGCCTGGAGAAAGGCCGACCTTCAATGAGTTGGTGGAACAGTTGGGAGACCTTTTACAAGCCAATGTTCAGCAGGTAGGAGAACCAAGCAGGTTGGAGGTCATCAGGGAAGTTGGGGAAGGAGATGAAATAAAATCAACAATTGTCAAAAGTAGAAGTGTCAGAGGGACTGAATAATTCGGTTTAATATTCAATCATTGGGGTTTACCACAGATGAAATGTATGTGCTCTCTTACTGCCCATTATTAGTATGTTTTGTATGGAAAGAGATCTTTAGTTTGAGTGCTATTTCAACTAAATAATTCAGTGACCCCTGAACCATTTTGAATGACCTGTTGAAAACATTGTAACATGCCCCAACCTTGTTCCTAATATTTTGGAACAGGTTCAGATGTATCAGCACGTGTATTTCATATATCCCTGAACTAACATGGAAGTTAGTTGATGAAAACAATGAGTAAATACAGTGAGAATGTTACCTTCAGAGATTATCTTTTCATGGTTAAACCTTTATGCTTACTTTAAAGTAAGGCTCACACCAAATTCATCTCCAGTTAAGATAATCTAGTTGTTGCTCCAATTAGAAGTCCAACTCCCACATGTTCATTGTTCTGAGCACTATCAGCTGCAAATATGGAATCCAAGTTTGAGTTTTTATTCATTTGAAGATGATTATATTCAATTGATGTACTTGGAGTTTAGTCAGCATTACTTTGCAAATAACAAAGCACCTAATTCATGAGGAGAAAGTGAGGTCTGCAGATGCTGGAGATCAAAGTTGAAACTTTATTGCTGGAACAGCACAGCAGGTCAGGCAGCATCCAGGGAACAGGAGATTCGACGTTTCGGGCACAGGCCCTTCTTCAGGAATGAGCAAGGAGTGTTCAGCAGGAGAAGATAAAAGGTAGGGAGGAGGGACTTGGAGGAGGGGAGTTGGAAATGTGATAGGTGGAAGGAGGTCAAGGTGAGGGTGATAGGTCGGAGTAGGATGGAGGCGGAGAGGTCAAGAAGAAGACTGCAGGTCAGGAAGGCGGTGCCGGGCTGGAGGGATCCGGCTGAGACAAGGTGGGGGGAGGGGGGATGAAGAAACTGGTGAAGTCCAAGTTCATCCCCTGCGGTTGGAGGGTTCCCAGTCGGAAGATAAGACGCTCCTCCTCCGACCGTCGGGTTGTTGTGGTTTGGCGGTGGATGAGTCCAATGACCTGCATATCCTCGGTGGAGTGGGAGGGGGAGTTGAAATGCTGTGCCACAGGTTGATTGGGTTGGTTCGTCCGGGTGGCCCAGAGGTGCTCTCTGAGGTCGGCGTGGGGGCGGAGTTGGACATGGTGATGGAGACCGGCGGGGGGGCGGGGTTAGGCGCGGTGACGGAACTCGGCCGGGGGGCGGGGTTAGGCGCGGTGACGGAACGCGGCGTGGGGGCGGGGTTAGGCGCGGTGACGGAACTTGGCCGGGGGGCGGGGTTAGGCGCGGTGACGGAACTCGGCATTTGGACCACATCGCCGCATGTGTCTCCGCCCCCCCGCCGCGTTCCGTCACCACGCCTAACCCCGCCCCCCCGCCGCGTTCCGTCACCACGCCTAACCCCGCCCCCCCGCCGCGTTCCGTCACCACGCCTAACCCAGCCCCACTGCCGCGTTCCGCCACCACGCCTAACTCCGCCCCCCGGCCGAGTTCCGTCACCGCGCCTAACCCCGCCCCACGCCGCATTCCGCCACCACGCCTAACTCCGCCCCCCGGCCAAGTTCCGTCACCGCGCCTAACCCCGCCCCCACGCCGCGTTCCGTCACCGCGCCTAACCCCGCCCCCCGGCCGAGTTCCGTCACCGCGCCTAACCCCGCCCCCACGCCGCGTTCCGTCACCGCGCCTAACCCCGCCCCCCCGCCGGTCTCCATCACCATGTCCAACTCCGCCCCCACGCCGACCTCAGAGAGCACCTCTGGGCCACCCGGACGAACCAACCCAACCAACCTGTGGCACAGCATTTCAACTCCCCCTCCCACTCCACCGAGGATATGCAGGTCATTGGACTCATCCACCGCCAAACCACAACAACCCGACGGTCGGAGGAGGAGCGTCTTATCTTCCGACTGGGAACCCTCCAACCGCAGGGGATGAACTTGGACTTCACCAGTTTCTTCATCCCCCCTCCCCCCACCTTGTCTCAGCCGGATCCCTCCAGCCCGGCACCGCCTTCCTGACCTGCAGTCTTCTTCTTGACCTCTCCGCCTCCATCCTACTCCGACCTATCACCCTCACCTTGACCTCCTTCCACCTATCACATTTCCAACTCCCCTCCTCCAAGTCCCTCCTCCCTACCTTTTATCTTCTCCTGCTGAACACTCTCTGCTCATTCCTGAAGAAGGGCCTGTGCCCGAAACGTCGAATCTCCTGTTCCCTGGATGCTGCCTGACCTGCTGTGCTGTTCCAGCAATAAAGTTTCAACCTAATTCATGACCTTACCAACAAGGATTTAACTTTTTTTAATTCTCCAAGGATGACCCTTTATTGTAAGATTGTCATTTCATGTTGTCCTGACATGCAAATTTAATGGCAGACATTGTTTAAAAGAAAACTTGAAATTAAACTATAAAACCAGACCTGTAATTCTGATCTTATAACATTTCTCTTACTACATAACTGAATAACTGGCTGAATTGATGAAATGTTCAGTAATTCAGATATGCAGCATGCAACTGTGTGCATAAAAAAATTGTGGGGATTCTAATTGATACATGCTGCTGTGAAAATGGTGGGGTTCAAATCTCAATAACATGGCTAATCCCTGGGTAAACTAATTCTGAAAGTAAATATATTTCTTAAAAGTGATTTATATTTCCAAGAACAGTGGGACTTTTGGAAGAAAAATATTTTATTTTTCACAGATGACTCTGTCAGTGTGTAATGTAATAATTTGTAAAACATTATCAGGTTAGTGAGCAGAAAAACAATTTTACAGAAGTTGGCACCTCCAAAAATATTTGCATTCAGCTAACTCTAAATATGTGGTTTAGTATTTTTTTCTCTAATGAAATGCAAACATATCTGGCAAGGTCAAAGTTTATTGCCTATCTTTAACTCTCTTTGAACTGTGTGGCTTGCAAATCATTTCAAAGGACAATTAGGATTCAACCAAGTTGCTGTCACATGTTTGCCATACTGGTAAGGATGGCAAATTTCCTTCCCTAAAGGAAATTATGGGGTTTTACTATAAATCAGTGATGCTTTATTCATTACCATTATTGAGACTATCCTTTACTTCCATATTTATTGAACTTAAATTCTACCAGCTGTCATGGTGGGTTTTGAATTTTATTGTCAGATCATTAATCTATCCTAAAGGATTGCTCATTCAGTGACATTATCAGTAATCCACCATCTTCCCCAAAAGCATTACCAAACACCACTATAACCCTCACATCCAATTAATACAACATAGAATCTTCTCCTGTCTGAAAAAAATCATCTTGGTTATTTGCAGAATTGCATATTATTTGGTCAGTTTTCTGTAAAATAAAACTTCTGTGCACATTGTTCACAGAACTCTTGATCCATAATTGGAGATTGTGATGATATGAACCGTGATATTTAAACTGTGCTTGAGATTCTACTTACAATCTACTGCTTTGCAAGCAGAACATGTCCATATGCTGTAAACCTCATCAACATGATTTATGAAAATACTTTTAACAAAGAGCCCATATGTTGTTGTTTGCCAAAAATCCTATTTTATAAATGGATTATCAAACTTTCTTGGTTTCCCTTTCTCTGAAAAAGACCAGAATTCCTCAAAATTCCTCAAAATTCCTCAAAATTAGCCTGGGCAACTTATAAAAGAGCTGAAAATGTGTTGCTGGAAAAGCGCAGCAGGTCAGGCAGCATCCAGGGAACAGGAGAATCGACATTTCGGGCATAAGCCCTTCTTCAGGCTTATGCCCGAAACGTCGATTCTCCTGTTCCCTGGATGCTGCCTGACCTGCTGCGCTTTTCCAGCAACACATTTTCAGCTCTGATCTCCAGCATCTGCAGACCTCACTTTCTCCTCAACTTATAAAAGAGTTGAGTGCAAGATATTGTTATATTACTGTTAAAACAGAATAATGTTTGCTTGTAAATGTCAAGCTTCCCCTCATAAATTGAGATTTTGTACATGTATTAAAGTTATCTATATTAGATTATTATCTGTTACTTTAGATGGAACATTATTCCAAATGTTTCAAGTGTTTTAGTGCCTGCATCAAATACTAAAGGAATTTCATATGTATACATATGCACTTCAGTTACCAGGATCAAACAATGACATTCAACTCCTTTCAACATTTTTCAAATCAACAGCTTTGTTGTTACAGCAGACAACTTCTGTAGTTGACTGAAATCTCCTTTGGTACAGCTTCAGCAGAAATATGTGAAATTAGAAGCTCATGTTTTCATAAACAATTTCAAGAATAAGAAAACTGGCAACATAAGATCATCACACATGTGTCAGCATCACCTGGAATGCGTTGCTTGCTTGTTGATAAGAATTCCCAATCACGTACAATGGCTTGCTTGTCGGCTGCTCTCAGTGTTTTGGTTATTTTTCCATTAGATGTGGAATTGCTCGGAAAGACACTATTTGTTACCCATTTTGAGAAGATGACAGCGAGTCACTGAAATATCTGCACAGAGACCAGCATCCTGACACAAAGTCACTATTTATTTATATACCATTACACCAGCTGTAGCCAGCCAGCTCAGAGTCAGAGTCAGTCGCCTGAACTGAGGAGATTCTAAACTCTTGATTATATATTTTTTAATTCATTAATACACAAAATACAATACAACAATAACAATACACAAGAGAAATAGGGACACAACCATAAGGTGCCTGAAATTTCACAAAACAAATAGCACTACATAAAATTCAGAATTTTCATTCAAGTCACTGTCCTCTGAAAGGTACCACCATGACAGATCCAGAAAGGAATCCATTTCAGCCCCTAAGGTTAAAGTTTACAGCAGACTGAAGACCACGATATATAACTGCAAACACTTTACACATCGCCTGCACCCAGGCACAAAGAAAAGCCGTCCACAAAACACAGCAAAACAATTTTCAACAATTCAAACCACGGATTACATAACTCAACCCGCCTCCCCCCAACTCTCCCACCCCCCCACCCCTGATACCCTTCTGTGCCTGGGTACCCGACATACAACATACCAGTCAACACCAACACCTACTGACCAGACTGCCCTTGGCTTTCCTGCAGGACAGACGTTGGCCTTCTGGTCTCTGGCCGCCTGCATACTGACCGACCCTCCCCAGGCCCACTTTCCTCTAGACTGGTCATCGACCACCCAACTCCCGGTCACCCCACGTACTAATCGATCCTCCCCAGGCTCGCTTTCCTCTGGCCCGGTCATTGGGCCCCCAGCTCCCAGTCACCCCGTGTTCGAACCAAACCACCCGTACCTGCTTTCCTCCATTCGGGCTGTCGGCCTTCCAGCACCCAACCTCCCTACGTACGGACTGACCCTTTCCCCTGGCCAGTGTTCCTACGGACCGGCCATCGGCTGTCTGGCTCCCAGCCTCCCTGCGTACTGACCGCTCCTTCCCTGGTCAGCCTTCCTACAGGCTGCCTGGCTCAGCTTCCCCACGTACTGTCTGCCTGCCCTATACCCACTTTCCTGCGAGAATATTATCAGTTGCCTGGCCTCGCCCACCCCGCGTACTGACAGGTTCCTCCTGGCCGACTTTTCTCCAGGCTGGTTATCGCCCCTCCAGCCCCCAGACATCCCGTGTACTGGCTGCCCCACCGCTGACCACCCCATGTACTAACAGACAACTCCCTGGCCGGTCATCAACCCTCCGGCCCCCAGCCAGCCCGTATACTTTCTGGTCCTTTCCTGGCCAGCCTATCTACGGGTAAGTTGTCTGCTGCCTGGCCTCCGTCCACCCTGTGTACTAACAGACCTCCCCCAGTTTGCATTCCCCTAGGCTGGTTATCAACCCTCCAGCTCCCAGCCACCCCATGTATTGACCAGCCCAATCTAGCCCGCATCCCATGGGTTAATTATCGGCTACCCAGCGCCATGTCTGCCCCATGCAATAACTGGCCTGTAGTCTGCCTTCCATTGCACAGGCCACCTGAGGGCCATTGAGCCCCAAACACCTCACGGTCACCAGCCGACCTTCTAACCTCTAACTACCCAACTACACACACAAAAACCCCTTGCACAATCAATTACAGACCCACATACAGTAACAGAATTTACAAAGGCCTCACACAACAGAACTTCCCAACACTCAGGCAGAGTCCATGCCCGAAGGCAGGTCCACACCCGATGGCAGAGTCCACACCCAAAGTCAGAGTCCACGCCTGAAGGCAGAGTCCCCACACAAAAGCAAATCCACTCACAAAAACAAAGTTCACGCACGGGAACAGATACCACCTGCAGAAGCATGGTCCACACACATAGGAGAATGCCCTACGCGGAAAGTCGCAGCCCACAAACCAACAACATAAGGCTGGGTCGCATTGTCGACTCATCCTGGAACTCACATGTGTCTTTAATAGTACCACTGGCCATTTAGCCAGCCATTTCAGGAACGAGTTCTAACAAACAACAGGATATACCTGGCTGTAACTCAGCCAGCACAGAAATCAGTTCTCCTGGCTGGAACACACTGGCTACGACCAGCCAGCTCAGAGTCAGTCGCCTGAACTGAGCAGATTCTGATCTCTTTGTTTTGAGGAGAAACTCTTGGTTATAGAACATAGAATATTATAGCACAGTACTGGCCCTTCAGCCCTTGATGTTGCGCCGACCTGTGAAACCAATCTGAAGCCAACCAAACTACATTATACCATTTTCATCCATATGTTTATCCAATGACCACTTTTGCAGGCCGTGCATTCCACACTCCTACTATTCTCTGAGTAAAGAAACTATCTCTGACCTATATCCATTGCCCCTCAATTTAAAGCTATATCCCCTCATGCTAGCCGTCACCATCCGAGGGAAAAGGTTCTCACTTCTCTCTCATGAAAACAGTGTCATGTCCTTCAACCTTTCCTCATGAGACCTTCCCTCCATACCCGGCAACATCCTTGTAAATCTCATCTGAACCCTTTCCAAAGCTTCCACATCCTTCCTATAATGCAGTGATCAGAACTGTATGTAATACTCCAAGTGCAGCCGCACCAGAGTTTTGTACTGCTGCAACATGACCTCATGGCTCTGAAACTCAATCCCTCTACCAATAAAAGCTAACACACCATATGCCTTCTTAATCCTATCAACCTGGGTGGCAATATTCAGGGATCTATGTACATGGACACAGACATCTCTCTGCTCATCTACACTACCAAGAATCTTACATTAGCCCAGTACTTTTTAATCCTATTGCTCCTTCCAAAGTGAATCACCTCACACTTTTCTGCATTAAACTCCATTTGCCACCTCTCAACCCAGCTCTGTAGCTTATCTATGTCCCTCTGTAACTTGCAACATCCTTCAGCACTATCTGCAACTCCACCGACCTTAGTGTCATCTGCAAATTTACTAACCCATCCTTCTACACCATTATCCAGGTCATTTATAAAAATGACAAACAGCAGTGGCCCCAAAATACATCGTTGCGGCACACCACTATTAACTGAACTCATGGATGAACATTTCCCATCAACCACCACCCTCTGTCTTCTTTCAGTTAACCAAATTCTGACTCGAACCAGCAAATCACCCTCAATCCCATGTCTCCGTATTTTCTGCAATAGCCTACTGTAGGGAACCTTATCAAACACCTTATTAAAATCCATATCAACCACTTTACCCTTATCCACCTGTTTGGTTACCTTCTCAAAGAACTCAATAAGGTTTGTGAGTCACAACCTATCCTTCACAAAACCGTGTTGACTACCCCTAATCAATTTATTCCTTTCTAGATGATTATAAATCCTAACTCTTATAATACTTTCTAACACTTTACCCACAACTGAAGTAAGGATCACTGGTCTATAATTTCCAGGGTTGTCTCTACTCCTCTTCTTGAACAAGAGGACAACATTTGCGATCCTCCAGTCTTCTGGCACTATTTCTGTAGACAATGATAACATAAAGATCAAAGCCAAATACTGCAATCTCCTGCCTGGCTCCCCAGAGAATCCTAGAATAAATCCTATCCAGCCTAGGGGTCTAATCTATTTTTACACTTTCCAGAATTGCTAACACCTCCTCCTTGTGAACCTCAATCCTGCCTAGTCTAGTAGTCTGTTTCTCAGTATTCTCCTCGACAATGTTGTCTTTTTCCAGTGTGAATACTGATGAAACATATTCATTTGTACTTCTCCTAACTCCTCGGACGCCGCACACAACTTCCGATTACAATCCTTGATTGGCCCTAATCTTTCTCTAGTCGTTCTTTTATTCCTGATATACTTATAGAAAGTTTTGGGGTTTTTAATGATCCTACCTGCCAATGAGTGTTGATGTCCCCTCCTAGGTCTTCTTAGATCTATCTTTAAGTTTTTCCTGGCTAATTTGTAACTCTCAAGCACCCTAACTGAACCTTCACATCTCATCCTTACATAAGCCTTCTTCTTCTTTTTGAAAAGCGATTTAACTTCTTTAGTAAATGACGGTTCCCTTGCTCAACCACTTCCTCCCTGCCTGACAAGCACATACTTATCAAGGATATGAAGTAGCTGTTCCTTGAATAAGCTCCACTTTTCAATTGTGCCCATCCCCTGAAGTTTCCTTCCCCATCTTATGCATCCTAAATCTTGCCTAATCGCATCAAAATTGCCTTTCCCCCAACTATAATTCTTGCCTTGCAGTATGTACCTATCCATTTCCATCGCTAAAATAAACATAACCGAATTGTAGTCACTATCACCAAAATGCTCACCTACCTCCAAATCTAAACCTGGCCAGGTTCATTACCCAGTATCAAATCCAATGTGGCCTTGCCCCTTGTTGGCCTGTATACATACTGTGTCGGGAAACCCTCCTGCACACATTTGACAAAAACTGTCTCATATAAGGTACTCAAACTATAATATTTCCAGTCAATACTTGTAAAGTTAAAGCCCCCCTTAACAATTACCCTGTTACTCTCCCTCCTATCCAGAATCATCTTTGCTATCCTTTCCTCTACATGTCTGAAACTATTTGGAGGCCTATAGAAAACTCCCAACAGGGTGACCCCTCCTTTCCTGTTTCTAAGCTCAGCCCATACTGCCTCAGGAGACAAGTCCTCCTTTCTGCCACCATAATACTGTCTTTGACTAACAATGCCACACCTCCCCCTCTTTTACTATCTTCTCTGTTCTTATCGAAACATCTAAATCTTGGAACCTGAAACAATCCATTCCTGTCCCTGCTCTATCCATGTCTCTGAAATGGCCACAACATCGAAGTTCCAGGTACCAACCCACACTGCAAGTTCACCAACATTATTCCAGATGCTCCTGGCTTTGAAGTAGTCACACTTCAAATCACCTTCTTGCTTGCTGGTGCACTTTTGTAACCTTGAAACCTTATTTCTGACCTCACTACAGTCAACTTCCTGTATACTGGAGCTACAATTTAGGTACCCATCCCCCTGCTGAATTAGTTTAAAATTAGACTAATATGTTTTTTTCTTTCTCTTTTTTTTTACTGAGGAGATTCTAAATTTCCTGGTTATTTTCTTTTTTTTTCCCTGGGGCTAGGTCCACTCTTCCAGTACTTTTTAAACCCCCACAGTACTGCCTAAATGCAGTAGTACTTATATTTTCCCCAGCACCCATGTTGTGTGTGTGCAGGTGTGAGACACTAATATGTTTTTTTTCCCTGTTAAAAGCTTTTTTTTGTTTTTTTCTCTTTTTTTTATTTTTACCCCCACACTATTGCCTCACTGCGGTAGTGCTTATTTTTTCCCCCAGCACCCATGTCGTGTGTGTGCAGGTGTGAGACACTAATATGGTTATATTAGTCAGCCAGGGCTTTCCTGATTGACCCAGGTTAACAAGCCCAATCAATGACCTCATAAACAATAAGGTCAATCTGATTCCAAGCACCACAGTCACCTCCTTGACTGCCATCTCTGAATGTTCTGGAGACACATTGTGGCTGAATAAGCCATAAACAGAGATTAAAAAATACACCACATCAAATCTGCCAAAACTTTGGTGAGGCACCAATTGCGGTTTTATTGTGAGTGCCACATCTATGAATAGTTGGTGCAAAAATAATTTTACAATTCAATTTGTTGGTATAAGATGCTGTCTTTAAATTTAAAGTGAACTATTTTTTAATCTAATTTTAAAAAATTGATTTTTTTTTCTCAGTCTATCCAGAAGTGTGAAGGAAGAGTGAAAGTAAAGTGTTGTCCATTCTCCATCTAGAAATAGGGTCCATCTCTAGAAGATTATTCACCACAAGCTCCTCCTGTCTTCCCAAGTCCAAGTACTTCAGCTTTCTCTTCCTCCAAAAATAAGACCAAACTAGACCTAAGTTATTGTGTGCAAAGGTTCAAATTAAATGAATGAGCAATGAAAACGATTAAGAGAATACAGTTTGAGCTGACTGGTGCTGAGTCCTAAGCACCTTCTTTCATTCTCTTACTTGCTTTCTGATCTTTTTTTTATAGGATGGAAAGGATTATATTCCTTTGAATACTATGCTGCCAGCAGATGGTGATTCCAACTTTTCTGCAGACCCCAACCTCACAGAAGACATAACAAATCCAAAAGTTAATTACAATTGCACAGGAGTCATCGGGTTGGTCAATTTTATTATAGTAATCAAGAAGTGCTCATTACGTTGTACAAAAGAAAACAAAATTTGTTTCCTCTGTAGAGGAAAATTAGCCTGATAATTGTTCTATTGTGTCATGTCTGGTTCCACATTACCAATCTGCTTTGCACTAAGTCATTATTCTTTGCTTCTTTTTGCTGATAGATGCAACAGCAATAATGCAAAGAAGAGGCCAGTGAGTGTAAAAACTTTTGATGAGGTTCCTGTAGAAAATAAGACCACTGTGATACATGAGGTAAGTTTTTATTCTGCCCGTGTCAATCTAGAATTGAATGACATCTAAAATTACTCACTTAATTTCAGACAAAAGAAGCTTTGAATGCGAGAGGGGCATTTGACAGGTCAAATGGCAAAATGCTCTGCCACAGTCATTGTGGGACCTCATTCCTGGGTTAATCCACAACAATCCACCTCACTAAAGATTTTTTTATTGTCTTTAAACTCCATTTAAATCAAACTAACCCTTTAATTTTGCTGTGACCGAGCAGCTATTTTCTTGACAAGAATTGATCCAGTTCCCTTCCAAAGGTGCAATTGAAAGTGGCTTGTACCACATCATCTTCACAAAAGCATCAATCTACTAACATGTCACAGATTCTCAAGAATCCGCCACCTCCACCCATCTCCTGTTCTTCATGATCAAAATGTCCTGATTTTTGGAGTTTGAGACAATATGCCAGCAAGTACAGCATTTTTACTAGATGAATTATCCTAAAAAATTAAACAGTGTAATAATTAATGTATATATGCTTTGTCTTTTGTCTTAATTTGGATGTCCTTAAAATCCATTTTAAGGAACTAGTTAACAACTACAATAATTTTAGTGTAATTTTATACAACCTTATTAAACATTCATATATTATTTTGCACAAGGTAATATATCTGTTTTTATGTCCTATAAATGTGTACACAAAATATATAATGGTACTATTAAAAGACAGTATAAAGTTATGAAAAAAGGTTTTTACAATTTGAATTATGAAGGGACATTGTTTGGCACATGGAATTTTTTCTGTTTCTTATCTGGGAGGGATCATTGGGGTAACATCACTTCTCCAATGCTACGACTTAGTCTCCAATGCTAATGCTAATATGCATTCCCATGTTAGCAGAAACTGTCAGTAGAGGTCAGATTAAGTGAAATTTGCTCTGATTCTTTTCCAGAAGGTTATTTTGACAAAAGTTTCAGACTGCTGGCCATGGTTGACCGACTGTTAATCAAATAGATAGACAGACACCTCCAATAAAAAATTACAAGGATAACTACCTATTTTTTTTTAATTTTACAGTCCCATGATTGTAATAGTAGTATCTACTTACGAGGTGACAGCTGGGACCTAGTAAAGAATTTGACAGGAAGTGTGTTCATTTTTCCAATGCAGGATTTAACTTATTCCATCACACTGGAGATCCTATAGAATAATGCCTCGAGTTTTTCCACTGGCTTCTCTTCATTGAATGTTGCAAATACAGAATTAAACATATTACAGGGTGACATTAATGAACCATTATGTCATAGATAGTCATTTCCAAATTTTCTTACGATGGTTTAGGCCCCTGATCTTACCCAGTGCCACCACAGGAAGCACACAAACAAGAGCAAAGAAACTGAGTGAAGAATCAGGGGATTACCTCTACCCCACCAGGTCCAATGTCGTAAACAAAAAACAGAAATCACTGGGGAAACTGAGATTCTGGAATTGTCACTGGACATGAAACGTTAATTTTTTTCTGTTCACAGATGCTGCCAAATCTGCTGAGTTTTTCCAGCAATTTCTGTTTATATTTGTTTCGGGTCTCCAGCGTTCTTCTGTTTACTGTTCAATGAAAGGCTAGCTTGGGTAGGTGGCGGGGTGAGAGAAATCTTACATTAAACCCACCTTGAGTTCAGAATTCAAGCTGTTTAATGCATCCAAATGCAATTGATATATACAGATCTGGTTAACATTCAGTGTAGCCAATGGAACTTGAATTCTAGTACATAAAGCAAGTCTCAGTAATGGTGACCATGATGATTATCATCAGTTGTTCTTAAGACCACAAGAACATAAGAAATTGGAACAGAAGTAGGCTGTTCGACTCCTCGCGCCTCCTCGGCCATTCAATAAGATCATGGCTGATCCAATATTCCTCACTTCCACTTTTCTTCCCTTTCCCCATAACCTTTGATTCCCCCTCTGATCGACAATTTTATCTCAACCTTGGATAAGTACGTGAATGAGAAATGTTTGGAGGGATAGGACCAAGCAGAGGCAGGAGGGACTAGTTTAGTCTGAGATTATGGTCAGCACAGATTGGTTGGACTGAAGGGTCTGTTTCTGTGCCATATGGCTCTTATGACTCTTAACAATACACAAGGTCTCTGCCCAACAGCTCTCTGTGGCAAGGAGTTCCAAAGACTCTCAGCCTGCTGACCCCTAATCTCAGTGCTGAATTGGCACCCCTTTATTCTGAGACTACGCCGTCTCATCCTAGATTCTGTTGTGAGGGGAAACATCTTCTCAACATTTATCCTATCAAGCCCCTTAACTGTTTCAATAAGATCATTTCTCATTCTTCTAAACTCCAGTAAGGTCCCAATCTATTTAGTCTTTGCTCAAAAGACAATCCCTCCATACCAGGGACCATCTGAGTGAACTTTCTCTGAACTGTCTCCAATGAAATGATATTTCTTTAAATAACAGGACCAAAACTGCTCATAGCACTCTAGGTGTGGTCTCACCGACACCTTGAACAGTTTCAGTCAGACTTACTGCTGTGCCTGTGTGTTAGTTTTCTGTGTTTTTCTCCAAGTTGCTTTGTGTTGCAGCTTTCTGCAGTTTTTCTTCAATAAATAATATTTTGTTCTCCCTTCCAAAATGAACAACTTCACTTTTTCCCACATTGTACTCCATTGCCAGCTTTTAGCCTACCTACATGGTTAGCACTGCTGCCTCACAGCACCAGAGACGCAGATTCGATTCCAGCCTCGGGCGACTGTCTATGAGGAGTTTGCTCGTTCTCCGTGGTTGTGTGGATTTTTTCTGGGTGCTCTGGTTTCCTCCCACAATACAAAAAGATGTGTAGGTTAGGGTGAATTGGCCATGCTAAATTGGCCAGAGGGTTCAGTAATGTGTAGGTTAGATGCATTAGTCAGGGGTAAATGTAGGGGAATGGGTCTGGATGGGTTACTCCTCGGAGGGTCAGTATGGACTTGTTGGGCCGAAGGGCCTATTTCCACACTGTAGGGATTCTAATTCTACTTAACCTATTAATATCTCTCTGTAATCTGCTTGAAGCCCTCTTGCAACCTATCTTTCCACCTATTTCTGTGTTGTCTACATTCACTTTCTCCCTCCAATATATTAATACATACTGTAGATAGTTGTGGTTGCACACACTGATCCCTGTGGGACCCCACTGGTCACAGGCCACCAATTTGAAAAAGAGCCCCTTATTCCCACTCACAGTTTCCTGCCAATTAGCCAACTTTCTATCCATGCCAAAATGCGACATCCAAAAGTGTGGGCTCTTGTCGTATGATTCAATCTTTTGTGAGATATCTTAATGAATGCCTTCCAGAAATCCAAATACGTCACATCCATGATAAACTTATCGGGTTCACCTGTGCCTTTTAGGGAAGGAAATCTGCAATTCTAACTACCTTGTTCAGGTCTATATGTGATCCACAGTAATTTGGTTGACTGCTTACTGAAATGCCTTCATAAACTGTGAGCTATGTGTCAAGTAGTACTGAAGAATTCCATTAACTTTTATTACTGTACCTGGATTTATACATTTACATTACAATCACGGGCACTTGCTTGTTTGGTCTCAAGCTAAGCAATTTGAATTTCACAAATTTCCTTCCGCATGTCATGCTGCAAAAGGACAGAGTTCAGTAAGGTGGAGGTTTATACCAATAGGTCACATGCCATCAAATGGTGATGAAATCATGAGCAGTGCTCTTAAAGGTAAATCACACATCTGCTGCAAAACATAACAGCACCCAAAAAGAATAAAAGTTAACTCCATTTATTGTGCAATTAACATATATATACACATTTGAAATGAACTAACTCCACATTGTGGAGGTAAGGGAGATCAAAATACGGAGTGCTGGATATGTTATCTGTAGATCCTGTTAATATGTAACATGAAAATATTTTTGAGATTAATAAAAACTCCTCTTTGAATTACTGTCACTAAATCACATTTAAGAGCAGATTTGACAAATCTCACTGTTCAACAGCACTTTATTTACTTACTGCTAAGTCTCTTAATTAATGTAACATGTAGAATGCAAACAATGTCAGGATTCCTTGAAAAGCTACCCTCACAGAACCTTACAAAACAAATACTATCCAAGTGTGCAATAGTTATTGGGTAGGACATAATCCAATGTGAATAACAAATGGATCATAACATCAGAGAAGTTAAAGTTTAATCAGATAAGAAGAGTTTGTTTGGCATAGTAATATTGAACTAATTTGATATAAGTTATGCAACTAGAATTCTTTCCACCTCACCAATAAAGGATAAATAATGGAATCATTCTTTTGAAATAATCTCTACTGTGATTAAGTCAAGCCAGAAGCATGCTGATGTCTATATCAGGCTCAGGGCACTGGTGAAGCTCAAGTAGAGTCCTATCCGATATGAGTGTTTCAGTTACCTTTTTTTTAATCTGTGTGATACATATTAGGCCATCAGAGACTGACACTTTATATAGAACCCAGTGAGTTTAATGAAAATTGGGACTTGGGAATGTCCTTTTAAGTGGAGTCAGAAACCATAACTGCTGGCCAGAAAGTTAGTAGCAAGTAACCCATTACCACCCAGCTGGTCCTGGAGGCAACAATTTTATTTGACTTGTTCAGGTAATTAATTGCCTACAGTCTTGACTTCTACCCCACTGAGGCAGGTTTCCTGCCTCCAGAAACTACTGAACCTCAAGAGGAGCAGGTGAGGTGTGGGCTATGTGAGAGGCAGTCAGTACCACTGAGAGGAGATGGTGAGGTGTGGGCTATGTGAGAGGCAGTCAGTACCACTGAGAGGAGATGGTGAGGTGTGGGCTATGTGAGAGGCAGTCAGTATCACTGAGAGGAGATGGCGAGGTATGGGCTATGTGAGAGGCAGTCAGTATCACTGAGAGGAGGTGGTGAGGTGTGGAGTCAGTACCACTGAGAGGAGATAGTGAGGTGTGGGTTATCTGACATTTTACCATTCAAATACAAGAAGCCTAAATACTTGTTTCTAATTAGCTTAAATTTTGGTTCAGGATATTTTAATTGAAAGTTTAATTGAAGGTAGGGGAGGTGCGTGTTCCCCAACCTGTGGTAGTATGTGGAAATATTAGGCACTCTGGCATTCTGGATGGCCTGTCTGCAGAAGTATCCTTGGTTGATTGGCTTGAGAGCCAGTTTATAGAGTTTAACAGCAGTGCATCCTTGAGGCCGAAAGCTTTACAAATATCTCATTTCCAGTGGTGGTCATCCCACAGCATGAAGAAGTGCAGTCCAAGAGGGAATGGATGACCAGTCAGAATTGGCGGCACGGTGGCACAGTGGTTAGCACTGCTGCCTCACTGCGCCAGAGACCCGGGTTCAATTCCCGCCTCAGGCGACTGACTGTGTGGAGTTTGCACGTTCTCCCCGTGTCTGCGTGGGTTTCCTCCGGGTGCTCCGGTTTCCTCCCACAGTCCAAAGATGTGCAGGGTCAGGTGAATTGGCCATACTAAATTGCCCGTAGTGTTAGGTTAGGGGTATGGGTGGGTTTCGCTTCGACGGGTCGGTGTGGACTTGTTGGGCCGAAGGGCCTGTTTCCACACTGTAATCTAATCTAATCTAATCTAAGAAGGGAAGTAAACCAGTAGTTAGGAAGCCCAAGAGTGCGCCTCACTGAAGAATCATTTTTATTGTGTTGGAAAATGGTGAGAGTGATGGTCCCTCTGAGGAGTGCAGCCACAACCCAGCTGCACAAGGAGGGAGGAGAGGAGAAAGAATGGAAGAGCTAAAATGGTAGAAAACTCAATTGTGAGGGGTACTGATAGATGTTTCTGTGGCTGTAGACGTGACCTAACGATGGTGTGTTGCCTGCTTGAACCAGGGAGAAGATGTCACTGAATGCTGCAGGGTATTCTGAAAGGGGAGGGTAAGCAGTCAGAGATCATAGATTTGCAGAATTTGAATTCAGTAAGTGTCTGGAATTAAGGATCATCACAATATTGGGCAAGCTGATTTTCCAAATCTTGTCTTATCATATTAAAAAGTGGACTGGGAGCAACTACTCTTAGAAAAGTCTGCATTCAAGCTGTGGGGCTCTTTCAAAAAGAGAAAGTAAGAATGAAGAGCAATATGTTTCTGTAAGGGTGAAGGGCAGGCTCAATGCATCCAAAGAAACTGGACATCAAGGAATGTACAGGTTCATATGAGGGAAAAAACACAAAGCTTATGGTAAATACTGAGGACTCCGAACAACAGACTCCTACAGACATATAGGAAGTGCAAGAGTTTGCTTAAAAAGAAATTGGGAAAGTAAAATTGGGCCACAAAGCAACACTGTCAGGTGAAATAAAAGAGAAATCCATAGGCATTTTACAGAAAGAGGATAATCCAGCATTGAGTAGGGCTGTTAGAGACCAAAATGGCAAACTATATGTACGAGGCTAGAAGATGCAGGTGAGGTTTTAACTGAATATTTTTGCATCTGTATTCACGACAGAGAAAAATGATGTAGGTATAAAAATCAGGAAGAGGACTATAATATACCTGAACAAATTACAGCTGACAGGAAGGAGATATTCAAGATTTTAATGGATTTAAAATTGGATAAATTCCTAGACTCAAGTGAGATATACCCCAGGCTGCTGTGGGAGACAAGGGAAGAGATTGCAGGGGGCTCTGTAATTAATTTTTAAATTGTCTCTGGCCACAGAAGAGGTGCCAGAGGACTGGAGGATGGCTAATGTGGAACCACTATTCAAAAAGATTGATGGGGATAAACCAGGGACTCAGCCAATGCCTCTAATCACAGAAGTAAGGAAACTTTTGGAAAAATTCTGAGGGATAGAATTGCTCACCACTAGGAGAGGCTGCGATTAATCAAAGACAGTCAGCATGGTCTTCTCAGGGAGAGATCATGACTGATAGGTTTAACTGAATTTTTTTAGGAGAATACTATGTGCGTAGATGAGGGTAGTCAAGTTGATGCAGCCGACATGAACTTCATTAAAGCTCTTCACAAGGTGTTACATGGGATACTGGTGAATTTGGCAAAGTGAGTTCAAAAATTACTTTCTATACTAAGCCAATTTCGAAGGTTAATTCTGTGACAGGAAATCTGTGTCCAATGGTACTCGGCAGGGCTCAATGATTGTTTCCTCTTTGTGGTCGACATTAATGATTTAGACATGAATGCAGAAGGTTTGATCAGAACATTGCAGATGACATGAAAGTTGATGGTGTGGTAAACACTGTGAGGGGAAAAGCCTTAAACTACAGGACAATGTAAACAGGCAGGTCAGATGATCAGAACAGTGGCAAATGAAATTTAATCCAGAGAAGTAAGGTGATACATTTTGGAAGGACTAGCAAGACAACGCATGTTGAATGGTGTGTCCGAGGAAACACAAAGGATCAGAGGGACCTTGGCATGCACTGACACTTAAAGGCAGAACGAGAAGTGTATAAGGTCATTAAAATGGAATGGGAGCATAGAAATTAGGAGCGGAAGTAGGCAATTCAGCCGTTTGAACCCTTTCCACCATTTAATATGATCAAAGATGATCCTATCCTGGTCTCAAATCCACTTTCCTGCATGCTCCCCATCGCCCTTTATCCTGCTTTTCATCAGAAACATATCTATTTCTTTCTTGAATCTGTTAATTGACTCTGCCTCCACTGCAGTCTGGGGCAGTGAGTTCCACAGACTCACAACCCTCTGAAAGAAGCAGTTTCTCCCCATCTCAGTTTCGAACGTACCTCCTCTCACTCTATATGTATGACCTCTTGTTTGAGACTGTCCCACAACGGGATAATCTGTTTAATGTGCACCTTAACAATTCCCTTTAGCATTTTATACACCTCAATCAGATCTCCCCTCATTCTTCTGATCTCCAGTGAGTATAGCCTTTTTTAATATACGCTGCACTTGCTTACCCACTTTCTGTGATTTGTGCACAAGGAGACCCAGCTACCACTGACGCACTTTGAATCTGCTTCCCATTTTCCTGAGATCTAGCCTCCTGGATAAGTCTTTTATAAAGTGAAGTCACAGGTAGATAGGATAGTGAAGAAGGCATTTGGTATGCATTCTTTTAGAGTATTGAGTACAGGAGTTGGGTGGTCATGTTGCGGCTGTAAAGGACATTGGTTAGGCCACTGTTGGAATATTGCATGTAATTCTGGTCTCCTTCCTATTGGAAAGATGTTGTAAAACTTGAAAGGGTTCAGAAAAGATTTACAAGGATGTTGCCAGGTTTGGAGGATTTGAGCTAAAGGGAGAGGCTGAACAGGCTGGGGCTGTTTTCCCTGGAGTGTCAGAGGTTGAGGGGGGACCTCATAGAGGTTTACAAAATCATGTGGGGGAAGGATAGGATACATAGACAAAGTCTTTTCCCTGGGGTGGGGGAATCCAGAACTAGAGGGCATAAGTTTAGAGCGAGAGGGGAAACATATAAAAGAGACCTAAGGGGCAACTTTTTCACACAGAGTGTCGTACGTGTATGGAATGAGCTGCCAGAGGAAGTGGTGGAGGCTGGTACAATTGCAACATTTAAGAGGCATTTGGATGGATATATGAATAGGAAGGGTTTGGAGGGATATGGGCCGGATGCTGGCAGGTGGGACTAGATTGGATTGGGATATCTGGTCGGCATGGACGAGTTGGACCGAAGGGTCTGTTTCCATGCTGTACATCTCTATGACTCTATGACTCTCTATGTCACCTTGTCAAATGCCTTCTGGACATCTAGAGATACCACATCCACCAGATTCCTACTTTTCATCATGTTGCTTACATCCTCAAAGAACTCCAGCAAGTTTGTCAAGCACAACAAGCTCTTCACAAAACCATGCTGAAATTGATGAATTGAGCTTTGTTTTTTCCAAATATTCAAATATCTTTTCCATCAGGATATAGGATACTTATTACTCAAGGTATTAAATACAAGAGCAGGGAGTTTATGATGCAGTTATGTAAGATGTTAGTTATGCCACAGCTGGAATACAATGTGTAGTTTTGATCACTATGCTACAGGTAGAAAATGATTGCTCTAGAGAGTGGCGCAGAGGAAATTTGACAAGACATTGCCTGAACTGCAATGTTTCAGCTGTGAAGAGATAGGCTTGATTTTCTTAGAGCAGATACGTGTGAGGGGTTCCTCATTGAAGCGTTAAAAAAAAGTGAGGGGCATTGATGGAGTAGATAGAAAGAAACATTTCCCCTTAGTAGAGGAGTCAATAAC
The DNA here is from genome assembly GCF_037043375.1 of Chiloscyllium plagiosum. Lineage (NCBI taxonomy): Eukaryota > Metazoa > Chordata > Chondrichthyes > Orectolobiformes > Hemiscylliidae > Chiloscyllium > Chiloscyllium plagiosum. Next base: position 31,534,042 of record NW_028270149.1, on the reverse strand, counting down.
CAGCAACTATAAATTTACCGTAATGGTCAGGAAGTTTAAAGGAAATTTAAGGAATTTCAACAAGAGTGTCTTAGGTGCCTCTAACTTACTGCTTGAAAGATGGTCAGGACAGACACCATCACAAGAAGTATTTAGGTGAACACTTGAAACTCCATAGCAAACAATGTTATGGGCCAAATGCTAGAAATGGATCTAGAAAACATACATGCTTGATGACCAGCATGTACACAATGGACAAAAATGCTTCTTTCCATGTTGTAAAACATTATGGGCTCTTCAGTCTCTGCAGTGCACCCAAGAGTAGTGGGTACTGCTGGGACTAGACTCAGTCCCTTGAAGCTGGCAAATGAAGGAGGATAGACTGGTAAAAAAGAATCCAGCAGCAGTGGAATCAAACACATAAGTCGCCATCAATTGGTCGTTTATACTAGGCAGAAGTGAGGACTGCAGATGCTGAAATCCAGAGCACAGCCGGTCACATAGCATCCGATGAGCAGGGAAATAGACATTTCAGGCAAAAGCCCTTCATCTGGTTGTTCATACTGCTGCTGGTAAAATGCCAGTTGATGTAGGAAAGCAATGGGTGTATGGAAAATGCCAGACACCAGCACACCACACATCCCCAATATACCTTCCTATCAAACTTTATGGGCATCACCTTTCCCCATTCCCCAGCCTCATTCCCAGATCAGACTTCTAGTCTGGGTTGCTCATTCAAAATTTGCCAACAGTAAGAATAATCTATTTATTTGTTTAAAATTAAACCAGCAGCAGAACAAGCTTAACGTTCAATCCACACCGCACAGACCCCTGAGTTATCACCTGGTTTATAATTGTTAAGAATAATCCACAACCATTAACATTATTCTCAGTCACTCTTGAATCTTATTATACAAACACTTTGTATGAATTTTTCTCTCTGCTCTCTTTGTAACTGGTTTAATTTAAGTATGTTAATATCTCCAATAAGATAGTGAAAATAAAAGTTTGACTCATCCTGAAACAAAGGGTTTTTTGGGATTTGGACAGTCTATAAGATCTGTGAAAATATGTTTGCTTGTTTTCAAAATCTTGTTTTAGCTGGTTGCAAACTAAATGTTAGCACAAGAAATCAGTAAACATTTCACTTCAGTGTTATTTATATACTAATAAAATATAAGCACATCAACAGCAAGGTGACAGCCCCATGGCATTATCACCTGACTGTCAATCCAGGGGACCCAGGTAACATTCTGGTGCCTCAGGTTCAAATCCTACCACATTTCATGGTGAAATTTGACATTTTTTTAAAAGTCTGGAATTAAGAACGTAATGATGACCATAAATTTAATGCCAATTGTTGGGGAAAGTCCCATCTGGTTCGTTGATGTCCCTTCCTTTAGGAAAGGAACTTACCTGGTCTCTCCTACATGTGCCTCTAGTCCCACAGCAATGTGGTTGACTCTTAACAATTTGGGATGGGCAATAAATGCTGGCCCAGCCAGCGAGGATCTTGTCCCATGGACGAAGAAGAAAAAAGGGAGATGAGAACAAATGAAAGGCTAGCATCACCCTACTTCCTGCATGGCTTTGTGTCCCTGGATGTCTCTGATAGGTGTACTTTGGTCCACAGGAAAGCGAAACTGACAGTGGGATGGTGCTGCCCTCTGACGAACTGAAGTCCCTGAAGCGTCTAGAAACTAGATCCCGCCCTTTTGGACTAATTACATTAGCGTGAGTACACTCAGTTCTTCAAAATGAATTGCGTGGAAGTTTCAGAATGCATTAAGACCTTCCCTATATCAATAACTAAAGTTGTTGGCTTGTATTCATGTTGTATTTGGAAATTTCAGAATACATTCACTGCAAGAGAACAGCAGAAAATTATATTTAGCTAAGTTCAAAGTTCTCTAAAAGTAAACTGATTTTTAAAAAATTCATTGCATATTTGCACACTGAAATTCTGAATTATAGTCAATTTCGCACTTCCTCCAGGACCTCCTATCTTCCCTTTCTCCTGAATTGCAAAGTGGCAAACAATATGACAGAAAGTCTATTCTACACATAGTTTTGAAGCTCCCAACCATTAAAATCAGAATCAGATTGTCATTCCATTGGTCCGTTTTTAACTTATCCTGCCCCAGAAGCCTGTGTTTCAGGCCTGAATTTCTGATTCCAGCCTCTTGAGTAACATAGAGTGTAGCTGGTGTGGGAATCTACCAGCACAGGTTGGGATCAATGCTGGGGTCAGAACATATCCCCCCTTTTACACTGTCACTGTAATAACTGTTTTATTCTATGGTTTTAAACCTCTTTTGACAACTTACTTTATCCACTTACTTTATCCTCTTACTTTCTCAGTGTGAGGAAGTGGAGTGACAGATGGGTGGGAGAGGGGGTTACAGTGGCAAGTGGGTGGGTGAATTGGCAGGATGGCAGCTACTTGACTAAGAATGGAAGGTCACAGGTAGCTGGATCAGAAAGTAGAGTGGTAGGTAAATAACTGAAGAAAGAGGATGGCAGATGGATGGGTAAGGTGGTAGGGTGGTAGATAGGTGGGTGAAGGGGTACAGGTGGTAAGTAAGTAGGAAAGGGAGTGAAGTGGGTCAGGATATCAGAGTTTCAGTTCGCCGAGTGTGTTGGGAATGGTCAGGTATTGGTGATGGTCATGGATTTGGGGACATCAAATGTTGGGTTATTCAGGTTTTGGGGAGGTTGGCCTTCTATGTGTGGGGATGGGATCAGGTGCCTTAGGGGTCAGTGAGAGAGGTTGTGGTCTGAGTTATAACATAACATCAGAAAAAACTGGAAAAATCAGCAAATTAGTTACCAAATGTGCAACTTTTCATTAACTTTAAAGTTGGTTTTCTCACTCTCCACACAGATGCTGCCCAAATTGCTGCATTTTCCCAGCAGTTTCTATTTTTGACATTTCTAGCATTCATAACATTCTGCTTATCTTTCATTATACACATATCTAATTGACATTCTGAGATGATGACACCATCCTCTCAGCTTCCAGCAGTACATAAATGCATCAAATATATTGATTTGGTTGTGGATATCACATCTGTCTAGAAGCCAAAGCAGATTGCTGATTTTTTTTTCCCAAATCCCCTAATTCCTTAATGGTCTTGCATCACAAAGCCTACTGGTTCTTGTACTAAGCAAAAAAAAAAGAATTGGAAGACGCTGGAAATCAGAAGCAAAAACACAAATTGTTGTAAAAAACTCAGCAGGTCTGGCAGCATCTGTGGAGAGAAAGCAGAGTTAACATTTCAGGTCCAGCGGCCCTTCTTCAGAACACACCCTCTTTCTTCTGAAAAAGTAAATTTTACCTCTGGCCTAGGCAAGAAAGTCTTGGTGGCTTTATAGCCAAGCAAAGTCAATGGGTAAAGAAGCTGATATTCAGTGTAAGCTTTTTTATTCATGCCTCCCGTAAGGTCAATTTATGCCTCCTGTTCCCTCAAGATGCTTCATACAATTTCTCCTTCTGAGTTAGGTGTTGGCAAGCTGCTCCCTGACTTCTTTGTGCTGCTCACCACACAAATCAACAATTGGCTTATTACTGATCACTTTAACTTCTTGTGTAGATATGTGAGACTCTGGCACAATGGTTCTATTGTACTATTTAATGACTCACACCGTATTTTACAAATAAACCGTTGCCATGGATATTTGGACTGAACTCTAATCTCGCTTGTTGATTAGTTGCTGTTTTTAATTGGCCTTACCTAGGTCAGTGGCATAAAGCTTTTGTTGTTGTTGATTTAACAGCCATGAATTGTGTGTTGTTTTGCAGCTTCTTCAGTTGTGATTCTGACTGAAATTTACCTTAGTGTGTTTTTTGTTTAAATAATTTCTTGAGTTTATGGTGTTTTAATTTTTTTCAAACATTTCTGTACACACTGGTGTGTAGCTCTTCTTTAACACTTCTTCACAATCTGTAAGAATTATTCCATAAGAACAGAACACTGAGGATCCCATTGCTTTAACAAATGCAGTGAAACCCATTGAAACATAACTACTACTTTCAATTTTCCACAAGCTTGCCAGAAACAAAGTACCCACAAGTTGAAAGCTGCACTGAATTGCATTCACCCACCATGCCCGGACTCTGCTCACTTATTATTTTGAGCATCATTATATGTACTAATACTGGAATTTAATGCCCCCAGTCCCCCAATGAAAACAGTTTGGGAGGCTTATAATCAAGTGGGAAGGTAAGAGGTGGAGAGCCTTCCTAACTCTTACCCAAAAATGGGGAAGGTTGAGGCTTTCCTACTCCTGTGCCAATTGAGACCCTTTAGTCCTTAATTGGCCACTAACTGTATCATGACACTGTTGCTGATATTTGTCCAGAGGGATGTACTTTTTCCAAATAGGTACCAGTGGTTAAAGAGTTACTTGATTGAATTATTCGTAACTATAATACTACCTTGAATTTTCCTTCACAAATAATTTTACTGTGGTATTCATAACTCAGGAAGCTTGATGCCAACCAGGGCAAAGCAGCCTGCTTGATTGGTATCACATCCACCAGCATCAATTCCACTGATGCTGAGTAGCAGCAGTATGTTCTATCTACAAGATACACTGCAGAAATTCAAAGATTCTGAGATAGTACCTTCCCAACCCTCAACCTGTCAGGAAGGGCAAGAGCAGCAGATAAATTGGTACATCATCTGCAAGTTCACCTCCAAACCACACATCATTCTGACTTGGAAACATATTGTCGTTCCTTCACTGTTGCTGGGTCAAAAACCTGGAATTTCCTCCTTAAGGGCATTGTGGCTCAACCTACTGTATGTGTATGCAGCTGTTCATGAAAGCAGCACACCACAGCATTCTCAAGGCCATGGTAAATGTGTGGTGCTACATTTTGGAAAAACAAATAAGAGCATAACTTATACACTTAATGGTAAGGTCGTGGGTCATGTTACTGAACAAAGAGACCTTGGAGTGCAGGTTCATAATTCCTTGAAAGTAGAGTCACAAGTCGACAGGATAGTAAAGACGGTGTTTGGTATGCTTTCCTTTATTGGTCAGAGTATTGAGTACAGGAGTTGGGAGGTCATGTTGCGGCTGTACAGGACATTGGTTAGGCCACCTTTGGAATACTGCTTGCAGTTCTGGTTTCCTTCCTATCGGAAGGATGTTGTGAAACTTGAAAGGGTTCAGAGAAGATTTACAAGGATGTTGCCAGGGTTGGAGGATTTGAGCAATAGGAAGAGGCTGAATACGCTGGGGGTTTTTCCCTGGACCGTCGGAGGTCTGAGGGTGACCTTATAGAGGTTTCGAAAATCATGACGGACATGGATAAGATAAATAGACAAGGTCTTTTCTCTGGGTGGGGAAGTCCATAACAAGACAGCATAGTTTAGGGTGAGAGGGGAAGATATAAAAAGGGACAACTTTTCCACCCAGGGGGGTGGTGCATGTATGGAAAGAGTTGCCAGAGGAAATGGTGGAGTCTGGTACAATTGCAACATGTAAAGGGCATCTGGATGGATATATGAATTGGAAGGGTTTAGAGGGATATGAGCCAAGTGCTGGCAAATGGGACTAGATTAGGTTAGGATATCTGGTCGGCATGGATGAATTGGACCGAAGCGTCTGTTTCCTTGCTGTACATCTCTATAACTCTGACTAGGAATGGGCAGTAAATGCTGACCAGTCATGATACCCATATTCCACAAGTGAATAAATGATGTTAAACTTGGTAGTTAATCTTGGCTGCAACAAACTTTCTGTCAAAAATCAACAATTAAACTTTGGTTGGGAGTGTAATTTAAGTGATGGACACACCTTCCCAACTAATGTCTACCCTTAGGACTTTTAGCTGTATATCTGTCAGGCTCACATAATCTCTTATTTTGTGGTCAACTGTTCCTACTGTTATGTCTTTTATCTCATGCCACAGTAATCTGGATATTTTCCAAGAAAAAGAGAATGTTTTCTCTTGAATCGCTTGACTACTTTAGTAGATGAAAATTAAAAACAGGTGAGTTATTGAGAATCAACAAAAATTTGCATAGAACCCAATTTGCCAAAGAAAGAAAGTAGAAAATAAAATCTTTTCAGGGGTGACCACTGGCTATTTCCGTTCATCTCAACTTAAAGGGCAGAAAATGTACTGTAATAATGTTGTGTCAAGAAGATGTATATTTGCAAGTTCATAAGCAAATTAGAAAGTAATGAATTCAGTAATTATTTTATAAACTTCATATCTGAATTGCCATGTTTTGCCCTGTTAGTGATTTTTGCCTAGATATGTGAACTCTGACAACTGTTAAAAGCTGCTTCAAGAAATAATATAATCTACATGACAATTAATCATATAAATATATGACCAGGCATTTCTTCAAGCTGATGTGACCACATTAAGACTCAGTGAGGTCATTGAAATAAACTAGTTGCTCATTTATTTGCTTGATAGAATAGAACTTGTGTATTGCTAAAGGAAAAGATACATGCTGCTGACACTTTTCATCTTGCACTTATCAGGACAGACACACAAAGACCAAATTTCAAAGGGAACAACAATGTAACCTATGAGAAACGGGTGCAATGAACCTATGAGATTGGTTGGCAAGTGAGCTCTGATTGGTTCCACATTGCCATAAGGAATGTACTCCGAACAATTTGATTTGATTCCTGTCAGCCATCAGTTCACAAATTTAGTTTCATGCTTCTATGTCGTAGAAATGCAAGTGGTATGCTCCTCTAACATTAAAACAAAGGGAATAAGAGCAAAAGTATGCCATTCAGCCCCTAAAACCTGCTCCACTACAATTTGGTAGCTGCTCTTCACAAGATCGCAAGAAACTACAGAGAGTAGTGAACACAGCCCACTTTATTACGCAAACCAGCCTTCTATCCAGTGACTCCATCTATATTACCCACTGCCTCGGAAAAGTGACCAATATAATCAAAGACCTTCTGACCCTGGTTATACTCTCTTCCACCCTTTTCTGTTGAGCAGAAAATATAAAAGTTTGAATACACATACGAATAGATTCAAGAACAGCTTCTTCCCCACTGTTATCAGACTTTTGAACAGACCTTTCAAATGTTAATTCTGTTCTCTCTATCTCTCTCTGCACCTCTGCAGCTGTAACAATGTATTCTGCATTCTTTTCTGCTACTCTGATGCATTTTGTCTGGTACAATTTGCTTATACAGCATGCAAAATAACATTTTTCAATGTACCTCGATACATGTGACAACAATAAATCAATATTCGAACCCACCTCAAAGCTATTTTCTGACATTATCATATCTCTTGATATCTTTAATATCTAGAAATCTATTAATATGTCTTGAATACACTCAATGGCTGAACACAATGCTGCTGTCAAGCCAAAAAGATGTTCTGTCTACCATATTCACAGTGGTACACAAATTTCATTGTGGGTGTGATGTCAGGTATGTTAGATGTACACCGCACAAATTTGTAAAATATATCAAATAGCACATCCCTTCAGCTCATCATTACAGTACTAACCGTGATTAATCAATATGTACTTGAAAAATTTAAAAGGTAATATTCCACAATTAGACAAAACTAACTGAATAATCGTAATACGTGCAAATAACTTCACTAACAATCAATTTAGGATTATCAGTGGGACTCTCAATCTTGCCCATTTATGCTTTCTATAACCTAAATATATTCTTATGTAGGACCAGATCCTCTGCCAGAGAAAGATATAGTGCCTTTTACAGGAAACAAAACTTGTTCCTTGATGTTTTCCCCCATGGCTTGTCCTGAACAATCAGTCAGCCACTCTTTTTTGAATATCTATCAGGTTTTGAGATAACTGATCCGTGGTGAATTGTCCATGGCAAGTCCTCAACCAATCAGAGTCCATTTGACAAACAATCAGCTCCCAGTTTTTTATGCAGTATAAATTGTTGTTCCCTTTGAAGTTTGGTAATCTTGTCTGTTCTCATAAGCGCAAGGCAAAGAAAAGCTTTGACAGCATGTCCCTTTTTCTCGAGAAACTTTTGTTCATTGTTGCTCACTATCAAGAAAACAAGGTATTAAAAGCTAATGGTTAATCATTACAATGTCACTGACAACACCTTTATTTTTAACTTGTCAGTTGACAGCTTAGCTGGATGAGTAATACTTCAGGTCAGAATATTGTGAGTTCAAAGCCTTAGTGTTAAACCTGAGCACATTATTTAGGCCGATAGAGTATAGTGCAAAGGAGCACCATATGTCAGAGGTGTTGTATTTCCTAATAGGTATGTAAAAGGTTTCTGAACCAATATTGAATGGACACAAAGATGCTACTTTTTCCCCACCCCCACCCTCCTCTCACTTATCTCTCCACCCTTCAGGCTGTCTGCCTGTATTCCTGATGAAGGGCTTTTGCCCGAAACATCGATTTTACTGCTCCTCGGATGCTACCTGAACTGCTGTGCTCTTCCAGCACCACTAATCCAGAATCTGGTTTCTAGCATCTGCAGTCATTGTTTTTATCACAAAGATTACCCTCGCCAACATACCTTTCTCAACCATTGCCACCAAAATTAATTACTTGATTATTCATCTCGATGCTAGACTCTTGCACATAATTTGTGGCATATTTTTCTATGTATCGCAGCACTTCAGAATAGTTCACTGGAGGTATTTAGAAAAGATTTTTTGAGAGAAGGAATTTGGTGAAAGTTTCAAATTTTTTTTGCCCCTGTTTACAAGGTACAGTTTTGTCACCCTTTCTCTTCAAGTTTAATAAAGGTTACCTTCTCTCTTTTATTGTTCCTTCTCACACCTCATCAGGAAGCATTTATAACAGAATACTTTCAGGTTTTATGACTATTATTCTGGAACTAGGCATTGGATCTAAATAAGGGTCACCTGATATTCTTGCCCTAACTGCCAGTTTATCTGCAAGCTGAACTTTAGATTGTTCTAAGGTATTATAACGCTGTACAGTATTTACATATCATTTGTGCACTGATTTTCTAATTGCAGTTTTATAATTACATGTTTTGAGGAAGGTTTGGATTCAAAGCAATTAGCAGCCTGAACTAAAGACAGTCTTTATGGCAGGATAAATACAAAAGTAATATTATGCCACCTCTATGATGTCACTTTCATGATACTAGCTTCTCAGTATATACCAGTGAATGTTAAACTAACCAAGGTATTCCTTCTTCAAAAAATGATTCTTACATTGAATCATTGATCATTCATCTCATTACTGTTTGTTTGTGTCTAATGTAGTTGCTATGTTAATCTACATAATAGGCACTGCATTCAAAAGTATTTATTATTGATGAATTTCATCAGTCCCACAACACATGTTGGAGAGAGGACTGCTTGTAACATTGTACTGATTCCCTGACTCATGCCCCCTTTTAACTTTAATTTCTTGCTGGGAGAACTGATCAGTGAAGCTATCCATAAATAAGGAGCACTCAGAGGTGCATCTTTGCAGCATGATATAGAAGAGAGTTTTTCACTTCACTTCCATATACTCTGCATTTAAAGTGCTCTACATTACAATGATGTCCTTCCTGAAATGCTATTTACCTGACCACATTTATTTTTAGAATTTATCTAAAAAAATTGTAACAATTACCTGATTATTTTATTTTTCACAAAGTCTATTTATCATTGTCTCTCTTCAGTAAACTCAGGTAAAAAGATTCCATAAAAATTGTGTTTTCCATGTTCTCTTTCTTAAAATAGAATGAGGGCCATGAGTAAGAGCAAAGAATCTGTATTGTCGGAGGCTGAAAACCATGCTAATCCACTGCAGCCTGCTGTATGTGGAACGGAAGATGAAGGCCTGGATTTTGCTCTGGAAGATTCAGTCCTGTTACCAATGGATCAAACTTTAGAATGCCACAGCCCACCACCAGATTACAATTCTGTTGTTCGCTACACCACACCGCCAGTGTGAATGATCTGAATTTTGAGAATGCACCACAATTGTGCTTCTGAATGAGGAATTATACAACAGCACAATATCCCAAATGTTGTAAGTTGAACTCTTCTATGATGCAAAGAGATATAGAGAAAGCCATATTAGGATGGATGTCAAATCTACCATCAGCACATATATTAAAACCCCATTATACATTCTCTACAAAATGAAAGTGTCGATTTTTTTTTAATGTCTTGATGTCTGTGGAAAACACTGTATAATCATTACTACTGTCAGGCTGAATGGTGGTGAGTACAGCGAGGGATCTCACAGCTGTAGTGTGTATTCTGACTCAAATTGTATCAGTGAAATATATGTCCAAAGTATCTTAGCCAATCATGGGCTTGTCATGGAAAAAGTATATAAAATATATTTTTGTCAACTGATTTGCTAACTGACTGTTCTGAAGAAGGTTCAGTGCCTGAACTGTAAACCTATCTGTTCTCTCCACAAATGCTGACTGACTTATTCTTTGTTTACAGTCTTTTCTGTTCTTATTTTACCATCTGCAGTATTTTTACTTAAATGTTTTGATTCCTTTGTTGAAATGAGGATGTTGTTACATATTGCCCAATGTTCAGCTCTGACGTAATTTAGTCAGTAGGAGATCTAGTGTTGCTATTGTGTGATACTCAACACAAGAAGTTAAGGTGCCATATTTTTGTTTAAACCTCCAAATTGATTAAAGAGATGGTGAAATTATATAACCATAATGAAGTCGGACCAATGTAACAGTACAAACTCCCTGAGAAGTTCAAATGTCAGGACTTGCGGGTTTTGCCAGGTGAATTTCAGTTGGATGCCCCGCCCCCCACCAAGTGAAATATATCTGGTAGAAAAGAGCAAGTATATATCATGGATAACTGGGAGCAAACTGTACACAGTGTGGAAGAGAGAGTCTGATTTCCACAGGGGTGGGGGGTTTGGTGGGGTTGGGTGGTGGATGGAGAGGTGGATTGCCAGGGTGGAGGGAAAGAAATGGCAAGTAGAAAAACAATGAATTGGCTTGTCAGTGACCCTGTTAGAACTCATTCCTGTAACACTGTGGATAGACAAGCTGAAAACATCCACCATTGAACCCACACCCCCACCACCTGCACCCCCACCCCCCGCACAATATGGACACATACAGCATTGATATTGTAGGCTCAAGAATGACTGACGTGTTCAAAAATCAAGAAGATGAGTATAAAATTTTAAACAATAATTAGATTGGTCTCCCATCTCAATCGAGTCATAGAGATGTACAGCACAGAAACAGACCCTTCTTTCCAACTTATCCATGCCGACCAGATATGCCAACCCAATCTAGTCCCACCTGCCAGCACCGGCCCATATCCCTCCAAACCCTTCCTATTCATATACCTATTCAAATGCCTCTTAAATGTTGCAATTGTACCAGACTCCACCACTTCCTCTGGCAGCTGATTCCATATACGTACCACCCTCTGCGTGAAAATGTTGCCGCGTAGATCTCTCTTATATCTTTCCCCTCTCACCCTAAACCTATGCTCTCTAGCTCTGGACTCCCTGACCCCAGGGAAAAGACTTTGCCTGTTTACCCTATCCACATAATTTTGTAAACCTCTATAAGGTCACCTCTCAGCCTCCGATGCTCCAGGGAAAACAGCCCCAGCCTGTTCAGCCTCTCCCTGTAGCTCAAATCCTCCAATCCCGGCAACATCATTCTGAATCTTTTCTGAACCCTTTCAAGTTTCTCAACATCTTTCCGATAGGAAGGAGACCAGAATTGCATGCAATATTCCAACAGTGGCCTAACCAATGCCCTGTACAGCCGCAACATGACCTCCCAACTCCTGTACTCAATACTCTGACCAATAAAGGAAAGCTTACCAAATGCTTTCTTCACTATCCTATCTACCTGCGACTCCACTTTCAAGGATCTATGAACCTGAACTCCAAGGTCTCTTTTTTCAGCAACACTCCTTAAGATGTTACCATTAAGTGTATAAGTCCTGCTAAGATTTGCTTTCCCAAAATGCAGCACCTCGCATTTATCTGAATTAAACTCCATCTGCCACTTCTTGGCCTATACCCCTGTATATTGTACATTCTCATTTAACAAGGCACAAAATATTTCCATTATTGAGGAAACTGGGTATATATTTTAAGAAGGAGAAAAGTCTGTTCCCTCAAGGTAAGATTGAATGTATCCAATCTCCAGAAATAATGACTTCTAAATAGTCTGTTATTGACCAGGCCAGACCCCCTCAAAACATTTCCAGAAAGTAGCCCAGACCCTAACTTTGCTGGTTGTTTGAAGCAGGTGTATAGTAGATATTCCAGGGGAAATGCCACTGGTCAAACCACTTAGTTTAAGCAAAACAAAATTTACAAGATTACTGAATGAAATACCAACAACAGAAAACCAAATAACTTAACCTAAAATGAAAACCCAACAGATCATCCCAATCTAATGATGCTATTCCAAATATTTGCAACAATCCCCATAAACACCCCTTGGCACAAAAGGTAAGATCAAACACAGGTTCTTACAGGAGAGAAGTCAGAGAGTACCAGCCTGGACCTGCTTCTTTGGGTCCAGCAGCTTTTTTCACATTACTGCTTAAAACCAAACCAGGCCAGAGAAAAGCTGAGCTGGGAGAACTGGCCACTCCCCTTTCATTGGACAAGTGTTTTCTTTAAACCTTGAGTCAGTATCGGTTAGTTATTATCAAGTTTCCCCTAAAACCCTTCAACCCCAGACTTTTCAGAGTCTGTGTCATTTACAACCTCTGAAAAAAAAGCCAAGGACTGCATAGTCTTGTTAAAGGAGCAGCTTTGTCACAAGTCTGAAATCATGTTTTGGAAATATTAATGGCTAATGTTCAATAATAACGCAACAACTATAAAATAGCAGGAATGTGACTGATCAGCAATGATATAAAATACAATTTCAATTACTTTAGGAACTCAAACTATTTTGTAAGGTTAATCAAAAATTGAGATTCTGCATTCCCACCCATACTTTAACTTAAAGCACACGAGTTTTACATTTAGATACAAAACATCTCACATCTTTTGATTAATTTTCATTAAATCTGATGCAAAAATAGGAAAACATTTTTCAGGTTTTCATAATGGGGGCACTGGTGGAGACTGGGGGAGAAACACGTGTTTAAGTGAAAATTATTCCATTACTTTCCCTTTCTCATGGAGAATTTTTGAATTCAAACATGTTGTATTCTGCTGATAGGTTTTATCAATTTACTAATATTCTACAATTTCCAGTATCTATTTCAAAGTATACACTAATTTAATGGACTGTACCAGTTTAATTTCATTGTTGAATTTAATAAGACAGTAAAATAAAATATCAAAAACATAGTTGTTAAAGCAAAAATTAATTTCATTTACCTGTCCGCATGGGTTTCTTCTGGGTGCTCCAGTTTCCTCCCACAGTCCAAAGATGTGCAAGTTAGAGGGATTGGCCAAACTGAAATTGTCCAATGTGTTCAGGGATGTGTAGGCTAGGTGGATTAGGCAGGGTAGATGAGGTTGTGGGATAAGGAGAAGGGGTTGGATGGGATACTCTTCAGAGGGTCGGGGCAGATTTGATGGGCAAAATAGCCTCCTTCCACACTGTGGGGGTGCTTGATCCTATGATTTCTAAAACTGAATTTATATATTTTATAAAGCAGTCAGACTGTTAATGTTCTCACATCTTCCTAGTCTACCATGAGGATGTTAACAAAAATGTATCCAGAATGCCTAAGAAGAACTGTTATTGTTGTTAATCGCCGTCCTCCTTTATATCAGTCATTGTAATTACAGTAATAAACATCTCAGGTAATCTCATAAATATCCATTTATTTTAGATCTTGCGCAGGTATTTGCTGTAGCAAACTAAAGGCAGTTAACAGTCCAAACCATTACAAGTATATTAAGAAATGTCCCTGGATGATGGGTAGTTAATATTTTTGCTTTTATTAAAATGAAAAAGAGATGTTGCAAGTCAAAGCAGGGAATACTTTGCTTACTGTGAACTTACAGTTCTTTAAAAACTCTGGAGTTGGACTTCTGTTTCTGTGAGGAAACAATAAGAAGAAGTTTATTATTCATGACAATTCCCAGAGAGCTGTCAACCCCTTAAAATGTCCTATGAGCAATTTGAATAGGTCAGATTCCATATCATCTACTGTGAATGTTACAAGTATAATTAGATGCATAATGTTATTGAGTTATGTTACATAATATATAGTAACAAATCTAGTCATTCTATGTTGCAATATAAGAGTTAAAGGCATCTGATATTCATCACCTCATCTATTTTCTAGTTTCCTATGATCTAATTCATATTGTTCGTTCTTCACACCATGGCCAAGTAAATGAATGGAACAGAGAAATCTGCTTCACTGTAAATTCAGAATGAGGAATTTTGCCTTGCATTTTTTTATAGTACAATTTCATTAAGGAACATAGCATGACATAAGAACAAACATAGTTTAGATCAGAGTGGTGCTGGAAAAACACAGCAGGTCAGGCAGCATCCGAGAAGCAGGAAAATTGACGTTTTGGGCAAAAGCCCTTCAACAGGAATCCTACTGTGTTTTTCCAGCACCACTCCGATCTAAACTCTGGTTTCCAGTATCCGCAGTTCTCACTTTTGCCTATAAGAACAAACATAGACCATTCAAAACCTCTACCCTATCTGTCATTGATTGAAATGTACCTCAACTCCATTTACCAGACATTATTCAATAATATCATAATGTTCCACTATTTCAAATCAATAGATCAATGACACTGTTGAAATATTGGACAGAAAAACATTAGACAAATCTATGAAGCATTACTGCACTATTAACACATAATGTACTTCCAAGACTGTGATATGTTTTATTAAAGCAGAATATCAAAAGGTTGTAGTGTAGAGGTGGTGCATGACCATGGTGAAATAATCACACATGGGCTCCAGATAGGGTAAGCTCAATGAATTAACTTGCCGTTTCTCGATGCAGGTTAATATTTTCTCTAAAATTCTTACTCAGAATTTTTTATTTTAGAACTAAAGCTGCAGACAATGCAATAAAAAGAATATCTAATGTCTTTGAATGAGCTTCAGGCAAGGCATTAAACTTGTAATCCAGATAACATTCATTAATACTCAAATGTCATTATAAATTTGTAACTAGATTCCTGACAGCTGTTGATTATCCTACATGTTCAGTTGCACTTAGTTGTAGCTTATATTTTTACAATTAACTGGAAATATGTTCATTTTGCATTAGGTAATGGGCAGTATTATTTGAAAAATCAATAATCTTAAGGTGGCATATATGCTTTCAAAATGTGATAATTTCATTTTCTCTATGAAACAACTAATATTAATGAACATTATTTTGCACATGCAAAGCACCAATAACAATTTGCTTCTTTAAATTACTAAATCCATTGTTCCTCCTTCAGCTCAAGGCTTTCTTTATATTTTTATATCTGCACAGCATCTCTGCAGAATGTAATGGCTAGTTTCAGCACCGAGGTGTTGAAGTTGCATAATTATCTTGCTGGCACAGATATTTTGAGTATTCAGTTCAGTTACTTCCAGTGTTCTGAAATTAAAACTTATGTAATTCTCACAGATTCAGAGAGAAAGGTCTTAGTACTCAAAATTTAAAATGGTATTCTTTTAATCCATTTTCCATGTATTAGTCCTGATGAGACTTTACTTATTAAGTTCTAGTTCATGCCAGTGCAAGGGTGTACATGTTTCATCAACACAAGTGGAGCAGTATTATGGCATACTTAAAGAATTACACCACTTTGGTTGTTAACATGAGAACGTGATGTTGTTTCTTTCTTTCACTTTTTGCTTACAAGATTTTTTTTGTTAAATATCTTTAAATTGTCAGAGAAAATTAATATTAAGATAATAAATTAGAAAACACTATTTAACAAATTTACAGGAAACTAATGTAGTCTTTCAACAATGCTGAAAATTTCCTTTCCATACATAATTGACTAACAGGTTGTGTATTAGGAACACAAGTATTTCATAGAGAACCCTATTCTAAAGCTTGATGTTATGCTATAAGGTATCAAACTCGTTGCTCAAGATTCTTTTTGACATTCTAGATTATCTTCATACGATGCAGAGTTAAAGATTTGCTTCTGATTCCTATTCTAATGCTTGCAGGACGGGCTAATCCTTTGCATTAAAGATGGACCTCTATTCATGTAAAGGCAACTTTTTTCTCAAAGAACCACTTGTTTTAAAGTGCTCATACAGTGCATTTTATTTTATTCCTTAAGGAACAGCAGAGAACTGCCATTTATTCTGTGGGAAAGCAATTAAGAATGTCAATGTATTATCTGTTTAAGAATGTATGCACTGGAGAACCTTTGTATTTCATATAGCCTATGTTCTACTGGAGCTATTAACAAAAAATAAAGTTTACATATATTTATAGCATTCTGTATTTTTATCTTTTTTTTAACTTTCTCATTGTGTGTTCCATCCTTTTTCTTTGTGGGGACATAACTCTCTGAACTCTCGTTAGCTACTCATTGAATTCTTGTCATTATTCTTATACTGATTTGCCTTCAAATAGCTATTTTCTACATTTTTACCCAATCACATCTCAGCTTGGTAAAACAGATCTTTTCACAATTTAAAAGATTGTTATATCTTCTTTTTATTTAATCATTCTAAATCTAACCAAATTATAATCACTACTACCACAATGCAGTCCCATTGATACTACTTTCACCTGCTCAGAATGATTATCCAAAACTAAGATGTGAGTTTTATGTTGTTCTACTTGGCTTCAAGTTGATTAGCATCAATACAATGGACCAAGCCTCCCAATACAACTCAAATTAAGAGACTATTGAGAAGAATTATTGACTTAACTGGGCTGCTCTCATCCACTCCCAAGTGGTCAGCAGAGTGCAAGATTAATCATGCAAACAGAAAAAGCTGTCAGCAGAACGTACATTTGGCACTATGAATCAAAACCCATTCATATACTTAAGTCATTCTCATTTGCAATTTATTTTCACTTTTAAAAGCAGACTTAGTAACAACTGTAAAATTCAAATGACACAAACAAATCTTTGCTATGAGGCTGGACAGGGCAAAGAGGGGAGTAGAGATAGCTTCAGTTGCTCAGTTTTTGAAAGTGGAAGGTGAATCAAGCCTCTCCCCACACCCAAAATAACAGACAACTAAGATAGCAACACCTTATACAAAGGTCCCTAAACAAAAGGTTGACAATCTGCTATTTTGCAAGATATTGTACAACATCAACTGAGCTCATGCAAATCTGTATTTGCAAACAAAAGAGATGGAGAGACAAGGAAAGACATCTGCCATCAGCAGAAGGCCAGGAGATCCTCCAGACATGCAAGTAGTGGTGGAGGTAAAAACAATGACTGCAGATGCTGGAAACCAGATTCTGGATTAGTGGTGCTGGAAGAGCACAGCAGTTCAGGCAGCATCCAAGGAGCTTCGAAATCGACGTTTCGGGCAAAAGCCCTTCATCAGGAATAAAGGCAGTGAGCCTGAAGCGTGGAGAGATAAGCTAGAGGAGGGTGGGAGTGGGGAGAAAGTAGCATAGAGTACAATGGGTGAGTGGGGGAGGGGATGAAGGTGATAGGTCAGGGAAGAGAGGGTGGAGTGGATAGGTGGAAAAGGAGATAGGCAGGTAGGACAAGTCCGGTCAAGTCATGGGGACAGTGCTGAGCTGGAAGTTTGGAACTAGGGTGCCGAGGACATGGAGGTCCTGGGCCTCCTTCACCCCCGCTCCCTCACCACCAGACACCTGGAGGAAGAACGCCTCATCATCCGCCTCAGAACACTTCAACCCCAGGGCATCAATGTGGATTCAACAGTTTCCTCATTTCCCTTTCCCCCACCTCACCCTAGTTGGATGCTGCCTGAACTGCTGTGCTCTTCCAGCACCACTAATCCAGAAAGTAGTGGTGGAGATCAATGTCAAGACTGTAGCTCCAAGAACATGTGGGCGGCACGGTGGCACAGTGGTTAGCACTGCTGCCTCACAGCGCCTGAGACCCGGGTTCAATTCCCGCCTCAGGCGACTAACTGTGTGGAGTTTGCACATTCTCCCCGTGTCTGCGTGGGTTTCCTCCGGGTGCTCCAGTTTCCTCCCACAGTCCAAAAGATGTGCAGGTCAGGTGAATTGGCCATGCTAACTTGCCCGTAGTGTTAGGTAAGGGGTAAATGTGGGGGTATGGGTGGGTTGCGCTTCGGCGGGTCAGTGTGGACTTGTTGGGCTGAAGGGTCTGTTTCCACACTGTAATGTAATCTGAAAAAAAAACATGAATGCTGTGCAAGAAGAAATTTACGGACTGAACATGTGTTGCCAAGATTCAACCTTCAAAGTGGTGTATTGTAGTGATCAAGTGAAGAGGAAAGGAATGGCTCACTTACATCTTCCTTCTCCATTTGATTGTTACCAGTATGTTTAAAGTTTGAAGGGTGGGTTTGCCTTCAAGTCTATGTACTTAACTGACTGTAAAGGGTTAGGCAGACAAAGTAAGAGGTCAAGTTTTGGTTCTGACATCTGGGTAAAGACATTAAATGGTTAATGTAGCTCCTGCAACATATGTATTTTAAACGATTATAGATTAAAATTAGTTGTCCATATACTTGGCAAAAATGTGTCATAAAAATACAATAATTAGTTCAGTTAATCCTGGTTGCATTGTACTTCAAAGACAGTTCTGATGTTTCAAAGCTTGGCTGGAATTGGTTTCATTTCACCTCCAGCAGAGTATTTTACCCAATGTGGCAATGTCTATGTTATCCACCATTATATAGGAAATTAGGCATGAGTGTCATAGAATTACAAAATCCAACAGACAATGAAATATTACGTTCATAGTCGCAACAGTGTCAGGGCACAAAATTAAACTAATAGATTCCAACTGTGCGGCTGTATCCAATGGTGTGTGATGCTTCAAGTGATCTCAAGGTACAACAGAGTATAAGCTCTTCATACTTTCAGGTGACGTGCTAAGATACAGCAATACCCACAGACTCTGGGTGAGGTTCTCCAGTCTTTTACTATTTCAGATGGGATGCACCAAACTGTTAAGCTCCTGTGTAATGGAGAATGAATTGGCTCCATTTCTTTATTCAAGCATCCTTTTAGTTGGTTGCAACAAGGTTAATTTACCCTTTACTCATAGATACTTCCTCTCAGACTTCGCCTAAATTTATGGTTTAAAAGGAGGCAATTTAACCAGAATACTTGAATTAATAAAGAATGATATTATTAATTATCTAACATGAGAAGAATTAGTAACACAGCACACAAACACAGAAATTAGACAGAAGAGGTAAGTCCAAGAAGATAAATTAAAAATAAACAGATATACTGATCAGTCTGGGAATAAATAGCTGAGTCTGCAACCATTGCAGTAGAGATTGCCAGTAAGAAGAACAAGTGGCTTTACTTCTCCGAAATCAAGCTCTCTATTCTGAGTGCATCATGTCAAGCAGTTAACAGGAGGGCAAATAAACACTTCAAGGTCTTCCTCAAAGTCTCCGTGATAAAATGCTGCATCTTTACTGAACCATGGGAATCTCTTGCTTTAGGCCATGCAAACTGAAAAAGAAGGATCCATGAATGTGGGAATCTCCAACAAGCTCAGATGGAGATCAAGTGCAAACTACAGGAGTGCGCAAAAGCTCATGAATCCCACCCACCCACCTCTTCAAGCATCACTTGCAACAGCGTTTGCAGATCCAGTTTCAGACTATTTAGTTACCTCAGGACCAACAATTCTGCAGACCAAGAAGGTCACCCTCGGACTCAAGGAACTACCTGAAAAAATGAGACACAACACAGCAGACAAAGCTCAAAGCTTAGATATTAAATTGAAGTTACCTTCTGGTAAGAGAGTTATTTGACCTGCCTTTTCTATACTTGGTTGTAAAGATAATTGTTATGTAACTGGCTTCCAAACTGCAAAGTCATGGTCTCAAATAAATTATTATGATCATTCAATCAGGTAATTGGGTTCTTCCCAATCATCTGTTCCTTAGTAAGGCAAATTTGCATTTTAAAATGAAGGAGTCAGTAGATCTTTATTTTCACTGTATCTAACAAGCATTCAGTCAAGATTAGATTACTTACAGTGTGGAAACAGGCCCTTTGGCCCAACAAGTCCACACCGACCTGCCGAAGCGCAACCCACCCATATCCCTACATTTACCCCTTACCTAACACTATGGGCAATTTAGCATGGCCAATTCACCTGACCTGCACATCTTTTGGACTGTGGGAGGAAACTGGAGCACCCGGAGAAAACCCACGCAGACACGGGGAGAATGTGCAAACTCCACACAGTCAATCGCCTGAGTCGGGAATTAAACCCGGGTCTCTGGTGCTGTGAGGCAGGAGTGCTAACCACTGTGCCACCGTGCCACCCAGGAAAATTACATTGTTCTTGAAGTAATTCTTGATATTAGCAAGTGGGAAAGACACTGGGTTGTCTGGTTTGTCCCTTCTCAATACACTGTGGACTTTCAGAGATTTTACAAGTTTGAATTTGCAAAAGGTCTGGTTGCCATCCTATAATGTCCATTTTAGAAAGTTTAATATGTGAAATGAATTGATGAACATAAAAATTTACTTGGAGGTCGCCACTGATGATGTTACCTAGCCAGGTAATGAAACGTCTGGATATCAAACCTACAGCTCAGCGAGCAAACCTACACCCCATAAAAATTTGTACTTGATATAGCATATATTCATAGCAATAGCCAACGAACTGCATCAAAGTCGGAAAGGCCTGGCACTGGAAAAGCATACCAGGTCAGGCAGCATCCGAGAGTCGATGCCTCGGGCATACGCTCTTCATCAGGAATGTGGGGAGAGGGGGAAGAGGGCTGAGAGGTAACTAGGAGGGTTGTGGTGGGGTTGGGGATAGGGGGAAAGGTAGCTGGGAAGGCGATAGGTGGATGCAGATAACTGCTTAATACAACACAACCCCACACTCTCAAACTCGCTTGTTACAAGCTTTACACAGCTCTGAAACTGGCAACTACTCAGCTATGCCAACCACATTACCCAATCATATCATTTAATAATATTTTCTCCAAGAAAATAGCATGTAGCTAGAGTTAGCAGTTTGCTAAAATGGAGGAGAACAAGTTCACCTTCATGTTTCAACCTTCATAAAAGAAGTTAAAAGTCACACAACACCAGGTTATAGTCCAACAGGTTTATTTGGAAACACTAGCTTTCGAAGTGCTGCTTCTTCATCAGGTGGTTGTGGAGCAGGATGTAAGACATGAAATTTTTTGCAAATGGTCCTGCTCCACAACCACCTGACAAAGAAGCAGCACTTCAAGAGCTATTGCTTCCAAATAAACCTGTTGGACTATCCTAGTGATGTGTGATTTTTTAACTTTGTCCATGCCAGTTCAAAACCGACTCCTCCAGTCATTCATAAAAGAAGTTTTGCTTGAGAATCGTATGCCTTGAAAATTTGCATATGGCAGTATGGCTTTCATTGCTGGTCTGCTGTGCACATGCGGCTGTGAACTGGACTGGACCTGGGTGGTAATCCTTATTTAGTGGTAACTCCTCTCACTGATCAAACCTGCATCCTAGCCCTGCAACATTTCCAACTTTCCACCTGTATATGGTATATCGGTCCATTCATGCCAGGAGGATTACATGTTGTGCTAAGGACTATTCTCCCCCAGCACACCAAATCCCATCACAATTGTGCAATTTGGAAAGTGCCAAATGGAGGGTTCAAGTCAGTCTTGCATATTTTCCTTACAGGTGATTCAATTAATAAATAGCAACTCCAAATTTGGTTGTTTTCCTGATTGTAGGTGGGACAAGCAATGGATAAATCAATAAATGTTTTGAAGATCACACATTAAAAAATAAATCCTAAACCACCAATGAACAGAAATAGAAACAGGTAATGAAAAACAAACATCAGTTTAAAAATGTGTCAGTGAAAATATGTTATTTTAAACAATCACTTGCTCAAAGTGGATGGCAGATGTACAGCAGATGTTTATCTGATCTGGTAGATTAATTCTCATTGCTTCAATTCATTCCATTTCTTGGCAATATTCCTGCTGTTAAAGTGATTTAAGATTGATCCCTTTTTCTACTTTCAGCTTGTTTCAAGTTTCTGAGGAAACTGGAGTGATGTAATGTGATGGATTTGAATGTGGTGTATGTAGGAATACTGCTTCCATAAGTACAGCATGCTCACAGGACTATCAGAGCTGTCATCTCATTCTTGGATTTCAGTTTTTGCAAAATGAGAGTTGAGGACTTAACTGATCTTATCCCTGATAATAAATCTTGACCATAAGTAAACTGAGCACAGTTTAACAGAATCCATTGTCAGTAAGTGTTTAATGTTTTGTCAAATTGTGGTTATTTAAAATTTATATAGCATTCGTACTGTACACTTTGTTGTCTCATTTGCCAGACATCTGACATCCTTGGGAACCTGTCAATGTATTCAAATCTCTCAGTTCAAGCCTTGGGAAATCTAATCGACAGTGTTATGGTTTATGTTTGCCCAATATGAAGTATGCAGTTTCTCCTCATACAGAAGCATTTCGTTTGCCCTAGCTTAGAGACTTTGATGTGAACATATGTGAACAGGGGCACTATTGACACTTAACCGATCAAAAGCACATTCTTTGTACCCTATCCAACTGAGTACTGAATTATAGATTTATCAAAAAAGAAGTGGGTAGAATCTGGCCCTCAGTAACAGATCTGTTCTTCCAGGCCTTATTATTAAGACACAAGGTATGTCTCATGAGAATTTGACTGTTCTCCATGGAATTCAATAACAGCCTAATACAGGCTAGAGGTCTGGAACCATTACTTCTACTTTCAATGCATATTACCTCATAGTTCAGTACACAATCTTGAACTTAGTCCAGAGATAAGCTATGTATTGAGTGCTAAGATCTCAACAATGAAATGGAACTGTCTTGGCAAATGTTTTGTACGTTATAATCTTAGCATGTATTAGAACTTTGCGTGTAAGAAGACTGAAAACACCAAAGTATCCTTCATGCATTCTCAGTGACACTTCGAATTCTGTGTCCAGGTTGAAGTTGGTAACCACCAGAAAATCCAGGTGATATGAATGAAACATTAGAAAAGATATTTCCCAATCAAGAGCTTTGAGGTTCTTTCTTGGACCTAATAAGATCATAATATCACTAGATCCTACCATATCACAAAGCTTAGCCTGAGTTTGTGAAAAGTGCTTGCTTTTATCAGAAGTAACAACTTTAATGAAAAGGTGTGCTGAAGTATAAGTCAATAAGATCATAAGATATAGGAGCAGAATTATGTCAATCCACCATGCTGTAAACACCATGACTCTATGACTTGATGATGGCTGATATGTTTCTCAACCCCATTGTCTTGCCTTCTCCCCGTAACCCTTATGAATAACAAACCTATCTAACTCTGCCTTAAATACACTCTAAGGTCTTGCCTCCGCAGCTTTCTGTGTCAATGCATTCCACTAGTTTCTCCTACTAGTGAAAACATCTTCCCCATAGCCACACTTATCGAGGCTTCACAATATCCTGTAAGTTTCAATCAGATCCTCTCATCATCCTTCTAAACTCCATTGAGTACAGACGCAGTGTCATCAATAGTTCCTCATATGACAAGGTCTTCGTTCCGTTCTTGTAAACCTCCTCTGAACCCCTCTAAGGCCAGCACATCCTTCCTTAGATACGAGGCCCAAAACTGCTCACAATACTCCAAATGCAGTCTGACCAGAGTCTTATACAACCTCTGCAGCACATCCCTGCACTTGTATTCTGACCCTCTCAAAATGAATACTAACATTGCATTGCCTTCTTAGATGCTCACTGAACCTGCATGTTAACCTTCAAAGAATGCTGAACTAGAACTCCCACATTCCTTTATGCTTCAGATTTCTGAAGCCTTTCCCCAAGTAGAAAATAGTCTACACCTCTATTCTTCCTATCAAAATGCATAACCTCATACTTTCCCACACTGTATCCCATCTGTCACTTCTTTGCCCACTCTCTTAGCCTGTCCAAGTCCTTCTGCAGCCTGCCCACTTCCTCTGCTGTCTCTTCAACAATCTCTGTGTCATCTGCAAACTTAGCAACAATGCTCTCAGTTCCTTTGACCAGATCATTAATGTATATAATGAATAGTTGTGATCCCAAAACAGACTCCTGCAGAACTCCACTAGTCACTGGTTGCCATCCTTTTATCCCATTCTCTGCCTTCTGCCAGTCTGCCACCTTTCCTCTATCCATGCCAGTACCTTGCCTCTAACACTAGGGGCTTTTGTTTTATTTAGCAGCATCGTATGAGGATGTCAAAAGCTTTCTGGAAATCCAAGTGGATCTTGTTCATTGATTCTTCTTGGTCTAACTTGCTCATTACCTCCTCAAAGAATGCTAACAAATTAGTCAGACATGACCAGCCCCCAACTATCAAAGCCATGCTGACTCAGCACTATTTTACCAGCCCATAATTTCCTGTCTTCCCCGTCCTTCCCTTCTTAATCTGGAGTGTTACATTAGCCATTTTCCAATCCTCTAGGACCCTTATTAATTACAGTGATTCCTGGAAGATCACAGCAATGCCTCTACAATCTCCTCAGCTATTTCCTTCGGACCTGCTTACATTCCTGATGAAGGGCTTATGACCGAAATGTTGATATTCCACTCCTCAAATGCTGCCTGACCGTGTGTCTTTTCAGCACCAGTCATCTGGTCCGGGTGATTTATCCACCTTCATACCTTTCAGCTTTCCCAGCACCTTCTGTTGTGTTGTGATGGCCACTACATTCATCTCTTTCTCCTGACCTCTTGAAGTTCTGGTATGCTGTTGGTTCCTTCCGCTTGAAGATTGATGCAAAGTGTCTATTCGGTTCACCCAACATTTCTTTGCCCCCCATTAATACTTCTCCAGCCTCATTTTCCATCAGTCCAATGTTCAATCTTGTCTCTGTCTTACCTTTTATATATCTTAAAAAAAACTCTAGTAACCTTCTTCTAAATTACAGAAGAACCTCAATTATCCAGCATTCGATTATCTGAATATTGGATTGTCCGGCAAGATCACAAGTCCCAATGCAAGGCTAAACAATGTTATCCGGCATTCAATTATCCAGAATTTGATTAACCGAACAAAATACCTCCCACCTGTGTTCTTCGGATAATCGAGGTTCCTCTGTGTTAGTCAGATTACCCTCATATTTCATTGTCTCCTCCTTATTGCTTTTTTTTGGTCATCCTCTCAATCCTTTGGCTTCCCATTAATGTTCACTACGTGAATGCTTTTTCTTTTGCTTTAATGGTGTTTGTGACTTCCTCTGTCGGTCATGGTTGCCTCATTCTCTCCTTAGTACGTTTCTTCTTCCTTGGGATGAATTTCTGCTGTGGCTCCTGAATTACCCAGAGAAACTCCTGCCCTTGTTGCTCCACCATCTTCCCTGCTAGGCTCCCCTTCCAACCAACTCACCCCAGCTCCTCCCTCATGTCTTTGTAGTTACCTATTATTGTTAGAAAGTGTTGTTAGAAGTATTGTTAGAAATTTCTGGAAATGCCATTCCTACAGTAAACTCACATGATAATTGATAAAGACATTGCATAGGATGGGCAGTGGTGAAAACACATCACACATTCTTTTTTCCAAAACAATACCTTCAGCTTATCTACATGTGCAACGTCATAGAGCAGGTGTATGTATCTTAGGGAAATGTCGAGATTTAGTTTTGTATGCTAAAAAAGATTTCAGTTTCATAGTGTGGACTGCATGATTGAGTAGGGTGACAAGTGTGGCGTATTCCTGAGCCATATATGGATCTGCACTCTCATAAAAATGCCATAAACTGTTAAATGTAGAATTTATTCAAAGTTGGGTGAAATCATGGTCACATCATAGAATCCCCGTGGAAACAGGCCATTTGGTCCAACAAGTCCACACTGACCCTCCGAAGAGTAACCCACTCAGATCCATTCCCCTATCCTATTATTCTATATTTACCCCTGACGAATGCACCTAACCTACACATCCCTGAACACTATGGGCAATTTAACATGGCCAATTTACCTAACCTGCAAATCTGTTGGACTGTGGGAGGAAACCAGAGCACC
This sequence comes from Chiloscyllium plagiosum, assembly GCF_037043375.1. Taxonomy (NCBI): domain Eukaryota; kingdom Metazoa; phylum Chordata; class Chondrichthyes; order Orectolobiformes; family Hemiscylliidae; genus Chiloscyllium; species Chiloscyllium plagiosum. Next base: position 31,507,981 of record NW_028270149.1, on the reverse strand, counting down.
CAGAGGAAACCCACGCAGACACAGGGAGAATGTGCAAACTCCACACAGACAGTCACCCAAGGTTGGAATCAAACCCAGGTCCCTAGTGCTGTGAGGCAGCAGTGCTAACCACTGAGCCACCGTGCCGCCCATAAATTACCCCACACTTCCACGGCCAATCCACTTAATCTGCACCTCTTTGGACTGTGGGAGGAAACTGAAGCATCTGCTTCACACAGTCACCTAAGAGTGGAATCAAACCCAGATCCCTGGCACTGTGAGGCAGCAATGCTAACCACTGGGCCATCTTGCCTCCCTCTGTTGTGACTGCATAAAAATTGTTTTATAAATTGTTGACATAATAGCTTATCTCACAAACTCAAACAAATACTGCACTTTATTAAGAGTTGACAAACACTCAACAAAGCAAATCATGCAAAATGTCAACAAAAACATCTTGACTATGTTTGTTCATATTATTTCCTGTGTTCTATTGTATTGTCCATGCACTTTAGGCAGGATTTCATTTTTAAATACATCTAATCTGGAGATCCCTTGCAAACAGAAATAGTTTTCTAAATAAAAGTTACGAACCTCCCAATAATAAGCACACAAACCATTGAGATAAATTTGATGGTTTTCTTTGCAAATTTCTGAAATATTAGCCCAAATTTTCTGATAGCTAGATAATCAGTTCCATAGCATTGATGCAAGTTGCACATGGGACCTGTGGAAGGGCCTCTTTCCTTTACTCCACACTCGGGCCGGTGTCTGGGGTTCTCTGATCACTGTGGCAGGCTCTAAAACTTTAACAACCCGAAATGTCACACTAGGGCAACTCCACTGGAGTGGGAGAGCTGAACCAAACTCACTGTTTATAGCCTGACCAGCAAGTCGGAACTTCTCTCCACACAGTAATCGCGACCCAACACCCTGCCCTAACACCAGACCCAGTACCTTCTGCTCTACCAATGGGACCTGACAACACCCTGCTACTATACCCAATATCCAACCTTTGTGCCCTGGAACTAAACCAAACCTCTTTCACCACTGATGACACCTGCCTCCCTGGAAAGGACACTATCCCCCTTAACCGACTCTGGACCCAACACACCCTTTACCCCACTTTGGATGTCCCACATAGCCCCCACCCCTTCACCCCAAAGATCCATACTCGCTTTTCCTGCTCCAGACCTGACCCTTTCCCCTTCCCCTGCCACTGGAACCAAGCCCCCACCCGCTCCAGATCCAACATCTTCCTCCACTGCCAGACATAATCGTTCCCTCAAGCTCCAGACCCGACACACCTACCCACATCACTGGACCTGACATCCTCTCCCAAAAGCCCTGGAACCCAACTCCTCCCATCCCATACTCCACTGATTACCCACCCTTCCTGACTGACCATAAACCTACCATCATTTATCTGGCCCTGTGCTATCTTGCACCCTGGTACCTTAACCACCTGGTACCTGACCACTTGGCATCCTCCCCCTTAAACTACTTAATGCCCTACCTACTCTTTGAAGATACAACAACTTGCTTCTTGCTTTATTTAACACAGTTGCATTTTTGAAGACTATAAAAAGAAAACTAAAGAAAATCTACACTGTTCTAAATTATAAATGTTGTTCTGGTTTCCTAAAATACATGTGCTTCAAACAGTATGATGCTATACAACATCATGTGGGCGGCACGGTGGCACAGTGGTTAGCACTGCTGCCTCACAGCGCCAGAGACCTGGGTTCAATTCCCGCCTCAGGCGACTGACTGTGTGGAGTTTGCACGTTCTCTCCGTGTCTGCGTGAGTTTCCTCCGGGTGCTCCAGTTTCCTCCCACAGTCCAAAAGATGTGCAGGTCAGGTGAATTGGCCATGCCAAATTGCCCGTAGTGTTAGGTAAGGGGTAAATGTAGGGGTATGGGTGGGTTGCGCTTCGGCGGGTCGGTGTGGACTTGTTGGGCCGAAGGGCCTGTTTCCACACTGTAATGTAATGTAATCTAATCTAATCATCAAGAAAGACAATTGCGAAGACATTTTATGGTCAGAATTATAGAATCTTACAGCATGGAAGTTGGTTTTTGCACATTATGCCTATTTGGGAGCAATGTTATTTGTAAGACTTGTACAATTAGGCCCACTTTGACTGCAGCATGACATTTATTTTTCAATTATATATCCATTCCCTTTTAAAAGTAACAAGTGAACTGCTTCCACCATCCTTTTAAAAAGTGCATTCTGAATAATAACCATGCATCACTTAGAGTTGTCCTCATTTTCCGCTAGTTTCTTTTGCCATTCATCTTCAATCTCTGACCTTTATCTTCAAAGGCACTCATTCAGGGAAAACAGACTCCTCTTATATATCTCAGCACCATTAGTCTCCACTAAATTTTATATAAATAGTAGAAAATGGAATGGCTGCATTGGATCAGATACAATCAAACAGAAATTTAATTAAATAGGGTTTAATTTAATTTGACAACATATTGGATCTGAGCAAAACTACTTACAATATACACAGGGATATTTCTACAGTGAAAATTATGCATACAAAGGTCAATATTTTGATCCAAGCTTTATCGGAGCACTTGCCTTTGGCTTCAATATGTAAATAGTAATATCAGCTGACTTCCCACTATAATTGCTGCATGAAGTTATAGTGCTATGTATGAAACTAAAACAACATTATCTCGTGCTAGCTTTTAAAGGGCTGCAAACGAGGGTTTGACAGTATAGATTTTGAGAAGATATTTCCGTCAGTGGGGGAATCTCAAACAAAGGGACATATTTACAGAATAAAGGGAACATTCATTTAAAACCGAGATACAAAGGAAAATCTTGATGGTAATAAGTGTCTGGAAATTGTTTACCCTAGAAAGTTGCGGAGACTGGATCACTGAAAGCAATTAAGCAGCAGGTAGATAGATTTTTGAAATATCAGGGATTTGACTGCCATGCTGAGCTGGAATCAAAGACGAGTTGAGATCTGAGGTAGATCAGCCATGATCTTGTTGAATGGCAAGACAGACTTGAGTAGATGAATGGCCTACTCCAGCTCATGTTTCTCATATTCTAGTTCTTAATCTTGCTATTAAAATGATGAATGTAACACGCCTCCAATTGCAGTACTGAAGGCTCCTGCAGTAACAAATGAGGGAGGTAAAGTGAATTCATTTTGAACAGAGGTAAATTCCCCTTGGAAAGTGAAATAACGCCACAGAGGCCAGTATCCCATCACCAAGTCCCCCTTTATTTACATATGGCGAGTCCTTGACACTGATCCAGCTCCCTCAGAGCCACCTCTCAGAAAGAGCAGGATGTCTGACTCTCCTGTTCTTATCTGTCAGCCGGGGCTCTCTGCTTGGACCAAGTCAATAGCCCCAATCAGGGAACTCATATTCTTTGAGGTAGGCCTCGCTGAGCTCATTACAACCATTACAGAGAACAACTCAAAGGTAGCTTGGGAAGAGATGACAGAAAAAATGAATGCACTCTTATCTGCCACTAGACCCTGAAAGATGTGAAAAATTGGCCGATTTCTAAATGGTTATCCAAAGGGAGACAACAAAATAGTTGGTATAGTGCAGACAAGCAAGAGAAGAGATTGGGAGGGAGGGAGGCGCTGTTGAGAGAGGTGAAAACATGCTCGTGAGGGAGAGAGGAGGATGTGCAGTGAAAGAGATAAATATATAGAGAAGCCTGAAATAGGGAATCAAAGATGAAGACATGGGGATGGGAATAAAAGGGCTGATTCAGGTACATATACATGGAGAAGGGATGATAGGATAATGAGACCATGGGTCAAGGGAAACAGACATTTATCTAAACCTTCAGAGGTCAAGCAGTAGTAAATAAATTTTTTTATCTTTTTCTCCTTTGTTACAATTGTGGCAGCAGATCACTAAAATCAATTGATACTGCCGTAATGTTGCAGTAAGCATTGCTGTAATCAGTATCTGATTTCTTCACCATAATCACAATGTGAAATATGTTCTCCGCAGGTAAATACTTAGACCAGTAACCATTTGTCTGACTTATGTTATATATTCATCATGGAGTGCTTTAGAGAGTTTGAATCCAAGCACCAACACTAAACAAACAATTCTTTCAACCATGCAGAAGAACCAAAGTAATAAATCACAGCACAATGTTCTTTACTTTTAGGGTTGAATACCATTTAATTAGTCTTTTTATGCTACGTTGGTGATTTATTTCACAACCTCACAAACAAAGAGAAAAATGATGTCAAAAACAATTCTGGGTATTTTCTATATTTTGTTTGGAAAGGCTCAGGTGTCCGGGCTCTAATCAATTCCCAGAAACTGTTCATAGATCATCCTTATTAAATGCCTGCTAAATTTCAACTCTATACATCAAAATGCTGAAAGGACCTGGATTTTTTAAAATGTTAGTGATGTTTATTATTTTACTAAATCCTACGTTATATGATTAAAACGTTTTTGGAATTGTTCCCCTCTTGCAGGTGCGTTATGGAATGCCACAGACAAACATGTGCAAAATTGTATCTGTGAAAATAATTAAGAAAATGAAAGAGTAGTAAAAGGCCAAGGTATTCAGATCTCTTTTAAAAACAACTCATACAATAGAAATTCCTGTTTCGTATGAATCTGGTGGGACCAGTGTGATACAGGAGACAACCCCAACTGTTACCATATGGCTAAATGTTTTCATAGAAATCCCTAATTTAAATTACACAGCTCTGTAACTGCCTCCTGGCTCAATTTGATCTTGTGGAAACAATTCTCAATCATTGGCAATTAGTTGTGCTGAGCTGTGCAGATATGAATAGTGGTGTACCACTGTGTGTAGACTACTTCTGATGCCATCTGCTCTTCCCGGCATGGCTTCCTTGTCCTTTGACTGGTTGCTGGCCTTTATTCCTCCATTTTAAATTGATAACCTTCTCTCTGAGTAAGTAAGCAGCAAGTAAACAAGAGAATTGCTTTGAATAAAGTGAGTAGCACTGATAAATCTCATAGCTTTTCTAGCACTTTCTCTTTTGTAATGGCAACCATACTCAACTCAGCCTCCTGACTCCCTTTAATTATTGGGATATTACTCATGTCTTCCACTGTGAAGACTGACGCAAAGTAATTATTAAGTTCTCCTGCTATTTCCTTATCTCCCATCACTAGGCTTCCAGCATCAGTTTGAAGTGGCCCAATGTCTACTCTTGCCTGTCGTTTGTTTCTTATGTATTGAAAGAAACTTTTACTATCATTTCGAATATTACTGGCTAGCCTACCTTCATATTTGATCCTCTCCTTCCTGATTTCTCTCTTTGTTATCCTCTGTTTGTTTTTGTAGCCTTCCCAATCTTCTGATTTCCCAGTGCTCTTGACCACTTTATAGGCTCTCTCTTTTTCTTTGATAGATTCCCTGACTTCCTTTGTCAGCCATGGCTGTCTAATCCCTCCCGGATAATCTTTCTCTTCTTGGGGATGAACCTCTGTACAGTGTCCTCAATTTTACCCACAAACTCCTGCCATTTTTGCTCTACTGTCTTCCCTGCTCGGCTCTGCTTCCAGTCTATTTTCGTCAGTTCCTCTCTCATGCCCTCATAATTACCTTTATTTAACTGTAACACCATTACATCCGATTTTGCCTTTTCTCTTTCAAACTGCAGACTGAATTCTACCATATTATGATCGCTGCTTCCCAAGTGTTCCCTTACTTTAAGATTTTTTATAAAGTCTGGTTCATTACATAGCACTAGGTCCAGAATAGCCTGCTCCCTTGTGGGCTCCATGACAAGCTGTTTCAAAAAGCCATCCTGTAAGTATTTCATGAATTCCCTTTCTTTGGATCCACTGGCAACATTATTTACCCAGTCCACCTGCACATTGAAGTCTCCCATGATCACTGTGACCTTGCCTTTCTGACATGCCTTCTCTATTTCAGGGGCACATGTTGCGCCCCTGGTCCTGACCACTGTTAGGAGGTCTGTACATAACTCCCACTATGGTTTTTTTGCCTTTGTGGTTCCTCAATTCCACCCACACAGACTCCACATCATCCGACGCTATGTCATTCAGCACCATAGATTTAATTTTGTTCTTAACTAACAAGGCCACCCGCCCCCTCTGCCCACCTCCCTGTCTTTTTGATAAGTTGAAAACCCTTGGATGTTTAACTGCTAGTCCTGACCCCCCTGTAACCACGTCTCTGTGATGCCTACCACGTCATAATCATTCACGATGATCTGTGCCATTAGTTTGTCTGCTTTGTTATGAATGCTACGAGCATTCAGGTAAAGTGCCTTAATGTTAACTTTCTTATCATTAGAGGTATTGGAAGTCATAAGATGTCATAAGTTATCCTTCCTTTTTGTTGCATTCCCAGTCTGTCTCAAGTTTAAATCTGCCTGCTGCTTATCTTTCCATTTAACTCCATACTCCCTGTCGCTTTCACTTTCCCTTCCCCTCAACTCAGAAGTTTAAAGTCCTACTGACCACCCTATTTATCCTCTTTGCGAGAACATTGGTACCTGATCGGTTCAGGTGGAGACCGTCCCAATGGTACAGATCCCCCCGGTTCCAAAACTGATGCCAATGCCCCATGAAGTGGAATCCCTCTTTCCCACACCAATCCCTTAGCCACGTGTTTACTTCCCTAATTTTCTTATCCCTATGCCAATTGGCTCGTGGCTCGGGCAGTAATCCGGAGATTATATGAAATGTGTTCCTTTATCCCCTTTACATCGACTTCTGTCCAATTAATATCAGGGTAATTGAAATCCCCATGACTGTTATTCTATGCTTCTTACTTAATTCCCTAATTTGTCTTCATATTTCTTCATCCATCTCCTGTCCACGATAAGATGGTCTGCAGACTGCAACTGCTAGTGTGATTGCTAACTTATTTTCTTTTATCTGTCTCCATATGGATTATATTTTTGTCTTTCTGTTACTTGTTTCCTTTTTCTCCACTGTTATTATGTTTTCTCATGCATTTGCTATCCTTGTCCTTCTAGGTGGTAGAGGCCACAGGATTGAAAGGTGCTTTTGAAAGAGTCTCGATGAGTGCCATCATGCACAGCTTCTCTTTTTTCCACTCTGTCTATTCTAGATACATTATACTCTGCAAAGTTTAATTCCTAGTCCCAATTTTTGTGTTGCCCTATCTCTTTGATCCCATATCTCACTCATGATTGCCTCCAGCCCCGCGTTTTATCATGACCACTTGTGTGAGCTACTGTTGAGCTTTTTAAACTAATTTTTAAGATTTCCTCTTGTATTTTATCATTTTACTTATTCCCTAGGCATCAAAGTCCTCTCTTAATTTATTTTTGCTTATGCTCTTCACCCTGTTCTTTTTCTATTCAGGCTATTTTTACTTCTTGTAGATTCCTAACCCTCTTCCTTCTCCCTTACCAGGTTAAATCCTTTATCACCTCCCTATTTAATGTTTACACTGGGACACAGACCCCTTTCTGGTTCAGGTGGAGCTGAACTCAATGGTCCAGCTCATTCTTGTCCCAGAACTGGAACCAAAACCTCATGAAAAACGTCACTCTTTCTCAAACCAGGCTTCAACAACCTGTCTTCATGAGATTGTATTTTCTGAGTGCTTGTACACAATAAAATATCGAGCATGCTTTGGTGACGGACTTAGAAACTACAAGTCCTTGAATCTTCTTGGATGTGAAGAACGCTCAATGATAAATTTTGAAATATGTGGCTAATGAAGAACTAATTCAGTCACGAGTGGTGGTAGTGGTGAAAACAATGTGAGTAATAGAATCATAGATTCGTACAGCATGGAAACAGAGGCTACTGTCCAACCAGTCCACACTGACCATGCTTCCAAACTAACCTAGTCCCACCTATCTCCATTTGATGCATATCCCTCCAAACCTTTCCAACTTATGTATTTAGGCAAATGTCTTTTAAATGTTGTAATGGTACACAGATCCACCACTTCCCCGGCAGTTCATTTCACACACTAACCACTCTCTGTGTAAAAAAGTTATCCCTCATGTCCTTTTGAAAATCTTTCTCCTCTCACCTTAAAAATATGGCCCCTAGTTTGGAATTCCCCACCTTAGGGAAAAGACCAATTCACTTTATCTTTACCCGTCATCATTTTAAAAACCTCTATAAGGTCACCCCTCAACCATCCAATGCTGTAGTGAAAATTTCCAGCCTATCCAGCCTATCCAGCCTCCTTTTATAACTCAAACCCTCCATTCCTGCCAACATCCTCGTAAATCTTTTCTGAACCCTATTGAGTTTAATACAATCTTTCCTATAACAGGACTGCATCTAGAATTCCAGAAGAGGCCTCACCAATGCCCTGTACAACCTCAACATGACATCACCTCCTATACTCAAAGGTCTGATCAATGAAGGCAAGCATGCTAATTGCCTTCTAAGCTGCCCTGACTTCCTGTGACACAAATTTTAAAGAATTATGTATCTGAACCCTAGGTCTCCTTGTTCTACAACACTACACAGGCCTACCATTAATCATATAAGCACTGGCCTTGTTTATTTTACCAAAATGCAATACCTTGCATTTATTGAAATTAAAGTCCATTTGCCACACCCAGCTATCTGACCAATTGATCAAGATCTCTTTGTAATCTCAGATAACCTTCTTCACTGTCCACGATTCCACCAATTTTGGTGCCATTCACAAACTTACTAACCATGTCTCCCATATTCTCATCTAACCCATTTATATAAGTGATAAACAAATATGAACACAGTACCAATCCCTGTGGAACATCGCTGGTTACAGGCCTCTTGTCCAAAAAAACAACCCTTCTACCTCCTACCTGAAAGCCAATTATCTATCAAAATGGCAACTCACCCTGAATCCCAGGTGATCTAACTTTACTAATTAGTCTAAGATATGGATCCTTATCCAAATAAACAATATCTATCACTCTGCCCTCATCAATCTTCTTAGTTACTTCCTCAAGAAACTCAATCAAGCTTGTGAGACATTATTCCCTTGCACAAAACCATGCTGGCTATCGGTAATCATTCCTTGCCTCTTGAAATTCATATCATAGAATTCCTACAGTGTGGAAACAGGCCATTTGGCCCAAGTCCACACTGACCATAATTCTAATTAAAATAGTGATGGAAAAGGATAGATCAGATCTAAAAGTTGACGTTCTAAATTGGAGAAAGGCCAATTTTGATGGTATTAGGCAAGAACTTTTGAAAGCTGATTGGAGGCAGATGTTCGCAGGTAAAGGGACAGCTGGAAAATGGTAAGCCTTCAGAAATGAAATAACAAGACTGCAGAGAAAGCATATTCCTGTCAGGGTGAAAGGGAAGGCTGGTAGGTATAGGAAATGATGGATGACTAAAGAAATTGGGGTTTGGTTAAGAAAAAGAAGGAAGCATGTGTCAGGTATAGACAGGATAGATTGAGTGAATCCTTAGAAGAGTATAAAGGAAGTGGGAGTATACTTAAGAGGGAAATCAGGAGGGCAAAACGGGGACATGAGATAGCTTTGGCAAATAGAATTAAGGAGAATCCAAAGGGTTTTTACAAATATATTAAGGACAAAAGGGTAACTAGGGAAAGAATAGGGCCCCTCAAAGATCAGCAAGGCGGCCTTTGTGTGGAGCTACAGAAAATGGGGGAGATACTAAATGAATATTTTGCATCAGTATTTACTGTGGAAAAAGATATGGAAGATATAAACTGTAGGGAAATAGATGGTGACATCTTATAAAATGTCCATATTACAGAGGAGGAAGTGCTGGATGTCTTGAAACAATGAAAAGTGGATAAATCCCCAGTACCTGATCATGTGTATCCGAGAACTCTGTGGGAAGCTAGAGAAGTGATTGCTGGGCCTCTTGCTGAGATATTTGTATCATCGATAGTCACAGGTGAGGTGCCGGAAGACTGGAGGTTGGCAAACGTGGTGCCACTGTTTAAGAAGGGTGGTAAAAACAAGCCAGGGAACATAGACCAGTGAGCCTGACCTCAGTGGTGGGCAGGTTGTTGGAGGGAATCCTGAGGGACAGGATGTACATGTATTTGGAAAGGCAAGGACTGGTTAGGGATAGTCAACATGGCTTTGTGTGTGGGAATTAATGTCTCACAGACTTGATTGTATTTTTTGAAGAAGTAACAAAGACGATTGATGAGGGCAGAGCAGTAGATGTGATCTATATGGACTTCAGTAAGGCACTCGACAAGGTTCCCCATGGGAGAGTGATCAGAAAGGTTAGATCTCATGGAATACAGGGAGAACTAGCCATTTGGATACAGAACTGGCTGAAAGGTAGAAGACAGAGAGTGGTGGTGGAGGGTTGTTTTTCAGACTGGAGGCCTATGACCAGTGGAGTGCCACAAGGATCGGTCCTGGGTCGTCTACTTTTTGTCATTTACATAAATGATTTGGATGCGAGCATAAGAGGTGCAGTTAGTAAGTTTGCAGATGACACCAAAATTGGAGGTGTAGTGGACAGGGAAGAGGGTTACCTCAGATTACAACAGGATCTGGACCAGATGGGCCAATTGGCTGAGAAGTGACAGATGGAGATAAATTCAGATAAATGCGAGGCGCTGCATGTTGGGAAAGCAAATTTGAGCAGGACTTATACACTTAATGGCAAGGTCCTAGGGAGTGTTGCTGAACAAAGAGACCTCGGAGTGCAGGTTCATAACTCCTTGAAAGTGGAGTCGCAGGTAAATAGGATAGTGAAGAAGGCGTTTGGTATGCTTTCCTTTATTGGTCAGAGTATTGAGTACAGGAGTTGGGAGGTCATGTTGCGGCAGTACAGGACATTGGTTAGGCCACTGTTGGAATATTGCGTGCAATCCTGGTCTCCTTCCTATCAGAAAGATGTTGTGAAACTTGAAAGGATTCAGAAAAGATTTACAAGGATGTTGCCAGGGTTGGAGGATCTGAGCTACAGGGAGAGGCTGAACAGGCTGGGGCTGTTTTTCCTGGAGCATAGAGGCTGAGGTGTGACCTTATAGATGTTTACAAAATTATGAGGGGCATGGATAGGATAAATAGGCAAAGTCTTTTCTCTGGGGTCGGGGAGTCCAGAACTAGAGGGCATAGGTTTAAGGTGAGAGGGGAAAGATATAAAAGAGACCTATGGGGCAACTTTTTCATGCAGAGGGTGGTACGTGTATGGAATGAGCTGCCAGAGGATGTGGTGGAGGCTGGTACAATTGCAACATTTAAGAGGCATTTGGATGGGTATATGAATAGGAAGGTTTGGAGGGCTATGGACCGGGTGCTGGCAGGTGGGACTAGATTGGGTTGGGATATCTGGTCGGCATGGACGGGTTGGACCGAAGGGTCTGTTTCCATGCTGTACATCTCTATGACTCTATGACTCAATGCTGTCTAAGAAGCCTTGCTGAATTTCAGCAGTGCAGCCAGCAGATGGTACACATTGCTGCCACTGAGTCAGTGGTGGTGGAATGAGTGAGTGTATGGATTGTGATTGCTACCAAGCGGGTACTTTGTCCTGAATAATGTCAAGCTTCTTGAGTGTTGTTGGAGTTGCACTCATCCAGGTAAATGGGGAATATTTCATCACACTCCTGACTAAAGCCTCCAGTGTCGCATTCGTGAAGCTGAGACCCTTCACTCCTCCCTGCTGCTCCAATTGTTCAGATTATATTTGCAACCAACTCGACCACAGACAGTTTATCGTAGCTCTCCTCATTGAGTGCAGTTGCCTTTTTTGGGCACCAGGCTGCCTTTAAGAGATTCTTCACCTGGTATATGTGCTAGAGTCAAGAGTGTGGCAGTGGCAAAGGACAACAAGTCAAACAGCATCCAAGGAGCAGGAGAGTTGATGTTTCAAGCATAAGCCCTTCATCAGGAATGTCTATATGTGCTAACCTTGCGTGTTGCTGGGTCCCCGATAGCATATAAACTAGCCAGCAGGACAGTTCCCACTGCATGGAAAGCTACACACACTAAATTGAGGAAACAGCAGATTTGCCTCAATAGAACAGGGTCACAAATCTTAACTCCTTTATCTGGAGAGAAGAATTTTGAAATCTTAGTTATCTGTGTGCTTGGATGTTAAAACGAAAATGTGCCAAAAAAGGATTCCATCCACATTGGGATTGTACATGATTTTTTTTTATTTCAAAAATATACATTATTCATAAAATATTTTGATGATTTGTACAATTGGTGGTGCCATTCATAAGCACACCTTGCATTCTTTTACATACAGAGATCGGAATTAATCATTCGTATGTACAGGTCTGTGCATTTACCAACCATATATTTAGCTGAGGCTTCAGCGGAGCCCACTTACTGAATGTGCCCCCTGCTCCTCTTTGGCGAGCAGACCTTACACAGTGGTCTTTCCCCACTGCGCCTTGGCGGCAGCTGTCCCAAGCTTCAGCGCATCCCTCAACACATAGTCCTGGACCATGGAATGTGTCGGTCTGCAACACTCAGTCGGGGTCAACTCCTTCAGCTGGAAGATCAACAGGTTTCGGACAGACCAAAGAGCGTCTTTGACCAAGTTGATGATCCTCCAGGCACAGTCGATGTTCATCTCGGTGTCCGTCCCGGAGAACAGACCGTAGAGCACGGAGTCCGGCTTCACGGAGCTGCTCGGGACGAACCTCGACAAACACCACTGCATTCCTCTCCAGACTTCTTCTGCATAGGCACATTCCAGAAGGAGGTGTGTGACAGTCTCATCCCCTCCACAGCTGCTTCGAGGGCAGAGTGCAGTGCTGCAGAGAGTCCTGGCATGCATAAAAGGATTGTACATCTTTTTTTAATTTCAAAAATATACTTCATTCATAAAATATTTTGATGATCTTACAATTGGTCATGCCATACATCCGTAAACATCCCATTTCTTGGTATACAGAGACAGAGAAATCATTCATATATACAGGTCTGTACGATTACATATTTAGCTGAGGCTTCAGCGGAGCCCCCTTACTGCATCGCACCCCTGTGCTTAGGGAGGCAAATGTTACACGGTCGTCTTTCCCCACTGCGCCTTGGCGGCAGCTGCCCCAAGCTTCAGCGTGTCCCTCAACATGTAGTCCTGGACCTTGGAATGTGCCAGTCTGCAACACTCAGTCGGGGTCAACTCCTTCAGCTGGAAGATCAACAAGTTTTGGACCGACCATAGAGCGTCCTTCACTGAGTTGGTGATCCTCCAGGCACAGTTGATGTTTGTCTCGGTGCGCGTCCCGGGGAACAGACCGTAGAGCATGGAGTCCCACGTCACGGAACTGCTCGGGACGAACCTCGATAAACATCACTGCATTCCTCTCCAGACTTCTTCTGCGTAGGCACATTCCAGAAGGAAGTGTGTGACAGTCTTGCCCCCCCCCCCCCCCCCCCCCCCGCAGCCGCTTCGACGGCACCATGCGGTGCGAGAGAGAGTCCGGGCATAAAGGATCTCACAGGCAGAGCCCTTCTCACCACCAGTCAAGCCATGTCTTGGTGCTTGTTGGAAAGTTCTGGCAATGAGGCATTCTGCCAAATGACTTTGACAGTCTGCTCAGGGAACCGCTCAATAGGATCCGCCCTCTCCTTTTCCTGAAGGGTCTCAAGAACACTACGTGCTGACCACTTCTTGATAGACTTCTGGTCAAAGGTGCTTTTCTTCATAAACTTCTCCACGAAGGACAGGTGATATGGAACGGTCCAACTACTCGGAGCGTTCCGCGGCAGCAGGGCCAGGCCCATCCTTCGCAACACCAGGGACAGGTAGAACCTCAGTACGTAGTGACACTTGGTGTTTGCGTACCGGGGAACCACACACAGCTTGATGCAGCCATATACAAAGGTGGCCATCAGAGTGAGGGTGGCATTGGGTGTATTTTTTCCCCCGTTGCCCAGATCTTTATACATCGAGTCCCTTTGGACTCGTTCCATCTTTGATCTCCATATAAATTGGAAGATGGCCCGGGTGACTGCAGCGGCACAGGTTCTGGGAATAGGCCAGACCTGTGCCATATATAACAGCAATGACAGTGCCTCACACCTGATGACCAAGTTTTTTCCCGCGATGGAGAGTGACCGTAGCTTCCATCTGCCCAGTTTCTGCCTCACTTTGCTGATACGCTCCTCCCAAGACTTGGCGCATGTCCCAGCCCCCCCAAACCAAACACCCAGCACCTTCAGGTGGTCGGTCCTGACGGTGAAGGGGATCGAGGATTGGTTGGCCCAGTTCTCGAAGAGCATGGCCTCGCTCTTGCCTCAGTTTACCTTGACCCCCGAGGCCCGTTCGAACTGGTCACATATGCACATCAGTCTGTGCACGGACAGCGGATCTGAGCAGAAAATGGCGACATCATCCATGCACAGGGAGGCCTTGACCTGCAGGCCCCCGCTGCCAGGAATAGTCACCCCTCTCAGGCACTCAGCAAATGGCTCTATGCAGCACACAAACAAGGCAGGAGAGAGAGGCCAGCCCTGCCTGACTCCAGATCTGACTGGGAAGCTATCTGATTCCCACCCATTGATTGAGATTGCACTGACAATGTTGGTGTAAAGCAGTCTGATCCAATTGCAGATTCCCTCCCCAAAGCCCATTTTGGAGAGAACATCTCTCATATACCTGTGTGATATCCTGTCAAAGGCTTTCTCCTGGTCCAGGCTGATCAGGCAGGTGTCCAACCCTCTGTCCTGCACGTAGGCGATCATATCACTGAGGAGTGCGAGACTCTCAGCGATCTTCCTGCCCAGTACAGCACAGGTTTGGTCAGGGTGAATCACCGACCCCAGAACAGACCTGACCCGGTTGGCGATTACCTTTGACAGAATTTTGTAATCATCCGCATTCAATAGTGAGATTGGTCTCCAATTTCTGAGATCCTCGCTTGTAGATGAGAGTGATGATGCCTTTCCTCATGGATTCACTCATGGTACCTGCCAGAAACATACTGACATGCACCTCCAGCAGGTCCTGGCCAATCAAGTCCCACAGACCAGAATAGAGCTCAACCAGTAAGCCATCGCTTCCGGGAGTTTTATTCTTTTCGGGATTGTACATGATTGTAGACATATAACCATGATAGGAACCCTGAATGTCTGAGATTCTGTCTATAACCTGATCGTCTTCTGTTAGGGCAGCACCAATCAAGTGAGTTTAAGGAAAAGTAGGAGGAAATAATGCTTCACTGCACTCCATCTAACACTTCTCATTTTAAATGATCTACTCTTTCAGCAACCACTCAGTAATGATAAAGATTTTCCACATGGAGTAAGAGGCCATCCCAGTTTCACTGTACATCCCAGAGGGTAAATTGACCTGAATAAGGCCCTATTAGAAGGGCCAACTATAAAAAAAAGCTAGAAGTCATCAAAGGAACAGACAACCCACATTGTTGGCTGCAGATTTTATAAGCAGCTGTTGGAGGGCTATGGCCCTTTGCCCAGCTATAAGTATTCAATATGTATAAGCAGAAAGAAGGGACTATGTGCAATAGTATTCACAAGTTTTGTCATAATTACACTGTTAAGCAGTCAGCAGAGTAGTTTCAGCTTGAGGTTGATTAGGGTGACACATTAATGCTGTGATTAAGCTGATCTTGAAACAGACGAAGTAGAAAATGGTGATGTGAAAATCTGACACCATTGTAGTGATGTGTGCACAACCATTGACTGAATGCCAAGACAAAGATTTGCTGAATGCCTGTGATACAGCACAATTATCCTCACTGTCCAGTCAGCTAGTGGCTATCCCTAGGTGGCTGGGAGGGTCAAGGATGAATGCGAAATTATTTATCAACAATTTCACTTATTCAAGTACACTTGGATTTGCTTGCAATTTTCCTATCAGCTGTGCAAAGCACGATGCCTGATTTAAACTCTAATATTTTGCTTGTCTAGAGTATTTGAGAACATTCCTACAAAGCCCATTTTGAATGAATACAGATGAAACTTCTGCGTGTGAGATGGAGCTCTTAAAGTGAGCAGTCTTTTACGATGTGTTAATAGCAAATGTACTGCACCATTTCAGTGCCTTCCAATTATTTATGAACTTTATTAATGCAAATTTTAAATAATCATTCGTTAATTATTATTAATTGTTAATGCATGTTTGTATTAAACTGTCCACACAAAAAAAAAGTTAACTCCTATGTTATCAGAAAAGGATCAAGCTGCAAATGAATCAAGAGTAGCATTTGTACAGAACTGGACCAGATGAAAAGAATTGACACATGAAAAGCATTTTTCCCATTTCAATTATCACAGTAGGCCAGGGAGCTATAAGATATCAAGTTGCAAACTGCACAGAACTGGCATGTCAGAATTCAATTTCTGACATTCAATAGTCAGGTAACAATTGAAGATAAAATGAATGATGGGGTTTGATTTGGATATGCATCCAAATGCAATGTTTCATGGTTTTGATGGTATAGAATTGACCAAATCTGATCTGGAAGTACCTGAACTGCACAAGCCATGTGACACCATAAATCATATCTGTAAGGCACGTGTCTTCTGCAATACTCTGAGGATGATCATTCCTGCAGGCTTAGGCTCAACAGCAGACGACTTACGATGGACATCTCAGCCAATGAAAAGTTGTCTGATTTCAAACCATAAGGAACAAAACAAGGCAGGTTTGTCATAGAGTCATAGAGTCACAGAGTTGTACAGCACGGAAACAGGCCCTTAAATCCAACTCGTCCATGCTGACTTGATATCCTAAATTAATCTAGTCCCATTTGCCAGCACGTAGGAGTTCCTCAAGGTTGTGTCCCAGGTCCAACCATCCCCACCTCCATCCCAAGGCCAGCTGTGGGGTTGCTCACCAACACCACACAACGCCCAGCACCACTCGTAACCCCCCAGACACCGAAACAGTTCATGCCCGAATACAACAAAACCCAGGCAACATCCAGGCCTGGGGTGACAAGTGACAAACTACAATCTCATCACACAAATGTTAGGTCATGACCATCCCCAACAAGAAACAATCTATCTGGAATTTCTGCAAATGAACTCCCACAATAACTCCAACAAAAAACCAGCGGGAAGTATATCAGTATGAGTCTGCATATTTTTCATCAATTAGCTGATTTTATCTGCCAGGCAAAAGTAAGAACTGCAGATGCTGGAAATCAGAGTCTAGATTAGAGTGGTGCTGGAAAAGCACAGCAGGTCAGGCAGCATCCGAGGAGTAGGAAAATCGACTTTTACCTGAAACGTCGATTTTACTACTCCTCAGATGCTGCCTGACCTGCTGTGCTTTTCCAGCACCACTCTAATCTAGACTCTGATCTTATCTGCTGTCATGATTTGACATTGCAGTGATGAGTTTTTTTATCCTGAGCAGGGCATTTGTACCTGATGAGGCATTAGTTGTGTTAGCTCCCATTAGAACTAAACATGCGTAATGTAGTACTGAAAGAAGCAATAGACGTTAATTATGTCTATGTTTAGAATTATCATTATAGTCAGAGACACTGATGTATCTGGGCTAATACTGAGCAATTCCTTTACAAAATCTTACACGCTTCTGTCAGGTCTCATGTTGGCATCCGTAAGATGGAGACTGAGACCTTTATACATTAGGTTATATGCCATGATGCAGTGATGACAACATGATCACATCTACTAAAGGTGTATTTTATACTCACTGTGAAATGTAACACAAATCCGGGGTCACTGTAAAGCAGGGGCCCGTGTTGGAGAACCCCATCAAAAATACTACTCCATTGACAGTTCGTGTTCACTTGAAGTGATGTTGAACAAATACTTCACCTTCATAAAAAATTATCTGTACACAAAAATATCTCATATAATATTGCAAAATGTTGCTTTGTTGATTTGATAATATAAAGATGTCAGCAAAATGGTACTATCTGTGGCTCAGTTGGCAATACTCTTAAATCTGAGCCAGAAAGTTATAGGCTCATGTCCCACTGCAGAACTTAAACACAAAAATCCAGGCCACTGCATTAAGGGAAGTTAAATTGAGGTCCCATTTATCCAATTGGGTGAACATAAAAGTTTTCAAGACACAATTTAAAGGTCAGTAGGGATTTTATCTCTGGTATCCTGGATAATGATTATCCTTCAATTAGCATCACAAAAACAGATTATCTAGTGATTATCACATTGATGCTTATAAAAGTGCTGTGTGTGTAAATTAGTTGCTATGTTTTCTACAACACTGATCACACTTCATTAGCTGTAAAATGCTTGAGAAATTTAGTGGTCATGAAAGGCAGATAAATGCAATTTTTTTTCTTCTTAACAAATCCACTGATATTTCCCCATTCCAGTGCTAACAAGTCACATCATACCA
This sequence comes from Chiloscyllium plagiosum, assembly GCF_037043375.1. Classification (NCBI taxonomy): domain Eukaryota; kingdom Metazoa; phylum Chordata; class Chondrichthyes; order Orectolobiformes; family Hemiscylliidae; genus Chiloscyllium; species Chiloscyllium plagiosum. The sequence continues at coordinate 31,489,738 of NW_028270149.1, read as the reverse complement.
AGCCTGCAATGCAAATTACTGTGGAAAGCGAGCAATATGAGCATTGAGCGCAGATACGTTTTTCCACTGACTGTGTGAATATGTATGATTCTTTCACAACCACCTTTCAAGTGGTATTAATCCAGGATTTATCCAGCTGCTTTATTGAAGTTTAATTTGGGAAAATGACAATGTTTTCAGCTGATGTCGCTTCGCCAATGAGATAATTAATTTTGACATTACATAGTTGAGTGGGCTTCTGATGATATAATCACTGGAAATATCTGATGCCATTGTTTCAAGATGCTTGCATCAGTACTGTGTAAATAGGTCAGCCTTCAATGGTGTGCTTCCCTGCCATCTGAAAATGCTCTGTTTGGGGTCAGTTCGAAGGCAATTAGAACTCATAATTTTAAAGATGTGGCTCCTGCTCCCTCATGACCAGTGAAATGATGGGGCAGCAGAAATAGACAGGAGTAAATCTTTTAGCATGGATTTAAGTTCATAGACAAATGCACATTAAGTTCTTTTTATGAACAGCATCTCAAGAGAGATGCAAATGTCAGAAAAAAGAGTAGTAAAAAGGCTCAAATCTTCTGATTTAACCACATTTCAGTGAGATTCGTCTATCCTACATGGCTATCTTCTTTGGGATTGGCCATATTCAGAAATTAATTGCCAGAAATGAGTTTAAGGTAAAAGCACATGATTAGAATAGGTAGAATAGCATTCAGTTGTTTTGTGTCTGACCTCAGTGTTCTGTGCTGACAATGTATGATAAGTACAGTAAATGATTGCAATGTAATATTCCCCAAGATCAAAAAAATGCTGCATTATTAAAAAGAAAATCCCTGCACTAGATATCTTTGAACACTAAGTTGTGTCCCATTTATTCCTATCTTTCTCTTAATTATCCTGAAAATAGAGCTACATCTTAGCAACAGCTGTTGCTTTATCCAACCTTATTGGAACGGTGGACATCTTTTCCACAGCTCTCTAATAGTGCAATATAAATAATGGTAACTTTCTTTTTAACTAAAGTATGAAGCTGAGCCAACAAACGAAATAAATGACCAGTTCACTCTATTGCTGCAGTCTACATTGCATTAACTAATCTCAGCCAAATGGTATAAATGATACATTAAGCCAAAAAATATCTTCAGGCAATAAGGACAAAAGATCAACCAGGGACTTACCACTGTTGCAACATTTCTGATGGATAGTGTGAATGGTAGTTTGAGAATAGGATTAGATTTAATGAAAGAATGATCTGCTTGAGCTCACTATCTAGACATATGGGAAACACAAGTACAACAACAACTAGTACATAAAAACATGACAAATGGGGCAGGATCCTCCAGCAGCCACACTTTCAATAAATTCACGACTGATGTGCCCCAGCACTTAATTGTTCTTTCATGCCAGTTCATCTCTGATGCCCTCATGCCCTCAACTCCCTGATATTTTAAATAACTATCTTGATCTCTTTAAATACTTTCAGTGATTTAGCTTCCACTGCTGTCTAAGGTCGAGAATTCCAGATACTCATTATCATCTGGGAGAAAAATTGCTTTGCATCTCAATTTTAAGTGAGTGCCTCCTTATTCTGTAATTATGTTCCCTAGTTTGAGGTTCCCTGACTAGCGAAAAATCCTTCTCACCATCTACCCTGTAAAGGTCCCTCAGAATCTTGTACGTTTACAAGAAAATCTTCCTAATTTTTCTAAATTTTAATGGATAAAAGACCTAACCTGTTTAGCCATTCTTGTTAAGTCACCCCTTATTCCAAGGAATCTTAAAAATGAATCTCTGTGAAGCGCCTCCTTGACTAGTGTATCCTTTCTTTAATAAGGGACCAAATCTGTATAGATTACTCCAAGATTCAAATAGCTGGTGAATGTGTGTTAGAAGCTATAGGTTCAGATATATGACACCAGGGTGTTAAATAGTTTAACCTCAATCAGGTGCTAGTAAGAGGGCCAGAGAGGCTCTGAAATCAATGTTTTGGTGTTCCAAATATTTGCAATACTTAATGAGTGGAAATTACTTTCTGATAATCCAAAACTGAGTGTTGGACCAGCATTTGACAATTTAAAGAGCGTGAAGGAGTGAAGGGCGCTTGTGTTGGGGTAGAGCTGGCTTTCATCAGTGTCCATATGGAAATATCCAGAAGTTATTGTGCCAGAGCAAAAGAGACACCATTACAAGTGATATTTTGACTAAGAACAGATGTCTAACTTACTAAGATCCAACTGGCACCTGTGGAATTGAATCCCAGAAAACACCAATGTCTTTAATTAAGGAGAGAAGAAAACTGGATGTCAGTTTTTGAAGGATCTCAATTTATTTCATAACTATATCATTCATGATGACTTTATCTCACTGAAACAAAGCAATGGTCTAGCAGTAATTCATATGGTAATTATCTTAGAAGAAATTTATTTATGCATTTCAAATGGGATATAATCAAAATTGGATAAATGTAAATTGAGCAGTGTAAAATGAACTGTCAGTTTCCTGTCAAGCAGAGTAAGTCAAAATTACTCCTGGAATTTTCAAATATTGGCACATACTCAAAGGTGTCAGTAGAATCAGTTTACTTAAACCCAAATGCCTAATGACTCTGTTTTCATTGATAGTCCAAAAGAGATCACATTGTTCTGATAATAATAATGCATGTATTTTCTTCACTCTATCAGATTGAACCCACAATCAATTACTTTTGAAGTGCATCGGTTATTAAGCAGGTAAGTGTGCCAGTCAGAAATATGTCACAAACCTCAATAAGATGAATGGTAAGTTAATTTGTTTTTGATGATGTGCATTGTGGAAGGAGTGGTGATTACAGGAAAAGCACTGTCCTCCTTTAAATTATAGGGTGAGACCATTAGACTTCTATCCGAACCATTGGAATTAAACATAAATGTGGTTTTAACATCTCACCCATACTTTATCACTCCCAACAACGTGGCATTCATCAACATGTCATTAGTTCTTTTGTGTTTGAGTCTTGGGATAGAACCTTGCCAAGGCATTGGAATTCTTGTCTGCCAGCTGGAGAGCCAACAAGAGACCCTTGCTGCCTCTTCCTGAGAAGGCCACTAGGCTATGTGTCCATCATGCAGAAGTGAGGCTATGTGCAGGCCTTCCTCTGGAATCAGACCAGGGGCTGATCTCCCTCCAACAGGAGCTGCCAGCCAATCAGATGCCAGCAGCTTTTGCTAAGCAATTCCACAGTGGAGACCATGGCGACGACTGGAAGAGTAGCCTCAGTGTTGTGAGCACGACATATAGCAATCTGTTCAGAGTGAATTCTCTATTGCAATGTCAGTAAGATAGTTGACTGCAATGTGTCACTCACAGTGGAAGTCATGTGAGTACAGAATACCTGAAAGGACATTTGTACATAATCATGTACATTTTAAACCAAACGTGGCCCTTTCTATACAAAATAATTGCATCTTTATATCTGTACATTTTGAGGTAGAAAGTGATAAAATAAACATACAACTGTTCTCATACATTAGCAATTCCTTGTACTTCATCTAAAAGTTGAAGTTGTAAATTGGAAAAAAGGCCAATTTTGATGGTATTAGGCAAGAACTTTCAAAAGCTGATTGGGGGCAGGTAAAGAAACGGCTGGAAAATGGGAAGCCTTCAGAAATGAGAAAACGAGAATCCAGAAAAAGTATATTCCTGTCAGGGTGAAAGGGAAGGCTGGTAGGTATAGGGCATGCTGGATGAGTAAAGAAATTGAGGGTTTGGTTAAGAAAAAGAAGGAAGCATTTGTAAGGTATAGATAGAGTGAATCCTTAGAAGAGTATAAAGGAAGTAGGAGTATACTTAAGAGGGAAATCAAGAGGGCAAAAAGGGGACATTACTTAGCTTTGGCAAATAGAATTAAGGAGAATCCAAAGGGTTTTTACAAATATATTAAGGACAAAAGGGTAACTAGGGAGAGAAGAGGACCCCTCAAAGATCATTAAGGCAGCCTTTGTGTGGAGCCGCAGAAAATGGGAGAGATACTAAATGAGTATTTTGCATCAGTATTTACTGTGGAAAAGGATATGGAAGATATAGAATGTAGGGAAATAGATGGTGACATCTTGCAAAATGCCCATACTACAGAGGAGGAAGTGCTGGATGTCTTCAAATGGGTAAAGGTGGATAAATCCCCAGGACCTGATCAGGTGTACCGTAGAACTCTGTGGGAAGCTAGAGAAATGATTGCTGGGCCTCTTGCTGTGATATTTATATCATCGATAGTCACAGGTGAGGTGCCAGAAGATTGGAGGTTGACTAACATGGTGCCACTGTTTAAGAAGGGTGGTAAGGACAAGCCAGGGAACTATAGACCAGTGAGCCTGACGTTGATGGTGGGCAAGTTGTTGGAGGGAATCCTGAGGGACAGGATGTACATGTATTTGGAAAGGCAAGGACTGGTTAGGGATAGTCAACATGGCTTTGTGCATGGGAAATCATGTCTCACAAACTTGATTGAGTTTTATGAGGAAGTAACAAAGAGGATTGATGAGGGCAGAGCGGTAGATGTGATCTATATGGACTTCAGTAAGGCGTTCGACAAGGTTCCCCATGGGAGACTGGTTAGCAAGGTTAGATTTCATGGAATACAGGGAGAACCAGTCATTTGGATACAGAACTGGCTCAAAGGTAGAAGATAGAGGGTAGTGGTGGAGGGTTGTTTTTCAGACTGGAGGCCTGTGACCTGTGGAGTGCCACAAGGATCAGTGCTGGGTCCTCTACTTTGTGTCATTTACATAAATGATTTGGGTACAGTTAGTAAGGTTGCAAATGACACCAAAATTGGAGGTGTAGTGGACAGGGAAGAGGGTTACCTCAGATTACAACAGGATCTGGACCAGATGGGCCAATGGGCTGAGAAGTGGCAGATGGAGTTTAATTCAGATAAATGCGAGATGCTGCATTTTTGGAAAGCAAATCTGAGCAGGACTTACACACTTAATGGTAAGGTCCTAGAGAGTATTGCTGAACAAAGAGACCTTGGAGTGCAGGTTCATAGCTCCTTGAAAGCGGAGTCGCAGGTAGATAGGATAGTGAAGAAGGCGTTTGGTATGCTTTCCTTTATTGGTCAGAGTATTGAGTACAGGAGTTGGGAGGTCATGTTGCGGCTGTACGGGACATTGGTTAGGCCACTGTTGGAATATTGCATGCAATTCTGGTCTCCTTCCTATCAGAAAGATGTTGTGAAACTTGAAAGGGTTCAGAAAAGATTTACAAGGATGTTGCCAGGGTTGGAGGATTTGAGCTACAGGGAAAGGCTGAACAGGCTGGGGCTGTTTTCCCTGGAGTGTTGGAGACTGAGGGGCGACCTTATTAGAGGTTTACAAAATTATGAGGGGCATGGATAGGGTAAATAGGCAAAGTATTTTCCCTGGGGTAAGGAAATCCAGAAATAGAGGGCATAGGTTTAGGGTGAAAGGAGAAAGATATGAAAGAGACATATGGGGCAACTTTCTCACACAGAGGGTGGTACGTGTATGGAATGAGCTGCCAGAGGAAGTGGTTGAACCTGGTACAATTGCAACATTTAAGAGGCATTTGGATGGGTATATGAATAGGAAGGGTTTGGAGGGATTTGGACCAAGTGCTGGCAGGCGGGACTAGATTGGGTTGGGATATCTGGTCTGTTGAACAGATTGAACTGAAGAGTCTGTTTCCATGCTGTACATCTCTATGACTCTATGACTCTATCAGTGTGCTGGTCTGTAAGTGATACATTTGTATGTTGTTGTTGGCTGTTCATCTGGGTAATGTTTCTTCACCAGGGAGTGTCATTCCTGTGTTATTTGTTTTTGATTGCTGATAGTCCACATCCAATGTTGCATTGCTGTGGACCTCGAGAGTGTGGTGCTGGAAAAGCACAGCAGGTCAGGCAGCAACCGAGGAGCAAGAGAATCGACATTTCGGGCATTCCTTCATCAGGAAGGGTTTATGCCCAGAGCGTCGATTCTCCTGTGCCTCGGATGTTGCCTGACCTGCTGTGCTTTTCCAACACCACACACTCGACTCTGAGCTCCATCATCTGCAGTCCTCACTTTCTCCTCCATTGTGGACAATTGACTTGTTGGCTGTGCAGATGATAAGTTTATGTCATTCTGATAACTGGCTACAGTCTGAGTTAACACCCTACATGTAAATACAATCAATTGTCCTTGCTGCATTAGAATTGCTCCAAGTCCTATCTTACTGGAATCACATTGCAGGGTGACATTGTCCTTTATATCTGTGAATCAGCACTGGCATTGCTGTTGCCAGTTGTTTAATTTGGATGAATGGTATTTCTTGTTCCATAACACAAGACCACCGCACATCTTTGGCCATGAGTTTATGTAATGTTCACACTCACAAGGCAAATAAGGTAAGCAATTTGTCTAGTTGATGAATCCAACAAATTGGTGTACAGTTTTTACACCTATTCATCATTGCATTACTTCTACAACCCTTAACTTTTTTGCAATATGGGCAAAGACATTTCACTATCAGTACAAGGCCTGTGTACCTGACTTTGGGTTTCTTTGATTACAATTTTTCTAATTAAGCTTTAGGTTCATATGGTGAGCTCTGTCTAGCCTTCCTACTGGATTTTGATTGGGGACAGCCATGGTTTCTTCCATTCAGTCCAGCTATCTCATGTAGTCTGTATTGATATTCCACCAGAGCAGTGGATATGCTAAACAGCACCTACAATCATTGGAGCATCCAGAGTGTAATTAGAAAGCTGCTACATCCGACCAGCTTCACTTGCCAATAACCATCCTTTGCCTCAAGGGCAGAGAAGAACTTTTCCTTTGCAAGGTATGGAAAAACATTGTTCAATAGTTGGCAGGGGAAATTGATATCTCTTCAGATATTTATTTACATCCTTTGGGTTGATGCATGCATGCCGCTTTCCAGGCTGTTTCACTGCTACCATGCTGCTTATCCATTTCGTAGCAATTATCATTTTCATGAGTATTCCCTTCTTCTCTATCCTGTTTGTTTCTTTCACTTGTGGAACATGGGTGGCCAGCATTTATTGCCCATCCCTAGCTGCCTTTGAGAAGATGGTTGTGAGCTGTCTTCTTGAACCATTCCAGTCCATGTGCTGTAGGTAGACCCACAATGCCCTTGGGAGGCAATTCCAGGGTTTTGACCCAGTGACAGTGAAAGAACAGTGATATATTTCCATGTCAGAATGGTGATTGGCTTGGAAGGGAGCTTGCAGGTGATGGTGTTCCCATATGTCTATGTCCTTGCCCTTCTAGTTGGAAGTGGTCATGAGTTTGGAAGGTGCTGTCTAAGGATTTATCTTGTCTTTCAGGCTGGGCTTAGGGCAACTGAAAATTTCATCAGCAGATGCTGAATTGATCTTTAAGATCATATATCCTAAATGATCCCATAACCATGTAAACACACTGTTATTCTGGATTAGTGGTGCTGGAAGAGCACAGCAGTTCAGGCAGCATCCAAGATGCTTCGAAATCGACGTTTCGGGCAAAAGCCCTTCATCAGGAATAAAGGCAGTGAGCCTGGAGCGTGGAGAGATAAGCTAGAGGAGGGTGGGGGTGGGGAGAAAGTAGCATAGAGTACAATGGGTGAGTGGGGGAGGGGATGAAGGTGATAGGTCAGGGAGGAGAGGGTGGAGTGGATAGGTGGAAAAGGAGATAGGCAGGTAGGACAAGTCCGGACAAGTCATGGGGACAGTGCTGAGCTGGAAGTTTAGAACTAGGGTGAGGTGGGGGAAGGGGAAATGAGGAAACTGTTGAAGTCCACATTGATGCCCTGGGGTTGAAGTGTTCTGAGACGGAAGATGAGGCATTCTTCCTCCAGGCATCTGGTGGTGAGGGAGCGGCGGTGAAGGAGGCCCAGGACCTCCATGTCCTTGGCAGAGTGGGAGGGGGAGTTGAAATGTTGGGCCACGGGGCGGTGTGGTTGATTGGTGCGGGTGTCCCGGAGATGTTCCCTAAAGCGCTCTGCTAGGAGGCGCCCAGTCTCCCCAATGTACAGGAGACCGCAACGGGAGCAACGGATACAATAAATGATATTAGTGGATGTGCAAGTAAAACTTTGATGAATGTGGAAGGCTCCTTTAGGGCCTTGGATAGAGGTGAGGGAGGAGGTATGGGCGCAGGTTTTACAGTTCCTGCGGTGGCAGGGGAAAGTGCCAGGATGGGAGGGTGGGTTGTCGGGGGGCGTGGACCTGACCAGATAGTCACGGAGGGAACGGTCTTTGCAGAAGGTGGAAAGGGGTGGGGAGGGAAATATATCCCTGGTGGTGGGGTCTGTTTGGAGGTGGCGGAAATGTCGGCAGATGTTGGTTTATGCGAAGGTTGGTAGGGTGGAAGGTGAGCACCAGGGGCATTCTGTCCTTGTTACGGTTGGAGGGGTGGGGTCTGAGGGCGGAGGTGCGGGATGTGGACGAGATGCGCTGGAGAGCATCTTTAACCACATGGGAAGGGAAATTGCGGTCTCTAAAGAAGGAGGCCATCTGGTGTGTTCTGTGGTGGAACTGGTCCTCCTGGGAGCAGATCCGGCGGAGGCGGAGGAATTGGGAATACGGGATGGCACTGTTATATCAGTACTCCTCTAGAATCTGTTGCATGGTCAATGGTTTAGTGTGCTGTTACATGTTGAAATCTCTTTTGACACCTTGAGAGTTACCGATCTAATCTTTAAACTTAATCCAGTTGAGATAAGTTTACTTGCTATCTATGATCTAGATCTCCACATCTTCAATCCTGTTTTAGAATTGTACTCAAAGTGTAATCTGTTCCTCAACACAATTTTTGTGCCATCAACCTTACTTTCGAGGGCTTGATTCTTGAATCAGCATGTTGATGAACTGCATACAAAACTGTGAAAGTCATGATGTTTGCGATGCACCGATGTCAATCTGACAATTTAGATTTTTTTAATCAACCTGCTCAGAGATATTATTGTATATTCTCCTTTTGTGATCATCATTCCAATAGTCAAAAACTATGTATCACCTTATCAGCCTGACTGAACCAACCTGCTAGACAAAAGTGAGAACGGCAGATGCTGGACAGCAGAGTCGAGAGAGTGGTGCTGGAAAAGCACAGCAGGTCAGGCAGCATCCGAGGAGCTGACGAATGGCTTTTGTCCAAAACATCGATTCTCCTGCTCCTTGGTTGCTGCCTGACCTCCTGAAACAAACTGCTATACAGAGTAAACTGATTTGTCAATATCTTTCACTAATACTTCTCCAGTAGTTATCTGGACTTATTTTGTCATGTTTCCTTTCAGCTATACACTAGTGTGCAAAATTATTCAGTTCTTAGGAGTGAAGAAACAATTTTCCCAATTTTGGTCATGCCTTCATCTCTCTTGTGTGAAGCACTATGCAACATTTGCATCCTGCCCTTTGTTTGTTTTTGTTCTGTCCGTTGGGGCTGGAGGATCAATCAGCATAATGCACTGTTTGATCTGTTCTGCCATGAGCATGCTCCAGCTGTTTATTCACAACCTCAGCACTTCAGCACCCCAATTGTTTTCCTGATAGTGAGCTTTGTCTCACTCAGTAGACATGCTCTCAATGTAGGATCTCCTGATGGAGGGCTTTTGCCCGAAGCATTGATTTTCCTTCTCCTCGGATGCTGCCTGACCTGCTGTGCTTTTCCAGCACCACTTAATCTAGACTCTGATTTCCAGCATCTGCAGTCCTCACTTTTGCCTGGTGGGATCTCTTGTGCCTACTGCAACTCAATCCTTAATTAGGTCATTTTTAATTGTACAAATTCACAGGAGCGTGTGCGCTAAGCTAATGACATCATATATTAGTCACTCGGCTCTGTTTATATCTTGAGCTATAATATTGGACATGTAGCATTCATAAATTACATTCACTTAGAATTCAAAGCATGCCGTCAAATCTTTCAAAATTTCTGTGTTCTGTTTTCTTCTGCTGTTCTTCAGAAAGGTTTGAGATGGAATACAATTTGAAACCATCTCTTTCCAAAAGTGATGAGCATAGTGATGCTGAACTCTGCTGGTTTGTTAAACAATCTGTTGTGATTACATAATTTGCAAATGCTCATGAAAAAGCTGTCAATTTTGGCTGGAGCTGGGAGTGGAAAAGCTGCATCCACTTTTTGTTAGCCGTGCTTCAGCCATGCCCAAGGTGACGAGTTGCCTACAAGACAACAGTTATCGTGACTGGCACAATACAAGAGGCCAAACCACAGCTGGAATAAGCCCAGCAGCAGTGGTCTGCCACCCTGAAGTCACCCTGAATTAGTGAGTTAAAGACCTCACTTTGTGGGAAGTGGGAACGTTGAACACAGGACTTCCAAATGACAACCTTAATTCTGGCTGAAGCAGGAAGGAAACATGTTATGGATGAGTCATCAGCCTGTCTGATTAAATGTTCCACCCTGCTTCCAAGCATCGCATCTCTGGAAGTCACATATTTTACCCTTGATACGAACACTGAACCTACAACCTGTATGGTCTTGTTATGATGATTATCAACAAATTCTGGCTAACATCTAGATTACATGTACAAGTATTAAACAGTGTCTGAAATTGCTATGGTACGTGCAGATCTGCAGAAATGTTGGCCCCGCCTGCTGTGTAAAGAAGGAAATGACTGTTTTTGTATTTAATTAATGGTCTCAAGGGACCATTTCTTCTATTAAAAAATTCAGGGTTAAAAAGAAGTCAATGACCTAAATAAACTAAACCCCGGAAATAAATCGTATTAGGACCCTAAGCAATCATCGACATTAAAGGAAATCTATCAACGTCCGCAATGTCTTAATTGATCACAAGGTGTTTTTTTTATGGCTGTAGTTCTATTTAAAATAATACCAATTGATGGATTAAAAAAAAACAATGGTTCATGTAGCTTTTAATTCATTCCACATGCCACTTCAATTCTTTTCCAAATTTCAGCTAATTGCGGTCACTATTACAAATTCTACTTTAAAAGCAATTTTGTTGAAATGGAAGTAATTTGTATCACTGCACTTTCAATGATATTGACACAATAAATGTTTTACTATTTTTAAGAATTGCTAAAATTAAAACAAAGGAGATTTAAAACAGGTTAATCTCAGCCACTTTTAAGGTCTGAGTAAATGTGAGAACAATAAGGCAATCAGGAAGACCCCAACATTCACTTATTAGTTAACATTGTGTTAGGTTATCTCATAATGAGCAACAGGAAAGAAACAACGATGGGGTTCTAAGCCCCTGGGTACGGGATCAGAAATAATTCAGATTTGGTTTAAGCCCTGATTGCAAGTGTGTTGGGTTAGATTTGAATTGAGGACAGGATGGAATTGAACTGTGATGGCCATGAAAAACCTGCTGATACTCATTGTGCTCATAAATGAAAGAAGGATATTTGAGTGAGGTACCACATAATGATGAATCATTCCCAGCTTGAGCTGGAGCATTCAAGAAAGAGTGGGGAAAAACTATGTGGAAAAGGTTTTTTAAAAGTTCACAATGTAGCAGACAAGCCATCTGCTCTGATATAAACTTGACAGCATCCAACATACAGTTGAGTTTGTTATTTTTGGAAGTAAGCCTGTCCTGGTATTGCCAGGCCAATTTTTAATGAAATGTATTCCACTCAGTTTTTACTTTTAACCCTTGCTCAGTTCAGCTGCTAATTAGAAGCTTTGTCCCCTCACTTTGAGGACTTGACTTCAGACCCAATGGAAATTCTGAAATGGAGTCCTCCTTTCTCAATTAAGTGTAAGTGTCCTTTGAAGCAAAATCTTGAGCACTGTCAATGGTTATAAACTTCAAATCCAACATACCACACAGATTTCAACACTACAACAACAGGGTAACAAATAAAGGGTTTTCTCCAGCAGTACCTTGATTTGAAAGACAATGAAATAGGCTTCTGTCTGCACGGGCAGATTGTGCCATCTGTCAGTGTGTAGTGTTATTTTGATGTCCAACAAGGATGTATTTGAGAAAATCTCCCATCAGAAGCTGAAGTCTCTGTTAGACGCATGAAGAATGGAAAAGCTGCAGGAGTTGATGAGATTCCAGTGGAGAGTTTCAAACTGGCAGGAGCAGAGCTCAGCCATCATCTCCATCAACTGTTCATGCAAATCTGGGACAAAGAAATCCCTGCCAATCTCAGGGATGCTGCCATTACCACCGTCTTCAAGAAAAGAAACAAAGCGAACTGTGGGAAATCTCCCTACTCTCCATCGCCAGGAAGATCATCACCTGAATCTTTGTTCAGCACCTTCTCCCAATCATGGAAGAAATCCTTCCTGAAAGCTAGTGCAGCTTTCAACCTAACTATGGAGCTATGGACATGCTCCTCACTGCTGGACACTCCAAAAGAAATGCCAAGAATAGCACCAACCATGCTGTTTGGCCTTCATTGATCTGACCAAGGCTTTTGATTCAGAAAATTGTGAAGTATTATAGAAGAGCCTGTCAAAGGCTGATTGTCAAGTGAAAATTCATCAATATCTTCCATCCGTCATTGACAAGATATCAGCAATGATTCTCACATATGGTAATATGATAGAATAATTTGAGGACAGGACAGAGGTCAAGCAGGGATGTATGATCACCCCCACACTTTTCTCCATCTTCAATGTCACCAGTCTTCATCTTGTTAAGAACAAACTTCCCAATGGTGTGGACATTGTCTACAAGTTCAATGGAAAGCATTTCAATCTTAATTGGTTGAAATCCAAAAAGAAAACACCACCGACTTCATTTGTGAACCTTCACTATGCAATGGCAATGTCATCTCTGCTCTTGCAAAAAAGAAGCTTCAAGTCTCACTTAATGCCTTTGTTGAATCATACTGAAGAATTAGTCTCAGCTTCAAGCTCAAGAAGACTCAAATCTTTTAGCAATCGATGCCAAGTTCTGGTCCATCCCTCCATTAAGACTAATGGAGAAATCCTCCCAATCGTGGAACATTTCACTTACCTAGGAAGCTCTCTTCTAAGGCTGGCATCAATGCTGATATTTAACATTGCATCCAATCACCGAGCACTAAGGATAATAATCTACAACTGAAGATCTAAAATTTGAATTTAGGTTGTTGTTAGAAGCAACAAGTATATGTAGATCTTTATTAACCACAAAATGGCTCTTCAATTTAAAATAACACAACAAAATGGCTGCAAGTAATGATTTGACTCTGTGAATTTGAACTGATGCTTTGCTAAGTTGATTGTATTTAGAGATAAGACAAAACAATGGAGTTTTCATAAAATGAATCATAAGACAGTGATTTGGTATTCAAACTAAGCTTGAACTGCTACTATGACATGACAATTTATGTAATTAAGACCCCTTTCCCAGGGAATATCATTGGATTAGCCTGCTGTCTATCATGTCACCTTATTACATTTGATTGGTCTTTTCTTGTAATTAAGGCTGTACTGTCTCTTAAAAAACATATAAATAATGTGTAATTTTCAAATGTAATGGCGCCATTTCTCCACGGAACACAGAAGCTTTTAACCTCCGTGTTGCTGGACAAATCTGCATCAGGCTGCCTTAATTTATTAAACTGGTAACCTTGCTTCAAGCAGACTGTACTCCTAGTGATTCTTTTAACCAATCTCAAACCAAGAGGCCCCTTTGGAGGGGTCTAGATCTTCACAACAACAGTGACACCCGTGCTGATGCTAAGACCCTTAGGTATAAGGCAGTCATCTTCTAACTTTCCTATATGGCTCCAAAACTTGGACTATATATATAGGCACCACCTCAAAATACTTGAGAGGTACCACCAACATCGTTTGAGATGGATTCTCCACATTAGCTGGCAGAATAAGCTTACTAATATCCACGTCCTTGAAGCAGCCAACAAGACCAGTTTCAAGGCCATAATCATCCCAAACCAATACCGCTGGGCCAGCCACGTGTTTAGAATGCCTGACTTTCGACAACCAAAGAAAAATCTTCTTTGCCCAGCTCAAGAAAGGCACTCTAATGAGAGTAAAAAGTACAAAGCCTCTCTGAAGGCTTCCCTCAAGAATTGCAACATAGACTTCAGTGCATGGGAGACCCTCACTCTGAAGAAACTGACTTGGAGGAAATTCTGATATGAAGGAACATAATTCTTTGAGAACACATGGTGCTTAGAGAAAGTACAGAAAAGAACATGGAGAAAGAATTGACAGTGATCTCAAGGCTAAGGACCAATTCCATCTCCCAGAAATGTCTGTCATATGTGTGGTCAGAGATGTGGCTGTTGGATCAGGGTCATTAGCCACACAAGGACTTACTAAACCTATGACCAACAACATGCAATTTCCTAGGTGGACAATCTTGTTCATTAACAAGTGATTACTGACAATAACGAGTGCTGATTTGAAATCCAACCAGCTTTAATGGGCTTTGTTAGTCCATGTCACCCCTTCTCCTAAGCCCACACATTTCTACATGTAACATAAGAGCAGCAATATTCTTCTAAGATTCAATGGCATCACTCATTGCACCCATGCACTCTGAGCTTTACTTCAATGGGAGATCACTTAATAACAATGCCTAGGGCATTGAACTATCACAGTTCAAATATGTGGATTAATTTGGAAGCATTGACATGGATTTGGAAAGGGAAAATTGTGTTCAATTAATTTGCTCGTGGTTTTTAAAGAGATAACAAAGTGGGTTGATGAGGGGAAGGCTATTGATGTGATGAACTTTGTGAAGATGCTGTCACTTTTAAAGGTAATTTTGTCCTTTTTTTAAAGAGAGGTTGTAAAGGCCGAAGTGCCGAAGGGAGATTGCCTAAGTCTAACAATCAGAGGAGGCTTTTATATTTTATTAAAACAGTTGTACAATGGAAAGGGAGTGGCTAGTTCTTCCAGATCAGGCTTTCTCGCTTTCTTTTAACTGTAGCAGCAGAAGCTGTTTTGGTTCCCAAAAACATTGCAAGCCTCAGTAAGTAATTTTTAAGTGTGACTTTCTCTGAAATCTCCTTTGATGTTGTTCCCTTCTGGATTGGAAACCTGCCTATAAGCATCTGTGTTTGGATTTATCTTTTTGCCAAGGGGTGTGTTTGTGGGATGTTGCTATACTTGAACAGTTAATTAGTAATAGATACTGTATCTATTGTTCTGTTAAGTTTTCCAATAGTTAAATTATTCTAAAGACCTCTTTCTTTTGTTTGCACTTTAACTATAGTGTTTAAATAATTTGTTTTTCTTGATGTCGAGTAGTTTGGATAGTTGCATCACATCTGGAACACACACTTCATATCTACTTTTAAAATAAGAAAAAGTTAGGGTCAAGGATACTTTCTTAAAATATTTTGAGGGGGTCTGGTCTGATCCATAATGACATAGCCTTCCAAAGGCATTCAATACAGAACCACACAACAGACCTGTAAAGAAAGTAATAGGTCATAGAGTCATAGTCATAGAGATGTACAGCATGGAAACAGAGCCTTCAGTCCAACCCATCCATGCCAACCAGATATCCCAACCCAATGTAGTCCCACATGCCAGCACCCGGCCATATCCCTCCAAACCCTTCCTATTCATAATTTCTTAAGTGATAAGAAATTGGGAAGTATTGATGACAAAAGAGACTGGGATTTTTTTGTTCATGAGTCACAAAAACAAGCACCAAACACTTAGGAAACCAAATGGTATGTTGCCTTTCATCACAACAGGATTTGAGTATAGGTGTAAGAGTGTTTTGTTTCAACTGCACATAGCCTTGATGAAAACAGACCTGGGGTATTAGGACAGTTTTAACCTCCTTTGGTATCTACTTACCATACAGGCAGTAAATCAGATTCACCAATTAGATCTTGAAACACAAGGGGCAGAAGCAAAAAGACACAACATTGGCTGAGGGATGGAAAGGAAAGAGAAATAATCAGAGGATGTTCTTTAGACTGGAGGATGATTTGGAGTGGTGTTTCCAAGGGGCTACTTGTTGATAATATATATGAATGATCTAGATTTTGGTGTGCAGAAGCAATATCAAAGCTTGGCAAATGGCACAAAATTTGGAAGAATTGTATACAGTACAATGTAGTCTTTCAAAAAGACATTGACAAGTTGGTGGCATGGTTGGATAGGTGTCAGATGAGGTTCAATGCGAAGAAGTGCAAGGTGATGCACTTAATACAAGGAACATACAGAGATAGTATAGGTTGTGATGGTTCAGGCAAGACTCCCTCAAAATATTTTAAGAAGACAGCCCAAACCCTAACTTTTTCTTATTTAAAGACAAACATAAAATGTCTGCTCCTGATGCAATGTGACTGGTCGAACGACTCAATGTTAAGCAAAACCTAATTTTTTTAAAAACTGCAGTTAAAATACAACCAAAAAAAGAGGAAATTAGAATAACCTAACTATTGGAAACTTGACAGAATGATAGATACAGTAACTATCACTAATTAACTGCTTCAATACAGTAACATCCCATAAACACGCCCCTTTGCAAAAAGGCAAATTCAGACACAGATTCTCACATGCTGTTCTCCAATCCAAGAGGAAAAAACATTAAGAGAAAAATCAGAGAGAATGGCAGCCAGGAGACATTCACCTGAAGCTTTCAACTCTTTTGAGACCTCAATAGCTTCTTCTTAAAGCTAAACTTAAAAACAATAAAAAACTAAAAAGCCTGGTCTTTAAATATTTTGAGGGGGTCTGGTCTGATCCATAATGACATTAAAAGATAAATTTCTAAGAGATAGCTCGTCATCTCTGCCTTACAACCTCTCTTCAAACATAAAGGACAAAGAAAGCCACATCATCATCATCAGGTGTGCAGGAATATACAGGTAAAGGTGTGCAGCAATACAGATCTAGGTGGATATATACATTAATCATTGAAGATAACAGATAACAAACAGAGGCAATAGTTAATAAAGCGTTCAGGTCATTCTGCTATAATACAAAAATTGCGTTCCTCTGCAACCTTGCTCTATAGAAAATTGTGCTTTGAAAAACTGCTATAGAAAATTGGTATACCTGTTCAGCAGAAAGTTTGTGTTATGCAAACTGTATCCACAATCATCAATCACATTCTAGCCAATTCACTTTGACAAAATACACGTTATACTAAAATGACCTGTACAATATTTCTGGACTTCATAAATATTGCGTTGGGTATAAGAACTGAGAAGTTTATACAATTTTATTTTACATGAAGTTATAAACGATATGGGTTAGACTTCAACTGAAGTATTTTGAGCAACTCTGGCACCATACTACGGGAAGGACATAAATACATTGGAGAGTGCAGAAAAAATTAACGAGAGTGGTTTCAGAGGCGAGACATTTCAGTTCTGAGGAAAGGTTAGAGAAGTTGGGACTGTTTTCCATGGAGAAGAGTAGGCTGAGAGGTGGTTTGATAATGTTTTCAAACTTCTAAGAGGGTTGGCCAAAGTAGATTGTGAAAAACTGTTCAACTATTCATCAATGGATCAAAAGAAGAAAATACGAGAAGAAAAAAAACGTTTTTGACACTGTAAGAGGTTCAGGTCTGGAATATTCTATCTCCAAGTGTTGTGGAGGTGGATTCAGGGAGGCATTATAGAGGCCATTGGATGATTACTAAAACAGAAAAAGGACTAGGTAAAGGCAGGAGACTGGGATAAAGTGAACAGCTCAAAGTATCAATGCTTCAGTTTCCTTCAGCACCATAACAATACTGAGGCTGTGCTTCTCTGAACTTGCTCCTTGACAATTAAAGTGATTGCAGTCCTCATTTATTTTTATAGCTCCAGATTGATCTAGCTGCCACAATTTATTTCTATGACATTATCCAGGATGTTATTGGGTCAAAGATCCACCAATTGATAGGTATCATCGTTTACAGGCCAGCCAAATGTATCTATACTGCAGCATCAACCCAGGCAGCACAGCCCAGAGCCAGAGATTTCTGCAGGATAATGAAAGCAAAATACTATAGATGCAGTTTGAAGAAAAGTCCTCAACATGGGATGTTAATTCTGTTTCTCTACTCACAGCTGCTGCCTGTCCTAGAATCATAAAATCAAACAGTACAAAAGAGGTCATTCAATTCATCAAGTCTGCAACAGCAAAACAACTCTAAACCTGCACTAATTCCACTTCCAGCACATGGCCTTGAATGTCATGACATTTCAGGTGATCATCCAAGTCCATGTAAAAAGTTGTTAGGATTTTCACCTCAACTACCCTCCTGGATGGTGCATTCCAGATTCCCACAAACTTCTAGGTAAAAATATTGTCCTTAAATTTCCACACTGTAGGGAAACTAATCTAATCTAATCTTAAATCCTCCTCCCTTTCCAAACGAGAAAATTAGGAAATTCTCAGCAGGTCTGGCAGCATCTTTAAGGAGAGAAAAGAGCTGACGTTTTGAGTCTAACTGACCCTTTGTCAAAGCTTTTATCCTCCTCCCTTTCACCTGAAAATGATGCCCTCTTATTACCTACCTTTCAATTCAAGAAAATAACTGCTTTCTGTCCACTCTGTCCCTGCCCTCATAATCGTATACACTTCAATCAGATCCATCCTCAGCTTTCTCTGCTCTAAAAAAGCACAACCCGAGCTTATCCAGGCGCTCTTCATAGTTAAAATGCGCTAACCCAGGCAGCATCTGGTGAATCTCATCTGCACCCCCTCCAGTGCAATTATATCCTTCCTATAGTGAGGTGACCAGAACTGCATACAGTATTCCAGCTGTGGCCTAACCAAAGTTTTGTGCACCTCCAGCGTAACTCCCTGGTCTTACAATCTTTACCATGTCCTGTTTGCCTTCTTAACTACCCTATTAACATACTCTGCTGCCTTCAGGGATAAGCCAAGATCCACTATTCCTTTGAGCTTCCTCATGTCCTGCCATTCATTGAGTGCTCCATTTCCTTTTCTTGGCTGATATTGTCCAAATGTTGTTGAGTATTTCCAGCATTTTCTGTTTGCAATTTTATATGATTGCTAGATTTTTCAGGAAGTAGTACACATAACCTTGTAGGCACCAACCAATTGAAGGATATGAATACGTTCCCTCAACAATATCTTCGAATCCCACAATAGTACTGCCTAGGAGGACAAGAGCATCAGATGCCTGGGAACACCATCATCTGCAACTTCCCCTTCAGGCCACACAACATAGTGACTTGGAATTATATCGCTGTAATTTCACTACCACAGGATCAAACTCCTGGAACTACCTCCCTAATCACAATGTGAGTACATTGACAGGTGGATTGCAACAGTTCACAATGCTTCAGTACTATTTTCCCAAGAGCAATGAAGTAAACGCTAACCAGCCAGTGATGCCCACAGTTTATGAAAGAATGTCAAAAAGACACCATCCACAACTTCTCAGGCTTGGAAAACATTCATAATAGGGTTTACAAACGGAAAGTATCATCCACAGCACACATTTTTTTTAGATTAGATTACTTTACAGTGTGGAAACAGGCCCTTCGGCCCAACAAGTCCACACCAACCCGCCGAAGCGCACCCACCCAGACCCATTCCCCTACATTTACCCCTGCACCTAACACTACAGGCAATTTAGCGTGGCCAATTCACCTAACCTGCACACTTTTGGAGTGTGGGAGGAAACCGGAGCACCCAGAGGAAACCCACGCAGACACGGGGAGAATGTGCAAACTCCACACAGTCAGTCGCCTGAGGCGGGAATTGAACCCGGGTCTCCGGCGCTGTGAGGCAGCAGTGCTAACCACTGTGCCACCGTGCCGCCCACATGTGCCAGATATTCACCTTCACCAAAGATGATGCAAGCGTTTCATTTTGATATTCAATGATGCTACCATCACTGATCAACACACCAGGGCTCAATGTATATGACACCTATATCCCATGAACAAACAAATAAAACAAAGAAGAATGGGGTTCCAGTCCAACTGGGCTGTTTTACAAATCATGTCACATTTTGGCACACCACTGCAAGGGATATCATAAAACAGATCTTGCAGGATGGCCTCATTAACTGATCAACTCTAATGGCAAAACTTTACCCTTGCCTTCTTCCGTGGAAAACATGGCACCAAAAAAGATTGGTTTGTTTCAGCAGAACGGCACCCAACAAGTTTCAGCTGTATGAAGAGCACATATGATGGTGTATTTCCTGATCTGCTGTATTGTTCATAAATTAACAACTGGCAAGACAAGTTTCCAATGTACTTCAAAACGATATGCCTTTTATTGCAAAATATCAGGGTGGAAGGTTATGTACATAGGGATGGTGTGGTCATTGTATTTGTTTGTGTGAAGTCAAATATGTGTGAATGCAATGGGAAGAAGATGTTCCGGGGTTGAACAAGACAAGTGGCATGAATATTTTGAAGATGCAGTAATTCTACTTCCACTTTTAGATGCTAGGGGATTTGGTAGCACCCAGGATAGAGAAAGAGAACTGAGGGAGATTGCAGTGAGATGCCACCCTTGTCTGTCACTTTGAGTAGTCACAAGTAGGTGCCGGAAGACTGGAGGTTGGCTAACATGGTGCCACTGTTTAAGAAGGGTGGTAAGGACAAGCCAGGGAACTACAGACCAGTGAGCCTGACGTCGGCGGTGGGCAAGTTGTTGGAGGTAATCCTGAGGGACAGGATGTACATATATTTGGAAAGGCAAGGACTGATTAGGATAGTCAACATGGCTTTGTGCATGGGAAATCATATTCTCACAAAAGTGATTGAGTTTTTTGAGGTAGTAACAAAGAGGATTGGAGGGCAGAGCAGTAGATGTGATCTATATGGACATCAGTAAGGCGTTCGACAAGGTTCCCGTGGGAGACTAGTTAGCAAGGTTAGATCTCATGGAATACAGGGAGAACTAGCCATTTGGATACAGAACTGGCTCAAAGGTAGAAGACAGACGGTGGTGGTGGAGGGTTGTTTTTCAGACTGGAGGCCTGTGACCAGTGGAGTGCCACAAGGATCAGTGCTGGATCCTCTACTTTGTGTCATTTACATAAATGATTTGGATGTGAGCATAAGAGGTACAGTTAGTAAGTTTGTAGATGACACCAAAATTGGAGGTGTAGTGGACAGAGATGATTGTTACCTCAGATTACAACAGGAACTTGACCAGATGGGCCAATGGGCTGAGACGTGGCAGATGGAGTTTAATTCAGATAAATGCGAGGTGCCGCATTTTGGGAAAGCAAATCTTAGCAGGACTTACACACTTAATGGTAAGGTCCTAGGGACTGTTGCTGAACAAAGAGACCTTGGAGTGTAGGTTCATTGCTCCTTGAAAACGGAGTCACAGGTAGATAGGATAGTGAAGAAGGCGTTTGGTATGCTTTCCTTTATTGGTCAGAGTATTGAGTACAGGAGTTGGGAGGTCATGTTGCAGCTGTAGAGGACATTGGTTAGGCCACTGTTGGAATATTGCATGCAAGTCTGGTCTCCTTCCTATTTGAAAGATGTTGTGAAACTTGAAAGGATTCAGAAAAGATTTACAAGGATGTTGCCAGGGTTGGAGGATTTGAGCTACAAGGAGAGGCTGAACAGGCTGGGGCTGTTTTTCCTGGATCGTCGGAGGCTGAGGGGTGACCTTATAGAGGTTGACAAAATTATGAGGGGCATGGATAGGGTAAATAGGCAAAGTCTTTTCCCTGAGGTCAGGGAGTCCAGAGCTAGAGAGCATAGGTTTAGGGTGAGAGGGGAAAAATATAAAAGAGATCTACGGGGCAACCTTTTCACACAGAGGGTGGTACGTATATGGAATCAGCTGCCAGAGGAAGTGGTGGAGGCTGGTACAATTGCAACATTTAAGAAGCATTTGGATGGGTATATGAATAGGAAGGGTTTGGAGGGATATGGGCCAGGTGCTGGCATGTGGGACTAGATTGGGTTGGGATACCTGGTTGTCATAGACAGGTTGGACCGAAGGGTCTGTTTCCATGCTGTACATCTCTATGACTCTATGACTCTATGTCTTTCTGCACTGTTGATCAGTCCTGGCTATGAAGGACTTTGGAATCAATGCTCACATCAGCTCCCCACAAGCAGAATGACCAATAGTGGTGCCAAGTATCATGAAAGAAAGATTTGGGACTGTAAGGTTCCTGACTTGTAGCTCAAAGAAAAGTCTGATCATCTTCGTTTGAGAAGCCATTTGGACTTGCTCTGCCTGCTGCACTGGGATGGTACTGCACAGGCACACCTTAATGACCATGATGAAGCCACAATGGATCATAGCTGTGAGTAAGATTCTGTCAAGTGAATTCGTGAAAATTGCCAATGAAACCATTTGTTTTTTTGTAACTTTATTCCTGTTGGCCAAATGTCCAAACATTTTAAAGATACACACCATTGTTGCACAGATGTTTCCAAAGGATGTCGGCAACTTTTTATAAATGCAAGTTACATCAAAATACTGCATTTAACTGTTCCTGGCCCATAAAAAATTTCAGCAGACAGGCTCAATGCTCAACACTGCTCAGAGCAAAGGCTTTGACTTATTGCTTGTAGATGTTGAACAGTGCCAAAACAAAGCAAAAGTAGCTATTACTTCCTGGCATGTGTTGCTCATTGGAAGGAGCTTCAATCTTCAAACTAAAATGCTTTAAAATTCTGTTTACAATTTATACTTAGAACAAAATGTCTACAACAGAAAGAAATCTGGTCTCTTAGGACCAGAAACACCTCTTCCTATAGCCTGATAGCAGAGTCTCAAGTTTAATACATCCTGTCATGTCCATGAATGGTTTATTTTCTAAGCTTGCAACAGAAGGAAATACAAAAACTGTGTTTAATAGAACAATGCCTTAAGATACATATAACAAAGTGAGCATGAGTATACACAATCCAGGCTATGATTGTGGATTACTTTTTACAGTATCTTATTCAGCAATGCAAAAATCTGAACGTGTATCAAAAATATAATTGTAAACTGTTGACAAGGTCTTCAGCAACTGATCTCTGCATGTTGGCTCACTTTCTGGAGCTAAAATACCCCAATGTTAATTTCTTACTTCAGATAAACAGATTTTTCATTCAGCTTTATAAATTTTTAGAAGCTTAAGAGGAGAAAATCAAGAAAAATTGGCAATCCCGATGTTACCTAATGAGTCGTGTACATAGACGTTGGGTAATTAGGATCACACATACTGTGACTTTTTTTTATTCACTTTATCTTGGGCAATGTTTATTGCCCATCCCTAATTGCCCAGAAGGCAGTTACAAGTCCAAAAGGCAAATGTCCCAAACTGCCTAGAGGACATTTAAACAGTCATTGCTGTGGGTCTGGAGTCACATGTAGGCCACACCAGGTAAGGTAGCAGATTTCCTTCCCTAAAGGACATTAGTGAACCAATTGGGCTTTTCCTGACAATCGACAATGGTTTTATGATAATCACTTGACCTTAATTCCAGACTCTATTTATTGAATTAAAATGCTGACATCTGCCATGGTAGGAATTGAACTCAGACTCCTGGAATATTAGCTGAGCTTCTGGATTAATAGTCAAGTAATAATACCTCAAGGCCATTGCATTCCAATGAATGTCTCCTTATGTGATTTTTTTGTTTCATCAAAACCCAGTGGGCAGAATCCTTCAGGGGACTGAGTGATGTGTGCTTTGGTGAGATTTGTGGCAGGAGCAGGCGAGAAACCCATGGAGGCCTATCTCAACATCGGGAACAACTCAGGGCATCTTTTCTGCATCTGTCAAGCAGGGAAGCAAGTTTCTTGCTCGGCAGCAGTGAGTTACGAATTAAAGGGGAGTATCACTTGTTAAAACACATTGGTAACAGCCCAACTCACTTCATTAGTATTCAGCTTCTTATTTTACCAAACGTGCTGAACAAGCTAACCATCAAGGGTTCTCCACATGGAAGTCACAGCGGGTACTTGGCAGCCTCATCTCACTCCTTACTCAAAAGGACCTTCATGTTGGACCTCGGCACTAACATCTCAGAGCATGCTCTGCAAGCTCCAGCTAAATACATGCCAAATCTGTAGATATTGGCATCTGATATGAACCAGTCTCTAAGAACCCTCATGATATATTTTCAATCCACTTACAGGATGCTTCTGTACTTCAATGCTGTCCTTGGGCTGCATTGGCAACCCTCACTGCAATGGTGCAGCAAAGACACTGTGCTCCCAGGGACAGATACCCAGTTCATGGACTGAGCCAGGCCACATCTCCAGACTGTTTACATAGTGCTCACTCATTCTGAGCCTACTTGGATGTTCACAGCATTCCTAACTTGCATTGACTTACCTTGAATTTTTCCACTTTAGCCCTTCAGCCAGAGGTAACAGGCTCCTTTAACTTCCATCCTGCCTTGAAATTTAGCACAGAGACAAAGCCAGGAAGCTTCTCATGTTGTTAGCAGTTTTCCATCAAGTCAAGGGAGAAACCCTTTGCTCAGGGGGCCTCAGGACTGTAAGTCAAGATGCTGTCCACATGAAGATTGAGGAACTGAACATTAGAAAGGTGCCATCTCTCCTTGACAGTTTCAGACCTATTGAAGGCTATTTTCCTCTAGAACTGAGAGAGAGGCAGATATTAAAAGAGATGAAAGTGCGTTGCAGAGCCATTACTTTTGATTCAGATCCAGGGTGAGTAGGTAGTGCAGAGGGCATGCAGGGTTAGTCGTGTCAGGTGTTGAGGTAGGTGGCAGCAAGTAAGGAAAAATGTTACAAATAGTAGTGAGAGTGTCAAGTGTGAGCCTTGGTGAAGGTGGGTACTGTAGCAGAGATAGAGTGAGTGTGAGGTATCAGAGATAACATAGTGACAGTTACATAGGCAGAATAGTGAGGGTCATTGGCCTTCTTCCTACATTGCTGGTTATTCCTCCAGACAACTGAGACTTGACTGATATAGCTGGCAACCTCAGACTAGGCCGATATGGTTTAGCATCATGGCCTCCACTGCTGGCCCTGGTGGAAGAGAATGTCCATTTCTGCACCACCATTCCCACATTTCCCTTGTCTACTATATCTGCGGTAAATGTGTAAAACCATGCAGGGCCTCTCCACACGCATTTCCAAGGCCCCTCCCCCAAGTCCCTCCTCCCTCCCTTTTTTCTTATTTGCTGGACACTCTTTCCTCATTCCCGAAGAAGGGCTTATGCCCGAAACGTCGATTCTCCTGTTCCTTGGATGCTGTCTGACCTGCTGCGCTTTTCCAGCAACACATTTTCAGCTTCTTCATAGTCTACTACATCACCAATTTTGGTGTTTTCCACAAACTTACTAACCATACCTCCTATATTCTCATCCAAATCATTTATATACAAATGACAAACAACAGTGATACCAGTCTCTCGGCAGCTATCCACTGAGTGGCATGTGGGAAGATGGAAACAGAATTGGAGGCTCACCAAAAGGGTCAGGTAGGTAGTTACTGAGAAGAGTTTGTTAAGATACAATGAGAAATGTCGCTGGGCCACATAGCCAGAAAACCTCCAAAAACAACTTAACTCAACTCACACTTAACCCAGAAAAGTAACGCCCAGCCAAATGTTTCAGGTCATGCCTGATCAAAATGGCAACCTAGTGGAACAAAAGGAAGGATGGCCAATAGGAGCAGTACTTAATGGGCCAGCTACAATCTGTCCAAACTATACTTACAAAGTGCTTTATAACAGGAATTATGAGGAGCAGAAATGCTCTTTCTGGATCCATAAAAAGCTTCCTGCCTATTACTAGAATTTCCATGAGATCTTAGCTCTAATCAAACTCAACAAGGTAGGCAGAGACGATGCTCTCCCACCAGAGTGAAAAATTGGGGATGGGGAGTAACCATAGAATTGCTAACTGTTTACAAAGTAAGAACTATGGCAGTTTTGATTAAGAATAGTGAAGGAATGGCAACATAATCCAAGTCAGAATAGTGTGTGACTTGGAGATGGTGGTGGTGTTCCCATGCAGATAATGCCCTTGTCAAAGTCATGGAGTTTGCAGGATTGGGTGTGCAGTCACGAGAGTCTGAATGAGTTGCTGCAGTATGTATCTGGATGGTACACACTGTGTATCGGTGGTGGAGGGAATGAATGTTGAAAGTAGTGGATGGGGTGCTGCTTTGGCTGCTTTGTTCTAGGCGTCATCAAGCTTCTTGTATATTGTTGGAGCTACATCCATCCAGGCAAGTGGAGTGTATTCTGTCACACCCCTGAACTTATGCTTTGTAAATGGAGTATAGGCACTAGATGCATTACTCGTGCCAGAATCCCGAGCTGTTCACATGCTCACTTTATTCATAAGGGGAAAGTGAGGACTGCAGATGCTGGAGATCAGAGCTGAAAATGTGTTGCTGGAAAAGCACAGCAGGTCAGGCAGCATCCAAGGAGCAGGAGAATCGACGTTTCTGGCATTCCTGAAGAAGGGCTCATGCCCGAAACATTGATTCTCCTGCTCCTTGGATGCTGCCTGACCTGCTGCGCTTTTCCAGCAACACATTTTCAGCACTTTATTCATAAGGCTGGTTGAGTTCTGTTTTTACTCCTGGTAACCCTCAAGATATTGATAATAGAAGATTCAGCAATGGTAATGCCAAAGGCACATATTAAGATTCTTACTTGTTGGAAATGATCATTACCTGGCACTTGTTTTTTATTGTTCATTCACAGAATGAGGGCATCACTGTTTGCACCAGCATTTATTACCCATCCTTAATTGTCCAGTGGGCAAGTTACAGTCTGCTGTGGGTCTAGAATGACTTATAGGCCAGACAAGGTAAGGATGGTAGTTTCCTTCGCTAAATGACATTAGTGAAACAGATGGGTTTTTCCAATAATCGACATGGTTTCATAGTCATCATTAGACCCTTAATTCCAGATTTTAATTGAATTCAAACTTCACCATCTGCCATGATGAGATTCAAATCGGGGTTCCTAAAACATTGGCTGGGTCTCTGGATTAACAGTCCGCGAGGCCATTGCCTTCTCCATGAATGTTTCTTGCTACTCATCAGTCCAAGCCTGGATATTGTTCATTTCTTGCTGCATATGGACTTGGACTGTTCCAATGTCTGAGAAGTGGCAAATGGTGCTGAATGTAATGCAATCATCTGTGACCATCCACATTCCTGACCTTACAATGAAGGGAATGTCATTGATGAAATAACCTAAGATGGTTGAGCCTAGGTCACTATCCTGAGGAACACCTCCAAAGGTGTCCTGGCACTAAAGTGATTAACCTTTAAAAGCCAAAGCCAACTTCCTTTGTGCTAGGTCTGACTGCATCGAGTGGAAAACCTTCCTCCTGATTTACATTGACTCCAATTCTGCTTATGTTCCTTGATTCAAACTATGTCAAATGCTGCATTGATATAAATGTTGAAATTTTACTTTGACAGGCACAGAAAATGGCGCATGTCTAATGGAGTTGAGCTTCACGTTCAAGCCAAGTGCTAAATGCCACAGGTCCTACATCATCTCCAGGAGGGATTACTGCCTTCTAATGCAATGCTTCAGTCAGGAATTGAGTACCCTTGGTCAGTAATACAGATTTGCCAATGGCTTTCTAACATATGCTATGATTTCCCTGAATGTTTTGTTCCTTTTCATTCTCTTCTTTATCTGCCTAGCAGCAGTAATGTTAAATCCTGAGGGAAGCCCCATTACCTCCTCATTGAGCAGTTCATGATAGAGAAGGGAAATCTCAAAACACAAAATGAATGTTAAGTCTGTCATCAAGGTTCTTTTGGAAGTATGTTACAGTACTTCCAGTGATTAGTCTGATGGAAAGTTATGATAATTACAGTGCACTCTTTAGGGTCTCCTCAAATCCCATTTCATTTGTCAGCTACTGCCTAGCACAACTGAATATTATACCACATTCTTCATGATGGGAAGAGCATAGAAAACAACCAAAAGGGACTGGATATCTTATGTGACAGTAGTCTCTAAGTAGAATAGCATGTGACTGGCAGTATTTGCGTGGGTGCATCTAGTTTCCAACCTGACTTCACAAGGGAAATGTGAACTGAGATCAGAAATATGATGCAAAATGGACCCATTTCAATCTCCAGTTGCCCACGCATGCTCCAAAACAGAAAAGAAAATAAGAAAATCAGTATTGATGCCTTCAGAAGAGGAAAGGGGAAGCCTGCAATAAATGATCAATGCAAGAAGTTAAAGGAACCCATTAAACAATAGCTTCTGGATCCAAATTGCCAAGTGATGAGTTAGCACTCATTCCTAACTGGAACTACCTTCACAACAACATTGACCTGTATCATCAACTTGTATTATTAAAACTCCCTTAATGCAATTAAATGCCTGCCCACATTCATCAATCTAAATATATAGGAACAAAAAAACAGCACCTTCACCTCATCTCTGGCTATCATCACAAGTGCAATTTTCACCAAATACTTTGTTTATTTTTTAATTTGTTCATGGGACATGGGCATTGATGGGTTGGCCAGAATGTATTGCCTACCACTAATTGCCCAGGATGTTGATGGCTTTATAGGCAATTTCAGTAGGCAGTTAAAAATCAATCACACTGCTATAGGTCTGGAGTCACATTTGACCAGATAAGGACATTGGTGAACCAGATGGGATTTTAAAACAATTAACAGTCGTTTTATGGCTGCCATTAGGCCAGTTATTTTAATTCCAGATTTTTAAAAATTGAATTCAAACTTCATCAGCTGCAATGTTGGGATTCAAACCTATGTTTCTGGATTAATAGCCCATTGATATTACCAGTATACCACCATATCTCCCCAGTTTGAAACATAAAGACCCTCCAAGGTGGCTGAGATGAGAACAGGATCAATATTCTCCAGTGCTTAGAAGAATGAGCAGCAATTATATTGAAACATGAACATTTCTGAAACAGCTTATATAGCAGATCCTGAGAAATCATTTCCACTTGTTAAGGAATGTAAAACATGGGGATGTAATCTCAGGATAAGGGAGCAACTATTTAAGGTTATAATCTTTGTTTTATCTGCTCAAGAGAGTTGTGGAATCTGCATCATTGGCTATGTTTTAAACTACGACAGAGAAATTTTTGATCCATCGGGAAATCTTGAGAAATGGGGAGCAGGAGGAAAAGTGGCATTGAAGCTCAAGAACATCCATGGTCCTATTGAATGGAGGTGCAGGCTGGCTGGGCGAATTCTGCTCATTTACCTTGTGTCCTTATGCTCGTAAGAGTTATGTATGTTTTTATCTGAACAGTCTATGAATCTTTGACTTGCATTTAATAAAGTTACTGCATAATTATATTTTATGGAACTCACTACCTTTAATAACCCCAGTGTCACAATGCATATAGTAAGGTATGTATTTTTCCAAATATACCCAGTTTTGAGTATCTTCCAGTGACTACAGCAAAGGTAAGGTGACTGTGTTGATATTAAACCTCAGCCGTTCTGTAGTATAATATATGATTCTCATAGGCACATGAAACAACACACGTAATTGTGACAACATAACACCATTAAAACATTCCACTTTTCTAATAAAGTCAGGTTTGATTTTCAGTTTACATTGTGTACATGCGCGTTAGGTAGGGGCTTGTCCATTGATCATTCATGAGGTTGAAAGGGAGACCTGTAGGCATAGCCGGAGCATCACTGATTAAAAAAAGGTTGGGGTGGGGGGAGGTCAAGGCTAAAATGGGAAAGTAGAGGCACGTGTAGAGGTGGGGACAAGGACAGGTTGGAATCTCCAGGTACGTGGGACGTGTAGGCAGAGCAGCATCAGAGGGCATGGTAGACCACAACAGGGCAGGGCATGGCCATGGTAGTGACCACCACTGTGGCCTCCACAGGGGAATGTACAGGACCAGGTTGAGACCATTAAACTTTAGTGGCAGTGCTCGGGGGCAGGGAGGAACACTGGAGGCAAAATTTAATATGTTAGGTCTCCACATGGATGGAAAAGTTGTGTTCAGTGTGGAAATGGGCTGTCAGGGCAGTACAGGTAAAAGGGACATGGAGGGGGTGTATCTAGTGACAAGGTACTGCTGGTGTCCACCATGAGCTGAGTTTCCTGTCATCACTTGCTGTTCTCTCGATATGAAATATAACAGAAAATGGCTGGAACAATGCCCAGGATGGGTGCAGTCAGTGACAGTTTGATGGGGGGAAGCGTAGGATCCACATCTGATGGACATTAGGATGTTGAAGGCACAAATACATGATACAGGAATTTGCAAACTACAGCTGCATTTAATTATCATTTATTTCATTGTCCATTTGTTACGCACGCAGATTGAAGGTGCTTAGGCTTCAAATGCTGGTCAAAGGCAACTTACATTACACCATCTGAGATTACAAACAGAACACTGACATCTCAATGATGCTGAGGTTAGCAGCAAGTACTTCAAAAGAGACCAATGTTGACCAAAGAAGAACCATTATTTGTGCAACTTGAAAGGGAGCTGTGGAGGTGTGCGTACAATTGTCCCATCATCTGTCATGCAAGTTCAATAATGATTTGTACTGAGTTCAATGAAAAGTTGTCGGGTGGATGTAGGTCTGCAATAGGAAGGGGTTTAAAGCACAACAGGCAAACTCTCTTGATGTCGTGTATTGATCTCACATGCTGAGGCCAAAGCTGGAGACGGGTTCCTTGTTTCCATGATGCAGCATTCCTCACTATCTTGGGTCTATGCCACCCTTACCTGCAGGGTATGCTGGCCCCTGTGGCTGCCTACCTGACCAGATGCAAAAGGACGAGTGCCAATGACAAACCCAGGAGCAGTAGCAGGGCCACCACAGAGGCTAAGAATCACCCAGCTCAGGGAGAGGTCACTGCCGCGGGGACCCTCACATTTGTGGGGTCCACCGAAGGATCAGAGTTTTCTGACCCTGATACTATTTCCTGGGGATGGGCATGATGCAGTGTTGATGCAGGCTGTGTTTGTCCCAGGACACAGATGGGACATTGCCAAATGCTGGAGGAGGACCTGAGGGCTGCAGGAGAGAGAGGCCATCCTCTCCCAGTGGCTGTCACTCTGACCCCTTCCAGGAAGCGATGGGGACCTGTGTGGAAACTCTCCGCCGTACAAGTTGAAAAGGGTGGCACTGGAAAAGTACAGCAGGTCAGGCAGCATCCAAGGAGCAGGAGAATCGATGTTTCAGGCATGAGCCCTTCTTAATCCTTTCTCCTAATCCAGTATAGTCTAAAGAGAGTGTGCCACATCATCGTGGCATGCTGCACTCTGTACAGTTGGAGCTGGCAATGGGGCGACATTCTGGATGCTGAGGAACTGAGAGAACAGAAGCAATCTTCTGAGGAGTAGGGGAAGGATATTGGTTGAGGAGGAAGCTGTCTTTGTCTATCGCAAACTCAGTTTCATTGGGCAGTACAAACCAGACAGGACCTGACTGATACGCGGTTCCAGTAGATGCAGCTCTGGGTGCAGCAGACCATCATGAAATGAAGAATAGTCGTGGGTCATAGAGTCATAGAGATATACAGCACAGAAGCTGTACAGCACAATGTCCAACCCATCCAAGCCGACCAGATATCCCAACCCAATCTAGTCCCACCTGCCACACCCGGCCCAAATCCCTCCAAACCCTTGCTATTCATATACCCATCCAAATGCCTTTTAAATGTTGCAATTGTACCAGCCTCCACCACTTCGTCTGGCAGCTCATTCCATACATGTACCACCCTCTGCATGAAAAAGTTGTCTCTTAGGTCTATTTTATATCTTTCCCCTCTCACCCTAAACCTATGCCCTCTAGTTCTGGACTCCCCGCCCACAGGGAAAAGTCTTTGCCTATTTGCCCTGTCCATGTCACTCATAATTTTGTCAACCTCTATAAGGTCACCCCTCAGCCTCCAACGATCCAGGGAAAACAGCCCCAGCCTGTTCAGCCTCTCCCTGTAGCTCAAATCCTCCAACCCTGGCAACATCCTTGTAAATCTTTTCTGAATCCTTTCAAGTTTCACAACATCTTTCCAATAGGAAGGAGACCAGACTTGCATGCAATATTCCAACAGTGGCCTAACCAATGTCCTGTACAGCCGCAACATGACCTCCCAACTCCTGTACTCAATACTCTGACCAATAAAGGAAAGCATACCAAACGCCTTCTTCACTATCCTATCTACCTGTGACTCCGTTTTCAAGGAGCAATGAACCTGCACTCCAAGGTCTCTTTGTTCAGCAACACTCCCTAGGACCTTACCATTAAGTGTATAAGTCCTGTTAAGATTTGCTTTCCCAAAATGCAGCACCTCACATTTGTCTGAATTAAACTCCATCTGCCATTTCTCAGCCCATTGACCCATCTAGTCAAGTTCCTGTTGTAATCTGAGGTAACCTTCTTCGCTGTTCACGACACCTCCAATTTTGGTGTCACCTGCAAACTTACTAATTGTACCTCTTATGCTCACATCCAAATCATTTATTAGAGGATGCAGCACCGATCCTTGTGGCACTCCACTGGTCACAGGCCTCCAGTCTGAAAAACAAACCTCCACCATCACCCACTGTCTTCTACCTTTGAGCCAAAGGTATTCAAATGGCTAGTTCTCCCTGTATTCTGTGAGATCTAACATTGCTAACCAGTCTCCCATGGGGAACCTTGTCAATCACATCTACTGCTCTACCCTCATCAATCCTCTTTGTTATTTCTTCAAAAAACTCAATCATGTTTGTGAGACATAATTTCCCACGCACAAAGCCATGTTGACTATCCTAATCAGTCCTTGCCTTTCCAAATACATGTACATCCTGTCCCTCAGGATTCCCTCCACCAACTTGCCCACCATCGATGTCAGGTTCACAGGTCTATAGTTCCCTGGCTTGTCCTTACTACCCTTCTTAAACAGTGGCACCATGTTAGCCAACCTCCAGTCTTCCGGCTGTGGCTATCGATGATACAAATATCTCAGCAAGAGGCCCAGCAATCACTTCCCTAGCTTCCCACAGAGTTCTCGGATACACCGGATCAGGTCCTGGGGGATCTATCCACTTTTATGCGTTTCAAGATATCCAGAACTTCCTCCTCTGTAATATGGACATTTTTCAAGATGTCAACATCCATTTCCCTACATTCTATATCTTCCATGTCCTTTTCCAAAGTGAATACTGATGCAAAATATTCATTTAGTATCTCTCCCATTTTCTGCGGCTCCACACAAAGGCCACCTTGCTGATCTTTGAGGGGCCCTATTCTCTCCCTAGTTACCCTTTTGTCATTAATGCATTTGTAAAAACCCTTTGGATTCTCCTTAATTCTATTTGCCAAAGCTATCTCATGTCCCCTTTTTGTCCTCCTGATTTCCCTCATAAGTATACTCTTACAGCCTTTATACTCTTCTAAGGATTCACTCAATCTATCCTGTCTATGCCTGGCATATGCATCCTCGTTTTCTCAACCAAACTCTCAATTACTTTAGTCATCCAGCATTCCCTATACTTACCAGCCTTTCCTTTCACTCTGACAGGAATATACTTTCTCTAGATTCTCATTATCTCATTTCTGAAGGCTTCCCATTTTCTAGCCATCCCTTTACCTGCGAACATTTGCCTCCAATCACCATTTGAAAGTTTTTGCTTAATACGGTCAAAATTGGCCTTTCTCCAATTTACAACTTCAACTTTTAGGTCTGATCTATCCTTTTTCATCTCTATTTTAAATCTAATAGAATTATAGTTGCTGGCCCCAAAGTGCTACCCCACTAACACCTCAGTCAGCTGCCCTGCCTTATTTCCCAAGAGTAGGTCTTGCACCTTCTCTAATAATATCCACATACTGAATCAGAAAATTGTCTTGTATGCACTTAACAAATTCCTCTCCATCTAAACCCTTAACACTATGGCAGTCCCAGTCTATGTTTGGAAAGTTAAAATCCCCTACCATAACCAACCTACCATCATGCCAGTATTCGGTTAGCATTGTGGGGATGAGTTATTCATTTTGTTTGTGTTTGATTTTGCCGCCTGTGAATAAAATTTCATGTTTGGAATTGTTCAATTGTTTGCCTTTATGTGATGTTCCCATACTAGACAATGACAAGATGTGTGTCCAGTGGATAATGGGGACAGATTAGCAGCGACCTGGAGAGGATGTTTAGATTGGGTGTAGCTGAGGACAGATAAACTGTGTGGCCTGGTGGTTAAACAGTGACTAGGGTGAGACAATGGAGTTGTACATGTGAGGGAGTGCCAGCCATGCCAGTTATGTGCCATGAGCAATGTGAATTGGTGGCTGCTGTGCCATTAAGTTGGCAATGAGGGACAATGTCAGACTGCACTTGTCCAGCGCACAGAGGCCTTTCAAAAATGGTAACTGATATCAGTCTTTCAGCAGATCTCTGCTGAGTAGCAAGTTACTCTGGAACAGCATGTGATAAGATGAAGATGAAATCAGACATGGGGGACACCATGGGGGCCGAATAGTTAGTTCATGAGGTGAATGAGGCCTCACAGCAACAATTCCTCTAAAAAGCCTCAGCACTACTTGTACTAATCAAAGGGAGATTCAGCCCCTGTATAATGATGCAACGAAGAATGTAGTGTCCCTTGCCAGGAAGCCAGGGTTCAAGTCCCTGTGAAATAATATCTCTGAACAGGTTGATTAGCTAAATAAAAATCTAATCTGATTTATTTGCTTAATTGGTGAAATGGGTAATTTGGTGGTGGGTTATATTAGGAAAGAACAGTCGATGTTATTGTTTTGGGATTGTTTCCCTCATATTATCTGTGTGTTATAGCTCAATTAGGTTCTATCATGATTGGTTTGGATATAGGTTGGAGTAATGTTTTCTTTGATCATTTTGTTTTATATTTAACACAATAAAAATCTCATGTTAAACAATATGTCTTCTTCCTTCTTCTAAACAGTCCTTTTGTTCTTCCCCGTGCTTATTATTTATTGTACTGAAAATTAAGCATTAACCCATTCATCTACAGCTGCATAACAGAGTCATATGGAGAAAAATGTTCTTCAGGCACAGAAAGAGCTATTATGGAGATGACCAGTAGGTGACTTTTCAGAAAAGTGACTCAGGTCATTAAATTAAATTGTGGGCTGAAGTCAATCAATGTGCTGTGACAAAATTTGGTAAACTATATGCCAAAATGGTGCAACTACACTACAGGACTTACTGATATTAAGTAAACTGATGATGAAAAAATATAAGATGAGCAGAAAGGGAAGTAATACAAGTCTAACAATTCATCATTTAAATACTGACAAAATCAATAGAAAATGTTGGCGATTGTGCATAGAATTACTGATTTGTGCTATTCATATATATGTAATCTGCAAAAATGGAGTAGGCAGTCTTTCTCTCTTCATCCTTT
Source organism: Chiloscyllium plagiosum (assembly GCF_037043375.1). Classification (NCBI taxonomy): domain Eukaryota; kingdom Metazoa; phylum Chordata; class Chondrichthyes; order Orectolobiformes; family Hemiscylliidae; genus Chiloscyllium; species Chiloscyllium plagiosum. The sequence continues at coordinate 31,454,549 of NW_028270149.1, read as the reverse complement.
CTATACCTACTCAACATATGCTTTAGAACACTTAGGCAAACTCAATAAACAACCCTATTTGAGTGCTTTGTAAAATAATACCCAAATTGGTATCAAAATTAGGATTATTGTCCTGGTTTAAATATATCACTATTTCACAAAAATCTTTTAAATCAAATTATAGAATATTTGTAAAAAAAAGTATTAATGCCAGTATTGGAAATTCATCTATTCATTATTTTAAAGGTGTAAAACATTTTCTTATGGTATTGCAGTGTAATTTTGCATCAAGTCATCAATGCCAAAGGTAGCTCAACATTGCATTCTTGTGGATACTTGGGATACTGCATGTACCTTGCAGTAAAATAATAGGATGGCCAAATATCCAGTCTCTGAATCATCAGAAACAGGATGTATGAATGAATTTGCACATTGGGACCCTGTGAGAGTCCGTCCACATTGATCTCTCTGAGTACTGTCCACAAAGTTTCAACTTTTAAAGGGTAATTTCCCTGCTGAATGCAGTGGAGGCTGGGACGCTAAATGTCTTCAAGGCAGAAATTGATAAATTCTTGATGTCACAAGGAATTAAGGACTACGGGGAGAATGCGGGTAAGTGGAGTTGAAATGCTCATCAGCCATGATTGAATGGCGGAGTGGACTCGATGGGCCGAATGGCCTTACTTCCGTTCCTATGTCTTATGGTCTTATGCTTCCTGCGAATATCTCAGAATCTGAATTAGATTTAAAGACTTCAGACAGTTCTAACGTGTGTACCCTGGTAGTTACCCAGGAAATGTTAGACACAATGAAACACTAGGGCTGAACTTTCCCAACCTCTGACATAATGTGGGCAATAATGAGTCAACTGAAAAAACATAGGAAGATCAAGAAAATGAAACTTTCGACATTAAGAAAAATAAGTCTGATTTTCCACCTAAGGTGGCAAGAGTTTTGTGATTGAGCAGTGAGAAACCCATTCCTATTCTTTGACACTTCACTATGACATACTCTTGTTTCATTATATGTAAATTGCTATTCTCCCACGCAATACAGAGAAAGTCAGAGTTTATTCCTCCAGACATCCATCTTGGCAGCAGTCTCAACATTTCAGGGAACACTCCAGGATAGCGATTGCTTGTACCTCCCATCCACAGACACTGGAAGCAAACATGCATTAGCCTCCCAACATTCTCATGGTACATTTCCAACTCACTTACAATATAGTTCTCCACTTCATGCTGCACTTCGGAGTCCACCGTCACCTTCCATTGTGCTGCTGTTGCCAGGGCACTTTGTGTACTGGGATTGGGACCTATCTCATGCATGGGAGCAAAATGTATCTCAGCACTCTTCGCAAGCTCTCTTTGCAGTCTCTCACTTTACAACTATTTGGATAATCACAGCATCTCTGCTTTTCCATGTCTTGCCTTTATGGACTGTAATACATCTTTCAAAACTTGCAGGCTCACTGTAAATCTGTCTTGCCTTGCCTTTTAGTACAGACAAAACACCAGGTGGCTTTTCTTCATTTTTGTGATCAATCAAGGTAGTGGACGTATTGTTATACTTCATGTTGCCACATCAACATCACACCCACAGCATGTGTCAACAACTTACACAGCAAACATTCTGCGTGTGCATCAAAATCTATGGGGAGATGACCTCAGTCAGGAGGAACTGTCATCACAGTTCCAGTCAAGGGCAGCATCCATTGGGTTTGAACATAGTCAGTCAGTACTTGGGCATCTTGGGTCAGGGATTCCATATCATTGAATCCGGGGAGTGGGACACAGTCAGTACTGAAGGTCCAAGGAAAATAGCCTGCAGCTTAGCAGCAAGTTAGCCAGGAATATGCAGAGAGATCAATCAGAGCTCTGGTCACTGTGTCAGTCGAGGATGTACTTCTAAGAGCATCATGGACCTGGACCATTGTCAGTCCAAGGGCTCTACTCACTGAAAGTCAAGGAGAATTATCAGAAGCCACTGCTGTGGAGAAGTCAACTATAGGGTTTGGAGACAGCATACTAGGAAGCAGAAGGGACAATATTCGTGATGTAGGCAGTTCTATACATAAAGGTGGGAGAAAGGCCATTATGACACAGTGCTAATATCCCACCCTCTCAGCCAGTGGGCATGGGATCAAGTCCCACCTGCTCCAGGGGTTTACCGTAATATTTCTGTGCATTAATGATTAAAGATATCTAAGACTGGGTAGGTACTAACATATATAAGATAAAAACAATGACTGCAGGTGCTGTAAACCAGATTCTGGATTAGTGGTGCTGGAAGAGCACAGCAGTTCAGGCAGCATCCGAGGAGCAGTAAAATCGAGGTTTCAGGCAAAAGCCCTTCATCAGGAATAAAGGCAGAGAGCCTGAAGGGTGGAGAGATAAGTGAGAGGAGGGTGGGAGTGGGGAGAAAGTAGCATAGAGTACAATAGGTGAGTGGGGGAGAGGATGAAGGTGATAGGTTGGGGGCGGGGGAGGGTGGAGTGGATAGGTGGAAAAGAAGATAGGCAGATAGGACAAGTCATGGAGACAGTGCTGAGCTTGAAGTTTGGAACTGGGATGAGGTGGGTGAAGGGGAAATGAGGAAACTGTTGAAGTCCACATTGATGCCCTGGAGTTGAAGTCTTCCGAGGCGGAAGATGAGGCGTTCTTCCTCCAGGCATCTGGTGGTGAGGGAGCGGCGGTGAAGGAGGCCCAGGACCTTCATGTCCTCGGCAGAGTGCAAGTGGGAGTTGAAATGTTGGGCCACAGAGCGATGTGGTTGATTGATGCAGGTGTCCCAAAGAGGAGGGTGTTACAGACTGTACACACATCACATTGAGAGAGCTGTATAACAATGTGTGGTGAACATCATCAATATACAAGTCATCTGTGAAGTACCACATCTTAGTTGTCTGTCCACGTCTTTTGGGAACTGTCATGATGCCCATATACTTGAGAATTCTCATGATCGTGCTTTGATTCAAGGTCCAAGTGTCTTACAAAAGGATGGTTACTGGAGGACAAGTGCTATCCTCTGTACCCACAACTGATGATTTCTTATGCAGCCTTCTGACTGAGGACAAGTGTACATGCAATACAGTCTATTCTTCCACCAGGAACATCATGAAGAAAATAAAAGGCCTCTTGAGGACAAAATTCTGATTTTTGGATCAGTCTGGGGCTTCCTTGCAGCACATTTCAGACACCAAGTCCAGGCCAAAGAAGGATATGACATACTGAAGAGCTAATAGAGAGTAGCAGCAATATTGTGAGGAAGAAAATGAGAACTTTAAGCAAAAGGAACAATACCTTCTGCATGAAAGAGCACTCCATCCGAAGATGCAATAAGCAGACAGGATTTCATTCTCATGGATACAAGCTGGGAGAAGTGGCCATTCCTTCACGGCAATTGAGTTGCTGCACAAATGACAAGCAGTCACCGTTTACCACCCCTTTGGGTTTTCTTTCTTCACTTTTCCTGTTGTTCAATAAAGACCACATTTTCAACTTTTTAAAGACAAAATGCACAAAGTTATCAAATATGTAACTTGCCCCACAGATTAATTACAATTTCACCAGTTAGTTCCTGAAAAGGTGGTGGCGAAAAGAGGGGGAACAGCAATGGTTTCCAATCACCAAAGTCCCATATTTCAAGTTATCTTCAATGCCACTCAATTGGGTAGGATATCCACCACAGTGATAGGGAGAGCCATAAAATTAAACAAGTGAACATTCATGGTGGACAGATTTTAAGTTAATTCCGTGCACTAGCTATTTTATAGAGAAGAGTCTAAAAAGCTACTGAGAGGACTTATTTGACTCTCTTTAATCCTGCCTTCTGGCATTGTTAATGCAACCGTGAAAAACAACTTATCAAATATACAACAATACCCATGTAGACACCAGTGTCATCTTCAAACTTGATAACTTTAAGTAAAGTTTCAGGTCTGAGTGGAGATTAAGGATATTTTATGGTATGGCCCTATCAGAAGCTCCATAATCATCATAGTTTAAAAACAATGTGGAGGTTATGGGAAAATGGTAGGGGATTGGTGTTATGTTGAAATGCTCAGGGAGCTGATGTAAACACAATGGGTCAAATGGCCTCCTTCTGCATCATAACAATCCTTCAATTATACTGTTGTTGCACTGCTGTATCATCCAGAGAGTCATAACAATGGATGACAGCTAGAATATACATCCAAAACCAGAAGCGGATCATATTTCTGTAAGAATTCCACATCAATCAGCAATAGCCATCACAAAGTAGCAGGAGAGTCTTGCAGCTGAGTGTTGTATGGTCCCACTGCATTAATATTCATGGTGTTATGTGTTCACTATGCAAGAACCAAATACACCTTCAGAAACGTTAGCCTGTGCACACACTCCTTTATTGCATTTCTTTCATCAACCAATACCTTATGTAAAACATTCCAAAAATAGTCTGTATGTAAACATGGCTGTTTTTATCTCCTTAATGGTGGTGTATATTTCTGGGCCTTGTGTTTCCTCTCAGCGCGGCAGTTAGTGAAGTAAATAGCTGCTGAGTGTCTTTGGAAGTCACTGTGATTTTAACTTGACCTCCCCTGATCATAAGAAGCAAAATAAAAAGGATTTAGCTTCTTAAGTACAGCAGCTCTTATCCTGAACCTTTGTGTGTTTTATTGGTTTACGGTCTTAAAATACTTTCACTGCAATTCCCTCTAAAGTTCAGTAAAGCCATCCTTGAAATGAACATCAAGCAAATTCTCTAAAGTTACCAAACATATCAACAATGATCACCCAAGTGCCAATGACCCATGGACCAGATGCTGTCGTGTTCGGTACCCAGCCTATGCTGAATTGGTTGATCTCAGTTAAAAGAGTATTAATTGTCCTTGAACAAGTTCCATTATTAACATAAGTCATGTGTTTGAATTTTGTTGCTCTTTTCTGTGCTTTGAACTTCATAAGTAGAAGTGTTTTGTACAAATTTGGGGAATTTATGCTGAATTTGTATAAAGCTCTGACTACGGCACCACATAGAATATTGTATTCAATTCTAGTCACTATCCTTCAGGATGGATATGAGATTTCTTGATAGAATGCAGAAGAGATTGACTAGAGTGATAGAGAATTTACTAGGGATGAGGGATTTACCAGAGGGATGTGGATTTATCAGAGATTGGAATTTTAGCTACAAGACTAATTGGGAAAAGCAAGGCCTGTTCTTGTAGGGTGACAGAGATTGAGGGAGATTTAAGATTATGACAGATTTAGGTAAGAAAAGCCATTCCCATTAGTTACTCCTATGTGGACTAGTGAACTATTTGGCCAAGAGATACAGGGATGTGAGAAAGAATTTTTACACAGCAAGTGATAATGGCCTGCAACTTACTGCATACAAGGGGAGGAGAAGCAAAGATGACAAATGATTTCAAAAGGAAACTGGATAGTGTTTTAAAAAATTCTCAAGGTCAAGGACCAGGCTCGCAGGAAAGTAGTCTGACACAGAACAAACAGCCAAGAGGCGAGTCTGCTAGAATATAGTTTTATTCCCCGCAGTGTCCCCACAACCAGTCTCGTACTTACAACGGGTCTGGCTTATACTCACTCTACATGTTACCAAAACTGGGAGCCGTCAGTTCTCGTAGAGCGGTTGCCAACAACCCACGCTCGGCGGTTAAACGTAACCCCGGAGCAGACTCTACCGAACTGGAGACTTCTCCAGCTGATATACCCTTTTCCAGATATAAACATTCATGTGAACAGCAGAGCAAGGCTAAAAAACACATTCCATTCTGGTTACATACAGATAAGAAGATTCACACGGGAAGGTGTATAACAAGATTCACACGGGACTAAGCGACACCTTCCATTTTCGGTTAGATTCACACATGTATTGGGACACAATTTTAACCCTTTCACCACATTCCACTGCTTGGCCCAATACATGTGTTGCATAATGATTCACACATGTATTGGGACATAATTTTACACCACATTCCACTGCTTGACCCAATACATGTGTTACATTATGCCCATATGTATTCTTTCTAACAAGCGCCTACGTACACGCCAAATATACAAGCAAGTCAGGACATTACAGCATGTTAAAATCACCAGGACCGCTACCAGGATCGACAAGGGTGGGAACAGGAATGTCCCCGCAGTGGAGGACATACCACTCAATATGTCCCACCAATGATGAGCTGACTCCACGTCCACTACACGGGCAGCATGTACTACCTCCTGTCCATGTATAAAGGTAGACACCGTAACCTTGGTGACATTGGTTTGATGCTTTCGTAATATCTGCTTAAGCTCCTCGGATCGGTCCAATGCTCGCTTAAACCGATCCAGGGAAATGTTCCAGGGATTCCTCAGCACTTTCCACTGCACCTTGGTAAAGTGGCGAGCACTGCTATAAGTGGTCAACAAATAGGTGTGATTCTGCCAGTGCCACTGATAGACATTTGAGAGGCATCCCGAGAACGGTGCTGAGGGAAGCATAGGATGTGGATTATTGGTAGCCACACAGAGCGTGTGTGGCCCAATCTGCCACATCATGTCCCTTGGAGTCTCAACAGTCCATTCGCACAGGGCCATTCCCTTAGTCAAGCAAGGGTCCCGATACCTGTCCATCAGTAGGCAAGTTTTCCCCTGATCAGTCTGTTCACAAGCGGACAGATCATAGGTAATATTGGTATCTGGGCTAAACCACTGTCCCCTTGTCTTCAGAAAATAATATCCAGAAGATGTAATCACTGGTAATACATAATATCGACAGACCGTAACAGTGTGGGTTACATTCATGGTAACAAAGTATCCGTTACACATAGTTGCGTTACACCATGTTCGCTCTAGATGGGTTATCATCCACAATTTCTCAGATACATTCCATAGTCCCCTCCACGCCTGTACATTGGGGGATGTTACCACACGCAAAAAGCGTTCTTTCTGTATTTGAGCATGCAACATTTGAATATGACAGGCAGTCCAATTTAACTGAGCCGTAATGTTCTCAAACAGTTCCTGAGTGGCGCCCCAGACATCCAGTTCCCATTGCAGAGATCGTATCATTATTTCAGCTGTCTCTCCTTGAGTCATCATTACGGATGGCATCCACCTTCCAATAGTATGTAGTCCTTGTGAGGTGGCCTGTCCCGTGTTAGATAATTTAGTACGGGTTACCTCAGAGTCAATGGCATTCGAGATACCCATAACAGTTCCTGCGCCTCCCAGCAGGGTGTCGTACCACGCTCGTCGCCGCCTCTTGGTATGACACTCGGGTATGAGGGGCAACTGTACCCGCCAATGAACATCAGTGTGCAGTACCGCCCGGGCCATCTGTTGACAAGTTGACATAATAGGGGCCAACTGTGTTCGATGCGACCGCACGCCCCCCGTGGCTGGCCCGCCCCGCGTGGGGTTTAATAACGCCTCAGACGGGGCGTTCGTCGAGGGCAGTACCATTATTAACCACATGAATCGATGACGATTCCGAATATCGGTGGCATTGCGCAGCCACAGATCTTCCCCCCGAGCTGTGACGCTCCAATGAGTCCCCGTTGTCCCGCATGTCTGGGTGCGTCGGTCCCACAAACACGTCTTGACTTGGGCATTTACCACCAGGGTGCAATTAGGCGGTATGAACGATATGTCATATTTTTCCCCATCCCGGCGCATGTAGCACTGTGCACACGTGTACAATTGACAGTCGCTGGTGAGAGTCAGAACAACGCACTGCTGACCGGGTTCACATGTAAAATCGTCCTGCGTCCGTCGCTGGCTACTGGCCTCCCACCGCACCTCATGGCGGGCGACCGGTACCAGCGTCCAGGCCGTGATACCGATGCCCTGGAGTGGCCATCCGATCGCGAACATCGCCAATAGGAGTCGCAATCCCCATGACCACCCCATGTTTAAGGCGGAGGGTCAGCCTGCGGGTGCATAGCAATTACAACATTATTTAGGTCTCACGTAAGTAGCACTGGTTCGCCGGGATGTTTGCCCAGGTCGGGTCCCCGGGGTACATAATGGTGACCAGACTGTCCTTCCCCTGTGCTATGATTTCGGCCGGCCTGGGGGGGCCGGTCGTCTGGCGCACCCATACCTTGGCCCCCTTAGTGTCAGTAGACCCAAATCCCCCCGTCCCACGCTCAGTAACCGTAACGGGAGCTCCCATCTCTTCCACCGTTGTAAGGTTACATGGCTTAATGACCAATTGCGCTATTCTGTCCCCCTTCTGTATCACGTAAGGTTCAGCGGTGATGTTGACCAGGATCACCCCCAACTCCCCTTGGTAGTCTGCGTCAATTACGCCTGCCATCACATCAATCCCCTTTAGTGACAGTCCCGACCGCGGGAGGATATGCCCATAGGTTCCAGGGGGACAAATCAACCCTAACCCGGTCTTAATCACCGTAGGTTTCTGTTGGATCAAAGTCTGGGCAGTTAGTGCTCGTAGGTCCAGTCCAGCCGAAGCCGGCGTGGCCCTTACGGGAATATCAGCTTCCTCAGCGAACTTCCACATTTTAATAGGCTGAGTCTTTGGGGTATCACATACTCGTATCATCCTATTCAAGGGTGTTACCCCATTTCCTAATGGGCGGTTATTAATTTGTTTCACCACCCGAATTAGTTGCTTCCTCCAACCCGTTAAGTCATTGCAACCTCCTGCTTTTCGTAGTGAGGACTTCAGAAGCCCATTCATTCGTTCTATAAGTCCCGCAGCTTGTGGGTGATAGGGTACATGATAAACCCATTCCACGTGGTTATCGTGACACCACTGCTTTACCGCCCTTCCTGTGAAATGGGAGCCATTGTCACTCTGGACCTGTATGGGCAATCCATAAAATTGTTCAATCAAATCTAAACATCGCAAGGTAGCCTGTTGATTGTTGTGATGACAGGGATGGGCTACCAAAACCCCAGACATAGTGTCCACAGCTGTACATATGTGGTTACATCCTTGTGAGGAGGGTAAGGGACCCACAAAGTCCATTTGCCAGCTCTGTCCCGGACCATCCCCCCGATGGATATGTCCCATCATGTGTTGGGGCACTCCCTGCCGCTGATGTTGACACTGCTCACACTGGTTTACTGCAGTCTTAACATCATCTACCATAAGGTCTCGAGCCCAGTGCAAGGTTCCTTGCACTCCCCAGTGCCCAGCCTTAAGGTGTGCCCATCTAGCTAGGTCCACTGAGGTGCCCCTTTGCACCATCATGGTTCGGACGATACCATCCACATATCGGTTATGTAGAGCTTCCACATCATTTCGAGAGGTATGGGCATCTACGTGGGTGATGTATATGACCAGGTATTGAGCTTTCTCCCATATATCCTCCCATAACTGTTTACCCCACACTTCCCTATTCTGGATCATCCACTGATTGGCCTGCCAAGTTGGCATCCATTGTGTCATGCCGTTAACCACTGACCACGAGTCAGAGAACAAACAAACTCCCATGACCCCTGCTTGCATGACTACCATATGCACTGCCTTTAATTCTGCCCACTGACTACTTTTTCCCTCCCCTAATTCTTCTAGGGTAGTGCCTTGTTTTGGGTTAAAGGCGGCAGCTTTCCATCTACGCTGTCCCGCTTTCCATTGGGCTGACCCATCTACGAACCAAGCCGTGGCTTGTTCATCCGGGGTCAGTTCATCATACCGTTTTCCCATCTTAACGGGTGATTCCTTGTATTCAATCACCTCAAACCGCTTTTCCCCTTCCTCAGGGGCCTCCGCCACTTGCTCATGTAGGACTGACACTCCTTTCTGTCCAGTCCGCACTCTCTCCGACACATACCATTTCCATTTAATGATGCTGCTCTCTTGGGCAGTTCCTATTCGGTGGGTAGTGGGGTCACTAAGTACCCACGGAAGAATAGGGATAGCTGTTCTCATGATCACTTCATGTCCAATGGTCAGGGCTTCGGTTTCCACCAAGCCCCAGTAGCATGCTAATAACTGTTTCTCAAAGGGGGTATACCGTTCCCCTGCCGGGGGTAATTTTCGGGACCAAAATCCCAGTGGCTTACGGGTTCTTCCCTGTTTTTGCCATAAGCTCCAATTGGCATAATCCCCCTGTGCTGAGACTTGCAGTTCTACAGGTCCTGACTGTATCTTTCCCAAGGATACAGCTTGCTGTATCGCTTGCTTGGCCATTTCAAATGCAGTTTGATGGACCTCCGTCCATTCGAACGCTGCCTTTTTCCTCGTAACTCGATACAAAGGTTTTAAAATTTGTCCTAAATGGGGAATATGCTGTCTCCAGAATCCGAATAACCCAATAAATTGCTGCACGTCCTTCTGGGTGTGAGGGACGGCAAAGACCTGAATCTTATTTTTAGCTTTCGCAGTGATTTCCCTTTCCCCCTTGTTCCACACGATTCCTAAGAATTTTACCGTTTGTGAGGGACCCTGGATTTTGGCTGGGTTGATCTCCCACCCATATCCTCGCATATGTTGAACCAGTTGGTCCAGCAATTCCTGAACCTGCTTCTGACTTGTCCCCTGTATCATCATATCGTCAATATAGTGCGAGATCATCACTTCGTCAGGCACTTTAAAGGCAGCCAAGTGTTCTGCAACTATCCGGTGGCAGATAGTAGGGCTATGCAGATATCCTTGGGGCAGTCGTGTGAACGTGAATTGTCTACCCTCCCAAGTGAATGCGAACTGTTCCTGCCTATCTTCGGGAATAGGAATTGTGAAGAAGGCATTAGCCAAATCAATTACTCCGTACCACACCCCTGGATGATGTTGGATTCGTCCTATAATAGTGACGGCATCCGGGACCGCTGCCGTCAAGGCCGGAGTGTGACGGTTTAGTTGCCGATAATCTACCGTCATCCACCATGACCCATCGGCTTTATGTACGGGCCATAAGGGGTTATTCCACGCCGTGGTGCATGTCCTAAGCACTCCCGCTTCCAAATAATCCTTAATTGTGGCGGATATTTCTTTATGTCCGCCGGGAATCCTATACTGTCTAAGACTTATTACGCGATCGGCGATCGGGATGGGGAAGGGGTCCATCTTAACCTTTCCCACTAACACCGTCCTACAGCGCAAAGCCATTTTCGTGATTCCAAATTCAAACTTCCCCTGTTGGAGGTGAAGTGTTAAACCGGCCAGAATGTCCATTCCCAGGATCCATTCTCTAACCGGTGTAATGATAATTGAATAAGTTTTAATGGGCATTGTACCTATCTTTAGGGGCAATTGTACTGTTCTTCCTTCAATCAGATTACCTCCCAGCCCAACCAGCGTGACTGGGGTTCCTTTAAACTTATGGGGCGTCCCATAGATTAAGGTGGCCTCCGCCCCTGTGTCCACTAGAGCCATAACGGTTTGGACGGATTTGCGCCAATAGATAGTCAATGATACATGAGGTCGAATGTCGTCTGCTGACCATTGGCTCGTTCGTGGGCAAACCCTTGGGGCTTGGCCCGATTCCTATTGTTCCTCCCATTCATCTTCCCCAGACAGCACTGGGTAAAGACGTTTGCCTCGCCCTTCTTTGTTCTTGCCTTTCTTACTAGGTTTCCGGCCACGCCTATCCACTTTATAACACTCTCGGAGGGGAGGCCGTACCTCCTCCTCCTCCTCGTCCTCCGAGGATTCCCACCGCTGGGAAGTGGAAGTTCTACCCCTTCGAGGCTCATTAACAACCGGACCCCGTGTCTGACATTTTTGTGTTAGTAATTCCACTAGGTCTTCCATAGTGGGTCGGGACTCCGTCTCTACCCGGGACACCTTCAGTCCCTTTCGTCTGCATAAGTCTTTTAATTCCGGTGTAGGTAGGCCATCAATCTCCGATGCTGGGACCTGCGCCCGTATCAAAGCTTGCCACAAAGCACGCCGTGAGGGGCCTTGGTTACTTCCTTGATTAGGGTTTACTTTTCCCCCTGCTCGAGCCTCAGGGCGACGCCCCTCCGTGCCCCCCTGAGAAGCACGGGTTGTGGGTCCCCAATCCCCCAAACCACCCATCTCCCTCATCATACTACGGGCATCTCCTAGGGTTTCTCCCCGTCCACTCAACATTATGGTTAATAACAGTGGTTTATAATGGGGGGGGGGCAGTCTTCACTAGATGGTCTCTAGTCTGTCTACTAACATTTGTGTTATCTACCTCATCCAGCACTCCCAGCAACAGGGCATCCCGCACACACAAACGGGTTAGCCTCTGAACCCCTTCCTTAATCGTTGTCCAAGTTCCTTCCAAGGGGGGCCAATCGGACGGGAAGGGATACTGTTCGGCCACTGCCCTGGCATACATCCCAAATAGGGTCCCCATACTGCGATCTATTACCATATCCTTGGCTTGGTTGCGGTACCCCAGGTCTATGGCAGCATCCTTTGCTAATCCACCAAACTTGGGAGCATCCTGATAGTCTACCTGCACTTGTTGCCCCCCTTCCTCGAGGAGCCGAATTAGCCATAGCTCTAACGGCTCCCCAGGATTACGTCGGGTTTTCTGGGTGATAAACAGCACCTCATCGGTAGTGAAGTCTTCCGTTAATTCAGAGAATTCTGCGGGAGGCTGAGCCCGCGGTAATTCATGCATAATTGCCTCCCCTTGTTCATTCCGTATAGGGTTTCCTTTCTCATCTAACATTACCTCCCGTTGCACTGGGAGACGTCTCTGAACCTGCTTTCTCCTAACCACTGGTTTAGCTTGGAGTACGGGTGGGTCCTCTTCGTACTGATCATCTAAATCTCCCCAAATGTTCCCATCCCAATGATCGATATCCCACCGATCCCCGTTATTTAACTGGGCTACAAACGCCCGTACTTGTACCGGGTCCGGGGTTCGAGGGACCTTCCTTTTCTCTTTCCGTTTCTTAGCAGACAAATACATAATAGTTCGTCCTGCTAGTTCAGTTAATGCTGTCAATTCAGCTTTTAACTTCATAATTTCCTGCCTCAACATAGAGGCATCTCCCGAACTGAGTCCCTGCTCATGTTTCAGGAGGGCTAATTCTGCTTCAGCTTTTTGGCGCTTGTCTGACTGTTGTCTACAAGCCGCCGCACAGGCCCACATCCTCCGCTGTACCCCAGGCAATGGGTTCTTCGGCAGGACTGGGATCCTCTCAAGGGTGGACAGCAGCGACCCTGGGGTTCCTACGCCCTCGGCCTCCCAGTCCTCCGGTCGCCCCCCACCATTTCTCAAACAAACTGCCACGCCATGCCACGGCCCATGCCATCCCGGGACGGTCAGGACCTCCACAGTTTGTTCCTCTGGTTTCTTAGCCTTTTTCCAAAACATTGTTCTGTATCAAAATCTTTCCTCAGTTGCGATTGATCCTGCCGGCTACGCCAAAATGTTTTAAAAAATTCTCAAGGTCAAGGACCAGGCTCGCAGGAAAGTAGTCTGACACAGAACAAACAGCCAAGAGGCGAGTCTGCTAGAATATAGTTTTATTCCCCGCAGTGTCCCCACAACCAGTCTCGTACTTACAACGGGTCTGGCTTATACTCACTCTACATGTTACCAAAACTGGGAGCCGTCAGTTCTCGTAGAGCGGTTGCCAACAACCCACGCTCGGCGGTTAAACGTAACCCCGGAGCAGACTCTACCGAACTGGAGACTTCTCCAGCTGATATACCCTTTTCCAGATATAAACATTCATGTGAACAGCAGAGCAAGGCTAAAAAACACATTCCATTCTGGTTACATACAGATAAGAAGATTCACACGGGAAGGTGTATAACAAGATTCACACGGGACTAAGCGACACCTTCCATTTTCGGTTAGATTCACACATGTATTGGGACACAATTTTAACCCTTTCACCACAGATAGACACATAAGAAAATCTAAACTGCAGGATTCTAAGGACTGAGCAGGCAAACTACTATGAACCAGAATGGACTTGATGAACCAAATAATCTTGTGAGCCAGTTTCACTCAATAATCTCTCTGATCATTGCCTTCTCTAAATTTTCAATAACCTTTTTATTTGCTGTTACATCACACTAGTTGACGTTTTGCACATAATATTTGTCTGATTAAGCTCATTCCTTTAATTATAACATTTAAATATTACAGTTTACCATATTTTATCTCTTCTATCTTTTGTTTTGCAACATTGTAAATTATTCATTATCCATGCAGTTGTGAGTCCTCAAGATGAGTGCAGTCCAACTGAAGCAGTTGATTTCAGTGGAGGAATCATCATGAGCTATCATACCCTGATGCAGGGTCAATTGCTATATGCTCCTTTTTATGATTGCTCTTTTCTGTGGCAATCTCAAGACCAACAGTTCTTCAAATTTCTGCATTAAAGTGTAGAGATTTCAGCTCAAAATGCTTCAGTCACGTGCACTCTGTTCTCAAATTTGAAGCTAATCTGGCATGAAGTATTGTCCCACTTGCATTAATCCTTCACTGGATCTTGCACGGGTCAGACCATCTTGACTGAAAATTCCACGAGGGCTAAAATAACTGGAAACCCAGCTTCCCACATCAATATTTCATTGAGGCAATCCTAATTGGGTCAGATTGACACTTCCTGGTATAAATCTGATTTGTCTGGCAGATCCACAGTCACAGTAATGCCAGAATTGAGCGGTGGTACAAGAAGTAACTCCACAAGAAGAATGGTCACATCTTCTGGAGTTCAGGTAAGTCTGGTGGCTTCAGGTGGGTATGACAGACCCCAGCAGGAGGAGGAGTCAAGGAAGGGTTTGAGGGTCTGTGTTTTTGAGACCAGCCATGAATTGTCCAGGTTGCCAAGCAGGGAAAACTTATTGGTAAAATAGTGACATATTTGTATGGATATTCCTTTATTCCAGTCATTTAAAGTTATCACTGATATTTTTTAGATGGACAAAAACATAAATCATATCATAAATGCCTGCGTTGCAACAAAGGTCAGGTAGTCCAAGTAATTTTATAATACAGCAATGTCCTCTTGAACACAACATTTGCAGAACCCATTACAACACTAAAGAAATAGAAACTATTATACAGAAATTTTCACCAAAATTCTTTGAAGAAAGTAGAGTATTTGATAAAAGAGCACAGAACTGTTAGGATACTTATGAAAAATCCATAACTATATTGCACTTTAACCGACTAATGCTGGAGATATTTCCCTTGATCCTTTCAACAAAAAATAAATGCAATAAATGTTTTATGTTCTGTTATTATAATATGTTCAAACTCTGCAGAGCTACTTTTTCAGTTTTGGTTGGCATTGGTCATCCATTTTAATAAGAACTTTAGCTCTTTTCCTTTCTGAAAAAGCGAGCTCTGTCCAAATAAATAAGGATCAGATAAATATTATAAGAATAAGGAACATTCCAAATATCTAAACACTTGGAAAATTGGACTGAATTCCAATCACTGTGCCACAAAAAACAAATACAACTACTGGAGTTGCTGCAGAGTGAAAAAACAAAGCTGACATCAAGAGTAAAACAGAATCAAAAAGCAGCAAAGCTGAAGAAAGTGTTTCACTTTTGTGTCTTTTTCATAGACAGGATTATTTCAGCTTTCATGAATTACACCACAATTCTTCAAGCATGTCTATCCTTGAATTGAGATTTAGGTAGCTTTTAGTACCATGCCTGGGAAGTGCTCAGCAAATGCTGTTAGGTCATTTCTTTATAAATATTAGATCATTCGATGTCTTCATAAGATTTTACTTCAGTCTTTGAAACTAAATTAAAATATGGAGAAAATTTGTCAGATAAATAATGTATGGAAACAATTGAACGGGGATTGAACAGTTGTGTTTATCAATCTCCTCAAATGGATAAAATAATAAATGATTGCAAGTCTGAGAATTTTCTGCTTTTAAGATATAACCCAGTATGGGCGAGAAATTGAAGCAATGATGCATCTCATAGTGAACAAAAGTAATTGGACTTTTTAACTGCACCTTCCACTTTGCACTATATTTCCATTTCAAATTGCTGATTGATGTATTAAATTGAAATAATGAGCCAATTTCAATGCCACGTTTGGGAGCTGGTGTATGTCATTTCCAATAGACGATTTCCTTAATCAACAAATGATGTGGATAGAAAGTTACAGTGAAAATAATTTAGAGACAAATTAGATACAGATTTGACAACTAAAGTGAACAAAAGAAAGAGCGAATTAAGAGAGAGACAAGAGAGAAACAAAAATAGGAGAAATAAGAAAAGGAATTGGCCCACTTGGCCCATATCCCTCTAAAATTTTCCTATTCAGGTGCCTTGTAAATGCTGCAATTGTACCAGCCTCCACCTCCTCCTCTGGCAGCTCATTCCATACACGCACCACCCTCTGCGTGAAAAAGTTGCCCCTTAGGTCCCTTTTAATTTTATCCCATCTCAACCTAAACCTATCCCTCTAGTCCTGGACTCCCTCACCCCAGAGAAAAGACCTTCTCTATTTATACTATCCATGCCCCTCATGATTTTATAAACTTCTATAAGGTTACCCCTCAGCCTCCGACACTCTAGGGAAAATCTGTAGCTCAAATCCTCCAACCCTGGTAACATTCTTGTATATCTTTTCTGAACCATTTCAAGTTTCACAACATCCTTTCAATAGGAAGGAGACCAGAATTGCACACAATATTCCAAAACTGGCCTAACCAATGTCCTGTATAGCCGCAACATGACCTCTCAACTCCTATACTCAATGCTCTGTCCAATAAAGAAAAGCATACCAAATGCCTTCTTTACTATCCTAGCTACCTGCAACTCTACTTTCAAGGAGCTATAAACCTGCACTCAAAGATCTCTTTGTTCAGCAACACTCCCCAGGACCTTACCATTAAGTGTATAAGTCCTGTCCTGATTTGCCTTTCCGAATTGCAGCACCCCACATTTATCTAAATTAAACTCCATCTGCCACTCCTCAGCCCATTGGCCCATCTGATCAAGATCCCATTGTGCTCTGAGGTAACCTTCTTCGTTGTCTACTACACCTCCAATTTTGGTGTCATCTGCAAATTTACTAACTATACCTTTAATGTTCACATCCAAATCATTTATATTAATGACAAAAAGCAGTGGACCTAGCACCGATCCTTGTGGCACACTGCTGGTCACAGGCCTCCAGTCTGAAAAGCAACCCTCCACCACCAACTGCTGTCTTCTACCTTTGAGCCAGTTCTGTATCCAAATAACTAGTTCACCCTGTATTTAATGAGATCTAACCTTGCTAACCAGTCTACTATGAGGAACCTTGTCAAATGCCTTACTGAAGTCCATATAGATCACATCCACCACTCTGCCCTCATCAATCCTCTTTGTTATTTACACAAAAAAATCCATCAATTGTGTTTAGGAATTTGGAAAAAAGGAAAATACTGAAAATGCTGAGCAGGTCAAATAGATTGTATGGCGAGAAAAAAGAGAGTTAATTTTACAGGTCAATAACCATTTATCAAAACATAGAGAAGTTAGAAATGGGACAGTTTTGAGGCAAATACAGGCTCAGTGTCAAGACAAGAAAGGAAGGAAAGAATGAAAGAGAATGTCTGTGATGATGTGGAAGAAAGAAAGGGTATTATATGCCAAAACTGGATGTAATGGGACAAGAAAAAAAAAAGCATGATTCTCAAGACATTAATAATAGCTGGTGCCCTAAACTCATGTGAGCACAATTAAAATTTCTGAACTCAATGTTGAGAATGCGAGGCTATAAAGTATTTAAATCAAAAGGTGAGGTTACTCAAGATTCTATCGAGCTTCACTTGAATGGTTCAGGAAGCCGAGGACAGAAAGATCTGTGTAGAATTTGAGCAGAAAGGCTTAGCGTCAACCTTACGGACTGAATGAAGAGTTTCCACCAAGTGATCACCTAATCTGAATTTGGCCTCCCCACTGTAGAGTAGACTGTAATGTAAGCAGGGGATACATTACACCATAGATGTCAGCATATAAGTCAACATTTGAAACCTCAAAACGTTTTTCCAAAAATGAAGACACAAAGTATTAAAGTGAACCACTAGCATGGGTGTGAGTGGTTGCCATTTTCAAATGTCATTAGCGTCTGATACAGATTGGGCACGTCTTAATCTCACATGTATCTTCACCAAGCAGCCCATATCACCTGCTGATCCTGTGCACTCGGTTAGAAGGTACTGGTAAGTAAAATATGCTTTTGTGGGATGAAAATTTGAGGCCAAGACCACAAGTTTGGCATGCGATGGCTAAAAAAAGGTGGGCTGACTCATGTGATAGCATATACAGAAATAAAACGTTTGGGGTCAGAAGTGGGGTCGTGCTTTAAGCTGTGATTTAAAGTACTACATTAGAAGCATAAATGTAAGTCACTGCTTCACTTGGAAGGAGTATTAAAGGTCTTGGTCAGAAGGGTGAGTTAGAAAGGTAGCATGCACAAAGGACCACCCTGTCCCAATTCTGCCCCTCCAGAGAGAGGCAACACCAAACACACCTTTCCCTTCTCTGCAATTGCAGTGTTTGAAAGGAACTATTCCCTGCACAACATCCTGATCCACTCTTCAATCCTTCAAACATCAGTTCTGCTTCTTATAACCACTATCTTCTGGTATGAGGAAATGCACCATTCCTTTACATCTCCTCCTTCTGTGTCACTGATTATAACATGTTGATGAGATTCCACTCTTCAAATTTTGGGATTAGATTGGGTTGGGATATCTGCTCAGCATGGACAGGATGGACCGAAGAGTCTGGTTCCATGCTGTACATCTCTATGACTCTGTTTGAAAAGAACAAAGCAGACCACGTTCTGTACAATGGCCACAAGAGGGAAGGAGCTGCTACATACGAAGGTAAATGCTTTCCTTGTACTGCATGTGGGCCAGTTGGGGTAATTGTCCTCCATCCTCTGGGAGACCAAGAAAGTCTTTCCTTTATGAAGCCTTTCCCTCCCTATGATCTCTTTCTCCCGTGCTCACTTTTCCCCTCAATCTCCTTCATCCTCTCTGCTACCTTCTGAGATATCCAATACCTTCATTAGCACACAGTGATTTCTCTAATTATCGAGGAGCGTCCCTTATTGTCTCTGACTGCAATCCAGATTTTCCAACCTGTCAACTGATCAATTCTTCAATCTGACTGAGTGCCACATGAGATGGAAGGAAAATCATTGCTAATGAGATCCTGTTGTTAAATTTAGAAGGATTTTTACATTCTCAGGTCTCTCCTCAGCAAATACAAGCTCCCGAGGGTCATTGTTTTCACAGGCTCACTTTGAACTTAACATTCCTTCAGCTAGACAGCTTGTCCTTTCACCTACCTTTCTGAAAAAGATGAAACAGCATGTCATGCTCAAGGATATCTAGCCTCTTTGGAATATTTAATATCTTAAGTGACATTAATTGCCTACTTAATGATAACAGTTGTCCATACATAACCTGCTCAAACTTGATTTAGTCAGACCATGGGAAACCCACACAACACCTTATCATCCGATTAAATGCCCCCATTCACCAAACTCAACTGAGAGGGGATAGTAAATTACACCCAAAGAATTATTGAATGGTACACCACAGAAACAGGTCACCTGCTCATCGGCTAGTTAATTCTTTTGAAGAACACTCTAGTTAGTCCCACTATCCTGATATTTTCCATATCTCACTATAATTTTCTTCTGCATCTACTTATCTAATTTGCTTTTGAAATCTCGTATTAAAGAAAGAAGAGAGAAGGGTTAATATTTGTTAAATATTACAAACACAGGTTCACCAGTAATTTTACAAAGGAGAATTAGATAAATACCTGAGGGAAGAAATAACAGAAATATGACAAAAGTGAAGGACTGAAGAGGAGCGAGCTGGGTTTTTTCTTAGAAAGATCCTCCATTGTTGTACAATTCACTTATTTCTTGTTTCCTCCAACCCAATCGGCAGTACATTTGAAATCCTAACCATTTGTTACTTATCTTTCATTCTTATTCGATTACTCCACTGTAATTTGTGTAATAAATTCTTCATGTCACTTCTGGTTCTATTTCCTAACACCTTAAATTAATGTCCATTGATTATTCATTCTTCAGCCAGTTGAAACATTTCTCCTTCCTTATCCTGTCCAAACTCTTCATTTCTGAGCTTTCCTTGCATCAAGATGAATTTGTTTAACTCCTCCAGTCTATTTGCTGTAACTGCAATCCCTCATCACTGGAAACATTCCAGTATATTTCATTATCTATCTGTTCTAAAGTCATCCAAATTAAAATTCCCAGAATTGGACATGATATTGCAGTTGGAGCCAAAACTTAGTTTTCATATTGACTTAAGATAACTTCCAGCTTTTGTCCTTGATATCTCTTCCATAAACCCTGGAATCTGGTTTGATTTATTAACTGATCCAGCGACATTCAAAGATCTTGGCTTAAACAGCGTTATCCACCTCTTTCTGCATTCTCTACCACACCATGATGGTCTCAGTCCAGCAACTGCAAGCAAAATGCAAAAGACCACTATATCAATTTATTTCAATAAGACATTCAATCAGATGAACAGGGGCAGTCTATTTAAGGTGCTGGAGAAAATTGTCTGTCCCCAAAGTTATTTAATGTGATCTCCTCTTTCCATGATAAATTGGTGGGTAAGGTCAGTTATGTTGGAGCAACATCTAAACCCTTTGAGATCTGCAGTGGATCAAACTGGGTTGTGTTCTGGCACCGACATCTTTGCTGCTGTCATTTGCCATTAGGTTATCTACATGAGTGTCTACTTACATAACAGAATGTACGGAAAACTGGTCAACACTTGAGATGCAAGACAAGATTTTGGCAGAATGGCAGAGGTATCCAACCATGAGCAACACTGCGTAATGTGATTCAAGACAGTTTCCTTGAATAATATGCTGTGGATCCAACCAAGGATCAAGCTACACATCTGGTGATGTGTAATGAGGCAGCTTTAATAAATGCCTTCAGAATTAAAGATCTTTGAGGAAACAGTGATCGTAATATGGTAAAATTCAACATTCAGTTTGAGAGGAAGTAACTAAGGTCTGCAACAACTGTGCTAAATTTAAATATTGGTAATGACAAAGAAATGAGGGCTGAGCTAGCTGGAGTGATCTGAGAAAAGGATTTAGCAGCAAAAATGATCAAGGAACAATGGTGCATGTTTAAAAAATAGTTTATGGCTCATAACAAAGATATAACCCAGTGAGGCAAAATATTCTAGGAAGTGGATAAGTCAAGCGGTTAACCAGCAAAGCTAAGCATCAAATTGAAAGAAAAAAAACACAATGTAGCAAAGATTAGCTGGAAGAGGATTGGGAAAGGTTTTTTAAAATCAACAAATGATGACTAAAAACTAATAACGAAGGAGAAGATAAACTTTGAGGGTAAATCTGGAAGTATTATCAAAGTGGACTTCAACACCTTCTTTCAATATATAAAAAAGAAGACAGAAACTCAATTGAACATAGGCTCCTTACAGAATGAGACAGAGGAAATAGTAATGGCGAACCAGGGAATAACAGATGAGTTGAATAAAAAAATGTTATCAATCTTTACAGTAGAAAACACTAATAGCATTCCAAAAATATTAAATTATCAAGGAGCAAAAGGAGGAGAGAAAATAAATTCAAAAACTATTATTAAAGAAAACTAATCGGGTTAAAGATCAATAAGTTCCCAGGTCCTGTTGGGATGCGCCTTTGATTATTAAAAGAGTCATTACAGAGATAGTGGATGCATTGATAGTAATCTTCCAAGAACTGTTAAGTTCTGGAAAAGTCCCAGAAAATTGGAAAACTGTCAAGGCAATATCATTATTTCAAAAGGGAAAGAGACTGAAAGCAAGTAACTGGAGGCCAGTGTAACATCTGTCATTGCAGAAATGTTAGAGTATATTACATAGGATGTAATAGCAGAACATTCAGAAATACATAATATTGTCAAGCAGACAAAGTATTGTTTCATGCCTCACAAACTTATTATAATTCTTTGAGGAGGTATAAAGCAGTAATATAAAGCAATAGTCAGACCATATCTGGAATACTCTGAATGGTTTTGACCCCTTATCTAAGTACAGATACATAGGCATTGTAGCTAGTCCAGAGAAGGCTCATTAAGTTAAATCTTTGTCTGGAGGAATAATCTTATGAGGAGAGGTTGAGTAGTTTCAGCTTTTACTTATTGGCTTCAGAAAATTGAGAGGCGACGTTATTGGAATATATAAGGGGATCCATTAGGGTAGATGTGGAAAGGTTGTTTATCCATGTGGAGAATGTAGGGCCAGAGGGCATCATCTCAAAATAAGGGATCACCCACTTAAGGGAGAGATAAGGAGGAATTTCTTCCCTCAGAGAGTAATGAATCTGTACAATTCTTTATCACAGAGAACCATTGAGGATGAGTCACTAAGTATACTAATGGCTGAGAAAGACAGAGTTTCAATTTGTAAGGACATCAAGGATTAGGGGAAAAGGCAGGAAAGTGGGTTGAGGGTTATCAGATCAGCCATAATCACATTGAATGGTGTACCAGACTTGATTAGCAGAATGGCTACTTCTGCCCCTATATCTTGTGTTCTAACATACACTAGGCAGGAGAATAATCTAAACAGTATCAAATTTCCCTCTCTGGGATATAATCTCAGCATCTCTTGGCAAGACAAGGTCACTAAATCAGAGAGTCATTGAGTCATGCAGCATGGAAACAGACCCTTTGGTCCAACTAGTCCATGCCAACCATGTTCCCAAACTAAACTAGTCCCACTTGCATGCGTTTGACCCTTATCCTTTCCTATTCATGTACTTACCCAAATATCTGTTAAACCTTATATCTGCATCCACCACTTCCTCTGGAAGTTCATTCCACACACGAACCACTATCAGTGTAAAAAGGTTGCCCCTCATGTCCTTTTTAAAACTTTCCCCTTTCACCTTAAAAATGTGTCCCCTAGTTTTTAACTCCCCCACCTTAGGGAAAAAGACCTTGCTATTCTCTTTATCTGTGCCCCTCATGATTTTATAAACCTCTATAAGGTCACCCCTCAATCT
This sequence comes from Chiloscyllium plagiosum, assembly GCF_037043375.1. NCBI lineage: Eukaryota > Metazoa > Chordata > Chondrichthyes > Orectolobiformes > Hemiscylliidae > Chiloscyllium > Chiloscyllium plagiosum. Next base: position 31,431,635 of record NW_028270149.1, on the reverse strand, counting down.
CTTACCTTCCAGTGAAAAATGTCCCAGCCTATCCAGCCTATTTTTATAACTCAAATCCTCCATGCCCTGGCAACATCCTGCAAAATCTTTTCTGAAATCTTTCCAACTTAATGATATCTTTCTATAACAGGGCGACCAGAACTGCACATAGTACTCCAGAAGAGGCCTCACCAATGTCCTGTACAATTTCCACATGATGTCTTAATTCCATCAGCGTTAACTCAACAACTTCCATGTAGACTTGGCCAGATTCATCACATGGATAGCAGCCATATACCTAAAGACCTTCTGTATTGGGAAACTGGCTACTAGGTTATGATCTGCTGGGCTTCCGGACCTCTGTTCAAGGCAATGTCCAAGTAAGATATGAAGATGGGGGATATGAAGATGAAAATTTGGAAGACAGTCACTGTTGGCAATGATCTCTGAAGGCTGACTGTTCAGAAGGGCATTGGAACAGGCAAGTAGATATCAAAAGCTCAGCCAGCTAAGAAAAGGGGCTAGAGAAATAAAAGGCCAGAAATTAATGCTCCTTCTCAATCCAGTGTCTTCCCATACAGCTAATGCAGCAGAGGATGCACACCCGAGTGGGTCTCTTGAACCACACCATGTGATATTTGGCACTGAGCTGTCGATCACATGACAAACCATCTTTTTACGAGATGAAGGACCACCACTGGTAAAGTTCTCTTCCTTAGTGAACACTGGTGTAAAGTATTCAATTGGTGTCAAAAACAGAAGTTGCTGGAAAAGTTCAGCAGATCTGTCAGCATCTGTGAAGAGAAATCAGAGTTAAAGTTTCAGGTCCGGACCCAAAACATTAAATCTGATTTCTCTTCACAGGTGCTGCCAGACTTGCTGAGCTTTTCCAGCAACTTCTGTTGTTGTTTCTGATTTACAGCATCTGCAATGCTTTCAGTTTTTATTTCATTGGTATCTCAGCCATATTGTCTGCCTCCACCAATAAACCTCCATTTAATCCTGAATTGGTCCCATCTCTCTTCTAACAACACATTACTATTTGGCTTGACAATTAGGTTCACCCTTGATTTAGCAAGCAACCTATTCCCAGCTTTGCCCGTTACCTCATACACTTTTACACTTTTCTGTTTTTACCTTCTACATTTGGCATGGTTTTCCTTTTGTCATATGGCCTCTTTCTGAATCATCTTATTGTCATCAATGGAGCTCTTGCTTTGATTGCTTTGATATAATAAGGACAACTGAGTAATTCTAGAAAGCACGTGTGCCTATAAGATGCACAGTGGGGTGCATTCCAGCACAATTACCAAGATGTAAACATAGAAATATTGAAGATAGGAGCAGTAGTAGGCTATTCAGCCCTTCAAGCCTGCTCCACCATTCATCATGATTATGTCTGATCATCCAACTTAATAGCCTATTCCAGCTTTTCCCACATATCCTTTGATCCATTTAGCCCCAAGTGCAATATTTAACCCCTAGAAATTAAACAATTTTTCAGTCTTGACTGTTTTCTGTGGTTATGAATTTCACAGGCTCACCATTCTCTAGGTGAAGAAATTTCTCTTCATTTCAGTCCTAAATGGTTTACCCCATATCCTTAGACTGTGACCCCTGATTCTGGGTATACCTTATTACAGCCCTGCAGCTGACACTGCTATGACCTCTGGGTCAGGGTTATGAATCACAAGTTTGGGTAAAGATCTGGGGCACTCATCTTTGCTTGGAAGAAAATGGAAACTACAAGCCAAAGCTGGTTGGTGGATGGTGGCTCTGCAGTGTCTAACCTTTATCTATTCTCCAGAAGTGTTCAGCTTCCAGGAGAATCCAGAGACAATTTTGTTAATGTCAGCTCAGTGGAAAACTATAACGAGCAAGTTTTGAAATCAGAATTCATAAGAGAGAGAATTGTTATTGGAATTCTTGATGAAACTTTTCCAGATTGCTTACCATTCAAAGAAGATGTAACTTAGGAGAAAACTATTCAAGTCATCATGGGAGCAGAATCCAGAAAGATTTATAGACAGACCCCAAGAGAAGATCAATATTACCTCAAGAGAGCAACAGAGTGTAATAACTCTATGAACAGAATCTAAGAAACAGGACTACTGCAACAATGGGTATCCTATTGATTTTGCATTTGATACAGGAGTAAGTGTTACTGTCCTATCAGATCAGTTGTCAGGGCTGAAGGAATAGAAGTTATATTCTTCAGAAATAGTCTACATGGCACAGCTGGAATAACTGTCAGACCTGTCTGAAAGCGACAGGTTACACAATGGCACACAAGAGAGTTGAAAATGAGTATATTGTTCACAATCAATTTCACTTTTGAGCTTGCTTACATGCCTCAACCTCAACTTCCTCAGAAGAGTTAGAAGAGATCAATGAACTCCCAGAGAGAAACTGATCCAGAAGCAAACATGTGTCCAAACACTGGTCCATGAATAAACTGTTATTGACCAACCAGTCAATGTAGTAACCAGTTGAAGACTTCATGAGATTTCTTACAGTCATGGCAGAACTCAAGCAGAAGAAAGAATCAAGTGAGATCACTTATGTTGCTAAACAAGAATTCTGTCAATTCACACACGCCACAGGAAGTGGTGGGAATGTTTAAACCTCTGTCTTCTAAAACAGAACGGTCAATGCCAGTGTCCATAATCGTACTGAGTGCGCAGCAATCTTTCAGTAACATTGAGAGTCTGTAAAAGTATAGTTCAAAAATCTACTGTCAGCAACTGAAGAGGTCCAGCCTGATCAACTACTCGAGGGAGATGAGCTACACATGACTCCATGGGCGGAAGATCATTGTGTAGAAATGTAGGACAGAGTCAGGAGGAAGAAACTGGCTGGTCTAAATACCTAGAAGTCTGAAATAAAGAGATCACTTCCTCCAATTAGGAGGTGATTACCTGATCCAAAAATCAAAGATACAAGGAAGAGAGTACTTATTTCAACAGAGCTGCCGTCTTGCAGGAAGGAAAGTCAGTAGACTAAGTATCTACTTGATAAATAATGGAGCAACAACAATGTCTACAAAGAGAAACAGCGTCTGTGAAGGATATCAAAGAGATAAAAGACCCTCCAGTGAAGAAGAAATCCACGGATCAGAACCAGGATCAACTGTCAGCAATCAAGAGATCTACCGTGCCTCCAAGTCCAAAGAGCATGCTTGCTGAGAAAAGTTTGAAACAACCAAACCACGTGCATTTGCAAAATTAGAGAACTGGGGGAAGATGTGGTGATGGTAAATGTAGTATAGTCATATACACGATTGTACAATGGGTTAATTATGGAGAAGGTAGTTTGGGGGAGACATATAAAGGAATGGTCTGAAATGGTTAATATTTGTCTCTACTGGCTCCACACATTTCACTGATGATGCACTGTTTGTGGGTGGCTACAAGGGGTTCTACTATAGTTTTTGGAAGGAACAGATGTATCTGTACTTGCTCCGTAAGGTTCTAGTAATTATGCCTGACCAAATGTAGTTATACTTACTGCTATTATGCAGTTGTTATCTAAGAATTGTACCTCTTCTCCAGATACTCTATAACGGTGTATCCTCTATCACTATTCACAAGATTGTCTCAAAACAAAGCAAAGGCAAAGAATGGTTGGTTGTGAGTGAAATACTCCAAATAACTCCTACTCAATAACAAATACTGCAGAGGTGGCAAATACCACAATGTACCAGGAATAGTCACATAGGAAAATACTACAAAAACTTGAAGAGAATTGAAAATAAAGGTGCCTTGCCCATTACAATCTTTGAGTGGGCCTCATCTTAGTGGTCACCTCTGTCACTGGATACAGATGGCAGTCTCAAACATTTGTTTTAATTGAGATTGTATGAAGTATTTTGGACAGACCCGATTTTCAGCTATCACAGCAAAGAGTGTGCTATTTTTTCCTAGTGGAACTAGAAGCAGAGCCGGTAAAACTATGACTCTGAAAGAAACTACTAGAGATCACGCAGAAGATACGAAAGTAAATACTTTCACTGAATATTTTCAAATATTCACTCTCCCATTGCTTTCTGTTCTCTCCTCTCCTTTTAATTACTTTCTGTTAGCTCATCACAGCAAAGGGACTGCTCAATTTTCTATCCTGATTGATAAAATATCAGCATTCATTTCAAACTCTGGTTTTTGGAGAGAAAATAAAATACTGTAGTGTTTGGAGGGAACAGATGTATCTGTACTAGCTTGCTAAGGTTCTAGTAATTAAGCCAGACCAAATATAGTTATACTTACTGTTATTATGCAATTGTTATCTAAGAATTGCACCTCTTCTCCAGATACTCTTATAATGGCGTATCTATCACTATTCACAAGATTGTCTCAAAACAAAGCAAAGACAAGGAATGGTTGGTTTTGTGAGTGAAATACTTCAAATAACTTCCACTCAATATCATATACTGTAGAGGTGGCAAATACCACAATGTTCCAGGAATGGTCTTTTATTTACAACACAAAGTTTTGAAACCCTTTCATATATCGATCTACTTTCACCACTAGATGGCGAGAAAGATCATATAATGAACAGCATTCCCAAGCAAAACTGAATATCACTTCAAGAGCCTGTGAAGAAAAGTAGACCAGTTAAGTTTAAAATACATATCCATTTTAGTTTTAATGTTTGAGGGAGCATACTCAATTGTAGTGAAATTATTTTAATTTTGGAGCAAGTTCTACCATTTTTTTGGTAATGAGTTATGTTGTTTTACCAAACAAGTAATCAAAGACTGAAGAGCATCAAGAACATCTAATCAACTTATTTTCTACTGAGATTAAAATGACATTTTTAAATTTCATTTTTGTCTTTCTGTTTAGTTTTGTGCTCCACTCAGCCAAAAGTCAAATGTTCCCACTCTATTGGTCTGTCCTGGACTGGAAGGGCTTCAGTTAGCTTAATTGGCTGGATGACTGATTTGCAAAGCAGAGTGGTGACAACAGCAACACGTTTTTCAGCATTGATTGAATCCCAACACCAACTAAGATCACCATGAAGGATCTCCCTTCTCTACCTCTCCCCTCGGCTGAGGCACAGTGACCCTCAGTTAAAATGCCACCAGTTGTCTCTCTCATGAGGCAGTAGCCTATGGTCAAGTCAGACTAGGGTTTACTTTTATCTTAGACTGAAACTAGATCCCTTGGATTAAAGCATAGTAACTATCTGAGTGCAAAAACTGAGTGTTGTTCAATAATCAATGTATATCAGTGAATTATGATTTATCCATTAAAGCTACTGCATGAGGTGATATATTAATGTGGCCAGGATTGCTGTTATCAGGGTTTATGAAGTCTGATTTTCTTTTTATACTTGCAACACAATCTTTCCTGATGAATCTAAATTGCATGATTTCTGATAAAATTGAATCTCAAAAGAGAGGGAGCAGAGAACACTCATCAGGATGTTGCCTGGGATGATAAGTTTCAGTATTGAGGAGAGATTGGATAGGCTGATTTGTTTTTCTTTTAGCAGAAAAGGCGAAGGAGGGATTTAATTGAGATATACAAAATGATAAGAGGTATGTAAAGAAGAGATTGTGAGAATCTTTTCCCCATGGCAAACATGTGTAAGACCAGAGGACATATGTTTAAGGTAACTGATTTAGAGGAGATCTGAGAAATAATGTTTTCATCCAGAGGCTGGTAGAAATATGAAACATGTTGCCTGAGAGAGTAGTGGAGACAGATACTCTTGTAACATTTAAGAAGCATCTGGACAAGCACTTGAAACACAGTAGGCTATGGACCGATTGCAGGTATTTGGGATTAGTGTAGTCTTGTGTTTGTTGGTCAGCAAAGATATGATGGGCCAAAGGGCATCTTTCTATGCTGTATGACTCTGTGACTCTATGAAGAAAAGTCATGGCACTGGTCTCTCTGTTATATTGGCACTTAGTTTTTGCACTCAGTTGGTTACTACATTTTAACCCAGGGAAGCTAGTTTCAGTCTAAGACAAAAGTAAAGTTCCCACAGTCCGATTGGACCATAGAGTACTCCCTCTCATGAGAGAGACCAAAATATAATAGAATAATCTTGCCCAAACAGAAAGAAAATGCTTGTAGCTACACTGTATATTATTACCTTGAGAAATATATTGATGTATGCAACACAAAACAAGTACTTTTAAGTTAAGCAACACTGGAGATATTTAGTTCTCATCCTTGTTTACGAATCCCTCCCTGGTCTTTCCCCTCCGCTAGTTCTCCTCCAGTTTCCCTCACTGTCAACGATATCTCTGCTCATCAAATTCTCACCTCTTAGACAGTATTTAATTGCTCTCTCATTGGTTCTAAGGACTAAGCTCTAGAATTCAATTTCTCTACCTTTCTGCCTCTACATCTTTCTATTCCTTTATTTGCTGCTTAAAACATACCTCTTTGAGAAAGCTTTCAGTCCAGTCCCCTAATATTTCTTTATGTGGTTCAGTGTCAATTTTGGCATTAACACACCCCTGTCAGTGAGTATAATTTAGTATATTAAAGAGGTTATATAGATTAAAGTTCTCACTTAGAGTGCAATATCACTATCATTACCTGTGTATCATTATATGTGTAACCACCCTGTCCAACAAATTCCCATATATACATGACTAATTTACATGTGTTTAGTTGTTTTGCTTAAGTTAAGATGTTGACCAGAGAATTCAATATTCTGAGGTGTTCTGAACACTTGAAAAAGCAGACCGGACATCAGTTAGGTATTTTATTCCAGAGGACAATTTCTGAAACAGTTCAGGCTCCCTCGGCACTGCACTACAGCATCAATTTGAATTGAACCATGCGGGGTTGAGATCCATAATCTTTTACATCAAAAATAAGAACATCACAAACGTTTTTTAAAAAGCATCCCAGCAAGAAGCAATCCTAAAATTTTTATGGTGTTGTGCAAAAGCAGGTCATCCAACCATTTACATGTGGATATTTTACTCTATTTTTAGTTTTCATTAAATTCCATTGTTTGTCTTCACATGCAAATCAAGCTTTACAGGTATGTTTGTTTTAAAATATTATATTTCCATGAGGAATTTGGTTTCATCAACACCAGGGAATTTATAGTAAAATTAAGGTAAAGTCATTATTGTCTTACCGGACCAGTAGAGAGAGATAACTGGTGGTGGTTTAACCTGAGGGTTATCACACCTCAGGCAAGGGGAGAGGTTGAAAAAAAGAATTTTCATGGTAACCTCAGCCAGTGCAGGAATTGAACTCACATTCTTGGCACTACTCTGCAATCCACACTCGACACAGTCAAACTGAGCTTCATAAAGAACTAATCTGTAAACTGTCCACCAGATGGTGCAAGAGCATATGCCTGCAGCTGCACTACTTTGGTCTTGGGTTAAAAATCACACACCACCAGGTTATAGTCCAACAGGTTTAATTGGAAGCACACTAGCTTTCGGAGCATCGCTCCTTCATCAGGTGGTAGTGGAGGGCTCAATCCTAACACACAGAATTTATAGCAAAAATTTACAGTGTGATGTAACTGAAATTATAATTGAGCCCTCCACTACCACCTGATGAAGGAGCAACGCTCTGAAAACTTGTGTGCTTCCAATTAAACCTGTTGGACTATAACCTGGTGTTGTGTGATATTTAACTTTGTACACCCCAGTCCAACACCGGCATCTCCAAATCATGACTACTTTGGTCTTGGATTACAACAGATAGACTTTTTCACCTTGTTAAAGCCAAGGTAGGCACAATCTAGAGATCACTGCAAACTTTTCTTTTAACAATTCTACAATGTTCCTATTTAAAATAATCTTGTCAAAGCTTTTATCAAAGTTTCCACAAAGTTTCTAAATAACTTGTCTGGTTTTAACATGCAACAAGATTGGCAGCATTGTAAAACTGCAATATCAACCTGGACATATATGTAGGTAAACCCAACAAAAGGATGGGAATAGTCATCTTTACAAGCATGACTATGTCAACAAATGCATGTTGTTTATAATGACTGGTCCATATTTGTAACCATTGAACCTACCATTAAACATGAATGGATGTTCTTAAAATGCAAGTTTAAAAAATGCTTTCTGGACTTGTGAAAGAGTAATGACCTGCTAAATAATATATAATGCAAAAATACAAACAGGGCACAAAAGCAGGTTATTTAGTCCTTTAAGCTTGCTTTGCCATGCAATATAGATCATAGTTGATCTGATTTAACCTCAACACCACACTCCTGCATATCACCAGTAATCTTTCATCGCTTTGATAATCAAGAACCTTGATTGATAATCATAGGGGTCATCCTCAAAGACCATTGCATATCTATATATATGGGCACCCAAGACACAAAAAAGCAATGTCTCTTTACACTCTTGCACATACATAATCAGTCCTGCACAACATGAGCTAGCCAAATGGTTAGAAAAATTGCTCCACCATTTTTGGCAAAAGATTCCTTCAAATAACTCAGCAGGTCTGGCAGTTTCTGTGGAGAGAAAGCAGAGTTAACGCTTCAGAACTGAGATTTTTTTTAAACGCATGTCAAGCTCAAAATTAATTGAAGTGAGGCTGCAGAGAAATAAATAAGAACTTTGCTGAATACAGAATGGTCAGCATTGGAGAGGATAAGGCCAGAACAGATGGTAAACACCTGACAAGAGATGAGGTTAGAAGAAGGGATGGAGACAGAGGGAAGGGGAGGGGGGAAAGATTCCAGAGGGACGTTAGTTCCAAGGAAGGGTATTGTTAACTCTGCTTTTTCTCTGTAGATGCTGCCAGACCTGGTGAGTTTCTTCAGCAATTTCTGTTTCCTTTGTAAAAGATTCCTTCACATTTGAGAAGTCTGTATAAAACTTGAATATCAATAGTGATGCCTTCATGTGCTCATTTCATATTGCTAACATAATCACAAATGTACCACTCAAGGAAGCCATAGATATCAGCATTACAGCACTAAATTGTAGCAATCTAAACCCCACCCTTTGACTTTTAGAGGATCAGAATTGATTGCATTTATGAACTCAACAACTTTTTACAAGACAATGTATGTCTAAATAGATATTGTTGCCTTGAGGTCCCATTAGCCCATTTATCACAAACATCTTTGTCACATTCCACAAGAAACATGTCTCTAATGCAATTACACTTTACCTCCAACCCTTGGCATATTTCCAAGATGGTATATTCGCTATGTTTGAATCCATGTATGTATATAAGAATTTCCTGACACATCCTAACTAGTACCATCTTGTGCTCAGATTCACCTTTGAAGTAGACCAGTCAAATGAGCTCCCATTCCTTCATGTCCTAGTTGAGAAATCGGTTAGGAGGACTCGCTATTACTGACTACCAAAGCCTACCCCCAGTGAGGTAAAAACAATGACTGCAGATGCTGGAAACCAGATTCTGGATTAGTGGTGCTGGAAGAGCACAGCAGTTCAGGCAGCATCCAAGGATTCCTACCCCCAGTGGTCAACATACCTATTGCAATTCCCACAGTATCACACACTTGGCCTTAACAGCAATATTGTAGCTATGTCCTGAATTATTTGTTCACCATGCAAAGTTGATTCAGAAATAAGGCACGTAAAGGTCATCTTCAGGGTAAAGGTTTCCCTGAACAGATCATTTCTGAGTGTATACCAAGCAACTTTGTGAATGAGCTGAAGGTCTTTGCATATGGCCCTCAAAAATGCCCTGGCTATCTCAGAGGGTAAGATATCTCAAATGTTTGAGCTTTGCAGGCTGTTTCACGCTGCCACTATGTAATAGCAATAAATATGGTGCCTACCACTAACAAAGGCTGCTGTCAAACCAGAAGGACATTTGGTTTTCACACAATTAATTAATGTGGTATGTGAATTTCAGTGCCAGTGTGATGTTACATATGTAGATTATAATTCCAAACACTAGTGCATTAAATCAAACAACATATCACTTCAGCTTCTCCCAACATGCTCGGTACTATCTGCATTTAAATAGCCCTTGCCTGCAAAAGTCAAACACTGCACTCAATATTAGAAACCATTCCATGACCAGACAACATTTGCTAAACAACTGTAAGCATGAGGAGAATTATACTAACAGCCAAGTTAAGATTGTCATTTGGGTTTGCAGTCTGACCCTCTTACATGTATTAAAAGCTGTGTCTAGTAATACACAAGGCCTGGTCATTTGCAAACAGAAAGAACATGTATAAACACTGCATTTGTCTCAGCTCAATAAAATAGCTGACAGCCATTCTTTGATTAATGTCTCAAGCAATGCCTTGACCAATCATAATAAACTGCCTGATTTAAAATTTAAACAAAGCTTGGCATATAATTATCAGCCATCATCTAACTGGTGCATTCACCATGATAATTCATCAATCAGAGACCACTTGCCAACCAATCAGCACTCTCTTCTCATACAGTATAAATTTTGTTTCTCCATTGCGTATGTATTTCTTAAACATTACACTCTTTTCAATGCACAATGAAGAACTGTGTAAAAATGTACTTTCTCAGCAGTACTAAATTCTGTACTAAAAAAGCCATAAAACTATTTTATTTAGTATGATAAAGATGCCAGAGAGTAATGAGGATGTGATACTGCCAGGAGCAGCATAGATGTGTTTAAGAGAAAGCTGGATAAATGCACAAGGAAGAAATAATAGAGTTTTGCTGATAGTGTTAGATGAAGTAGGATGAGAGGGGGTTTATGTATAGCATAAACACTGGTATGAAGACCCAATCAGTCCATTTCTGGGCTAAACATTCTAAGTAATCTTTATAAATTACTTGCAATTATTAATTACATGTTGTAATATTTAATGTACTGTCAGATAACATTTAAATAACAATTTTACAGTAATTAACTATTTGTTTGGTATAGGTGAAAGAACAACCTTCCATCTCTCCCTGCATCCATCCATTTTTGATTGTCTTTAATGAGCTTTGAAAGTAAATATTTAATTGGCTATATGGGTGATTACAGGTGGTAATTAAAAAGGACAAAAAACAATTTAAGAACAGAGTGATTTTGGTGGTAGGAAGATTGCTCAGGTGTGTATGATAACCCTTCTGGGTATAAAAATAAAGAACAATCTTTGATGTACTTCCACGGACAACACTTTGTTTACAAATCTATAGTAATATTTAGTTTGAGAGAAAGTGAGGGCTGCAGATGCTGGAGATCAGAGCTGAAAATGTGTTGCTGGAAAAGCACAGCAGGTCAGGCAGCATCCAAGGAACAGGAGAATCGACGTTTCGGGCATAAGCCCTTCTTCAGGAAGCCTGAAGAAGGGCTTATGCCCGAAACGTCTATTCTCCTGTTCCTTGGATGCTGCCTGACCTGCTGCGCTTTTCCAGCAACACATTTTCAGCTAATATTTAGTTTGACACAACTTTACAGCAGTTTTGAATACACTGCTAAGTAACAAGATCTCGTTTAGCCAGTTTTGTTGACATTGTCACTGTACATTAATTTATGGTGTTTAATCCTGATGTTAAAAAGATCAAATAACTTATATTTTTAAAAATAAAACTTACTGCTGATACTTTGTAATTAAAAAGTACCTAAACCTATTACAGAAATGAATGTGTTAAGGTCACTTGAATCAGACAGCTATGCTAATATAAATCAGTGTAAAATTTAATGATCTTTTAAATTTACAGATCCCTCTGTCCTCAATGCACAAATAACATGTATTATCTTATCTTTCACATTCTTTCTGCACCTCTGAGGAATATAAAGTCCTGAAAAAGGGTTATACCAAAACATTGACTTCTACACCTCCTGATACTGCCTGGCTTGCTGTGTTCTTCCAGGCTCCTGCCTGCCTACACTGAATATAAAGCTGTAACCAGTCAATGCTATTCAATTCTGGGATTTATACCTACAGTTCCAACATTTTCAAGGACACTTCACCTGCATCACCTGCAAAGGAGCTCTTCCTCATCAAATTCTAGCTCCTCTCCCACATATCATCCATTTCTATATTTGCATAGAGGTCCTTGTGTCAATAATTCTTAAAAAGCAGCCAATGTAGAGCCATTATCTGTTCTGAACAGTTATAACTTGGATATTGTCACTAGACAGTCTAGAGACCGGAGTAATGTTCTGGGGAGACAGGCTCAAATCCTCTAGGTAAAAACAAATCCTCCCATGGTGGATGGTTGAATTTGAATTTTTTTTAAATCTAGAAGTTATCTGGTTTATTGATGACCATGAAACCATTGTTGATTGTCGGGAAAAAAATTCCATCTGGTTCACTAATATTCTACAGGGAAGGAAATCTGCCATCCTTACCTGGTCTGGTCTAGATGTGAATATAGAAGCATAACAACTTGGTTGACTCTTATTGTTTTCTGGCCAGTTAGGGATTGACAATTAATATTGACCTAGTCAGTCCCACACTTATCCTCTGAATCAGTAGAAATAGAGCATTGGGAATATTTGTGATGCATAAAAATACTGCTTTATTTATCATTTTCTGATATTACGAAAACATCACAAGCATCCACACTAGAACCGGTTATCTGATTCAGGTAGCTGAAGGTTGTTGCAAGGCAATGTGTTGGCTGAGGATCAGAAGCATGGGCGTGCAAAGGACTTCAACAATTCCACCATGAAAAATAACCACAGGGTAATATAAAACCCAAAGAGGTAATGTGCTGTAAATCCTTACACCAAAACCATTATGATAGAAAAGCCAAACAAAAGTTATACATCTTTAATGGTTTGCTTAAACAGCAGAATTCAATTCTCACTTAATCAGATAGGGGGTTATTTAAGCAAAGAGATGTGATCATCCTAAGTAATGTCTGAGACATAAATAAGCAAAAACACTCTCTCTATCTCACCAATAAGGGCAATGAGACAGTCATTCACACGTTGAAATGTTCTGCAATTCTGTCACTTTTTAACAAGCCCTCTTTGAATTTATTACTCGTTTTTACAGGACAACTATCTTTAACTGTGCTTTTGACTAAGCGTGTATAGCCTTATTTGAGATAAACTGTCTATAATGTTCACTTTTATGTGATTGTTAGGAATGTGAGTAGTAGTAACTACTCACGTCTTGTAACTAAAATAGGCAGGTTAAGAAACATTATACAAGGCAAATTAGCTAGAGTACTGTGATAATTTGTGCAGACAAGTTCTGAACAGTTGATTAACTACCCTTTTATATAAGGTCATGATATAACAGATTTCCCCTCTACTCATCTATTTTGCACCTTTAACTTTTCATTGCCATTAATTTCCTTTACCCGAGCGCAAATTAATTTCCTTTATCCAAGGCAAAAGCTATCATTTATGGAAACATTCAGGTGCTAAATACTGGAGATGGAAATGTCTGCAGTATGCAACAGGCAGAAAGATTTCCATTAGCAATATGTATGACTGTGAGGAGAGATGCTCTTGCTAATTATTTTTCTCAACAAATGTTGTTATGCAGAATAAGACCAAACTCTTAAATGTCAAGATAAAGCATTAAAAGTAGGAAAATCTGAGATTGACAGTTATTTGTTAACTACAGGTATAAAGAAATATTGGCACAGTTACAGCATGAGTTTGCAGATAAACCATAATCTTATTGAATGATAGTGCATACTTCAGGGGCTAAGTGATCTACTCCTGTTCCTATATTATTATATTCATTAGAATAACAGGTGCTTTGTTTAAGCTTTGCTACATTATCATGGTGGCATCAACCCCTCCAAGGTTAATATTCCTACCTCAGGTACAGTGCCCAGAACTGAATGAGCTCCTTCAGATGGGGTCTGATTCAAGGTTCCATACAACTAAAGCACAAAATCTGCTCCATTGCATTCCAACATCCTTGAAATGATTCCAAAATTACAGTATTCCAGATCTGACCTTAGGAGCACCTTGTACAGTTGCAGTAATTCCAAATTAGCCTCTTCCATTGCTTAATGTAACTGCCTGTTTTAATGGTTTGCATATATGGAAGGTTGAATCTGTTGGCTCTGCACAGTCACTCCTTTGTTAGATTTAGAAAATGCTCTCATTACGTTTTTTTTCAATATCTTAATCATGGATTCTATCTGACCTACATTCCCATCTCGAATTCTCCTGACTCCTTGCAAAATTAAACATTATCCATTGGATTATCCATAAATTCTAGTTTACACATACGTCTATGCATTCATAAGACAGTGTTTTGTCTGGTACATCAACATAATATAAGTCACGATCCAATCCGAGCCCATATCCGATTACATTGACCTATTGCTAGGCCTGACATTTGTAATACACTGCAATTCTTTATTTTCATCAATACGATAGAACCTTGTTCCCAGCTTCAAATTGACAGGAGGCCACTTTTGTACTGCTCTAAGGCCTATAACCAAGACCAAAATCTTCAAAATCAGTCTTAGTTCCTTAATGATGTCCTTGACCCTCCAACAATCACATGTACAATTGTTCAAAGGCAAAATACTACAGATCATGGAAACTTGAAACATGTACAGAGAGTGTTGGAGGAATTCATAAGGCCTGGCAACATCAATGGAGAGAGAAGCAAAGTTAATGTTTCAAGTCCAATGTGATTTGAAGAGTCACACAGATGCTGCCAGACCTGCTGAGTTTCTTCAGCACTCTATGTTTGTTATATGACTGCTTGTTTCCCTCTCTTTAGATACATATAAAACTATAAAAACGTAAGAAATTAGCACTGCTGCCTCACAACGTCAAGGACCTGGGTTCAATTTTAGCCTTGGGCAACTGTCTGTATAGAGTTTGCCCATTCTCTCCATCTCCGCATGGGTTTCCTCCAGGTGCTCCAGTTTCTTCCCTCAATCCAATGATGTGCAGTTTAGGTGAATTGGCCATGCTAAATTGCCCTCAGTGTCTAGGGGAATGCAGTGTTACAGAGACAGGGTAGACGGGCGAGTCTGGGTGGGATGCTTTTCAGAGAGTCGGTGTAGACTTGTTGGGCCAAATGGCCTGTTTCCATATTGTAGGGATTCTATCATTCTAAATAAGTTTAAGAGAAGGTTATTCAGCCCCTCAAGCCTGCTCCACCATTCAATAGAATCATGGCTGATCTGTCATTCCCTTGAACACTTTCCTGCCTTTTCCCCATACGCCTTGATTTCCTTTCGGATCAAAAATCTATCTCAGCCTTAAATATACACAAGGTGTGTGGTTCAACCCCATCCACCTCCCTCCCTGCCCCCACAGCATTTTGTGGAAGGAGTTCCAAAGGCTCACAACCCTCTGAGAGAAGAAATTCCTCCTCAACTCAATCTTAAATTGGCACCCCTTTATTTTGAGACTATACCAGAAAGTCCTAGACTCTCCCACGAGGGAAATCATCGTCCCAGCATTTATCCACTCAAGCCTATTAAGAATTCTATATGTTTCAACGAAATTGCTTTTCATTCTTCTAAGTTCCAACAAGTAGAGACCCAATCTATTTAACTTTTGTTCAAGTGAAAACCTCCATACTGAGGATCATCCTAGTGAACTTCCTCTGAACTGTTGCCAATCTGTCCTTATATAAGGGGATCAAAACTGCTCACAATCCTCCAGATGTTCTCTTACCAGCACCTTGTACAGTACACTTCCCTACTCTTATACACCAACTCATTTGAAATAAGGCCAACATCCCATTTGCCTTCCTGATTATCTGCTGCACCTGTGAGCTAGGTTTCTGTGTATGGTGCTCAAGTAACCTCTCTGCTCCCCACCAACCTCCCCCACCCCCGGCCCTTTGTATTGGAGCTTTGTGCAGTTTTTCTCCATTTCAGTTCCTTTGTTTTGCACTCCAAGTTAATTTTATGGGGAGTCATAGAATAACCGTGTGCTTTTATTATTCTGAAAACATTGAAACGTACCTTAAAGGCAGATTGTGTGAGGCAAAAAGGAATCAAAAAGAAACAGATACAGGCTACAAAACACGCTAAGCAGAAGGTGGTGACCATTGTCTTATATTTTCACGTTAAAAGTTTTACTGAAATGTCCTGTTCCTTGGCTAAGGATGAATTACACATTTGCCGCATGTGGAATGCATGTCCCGTCCAATATCAGTTGGAATTTAGGAAGTGCTCAGAGATAGGACCAGTTGACCCGCTTAGACTGCTCTATAATCGAAAGCAAAGGACTTACAAAAGGTGTTTTATGTGGATTTTATTCCGACTGTAAACTCAAACTTTACAAGCCAGCAGTGAGCTCTCTCTCCGTGTGTTTCTGAGAAGTTATACACCAAACATTCTTCTGCATTGGTGGACTGGGCCGAATGTGAGGATTTTGCAAATCTTACCCTTAGTCCCTAATCTCAGACTAATCGTAAGAGTGTAACTGCGTTTTAGATTCATAAAATAGTGCTAAAACCAGGCAAATCTTTTCTTCTGGAGTGTGTTTTATAATAGAGCTGTCCACGGGACGGTAAAAGTCTATATATTCCAATTGAAAGCGAACCCTTGATCAGATACACATTTCTTTTCAGCGGGGATGGATTTAACAAGTGACACTATAACTGTGAAGAACTTTCAACTGTAACGTTCGCATTAAGGGAAGAAACCGCTTCATGATACTTTGCACCTCTTTGCACCGTCAATGGTTGTGTCAAATGGAGTTGTTCCTCATCTACATAACAATCTGAAAACTAGTGGACGACGTCCCTTTCGCGTGGTTTTATATGTTAAGAAATGAAAGCATCATTGCTGTCCACACTGCTAAACAAAAATCCAAGAAGCGAGTAAAATAGTTTTATTTTGTAAATTTCAGAAAGCCACCTTATACCAGTTTGCATTTGCGCTTTTAAGATATTTAAGATCGGAAGTATCATTCAATATCCCACAAAACCAGGTAAACACAGTAAGATGAGGTTCAAAATTTCTCTTTCAGAATCATTATCAACTGAGAGGCCCACACGATTTAATTAGTTCTGTGACCCCCGGGGGTAGCTTCATTTCAAGGGACTTGTTTTATCCTTCTCAAATTTATCAGGAATTTCAAAATGAAATCAAATGATCCTTACAATTTGAAAAGAATTATTGATCATTTAATTTCTTGCCCAATTTGAGCAAATCTTGAACCAGCAAATGGGCAAACTATCTGGTAAGCACATACGTTGTATCTGCCTGAAAGTGCCTTCGGGAGTTCAAATCATTTGCTTTCTATCACTGGTTGACTGCGGCCAGAACGCATTGAGAAATCCACTTAATTACTTGGCTTTATAGCAATATTATATTCAAGGTCAGATTTAAAGTATGCCACACCGGTAAATGGAATAGTAATGTGTGCATTTTAATGTGAAAAGAAGAACCGCAGATGCTGGAAGTCTGAAACAAAGCAGAAATTGCTCGAGAAACTCAGCAAGTCTGGCAGCATCTGTATAGGGAAAACAGAGCTAACGTTTTAAGTCCAGTGATCCCTCTTCAGAAGGGGGGTGTGTGTGCATTTTTTGATTAATGATTATGCCCGTTCAAATGTTTGCTTCCCAAAAATAGACATCGTTCATATAAGTCCTTAGGAGCACATTACAAAACGTATCCCATTGAAAATTTCAGATTTGCACGAAAATTCAACTTCTCTCCAAAGTGCAGGTATTTCGGTGTTATTGTAATGCTTTTGGTGTTTACAATTTATTGCTGAGGTGGACTTCTCTGGCAATAGGAAGTGCCACAGAGCAGAAAGGTGGCTTTATTTTTTTTAAAATCCCGTTCTTATTTGAATGCAAATCGATGACCAGGCGGTGCAATGACGTCGCGGCGCCTTTGGTACACCGTTAGTAGCAGGGTCCTGTCAACAATGGTTAATCGTGTGTGATAGGGGCAGTTCAGTATGAGCCTCGCCAGGCAAATGCCAGTCCAAGTAGACGGCCACAACTGGCTGCAGCATGCACGCAAACCCTAACCCTCGCCATGTATGTGGGCTATATATTGGATAAAGAAGTAAGCATGTACCCAGGACCCGTTAGACGACCAAGCATCAATTTATCCACACAGAACTTCGTTTCTCCGCCACAGTACTCGGAGTACGCGGGATATCATGTGCCTAATATGGAAAACCATCCCCAAACCTCGGTGTCTTGGGCCTCTCCGTATGGTCCACCAAGAGAGGACTGGAGTTCTTATGGGCCCGGGCCATCGAACACAGTGCCAGTTCAGATCAGTAACTCTACTCCAGCGCAGGTTTCTTACAGCTCGCCTGACTATAACCCCATGAACACCCCAGCTGCAGGAATCCTTCCTCCTTTAGACGCAATCTCAGGGGGGCAAACGTCGCCCAATAGTCAGAGGCGCAATCCCTATGAATGGATGAAGAAAACAGCACAGATCTCTGCTGCAGGTAAGAACTCTCCAACACTTCAAAAACCTTCTGGTTCCGTACAATTCGGGGCCCAGGTAAAGTAGGTGCATATTCAACGGTGGTGGGAACAAGGAGAGCTATATTCAGAAATACAGATATTAGTCGCTTGCAGTTATTATATTTAACTCAAGTATTAATGCAAGTGACAATGTTGGCTTCTAGAAAGGTATGTTGATATTATTCATGCTTGGCTTTCTGTAGATTGAAATCTGATGTTAAATGACGATAGTGATTAGTGTCCTGGGTACAGATCGTTCCATGTGGTCATTTTCACAAAGAATCCTTTGTCTTTTGTTTTGGGAAATGTTTATAGAAATGGGGTTCATCTCTCAACTACACTGAGCAATCTGCTGGGCCGGGTGTGAAGCGTTTGTGTCGATGCTCGGGCTCTGTTTTAGAATGTTACTGTTAGAATAGGGTTAGGTTCTCCATTGCGTTGATTGCAGGAAAGCCCAGTTTGAGTGTGCGTGCTAAGCCCTGTAGAAGGCTGCATCAGTCTGTATATTACAAAAAAGTCAGGATTTGGCAAAGTTTTACTTTTAATTACGAGGCCTGAGGCTTTTAGATTTTGTTTGCAAATCTCATTTTTATGCGATTGGCAAAATGTTTATGTTTTATTAACTTCAACTTTGCACTTTTTTGAAATCATTGCGATTACTCGGCTCTTTTTTTTGAGAACTATTGGAACTGAGGGAACTGTAGCCAAGCCAAACCTGAGCCCTTGCCTATTACAGGGCAAGAAATTGGGCCAGGCCCCGCAGTTCCATTTACGTCGATGGAATGGAAACGCTAAGGCCAGTGATTCCTATCCCCTAATGTGTTTTTTTAAAAAAAAAACACATGAAAGGTCGGCCAAGCCCTTCGTGTGTCCCGTCTTGCAATGTGGCTGCACGGAACACCTTCCAAATGCCTGACTCGCCAGACTCTGCGTGTGAAAGGAAACTGCTTTCCCAGACTTCGACTACCTCCGCATGGACTCCAATAACAACAGGACTATTGGAAGGAGCATGTCTGAGAGATTTGCTGGATCATTGCATGCGGAAGAGAAGCTGACCAGTAGTGTGTGGTGACTGCCTTTCTTTTGATGCCTGTTTGCATCAGAATGAACAGATTGGTGAAATGTTAGTTAAATAAGGAAATACGGGTGGTTCTGTTTTACAGCCTCAAGTATTAGCCATTTGAGATAAGAAATTGAATCATTTTTCATTTGGTGGCCAACCCATCTTTCAGCTTCTTAGGTATTTCTGGTTTACCGAATCACATTTGAAAGGGTTTGAAAATAAACGTTGTGATCTGGAGCCAGTTCAAAAAAATCATTGCTGAATGTTAATTAAATCCGCATTTGTTCGCTTGAGGCTTTCTAGTGCTTTCCTGGAACTGGCCAAATGATCGGATCTGGTCCCCACAATCGTAGGCCAATTTCCATTGCTTAAAATCCCTGGGACAACAAAACACTCGCGGATTTGAGACTTGCACAATGGTTAGAGGACCATTAACAACCACTCCACATATTTCCAAAAGCACATTAAAACTTACTGTTCAATTTGAATTAAAATCAAAGAAGTGTAGGAGGAACTCAGCAGGTCTGGCAGCATTTTATGGAGCGAGTAACGGATAGAATTACAAAGAAGTTATAGTGGATTCAAAATATTAAATTAAAAAAAATCTGCTGATGCTGTCAATCAGAAACAGGAAGAGAAATTGCTGAAAAACTCAGCAAGTCTGGCAGCATCTGTGGAGAGAAAGCAGAGTGCACTCAACAGATTCTGTCAGACTTGATGAGTTTTTCCAGAAATTTCCGTTGTTTGTTCCAAAATATGAAATTATTATTTTCTCCACTATGGCAGCCGGCGCTGAATTTCTACCGCATTTTCTGTTTTTTGTTTCAGGTTTGAAGCATCCGCAGTATTTTGCTTTTATTTTTCCAATTTAAATAATCGGATTGGCAGCGGCGAGCTGTTAAGGTCGGAAAGTGAACTGGAAGGTGTTAGTCTCTGACTTGGTTTTGGAAGGGCCAGCCTGGACGCGGGAACCAATCCCCTGTAAGCGCCTATTGTAAGGTTACACAGAGGTTACACTGTGTGAACGAACCTAAGTCCGGCTTCGCAAGCTCCCAATATTAGTCCTACCTAGGGTGTTGCTTCCACCTTGTTCCTGTTGTCAGTGTTGTGTCAACACTCCCTTCAACCCAATAGATTTCTGGAGCTAAACAAATCTCTTCCCTATTATAATTTGCGTGAAGGTATTGTTTTTAAAGAAAAGTTTCCAGCAGGGGTAACAAAACCGGATTATTCTTTTTTTAAAAGCGACAGTATCATTGAATTGGGACAGTGGTCCCAGATTCCAGTGAGAGAATCCCATGCAAATTGCAGGAGGTGCGAATGTAACCAGGCGCCGGTCTCGGTTTGAATGCTAATTTGCCATCCTGTAAACTAGCTGTGAGGTCCCGTTTCTTCAGTCACCACATTGTTATTTGTCATATTCAGGCGGCATGCCCTTTCAACACTTTGCTAGCTTTGATATGCGCCCTGTTACGCTTCCTAACTCCTCATTATCTGGGAACATGGAGGCTTTATATTACCGGAAAGGGTGACGATTTTCACAATAAATAATGAATCTTGTCCTTGTAGCATTGTCTGGCTCGCAATGTCTCCCGAATTTTATTACCAAGGTGAATAATGCGAGTGCGGATGGCCGCGTTATAAACCGAGGTCATATTTACATAGGCTTCGGGTAACCTGTTGAATTTTAACCCTTGGCACACCCGCAAGACAGGTCAATTTTTGTTCAAATGCAAATATGTTCTATCTGTGGCCTGGGGGGGGGGGGGGGATATAAGTAAATTATAAATCAAACTCATTTCTGATTTGGAATAAGGAGGTTGGAATTGGAAGCTAGAAATGGTTTGAAGAATTCTCTTGAAATTGAATACATTTAACAGTTAGAATTGTGAGAGAAACATATTAAGACAATCTGAACTTAACAAGTGAACAAAATGTCAATAAGTACAATTCGAAGAATATCAGCTCATGC
Source organism: Chiloscyllium plagiosum (assembly GCF_037043375.1). Lineage (NCBI taxonomy): Eukaryota > Metazoa > Chordata > Chondrichthyes > Orectolobiformes > Hemiscylliidae > Chiloscyllium > Chiloscyllium plagiosum. Next base: position 31,410,324 of record NW_028270149.1, on the reverse strand, counting down.
TGGAAATCCACAACACTTTGGTCAAGAACTGTAAGGGAAGTGATTGCAATCGTGTAGGAGAGAATAAGGGTTAACTTTTAAGTTGTCTATTCGAGTCTATGGTCCATTTTGAATGAGAGTGACGATCAACACCTTGGTCCCTTATAGAGATATTAAAACTGTTCATAATGAACTAGACCACACATAAATTGTGCATCAGCTAGAAGCCTGGACAGAACAGAGATTCAATAATAAATCACAGAATACGAAGTAACTGCAAAATGGTCTGAATAGAGCTGATATATTTAGAAATAAAAGCAATGAGTGTTATGTAGAAGAGGCAAGTTTTGGCCCATGAGACTCTCAAATCATCAGTTTGAGGAGCAATCATTCAAATACTGCACATCGGCTTATTTGGTCAAGATTCAATTTAAAATACGTTTCTTTTTACAAAGAATCCTTAATATTTTTTGTGGATTTATTAAAAACGAGTAAATGAGAAGATATTCTAAGAAACAGTATTAAAGGTGATCGATACTCGTGTTAAATGCAATGGAACAGTTTATCCTGAAGTTGCAATTGAAATTTGAATACCAGCTCATATTCAGCAATTCTCTTTTAAAAAGTTTGGCTCCCTTGTACTATTGGGCCCGAGAGCCTGCAGACGCTTCGTTTTCGATGTTGTGTTTAAAAGATGCTTTTAAGATGAAAGTAAATGCCGCCAGTTGTTTATGTGAGGGAAATCAAACAGATTGTCCTGTGATCTGACTACTAGAAAGTCACCCTTTTGTAAAATTAACTTGTAGCTCTTTGTGTGGAGTGTGTTCGCTTTATCATATGAATACCGCGTTGTTAACATGTCCAAGGGGGTGTATGCACCACAGAGTGGTCTGGTCTCATCTTTCAAGTAGGGAAACGAGTTGCAAACATTTACAAGGATTAAAGAATCCGTTTGAGGGGACGTCGAGCTTCATTTCCATTTCTCGAAAGGATTTAAACTGAAATTCCAAGTACCACACATGACAGTTTAACCTATAAATTTTTGTGACATTGCTAAAGGTGGGCGCATTGCACAACGTAGATAGATCTAACATTTTTGTGACTTCACCCCACTGTCTTTTCTTTTCCAAAGATAAAATTCTTGCTGTATCTACGTTTTTTTCCCCGTAACTCGTGTTTGTGCTTTGAAACTCGCGGTTAGACTACCAGAAATCAGACGACTGGATGACATTGCATTGTAGTTGGGAGAGATTTGCAGAAAAGCTCTCCTGTGGAAATCGACACTTGGTTGAAGTGTTATTTTGTGCACTTAACTACATTTTGTTTTGAGAATGTACTTATCTGGGATGCGGGTCTGGTGGGAAGGTAAATATTTGTCGAAATGCAAACATACAAAGCTGAATTAGGATAGCTGTCTTGAGAAGTTCGTAAACTAGCCAAGAGAGATGAAATATTCACAACAGGAATGCATCCTTGTCACTTTGTGGTGCTCAAGAAATATAAATAGCAGTGTCAATTTAAATTTGATTCTGATCCGTTAGGAGGATTACAGGATATTCGTTTCATTTATTACATTAATTGCTACATTTATTACAGATATTGCTATACAACGTTTTAAAAATACAGTATTCTACGTTAGCATATTGCAACGTGTAACTTATTTTACTGGATAACATTAAGTTATTAAACGTAAGTTATTTCTTATTCGGCACAAAAACCGAATACTAAACATGCCAAAAAGTCCGAATTAATTTGGGGTATCTGGCCCCATCTCCGAGAATAATAAATACCACTGATGCGTGTAACAGATGACGAGTAAAGAATTAATGCAGAAATTTAAATCTAAAACAATAAGCTTAACTAGGGTTTGCTGGTCAAATAAAAGAGAAAGTCACTCTTTCAGATTCGGCTTTACTGGATTCGTCATAATGTTGCTTTAAATTCCACAATATCATTTTTCAGGTAAAACCCGGACAAAAGACAAGTACAGGGTAGTTTATACGGATCATCAGAGGCTTGAGCTGGAAAAGGAATTTCACTACAACAGGTACATTACTATCAAGAGAAAATCGGAACTGGCAACGATCCTAGGACTCTCAGAAAGACAGGTTCGTTAACAAAATCTTGTAGAGAAATCTGCATTGACGTAGGAAAATATTCGTAAATACAACACCCCTTTCTCCTGCCAGATTCTAATTGGGATCTGCGAAATAATTGCGCTCATTTTCAACATTGCCCTAAAGTCCCTACATACTCAAATCAAGAATTTCATATCATTGCCTCTTCCGTGCCTGAACTCCAGTCTGATATTTGGACACCCGTTGTGCATTTCCAGGTGTCATTTCTGAAAATCCAGTATTAAGTGCGTTTGTTTGAAAAGGAAATACTGTTTCTCAAAACTGCACAGAGACAAAGTTAAAAATCACACAACTCCAGGTTATAGTCCAACAGGTTTAATTGGAAGCACTAGCTTTCGGAGCGTCGCTCCATCATCAGGTGGTTGTGGACAATGTTGGTTTTTTGTTTTATTTTTATGCGAGTCCCTCAGAAAGCCTGCTGGTCAAATCTTTCTGCTAGTTTTATTCTTGTGACTAAATCACAATTAAATGAAAATCACTTCATTGCAATGAAGAAATATCCTTTCTGCTCAGTGGTGTGAGCTTATTCATAACTGTCAGTAAAAGATTACTTAATTCTTTATTTGGTATTATAAGGCTCATATAGGTCTCTTCAAACTTAAAAATCTCTCAACAATAGGCACCTTGAAACAGAAGCAAATGATGTAATTTACAAAAATCAGTAGAGGAAGGGGAGGGTGAAACATGGCAGTGAGGAAATGATGGAGGTAAACAAAGAGATGAATTTTGTGATTATTTCTAAAAATGAGGAGGTTTGATTTGAAGAGAAAATTTATATGTAGAGACACGATTATTAAATGAAAACAGAAAATGAACTGGGCCAACGAAAAACTATAGGAAGGTTAATGGCACCTAGGTTTTCCACCACAAACATTAATTCCTCCTTTCAAATGTTGACTGGCAATGTATATTTCCAGCATTTTCAATTTTCATTTCAGAGAATCAGCATTTACGTCTTTTCTCATTATCTGAAGGCTGCAGATCTGCAAGGTAACTATTCCAGCCCCCAAACTATAAAAAGTAAATTCTCATGTGAAGTGTTTTGAAACATTTCAAGATATGGTATGAGTGCAAAAGGACAGTGGAAACATATGACCAAACATAAGAATATACATGTTGGGAGCAGGAGTAAGCGATTTCACTAAATCAGTCTACTTCACCATTAATGGAGCCCTCTACTCCCAAAAGTTTGATGAGTGGTTAAACATTTTAATACTGCAATTCATAGTTGGTAAACAAGACAGTAAGAATAGAGAAACCAAGGGCAGTAAGTAGTTAGAATCACATCAGCCATAATGTGCTTGAATAGTGAACCTCTGTGGACAGACTGAATGCCCCTAACTTTCTAAAGTAAAATTTATTTCAAGTTATGACACTTGTTTCCCAATTATTGCCATATGCCTTACGGTTCTAATTCTGTTCTGATTTAGGTTAAAATCTGGTTCCAGAATCGAAGGGCCAAGGAACGGAAGATGACCAAGAAACAGTTAGCTCAATCTGATGGCTGTCTGGCTCCCCATGGTCCGGGTCCAGGGAGTCCTGTTGAGATGCCGGGGCAGATGCTGCTTGGGGGCCACATTTCTGGAGGCCCTCCTGTGGGGAATATGGCCCAAGTAACTGTCACACTCTAACCAGTGCACAACAGCAAGGACCTCAGAGCTTGTGAGGATGACCCAGCCATATACCAGGATTATGCACAGAGAGCACTCCATTTAAGAAAAAAAAGGCGCTTTACATTTTCAGAAGATGTGAATTTTATGGATATCAGGGAATGATTTGCAATTTATAAAGTCAATGTAATGACAAGCAGATGCTTGATATACAGATCAAACTTTGTCTTCAACATTAAAAGTTATTCAAAAGATTTTTTTTCAAGAATCTCGGTAACATTCCGGGCCATATCAAGTTGTTTCTTTAAATCATAAGTTTGGATACAAAATAGTAAAACCAATATACATTCAAAAAGCTTTTCAAAGACTTTCTAAATATTCAAGAGGGGAAAAAGTTACCTCTGAACATAAAGGGACAGCAAAGAGCATTGTGTCGCCTGTTGTATTATTAAAAGTGGAGTCGTATTCTGTAAACAATGCAGAACTGTATACTGGTACTCAGCTAAAATACACATGTTGTCTGGTGTGTGTTCAGCAAATTAATCTCTGGTCCCAGTTGCTGTGCTTCATGTTTTTTTTTAATTCTAGACATGTATTAACTTACAAGAATTAATTTTCTGGCATCTTAAGGTACAAATTGTTATCTAACTTGTTAATAAAAGGGTGTTTGGGATGCATTTCATTCTGCATGTGTAGTACCAAGGAACAAAATTACATGGGTTTGGGCAATTTGGAATTTTGCTAAGTTTTAAAGTGTGGGAGTTAAATCAATTAGTTAAGCTTAAATGTAAAATAATTTCTCACTGGTATGGATTATCTAACACAGAATTTTGAGCTTCTGGTTGGAACGTCACTCGTCAGTGCATCTATAATTTGGATCTCCTGCTGGCCAATGTTAAGGACTAGAGGACTCATTGGTGTAATTCTGCACACACTAGTTCCAAATTCAAAGAGTTGAGCTGAAATATGCTTCCATCGAACAGAAGCTTCAAAGTTTGGGGTGGGGAAGGAGGACATAAATGCACCAAAATATTGCATTGGGAAAGTGAATGGATCCATCAAAATAGTATGTCCTCATGGATTACTCAGAATCTGGTTCAGAAGTCTCAATAAAACAAAACTACTGAACAACTTTTGGTAACAAATTATTTCACAAGATAAAAACAGAACTAAAAAGTTGCAGCAGTGTTAGCCTCTACTGCTTTGCTGTCAGAAAATAAACAACATATTACTTATAATCAGACTGATAGCAACCATCTGCAACTGCAGGTATGTTCCAATCAGACAGCTTGCTGCTTACACAGCCTGACTAGAGCTTTCATTTCTACTACCCAGCAGAGAAATTAGTGGATTTTTGATTACAGGCAACCTGTCAGCTCCCTTCTCAACAATTACATTTTTTTAAAAACAGCATAAGTGATGGTGTCTGCATTCTCAAAGCGTCTGAGATCAGTGAAAACATACTTTAAAAGTGTCCACAGAGGACCTAAGTATCTGCAACCATTTCACATGCTTTTTCAAACACAAGAACTTACTATACACAGATTTAAAGTTGTAATGGAAATGCAATCTGCTTTACCACGTTCTCCTGTCAGCAAGTTTTAATCATTTCAGGTTAAACACAACTAGCATCATAGTAAGAGGCACATCTAAAGACTGTGGTGCAAGTGTAATTACCCTTCCTTCAGGCTTAGCTCCATGCTTGGGGAATGGTATCCCTCAAGCTCTACATGACCAGTTGAGAGATTCTGTGGTCTGTTGTGGAATATGGCTTATTACTAGAACCCTGTATTTAAGTTAAAAAAATCACCAATTTGATAAAGTTCAGAGGTCACATGTCTGGCAGAAGCATAACTTAGGGCCACATACATATTTTATCACCATATGTAGAGTTTTAAAAAAAATTTCTAAATATCTTATTAAATCAGAGGGTATATATTTCTTACATCGGAATGTGCACACTGTATTCGTTATTTTGCATGCTGAGGTTTCACCGTCCCGCCCAATGCCAGCCAACAGCAAAAATTAGAATAACAAAAGATAGCTAACATTTACTTCTGTTATTATCTATCAGCTCTTCTCCATGCTGTACTGAAGGTATTATCTGTCTGAGATATGGAGTTGGATTTTCAATCACTGGTGGGTTTGGGACACAGTCTGGGAGCAATTTACAAAATGCAGAGATTAGCCCTGGGACAGTCTCCAAATTTCATAGTGCTCTCTGGGAGAGGGAATGAGGAAACCCACTCACCTCAGATTAATTTCCCATTCATCTCTTATAAGAGTTGTAACAGGCTGAGGGCTCCAATCTTTAAGAAGAATTTGGAAAAATGAAAGTTTTGTGCACATTGATGCACAATTGTCAGATTCACATTGGGGTGGACAGTATTTCTTTATATATTGAAAATTATTGGAGGGCCTGGATTATGTGCCTATTGTCTCTGTTTTGCCCCTGTGCCTCAAGCAGAAGCTCCATTTGGAACCCAAGTAAATTATCAACCTGTAAATCCTTCAACATGTGCCAATGTTAGATCATAAGAGTGGGAGACATTTCTGGACAGTCATGTAATGGAAAGTAAGTTGGGACCCCTAGCATCACTGTCCACTAATGTGGAGAAAACAACAAGACCTCCTCATTGATATGTACCACACTATCATTTTGCCTTTGTGTATCCAGCCCTCCAATGAGGAGCAATCTAACTACTTTCTTGCACGCAGTGGCAGGCAGCTGCTACCCATGAAGGCTGTACGTGTTACAGCTAGCAGTCTGCAGGCAGCTGGTGCCTCCCTGAGACATGTGCATTTACTCTGGACCAATTAAGGTATATGTATTTCCATATCTTACACTTGATAATGGGATTTATGATTCATTTTCTGAATTTGTCATTACCTGGCCTGGCTGAGGAATCTAGAACATGGAATCTATTCTTAGGCTGATCATTTAGGACTGAAATGAAGATCATTTATTTCATTCAGAGTATTGCGGAGTTTTGGAATTCTCTACCCCAGAGAATGTCTGTGCTCCATCCTTGAATATATTGAAGTCTGAGATAGAGGGGAGACTTAGGAAATTCCATAGTATGGTGAGCAGGTAGGAGAATGGAGTTGAAGCAAAATATTGGCTATGTTCATCATGAACATCTTGCTATTAATTGGATTAAGGATAAGTGAATCAAAAGTGTCCTTTTCTCATAGTTGTGGTTATCTATATGTGGAGCTGCGGGAAGTCAGAGATTTAGGCTGTTTCTGAATTTAGCTTTTCTGTCATTAACCGCTTTCACATTTCCTCCATCTGTGCAACTGGTAGCCCATATAGTAGATGGCCAAATGTATATCCAACTGGCTAGTGCTTAAAACGAGGACCTAAGCAGCAACAAACTTCATGCAATGGAATCTTTGATATATTTTGTATTTTGCTCAAAACTTTGAAGAATAAGCATAGATTCTTTGAAGAATAAACATAGCAAAAGATTTTAAAAAACAAAGAAAATAAAAGCTAGTATAAAATAACAATATCAAGTATCACTATTCACTTTTCGATAAGTTCATATTGATCAGTTGAGGTTCCTTTAAAGAGATCAGGTTAGTTTGGCAGATTTAGTCTGTCAAAAGGCCTGTGTTAAGAATCGTTATGAATCATTTAATTAAATTCTAAATTAAACATCAGAAAAGTAGATTCACTCTTGCTTAACATGTTTCTCATCAAAGAGCAGGAATGGGAATATAAAAGTTAATCATCAACCTGGAAATCAGATGAATGAATGAGTGAATTGATACTGATCATCATTAAGGAAAGTAGGATCAAATATTCTGAGTTTTAAGTAAGGTACGAAGAGTTTAAATGTAACTGAAATTGCATCTTACAAATGCTATGCTAATGCCAAAGCTAAGCTGTACCTATCAGACTCCGGTGCTTGTCGAATGGTGAGAGTAAGATAAATTATAATATTTGCAACATTCTCTGCTCAGGTGAAATGAGTGCTACTACATAAACTCAAATTGTGTATTTCATATATCTGCAGAAGTAGGGCTGCTGACTGCTAGTGAAACCTGATAGAAAAGACTTGATGGGATAATTGGCTTTCTTAAACATTCAAAATGCAAAAATATCAGTGGACTGATAGGCCTTTTCTAGAGTTGCCAAATGTTTTCATAAAAATGTCAAGCATTGCAAAAATAAAAGCTTAAACCCCATCAAACCTGTACAAAATGATTGTTGTTGTAATGACTTTCTTTTAAATTTTAATGTTTCACCTCAGTAATATTCCAAACAATAAAAAGCTGAGGATGTGAGAGACTGTCTACTCCAGGCAGTCTTTCAACTAATTGAAAATACCAGACATCCAATACAGTACAATACAAAAAAAGGCTGTCAACATTATTGGCTATGCATATAGATAAGCATCATTTGTTGTAGTGGTCACAACAGGCTGGCATTTTCCTTCGAGATAGAATTGGTCAAATAATGAAATGTTAATTTATGCATTGTTGTGAAGAAAGAATCAACCCAAAATTGGAAAATACAACCAGAAACCTAGTTATAAATATCCTAATTATGATTCCAGTAACTGGAAGTGTATCAAAAGCACAAAAATGCCAAAAACCCACCGCAGACCAGGCAACATCTGCAGAGACAACATTTCTTACAATGATCATTCAGCAAAACCCAAATATTGCTTTAGCTTTCCAGCAGCTATCACTTTTCCTCTTCATGTATATCCATACATCTGTTATTTCCATAGTGCATTGTAAATGGTGGCTATTCCAGAGCACTTTCAGCCTCCAGCACATTGCAGAGTCAAAATGCTTCCAGATCAGAAAAACAGCCTTCATTCTTCACAAACTGCTTGAGGGATTAGTTGGTTTTCAAGGCTCAACAGAGAATTGAAACAAAGGAGGAGTCACTTCACAAGCAATTGGAGTCTTACAAGCCTTTTTATCAGGTGTGAATTGGAAACATCACAAGATATCTACATCACACAGGTTACTTTACCAAGCTAGAAATGAGAAAAAGAGGTCTCTGTCTCCCTCTCTATGGAATAGCTCTTCTCATATGATTCCGAAAACCAACGATAACAGAAGTTTCCATAATGTGGCTGAAAATGATTGTGCAGTTTTCCACGCAATATAAGATAAATTAATGTCGCGCCTTTCATGTCATAAAGATTTTCGAAAATGCTTCAACTAATTAATTACTTTTGAAATGCAGCCACCATTGGCAAATACAGCAAGCAATTTACATATTGTATTGCAAGGTCCCATGAACAGCAATAAAGCAATTAACCAATTATCCTATGCACTAATTAATAAGGCAATCAAAATATCATTAAATTATTAAACACAGTGCAATATATAAAATTCAAAACATTCTGTTTGGAACAATATTAATTTGTTTGTTTGGCTAACATACCTTTATATCCTGACTGAAAACAACAAATGCTGGAGATCACAGCAGTCAGACAGCATCCATGGAGAGAGAGCAAGCTAACGCTTCAAGTCTAGATGATTCTTCATCAAAGCTGAAGTAAAATGTGGAGGGGACAGCATTTATGCTACAGTTTGGGGAGGTGGGGGTAGTGGACGGAGGCTCACTGCCTTCATTCCTGATTTTGCTGCTCCTCGGATGCTGCCTGACCTGCTGTGCTTTTCCAGCACCACTCTAATCTAGACTCTGACTTCCAGCATTTGCAGTACCCACTTCTGCCTAGTGGATGTGGAGTGCCAATTGAAAAAAATGTTGATAGTTTAAGTAATTGGAATGAGAGAATGGCAGAACAATGTTTCTTACCTTTATATCCCTTCATTTCAGTTTTATTTTTTAGGAAATTATTGCAGCCATCAGTGTCCTGAAGACATGTGTCAGTTCTATGGGATATGGTTCTATAGGTAGGAGCCGCATCTGCTCCCAGGAGGACCAGTTACTACACCTCCTCCCATCCTGCCCCCTGTAAAAACGCCATCCCATTCTCCCAATTCCTTCGACTCCGCCGCATCTGCTCCCAGGAGGACCAGTTCCAAAAACGCACAACCCAGATGGCCTCCTTCTTCAAGGACCGCAATTTCCCCCCCGACGTGGTCGACGATGCCCTCCACCGCATCTCTTCCACTTCCCGCTCCTCCGCCCTTGAACCCCACCCCTCCAACCGCAACCAGGACAGAAACCCACTGGTCCTCACCTACCACCCCACCAATCTCCATGTACAGCGCATCATCCGCCATCATTTCCGCCACCTCCAAACGGACCCCACCACCAAAGATATATTTCCCTCCCCTCCCCTATCAGCATTCCGTAAAGATCACTCCCTCCGTGACTCCCTCGTCAGGTCCACACCCCCCCACCAACCCACCCTCCACTCCCGGCACCTTCCCCTGCAACCGCAGGAGGCGCAAGACTTGCGCCCACACCTCCCCCCTCACCTCCCTCCAAGGCCCCAAAGGAAACTTCCATATCCGCCACAGATTCACCTGCACCTCCACACACATTATCTATTGCATCCTCTGCACCCGATGTGGCCTCCTCTATACTGGGGAGACAGGCCGGCTACTTGCGGAGCATTTCAGAGAACACCTCTGGGACACCCGGACCAACCAACCCAACCACCCTGTGGCTCAACATTTCAATTCCCCCTCCCACTCCACCAAGGATATGCAGGTCTTTGGACTTCTCCATCGTCAGACCACAACAAAACGACGGTTGGAGGAAGAACGCCTCATCTTCCGCCTAGGAACCCTCCAACCACAAGGGATGAACTTGGATTTCACCAGTTTCCTCATTTCCCCTCCCCCCACCCTGTCTCAGTCAAATCCATCGAATTCAACACCGCCTTCCTAACCTGCAATCTTCTTCCTGACCTCTCCGCCCCCACCCCAGTCTGACCTATCACCCTCACCTTGACCTCTTTCCACCTATCGCATTTCCGACGCCCCTCCCCCAAGTCCCTCCTCCCTACCTTTTATCTTAGCCTGCTGGACAAACTTTCCTCATTCCTGAAGAAGGGCTTATGCCCGAAACGTCGATTCTCCTGTTCCCTGGATGCTGCCTGACCTGCTGCGCTTTTCCAGCAACACATTTTCAGCTATGGTTCTATAGGTGCCAAGTATCCTTCAGTATCTCTTCCAAATAGGGGTTATTCATGCATGAGCCTTGAGAACAAGCAGACAATACAAACTTCAGGCATATCGTAGCCAAATATTCACTCAGTGCTCAAAAATGTGCACTGCTAATCTGATTACTGATAGAAATCAATGCAGCTAAAAGGTCTGCTGAATGCAAAATGCAGTAATTTTCACAAGTAGCTTCTCCTCCTATGTCAAATGAAACATTAGGTGCTTTCGTTTACTCATTTGTTTTTCTTTCCCGCAGTAATATGCAAACCTTGGCAATACTTAAATTGAAAAAGCTCCACATTGAAATATTCACAAATCTCTGGATCAATAGCCAGTGGAATGTACACTGAACTCTGCTTACCCTTTTCTTCTCTTTTGATCCTTCAGCAGGAAATGGTCAGACTTTAGTAACATGTGCCTGACTCCAACTACCACCTATTATGCACAATGACAAACAATTTTCTTTTTAAAAGAAGCAGAGATAAATCTTACCACCCATTGAACTATTTTATCATGCAAGATGAATATAGCTGATTTTTGGTTCAAACACCACTCTCCTGCATGCTTACCACACCGTGGAATTCCCCGAGACTACCTTACACCTCCAACTTCAACATATTCATTGATGGAGCATGGACAACTCGTGGAGGCAGAGAATTCCAAAGATTCACAACTCTCTGAATAAAACAATGTATCCTCATCTTAGTCCAAAGTAATCAACCTTTTATCCTGAGAATGTGCCTTTATGTTCCACAGCCAGGGACAATAAGTGCTCGTATCAACCTGCCAAACCCTTTCAGAATCTTGCATGCTTCAACAAGATTGTTTATTCTTCAGAGAACATGTATCCAATTTACTTGGCCTCTCTATCATAGGGCAACTCACTCATCCCAGTAAATTTCATTTTATTATCTCAATAAAAGTACATAATCCCTTAAATATGGAGATCAGCACAGCACACAATTGGCTGGACTTTCCCACAGGTGGGAAAGCAGGTGTGTGGATGCATAATGTAGAGTGCTGTGCAATGGACAGCAAACCCACTAGCGGTTCATTCAGATATGCTTTGTTAATCTTTCACAAATAGTGGGGGGGAGGTAGGGGGTAGAGATAGTGGGCCACCAAGTAGCTTATGATCCAATTGAAACAATTAAACAGAGAGGGCATAGATTCTAAATTATGTGCAAATGAAGCAAGGGTGACATGAATTTTTTTTACACACAGCAAGTAGTTCAGGTATAGAATGCACTGCCTGGGAATACAGTGGGGGAAGGTTCAAATGAGGCATTCAAGAGACTAATGGATGATTATTTGCATAGAATTAAAATCGGAATTAGATTTTATTGTCACGTGTACTCAAGTGTAGGAATACGTAAGTATAGTGGAAAGTATACAGAGTCACCATTCTCCGGTGCCATCTTGATTACAAATCTAGAATTTTATAAAACAAGAAACATTTTAAAAAGAGCCAAAAGGTTAGTCGTCAGAATCTTAGTCTAAAGTCTTATCTCCATAAAGTTGTTTGGAATGCTCAGTTACCGATGTAGGCACCCGGGCCTAGCTACAGTCAGGAGTGTAGGTCAGCCTGTGAATCTCCCATCGATCACTGGGAGGAGCCGCATTCTTATTGCTACTGATTATGCTGCCATTATGTCCGATCACCAGGAGGAAATTTAACACTGCTGAATTTCTGTGAATTCCCACTTAAAGGTCCCATCCTGCCATCACTCTGATTTACCAGTGCCTGATTTATACCCCCGCAGAACTGTCCCTGTTATTACCGGCCAGTGAAAATGGGGATTCCTTCCAAATCCACAGAGGTAACTGGAGGCACCGCCCCACAATGGCATTCCCTCCTGTATTCCACCCTACCCTGTGCCTTGTCCAAAATGCAGTCCCAGACCCTCATTTTCCTACCAGACACTAGTAAGGAGCCTGAACCACATGGAGGGTCTGAGATTATCACTCAACTCCTCTCTCTGCCCTCCAATTGCAGGTAGCAATTGAGCATGAGTAAGTCACTTGTGATAGTAAGATGGTGTACAGGCCATCTAACAGTAACAGTTTGGTTGGATGGAATACAAGGGAAGAAACAAAGCAAGCTTGTCAGATAAATAAAACAGTAATCACAAGATGAAATACAAGCATGTGTCAGATATTCAGTCCCTCAAGCTTGCCCTACCATTCAACAAAATCATGGCTGATCTGCCGCAAGCCTCAATTCTTTTCTCACAGCCCGCAACTTCCCAAAACTTCAAAAGTCTATCCAGGTGGTCTTTAAATACTTCCGGTGATCTAGCCTCCATAACTTTGTGGGGTGGAAAATTCCAGATGTTCAATATCCTGCAACAGAAGAATTTTTTCCACATCTGCTTTAGATGACTGATCTTTTATTCTGTAGTTATGTCTGCAAGTTCAAGCGTCCCCAACTAGTGGAAATATCTTAATAGCTACCCTTTCAAGATCCCTCAAAATCTTGTATGTTTCACTAAGATCACCCTCATTATTCTAACCTGTTCAGCTGTTCTTCATAAGTCAATCCTTTCATCCCAGGAATCAGCTCAGTGAATTGCTTTTGACCTGAGGTCAATGCCTATAGATCCATACTTAAATATGGTGACTAAAACAGTCAAACCCTCCAAGTCCAAATCAGTCTAGTCCAGTCCATCTCAGCCTAGTCCTTCCTACTCTAGCCTTTTCTAACCTAATCCAGACCTCCCCACTCTAGATCAGTCCAATCCAGCCCACCCTAATCCTGTATATCCCATTCAGTCCAGTCTGGCCCAGCCTAACCCAATCTACCCCAGTCCAGCCCAGCCTAACCCAGTCCGGCCCAGCCTAACCCAGTCTACCCCAGCCCAACCCAGCCTAACCTAGTCTGGCCCAGTCAAAACCAATTTAGTCTGGACAACCCCTTTCCAGCCCAGTCTCTTCCCAGTCCACCTCACTCTTGCTCACCCTATTCTAGCCTCGTCCATCTTGGTACAACCCACTCGATTCAAGTGCAGCTCTATTTTGCCTAGTGTATCCCAGTTTAGCCCTCCCCATTCTAGCCAAGTCTATACCAATGCAGCCTACCCTAGCCCAGGATATCCTAGTTCAGCCCACCTTAGACTAGTGTATCCCAATGCAGCTCAGGATATCCCCCTGTAACCCATCCTAGCCCAGTCTATACCAATGTAACCCACTCCAACCCATGGTATCCCACTGAAGCCCACCCTAGCTCAGTGTATACCAATGCAGTCTTCCCTAGCCCAGGATATCCCAGTGCAGCCTTCCCTGGCCCAGGCTATCCCAGTGCAGCCTTCCCTAGCCTAGCATATTCCAGTGCAGCTTTCCCTAGCCAAGGATACCCCAGTGCAGCTCATCTTTGCCCAGTGTATACCAATGCAGCTTTCCCTAGTTTAGGATATACCAATGCAGCCTGTTATAGCCCAGGATATGCCATTGCAGCCTGCTTTAGCCCAGTCTATAACAATGCAGCCCACCCTAGCCCACTGGTACACCAAGGCAGCCCATCTTAGCCCACTGTATACCACTGCAGCCCACCCTAGCCCAGGATATCCTCCTGCAGCCCACCATATCCCAATGTAATGTATACCCTGATGAAAGACTCTTGCCCGAAACGTTGATTCTCCTGCTCCTCGGATGTTGCCTGACCTGCTGTGCTTTTCCAGCACCACTCTAATCCAGACTCTGATCTGCAGCCCTCACTTTCTCCTACCAATACAGCCTAGCCCACGTTGGCTGCTGCTGCTCCAGGCTAATCAGCACGTGGCCGTCAAGGCGGCAGGCGGTGCTTGTGACGTCAGCGGGGCCGGGACGTGCGCAGACGCGGGGACGGCCGTGCCCCTCAGGAGCAACATGGCCGACTTCGATACGATATATGAGCTGGACGAGGAGGACGAGCGGGTGGTGATAGATGAACATTTGATCCGATATACTCCGGACCCCGTGGTGGTGCGAGGGGCTGGCCATATAACTGTGTAAGTTGGGGTCTAGGAGGAGCAGGGTTAGAGAGAAAGAGTCTCCCCGAAGCTTGTCCTCTCCGCTGGGAGTGTTGCTCGGCGGCGGCCCCGCTCCGGCTCTCGGCCGCTGCTGACAACAGGCGGCTGTAACCAAGCAAAAGGACGCTGAAGTATTCCCAGGGAGCGCGGGGCTGGCGCACTGCTGGTCCTGCAGGGCATTATTATTGGCGTGACGTTGACCCCTTGCTTGGCTCTATTCTGCGTCTGTTTCTTTTTTTTGACCCGGAAAAACTGATCTGGTTTTGTAATCGTATTTTCAAGAATTAGTTACAGTGGCTACATTTGTAACAGCCGTTTTTAATGCTGTATTTGTAGGATCAGCATTCTGTCACATGTAAGTAACAGTGCGTCGTGAGATTTATATAATCGGAACGATTTGATTGTGAACTCATTCAAACAAGTCGAATTATTGACTGTATTTAACTAGGCTGTATTTATGTCAGAATTAATGTGATTACTTGGATCCTAAAGACAGGAAACTTGTGATACCTTAAATTCGTTTCTATTTCTATTGATTAACTATACAGTGTGAATTTCTGCGCTCCTAAATTTGACTGTAATTTCGAATTTGATTACTCCTCCTTTTGAAATTACTTTTGTGCTTTTAGTTCACAGCTGTGTTTTGGGGGCATTCTTGAATAACCTCGACGTTTATTGACAAGAAACAAAAGACCATGTAATCCGTCAACGTAAATATGTGTTTTTAAATGCAGTTTTTAAAAGTAGGTGTTCATTTTTGAAGTGATCTATAAAAAGATGTGGCTTGTAATTTTGGATAAACAGTTACACAACATATTAATACAGAAGAGGGATTTGCATGTGAATGCCCCATTGTGGTTGTTGAAAAGTGAGTTTTATAAGTACTACTGAGAAAGGTAGCTAAATTTATGGACTAGTAAACTGGAAGCCTGGACTATTTGATTAAATGACTTCAAATCCCAATGGGATGGCTGGAAAATTTAAATTCAATTACTGAAGTTAGGTTTGCAAAAAAAGGACTAATACCAGTAATAATCACAATTGTAAGATATCATGTGTACACAAATGTACTTTATGGAAGGAATTTTGCTATCCGTACCTGGTCTGACATATACATTACTCTGGACCCACAGCAGTGTGGGAGATTCTTGCCTAACACTGGCTAAAAGGGTCATGTAAGCCGTGCAGTTGTATTGAGGAAGCTGGCTCTCAACCTCATAAATTAAATCAATTAGAGGTAAGCGATATAATGATATCCATTTTCTGAGTGAAGTGATAAGTTGTAGGAATACCTTGCTGTTTTGTGGGTGGAGGGTATATTGGGAAATTGAGTAAACTCCAGTGTATTTACATTGATTTAAAATGAATGAAGAATTTCAGATTAAGGATGTGATTTTTCACAAACAGAAACAGAAAATGTAGCTAGCAATTCAAGTCTGGAAACATCTCCCTATATCATTAGTGACAATAGTGTATACTATATACAAGATTCATTGTAGCGATCGCCAAATGCTTTTCTTCATTGCCTTTGAAAACTATGTCTGCTTCCAACTAGAAGCATAATTTCATTAGATGGAATATCGCCTTCCAAATCAGTCTTTCTGACTTAAATAAATTGTAGTTCCTGTTTGTCACTGAGTCAAAAGCCTGAGGGTTGGTACCTAATAACTGTTGCATAAACCTAGAACATTTAGACATTGGCAGTTAAAGAAGGTGGCTCATACAAACTTCTATTTGGCAATTAGGGATGCAATTCTTGAGCATTTGATTGAATATCTTTTGACATTTAACATTTCAGATTGATCTTGTCTGTCTTTTGTGTAATACTGCCAGGTCTGCTGACTATAGCCATGCAGTTTTATTTCAAATTTTCCATTATCTGCAGTATTTTCACCACTGTTTTCATTCATCTTCGGTAGAAGCAGCTTCTGTCATGTACAGGAAAAGAAACATATACACATGAGGGATTTCACCAAAGATTGGCGCAGATAAGGTATGGCCCCACGATGAGCTATAAGTTCATAAAGTATAGGAGCATAAACAGGCCTTTCCAACCATCGAGTCAGCTTGGCAGGTCCATGAGATCATGGCTGGTCTAATAATCCACAATTCCACATTCTTGCTTCTTCCCTATAATTCTTGATTCCTTACTGATGTTAAAAAAAACTAAGCATATTCAAGATTTATATAAATAACAAATTCCACCAATTCACTGCCAATAGAAGAAATTCCTCCTCTTCCTGGTCTTAAGTGTGCATTCCCTTACTCTGAGACTATGCCACTTGGTCCTGAACTCTCTTCCAATGTAGTCTAATGTCAACACCTTGTCAAACACGTTCTGAAAATCCAAATCTATTACATCCACTGTTCCTTTTTCAACCTGGTTGTTACCTCAAAGCATTTAATTAAATTTATCAGGCCACATTTGTCCTTCATTAAGGCATGCTGACTTTGCTTGATCATATTATGTATTTCTAACTGTTGTGTTGTCACGTTCTGTACAACAGACTCTTGAAATTTTTCTCAATAACAGATGTTGGGTTAACTGGCATGTAGTTCCCCCTTTTTTTTTGTCTCCTCTTTTTCTTTTAACATAAAGGTGGTGCTTTTGCAGTTTTCTATTCCTCTGGAATTTTTCCAGAATTTGAGGAATCCTGGAAGATTGCTAACAGTCCATCCACTATCTCTGTAGCTACTTCCTTTAATATCCTAGATCCATCCTGTCAGGACCAGGAGACTGGCCTTTAGCCCCATTAATTTCCTGAGCGTGTCTTCTCCAGTGATAGTTATTACATTTATTTCCTTTCTTCTTTTTTGCCTCCCAGTTATTCACTAACATTGGAATGCTGGTAGTGTTTTCTACTATAAAAACAGACACAATCTGTTTATTCAGTCCCTCTGCAATTTCTTGGTTCCCCATTATTATTTCCCCAGCTTCATTCTCTAATGGGCCTATGATCACTTTGGCTCCCCTCTTTCTTTTTCAGATATTTGAAGAAAAGCTGTTACTGTCCATCTTGATATTACTTAAAGCTTGCCCTCAAAATGTTTTGTATCGGTTTTTAAAACTTTCCCAATTCCCTAGTTTACCAGTAATCTTTGCCACATTGTATGTTTCAATTTGATGCTATCTTCAACTTAGTTGAGTTACCCACTTTCTAGAATCCTTCTTTCTTTCTCACTATAATATACCTTTGCTGTGAGCCATGAGTTGTTTTTTAGAAATCTGCCATTGTTTCTCAACTTTTTTTTTGTTGCTGTAAACTCATTTACCAGTCTATTCCAACCAACTCTATACTCTTTTCTTTATAAGTCTAACCCATATTTATGTTTGGCAGATGTTTCCAACCTAAGCTCCTCACTCTCAAACTGATTGCTAAATCTTGCCATGTTTTGGTCACTGTTTTCTAGGGAATCTCTTCCATTCTGATATGGTTTCTTAAACCTGCCTCACTGCACATCACAAAATCCAAAATAGCCTAATCTCTGACTGTTTCCACAACTTTTACACTCTGAATTGTTTCTCAGGGTTCCCTCTACTAACCTGACTCTCCCAATCTACATGAAGCTTGAAATTGCTACTGATTAATGTACAGACCTTCATTATCTCCTGATTTTGTGTCCATCCATATAGCTATTGTTAGGGGATGTATAGAATATTCTTATCGCTGTCTGTCTTATGTGCCTTTTGCCCTTACCTTCACCTATATGGATTCTGTGCCTTCTGATCAAAGATCATTTCTTTCTACTCTACTTGTACTATCCCACTACCCTTTTTTTCCTAGCTCTCAAAGTCAATAACCACAAATATTTGTATTGCAGCTTTGCTCTCCTTGTAACCATGTCTCTATAATGGTTGTAAGATCATATCCATTAACCTGTATTTAACCTGTTAATTCACTTTATTCCAAATATGTGAGGAGTTGGGAGGTCATGTTGCGGCTGTACAGGACATTGGTTAGACCACTGTTGGGATATTGCATGCAATTCTGACCTCCTTCCTGTCTGAAAGATGTTGTGAAACCTGAAAGGGTTCAGAAAAGATTGACAAGGATGTTGCCAGGGTTGGAGGATTTGAGCTATAAGGAGAGGCTGAACAGGCTGGGGCTGTTTTCTCCGGATCGTCGGAGGCTGAGGGGTGACCTTTACAGAAGTTTACAAAATTGAGGGGCATGGATAGGGTAAATAGGCAAAGTCTTTTCCCTGGGGTCGGGGAGTCCAGAACTAGAGAGCACAGGTTTATGGTGAGAGGGGAAAGATATAAAAGAGACCTAAGGGGCAACTTTTTCAGAGTGGTACGGGTATAGAATGAGCTGCCAGAGGAAGTGGTGGAGGCTGGTACAATTGGAACATTTAAGAGACATTTGGATGGGTATATGAATAGGAAGAGTTTGGAGGGATATGGGCCGGGTGCTGGCAGGTGGGACTAGACTGGGTTGGGACATCTGGCCGGCATGGACGGGTTGGACCGAAGGGTCTGTTTCCCACCCACACCCATTCCCCTACATTTACCCCTTCACCTAACACTACGGGCAATTTAGCATGGCCAATTCACCGAACCTGCACATCTTTGGACTGTGGGAGGAAACCGGAGCACCCGGGGGAAACCCACGCAAACAGAGAATGTGCAAACTCCACACAGACAGTTGCCCGAGGTGGGAATTGATCCCAGGTCTCTGGTGCTGTGAGGCAGCAGTGCTAACCACTGTGCTACCCATACCTATGACTCTCTATGTGCATTCAAGTTAAGAGCCATTAATTTGGTCTTTCATTACACCTCCAACCCCCCCCCACCTGACTGTATTTACTGCTGTTTAGTGTCTGTATACTCTGTCCCTCCCTGTCCCAGTCTGGGTATCATTACACCAATAACTGCTCTGTAAAGATCTTGCTTTGTAATCCTAAATCGTTGATAACAACCTGGTTACAGGACATCAGTCAGCCAGTAAAGATACAAGAAGAGCTGCTTAATCGGAATAATTTAAGTGTGATGGAGATATACTCTCATCAGTTGTTGCTCTTATGATGTAGAAATCATCGTTGTACGCTTGCCAAAGGAGAAAATAACCGTGGAAGTACCTTATGGAATAGTGCTGCTGTAGATGACAATTGGCTTAATTTGTCTATTAATGTTCACCTTTCCTCCATGTGTTACAGTGTGAATTGGAATGTTTTTTACATTAGATTCTAATGAAGGGTATGGCATCCATGGTGGACTTTAAGGGATGTGTTATAGATGTTTATGCTCTTCTTAAAAAGACTGGCTTCTTTTGCGGGAAAAATTATTTTCTGCTGGTTTAACATTCTACAGATAGTGTTTAAAATGCAAATATGCAAACTTCTCCCAAGTGTTCCTGTTCACACATGTGTTTCAATCTATGTTGAAAAATGTCCATGCCTTATACCGCTAGTATTTAGAGTCTGTATGTATACCACATGGTGTAGTACTGAGTCATTGAATGCACCACCTGATGGGAAATTGAACTACAGATCAGTAATTTCCCAAATTCAATTCTTGACTTGTCCCATTAGGTGATTACCTGTATAGATGGAGGTGCTACAAACGGCATCCGATCTCCTGTATTTTTTTAAGAGTCAGTGCCCAAAACTGAGGAGACTCTGAATCTCCTGGTAATTTGTTTTCTCTTTTTCAGTGCCAGCACCCTAAACTGGCGAGATTCTAAATCTCCTGGTTTTTTTTCCCCCCTGACCCTTACCCTGACACTACCCCCTAACTGCGGTACCGCTTATATTTTCCCCATCACCCATGTGGTGTGTGTTGAGGTGTGAGACACAGTGAAAGGCAACAGGTGTACAAATCTTTACTCAATTTCCACCACCAGGAAGAAAGGAGACACCCGGATGGGCAATGCTGTGTGATCAAAAAAGTGAAAGGAAGGGTAGGGGTTAAATCAAAATAGAGTTGGAGGGGGAGATAAAGTACTCCACTCCCTACGGTGCCCACTTCTCCCTGAACAGCTCAAGGGCCGATCTCCTGTATTAGGGAAAAGGAAGATGCACCAAGTATTTCAAATTCTAATTGCTGTCTCGTGACCCTGTTGAGTATGTGTTGAGATTAGGTGAAGGTATATAAATTTTCATGTGAGATGCTTGTCTAGCTCCTTATGCCAAAGATGTTGATCTGACAGGTGAAAATGTTGGGTGTACATTTTTTTTAATATGTAGAAGCAAAGTTGACAGTATATACTGTGAGGGCAGTAAGATGGAAGACCATTCATTTATATGTATTACTTATATGATGTCTGGAAAGTGGCTGATTTAACATTGCCAATCTAACAAATTGTGAGTAATCCTTTTGGGTCATGCATTATTCTCACTCTGCTTAGGAAGTCATCCCAGGCAGTGCCTGTTGTGACTTGATAATGTACAGACAAAGTAACTATGGTACCCACAAGTTCATTGATAATTATACAGTAAGTTATAATCTGGAACGTATTGGCAGCAAGGATATTGGAAAGAGATTAAATCACAATTATCAAAATAGATTTGGAAAAGTCTTAAAGGACACCTTTGCGGTATTGGGAAAGGGAATGAGACATTTCACCAATATAAACTGTAATTCTATAAGTTTTAAGATGGGTGTAGTTCTCAGATAACGGGCGATTTGATTGTAATATTGCTGAGGAATTGAGGAACGGTATTTTTGAGAACGCTTACCTCTGTTCACAACAGCGCAGTTCCAGCACTTTGTTCTGCGCGAACGCCAATGTTGGCTCCGGTCTTCATGCCATTCTGCGCATGCGCTAATGTCAGCTGCAGTCAGCAGCTTCTGTGAGAGATACGTTTAGCAGCTTCCAGTGAAAGATACGCTACTTCTAGATTATCCCTGTTTTTGATTTTAAAAAATGGAGGTGCATAGTGACAAGAATGTTAGTAAGAAGCACCCTGGTGATAAAATTGCACATGTGAACGCAAGAGCAAGGCCTCACTGGAAGAGAAGCTAGATATTATAAAGCCTTTTGAGCTTAAGGAGAGAATTTATGAATTCTCTCCTTAAGCTCACTTAACAGGAATGAGAGATTCTACCTTGCACACCATGATGACCCCTCTGTCCCTCCATTAACAATATTTTTTTAAATGTACTGTTAAATTTACTTTTTGTTTCATTGAGAAATATGATTTTATACCTTCATTCAGACTGTGTTATACTTTTGTGTTAGACTTTTAAGGGGTTTTTTTTTAGCAATAGTGAGTGATAATTTTTGTTGCTGCTCTGCCCCCATAACCCACTTTTCCCATAGGCCCCATTATTTATGTTGTGATTTTTCTATTAAATAAAGTTTGCTGGAATACAACTATGGTGTTATAGAGCTACCTGCAGTTATAGATAAGGAGAAGACTAGACCTTGAGTGAAAGTGCTAAGTTGGTGGAGGCTAACTACAACAGTGTTAGGGAAGACCTGGAGAAATTAGGTTGGGGTGGCTGTTTGAAGGTAAATCCACATTTGACATGTGGGAATTTTCTAAAGGCTAGTTGACCAGAGTTCAGGACCAGCCTCTTCCTGTGAGGCGAAAGAAAGATCAGAATGGCAAGATTCAGGAACCTTGGGTGATGAGTGATATTGAAAAATTAGTGAAAAAGAAAGCATATGTACCGTTTAGGAACCAGAAATCAAGGCCCTTGAGTATATTAAAAAAAAAAAGCTTTGAAGTTAGGAAGGCTAGAAGGTACCATGAAATATCTTTGGAAAGTAGGATTTAAGAATAATTGCAAGGTATTTTGTACAAACTATAAGGAACAAGCGAGTAGCTAGGGAAAGGGTAGGTCCATTAGAGGACAAAGGAGGGAATTTATGCAGATAGCCAGAGGAAGTGAGTGAGATCCTTTTTTAATAAGTACTTTGCATCAGTCTTCACCAAGGGGAAGGACACGGATGATGGTAAGATTAGGGAGGACACATGTTGACATTCAAAGTTTGTGCGAAGATTTGTAGCTCGGATGCTCGTTGTTGTGGTTCTGTTCGCCGAAAAAAAAACTTCCAGCTCGGCGAACAGAGCCACAACAATGTTGACATTCTGGAGCATCCTGATACTAAGAAGCAGGATGTGTTGGTTGTCTTGAAAAACATTTTAAGGTAGATAGATCCCATTAGGTCCTGGTACCTATCTCAGGATACTGAAGAAGACAAGGAAGTAAATTGCTTTTTATTATCTTTTAGCTGCAAGTGAAGACTGGAGAATAACCAGTGTTGTTCCTTTGTTTAAGAAGAGCAACAGGGATAATCCAGGAAATCATATGGTAGTGAGTCTTGCATCAGTGGTACAGAAATTTAGTGGAGCGATTCTTCAGGACAGGCTTTACTCACATTTCGAGAAGCATGGTCTTCTTAGGGATAGTCAGCATTACTTAGTGCGGAGGATGCCTTGTCTCACACACCTGATTAATTCTCAGAAAACTCAGTGAAGATGATTGAGGTTCGGGTAGTGGATGTTGTCCACGTGGGGATAAGGTCCTCCTGGTAGACTAGTCCAGAAGATTAAGTCAGATGGGGTCCATGCTGAGTTGACATGTTCGGTAAAAGCTTGGTCATAGAAGACAGAGTGATACAAAGTGATGAGAGCCATAAATAGAGTGGATAGCCAGAGTCTTTTTCTTTTCCCATGGTGGAAATGTTGATCATGAGGGGGCATAATTTTAAGGTGATTGGAGGAAGGTCTAGGAGAGATGTCAGAAGTAGGTGCTTTTACACCGAGAATGGTGGGTGCATGGAATGCAGTGCCAGCAGTGGTTGTAGAGTCAGATGCATTAGGGATATTTAAGCGACTATTGGATACACACATGGAATGATAGTACAATGAAGGGTATGTAGGTTGATCTGATCTTACACTAGGATAAAAGGGCTGAACATTGAGGGCTGAAGGTCCTATACTGTGCTGTACTATTCTATATGAGGTGTTCCAGGGTTTGAAGGAGATAGGAAGCACTGTCAGAGCTGGACTAGGTGACACAGATGGGAGGGTTGTGGGGACTGAAGGGGGTTATGGAGTTAGGGATTTTAAAGAGAAACACTGGAAAGAGGGACAGGTATTGGCCATTTGGCCACATGAGCCTGCCACATCATTCAATATGATTGCAACTGATTATCTAATTCAGTACACTGCTCCTGCATTCACCCCATACTCTGATGTTGCATTGACTGGTGGAATGTAGTGATACAGAGGGCTGTAGAAATTTTGAGGAGGTTTTACCGAGATGGTGACAGCTATGGAGGCTGGAACAGGTGACAGATATAGGGAGGATTTTAAGAATGGGAAAACATTATACAGAAACAGATATGCAGGGATGTGACGTGGTTGGCACAGGGAGGACTATAGCAGCTCATGTTGGTTATGGAAATAATGTAGTCATGTTTGGAGGTGGTTCAAGGTGGAAAAGTTTGTCATGACTGAAGGAGATTATATGCTTAGAGAGAGTTTGCAGACATTGAATGTGTTTTAGAGACAGGAGAAGTTCATAGTCATTATTTGGATTGTAGAGACTAAATTATGTGATAGGGAAGGTATCTCTGGATGGTGTCCAGAGACCAGGAGGATTCTAATATCTGGAGGCGGTAGCTCAGGTAGGGAGTTTTCTTTTGCTGTTGTGATAGAGGAAGGTTACATAGATAGTGAGGGTAGCAGGAGTTTGATGTAGTTACAAAGGTAGGAAGATTTTTCAGATCTGGAATGGATCCTACCTAAAAAACGCTCAAGAGAAAGAAGAGAGTAGTTTTTGGAGGTGTACTTTTCTGACTGCAGGTCTGTGACCAGTGGTGTTCCAAAAGAATCACTGCTGGGACCTCTAATATATAAGTTTGCAGATGACATGGAAATTGATAACCTCCTCATGTCCACAACTTCAGCAAAGGTTACAGACAAAGTAGACCAGTTGGAAATTTGAGCAGAGAAGTGACAGATGGAGTTTAATCCATATAAGTGAGGTGACACGTTTTTGGATGGTCAACTGCAAAAGGAAACTGCAGTAAATGGCAAGACCTTTGGGAGCATTGATATACAGAGGGAACAGTGGGTGCAGGTCCATAGCTCCCTGAAGGTGATGGTCATACGATGGACGGACAGGTTTCCTGTGTTGTAAGATTTTATAGTTTGATGCAGATCCTCTCCGTAGAAGGACATTTTATTTATGGTTTTAAGACAAAATACTGAGCATGTGCAATAAATTCACACTGGCAATTCAGAGTAAACACAACATAAATTCATGTGTAGAAATTACAGCATGGAACTAGGTCAGCTGTTTCATCAGTGTCTGTTGATATTTCCATCCCATGTGAGCAATGATTTATCAACGATGAGCAATAAGAAATTGTCCAACGTTAGCGCTTTAAGAGAGAGGTTGTGAATCTTGAAAGGGTTCAGAAAAGATTGAGGATGTTGCCAGGGTTAGAGGATTTGAGCTATATGAAGAGGCTGAATAGGCTGGGGCTACTTTCCCTAGAGCATTGGAGGCTGAGGGGGTCACCTTTTTATAGACTTTTATAAAATCATGAGGGGCATAATTAAAGTAAAAAGCTGAAGTCTTTTCCCAGGGTAGGGGAATCCAAAGGGCATAGGTTTAAGGTGAGAAGGAAGAGATTCAAAAGGTGCCTAAGTGCAACATTTTCCTGTAGTGGGTGGTGGTATATGGAATGAGCTGCCAGAGGAAGTTCTGGTGGCTGGTAGTTTTATAACCTATTTAAAAGCTATCTGGATGGGTCTATGAATAAGAAAAGTTTAAAGGAATACGGGCCACATGCTGGCAAATGAGACTAGATTGATTGATTGATTTTAGGATATCTGGTCGGCATGGATGAGTTGGATTCAGGGTCTGTTATCCATGCTGTACAGCTCTGACTGTATGACTCTCAATGACCATTACAGCAGAAGAGCATGAGAGTTTAAGGTTTTTAGAATTATGAAGATCTTAATATTGTGAAGAAGGACAAGTATTTCCTTTGGTTTGGTGGTGAATAATTATGGTCAATCCATTTAAAATTTATTGCTGATAATAAGGGGAGTAGTTAGAATGTTTCATGCAAAGAGTTGTCAAAGCAGCAAACGCTTTATCAAAGGCACTGGTTGAGGGATGCAACAAAAGAAAGGTGAATGAATTGTTAACCCTAGCAAAGGATGACCAAGCTGTAGGGAATGCACAGAGCAATGGGATTATTCTTTGAATGCTCCAAAAAAGAGCACGTACAGATGTGATTTGGGTGAATTAATCTGTTATCGTGCTTTTACAAGAAACATTTACCCAATGAGCGAACAAGATTTTCCCAATTTATAAATTTTATTGAAAAGATAGCTGAAGCATCCTTAGTGGATGAATACACAAACCTGCAAATGCATGAAAATACTAATTGGAGAGGAAACTGCTTAATTCAAAAACAAAATTGGAAAGAAGCAATTATAGAGCCAATTTAAAAGTAATACATGGAGGGGATAGTACACACTTGATTAACACTTTGTGCACAATTGAAAATAGTATCTTGCTGTAGAGGATGAATGAATCACCGTAATCTGTCCTGACATTTTAGCTGTACTGCTTTGATTTTTGTCTGGCAAAATGCCTTTCCACACTCAAAGCATTAATTTGTCTGATTTCCCAACAGCTTCTGATTCAGTCTGCTGTGTTTCCAGCACTTTTTGATTCAAATGCTGAGCATCCTGAGATGTGCGGAAGGGAAATTAGTTGAGTTTTGCTGTAATGCTCTCCGATTCGGGATACTGATTGAAGAGCGATATTGATATAATCATGGAAGTAATGTCATAGAATCATAGAATCCCAGTAGTGTGGAAACAGGCCATTTGGCTCAAGTGCAGCCCAACTGTCTGAAGAGCATCCTACTCAGACCCAACGCCTTACCCTGTCCCTGTAACCCTGCATTTCCCATGGATAATCCGTCTAACCTATGTATTCCTGGTCATTAGGTAATTTTGGCATGGCCAATCCACCTAACCTGCATTGTAGGAGGAAACCACTGGAGCACCTGGGGGAAATCCATGCAGACACTGGGAGAATGTGGAGTTTGCGTAGTTGCCCAAGGGCGGAATCAAACCTAGGTCCCTGGTGCTATGAGACAGCAGTGCTAACCATTGAGCCATGCTGCCACCCTCATTTGATGAAAGAGAATATGGCCTGAGGAGAAAATAAAATGGAGAATTTTTTGTGATAATGCATGTAAATTGAATTTTGTTTCCAGAGGTCATAAAAACATAATCCTCTGATTTGACAAGCTTTTATCATGTAATTACTTGTGCTACAGTATCAACCTTCCATGAGCTGCACAATCAATTTGTACTTGCCAGAATTGCTATTGATGGTGTCCATGTGGAGATCAATGTGGGTGTCTTTGACTCCTTCAATTAGTTACAACATTAAATTGCTAGTTGATAAGGTAGTTAGATGGTTAGATTGAATGTTGCTTTCCCATCGAGAAACAGCCTATTGGATAGACAAAGTAACTTGTTTGGCATGTATAGTTTCTAATAACTTTGATGATTTATACTTGGTTTTGTGTTACTATGGCAAGAAAAATGTTCTGCAATACATTGTAATCTGTGAAATCTAGTAGGCAGATTCTAATTCTTACATTTTTCTTCATTGGGTAGCAGAAAATTGGAAAGTACAATTCTGCTTTCAGAACTATAAGTCAGCTAGTGCCTATTTTTCAGAATCTAACAGGGCACCATTGAAATAATGCTTAAAGCAGAAGGAGGAGCAAGTATCACTGCATTTCAATGCTTTCAGATCTGTAAGATACCTACCAGTAGCTTCAATTGGCAGCAGTATTATATCTTTGCTGCAAGTTAATCTTAAAATGGCACAGAGTAAATGTTAATACTAGGTCATCACTAAAACCTTTTGAAGCTCACATCAATTTCCTTTTCCAGTGCCAGTTAGCAGTGTTTATTTTAACTAATAGTGGTTGGGCAACAAATAAATTTTAAGTTTTTGTGGTACAGTATGTAGTTTCTCTAAATTTGCTGCATGTGTTTTGTAACAGTGCATGTGGCTCTTTGTTTTAAGTGTCCAAACCTTCATTTGGAAAACACATTTTTCTGAACTATTTAAGGACGACAAGTACTTGTATATTTTCACATCTTTCTTCTCCTCCCCCACCCCCGATCCCTCCCTCCCATCAATTGTATGTGTGAAAACAATACATTGTAAGTGATTTTAAGTAATATGATATGTGCAGTACTATTATTGGCAATGTGGTGATAAAGTGAATGCGTACGCCTCTCATCAGAAGTCTATAGCTGGCAGGAGTTTAAACATTTCAGCGACTGATGGCGATTGTAACAATGGCAGGAGTAATCGTTTGTGATGATGGAAGGAATATGGAGCTAGAAGCTGAGACAAGGGTCGCACAGAATATGGAGAATTCCAAAGTTGAGACCAGTTGGTTTCATTTTGGACAGTGATCGTGGTAACGGTTTGAGTTGGTGATTAGGGAATGAAGGTTTTTGGGAAGACTGACTTTAATCTTGCCAATTTATAATTGAAGGAAATGTCCAGTCTTTCATGGCCAGATGTTAGATAAGCATTGTGATCAATTGGAGTCAGTAGAGAGAGAGCTAGGTGGCATCAGTGAAATTCAGGATCTGTTTTCCAATGATGTAGTTTGAGGTGCAACAGGGAAAGAAATGTTAGGAGTAGCAAGCGTACCTCCATCAAGGAGCGGCGCTCCGAAAGCTCACCAGTGTGTTTCCAATTAAACCTGTTGGACTATAACCTGGTGTTGTGATTTTTAACTCCATCAAACAAGTTGGCTTTTAGCTATTCATTAGGTAACTGACCAGTGAAATATGGAAGCTTTACGAAGCTTGGCTTGTTTTAATTCCATTCCTTAAAAAGGGAAACAAATACATTGCACACCCTGGCTTTCTGCAAGCTTTTGAAAGCTTGAGAATGTAATTGCAAGGATAGATGACAATTTTGATAATTGCTTATCTTTAATAGGTTATTTTTAAAACTATGTACTTTTTTTTTATTGTGTTCAAATCTAGTGAAACTTTGGATTATAAAATTTTATTTCTATTTACCAATACTACCTGTAACTTGATATGTTACTGAACTTTCTATTTATAGTAAACAGTAAGTTATGATCCTTACAAATATTTTGTATTTGTGTGCACTCCATTCTGAGATGGAAAGAATTTTATTTAAGTGAGTCAGGAAATACTTTCATCTCTCTCATTTTTCTGTGTAATATGAAATCTTCCTGCAGAATCAAACACATTTGTCAGCTTTGATTTCTTGTACTTGAAACGTCTTGGAATTGTTTTGACATACTTTCATAGAATTGCCATTTTGTTGACATTGCAGTAAACCAAGTATTCTCAGTCTGGAGCAGCTAATGCTCCTTTTTAGCGAAACGTTCTAAATTAAAATGCTGGCTTGAAATTATTATCCCTGAAAATGTTGTTGTATTTAAATTGACCAAGGTGCTATTTAGTATGTTCACTTGCTTCTTGGTGTTCAACCTGCCATTTTGAAACCAGTGCCATTATTTGGTGTCACGCTAAATTGGTCAGGATGAAGGAGCAGCGCTTCGAAAGCTTGTGATTTTTAAATAAACCTGTTGGACTATAACCCGGTGACGTGTGACTTCTGACTTTGTCCACCCCAGTCTAACACCAGCACCTCCACATGATGGGCTAATGGTGTTTATGTTGGAATGAACCTGAACAGCATCTTTGGATCTTCCGTGGTAAATCTTCAATCATTTTGGCAATTCCTAGGTTTTGAGGAAAAATTCTATTCAACAATTAAAATGTGGCTTTGGCTTTTGTTTTTTAAAAAAAATGTATAATTGTGAACCCTTGAATGGTACTTGCGCAGTAACTTTTGCCATAAAATCACTCTCTTCTTGAATAACAAGCATTTACAGATTTTTGTTTTGTTGTTTCTTGTTAAGGTTTGGCCTCAGCAACAAATTTGATCCAGAATTTCCCTCTGTGCTTACAGGGAAGGTGAGTAGTTATTGAAAACTGATTTTTGCTTTCCCTGTTTTTGATGTCCTGCTTGATCTATTTTCCTTTGCTTTCATTGGGCCTATCCTGTTGAACAGCTTAAATTAACACCTGAGGCTTTTCAGAAAATACTTCAGAAAGTTCAGGTGACAGCATGAAGTATATTACGTCGTGGCTAATTATTTACTGACCCAGTACGTATTATTAAGAACGTCTAAGGGGTAAATTTGTACATCTTATTTGGTAACAACTACTGAACTAAGATCATGGAGATTTGTTGGCCTTTAGTCCCTTCATGTGTAGTAGCCCCTTAGTTACTCTCTTTCAAATATGAAATTTGTCTTCTGCTATTGTTCAATGCCTCTGCCATATCTTCATTCTTCATTATAATTGCATTTGCCTCTGCTTCTAAGAGACCAACAGTTACTTCAGCTTCTAAAACATAGAACGTAGAAAAGTTCAGCATAGTACAAGCCCTTTGGTCTTTGATGTTGTACTGGCCTTTTATCCTAATCTAAGATCAAACTAACTTGCATACCCTTCATTGTACTATCTTCCATGTGCATATCCATGAGTCACTTAAATGTCCCTAATGTATCTGACTCTACTGACTCTGCTGGCAGTGCATTCCACGCACCCACCACTCTGTCTAAAGAACATACCTCTGATGTCTCCCCTAAACCTTTCACCAAACACCTTTAAAATTAAGCCCCCTCATGATAGCCATTTATGCCCTGGGCTAAAGTCTCTGGCTATCCATTCTAACTATGCCTCTCATCATCTTTTACGCCTCTATCAAGTTACCTCTCATCCTCCTTCACTCCAATGAGAAAAGCTCTAGGTCCTTCAACCTTACTTTGTAAAACATGCCCTCAGTCCAGGCAGCATCCTGGTAAATCTTCTCTGCACCCTCTCTTAAAGCTTCCACATCCTTCCTATAATGAGGCAATCAGAACTGAACGCAATATTCCAACTGTGGTCTAACCAGGGCTTTATAGAGCTGCAGCATAACCTCCCTTCTTTTTAAGTGTATTTGCAAAAATTCTTACAATGACTTTCATTTTCCTGATTTATATGCTCTTGTGCTAATTTTACCCTTTTATTTTATTCAACATTTTGGTTGCTCTTAGCTTCATCCTAAAACTCCTAATCCTCAACCTGCTGCTATTCATAGTAATGTTTTGTAAGCTTATTTTAATTTAATAGTTGTGGTCTCACATAGCACAGAAACAGACCCTTCAGTCCAACTAGTTCATGCTGACCATAATCCCAACCTAAATTAGTCCCATCTGTCTGTACTTGGCCCATATCTGCCCAAACATTTCTTATTCGTGTTCTTACCCAAATGTCAGGTTGTAAAGTTGTTCACTGAGATGGTAGATTTGTTCTCAGACATTCCGTCACCATGCCAGGTAACATCATTGGTTGATGTATGGCAGGGTGGCTAGAGTCTTTGGGCATATTGTGTCGTCTTGTCTAGGTCTGTTGCGCAGGAATCCATGGACTGTGCTTATCTAATACCCATTGTTCCTGCATATGTCCTGATGCAGCTCTGTTACCAGAAACTCAACTACAGGAGCAATCATCCCAACACCCACAGAGCTGCAAGAGGACATTTTTTTTAAAACTAGCCGCAACACTGCAGCAGCCAGGAGCTACAGGAAGTCGAGAAAAAACACCTATACATTGTATTCAGGAACAATGAGTACCTGATGAGCACAGTCTGCTGATTCCTGCCCAACAGACCTAGACAAGAAGACACAATACGCCCAGAGACACTAGCCACTCTGCCATACATCAAATAAATCTCTGAGATGACGACCAGACTACTCCGGCCCCATGGCATTAAGGTAGCCCACAATCCTACCATCACACTGCAACAGGTCCTGATGAATTTAAAGGACCCCATACCAACAATGCGCAAAATGAACATCTATAGAAAATACCCTGTAAAGACTGCAACAAACATTATGTTGGACAAATGGGCAGGAAACTAGCCACCACGACACATGAGCATCAACTAGCCACCAAAAGACCTGACCAAATGTCACTAATATCCATACACACAGACGAAGAGGGATACCAGTTCGACTGGGACAATGCATCCAATCCTTGGACAGGCTAAACAAAGACATGCATAGGAATTCCGAGAGATCTGGCATTCAGACCGTAACTCCATTAACACAGATTTGGACCCCATTTATCAACCCCTCAAACATACCCAGAAATGATATCACCTACCATAATAAATAGATACAGATAAATGGCAGAAGTGGGTACTGCAGATGCTGGAGATTAGAGTAGTGCTGGAAAAGCTGGAAAATTTATCTCCACCCCCTGAGGCTCCCAGCCTCATCCCTGATGAAAGGCTTTTGCCCAAAACGTCCGTTTTCCTGCTCCTCGGATGCTGCCTGACCTGTGCTTTTCCAGCACCACACTAATCTTGACAATACAGATAAATAGCAAGTGGGGCAGAAAACTGACACCACCAGAGGCTCACTGATGATGATACTGAGCATAGTGACAAAACCTCTGAGAACAAATCTACCAACTTCAGTGCATTTGCATTCATCCTTAACGAAGGAAACCAAAACTGCACACAATATTTGAGATGTGGTTTTGCCAACACCTTGGATAATTGAAGCATAATATCAATCCCAAAGAATAGTCATATCTGACTCAAAACATTACTTTTGTTTCTCTCTCCACAGATGATGGTGCCAGAGCTGCATTTCTCCAGCCTTTTCTGTTTTTAATTGTTTTTATGTAATAAATACTTGTAATAATTAGCATCTCATTAGCCTTCTGGATTGAATGCTGGATCTGCATACTAATATTTTGAGATTTGTGCACTAGAGCACCTAAATCCCTCTGCACCTCAGAAGTCAACAGTTGCTCTCAAATAAGTAATGCTGTCCTCATTTATTCTTCCTGACTAGGTGAACAATTTCATGTTTTCCAGCATTATAGTCTATCTGCCAATTTTAACCCACCCTCGCAACCTTTCTTTGATTTGTTGTATCATCTTCACAACATACTTTCCTGTCTAACTTGGTGTCATCTGCACCTCCTAGCTGCTACACTTTTGCTCAGTCATCTCAGTCACTGATTTAAATTATAAAAGATTCCAGTCATCACATTCTGCCAATCAGGCAAAGATCCAATTATGTACACTGTTTTCTGCGAAACAACCAGTTTTCTATCCTTATAATATGTTATCGTCTACATTAGTGCTTTTATTTTTCTCAATTTTTTGGTGTAGCGCTTTTATGTATGAGTAACAGGGTTATATTTGCTACTTTCCAGTCTGTCACCTTTCCTGAGTCTAGAGTACTTTGGTAGAGTAATATAAACATGTAGTTCATTACCAGCTCCTTAGCTACCTTCCGTCAGACACTAGGAAAAAGTCTGCCTGGACACAGTTTTCAGCTTTCAGATTCTTCAGTTTGCTCAGTGCCACTTCCCTGGTGATTGGAACTTAGTGAAATCACACTATCGCTTCCATTTCCAAATTTAGAGCTACTACTGGAATGTATCCTGTGTAGAAAAAAACAAGCAAAATGTTTGTTTGTTTTGTTTTTTCTCAATTATCTACTAATAACTTGCCATTCTTGCTCTAGAATCATGAATCTATACAGTACCAAAGAGGCTCTGCAGCCCATCTGCACCAACAAAAACAACTACTGTAAATCTACACTATTCCCACTTGGCCCGTGATTGTTATGACATTTCAAATGTCCATCCAAGAAATATTTAGCAGGTTTTGAGGTCTCCTACCTCTACCACCCTCCTAGGTAATACATTCTATATCCCCACCACCCTATGGATTAAAAGTTTTCCTCAGATCCCTTCTAAGCATCCTGCTTTTCTTTTTAAAATTATGTCCCCTTGTCACTGACCCTGCAACTAAGGAGAACAGCTGCTTCTTATCCATCCTATCCATGTTAAAAATCACACAACACCAGGTTATAGTCCAACAGGTTTAATTGGAAGCACGCTACCTGTTGGACTATAACCTAGTGTTGTGTGATTTTTAACTTTGTACACCCCAGTCCAACACCAGCATCTCCAAATCACCCTATCCATGGTCCTCTTAATCTTGTACACCTCAATCAGGTATATTGGGACCCCGGGTATGGAGCAATCATAAAAGGCTTTCGTGGCACACGTGCTTCTAGAACAATTTAATAAAATTGTTCATTACAGTTAGTATTTGAAATTAATGATATGATCTGAAGTAGTACTTTTTGAAGAGTGTATCTTTTATCAGGATAG
Organism: Chiloscyllium plagiosum; assembly: GCF_037043375.1. NCBI lineage: Eukaryota > Metazoa > Chordata > Chondrichthyes > Orectolobiformes > Hemiscylliidae > Chiloscyllium > Chiloscyllium plagiosum. The sequence goes on along the minus strand of NW_028270149.1, from coordinate 31,376,232 downwards.
ATGGGAAGTGAAAGAGAGCGGAAGCTGGTTTTGAGACGAAAATGTCTGAGGTGTTAGTTTGAATTTGTTAAGAGTATCATAATATTGGTATTTTAAAAAAATTAAAATATTTAAATGAAGCTGTAATCCAGTTTGTTCCAGTATAAAGTTGCCATGGTTTAAAAATAAAATGTAGTTGTCACAAGATAAATAGCAACAATATGCTAGTTAATTTAATTTCAGATTCTGACTACAAGATGCATGACTAGTAAGCCTCCAAGATGTTTTATTTTGGTAACAAATGTTTATCTAAAAATTTGAGTGGGTTACGCTGTTTCAGGCACTAAAAGTGCAACAACACAGGACTTCACAAGTGAAGTTGTAATTTTTCAAATTAAAGTGCACTTGTTTTGCAGATTATGATCTAATATTTTAATTCTGCAAGAAAGGACGTCCCAAAGAAACTGGGAGACTTATGCATTCTCATTTTGCAAGATCTGTTAATGTGTATTTCGTAACTTCGATGATTAGGCACACTTTACTAATACCTGATACCTGCTGTGCTTGTTCATTTTGTTTAATCATGTTCCTTTTATTGCCTTTTCCATTGCATTGGTTTTATGGCTTTGCTGTTAACAAATCCTTGCAGAATTCTATTCTTGACTTGTGTATCTTCTCTTCCCCTGTATCTGCCTCCACCCCCTCACAAATAAGCAGGATTAAGAGTGTAGTGTAGTCACTTGTGGTGTCGTATGTAGCTCCAGGGGACATGCTGGATGAGTAAATCCTACTTTATCCAGGAAGAAAGGAAGCTTCCTACTCTAAATCTGCAACAAAGAAAGAGCCTGTGGAGAGGTGGTTGTGCATTGCAGAGAAGTGTAAGCAATAAACAAGTGAGTTGCATTGTGACTGTACCTGACAGTTGATAGATTAGAGGGCTTTCTTATTATGATTGAAGAGGTATGGTTAGCCTGCTGGGCTTTGCTAGTCTTTTCACTATTTGTGAAGTGTTTTTGCATCCTGTCGTAAAATGTTACAACCATGTTTTATTGGTAGGACCAATATAAAGCTAAGAGGAAGTAAGAGTCATTTGCAGTGTGGGAAGCATGCCTTACTGACCAGTAGCTGGATGCCGATTTGCATTTTTCTTATTACAATGCCTTGGTTATGGTTTGTAACAGAAATATATTGCCAGTGGTAATGATTCAAATGTTTCTTACGACATTTGATTACTTTTGAAAATATACTACTTTGCGGATCCTCCATGTTACAATGTTTTATACAAGTCATACAGAAAATAAGGAATGTATTTGAATATGGGGTTTCAATTAAGGCCACAAACTGCTGTCTGCCAGTATTAAAATGATGAGGATTGAATAACTTTGAGGACTATGTATGCATAGAGCATGCAAGTCCAGCTGAAATAACACTCATTGAACTTGATCTTAAGTGCATTGTGTAATTGTTACTTGGCCCATAATCTGAAATTGCTTTCTTGACTAAAAAGTACTTAATTGAAAATTGCTCAATTAGTCTTTGATTAGAAATTTTAAGCCAACTAGTAAAGGTTTGTAATTTTCTCCCTTTTTTTAAAGACAAATTGCAAGTAATTGTACAAGTAATACAATTTATTTTCAGTTGCTCTGTGGCACACCGTTTATTTCATTGTTAGCATTTTGAGTTTGGTAACATTTTTAAATCCCGTAATCCATTTTGTAATCTTCCCCCTCCAATGCGTCTGTAGCTGTTGATAGATTTGACTTTTTTTTTATAATTTTCAAAGTCTACAAAAATCACTGATAACATTAATAATTGCCGTTTTCTATATTTGTTAATATTGTGTCTTTGCAGTTGATGCATTGGAACTTTATTTGGCTTCCTTAGTCTTTGGAAGACTCTAAAAAATGTTGTTACTTAACTATAAAACTGCCTGCTGTTGTAAAGAAAGGTGATATGGACCAAAAAAAATGCTTTCCCAAATCCCAATATTGTAAATATCAAACAATTGACGAGTATTGTAGAAATTAATCCACTTGAGTCCAATAACCCAAATGTAGGAAAGAGAAATCACGTTGAAAATTGTCATGTGCTCTTTATTTCCTTTTTTGTTTGAAGTGTAAAAGGAAAGTGAACTAAATTTAAGGATCTTAAATAAAATATTTTTATACTGTTTTGCTTTGATTTCACATTATTGTTAAAGAGCAACTTCAAAATTAATTGAAATTTTTATAACATGAACATAACAAATTCCTGGTTTTGTTTGCAGATCAAATGATTCCAATAATAATAACTGTTTTTATTCATTCTTTAAGTTAACTTGACTTAACATTTATTTATAGCAATAAACAAATTTCATGTGCCTTTTCTCTTCCTTTTTTATTTTGTTTGTTTTTGCTCTAGGTGGCTCCAGAGGAGTACAAGATGAGTATTGGTCGGGTAAATGGATGTTTAAAGAAAAATCTTCCCATCAATGTGAAGTGGCTTCTGTGTGGTTGTCTATGTTGCTGTTGCACCTTGGGCTGCAGTTTGTGGCCTGTCATCTGTCTCAACAAAAGAGTAAGAATTTAATTTCAATCTTCCACAGATTACACCATTTATACACAAGTGGCTGTAATGGTAGCTATAGCAAATGTTTAGAAATCGAGCTAGTGCTGAAACTAATTCTTCTTAAATCATCTCGCCAAGATTCACAAAAACTCGTTCTCGCTAATTCATTTAGTTTCTTACTGCTATGTAAGTACCAAAGCAAGTGGTCATATTTTTGGGCATATTGATCAAGCAACCAGTATTCATGAGTGATATTGGTAAATATCAACAGATAATTTGCGTCCGAAATAGCACAGCTGAGCCTGTTTCTAACCATGTGCATATTTTGGTAGTAGTTTCTTTTAACAGTAAAACGGTTTTCCTCGCAAGTTTTGAGAGGATTTGTAGCTCTGGTTGAGGTTCTGGATGTAGGTTTGCTTGCTGAGCTGGAAGGGTCATTTCCAGACGTTTCATCACCCTGTTAGGTAACATCTTCAGTGGGCCTCAGGCGAAGCACTGCTGATAAGTCCTGCTTTCTATTTGTATGTCTGGGTTTCTTTGGGTTGGTGATGTCATTTCCTGTGGTGAATTCACTTCTTGCTCTTTCTCTCGGGGGGTGGTAAATGGGGTCTAACTCGATGTCTTTGTTGATAGATTTCCGGTTGGAATGCCATGCTTCTAGGAATTCTCGTGCGTGTCTTTGTTTGGCTTGTCCTAGGATGGGTGTGTTGTCCCAGTCGAGGAAATGATATCACCAAAGGAAATGACACCACCGAACCAAAGAAACCCAAACATATAAATAGAAAGTAGGACTTATCAGCAGTGCTTCGCCTGAGTCCTGCTGAAGATGTTTCCTAGGAAGGTGATGAAATGTCTGGAAATGAACCTTCCAGCTCAGTGAGCAAACCTACATCCAGAACTGTTTTCTTGTCCTTTACTCAGTGGCTGAAACCAGCTAAAGCACATTAAATATTACTCACTCAATGCACTTATGGCTATAATTAGAAAAATCTTAACATAAGATTGCAAAATGAGGCTTAGCCAGTGCATTCCAAAGCACTCGATAAGAACATTTTACATTAAAAATATGACCTGTCTCTGCAAAGGAGACATCAAACTATATAACCACAACCTTGGTCAAATAGGTAGGTTGATGTCAAGAATCTTTTAAAGGATGAGTGAAAAGTAGTCACAGATGTTTAGGGAGGGAGTTACCAAGGCAAAGCAACTGACACCAGAGCCACCAGTAATGGAGCCCTTAAAGTCAAATGTGCAATTTGCCAATACACGTCGTTCTGTTATAACGCATGTTTCGTCAACGCAAATCCCCTGTAACACGACTGACAAACTGGGGGCACTGTTTCAAAAGCAATTACTTTTTAAAAATGTGTGTTGGCTGTAACGATTACATCGCCAGCGCTTTAAGCGCTGTTTCTAAAGCAAAATCTTTCTATTACACTGGGTTGCACAAGAATGCAACCATCGCGTTATAGAAGAACTGACTGTATTGCAGAAGTGAAGAGATTTCAAAAGCTTGTGAAACTGGAGAAAGTTACTAATTAAGTGGTATTATCATCGAGGATTTAAAAATTAAGGGCTCAACCAGGAGCCAGTGTCGTTTGTCATATGAAATGATGGGTGAGTGGTCCTTTTATACAAATTGAGATAGAGGCAGCACAAGTTTAGATGTGCACAAATTATATTAGGTATCAGAAAGAAAATTTGAGAGCACTGAAATAGGCAATTTTAGAGCAAATGAAGGCATGAATGAGGCTTTCAACAAGAGATTAGATGGTTAAAAATGTGTTGCTGGAAAAGTGCAGCAGGTCAGGCAGCAAAGGAGAGGGAGAATCGACATTTCGGGCATAAGCCTTTCTTCAGGAATGAGGAGGGTGTGCCAAGCCGGCTAAGATAAAAAGTAGGGAGGGCGGACTTGGGGGAGGGGTGTTGGGAATGCGATAGGTGGAAGAAGGTGAAGGTGAGGGTGATAGGCCGGAGAGGGGGTGGGGGCGGAGAGGTCGGGAAGAAGATTGCAGGTCAAGAAGGCGGTGCTGAGTCTGAGGGCTGGGACTGAGAAAAGGTGGGGGGGGAGGGGAAATGAGGAAGCTGGAGAAATCCGCATTCATCCCTTGTGGCTGGAGGGTTCCTAGGCGGAAGATGAGTCGCTCTTCCTCTAGGTGTCATGTTGCCATGGTCTGGCGATGGAGGAGGCCAAGGACTTGCATGTCCTTGGCGGAGTGGGAGGGGGAAGTTAGTGTTCAGCCACAGGGCGGTTGGGTTGGTTGGTGTGGGTGTCCCAGAGGTGTTCTCTGAAATGTCCTATACATTGGGGAGACAGGCCGCCTACTTGCGGAACGTTTCAGAGGACACCTCTGGGACGCCCGCACCGACCAACCCAACCGCCCCGTGGTTGAACACTTTAACCAGTGTTAAAGAGGAAGAGGAGGAAGAGCGACTCATCTTCCACCTAGGAACCCTCCAGCCACAGGGGATGAATGCAGATTTCTCCAGCTTCCTCATTTCCCCTCCCCCCACCTTTTCTCAGTCCCAGCCCTCAGACTCAGCACCGCCTTCTTGACCTGCAATCTTCTTCCCGACCTCTCCGCCCCCTCTCCCTCTCCGGCCTATCGCCCTCACCTTCACCTTCTTCCACCTATCGCATTCCCAACGCTCCTCCCTACATTTTTATCTTAGCCTGCTTGGCACACCCTCTTCATTCCTGAAGAAGGGCTTATGCCCGAAACATCGATTCTCCTTCTCCTTTACTGCCTGAACTGCTGCGCTTTTCCAGCAACACATTTTTAAGCACTGATCTCCAGCATCTGCAGTCCTCACTTTCTCCTAAGAGATGGGACAGGATTGAAGCCAGGCAATATTACAAAGGAGGAAATAGACCAACTTGGTGATGGAGTATATATTTGGTTAGAAATGCATTACCAGATCAAACAGAGCATCCATAACTCAGCTCTTATTCCTGAAGAAGGGCTTATGCCCGAAACGTCGATTCTCCTGCTCCTTGGATGCTGCCTGACCTGCTATGCTTTTCCAGCACCATACACTCGACTACTGATCTCCAACATCTGTAGTCCTCACTTTCTCCACTGCATCCATAACTGTTACTTGTTTGGTTTGCATTCAGATAGTTGATGTGGAGAGGGATGAAGCTGATGGGTGGGAAAAGACACTTGTGATGACAAGTTGTAATAAATTTAATGTGTCCTTGTAGACAGTTTAGAGGGGTACGGGGGCCTCCATGTCAATGATTTAGCCGGAAAATGAAATCTGCTTTGCATAATTTAACTCAGTGGACTCCAGTCTCATTAATACACTTGGTTCTGATATAACCAAATAGTTCCATTCTCGTTATTTAAAAAAAAAGCTCATTAGCTGTGCTATTTAAAGTAATGGGGCCACAATCATGTTGTAACCAATACAGGTTAGGAACGTTCGCATTCTACAAATCACTGTCTAAATTCTTCAATTGTGTTAAAGCCAATTTGCATTGAAGAAACACTTATTCTCGTAGAACCAACTGTATTTAGTTCAGAAAACTTGCAGTCATCCAATACTGGATGTAAAACGAGACCAATTCGGGCATTTGGAGAGCTCCAGAAAATTTGAGATGCAATAAATTTCAACATGCGTGTGAAAGCTGAGGCCATAGAGTCTGCTCCTGCTCCTTTTTCTTATGATCCTACGTCAAAATTTTCAAAATAAAGTTTAGATCATCCCCAGTAGCTAACTATTTTTAATCTTTTAGTGAAATTCAGGATTTTAATGCAAAGTTTGAGATTAAAATAGAAGTCTTGACCCCATAAATGCAGGAAGTCCACCCGCTCAGCAATGAATTTTACTGAAGGCGGTCTCTTAATTGGCCACCACCAGGCTTACCATTCAATTAAGGATGATAGGCAATTCCTTATTCTGCTGGCATCCTCATCAGAAGTGAGCACCGTTGAGAAAGATCAGAGCCTGAGAGTTCTTCAGCATGGAGACAACCTTGAGTAAGGTTTTTTTAATGAAAACTAGTGGGGGAGAGACAACAGAGCCTCTGTTTGCAATATTGCTCTGGACTGCTGCAGGAAACCTGGCAGCCTTACCAAATGGCGGGCAAGTGCGGTTGTGTTTTGCCACTAACAAAATGCCCCTGGATCTATACAGGTAATCCTAATTGACTCCTGAAATATTTGCATTCGTTGCATGTCTCCATGGAATGGGTAACCACTTTAGGTCCCAGTCCAATATTGATACTAATGGTAGCCAAAGAAAACTCCTAGATCACCAGAACCATTTGTAAAATATGTCGCTCCAATAAGGAAGAATTTTGGAGAATAGAAAGAGACCACTTGATCTGTAATGCCAGCTTGAGCTTCTGACAGCTGTAGATTTAGTCCTATTTCCTCACATGTTTGGGTTATGCGCACAGAGTGGGCTCCCTGCATTCCAGCATAAATGTCGTGGACAATCTGGATTGCCCTGTTTTTCTTTTTTTGTTGTTTTGCAAGTGACAGTTCTTTAGTAGGAGGTAAAATTACTGTTTGTCTCGAGGCTGTTGACCAGTTGGAAACTGGCAGTTCTTGAAGGAATCATATCCATGCTGGTACTGATTATCAATCGTGGCGATGAATGTTCAGTGATTCATTTGGGCACATCCAGGATTTCTCTGAAACCGGGCTGTCAGGTCCAGTAAGATCAGTGTGGGCATGTTGGACAGGGTTGGGGTAGAGAGATAGATGTGGTGAGGCAGAACTATAGCAAAGGAACTCTGGTTGGCACTGAGCCCTGGCAAGAAGCAGCTTCCCCCTGTCAACTAACCAACAATCTGCAGAGTTAACCCTACCAGGCTGCACATTGTTGATCTTAACAGCTAGCAGGGCTCATTGAGATGAGGTCCATGGTTGGTTATTCTCGTGTCTAATTTAAAGCTTCAACTGGGCTACTGGCCAATGATTATCATGCCACCCGTGGCATCCAGTCATAAAGTTACAGTCCAGTCATCTGCCTGTTGAAGTCTCATAGGATTCAGTTTCTAAGTTTGTTTTCATTTTTGCTTTCAAATATTTGTTATTGTCCCTTGCTTAGAGATATTACTAAGACTGCTTTTACTTTCTGTTAGCGTCATATCTTGCATATCTTTCTATCAAACAGTTTCCTAGTAATTCCATTCTCTTGATGATTTTAAATTTGTCTTTCAGTTACTAGCTTGTCCAATAGAAATATATCTTTCTCTTTATCATAAGATTGCAGCTTTTATATCTTCTATAACTATTTCTGTCTTGCTCTAGCTTTACTTAGCTACTTGGTAAATCATTTCTGCTCCCTATCCAGTGCCTTCCTGAATGAATGAATGGCCCAAACCTCAACAGCACTATAAGGCAAAGGAGCAGAATTAGGCCATTTGGCCCATCAAGTCTGCTCTGCCATTTTAATCATGTCTGATCTACTTGTCAACCACATTCTCTTGCCTGGTCCCCATAACCATTGATCCACCTGCTAATCAAGAATCCATCTACCTCTCTGAAATACACTCAATAAGTTGGCCTCTGTCGGCCTTTGTGTCAATGAGTTCCACAGATTCATTACGCTCTGAAGAAATATTTCCTCCTCCGTCTGAAATATCATCCCTTCACACTGAGGCCATGCCCTGATTCCACACTCTACTGCTAGTGGGAACCTCTTCTCCATGTCCACTCTATCCAGGTCTCCATATTCTAAGTTTCAATCAGATCTCTGTCATCCTTCTAAACTCCATTGAATACAAACCCAAAGTGCTCAACAGTTCCTTGTGTGACAAATGCTTTATTTCCAGGATAATTCTTGTGAACCTTCTCTGGACCTCTTTCATGGCCAACACATCCTCCTTATGATGCAGGGCCCAACGTTACTTGCAATATTCCAAATGCAGTCTGACCAGAGCCTTCTGCAACCTCAGCAGTACTTCCCTGCTCTTGTTTTCTAGTGCTCTTGAAATGAATGCTAAACGTGCATTTGTTTTTCTAACTGCCAATTGTACTTGCATCTTAACCTTAAGAGAATCCTGATCTAGAACTCCCAAGTCCCTTAAGGTTTCTGAAACCTTTCTCCATTTAGAGAAAGAGAGGAGCTGAGCAAAAGAGAGAGGGAGGAGAGAGGGATGGGGTCGAGAGAGGGAACGAGAGAGGGACAAGACAAGGAGGGAGATGGATGCAATAGAGAGAGAGCGAGATGGGGGGAACGAGAGAGAGAGGGAAGAGAAAGGAAGATGAGGTGACAGTGAATCGAGAGAGAGTGAGCAAGTGGGGGATGGGTCCTGAGAGAGAGACATACACATGTAGATGGTTGGGAGAGAGCGAGAGTGGGGGAGTGAGAAAGAATGTGGAGGAAGAGTAAAGGAGCAGGGAGATAGAGAGAGGGGAGAGAGAAAGAGAGGAGGACGAGAGAAAGAGAAAGGGGCGAGGGAGAGGTAAAGGGGCGAGAGAGAGAAAGCGGCGAGAGAGGGAAAAAATGAGAAAGGGAGAGAGAGAGGGGGCGGGAAAGAGAAAGAGGGTCGAGAGAGAGAGGGAGCAAAAGAGAGAAAGGGGCGAGAGAGAAAGGGGCGAGAGAGAGAAAGAGGGGTGCGAGAGAGAGAGAGGGGGCGAGAGAGAGAGAGAGAGGGGGCGAGAGAGAGAGAGAGGGGGGGCGAGAGAGAGAGAGAGGGGGGCGAGAGAGAGAGAGAGAGAGAGGGGGCGAGAGAGAGAGAGAGGGGGGCGAGAGAGAGAGAGAGAGAGGGGGCGAGAGAGAGAGAGAGAGAGGGGGCGAGAGAGAGAGAGAGAGAGGGGGCGAGAGAGAGAGAGAGAGAGAGAGGGGGCGAGAGAGAGAGAGAGAGAGAGGGGGCGAGAGAGAGAGAGAGAGAGAGAGGGGGCGAGAGAGAGAGAGAGAGAGAGGGGGCGAGAGAGAGAGAGAGAGAGAGAGAGGGGGCGAGAGAGAGAGAGAGAGAGAGAGAGGGGGCGAGAGAGAGAGAGAGAGAGAGGGGGCGAGAGAGAGAGAGAGGGGGCGAGAGAGAGAGAGAGGGGGCGAGAGAGAGAGGGAGAGAGAGAGAGGGGGCGAGAGGGCGAGAGGGGGCGAGAGAGAGAGAGAGAGGGGGCGAGAGAGAGAGAGAGAGGGGGCGAGAGAGAGAAAGAGAGGGGGCGAGAGAGAGAAAGAGAGGGGGCGAGACAGAGAGTGGGCGATAGAGAGAGAGAGAAAGGGATGAGAGAGAGGGAGCGAGAGAGTGGGGAGAGGGCGAGAGAGGGAGAGAGAGTGGGGAGAGGGCGAGAGAGGGAGAGAGAGTGGGGTGAGAGAGAGAGGGGGCGGTGTATAATCTTACAAATTGAATTCCATCTGCCACTTCTTTGTCCATTATCCAAGACTACATCCTTCTGCAGCCTTTTCTTTCCTTAACACTGCCTGTCCCTCTATGTATCTTTGTGGGTAAGTTTGTAGATGACATAAAGCCCTCCGTTCTTTCGACCAAATCATTTACTGTATAGTATGAATAGTTGTGGTCCCAACACTGATTTCACTTGTCATTGGCTGCCATACTGAAAGAGAATCTTTTATCTCCACTCTGTGCCTTCTGCTAGTAAGCCACTCCCCCTATCCCTGCGAGACCTGGCCCCGAAACACCATGAGCTCTTACTTAGCTGCCTATTGTGCAGCAGCTTGTCAGTGGCCTTCTGGAAATCTGAATAGGTCATATCCACTGGCTCTCCTTTGTCTAACTTGCTCTTTACCACCTCAAAGCAATCTAACCAATTTGTCAGGCATAAACTTCCAGCACCGCTTTACCACACACTTTTTTTGAAGTACTGCGCAAATTCATCTGTCATAATGGACTCTTAAAATCTTACTAATAACTGAGGTTAGGCGATTGGGCCTATAATTTCCTATCTTTTGCTTCCCTCCCTAATTAAACAGTGTTGTTACATCAGCCATTTTCCAGTCCTTTAGTACCTTCCCTAACTCCAGTGATTTCTGAAGGATCGCTACCAATGTCTCCACAATCTCTTCAGTTATCCCCTTCAGAATCTAGGGGTATGGTCATCCGGTCCAGCACAATCTAACTAAACTCTGCCTGGTTATTTTACAAATTAAAGCATAACAGCAAAGTGATAATGCTCTATGCCCTTCCAAAAGAAACTTAATGTAAAATTTTATTACCTTTTATTTATAAAAACTTGTCCTCCAGCTTTTAAGGAATTGTGTCTATGCACCCTTTAGTGATCTTGCTTATTTAAACCTTTACAAAATATTGTCACTTCATTTCCCCCTCAATGCCTATAATTGCATACTTATCAGCATTAGACAGAGTACTGTTTTATATCTATCCTTCCAAATTTGTTGGGAATTGCCTTGGGAATCTTCAGTATTAACTCTGAATTCCGTGAAGTCTCCAAGCAGCACGTCAATCCAGGTCACGAAATCTGCTGATCACCATGCTGCACTCCACTCAGATCTGATGATTTGATATTCTCCATATTGAATGTCAGTGAGAAAATGCTGTGAGGGAGGTAAGGGCACCCATCCCACAATCTTGGGACATTAATGAGCATAACCAGTGATGTTGCTACCAACGTACAAGATCTGAAGGACCAGCATCGCATTTGGTGATAACTTAGTATTGGCATTTTTATCTACTTGATCTGCTACTTGTCACAGCCTTGCCTATCCACAATTTTGGAGACAGATGCCACTGTAAATCCTTTGTGGAGTTGATCTCTTGCCTCTAACGTGACAAAATTATTCATCATGTGTGGTGCAACCACCGTGTTAAGTGAGGGGGGAGAAAAAAATCGATTTTGCCTCCAAATGTGTGCATACATTACTTTAACAAGGACGTTGTGCACGAGCACAATTTGTGACCCAGTATTAAAGAACGTCCAGCATTCCATGACCACCACCAAACCAGAAGATCAATCCTGGTGTTCAAAGACTGAGCAGAAGCAACTAGTATAACTTAGAATGAGGTACTAATCTAGAGAAGTTATTAAAATGGTGCCTTTCTGTTAAACATTTCCGTTATAAGATCCTGTGTCTGCACCTACATACATAGGCATTTTCATTATTTTAACACTCTTTTTGCACTCCATTACTTCCTCAAAGTTCTCAGTTATCAAACATGACTTTCCTTCGACAATTTCTAAGTGTTAATTTTGTAGATTTTAGAAACTTACCAACTGTTGACATTTAGCTGATTTTTTTTTTGTGACATTTTAAGCATTTGTTTCACTACCACTGGAATACAATTTGTGAACTTTACACTTGCTTTTTGTGATGGGTCCTGTTGAGTTAAGCTTTTTTTTTCACCTAAGACCAGGTTGTAATTTTTAAAAGGGTTAATAATTTAATCCTTCTGCTAGTCAACATAAAATAGGCAAGAATAAACTATCTGAGGACTCAGGCTTGCTACACCATTTGATATGATCCTAGCTGATCTCTTATCTCATTCCACTTTCTACCTACTTCCCATATTTATTTCATTCTTCATACTCAACAACGGAACATCCTCAGCTTTCTAGGGTAAACAATTCTGAAAATTTGCCCCCACCCAGCCTGGTAAATATATTTTTCAGCAGGTCACTGGACTCAAACCATTAACTGTTTTCTCTTCACAAAAGTTGGCAGATCTGCTAAATTGCTCCAGCAATTTCAGATTGCTTGTTTCAGATCTCCAGTATCTGCAGTTGTTTTGTTTTATTGAATAAATTTCTCAGCTGAGTTCTCAATGATCAGCCCCTTGTCCGAAGACTGTCCCCAAATTCTAAATGCCCTACCAGGTAAAATATCCACTGGTTTTGCCCTTTTTTTTTAAACTATTTAAATTTTTTTTTTGTCAATGCAATCAACACTTTTTCTTTCAAAGTGTAGACGTAATTAACTCCATCTCTCATCTAGGATAAATCTCTCATTCCAGGAACCAATCCAGTGAACTTCTAACCTGTACCACCTCCACTGCAGGTATATCCTTCCTTGCACATGGAGACCCAACCTGCACCAGGTATTTGCAGATGTGGTTTCCCAAAGCCCCATACACTTGTATTCAGCTTTGCTTTATTCTTGTACACTTTAGTCCTGTAAAATAAGACCAATTTGACATTACCCTTTCTAATGTACCTGCACGTTAAATTTGTTCCTTGTTTGAGTACAGCGAAAGCTTTCAATATCAATTTTTTAAAGATTTCATGCTTTTTTTAAATATCTACTTTTCTACTAAACTGTATACTGTTCTATTGAATCAAATATTTTATTTTGTCCATGGGCTACTTAATTGCACGATTTAAATAGTAGAACATAGAACATTACAGGCCCTTCAGCCCTCAATGTTGTGCCAACCTTTGGAACCAATCTGAAGCCTATCTATCCTACACAATTCCATTTTCATCCATATGTTTATCCAATGACCACTCAAATGCCTTAAAGTTGGCAAGTCCACTACTATTGCAGGTAGTGCATTCCATGCCCCTACTACTCTGAGTAAAGGGACTATCTCCTGACATTTGTCCTATATCTATCACCCTTCAATTTAAAGTTATGTCCCCTCATGCTAGCCATCGCCATCCGAGGAAAAAGGCTCCCACTGTCCACCCTAGCTAACTCTCTGATTATCTTTTATATGTCTCAACTAAATTACCTCTGAACCTTCTTCTCTCTAACAAAAACAGCCTCAAGTCCCTCAGCCTTGCCTCATAAGACCTTTCCTCCATACCAGGTAACATCCTGGTAAATAGGAGAAAGTGAGGACCGCAGATGCTGGAGATCAGAGTCAAGAGTATGGTGCTGGCAAAGCACAGCAAATCCTGCAGCATCCGAGGAGCAGGAGAATCGACATTCTGGGCAAAAGCCCTTCATTAGGTATGAGGTTTGTGAGCCAAGGGGGTGGAGAAATAAATGGGAGGGGGGGGGCGGGGGGAGATGTGGCTGGGGGCAAAGGTAGCTGAGAGTACGATAGATGGATGAAGGTGGGGGTAATGGTGATGGGTCAGAGAGGAGGGTGGGGCGGATAGGTGGAAAGGAAGGTGGCCACGTAGGGCAGGTCATGCGGTCAATGCTGAGTTGGAAGGTTGGATCTGGGATAAAGTGGGGAAAGTGGAAATGAGGAAACTGAAATCCACATTGATGCCATGTGGTTGGATGGTCCCAAGGTGGAAGGTGAGGCATTCTTCCACCAGGTGTTGGGTGGTTGGGGTGTGGTGATTAGAGGAGGCCTAGAACCTGCGTGTCCTTGGCAGAATGAGAGGGGGAGTTGAAATGTTTGGCCACTGGGTAGTGGGTTTGGTTGGTGCGGGTGTATCGGAGATGTTCTCTGAAGCGTTCCAAAAGTAAGCGTCCTGTCTCGCCAGTGTAGATGAGACCACAATGGGAGCAACAAATACAGGTGGCACGGTGGCTCAGTGATTAGCAGTGCTGCCTCAGTGCCAGGGTCCCAGGTTTGATGCCAGCATTGGGTGACTGTGTGGGGTTTGCACGTTCTCCCTGTATCTGCATGGGTTTCCTCCGGGTAGTCCGGTTTCCTCCCACATTCCAAAGAAGTGCAAGTCAGGTGAATTGGCCATGCTAAATTGTCCATAGTTGTTAGGTGCATTAGTCAGAGGGAAATGGGTCTGGATGGGTTACTCTTCAGAGGGTCGGTGTGGACTTGTTGGGCTGAACGGACTGTTTCCACACTCTAATATAAAAAAAGTAAATGATGTGGGGAAGTGCAGGTAAAACTCTGGCTGTGGAAGGCTCCTTTGGGGTCTTGAATGGAGGTGAGGGAGGAGGTGTGGGCAGAGGTTTTACAATTCCTGCGGTGGCAGGGGAAGGTGCCGGGAGGGGAGGGTGGATTGGTGGGGGTGTGGACCTGATAAGAGTCACGGATGTCCTCGTATATCTCCTCTGCACCCTTTCCAAAGCTTCCACGTCCTTCCTATAATGCGGTGACCAGAACTGTACGCAATACTTCAAGTGCATCCGCACCTGAATTTTGTACAGCTGCAGTATGATCTCGTGGCTCCGAAACTCAATCCCTCTACCAATAAAAGCTAACACACCGTATGCCTTCTTAACAACCCTATCAACCTGGGTGGTGACTTTAGGGATCTACATATATGGATACCAAGATCTCTGAGGGTGGTGTTGGAGGGTTGTTTTTCAGACTGGAGGCCTGTGACCTGTGGAGTGCCGCAAGGATCGGAGCTGGGCCCTCTACTTTTTGTCATTTACTTAAAAGGTTTGGATGCGAGCATAAGAGGTACAGTTAATAAGTTTGCCGATGACACCAAAATTGGAGGTGTCGTGGACAGCGAAGAGGGTTACCTCAGATTACAACAGGATCTGGACCAGATGGGCCAATGGGCTGAGAAGTGGCAAATGGAGTTTAATTCAGATAAATGCGAGGTGCTGCATTTTGGGAAAGCAAATCTTAGCAGGACTTATACACTTAATGGTAAGGTCCTAGGGAGTGTTGCTGAACAAAGAGACCTTGGAGTGCAGGTTCATAGCTCCTTGAAAGTGGAGTCGCAGGTAGATAGGATAGTGAAGAAGCCTTTGGTATGCTTTCCTTTATTGGTCAGAGTATTTAGTATAGGAGTTGGGAGCTGAAAATGCGTTGCTGGAAAAGCGCAGCAGGTCAGGCAGCATCCAAGGAACAGGAGAACCGACGTTTTGGGCATAAGCCCTTCTTCAGGAGTTGGGAGGTCATGTTACGGCTGTACAGGACATTGGTTAGGCCACTGTTGAATATTGCATGCAATTCTGGTCTCCTTCCTATTGGAAAGATGTTGTGAAACTTGAAAGGGTTCTGAAAAGATTTACAAGGATGTTGCCAGGGTTGGAGAATCTGAGCTATAGAGAGAGGCTGAACAGGCTGGGGCTGTTTTCCCTGGATCGTCTGAGGCTAAGGGGTGACCTTATAGAGGTTTACAAAATTTATGAGGGGCATGGATAGGATAAATAGACAAAGTCTTTTCCCTGGGGTCAGGGAGTCCGGAACTAGAGAGCATAGGTTTAGGGTGAGAGGGGAAAGATATAAAAGAGACCGAAGGGGCAACTATTTCACACAGCGGGTGGTACATTTATGGAATGAGCTGCCAGAGAATGTGGTCGAGGCTGGTACAACTGCAACATTTAAGAGTCATTTGGATGGGTATATGAATAGGAAGGGTTTGGAGGGATATGGGCCAGGTGCTGGCATGTGGGACTAGATTGGGTTGGGATATCTGGTCGGCATGGACAAGTTGGACTGAAGGGTCTGTTTCCATGCTGTACATCTCTATGACTCTGAGTCTCTCTGCTCACCCACACTTCCAAGAATCTTACCATTAGCCCAGTACTTTGTAATCCTGTTGCTCCTTCCAAAGTGAATCACCTCACATTTCCACATTAAACTCCATTTGCCACCTTTCAGCCCAGCTCTGCAGCTTACCTACATTCCTCTGTAACCTGCAATATCCTTCAGCACCATCCACAACTCCACCGATCTGAGTGTCATCTGCAAATTTATTAATCCACCCTTCTCTGCCTTCATCTGGGTCAATTATAAAAATGACAAACAACAGTGGCCCCAAAGCAGATCTGTGTAGTACATCACTAGTAACTGAACTCCAGGATGAACATTTCCCATCAACCACCACCCTTTGTCTTCTTTCAGCTCGCCAAATTCTGATCCAAACCACCCTCAATCCCATGCCTCTGTATTTGGTAATATAGCCTACTGTGGGGAACCCTATCAAATGCCTTACTGAAATCCATATACACCACGTCAACCGCTTTACCCTTATTCACCTGTTTGGTCATCTTCTCAAAGAACTCAATAACGTTTGTGCAGCACGACCTACCCTTCACAAAACCGTGTTGACTATCTCTAATCAACGTCTTCCTCTCTAGATGATTATAAATCCTATCTCTTGTAACCTTTTCCAACACTTTATCCACAACTGAAGTAAGGCTCACTGGTCTATAATTATCAGGGTTGTCTCTACTCCTCTCCTTGAACAAGGGGACAACATTTGCTATCCTCCAGTCTTCTGGCACTATTCCCGTAGACAATGACACCATAAAGATCAAAGCCAAGGGCTCGGCAATCTCCTCCCTGGCTTCCCAGAGAACCCTGGGATAAATCGCAGCCGGCCCAGGGGATTTATCTATTTTCACGTTTTCCAAAATTACTAACAGCTCCTCCTTGTGAACCTCAACCCCGTCTAGTCTAGTAGCCTGTTTCTTAATATTCTCATCAACATGTCTTTTTCCAGTGTGAATACTGATTAAAAAAAATCCATTTAGCGCTTCTCATTCTCCTCTGACACCATGCACAACTTTCCACTACTATCCTTGATTGGCCCTAACCTTTCTCTAGTTATTCTTTTATTCCTGATATACCTATAGAAAGCTTTAGGGTTTTTCTCGATCCTATCTACGAATAACCTCTCATGTCCTCTCCTGGTTCTTCTTAGCTCGCTCTTCACATCTTTCCTACCAACTTGTAACTTTCTAGTACCCTAACTGAGCCTTCACGTCGCATCCTAATATCAGCTGCCGTCTTCCTCTTGATGAGCAATTCAACATCTTTAGTAAACTATGGCCCTCGATCGACCACTTTCTCCCTGCCTGATAGGTACATACTTATGAAGGACATGCAGTAGCTGTCCATGAATAGCTCTACATTTCAATTGTGCCCATCCCCTACAGTTTCCTTCCCCATCCTATGCATCCTAAATCTTGCCTAATCGCATCATAGTTGCCTTTTCCCCAGCAATAACTCTTGCCCTGCAGCATATACCTATCCCTTTCCATCGCTAAAGTAAACATAATCAAATTGCAGTCACTATCACCAAAGTGCTCACCTATCTCCAAATCTAACACCTGGCCGGGTTCATTACCTAGTACCAAATCCAACGTGGCCTCGCCCTTTGTTGGACTGTGTACATACTGTGTCTGTCTGGAATCCATCCTGCACACATTGGACAAACTGATCCATCTAAAGTACTTGAACTATAGTATTTCCAGTCAATATTTGGAAAGTTTTAAGTCCCCCATAACAACTATCCTGTAACTCTCTTGCTCCTATCCAGAAACATCTTTGCTATCCTTTCCCCTACATCTCTGGAACTATTTGGAGGCCTATAGAAGATTCCCAAAAGAGTGACCTCTCCCTTCCTGTTTCTAACCTCAGCCCATACTACCTCAGTAGATGAGACCTCATCAAACATCCTGTCTGCATTGTAACACTGACGTTGACTAACAATGCTATACCTCCCCCTCTTTTACCACCATCTCTGTTCTTATTGAAACACCTAAATTCTAGAACCTGCAACAACCATTTCTGTCCCTGCTCTATCTATGTCTGTGAAATGGCCACAACATCAAAATCCCAGATACTAACCCATGTTGCAAGATCACCAACCTTATTCCAAATGCTCCTGGCATTGAAGTAGACACACTTCAAACCATCTTCCTGCTTGCCAGTGAACTTGTGCAACCTTGAAACCTTATTTCTGAACTCACTACACTCCTCCTCCTGTACACTGAAACTACAATTTAGGTTACCATCCCACTGCTGAGTTAGTTGAAACCCTCCTGAAGAGCATTAGCAAATCCACCCCCCAACCCCAGAATATTAGTATCCCTCTCGTTCACGTGTCGACCATCCAGTTTGTAGAGGTCGCACCTCTCCCAGAAAGAGCCCCAGGTATCCAAAACCCTCCCTCCTGCATCATCCCTGTAGCCATGTGTTCAACTCCTTTCTCTCCCTATTCCTCACTTCACTAAAATGTGGTACGGGCAGCAAACCAGAGATGATAATTGTTTGTTCTAGCACTAAGGTTCCACCCTAGCTCTCTGAATTTCTGCCTTGCATTCCTACCTATGTCATTAGTGTTTATGTGGACCATGACTTGAGGCTGCTCCTCCTCCCCTGAAGGATCCCAAAATCATGATCCAAGATATCATAAACCCTGGCAGCTGGGAGGAACACATCAACCGTGAGTCTCTCTTGTTCCCACAGAACCTCCTATCTGAACCCCTGACTAATGCTCCCCCCTTCCCTTCTGACAACAGGGACAGATTCTATGCCAGAGACGTGTACCCATGACTTATCCCTGGTAAGTTGTCCCCCCAACAGTATCCAAAATGGTATACTTGTTATTGAGGGGAACAGCACAGTGGTTCCCTGCACTGCCTGCATGTTTCCTTTCTGTTCCCTGACTGTAACCTATCTGCTTTTTTCTTGCACCTGAGGTATGACTGCCTCCCTGTAACTCCTCTCCGTTACCCCTTCCTCCTCCCGAATGATCCGAGGTTCATCCAACTACAGTTCTCTAACGTGGTTTTTGAGGAGCTGGAGTTGGGTGCGCTTCCTGCAGAGGAAGTCAGCAGGCATACTTGTGGTGACCCTTACCTCCCACATTCTGCAGGAGGAACATTCAACTGCCCTAACCACCATTCCCACTATTCTAAATTCCTAAAGAGATAGTAGAAAAATAAAGAATTTTTAAAAAGATAGTTATCAATTTGGTGCGCAGAAACGTTTTTTGGTTAGAGGAGGTGGATGGCTGGGAGACATTACCTAAGTCGTGTTTCTGGTAACGCAACCACCCAAATGTTACTTAACTTACTTAGCAGCCCCATGTCTGCTCTTGCTCAGCGTGTGCTCCACCTTACCTATTCACAAGGTAAGTTTTTAAATCAGTGATTCACCTTCCTGTCAGCCCCCAGTCGACACTCCCGCTCTTCCTGCTGCTGAAACAAAAATGGCATCAGTGAATCACATTAGGATGTTGTCATGAAACTATTAGCTTTGAGTGATAACATGTTCTAGTATTGCACTATTCAAGTAAAATTAGCTCAGTGGAGCTGATGCTGATATGTTAGATTCCTTACAGTGTGGAAACAGGCTCTTCGGCCCAATCAGTCCACACCAACCCACCCAGACCCATTTCACTCTAACCAATGCACCTAACACTATGGGCAGTTTAGCATGGCCAATTCACCTGACCTGCACATCTTTGGACTGTGGGAGGAAACCGGAGCACCCAGAGGAAACCCATGCAGACACAGGGAGAATGTGCAAACTCCATACAGACAGTCACCTGAGGCCAGAATCGAACCTGGGGCCCTGGTGCTGGTGCTGTGATGCAGTAGTGCTAACCACTGAGCCTGATGCTTTTTTCAAACTGATGCCCAAATTTTCACAAATAACCAAATTGGTAGCATAAATACAAGTTTACAAGTTGTGAAGAAAGTTAATGATTTTAATATGAATCATTATGGCATGTTACTTAATTCCATGATCTGTTACGCATTTGTATCCATTTTCTGAATTAAATGATTACACAATCCAGTGACATTGTTTAAAAGGCTTTTTTGGACAACCTGCGGACCCGATAAGCCACTTCAACTTAGCAATTGTCTTTCCAGTGTAATATTAGAAGGTGTAAAATGTAACTAGTTTCATATAGATTGTCGGACTGTACCAATTTGTACCTGAGTTTCTATTTTTGCAATACTGATATTGCCGTTCCTTTTAGCCTTTTTTTTGTATTGTTCCAATTTAGCACTTACCAGTTTAATGAAATTAACATTCTTTGGCTCTGTCCATTTCAATTCAAATTCTTTGACCCTTCTTGTTTGTATAAATGTTTACCTTTCTCAACTTTCCCTTCTTTCTTGCTTTTGAAATCCACCTCTCCATTTTATCTTTTCTTTCATCCTGTTTTTAATCTTGATGACATCAACTGATGACTGAGCTCCTGAATAAACTTTCTTTGCAACCACCAAGCTTTGTTTTTGGGCAATGGTTTCGCTGCCACGTTTAAGTCTGTTATGTGAAGTGATTCAGTGGAACACCAAATGACTAAGAAAAATAAGACATGATTTTTTTATTTATCCATTCATTTGGAAACAATGCCTATTATATTTCTTGTTCAGTAACATTTTATGGCAATTTTAATTGTTAAGGATGCAGGTTTTTTTTTGATTGCAAAAACTTATGTTTTTCACTTTCTTTTGTTTTAAAGAATGGATAACCATTGTAGATTGCTTTACATTATTTGGTTTCATGAGATATCGCAATTCTTTTATAAAAGACGTTAGAAAGGATCTGACTGGCACTAGTGGATCATAGAGAACTTGGCGTTCTGTCACTCTGCTCTGGTATTGTTTCACACCACTTTGTGAAAATAAACAAAATGTGCTGCTACATGGCCACTAAGTACACTCTCCTTCCATCCACTTTTTTGAAATTAGCCCTTCGACATTTAAAGCAGAGTATATATATTCTGCATTAAAGGGTTGAGACCATAAGACGGGATAGAAATTAGGCCATTCAGCTCATTGAGTCTACTCACCATTCAATATTACTGATAAGTTTCTCAACCCCTTTTTCCCAGTAACTCCGGAACTCGTTGATACTCAAGATCCTATTAATTTCGGTCATAAATGTAATCGATGACCTGGCCTCCACAACTACTATGGCAGTGAATTCCATCGATTCACGACTCTGTCTGAAGACGTTTCTCCTTATTTCCATTCTAAAAGGTCTTCCCTTTACTCTAAGGCTATGTCCTCTGGTCCTAGTCTCTGCTACCAATGCTACCAATCTTGCCAACATCTACTCTAGACAGTATTCTGAATGTTTGTCATTCTTCTAAACTCCAATGAGTATAAACCCAGGAGTCCTCAAATGTTCCTCATATGTTAAGAGAAAGATTGATTTGAGAATGTTATTGAGAGAAAATCAGAACATGAAGTAATCAGGTCAGCCATGACCTTATTGAATGGCGATGCAGGCTTGAGCAACCTTCTCCCAATTCATATTTTTGTAGGCTATCTTCAGTGCTATCCAGGGAAGTCTTCTGTGGTCAAGTATGATCAATCTGCAATGAACACTTGGTACTCTTAAATGTCTCCCCAATGAGGTGGAAATAACCTTTTTTTTTTTAAATAAAGTAAAAAGTTCTCTTTAAATTTTTTATTTTTATAATTATTCGTAGATTCAGCTTCAGTGAAATCTTTCCATTCCGTCAAGACTTCTGAAAGTCTTGCATGGACTTCAACACAGAACAGCACAGCAACAGGCCCTAGACCTACCATGTCTGTGACAACCACAACATCATTCTGAACTAATCCCGTATGTCTGCACATGGTCCATAACTCTCCTCTTCCCTGTTCATGTCTGTCTAAATACCTCCTAACCTTTGCAAACGTATCTGCTTCTACCACCTCTCCAGGCATCTTCCACACTGTTTAAATAAAAACTTGCCTCTTGCATATCCTTATAGCTAATAAATTCTAATCTAGGCAACATCCTGGTAAAGCTCTTTTGTTCTCTATCCAAAGCCTCCACATCCTTCCTATAATGTAACTAGAACTGCACACAATATGCCAAATGTGACATAACTAAAGCCTTACACAGCTACAATGTAACTTGTCAACATTTGTACACAATGCCCTGACCAATGAATGCAAGCATGCTGTATGCCTTATTTACCACCTTATCCACTTGTATTTTCACTTTCAGAGAGTTCCGGACTTGTACCCCAAGATCCCCCTATACATCAATGCTTTAAGGGTCATGCTATTTATTGTATACTTTCCTCTTGCATGTGACCTTCTTAAATGCATCACCTTCTGCTTCTTCTGATTAAACTCTGTCATAAAACTGGTTTCTTCTTTCTAAAAGCTGTTCCTTTTCTCAAGGGCACTGTGTCCTTGGTTTTTTTTCAGATGGGTCATGAACTGCTATCCATGCCCATTAGACTGGTTTGGTACAGAGATAAAGGGCTTTAAGAGGCCTTTTTGTTTCCATGCAAATAGATGAGACTTCAGGCCAAAGTAGCCATGTTTTAGAAGTGACCTGTACAATGAAAGGGGGGAGGTCAGCTCTATAGCTGAGCAGTTCAGTTTAGTCCAGAAGTAGTTGGGAGTTTAACAGTGAGCTGTGTGGAAACACACTCTGTCTCTGTTTCTCTGTCTGTCTCACGCGCTCTCTCTGTCTGTCTCGTTTGCGCGCTCTCTCTAACCTAGTAGTCAACCTCGCTAACTTTGGGTAATTTTCACTGTACACTTATCGAAACAAATTGCAAGGTTATGGTCTGGGCTGCCTGCTTAAGAATGTTTTGAATGGTCTGGCGTAATCCATAACAACTCCATCTACCAGGGAGAGGCTGGGGCTTTTTTCCCACTGGAGTTTCGGAGGCTGAGGGGTGACCGTAGACACTTATAAAATCATGAAGAACATAGCCAAGGTCTTTTCCCTGGGGTGGGGGAGTCCAGGGCCCAGATGTCATAGGTTTAAGATTAGAGGGGAGAGATTTAAAAGGAACCTGAGGGATAATTCATTCATGCAAATGGTGGTGCATGTGTGGAATAAGACACCAGAGGAAATTGTGGAATTGGGTACAGTTGCACCATTTAAAAGGCCTCTGGATGGGTATATGATAAGGAAGAGTTTAGAGAGAAATGGGCCAAATGCTGGAAAATGGGCCTAGATCTGTTTAGATATCTAGTGGGCATGAATGAATTAGACTGAAGGATCTGTTTCCATTCTGTATAACTGACTAGTGGTGGTAATGTTCAAATCTTTGTACCTAGCTGGACTTTCCTGAAATCTCTGTGTGGATATGGGAGGTGATAACCCTTGTACCCTACAACTAGGTATCAGTTTTAAATTTTTAAAAACTACATTCTGAAATTTTTTGCTAATTTGTTAGGTCTTTGATTTTTTTTCATGTACACTGCTCCCTGCCTTCAGAACTTGCAGATTTTAGGCAAGTACGGTCGGGAAGTTTGTAATGGGCTATCTCTTTGTATTGTAGTCAAAAGTCCACAATGCAAGGTAATAAAATGCTTCCAAAGCCTAAATCTTTTCCATTTCATTGTGGAAATGCTTTGCATTTTAATTATAATTCCAAGTGAGAATCTTTATTGCTTTTCAGACTAGAAGATCAATACAAAAGCTGTTAGAATGGGAGAACAACAGATTGTACCACAAGGTGAGGAAATTAAAGAACTCTTTCCACAAATGAAAAGTCCATAAATACTGTAGTTTGTTGTTTTGAATTGGCTAAACCTTTTGCTGCCAGAATCTGAATTTTGTTGAGAATCTTCCTGAGTAAATGGTTTAAACCAGTAACTCCACTTGATGGCGCTATATTTTACGAACCTGGAACAGTACAGCACAGGAATGGGCTTTTGACCCATAGCGTTGTGCCGAACATGACACCAAATTAAACTAATCCCTTCTTCTTGCTCTTGGTCCAAATCCCTCCATTCCTTGCATATTCATGTGCTTATCTAAAAGTCCCTTAATTGCCCCTATTGTATTTCCACCACTACCACCACCATGGTAGCGTGTTCCAGACTCCTATTCTACGTTTTGAAAAACATACTTGCCCCTCACATCTCCTTTTGAACTTTCCCCCTCGGTTTAAATGCGTTCCTCTAGTATTAGACATCTCCACTCTGGGGTGAAAGACTCTGACCTTCAATCCTATCTGTGCATCTCATAATTTTATAGACTTGTATCAAGTCTCCCCTCGGTCTCTGCCACTCCAGAGAAAACATTCTGAATTTTTCTAGCCTCTTTTGCTGATACCTGTATATTGTTCACATCTTGACTTGCAAGAATCACAGAACGGTTACAGCACAAGTGGCTGTTTCGACCATTATGTCCATGCTACGGACCATGTCCATGTTACGGCAAGTTTCACTCTTCTGACACTTTCTCCATTGCTCAATTCTACTGTAATGAATTTCAGAATGATCATTTTGCTTTAAATGAGAATAGTCATCTTGTTTGTCTAACCTGATTTACAAATCAATAACTTCATTTAAGCATCCTGGTATTGTGGTGGGCTTATTTGAAGAAAAGCTGTTTACAATATATCTTAATGACTTTGAGAAAGGAAGTGAATGTGATGTTGTCAAATTTGCAGAGGACAAAAGGTAGGTGGAAAGATAGAATAAGAGAGGTATGCAGACAGTTTACAGAGAAATATTAACAGGGAATGTAAATTGGCAAGAAGTTGGCATATAAAGTGGGAAAATGTGTTGTTAGTTTTTGGCAGGGTGAACAAAGGACAGCACTACTTGAAAAAATCTGCCAAAAGCTGCAACACAAAGGGACTTGTGGATATTTCTGCACAAAACACAAATCTAGTGGAATATTTGCCCTTATTTTAGGGGGTTGGAGTAAGAGAGTCTTATTGCAACTATACAAGGTGCTGGTGAGAACACAACTGGAGTATTGAGCAGGTCTTCTTATTTAAGGGAGTTTTTTTTTCTTGGAGGCAGTCCAAAATAGGTTCACTAGAATGATCCTCAGTGTAAAAGGATCGTTTTGAGTTGAGGCTAAACAGTTTGAGACCCTACTCAGTGGAGTTTAAAGAAACGAGAGGTGATCTCATTGAAATATATAGGATCCTTAAGGAGTTTGACAGGGTAAATGCTGAGATGATGTTTCTCCTCATGGGAGAGTCCAGGCCCAGAGGATGGATTCTCAGAATTAAGGAGCACCAATTTGAGACTGAAGTGACTAATTTCTCCTGACGGTTGTCTTTGGAACTCCTTGCCATAGACAGCTGGGTGGGCAGACTCTTCTGTATATTTAAGGCTGAGATAGATTCTTAATCAGTAGGGGAAAGGGCAAAAGAGTGCACATGTGGAGTGTCACATCAGCCGTCATCCTATTGAGTGATGGAGCAGGCTCAAGTGGCCGAACTACCTTCTCCTCTTCCTATTTCTTATGCTCTAAAGTGAAAAGCAAACAACTTCAGGACAGATGCCAACATAGTCCTAAAGATATACAGCACAGAAACAGACCTTCAGTCCAACACATCCATGCCAACCAGATATTCCAACCCAATCTAGTCCCACATGCCAGCATCTGGCCCATATCCTTCCCAACCCTTCCTATTCATATACCCATCCAAATGCCTTTTAAATGTTGCAATTGTACTAGCCTCCAACATTTCCTCTGGCAGCTTATTTCATACACTTACCATCCTCTGCGTGAAAAAGTTGCCCCTTAGATTTTTAAAAAATATATATCTTTCCCCTCTCATCCTAAACCTCTGCCCTCTAGTTCTGGACTCTTTCCCCCCCCCCCCCCCCCCCCAGGGAAAGGACTTTGTCTATTTATCCTTTCCATGCCCCTCATGATTTTGTAAACATCTATAAGGTCATCCTTCAGCCACTGCGCTCCAGGGAAAACAGACCCAGCCTGTTTAGCCTCTCCCTATAGCTCAAAACCTCCAATCTTGACAACAGCCTGGTAAATCTTTTCTGAACCCTCTCAATTTTCACAACATCTTTCCGATAGGAAGGAAATCAGAATTACACGCAATATTCCAGAAGTGGCCGAACCAATGTCCTGTACAGCCGCAACATGACCTCCCAACTCCTGTATTCAGTAAAGGAAAGCATACCAAACACCACCTTCACTATCCTATCTACCTGTGACTCCACTTTCAAGGAGCTATGAACATGCAGTCCAAGGTCTCTTTAGAACATAGAACAGTACAGCACAGAACGGGCCCTTCAGCCCACGATGTTGTGCCGACCATTGATCCTCATGTATGCACCCTCAAATTTCTGTGACCATATGCATATCCAGCAGTCTCTTAAATGTCCCCAATGACCTTGCTTCCACAACTGCTGCTGGCAACGCATTCCATGCTCTCTCAACTCTCTGTGTAAAGAACCCGCCTCTGACATCCCCTCTATACTTTCCTCCAACCAGCTTAAAACTATGACCCCTCGTGTTAGCCATTTCTGCCCTGGGAAATAGTCTCTGTCTATTGACTCTATCTATGCCTCTCATTATCTTGTATACTTCAATTAGGTCCGCTCTCCTCCTTTTCTCCAATGAAAAAAGTCAGCGCTCAGTCAACTTCTCTTCATAAGATAAGCCCTCAAGTCCAGGCAGCATCCTGGTAAACCTCCTCTGAACCTTCTCCAAAGCATCCACATCTTTCCTATAATAGGGCGACCAGAACGGGACGCTGTATTCCAAGTGCGGTCTAACCAAAGTTTTATAGAGCTGCAACAAGATCTCACGACTCTTAAACTCAATCCCCCTGTTGATGAAAGCCAAAACACCATATGCTTTCTTAACAAGCCTGTCCACTTGGGTGGCCATTTTAAGAGATCTATGTACCTGCACACAAAGATCCTTCTGTTCCTCCACACTATCAAGAATCCTATCCTTAATCCTGTACTCAGCTTTCAAATTCGACCTTCCAAAATGCATCACCTCACATTTATCCAGGTTGAACTCCATCTGACACCCCTCAGCCCATCTCTGCATCCTGTCAATGTCCCGCTGCAGCCTACAACAGCCCTCTATACTGTTAACGACACCTCCAACCTTTGTGTCATCTGCAAACTTGCTGACCCATCCTTCAATCCCCTCATCCAAGTCATTAATAAAAATTACAAACAGTAGTGGCCCAAGGACAGAGTCCTGTGGAACACTACTCACCACTGACTTCCAGGCAGAATATTTTCCTTCTACTACCACTTGCTGTCTTCTGTTGGCCAGCCAATTCTGTATCCAGACAGCTAAGTTCCCCTGTATCCCATTCCTCCTGACCTTCTGAACGAGCCTATCATGGGGAACCTTATCAAATACCTTGCTGAAGTCCATATACACCACATCCACAGCTCGACCCTCATCAACGTTTCTAGTCACATCCTCAAAGAACTCTAAAGTTTGTGAGGCATGACCTGTCCCTCACAAAGCCATGTTGACTGCATTTAATCAAGCCATGCTCTTCCAGATGGTCATAAATCCTATCCCTCAGAATCCTTTCTAACACCGTCCAGACGACAGACGTGAGACTTACTGGTCTGTAATTGCCGAGGATTTCCCTATTTCCTTTCTTGAAGAGAGGAATTACATTTACCTCTCTCTAGTCCTCCGGTACGACTCCAGTGGAGAGCGAAGATGCAAAGATCTTCGCAAGTGGCGAAGCAATTGCATTTCTCGTTTGCCAAAGCAGCCGAGGACAAATCTGGTCCGGGCCTGACGACTTCTCATCTTAATGTTTGACAAAATTTTCAGCACATCAGCTTCCTCTATCTCTATCCGTTGCAGCATGCACACCTGCTCTTCAAAGGTTTCATTCACTACAAGGTTTTTTTCTTTCCTAAAGACAGAAGCAAAAAAACTCCTTTAGGGCTTCCCCTACCTCCTCAGACTGCACACACAAGTTCCCTATGCTATCCCTGATCGACCCTACTCTTTCTTTGACCATTCTCTTGTTCCTCACATAAGTGTAAAATGCGTTTGTGTTCTCCCTAATCCGTTCTGCCAAGCCTTTCTCTTGCCCCCTCCTGGCTCTCCTCAGACCATTTTTGAGCTCCTTCCTCGCCTGCCTGTAATCCTTTATAGCTGAGCTTGACCCTAGCTTCCTCCACCTTATGTAAGCTACCTTCTTCCTTTTGACGAGAAGCTCCACTGCTCTCGTCATCCAAGGTTCCTTTATCTTACCCCTTCTTGCCTGTCTCAGAGGGACATATTTATTCATCACTTGCAACAACTGTTCCTTAAACAGTCTCCACATGTCTATAGTGCCTTTACCATGGAACAATTGCTCTCAGTCCATGCTTCCTAACTCGTGTCTAATCGCATCATAGTTTCCTCTTCCCCAATTAAATATCCTCCCATTTTGCCTAATCCCCTCCTTCTCCATAGCTATGTAGAATGTGAGGCAGTTGTGGTCACTGTCACCAAAATGCTCTCCCACCACAAGATCTGATACCTGCCCCGGCTCATTTCCGAGCATCAAGTCTCAAATGGCCTCTCCCCTCATCGGCCTGTCAATGTACTGAGTTAGGAAACCCTCCGGAGCACCCCTTACAAAAACAGCTCCATTCAAATCTTCTGCTCGAAGGAGGTTCCAATCAATATTGGGAAAGTTAAAGTCACCCATTACAACAACCCTACTACGTCCACACTTTTCCAAAATCTGCCGACCTATGCTTTCATCAATCTCCCTGCTGCTATTGGGGGGCCTGTAGTAAACCCCTAATGAGGTGACTGCTCCCTTGCTGTTCCTAATTTCCACGTTACTGACTCGGTAGGCAGATCTTCCTCGACAATGGAAGCTTCTGTAGCTGTGATACCCTCTCTGATTAGTAGTGCTACACTTCCTCCTCTTTTTTTCCCCTCCCTATTCTTTTTAAATGCTCTAAACCCTGGAACATCCAGCAACCATTCCTGCCCCTGAGAAACCCATGTCTCTGTTATGGCCACAACATCATAGCAACAGGTATTGATCCATGCTCTAAGTTAATCACTTTTATTCCTGATACTCCTTGCATTAAAGCAAACACACTTTACCTGATCCCTTGGTTCCTTCCCACTAGCTGGTCTACCTCTTGCTATTGCCTCATCTGCATCAACTCTCACCTCCGGTATACAGCTCAGGTTCCCACCCCCCTGCCATACTAGTTTAAACCCTCTCGAGCTACTCGAGCAAACCTTCCACTCAGGACATTGGTCCCCTTCCAGTTCCGATGCAACCCGTCCTTCTTGTACAGGTCCCACCTTCCCCAGAAGGCATCCCAATTATCTACACATCTGAAGCCCTCCCTCCTACACCAGCTGCGCAGCCACATGTTAAGCTGCGCTCGCTCCCTGTTCCTCGCCTCACTATCTCGTGGCACCGGTAGTAAACTAGAGAACACTACTCTGTTCGTCCTGCTTTGCAGCTTCCATCTTAACTCCATAAAATCACTTTTTATATCCTCAATCCTTTTCCTGGCTATATCACGAGTGCCAATATGTAACACGATTTCTGGCTGTTCGCCCTCCCCTTTTAGAACCTTATACACCCGATCGGAGACATCCCGGACCCTGGCACTAAGGAGGCAACATACCTTCCGGGAATCCCGATCCTGACCACAAAATCTCCTGTCGATTCCCCTAACTATCGAGTCCCCTACCACAAGTACTTTTCTATTCTGCCCTCTTCCCTTCTTTGCCAGTGTCAGGCTCAGTGCCAGAGAGCTGACTACCATGGTTTTCCTCTGGTAGGTCATCACCCTCCGCCCCCAGTAGTATCCAAAACTGTATACTTATTGCTGAGGGGAATGCCACAGGGGATCTCTGCACTGTCTGTCCCCTTTCCTTCCCCTAACTGTAACCCATCTATCCATGGCCTGAGCCTGAGGAGTGACCAACTCCCGGTAACTCACCGCAATTACCCCCTCAGCCTCCCGAATGATCCGTAGTTCATCCAGCTCCAGCTCCATTTCCCTAACACGGTTTTCAAGGAGCTGGAGTTGAGTGCACTTCCCGCAGATGTAGCCAGCGGAGACGTGTGCCATGTCTCCCACCTGCCACATTCTGCAAGCAACTGCCCTAGCATCCATACCCCACTTAGCTGAACACCCACTTAGTACTGACGTAGAAAGCTTAGTTCAAGTTGCTATAAAATTAATAACAAATTTATATTCAATAGAGGAAGTTTAGAATGAACCTTACCTTATTAACTAGGTTAGAGGAGGAGGGCGGGTGGGAGACACTACAGTTGTAGAGTCTCTGGTTTAGCCGTCTTGCTGATATATATGGTCACTGCTTTCCTTCCCGGCTGCCCCTCTGATCCTCCTCACTTCCTCCGCTGCTCCCTCTCCTTCTGTGAAAGAGAAAACACTGCTGCCCGCTACCAGTAAGTAATTTTTAAAAAAACTGCCTTACCTTGGCTGCAGTCTTCCGGGTTCGTCTTACCTCCACTGCTGCTCGCACTCTTTGTTCAGCAGCACTCCCTAGGATCTTACCATTAAGCGTATAAGTCCTGCTAAGGTTTGCTTTCCCAAAATGAAGCACCTCACGTTTATCTGAATTAATCTCTATCTGCCCCTTCTTACCCTATTGGCCCATCTGATCAAGATCCTGTTGTAATCTGCGGTAACCTTCGCTGTCCGCTACATCTGCAATTTTGGTGTCAACTGCAAACTTACTAACTATACCTCTTAAGCTCACATCCAAATCATTTTATCTAAATGATGAAAAGTAGTGGACCCAGCACTGATCCTTGTGGCACTCCACTGGCCACAGGCCTCCCGTCTGAAAAACCGACTTCCACCACCACCCAAACATAGCGAAGCTTATTCATTTTAAGCTATTAAATCTGTGGTCAGCTCCCCCCAAAACATGTTTGAATCTACCTAGTCCATTTTTCACCACTGCCACTGAATTGTAATGGCCCTAGCTGGTCACAAATGACATTCTTTGTGACCAAGATCATGTTTGCTGTTCCTGTTTCACTGTTCTGAAGTAATAAACAATAAAATAAGAATGGAATTATGCATTGGGCTACTTCTACATGGTTCCGTTCCATTCCATGCGACCTTTGATCTTCATATTCGACTACCTTCAGCCGCTTTGCTGGACATCCATTGCTTGAACTCTGTAAACATTAAATTTTCCAAAATGAATTGTTGCTATCCTGCACTGTTGCAATCATTCATTAACTTTTCCCAGTAGTACTGTTTTAACTCCCTGCCCTCATTTTAAAATCTAGAAGTATGGTGCAGGAAAAGCACAGCCAGTCAGGCAGCATCCGAGGAGCAGGAGAGCTGACGTTTTGATCGTAAGCTCTTCATCAGGAATGTGGGGGGCGGGAGCCCAAAGGGATTGAGAGATAAATGGGAGTGGGATGGGACTGGCGGGAAGGTAGCTGGGAATGTGATAGGTAGATGAAGATGGGGGGTGATGGTGATAGGGTGGGGCAGACAAGTGGGCAGGAAGATGGACAGGTGGCACAGTTCGAGAAGGTGGTGCTGAGTTGGAGGGTTGGATCTGGGATAAGGTCGGGGGAGTGGAGATAAGAAAACTGGTTAAATCAACATCGGTCCCGTGTAGTTGGAGGGTGCCAAGGTGGAAGGTCGGGTGGCTAGAATTTGGCAGTGGAGGAGGCCCCAGACTTGCCCTTGGCAAAGTAGGAGGGGGAGTTGAAGTGTTCGGCTACAGGGCGGGGGTTGTTTAATGCATGTGTCCCAGAGATGTTCCCTGAAATGTTCTGCAAGTTGGGGAGACAGGATGCCAACTCGCGGGATGTTTCAGGGAACATCTCTGGGTCACACGCATTAAACAACCCTACCGCCCCGTGGCCAAGCTCTTCAATTCCCCCTCTCACTCTGCCAAGGACATGCAAGTCCTGGGCCACATCCACCGCCAAATTCTAGCCACCTGACTCGTGGAGGAACAGACATCATCTTCTGTCTTGGGACCCTCCAACCACACTGGATCGACGTTGATTTCACCAGTTCCTCACCTCCACTCTCCTGACCTTATCCCAGATCCAACCCTCCAACTCCATACTACCCTCTTGAACTATCCTACCTGGTCACCTTCTTCTTTCCCACCTGTCCTATCTTCCTTCCCAACTATCTACTCCACCTTACACTCCAGTCTATCACCATCACCCCCACCTGTTGCATTCCCAAGTATCTTTTCCCCAGCCGCCTCCCATTTATCTCTCAGCCCCCTTGGGCCCCACCTACATTCCTAATGAAGAGCCTATGCTCGAAACGTCTATTCTCCTGCTCCTCTGATGTTGGCTGACTAGCTGTGCTTTTCCAGCATCACACACCTTTTCACTCTGATCTCCAGCATCTTCACTGCAGTCTTCACTTTCCCCTCATTTCAGAATATATCATTGTCTTAGACTTCCTACTTTGCAACCTCCTTTTGAGCCATACATCCTTTTCTTTTTATTGAACCTTTTTTCATCCTCTCATTGAACCTTGTAATGCGTTTGGCAGAAACCGAACCTTAATCCTCTACATCTGTGTCCTCCTTTACAAATCTTACAAAGAGCCACCTTTCTGACACAGCATTAAGTCATTTCTTTGATCTCTTTCATATAGGCTGTAATTTTTATTAATAGGCTAGGAGACAGGAGTGCAGGAAAATGTATCCAAATGGTATCAGAAAGGGTTCCTATCTTTTTCCCACCAGCAGGAAAAGCAGTAACTCAGCCACTACTGACTTGGAGATAGACAACCAATATAAATAGTTGAGAGTCCAGCTGATGGCTATTTACCTAATGCAGACTCGGCCTCTACATGGCTTTTTGTGTGTGGGTAAGGTGGAAAAGTAATGCAGGTGACATGATTTCCAGAGACTGCAGAACTTAGAGGGGTGATTCTTTGGTAATGACCTTCTGAGAGGTCCCAAAGCCACCTCCGAAGAGGTTGCCCCACTAATCACTCCCTGTATCTTGACTGCCTGGCCCTGGCACAAATGAAATTGTGTTTTTCTCCCTCAACAATACCTTAATGTAGTGACATTCTCTCTTTCCTCAACCTTCAAAGCAGCCACTTACCCTGGTTGTTACAATGAGTCTGAGGAGTTACCAGGCCTCTAGGGTGGAAGCTGTGAAGTGAGCCAACAGTTTCTTTGACCACTGGCCTCAATGTGATTCTTGGGCCCCAATACTGGGTATTGCCTTGTGCCAGCAAAAGTTCATTTTGTCTCTGCATCTCTATAAAGCATCTTAAGATATTTCCACTGTTGGAGTTGCTACATTGGTGAAAAATGTGCTTCACCTGAATACTTTGTCAAATGTGCAGAGAAGGCATGGCATTGTTCGCTGAGAGCAAGACCAGTTAAGTTTCCTCCCTGCTTTTAGCAAAGAAGAATGAATAGGGAAGCTGAAAGTTGGACTTCTGAGTACTGACCATCTTTGTATTGAAAGGCAGCTGCTTTAGTAAATGAGACCTTATTGGAGTTTTACTTTTTCACATATAGAAGTAATCAATTTACCCCAAAAATGAAATCTTCTGCTGCATAATATTGCACTTGCACTAAAGCTTATAAGGGTCAATTCCAAATGTCTTTAACTAAATGTGATTTTTGTTTTTTTTTGTTTTGGGATTAGCTTGGTTTGCACTGGAAGTTAAGTAAAAGGAAATGTGAGTCCAGTAACATGATGGAATATGTAAGTTCATTTTCACTTAGTTAATCTTGTTACAATTTTTTTGGTTTTGCCAATATCTCCAATCTTCCTCTGAAAATATTGTTAGACCATACTTCATGGCCATAGCCAGTAACCAATCTTTGTTGATTCTAATCAGTGAGTATCAGCAGAATGTTTGCAGGCATTGTGTGATTTTACTCATGCTTAACATCCATATGAACATTCTCTAACAGAACTTGTTAGGTACTGAGTAAGAGTGAAAAATTGCCTAATTATGGTGAGCTGGAAGATAAAATAATTACTTGTCTGATTGAAATTAAGAACCAGCAGCAGATCTGACATTAATATTAGGAAAGGAAGTGAAAATCAATAGGCTGGTCACCTGAATTGTCCTGATTCTTTGTGACTGACTTGAAACCAGCCACGTAAGAGGTCTGAGACTGGTTTCCCACCAGCGTTCTTGGTTTGACGTAGCAAAACGTGCAGCACCTGAAGCTTTTTTTTTCTACTGTTTATTAGTTATTCTGGTATTTATATAATGTTACCTCCTTAACTTGTACTAATTGACCTTATTTGTATTCCACAAGTATTTTGTTTGGTTTTCCTACAAGTTTTAGATCATATTCTGTAGACAATGAAATGTGAAATATTATTGAACGAACAAATATTTTCTTGTTCTTTACAGGTAATACTAATAGAATTCTTACCAAAATTTCCTATATTCCGACCGGACTGAGAAAAGCTTCAGTCGTCGAAGTAACAGCATATCATTCCCGCCCTTAGTGCCTTGTAGATATATGAACAGATGACTGCCAATACAGCTGTTTTAACAATAATCTACCGTGGTGATTGTAGATACCT
The DNA here is from genome assembly GCF_037043375.1 of Chiloscyllium plagiosum. Classification (NCBI taxonomy): domain Eukaryota; kingdom Metazoa; phylum Chordata; class Chondrichthyes; order Orectolobiformes; family Hemiscylliidae; genus Chiloscyllium; species Chiloscyllium plagiosum. Next base: position 31,341,967 of record NW_028270149.1, on the reverse strand, counting down.
TTCTAACCTACTTTCCTTCTTTCACGAAGCACATTTTGCACATGTATTATTTTCCCTTTCTCTAAAATGTTGCACTCAATCTGTTACGGCATTCACTTGTTGAATGTGGAGATGTTCACTTTGGGGGGAAAAAAACTCAAATCTTGTACGTAGTGCTTCAGTCCATATTGTACAGTGGCTATATTAATGTTTACAGAATGTAATGTTGCTCCTTTTACTTCACCCCAACAATCTAAAAATATGGAAGGACATTTTAGTTAATTATGAATTTTTGTGCAGATTTTAGTCTGTATGCTATATTCATAATGGGATTAGCAATGCAACTGGATGAAGAAGTGCCTTTATTATAGTAAGACATAATTTGCATTGAAGTAATGTACACTGCATGTGAAAAACCGCTAAGGAAGTGGATTAGATAAAACTGTTATTTCTGTGTTAGAACTTAAGTATTCTCATAATTATTGGCATCTACAGGTAACTAAATTGTTATTACAGCAAAAGTTTTGAATATTATTTTCATTTGGATGAAGGATGAAATGGATAGAAGATTCACTGTATGGTGCTTGTTAACATGTTTCTCTCCACCCCATAATCATCTTTTAACCTCTGCTTTTGCCTGAGTAGTTTTGCTGAAACTGAAAGCCATTTCACGTTTGAGAATCACTTTTAGTGGTAACACCTCTCTTTTTCATCACATTGCTAAATAAGGATTTTATATATTGTGAAGTTTTTATTATGAAAGAAGGATCCATTATTAATATTTATGTCAACAATAGTTTTTAATTTCTCTTCCTTCAAAGCATACTCCTGGAGTCATTGTTGCCATTCTATGCAGATTTAGGGGACAGAATTAGTAAACATGCCAATTAATTGTTGCTAAACTTATCAGGAATATTAATTTTGCTAAATTTTATTTTTTAATTAAGCACAGTTTTTAGTAAGTGGTATTAGACACTTTGCAAACCTTTTGAGGAGCCAAAATTCCTTAGTGTCTCATTGAATTTGCTTTGTAGACTTTCAGTAACGCCTTTTTGCTTCAAGGATATATTAACTAGTATCATACTTTTTGCAACTTGAGGCAGAACGTTATGACTCTTTTTTTAGTACATGTACCTGCTACACTTCCTCTGTGTTCTGTAACAATGTTTCTTAGTTGACCGTATAGATACAGAGAGGGTGCCTCATTTAAAGTGTTAGAGCCTTTGTTGCACTGAAGCTCATCTCTCCAGTAGCCAAAATCTCATCACAAAATCCAGCTACAGTTTTAATGATGATTTAGTTCATTTGCCTCCGCTGCTCTTCATGCAAACCATTGCAAAACTTAAAGATCATTCTTTTGAATTTTACATTTGTCCTTTTTAATCTTTCCTCTGGCTTACATTGATATACATTAACATTATACTTAAGGTAGTTTGTTGAGTTGCAGCTCCTGTTTGGTTTCTGTGTCCAGTCCCCATTCCTAACTCATACTTCAAATTAACACACTTTTTATTGTCAAAACTTATATTTGTCTGTTTGCAATTTTAAAACAAAAATCAATCTGGAGTATAAATTTAGCACATGAATTTTAGCCACTTATTGTTAAATTAAGTAAATTTGATCTATAGATCTGGCGAAGTGCCAAATTAGTTGTGGTTTACCTGTGGAAATAATTGTTTGCCAGTTAATCAGAAAAGACAGATCTTAGGATAATTTTCTCTTCAATTCACCTTGATTTTTATTCTGCAGATTATCACTGCCCAACCAATTTGCATATTATTTTACAGTAACTTCTAATATGAAGGGAAATTTGGTTCGCAAGAGCCAAAATCATGGTCATGACCATAGAGTTACATTTTGCTCACTTTTTGCAACCATCTGCAATGCACATTCTCTCTCTCTCTCTCTCTCTCTCTCTCTCTCTCTCTCTCTCTCTCTCTCTCTCTCATTTTAATTTTGGTAAGTCATTTATCTAACTCTAAATGGGTTCTTTAAAGACGATCTTATTGCAACAATGTTGCTAAAATGATAGTAAGAAAGGGATATGTACTGGATTGCTCTGAGCTAAAATAAATTACATAGGATTTCCACAAATCTCATATCAAACATTGTATGTTTAGCATGTTAGATATTAGTATTGGCCTGAATTCTTGTACTGTAATGCAGTTCATGTTGCCTATTTTAGTATAATTATGCTCTTTGCAAGAATTTTACTTCGTAATTTAATAGAAAATGTTACAAGATTAGTAATTTGAAAGGTTCATGAGATGGCTATGTGCACCCTTGTGTTCCTACATTTTTTTTAAATAATCTATACAGTTGCTGGTACAGGTCCTAAGATGAAGGAGAATGTTCCATCTCCAATATTTTTGAATGTTTCAGTTTTTAAAATTTAATTGCAGTTTGTTTTGTTCACTTGGAAATGCCACAAATTGATCTTGTTAACCGCAGAAAACAAAGTTTCAAAAACAGGTTATGCTATTAGAAGCACTTTCTACAAATCTGCTTGTTGCTTGCGGATGAAGCAGTTTAAAAATTGGTCCAACAATCAGTACTACAATATGGTTGCATAGTGGACTATATACAACTTAAATTGCATCAGAACTTAAAGCATTATTTCCTGACAACACTTTGTGAAGAATGTAGAATAAACATTTCACTACATGTAACTTTTTTTAAACTAATTTTAATTATTTAGTAAGTTATTCAACAGCTTAAAAGATTCTTTGTGAAGTAGAGCTTGTTTTCAGTCAATACTCAAATGATGTTAGCAGAAGAAAGTAAATTAATTCAAACATTTTTATTTAAATAAAGGAAAATTTGCAAAGGTTTACCATTGTTACATAATTGGTTACGTTATTAAATATGGACTGGGGAAAGAAGAAAATCTATCCTAATTGTTCAAACAGAAATTGAATTTCATTATTGTCACACCTAAGCTTTGCAATGTATTCCAATAACATCATTCAAACCACATGCTAAAAGTGTTGTGCTGTAGACCAACGGAAAGCACATGGATAGATATCAGTGTTTAATTAAACCTTACAAAACTATTGGCTTGATCAGCAAAACGCTGTTCTTCATTTGAATTGTACGTGGCGTTAGAAATTCTTACCCGGTCAGTAATTCAAACAATCATGTTGCCATTGTTTGAATCTTTATCACTTAAAATATCTAATTCCCTTTCTTCTCTTCTCCATCCCTCCTATTGTCATAATTAAACTTACTATTGTCTGTTTTGTGTATTTATAGAGTGTACTACTTTTCATTCTACTGGGTCATTTATGAAAATGCATAAATTAAAAAAAGTTTAAAAATAGTGTGCTGTTTTGACTTTGTCTCCCAACTCTATCTTAAATTGTCACTTAAAATCATTCACGATTCATTATCTTGTTACAACAGTAAAAATCCGCAATTGTAATTGTGTGGCAAAGTTTGTAATTCAGGTGGTGATGTTGAATGAATTCCTGATTCATGTTACCTGATGAGCCTCAAAACACATTTTATCTTTTGACAAATATACTGATTGGTCACTACATGTTAAATGAATGCAAGAGTAGAAAGAAGATTACAAAAATACTATTTGGTCATTATCACGTGATGACTGGTGTGCCTAATTCAGTGTCAAGTGTGGTGCTGGAAAAACGCAGCCAGTCTGGCAGCATCCAACGTGCAGGAGAATCGACGTTTTGAGCATAAGTTCTTCATTAGGAATGAGGATTATTCCTGACGAAGATCTTATGCTCGATGTCAATTCTCCTGCTCCTCGGATGCTGCCTGACCAGCTATGCTTTTCCAGCACCGCTCTCTCCACTCTGATCTTCAGCATCTGCATTCCCTGTAGCATTCCTTGCAAAACAGCAGCAAATGCACTTTAGCCAAAGTACATTTTGTTTTTGCAATTGAGATGTGCTGTGGTCAGAAAAGGCACAATGTAAATGCTGCAAGTCAGGCAACATAATTGGGTGGACTTGTCCTGACTATACCCAAAATGTTGACTTCTCCACTTCCAGTCTTCTGTTTGTCTAGTTTGGAGTCCAGCATTTGCAGTTGTTTTGTCTCTAACCTATGCAAATGCTGGCTCTTTTTTCAAATTTAAGAACAGGATTATACCACCTTTTTAGTTTTTTTTCCCCCGGAGTTCTTGCTTTTTTTCGAGATACTGAACCTTAAGTATATTTTGGTATTGATATTGTAATTGCGATAAGCTTTCTCAAGACATCAACGTTTATCAATTTTTTTTAATATTTTCATTTTACCCACTACTATAGAATTAGTGTATTAAATACTGTAAGCAGCTTTCTTTAATCATTACCTGGACTGGGAAAAAAATTATCTTTGACTCACTACCTAGATGCATTAAAGTGGAGCATTGCACTGTTGTTCACTCCTGTATTCAGTAAAACTTTTCCTCTTTCATCTGTTTCTTTACTTCATTGTTCACAAAGTGAAAATACTGTATGCTGATTATCACACATGCATTTTTCATTTATAAAGTTGATCTGAACCGTGGAAATTTTTTAAACTATCTCTTGAAACTGCGCAAATGTATTTTAGAATGCAATGTTTTATTTTGCAGGTGGTATCAAATGATCTAAAGCAGTTATCAATAAGCCTTAAAATTTTAAGGTCCTAACAAACTACTTTGTCTCCAGAAATCCCTTTCCAACTATGCAACAATTATTTTTGTAGTTTTTGAACAAAATCATGTGCAATATTGTAAAGAGTTTTAGGTGTGAGTCACTCCTAATTGGAATTAGATTGAATAGAATCTGGGACAGTCTCCAGCATTAGCAAGAGGAAATCATCAAATAATTGAAGTATCTATACCAACATACTATTATCTAATGGCTGCTCGTGTACTGATTTATTTCATCTCATGCTGAATACATTTTTATTCACAAATTCAATTGGTATTAAGAATTAGAATGATGTTTGTTCAGTTCATGATGTATTAGTTAATGTGAAGGATACTCTTTCTTTGTACCCTTTTTAATGCTCTTTGCCTTTGTTCTGATTTCAGATAAATTAATCCATTAAGTGATTGAGTTTAATTTGCCATTTTGTTAGTCACACAATTTTTTTAAATTCAGTTTTCCTCTTGGAATGTTATGACTGTCTTGGCTTCAGTAATGAATGATTAACTTAGATAATGAAATCCATTTTCATTACTTTTGGGGAAAATGGACATTGGTACTGGAAAGACAGAAACACATTTGTTATTCCACAAAAATCATTTTCTCTCATACTCATGCAGCAGGTTTAGTGAATTCTAATAAAACACACAACTGTGGGTGCTGGAGATCTGAACCAAAAACAAAGTGCTGGAGAAGTTCAGCAGGTCTGACAGCACCTGTCAAAAAAACAATTAACGTTTTGAGACCAGAGACCTTTCATCAGAACTGAAAACAGTTTGGAAATGGTGGTATTTATGTTGTTGACTGGATCCGAGGAGTAAGTCAGATAGCTGGAGGCAGTGCCTATAGTGAGCAAGCAAGAGGAGGTGGTAGGGGGAGAAAAAAGCAGACCGGGATTGCTGATGGTAAACAAAAGTGCTGAATTGGTGCTGTCAGGAAGTATGAATGGTTAAAAATGGGTTGGCTGTGTTGGGAGTACGTGTTACAGAACAGGACCTGAAGTTATGAGGATTGATAATAAACACTGAGGATATTGTGTGAAACGGTTAGACTGTTGAGTTCTGAGGTCTGTAAAGTACTGAGGTGGAAAATTATGGTAACTGCAGCAGGACTGAGACAAATGTTGGTGTGCAAACATGGTGTATTGAAATAGCAAATGATTCAACACAGTCACTTTGTGGAAATGTTTCACAAATCAGTCACTCTGTGTTTCATCTCCCCAAAGTAGATTATACACTACATTGTGAGCTGCAAGTAAAGTAGACTAGATTGAAGTGCAGGTAAACCACTTTGACCTGGAAGGTGTCTAGGGCCTTAGGGAAGAAGTAAATGGGCAAGTGTTGTATTTTTTTTTTGCAATTGCATGTGAAGATGCTGGGAGGTCATGCGTGGAGGAGATGATGTGTACCATGGTGACCTGGACCAAATGGTCCCTGTGGAATGCTGATGGAGGGAAATCTATCTGTTGGCAAGGGCCAGTTATGATCCTTTTGGATGCAGAGGCTGGTGGGTGAAAAGGTGAGAATTGGCAGAAGTATTGGAAACTGGTTAACAGTGCATTATTCTGCTGTTTGACTTTCTTTATTCCATGTTACTACTGTTCCACTCAATAGTGATTAAAGAAATCTACCAAAGTGGAGAAGAATGTACTGGGTTTGGAGAAACATTATTCAAGTGAATTCATATGTCTTTTATTTATACATCCAGATCAGACCTAGGGATGAGTTTATTGATTTGCAAAACAAATTCAATTTGTAAACTTTTAATAAATTCAGTATCTTGCACTGATGAGCAATGAGGTTGGGGTGAATAAAATTACTGGAGTATAATGGACATCTAAAGCCATTACATTGTGAACATAATGATAAAAATAATTAAATATTTTCTCTACATACAACTGATAAAATCAGAAAATATTACACTAACATTTTCGAGATCATTGCTTTCAAAAAAAAAGTTAGGTGGTGACTGATTTATTGTTAACTGCCAAGCTTTGTTTAAATTTTTTGAACCAGGTCAGACTTCCATAGGGAGATAGCGGACCTGACGCATGGCTCCAGTATCTTGTCAATGTCATCTCATCCAGAGTTAAAAATCGCAACACCAAGTTATAGTCCAGTAGGTTTAATTGGAAGCACACTAGCTTTCGGAGTGCCGCTCCTTCATCAGGTGATTGACAATCACATGATGATGAAGGAGTGGCGCTCCGAAAGCTAGTGTGTTTCCAATTAACACCAGGTTATAGTCCAATAGGTTTTTGTGATTTTTAACTTTGTACATCCCACTCCAACACCGGCATCTCCAAATCATAACTACTCTCTCATCCAGGCACATTTCATGTGAACCCCTCTGATCCAGGAGGAATAGTACACTCTAAAACAAGTTCTGTGTTACCACAGTAGGGTCATTTTGTTTGAAGACACCACCTGCATCAGGAGAACTCTTGCTGCCAATGAAGGATTCGCATTTGTTTAGAAGTTTTGCAGTCACTGTTGATATGGATGCTTTTTAATCAACCCTTTCCCACACAGTCTGACAAGTCTGAAGCAGGTGGTGCTTGAACCTGGACCTCTTGCCCAGAGTACTACTACACCACATGAACTCTCTGCTGCACTTGATATTCCCAGGTGGCCTGCTGTCTGAGTGTTAACTGTGTCTTTTGAGCTTCCAAAATCTATATCTTTCAGACTAGTATGGCCCAGCTTCTCCTTTTCATACCACTCCTTGACCTGCCTCTAATGAAAGGTGAACTTTGTGTGTTGTCAAGTGTTTACATTTGTGTGATGCTCAGGGAGGGAATCAGGACAGATACATAGGAAGAAAATACTCCTGAGACCATCTTAGCGCTTTGCTGAAGATGGTTTCCATGTTCAGCAACTGCTGTCTGGTGCCCTCCCTATGAACTGTGAGGTATTGGAGTCTGTCTGCTTTCTTGTCTTTACTTTGCCTGAAATGGATGTGGTAGTTGTTCCTGTCATGGAAGTAACACTGGGGGGGCATCTCCAGAGACTGCACCTGAATCATTGTGGAGCAATGCCCATCATAGGGCCTCTGTCAAAGAGGTCAGGAGCTGAAATGAAGATGAAGCCCTGTGAGACATGATACTTCATCTTCCTCAGTGATATCCTCAACCCTTATCTGATGCTGCAAATGACTGGAAGAGAGTGCCAGCTGGAGCACAACTGACATCCTTTCCAGTACTGCGTCTTATCCATGCTGCAGAATGTACCATAAATCTGATGCTTGTCAGTGGTCAGGGCACTCATGTAGCCGCACCTGGTTCTCCATGAGTTTGGCAACTCTCTCCCGAAAGGAGCTCACATGCACAAGAGACCTGTGCCATTTTGTTGCACATTAGATGCACGGAGAGTTTAAGGCCATTGAGTTCCTCTGGTAATCAGTTGCCTCTGATCGTAGCTTCCAACAGCCAGAAGTAGGATTTCTCTAAGGTAGGATATTTCCAAGGCTTGCTAGCCAGTCGGAGGACTGACAACTATTCTGTCTCAGCAGTGCCAATGAGGGTAGTGATGGCTGCTGGTGCTGTAGTTGTCCTTAACTAGCACCAATGCTAGACGTCTGGAGTGAAGGTAAGTGGTGCAATCACAATGAGGCCAGTAAAGAGACTCCAACAATGGGGAAGTATGATGGAGAAGCTGGAGTCTTTCTTCAAGAAAGTACATGGTCGAGCACCGACTGCCCAAACAAGGTAAGCTGTCACCATTTGAGGCTCACAATCAGGGTGCCAGCATCTACCTGATGGGCCCTTTAAACATTAGTCTTTCCCCACCAACATCCATGCTACAAATAAAATACCAGCAATGGTATTGCGGTGCAGGCTCGAAGGGCTGAATGGCCTACTCCTGCACCTATTGTCTAATGATGCAAGGAGAATCTTAAGGGCCTCTGCATCACCAAGGGAGGTTCAGCTGTCTATGACCTACTTGCTGCAGGACAAGAACACATGGCAACAACTCATCATTGCATAACATTTTACATTTATCGTTCAACTAAGCCTGCTTCTGGAAGGATCACAAATACCGCATTAAAGTATACAGTTAAATTCGTATTACCATGGCATCAGTCTCAATCTCATCATTCTGTCCTCACTTCCACCAATTTTTGAACTACCAAGGCATTTGAAAGGGCAACAAGTATTGATGCAATCTGAAAATAGTTCATGACCTTGGTTTAGAACCCAAGCACCTATACATAGCAGGTCTACAATGAGAGCCATGCTGCAATAAGGAATCACAGTAAACACCATTGCCATCCTCAAACAACATTTCCACTGTTTGGACTGTCTGGAAAAGCCCTGCAGAACTCACCTAAGCAAGTATAAGGATGCATGATAGTATGCTGTGTGATGAATAACCCAACCATTATAAAGAACAGCTCTTGTCACCATGTAAATGAAGAAGCTGAGGAGCAGTACCATAAGGGAGATGAGAGGTGGAGGAACAAGAGGAGCTAAGGAGTTTACAGTGTAGATAGTATACTTCTGTCCAAGCTCAGTGAAATGCAAGACCAGTAACATTGACCATACCTTCATATTCACAACAGTTGCACATGCTCTATCACTGAGCAATATATCATCCTCTTGGAACAACACAATTAAAAAACCTACCAGAACACAATCCAACTTGATAACTTCAATCATTATGTAATGCAAACATGTAAAATTAACACCCTTATGCATTCTTTGGTGTCGTTCTATGTACCATTGTCTGTCCTACTGCTCCTACAAGGTGCATCCCAGTGACTGCAGCATGGGTAATGAAAGGCTACTGACCTCCAATTGAGATATCTGCAGATGGCATTGAAAAAGGGTTCCATGCCTCAGAAGCTTGAATACAAACAGCATCACCTCAACATTGTTAGCAGTAATCTGTGTTGAATAGATGACTGCAAGTGCACTTGGCTGAGTAGCAGCACTAGGAACATGAATGTTAGAACATTTTTCAGTACCGCACAGGAGCAGGCCCTTTGGCTCACTATGTCTGTGCTGACATTATGTCATTCTAAACTAATCCTATCTGCCAGCACGTGGTCCATATCCCTCTATTCTCTGCCTGCTCATGTGTCTGTCTAAATGCTCCTTAAACTTTGTTGTTGTATCTGCTTCTACCATGTCCCCGACAGCATGTTCTAGATAATTACCACCCTCTGTAAAAATACTCTTCTCGTACATCTTTAAAACTTTCCTTCTCTCACCTTAAACCTATGTCCCCCAGTATTAGACATTTCCACCCTGGAAAAGAGACTTTGATTATTCATTCAATGCCTCTCATAATTTCATATGCTCATGTAGGTCGTCCTTCAGACTCCAAGGCTCTAATGAAAATAATCAACGTTTGTCCTTATAGCAAATACACTCTAATCCAGGCAACATCCTGGTAAACCCCTACTGTAGCCTCTGAAGCCTCCATTTCCTTGCTATAATGCAGCAACCAGAAATGCACACCATATTCCAAATAGAATTTGAGCAAAGTTTTATATAACTACAACATGACTTGATAACTTTTATACTCAATGTCCCAGCAACTGAAGGCAGGCATGCGAAATGCCTTCTTTACCACCTAATCCACTTGTGTTGCCACTTTCAGGGAGTATGGACTTGGACCCCCAAGATCCTTCGATAATTAATGTTCCTAAGAGACCAGCCATTTACTGTCTTCTTCCTTTATTTGATTTACCAAAATGCATGGCGAGACATGGGAACAGGTTCGTACACATTGGCGCTGCTACTAGTCCTGCAGGGTGGTGACTCAGCAATCATAATGGTCCATTGCAGAATGGATTGATTGATATTTGTGATGCCCTGGAAGACCATTTCAACAGTGATATTCATAGTCATGATGCCAGCAATCAGAATGACAGTCTGACATTGCCCATCAGAAAATAGATTATGGTGGATCCACAGATGCGCTGATGGAGGAGACCATTCAATCCATAATGGAAGGGATGGGCTCTGCACTAGCCCTGTGCCAGGTTGGGAATTGATGCATTATCTCTGGTTAACTAAAAAGGTTAAGGATAGTATTAAACATAAAATTGTGCAAAGACAGGTGATAAGTCAGAAGATTGGACTAATTTTTTTTAAATCATCTGCTGCACTCTGATTCACAATCCTTTGAGAGAAGTAATTTCTCCTCATCTTTGTTTTAATCTTCTACATTTTGTACTAAAACAATTACCTCTCATTCTAGGTTGCTCCACAAGAGGAAACGTTCTCTCCGCATCTACTTTGTCAATTCCCTTAGCATCTTATAAACCCCAATTAGATCTCCTCTCACTCTTCGAAACTGTAGAGAGTATAGGCCCAAACTGCTCAATCTCTCACACCCCTCATCTCTGGAATCACCCTAGTGAAATTCGTCTGAGAAACCTTCAATGCAACTATATTCTCCTCAAGTAAGGGGACCAGAACTGTATGCAATACTCCATGTGCAGTCTCACTAATGCACAGTTGCAACAACTCTTCCCTATTTTTATACTTTATTCCTTTAGCAATAAATGTCAAAATTCCATTTGCCTTCCTTATTACCTGTTTCTCCCTTTTTTTTACACTTATTCAACACCTAATATTGTCTTGTCGCTTTGTGTGTGTATTTGTATGCACATGGGAATTTTAAAAAGGGCACAGCAGTTCAGGCAGCATCCAAGGAGCAGTGAAATCGACGTTTCGGGCAAAAGCCCTTCATCAGGAATAGGCTTTTGCCCGAAACGTCGATTTCACTGCTCCTTGGATGCTGCCTGAACTGCTGTGCTCTTCCAGCACCACTAATCCAGAATCTGGTTTCCAGCATCGGCAGTCATTATTTTTACCTCCAATTTTAAAAAAGGGTAGAGTTTACGTTATACGAGTATAAGTTAGCATTTCATGTTTCTTTCTTGCTGTTGGTTAAAAACAGTTTAATTCCAATAAACAGTTTTTTTTTGTTTAATGTAAAATGCCTGGTTTACATTTTCTTTCAACCAGAGGTAATATTGGGCATGTCAGTGGTTTAAATCAAATCTGGGAATAGTGGGGCATGATTTCCAATGCACTACCCCAGTGTGTTGTGACACCAGACAAATGCAGCTGCAGAACAAGTATGTACAGGTAGTTCTTCTATAATGCGATGTTTGCATTCTTATGCAACCCCATGTTATAGAAAAAAATAGCTTTAGAAACATCTCTTAAAATTTTGGCGATGTTATTGCGATGTCAACGCATTTTAAAAGTTTGTGCTTTAGAAACAATGTCCCCAATTCGTTAATCGCGTTACAACGAATCTGCATTAATAAAACGCGTGTTATAGCAGAACAACCTCAGGAAATGCACAAGGGTCATTAGTGAGTATTTCATGATATGTTGGGTGTGATATTGATTACTGCTGAAAATGTGTTGCTGGAAAAGTGCAGCAGGTGCTGGAAAAGCCCAACAGCACATTTTCAGCTCTGATCTCCAGCATCTGCAGTCCTCACTTTCTCCTGTGATATTGGTTAACACTGCTATTGGAATGATTGCTTTCTTCTGATTTTCATTTCAAAATTTTGAGTAAGATCATGTTCCACCAAAGAAAGATGGTAAGCCATAGAACTGATGAAAAATGGTTACCTAACTCTAATACTGTGCTCATGGACAGCTCATTATAATGCTGGTGTGTTAGCTGTGGCCAGGTTCCTTCCTCGCTGTTCTCTATAGGTACTCACTGAGTGTGTGGTAGCAAACTTCTGCACTAGGCCAAGTTGTGGAGAATACAGCCAAATATCATGAATTGTGGTATCCACTCCATTGGACAATTCTACAGAGTAGTCGAAGCAGCAGAAACATGCTTCAGCAACAGCTTCTCTCAAGACAGCGTGGCTCTCATTATACAAGTGCCGACATCCTATGGTTCTCTGCAGAGGGAAGTTGCCAGGCAGAGAACGAGGCTCTGTTGCCAAACAATCACCCTTTGATTCAAGATGATTGTTCAAAGATTTATGGGACAAGGGACTGGTGCAGGATAAATGTACCATGACTTTTGTCAAAATAGTGGGCGTTAAATAGTGGAGTTTGCACATTCTCCCTGTGTCTACTTGGATTTCCTCCGGGTGCTCCAGTTTCCTCCCACAGTCCAAAAATGTGCAGGTTAAGTGAATTGGTCATGCTAAATTGCCCGGAGTGTTAGGTGAAGGGGTAAATGTAGGGGAATGGGTATAAGTGGGTTGCTCTTCGGAGGATCACTGTGGACTTTTTGGGCTGAAGGGCCTGTTTCCACACTGTAAGTAATCTAATCTGTAAGTAATCTAATCTTAAATAACACAATGTGTGTGGTTATTAGAATGGACCATCAACACATTGAGTGAGAGATTACATTTGTGGTATTTGGTACATTTCACTATTAAGATGTGGGCTCCACAAAATCCCACAAAATGGCAGTGGGCATGAAGGGACAGCCTGCTGTCCTAGCAATTTTATGTGCAAGCTTCTTCTGCATCTGTCTGACCTCTGTCAAAACGTACAGAACCTCTACCACTTCTCAATTTCAGCATTAGATGGGGAAATGTTTGATAGGCTGTTTGATTCAGCTTGGAGGGATCCATTTGAGAAAACAATCAAGCCCATAGCCACTGGGAGTACTGTCCTCATTCTGTTCTCTGAGACTACATCTTCAGTATTGTATTGTTTTGTGATCACCTCCTTGACTGTATGACTCTAATACAGTTGCTCATGTATTAGAGTCATACAGTCATACAGCACGGAAACAGACCCCTCAGTCCAACTTGTCAATGCTGACCAAGTTTCTCAAACTAAACTAGTGTCACTTGCCTGCATTTTGACCCATATCCCTCTAAACCTTTCCTATTCATGTACCTGTCCAAATGTCTTTTAAATGTTGTAACTGTACCAGCATCTACCATTTCCTCTAGTATTTCATTCCACACATGAACCACCCTCTATGTGAAAATGTTGCCCCTTAGATCCCTTTTAAATCTTTATCCTCTCACCTTAAAAATATGCTCCTTAAGTTTTGAACTCCCCCAACTCTAGTGAAAACATCTTTGTTGTTCACCTTATTTATGCCCCTCATGAGTTTATAAATCTCTAATACTTCGACTGGACAGTGTGCCAAACAACTGGGAGTGGAATCCTCAGTGACCCACTTAGGGCACTCATGAGCGAACACCAACAAATAAAGTGATATTTCAATCGCTCATCCAGAAAGCAAAAAAAACAACTCACAGAGTGGCAATGTGAATCACACTGCAGCTGGATAAGTAACCAGTAAAATAACATTCACAGTATTAACAGAGATGATGTGGGTGAATCTGAAAGTAAAAGTTCTGCATTTGGCAAGTCCTTTTCAAGAGAATCATGCATGCCTTGAGTAATAACTTCCCAGTCACATGGGTGTAAGACGGCACCCTTACAGTCAATACTAAGAAAATGTTCTCCTTTCATCAGAGGTGGGGAAGAACGAATAACAAAAATGGGGAGAAAGGTTCATATGGCACTTGTTTTTGAATGGTAATTTTCATTATACTGCATTATGCTGGACACTGCAGCGAAACCAGCAACATTATTACTGGCTAGCAACAAAAAGGCTAAAGTAATTGATCAACTGTAAGCAATGTTGTAGAGAGGTGTTTGTGTGAGCCATTATCACGCCATTTTCCATAAAACCAGCTTACCCTGCACAGTGCCCCAGGTGTACTGGTGTGCCTTTATCGTCTTATCCCCAATCTATTTCTTCTGTGCTCTCAACTACAGCAAATGCCAAATGTGCATTCATCTTTCTATTGATTACTCCAGACTTATGTAAAAGATGGTGAATACTTCCCAAAGATTCTTAAGTGGATAATGTTTCCTGCTCTTCTCCCCCCTGCAAAAAGCTCATCTTCTTCGGTGACTTTACTCTATCCTTTCCTCATGCTGCAGAGCAAGGATGGGGACAACTATATCCCCAGTGAGTGGGGGCAGGTGAGAACTTGCAATGGCAAACAACACCTCACCAATGTCGCGTATCACTTCCTGCAGACTTACCAACTCTTCTTCAGTGCTCGAAAGAGACTGTACTTCCAGAATTACTGCAAAGGTTAATAGAAAGTAATAAGCAACTAACCTGCAAGGTGGATGATGCTGACTTTAAACAGCCCTATTGGAGTCTGGAGACGGATGAGGGAGGTGGTCCTTTGCATTGCTGAATGCAAACATAGCTATGTGTGTATTTAAGAGAGGGCCATAAATCACATGGTGTGGTCAAAAATGGCAGCTCAGGTTTGAAATCAATATAGACACTAATATAATCTGCTCCTTCATGTGCTTCTAGCACATGCAGGTATTGCCTAAGCAAACACTATCAAGATGATGTTTCTTGCACAGTGATCCTGGAATGATAATGAAAATGCCAAAGTACAGAACATATTGGTGCTATAGAGCCAGATTTTGTGAACATGGTTTGTTATCATACCTATGAGCGCCTACACTTCTCTCTGAAAATAATTTACAGATTTTCTTTTATTCATCATTTCACTCTTGAATAATTTGTCATCCTGCTATTGCTCAAACTTGTTTGGCTTCCTTATTTGAGTATATTCAAAAAAATGTGCTTAGACCTGTTCTGACACACCTCTGTGGCAAGTGGGGCTTGATATGGCTTAGAGGTAGTGACAACAGCTGATGACAAGAGCCTCCTGATTTTGAACCTTAAGTTGTATATATATTTTTAATCAACCTCTTCACAGATGTTATAACACAACTCTGGGGCAGGTTGGGCTTGAACCCCAGTCTTCTGGCTCAGAGGTAGAGACACTATCACTGCATCACAAGTACCTCCTGATTTTGCTTATATACTTTTATTTATGTATTATGCCCTTAAATATGTTTCATTTGTTCTTTATTGAAATGTTGTTGAGCAAACCTCTCCAATCGATTATAGACTGTATTTTGTTTATATTCCATCATGCATTATTAGTTTCCTCGAACTATGTTTTAAGTAAAACTTTATAATGATACATCCACTTGGCTAACAATATGATGACCTCCTGAGATGTCTAGTGGAAATATGAGCTGCTTGCAAAATATCTTAGTATGCAGTTTGATGAATTATGTTCATTGGTTTGTAATTCATAACTCAGTCCCATTTTGGGATAACTCTCATTTACCATTTGTGGAACAGGCGACGAAATCAACAATGCCCCCTCAGATTTGGTTGTGTGCTGTACATTATCTTTTCAGGATGGAAATCTACCATCCTTACGTGGTCTGGCCTACGTGTGACTCCAGATCCACAGCAATATGTCCCTCTGGGCAGCTAGGGAGGGTAACGAATGTTGGCCTAGCCAATGACAATTGCATCCTGTGAACTATCAAGCAAAGGTGTTGGTTTTTTTGCTGCATACGTCCCACAATTCTTTTGATCTTGCAAGCATGTTGATGCCAGCTGCAAGAATATTAGCTGCTTTTTCAGTATTTCTATGAGAGATTATTCGAGTGCGAAAGGAGACAAAGGTAGTGACCACGTGGTAGGAAGTGAATCAACCAAGAAAGAAACCTACACTGCAGTCTAACCCAGCAGTGAATCTTCACAGCTACTTTGTCTGCAGTTTGATTTCAAGTGCCTCTGAACATTGGAGTTGGTCTAAGAAAAATAAACAAAGAGTGAAATTCAGAGCACAGCTGACCTTGGAGACACCTATGTGGGGAGAGCACAGCAGGGGAGCAGCTAAGTGGCTTTTTTTTGTGAATCTACAGTAGTGAATTGAGTGAGTTCTTTCTTATTATATGTTTTTATTGAGATCTATCTCTTGATTAAACTTTAAAAATATAAAACATGGGTACTAAGTTAGCATGGAGTAGGGTTTTTAGAGCAGAAGACTGTGCCATTTTCTGGGTACAAAGGTGGAGGTGTAAAAATAGCCTTTCGTGGAGTGACATGATCTTCCTGTTGGATGTGGGAGATGATGGTGAGTTTCCATGTTACTGATGATTGTGTCTGCAGGAAGTGTGCTTGGTTGTGAATCCTATCAGATCGCATGGATTGGCTAGAGCGGCAGTTAGAGGCAATGAGGAATTCACAGAAGCTGGGGATGATGAATGGAATTTGCAGGAAGGAGATAAACTGAAGATCTAGTCAGGAAGATGGGTGACCTCCAATAAAGCTAGGAGAGGGAGGCAGGTAGTGCCGGAGTCTTCTGTGGCTATCCCCATCTCAAACAAGTGTACTGTTATGGAATATGTAGGAGGTGATGGACTCTCAGAAGAATGTAGCACTGACATCGAGTACCGAGACTGGCTGTAATGTAACGAGGGGTAACCAGGTTCCAAGCAATCGATTGTGATAGGGGAATCTCTAGTCAAAGGCACGGACACATGTTTCTGCAGCTGACAACGAGACATCAGAATGGTGTGTTGCGTCCCTGGTGCCAGGAACAAGGCTATCTCAGAGAGGGTGCAGAATATTCTCAAAGGTGAGAGAGACCAGTAGGAGGTTATTGTACAAATTAGAACTAATGACATAGGAAGAGATAAGAACGAGATGTTGAGGCGAGAATATAGGAGGTTCGGCGGGAAATTAAAACGGAGACCCTCGAAGGTAGTAATATTGTTCCTGATGCCAAGAGCTAATGAGGGTAGGAATAGGAGGATAGAGCAGATGATTGCATGGCTGAGGAGCTGGTGTTTGGAAGAAGGGTTCATATTTTTGAATCATTGGAATCTTGTCTAGGGTAGAAGTGATCTGTACAAGAAGGATGGATTGCACCTGAATTGGAAGGGGATTAATATACTGACTGGGAGATTTGCTAGAGCTGCTCGGGAGGATTTAAATGAGTAAGGGAGGGTATGGGACTCATAGAGATAGTGTGGAAAGAGAGCAGTTTGAGACTGATATTGTTGGGAAAAGGAATAAGTCAAACATTCAGGGTAGGCAGGAACAAAGCAGAGACTGAGGTAAGGCTGTTAAATTACATTTATTTCAATGCAACAGGCCTAACAGGTAAGACAGATGAACTGACGGCATAATTGGGAACATGGGTTAGGGATACCATAGCAATTACAGAGACACAGCTTACGGATGGTCAGGGCTGGCAGCTTAATGTTCCAGGTTTGGATGCTATACAAAGGATAGAAAGGGGAGCAAGAGAGGAGTGGGAGTGGTATTTTTGTATAAGGATAACATTACTGCTGTACGTTGGGATGATATTCTTGGGAATATATCAAGGGAAGATATTTGGATGAAACTGAGAAATAAGAAAGGGATGGTCATCTTATTGAGTTTGTACAATAGACCCCCTGGTAGTCAGCCAGACATTGAGAAATAAATTTGTAAGGAGATCTCAGTTATCTGTAAGAATAATAGGGTGATTATGGTAGGGGATTTTAACTTTCCAAACATGGACTGGTTCTGCCACGATGTTAAGGGCTTGGATGGAAAGGAATTTGTTAAGTGTGTACAAGAAACTTTTTTGATTCTGTACGTGGATGCACCAACTAGAGGTGTAAACCTTGACCAACTCTTGGGAAATAAGGCAGGGCAGGTGACTGAGGTGTCAGTGGGGAGCACTTTTGAGCCAGTGACCATAATTCTATTGATTTTAAAATAGTAATGAAAAAGGATAGACTGGATGTAAATGTTAAAGTTCTAAATTGGAGGAAGGCCAATTTGGCAGTATTAGGTTGGAACTTTCAAAAGTTGATTGGGGGCAGATATTTGCAGGTAAAGGGACAGCTAGAAAATGGGAAGCATTAAAAAATGAGATTACAAGAGTCCAGAGACAGTATGTTCCTGTTAGGGTGAAAGGCACAGCTGGTAGGTGTAGGCAATGCTGGATAACTAGAGAAATTGAGGTTTTGGTCAAGAAAAGAAGGATGCATAAGTTACATATAGACAACAGGAACGAAGTGAATCCCTTGAGGTGTATAAAGACAGTAGGAGTATGCTTAAGAGGGAAATCAGGAGGGCAAAAGGGAAACATGAAATGGATTTGGCAAATAGGGTTAAGGAGAATCCAAAGAAATTCTACAGATAGATTAAGGACAAAAGGGTAACTTGGGAGAGGTTAGGGCCCCTTAAAGATCAGCAAGGCCACCTAATTGTGGAACTGCAGAAGATCGGTGACATAGTAAATGAGTATTTTGCATCAGTGTTTACTGTGGTGAAGTATATGGAAGATATAGAATGTGAGGAAATATATGGTGACATCTTGATAAATGTCCATATTACAGGGGAGAAGGTGCTGGACATCTTAAAATGTATAAAGATGAATAAATCCTTGGGACC
The DNA here is from genome assembly GCF_037043375.1 of Chiloscyllium plagiosum. NCBI lineage: Eukaryota > Metazoa > Chordata > Chondrichthyes > Orectolobiformes > Hemiscylliidae > Chiloscyllium > Chiloscyllium plagiosum. The sequence goes on along the minus strand of NW_028270149.1, from coordinate 31,323,102 downwards.
TGATCAGGCATACCCTAGAATTCTTTGGGAAGCAAAGTATGAGATTGCTGAGTCCCTTGCTGAGATACTTGTATCATCAATAGCCATAGATGAGGTGCCCGAAGATTGGAGACTGGCTGGTGTTGTGCCACTATTTAAGAAAGGTGGTAAGGAAAAGCCAGGGTGAGACTGACACGGGTGGGCAAGTTATTGGACGGAATCCTGAGGGACAGGATTTACATGTATTTGGAAAGGCAAGGACTGATTAGGGAGAATCAACATGGCTTTGTGCTTGGGAAATCGTATCTCACTAACTGGATTGAGTTGTTGAAGAAGTAATGAAAAAAGATGATGAGGGCAGGGCAGTGGATGTGATCTATACGGACTTCAGTAAGGCATTCAACAAGGTTCCTTCTGGTAGACTGGTTAACAAGATTAGATCACGTGGAATAAAGGGATACAGACCTGGCTTGAAGGTAGAAGATAAAGAGTGGTGGTGAAGGGTTGCTTTTCAGATTGGAGGTCTGTGACCAGGGTATGCCACAAGGATCGGTGCTGGGACTACTGTTTTTTGACATTTATATAAATGAGTTGGATGTGAATACCAGAGGTATAGTTAGTAAATTTGCAGATGATGCTGAAATTGGAGGTGTTCTGGACAGCGAAGAGGGTTACCTCAAAATACAACAATATCTTGTTCAAATGGGTCAATGGGTTGTGGAACAAAGTGTAATTTAGATAAATGTGAGGTATCGCATTTTGGAAAGGCAAATCAGGACAGGACTTAAATACTTAATTGTAAGGTTGTGGGGAGTGTTGCTGAACAAAGAGACCTTGGAGTGCAGGTTTATATTTTCTTGAGAATGGAGCCGCACATAGATAGAATAGTGAAGAAGGCATTTGGTATGCTTGCCTTTATTAGTCAGTCATTGAGTATAGGAGTTGCAAGGTCATGTTGCAGCCACACAGGACATTGGTTCGCCCACTTTTCAATTATTGGTCTCCCTCCTATAGGAAGGATATTGTGAAATTTGAACGGGTTCAGAAAAGATTTACATGGATGTTGCCAGGTTTGGAGAGTTTGAGCTGTAGGGAGAGGCTGAATATACTGGGGCTATTTTCTCTGGAGCATCAGAGGCTGAGGGGTGACCTTATAGAGTTTAATAAAATTATGAGGGGCATGGATAGGATAAATAGGCAAGTTCTTTCCGCCGGAGTGGGGGAGTCCAGAACTAGAGGGCATAGGTTTATGGTGAGAGGGAAAAGATATAAAAGGGACCTAAGAGGCAACTTTTTCACGCAGAGGGTGATGTGTGTATGGGATGTGTTGCCAGAGGAAGTGGTGGAGGCTGGTACAATTACAACATAAAAAAGGCATCTGGATGGGTACATGAATAGGAAGAGTTTAGAGGGATATGGGCCAAATGTTAGCAAATGGGATGAAATTTATATAATATATCTGGTCAGCATGGACAAATAGGACTGAAGGGTCTGCTTCTGTGTTGTATATCTATGATTCTATGACTCTTAATAAATAGGAAGGTCAGTAATACTCATGATGACTCTAAGATGGTGGCGCCGGAGTAGGCAGTGTTCCTCAGCTTGGTGTTCATCCATTCCGTCTGTTTTATTCTTTCTTATCTTTACTCGTTTTTCTTCTCTCTTTTAAATTTTTTAAAAAATGGTGTTTTTGGAAACATACCTTGAAGCGACAGTGACAACATCGGAGTGGCTGAGGGTCAGAGCAGAGTGGGCAGGAGGCATGGAACAGAGCTGGCTCAAGGCCCAAGCAGAGCAGATGGCCAGTGGGCTGGAGGCCCGAGCAGAGCGGGACGGCCAGCGTGCCACCAAGTGGAATGGGACGCCCAGCAGCCTAGAGACTCGAGCAGAGCAGGATAGCCAGTGTGCCCCCAAATGGAGTGGAACGCTCAGCGGCCTGGACACCAGAACAGAGCGGGATGGCCAGCATAGCCCCAAGTGGAGTGGAACACCCAGCGGCTGGAGGCCCGAACAGAGCAGGATGACCAGCGTGCCCCAAGAGGAGATGGTTGTTGAACTGGGGACTGGAGCGGCCAGTCAGCGGTTTGTGAGCCCGGTCACACCACATGTGGAAGCTCCCTGCATTGATTTACTGAAGGTCATTTATAGAAAGACCATAATGTTCAGTTTTAACTTTAGTTCTTACTTTTCTAATTTATTCTATTAATAACTGTTAGGTTATTTAACTTATTCTTATCTCTGTATTTTGTATCTAAGATTTTTACCTCAGTACTTTTTAGCTAAGATGGCATCATGTGGGGTGGCACTGTAAACTTCTCACTGTACTACTGTATTTGAGTACACACGACAATAAAGGATATTCCAATTCTAAAGATTCTTTGCAACTCATGGTGTATGATCGGAGTACAAATCACTCAGATGATTGGCATTAGAATTGGTAACAAGTACTGGTTTAACTTGTTGATGTCGGTTTGCTTGCTGAGCTGGAATGTTCATTTCCAGACATTTCATCTCCCTACTAGGTAACGTCTTCAGTGGGCCTCAGGCGACACACTGCTGATAAGTCCTGCATTCTATATTTGTATTGGTTTAACTGTATAATCTTATATGACAGCACAGGGCCACCAACTAATAACTGGTTAAATATTGGGTAAATACAGCCATGAGATAATGTGTAAAGGAGGGGGACAGATTAATGAGTCATTTGACCCAATATAAAGTGAAACAAAAATATTGCTGGAGAAACTCAGCAAGTCTGACAGCATCCGTCAAGAGAAAGAAATGATGTGGAGGTGCCAGCATTGGACTAGGTGGACAAAGTTAAAAATCCCACAACACTGGGTTATCGTCCAACCTGTTTATTTGGAAGCAATAGCTTTTGGAGTGCTGCTCCTTCATCAGGTAGCTTTAGAAGAGGATCATAAGACAGAATTTATAGCAAAAGATTACAGTGTCTTGCAACTGAAATGAAATATTGAACAAACCTAGATTGCTGGCAATCAATATTTCATTTCAGGTGCATGGCACTGTAATCTTTTGCTGTAAATTCTGTGTCTTATCATCCTCTTCCAAAACATCCTGACGGATGAGCAGCCCTCCGAAAGCTAGTGCGTCCAAATAAACCTGTTGGACTATAACTTGGTTGTTGTGTGATTTTTAACTGAGGGAGAGAAAGAGGGAGTTGATGTTTCGAGTCCGCTGATCCTTCCCCTCTACAGATGCTGCCAGAGTTGCTGACTTTCGCCACCACTTTTAGTTTCAGATTTCCAGCAGTTCCTTGCTTTGTAAAATTCTAGCTTTAGTTTTGAAAGCAGGCGTGTTATTTATTAGACAATAATTCATTTCGTTAGGTTCTGCCAGGTTGACCGTTGCGTTGATGTTTGTGTTGTAGATTATGTGCTGTACACTGTGTGTGTGTGTGTGTGGAGGGCGGGCGCTATGACCCTGCGGAAGAGTGCTGGCAGTTGATGGCGGCGCGGACTCGGTAGGGTGGACTCTGCCGCTGTATGCCCGACTGTGCTCCCGCTCCGGCGGCTGCACTACCATCCGGTTTCCCCTCCCCTTTCTCCTCCTCCTCCTCCTTCCAGCCCCCTGCTCCGAGACCATCGGCGTGGACCCCAGTGCTTCCCCGCCCCGCCCGGCACTCACTCGGAATGGCGACCGAAATGGATTCGCTGGGCTCGGCTGCAGAGAGTACGGCAGCGCCCGGCGGCGGCCTGGACGCCGACGATGATGAAGAGAACTGGCTGTACGGAGGTGAGCAAATCCCGGGAAAGCCTGGGGACGGCGCCGGGGGACGGCGCCACTTCCCCAGGAGCTGGGAGCGGGCTTGCCTCGGTGCATTTTACTCAGGAGTGAACGAAGCGCTGGAAGTGCATGTTTGTGTCTTGGCTGCAAGTGTTTCCAGAACATGGACTGTCCGGGGATCAGTCAACATTGCCTTTAAAGGGACAATGCCCTTTTGTTGGCCTAAGTCCCCGCAGCAGAAAGCGCGCACACACTTACTTTTGCAGCATTCTCGATGTAAACAGATTACCTGCGACCTTTCATTAGTGTCGAGATAATCAGAAGCATTGCATTGCAAGTGATTCACTCAAAGTCATTCCAAGCTTCTTAATTTTATTTGAAAGGAGAAGGGGTAACGACCGAGTTTTAATTGCTGTTCCTATGAGTGCAGCAATTAGATTTTACTTTTTTACAAGTGAAATGCACTAAAGAAACAACTTGTGTTTACCATCTCAGCATGCCCTGCAGTGCCACTCAGTTCATGAATCAATTATCACAGTTTATATAGGTCAGTTTAAGGGAAAGCATTTTCTTCTGAATTGCCTCATAAATAGTTACTAGTTTCTAAAGTCCCCCATTCCATCCAATGCACTTCTTCCCTTGTAACTCATGCAGATTTAAGGTTTCACTGATGCCCTCCAAGCGTTCATTCTAGGTCATGTATTGTCAACCTGGCTAAGAGCAGGATGCAGAGTGTAGATTGATCCCCGATGGTCTGTGTGGTTGTGCATTTAGTCAGAATTTGATGTCAACACAATAGTGAGTTAAATGGCAGCAAAATTATTAATGTGTAAGTTTCTCAGCAATTTTTGCCAAGGAAACAATGTGGCATAAATTAACAATTGCCACAATTTGCTGGACAATTTGTGCTGTTACACTGTCAGCCTCTCAAAAAAAAGTGGATCAATTTGCTGTCGAACTTCCTGAGAATCTTGTGAAGTGGTTGCATTTGTGCATTAACTGCCAATAAATCCCACCACGGAAAGTTTTGTACCTAACCATGATAAGGTTTTTTTTAATGGAATTGATGTTCCATTGATGTCAATCAACCCCCATGTTTAGGAAGTGCTGACAAAAAGTGTACTCTTAGCACTGAGCACCCTCCTCTCCATGTTGAATTTGTAGGGAATTAGTCAGAAGTGTCATAATTTTTTGAATAAAATCCCTAACTTGAACAAAACGAGAGAAGTATTATTATGTAGCACATATTTCCGTGCTAACTGATCAAAGGACATCATTGTGTCTCCCTCAAATAACTCGCCCATGCAAGACACACCCCTAATGTTTGAATCCTGAATCTATCGTCCCTGGATGGCAAGCTGGCATACCCACTATAGATGTAAGAGAAGATGTTTTGCCAATGTTGCCTTTCCTCTGCCGAATTGTCCTCCATGCTTTATAACTATTCATAACAATTGGGTTATGGCAATATTCCTTAACTGTCCTAATTTTATCCAAAAGCAGCAAGCTAGTAAGGGGGCACCCTTCCTGAGAGGTTTTGATATCTAACCATATTGAAAGAGTGTCCCCACAAGCCCAATCACTCACGTAAGATAAAAGCGAGCTTAGTTGATAGTTTTTAATGTCCAGGAGATCCACTCATCCTAATCGGTGAGGCAATTGCAGTTTAGCTAATTTTAATAAGGGGCCGCTTACAATGCCAAATAAAAGAACTGGACCAACGTTCAGTGTCCTGAACATTTCTTATCGAAAATCACAGGGAGCAGCCATATAGGATACAACAAACGGGGGGAGAATATTCATCTTAATAAGAGCTATTCGACCTAACCATGAGACCAGAAGCACTTCTTTAAGGTCTTGTTTGATTTCATTAAATAATTGAATAAAATTAGCTTTAAACAACCGAAGATCAGCAAGGCGGCCTTTGTGTGGAGCCACAGAAAATGGGGGAGATACTAAATGAATCTTTTGCATCAGTATTTACTGTGGAAAAGGATATGGAAGATATAGACTGTAAGGAAATAGATGGTGACATCTTGCAAAATGTCCAGGTTACAGAGGAGGAAGTGCTGGATGTCTTGAAACGGTTAAAAGTGGATAAATGACCGGGACCTGATCAGGTGTACCCGAGAACTCTGTGGGAAGCTAGAGAAGTGATTGCTGGGCCTGTTGCTGAGATATTTGTATTATCGATAGTCATGGGTGAGGTGCCGGAAGACTGGAGGTTGGCAAACGTGGTGCCACTGTTTAAGAAAGGCGGTAAAGACGAGCCAGGGAACTATAGACCGGTGAGCCTGACCTCGGTGGTGGGCAAGTTGTTGGAGGGAATCCTGAGGGACAGGATGTACATGTATTTGGAAATGCAAGGACTGATTTGGGATAGTCAACATGGCTTTGTGAGTGGGAAATCATGTCTCACAAATTTGATTGAGTTTCTTGAAGAAGTCACAAAAAAGATTGATGACGGTAGAGCAGTAGATGTGATCCATATGGACTTCAGTAAGGTGTTCGACAAGGTTCCCCATGGGCAACTGATTAGCAAGGTTAGATCTCATAGGATACAGGGAGAACTAGCCATTTGGATACAGAACTAGCTCAAAGGTAGAAGACAGAGGGTGGTGGTGGAGGGTTGTTTTTCAGACTGGAGGCCTGTGACCAATGGAGTGCCACAAGGATCAGTGATGGGTCCTCTACTTTTTGTCAATTACATAAATGATTTGGATGCGAGCATAAAAGGTACAGTTAGTAAGTTTGCAGATGACACCAAAATTGGAGGTTTAGTGGACAGCGAAGAGGGTTACCTCAGATTACATCAGGATCTTGACCAGATTGGCCAATGGGCTGAGTAGTGGCAGATGGAGTTTAATTCAGATAAATGCGAGGTGCTGCATTTTGGGAAAGCAAATCTTAGCAGGACTTATACACTTAATGGTAAGGTCCCAGGGAGTGTTGCTGAACAAAGATACCTTGGAGTGCAGGTTCATAGCTCCTTGAAAGTGGATTCACAGGTAGATAGGATAGTGAAGAAGGCGTTTGGTATGCTTTCCTTTATTGGTCAGAGTAATGAGTACAGGAGTTGGGGGGGTCATGTTGCGGCTGTACAGGACATTGGTTAGGCCACTGTTAGGAAATTTCACGCAATATTCCATCGGAAAGATGTTGTGAAATTTGAAAGAGTTCAGAAAAGATTTACAAGGATGTTGCCAGGATTGGAGGATCTGAGCTATAGAGAGAGGCTGAACAGGCTGGGGCTGTTTTCCCTGGAGCGTCGGAGGCTGAGGGCTGACCTTATAGAGGTTTACAAAATTATAAGGGGCGTGGATAGGATAAATAGGCAAAGTCTTTTCCCTGGGGTGGGGGAGTCCAGAACTAGAGGGCATAGGTTTTGGGTGAGAGGGGAAAGATATAAAAGAGACCTAAGGGGCAACGTTTTCACACAGATGGTGGTAAGTGTATGGAATGAGCTGCCAGAGGATGTGGTGGAGGCTGGTACAATTGCAACATTTAAGAGGCATTTGGATGGGTATATGAATAGGAAGGGTTTGGAGGGATATGTGCCAGGGGTTGGCAGGTGGGGCTAGATCGGGTTGGGATATCTGGTTGGCATGGACAGGTTGGACCGAAGGGTCTGTTTTCATGCTGTACATCTCTATGACTCTATAACCGATCTAGAACTAAAGTGATGAATATGTCCAAATAGATAAAACCCCACTGTGACATTTAAATGGGAATCAATATTCACCCTCAAGACCTAGCACCTTCGTAAGACCACCCATAGGCATAGCCTCTGATTTTGCAAAATTAATCTTGTACCCTGCAAAGGTGCCAAACGTGCTGATGTGTTGTATCAGGCGAGGCACCGAAGCTGCTGGATTTGACAAAAAAAAACGTCGTCTGCGTACAACGAAATCTAATGTTATTTTGATCCCACTTCTGGAGCCGATATATCGGAATCCCTACTAATGGCCACCACAACTGTCCAATTACCAACATAAAAAGCAATGGTGAAAGGGGACAGCCCTGCCGGCTGCCCCTAAAAATGTTAAAATTCCTTGATTGCAGTGAGAGGATCACTGTAGAGAACCTTTACCCACCTTGTAATGTCTTCGCCCAAGCCCAACCGCTCCAGAGCATAAAAAAGGCACGGCCACTCAACTCGGTCAAATGCCGTCTCAGAGATAGTGGGAGACGATCATGACTCTGAGTCATTGAACATGTTGAGCATTGGGTCAGACAATATGTTTATAAATTCCTTGTAGAATTCACTGGGAAGACCATCAGAACTGGGTGTCTTTCCACTCTGAAGCTGTTTCACAGCCTCCTGCATCTCTTGCTCTGAGAAGGGGGCATTGAGAAAAGACTCTTCTTCAGGAGTCATGCCCAGGAGTTCCAGATCCTTGAAAAAGGACTCCATCATGTTCTGTCCCTCCTCACAACCCCCAGATTGGTACAACTTCACTTCTACTATTTTAGATTCCTCTGGCTCTTAATTGAAGGTACACTGTACCTATAACTAAAAGTTAAATGCCAGTTTACGCTGTCAGTGCCCATCCCAGACCAGACCTACTCTCTGACTTCTGCAGCGAGCCCTGAATTGTTTCCTAAATGTTTGAACTTCTCTGGGCATCAAGATTACATATCAGCACTGTGCTACACTGTGAGACTGTGAAGTGTTGTTTAAGTTATAAAATAGCTTTGATTAGCTCAAGCCCTTAGGGTGACCCTGTCTCTGGGCCAGAAGGCTGGGTTAAGTCCTGACTGCAGTAGAGATATGTCATAACACACTTGAACATACCGCACTTAATCACATTTGATTAAATGTATCTGCACCCTTTCCGACTGCTACAGTCCCCTGCTGAGCTTGTCACTGGCCTACCAGTTTTACTGGATATTTTTTCAGCTTCAGTTGCAGTTTGGTTCCTAGCCAGAGATTCACTCTTCTGTATTGATGTACATTTCTGTGTGGCTTCTCAAACTTAGGGTGATCTCCAATCACACCAGTGTCTTTTCAATACCTTGTAACTGTTTCTGCACATCTGAATCTTATTCCCATTCAACTATGTTCATCAATGTAGCCGTATAAAAGTAAAATACTGTGATGCTGGAAATCTGAAACCAGAAGAAATATTGGAAAAACAAGGTCCAAATGATATCTGTGGATGGAAGCCATGTTAATGTTTCCGATTGATGACCTTTCGTCAAAATGGTACATGGACAATCAGCAAATGCATTGATGCTCTACCTTTTAAATGGATTCAGTACTTAAATCATCAGGTGTGCCTTTCTCTAACCTGATCAAGAATTTGTCAATTTTACAGGTTAACTCTATCTGCATCAATTTTATTGGACTGTGACACTATTGGAATACATCCCCCTTAATAACCAGACCTTTGGAACTTAAGTTGTCCCTCCATTGATATTTCCTATTTTTATAATAGGTTATTTCCTCTATACTAGATTGGGTTGGGATATCTGGTCGGCATGGACGGGTTGGACCGAAGGGTCTGTTTCCATGCTGTACATCTCTATGACCCTATGACCTCTCTCTCCTCTCACTTCTTCATATCAGTACCCTCCTAAACCCTACCACAATCATTTTTTAATTCTTGACCTTGTTCTTCTTCTGCTTCGGAGCCCAGGCTTGACACTTTCTTGGACAAGGCTACAGCTTCCCTCTCTGCCGTTCTTGGTATCTGATAAAGTTCACACTGAGTCACTTGTAGCTGCCTCCTCCTGAGCAGCAACCCTAACTGCTCCATCAGCACTTTTTTTGACATTATTACCAGATATTCTGTCTGGTGCTAATTAGATTAGATTACATTACAGTGTGGAAACAGGCCCTTCGGCCCAACAAGTCCACACCGACCCGCCGAAGCGAAACCCACCCATACCCCTACATTTACCCCTTACCTAACACTACGGGCAATTTAGTATGGCCAATTCACCTGGCCCTGCACATCTTTGGACTGTGGGAGGAAACCGGAGCACCCGGAGGAAACCCACGCAGACACGGGGAGAACGTGCAAACTCCACACAGTCAGTCGACTGAGGCGGGAATTGAACCCGGGTCTCTGGCGCTGTGAGGCAGCAGTGCTAACCACTGTGCCACCATGCTCTTCCACTCGAATCTCTTCCTTGCTTGAGTTACCCCTGCTTATTTACTTTTTCAGTTGGTCAGTTGCCATTGCATTTCTCTTTGACTTGTTTTATTTGGTTCTGATTGTTATCCTTACTATGTGGATGATTGCATTGACATCTGGACCTTTTTTCCCTAAGTGAAATAATAGTGATATCTGCCTGAACCCTCCAACACTTGCCCTGCCCACACCATTGCAGTGCTGCTGGGGAACTTGTATCTCACCAATTTACTACAATTCTTGAGGAGGTAACAAGCAATTCTGAGGATAGATTTAGGGGAAACCAGTGGATGTAATATATTTGGATTTCCAAAACGTGCTTGATAAGAACCACTCGTGGAGTTTGCACATTCTCCCCGTGTCTGCGTGGGTTTCCTCTGGGTGCTCTGGTTTCCTCCCACAGTCAAAAGATGTGCAGATTAGGTGAATTGGCCATGCTAAATTGCCCTTAGTGTTAGGTGCATTAGTCAGGGGTAATTGGAGGGGAATGGGTCTGGGTGGGTTGCTTTTCGGAGGGTCGGTGTGGACTTGTTGGGCTGAAGGGCCTGTTTCCACACTGTCAGGAATCTAATCTAATCTAATCTAATCATAAGGCTGCTTAAGAGCCATGATGTTGGGGATAGTATATTAGCATGGATAGAGGGTTGGCTAATTATCAAAGACAGAATTGGGATAAAGAGGCCATCTTCAGGGTGGTAACTTGTAACTAATGGTGTGCCATAGATATCAATGCTGGGGTGACCGTTATTTGCGATACACATTAATGACTTGATGAGGAAAATGAATGTGCAATCGTCAAGTTTGGGGATGACACAAAGATGGAAATGCAAGTAGTTAAGGTGACACAAAGAGTCTGCAGTGGAATATAGACAGGTTGCTGAATGGATAAAAGCTTCACAGACAAAATATAATATGGGAAAATAAGTTGTTAAAAAAAACTGAAAGAACTGAGGAATTAAAGGATGAGTAGGGTAGGAATAGGGCCAAAGACAGAATTGGGAAGTTGTATGTGGACCCTGTGGAGATCGGAGAGGAGCTCAACGAATATTTCTCATCGGTTTTCACTCCGGAAAAGGAGAATATTTCAGAGGAGAAGAATGAGATATGTGATATTAGACCAGAAAGGATCAAGGTTAGTCAGGAAGAAGTGTTATCAATTCTAGAAGGAGTAAAAATAGACACGTCCCCTGGGCCGGGTGGGATTTATCGAAGGATTCTCTGGGAAGCTAGGGAGGAGGTGTTGGAACCTTTGGCTTTGATCTTTGAGTCATCATTATCTACAGGTTTTGTACCAGACTACTGGAGGATTGCAAATGTTGTGCCCTTGTTCAAGAAGGGCAATAGAGATGACCCAGGTTATTATAGACCAGTGAGCCTTACATCTGTTATTGGAAAGGATTGTGAGAGATAGGATTAATAATCATCTAGCAAGCAACAATTTGATTGCAGGTAGTCAACATGGTTTTGTCAAGGGTAGGTCATGTCTCACAAACCTCATTGAGTTTTTTGAGAAGTGACCAAGCATGTAGATGAGGGTAGGGCAGTCGACATCGTGTACATGGACTTCAGTAAGACCTTTGATAACGTTCCACATGGTAGGCTGTTGGAGAAAATGCAGAGGCATGAGATTAAGAGTGATTTAGCAGTTTGGGTTAGAAACTGGCTTTTTGTAAGAAGGCAGCGAGTGGTGTTTGGTGGAAAATTTTCAGCTTGGAGTCCGGTTACTAGTGGTGTGCCACAAGGATCTGTTTTGGTACCACTGCTGTTTGTCATTTTTATGAATGACTTAGACGCAGGCATAGGTGGGTGGGTTAGTGGGTGTGCAGATGACACTAAAGTTCGTGGAGTAGTGGACAGTGTGGTAGAATGTTGCAGGTTGCAGGTGGACTTGGATAAACTGCAGAACTGGGCCAAGAGGTGGCAAATGGAGTTCAATGCAGATAACTGAGAGGTGATTCACTTTGGGAAGAATAACAGGTAGGCAGAATACTGGGTGAATGGAAAAATTCTTGGTAATGTGAATGTGCATAGGGATCTTGGAGTCCATGTACATAGATCCCTGAAAGTTGCCACCCACGTGGATAGTGCTGTTAAGAAGGCATAAGGGTATGTTAGGTTTTATTGGTAGAGAGATTGAGTTCCCAATCCGCAATATCATGCTGCAACTATACAAAACGCTAGTGCGGGCGCATTTGGAATATTGTATACGGCTCTGGTTGCCATATTTCGGGAAGGATGTGGAAGCATTGGAAAAGGTGCAGAGGAGATTTAGATTAGATTAGATTACTTTACAGTGTGGAAACAGGCCCTTTGGCCCAACAAGACCACACCGACCCGCCGAAGCGCACCCACCCAGACCCATTCCCCTACATTTACCTCTGCACCTAACACTACAGGCAATTTAGCGTGGCCAATTCACCTAACCTGCACATTTTTGGACTGTGGGAGGAAACCGGAGCACCCGGAGGAAACCCACGCAGACACTGGGAGAATGTGCAAACTCCACACAGTCAGTCGCCTGAGGTGGGAATTGAACCTGGGTCTCTGGCGCTGTGAGGCAGCAGTGCTAACCACTGTGCCACCGTGCCGCCCACTAACCAGGGTGTTTACCCTGGGTGTTGCCTGATCTGAAGGGAAGCTCTTATGAGGAAAAGCTGAGAGACTTGGGTCTGTTCTCATTGGAAAGAAGAAGGCTAAGAGGGGATTTGATGGAGACATACAAGACGATCAGAGTATTAGATAGGGTCGAAAGTGAAAGTCTTTTCCCAAAGTCTTGTACAAGGGAGCATAGCTACAAATTGAGGGGTGATAGATTTAAGACAGATGTCAGAGGCAGGTTCTTTACTCAGAGAGTGGGAAGGGCGTGGAATGCCCTGCCTGCTAATGTAGTTAACCCAACCACATTAGGGAGACTTAAACAATCTTTGAATAAGCACATGGATGATGATGGGATAGTGTAGGGAGATGGGCTTAGATTAGTTCACAGTTCGACGCAACATCAAGGGCCGAGGGGCCTCTCCTGCGCTATATTGTTCTATCTATGTAACTGCGGATGCTGGAAATCAGAAACAAAAACTGAAATTGCTGGAAAAGCTCATCAGGTCTGGCAGCAACTGTGGAGGGAAATCGAGAATTAAAGTTTTGGGTCCAACGACCCTTCAGAACTGATGGTAGCTAGGAAAATGTTGATTTTTATGCAAAAAATAAGGTGGAGGTCTGATTTTAATTGTTTTACATTGAGAGCCAAACCTTAAGCTTCTGAGACCTTAGGACCTCAATCTCTCTTTTAAGACATTAATTAAAACCATCTTTTGACCAAATATTTAGTCATCTGTGCCTAATACGTGACTTGGTGTTAAATTTCACTTCTATGATGTGCCTTGGGATGTTTGATGTTCCTAGTGCATTTATATAGCACTATTAGAAAGTGGGGACTGCAGATGCTGGAAATCAGAGTCAAAAAGTATGGTGCTGGAAAAGCACAGCAGGTCAGGCAGCATCTGAGGAGCAGGAGAGAAACACTTCGAGCATGAGCTCTTCATCAGGAATGTATGGGTGTGCAAAGGGGCCTGAGAGATAAATGGGAGAGGGATGGGGCTGGGGGAAGGTAGCTGGGAATGCGATAGGTAGATGTGGGAGTTGCTGGTGATAGGTTGGAGTGGAGGATGGAGCGGATAGGTGGGAAGGAAGATGGACAGATAGGACAGTTCAAGAGGGTGGCGCTAAACTTCACAAGCACCTTCTTGTGAAGGCTGAGGATCCTGGGATTGTATTCATTGGAGTTTAGAAGATTAAGGGGAGATCTAATAGAAACTTACAAGATAATACATGACTTGGAAAGGGTGGACGCTAGGAAATTGTTTCCATTAGGCGAGGAGACTAGGACCCGTGGACACAGCCTTAGAATTAGAGGGGGTACATTCAGAACAGAAATGCGGAGACATTTCTTTAGCCAAAGAGTGGTGGGCCTGTGGAATTCATTGCCGCGGAGTGCAGTGGAGGCTGGGACGCTAAATGTCTTCAAGGCCGAGATTGATAAATTCTTGATGTCACAAGAAATTAAGGGCTACGGGGAGAATGCGGGTAAGTGGAGTTGAAATGCCCATCAGCCATGATTGAATGGCGGAGTGGACTCGATGGGCCGAATGGCCTTACTTCCACTCCTATGACTTATGGTCTTCTACCCTGACCTCAAGTTCTCCTCGACCATCACAGACACCTCCCTCCCCTTCCTAGACCCCTCCACCTCCATTTCCGGCAAAGGACTCAACGTGGACATTTATTTCAAACCCACCGACTCTCACAGCTACCTTGACAACACCACCTCCCACAACCCACTCCTGTAAAAACTCTATCCCTTGCTCCCAATTCCTCTGCCTCTGCCACATCTGCTCCCAGGAGGACCAATTCCACCGTAGAACAATCTGGATGGCTTCCTTCTTCAAGGACTGCAATTTCCCCTCCCACATGGGTGATGATGCCCTCCAGCATATCTCCTCTGCTTCCCACACTCCGCCTTGAACTCTACCCCTCCAACTGAAACAAGGACAGAACCCCTCGGTCCTCACCTGTGAACAGACCCCACCACCAGAACTATATTTCCCTCCCCACCCCTATCTACATTTTGCACAGACCATTCCCTCCACATCTCCCTTGTTAGGTCCATGCCCCTCATCAACCCACCCTCCACTCCTGGCGCCTTCCCCTGCCATCACAAGATGTTTAAAACCTGTGCCTACACCTCCCCCCTCACTTCCAGCCAGGCCCCGAAGGATCCTTCCATATCTGACTGAGATTTTCCTGCACATCCAAACGCTTCATCTACTGTGTCCATTGCTCGTTATGTGGTCTCCTCTACATTGGGGAGGCAGGACGCCAACTTGTGGAACATTTCTGGGACATGTAAACAAAGCCACTGAACTGTGGCTGAACACTTCAACTCCCTCTCCCACTCCGCCAAGGACATGGAAGTCCTGGGCCGCCTCCATCGCCAAATCCTAGCCACCTGACATCTGGAGGAAGAATACCTCATCTTCCGCTTTGGGACCCTCCAACCCAAGGAATCAATGTCGATTTCACTGGTTTCATCATGTCCCCACCCCCCACCTTATCCCAGGTCCAACCCTCTAACTCAGCACCACCCTCTTGAACTGTCCTACCTGTCCATCTTCCTTCCCACCCATCTGCTCCACCCTCCGCTCTAACCTATCACTATCACCCCCCACCTTCATCTACCTATTGCATTCCCAGCTACGTTCCCCTGTTCCAGCAACAACCCCTTCCCATTTATCCCTTAGCCCCCTTGGGGGCCCCCCTACATTCCTGATGAAGAGCTTATGCTTAAAACATCAACTCTCCTGCTCCTTGGATGCTGCCTGACCAGCTGTGCTTTTCCGGAAGCGTACTTTTTGACTATATATATGCACTGTTAATACTGTATCACCTGATGCTTTTTTTTTACAAAATAAGCTGCTCAGTGCTTCTATTGGCATGTGACTAATTCATTTATAGCTCTGTCAAGTATGGGGTACTCCACTGCTGAAAACCTTTCATTCTATATGCACGAATGTTGGGCACTATGTATGTGCGACTGAAGGGTTAATATGCATTTTAGAGCAGATTACCTTTTTTAAACAAGTCCAGTCTTTGGCTTTTTATTGAACATTTCATTTTAAAATAAGGATGCCTCCAGTATTGTCATGAGGCTGTTTTGCAAAAATGGAAACTTTTACATCTTCGCTGCAGTAAGCTAACTCTGTCCTCAAGCAGTGAAAGATTACTTTCTCGAGTTAGGTTTGCACTTTATGCTTTAAGTAGGGTCAGGAATTGAATTGCAAACTTGATTCCCATGTCATACTTCACCGTTTTGCACTTGCGAGGCAGCTTTACTTCAGTGTGGTAGTGGTGATATTACCAACCCATGAGATTTCCCTCGCAAGGTTATACTACGCAAATATTATAAATTTTCAAGATTATTACATTTTGAAATTATTACTTACCTGTTGGAAACCACAAATAGACTTCTCTCTTTCTATTAATAGATGAAAACCCTGGAAAACAAGAAGAGGTGGCTTTGGTTGATGGGTAAGCAACAGGATTTTAATTTGCAGCACTGTATAAGAAAGTTGAATTCCATTCCCATTTCGTTTGAAATGTAAATCCTTATGTGTGTATACACTTTAGACAAACCATTTAGTCATTTGTTCCTTTTACTGCGTTTGGAGAAAAGTTTGTTGTACACTGCATTGACCTCCCCATATTTCTGCACGCATGTATACCTCACGTATTGAGGTTCCTTTGTATTCCTTTACTTTGTTGTTTAATTGTGATTGCAGCATTAGGGAAATGATGAATCAGAATTTCCAGTTGTGTATTGTATGTGTGCTGTTTCATTCTCAGTTTTATAAATCTACATTCTTCCTGTAAATTCCAGCACCATTTTTTAATGTGCATGATACTTGGATCCTTGGCGAGTTCTGAGAAGATTTGTAGCTCAGGTTGAGGTTCTGGATGGAGGTTTATTCACTGAGCTGGAAGATTCATTTTCACCATACTAGATAACATCTTCAGTCAGCCTCCAGACGAAGTACTGCTGATGATTCCTGCTTTCTATTTATATGTTACCTAGTATGGTGACGAAACGTCTGAAATGAACCCTCCAGCTCAACGAAGAAGCCTACATCCAGAACTTGGATTCTTAACCACTGACTGGCATGATTTGAGAGTTGTAGGTCTTTAAAATCTTGTTTTTCTAACTGTAAATAAGCTGCCATAATTGTGGTTTCAAAACCAGTCTTCGTGTTTTCATAATTTCTGATTTTCATTTTTGGGACTTTTGAATTTAAAACAAATCAGATATTATACTGTAATACTGAGACAACAGGCACTTGCTCACTTTTTCTAGTTCACCTTATCTCACCACTGTAATCCTGCTCTGGTTTGTGCTTTTTTCAAGTCTAAATGGAATTAAATGTACGAAATGCAGGCTAACAAATATGAATTGAATTGCCTTTTGTAACCTTTGGGAGTGATGTTGGTGAAGCATATTTAACAAATGTATCAGTTACATCATAGAAACATCCCTATTCTACTTGAAGTCTGTGTTCTTTTTTCCTGTCTAGAGTCCCAAAATATGATTTTTTTTCCGGTCTTGGTGTACTTTCATCTTAATCTTAAAGAAAGTTTGTTGATTACCAAGAAATACTTTATTCCATCCTGAAAGGATGCATATCGTTGTCATATCATTATAAACTTTACCCAAAAACTTAATGGGGAATATCAGTCTTGTGGCTCTCTTTATAGAGTTCTACTAGTGAGGTAAATGTTTATGATGTATTTATTACAAAGAATCCATAATTTTGAATTGAAAATTGGGCAACTAATCATAAGTCAGAACTGCGATGAAAAACTGTTGGTATTGTCCAGACAAACAGCTAAGAATGGCTGTCCGAATAAAGTCCTAAAGTTAGTGGCAATTTTTATTCAGCTTTGTTTGCATGAGTCTGTGCCCTCACAAAATGCATAGAAAATGAGCATTTAAAAATTAAATTGTTGATAATTAAAGAAGAAAATGCAAATAATCTTAAGACATCTACTCCTAAGAATGTTAGTTATTTAAAATTAAAATCATTATTCAAATTTATCATCTTATGTTTTGTTTTGATGTAACTTGGTTACTTGCTTGTACAGGGGTGAAGATTCTTTAAAATCGCTGCAGGAGCCGTCACAAGAATTCAAAGTCAGCAATTTGGAAATGGCTGAGGCTGTAAGTTTCAGAATGGTGTTCTCAGCATTAGTTTGCTATTTGTTTAGTAATTGGGTAAAGTCTCAGTTAAAAAGAATGTAGTATTTCAGATGGAGAGTTCTGCATATTCCATGTCAATGATTTACGATTTAGTCAGAATGTGCCTCAGGAGTGGGTCGGATTAATTCATTAGGATTGCACCATACTTTTTTATGCTTTCAGTGCTGCTTTTTGACGGCTGCATTATTTAGACCCTTCCTTCATTTTAATCAGAGGAAGTTGTAACGTTGAAGGACATGGGAGCACATGTGCTATTGTGTATCTTATGCTTGCACACTCTCGTCATTACCTGACAAAGTACAAGTTTCCTATTTCTGTCTTTAAACTCTAAATAATAAAATGCACAGATGTGGACAGTGAAGCTTTCATTTTTGAAAGGAAATGCTGCAGGTCAGCTGAAAAAAGACTGTGAAAAATTAGATCAAAAGAGGTGATCTGCATGTGGTATATTATTATGCTAATTATTTTTGGACAATTAGAGTCATAAAGATGCACAGCACGGAAACACACCTTTCGGTCCAACTTGTCCATGCCAACCAGATATCCCTAAATTAATCTAGTCCCATTTGTCAGGATTTGGCCCATATCCCTGTAAACCTTTCCTCCTCATATACCCATCCAGATGCCTTTGAAATGTTGTAATTGTACCAGCCTCCACCACTTCCTCTGGCAGCTCATTCCATACGCTGTACATGAAAAACTTGCACCTTAGGTCCTTTTTAAATTTTTCTCCCTAATCTTAAACCTATGCCCTCTCGTTTTGGACTCCTCCCCATCCCACGGAAAAGACCTTGTATATTTACCCCATGCATGCCCCTCATGATTTTATAAACATGTGTAATGTCACCCCTTAGTTTCCAATGCTGCAAGGAAAATAGCCCCAGCCTCTCCCTATAGCTCAAACCCTCCAAGCTTGGCAACATCTTTGTAAATCTTTTCTGAACCCTTTCAAGTTTCACAACATCCTTCCTGTATCAGGGAGACCTGAATTGCACACAGTATTCCAAAAGTGGTGTAACATGGCCACCCAAATCATATACTCAATGCTCTGACCAATAAAGGCAAGCAAATCAAATGCTGCCTTCACAATCCTATCTACCTGCGATTCTACTTTCAAGCAACAGTGATCCTCACTCCAAGGCCACTTTGTTCAGCAACACTCCCCAGGATCTTACTATTAAGTGTATAAGTCCTGCCCTGATTCCAAAATGCAACACCTCACATTTATGTAAATTAAACTCCATCTGCAGCCCATTACCTCATGATAAATTGTACTGTCAAACTAAATGAATCTGACCCTGACTTGGTCAGTATATTTGCTGTCTATGAATAAAGCAATCTAATTTATTTGTGTCAATTTTTTCTTGATTCACCTTCAGAATGTTTAAAGACACATGAAAGATACATATGTTCAGTCCAGGACACAAAGGAGTACAATGTATTAAACTCCCATGTGTTTTTCATTATTCAAGTTGATGTATGACAGTGAAATTATTATCTTAGGAATGATTTCTGTTCAACTGAAGAGGTATCAAATAGAATCAGCAAAGGTTTAGTCGTTGACCCTGGCTGTGAAGGGAGAAACAATGGACTGAATTTAATGGAAGCATACCGGTTGGGACAGGGGCAGGGTGGATACCCTGTCACTTTCCAGACTCTCCAGTTAAGTTCAGGGTGGAAGGTTCAAACATTACCTTTCTGTCCACAGACCAGTTGAGGTCTTTAAGTGCCACTTAAGAGCCTTATTCCATTGCCCTGGTAATCCCCAACCACCTCGGGTAGGTGGGGAGGGGTCACCTGTCGTCTTGGGTGTTCTGTGCCCAAAGAAGTGATCTGCTAATGGAAGCCAAGGGACCTTCAGGGACACAACCCTCCACAATTGATAATATCCCCATGCTGGGACCCCACTGCCCTTGATGTTTCTGCCCATTCACCTTTGTTCAAAGAGGTTCAGTTCTGAACCTTCTAGTCAATTCCACTGCAGTACCAGCAAATGGCTATGGTTCCTGGGGGTACTGAGAGCATTAGTGATCTGCAGATTCCGGGTGTGATATCTACATTGCACAAGGACATTGTTGGGAAATTGTTCCTTATGGCACCGGGGACCTCAACAGATTGGTTAATTGGGATTTTATCTCAATAGGGCTTCTAGAAAAGGCTGTGAGAACTGATGGGTTGCCACACCATTACAACCATTGAATTTCGCCAATGTTTAAAGGGAAAAGAGGAAAAATAACATAGTGAGGTGGCAAAGGAATTTCCACTTATTTTCATAGGATGATGGTTAAGCTTCAGGATATATTAATGTTTCCTAGCCAACGATCCAATGTGTACTAAATCATATTGACTTGAAAGATATCAGGCCTTTTTTCTGTTTGGGCAAAGTAACCTAGCCTCAGCTAGGGTAGCAGTAACCACAGCAGGCAGGACTAGATGGAAAAATTATCAGCAATAATCTTATATGTGACTGGTGTCAAGTGATCTTTTTGAAAAATGCAAGACTTTGGGTGAGGCCTGGATTGGCTGTGTTTTCTGGGTTCTTTTAACAAACCTTTAAAATAGAGATTTCTCGATGACTATGAAAGATGTCTTTGAAATGTAACCTCATCTCATCTAGTCTGCCAAATGACAGCAGCTGAATTGAATGTATTGTAGGCCAACCCAGCACTTATTGCACATCTCTTATTACCCAGAGGGCATTACTAAGGTCTGAAGTTGCATGGAAGCCAGACAGATGACAGCTTTCCTTGCTTACCGACTATTAGTAAACCAGATGACATTACAATGCCATTAGGCTAGTTTTTTATTCCAGACTTTATTGAGTTGAAGTTGCACTATCTACTATCATGACCCATATCCTGGTTAATATCATGGGGTTCTAGATTACTCGTCCAGTGACAAATACCACTACGTCAACACCACCTTCATGACCTAAGCCAGCTAAGAACTAGTTTGAAGCAAGGTTTTTTCCACAAGGGTATTTTATCCCATCAGTCAGAATTATTTTTAAATCCACGTGCTGATGCACTACTTCACCATCTTCCCAACCTCCTTAAGTCTTTAAAACCAACTGTACTTTATCTGCTCTTTTTGCATGGAGCAGATAAAGTACAGTTGGCCAAAAACAATCTCTCCGCTATTGGTGTATAGTGACAGTGGGGTGCACTATCTGCAAGAAGCACTGTAGTGACTCACCAAGGTTCCGTTGATGTCACCTTCCGAAACTATGAACTCTACCATCTAGAAAAACCAAAAGCAGAATGGTAACACAAGCAGCACCAAGTTCCATTCTAACTTGGCAAATATTGGTGTTCCTGCTCTGTTGCCATATCAGTATCCTCGAATAGCCTACTTAACAATTCTCTGGGTATACCTTCACTTCAAGAAGGCAGCTCATTTCTTTTTCCATCAGGGAGAATAATTAATGCTAACCATGCCAGTAATGTCCACATTCGATGAATGAATAAATACATATAGCAAATCTGTCTCTTGTTATTTAAACAAATAGCTTATAAGAAGGGATTGAACCAAAATGTAATCATTCTGACTTAATAGCAAAATTGATACTTCAGAAATTTATTAACATGTTGGTTGATTGAAATGTATGTATTTTAGGCTTCACAAAATGGTGATGAGGATGACAGTGACAGCGACAGTGATGACGATGATGTGAAGGTCACTATTGGCAACATTAAGACAGGTGCACCACAATATATGTAAGTGAACTTGTATGTTATTATATCTTTTTTTTATTACTATAACAAAATAAACTGTGGGCACTGGAAATCTGAAACAAAAACAAAAATTTCTGCTTTTGTCTATGTATTACATTGCTTTATTTGATCAAACATTGTAGAATAAGACAAGTAACAAGTAGGGAATCTAACCTAACACTTGCTTAGACCACGTAGCTCTTGACCTTATTTAAGTCTTGGCCCAAACATAAATAAAAGAACTGAACTCTAGAGGTGAAGTGAGAGTGACTGCCCTTAACATCAAGGCTGCATTTGACCAAGACCTGTACAATGTGACAAGTGGCAAATAACATTTATGCTACACAATTCCCAAGGAATAACTATCTCCAATGAGAGAGAGAATTTAGGCATCGCCCTTTGACATTCAGTGGCATCAGCATCACTGAGGCCCCCACTATCAACGTCCTGGAAATTGGCCTAGATCAAACACTGAAGAGGACTAGCTGTATGAATTGTGAGTACAAGAGCAGGTTAGAGTCTAGGAATTCTGCAACAAGGACCTAACTTCCCAAAGCCTCTCTACCATAAACAAGGCATAACTCTGATGAAGTACTCCAAACTTGCCTGGACGAATGCATCTTCAACAATACATGGACTTGTCCCCTCTAGAACAAAGCAGTCCACTTGATTGGCACTACATCCACAGGAAATCACTTTATCCATCACTAATACGTTGTGGCAGCAGCGTGTGCCATCTGCCAGATGCACTGTAGAAATTCACTGTAACTCTTCAGTTAGCATCTTCCAAACCCATGACCACTACCATCTAGAACAGCAAGGGCAGCAGGTATATGGGAATGCTACCTGCAAGTCTCCTGCCCCGTAACACCCCACCAAGCTGCTCAATATCATGACTTGGAAATATGTTGCTATTCCTTCCATTTGCTGAGTCAAAAACCATCCCTCCCTCTCTCCCTACCTATCAAAATTGTGGGTCTACCTATATCAAATAGACTGCAGTGATTGGTGAAGGTAGTGCACTACCACCTTTTTGACAGAATTGGGGATGGGCAATAATATTTGGCTCAACCAGTGAAACCCACATCCCCTAAATAATTTTTTTGTAAAAAATGAACAAGAAGTTGACAAAGTTTTGTTTAAATCAACCTAACTACCAGATCCCTCAAATAAGTTTTGTCTCCACTAGAACATGGCAACATGTTGCTTGCCCCACTGAAACTTCCTATTAATCTTTTCCTTAAGTTCGTTATTCTTCATATAAAGAAATGAAATATTAACTTCCTTTCTTGTTATTGACATTAACTTGAAGGAGTTCCAGTGCTTTCACTCAGCAGCAGTGAAGGATAGGCAATATCCTTTCTAAATAAAATTGTATGTGTGGATTAAATTAGATTACTTACAGTGTGGAAACAGGCCCTTTGGCCCAAGAAGTCCACACCGACCCTCCGAAGAGCAACCCATCCAGACCAATTCCCCTACATTTTACCCTTTCACCTTACACTATTTAGCTTGGCCAATTCACCTAACCTGCACATCTTTGGACTGTGGGAAGAAACCAAGCAGACACGGGGAGAATGTGCAAACTCCACCCAAACAGTTGCCTGAGGTGGGAATTGAACCCGGGTCTCTGGCGCTGTGAGGCAGCAGTGCTAACCACTGTGCCACCGTGCCACCCAAATTGGAGGGGAAGTTACAAGTTGCGGTATTCCCATGTCTCTGCTGCTCTTGTCCTTTTTCGATAGTAGCATTGTGGGTTTGGAAAGAGGCTTGATGAATTTCTGCATGGATCTTGTAGTGGTATGCACTGCTGCTATTGAAAGTCCATGGTGAGGGAGTGAATTTTGTAGATATGGTACCAATCAAGTGGGTTGCTTTGTCCTGGTTGGTGTCAAGCTTCTTGAGTATTGTTGGAGCTGCACTCGTTCAGACAAGTGGGGAGTATTCCCACAGACTCCTGTCCTGTAGATGGTAGACAGGCTTTGGGGAGTCAGGAGGTGAGTTGCCTGCTGCAGGATTCCTAGCTTCTAATCTGCTATGGTAACCACAGTATTTATGATGCGCCTAACTTACTTTTTGGTTAGTGGTAATTTCCAGAAAGTTGATAGTAGAGGTTTCAGTGATGGTAACAGCATTAAAAATCATATGGCATTGGTTAGATTCTCTTTCATTGGCGATGGTTGCTTGACATTTATGTGGCATGAATGTTATTTGCCACTAGTCAACGCAAGCCTGGATTTCGGCCAGTGCGTATGGACATAGCCTACTTGAGTCATTGAGTCATACAGCATGGAAACAGAACTTTTGGTCCCACTTGTCCATGACAACCAAGTTTTCCAAACTAAACCAGTTCCACTTGCCTGCATTTGGCCATATCCCTCTCAACTTTTCCTACTCATATCCCTATCCAAACGTCTTTTAAATGTTGAAACTGTACCTGCGTCAACTACTACTTCCGGCAGTTCATTCCACGTACGATCCATCCTGTATGTGAAAATGTTGTCCCTCGGGTCTTTTTTAAATCTTTCTCCTCTCCTTAAAAAATGCCCTCTGGTTTTGAAAGACCCCACCCTTGGGAAAAGACTTCTGCTATTCACCTTGTCTATGTTGCTTGCGATCTTAAACCTCTATAAGATTACCCCTCAACATCCTATGCTCCAGTGAATAATGTTCCAGTTTAACCTTATAACTCAAATCTTCCTATCCTTGTAACACCCTGGTAAATCTTTTCTGAACCTTCTCCAATTTAATAATATCCTTCCTATTGCAAGGCAACCAGAACTGTATACAGTACTAGTACTGCGGAATCACAAATGGTGCTGAACATTTTCCAATATCAGAGAACATCCTCACTTCTTTTCCATTATGCTGGAGGGAAGATGATTGAAGCTGCTGAGCATGTTCAGACCTGAGACTGTACCAAGATAATAGTTAGCCCTGGTTCAGTGGTAGCCCTCTTACCACAGAGTTAGACACTGTGGTCATACTCCAAGGATTTGGTCACAGTCTAGGCTATCATTCCACTCTTGGACCATAAGACATAGGAGCGGAAGTAAGGCCATTCAGCCCATCGAGTCCACTCCGCCATTCAATCATGGCTGATGGGCATTTCAACTCCACTTACCCGCATTCTCCCCATACAGTACCATACTAAGGTACTGTATTTTAGACAGGATTTTTATAGCAAGGCCTCATTGGCTCCATCGAGTAGGCCTGAGTGATCTCTTGATGATATTTTGAAGAAGATCAGATAAGCTTGCTCTGGTGTCCTATCACCATTTACCTTAGCCAACAGATTATCTAATCAGTAATATTTTACTGTGCACAAACTGACCTCATGTTTTCAATATCACAAGGTCTGTGTGTCAAATACTGTTTCATTTGCTGTAAAGCCCTATGGAATGTTCTGCATGATGGTATATGAATGCAAGTCTTTATTTCTTTATAAATCAACACATCTCAACTATTCAGTTTTTTGAACTAAGAAAATTTGTTGCAATTTTTCACATATGTCAAAATCTTTCTTAATCACGGATACATTTTAACGTAGGCGGGGGTAGGGTAATGGCCCACTTACCGGAACTTGTTAGTAATACAATACATAGTGATATGTATTTAAAAATGAAAAGAAATTGAAAATTGTTTTAATTTATTTACTTTTAATTTATACAGGGGGACTCCGATGAACTTGAATCTGAAGAGTGGACGGCCTTATGGCTCTTCTGCAGGTCAGTGAGCTGCCTATACAGCAATTTTTCAGTGATAGTAGTGAATTTTTAGATTACGCAGGGCTGTTCACTTTAATTGAAAACCACTAGGTAGCCCATGACCCGTTTTACTGGCATGTGGAAGACTACTGGGAACGAACGAGACTCGCGGTTGGTGTGTTGCCTCCCACGTGCCAGGGTCCGTGATGTCTCGGATCGTATCTTTGGGGTCCTGAAGGGAGAGGGTGACCAGTCTCAAGTCGTTGTCCATGTAGGTACCAATGACACAGGTAGAAGGAGAGATAGGGATGTAAGGCAGGATTTCAGGGAGCTAGGGTGGAAGCTGAGAGCTAGAGTTGTTATCTCTGGTTTGTTACCCGTGCCATGTGATAGCGGGGCAAGGAATAGGGATGGTGCAGGAGGGTGGGTTTCAGGTTCTTGGACAATTGGGGCTCATTCTGGGGAAGGTGGGACTTGTACAAACAGGACGGTCTTCACTTGAACCAGAGGGGTACTAATATCCTGGGTGGGAAATTTGCTGGAGCTATTCAGGTGGGTTTAAACTAGCTCAGCCGGGGGATGGGAACCGGAGGTGTAGCTGCAGTGCACAGGAGGATGAGAGTAGGAAGGACAAGGATAGGATTTCAGGGTCACAGGAATGTGCTGGCAGACAGCGAAGTGGTTTGAAGTGTGTTTACTTCAATGCCAAAAGTATCCGAAATAAGATGGGTGAGCTTGCAGCATGGATAGGTACTTGGGACGTCGATGTTGTAGCCATTTCAGAGACGTGGATAGAGCAGGGTGAGGAATGGGTGTTGCAGGTTCCAGGATTTAGATCTTTCATTAACAACAGGCAAGGTGGTAAAAGAGGGGGACATGGCCTTGTTAGTCAAGGATAGTATAATGGTGGCTGAGAGAACTTTTGATGAGGACTCGTCTACTGAGGTAGTGTGGGCTGAGGTTAGAAATAGGAGAGGAGAGGTCACACTGCTTGGAGTTTTTTATAGGCCTCCGCAGAGTTCCAGGGAGGTGGAATAGAGGACTGGCAAAATTATTCTGGGTAGGAGTGAAAGGAACAGGGTGGTCATTATGGGGGACTTTAACTTCCCCAACATTGACTGAAAATGCTATAACTCTAGTATGTCGATGGACAAAAACTGATCCAATGTGTACAGGAGGGTTTCCTGACACAGTGTATCGAAGGGCTGACAAGAGGGGAGGCCACACTGGATCTGGTGCTTGGTAATGAACCAGGCCAGGTGTTTGATTTAGTTGTAGGTGAGCACTTTGGAGAGAGTGACCATAATTCAGTTACGTTTGGTTTAGCGATGGAAAGGGATAGGTTCAAGCCATAGGTCAAGAGCTATCAATGGGGTAAGGGCAATTATAATGCTATTAGGCAAGAATTAGGATGCATAGAATGGGGTAGTAAAATGCAGGGGATGCAGGTAATGGAAATGTGGAGCTGGTTTAAGGAAAAGATATTGCGTGTCCTTGATAGGTATGTCCTTGTCAGGCAGGGAGGAAGTGATAAGGTAAGGGAACCGTGGTTTACAACAGAAATTGCATCTCTTGTTACGAAGAAGAATGAGGCAAGATGGTTCAGACGAGGCAATGGAGAGTTGCAGATCAGCTAGGAAGAATTTGAAGAGAGAGTTAAGAAGAGCAAAGAGAGGACACGAGCAGTCTTTAGCAAATAGAATGAAGGAGAACCCTAGGGAACTTTAGGAAACTTATTTTTTTAATCTGCTGTCCTTGCCCAGTATGGCCCATGTGATGCCAGACCCACAGAAATATAATTGATTCTTCACTGCCTTCCTGCATGCCTCTCAATCAAGACCAATTCGGGATAGCTAACAAATTTTGGCCCTGCATCCAACATCCATAAACCAGGAATGAATGGCTGTGGCTGTTTGACAAATTGCTTTTAGTTAACTGAGCTGTGATAAAATTTGTTGTTCTGCAGATACTTGTTGTGTTTTGAGTTTAACATAGTATGTTGTTATTTGAGCTATCAGTTCATGCACCAAATTGCACTCTACATAGCCAAACAGGCTAGGAAGGACCTTGGTCAGTCTCCAGGATTCTCTGTTAGGATTGGTTTTCTTAAATAAGTTTGCTCATTCATCAGTAGGACCTGCACAGAGATGAAGAGATGGTAACGGTCAGAATTTTATTTCAGTTTTAACCTATGGATATATGGTACTGTAGAGAGAGAGAGAGTTAATCTCAAATTGGTGTCCCTTTATTCTGAACCTAAGATGAGAAGTAATTTCTTGTGAGGATTGTAAGCCTTTAGAACACCTTACCACAGAGAACTGTGGGAGCAGAGTCATTGCCTATATTTAAGGCTGCGATACACTGTTGATCAGTAGGAGATTCCACGGTTGTTGGAAAAATGCAGGAGGGTGGATATGACTGATGTTGGATCAGCTATGATCCTAATGAATGGTTAAGTAGGCTCGAGGGGCCAAATGGCCTATGTCAGTTCCTATTTATTTTGGTCTTACATGAACATCAATTTATCAATATCCTTTGAACGGTTTTGATGATGGCAACTCGACTGTCAAGAGTAGCTTTGTCTATGTAACTTGTGGTTTCAAATTTAACCCGAAGGAAATTTATAGATTGTCATATGTAATACTTTAATGTTGATTCAAAGAAATCAATTACTTAAAAGGGATTGATTTGTGCTGATGGAAGGCCAAAGTTATTAAAGCAGATAAAGAGTTAATGCACTGGAGTGATATACTGAGTTATTTCTGTTTCTTTATTCTACTTCCTGGCTGAAAGGCAATTCCTGAACCCATTTCAAATAATAGGCTTAAGCAAGAGCACATTAGTTATCTGTTAGCTTGTCATATAAGCCTAAAAGGTATAACATCACTGAACAGCTTTACTGTATAAAACACCTGAAAGCTCTACTGTGATTTTTGAATCCAATTTAATGTGCAGTTTCTGATGTTCATGTGACTGTTTTTCTTCGGTGTAAAAATGGTTAAATAAAGTCTTTAATTGTGATGCTTCTATAAATCATTTTAGTTGTTAATAGTTCTTTAGCCAATGCTGTGATGCAGTCCTGTTTCTAGGGAAAGGAGTTAATGTTAATTGAACCAGTTTATACAGGAGAATTCAGAATGAACAGTGGCACAGTGGTTAGCACTGCTGCCTCACAGCGCCAGAGACCCGGTTCAATTCCCGCCTCAGGCGACTGACTGTGTGGAGTTTGCACATTCTCCCCGTGTCTGCGTGGGTTTCCTCCGAGAGCTCCGGTTTCCTCCCACAGTCCAAAGATGTGCAGGTCAGGTGAATTGGCCATGCTAAATTGCCCGTAGTGTTAGGTAAAGGGGTAAATGTAGGGGAATGGGTGGGTTGCGCTTCGGCGGGTCGGTGTGGACCTGTTGGGCCGAAGGGCCTGTTTCCACACTGTAATATAATCTAATCTAATTTAATCTAATCTAAACGAAGTGCTATGCGCAAAACCCTAAATAAAAGTGTAAATCGTATGTCAGTTTTCTCTGAAAATCACTGGTCTGTTCTAAATTAGTTAATCCTGACATATTGGAGTGAATCGATTGTAGTTGGCTTCCCTGTCCCCGCCTCAGAAATAAGAATGAGAGATTGGGCCTCTGCTGCTCAATGGCCAATGTAACAGTGAATGAGCAGTTGGTACTCCTCCAATTGAATACCTTGGCGCAGATTGTGCAGACTTTCTGTTGAATTAATAGATGCACAAATGAGATATTCGAGACTAACCACTCCACTGGGAACTGCACAGATCTGTACCAATCACCACAAAATGAGGAGTCTTACAAAAATTGTTCATTTAAAGCAAATGTATTAACAAAGATGACTAGAAGTACTATTGCAGAAGCAATTAGATTTTTATTGGCTGAGTATCACTTCAGTAGAATGCATTTTAATAGAGTTTGAAAATTTATGCTGCAATGTCTACGGAGTTTCTAATCAAATACTGAGGAAAGATTGTAAAAACTGGACAGCAACAAAGGAATTTAACAGATGTTCCTAAATAAGATCCATTTATGGATAATGTGTGAGAAATTCATTCAAATAAACATTAGTTTTAAAAATAATTGGACATTGCTTGAAAGCAGGTCAGTTTTCTCTCTTCACTTTGAGAATTTTCTAATAGAATATTGTCATAGCTCTTGTGTTCAAACATGGTACTTTTAATATTTTAGTAGACTAGGTTAGATTACCTACAGTATGAAAACAGGCCCTTTGGCCCAACCAGTCCACACCGACCCTCCGAAGAGTAACCCACCCAGACCCATTTCCCTCTGACTAATGCACCTAACACTATGGGCAATTTAGCATGGCCAATTCACCTGATCTGCACATCTTTGGACTGTGGGAGGAAACCGGAGCACCCGGAGGAAACCCACGCAGACACGAGGAGAATGTGCAAACTCCACACAGACAGTCGCCCGAGGCTGGAATCGAACCTGGGACCCTGGTGCTGTGAGGCAGCAGTGCTAACCACTGAGCCACCGTACTGCCTACTTGGTTTATATGCAAAATAATTTTGCTGCAGTGAGTACTTATTATTGATTAAGCATTTGTCATGGGCAATTCACTGGTTATGCTGTAAAGAGAATGAAATTTTGTTGAAAGGAAATGTTTTGATTGTAAAAGTGTCTTTTCTGTTCTTGCTACAGCAAAGTTGCATTCCCGAGGTATTGACTTAGATGCCCCTGGGAGCATCAATGGGATTCCAGTGATTGAGGCAGATTTAGATTTGTTTGAAGACAAACCTTGGAGAAAACCAGGTAAGTTTTGAATAAAAATAATTGTTTTTGGTCCAAACACACACAATGCTGGAGAAATTCAGCTACCCTGGCAAATCTGTGGGGAGAGAAACAGAGTTAACATTTTGAGACAGATGTGGCTATTATTCAGAAGCCTATTTTTAATGCCTAGCATGATTCTGTTATAGACAATAGGTGCAGGAGTAGGCCATTCGGCCCTTGGAGCCAGCACCACCATTCATTATGATCATGGCTGATCATCCTCAATCAGTATCCTGTTCCTGCTTTATCCCCATAACCCTTGATTCCACTATCCTTAAGAGCTCTATCCAACTGTGTCTTGAAATGTTTAATGAAATTGTTTAATGCATGTTGAAATGAAAGGCCATGCACTTAGTTAACACCTTTCATATCGTCAGACGTTCAAAAATGTAGAATCGTTAAAGTATTGTCACTATTGTTACATTGTTAAATGAACAGCGAATTTGTGGATGGTTGTCTCTCTCAGACAAGACTTGAGACCTTTTTTACCGTGAATTTTTAGTGTAAGTTTTTAAATTGAGAAATGTAAACTATTTACAACTAAGAATGTCTAAAGTGCAGGTGTGAGCTATTCAGTAAATCCTTTGGAATTACCATTGACTTCCCAATTCCAATGAAGTTTCCAAACATGATTATTGACACCAGAATGGAGTCAGAAATTGACAGCCTCAGACTCCAACTTTGATGTTGCCTAGAAAACCCCTTGGAGGATGTGGGTATTGACAATGCTGAATTGCTGCTGTATTTGTTTATCTATGCTGCAAGCAGTAACATATATATTTTGATATAAATTGGGAAACTAATTAAGATAAGGAGTTTTCATTGAGTGTGCAAATTTAATTGCGTGTTTCTTTAGAGACCAAAATTCCCAAAGTGAATGTGAGGGCCCCCAACGGGGTTGCGAGCTGACATTTGGGTTTGAGATTGCTAAGGCAGCATTGGCTCATACCCCCAAAAACATGGTGTTGTGGTGGGAAAAGATTTGGGAAACACTGTTATGAATGCTTGAGACCCAGGTGATGAATGTTTAACTCTTTTTGTTATTAGGTCATTGTCCTCATCCTTGTACAGTGCGAATGGTCGGGAAAGCCAACTTTTGTGAAGGAAGCTATTGGAACATGGAATATTTTATCACAGGAAGTTGTTGAGACAGAAAGAATTGCAGCTTTTTAAGAAATAATGGGTAAATATTTGAAGCTGAATAGATACAGAGCTATGAAGAGAGCACAGGGCTGAGAGGTGAATTTGGGGTTGCTCTGACAAAAAGCCAGCGCAAACATTCTAGGCCAAATACTGGCTTTCTGTGCTGTAGTCTTATAATTGTTCAATTGAGTGAATGGTGAGGTAAGGGTTATCGAGTACCAATATTTCATTTGCAGGTAGGAGGGAAAATAGTTGACTTTGACATAACATGCTCCTTTATTTTTCCATTTACTTCCTTTCTTAGGAGCTGATCTTTCTGATTATTTTAATTATGGCTTCAATGAAGAGACGTGGAAAGCTTATTGTGAGAAACAACGAAGACTCCAGTTAGGACTTGATCCTATACTTGCATCTGCTTCAGAGAGCAAAAAATTGGTACAGAATACTTTGCTGCTTAAAGGGTGAATGGGATAACAATTGGTTTGTTGCTTCACTTTGTTTCACAGTTTAAGGATTTTATTTTCTGTTTGGAATGAGTTACCAAAATAAAACAAAACTCTTAATGTAGTTCAGAAGATACTTCGATCAGTCTGTTTTATTGATAGATAATGGCCATTCTGTTCTGTGGTGAGTTAATTGCGGTTATTTTGTTTGGAAATCTGAAGACATTTGAGCAGCGTCCTCATCATTACAGATACTGTGTGTGATGTAATACATGTCAGTAATTAATTCTCCAGTCAATATTCAGTTATGTTTAAGTAACATAATCTACAGGAATAAGGGCTTATCTAGTTTCCACACTTACTGGCATTCGTTAGTAATAAAATAACTTTCATTTCTGTGTAGCAGTGGGCGGCATGGTGGCACAGTGGTTAGCACTGCTGCCTCACAGCGCCAGAGACCTGGGTTCAATTCCCACCTCAGGCGACTGATTGATTGTGTGGAGTTTGCACGTTCTGCGTGGGTTTCCTCCGGGCACTCCGGTTTCCTCCCACAGTCCAAAGATGTGCAGGTCAGGTGAATTGGCCATGCTAAATTGCCCGTAGTGTTAGGTAAGGGGTGAATGTAGGGGTATGGGTGGGTTACGCTTCGGCGGGTCGGTGTGGACTTGTTGGGCCTGTTTCCACACTGTAATGTAATCTAATCTAATCTAATCATAATCTAATCAATTTCTGAGTCCCAGGAAACCTAAAATACTTTATTGCTAATTAGATACATTTGAGGTATATTTGCAGGTCTTTCAACTTGGTTTGATGGAAACAAGATTTGAGAGAGGAATGTTAATTAGACTACTCTTTGCTCTATGTTGAATAGCACCAGAGAAGCTTTCCACCTGAACTGGAATCCCTTTTAAACATCACCTCTGAAAAATAAAGTAGGCCCTCAGTACAGTTCTCAAGGAGCAGCCAAAACTAAATGCTAAAGTCTTGCTTGCTTATGTGTTCTTGAAACTGTTTAATGTTAACTTAATGTTTAAGTGTGATATGTGTGTTTTGCGCAAATTTTACAAAAGGCTTGTGTCTACTCATTGTTTCCAACCATCTCTTTTGCCTAGGTTCAGCAAGGGAAAGTGAGCAACATAGAGAAGGATCTGGAAAATAATTTACCCAAAATGGAATTGAAAGCTGATTTTACATCTCCTCCTGGTGGAAGGATGAAAGCAGGCCCACCGCCTAATAGGTAAGATGCATTGCTACTGACGATCAATACGTACTTGTGAAAGCTGAATAAACATAAAAACAAAATATAGTGAGTTTAGGTGGAACCCAGTCCAGTCCTAATTCTCCACAAAGAATAAAAGAACTGCAATTACTGAGGATCTAGAATAAAAATTAAATGCTGGAAAAACTCAGAAGCTCTCGCAGCAGCTAAGGACAGAGAAACAATGTTAATGCTTTGAGTTCAGTAGCTCTTCAGCAAAGGCCTGTAAAATAATTCTCTTCTGATGTCTTTTTTGTGAAGGTTGATTTTTGTTCAAGTGGTGGGGAGCTGTTGGCTTTGAACTTCCAATCTTATGATCTCCTAAAATGGAAGATAAGCACTCTTAGAATGAGGAATAGATGTGATACATCATTGGGTTGTGTCAGTAAAGGATGCTGATAGAAAATAGGGTTAAATCTTTCTTTCTGCTGTTTAAGACTTTTCCAAATTCTTGTGTATGTAGCACTTTATTTTTCTTGTAACCTTTTAATATTCTTTTGTTAAGTACATTAGTAGTTTCTTGGGAATTTTTCAGTGACCAATCACCATGTTAACCAAATTGTAAACAATAAATTTTACAATTTATCAAGCCAGGATTCACTATGGCTTCTGATTGCTCATTTGGGATTAAGGGCAGGATTTGGCTCGGCTGTGATATGCTCACAATTTAAAAGGTTTGCTGTGTAAGATCACTTAAATAGAATAAGGTAGTGGAAGTTGACTGGCACTCCAGCAAGGGTCAGATTGTTTAAGAAGGGAGAAAATTACGCAATAACTAATGTCACTTGTGGGATTAGATATTTTAATTTTGCAATTCTTTTCAAAACACCAAACACTTGCAACACAGGTGAAACTTTGAAATGTTGATGCTCAGAGGGACTTGAGTATACTTGTATAAGGAAGATAAAGTTAACATGAAGATAAAGCAAGCAGTAGGAAGCAGGTGGCATGTCAGCCTTTATTAAAAGTGGATTGAAGTACAAGGATAAAGGAATCTTGCTGCAATTGTACAGGGCTTTGGTCAGACCACATCTAAAATACTGAGTGTTGTTTGCGTCTCTGTAAGTAAGGCAAGATGTACATTCATTGGAGGTAGCTGAAAATGTGTTGCTGGAACAGCGCAGCAGGTCAGGCGGCATCCAGGGAACAGGAGAATCGACGTTTCGGGCATAAGCCCTTCTTCAGGAAAGAAGGGCTTATGCCCGAAACGTCGATTCTCCTGTTCCCTGGATGCTGCCTGACCTGCTGCGCTGTTCCAGCAACACATTTTCAGCTCTGATCTCCAGCATCTGCAGACCTCACTTTCTCCTCGAAGATTCATTGGAGGTAGTTCAGTGAAGGTGAGTCCCTTGCTGAGGGGATTGTCCTATGTTGAAAGGCTGAGTAAATTGAGTCTGTATCCACTGGGGTTCACATAAATTGGAGGTGGCCTAATTGAAACATTGAAGATTCTGAGCATGTTGACAGGGTTGATGCTGGTTGTTTCTACTGTAATTAGAACACAGCAGACTCAAGAAAAGGGGGAGATCATTTAGGACTGAGATGAAAAGAAATTTCTCTTCCATGGTATGTTGTGGGTGCTCTATCACTGGATATGGGATATGGGAAGTGGGCAAGAAAGTGGGAACCCAAGATCAGTCATGATCATTCTGAATGGCAACATCAGCTGAATGGGTGGTATCATCTGTTCCACTTCTTCCTTGTGTTGTTATTAGCCAAATGGATCCTTCGGGTGTGCTGATTTTTGTTAGGTGTTGTTTTCAATCAAGATCCATGATCACACTAATAGATTCTAATTTGGCATCCAAAATTTTTTTAATTCTGTGTCTTGCTTGTTGGACAAAAGTTAATGGTTGGGAATAACTAGTTTTGCAAGAAAGTTCTGTCGGGCAGCAAAGAATGTATGTATTCCGTGAATTGGCAAGCTGAATCAAATTGCAGGAATGACAGATGTCGTAATCATGTATGCCACAGTAGTTCTGTTCAAAGAGTGTGGCTGATCCAATGTTTTGGAACAGAGGCACCTGTTCTCTGCACTTTCAGTGATCCAGTAAATCTGGAATTGATGATATCCTTCATCTTGAATGTCAGCAAAAAATATTTTTGTTAAGTGGCAGTGACATGTTTGGAGGAATTGTTGGAAGTATCGTGTGTGACACATCTTGAGTTATAAAAGCAGTTTCCCTCCGATGAGGCATTTCGTGTACTTGTACTGTGTGGTTTATTTCCAGTCATTTTTCTCTAAGATGTTATCAGTTCAAGCTTAAGTAGAAATATTCAACTCATGAGAATCCATGGAATGAGTTGTGAACTCAGTTTTATTTGTTGTGTAGTGATTTTATTTTTAATAGTGACTTTACCATGAAAGCATATTTGATGAAGTTCAACTTTATTCGAGACTTTTTTTATATAACTTATTGCAACATATATGTATATATATATATATATATATATATGCCTAATCATGAAGCAATATCTACTTCTTTAAATTTTGAAATTCATTTGCTAAGTTGCATTTCTGTGTACGGTTTCTGTATGACCTGTGGAGCCCTGGGTATGATTTCTGTTCCTGATTCTTCTCAAAAATAATGATGTTGGAGGAGACTTTTAAGCTGTGCCATTTAATCCTGGTCATTACCTTGCCTTTTGATACATTTATCATACAGAGCAATACAATCATTTTTGGTTCTGAATGCTGCGAGGACAATTCAGTAAGATTGAAAACTAAATATTTGTTTTCTTTCTGAATTGTCTGGTTTAAAAGAAAAATGCTTCTCCCATTGCATTCCACACTTTCACTTAAGTGCTGTTGCAGGATTGTAAGGGATAAACATTTACCCAGATGACAGTTTGAATTGTAACTTGGTTTGCTACAGATGTGGCATTGTTGGAAAACCCGAGCTTATCAGCACCTCAGAATATTAAGTACAGCATTCAAAAAAAAACAAAATGGACTGATTCTTGCAGAACTTTTATGTGATCTAACTCTTTAGAACTATCAGATTTAATGTAATATTAAGTTTTTCCTCCAGAAAACTTGCTGGCGCGATTGACGTTATTAGTGGATACACTGGTTCCATCAGGAGGGTAGAAGGAAGGCGACGAGACAAACATGGAGGAGATGAGAGTGCAATTCAGGTAAAATCATTGCTTTGTATGTTAATCACAAAAACAAAATTGGGACATGTTTATGGTAAAAATGAGCAATCTTTTCAGAGACTGTGTAAAAG
Source organism: Chiloscyllium plagiosum (assembly GCF_037043375.1). Taxonomy (NCBI): domain Eukaryota; kingdom Metazoa; phylum Chordata; class Chondrichthyes; order Orectolobiformes; family Hemiscylliidae; genus Chiloscyllium; species Chiloscyllium plagiosum. The sequence goes on along the minus strand of NW_028270149.1, from coordinate 31,287,130 downwards.
CTGATGGGTACAGCACATGTTCTTTCAATATCCTGTTCCATTGAATTGAAGGTAGTTAAAATGGAAATTTGAGATGGCCACAAGGAGTACTTAGTGCCCTTGAAACAGTGCTGCAGCAAGAAGTCAGAATTTTCAGCTTTGAGTGGAAGGAAATAGACAGGAAAAAACTGTTTACCCTGATCTGTACTGTAGGCATCTGTAATTGTAGTGGTTAAATAGTCTAGAGTTCATTTCCTGAAGGGTAGAGCTTCATCATATATACAAGAGGAATAGTATATTGTTTCCAGGTGACACATTAAGTAGTGATCTCTTTAGTTTGTTCAAGCAAGTGTAAAAGATTCTATGATAACAGTGTGGGACAGTGCACTGACTCAGTGGTTAGCATTGCTGTCTCAAAGTGCCAGGGACCCGGGTTCAATTCCACCCTTAGGCATCTGTCTATGTTGAGTTTACACATTCTCCCTGTGACTGCTCTGGGTTTTCTCTGGGTGCTCCTGTTTCTTCCCACGGTCCAAAGATGTGCAGGTTAGGTGGATTGGTCATGTGAAATTACCCACAGTATCCAGGGATGTGCAAGCTGGGTGGATTAGACATGAGGAAACGCAGGGTGACAGGGATAGGATGGAGGGGTGGATCTGGGTGGGATGCTTTTTGGAGGGTTGATGTAGATTTGATGGACTGAATGGCCTCTTTCCACATTCTAGGAATTCAATGATACTATGAACAATTCAAATAAGAGTCCTAGCCGGCATTTCTTTCTTTCTTTCTGTCTGTAGTTGCACAGTTTATCTTATAATACCAATGGGGCTTAAAAACTGTTATTGTTGGCTTTAGATAATCCTTTTGCTAGTCTACACCCAGGGTGTTTTGCACTGTCAATTGATAATCAGATGTCCTAGCCAATAGTATGATTTTTAGAACATTGCTCTTTAACTCTCAAGACAACTTCAAGTGCAATCCTTGTTTAATATGGAGCCATTTCACCGTAATCAGTTACTGGATAATTTAACGAAGGGAAATCTTTCCCTTTTCTAAATTAAAACCACTGAAGTGATTTGTAGTTTGTCCATCAAATTTTGAATGAAATCAGCAAGTTAGGCATAGTCCTGGTCTGTTTTCAGGAAAGGCTATCTCAAGTGATCTGCAGAAAGCCCTGTGACACTTTGTATCTAACTTTTCAAAATATGTTTGACAGAATGTCACACAATGGGCTCTTGGTTAAACTCAAAGCTGTGGTGATCACTGAGTAACCAGAGTATCACTTTGTGAAATGGTTGTAAGTTGTGAACAAGTAATCAAATAATTTACTGCCTAGGGCTCAATATTTGTTTAAATCTTTGAGTTTATACAAATGCTCTACTTTAAGAAACTTGATGCAAGGTAATTAGTTCTGCAGATGATGTCATTGTAGTGGTGGGCAGTTAATATTGAGGAAACAGCTCAAAAACCAAAAATGACTTGGGTCAGAAATGTGTAGACAGAATTATAGTGAATAACAAGATAGATACAAAGTAAAGCACCTAAGAATGAAGAATAGTGATTCATGTGCTCTATGAATTAGGGTTACATAAGTTCTAGCAAATCTATATAAAATCTAGGTGCTTTGGTAGTTGATGCTAAAATATCTAATATTAAATTATAATTAATGTTGTACGCAACATAAATCTGGTCAGAGAAAATTAGTGATCAGACTACAGTGCTGTGGTCTAATCATATTTTAAATATCGCATTCTAATCTGGTGCCAAAATTTCATTGGTGTGCTGGAGACAGTGCTGAGAAGAGTCATGAGGCTCATCTCTATTATCAAAGTTTTGACCGATGAGGAAAGGCACTCTAGAAATTGATCTTCAATAATATAGACAGGATATGTGAGTGAAAATTTTAAATGTAGAACTTCAAATTATATAAGTAGGAGAAGAGTCTGTTGGTTTCCATAATAAAAGATAAATTTAAGACTGGAAAATAGGGTATTTTTCACATAAGCTGATAATTTCTGATAGAAAGAAACAAAATCTGGGAAACATTTTAAACCAATTAAATTCTGTGGTGAGATACTCTGATCTTTTTGAATGGATTAATAAAATTGTGTCAAATGGCATTGTTCCTTGGTAACCATATTGTGACCTGGGCCACTTTGGTCTGTGTCGCTCAGTGGTTAATTGGGCAGTGCACTTTCCAGCTCAGTCATTAAAATAGCTGTAATGTCACAGACGTAATAGACAAATTGATTAAAGGAACCTGAGTGCATGTCAGAGAGCAAAACTTTACCAGAACTTCCATTCAAAATACACTTGGATTTTTGTTTATGAAGTCAAATATTTGAACTGAATGTGTTTCTCTCTAGAATTTCTTCCCTTATGTTACAATGCCATGTGGTACTTAGTTATTCAAACCACAGTGCTCAGGTTTGGTTCCATATCTGTCACCTGATGATTTCTGTTGGGTTGCAAATAGGTGAACCAAAGTTAGCCACTGAACCACAAAGGAAGGATTCCTGCTTTGGTTCTGAGCGATGGGATACCATCAATGCCCCACAGCCCGCTAACACTTGGGGGGGAAAATGGCCATGGGCACGATACCAGAAGGCTGATGATGAGTGGGAATCATTAGTCAGTTCTTTCACAACAAGCAGGGAGCAAATTTTTTTTCAATTTTTCTGCTCTGACTAATTTGTTTTATCTATTTGTTCTTTTGTTGGGGTATGATCTTCTGGAACAACAGTGTCTCAGTTGGCTGCCTTGAGTATTCAGAATTAGACTTCTGTTATCGTACAGGGATTTGAGTAGGGTTAGGAAGTGGACAGGCAAATGACAAATGCAGTTCAATACAGACTGATCTAAGATGATGAGCCTGGGGAAGATAAGTAAAACAGTGGGAATTCAAGTTTAAAGATTGAAGAATATACATCAGAGCACCTTGTCAATCTTTGGAATTGGGGAACAGAGTCCATTTACATTAAGCTCGTTCGTTGTCAAGTTTTGAAATGACTTGAAGTTATTATTGGTTGCGATGGTTATAATTGTCCAATATAAGTAAGACTTGATTCCTCCTAATGTCTAATCAATCATATCAAAAGGCATTAACTTTATTGCCTTGGGTGGAAGTACAATTTCTTTATACCTAATCCTTGATTGTTCTAGGTATAAGTGCTTTAGTCAATCTCTGTCCTTAGGAATTCATCCTTAGGTTTTCTTTACATAAAACTTTTGGTGGCAAATTTATTCTAATCATTGCTACCTTATTATTTGACTGGATCATTTACAAAGGATGTCCTGTATCCATTTATCTGCTGAAGCCAGATGAAGATCTCTGAGCTTCCCATGCCATGATTCTATCAGCTGATAAACATTTCAGTTCCAGTTTTTCAGCAAAGGAATGAAAATACAGTGGCTCTTGCAGCTTTTGCTGGAAATTTAGCTGTTTATGATCGATTTATTTCAAAACCTAGGTGTTAAAAATCTATAGTTATTGAAGACCAAATGCTTAAGTCATTCCTCAGCCTTTACTTAAAATGTATCACAAACAGGAATAAAAATGTTAGAATCAATTTTCATTGTTAGATTTTGTTAATAAGCAAAAGAAAATCTGATGTGGGGATTTTCCTGTAACCTTATATAAGAGTGTTAATGGATACCTTGTTGAAAAATACTAGGCTCTGCAGCAATACTAATGATGACTAGCAAGATTTTAGTCTGCATGACTAACTCCCGGGATAATGTTGAAATTTTATGGAGCGCTGATTTGGACTGGTCTTTGCAATTCACTTTGAGTCATTTTCAAACTGGAGAGGTTAGACTGCAAATGATGCTGTTGATTAAATACCTGAGCTTTAAAGAGCACTGAGGGAAATGTGCAATAAGACCCTATTGTACTTGGGGTTATAAATGAACCACAACTAATATTACCAAAATATTACCATGGTTGCCAATTTTATTAAGTTCAAATGAGAAAAATAATGAGACAAAAATAGATATGGCATTTTTACACGAAGTGGTAAATTGTGGAACAGAATGCCCAGCAACATTGTGAGGGTATATGCAAATTCAAGAAGGAGAAACGTACAACAGCCCAATGATCTTTTCAAACTTGTATCTTTTTAATTCTGTACTTTAGGAAATGTAATTCTGACACACAAGTGTAACTGACTGAACTATAAGAATATTTTCTTTTGTTGAGGATATTTAGGTTCTTGGAGACCATGGAAACAAAAGACCACCATTTCCAGCTCCCACAGGTCCTCCTCCTCCAATACCTGGACCACCCCCTCATTTCTTGCATCCACCCCCTCCTGTCAGCAGTGGACCACCACCCATGCACCCACCAGGTAAGATGCTTTGATTATGTTTACTTTTTTTGATAATTTATTTTAGTTTTATTTTGTGTTTGTAATAATAGTTAAAGAGTCAACAAGAGTAGAATACAGAGATGGGAAGGATATTGGAATTTCTGGTGTTAGTGATACCGCGTGTCGTTAAAGCAGTGTGTGACAATTACAGCTTCGGAAGTGTTGCAAATAGGATATTATTCAGCCAGAAATTGAGCTGGTATAATTTTAGCACTGTCCTCCTAGTTTACATCTATTAGTGAGCGACAGCAATGGCACAGTGATTTAGCCTTGCTGCCTCAGAGGACCAGGCACCCAGGTTTGATTCGCAATTTGGGTGACTGTCCATGTGGAGTTTGCACATTCTCCCCGTGTCTGTGTGGGTTTCCTCTGCGTGCTCAAGTTTCTTCCCACAGCCCACAGATTGCAGGTTAGGTGGATTAGCCATTCTAAGTTGGCCGTAGTGTCCAGGGATGGACAGGCCAGGTAGATTAGCCATGGGAAATGTAAGGTGGTAGGTGAATGGGTCTGGGTGGAATGCTCTTGAGAGGATCCTCAACCAGAGGCTCAAGGCAGACTTGATGTGGCGAATAGCCTCTTTCTGCACTGTAGGGATTCTATGATTGTATGAATTTTTGACAGATTGGTGTGAGGTACAAAAGACTTTCTGATTTGAGTGTGATCTACCGGATAAAAGGGATTAAGAGGGACTTATTGAAATATTTAAAGTGAGCCTGCCCCCTAATCTCATGATTTTTCCTTCATTAGTATTGTAGATTTTAGGAAAGCATCAATCTTGATTTTCCTTCATATATTCTGCAGCACCTATACATTTGGTTTGTTATGTGAACATGCAAATTACGAGCAGGAGTAGGTAATTGAACCTGTCAATTCGATAAGATCATGGCTGATTGGATTGTAACCTCAAATCCACATTCCTCTCTACCCCAATAAACTTTTACCCTTTGCTTAACAAGAATCTCTTTGCTTCTCCCACCTTTTCAGGAAGAGAGTTCTAAAACTCCTGACTCACTGACAGAAAGAAAATCACCTTATCTCTGTTTTAAATGGGTGACCCTTGATTTTTAAATGGTGACCTCTAGTTCTAGATTGTCATCGGAGGAAATCGAATCCATATCTATCTTGTCAAAATCACTCAGATCTTACATAATTTAATCAAGGTAACTCCTACTCTTCTAAAGTCAGCTGCTGCAAATCTTATCTGTCATAATATTCCATCAATTCGAGGTATTATAACAACAGATTTCAGTTTATTGCCAATTATAAGGCATAAACTAAATGAGCTGTATATACAAGTGTAGACGTTCTTATTCAACATTTGTACTCAGTCAGTCCATTGTTTATTGTAAATGGTGGGAAGCTTGCATGTCCATCCTGGATCTAGATTTATTTACACTCTGATCCACACCATAAAATGCTTCTTTCAGTATGGCATCAGAGTGGTTAAGGTGAAGATAGATTCCATGAGTAGGTGCAGGATAAATGTGCTATCCGGTGTTATCCTGTTTTTAATTTCTAGTTTGTACTGAATGTTAAGGGTTCAGTAATTAGATAGTATTACCCCTGAATTATGAGTATTTGCTGGAAAGTGAGTAGTGAGGGAGAGGCTGTCTGGTTTGGGTTTAATGATACTGTGTCACATAAACTGCCAACAGTTGGTCCAAATAATGGTGTCCTCTGCATGGTTATAAAGGACGGATGAATTTGGAATTCGCTTCCTTTTAATTAGGAAATAATTCATTTCCACCATAGTTATTCTACAGATTTATCTTGACACTGCATAATGATTCAATAGATTAAATATAGAATTGCAACAAAATGATGCAACCAGGTTTTTCTTTTTTTTGGGGCAAGGAAGAAGGTGGACTATAAACTTGTTCCTGAGAGTTACCTTCACCCAGTGGGTCAAAATGTTAATTTGATGCCTCCTGGGCTTGTATTTATATCTACCCGTTTTCTTCCAACAACAGGATCAGGCCAGAGAAGCTTACCAGTTTATTTCCCTTGCTTCAATTGTTGGTTTTCCTCAAACTGAAGATCAATAGATTAGTTAAATTCTTCCTAAGATTCTCATAACAAATGGTGAATAATAAACGGATTTTTAAAAAAAAAACCCATTTATTCAGCTGGGCTAAAATCTTCGGGTGGTATACAGGAACTAACAGAAGTGAGGAGGACATAGTTAGCATTCATCTAAACGGAGATACAAATACAGCATAAAGTAATCAGTGCAGGCTTCAAATTGGCGAAGTTGCTTAGAAAATGAAACCCAGAGTGTAGTTTGTGGGAAATAATTTGTTTCCATGGATGATCTTTTTGGGATGTTGAAACAAATAACTTGTGCACAATGGTACATCTTTTTACATTCATGTCTTCATTCAGTGACATTAAAATCAAGGAAGTGCAAAATGGAGTAGGTGTAAAGCATCCTACCTGTAGCTATATTTATGTCAAATAGATCAGATAAAAATGGGACCTCTCTTTGCTGCACCCTGATCAACAAAATGACCAGTCATTCAGTGGATAATTGCAACAGTAATCCAGTGTTTTAGCAATGTAACTATGTTGTTGGTGCCTGTTTACTGTAACTTAGCAACCCTATCATTAGTTTAAATTTCTTTCCCTGCCACGGGATGGTTCAGAAGGAACCACTCTTCCAGGTAATTGGAGAACATTTTTATTAAACTCAATGTTCATAGTCACCTAATATTTTAATGCAGTTGGTTTGTTTAAAGCTCGTGAAACTTGTTGTATTCACAGGAATGCCGCCACCTGGGCCTCTTCCAGGTAATTGTACTTTTGATTTATATCTATGAATGTAAGAAATGCTCTTGGTTGAAGAACCTATGGATTTATAATTTTAATGGCACAGTTTTACGCACAGTTTTACTGTGCATTTAGCAATAAATCCTTTTGCGCAGAAATCTAGTGGTCTGTAATAATTTCCCAAATATTGATAACAAGACCAAAGAAGTGCTTTCATTTAGCACTAACTGTTTCAAATGTAGGTACTATTTGGATCACTTTTAATTATTTGATAGAAATTGTTTTTTCTAACTGAGTGAATTTCACCAGGATTCAGAAGCCGCTGATCAGAACTGAATGTATTGCAAAATTTAAAGCTGCATACGTAAAGTTCTACTTTCCTGATGTGAGCATAATGTAAGTGGCAGATATAGATGTGTTTGCCACATGTGCCACACTTTGCTGATAACTCATCACCTTTTGTATTATAATAGGGAATCTAAGTTGCTACCACCATGATTGTTTCTTCATGCATGAAGAAACAATGTAACTAATTTTGCAATGAACTTTCTGACAAGAGGAGCTGTTGTTCATGTTTCCCTTCCTTAATGCTGAAGTCACTTTGACATTCTTGTTGGTGCTAACACAGCTCTGATCAGGGAATCAAACTTTGAACCTTTTTAGTTTGTATTGCTATACCAGTTGCAGGATTAATATTGGGACATGGGTCGAGATATATCCAAACAGGTATCCATTGTGTTGTTTCTGCGAGAGATGTGTTTGAGATCAATTATGATGTGTTGAACGTTGCTGACCAAAGATGAAATTCAGTACTGTATATGTTTAGCAGCATGAAATACTGCGAAAGATAACCTTTGCAATCTTGATTGTTCTACATTATTGTACTATTTTGAATTTTATTCAGACATGTAAAATGAACTGAACTCTGCTTTCTTTTTTCAGCATTATTTCCACCACCAGTTGTGCCCCCTCCATCATTACTTATGCCAACCATAGACGGGTAAGAAACAACGTGTCACTAACTTGATTGTATGATAACAGTGAAGAGGAAACTGGTATTTTAAGAAATCTTCCTTATATTCCATATATTCCAAAGTACTTGACAACCAATAAGTTATTTTTGTAACTGTTGTAATGTAGGAAATTTGGATTTTCAAAAAGATTTCAATCATGCACTGTATTATAGACTGTGTTTTAAAGTACAAGCATGTGGAATTGGCAAATAACAGAACGAATAGAAAGCTGCCTTGGAAAGTGGGGTTCAACAGGAATTCTTGTTGGGGCCTATGTTCACAATTAAGATAAAATGATTTGAACATGGTGATTATGAGCACAATTTCAGAATTACAGACACATCAGGAGGTAAAGCTAAAATTGAGGAAGAACTCCACATAATTGTAAGACATATATAATCTTGCAGAATGGTTGTGCAGCTGAGAAACTAATTTCAATATAAGCAGGTGTGGATAGTGCTCTTCCATAGGAAGGTTAAGGAGACCACATACTGCCTGGATAATAAGAATAACTAGGAGATCTTGGGTATACAACACAAAACGTAGTGAAGCAAGTTTAAAAACAGAGCAAGTGAATCTGGAGCTCTCGGAGAGCTGGAGTTCAGGAATAAAATTAAAAAGCCCTTTTATATAATTACATTTTATTATGTAAGAAATGGAGACAAGTGATCATTTTGACACTGTTTTTGTTAGTGTAAGTAATACAACTTGTGCCTAATGAAGAATTTCTGACTTTTCCAGTGGTCCACCTCCAGGCTATGACAACAGGCCACCTCCTTTATTCCCCTATAGTACTGCAGGTAATTGTTCGTCAGTTCTACTGGAAATTCATCTTTTAATCTAAGTAAAACATTAATTGGCTGGCAGCACAATTTATCAGAATCTTTGATAAAATTCATGGAGATTCTTCGGGGCATCAGGAGATGAGTTACTTATTGTCTATTCCTAGCTTCTAACCAGCCACCACAGTACGTACTTTTTAAAGTTTTATTTTGGTTTGTTAGTCTTTTCTGCTTTGTTGCTGAAGGTTGATTCATGCTGAAGTATAGTTAAATTGGTACCAGATGCCCTCTAGTACTTTATGCAAGTGGCCATTCTACACATGCCTGGATGATGAATGTTGGGAAGCTGTACATATGTAAGATATGTCATATATAAGCCTGATCCTATTTTCACTGAACATACATGCAAGTGCTTTTTCAGTAAAGGTCAGATACCATTAATAGATATGAGGAATGGGTACTCTGCTTGATTGATCACCCTGTCCTCAATCTTTTCTTCATCTAAGAAGCAGTGAGGCCAGAACACAAGGGTTTTAATTAGTAAACTTTCACATTTTATCTTTTTATAATTTTACATAGTGTTTAATTTATACATTAAGATTAGATTTTAAATTTTAAACCTGGACAAAATAAATTTAATTCCAAATGTGAGGTAAGACTGACTGTCCTTGACATCAAGGCTGCACTTGACTAAGTGTGGCTTCAAGGAGTCCTAGGCAAAACTGAAGTCATTGAAAAGCAGGTGTGGGAAAGCTCTCTGCTGGTTGGAGTCACTTAGGAAAATGGCTGAGGTTATTGGAAGTCAGTCAACTCAGCTGCAGGACAGCTCTGTAGGCATTCCTCAGGGTAGCTATCTTCGATAGCTTCATAATGACTTTCCTCCATCATTTAGGTCAGAAGTGGGGATGTTCAGCACCATTTGCAACTCCTCTGATACTGAAGCAGTCTGATGCAACATGATCTAGACAATAGTTTGCCTAAATATGGACAAGTAGTCAAGCCACACAAATGCCAGGCAATGACCATCTCCAATAAGAGACATCTACTACCCCTTGATATTCAATGGCATTACAATTACTGAAATCTTCACTACGAACATGAAGGGAGTTACCGTCGGCTGGAAATTGATCTGGATTCACCATATCAATGCAGTGGCTGGTTAGAGGCTAGAAACATGCAGTGAGTAACTCACCTCCTGACTCCCCAAAGATTGCCCATCATTTACAAGGCACAAGTCGGAGTATGATGGAATACTCCCCACTTACCTGGATTAGTCCAGCTACACAAACACTCAAACTTGACACCGTTCAGGACAAAGCAGCCCGCTTGATTGGCAACATATACACAACCATTCAGTCATTCCTCCACAGATGCTCAGTGGCAGCAATCTACAAATTTGCCAGAGACCCTAAGACAATACCTTCCAAACTCACAACCAGTTCCATCTAGAAGGACAACAGCAGCAGAACATTGAGAACTCCAGAACTGCAAGTTCCCCTTCAAGCAGTTATCCTGGCTTGGAAGTATATGACCATTCCTTCACTGTCACTGGGTCAAAATCCTGTAATTCGCTCCCTAATGGCATTGTGGGTCAACCTACAGCACAAATCTGTAGCAGTTCAAGATGGTAGTTCACCACCATCTTCTCAAGGGCAACTAGGAACGAGCAATAAATGCTGGCCACCCAATGATGCCAACATCCCATGAGTGAATTTTTTAAAAAAGCAATACTTGAAGTATTGCAATCAAGCTCAATATTGGACATAATGAAGAGTGTATCATTAATTGGACTGTAAATGGCAGAGCTGCAAATGAAGGACAAAATCTAAATTGTGTACAGGTTTATTGATAGTATACTTAAGTTTCTGTCATACCTTGGGCATCACAGATCAGATTTGTTTATTGCAACAAGTTTAGTGCTGACTTAAGTCCCTTGAAAGAAAGACCTTTTGATTATCTGCATTTATTGTCAAATATCCAATTACTTTATTTGAAAGTTCTTTTGTTTTGACAGTTATGGTAGGTCAGAAGAACTAGTTATATTATCAGACCTTTCATTAAACATCCAATATATCCAAGGAAGATCAGTTCAGTTGCAAGCTGAGTATGTTTAAGCTAAAGGTTCAGTGCTGAAATACTTATTTTCCTTAGGTTCTCAGGTATTCTTCTAGTTTGTCACCCGTGGGCTCAGTGTTATAAATAATGTTCCTCTTTTAGTAATGGGAGCTTATATCTAATCCCCAGCTCATCTGCTTTGATTATTTTTCTTTTCCCCCAGACTCTGGACTAATTGGTTATCCTGCTATCTCTACAACACACACGTCCTGGATGAACACAGTTGAGAAAAGTACCAACAGCCACTGGGAATACCAAGGGCATCGGCGAGAAAGAGAGCGAGAACATGATCGAGACAGAAATCGTGAGCGAGATCGTGGCCCAACACCAACAACATCTGAATACAGGTGAGTGAATGCCTTGATTATAAGAAAAATAATGGATACTGGAAATCTAAAATAATAATAAGAGATATTTGCAGAAAGCATGTAGAGAAAATTATGATAAATCATTGAGAGTTGCTGAGCTAAATAGCTCCTTTTATAATGATTTCTCTTCCTCACCCCCATAGTGCTGTAAGCAAGGTTCTATCCTCGGCCCTAATTCTCATTTACATATCCTTGGAAACACAGAATTAGGCCTTACAGTATTGCAAAGGTGGGCGATAGGGTAACATGTCAGCAAAGATTGCAAATCGATTAACATACAATCGGAATAAACAGGTATGGTCTGGCTGGCTAGCAGGAGGTAATGAACGAGGTGCCACAAGGATCAGTACTTGTGCCTCAACTTGAAACAGTGACATGCAACCACAATTAAAATGAAATCAATATAGCTTGAATTCCTTTATGTCTGAGGGTTTGCAGTTGCTGTGACTAAATAATGAACGGCCAAGCTAGATTCTTCCTGTTTCAAAAATAGCTGAATCATTTTAGAATGCTGATTTAAGTAATCACACACTTGATCAAAAATTAATTCATCCGGCTATTTTGATTGTTCCTTATTCAATACTGTAGTTGTGTTTGTGTTAACTAACCCTTAAAAAAAAAGGCTGAAGCACAGGAGTGGAATGTGTTGATACTAATTTAATGTTAAGCATAGTGAACAGAAGGAGGCAAATGCTCTGCCTTTTGGAAGCAATATATTTTCAATCAGTTGATCAGAGATCCCTCAATAGTTTTTGTGTTCTCAAGCTTGGAGTGAGCATCTTGAGATGATTAATAAAGGCAACAGGGCTTTGTGACTATGTTAAGATGTTCAAGAGGTTCTGCAAAATATAGAAACTAGGAGCAGGAGTAGACCATTCAGTCTTTGTGCCATTCAGTATGATCATGGCTGATCCTTTATCTCAGTGCCATATTCCTACTTCTTATATCCCTTGATGTTTTGTGTTTCTCTTTCTTGAATATATTCATTGATATCACCTACGCAAATTTCTCTGTTAGAGAATTCCACAGGTTCTTACCCTTTCGGTAATATTTCCTCATTTCAGTCCAAAATGGCATATGTTGAGACAGCATCCCCTCACTCTAGACTCTCCAAACAGGGAAGGCATTCTTCTGGCATCTAGTCTGTCCCTCCCTGTTAGAATTTTTATACATTTAAATCATATGCCCTTATCATCCCATTTGAACACAGTCAAGCTAATCTCTCTTCACAGGACAGCTCTGCTATCCCTGGTATCAGCATAGTGAATTTCCACTGCGCTCCCTCAATAGCAAGTATATTTTTTCTTAGATAGGGAGACCAAAACTGCACACAATACTCCAAGTATGGCCTCTCCATGGCCCTGCATAACTTCTGTAAGACATCCTACTTCAGACCTCAAATCTTTTTGTAATGAAGACCGGTTTTCAAATTTGCTTTCCTAATAGTTTGCTGCAGGATAACTAAGGTCCCTTGCCATTAAATAAAAGCAAACTTTTGCCATAGATCATAGTCCACCGACTTTATGCAGTGAAGATAATGCTTATTGCTTTTTTTTCAGTAGCAGAGAACGTAACTATGACAGAGACTATCATCGGAGCAGAGATCGCAGTAGAGACCGAGAAGATCGCCACAGGGAACGGCGGCACAAAGACAAAGATGATTCCAAGCACAAGTCCTCGAGGCGGTATGCACTTTATATCTAGTGACATTTCATCTTAACTATGAGTCAGCCAATGAGTGGTATGGTAAGTCCTGTTGCTATAAAGGTTAAGTGTAGCAAGGAGTTCTCGCAGCATCAGGCTTTAAATAATTTTTAATCAACTTGTTTGGGCAACTTATGACACATTTCTCGAGGCAGGCTGAAGTTCTGCCCCAGATGTTGGGACAGAAGACCCTGCACAATAGGAGTCCCAAAAATCAGTCTTTATTGACAACTCCTGGGGTTTTATAATTAAGGAATGAAGGAAAATAACACTTGTATCATACTCCTAAGAAAGAATATCTTAGACCACTTCATTAGGAGAAAACAGCACATATCAATGAGAAAATGATGGAAGTTTATACAATGGAAGGAAAAAAAAACACAATGCACAAATTATTAGGCTACAATACTTGAAAACAAGGAGAGGGATGGCATGGAGCAAAATTGATTTGGAAAGGAAAATGTAGTTCATAACAATGATCCCTCTACCTTTTTTTTTCTCTATTGAAGTGTGGATTAAATTTTGTTTTATTTCAGTATCCTGGCAATTATGGATATAAGCCACAGTAGAAACACATTAAACTGTCATGTAAGAATTTTCTTACACACGTTAAATGCATTCTATCCACACTAAAATTCATTTTTGAAATAAAACAGTCTGATGAGCTTCCTTTCCTTGATGTGCTGGCTGAGAAATCCAAAAATGGATAATCTACTGTTTCCTGCAAGCCTATTCACTAGTGAATATATGCATTGGGATTCCTACAGCCCCACCCCAAGATTAGCCTCATTGGTAGACTTATAAATAGGACCTAAGCCATTTACTCTTAGTTAGCTTTGATATGCATTATTTTGGTATTAAGCTATTCTTCAGGATAATGCCTACCATGATCAGATCATTGCTGTGAAACTGTACGTTACTTCAGCTGTTTGCAATAGGCAAAGTACTGAACTATCCTGTGCATTGCAAAACTTGAAACATTATACCTGATGTTACATCTGCTTCTGTGATTGGACAATTTGAGTATTTAGCTTTGCACTTGTGATGCCAATGCTATGGGCCAAATGTTAGAAAGGGGATTAGAATGGTTAAGTGCTTGATTTTGACAAGCACAGTTTCAAAGGGCTTTTTTGTGCTTTAGACCTGACATTAAAACTTGGTAATCATTAGGAACAGTGGAAAGCCATTTAGCCCTTCAAGCCTGTTCCATCATTCTTAATGTAAACACTGCCAGAAACTATATAGAGGAACCTCTATTATCCAAACAAGATCACAAGGTCTTGGCTAAACTGTGTTATCCTGCATTCGATTATCCAAACAAAATATTTCCCATCCATATCGTTCAGATAACCGAGGTTCCTCTGTAGCTGAATTTAGTTTTATACCATATTAAAGTGCTTTACAGCAATTTCTCATGAAGCACTCCTGATATGTTCCTAAAAACAAAGGCTAAATGAAAACATGAACGAATGAGCGAATGTTTTGTCCTGTAATGTTTACATTTAAAGCAAATTGGCTACCTTCAACCTAACTGGCTCAAGATTCCTCTTACTAATTTTTGACATAACTCAAAGTAACTTCTTGCTTGCTGTTTTCTGTCACTCTCCTCCCAAACCTTCGCACTTGCTACTTCTCCAAACTATAGCTATTTCTGTGAATCCTCAAAAACACAAGAATCAGGAGACAGCAACTCAGCCCTTTGAGCCTGCTCTGCCATTTACTATGACCACGGCTAATCTCATCTTGATCTTTCTTAATTCCACTTTCCGACTTGTTGTCCATAAATTTTTAATTCAGAATGGGCTGAAAGGTTATCTCTGTTATATTTATTCAATATGCTGGCATCCACCATATTCTGTGGTAATGAATTCTGCCGATTCATGCATGACCTGAGATAAGTAATTCTTCATGTGTTTTAAATTTGCCACCCTTTAGCCTAAAACAAGACCTCTTGTTTTCCCTTGTAGGGTAATCTAGAACATCTGCTCTATGTCTATTTTATCAATCGCCTTTAGCATATTTAAATATCTCAATTAATGTCCTCTTATTCTAAACTCTACCAAGTATAGACCAAACTGCTTGTTCTCTCTCTTCATGTTCCCAGCTCACACTAGACCCTCACCAGCAATGTGAGTAGCTGCATTTCTGCAGAGGACATCCAAAACTTGTGCTGCAAATAAACTTCTCCGAAGAGCTCTCGGTCCCTCAAACGGCAGCACCTTTTATCCACCCTCTCCCACTTTGAGCCTGTCCTCTTTTCCTGCACTGTTACTGGTCACCCTTCACTAACACTAGCTACAGCATACCAATAATGAATGCTATGCAATGCAACAAAAAGGAGTTTGTGCTTTACAGCGTTAACCATAATTTTGCCAAGTTATTTTTGACCGGAGGTGGTTTCACGGGAATTTCCAGGTACCTCAGTCACGCAGTCATTATTCATGTCTGGGTTAAAACAGTGAACGGCAGCTGGTTATTTGACTGAACAACCTTGTTGTTTTTAATCTGATATTCACAGATCACTGCAGAGAAAAAGCCCTGTGCATTTTGAAAGTGCTGTTTTCACAGTGCGAAAGGGATTTTGCTCAATTCACTAATTGAACAGCAATAGCATTTCATTTATTGGAAATTGTGTGTAGTTTTTCCTTTTCCACCATTACTTCTAGGGAAGGGCTGAGAGAACCCTGGGAAATGGGTAACTTCCTGGGATTTTTGTGCTTCAAAGTTTCAGTAGACTCACAGGAACCACCCTGAAGCATTCACCCATGCTTGTAGCTCACTGTTCTGTATACAAGTTTTACTGTTGACTTATTTTCACAGCAAACAACACGAGAGTGAGGAAGGAGAAAGTCACAGACGTCACAAACACAAGAAAAATAAACGAAACAAAGAGGACAAAGAAGTTGGGGATGAAGGTGCTGCAGAGACCGAGGGAACTGAAACTAAAGACTAACTGCTGAGTTGGTAGTCTTCATTGGAGAATACTACTCCTGATGAACAGTTAGCTCTGATGTTTTGGATCATTTCCTATTGAAGTTGCATTCACAGCACCTTTAAAAACAAAAAAAAACTAAATGGACAGTAATGCTGAAGATGGCCTCTGCATAATATTACAATGTGAAGCCTGATCCCACCTTTCTACGTATTTACACTTGTCTTTTTTTTGTAAAATGTGCTTGTAAAACAAAAAAAATTAAAACAGTTTTTCTAAATCTAGTTTATATTCAATGCACATTTAAGTTCAGAAATTACCAAGTCAAACATTGCAGATTAAGATTTTTATATTTAAAAAATCAGACATTTTCTAAAGCTTACATTTATGGTTCATAAATCAGTTGTACAACCTCAACCAATTTTCTTAGGTTTCATAATTTAACTTACAGCAGCATTTTAAAGTCTCCAGTGCAAAAACATTTTTCCACAGATGTAAACAGGAACCATATTAAATTGCAACAACCTGGAGGATTATATAATGCAAACTTGCAGTTTTAAGAAAATACAGCAGTGATTTTTCTGCCGAATGAAAAATTTTAATTCTAGCAAACTTAAACTAGAGATTACAGTATTTACTTTTCTCCCCATTTGTTTCTCAGCTGATTCATTTCCAGGCTACCAGGTACCAATGCCCACTTTGTTGGAATGTTCCATGTGGCTTTAGCACAGAAGTTCTTCAATAACTCAAATTGCCTACAGAGGTTAAAGCAGCATCCTGTAGTATCCAAAAACCAGATAAAATTGGAGATCGGTGAACTGCTACAAGATCCAAGGAAAGGATAATCTGAATAGGAGTCCTGACATTGTCAATAGTCATGTGCAAGTTTAGGTTTCTGCCCCAAGAGAAAATTTTTGCTTTGGCTATAGCCATACTATTAGAAATGCTTCATCCTGCCCTCGGAAGCAGCCCAACTATGACATCCTTGTATATGATCATCTGTATGACCACAAAATTACATTAACAAATTGACTCAGATTGTTGAATGTGGGAACTCATACACTGGACATCTGTTTGGAAATTATGGTCAGCCTTTGACTTTTATCCCACCACCCCATGATTCACTCATTGCATTTTTAAACTATTTGGTATTTTGCTGGAGTAAAGTGAAATCACAGGTCTGTATTTTTAAAAAAAGTTTGACAAATGCACTTTGGTAATCTCGTATTTTTCTACTTGACCACATAATGAGGTGGTTTCTTGTTTTCTAAGTTGTACTGTGCCATTTCATTATTTAAGTTTTGAAGGAAAATGTCTCATCAGTTCACTTTCTTTCACACATTACTTCCTGGCCATGAGACGACAGTAAGAGTGACTCTGTTCCTCTGTTCTTTTAGCATTGGAATTACAGCTGAATTGCTCATGCCTGCAGTGGAAACTCCATTTACAGCTACAATCTCATCCCCGCATCTGTAAGACAAAATATGTAAAACAATGCTGTCAAGAGGAATTGAATCTTGAGTAAAGATTATTTAGTGATAGTTAATTCAAAGATAGTTGCTCTGGCAGGCATTCAGTTCTTCAAGCCTGTTCAACAATTAGACTCTAGCTGATCTGTACCTCAATTCCATCAATCAATCTCAGTTCATACATTTATCAGCTTGATCTAGCGTTATTTGCTTTTTTTAAATTTAGAATTGGAGGAGAGGCAACGTTCCATGTTTTCACGGCCCTTTGCTTTGAAAAAGTACTTTTGTCATACCCAACAGTCCAGCTTTTCTGTCCTTATGACTATATAATATCCTCTTGGTCGGGATTCTGCTATTGCCATCTACCCTCAAATTATTTTGAATCATTAGTTCAATTAGCCCTTCCTATTCAAGTATAAATCTAGTCATAGTAAACTAATTACCTGAATGGATACAATTTCTCCTGTTTCCAGCATGATCACAATGAAAAGAAGCATTCAGTTCAACATGTTATTCCATTTTCATAAGAATTTTGTACTTTTTGCCAATGTCTGGGTTTGCACTTACATTAGAATGTAGCCTTCTATGAAATGAAATAAAGCCTAGTCCTTTATTGTACATATAGTGGAATGAAGTGAAAAGGGAAATGAGTCTTTTCTTTCCAAGTGCGCTGTCTGATATGCTGAGTGTTTCCAAAGTTTGGTGTACCACAGTTTTCTTTTAACCTTCTACCAGATTGTACCCTTTCCAGTCTAGACAAGTATTCTTGACAACAGAGTAAGACTAGTCTGACTCATACAGCATGGAAACAGACCCTTTCGTCCAACTCATCCATGCTGACCAAGTTTCCCAAACTAAACTAGTCTCCTTTATCTGTGTATTGCCCATATTCCTCTAAATCTTTCTTATTCATTACCTATCCATGTTGTAACTCTACCTTTGCATACCACTTCCTCTGGCAGTTTGTTCAGTGCAGATCCAGCCTCTTGTTATAACTCAAATCCTCCAGTCCCAGCAAATCCTGGGGTAAATTTTTTCTGAACTCTCTCCAATTTAATAATATCCTTCCTGTAGCTAGGCATCAAGAACTATATACAGTATTTCAAAAGTGGCCTCACCAAGATCCTGTACAACTGCAACATGTCTCCTGTATTCAATGGTCTGAGCAATGAAGGAAAGTGTACCAAGCATCTTTATAACCATCCAGTTTACCTGTGACACAACCTTTAAAAGAATTGTGTACCTGAACCCCTAGGTGTCTCTGTACAATAACACTAACCAGAGCTGTACCATTAACTGTATAAGTCCTGCCCTTGCTTGTCTTAGCAAAATGTAACAGCTCGCATTTATCCAAATTAAACTCTGACTCTGAATAGGAGATTATGGGATTGGAAACTCAGCTCAAAGACTATCTATTTGCATGTTTGTAATGTTGTTTGTCCCCACATAATTGCTGTAGAAACCCTCTGTTATGCCTTTGTTACTGCTAGACTGAACTATTCCAGGGGTCTACTAACTGGCCTCCCTTAAGCCCTTCATCAGAAATGGAATATGTCCAAAACATCAACTCTCCTGCTCCTCATAGTACCTGACCTGTGCCTTTTCAGTGCCACACGTTTTGACACTGATCTGCAGTCCTTACTTTTTTTTTTAGATTAGATTAGATTACAGTGTGGAAACAGGCCCTTCGGCCCAACAAGTCCACACCGACCCGCCAAAGCGAAACCCACCCATACCCCTACATTTACCCATTACCTAACACTACGGGCAATTTAGTATGGCCAATTCACCTGACCCTGCACATCTTTGGACTGTGGGAGGAAACCGGAGCACCCGGAGGAAACCCACGCAGACACGGGGAGAACGTGCAAACTCCACACAGTCAGTCGCCTGAGTCGGGAATTGAACCCGGGTCTCTGGCGCTGCGAGGCAGCAGTGCTAACTGCTGTGCCACCGTGCCGCCCACTTTCTCGTCACTTATTCCATTATCTATAAACAATAGATCTATAAACTGCTGCCTAATTCCCACCTTACTAGCTCCTTGACCTGTATTGATTAACTGTCCGTCAAGACCTCCATCTGATCTTCTTTCTAAACTCCTCCAGTTCTACCATCTTCACAACTTATCATTTCTCCAATTCTGGCAACTTGTGCATCCCACCACTGACTCCAGCCCTCTTGGCCCTACACTCTGACAATTCCTTTCCACATCACTTGACCTCTTTCTTTGAAGATAATCCTTTTCTTCAAATTTCTTTTTACAGAAATCTAGGTTTGCAGTCTCCTCAAGATGCCTTTCAAAACGATGCTTTCACAATTTAAATGAATCCTTTTGTTGCAAAGTCTTCTATATTCTGAAGAGCAATAATAAATGTAGGTTGTGTCTGACCAATTCTTTACTGAACAATTAATCCTCTTTTTGCTTCCTCTCTATAAGCATGTCATTTTCCTTTTCCATAAAGTCATATACCAGGCTGATCTTTCTAGAGCATGGAGGTGGCATAAGGCGGCATAAGGCATTTGGTCCTCTGAAGCTGCTCTCGTGATAAGAAACAATTACTTTCAAATCCACCTTTTTGCCTTATTCCCATATTCCTAATTTTCCTGGTACCTGAAATTTTGTTGACGTCTATCTTAAATATATTCAACAAAGAAGCATCCTCAACTTTACGATAAAGTGAATTGTTGGGATCCATAACCCTTCGATTGAAAGCATTTCTCCACAACTCAAACCTAAATAGTTGATCCCTAATTCTGGGACTCTTCCCAGGCATATTCTAACTCTACAGCCAGAATAAACATAGTATCAGCATCTATCTGGTCCAGTCTCTCATTGTTTTAATGAGATCACCTCTTGTTAATCTGCAATCCAGGGAAAACAGACCTAGTCTAGTCTTATCAACATTTCCTCACAGGACAGTCAAAACAGTTGTAACTTACTTGAGTCTTCCATCAAAGTATGCTGGTGTGCCCGGTACAATGGTTTTGATAAAGAAAGGCTGGTTTTCTTGGCTTTCCTCTACACCCCCAACGATGCTAAATCCCCAGCTTTCAGAATTACTCTTATGCAGAGTAATGTCATTGCAACAGTGAAGATAACTTTGAATGGAGAACAGGAAATAAGATGTCAAGATTAATAATTTTAAAAATATTTATGGAAGACACTTGATCAGAAATATTCTAAAAATCAATTTTACACCACGATGTTTAAGATACACATCTTTTATGTTCTATCCATTTTTAAGAAAGTATGGATCAGTTTGTAGGTGTCAGCAATTTTGTAATGTGTTTGAATATTTGCCAATGTTCATGTCTTGGTACAGTTGTGATTAAAATGTATTCACGATATTTACAGCAAGGGTGGCCAAGCTTCACATGGCAGGGTGCACATTTTCAATCTTTCTCTTTGCAGGGGTCTGGTGAGCAAATTTCGAAAAGGTAATGGTTGCCAAAACACAATAAGACAGGGATGTCATTAAAAAGAAATTGAAAAATAATACGTTGATAATTTAAATGACCAATTAACAAATTGTCATGTACTGCCAATTAAAGATTTATTGACTGCTAATTTTTGTCTCCATGGTCAAGAAGCAGAGCTAAAGAGAGAGGGTGGAAAAAAGCCCCAATTTATGATCACCCAGGTAAGGCGATGTCATGCAGGACTGAGCTAAGTAGTTATGTTTCACTGATGCTAATCTTGCAATGCCTCTCGTGGGGCATATGCCGAGATGGCTCAGCAGAATTCACATGTAAGCCAAGTTTGGAATGTTGACTTTCAGCCTGGAGTTTCCTCTTCTCACAGTCTGCTTTCCCTCTCCTTTCTCCCATTTCCTACATTCTCATCCTTTTCCCTCCTCTCTCACTCACTCTGCCTTACTCAACACTTTTAACTTCAATTATAAGAAATAATCATGGGCTTTCTGCTCCAGACATTTCCCTAACACGCCACCATCAAATAGTTTGCCTTGAAATGTAAGTGGCCAAGATTATTTTTCCTGGAGAGACAACCTAACTTGGTAGAAGACTCCTTTTTTGTATAAATGAAAGGAAAGAAAAATTAGGAGTGACCTGATTTTTGTATCATTCCCACTTGATCTCTCTCACCATTATAGCCCAAGTTGCAGCTCCCTTCTGCCTTCTGACATTCACTGGCTACTCCCCATGGTACACTCATCTTCCCTCTCCCCAAAGCCAACAAACTTCCACTTAACCCTCCACAAAGCAGGAAAAACAATGTGTAATGTAGTTATCAATAATGGGAGCATTATGAATAAGCTGTAAACCCATCTATCAGCAAAGACTGCATCAGACCATTAAAAAAAATGCTGATATTAACCCTATTCAACTGGGAGTAAAGTGGCAGTAGAAGAAAATCTCATTATACATTCTAAATTGGCATTTGTTCTAAACCAATTAAACCATTTATCTTTTTTCTTAACTCACTCTGACTTACGTTATTGTAAAAAATGTTTCCATTCCATGCAATCCTTCTGCCATTAAAAAAAAGGTTTTGCACCCATTGCTGTGAAAACAGTGCTCACCTTGGTAACCCTAGCCATGTGACCCAGAGAGGGGACCAATCATAATCACTTTCCTTGCCTGCTTCCATGAGCTCCTCAGATGTTGGTGCCATCTCAGCATTTGGCAAATCCA
Organism: Chiloscyllium plagiosum; assembly: GCF_037043375.1. Classification (NCBI taxonomy): domain Eukaryota; kingdom Metazoa; phylum Chordata; class Chondrichthyes; order Orectolobiformes; family Hemiscylliidae; genus Chiloscyllium; species Chiloscyllium plagiosum. The sequence goes on along the minus strand of NW_028270149.1, from coordinate 31,264,982 downwards.
AAACCTTTAGCAGCACTGCAGAGGAGGCTGTATTCAATTTGAGAACTGACACTGCTTCATTATAACTCAACTGTGTGAGGTCTACTCCATTTATGCTCAGCAGTACATTTCCTATGAAAAAAGAATGACTCATTTTAGTGTCATACAATAAATTATGAATCTCAGAATGAATGTGTACATTAAAGAAGAATACATGATTGCAACATTTTTTTCGCCTTCCCTACAGGACTTTCATGTCAGGTATGCTTAGACCTGCTTGTCCAAATAACCATTCTTCATGTGCCAGCTCTAATCACCAAAGAGAAATTTTGACCTAATCACATTTATCCTTTGCACTCCACCCAATCTGATGTCATCAGCTTCCTATCAGACTAGATTAGTTTAAAACGTTAGTGGATTACTCATCTTTAGCTCAACCTACTCCAAATTTCTAGCAAAGGTTGCCAGACTACAATCAGAAGGAATTCAGACGAAGTTTCCTTAATGTGGAGTAGGGTAGACAAAGTTAAAAATCTCACAACACCAGGTTGTTTGGTAGTTCAACAGATTTATTTGGAAGCACTAGCTTTCGGCATGCTGCTCCTTTGTCAAGTGATTGTGGAGTCCACTATAACCTGGTGTTGTGAGATTTTTTAAACTTCCTTTCCTTGGTACAGGGCTGTAGATAGCAATTACAACACTCTTGCCACCATCACAGTTAACTGAATACTTTGGAAGTTTCTTTAGTTTCCATGATGCAGCTATTCTCCACCTGAGCTGCCAAGGGAAACTGAATTTTATTGATAAATTCCAACAATAAAAATGTTAAAGACAATTAACTATCAGGTGATCAACAGCACCAGTTGTCTCCAAATGTGTCTCACTTCAAAAATTGGCATGATGAAAAGCTTTAAAGGGGAAATAAACACAAAAGGGAATTCATGAGCAGCCTGTTCTATTCAAAATGATTCTATTTGCGTCTTTATCAGAATTAACACTGATGTAGTCAAACACAGTGGCATGCAGTCAACAGTCATTTCGTTATTCCAAGGGATTTGATAATGGGTGTTCAGACTGAGTGCAGTCTGAGGAACAAACCATATGTTAGGTCATTCTGCAACTTGAAAATTATCTAGGTATGAAAATTTAAAGTAGTTTCATCCATGTATCACTGTGTTTTTCACCCTAAAACATGAATTTCAGGTCACATGGTCTCTCATGCATGATCTTCCATGGGAGTGTGCCAGCTGCCAAATTGAAAGTGGGAGTGTTCCAGACATGAAGGGATACCAATTGGAATCTTAATTCTGGTTGTGAAATCCTGACTGGATTAATGTCTTCCTGACGCCACACAAAAAAAAACAAAATATGGATTGCTGCCATCCTACCATTCTACCTCTCCCATTTCAGGATCTGAGGACCAGATTATGCAGATAAATGTGGGTGGCCTTTGTTTTAATCAACACAACTAGACATGAAAGTAGAAATTACGCATTATGCCAAGCTTTCTGAAAATGAGAATTTATTACATCTTTCCTTCCTCTGCTATGTAATTCCCTCAAGTTGCCTGCACTGAAACTCTGTTTGAAAACAATACAAGGATGGAGGAAAGGAGATTTACAACAGCCTTTATAATATTGCAACAGCTTTGCTTCATAAAAAAAGTATCTATTTTTTATTTCAGTTCAAATCAGAAAATAAGAAAAAATATTTAGATGCCAAGAAGAACTGGTTTTTATATTGCATCTGCTTCACGTAATAAAAAGTTCCAAGCCACGTCTTAAAAGGAAAACTAAGGTAGAGGGACAGAGAGGTTTAACAAGGGAATTTCAGTCATTAGGACTTTGTCAGCTGAAGGCATACTAACCAACAGTACAATTAAAACTCATTAATGCTCAAGAAGTCTGAATTAAAAGAATGGCAATGTGGACTGGTAGAGATTTTAAAGATAAGTAAGGCCGTGGAGGGATCTGGCAATATGAGAACTTTTAATCAAAGCATTGGCTCCCAATTGTGTAATGTACATCAGTGAGGTGAGGGGTGACGGATAAATGGGACTTGATGTGAGTAAAAACACGGGCTGCAGAATTTGGATGCTCACTAGAGTGGAAGAGGCTGACCAGGAGAGCATTGAAAAAGCCAACTGTAGAGATGGAAGTAGTATAAAAGAGCATTTCAGCAGCAGATCAGCTAAAATGCACAGAATTAGGCAACGTTACAGAGGTGGAACCAGGCAGTCATAGTGATGGTGCTCATCTGTGGTTAAACACATTCTGGGATCAAATATGAACAACCTGATTTAGGAAAACTGGCACTGTTCTATCAGGCAGCATACAGATGAAAAATAAGGAGGACAAAAGGTAGAGTCATTGTGTGTGGGGCAGGAGTGCACATGTAACCATGAGAGTGAGAAGCCTTTTCAGCCAATTCTCTGGAACTGTAAAGGAACAAGGTGAGCGCATCTCATCCAGACGATAATAGCCGAGAGCCAGTGGAAGACAATAATGTGGTCAACTCTGGCAAAGATTGCAAGCAAGTTGAGTAGGACAAGGACAGTTTGTCTATCTTTATTAGAGTCACATAGGATGTCATTTAATGATTTTGAAAAAAAAAGTATGTGATTGGGGCAAAAATTTGTTTGGAGGATTTCGAACAGTCAAGTTTTGAAAACAATGGGCATAGATTTGGGAGGCAAATGTATATTGAAAGACTTTGGAAAAGAAGCAGGTTGGAAATGGGGAAATAGCCTGTACGGACTGGACGGTCATGGACTGTTTGTGTTTTGAATGATGGGGTGATGGTGGGAATTTGAGGAGAAAAGAACAATAACTGAAGAGACAGAACTGTAAATGTCATCAAGTAACATGAGAACCAGGAAGGTAAATCAAGTGATCAACAGTTTAGTGGGAATAATGCTAAGCATGCAAGGCCATGGCATGGTGTTATTATCAGTGGACTGTTAACTCAGAGACCCAGGTAACGTTCTGGGAACCTGGATTTGAATCCTCGCACGGCAGATGATGGCATTTATATTCAATAATGAAAAACATCTGTAAAGAATAGTTTAGTAATGACCATGAATCCATTGTCGATTGTCGTCAAAACCCACCGCATTCACTAATGTCCGTTAGGAAGGAAACTGCTATCCTTACCTGGTCTGGCCTACATGTGATTCCAGACCAACAACAATGTGGTTGACTCTTAATTGCCCTCTGGGCAATTAGGGATGAGCAATAAATGCTGGTCTAGCTAGTGATGCCCTCATCTTGTGAATAAATGGAATAAAAACATAGGAGGAGGTGGGAACTCTAATTAATAAATATATCAATATGCAATATAAGCTGTCTTTCAGTTTTTAAATTACAATTTTATTTCCATTCAGAGGCTGCAATGCATTTCTAGCAAGGCCAGCACTGAATATCCCTAATTACCCTTGTGGTGATGGTGTTGCACTGCCTTTCTGGATCACTGCAGTCAGGAAGTGTGTTTTGGAATTTTCACCCAGCAATCTTATGACAGTTTATCTCTGGGCAGATAACTGGAACTGATGAAATGCAAACACAAATACCTAGATATGCTATTAAATAATCCATGAGAAGACAGATTAAAATTTAAATATACTGATAAAACAAAAAGTCAGAATAGGAAATACAGATTTGATATAAATGCAAAATATTACAGATGTTTAAAATCTGTGATAAAAACAAACAGTAAACTGTTTTCCTGCTGGAAATACTCAACAGGTCACGGAGCATTTTCTGAGAGAGAAAAACAGAGGTCGATGACTTTCATTGGAACAGAGTTTATATAGAAATGATAATGCTATTAAAGCCAATGGAAGGGGAAAGCAATCGGGAGAATCGAAGAGGTCTGTGATAGGGTGGAGATCAAATAAATAAAAGGTTTCATGGTGCAAAAGCCAAAGCGAGTGGTAATGGGTCCAGTGTATCCAAATGCAGGAATAGTTACAAGGCCATTGTCTGACTGTAGGGATAAAAAGACAAACACAACAAAATGAATTTTTTTCTCAGTAGCAAACAAACAGAAAATATTGAGACAAAGATCCTGATCTGAAATTGTTGAATCTAGCAGGCTGACGAGTTCTGAGTTGCAAGATGAGAGTACTGAGCTTCATTAGAACATTGAGGCTGGCCATGAACATAAAGGTCAGAATAGGAGCAAGGCAGAGAATTAAAATAACAATTAACAGGAAGCCCCTGGGCCATATGTGCTTGCTCTATGCCAAGTTAATTGATTTAGTGAAGTTAGAGGTTAAAAAAAGATAGAATTGGCTCACGTCCCTACATTATGGAAAGAAAATTGAATACAGGCCTGTACTTTCAAACTAACATGCAGATATTTGTACGTTGGTTGAGGGCAGGCTGGTACTCTATTGTGATGCCTGCTACAGTTAATATCTTGGTAATAATTAATGTTTGAAGTTTATGCATGAAGAGAACTATTTACGAGATATAGGGGAACAAACAACACCTGCTGGAAAATACTTCAATAAAGCGAAAAGGAAAATATCACAGTTGATGCAGTAATTAGCGAGCTTAAACTACAAATGGAGAGGTTAATTAATGCACAGACTTTTAGGCATACAACCAACATCTTCTAAACAATAAGCAGAGCTCTACATATAGCTCTGTATCCTGAAATCTAAGAGTGCAGATGGCTACACAGGTATGCTACAATCAATAAATGTCACTGAAATGTAATCTTACCCTTTTTGATTCTGCCATCTCTATAGAGGCAGCCCACTGGCTGGATGCTGGTCACATAGATCGGTACCTTATACTTATTTTCACGACCACCTGAAATAGTTATTCCCAGAGACTCACGAGGCTCCTTTCTCACTGGAACTGTCTTCTCCAGGCACAGTGAATTCTGGGAAGGATCCTTAGGGAAGATTATATTATTGAAGGATAAAACTGTAAATGCACAACTTATAGGGATTTATCCAATTTGATGCTAAGCACAATATTTCAGCCCTATTACTTCAAAACTAGTCAAGGATTACAGACAATCTTTGCTCCAGTCTCATTATGTCTTTTTAAAATATCCCTATAAAGATTAGCCATACAGAAATTCAAATGAAAGTGACACCCTCCCTAATCCAGGAATTTAAACTGGTGAAACTATAAATTGTCAATGGTATTGGTTCAGATTGGTGAAGTAATCCATGGTGTACCTCCCATTTTTAAATATTCCTCCTGCCTTCCTTTTAGTTAATACATTTTATTTTCCATTGGAGTATTGAGTTGAAACTTATTCCCAAGCCTTTATCCCTGTCTCAACTGTCCCACCAGGATGGTGATGGACCATGTTTCTGCTTACTTAAATTTGGGGGGGGGGGGGGGGGGAGGGGGGAGGGGGGTGGAAAGAGGGATACGCAGCCATGTGTAGAGGACACATATGTCAGCCTATGCGTTTTCACTAATGGTAGTGTGATACTGACCCATATGGAGGGTTTGAGAGCTAATCGTAAAATAGTGAATGGAAAATAATGCAAGGGCGGAATACTTCTCATATCATATTCATGAGCAAACTCCATTCAATGATGTAGCAGACTAAAGGTAAAATCAGAGAGCAAGCATGTTAATCCAGAGATACTCATTTCCATTATGTCTCCACACATCATTGACGTAATCGAGACATTACAGCTCAGAGGAAATCATTTGGTCCTCAAGGCATCATTAAAGAACAAAGTGACTCCACCAGTGACTGAGAGCTTCCAGCTTTTTCAATGCTCGTCAGCATTTTCTCACGATAGAACTTGCCAGGTATCAGAATCAACTAGTAGAGAAACGTCTTACTGTTTTGGTTTCAAGCATGTTGACAGGAAGACAAAATCCTGGATTTTGGATTTGTTTTGTAATAACTGGGAATTGCTGAAGGGAATAGACTTACATACTAAATCGCATGACCTTGTCTCAAAATAGATACAGTAAAACCAAGCTTTCAATTGTCATTCAGAATATTTGGCAAACAAAGTCTTGTTTAAACCTCACCTCACTAACTCCCAATCTCCTTTTACATGACATGAATCAATCTCATAGCCCAAGGAAGTTTACATTCAATGTAACTTTTGTACTCAACTTATGCCTTAGACATGAAAAATGAAACATTAGACCACCTTTACTGCCCAATTCCCATTTTGACAAAAGCAACAACGGTTCCTTTGGAATCAGTTTTGCACTTTTTTCCCCCTATACATTATTTTATCAATTAAACCGGATATAATGTATAAAATTTAAAACTAAATACTGCAGTCTCCAATAACCCTTTTTGAATAACTGATTTGCAATCCAATAAGAACACAAGATCAAATTACTTAAACTACATTCTGAAAATAAAAAAAAAAATCTGTTTTGTTCTAGGTTAGCACTTGTCAAAATAGTTGCCTGCTTGGTGTTTCAACTGTGAATGGAGTGGGTACAGAACTCTAATGGAAAGCACATAGAAATGGTTTTTATTCACCATCATATTATGACTGCGTTTACCTTTTGGTAATGGGAGCGTCGACGGCAATGATGCTGCAGTGATTTACTGCGCTGGCGTGGGGGACTGCTGTTGCTTGATCCAGCTTCATCAATAATCTCTGAGCTTTGCTGACCAGTGTACCTCTGAATCACAAAGTTAACATTTCCTTCACTGGACTAAAGAGAGGAACAGTAATTGGTTCAGTTATTGGACAGTTTATTCCAATTTTTAAAAAAAACATTTAGGTTGATATGCATTTGCAGTAGAGCAAGAGACAACCAGAGATAAAAGGGAAGCAGAGAGGATGAGTTTTCGAAGAGGGCAAGTGAAAAAGGGTGAGGGATGGAGGAGAGGAGGAGATGAATTAGAGGCAAGAGGGGAAAAGAGAGATGCACAAGAGAGGGACTGAGGGAGAGAGAAATAGACAGAAGGAGGAGGGACGGGGGAAAATGGGAAGGGGGGGTAACAGAAAAGCAGTGAGATAAAGAAAGCATAAAAAAAAAGATGCAGTGGTGATCAGCTAAGGTATGTACTCACTTGTTCTCAAATGGACTAATCCTTAAAAGAATCTTATATTTTGAAACAAGAGGTCAATCTCTGAAGTTACCTGGATTATCTGTGAAATTACCTGGATTATCTGTGCTGCAATTTCTGGAGTTCCGTTTTTGAGGTCCTGCTGATTAATCATAAGCACTTTGTCATTATTACGCAGCTTTCCATCCCGAGCAGCCAAGCCACCAGCCAGGAGATCCAAAATAAACACTCCTGGCTCATCCGCCTTCCGAATCAGTTTAATCCCCAATGGTTCGCTTCGGTCCCTTTTGTGCAAAGTTACATTCAGAATCTGCTTGTGGCTGCTGTTGCTCCTTTCTTGTGAAGAACTTCGAATGGCAAAGCCTCTTTCCTGCAGCACTGAGAGCCGACAGACAGTGCTGGGCTGCCTCAGTACCTTGATGGCGTAGCTGTGTGGAACACTGGTGATGTTCACACCATTTACCTGTGAGGAATAGAATGGGATGAGATCCTGATGGTGTATATCCAGTGTGTCTGATCGACATTAGTGAACGTCAAATCAGGAGACAACTGGCAAAACCCATAACTGCGGTGATTTTAATTCCAGACACCTACTGCATGCTCACAGGCACCTGTCAGCCCAAAGCTGGTGATGATTGCCAGGTGTCTATAAGCATGAGGACATTTTGGCGTAACAGAACAGCCAGCTGGTACGGAAGGAAACGTCACTGCCACTTGAGCAAGTAAAGTCAGGTAGACCTAATGCTTTCTTTGTTCAACTTAGAGATCCACTCTTGCTGAAAGAGGCATGAATTCCAGTCTCAGTAATATCATCCACACCAATCAGCCTAAACTGTTGGTATTGGATGTGAAAGAACTGCTGTATTATTAAGGCTAAACATGCATGCTGTAGAGAAGGGTGCTAGGCCTCAAAGAAAGAGGCTGAGCCTTTTCATTTTATACAGGATCTACTCAGTCATCAAAAAGAAAAGACTTCCATTTCATTAATCTATGCACACCTTGAAATTACCATGACTTCTGTGACAGTACCTTACAAATGCACCACTATCTAAAAAGGCAGGATAGCTATATACAGGAGCACCACCACCCACCTGCAAGTTCCCCTCTGAGTCATACACCATCCTAAATTGGAACTTCACAGCCAATCTTTCACTGTCACGGAGTCAAAATCCTTCCTAGTAGCACTGTGGGTGTCCCTACCTCCCAAGGATTGCAGTGGTTCAGAAGGCAGCTCACCACCACTTCCAGAGGCAAAAGAGGAATGGCAAAATAAATGCTGACCTACATCCCATGAACTGATGGAAAAAACCCAATACTGAAGTGAAACTTTGCTGGACCACTACACAACTTAGTTCCCTGAACGAGCAATTATTTTGAAAGTACGTTAATGTTTGAAAATCTAAAATGGCATAAACAATCTTAGTTTCAGTTAGCAAGTTTAAAATAAAGGCCAAACTGAAACCCAAGACTTTACAAGTTAAGCTATACATCTGATCACCTTCAGAAGCAGTTACCTCTGTTATATGGTCTCCAGGTGCAAGCTTTCCATTTCTAGCAACAACGCTGTCCCGAAGAATCTCCTGAATCACAATGTTACACAGTGGTGTATCTTTACCACCCACTATCCGAATCCCTAGCTCCTCCTGAGGATCTGCACGATGAATTTCAACAATAGTTGTTTCTGCTAAGAGGCTTGACAATCGAGGCAAGTCTGCAACAAAATGAAAATCATGTCAGTTTCGTTTGAGAAGAACAAATAACGACCAATCAAGCTAAAACTGATCACACATTAAACTGATCCACCACTGCCAATAACATTTTATGCAATTAACTGTTGCATAACCATGTAAATGTCGTGAGGATTGCTGCCTCAACCAGACTTCCAGGCATTGAGTCCCAGCTTCCGAACTCCCTCTGAGCAAGAAAGTATTTCTCCTTGAATCTCCACTGAACCTCCTATCTCTTACTCTAAATTTATGCCTCTACCCTGGTTATAAACTCCTGTGGATATCCACTTGTTACATCTTGCCAACCTAAAAATGACCCATTTATGCCTACTGTTTTCTGTTACCTATAAAACATGAGCTCTGATTTTGCACAGCTGCATCCCGTCAAATGGAAATCTAAGCGTGGTAAATGCAAAGGTTCCCAGTTATCCACATCAGCTATGATTTCTTAAAGGAACCCAGTCAAACATAACTTCCTTTTCACAAAACCATGTTGATTTTGTCCAATTGAATTGGTTGGTATGGGGTTCCTTCGGTTGGGGTTTTACTGGGAGATGACTGGGGGCTGGGGGAGGAAATCACAGACATCAGAAGCAGGGGCAGGGGTTGGCTCCCAGCAGACACTCCACTGCTTGTTGTCCAGTACCTCAAATCAGGTGCTAGAGTGTGTACTCCCCCAGGCCTCCGCTGGCAGTGGGCCAGAAAGGTCAAACATTGGCTCCTCTGCCTAGATTTGACCATTGTACCTAGAATTTCATTCAGTTGGGACTTTTAAAGGTGACCTCCCATCTCATTAATTGGCTATCCCTCTTCCAGGGCAGAGGATTCCATTGCAGTTCTCACATGTTATGCACTTGTCTCAATTGTGCTAAGTCACTAGTGTTTGCCTTTTACAGGTGTTACCCTCTCAGTCTGTTTGAACAAACTAAACCTCCATCTGGGTCATCCTAACACAAGCAAGTACCTTCAACAGTGCAACCGATTGTAAGTACTGTTCCTCAAATAATATTTTCAGCACTGATATGAAAAGTGCCAGAACCAGAAACACCAATCTTTACTTTTCAAAGAAAAACAAGCACTTACTGCAATCAATCCCAAAGTTATTTTTACTTTGTTACCTTTACTATAGCAGTCTACATGCAGGATAGTGAAACAGAAGTATTAAAAAGAATATCCTGTGTTAGATTATATATGCACGTTTAAAAAATGTAGAATATTTGTCATATATGAAAAGATCAGCATTTGTATAGCACTTTTCACAACAGCAGAACAACTCAAAAACACTTCCAAGCCAATTAAGTGCATGCTAACTATCAACACGGTTGTAATTTTTGACACTAGCCAAGCAAAGGAGAGCTTGCATTCATGTAAGAACATTCTGCTGAAGTACAGTCCATCGGGTGATCTCAGCTTTCTGTCCATCCTACTCTAAAAACATTAGCAGGCTCATGAACTTCAATTGTTCATCCCTCAAGATGTAGCTGGAATTAAGAAACACTCTATTTTCTCCCATGTCCATCTACAATTCAATCAAGTTTTAAATGTTTGTTTCAAAAAGCTGCCAGCCCAGCTTTCAAGCACCTCAAAATTTGTAACAATCCAAGTCCTGAAAGATACTTAATTGTAGGAACTAGAAACGATAATAGATGTGTAACAGAAAATTTAACAATACGTATGTTTGGATGAAAAGTTGTTGAGGGCCCAACTTGCGATCTAAGAGTTTTGATTAAGTCCTTTTTTATTGTAACTATTTGAAACATGTAGAAGCCAGCAATATCAGAATTGTAATATTCACGTAACAGACAGTTCCAAGCGGTTGCTAACTTTAACTTTTCCATTGCTAAATTCAATCCTGCTTTGCAATAAAGACAGTGCTTGTTGCAAGGTTTTCAATAGGTCCCTAAACCAATTGTGGCACCACACTTGATGAAATCAAGGATCACAATTGAGGGGAAGAGAGAAAGAGAGAGACAGAGAGAGACAGAAAGAGAGAAAGAGAGAGAAACGGGGGAACAGGATGGAGGGCAACAGAGATAGTTAAACAAACAGACAGATAGACAGACATGGAGAAATATGGGGAGGGTATGAGAGCTAAATATAAAACATTGATTGGAAGAATACAGAAAGGTGGTGTGCTTATATTACACTTCTGAGCAAACCCCTTGTAGTCACGTGACTCCTGTGGGGATGTCTTGGAGCTGAGTTGACTGATCTCCAATAACCACGATCGCCTTTGTTTGTGCCAGATATGACTCCAATCAGCGAAGAGCTTCCTCTGATTTCCATCAGCTCCAGTTTTGCTAGGTCTCCTTGATGCTACATGGAGTCAAATATGGACTCAATGTCACACTCACCTCATCTCTGATAAACATCTCTTTTGTCCATGTTTAGACCAAGACTGTCATGAGGTCAGGTGTTGAGTGGCACTGGCACAACTCAAACAATGCGTCTATGAGCAGGTTATTGCTGACATGTTCGAAAGCACTGTTGATGACACTTTCCAAAACTTTACTGCTGAGAGTAGACTGACAGGACGGTTATTATCTGGGTTAGATTTGTTCTGCTTTTTGTGTACAGTATATACCTGCATACATTGCAATGTTCTAGCTGTACTGGAGAACAAGTCTTTAGTACTATTGCCAGAATGCCATCAGGGGCCATAGCCTTTGCAGTATTCAGTGCCTCCAGCTGTTTCTTGATATTGCATGCAGTAAATTGAATTGGCTGAAGACTGGAATCTGTTGTACAGGAGACCTCTGGATGAGGCCAAGGTGGATCATCCACTTAGCACTTCTGGCTGAAGATTGTTGCAAATGCTTCAGCCCTATCTTTTGTACTGGTGTGCAGGGTTCTTCCATCATTGAGGATGGGGATATCTGCGGAGCCTCATCCTCCTCCAGTAAGTTGTCCCCCACCATTCACAATTTCACTTGGCCATTGCCAGTATCTGCTTCATCTAAATCTCATTTCTTGAAACACATTCTACATAAACAATTTTCTTCACTGGCCGACTTGTTCCTGAAACTTACTGAATTGACAAGCAGCTCATCCATTCCGTTGGAAGCCCAAATTCTATTTCATGGGCTGCCACTTATTTAATTTTCAGGCACCCATTCCCACTCAGTCACAATTTTATTTCATTGTTTTAATAGTACTCCTGCCTAACTTAAAACCAATGCAAATTTAACTAATTCTGCTTTTGGCAATGCAAATTTGGAAAAATAGGAATTGAAGAGGGGCTCTAAGGTGGCTCTCTTAAATGTATAAAATAACGGTATGCATGAGACAGACAGAGATCCATGTGATATCACAAATTACAGCAGTGAACCTAATGCTATATAATACTTCACCTTTCAAATTACACCATGATATTAAGTGAATAATTAAATTAATTAAGTTAATTATTTCAGTTTCAATTCAAAATCAAAGCCTTTAACTTACTTTAAAACCACAGAATCCCTACTCTGCAGAAAGAGGCCATTTGACCCCATCAAGTCTGCACCAACCCTCCAAGGAGTGGCACACCCAGACACAGCAACCATATTCCTTTTTCCCCTGAGCAATCCACCTAATCTGCATATCTTTTGACTGTGGGAGGAAACAGGAGCTCCAAAGGAGAAGGTGCAATCTCCACTCATGCAGTTACCCAAGGCTGGAATCGAACCCACATCTCTGGTGCTGTGAGGCAGCAGTGCTAATCACTGAAACACCATTGCCTCCCAATGTTGGGCAGTTATTTTGGATTTGATGGATGGTTTTCTGGTCTGGACAGTAACAGTTGAATATAAATACTTAGGCAGCCAAATTCTTACCATCTTCTTCCCGATCTTCTTCAAAAGCAGGGTTAACAAGTCCAGGCTCAGCAGTTCTGAGGGAGACAATAGCTGCTGCAGAACCTTCTGAAGCTATTGTTTCATCATCTGGTGCTGGGTCTTGGTTTATCTTCAAGCTAGATTGCCTCTTGTTTTCAATTTTAATTCTGTGCTTTGTCAGGCCAGGGCACCTAAAGCAAAAAAAATTAGATCATCACTATTGTCGGGAGACCATGACACAATGATCCAATCTATACAAATTGTTTCACTGCATGCAAAATTTGAGCTTCTGATCTACTAACTTTCAAAGGATTTTAATCTGTGGGAGCACCTGCAATTGCTGACTCACATCAAGGAACGCTTCTCTTTGAAAAGGTATTTCACAATCAATTACTTGTTATTTCATTCAGGTAGGCATAACATCCAATGGCGAAAGTGAGGACTGCAGATGCTGGAGATTAAAGTCAAGATTAGAGTGGTGCTGGAAAAGCACAGCAAGTCAGGCAGCATCCGAGGAGCAGGAAAGTTGATGTTTCGGGCAAAGGCCCTTCATCAGGAACGAATGCATTCATTCCTGCTCCTCGGATGCTGCCTGACCTGATGTGCTTTTCCAGCACCACTCTAATCATAACATCCAATGGTTCAATGTCTAATCAAAATCAGTAGGACAACAACCAATTCAATTTTAGCGGTTTACAGATGAATTAGAATTGAGAGAACTCTAACGCTTTCTCATTAGGACAATGAGATTTAATGTTCTTTTAATTTTTTTTGTTGCTGAAACTCATTTATTGCACTATGTGGTTCATTCCAACTTGCTGTGTGGCCACATGTGCATCTTAGAGGGAAGGCTGGTTGAGCATGGCCTAATTTTTGTATTTGAAGTACATTCCCGGTTGCTGTTTAGCACCAGTTCAACTAACAGGGAACATTGTTGGGCACAGCCTCAGACCAACAGTTCATTCAAAAGATGCCACACAACCTACAATGAAGCAAACCTTCGCACTACACGGATCATGACCTCCTGAATATTAAGCCAACTTGGCAGTTCCCAATAATGACAAGAGGAAAAAAAAAACAAAGAAAATGCTGAATGTAAAATGGACTCCATTGACTTCAGACATTGCCGCTCTGTCCCATCACAGACTTGGTAAAAATAACTTAATCTCATAATGTAAATTACTAACCACAGGTAAAACCTTCAGAAACACAGGCCCACCCTCCCTTAATCTACAACCTGATTGGCCTCTTACCAAATAGAAACTCAATACGCTGTACTACTTATGATTTAAAAAACACCAAGTCAGTGAGAAATTGATAAAAGTGCAGCTAAACTGATTAAGGATTAACAGAATCAGTTTCTAATTTGGCACAATCTCCTGTGATCTTATTTAAGATTTAAAATGAATATGGGCAAATGCAAACTTTCTGAGACATCAGAATTAACATTAATCTACCCTTTAACATATTTGAGGATTCATACAGATGTTCTAGGTATGGGGTAGATTTGAAAAAAAAAAGATTATTTCCTTTTCTTGAAAAAAAATCAAGCCCTCCCTCAACTAATTTATTGTCTGATCTACCTTGTAGATATATTTCTTGGCACTAAAAAAAATTAAGGGCTCTGGGCAGAAAGCAGGATCAGGGTACCAAGTTGGATGATAATACTGAATGATGGAACAGGCTCGAAGGACCAAATGGTCTATCCTGATCCTATTTGCTATTTCTGTTTCATTGCCTCCTGGCTAAACAATGGCTTGATGTTAAAATTCTCAGCATCGCTTTCAAATCCCTCCATGGTCTTGCCTTTCTCGATCTTTATCATTTTCTCCACCCCCAAAACCCTCTTGACCTACCTGTACTATTTAAAACTGGGGATGCACAAGAAACTAGAATTAATCAGTTTAATATCTATATCTGTGCCTTCAGCTGCCACAGGTCCTACGCTTTGAATTCCCTTGACAAACCTCTCCAAATCTTCAGTTGAACTTCTTCCTTTAAAAAGGTACCCCTTAAACCCTCTCTCTATGATTTTTTGACCATCTGCTCTCAGATTTGCCTTATGTAGTTCAATATTAAACTTTGCTTAATACTGTTTTAACATGAGGGACACTCCACAATTTAAATTTCCTCCTTAGCAGTTCCTGTGCTCGGCTTATTGATCCATTCACAATAATAATCTCCTTGCAGACCATTACACTGTAAATACTACAATTTCCACATCTCTGCAAATATATATTTTCAGCTTTTGTTGCTGTGTTCATACAAACATGTTTCCAGTAATAGTTTAGCCTTCAAAGAGGTCAGAGGAATTTAAATTGCAACATTAGCAGCAGTGTATCTTTAGATTTAGTAAGTAAAGCCTATTTATATTATGGACTGAGACTGAATGCAATTCCTTTTTGAATGATCTTAAAGTGATAAAGATTTTTAAGTAAGAAATTGCACCTTCACTGGAGGTAAATACTAAATCGATGAGCATAACAGAAATTAACATGAAACTGGCTGCAATGCCTTCACTTGCTGAGATCACTGACTAGCTCCACACCCAAATCATCAAGTTTGTTCTCATCTCACTTGAATGGCAGCTGGTTCAGAGTAGTTTGTACTGTACTGCATGCATTCCATGGTCTAACAGATTGGACATCAGTTACCAAAGACCCCTGGCAGTGCTGTCACCAGTTTTATTTAGACTAAGTAATACCCATTCACTGGAGGGCATTCAAATCAATAGACTCTCAGATATAATGAAATGTGGCTTATGCATTTTGTGTATATAACAGGAGTGCCACTGATGATAAGACGTCTAGTAGTTTGGCAGTACATTGCATTTCCAGCAAAAAGGACTTGATGTCTGGGGAATCCACAACATTATCAATTTACAAAAGTATGGATCTACTATAACATGGTACCACCGTGCTAAAAGAGTAAGATTCAGTAAATACAGGGAAGACTGTTCTTTCCATTTCATTAAAACAATTGTTTCTCTGTGTACCATAGTGGAGCCCAGTGTGATAACACCTGGCCCAAAGGTATAAATGGGAAGAAGGGGGTGAAGTAGTTACATTTCTCAGGTAGAAATAACAGGATACAGTATAAACATTTTTGAGACTAAATGTGAGGGCAGGTACATTAGCATTGTCTAGCTCACCGTACCAACTAACCAACTCTTAAAAGACAATCAGAGAATGTAACAGCAAAAAAAACCTTCTTCCCTGCCCACTACCTTCAATTTTTCACAGGGCATTGTGTTACAGGCAGAGCTGGGGGGGGGTCTAATTGACCCCAGGCTGGTGCAGGTGGGTCAACCCGGTTAGGATTTCAGGAACCAATCATTTCTCTCCCTTGCCAGGAAGCTGGGTAATTGTGGAGATGTTGAGTTAAGGCCTCTGAGTTATGCCCTATTAACGATTACTTAAGGGATTTAAATGATGGTGGGTTGAGAAAGAGCCTTCCTATCCAGAGCTTAATTGATGAGGTGATAAGAAGCAGCTAGTATCTCTCCATGGTCAATTCGTCCAATCATTTCCCCATCCTTCCACCTCCAGTGAGGGTAAAATTCCATCCAGTCTAACCACTGAATGGAAAGTACTAGTCATTATATATTGGAACCTCAAGATGTTGGCAAAATACCAATGACTCATAGCATGAGACACAAGCTAGCAATTGTACACAAAAAGATTATTTCGTAATTTATCTTATTGCTGTTGGCAGAACCTTGCAGAACACCTTTATGGTTCCCTGATTACAAAAGTGATCTGATTGATTAGAAAGATATTTTGGCTATCCTCGGGCCAAAAAGGTGCTGCGTAAACATAAATCATTTTCTTTTTATCCTGAGAATGGAACTTCACTAATTAGAAACATGCATTGTTCATACACCATCGTGTATCACTTTATGATCTAAGAAAGATGGTTTCATCCAAGAATTTAGTCACTTTTCGAGCTGTGCAATATTTGCATTCTGAAAAAAGGATAATTTATACCTTGAAACCATTGTTAAATATTTACATTCAGTGTTTATTGCACTTTGTTACTTCTGTTCCTAAGGATGTTGGTTAAACTGATAACTTTTAAATTCAAGGAAAGCATGTTAAAAATCACACAACACCAGGTTATAGTCCAACAGGTTTAATTGGAAGCACACTAGCTTTCGGAGCAACGCTCCTTCATCAGGTGATTCGGAGCGTCGCTCCGAAAGCTAGTGTGCTTCCAATTAAACCTGTTGGACTATAACCTGGTGTTGTGTGATTTTTAACTTTGTACACCCCAGTCCAACACCGGCATCTCCGAATCTTGAATTTAAAAGGTACTGAGAATGTGATGAGCATTCATCATTATAAAAAAGGCAACCTTGACCCTTGAGCTTGCTAATACTGACATTAAGATATATGCATAACTACTAGGTGACTGGAGTTTCCAGTCAGCTATGTGAGATACATTTAGTTAGAAATATTTTAAAAACGTATTGGAAGAAAACTTTAACTAGAACTGTATAATAAATGTTTATTCTTCTCATCCATAATCCCTAGTTTGTTCCACATTTTAAGACTCCATTGCAGTTATAACATCTCCTCTCACTGAATCTCTCAATAGTTGTGGAGATAGACTTAATGATCTTTGTCTTCGTACAATAATGTTAGTGGATAGCAACCAGAAGTGTACACGCTCATCAAATTGGAAAAACAATTTGAAATATAATCAAACCTCCCTGACAAGCAACATTGCTGACAACATCTATGAAGACACTTTGGATATGTTCCAAAAGAAAAAACAAAATTATACTTAAAAAACAAATGCTGCCATAATCCTACAAAGAGTCATATTGCTGACAGCGGAGAGATATAGCCACAGCCGTGGTAAATCAACTTGGGGATAATTTTTGGCTACTATGGGACTGGTCAAATGATCCAATTAGTTCCTCTTGTCACATGCATAATCTTCTACTTTGCCAATTAACCAGTGCTGTACCAGATTTCAGTTGGCACAAAAGGTGGCAACCTCACCAATATAATTAATCCAAAGCTAAAATTGTCCTGAACTGCTAGGACATCAACAAATCACATAGACAAGCGTAAATGTTTGCATCGATTATAAATTGTATTGTAAGAAAATGTGATCTATCAAAACAGTAAAAAGATTGAAATGCTTAAATGCATTGTTTTGGGAACAGGTTCGATGGACCTGCAGATTTGTTGATAATTGTATAATCAACAGATTTTTGCAAAGCCAGAGAGGAAAGTTGAGATAAATGACAGAATAAATTAAGAGTACCAATAAAGAATTGAAACAATTTAGTCATTTGGTAAGATAGAACTTAAGTAACACTGAAAAGATATACATTTTATTAAAGCTTTTTGTTTCACACTCATCAGGACAATTCATCAGGAATATCAATGTAAAAGGAAAATTAACGTTTGTACATACTGAAAGTTACATATCAATGGAAATAAAATGTTTCTATTTCACCAACTTTTCAATCTAGTATTATTACATATCAGTGCAGAAGACCCAAATTGTTGCAAACAGAAATAACATGTACACACAACGTATCTGTTTCAACTCAAAAACATAGGTGATATCCATTCTCTGATATTTTTCTCAAGACAATGCCTTGACAAATCAGAGTCAGTCACCGAGCTGATGCATCCTCTATGGCAATGCCTCTATCAAGCAGAGTCCACTTTTCAACCAATCAGAAATCTTCTCATAAACAATATATATGCTGTTTTCCCTTTCTGTTGGTATTCTTGCAAATTTTCCTGACGAATGCCAGATGAAACCCTTCGGAAAAAGTGTCTCTCTGAGTAATATGCTAAATGAAACATTATTGGCCAGTTAGGGATTTAACATTCAAGGAATTTCTGCTGTTAGCATTGTATCAATGCAAAACCATCTAATCTCAGTGTAAGCAAAGCCTTGTCTGGTCTCAATTATTGTGAGTTTTTAATTTAAGAAGATTAGTTTAAATTATATCTGCTGTGACAAATACCTTAAAAGCACAATACCAAGACTAAAGTTGAAAGAACATAATCATCTCATTGTGATTTGAGGAGTGCATGTCTCCTCATGTCACAAGGCACACTCCAGGTGAGAGTGAAACGCTCCATTTAAAACTACAGCACTTGTAAAGAGACAGACTTTATTCCAGACTCCCCACTAAGAAAAGGAGGGTTGACAGGAGGGCAGATACTTATGGTACAACAGGAAACTATTATTTTCTTTTTAATCTTATTCAGAGAGTAGTCCCCCAAAGGCACACAGTTGCAATGCCAGATTAAACAAAAAAAAATCAGCAAAATAAAAACATTATATTTCCGGCTGAACAGCCCTACTGTGCCTGTTTGATCCCCTGATCAATTATTAATGAGCTGAAAGTATCTACTCAATCTAAATCCATGGTTAAAGTCCACTCCAGTTCAGAAACAAAAGTCTTGTGATAACATCTCGTTTACCAACAGATGTTTTCACTGAATATGCTATTGTCCAAACTCTCCCATTACTGTCTCATAAATACACCAGTCTAAAGGAGGTCAGGTCACTGGAACAAGAGTCGCAGTCAGAAATGTTAGCAACCTAGTTCATCAAAATCCAGCAGGCATTGTTTGGCTGAAGTAATAGCCACCATATGGGAACAATAGCTGTGGTTGCGTTACTAAATTAGTAATGTAGAGGACTGGACTAGTGTTCCATGGCATAAATTCAAATTAAGTCTGGCTAGTAAAGCTCAAAATAAAGAAGGGGGTAGCCACACTTCTAGATGTGTACTGCACACCCCCAACTAATGGAAGAGAGTTAGAGGAGCAAATATATAGGGAAAAAGTTCTGAGTCCACAAATAATCAGTTATTAACAACTGCGGAATTCAAACACCCAAATACCAACTGGAATACAGCTAGTATAAAAAGATCTGGAGGTACAAAATGGTTGAACTGCATTCAACAGGACTTTTGTTTGCCAGCAATAAAACCTGACATGGGCTTTTTTTTAAATAAACCTAAGACCGTCTCATACAGACAGTTCTAGGTTTAGTCTCAGAAACTGGACAGGTGAAAGAAAAAGTGATCCTTTTGGATACAGCCATCATAATACATTTAGACTTATCATCCTGATGGATAGGGTCAAAAATAGAACAAGAATAGAATTTCTAAACAGTGCAAGGCAAACTTTAACAAGCTAAATCATGATCAGGCAGAAGTGGAATAGTTACAGCTGTGGTAAAACAGAAGGAGACTTGAAAAGTTGTTGTTGTGACCTGTCTGGGAAAACTACAAGAAGTGGGGGAAGGGATGGGAGGTGAGAGTGTGGGAGTCCATCAGAGGGAGAGTACAACTACTGTAACTCGGTCAGAATACTGAAATGGCTACCTCTAAGCTCATAACCCCAAAACCTCAGCTTTTAACTCCACTTGGGGTCGCAGACCCCACTTTAGAAAATCTGGCCCTAAGTTTCTTTCAAAGCTCGCGTTACATTTTCCATCTCTACAGGTATCAACATCATTGTGTTAACAAGAGTTTGTTTGAGATTCTTGCCCTGTTCCCAAGTAAAACATCATATAAGAGTAAGATCAAGTAGAATTTTTTTTAAAAAAAGTTCAAGGAATGTGGGCATTGCTGGCTGGGTCAGCATTAATTCCCCATGAGAAAGTGGTGCTGAGCTGCCTTCTTGAACTGCTGCAGGAGATTCTCGGAAGTTTCAGCATTTTGAACAAGTAATGAACAACGTCCTCATGTTGAAAGCCAATACTTGTCACTCAAATGAAAAATGTTTCTATTCAGTATTTTTCTGTGTCCACTGTTACTTCAATGGATTGACAAAAGGTAAAGATCGTTTTGTTTTGACCGAGTAAAATCCCTGAACTTCCTGCACTCTCCATAATGGTAACACCATCAGCTTCCAAACCTAGTGTTCAATATAAAACAGACACAGTAATGAAAATTTATTGCCAGCTTTGTGCCACAATTCAGTCATATAATCAACTGTCTAATCTTGAACCACAATGTTTGGTTTTGGGATGAGTTATTTGGAACTTGTAAAAAATAAAACTAGACGTAAAATGCATGTTTTAATGATTGCCTAAAACAATATGCCCTCCGTATGTATGCAGAGTGGAAAACAAGAGCTGTTTTCTTTTAAATTTATTCATGGGATGTGGGTGTTGCTGGCTAGACCAGCATTTATTGCCCATCCTTAATTGCTCTGTAAAGCTGGTAGTGAGTTTGCTGTTGTACAGCAGCTACATGAAAGAAATCCAAGATGTGAAGGGCGGTGAACGTCTGGAATTCTTTACCACAGGGAACTGTGGAGGCCAAACCACTGAAAGAGGAAATAGATAGCTTTTGAAATGTTGGTGGGTTGATGGTTATGCCGAGCTGGAACGAAGGAGGAGTTGACACCTGGTGCAGATCAGCCATGACCTTATTGAATAGTGCGACACACTTGTGCAGCTGAAGGGTCTACTCCTGCTGTTTTACTTTGTGTACAAAAAAAAACACAATTCAAATGTATTGAGATTAGCCACAGAAAACAAACATGCCTTTTGTCAAAAATTCTTCCAGTGGATGAAGTGCTTGATTC
Organism: Chiloscyllium plagiosum; assembly: GCF_037043375.1. Classification (NCBI taxonomy): domain Eukaryota; kingdom Metazoa; phylum Chordata; class Chondrichthyes; order Orectolobiformes; family Hemiscylliidae; genus Chiloscyllium; species Chiloscyllium plagiosum. The sequence goes on along the minus strand of NW_028270149.1, from coordinate 31,243,868 downwards.
TTGTTTTACAACATTGAACTACTCAATGAGGTATTGAACACTTTTCCTGTCCCATTATGCTCCACAAGATGAGACATTCCCTCCAGGAAGACTGAGAGGGGTTTTAAAAATGCCAAAAAGGGTATATATTTGTCTCATACAAAATAACGATTTACAATTTAGCTGAAAAAATACACAACTTTGTGATGAGAGCTTATGAAGGCAAATACATCTTGGTTTATCTTGGAATTCACAGTATTAGCAGAGGGTTCGCAACTGCTCTCAAAGTGCACAATTCAAACTATCTTTACAATGAAAGAACTGCAGCTATACAACCTCCTGCATCAGCAGACTCTTAGTTATTTTGATAGTTCAAGCTAGAGAAAGTCCTGTTTGAACCAGATAAGTACAATTCCCTGCATTTGGATCTAGAAAAGTGACTGTCTTATTAAGATGGCATCAAGCTTGAATTTGCTGTTTCAGGAAAAACTCTGAGCAAAGTTGGTATCTGTTTTTATTCACAGTTCTTTGCTCTTGTCAATCGGGTTTCTATATCACATACTATAGCCCAGCACTATAATGGAGATCAGCATCAAATGCAAAGGAAGAATGCAAGGGTTGCTTGGAGGTTGTCTGAAATGGGAACAGTTTTTAAAGCATGAGATCATGCTTTCACAACCATATATACAGTTAAAAATATTTTGACCAGTGAATCCCTTAAAAAACAATAACAAATGCTATTTGTATTTGCATAGCTCCTACAATGTCATAAAAATTCACAAGGTGCTACACAGGAGCATTATCAAATAAAATGTGACAATGTGCTATATAACATAGATTACAAAAAGCTTGGGGTATCATAAAAGAGAGAGGGCAATGAAGTTTATAATGGAATTCCAGAGCTTAGGGCTCAGTGGTAGGGGGTGTGATTAAAATTGGGGACAGACATAAAAGGCAGTGGTGGGTTTGGAAAAGATTACAGATACAAAGCAAGCCAAGGCCATGCATGGAACAGTATTTTAAACATCAAGGCATTGCTTAAACTGGAGCCAAATGTAATTCAATATGAATGATCCTGTTCCCGATGCTTGCCCTACTAAATTTGGCTCTATCAGCAGAATTGCAGAAAGTGTATCTTGGTCTACTATTGAGACAATGCTTCAAAATGAACAATTTAAACACCAGTAATGGGTTAACAGGGCAAACTTCCTGAATAATTATTAACCAAATGCCAGTATAAAAATGGTTACTGCCTACGGCCATACTAGTCTCAAAGCACTCAACCTAGTCTGATCTCAGAAGCTAAAATGACTCAGGCCTGGTTAGTACTTGGATGAGAGATTGCCTGGGAATGCCAGATGCAGCAGACTTAAGGGCTATTGTAGTACAATGGTAGTGCCCTTACCTCTGAGCCAGGAGACCCAAATTCAATTCCCACTTGCTCCTGGTGGTGTGTACTAACAGCTCTGAACAGATTGATTAGAAAATATTTAAAATTGATTGTAACTCACTGCATGATGCACTTGTTATTTTATGCCAATCTCATCTAAAGGCATGAGTCCACAAGTACCAGTGACTCAATGGTCACCACCTTCTCAGGGCAACTATGAGTGTGCAATAAATGCAACACTTCCCAGCAAAATTTGCATTCTATGAATGATTAATAAGAAAATCCTCCAAGTGGCTTTACCAACACCTTCCACCCCGACCTCAAATTCACCTGGACCGTCTCAAACTCCTCCCTCCCCTTCCTAGACCTTTCCATTTCTATCTCGGGTGACCGAATCGACACGGACATTTACTATAAACCGATCGACTCCCACAGCTACCTAGACTACACCTCCTCCCACCCTGCCCCCTGTAAAAACGCCATCCCATATTCCCAATTCCTTCGTCTCCGCCGCATCTGCTCCCAGGAGGACCAGTTCCAAAACCGTACAACCCAGATGGCCTCCTTCTTCAAGGACCGCCACTTCCCGCCAGACATAGTCGACGATGCCCTCCACCGCATCTCTTCCACTTCCCGCTCCTCCGCCCTTGAGCCCCGCCACTCCCCTCCAACCACCACCAGGAGAGAACCCCACTGGTCCTCACCTACTACCTCACCAACCTCCATGTACGACGTATCATCCGCCGTCATTTCCGCCACCTCCAAACGGACCCCACCACCAGGGATATATTTCCCTCCCCTGCCCTATCAGCGTTCCGAAAAGACCACTCCCTCCGTGACTCCCTCGTCAGGTCCACACCCCCCACCAAACCCAACCTCCACTCCCGGCACCTTCCCCTGCAACCGCAAGAAATGCAAAACTTGCGCCCACACCTCCCCCCCTTACTTCCCTCCAAGGCCCCAAGGGACACTTCCATATCCGCCACAAATTCACCTGCACCTCCACACACATCATCTATTGCATCTGCTGCACCCGATGTGGCTTCCTCTATATTGGGGAGACAGGCCTCCTACTTGCGGAATATTTCAGAGCACACCTCTGGGACACCCGGACCAACCAATCCAACCACCCCGTGGCCCAACACTTTAACTCCCCCTCCCACTCCACCAAGGACATGCAGGTCCTTGGACTCCTCCATCGCCAGACCATGGCAACACGACGGTTGGAGGAAGAGCGCCTCATTTTCTGCCTGGGAACCCTCCAACCACAAGGGATGAACTCAGATTTCTCCAGTTTCCTCATTTCCCCTCCCCCCACCTTGTCTCAGTCAAATCCCTCGAACTCAGCACCGCCTTCCTAACCTGCAATCTTCTTCCTGACCTCTCCGCCCCCACACCACTCCGGCCTATCACCCTCACCTTGACCTCTCTCCACCTATCGCATTTCCAAAGCCCCTCCCCCAAGTCCCTCCTCCCTACCTTTTATCTTAGCCTGCTGGACACACTTTCCTCATTCCTGAAGAAGGGCTTATGCCCGAAACGTCGATTCTCCTGTTCCTTGGATGCTGCCTGACCTGCTGCGCTTTTCCAGCAACACATTTTCAGGTCAAAATAACAGCATGTTTGACCATAATGGCTACAACTGCCATAATAAATCCTCACCTACCATCTCAGTGTGAATACTTAGCTATAATCAGTAGTTTAAACCAAAAATATGTGTACTGTTACAGTGTTCAAATGCTTCCTGAATTAAAATTAGATTAATCAATGCAGAGGAAATTCTACCTGGGTGCGTCTGCTATGGAATGACGCAGTGTGACAGACATTCCCAGGGTATGATTTGGAGATGCCAGTGTTGGACGGGGGTGTACAAAGTTAAAAATCACACAACACCAGGTTATAGTCCAACAAGTTTATTTGGAAGCACTAGTTTTCGGCTCTGACAACCACCTCATGAAGGAGCAGTGCTCCGAAAGCTCTTGCTTCCAAATAAACCTGTTGGACAACAACCTCGTGTTGTGTGATTTTTAACCTTGCACATTCCAGGGTAGGGGAGTTCAAAACTAGAGGGCATAGGTTGAAGGTCAGAGGGGAAAGATATAAAAAGGACCTAAGGGGCTACCATTTCACACAAAGGGTGGTGTGTGTATGAAATGAGCTGCCAGAGGAAGTGGTGGAGGCTGGTACAATTAAAACATTTCATAGAATCCCCACAGTGTGGGAAAAAGGCCAAACAGCATCTGGAGTGGTATATGAATAGGAAGTGTTTAGAGGGATATGATGCAATACTGATAAATCAGACTAGATTTATTTAGGGTATCTATCTGGTTGGCATGGACGAGTTGGACCGAAGGGCCTGTTTCTATCCTGTACATCTCTGTGACTCTATGACTATTTGTGTTACATAAGAACTCAAACTTCTGTTCAGTTTTGTTTCCATGAATGTATTTCAAAAGAACTTTGGTAGTGAAGAGCTTGACATGACCCAAGGATATAAAAAAGGTGCTATACAAAGACTAGCTAACCCTTTCCCAATTAGTTTCAAATTTATTGTGTTTTTGGTAGTGGGGGGAGCGGAGACAAGGACACAAGAAGTTTCTAAATTTCTGTATTAATTTTTGCATTAGTTTAACTGCACCACTTGCTTCTCTTACCATTGAAACTGGAGCACACACCGCTTACCTATTCCGGAGATGTGGGTCGAGCTCACAGCGTTGCATCACCTTCCCACAGTCCAATCGAAAAGGGCAAAAAACGATCAGCTTATCGAGTAGGTTCCGCACCAGGAGGCTGGATTTCCGACAGTGCTGGAAGTGAAGCCTCTTACGATCCATCGGGCAGAAATCCTGCTCTTGCAAGAAATTCTCCAGGCACTTAAAACAAAACGTGTGGCCACATGGAGTGTCCAGAGGCTGCAGCAGGGGCTGCAGGCAAATGTGACAAACTAGTTCATCATCCACTTCATCTTGATAGTCGTACAAATGGTTCTCTACCACCATATGGGTCTGACCGCACTCCCAACACAATTCATTCACAGTCTGGCTTGCATCTTCAGGATTAACGTCACTCATGATGTCCACCTGGTACTGAGAGCTCCTCAACGAGTTGCAGATCTTTACTGGAAACTTTCAGATCGCACTTGTCAGTGTCTGTTTCTTTACTGCAAAAGAAAAATCATTTGGAAAAAAGGCATGAATCAGACATAAATATTTATTCCTGCTTCAAGAGTAAAATACTTCAAATTTGAAATAATAAAAGAAAACATGAGAAATATTCAGTAGATCAAACAGCATCTTGGAGAGAAACAGACTTCACATTAATTGATTTGTATTTCAAATATTTAATAATGAGAATCATTAGCCAACAGGCAGTTTTAATACTTCAGGGTAAAAGACAGAGGTTCAGCTAAACGGGAATTACCAGAATGCTTTTTAACAAGTCTGGCAAGTTGTTTTGCAACTTACATTCTAATTAGAGTGATACTGTTTCGGAGGTATCTGTATTAATAATAGGTGCACCCATTAACTCCACCTTTTCTCAAGTATCATGTTCAAAGTAAAAGCTATGTGATGCACAAGCTCTTCCTATGAATGAGCTGTTTACCTGAAATCGTCACAATACTGAGATCAGTCCTTTTACAGTCATTTTTGCAAGGTGGGTCTAATGGTGGCATCAAGTACAGTATTGTAGTACAGTGGTTAAGATACTGGCCTGTTAATCCAAGGGCCCTGGACTAATATTCTGGAGACAGGAGTTCAAATATCACCATTGCAGTTAATTAACTAAATCTGGAACTAAACGATGACCGTAAAATTAATAAATTGTCATGGGTTCACTAATGTCCAATATAAATGACTCCAAATCTACAGCTATGTGACAGATTCAAAAGCACTCTCTCAAATGACAAGGAAACCACTCCATTGTACCAAACTACTATGAAAAGCTATAATAAAAATAAACTCAGATGAAATACACAACATTGACCTGGACATCAAGTTTGGAGGCACAACCAGCCTAGTCCATTATGCAAAGTCATCCTAACATCTAGAGACATAGGAGACTGTCCCCACATAGTAGTCAAACAGTAATAATAAAGCAAAGAACAACAGATATTACAGATCTTAAACAAACAGAAATCAAACACTACTAGAGAAACTCGTAGAGAGAAAACAGGAGTTCCAAGACCTGTAAGCCTTATTTAAAACAGACCCAGGTCTCAAAATGTTAACTGTTTTCTCCACAGAGGCTAGCAGACCTGACTTTCTCCAGCAATTTCTGTTTCTTAAATCTTAATTTTTAAAGTTGTTCATGGAATGTGGGTATTGCAGACTAGGACACCATTTATTGCCCATCCCTAAATGCCCTGGACTTCCTTCTCAAACTGCTGTGGTCCTTGAGGTTTAGGAAGTCCCACAGTCCCTTAAGGGATGGAATTGCTGGGTTCTAACCCATCAAGCATGAAGGAACAGTGATAAATTTCCAAGTCGGGGTGGTGTGTGGCTTGGAGAGGAACCTTCAGGTGGTTGTATTTCCCATACATCTACTGTCCCTGCCCTTCCATGTGGTAGACACCATGTACGGTATTTGGAAATGGTGTTGAAGGAGCCCGAGTGAGTTACTGCACTGCATCTTGTAAATGGTATATACTGCAACACCGTGTATCAGTGGTAATGGGTGTGAATGAAACTTGAATTCAATAGAAAATATGGAATTGAAAGTAGAGCAATTGTAAAAACCATTTTTCCTGAATTTTTAAATTGTGGACTGAAATGGGAAAGGACTGTTTTAAAACCTAAGGATTGTGGGAAGAATTACTGCACTTTCTAAAAAGCAGGTTACTCACAATAAGTGCTGCTTACACTGTTGTTTGTTCAAGCAGCAGTGGAAGTTTAGTTGCTGAGGAATGGACACCAGGGAGCATGCCCAAAATGAGAATCTGCCTGCAACAAGTGGTTGATTGTTCAGTGGAATGGCAACCAGTTGTTGATTACAAAGGCCTTCTCTCCAACAAATGTGAGATTGGCTCTCTAGTAGCTGAACAGCTCATGCGTGTAAATGTTTGGTCAGAGCCATTAGACTTGTGAAAAGTAAGGAATTACCCGTTTTCTACTGTAAAAGTCACCTTAAGCCTGAAAAAGCCAGTTTACTTCACTCATCAATTGCTGTAAACGAAGGCTCTTAACCAACAATTCAGAGACTTTGTAAGTGTGAACCGGTCACTCTGTGCCTCCTGCAAGTAAGTGAAATTACCTGGAGAAGGAAGATTGAGGAGCAGCATCATCTCAGTGAACCCTATCGATTGGCGGGATGGGACCATTCGCAGCGCCGATTCACCGCCGCCAATTAGCCACTGCCCTTTCACCGCTGGGGACGCTTCGCCACCGCCCATTGGCCACTGAGGATGATTCGCCACCGCAAGTGTTTGTAACTCATTTTTATGTATAAACCAGTAAAATGATATTTATTTCACCGCATTTTTTATCAATACGTACTATGTTGTTGTATAAATAAAGGGGACCGAGAAGTATGAAAGAACAGGCGGGAGGGAAAACAATCAGTACATATATATATTTCCGGTGGCGAATAGTCTCCAGAGATCAAACGACCCCAGTGGAGAAATGCTGGTGGCGAACCGGCAGTGGCTAATCGGCGGCGGCAAATGTGCCGTGGCGAATCATCACCAACCCATCGACTAGGACCATTGAACTGCCTTCCCAGTCTTTCCCTCTGCCTGCCACACACATTTTTTTGTATTTGTCGGTCTATATATGAGAAGAATTTTATAATGAGGATAGAACTAGTAAAGTTCACATCCATGGATCATAATTGTTTACCTGTGGTTAAAATCTACTTATTTGTAATAAATAGATAATTCTTGTTAAGTACAGAAAGCTAGTCCTTGCTTTCTGTGAAACTTGTATTAAAACAAAATGGCAAAACATGACCCTAAGAAGCCCAGAGAAAAGATGTCCTTTAATGCTTAATCTGTTCAGAATTGCATATAAGAGGAAACAAGAGGAAAAGCTCTGATATTAAAAGGGGAGGTGATGGCCTAGTGGTATTATCACTGGACTATTAATCCAGAGACCCAGGTAAGGTTCTGGCAACCGAAGTTTGAATACTGCCATGACAGCTGCTGGAATTTGAATTCAATACAAATTTGGAATTAAGAATCAGTTCAGCCCAGAAGCTCCCAAGGAATGTGTCCAATTCTGAATAATCTTCCAACTGCTCCAGAAATGAACTCTCCACCATAAGGAGATGCTCGCTGATGATTGCACAGTGTTTAGTTTCATTCGTAACTCATCAGTCAATGACAACAGTTTCTGCCCACATGCATCAAGGGCTGGACATCCTTAAGGCTTGACAAGGAGTAAGTAACATCTGTGCCACACAAGTATCAGGCAATGACAATGACAATCTCCAACAAAAGAAAGAGAATCTGTACTTCTCCCCTTGAAATTCAATGGCATGATCATTGCTGAATTTCCCAATATCAATACCCTGGGAGGTTACCTTTGACAAAATATATAATTGGGCCAGCTAAACAGCAGGGAAGAGATTTCTACTGCCATCACTGCTTTATCATCATTACTGGGTAGTTTGGATATTACCCTATTAACAATAGATTTGAAATTGACAAAACTTTATCAAGCCTATAACGAAATCATTGAGCAACTCAAAAAGAGAGTTCACTGTTCAATTCATAGGCACACTGTAAATGTATTTTGATAGCTGAGCAAAGAAAAACATTAAGATATCACAAGTGAAGGTTTGCTTCTGTATTTGGCAATGCTCAAATTTCTGCAAAGATCTACTGTTTTAGGTTTCCTTTAAAAACATGACCTGCTCTACATTAGGGTACTTAACAACAGGACATACGTTCCATTGAAAATACATTAACGACCTTCAAATACTGAGTATTTTTGCCAGAACAGTTAGGTTTTGTACTATTTGTAGATCAGAATAAGCATTTAAGCATATAGCATGCACATTAATTCAAGTATCAATGCATCAACTGAAAATAAATTTTAAAATTCAGACAATTGCATATTGGAAAGTGAGCTGAGAATTGATTAAATAATAATAATGCACTGTGTTCATGTCCACTACCTAGAGAAGAAGCACTTAATGGAAATTACAGGGGAAAATGGATAGCAACATCTATCACCTTAAGGAGTACAAATCACCAACAATGAAAGGCCACAAAACTTTCAAATATAGATAAACTCAACTCTCTCCTGAAACAAAGTTGTTGTTTAATTGACCCATTTCAATTATTTTCTTCAATGTTTCAAAATATATGAAGGCATGATGAAGCTATTTTTGATATAAAATTTCATTTTAACTAAATGATTTATTTGATGATATCCACCAAAAAGATGAAGCCCATTTTGGTTCAGCCTGATCATTTTTTAGTTTCCTTCATTAAAACAGGATTTCTGAAAAATTTATTTTTAAACCAATGATTGGATTGCCCATTTCTGACTCTTTCCCCATGAAGACTCTAAATAGTGGCCATGTGACTTGGTTAAGCCATTACATCAGCACCTCATACTTTTCCATGACCTCAAAGCAATAAAACTGTATGCCTTCCTTAGTGTACACTCTTGTACAATTTACGGATTTACATTTAAAAGTTTGGAACCACCCAACAATTACCACGTGTCACGACTGGGTCTCATATTCTTTCCAATTTTGCTACTGAAACTATGGTCTCTTCCTTATGTTTCCCAATTTGTCACCTTTGACAAATCTATTTCTTAGCTTTATAAGTCACACTTCCATTCAACCATACGAAAAGTCTTTGATTAGACCTGGCAATCATTAATCGGACAAAGCCATCATCACCTCTGTTTGGTGGAGTTCAGTATTCTTCTAGCTAGTTCTATTAATTTCACATTTCACTCCTCCAAGGAGAAAAGTCCCTGGTTCTCTAATTTATCCATCTAACTGGAACCCCTCATCCCTGGAACCATTCATTCAGCACCCTCTCCAAATGCATTCACAATTTTTCTAATGTGCAGGAAGCAGAAGTGCACATAACAATCCAATTGAGGCTTTGTAATCAGCGCTTTATAAAGATTCAATAAAACGTCCACTGGTCCAGCCCAGGATCCCAAATGTCTTGTTAACCACTTACTCATGCCCTGCCACCTTCAATAATTCATGCACATAGTTCCCCAGCTTGCTCTGCTCTGTGTCCCATTTAGAATTGTGCCCTTTATTTTACAATGTCTCTTCTCGTTCTTCTTACCAAATTGAAATTTAGTGCAGAGAACGGTGAAACAATACTGTTTGCCACTATTTATTATTGCACCAGTACTATGTCCTCTTGCTGTTGATCACTATCCTGCACACAGGTCAAGTTTTTATTCTTTCAAGCTTTGCGTCACTTTTTTGTAATTCACTTCGGGACATGGGCATTGTTGGCTGGCCAGCATTTACTACTTGCCCCTAATTGTCTTTGAGAAGGTGGTAATGAACTGACTTCTTGAACCACTGCAGTCCATGTGCTATAGGTAGATCCACAATGCCCTTCAGAAGAGGATTCCAGGACTTTCACCTGGTGACAGTCAAGGAGGGGAACTTGCAGGTGGCAGTGTTCCCACGTATCTATTGCCCTTGCTCCATGGAAGTGACTGTAGATTTGGAAGGTTCTGTCGAAGGTTCTTTGGTGAATTTTATAGACAGTACACACAGCAACTAAGAATTGGTGGTGAATGAATGGATGCTTGTGGATGAGGTGCCATCCAAATGGGCTGCTTTGTCCTGGATGATGTCAAGCTTCGAGTGTTTCTGGAGCTGCACTTATCCAGCCAAGTGGGGAGTATTCTATTACACTCTTGACTTGCACCTTGGAGATGGTGGACACACTTTGGGGAGTCAGGAGGTGAGTTACTTACTGCAATACTCAAACTTTGAAATTATGACCCGAATGTCAATTACTTTCTCTTTCCCAATACATGTTACTTGACAAGTTTCAGACTTATTGTCCTAAAATGGGTTTTCTCTTTGGCTGCTTTTGCTCAGATAGCACACCTGTTGTTAAAACTACATCATTCAAATGGTAACTAACACGGTCAGTTGAGTCCCAGTGGGATAACTCTCACCTGATTCAAATGTTTCACTCTAGAATTTTCAGCATAGGTTAACATTTCAGAGTACAGTAATATCAAGGTGGTGATACACTGGAGAAAGGATCAACTTTTTACAGAGACATTAAACTTGCCCTCGCAGCTTAACGTAAACTATCCAGTTATACCATCTCAAAAAGAGCTGTACTATTCTCTCCAATGTTGTGGGCAACATTTGCCCTGCAGCCAACATCACTGAAATAGATTAAGTGATTTATTTAATTGTTATTTATGGAAGCATACTGTGTGCAATTTGGATGGAGTGCTTCCTACATTGCAAAACAGTCATCTCACTTCAAACATACTTCAATACACAAGATATTCTGAGGTTGTGCATGGTACTATATAAAAGAAACACTTCCCTTTCAGCTTCTTTGGATTAACAGACAGTGGAACGCACTAGTGTCATGTTTCTCATTACCAAGCTGTCTGGGAAACAGAAAGGGGAACAGTGAGCATTCCAATATCAACACAATATTTCATGAGATGTGACACCTGATGAACTTTGTCCATCTGTTTATGCCAAGCAAAAGGATGCAATGTATCATGAACTAGACCAAAGATGCCTGAATGCATGTTGGAAATGTTAACAGTTACAATTAAAATGAAATGGAAATGAGAATTTTGGAAGTGAATTTGTTTTATAGAGGTGGATCAGTTTTAAGGGCTCTACATTTATGTCTATCTTGGAAAGAACTATTTTCTCCCTCTGCTAGACATATTACACACATTTGTATACTTTCAACCTAATGAGTAATAGGTACTAATCTGCCCAAAACTATCCAAAATGTGTCATGAGTTGTCATTAACATGTCAGCTTTAAGAGAGGTGACAGGATAGACAAGGTAGGAAATAAAAATTGAACTGTTTTGGGGATGAAGCTGAGGAATGACTGTAGGTGTACAGCAAAGGATATTTTGGATCTGGCTGGATTATAACTGACCCAAAAGGTATTTGATCTTAAAACTGATGCTGAAAATGCATGGTTTTGTTGAAAACTTGTAGAGCCCATGCACACTGAAGGGCATAGAATTACAACTCGTACAAAAAGAAAACTTGAATCAAAATGCAATGGACGCATTATAACCATGGTAGATGAATATGCTGGTTAGATGTGATACTCTATCACCATCCATCTTTATGCCTCTCTGTCTAAGAGACACACTATGGCATCACAACAGAATTAATTGACATTGATAGTTTAATTATTCAACTTTACCCCTGTGATATTCCAGATAGTGAGTGGTCAAGGAGCAAGTCTTAAAACAATAAGTCGAAAACCTGTAACACTCAGCATCACATGACATTACTGTAACAACCCACTATTTAGTTCACTGGCTTCTTCCTTGGTACTTTCTGCTATACAAATCCAAATGCAAAAGAAAATCAGTTGCTACATTTAGATCAGGTTTCTCCAAATTAACTACGCCTTGTGCATTCAGAGCTATGGTAGGAACCCCTGAGGGCAAACCATCCATCAACAGCAGAGAACCATTTCATAACATGACTAAGCAAAGGGAATTATTCTTAATGCTGAAAAATATAAAGAACCAGAGTGAGCACTTGAGCAGTCTCCCAGCAGTCCAAAATTTGTTTGTCACATCCAAACTTTCTGCCTATGACTCAATACTCTACCAGAGGTGGGAATGGCCATTTTCAGGGGTCACTAAACTCTTCACCTGAAAGCTTCCCAGATCAGACTCTAATCAACCAATTATGGAGTTGATCAATGAGCTTTTCAATGAATCCTTAACAGCAAAGCCCCATTCTTCCAGAAGCAACCAGCCAACCAGAAGCCAGCACCTTCTGGTTCCTAGTAATCATGCTGGAAGCCCAGGCATCAAGAGATCCAACAGCAAGAAAGCACCTCAATTTCTTTTCAGTCTCACAGGTGAGGCTGGCCACCCTTAACTGATGCAAATTAAGACCACAGGCCCTAGTTCTCTAGTTGGAGAACCAACTACTTTTCTTGCCTACAGGGAAGGCAAGTATTTGGGCCGGTTGTGATGTTGAGGCCTTTAGCTAACTCTTAATTGGTCCCTTAAGGGTCTTTATTCATGACAGCTCAAGAAGGTCACCAGTTGACCTTCTCACCAGCATTTCATTACTGGGGTGGCAAGAAAGAGGCAAATATCCCTCAAGGCAAAAGTGAGGACTGCAGATGTTGGAAACCAGAGTTTAGATCAGAATGGTGCTGGAAAAGCACAGCAGGTCAAGCAGCATCCGAGGAGCAGGAAAATCGACGTTTCAGGCAAAAGCCCTTCATCAGCCTTTTATCTCTCCACCCTGGAGGCTTTCTACCTCTATTCCTAATGAAAGGCTTTTGCCAGAAACGTTGATTTTCCTGCTCCTCGGATGCTGCCTGACCTGCTATGCTTTTCCAGCACCACTCTGATCTAAACCCCAAATATCTCAAGTCCAACTCACTCAATTTTTACCCTTCTCACCACCTTCTAGGAGGGAATAAATGAAACCTCAGTGTTACAGCCGATATGTCAAAAGTAATGGTAATGTCTATCCAATTTACAAAATGTGAAATAACAAACAGTTGAGAGTAAGAGAGAGACCAAGTGAATTGCATATTTCTGTAGTAATTTTCAACTTCTCAAACGGTGTTTTCTATGGATCGGAAGGGGAACCTGATTGAGGTGACAGAATTAGGAGGAGCATGGACTGGCTGGACAGGAAGCAGCTGTTCCCCCCAGTTGAAGAGTAAATCATTTTAATGTTTAGATTCCCTACAGTCCGGAAATAGGCCCTCCAGCCCAACAAGTTCACACCAACCCTCCAAAGAGTAACCCATCCAGATCCATTTCCCTACCATTTATTTACCCCTTACTAATGCACTGTGGACAATTTACCATGGCCAATTCATCTGAACTACACATTTTTAGATTGTGGGAGGAAACCAGAGCACCCAGAGAATGTGCAAACTCCACACAGACAGACAGTCGCCCTAAGCAGGAATTGAACCTGGGTCCCTGGCGCTATGAGGCAGCATTGCTAACCACTGAGCCACCATGCCGCCCAAGTTATAGAAATCTTACAATATGGAAGCAGGCCATTCAGCTCATCAAGTCCACATCAACCCTCCAAAGACAGACCCACCCAGACCCAACCCACTGTAACCTTGCATTTTCCCATGGCCAATCCACCTAACCTGCACATCTTTGGACTATGTGTGAGAGGAAACCTACACAGACACAAGGAGAATGTGTGGAGTTTACACAGACAGTTGCCCGAGGGTGGAACTGAACCCAGGTCCCTAGCGTTGTGGGGCAGCAGTGTTAACCACTCAGCCACCAAGCCATAGAGGCCTAACTGTAATCATAAATTTTAAAAGGTGAAGAGAAGGAGGTTTACAGGGGATTTGAGGAAAAATGTCTTCATACAGAGGGTGGTGGGAATCTGGAATGCACACTTGGGAGGGCAGTAGAGATCGGAGCCCCACAAAACTTAAAAAAAAAAGGATGAGCACTTGAGATGTCATAGCATTCACGGCTGTGGACCAAGTGCTGGAAAGTGGGGTTAGTGTCAATAAGTCAGCACAGTCTTGATGGGCCAAATGGCCTCTTGTATGACTTGATGTCTCTATGACTCTTAGTGACATTAATTCATCCAAAGAATTTGGGCGGCACGGTGGCACAGTGGTTAGCACTGCTGCCTCGCAGCGCCAGAGACCCGGGTTCAATTCCCGCCTCAGGCGACTGACTGTGTGGAGTTTGCACATTCTCCCCGTGTCTGCATGGGTTTCCTCCGGGTGCTCCGGTTTCCTCCCACAGTCCAAAGATGTGCAGGTCAGGTGAATTGGCCATGTTAAAATTGTCCGTAGTGTTAGGTAAGGGTTAAATGTAGGGGTATGGGTGGTTTGCGCTTCGGCGGGTCAGTGTGGACTTGTTGGGCCGAAGGGCCTGTTTCCACACTGTAAAGTAATCTAATCTAATCTAATCTAATCACAATGGAATGGATATAGAGAGTCTGAAACTTTGCCCTAGTGAGTCAGGACCTCTAAAAACGGGCATGCATGAGCAAAGTAAGATTCTTAACATATCTTGAGAAGGAGTATAATATTAATCATCATGACAGTTTGTTCTTTTAGATTTTGCTTATCAGCAATTCATATAGATTTTGATATTTTGATTTTATACGCTGGATATTGAGACTTACATAGGGGCTCATAATGTGCTCAGGCAGACTTTATAAATTCATCTCTCATCTAATAAACAGGCAATATTTTTAAATAGATATTTAATTTTAATATGCAAATAATCCAGCAACAAATACCACAACTGGCCAACTGTTTCAGGCAGCAGCTCCTGTGAATAAGTGATCCGTGCAGCCTCTGTATACAACCAGTCTAAGAATATCTTTTATCAAATAGAACATACACCTGTCGCTGTACAAAGCTGTCAAACAACCACACCCATTCTTAATAGGGACAGCCCTTACCAGGACCTGTACTTGCAAGTGGCTGTGAAGCAGCTCTCCTATAGGTTCCTATTCAAAGACAGAGAGAGGCTTGGCAGCAAATCAACTTGTTTTCCATTTCATCATCTAGCTGCTGTTTGTCTGTTGCCTGTAGATTAATCAGCATGAACCATCTGAGAAAATGGAAAGAGACCCGCCCACTGCTAGCTGCCTTACTTATATTACCAAGCTGTGTGCCAGTGTTTAAGGATGAATAGAATCTTCAAATATTCAAAGTCTACATCCAAGGAAAGCAGAGAAAGGGCAGTGCTGCAGTTATCTTAACACATGATTGACAATTTAAGAGATTATGTCTTGATTTGCCATCTGAATCATGGTTGAGAGAACCGCATGTGATAGCAGGCCATGTATAGTTCATATTTCAATTACAAACTCCTGGAAGTTAATCTGAAACATTCCCTTGCATACTGACAGTAGGGAAACTGTCTCTGAAATTAAATGGAACCTTAACTGTGTTTGGTTTTAGTTGCACTTTCTTTAGGCAATGAAGTGAAATAAATTCAACACTCTACCCACACCATCTCACTGGAGTCAACTTACCCCACCAGAGAGCAACTATCTCTTCAGATCAGCCAATGATCTGCTTGGTCCAACATGCTCAGCAATATACTAGTCTGTGCCTTTAGTAACTGAATAGTCAGTAGTCATTGCTTTTATAAGTATGTGATCTCCACAGCAGCACAGCAACATCAATCAGAAAATGCAACAGGCAATTTACACGCAGCAAGGTCACACAAACTCCAGTGTAAATGTGAACAGACCATCGGTTTTAGTAACATTGCTCGAGGGATAAACGCTGTCATGGACAATGGAGAGAAGTTCCTATTGTTTTCCAAAAGAGTGCTGGATATTGGACTTACATAGGGGCTCATAATGTGCTCAGGCAGACTTTATGAATTCATCTCTCATATAATAAAAAGGCAATACTCTTAAATGGATATTTAATTTTAATATGCAAATAATCCAGCAACAAATACCACAACTGGCCAACTGTTTCAGGCAGCAGCTCCTCTTCAAAGAGAGCATTTATATCTAGCTCAGGTGGCTGAGAGTTGCCTCAGTCTAAGAAAGCTTTGAGAAGGAGGAAGAAGCAATGTAGATTAGGATGAACAAATTTTCCTTAACAATGCATTGCTGATGATAGAAGTATCTCAGATATATAGATTTGCAGTTTTTGGAGCATACGGTGTACCATCCACTGTTGGTGCGGGTGTGACAGCATATCACAGAATGGTTATTTTAAATCAACCTGCTCAGCCATTTAACTACACACCTTTAGATCAGGTGTGACTTGAAGCCAACTCTCCTGATCCAGAGGTGGGGATATTACTACTGCAAGACAGAGTCCTCACATCGAGTGAATCTAAATGTCTAATACCTGCAACAAACTTATTATGTGGAAATTCAGAAAAACAATTCCCCAAATAAAATAGTGCTATATTTTGCAACATATTTATTGTGTTCATCACTATCACAGTAGTCTGATCAGTAAATTAATACTATTCACAAATCCACAATGAAGAATTTGGGGGCTCAGTGTATCACTTTCTTCGGGGACTATTCCAAATCCCAAGTCTTGTGGTCAATGAGTAAAATTTTGACATTCATTAAAATATTATTTTGTTTTAATTTGATTTATATTTTGTCATTTAATAAATGAATATAATGTTAAGTTTATTTAATTGAAAGCAAATGATTTTTCCCACTCACTAAGCCTGGGGCACTAGGAAACTCAAATTTATGCCATTTCAGGCTTGGAATTCTTGGCAGGTTTGCAGTCATATTCCCAAAGCTATGTCATTGCCACTATCAAAGGATCAGAACAACAGATTTTCAGAGGAAAAAACCTCCAACTCCCTGTATTGAACTTCTAATTGAAAGCTGACAATTAAAAATTCACTGAACAGAAAGTATTCACTTAACTGGAACAAAATATTACCATAGTCTGTGTTTAGGAAGGCCTTTGACCAGGTCAGTTAGAGTTCTGCTGTTACAGTGTCATTTTTCCAAACAATGAGAACATAATCAAGCTTTAGTAAGTGATCTTGGCTACCATGCTATTCAATGCAGACCCAATACACGTTTTGCAATCTATCCAACATGAACAGAATGTCATTATTTGCAGACTTTACATACAAAGAGGCCTGTAAAGGCATACATCATACGATTAACTTCTATTTGAAGTCCCACAGTGTGGTGCAGGTTATTTATGGAAATCATTCATTTGCATGCTGGTATCAATACGCTGGGGGGGGGAACAAATGTGGCATCACAATTCTACTTACAGATTACTTTCTCATATGAAGGAAAAGAGTATCTTCCTAAAGAAGATACTCTTAATGCTGCTGCGCCCCAATACAAACTTGCACAGTCAGACCCAACAAGTGCAAACACTGGGGTCTCCACAATGGCATTGGAGACTTACATTCTTCTGGGTCATTAGGGACATGCAAACAGAAGTAGACTATTCAGCCCCTCTCACCATTCAGAAAGATCATGGCTGATCTGTGGCCTAACTCCAAATGCCTGCCTTTGGCCCAAATCCCTTAACGCCTTTGCTTTACAAAAATCGATCTATCGTAGATTTTAAATGATCAACTGTTCCAGCATCCATTGCTGTTTGTGGAAGGAATTGAAGCCATGCAGCTATCATCATTCTGCACAGCAAACCAGCTATCCTGCTTATGAACTAACTGACCCCCTTATCTCTTGATATGACTCTAGAGGTCTGGCCTGTTTTGTAGCTATCCAAGATTCTGAGAAGATTCAAATGTGGCAGCACGTCAGGTATCATAAAACTGCACCATTACACATCACACACAGCACAATCGATAGAACAGGTTTCTTCCCAAGTGTTTCTGTTCTCAAACTGAGGATTTTCATACTAAACTGGCAGAACAGTCCATACTACCCCATGTCTCATAATAAGATAAAAGATAGTTGACCACATGCCCAGCCTATGGGGGTCACAACTTTCTGAATCAGCTTATTATTCCTAGTGGAATGGAAATAGAGTGGAATTAAAACACACATAAAAGGATGGAGATTAGATTTATACCACATACCTGCATCTAGAAAATGTCATTGTTTGCTCATTTGAGTCTTTTGCGAGAGGACTTTATCCAATTTTCTCCTTTACCCTGTGCCAAAGATACAAATCTTAGGGGGACACAGCTCAGCTGTGTCTGGCAATCCTGAGTGTCTCTGCATGGTCATTCTCCACATTTAAGATATTCAACTGCGGACAGGGTGAGAGGCAAGCCTGTGTTTACATGAAGGTGGCACAGATGCTTTACAATTTTTAATATGTTCCTTTAATTATGTGCAGTAGTAAGTGAATAAGGCATGAAGTTAAGATCATAAGAAATTGGAACAGAGTAGGCCTTCGACCCCTCGAGCCTGTTCTGCTATTCAATGTGGTCTTGGCTGACCCAGCATTCCTCATGGTCATTTTCCTGACCTTCTTCATAACCTTTGATTCCATGCTGAGATGGACTAGGAATGCCAAAAGTGTGACAATAAAAATATCCCTGAACATGGGCTGAGGGGGCAACTTGTGAGAAAGTAGCAGTGACTCAAAATGCATTGACCAGGAAGGTCCGAGTCTTATTCTGCGTTGAGATGGTTGATCCAAGCTGAGACAGGGACAGGAATGCTAAAGAAATTGAACTGTATTTCACTTTACATAATGTCAATGGGGAGGATGATAGCATAATGGTTACTAGTTCAGCAACCACTGACACCTGGAGTAAATCTCTGCAGATATAATTTCAAATCCCACCATTGCAGATGAGCAGATGTAAATATAATCAATAAAAAAAACTGGAATAAAATGCTGGTTCCATGAATATTAATCATAAGTCTAAATCATTTAGTTGTAAAAACCCACATGGTTCACTAATGTGTTTCATGGAGGCAACTTGGTCTGGCCTACATATGATTCCAGACCCACAGCAGATTAAAATATCACGGAATCACAGAGCTGTACAGCATAGAAACTGACCCTTCGGTCCAATTTGTCCATGCCAACCAGACATCCTAACATAACCTAGTCCCATTTGCCAGCATTTGGCCCATATCCCTCTAAACAATTCCTATTCATGTACCCATCCAGATGTCTTTTAAATGTTGCAATTGTACCAGTCTCCACCACTTCCTCTAGCAGCCCAACCCATACACACACACTACCCTCTGCATGAAAAAGTTGCTCCTTAGGTCCCTTTTAAATCTTTCCCCTCTCACCTTAAACATATACCCTCTAGTTTTGGACTCCCTCATGACAGGGAAAACACATTGGCTAGTCACTCTATCCATGCCCCTCATGATTTTATAAACCTTTACAAGGTCACTCCTTAGCCTCTGATGCTCCAGGGAAAATAGACCCAACCTCTTCAGCCTCTCGCTACAGCTCAAATCCTCCAACCCTGCCAACATCCTTGTAAATCCAGTGAATTACATCAATCTGCTACAAAAAAAAACAAAGCACTATGAATGTACTTGTACCACATGGACTGCAGTGATTCAAAAAGGGGGCTTAATGCTATCACAAAGCCTCATGATGGCTCAGTCATTAGCACTACATTTCTTACAGCGCCAGGGATCCAGGTTCAATTCCACCCTTCGGCAACTGTGTGGAATTTGTACGTTCTCCCCATGTCTTCGTGGGCTTCCTCTGGGTGCCCCAGTTTCTTCCCACACTCCAAAGATGTGTAGGTTAGTGAACAGCTCAGGCTAAATTGCTCACAGTGTCCAGGGATGTGCAGGTTAAGGTGGGTTAGCCATGGGGCATGCAAGGTTTGGATAGTGAGTGAGTCTGGGTGAAATGTGCTTCGGTGGGTCAGCATGTGCTCGACGGGCCAAATGGCCTGCTTCCACACTTTCGGTATTCTATGATTCTTCAGGACCCTCCACAGGGGAAATAAATGCTGGCCTTGCCAGTGACACTCACATCCTGACAACAAATTTTAAAAATTGAAACATTACCTAATATAAATTTTCCAAATGTTATGAATAAAGTTTATGCTGAGAAATATGTTGACAACTACTTTTTGGTCTACAATCCAGTAACAGCTACAGGAGTGGAAATGAGTGAATACTTAGCTGAAGATAAAGGTACTCCCAGCTGAGTTCCCCTCCTCTGTTACTGTCATACCTTAGACATGAGCATAGCCACTCGAGAGAATGGCTGCTCTCCACAGAACCACTCAAGGAAGGATGTCAACTTAATTAACAAAGCAGCGAAACAAAATCTGAAGGAAGCAAGAGTGTTTTGGTTTGCTTTTTGTGCAATGGTATACTGCCCTATTCCTGTAAATGTTTTCTCTGTAAATTATGCACCCATAATTGGCTATATGTTCGCAATTACTGATAGGGAACACTTTATTACATTGCCAAAGGGCCAGTTCCATCTATGAGGCTGCAGCTGCCAGCAAATTGTGAGACTGCTAGAGGAAAAATTGCCAAGCCCAAAACGGTCCCCCACAAGATGTAAAACCACCATTACATCAGAAGCCAAGGGCTAAATGATCAGAAGTTGGAACAGTGAGTCTTTTTTTTCTCACACACAGCCCAAACACTGCTGTGGAAACTGAACCAATCCAGGAACATGCTTATTTGGATACCAGACTGTACAATAAATTTAGCAACTGATCAGGTACACTTTGTTTCATACAAGGTTTAACTCTGTTGTGATGGCAACAACAGCCAAAACACATTACAAGGTGGAGCGACAACAGCACAAAATGCTTCGCCGTACTGTGGAACTTAGTTGGAGATCAAATCACAATAGACACATTAACAACAGACACTGAACTCAATTATTTAGAATCTTGGAAAAATGACAAAGTCCATTCCACCTGATGAGCTCATGGGTCTGTGAAACTTAGCATTACTGAGCACTACATGACATCAAACAAGAATTTTAAGGTGTTATCATTTTTTTTGTTCATTGTCATGGTAAAATACAGTTAACAAATTTACATGTTACAATAATAAAAAAAGAAAGCAAGACTTTGGGAATAACGTGGACTGTTTTTCTCCTGTATTTTCCCTGGGAATAACGTGGACTGTTTTTCTCCTGTATTTTCCCTGAACCAATTGCTTCAATTCCTTGTTAGGCTACAATATATCAAGTCAAGATTAGAGTGGTGCTGGAAAAGCACAGCAGGTCAGGCAGCATCCAAGGAGCATGGGCGCTGCTGTGCTTTTCCAGCACCACTCTAATCTTGACTTTGATCTCCAGCATCTGCACTCCTCACTTTCGCCTACACTATCTCAAGTGGCAATCTCTCTTCAGTAACTGGTGGGATACCTGCAAGAGGGCCCAACTACTTGGGCTCAAGCTATTCATAAGAGAAAGTGACAATTTGGAGGTGGGGCCCATATGAAATATTTCTAAATTCACAGATGATATAAAAGCCAGGCCAGAAACCATGTGTTGTGAGGAAGTCTTCAGTGGTTTTAGGAGGACATGGACAGGCTTAATGAATGGCCAAGAACATGGCAGAGAGAATATAATGAGGAAAAAGTGAGGTTATCTGCTTGGTAGGAAGAATAAATGTACAGAGTATTTCAAATGGTAAGAGTTGGAAAGTGTAAATGGACAAAGGAACCTGGATGACCAAGTCAGTAAATCACTGAAGACTAACAGAGGTGCAGTAAGCTACTTGGATGGCTGAAGGAATTTTAACCTTTATTGCAAGAGGATTCAATTCCAGGAGTAGTGATGTCATGCTTCAGCTGGACAGAAGCTTGGAGTACTGTTTAGGAAAGCTATTATTGCCACTAAGGGAGTACAATGAAGATTCACCAGACTTGTATAGTCAGGATGGCAGGATTGTCCTATTAAAGAGGTTGAGAATACTATTTCTGTACTCTCTGGAGTTTCAAAGCATGAATGTTGATCTCCTGGAAATTTACAAAATAATTAAAGGGATAGACAGGGTAGATGCAGGCAAAAATGTGGAACCTGGTTAGGGATTCTGGAACCAGAGGGTACAATTTAAAAATAAGAGGCATGCCATTTAGGATTGAGATGAGGAGAAAGTGTTTTTTCAGAAGGATGTGAATCTTTGGAAATCTCTACCCAGAGTGTTGTGGAAGCTCAGACTCGGAGTATATTTAAAGCAGAGGTTGATAAGATTTCTGATTACCCATAGCATAAATGGTTATGGGATGTTGTGGGTAAAAGGCATTGAAATATTGATTGTATTAAATGGCCAAGCAGGATCGATGGGCTGGGTGGCTTATTCCTGTTCCTAGGTTCCAGTTTCCCATCCAGGTGTAATGGTGGTGGCATATCAGCAAACAATGTAACCATGTATATTGCTGTACCTCCAGCCAGGGTCAATGGACAATGAGTAAAAAGTGAACCCTGAATGAATATTCCATAAATAACGGGTGATGCAAGTAACTACTATTTCCAGGAATAATGGTTTCAGAGGAACAGTCTCAAACTTTCTGGATCTGTAATTGCCCTGACTTTCCAGGCAAAATCACAACTATGTGGAAAGCCCTGACTTGTTGTTTCTTGAGTGTTCTGAAGAAGGGTCACTGGACCTGAATCATTAACTCTGCTTTCTCTTTACAGACTACCAGACTGCTAAGTTTGTCCAGAAATTTCTGTTTTTGTTTCTGCTGTTTCTTGTACTGCCTTGAAAAGACCATGACGTAATCAATGTTTCTAGTAATGCAGAAGGTTCTCACATTCATCTTGAGTTTGTTTCCTTGCAATGATAGGTAGGAAAACAAGTTGGAAAGAGGACATGGAGTCTGCAAAAGGGATATAGATATGTTGAGTGTGCAAAATTTTGCAACATAAGGTTGTGTACTTTGGCAGTATTACCAGAAAGCCAAATATTACTTAAATGGAAAAAAAACTGCAAAACATTGTATTGCAGAGGTATCTGGATATTCTATTATGTGATTCACAGGAAGTCAGCATTCAGGTACAGCAAGTAATTATGAAGGGAAATGAATGTTGGCCTTTATTGCAAGGGCAATAGAGTATTAAAGTAGGGAAGTGTTGTTACAGCTGTACAGTTCTGATCTTAACTATGAGATCACATGGCACAAATGGTGGCCATTTGGTGCATTGTAAGCCCCATGTCTCTGTTCTTTCCAATATCCCAGTAATGGTTTCTTTCAAATGTGTAGGTCAAATCCCATGTGAAAATTACCACTGAATGTGCTTCTACTACCCTGTCATGCAGTACCATCTAAGGTCATGACAAATCATTGCACTTAAAATAAGTTATCCTGCATTTGAGATAATTAACAAAAGAAGCATGCCCTTTGGTTACCAACCTCCTGCCTGTGGGAATATGCTCTTTATTATTTATTCAAAACCCAGAACCTTTTCCGCTTTAAGAACAATTCCAATATCATTAATCTCTCCACATGACTGACATCCCTCACCCTTGGTATTTTTTACTTTAGGAACTCTCCTTTGCACCATTGCCAGGGTCCGGATATCCTTCCTAAAAGCATGGTGTTCAGAATCACAGACAATACTTTTGCTGGCGTCCAACTGAAAACAGTTCTAAAGACTTAAATTAACTTTCATGCTTTTGTAAAACTGATATTTATAAAGCCACAGATCCTGGGTCTTTTTTTTTTTAAATTATAGCTTTTCCTGCCACCTTCATATATTTGTATTTGGAATATGATCTGTCAGTGATTTTGGTGTTAAAAGCTGGTATCCTTACCTGTTGCTTGAATTTGCTCTAATTCTTTTAGAGGGAATATGGCACGGCTGCAGAAGAGACTTTTTATGCAATGAAGAATGATGTCCTTCACCAGCACAGCAAGTATGGATTAATTTACTGATTAAAAGGGATAAATTATGAGGGTATGTTGTATAGAGTAGGCTCATATTCCACTGAATATAGAAAATTAGTGATAATCTAATTGAGATTTTAAAACGATGAATGCATTTGCTGGATGGAGAGTACTCAACTACTTCCCTTCACGGAGATAAGGGGCCATAGCATTAAAAATCATTAGGCTGTACTGGGGTTCACCTCTCACAAAATGTAGTGAGAATCTGTAACTTTCTCCCCCAAAATAAGATCAATTTAAATTAGCAAAACTGAAATTGATATTAAGCAAAGATATTAAGTGTTACGGATCCTGAGAGAGAGTAAATGGAATTAGGTCATAGATCAACATAATCTAAATGAATAGTGAAACAGGGTCTAAAGGACTGAGTGACAATGACAGCTTCACAATATTAACAACATCCAAACCCAACAACGATGTGCATTTACATAGCACCATTAAATAGTGAAACACCCCAAAATGTTTCACAGGAATGTTATAAAATAAAAATTCCTGGACTTCTCTAAAGTGCAAAATTCTGATGGCAATTTGCTATAATTATCCGGAATAAAGCATTTACATTTACAGTTGCAAAAAGGAGATATTATTTTTCTTCAATAGATTGCTAACAGTTAAGCTAACAGACATCTGAGAAAAAAAAGCCTTTTATTCTTTGCACTGATGTTTGAATGACGAAGTTGTTTTTACTTTTCCTGAACCAACAATTGGTTCTTAGAAAGATTATCATGGACAAGAATAGCATATTGAAAGTAACCTTTGATTGAGATCTAATTGGCAATTTAACAAGTAGTTTTCAAGCAAACTGATACAAATGTTAAATAAAAACCAAAGAACTGTGGATGTTGTAAATCAGAAACAAAAACAGTTCTGAGGAAGGGTCACTTGAACCTGAAATGTGAACTCTGTTTTCTCTCCACAAATGCTGCCAGACCTGCTGAGTTTTTCCAGGAATTTCTGTTTTTGTTTCTGATAACTGTTTTTGGGTTCTTGCTAGTACATTGGTCCAGACTACAGGATTACCTCACTTATAGCAGCAGAAATCAGGTCAATCATAGGCATCAATATACAGTTTGCACTTCACAAATATTTTGCTGGCAATTTAATGAGCGCGGATGTTAATCCTGCTCTGAATAATAGGAATTATATTAAGCACCACATCAAAATTTCACAGCCTGATTAACTGCTTATACTGTTTGTCTCACTTTGAAAGACTATTATTTCAGATGTCAGACCTCAAGTATTTAGTATTTTGTGTAATCAAGTCTGAAATTCCTAAAAATGAAACTAAACCACAATCAGATTTTGCAAATTATAACCATCATCCACCCATCATCCACTTCTATAGGTTCCATTAAAAGGTTCAGGCAATACTGCAATAAAATGTACAAACTGCAGGCAGTTTAAAACGGGGTTTCAAAATCAAATACCTCTGCTGTAGCACAATAACAATTGAAGAGTCTAGGTTCTGCACATCTGCATGCTCAAGTCATTGGTAAACAGCATGATAGTGTAAACAATAGATACGTGGAATTGACTCCAGATGTTTACCAGGCAAAGAAAACAAGCACCTTCTCAAAACCAGAAACACAAAACCCAACAAACGCAGTTCTTCCATATTGTCAGAGCTCTGGAGACAAGCATCCTGATGCCGTGTCACCAAGATTAGTGGTAATGATCCTACCATCAGTGTCAATAAATTACTAAAACCAACAAACAAACAGTGAATGCTAGTTTTAAGTAACTGGAAATATGCCAAAGCAGCAGTAGGGCCAGTGCAGCTTTGGGTACAGCCCATAGTGTAAACAAAGAGTGAATTGAAAACAGGGAATTTTGGGAATACACCAGAAGTCAATCAGCACTTATAAAGACAGACTTTTAAGTGCTCTGAGTATTTGCCCTTCCAATTAAGAAATAATTGGGATCAGCAAATGCTTTACATTCCATTCAGGAGTTTTGCAATGTATATGGGGCACAGTGTTACAAAAAATATCCGTGAAAACTGCGTTGAGAGATATGCCAAATGTGAATACCAAATTTAAATTTGGAAAGTAAATACAAAGCTTGATTGATTTTTCCCATCTTTACCTGCCTGGCTTATCCAGAGCACGATTCATCACCTTCCTTCCCCAACTAGAACCGAACAGATATATAAATGACTCCTCTCCCTGACTCATGCACACACACGTCAATCAGAATCAACACCATTCCATCAGTGTTTGGTGTCCCGATGCTGTTTAAACAGCAAATACTCTGATTAACTGACCTCACAAAGCTTTCGATAGTTTTGACTGTTCACTTCGATAACTGCATCTGAACTTTGCCTTCGCTGATGAGCATTAATCTCTATCACAGTGCCCAGAACTGCGACTGACTACAATGGCAATTTCAAAACTCCTGCAAGTTTCCAACTCTGGTGCCATTAGTCCTCTGATCTCCCAAAATGCTACTAACGTAAAGCTAATCTCAGCCCCATTACTGTAATAAAATCTAGACTGAGATTTCAAAGTCACCATTATTTTAATTCCAACACAATCACTCGGTTAACATCCCGCAATGTTCCGATTCGTGTCATGCCACAATCCTGGGATTTTTGTTTGTTCCGTCTCTGTATTTATTGTAAAACTTTTACTTTATAACTAACCAAGCGTCGGTGATTTTACAGCAGCCCGCACCATCACGGAAATGTAACCCGTCTCTACCTGCATGGTTCAATCTAGACTGACGCCAATCACCATCGATCCGGAGAACAAAGAACGGGAGCACCAATCTTAACAGAATCAATAAGAAGCAGAACCCGAATGGGAAACCGGAGCCCCCCCAAATGCCAACGATTTCTAACGCATGGTTTAACTGCAAATTTGGCCGCGCCTGAAATTTACCTGTCGAACCTTTCGAGCGAGTGGGAGGGAATCACTGAAGTCGAACGAGTCCTTTTCTGATTGAACAGGAACAAAGTCCGCTCTTTCAAGAGCAAATGCTTCAAAACACAGATCTCTCCCTCTCCCAGCCAAAATCAAAGGCACATTCAACACTGCATTGTATTGCCAGTCGTCACAATAGAAAGTACACTCTCTAACTACAACCTCACTATTCACCTAATCCTTTTACCAAGGGGGAAATAAAGGGAAGGAACTGACGTTGAGTAGGCGGGCTGCGTCAGCATGGAGACCTGTACGTCAGACAGCCACATGAAGAAGGTTCTGGCTCAGTGACTTGTGAGGAGTGCCCTTGGGTTCCATAATTCAGCTGTGAAATATGAAGCTCCTTAGTCTAGGGTATAACTTACTGCAAAATACAACTATCCACTTATTGAAAGTTACTTAGGTTTGCAACAGGGATTGTCACATTAAAATCCAACTAAAAACCAATGGACACAGGGTGTACCTGAAATTATGTACCTACTCAATCAATATTCATCGGAAATGTTATCAACCCGCTCGCCCACAACTTGGAACACAGAACAAAATAGTATTACCTCAAACAGAATCCCTGAAGATGAATTTTCTGGGCTGAACTGAACCACTGATTAAAAAGCACAAAGTGAACTTTATTTTCCCAAAATTAATGAGATCCAAAGCCTGTTTGAAGCTCAGTTTTGAGAGGACTGACCATCTAAACCTGGAGCAGGATTTAAGATATTCGAGTTTGTAAAAATGCCTGTCAGCAATTTTGGTGCACACAAGTTAACAGCTTGGTATAGCAGCAGACAGAATCATGGACTATTGCAAAACATGAAGTTTCTCCACCATTGAATCTGAACTGGCTCTTTCTAAGAGAAATCTAGTCAGACCAACTTACTTGTGCATAGTCCTGCTACTCTTTATCCCAAAGTATTTTTGCAATTTCCATAAGATATAGGAGCAGAATTAGACCATTCAGCCCATCAGGCCTGCTCCACTATTTGACCGTGGCTGACATGTTTCTCAACTGCATTCTCCTGCTTCTTCCCATAACCCTTGGTCTCGTACTAATCAAGAACCTTTCTATCTCTGTCTTAAAGACACTCAATGGCTTGGCCTCCTCAGGCTTCTGCAGCAATGAGTTTCACAGATTCACCATCCTCTGTCTGAAGAAATTCCTCCTCATCTCAATTCAAAAGGGTCCTCACTTCACTCTGACGCTGTGCTCTTTTCCTAGTCTCTCCTACTAGTGAATACATCTTCTCCATGTCCACTCTATCCAGGCCTTTCAGTGTTGTATAAGTTTCATCAGATTCCCCCCTCATCCTTCTAAACTCCAACAAGTATAGACCTAGAGTTCTCAACCGTTCCCCATATCACAAGCCCTTCATTGTCAGGATCATTCTTGTGAGCCTCCTCTGGCTCCCTTCCTCGGCCAGCACATTCTTCCTTAGATATGGGCACAAAACCAATTGTATAACTGCTTCTAAAACTGTTGTCGCTCCCTTCAACTTACGCCCTGAAGCTTAGGTATCATCTACATTTTCCAGCATCATTCTCTGACAGATTGTTACCCACTCACTCAACCTATCAAATCCATCTGCAACTTCCCCTTACATCTTCTTCACAACATACTTTCCTGCAGTGCAATAAGACCAAAAGAAGTAAGAAGGTGATCTGAAAGTCTTCGCCTCCAGTTTCATTTGTATTTATTATCTACGAATTTAGCTACTATGCCTTTGCTCACCTCATCTAATTCACCGAAGTAAAATGTCAAATGTTGAGGCCCCAATACAGACTCCACTCATGGGTCTCTCCATTTTCTGTGAGTCAACCAATCCTCTATCCATGTTAACATGTTACTCTCAATGCCACCTTTAATGTGACATTCTATAAAAGCTTTCCATAAATCCAAGTGCAGTAAGTCTACATGCTTCCTGCTATTCACATAGTCCATTAATCCTTCAAAGAACTCCAATAGTTTTAGATTTAGAATTTATTTCACATGTACTCAAGTACAGAAGGAGTTCAGTGAAAAGTGGTTAAACATAATTTCCATTCGATTAACCATACAGAGGGACCTACGGATCCAGGTACACAATTCTCTGAAGTTTGCATCACATACAGACAGGAGACCTTATAGAAGTTTATAAAATAATGAGGAGTGTAGATAGGATTAATGGTAGTGTCTTTTCCCTGGCATTGAAGATTTCAAGAGAGGGGAGAGATTTTAATAAGGCATGAGGGGCAAATTGTTTGCAACATTTAAAAGACATTTGGATAAATATATGAATAGGAAAGGTTTGGAGGGATATGGACCAGGAGCAGACAGGTAGGAGTAGTTTGGGATTATTTTTTCAACATGGACTGATTGGACCTAAGGGTCTGTTCTGTATGACTCTACGACTCTATGATTATTTCAAACTATGTTGAATGCTTCCCATACAAGGGAATTCTGTAGAAGGACACATTTTATGTCTACAATTTATATCTGGAATTTATTTCCATTCTCATATTCACTGGATTCAAGAAAAAACATCTTTCCACCTGAATATAATTTTATTATGCATGAATGTCTGATTGCACTCACCATGGACTGCACTAAAATATCACTGCTTATCCTTCTGACAAAATCAAACACTTGCCTCTTCTTTGCAACAGTCTGCAAATACACACCCTAGAGCAGGCAGTATTGGGAATGGAGTTCGATGAACCCACTATCCAACAGGCTTGTTTACATTCTCACTAAGTAGTTGAGTCCAAGAATGCAAACACCCCTTATGTCTGATTCTATCCCCCTTATTACCTGCTGTTCCTAGAACAACTCACTATTTAAGGATATCTGCTGAAAGACCAACATCCTTTCTGCTCATCACATTCCTGCTCACTATGCTACTCCTGTGGAGGCAACCATTCCCCCAACTCCCCCTCCCCCTCCACCCCGACATATAATTGACTGGAGTGAGGATTAGCCTCCACTCAGTTTCTAACATAATCATCTGCGGTGTGTTTATTGCACATGTTACTGGTGTTAGACTGACACCTTGGTGCGACATACAACAAGACATTCCCTCCTGACAAGCATACAAGCAACCTGGCTGTCTGCCAAAGGGTACATCACTGTGGGATTACTGATAATGCATTTCTGGTTATCCAGGGCCAAAAGCAAGGCAAGACAAGATATGAATGCTGTGAGAACGTGGGTGAGCACTAAGTGAGTAATTGCTAAGAGAGCAAGCAAACAGCCCTAAAATGCAGCCTGGTCCAATCTGTGAGCTGGGTGTTCGCTTCTGCATGTAAACTGTCCCTGTGGCAGCTTTTCAATGTGGATGGTGTGCCTGCATTGCAAGTCTGTGCTTCCTAAACACCCTGTAAGCAAATCCGAGAGGTGCTGTGATGGCCATAATGGGTTGGCATGTGTTGGATGCCAGTGTCAATGAGGGATTCATGCAACTTGTGCCCATGGATCGTGGCCTGAATTGAGCCAGGTACCTGCTCTGACCTCCATGTTGAGAATTCTCAACATCTAGCTTATTTGGCACATTTTGTGATCTTGAATGCTGATTATTAATGAGTGAAGTTGTGATATTAACAAGGTGTTTAACAAACAATATTTCCTTTCAATTGGCAACCCATTGCTACCTGGGACAAACCCACCTCACTGTAACACAAAACCATAAAAGATGCAGCAAGCTGCTCCTGATATCGAGATAAGTCTTGTTTTTCTTCTCATCTTTGTCTACCACGAACCTCCCCAGAGCTCAAGTCACTCAGACCTCTGTAAGGTTCCATAATAAGAGTGGACATGACCTCTGGGTAAAATGTTTATTCATCTTCTGATGCCCCCTGTAGAAATCTAACTTCTTACCGTGTCAAAGGGTAAATTTTGCTGAGAGCTGGTCATTTAGTATTACTAACCATTTCAATAGATAACGACTTTCACTGATTGCTTATATTTTAAAGCAACTCAAGCCACAGGTAAGTGACTCAGTGTTATTGACTCAGTGTTCTTGTTTTTGGAGAAAGTGTACAGTCATGGCAGCGCAGGCGGTGGAATGTTCCTCCTGCAGGATGTTTGAGGTAGGGGTGACCACCGATACTCCTGCCGACTTCGTCTGCAGGAAATGCAGTCAGATCCTGATCCTCACCGAACGAGTTAGGGAACTGGAACTGGAGTTGGATGAACTGAGGATTATTCGAGAGGCTGAGAGGGTGATTGATAGAAGCTACAGGGACATAGTTACGCCGGAGAACAGAGGTAGCTGGGTAACAGTTAGAGGTGGGAAGGGGAAGAAGCAGGCAGTGCAGGGTTCCCCTGTGGTCGTTCCCCTAAAAAATAAGTATACAGCTTTGGAAACTGTTGGGGGGGACAGCGTTGCAGGTGTAAGCTGCAGTGAAGGGGTCTGTGGCTCTGAGACTCAGAAGGGAAAGGGGGAGAGGAGGAGAGCGCTAGTTATAGGGGACTCTCTAGTTAGAGGGACGGACAGGCGGTTCTGTGGACATGGGCGAGACTCACGGATGGTTTGTTGCCTCCCGGGTGCTAGGGTCCGAGACGTCTCAGACCGTGTCTTCAGAATCCTTAAGGGGGAGGGTGTGCAGCCAGAAGTCGTGGTACACATTGGCACCAACGACATAGGTAGGAAGAGGGGTGGGGAGGTCATTCAAGAGCTCAAGGAGTTAGGCTGGAAGCTAAAAGCTAGGACAGACAGAGTCGTCATCTCTGGGTTGTTGCCGGTGCCACGTGACAGTGAGGCAAAGAATAGGGAGAGAGTGCAGTTGAACACGTGGCTGCAAGGATGGTGTAGGAGGGAGGGCTTCAGGTATTTGGACAATTGGACTGCATTCTGGGGAAGGTGGGACCTGTACAAACAGGACGGGTTGCACCTGAACCAGAAGGGCACCAATATCCTGGGGGGTAGGTTTGCTAGCACTCTTTGGGGGGGTTTAAACTAATTTGGCAGGGGGATGGGATCCGGACTTGTAGTCCAGCAAGTAAGCTGGATGCCCAAGACTGTAGGGAGGCTGTGGAGAAGGTAGCACTGACAGGGACTACTTGCGGACACAGAGATGGGCTCAAGTGCATATACTTCAACGCAAGGAGTATCAGAAATAAGGTGGGTGAACTTAAGGCGTGGATCGGTACCTGGGACTACGATGTTGTGGCCATCACGGAAATATGGATCGATGAGGGACAGGAATGGCTGTTGGAGGTTCCTGGTTACAGGTGTTTCAGTAAGATTAGGGAGGGTGGGAAAAAAGGAGGGGGGGTGGCATTGCTAATTAGAAATGGTATAACGGCTGCAGAAAGGAAGTTTGAGGGGGATCTGCCTCTGGAGGTAGTATGGGCTGAAGTCAGAAATAGGAAAGGTGCAGTCACCTTGTTGGGTGTTTACTATAGGCCCCCCAATAGCAGCAGAGATGTGGAGAAACAGATTGGGAAACAGATTTTGGAAAGGTGCAGAAGCCACAGGGTCGTAGTCATGGGCGACTTCAACTTCCCAAATATTGACTGGAAGCTCTTTAGATCAAGTAGATTGGATGGGGCGGTGTTTGTGCAGTGTGTCCAGGAAGCTTTTCTAACGCAGTATGTAGATTGTCCAACCAGAGGGGAGGCCATATTGGATTTGGTACTCGGTAATGAACCGGGACAAGTGGTGGGCTTGTTAGTGGGTGAACATTTTGGTGATGGTGACCACAATTCTGTGACTTTCACCTTGGTTATGGAGAGAGATAGGTGCGCACAACAAGGTAGATTTTATAATTGGGGGAAGGGAAATTACGATGCTGTAAGGCAGGATTTGAGGAGCATACGTTGGGAGCATAGGCTGTCAGGGAAGGATGTGGTGGAAATGTGGAACTTTTTCAAAGAGCAGATACGACGTGTCCATGATATGTATGTACCTATCAGGCAGGAAAGAAATGGTCGTGTGAGGGAGCCTTGGTTGACGAGAGAGGTTGAATGTCTGGTAAAGAGGAAGAAGGAGGCTGACATAAAGTTGAGGAAACAGGATTCAGACAGAGCAGTGGAGGGATACAGGATAGCCAGAAGGGACCTGAAGAAAGGGATTAGGAGAGCTAAGAGAGGGCATGAAAAATCGTTGGCGGATAGGATCAAGGATAACCCCAAGGCATTTTATGCGTATGTGAGAAACCTGAGAATGACGAGAACGAGGGTAGGTCCGATCAAGGACAGTAGTGGGAGACTGTGTATTGAGTCGGAAGAGATAGGAGAGGTCTTGAACAAGTACTTCTCTTCAGTATTTACGAACGAGAGGGACCATATTGTAGAAGAGGAGAGTGTGAAATGGACTGGTAAGCTAGAAGAGATACCTGTTAGGAAGGAAGATGTGTTGGACATTTTGAACAACGTGAGGATAGACAAGTCCCCCGGGCCTGACGGGATATATCCTAGGATTATGTGGGAAGCAAGAGAGGAAATTGCAGTACCGTTGGCAATGATCTTCTCGTCTTCACTGGCAACGGGGGTGGTACCAGGGGACTGGAGAGTAGCGAATGTTGTGCCCCTGTTCAAAAAAGGGATAGGGAAAACCCCGGGAATTACAGGCCTGTTAGTCTTACTTCTGTGGTAGGCAAAGTAATGGAAAGGGTACTGAGGGATAGGATTTATGAGTATCTGGAAAGACACTGCTTGATTAGGGACAGCCAGCACGGATTTGTGAAGGGTAGGTCTTGCCTTACAAGTCTTATTGAATTCTTCGAGGAGGTGACCAAGCATGTGGATGAGGGTAGAGCAGTGGATGTAGTGTACATGGATTTTAGTAAGGCATTTGATAAGGTTCCCCATGGTAGGCTTATGCGGAAAGTCAGGAGGCATGGGATAGAGGGAAATTTGGCCAATTGGATAGAAAACTGGCTAACCGGTCGAAGGCAGAGAGTGGTGGTAGATGGTAAATATTCAGCCTGGAGCCCAGTTACAAGTGGAGTTCCGCAGGGATCAGTTCTGGGTCCTCTGCTGTTTGTAATTTTTATTAATGACTTAGATGATGGAGTCGAAGGGTGGGTCAGTAAATTTGCAGATGATACGAAGATAGATGGAGTTGTGGACAGTGAGGAGGGCTGTTGTCGGCTGCAGAGGGACTTAGATATGATGCAGAGCTGGGCTGAGGAGTGGCAGATGGAGTTCAACCCTGCCAAGTGTGAGGTTGTCCATTTTGGAAGAACAAATAAGAATGCAGAATACAGGGTTAATGGTAGGGTTCTTAGTCAGGTGGAGGAACAGAGGGATCTTGGGGTCTATGTACATAGATCTTTGAAGGTTGCCACTCAGGTGGATAGAGTTTGTAAGAAGGCCTATGGAGTATTATCGTTCATTAGCAGAGGGATTGAATTCAAGAGTCGTGAAGTGATGTTGCAGCTGTACAGGACTTTGGTTAGGCCACAGTTGGAGTACTGTGTGCAGTTCTGGTCGCCTCACTTTAGGAAAGATGTGGAAGCTTTGGAGAGGGTGCAGAGAAGATTTACCAGGATGTTGCCTGGAATGGAGAGGGAGTCGTACGAGGATAGGTTGAGAGTTCTCGGCCTTTTCTCGTTGGAACGGCGAAGGATGAGGGGTGACTTGATAGAGGTTTATAAGATGATCAGAGGAATAGATAGAGTAGACAGTCAGAAACTTTTTCCCCGGGTACAACAGAGTGTTACAAGGGGACATAAATTTAAGGTGAAGAGTGGAAGGTATAGGGGAGATGTCAGGGGTGGGTTCTTTACCCAGAGAGTGGTGGGGGCATGGAATGCGCTGCCCGTGGGAGTGGTAGAGTCGGAATCATTGGCGACCTTTAAGCGGCATTTGGATAGATACATGGATGGGTACTTAATCTAGGTTAGAAGTTCGGCACAACATCGTGGGCCGAAGGGCCTGTTCTGTGCTGTATTGTTCTATGTTCTATGTTCTATGTTCTATATGAAATATTTAGATAAATTGTAACCTTAAATGCCCAAACTAATTGTGATTTTACATCCTCTAATGTGAGAGAAGGCAATATTTATGTTCAAATCAATAGCAAAGTTGAGCTTGCTCTCTCAGCATGTCCACCCACAGGTTTGCAACATCTGTGCTATGCCTTGCCATGCCATTCCTGTTAGATTAGATTAGATTCCCTACAGTGTGGAAACACAACAACTCCACACCGACCCTCCGAAGAGTAACCCACCCAGACCCATTCCCCTCTGACTAACACTATGGGCAATTTAGCATGGCCAATTCACTTGACCTGCACATCTTTGGATTGTGGGAGGAAACCGGAGCACCCGGAGGAAACCCACGCAGACATGGGGAGAATATCAAACTCCACACAGACAGTTGCCCGAGGGTGGAATCAAACCTGGGACTCTGGTGCTGTGTGGCAGCAGTGCTAACAACTGAGCCACCGTGCCACCCTAGCATAGTGGTGTTTAAGGCAGAGCCTAAAACTGGCAGTACTATCACATTGAGGTCCACTTTAGTGCAGATACACAGAGAAACAGCAAACACATTGTGCATTACTGTCCATTCACCAAATGGTCAAGTTGGTAACTGGGTGGGGACTCGTCCTCCCTTCAGTAAAGGATAGGCAGCCATTATCGGTCAGAGGATCTTGGTACTGTCAGTCATGACCAGAGTCTGCATTAAATCCATGGGCTTGGACACAGTCAGTTATTCGCTTGGGCTGCTCATGGTCTTGGGACATGTCTGACTACAGTCGGGGAGTGGGCAGCGGTATGTTCCGTTGGATCAGCATCAGCAAGTAGGGGGAATTACATATCATCCGTTAGGGAGCTGCAAATACAATGGTCAGGGGTTAGGGTTAGGGCAACTAGGTGTTGTCTGATGCTGAAGTGATCTCAACAAGCTGCGCTCCTTGCCATCATTTGTCATTCTCTAGATGCAAAGCACAATTGGAAAATAGCCAGGCCAATGATCAGGGTCAGTTGCACTGGGCACTAGAAACCAGACAGAACCTGATTGACACCTAATTCCAGTGGATGGGAACTGGATCCAGCTGACATCATAGAGTGTAAAATAATCATTGGTCATCATACCAATATTTGGCTTGTATTATAGGGGAGAACATTATGGGGGAGATAGTCAGCATGGCTTTGTGTGTGGGAAATCGTACCTCGTGAATTTGACTGAGTTTTTTTTGAAGAGGTGACCAAGAAAATAGATGAGGGCAATGCAGTAGACGTTGTCTACATGGATTTTAGTAAGTCCTTTGACAAGGTGCTGCACATTAGACTGTTGAGTAAGGTGATGGTAGGGATTTGTTTTTCAAGTGGGAGGCCTGTGACCTGTGTTGTGCCAGAAGGAGTAGTGCTGGGTCCACTGTTATTCATCATTTATATGAATAATTTGGATAAGAATTTGGGGGGTAAGGTTAGTAAGCTTGCTGATGACACCAAGATTGTTGTTATAGTGGACAATGAAGAAAGATATCTGAGAATGCAGCAAGATCTTGATCAATGGGGCCAGTAGGCTGAGGAGTGGCAGATGGGGTTTAATTTAGATAAATGCAAAGTGTTGCATTTTGGGAAGGCAAACCAAAGCAGGACTTACACAGTCAATGGCAGAGCCCTGGGGAGTGTTATAGAACAAAAGGATCTCAGGGTACATGTTCATAGATACTTGAAAATTGAATCACAGGTGAACAGGGCAGAGAAGAAGGTTATCAGCATGCTAGCTTTCATTGGTCAGAGCATTGAGTAGGGAGTTGAGATGTCTTATTGCAGCTGTACAAGATGTTAATGAGGCCACATTTGAAGTATTGCATGTAGTTCTGGTTGCCCTACTATAGACAGGATATTATTCAACTAAAAAGAGTACAGAAAAGATTTACTAAGATGCTACATTGACTAGAAGGTTTGAGTTTTAAGGAAAGGTTAGATGGGCTGGGACTTTTCTCCCTGGACCATAGGAGATGGAGGGCTGACTTGGTAGAGGTTTACAAGATGACGAGAGGCATAGATAGAGTGGATAGCCAGAGACTTCTTCTCAGGGTGGAAATGGCTATCACGAGGGAGCATAATTTTAAGATGATTGGAGGAAGGTTTTGGGGAGATGTCAGAGGTAGATTCTTTACAGAGAGTGGTGGGTGCATGGAATGCACTGCCAGCAGTGGTAGTAGAGTCAGATACATTAGGGACATTTAAGTGACTCTTAGATTGGCACATGGATGATAGTAAAATAAAGGGTATGTAGGTTAGGATAAAGTGAGGACTGCAGATGCTGGAGATCAGAGTTGAAAGTGTGGTGTTAGAAAAGCACAGCAGATCAGGCAACATCCAAGGAGCAGGAGAATTGATGCTTTGAGCATAGGATAAAGGTCAGAGAGTCTTTACTCAGAGAGTAGTAAGGGTATGGAATGCTTTGCCTGCAACGGTAGTAGATTTACCAACTTTAAGTACATTTAAGTTGTCATTGGACAAGCATATGGACGTAAATGGAATAGTGTAGGTGGGCTTCAGATTGGTATGACAGGTCGGCGCAACATCGAGGGCCGAAGGGCCTGTACTGAGCTGTATTGTCCTATGTTCTATGTTTATGGAGGTATATAAAATCATGAGAAGCATAGATAAGGTAGATAGCTGACAACTTTTCCTCATGGCAGGGGAGTCTAAATCTAGAGGGCATAGTTTTAAGGTGAAAGGGGAGAAATACAAAAGAGTCTAGAGGGGCAATTTTTTTCACACAGATGGTGGTCAGTGTCTTGAATCAATTGCCAGATGTAGTGGTGGAGCTGAATACAATTTCATCATTTAAAAAGCTTTTAGACAGGTACCTGGATGGGATACGTATGGACGGATACGGGTCAAAAGTGTGGTGCTGGAAAAGCACAGCAGGTCAGGCAGCATCCAAGGAGGAGGAGAATCAATGTTTCACGCAAAAACTATTTATCAGAATTCCTTTGCCCGAAACGTCGATTTTCCTGCTCCTTGGATGCTGCCTGACCTGCTGTGTTTTTCCAGCATCACACTCTCGACTCTGATCTCCAGCATCTGCAGTCCTCACTGCGTGGAGTTTCTCCATGGAGGGATATGAACCAAACACAGACAATCGGGACTAGTTTGAATTGGGAAAACAGAGTGACATGGGCCGAAGGGCCTGTTTCCATGCTGTAGATCTCTATGACTGTATAACTGCAGGCTCTATTGGTCTTGTTTGTGTTTCTTTTCTTAAAAAATAAGCTCATCTTTGGAATTGTCATCTGCTTGTCTGCATATGATGTTCTTCTTCTGGACAATGACAAGATGTGAGTGCCCAGTAGACACTGGGGAAAGTGTGACATTGACATTGAGAGGATGGTTAGATTGAATGTAAGTATGGACAAGTAAACTGGCCTGTAGCAAAATGATAACAAGGGTGAGAGTATATTGTATGTTCCAGTGAGTGCAAGCAATGTGGATGCTCTGCTATTACCTTTCCAGTGAAGGGAAAGGCCAGATTATCAACACTTGTCTGGTGCAAGATAGCCACAAGGTTCAGTGCTGGGTCCACTGTTGTTCATCATTTATATGAATAATTTGGACAAGTATTTGGGGAGTAAGGTTAATAAGTTTGCTGATGACACCAAGATTGTTGTTATAGTGGACAGTGAAGAAAGGGATCTGAGAATGCAGCAAGGTCTTGATCAATGGGGCCATTAGGCCGAGGAGTGGCAGATGGGGTTTAATTTAGACAAATGCAAAGTGTTTCATTTTGAGAAGGCAAACC
Organism: Chiloscyllium plagiosum; assembly: GCF_037043375.1. Lineage (NCBI taxonomy): Eukaryota > Metazoa > Chordata > Chondrichthyes > Orectolobiformes > Hemiscylliidae > Chiloscyllium > Chiloscyllium plagiosum. The sequence goes on along the minus strand of NW_028270149.1, from coordinate 31,205,432 downwards.
AGAGCGGGACTTGCATTGGATATCTGGTGTGTGGCAAGTTGTTTCAGGAATGGTGAATAGTAAAGTGGAGATAGAATTAAATGTGAGCGACACTAAAGGGATAGCGGAGGTAGTTACAAGGCTCAATTGGTAAGGTACGCAAGAAATCCTGTTGGTTCTCATGGCGAAAATCCCTCCAAGACCTCACTGCATCCTGCAGTTATTCAAAAAAAACCCCATAAGATTCAGTCCATGATGTTGCGGGCTGTTTGGTGCAATCTTCAAGGTATTTTGATAGTAAAATGCCACACGCTTGGCCACTGCAAATAGAATTCGCAGAGTAATTATTATTTTAGACTCATAGAGTCATGCAGTATTAAGTTGAACTAGCTCACACCAACCATGTGGCCAAACTAAACTAGTCCCTCTTGTCTGCACTTGGCCCCATTCCTGAGGAAGGGCTTATGCCCGAAACGTCGATTCTCCTGTTCCCTGAATGCTGCCTGACCTGCTGCGCTTTTCCAGCAACACATTTTCAGCTCTGATCTCCAGCATCTGCAGGCCTCACTTTCTCCCTGTCCCTCCAAACCTTTCTTATTCATGTACTTATCCAAATGTCTTTTAAATGTTGTAACTGTACCTGTAACTACCATACAGTCATAGTCATAGAGATGTACAGCATAGAAAGACCCTTCAGTCCAAGCCGTCCATGTCGACCAGATATCCCAACCCAACCTAGTCCCACCTGCCAGCACCCGGCCCATAACCCTCCAAACCCTTCCTATACATATTCCCATCCAAATGCCTCTCAAATGTTGCAATTGTACCAGCCTCCACCACATCCTCTGGCAGCTCATTCCATACACATACTACCCTCTGCGTGAAAAAGTTGCCCCTTAGGTCTCTTTTATATCTTTCCCCTCTCACCCTAAACCTATGCCCTCTAGTTCTGGACTCCCCCACCCCAGGGAAAAGACTTTGTCTTTTTAACCTTTCCATGCCCCTCATGATTTTGTAAACTTCTGTAAGGTCACCTCTCAGCCTCCGACGCTCCAGGGAAAACAGCCCCAGTCTGTTCAGCCTCTCCCTATTCTCCCTAAACTCCATCTGCCACTTCTCAGCCCATTGGCCCATCTGGTCAAGATTCTGTTATAATCTGAGGTAACCTTCTTCACTGTCCACTACACCGCAAAGTTTGGTGTCATTTGCAAATTTACTAACTATACCTCTTATGCTCACATCCAAATCATTTATGTAAATGACAAAAAGTAGAGGACCCAGATCCTTGTAGCACTCCACTGGTCACGGGCCTCCAGTCAGAAAAACAACCCTCCACCACCACCTTCTGTCTTCTACCTTTGAGGCAGTTCTGTATCCAAATGGCTAGTTCTCCCTGTATTGCATGAGATCTAACCTTGCTAACCAGTCTCCCATGGGGAACCTTGTCGAACGCCTTACTGAAGCCCATATAGATCACATCTACCACTCTTCCCTCATCAATCCTCTATGCTACTTCTTCAAAAAACTCAATCAAGTTTGTGAGACATGATTTCCCACGCACAAAGCCATGTTGACTATCTTTAATCAGTCTTTGCCTTTCCAAATACATGTACATCCTGTCCCTCAGGATTCCCTCCAACAACTTGCCCACCACTTTCTCTGACAGTTCATTCCACACACGAACCACCCTCTATGTGTGAAAGTTGCTCCCCCCCCCCCCATGACCTTTTTAAAACATTCTCCTCTCACTTTAAAAACATGACCCCTAGTTTTGAACTCTCTCACCCTAGGGAAAAGACCCTTGATATTCACATTACCTATGTGCATCAGGATTTTAGAAACCTCTCTAAGGTCACCCTCAACCTCTTACACTCCAATGAAAAAAGTCACAGCCTATTTTTGTAACTCAAACCTTTCATTCCCAGCAACATTCTGGTAAATGTTTTCTAAACTTTCTCCAATTTAATAATATTCTTCCTATAGCAGAGTGACCAGAACTGCACATAGTCGTCTGGGAGAGGCCTCACCAATGTCCTGTACAACTTCAACATGACATCTCAACTCCTATACTCAAAGATTTGAGCAATAAAGCAAGCATGCTAAACACCTTCTGAACCACACTGTCTACCTCTGATGCAAAGTTCAAAGAATATCTAGCTGAACTCCTGGATCTCTCTCATCTCAAAAATTACCCAGGCCCTAATATTGTCTGACTTCTGGCCTTGTTTCTTTTAACAAAATGCAATACCTTGCATTTATCCAAATTAACTCTTACAGACCCAGTTCATCAAGATCTCTATGTAATCTTAGATGACCTTCTTCACTCTCCACTATACCACCAATTTTGCTGGTTTTGAAACTTCTCCATAAAGTGCTTCAGGAGCTGTGCTAAGTGGTGTGTTTTTGGGGGTTTTGTTTTCTTTTCTTTTAGCTCAGCTGCACATAGCGCACATCACTTCTCCTCCACATCTTGTACACTAACGCCTTGCATGCACAGTTAAAAGTCTTGGAACCTTGCCTTTGCCCATTTTCAAGGATAATTAAATTCTGTGGGCAAAATATTCTGGTTTTAACGACAGGAATGCTATCATTAGGCCAAGCTGTAACTAAGTCAGAATATCAACTAAACCTCTCTAGATTTATACTGAAAAATCTTATTTTGGTTTGGTATTTACTCAGGGGATATGAGCCCTCATTGCCCAGCCCTAGCTGCTGTTGAAAGGGTGGTGGTGAGCTGCCTTCTGGAACCACTGTGGTCCATTTAGTATACATAGGTACAGTCAACCGTTAAGGAGGGAGTTCCAGGATTTTGACCTGGTGACGGTGAAGGAATGGTGATATGTTTTCAATCAGGATAGTCACTGACTTGGAGGGGAGCCCAAAGGTAGTGGCCCATGTATCTGCTGCCTTTGTTCTTCTAGAGGGTAAGGTCATATGTTTGGAAGGTGCTGTCTAAGGAGCCTTGGTAATATTCCATAGTGTACTTTGTAAATGGTACGCACTGCTGCTACTAAGCATCAGTGATAGAAAGGGGTGAATCTTGTGGGTGTGGTGTCAACCAAGAGGGCTGCTTAGTCCTGGAAGTTGTCAATCTGTTGTTGCAGCATTGTCAGAGCTGCACTCATCCAGGTAACAGAAATGTTATGACTTTGTCTTCATTATTGTCGGCTATTTTCCTCCTGGAATGAAAGAAAGTGCAGGTAGTGGGACATAAAAGTGGGTGAGAAGCTATTATTTTTGATGCAGGTGGGGCAACTGTCTCAAGTTGATGAGTAGCAAGGTAGAGACCATGCAGCATTAGTGGTGTTGGGAATTGGGGTGGGTAAGAACGAGTGGGGGAAGATGTTGAAGGCAATAGCGAGAATGGAACCATGGGCCTTGCGAGGCAATGAATGGAGTATCAGAAATAGAGTAAAAGTGAGGTAATGGACAATACAGTGGATGGAAGCACTTATACTGATGGAGTGGAGAGGGACATTGACCTTCTTCCTGTAGTGCTGGGCACCCCTCCAGATGGCTGCGACTGCCTTAACCTAGGTGCCAACCCTTGGACCAGGCTGGCATGGTCAGTGGCTCTGGGGGGGAGCAGGAAGTCCTGTTGCTGCACCTCCCTGTCCAGCAGGGCTTCCAGATTCCAAATCCACATGATGGGGCACCAATGCCCCCTGTCTGCCATGTCCAAGACAAACATCAGGAATCATCCAGGCCAGTTCCAGACAGACAGCTATTTAAGTATGGTGCAGGTGCAAGAGGTGTGGTAAATTTCAGGATATCCTGTTAGTGGCCAGTTGTTCCATGGGTGACCAGTGGTAAAATGAGGGAAAGTAAGAACTGAAGATCAGAGTTGAAGAGTGTGGTGCTGGAAAAGCACAGCCATTCAGGAGCATCAATGATTCAAGCATACGTTCTTCATCAGGAATGTGTTGGGGTGGGGGTGGGCAAGGGGCTGAGAGATAAATGGGAGGGGTTAGGGCTGGGTCAAAGTAGCTGAGAATGTGATAGGTAGATAAAGTTGAGGGTGAAGGTGATAGGTTGGAGAGGAGCAGATAGGTGGGAAGGAAGATGGACAGGTAGGACAGGTCAAGAGGGTGGTGCCGAGTTGGAAGGTTGGAACTGGGATCAGGTGGGGTAGGGGAAATGGGGAAACTGGTGAAGTCCACATTGACGCCGTGTTGTTTGCTGGGTCCCAAGGCAAAACGCTAATTCTCCTGCTCCTTGGATGCTGCCTGACCGGCTGTGCTTTTCCAGCACCACTTTTCGACAGTAGTAAAATGGGGCGAGAATCAGAAGTTAGGGATATCGTGCGTAGGGTTTTGATTATTAATAAGTCTGGTTTGGTGAGATACAGTGAAAAAACTCACTAGGACCTCATGGTGAAAAACCTTTCAAAACAGCTCAACACAATTCACAGTTAGCCTAAAAATGTAAGATGCAGCCCACTGTTCTTTATAGCATCTCTTCGAATGAAGGTAAGATTATACGGACACCTGGTGGACAGGCATAGAATTGCAACACATCTTCAATGCATCAGTACAGAGATTAAGTTCTTACAACTTTCTTTTGCCAGTGAGTGATTGTGCCATCTAACCAAGGACAATTCCAGATTAGATCTCCATTCTGTATTGTTGGTTATTCGCACTTGCATTACTGGAATCATTACAACTGAATTTAGACAAAAATCAGGAATCACACGACACCAGGTTAGATTTATTTGAAATCACAAGCTGTCAGAGCGTAACCCCTTTGTCAGGCAAAGACTACTTCAACCAACAAAGGGGCAGCGCTCCAAAACCTTGTGATTTCAAATAAACTTGATGGACTATGACCTGGTGTCTCCCATTCCAGTCAAGAGTGTGATGCTAGAAAAGCACAGCAGGTCAGGCACATCCAGGGAGCAGGTCAATCCTGTTCCTGGGATGGTACCTGGCTTGCTGTGCTTTTCCAGCACCACACTGTCGACTCTGATCTCCAGCATCTGCAGTCCTCACTTTCTACTTGTCCATCTCAGTCCAACGCCGGCACCTCCACATAATAACAGGAGTTCAGAATTAGCATACAGAAACTTGGTCTTATATCTCACTCCAATTACCTGGCTTCACATGGCACCATTCAAGCCTAATGTGTGGGTGGAATTTTACCCAGCAAGTCATTGCTATCACAAGAGAAGGGCCTAGAAGACTAAGAAGTAGAGCTAAAATTGTAGGAATAAAAAAAAATCAGCCTTACCCGTGAATCTAATCATTGTCTCTGATATAAATTGCAGTTAGCATCCAAACTTGCAATCTCTAATCACAGTCACTGCTGTCTCAATAATAAATCGAAGACTGATTAAAGCTACCTTCTATACAGAATAGTCTACATAATACATGAATGTTGATTACTGGCAATCCATTACTATATTACTTCCTATGCTTAGTCATTAAATTGGTGTGTTTCTTTTTAAGAAACAGGTTTCAGGAACTAACTGAAAGATGGGAGAGCTGAAGAGACAGAGAGACTTAAGAAAGGGAACCCCATTGCTTTGAACCTAAGTAACTAAGTACACATCTGCCCACTGGCAACAACTGTAGGGCTAGCAAAGTGGAGTCTGCCCATTAGAACAGAATTGGAGGACTACAGAGTTCAGTGAGGAGGAAGGATTGGAAGGGATTATCCAAAGGCTGGAATACATGGAGGAAATTAAAGAGGAAGAAATTCGAAGCCAAGATGTAGATTGTGAAGCAGTCAATGTTTGTAAGGCATTGGCAGAATCTACGTTTCTCAAATGATAAATAGCTTGTTCTGTAACACTTTAAATACCAATGAAAATTCAATTGACTATCAGTTTTAAAGCAGGTTTTAGTTTAACTATGTGAATTGTACTATGAGAAAATGTCAAAGTAGGAAATAAGTAGCAGCAGAATTAGATTTTGGAATGTGACTGTGAGCATATTAAAAAGAATGTCTAAATTGTGGGGCATAAAGTCAGGACTGACAATTTATTTTTAAAAAAAGAACGATCAGAAAGTGATTGAGCCGCTCACACTCCGTTTATTTCCAACTTCCCACTTCAGTGCAAACAACCATTTCTCTAATTTTCGGAGGTACTTTGTCGTTAATTCAAATTAAATCAATCTGACAGCCTTGCAGTAATTATCTGGTTTATGGCATCGGAAGAACACTGGGGACAACAATTAAGTATTTAACCTTCGTGCAGTCAAACATTGCAGCGGAGTTGGAGTTTGACCCTTCCCCATCCCTCCAGTTCGGCCTGAAGCTCTGTTATTATCCCCCTGCCCCAGTTTGTTTAGCAAATCTCCCTGTGGGACAGGTGCACAGAAGGATTTCCCAACTTGTGCAGGTTTATTGCCAGTCGTAAAAATAGGTGGCAGAAGCCGATGAGCAACTTGCCCGCCCCATCGTATCTCTGTCCTTCCTTGTAAGTGGGAGAAAACTGCGAAACATCTGCTCGGATCCAGACGTACGCACACACTCAGATCCTGTCTGCTTCGCCTGGCGGTATAATTACTCTCTGCTCAACTGCTCCCCGGTCACCATAAGTTGAAAGGGCCGCACTTTGCATCTGGAATTTTTTTTAAAAAGGAACAAATACAAAATAATAATGTCACTGCATGTTTGCAAATTGAACAATGGACGGCCTGAGCAGATTAAAAGGCTCGATTAGCTGCCTAAGGCCACATTGAGCTGTTCAATCTTTGTCAAAACAAAAACCGGGATTGAACTCGTTCCCAATCAGCTGTCAGCACGTGAGGTTCCGGTGGCCTAATTCCCGAGCCATGATTTGGAGATGCCCATGTTGGACTGGAGTGTACAAAGTTAAAAATCTGGTGTTGTGTGATTTTTAATTCCTGAGTAGAACTAACGCATCCAGACCAAAGAATGCTGCTCCCATATCTCCGATCAACTGGAAAGCGTAAAGAAAAAAAATTGTCAATGTTCCCACAATCGACTGCAGTTGAAAAAAAAATGCAGCGCATGCAGAGGACCAGAAGTCACTCTCGCTACACTGCAGCAGTACACATGAAGGCTATTTAAACTGTAACCCAGTATCAGTCAGTGTTTTTTTGGAAAGAGCAGCAGTTTTAGTTTCTGGCAGAGAAAGTTTAAAACGGGACGCTGTTGTCAGAAATCTGTTGCCTTATTAGTTACATTGAAAAATAAGCTTCGCACTGTCTTATATCTGACCACTCATAACATAAAGCTTCTCATATGTTTTGTCTCTTTCTGGATTCTCTATTCTCTTTATATCTTTCTGTTCTATTCTACTTACCCCCCGTCCCAACTTTTCAGCCACTTCCCTCAACTTCTCATCCCAACAACTCTGACCCCGCTACACGTCTTCCCTTTCCCCTCAACTCTTCCTTTTATCCTAAGCCCTTTGCTACATTATAACCGAGGATGACGACCACTGCAGATGAAGACAAGTGGAGCTAGTTCCTGAAATTACCCTCACACTGGAATATTTGCTCACATGCTTTAGCTGACACGTGAATTAACCCACTGAACATTCCAGGAACCTTGTATAATAAAAACTGTCCCGTTAGATGGAATAAAAAATACCGCGTTAACAGCATCTTCCAGGAACCACACGCCAGTTTCAATGGGGCAAGGTGCGCCCCCTGCCGTTGATTTTTCTGTAGTCATCACCGACTTTGCTACATGTGGCTAAACCAGAATATTATACTCGGACAGAGCTATGATTGGGCAGGTAGGACAGGGGCAAAAAAAAGCTAGAATTTCTAAAAATAGAACACAAAAATGATTCAATGATTGGGGATTGACCTGCAATTCTAATTACAGAACTCATTTTGTTTTTTGCAATCGATTTTGAGTCTCAACCCTTCGGATTTTCAAATTGCTTTTCATATTTAACAGTTTAGGAAGTTTAAAGACATGGGGAAATTAGCAAAATGTTGGAGGTGGACAAGGTTGGTACATGCGGACAGACCCCAGCGGGCAAGGGGTCAGACAGCTGGCCACAAGTAATCAACATTTAAATTTTAAATAGATCCCAATCATTTAGGGATCTTGACCTGGAAAAGTTTCAAATAAATATGCTATTTGACAAAAACTTGCAACGTCAACAGACGGACTAAATTGAGCACCCTTGTGGATGCTTCTTCACCAGCTTGGTCGATTTTGTGCCAGAGACTTCCACAAGTTGGTGGAGTTGTCAGATTTTTTTCAGAGAGGTGTTCATGACATCTGAAGCATCTTCTCAAACCTTGTGGCAACAACTCATGACAGAGCTCAGAGTGAAGTGCTTGTTTTGGAAGTCTTGCATCAGGCATTTGGACAATGTGGCCCACCCAATGCATTTGAGTAACCAAGACTACTGCCTTGATATTGGGGATGTTGGCTTGAGAGAGGACACTGATATTTGAGTAGACAGAAGTGAGGACTGCAGATGCTGGAAACCAGAGATTAGATCAGAGTGGTGTTGGTAAAGCACAGCAGGTCAGGCAGCATCCGAGGAGCAGGAAAATTGACGTTTCGGGCAAAAGCCCTTCATCAGGAATAGAGGCAGGAAGCCTCCAGGGTGGAGAGATAAGTGGGGGGGTGTGGGCTGGGGAGTACGTAACAAAGAGTACAATGGGAGAATGGGGTGGGGATGGAGGTGATAGGTCAGAGGGGAGGGTAGAGTGGATAGGTGGGAAGGGAGATTAGCAGGTAGGACAGGTCATGAGGACAGTACTGAACTGGAAGGTTGGAGCTGGGGTAAGGTGGGGAGGGGAAATTAGGAAACTGGTGAAGTCCACATTGATGCCTTAGGGTTGAAATGTTCTGAGACGGAAGATGAGGTATTATTCCTCCAGGCGTCGGGTGGTGAGGGAGCGGCGGTGGAGGAGGCCCAGGACCTGCATGTCCTCGGCAGAGTGGGAGGAGGAGTTGAAATTTTGGGCCATGGGGCAGTAGGTTTGATTGGTGCGGGTGTCCCGGAGATGTTCCCTGAAGCGCTCTGCGAGGAGGCGTCCAGTCTCCCCAATGTAGAGGAGACCGCTTCGGGAGTAACAGATACAATAAATGATATTTGTGGATGTACAGGTGAAACTTTGATGGATGTGGAAGGCTCCTTTGGGGCCTTGGATGGTGGTGAGGGAGGAGGTGTGGGTGCAAGTTTTGCAATTCCTGCGGTGGCAGGGGAAGGTTCCAGGATGGGAGGGTGGGTTGTGGTCTCTAAAGAAGGAGGCCATCTGGTGTGTTCTGTGCTTTCCCAGCACTGATATTTGAGTGTCCATCCCACAATTTGATTTGTAGGATTTCGTGCAGGCATCATTAGCGATATTTCTCTAGGGATTTGAGGTGTCTGCTCTACATTGTCCACGTCTACTGCCCTGGAGTCCATGCATTTGGTGCTTGGTTTGAGGTCTTTGTTATGATGCATGTTTTTCAGACCGTAGTGGGAATAATGTTAACATTTGTCGTCAATATCTGTCCTCACTCACAGGATGCTCTGAAGTGATTAGAATTGATATATATATTGTTCAGTGGTTCACTATGGATCTTGCTAATCAATAGTCGGTATTGTATGTGAGCAGACTGATAGGGGACATTGCCTTCCTGATATTTAGCTGAAAACCTATTCTCTCATATAGCTCCATCAATGCACCAACTGACAGCCTGGAACTTGGCCTCTGATTATGCACATGTACCAGCATCATCTGCATACTGCAGCTCAATGACAGAGATTAGGATGGTCCGGGTTCTGGACTGGAGGTGCATTTTGCTTGCTCATCCTGTAGAGAAGATCAACTCCAACAGGAACTTGATTGATATGGAGTGGAGTGTTTAGCAAGGAACATAGAGGAGAGCATTGATGTGATGACACAGCCTTACTTGACCCCAGTTTCTACATGCATTCGGTTTCTGATGAATTCATTGGTGAGGACACAGCTGTCGGATGGTTTTTTTCAACCTCATGTTGAGCTGGGGGTGTGCTGAGATGACGGCAGGTAGCATGCTGAGGGGTGTGGTCAAAGTTAGCCAAAAAGAGGACTGAGACTTGGTTGAGGACATCCTTTCAATGAGTGCTCACTGCCTGCCTGTCTTTGATGAGGCCAGTCCATTCTTAACTTATGACAGGATAGGTCCTTGGGTGCGTGGGCCTCAGATGTCTTGACTGCACTGAAGAATCCACGTGAAACATTGATATTGCTGAGTTGTTGTATTTTCTAAACTCTTTCCACCCATCATATGTTCTTTAGGGCATAGGTTTTGTTGGACCTTAGGCTTTATTTGTCTATAGATCCACTTTTTTTCCTTTGAGAATTGTTTGTGTTTCCAGTTCAGGAATACCTTGTGTTTGTTATAGAATAGCTTCAGCATCTCCTGGTCATTCTTGTCAAACTAATCTCATTCAGGTAGAGAAACCCAGGAGCCTCCATGTAAGGGCTGTTTAAGATTAATTTAATGGTGTCAAAATATCCTGTTGTTCCTGTTCAGTGGGCATGACTAAGTTGGCTATGAAGATGAGGCTGCAAATGTTCCAACCATCAAAGGATCTCAAACAAGCTCAGGTGGAGGCCAACACAAATAGTAAATGGACCATGTGAAAACCCTTTCACTTCTTCAAACACTATCTGCCCCATCTGCAGCATGGTGTATAGATCCAGCAGTAGAGAATTTACTCACCTCAGGGCCACAACTCCAGAGTGGGAGAAAGTCATCCTCAGTCTTGACAGACTGTCTAAAAAGAGAAATAAACTTGGGCAATGCAATGAAATCTGGTGATGATAAATTGACAATTAAGGATACACCATTAAAAGTGAAGGCTGATTAGTTTCTGCATTGATCAGATTAATACCAACAACACACATTCCGTCTCCTTTACAGAAAACTTTGGGCCTGCCTCTGGGCCCCACTTCCTCACCCTATCCATGGGACATTGCTGTCATTCAGTACATTATCAAAAAGGAGCTGCCTTCAATATGGGAATTAAAATGCTTAAAAGTATTTTTTTTTTAGAATCTCTACAGTGTGGAAACAGGCCACGTAGCTCAATAAGTCCACACCACCCCTCCGAAGAATATACCACCAAAACCCATTCCCCATTACTCTAAATTTCCCCTGACAAATGCACCTACCCTACACATCCTTGAACATTATGGGCAATTTAGCATGGCCAATTCACCTAACCTGCACATCACTGAATTGTGGAAGGAAACTTGAGCAACACAGACAGTCCACACAGACACCACACAGACAGTCACCCGAGGCAGGAATCAAACTCTGGTCCCTGGCACTGTGAGGCAGCAGTGCTAACCACTGAGCCACCTTATTTATGCATTTCACCAAAACATAACAAAGATGTAGCACAAAAATGAAGTATGGAAACTAGGAATCATGGCAAACTCAGAATAAATCAGGCACTGACTTGGTGACCTTCATGCTCTATACACCTTATACCATTGATCACTAAAAATATCCTAATTATAATATTACAATGCTTCTCTTATCTAGCAGGAACATTTCATTCCATATATCCAATAATTTTGTTCACTAATTTAACACATGAAATCTAACTATACCAGAGCAAATACCAAAATAATGCTGTATTAAATGAGACATTTTATGACAATTCAGGTCACGTATAGTGCTATGTATTTATAGTTCCCAGGTTAGTGTCTGCATTCCCAGCATTAATGGATTAGATTCCATGATAAGGTAGATTGAATGTTCTGCGAAACTTGAAGGAGTTAAGACCCAAATGGTTTTCCTCATGTCACCCGTTAGAAATATAAGAAACAAAGTTCCAGGGATTGAATTTGTGACTTTTCTGGTCCACATGACTAAGTGATACAGCATGACCCCTATGCAACAAAGGGAATTTCAAAGTGTATGAGGTATTTTGGAGATTATGTTTTTGAAAAGAATGCTATTACCAAAACCTGTAATAAACATTATCTCAGAAAGCAAACAATAGTATTTTTAATTGCTTAAGGCCTGACTGCCATCATTAGGCCAGCAAAGAGTAATTTTATTGTCTCAGAGACAAGTTACTGAGAAATTTTCTTTCAGGATTTGCTTTAAGACATGATATCTGACTTCCATCTTGAGTAATAAGTGTTGAAAGTGCCTTCAGCATAGGAACTTACAGGCAGCTCTCTGAGATTTATTACTTTCCAAAGCATTTTATCTACAAACAGGGAAACATCCAGAAGATATGTACTGTAAATTTAGTTCACTGAGTAAGGTCAATCTATCACCCAATGAATTTTCAGAGCCTGTGATTTTATACAGTATATCTGCTTCACTAAAAACTTATGCAAGAAGTAAATTGATGTCTTGTTTATAGTGCATTCAAGAACTATTATCTATATTCCAGATAAGCAGAGCCTCCCTTTATTACACTGCTGGCTTTTCAATGGCCATAGTACTTATATTTAAGCCATTCAGATATAAACTTCAGTATTTTGTGCTTCAATGAATTGATGTTAACTAATATCCTGATAGTCTATGGTCTGGTAAAGAATGTAGAGATTAAAAAAAATACATGCCTGAAATCTGAAATAAAAACATCTTCAGGTAACAGTATTTGAATAACAGAACATACTATCCCATTCCCTCTGCCATTCTTCAAGTAGGGCTTTGGCATTGGTGTCCAGAAAGCTGCCCGATGTAGGCACAAGTTTGATAAAGTTGCACAAACTGAGATTGTATTAGACCTACCTGCCATTTTCAGGCACTTTGGTGTAGTAAATGCTCAGCACTGGACTCATCCGGCAGTACTGGATAATAATAGATATAAATAAGTACTCAGTAACTTTTCATCATTTATATAATTGATTTGGATATGAGCATAAGAGGTATAGTTAGTAAGTTTGCAAGTGACACCAAAATTAGAGATTTTGTGGACAGCAAAGAAGGTTACTTCAGATTACAACGGGATCTTGATCAGGTGGGCCAGTGGGCTGAGAAGTGGCAGATGGAGTTCAATTTAGATAAATGTGAGGTGCTGCATTTTTGGAAAGCAAATCTTACAGGACTTATACATTTAATGGTAAGGTGCTAGGGAGTGTTGCTGAACAAAGAGACCTTGGAGTGTAGGTTCATAGCTCCTTGAAAGTGGAGTCCCACATAGATAGGATAGTGAAGAAGGTGTTTTGTATGCTTTCCTTTATTGGTCAGAATATTGAGTACAAGAGTTGGGAGGTCATGTTGTGACTGTACAGGACATTGGTTAGGCCACTGTTGGAATATTGGGTGCAATTCTGGTCTCCTTCCTATCGGAAAAATGTTGTGAAACTTGAAAGGATTCAGAAAAGATTTACAAGCATGTTGCCAGGGTTGGAGGGTTTGAGCTGCAGGGAGAGGCTGAATAGGCTGGGGCTGTTTTCCCTGGACCTTCGGAGGCTGAAGTTTATAAAATCATGAGGTTTACAGAGGTTTATAAAATCATGAGGGGCAAGCGTAAGATAAATAGACAAAGTTTTTTCCTTGGGGTCGGAGATCCCAGAACTAGAGGGCATAGGTTTATGGTGAGAGGGGAAAGATATAAAAGAGACCTAAGGGGCAACATTTTCACACAGAGGGTGGTACTTGTATGGAATGAGCTGAGGAAGTGGTGGAGGCCAGTACAATTGAGACTAGTTTCATTGCAACATTTAAAAGGCATCTGGATGGATATATGAACAGGAAGGGTTTGGAGGGATATGGGCCAGGTGCTGGTAGGTAGGACTAGATTAGGTTGGGATATCTGGTCAGTATGGACAGGTTGGACTGAAGGATCTGTTTCCATACTGTACATATCTATGATTCTATGACTGTAATATTTAACAGGCCGTCCATAAAAGGCTGAGTTGCTGACACCGATGCATGTTCATTGTATGCTGGGAAGAGGGACAGAGGGACATTGGGATCTGGGAGAGAACAAGAGAGGAGGTGATGGAGGGAGAAGAGCCTGGGCAGAACAGAAAGTAGAAAGAGGGGGAGTGACCGCTTGTTTCTGGACCATCCTTGCAGCACACCCTCTCAGGCCCTGGCTGTCCTCCTCATAGAAACACAGAAGATAGAAGCAAGAGGAGGCCTTTTGATCCCTCCAGCCTGCTCCACCATTCAACATGATCATGGTTGATCATTGAGCTCCACAACTAAGTGCCAGCTTTCCCCCATATATTTGATCCCTTTAGCCACAAGAGGTATATCTACCTACCTCTTAAAAACACAATCTTTTGGCCTCAACCATTTTCTGTGGTAGTGAATTCCACAGGCTCACCATTCTATGAGTGAAAATATTTCTCTTCATCTCGGTCCTTAAACATTTATCCGTCATCCTTAAATTACAACCCGTTGTTTCTCGACTCCGCCACCATTGCGAGCATCCTTCCTGTATCTAACCCATCTAGACCTGTTTAAATTTCATAGGTTTCTATGAGTTTCCCCCTCATTCTTCTAAACTCCAGTGAATACAATCCTACCTAACTCAATCTCTCCTCATATGTCAATCCTGCTGTCCCAGAAATCAATTTGCTAAATCTTTGCTGCAATCACTCAATGAAAAGAACATCCTTCCTCAGATAAGGACACCAAAACTGCACAAAATATTCTAAGTGCAGCCTCATCAATGCCTTGTATAAGTGCAGCAAGACATCCTTGTTCCTGTAGTTGAAGACCAACATGCAGTTTGCCTTCTTTACGACCTGCTGTTGTTGCATATTTGCATCAGTGACGGGTGCACGAGGATACCCAGGTCTCACTGAACAGTCCCTTCTCACAATTTACAGCTGTGTGTATAATAGTCTGTCTTCCTGTTTTTGCTACCAAAGTGGATAACCTTGGGATGAAGTGGGGGAAGAAGAGAGACTTAGGATGATGTACATTATGTGGGAAAGTGGGAAAGAAGGTGGGCTGCGGATTTAAAAGATGGAAGAGTTGGGTTAGGAAAGAAAGAGGTGACCAGATGAGAGGAGGAGGTGTACAGAGAGTGAGTTTAGAGAGATGTGGATAAGGAGGGTTGGGAGAGATGTAGATAAGGAGGGTCAGGGAGAGGTGGAAAAGGAGGGTCAGGGAGAGGTGGAAAAGGAGGGTTGGGAGATGAGGTGAATTAGGAGAGATGTGGAAAAGGAGGGTTAGGAGAGAAGTGAATAAGGAGGTATGGGAGAGATGTGGATAAGGAGGGTTAGGAGAGATGTGGATAAGGAGGGTTACGAGGGATGTGAATAATAAGGGTTAGGAGAGATGTAGATAAGGATGGATGGAGTGATGTGAATAAGGAGGTATGGGAGAGATGTGGATAAGGAGGGTGAGGAAAGATGTGGTTACGGAGGGTTTGGAGGGATGTGGATAAGGCGGGTTAGGAGAGATGTGAATAAGGAGGATTAGGGTGATGTGGATAAGGAGGGTTAGGAGAGATGTGAATAAGGAGGGTTAGAAAGATGTGGATAAGGAGGGTTGGGAGAGATGTGAATAGTGAGGGTTAGGGAGATGTAAATAGGGAGGGTTAGGAGAGATGTGGATGAGGTGAGTTAGGAGAAATGTGGATGAGGAGGGTTAGGAGAGATATGGATGAGAAGGGTCGGGGAGATGTGGATAAGGAGGGTAAGGAGAGATGTAGATAAGGAGGGTTGGGACAGATGTGAATAAGGAGGTTTAGGAGAGATGTGAATAAAGAGGGTTAGGAGAGACGTGGATAAGGAGGATCAGGGAGATGGGGATAAGGAGGGTTGGGAGAGATATGAATAAGGAGGGTTAGGAGTGATACAGATAAGGAGGGTTGGGAGAGATGTGGATAAGGAGGGATAGGAGAGATGTGAATGAGGAGGGTCAGGGAGATGTGGATAAGATGGGTTAGGAGAGATGTGGATAAGGACGGATGGAGTAATGTGAATAAGGAGGTTTGGGAGAGATGTGGATAAGGAGGGTTAGGAGTGATGTAAATAAGGAGGGTTGGGAGATATGTGGATAAGGAGGGTTAGGGAGATGTGGATAAGGAGAGTTAGGAGGAGATGTGGTTGAGGAGAGTTACGAGCGATGTGGATAAGGGGGGTTAGGAGAGATATGAATAAGGAGGGTCAGGAGAGATATGAACAAGGAGGGTCAGGAGCGATGTGGAAAAGGAAGGTGAGGAGAGATGTGGATAAGAAGGGTTTGGAGGGATGTGGACAAGGAGGGTTAGGAGAGATATGGATAAAGAGGGTGAGGAGAGATGTGGATAAAGAGGGTGAGGAGAGATGTGGATAAGGAGGGTTTGGAGGGATGTGGATAAGGAGGGTTCGGAGAGATGTGGATAAAGAGCGTGAGGAGAGATGTGGATAAGGAGGGTTAGGAGTGATGTGGATAAGGAGGGTTATGAGAGGTGTGGATAAGGAGAATTAGGAGCGATGTGAATAAGGAGGGTTAGGAGATAAGTGGATAAGGAGGGTCAGGAGAGATGAGGATAAGGAGGTTTAGGAGAGATGAGGATCAGGAGGTTTAGGAGAGATGTGGATAAAGAGGGTGAGGAGAGATGTAGATAAGGAGGGTTAGGAGTAATGTGGATAAGGAGGGTGAGGGGAGATGTGCATAAGGAGGGTTTGGGGAGATGTGGATAAGGAGGGTGTGGAGAGATGTGGATAAGGAGTGTGTGGAGAGATGTGGATAAGGAGGGTTATGAGAGATATGCATAAGGAGGGTTCAGGGAGATGTGGATAAGGAGGGTGTGGAGAGATGTGGATAAGGAGGGTTAGGAGCGATGTGGATAAAGAGGGTCATGAGTGATGTGGATAAGGAGGGTGAGGAGTGATGTGAATAAGGAAGTTAGGAGAGATGTGGATAAAGAGGGTTATGAGTGATGTAAATAAGGAGGTTAGGAGAAAAGTTAATAAGGAGGGTTAGGAGCAATGTGGATAAGGAGTGTTAGGTGAGATTTGGATTAGGAGTATCAGGAGTGATGTGGAAAAGGAGGGTGAGGAGAGATGTGAATAAGGAGGGTCAGGATTGATGCGGATAAGGAGCATGAGGAGAGATGTGGATAAGGAGGGTTAGGAGCGATGTGGATAAGGAGGGTGTGGAGAGATGTGGATAAGGAGGGTTCGGAGAGATGTGGCTAAAGAGGGTGAGGAGAGATGTGGATAAGGAGAATTAGGAGCGATGTGAAAAAGGAGGGTTAGGAGATAAGTGGATAAGGAGGGTCAGGAGAGATGAGGATAAGGAGGTTTAGGAGAGATGAGGATAAGGAGGTTTAGGAGAGATGTGGATAAAGAGGGTGAGGAGAGATGTGGATAAGGAGGGTTAGGAGTAATGTGTATAAGGAGGGTTCGGGGAGATGTGGATAAGGAGGGTGTGGAGAGATGTGGATAAGGAGTGTGTGGAGAGATGTGGATAAGGAGGGTTAGGAGCGATGTGGATAAGGAGAGTTATGAGAGATGTGCATAAGGAGGGATCAGGGAGATGTGGATAAGGAGGTTGTGGAGAGATGTGGATAAGGAGGGTTATGAGTGATGTAAATAAGGATGTTAGGAGAAAAGTTAATAAGGAGTGTGTGGAGAGATGTGGATAAGGAGTGTTAGGTGTGATTTGGATTAGGAGTGTCAGGAGCGATGTGGAAAAGGAGGGTGAGGAGAGATGTGAATAAGGAGGGTCAGGATTGATGCGGATAAGGAGCATGAGGAGAGATATGGATAAGGAGGGTTAGGAGCAATGTGGATAAGGAGGGTGTGGAGAGATGTGGATAAGGAGGGTTAGAAGAGATGTGGATGAGGAGGGTTAGGTGCGATGTGGATAAGGAAGGTTAGGAGAGTTGTGGATGAGGAGGGTTAGGAGAGATGTGGATAAGGACGGTTGGGAGTGGTGTGGATGAGGAGAGTTTGGAGAGATGTGGAAAAGGAGGGTTAGGAGAGACGTGAATAAGGAGTGTTGGGAGTGATGTGGAAAAGGTGGTTTGGGAGGGATGTGGGTGAGGAGAGAAGTGGATAAGGAGGATGAGGAGAGAAGTGGATAAGGATGTTTAGGAGAGATGTGAATAAGGAGGGTTAGGAGTGATGTGGATAAGGAAGTGAAGGAGAGATGTGGATAAGGAGGGTGAGGAGTGATGTGGATAAGGAGTTTTAGGAGTTTTTGTGGATAAGGAGGGTTAGGGGAGATGTCGATACGGAGGGTGTGGAGTGATGTGAATAAGGATGTTAGGAGAGATGTGGATAAAGATGGTTATGAGTGATGTGAATAAGGAGGTTAGGACAGAAGTGAATAAGGAGCGTTAGGAGTGATGTGGATAAGGAGGATTAGGAGCGATGTGAAAAGGAAGGTGAGGAGAGATGTGGATAAGGAGGGTTAGGAGAGATGTGGATAAGGAGGGTCAGGAGAGATGTGGATAAGGAGGGTCAGGAGCGATGTGAATAAGGAGTGTCAGGAGAGATGTGGATAAGAAGGGTTAGGAGTGATGTGGATAAGGAAGATAAAGAGCGATGTGGACACGGAGCGTCAGGAGAGATGTGGATAAGGAGGGTCAGGAGAGATGTGGATAAGGAGGGTCAGGAGTGATGTGCATAAGGACGGTTAGGCGAGATGTGGATATGGAGGGTTAGGAATGATGTGAATAAGGATGTTAAGAGAGATGTGGATAAAGAGGATTTTGAGTGATGTGAATAAGGAGGTTAGGAGTGAAGTGAATAAGGAGGGTTAGGCGCGATGTGGATAAGGAGGTTTAGGAGCGATGTGGATAAGGAGGGTTAGGAGAGATGTGGATAATGAGCATGAGGAGAGTTGTGTATAAGGAGGGAGAGGAGAGATCTTGATAAGGAGGGTCAGGAGAGATGTGGATATGGAGGTTCAGGAGAGATGTGGATAAGGAGGTTTAGGAGAGATGTGGATAAGGAGGGTCAGGAGAGATGTGGATAAGGAGGTTTAGGAGCGATGTGATTAAAGGGGTTTGGGAGAGATGTGAATAAGGAGGGTTAGGAGCGATATGGAGAAGGTGGGTTCGGAGAACTGTGAATAAGGAGGATTAGGGAGTTGTGGATAAGGAGGGTTAGGAGAGATGTGGATAAGGAGGGTTAGGAGAGATGTGGATAAAGAGGATTATGAGTGATGTGAATAAGGAGGTCAGAAGAGAGTGAATAAGGAGGGTTAGGAGAGATGTGAATAAGGACGGTTAGGAGCGATGTGGATAAGGAGGATTAGGAGTGATGTGGAGAAGTAGGGTCAGGAGCGATGTGGAAAAGGAGGGTGAGGAGAGATGTGGATAAGGAAGGTCAGGAGTGATGTGAATAATGAGCATGAGGAGAGATGTGGATAAGGAGGGTTAGGAGAGATGTGGATAAGGAGGGTCAAGAGAGATGTGGATAAGGAGGTTTAGGAGAAATGTGGATAAGGAGGGTCAGGAGAGATGTGGATGCGGAGGTTTAAGAGTGATGTGAATAAAGGGGGTTGGGAGAGATGTGAATAAGGAGGGTTAGGAGTGATGTGGATAAGGTGGGTTAGGAGAGATGTCAATAAGGAGGGTGAGGAGTGATGTGGATAAGGAGGGGAAGGAGAGATGTGAATACGGAAGTTTAGGAGGGATGAGGATAAGGGCGTTTAGGAGGGATGTGGATACTGAGGATGAGGAGAGATGTGGACAAGGAGTGTTAGGAGTGTTGTAGATAAGAACGGTTAGGAGAGATGTGGATAAGAAGGGTTAGGAGAGATGTGGATATGGAAGGTTAGGAGTGTTGTTGATAAGGACGGTTTGGAGAGATGCGGATAAGGAGGTTTAGGAGAGATGAGAATAAAAAGTTTTAGGAGAGATGTGGATAAGGACGGTTAAGAGAGATGTGGATAAGGAGGGTTAGGAGTGATGTGAATAAGGAGGTTTAGGAGCGATGTGGATAAGGAGGGTTAGGAGAGATGTGCATAAGTAGGGCCATGAGCGATGTGGAAAAGGATGGTGAGGAGAGATGTGGATAAGGAGGGTCAGGAGTGATGTGGATGATGAGCATGAGGAGAGTTGAGGATAAGGAGGGTTAGGAGAGATGTGGATATGGAGGTTTAGGAGAGATGTGGATAAGGAGGTTTAGGAGAGATGTGGATAAGGAGGGTCAGGAGAGATGTAGATAAGGCGGATTAGGAGCGATGTGATTAAAGGTGTTTGGGAGAGATGTGAATAAGGAGGGTTAGGAGCGATGTGGAGAAGGTGGGTTCGGAGAAATGTGAATAAGGAGGATTAGGGAGTTGTGGATAAGGAGGGTTTGGAGAGATGTGAATGAGGAGGATTAGGGAGATGTGAATAAGGAGGGTCAGGGAGATGTGGAAAAGGAGGGTTGGGAGAGATGTGGATAAGGAGCGTTAGGAGAGATGTGAATAAGGACGGTTAGGAGAGATGTGGATATGGAGGGTTAGGAATTATGTGAATAAGGATGTTAAGAGAGATGTGGATAAAGAGAATTATGAGTGATGTGAATAAGGTGGTTAGGAGAGAAGTGAATAAGGAGGTTTAGGAGCGATGTAGATATGGAATGTTAGGAGTGTCGTGGATAAGGAGGGTTAGGAGAGATGCGGATAATGAGGTTTAGGAGGGATGTGAATAAGGAGGGTTAAGAGAGTGTGGATAAGGTGGGTTAGGAGAGATGTGAATAAGGATGGTTAAGAGTTTTGTGGTAAACGTGGTTTGGGAGAGATTTGGATGAGGAGAAATGTGAATAAGGAGGGTTACGAGAGATGTGGATCAGGAGGATTAGGAGAGATGTGGATAAGAAGGGTTAGGAGCGATGTGGATAAGGAAGGTTAGGAGAGATGTGGTTAAGGAGGGTTGGTAGAGATGTGAATAAGGAGGGTTAGGAGTGATGTGAATAAGGAGTGTTAGGAGTGATGTGGATAAAGAGGGTTAGGAGGAATGTGGATAAGGAGGGTAAGGAGAGATGTGGATAAGGAGGTTTAGGAGAGATATGGATAAGGAGGTTTCGGGGAGATGTATATAAGGAGGGTGTGGAAAGATGTGGATAAGGAGGGTCAGAAGAGATGTGGATGAGGAGGGTTAGGTGCGATGTGGATAAGGACGGTTGGGAGTGGTGTGGATGAGGAGAGTTTGGAGAGATATGGAAAAGGAGGGTTAGGAGAGATGTGAATAAGGTGTGTTGCCACTGATGTGGAATAGGTGGTTTGGGAGGAATGTGGGTGAGGAGAGATGTGGATAAGGAGGATCAGGAGAGAAGTGGATAAGGATGTTTTGGAGAGATGTGGATAAGGAGGGTTAGGAGTGATGTGGATAAGGAAGTGAAGGAGAGATGTGGATAAGGAGGGTGAGGAGTGATGTGGATAAGGAGATTTAGGAGTTTTTGTGGATAAGGAGGGTTAAGGGAGATGTGGATACGGAGGATGTGGAGAGATGTGGATAAGGAGGGTTAGGAGTGTGAAAAAGGATGTTAGGAGAGATGTGGATAAAGAGGGTTATGAGTGATGTGAATAAGGAGGTTAGGAGAGAAGTGAAAAAGGAGCGTTATGAGCGATGTGAATAAGGAGGATTAGGAGTGATGTGAAAAGGAGGGTGAGGAAAGATGTGGATAAGGAGGGTGAGGAGCGATGTGAATAAGGGGAGTCAGGAGTGATGTGGATAAGGAGGGTTAGAAGAAATTTGGATAAGGAGGGTTAGAAGAAATTTGGATAAGGAGGGTTATGAGCGATGTGGATAAGGAGGGTCAGGAGAGATGTGGAAAACAAGGGTCAGGAGAGATGTGGATAAAGAGGGTCAGGAGAGATGTGGATAAGGAGTGTTAGGAGCGCTGTGAATAAGGAGGGTCAGGGGAGATGTGGATAAGGAGGGTTAGGAGTGATGTGGATAAGGAAGATTAAGAGCGATGTGGATAAGGAGAGTCAGGAGAGATGTGGATAAGGTGGGTCAGGAGTGATGTGGATAAGGACGGTTAGGAGAGATGTGGATAAGGACGGTTAGGAGAGACGTGGATATGGAGGGTTAGGAATGATGTGAATAAGGATGTTAAGAGAGATGTGGATAAAGAGAATTATGAGTGATGTGAATAAGGAGGTTCGGAGAGAAGTGAATAAGGAAGGTTAGGAGAGATGTGAATAAGGAGGTTTAGGAGCGATGTGGATAAGGAGGGTTAGGAGCGATGTGAATAAAGGGAGTCAGGAGTGATGTGGATAAGGAGGGTTAGAAGAAATTTGGATAAGGAGGGTTATGAGCGATGTGGATATGGAGGGTCAGGAGAGATGTGGAAAAGGAGGGGCAGGAGAGATGTGGATAAGGAGGGTCAGGAGAGATGTGGATAAGGAGTGTTTGGAGGATGTGAATAAGGAGGGTCAGGAGAGTTGTGGATAAGAAGGATTAGGAGTGATGTGGAGAAGGTGGGTTAGGAGAAATGTGAATAAGGAGGATTAGGGAGATGTGGATAAGGAGGGTCAGGAGTGATGTGGATAAGGAGGGTCAGGAGAGATGTGGATTAGGACGGTTCGGAGAGATGTGGATTTGGAGTGTTAGGAATAATGTGAATAAGGATGTTAAGAGAGATGTGGATAAAGAGGATTATGAATGATGTGAATAAGGAGGTTATGAGAGAAGTGAATAAGGAAGGTTAGGACAGATGTGAATAAGTACGGTTAGGAGCGATGTGGATAAGGAGGATTAGGAGTGATGTGGATAAGTATGGTCAGGACTGATGTGGAAAAGGAGGGTGAGGAGAGATGTGGATAAGGAGGGTCAGGAGTGATGTGAATAATGAGCATGAGGAGAGATGTGGATCAGGAAGGTTAGGAGAGATGTGGATAAGGAGGTTTAGGGGAGATGTGGATACGGAGGGTTAGGAGAGATGAGAATAAGAAGTTTTAGGAGTGATGTACATAAGGACGGTTAAGAGAGATGTGGATAAGAAGCGTTAGGAGTGATGTGAATAAGGACGTTAGAAGAGATGTGGATAAGGAGGGTTAGGAGTGATGTGGATAAGGACAGTTAGGAGAGATGTGGATAAGGAAGGTTAGGAGTGATGTGGATAAGGAGATTTAGGAGAGATGTGGATAAGGGGGGCTACGAGAGTTGTGGATCAGGAGGGTTAGGAGAGGTGAGAATAAGACGTTTTAGGAGTGATGTGGATAAGGACGGTTAAGGGAGATGTGGATAAGGAGCGTTAGGACTGATGTGAATAAGGACATTAGGAGAGATATGGATAAGGAGGGTTAGGAGAGATGTGAATAAGGAGGTTTTAGGAGCGATGTGGATAAGGAGGGTTAGGAGAGATGTAGATCAGTAGGGTCAGGAGTGATGTGGAAAAGGAGGGTGAGGCGAGATGTGGATAAGGAGGGTCAGGAGTGATGTGGATAATGAGCATGAGGAGAGTTGTGGATAAGGATGGTTAGGAGAGATGTGGATAAGGAGGTTTAGGAGAGATGTGGATAAGAAGGTTTAGAAGAGATGTGGATAAGGAGGTTTAGGAGAGATGTGGATAAGGAGGGTCAGGAGAGATGTGGATAAGGAGGTTGAGGAGCGATTTGAATAAAGGGGGTTGGGAGTGATGTGAATAAGGAGGGTTATGAGCGATGTGGATAAGGTGGGTTAGGAGTGATGTGGAAAAGGTGGTTTGGGAGGGATGTGGATGAGGAGAGATGTGGATAAGGAGGATCAGGAGAGATGTGGATTAGGATGGTTAGGAGAGATGTGGATAAGGAGGGTTAGGAGAGATGTGGATAAGGAGGTTTAGGAGAGATGTGGATAAGAAGGTTTAGAAGAGATGTGGATAAGGAGGTTTAGGAGAGATGTGGATAAGGAGGGTCAGGAGAGATGTGGATAAAGAGGTTGAGGAGCGATTTGAATAAAGGGGGTTGGGAGTGATGTGAATAAGGAGGGTTATGAGCGATGTGGATAAGGTGGGTTAGGAGTGATGTGGAAAAGGTGGTTTGGGAGGGATGTGGATGAGGAGAGATGTGGATAAGGAGGATCAGGAGAGATGTGGATTAGGATGGTTAGGAGAGATGTGGATAAGGAGGGTTAGGAGTGATGTGGATAAGGAAGTGAAGAGATGTGGATAAGGAGGTTGAGGAGAGAAGTGAATAAGGAGGGTGAGGAGCGATGTGCATAAGGAGGATTAGGAGCGATGTGGAAAAGCAGGGTGAGGAGAGATGTGGATAAGGAGGGTTAGGAGAGATGTGGATAAGGAGGGTCAGGAGAAATGTGGATAAGGAGGGTTAGGAGAGTTTTGGATAAGGAGGGTTATGAGCGATGTGGATAAGGAGGATTAGGAGAGATGTGGAAAAGGAGGGTCAGGAGAGATCTGGATAAGGAGGGTTAGGAGAGATGTGGATAAGGAGGGTTAGGAGTGATCTGGATAAGGACGGTCAGGAGAGATGTGGATAAGGATGGTTAGGAGTGATCTGGATAAGGAAGATTAAGAGCGATGTGTTTTAGGAGGGTTGGGAGAGATGTGGATAAGTAGGGTCAGGAGTGATGTGGATTAGGACGTTTAGGAGAGATATGGATTTGGAGGGTTAGGAATAATGTGAATAAGGATGTTAAGAGAGATGTGGATAAAGAGCATTATGAATGATGTGAATAAGTAGGTTAGGAGAGAAGTGAATAAGGAGGGTTAGGAGAGATGTGAATAAGTACGGTTACGAGCGATGTGGATAAGGAGGATTAGGAGTGATGTGGATAAGGAGGATTAGGAGTGATGTGGATAAGTATGGTCAGGACTGATGTGGAAAAGGAGGGTGAGGAGAGATATGGATAAGGAGGGTCAGGAGTGATGTGAATAATGAGCATGAGGAGAGATGTGGATCCGGAGGGTCAGGAGAGATGTGGATAAGGAGGTTTAGGAGCGATGTGAATAAAGGGGGTTGGAAGAGATGTGAATAAGGAGGGTTAGGAGCGATGTGGATAAGGTGGGTTAGGAGAAATGCGAATACGGAGGATTAGGGAGATGTGGATAAGGAGGGTTGGAGAGATGTCAATAAGGAGGGTTAGGAGTGATGTGGATATGGAGGGGAAGGAGAGATGTGAATAAGGAAGTTTAGGAGAGATGAGCATTAGGACGTTTAGGAGAGATGTGGATATTGAGGGTGAGGAGAGATGTGGATAAGTAGGGTTAGGAGTGATGTGGAAAACGTGGTTTGGAAGAGATTTGGATGAGGAGAGATGTGGATAAGGAGGGTTAGGAGAGATGTGGATACGGAGGGTTAGGAGAGATGAGAATAAGGACGTTAGGAGAGATGTGAATAAGGAGGATTCGGAGTGATGTGGATAAGGACTGTTAGGAGAGATGTGGATAAGGAGGGTTAGGAGTGATGTGAATAAGCTGGTGAGGAGAGAAGTGAATAAGGAGGGTCGGGAGAGATGTGGATAAGGAAGGTTAGGAGAGATGTGGATAAGGAGATTTAGGAGAGATGTGTATAAGGGGGATTAGGAGAGATGTAGATAAGGAGGGTCAGGAGTGATGTGGATAATGAGCATGAGGAGAGTTGTGGATAAGGAGGGTTAGGAGAGATGTGGATAAGGAGGTTTAGGAGAGATATGGATAAGGAGGGTCAGAAGAGATGTGGATAAGGAGGTTTAGGTGCGATGTAAATAAAGCGGGTTGGGAGAGATGTGAATAAGGAGGGTTAGGAGCGATGTGGATAAGGTGGGTTAGGAGTGATGTGGAAAAGGTGGTTTGGGAGCGATGTGGATGAGGAGAGATGTGAATAAGGAGGATCAGGATAGATGTGGATAAGGATGGTTAGGAGAGGTGTGGATAAGGAGGGTTAGGAGTGATGTGGATAAGGAAGTGAAGGAGAGACGTGGATAAGGAGGTTTAGGAGAGATGGGGATAAGGAGGTTTTGGAGAGATGTGGATAAGGAGGGTTAGGAGTGATGTGAATAAGGATGTTAGGAGAGATGTGGATAAAGAGGGTTATGAGTGATGTGAATAAGGAGGTTAGGAGAGAAGTGAATAAGGAGGATTAGGAGCGATGTGGGGAAGGAGGGTCAGGACAAATGTGGATAAGGAGGTTTAGGAGAGGTTTGGATAAGGAGGGTTATGAGCGATGTGGATAAGGAGTGTCAGGAGAGATGTGGAAAAGGAGGGTCAGGAGAGATCTGGATAAGGAGGGTTAGGAGAGATGTGGATAAGGAGGGTTAGGAGTGATGAGAATAAGAAGTTTTAGGAGTGATGTGGATAAGGAGGGTTCAGAGAGATGTGGATAAGGAGCGTTAGGAGTGATGTGAATAAGGACGTTAGGAGAGACGTGGATAAGGAGGGTTAGGAATGATGTGAATGAGCTGGAGAGGAGAGAAGTGAATAAGGAGGGTCGGGAGAGATGTGGATAAGGAGGGTTAGGAGCGATGTGAATAAGGAGTGTCAGGAGAGATGTGGATAAGGAGGGTTAGGAGTGATGTGGATAATGAAGATTAAGTGCGATGTGCATAAGGAGCGTCAGGAGAGATGTCGATAAGGAGGGTCAGGAGTGATGTGGATAAGGACGGTTAAGAGAGATGTGGATAAAGAGTTTTATGAGTGATGTGAATAAGGAGGTTAGGAGAGAAGTGAATAAGGAGGGTTAGGAGAGATGTGAATAAGGAGGTTTAGGAGCGATGTGGAAAAGGAGGGTGAGGAGAGATGTGGATAAGGAGGGTCAGGAAAGATATGGATATGGAGGTTTAGGAGCGATGTGAATAAAGGGGGTTGGGAGCGATGTGGATAAAGTGGGTTAGGAGAAATGTGAATAAGAAGGATTAGGGAGATGTGGATAAGGAGGGTCGGGAGAAATGTGAATGAGGAGGATTAGGGAGACGTGAATAAGGAGGGTCAGGGGGATGGAGTGTTGGGAGAGATGTGGATAAGGAGTGTTAGGAGTGATGTGAATAAGGACGTTAGGAGAGATGTGGATAAGGAGGGTTAGAATTGATGCGGATAAGGAGGGTTAGGAGTGATGTGGATAAGGAAGGTTACGAGAGTTGTGGATCAGGAGGGTTAGGAGAGATGTGGATAAGGACGGTTAGGAGAGATATGAATAAGGAGGTTTAGGGAGTTGTAAATAAGGAGGGCTGGGAGAGATGTGAATAAGGAGGTTTAGGAGAGATGTGGATAAGGAAGGTCAGGGAGATTGGGATAAGGAGGGTTGGGTGAGATTTGAATAAGGAGGGTTAGGAGTGATGCGGATAAGGAGGATTGGGAGAGATGTGGAAAAGGAGGTTTAGGAGAGATGTGGATAAAAAGGGTGAGAAGAGATGTGGATAAGGACGTTTAGGAAAGATGTGGATTATGAGAGTTCGAGGAGATGTGGATAAGGAGGGTTGGGAGAAATGGGAATAAGGAGGGTTCGGAGAGATGTGAATAAGGAAGGTTAGGAGCGATGTGGATAAGGAGGGTGAGGAGCGATGTGGATAAGGATGGTTAGGAGAGATGTGGATATGGAGGGTTAGGAGCGATGTGGATAAGGAGGGTTAGGAGAGATGTGGATACGGAGGGTTAGGAGAGATGTGGATAAGGAGGGTTAGTAGCGATGTGGATAAGGAGGGTTAGGAGAGATGTGGATATGGAGGGTTAGGAGAGATGTGGATAAGGAGGGTTAGGGAGTTGTAAATAAGGAGGGTTAGGAGAGGTGTGGATGAGGTGAGTTAGGAGAGATGTGGATGAGGAGGGTTAGGACAGATGTGGATGAGGAGTTTTGGGGAGATGTGGATAAGGAGGTTTGGGAGAGATGTGAATAAGGAGGTTTAGGAGAGATGTGAATAAGGAGGGTTAGGAGTGATGCGGATAAGGAGGGTTGGGAGAGATGTGGAAAAGGAGGGATTGGAGAGATGTGGATGATCCGGGTCAGGGAGATGTAGATAAGATGGGTTAGGAGAGAAGTGGGTAGGGAGGGTAAGGAGAGATGTGGATAAGGAGGTTCAGGAGAGATGTGGATAAAGAGGGTGAGGAGAGATGTGGATAAGGACGTTTAGGAGAGATGTGGATAAGGAGGGTTTGAGGAGATGTGGATAAGGAGGGTGTGGAGAGATTTGGATAAGGAGGGTTAGAAGAGATGTGGATTAGGAGGGTTTGGTGTGATGTGGATAAGGAAGGTTAGGAGAGATGTGGATGAGGAGGGTGAGGAGCGCTGGTGATAAAGAGGGTCAGGAGTGATGTGGATAAGGTGGGTCAGGAGAGATGTGGTTAAGGAGGGTTAGGAGGGATGTGGATAAGGAGGGTTAGGAGAGATGTGAATAAGGAGGATTAGGGAGATGTGGATAAGGAGAGTTAGGAGAGATGTGGGCGGCACGGTGGCACAGTGGTTAGCACTGCTGCCTCGCAGCGCCAGAGACCCGGGTTCAATTCCTCAGCCTCAGGCGACTGACTGTGTGGAGTTTGCACATTCTCCCCGTGTCTGTGTGGGTTTCCTCCGGGTGCTCCGGTTTCCTCCCACAATTCAAAGATGTGCAAGTCAGGTGAATTGGCCATGTTAAATTGTCCGTAGCGTTAGGTAAGGGGTAAATGAAGGGGTATGGGTGGTTTGCGCTTCGGCGGGTCGGTGTGGACTTGTTGGGCCGAAGGGCCTGTTTCCACACTGTAAAGTAATCTAATCTAATCTAAAAGATGTGAATAAGGAGGGTTAGGGAGTTGTAAATAAGGAGGGTTAGGAGAGATGTGGATGAGGTGAGTTAGGAGAGATGTGGATGAGGACGGTTAGGAGAGATGTGGATGAGGAGTTTTGGGGAGATGTGGATAATGAGGGTTGGGGGAGATGTGAATTAGGAGGTTTAGGGGAGATGGGGATAAGGAGGGTTGGGTGAGATGTGAATAAGGAGGTTTAGGAGTGATGCGGATAAGGAGGTTTGGGAGAGACGTGGAAAAGAAGGGATTGGAGAGATGTGGATGATGTGGGTCAGGGAGATGTAGATAAGATGGGTTAGGAGAGATGTGGGTAAGGAGGGTAAGGAGAGATGTGGATAAGGAGGTTTGGAGAGATGTGGATAAGGACGTTTAGGAGAGATTTGGATAAGGACGTTTAGGAGAGATTTGGAGGGTTCGAGGAGATGTGGATAAGGAGGGTGTGGAGAGATGTGGATAAGGAGGATTAGAAGAGATGTGGATTAAGAAGGTTTGGTGCGATGTGGATAAGGAAGGTTAGGAGAGATGTGGATGTGGAGGGTTAGGAGTGATGTGGATAAGGAGAGTTGGGACTGGTGTGCATGAGGAGAGATGTGGATAAGGAGGATCAGGAGAGATGTGGACAAGGAGTGTTAGGAGTGATGTGGAAAAGGACGTTAGGAGAGATGTGGATAAGGAGGGTTAGAATTGATGCGGATAAGGAGGGTTAGGAGTGATGTGGATAAGGAAGGTTACGAGAGTTGTGGATCAGGAGGGTTAGGAGAGATGTGGATAAGGACGGTTAGGAGAGATATGAATAAGGAGGTTTAGGGAGTTGTAAATAAGGAGGGCTGGGAGAGATGTGAATAAGGAGGTTTAGGAGAGATGTGGATAAGGAAGGTCAGGGAGATTGGGATAAGGAGGGTTGGGTGAGATTTGAATAAGGAGGGTTAGGAGTGATGCGGATAAGGAGGATTGGGAGAGATGTGGAAAAGGAGGTTTAGGAGAGATGTGGATAAAAAGGGTGAGAAGAGATGTGGATAAGGACGTTTAGGAAAGATGTGGATTATGAGAGTTCGAGGAGATGTGGATAAGGAGGGTTGGGAGAAATGGGAATAAGGAGGGTTCGGAGAGATGTGAATAAGGAAGGTTAGGAGCGATGTGGATAAGGAGGGTGAGGAGCGATGTGGATAAGGATGGTTAGGAGAGATGTGGATATGGAGGGTTAGGAGCGATGTGGATAAGGAGGGTTAGGAGAGATGTGGATACGGAGGGTTAGGAGAGATGTGGATAAGGAGGGTGAGGAGCGCTGGTGATAAAGAGGGTCAGGAGTGATGTGGATAAGGTGGGTCAGGAGAGATGTGGTTAAGGAGGGTTAGGAGGGATGTGGATAAGGAGGGTTAGGAGAGATGTGAATAAGGAGGATTAGGGAGATGTGGATAAGGAGAGTTAGGAGAGATGTGGGCGGCACGGTGGCACAGTGGTTAGCACTGCTGCCTCGCAGCGCCAGAGACCCGGGTTCAATTCCTCAGCCTCAGGCGACTGACTGTGTGGAGTTTGCACATTCTCCCCGTGTCTGTGTGGGTTTCCTCCGGGTGCTCCGGTTTCCTCCCACAATTCAAAGATGTGCAAGTCAGGTGAATTGGCCATGTTAAATTGTCCGTAGCGTTAGGTAAGGGGTAAATGAAGGGGTATGGGTGGTTTGCGCTTCGGCGGGTCGGTGTGGACTTGTTGGGCCGAAGGGCCTGTTTCCACACTGTAAAGTAATCTAATCTAATCTAAAAGATGTGAATAAGGAGGGTTAGGGAGTTGTAAATAAGGAGGGTTAGGAGAGATGTGGATGAGGTGAGTTAGGAGAGATGTGGATGAGGACGGTTAGGAGAGATGTGGATGAGGAGTTTTGGGGAGATGTGGATAATGAGGGTTGGGGGAGATGTGAATTAGGAGGTTTAGGGGAGATGGGGATAAGGAGGGTTGGGTGAGATGTGAATAAGGAGGTTTAGGAGTGATGCGGATAAGGAGGTTTGGGAGAGACGTGGAAAAGAAGGGATTGGAGAGATGTGGATGATGTGGGTCAGGGAGATGTAGATAAGATGGGTTAGGAGAGATGTGGGTAAGGAGGGTAAGGAGAGATGTGGATAAGGAGGTTTGGAGAGATGTGGATAAGGACGTTTAGGAGAGATTTGGATAAGGACGTTTAGGAGAGATTTGGAGGGTTCGAGGAGATGTGGATAAGGAGGGTGTGGAGAGATGTGGATAAGGAGGATTAGAAGAGATGTGGATTAAGAAGGTTTGGTGCGATGTGGATAAGGAAGGTTAGGAGAGATGTGGATGTGGAGGGTTAGGAGTGATGTGGATAAGGAGAGTTGGGACTGGTGTGCATGAGGAGAGATGTGGATAAGGAGGATCAGGAGAGATGTGGACAAGGAGTGTTAGGAGTGATGTGGAAAAGGTGGTTTGGGAGGGATGTGGATGAGGAGAGATGTGGGTAAGGATGGTTCGGAGAGATGTGGATAAGGAGGGTTAGGAGTGATGTGGATAAGGACGTGAAGGAGAGATGTGGATAAGGAGCTTTAGGAGAGATTTGGATAAGGAGTGTTACGAGTAACGTGAATAGGGAGGTTAGAAGAGATGTGGATAAGGAAGTGAAGGAGCAATGTGGATAAGGAGGATTAGGAGTGATGTGGAAAAGGAGGGTGAGGAGGAATGTGGATAAGGAGGGTTAGGAGAGATGTCGATAAGGAGGGTCAGGAGCGATGTGGATAAGGAGGGTTAGGAGAGATGTCGATAAGGAGGGTCAGAGAGATGTGCATAAGGAGGGTCAGGTGAGATGTGGAAGAGGAGGGTCAGGTGAGATCTGGATAAGGAAGATTAAGAGCGATGTAGATAAGGAGGATTAGGAGAGATGTGGATAAGGAGGGTCAGGAGTGATGTGGATAAGGACGGTTAGGAGAGATGTGGATATGGAGGCTTAGGAATGATGTGAATAAGGATGTTAAGAGAGATGAGAATAAAGAGGATTATGAGTGATGTGAATAAGTAGGTTCGGAGAGAAGTGAATAAGGAGGGTTAGGAGCGATGTGGATAAGGAGGATTAGGAGAGATGTGGATAAGGAGGGTCAGGAGTGATGTGAATAATGAGCATGAGGAGAGATGTGGATAAGGAGGGTTAGGAGAGATGTGGTTAAGGAGGTTTAGGAGAGATGAGGATAAGGACGTTTCGGTGAAATGTGGATATTGAGGGTGAGGAGAGATGTGGAAAACGTGGTTTGGAAGAGATGTGGATGAGGAGAGATGTGGATAAGGAGGGTCAGGAGAGTTGTGGATAAGAAGGGTTAGGAGAGATGTGGACATGGAAGGTTAGGAGTGTTGTGGATAAGGAGGGTTAGGAGAGATGCGGATAAGGAGGTTTAGGAGAGATGTGAATAAGGAGGGTTAAGAGAGATGTGGATAAGGAGGGTGAGGAGATATGTGGATAAAGATGGTTAGGAGAGATGTGGATAAGAAGGTTTAGGAGAGATGTGGATAAGGAGGGTTAGGAGAGTTGAGGATAAGGAGGGTTTGGAAAGATGTGGATAAGGAGGGTTAGAAGTGATGTGGATAAGGAGGGTTAGGAGAGATGAGGATTAGGATGCTCAGGGAGATGTGGATAAGGAGGGTTAGTAGCGATGTGAATAAGGAGGGTTAGGAGAGATTTGGATACGGAAATTTAGGAGAGATATGAATAAGGATGGTTAGGAGTGATGTGGAAAACGTAGTTTGGGAGAGATGTGGATGAGGAGAAATGTGGATAAGGAGGGTTACTAGTTATGCGGATAAGGAGGGGAGAAAAAAAAAAGGATAAGGAGGTTTAGAAGAGATGTAGATAAAGAAGGTGAGGAGTGATGTGCATAAGGAGGGTTAGGAGAAATGTGGATAAGGAGGCTTAAGAGAGATGTGGATAAGGAGGGTCAGGAGTGATGTCAATAAGGACGGTTAGGAGAGATGTGGATAAGGAGCATTAGGAGTGATGTGAATAAGGAGATTAGGAGAGATGTGGATAAGGAGGGTTAGGAGTGATGTGAATAAGGTAGTTAGGAGAGAAGTGAATAAGGAGGGTCGAGAGAAATGGGAATAAGGAGGGTTAGGAGAGATGTGACTAAGGAGGGTTAGGAATGATGTGGATAAGGAGTGTTAGGAGAGATAAGGATAAGGAGGCTCAGGGAGATGTGGATAAGGAGGGTTAGGAGCGATGTGGATAAGGAAGGTTAGGAGCGATGTGGATAAAGAGGATTAGGAGGGATGTGGATAAGGAGGGTTGGGAGAGAAGTGGATAAGGAGGGTTGGGAGTGATGTGGATGAGGAGGGATAGGAGAGATGTGGATAAGGAGTGTTAGGAGTGATGTGGAAAAGGTGGTTTGAGATGTGGATGAGGAGACGTGTGGATGCGGAGGGTTAGGAGAGATGTGGATGATGAGGGTTAGTAGAGATGTGAATAAGGATATTTAGGTGAATAAGGGGGGTTAAGAGAGATGTGGATAAGGAGGGTTAGGTGTGATGTAAATAAGGAGAGTTGGGAGAGATGTAAATCAAGAGGATTAGGAACGAAGTGTATAAGGAAGGTGAGGAGAGATGTGGATAAGGAGGGTATGGAGTGATGTGGATAAGGAGGGATGGGAGAGATGTGGATAATTTGGGTTAGGAGGGAACTCACTTGCCTCCCCCCCAACCCCCACCATCAACCCCCCCCCCACCCCCACCCCCTCCCCCGGGGCTGGCTGCTTCCTGGCAAGAAGAAGGAAAGCTCTGGTTTTAAACCTCGGCTGCCTTGTAATCACACTCGCATGTGCGGAAGGCTTCAGGAGGATACCTCGAGGAAAAGACTGGAGCCAGGGCCCTGAAGGCAGTTTGTCTTTACCTACAACCTCGTTCTGATAGCTCCTGCGACAGTTCTGGTAGCAAACTGTAATGGTTTTGCTGTTTCTTTAGATTAGCCAGTGTCATGGAGAGGGGTGACCTGCTTCATGGGCAACAGCTTGTTCCCCATACCACAGCACCTAGGCTTGCATCCAACCACCACCACACCTGGAGAGGACACTCCAGCTTTGCTCACAGCGTCGACGCAACACTGGCAGGCAGCTGATACCAGTTTTAAGTCATCGCTAGATTGGCAGAGAGCGTGGCACCAGTGGTTGCTCCCGACAGTGGGATGGATTTTCAAATCCCACTGGACAGCTATTGCCCCCAATGGGCAGCCCCCAGCCACTAAGGTGCTGTCCCACTACAATCTGCTCTCTTGATCGGGTGCATGGAGATTAGGAATTATCCGAACAGCAGATTGCAATCACTGCTCCAAGCAACAAAAGAGACCAACTCCTAAACTGGGAAGTTGGAACGTCTGCACAATGATGATCGGCCTCTCAGGAAATCCTCCAGGATATCAGCGACTCTAGGAAATCAGCTTTCACAAATAATGAGCTCAAGAGACTCCCGGTGGATATAGCTGCCCTCCAGAAAATAAGGCTGGCAGGGGCAGGCTCCCTGAATGAGAAGGACTACACATTTTACTGGCAGGGGATTGGCTCTGATGAGCCCAGAGAGCAGGGGGTCGGCTTCACAGTAAAGAACAGCCTGATGAACACAGTAGATCCAGGCAGCAATGGCTCAGGGTGACTCATGACTCTTTGCCTCGACACCACTACAGGCCCAGTCATCCTTGTCAGCGTGTATGTCCTGACACTGTCCTCTAAGCCAGACACGAAGAACAAGTTCGATGACAATCTTGTAGCTGTCATTAGCAGCATCCCTAGGAAGGAGCAACTTGTTCTTCTGGGTGACTTCGATGCCAGAGTGGGTGCAGACCATGACTCATGGCCCTCCCGCCTTGAGCATTTTGGTTTGGGCAAAATGAATAAGAAGAGACAGTGACTGCTTGACTGTGCACTTACTACGGTTGCTGCATCGCAAATTCCTTATTCCAGACAAGCCCCAGCA
This sequence comes from Chiloscyllium plagiosum, assembly GCF_037043375.1. NCBI lineage: Eukaryota > Metazoa > Chordata > Chondrichthyes > Orectolobiformes > Hemiscylliidae > Chiloscyllium > Chiloscyllium plagiosum. The sequence continues at coordinate 31,171,038 of NW_028270149.1, read as the reverse complement.
CAAGGTTTCCTGGAGACACCCACACTCAAAGCATTGTCACCAACTCAATCTGATTCTAGTTAGGTGCACCGCCATCAAACACATTCTGCACACACGCTCTTACCACTGTTCGGACTATGACACAGACTGCTCCTCGTGCGTTGCAAGATTAGGCTGTAGACTAAGAGATTCTATCGCACTAAGCAACAGGGGAATCCTCGCATCGACGTCAGCAAAGTGTCCCAGCCAGACAATTCTCAGAGGCTTTTGAAAGAGAACTCAGTGCCTCGCAACATGGAGATTCTGCCACAGAGAAGTGGGAAACCTTGCAGGATACCATGCATTGCACATCCCTGGCTATCTTTGGGAAGAAGACCTGCAAGACATATGACTGGTTTGAGGCTAAGGCAGCCAAGATGACCCCTGTCATTGAAGCCAAGTGTGTTGCCTGAACTGAGGACAAGCGGTCAGCTACTGGGAAGAACCTGCAGATTCTCAGGGCTGTCTGGAACAAGGTTCAGCAGACTGCCAGGCATTGCGCTAACGAGTACTAGACACAGCTAAGTGAGGAAATTCAGAAGGCTGCTATAATGGAGAATGTTAGGGAAATGTATGAAAGTATTAAAAAGGCACTAAGACCAGCTCAGAGCAAGACTGCCCCCCTCAAATCCTCTACTAGGGAAGTAATCACAGACAAAGGTCAGCAGATGGAGAGGTGGGTTGAACACTATTCTGACCTCTACTCCAGACAGCATACTGTTTCCGCTTCAGCACTTGATGCCTATCACATGCTTGCTGACTATGGGTAAACTAGACGCAGAACCGTCAGTAGAAGAGCTCAGTGAGGCCATTGACAGCCTGGCCTTAGGTAAGGCCCCAAGTAGCTACGGGATTCCTCCTGATCTGATCCAAGTGCTGCAAGACTGGCTTCCTGCTCCCATTGCATGAAGTCCTCTGTCAGTATTGGCAAGAAGGAGCTGTACTGCAGGCCATGAGGGATGCCACGATCATTGCCCTCTACAAGAACAAGGGCAAGAGAAGCGACTGCAGCAACTAGAGGCATCTCTGTCCTCAACACTGTCGGCAAGCCTTTGCTTGGGTCATCTTGACTCACCTGCAGAAACTGGCAAAACATGTATACCCAGAGTTACCGTGCAGCTTCCGAACTAAAAGGTCAATAGTAGACATGATCTTCTCCCTTCGCCAACTGCAGGAGAAGTGCAGAGAACAGAAAATGCCCCGTATGTCGTTTTCATTGACCTCATCAAGGCGTCCGACCTTTTCAAGATTCACCTGAAGACTGGCTACCCATCGAAACTGCTGAGCATGATTGAATCCTTCCACAGTAACACAAAGGGGACAGTGCATTTCAGTGGCAGCTCTTCTGAGGCCTATGACGTCTGTAGCAGCGTCAAACAAGGCTGCGTCCTGGCTCCCACACTCTTTGGGATTTTTTTTGCTGTGCTCCTGAAATATGCCTTTGGCAGCGCAACGGAGGGAATTTACCTACGCACTCAATCAGACAGCAAGGTCTTCAACCTGGCCCGCCTCAGAGCCAAGACAAAAGTATGCATGGCACTCATCAGGGACATGCTGTTTGCTGATGATGCTCCAGTTGCAACACACACCCAGCAGAACTCCAGTCACTGATAGATCGCCTCTCCCACGCTTGCAAGGATTTCGGGCTGACTATCAGTGTCCTGGGACAGGACACAGTGGCACTGCCGGTCATCACCATCGATGACTACGAGCTCAATGTCATCCATCAGTTTACGTACCTTGTTTCTACCATTACTAACAACCTCTCCTTGGACACAGAGATCGACAAGAGGATCGGGAAAGCAGCCTCAACTCTTGTTCGCCTGACGACTCGAGTCTGGACAAATCCCAAGCTGACAGTGAAGATAAAAATGTCAGTCTACAAAGCGTGTGTCATAAGCACACTGCTGTATGGCAGTGAAATGTGGTCTACATGTGCCAGACGGGAGAGAAGACTGAACATCTTCCACTTGAGGATATCCGCCATATCCTGACAAGACAGAGTGTCCAACACAGCAGTGCAATCTCACGCTGACCATCCCAGCATGTACACTCTGTTCAGGCAGGGGAGACCATGCTGGCTGGGCCACGTTCACTGCATGGAGGATTGCCGCATCCCAAAGGATATCCTCGATGGAGAGCTCGCACCTGGGAAGAGACCCACTTGGCATCCCCAGCTGCGCTACAAGGACCTCTACATGCGGGACATGAAGGCGCTTGATATCATTACGGAATCCTGGGAAAGGCTTGCAGCTGATCGCATGAGATGGAGAAGCAACCTAAACCATCACCTCAAAAGAGGGGAAATGAATCTGATGAATGCTGCAGCAGACGTGTGGGCATGCAGGAAGGAGTGCAGCTACTCGAGCAGATCAACGACCACATACAGATGTGACCTCTGCGACCGAGACTGTCACTCCGGTATTGATCTCTTCAGTCACAAGCGACGTTGCTTCAGGGAAGCAGAAAGCTGGAACAATGAGGATGCAATCCATGGTCAGCCGTGACCGAAAGAGGCCTCACTCACGGATAACTTCATACTTATTCACATTATACTGCTTATGCCCACTCACTCAGTCTGTCCAAAACACACTGCACCATCTCTGCATCCTCCTCACAGCTTACCCTTTCACCCAGCTTTGTGTCATCTGCAACTTTTGAGATATTAAATCTAAATCATTTTCATTAATAGTTGGGCTCTTAGTACTGATCCCTGACATACCCAACCACTGCCTGCCATTTCCAGGTCCTGGGCTCTTGTCTCGCCCCCTTGCCAATCCCTGGCTTCTGGGCCTTCTTCCCATCTCACTGTAGGAACGCCTCCCCCCACCATCCCATGTCATGTATCCCATGCTCCCTCTCCTCACCACTGAAACCCAGTTTAAACTTGTATGCTTCTCTCTGCATGCACAGTAGTGTAATTGTCCATGACGTCACATGTAAAACCTACATGATAACGTTAACGTTTGGAACTGTACATATGCATGTTCCTGAATGAGTGACATGTGTATTGCCTGCAGTTGCAGGTGGCCACAAGCATTGCCTGTGAAAACAGTCTACTCATTCATATAATTCCAAAACAGAGTGCAATTTACTGAAGGTATTTTCTGGCAGACTTCTTTTTGTCATTTCAATAATTCTCTTTCATTCATAGAAGTATTAGACAAAGCAAGACTGAAAATCGGTTCATGCTGGCTCTCTGTGAAGCAATCCAATCAGTCTCTTTATTTCCCTCAAGTGTCTATCTTAGATCCTTTTGAAATCATTTCTCATTTCTGCCCCCATTGGCAATGAATTCCAAGCCATTACTGCTCACTGTGTCAGAACCCCTCATCACATCCCGGGAATCCCTTCACCAGAACATTGTATTTGTGTCTCTTAATCCTTGTATCATCAACTGATGAAAAAAATCTTTCTTTGTCTATCATGATACAGGTGACCTGTATCTTGACTTAATATACTTTGCTATAAGGAGAACAATCACATTGTTTCCCACCTAACCTGTGTCTAAGATTGCCTCATCCCTGGAGTCATTCTGGCAATTCTCCTCTGTACATTCTCAAGGACGCTTATACCCTCCGAAATTGCGGTCACCACAATTGACACCATACCATAGCAGGGGCCTAATCTGAGATTTATGAAGGTTCAGCACTGTTGTCCTGCTTTTGCACCTCACTAATCAATTATTCAATTTATAACTATGCCATTTAGTTAATATTATCTCTCCTTATCACTTCTGCAGCATCTCAAACATCACATTGAGGATACCCTCCACCATGATGTGAAGTTTAATCACTGTGCTGATGGGATGGACTTCAAATAGATCAAACAACTCAAGAGCAACCATGACATACTGTGGCCATCAATAGCAGCGGAACTATATTCAAACACAATCTGCAAACTTATGGTCCAGCGTATCCTACAATCTAGGGTTCAACAAAAAATCATGAATGGAGGGGAATAATTAAACAACTCATTGTTAGAGGAGACTCCACAAATTTCCCTATTCTCAACAATGGGGAACCTCAGCACATCAGTGGAAAAGACGAGGCTGATGAATTTACAACAGTTTTCATTCAGGAATGTGAGCAGATGATCCATCCTTGCCTGGAATCCCCAGCATCACAGATACCAGTCTTCTACCAATTTGATTCACTCCATATGATAGTAAGAAGGCACTGAGTATTACGCAAAGCTTTGGACCCTGATGACATTCTGACAATAAGTAATGTGGATTTGTGCTTCAGAACTAGCTGCACACAAACCAATCTATTCCAGAACACATACAATTCTGGTTTCTATTTAAAAATGTGTAAAATTATCCAGGTATATCTGCTCCTCAAAAAACAGGACAAATTACAACCTGGTCAGTCACTATACCATCAGTCAACTACCAACTATCAACAAAGTGATGGAACTGTGTCATTGATCGTGCTATCAAGCAGCATGTACCTTTTTACTCAGCAATATTGTGGTCACTGATACTCAGTTTGGTCTTGTCAGGCCCTGTCAGCTTCTGATCTAATTACAGCCTTGGTTCAAATCTGGACAAAGAGCTGAGCTCAAGAGTGGAAGTGAAAATGACTGCCGTTGACATCAAAGCCACATTTGAGTAAATGTGTCGTCAAGGAAGCCAGGCAAAACTGGAATTAATGGAAATTGGGGGGAAACTTTCCATTTGTTGGAGTCATACTTAACACATAGAGGGATGGTTATGGTTGTTGAAGGTCAATCGTCTCAGTCTGAGGACATTACTGCAAGAATCCCTCATGCTGGGTCCAACCATCTCCAGCTGTTTCATCATAGGGTCGGAGTGGGATGCTCGCCAATGATTGCACAATGTCAGCTTCTTCAGTAATTCTTCAGATACAGAAGCAATTCATGTCCGAATGCAGCAAGACCTGGGCAGCAGTCAGGCTTTTGTTGATGACTGGCAAGTCACATCTATGGCCCATAAGAGATAGGCAATTCCCCAGAATCAATATCTTGGGATTACCACTGAACAGGAAACTGAACTTGAGCAGCCATATAAATACAATGGTTACAAGAGTAGTTTCTTTAATAAAAAACTCACACCATGACTCCTCAAAGTCTATTCACCATCTAAAGAGTACAAATCAGGAGTGTGGTGGAAGGCTCTCCACTTGCCTTTATGACTGCAGCTCCAACAATACACAAGAAGCTGGATACCACCAGGACCAAGCAGCTTGTTTGATTTGCACACTCAACAACAATTTCAACAATCACTACCTCCATCACAACACAGTTCATGCCTACAAGTTGCATTGCAATATCGCACCAAGATTTCTAAGACAGCACTTTCCAAACCCACAGCCTCTATTGCTTGAGATGACAAGTATATCTCGTCAGATACATTCGGGACATTTAAGCGACTCTTGGATAGGCACATGGAAAATAGTATAATGAAGGATATGCAGGTTAGCCTGATGTTAGAGTAGAATAAAAGGCTGGCACAATATTGAGGACCAATAGACCTGTAATGTGCTGTGCTTTTCTATTTTGTTTTGCACATCAGGTGCATAGTAACACCAGCAGCATTGTGGGTGTCCCACCACTCCATGTACTGCAGTGGTGTATTGATACAATTCACCCCTTCACTAGGGCAATTAGGATTGGTCAGTAAATGCTGGGCTACCCAGCAAAGCCCACATTGCACAGTTAAAATACCTTCATGCACCTTCGTGGAACACTCAGATTGCTACTTTCTTAACAATTTGATGCTCTCTGATCACTGGTTGTGTGCATCCATTTTCCAGGCTACTCTATCTTTGATTAGGAGCAACCAATCCGAGGCAAACTGCTGAGAAATAAGGGAAATCCTCTGTAGACTTGTCTGTAAACCATCTTTGAAATCCAAGGATATTAGTAGAAAGGAGAGATAACAGAAGTCCAAGCTGTCATCAAACAGATAATGGGGATGAAGCAATTACAATGCTGCTGCTTAGGAGTTTTCCTTAGTACACTCCTGGGAGAGTAATGAGGAAGCAGTAAATACATTACCATACAGTAGGGGAAAAATAATTTTAATGACAAATAAAGATTACTATCCGTAAATTATTTGTTATTTATTTCATTACATGTAGGTGATAATTGAGCGTGTATAAAGACAAACTTATTTAAACTGTATGCATTGTTCAGTAAAGAGATGTACATTTGTAATGTTTTAGACTGCAAATACATGTAAGATAAGTCAGGATTAGTTTCTGTACTATCCTTTACTAAGTGGCTTTTTGAGTTGGAACACTAGCCTCCAAATGAAAAGAGGGAATATTATGATCTTTGGATAAGTGAATTGAAAGTACAACTAAAAGCTCTTGAAAATAAAAGCAAAAGGCCTAGCTCCTCATAAAATAAATCATCTTGGAATGCATCATTGAATGTGTGATGTATGTGGAAATGAGAAAGAGAATACATTTTAATTTTACTAAACTCAACTTCACAGAAGTAGGAAAGGATGTGGAAGGAAGCTCTGACCATCCTAATCAGGAAACTGAAAGCAGCAAAAGCATAAAACAGTAGACCACTGGTCCCTCGCTGCATTGAACAATGAGAAAGGAGAGGGCAGCTTAGCCCTGCTCATTCTGCTGAGATATTGGAAGATTGGGTGGCTTGTGAAACTGTCCCATTTTCCACCACAGCCTCTAGGGAAAAAAAGAAAGATAAGGGAGAAAAGTTACAGAAAAAAAAATAAATTTGTCACCGTGTACAATACACATGAGCTGTTTTGATACCTGGAAACTTAGTCCTCCTTAAAAGAAAATTAAGATTCTAGGAGGAACCTAAGCCGCCAACCATATTCTTTCATGTCAAAGTGGAAAATATTCCCATTTTTGGCTACTCCTGTCAAGGAGTGTATTTCACAAGAATGGTGCTAGTCAGAATATCATAGTCGAGAATGTGGTGCTGGAACAGGTCAGGCAGCATTCGAGGAGGTGGAGAGTTCATGTTTCGGGCAAAAGCCCTTTGTCAGGAATGGCTTTTCTAATCTCCACCATCTGCAGTCCTCACTTTTGCCCAGGATATTATAGGCTGACAGAACCTGATTTCTTATCCACCCCTATTACAGAATATGTTGGAAGTGGATTCATCAGTTTCTCATCAGTACTGCATGCACAATTCACCCTCAACTGGGAGAGTCCAACCAGAAAACTAGTCATTTCATTTAATATCAGTTTTGTTAAGAAACTCCAAAAGAACAAGGCTGGCCAATCATGCACTCATGCTGAAGAGAGTGTGTGGTCACTGAGTACACATGACAAGCACCACTGCTCATCCCTTTTCACACTTTCGTTTGGATATCAAACACCATCTTCTGCCTTCTCTGAGATAATAATAACTGTTTTTGAGCAGTTCTGCCATTAAAGCACCTAATGAGAGGCAAATAAAAGAAACTAACACAGCTGCCCTTCCTGCTGATTGACTAGCCCACTAGCCCACATCTAGTATTGAATTTGAAGGTCTTGTCACTGTGAGTCAATTGATTTTATTTGTTGTTGATGCATAGTTGCCTGTGTGTGGATTTGTTCGCATGTATGGATATGCTTATGTTGAATAGTTGACTATAGTTGATATCAAACAAACAGATATCTTACCATCAGTTGCAGCTGTCAAATAGAAATCCCTTGACCTTCTGGATCTTGTAGTTTTGAGAAATTTGCTTCTCCTCACATAGCTTGCTGCAAAGAGTTTTCTTGTAAATAAATGAGTCACATTCAGCAGGCAGGGACTGAATCTTTAAAGAAAAGCTTGCTATAAAATGCCTCAAATCTCTGAAGCAATTTAGAGAACTAGTAGAGAGTGGAAATAGAATCATACAGCAATTTATAATACAAATGGAGGCTAATTAGCCAACTGAGTCTAGAACTTCCGTCCAAGGCTCCAAAAAAGCCTTCCACATCCATCAGAGTTTCACCTGCACTTCCACACATGTAATTTACTGTATCCATTGTTCCTAATGCGGTCTCCTCTTCATTGGGCAGACAGGATGCCTACTTGCAGAATGCTTCAGAGAACATGTCCGAGACACCCGCACCAACCAACCACCACCACTGCGCCTCCCCCCCCTCCCCCCACCTTGTGGCCTGAAAACTTCAACTCCCCCTCCCACTCCACCAAGGACATGCAGGTCCTGGGCCTCCTCCATTGCTACACCTTAACGACCTGATGCCTGGTGGAAGAACACCTCATCTTCTGCCTTGGGACCCACCAACCACTCAGCATCAATGTGGATTTCACCAGTTTCCTCATTTCGCCTCCCCCCAACGTATCCGAGATCCAACCTCCCAACTTGGCACCACTCTCATGACTTGTCCTACATGTCCATCTTCCTTCACAACTATCCACTCCACCCTCCTCTCTGACCTATCATCATTACCCTCACCTATCGCAATCTCAGCTACCTTTCCCCAGCAACACCCCCCTGCCATTTATCTCTCCACCCCCGAGGCTCACAAGCCTAATTCCTGATGAAGGGCATTTGCCTGAAACGTCGATTCTCCTGCTCCTCGGATGCTGCCTGACCTGTTATGCTTTTCCAGCACTCACACTCTCGACTCTGATCTCCAGCATCAGCAGTTCTCACTTCCGCTATGTCAGCTCTCAATGTGGAATCCATTTAGTCCCATTCTTCCTTTTATCCCTGTACCCCATACAAGTTTATTTCCTTCAAGAGTCCACTCAGTTTCCTATTAATTAACTGTCTCTGCTTCTTGGGCAGCAAGTTCAAGATTATTAGCATTCGCTGCATCAAGAATTTCTTCCTCAAATTCCTCTTGCATTCCTTTGCCAAAACTTAAGTTTGTGTTCACTTGTCTTTGTACCTTGAGCAAACATGGAAAGTTTTTTTTTTGTGAACTTATTTAAGCAGTCATAATCTTCTGCATCTTTTTCAAATCTGCCTTCAATTGTCTTTGATCTGAGGGGAACAGCCCTGACTATGTAACAAACCCACTATCCCCAGCCTCCACCAAATCTTTGGGGGACTGTTCTGAAAATCTTTAGTGCACCCTCTCAAAGGCCTTTCATCTTAGAGAGTGGTGACTGGAACTGGACAAAATATTCTGATTGAGGCCTAATCACAGCATTCTATAAGTTTAGAATAACTTCCCTGCTTTTGTACTCAATGCCTGTCAATCCAATCAACACTGCACTGATAAATGAGATAAAAGAATTGAATTTTTTCAATAAGAGCTACTGGCAAGAATTTAATTTGGGTTTAGTGTCATACCATGAGCATTGTGAATTAATGCCAATTTAACCAAAAGGCTTTCCAATCTGGCATGATAGCCAACTAGGCCAACCAAATGTTGATCAATACTCCTGGGATTTATATTGCGAGGATGGTCAAAGATGACTTTTAAACAGAGTTTTAAAAGGAAAGAGTGCAACGGATGAGCAAAGAAGGGAATTATAAACTGTGAGGACTACAGGCAGCTATAGGTTTGATAGCAATAGGAGTTTACAAAAGATGCTAGAGTCAAAAGAAATGAATTTGAATGGATGAAATAAAACTGGAGGTGGTTACAGAGGTTATGAATGAGAAAATCATGGAACAATTTAAACTTATGAATGAGAAGTTGATATTTAAGGCTTTCAAAGGAAATGCAGGGAGAGGCAATGAGCAAAGCACAGAATAGGATCTGGTCGCAGAATTTGAAAGAATTGGTTGGAATGCAGGATGGGAAGCTGGTGAATATATATTCAGCGTAATGTAAACTAGAGGTGATAAAATCATGAATGACAATTTCAGTGACATATAGTTCAGGCTAGGGAATGAGTAATATCAAAGGAGGAAATTGTGTTGAGGATACAAATGTAGAATCAGTAACTCAACTCTTAGTTGATTAGTGCTGCAATTTAAAGCAGTCTGGTTTAACACAATACATTGGCCAGTGTTAATGGAAAACTAAAAACATAGACAGATATTGAATAATTACACTGAAGAAAATTACTCAACCCATGGTGCCCACAGCAGCTAAAAAAATCCTTTCCATTTTAACGCCACCTCCCGATGCTTGGTCTGTACTTGTAGGTTACAGTATCTCAAAACACCCAACACTGATGATGTCGCCTAGCCAGGGGACGAAACGTTTGCAACAAAAACCTCCAGCTCGGCGAACAGAACCACAACACCCAAGTATTTTCAAATACATTGAAGATGTCTGCCTTTATTGTTTCAGACAACCCTTCTCCACATTGAAATTAAAAAGTTACATTTTCCAATCAGGTCCTGGACATCGAGATAAGATTCTTGTTATTGAGTGACAAGAGGTCTATTAACATAGATTATCATGCATTATCACTCTCATTGCTACCTATTCTTGCCTCATTAACAGGTAGTCTCCCATTCTTCCACCCACTGGACTGAATTTAGATACCAAGAATTCCCAACCTCAAAGACCTGGTGACTTCAGCTCACTGTTTGCTCCTCCAGACCACCAAAATCTCAGGGCACACTCCATGGGCCACATCCCATATCCATGAATGTGGTCTCTGCCACATGCCAGCATCACTGCACCCTCATCAAACACAAGAACAAAGAACTGTATAATACAGGTTCTTCGGCCTACAAAGACTATGCCAACATTAAACCTTCCTAAACTAAAATCTTTTTCCTGTACACAGTCTGTATTCCTCTCATAGAATCATAGTGCAGAAAAAGGCCATTCGGCCCATTGAATCTGCACAGAACCTCCAAAGAGCATCCTATCCAGACCAAGCACCCCACCCTATCCCCGTAATCCTGCATTTTACCATGGCCAATATACCCAACTTGCACATCTTTGGACTGGAGCACAAATTGGAAACCCACACAGACACTATTCCTTATTCCCTCATTCTGTCTACTCCCTGCCTATTCAGATATCTGTTATGATGCTTCTTAAATGTTGCTACTATATCTGGCTCCACCACCTATTCTGACTAGGCGAAAGTGGGTACTGAGTTGAGAGTGTGTTGCTGAAAAAGTACAGCAGGTACAGCAGGAAGGTTCCTGATGAAGGGATTATGCCCAAAACATCGATTCTCCTGCTCCTTGGATGTTCCTGACCAGACTTCACTTTCCCTTAAAGTGGGTTCTGCAGATGCTGAAGATTAGAGTCAAGATTAGACTAGTGCTGGAAAAGTACAGCAGGTTAGGCTTCCTGATGAAGGGCTTTTGACTGAAACGTTGATTTTCCTGTTCCTCTGATGCTGCCTGACCTGCTGTGCTTTTCCAGCACCACTCTGATCTTGACTCACCGCCTCTGACACTTACCACTCTCTGTATAAAAAAAATCTCCTTTAAACCTCTTCCCTTTTACCTTAAACCTATGCCCCCTAGTAATTTCTACCCTGGGAAAAAGACTACAACTATTCATTCTATCCATGCCACTCATAATTTTGTAAACTTCTATAAGATTGCTCCTCATTCTTTGATATTCAAGTGAAAATAAATCAAGTTTATCCAATCTCTCCTCATAGCTAATACCCTCCAAAACCAGGCGACATCATGGTAAGCCATTTCTCTATCCTTGCCAAAGCCTTCTGCTAGTGTGGCAACCAGAACTATACACAATATTTCAAAGGTGGCCAAACTAAAGTTCTACATAGCTCCAACATGGCTTGCCTGTGGCACATCTCCAATTCACTGACAGTGCTCTTCTGCACTGTAATGCTGCATTTTGTAGCACTGACACCTTTCATTGTAACAGTGATCCCAGGGCACTTTCCGTGAAGGGGCAGACATCCAATTCTAGGATTGGACCGAGCTGCCTCTTGGGTCTGCTCACCGACAGTGTCAGAGAATCATAGAGGATCTACAGCACAGAAATAGGCCCTTTAGTCCATCGCACCAAAAACAACCATCTAACTATTCTAATCTCATTTTCGAGCACTTGGTCCATAGCCTTGGATGCCCTGCCATCACAAGTGCACTTTGACACTTACTTACCTTATGCCTACCTGACTCCTTGTAGAATTTGGGCCTTGCCTTGCCTTTAGTGCTTTCTCCTTCAGCTACACCTCAGAGGCTTCCAACACTTCTGTCTTGTCTTGCCGTTTAGCACAGACTCAAGGCCAGGTAGTTCGTTATGTTTGTCAGCAGTCATCATTTGAGGGGATGAACATGTTGCTGTATGGCACCCATCCCTCTGTCAATCTTATAAAACAGCATGTGCCAGCAGTATATGCAGCAAACACACTGCATATCCTTCATCTAAATGGCCAGGCCTGAAACTCCTAAGTCTTCAGGAGTAGCCCTCAGTCAAATCAAGGCAGGCTGCCATCAATTAGGGGGTCTTATTACAGTCAGTCAAGGACTTCATTGATATCAGTCCATGAGCTTGAGTACAATCTGAATCTTCTCTTCTAAGGGGCGAGGAGCCAAATATCAGGCACTCCACCATCTGTTATGGTTCTTCGTTCTCTACCTTGGGCCATTTCCTCCTTGAATGAGTCAAAAGGAGGAACTGAGTGAAACAAAAGGAGCTGACACTGCTCGCAGTACTGGTGCAGGTGGAGGAAAGATGGTGAGATGGCCAGTCTGAGTGAGTACAAGGAACAGAGGTCATGCGGAGTTAATAGTCTGGGGGAAAGCAAGTGAAGGAAGATGTGTGTGCTAGTGAGAAAGGCAGAGCATGAGCCTTGGAAGGAGATGGGTGCAGGAGCAGGGGAGGAGAGATAGTATGAGTGTGAGGTTGCAGAATGAAGATAGTAGAGCTTACTGTGGCGGAGAAAGTGAGAACTGCAGATGTTGGCGATCAGAGTCGAGAGTGTGGTGCTTGAAAAGCACAGCAGGTCTGGCAACGTCCAAGGAGCAGAAGGATCGATGTTTTGGGCATAAGCCCTTCATCAGGAAGCCTGATGAAGGGTTTATGCCCGAATCGTCAATTCTCCTGCTCCTCAGATGCTGCCTGGCCTGCTGTGCTTCTCCAGCATCACACTCTCTTCCAGTGGCAGAGTGGAGAAAGTCTGGACAGTTCAGACCACAATAACCTGGGACCTCAGACAATGTTGGCAGACTCTGACATTATGACCTCCTCTGCTGGTCCTGGGAGAAAAGGACAGCCCTCCTCTGCACTTCCAGGTCCCAGTTTGCAAAGTGCAATGTTTCAATTTCCTCTTATCGGCCATATCCAGGGCAACTGTCATGAATTGTGCAGGACAGCTTCAGACTGCCAGCTCTTGGCCATATACAGAATGGCCTTTAAATTTGTTGCCAGTGTCAGGGATCCTAGGTGATCCCAGCAATAACGAGCACCTCTGCCTATGGCGAGTGGGGGAATCAGGCTAGCGTGGAACGAGAGCTGCACCATGGGGTATGGTGTGGAGTTAACAAGGCATGTGTAGAGCAACAGTATGAGAAATGTCAATAGGCCTTGCAGAAAGAAACCTTTCAAGAAATCCAACGAAAATGACACTTAGCCAATGTCTGGTAAGATTCAACCAATAGAAACAGAGGATATTCATGACACCAAAGGAAGCCATCACATCTGTGCTGGAAATAATGCATTGCAAATCAATAGCATTTGGGGTTTCTCCTATATCTAGTGATTTTGCTGTTTTTACTTTTCTGCAGTATCATAGCTTCTTGATGTGACTCTTTCATGTCATCACTGGCAATTACAAACTTACTTCTCTTTTTTTAGATCCTATGATAGTACTGATCTGATGTGAGAGTTATTGACTCACACGTTGGCTTTCTAAACACATTCAGTAACAATGCTTGCAATGTGGCTGAAAGATATTACAGAGCAGGGTGTAGGTTTGCTCACTGAGCTGTAGGTTTGATATCCAGACGTTTCATTACCTGGCTAGGTAACATCATCAGTGGCAACCTCCAAGTGAAGTGAAGCTATTGTCTCCTGCTTTCTATTTATATCTTTCTCCTGGATGGGGTTCCTGGGGTTTGTGGTGATGTCATTTCCTGTGCATTTTCTGAGGGGTTGATAGATGGCATCTAGATCTATGTGCTTGTTTATGGCGTTGTGGTTGGAGTGGCCACTGATGGTGTTACCTAGCCAGGTAATGAAACGTCTGGATATCAAACCTACAGCTCAGCGAGCAAACCTACACCCTAAACCTCAACCTGAGTTACAAACCTCAACCTGAGTTACAAACCTTCACAAACCTTGCGATTACAGAGCAGATTTGAAGCACTGGGCCTAGTCCATGTCCATTAGACCATAAGACCATAAGACATAGGAGTGGAAGTAAGGCCATTCGGCCCATCGAGTCCACTCCGCCATTCAATCATGGCTGATGCGCATTTCAGCTCCACTTACCAGCGTTCTCCCCGTAGCCCTTAATTCCTCTAGACAACAAGAATCTATCAATCTCGGCCTTGAAGACATTTAGCGTCCCGGCTTCCACTGCACTCCGTGGCAATGAATTCCACAGGCCCACCACTCTCTGGCTGAAGAAATGTCTCCGCATTTCTGTTCTGAAATGACCCCCTCTAATTCTAAGGCTGTGTCCATGGGTCCTAGTCTCCTCGTTTAACTGAAACAATTTCCTAGCATCCACCTTTTCCAAGCCATGTATTATTTTGTACGTCTCTATTAAGTCTCCCCTTAATCTTCTAAACTCCAACGAATACAATCCCAGTATAATCAGCCGTTCCTCATATGTTAGACCTGTCATTCCAGGGATCATCCGTGTGAATCTCCGCTGGACACGTTCCAGTGCCAGTATGTCCTTCCTGAGGTGTGGGGACCAAAACTGGACACAGTACTCCAAATGGGGCCTAACCAGAGCTTTATAAAGTCTTAGTAGTACATCTCTGCTTTTATATTCCAACCCTCTTGAGATAAGAGACAACATTGCATTCGCTTTCTTAATCACGGACTCAACCTGCATGTTTACCTTTAGAGAATCCTCAACTAGCACTCCCAGATCCCTTTGTGCTTTGGCTTTATTAATTTTCTCACCATTTAGAAAGTAGTCTATGCTTTTATTCTTTTTGCCAAAGTGCAAGACCTCGCACTTGCTCACGTTAAATTCCATCAGCCATTTCCTGGACCACTCTCCCAACCTGTCTAGATCCTTCTGTAGCCTCCCCACTTCCTCAGTACTACCTGCCTGTCCACCTAACTTCGTATCATCGGCAAACTTCGCTAGAATGCCCCCGGTTCCCTCATCCAAATCATTAATATATAATGCGAACAGCTGTGGCCCCAGCACCGAACCCTGCGGGACACCGCTCGTCACCGGCTGCCATTCTGAAAAAGAACCCTTTATCCCAACTCTCTGCCTTCTGTTAGACAGCCAATCCTCAATCCATCCCAGCAGCTCACCTCGAACACCATGGGCCCTCACCTTGCTCAGCAGCCTCCCGTGTGGCACCTTATCAAAGGCCTTTTGAAAGTCTAGATAGACCACATCCACTGGGTTTCCCTGGTCTAACCTACTTGTTATCTCTTCAAAAAATTCCAACAGGTTTGTCAGGCATGACCTCCCTTTACTAAATCCATGTTGACTTGTTCTAATCAGACTCTGCTCTTCCAAGAATTTAGAAACCTCATCCTTAATGATGGATTCTAGAATTTTACCAACAACCGAGGTTAAGCTGATTGGCCTATAATTTTCCATCTTTTGCCTTGATCCTTTCTTGAACAAGGGGGTTACAACAGCCATCTTCCAATCATCCGGGACCTTTCCTGACTCCAGTGACTCTTGAAAGATCTCAACCAATGCCTCTGCTATTTCCTCAGTCACCTCTCTCAGAACTCTAGGGTGTATCCCATCGGGGCCAGGAGATTTATCAATTTTAAGACTTTTTAACTTTTCTAGCACTATCTCTTTCGTAATGGCAACCATACTCAACTCAGCCCCGTGACACCCTTTAATTTTTGGGATATTACTCATGTCTTCCACTGTGAAGACTGACGCAAAGTACTTGTTAAGTTCTCCTGCTATTTCCTTATCTCCCATCACTAGGCTTCCTGCATCAGTTTGAAGTGGCCCAATGTCTACTTTTGCCTGTCGTTTGTTTCTTATGTACTGAAAGAAACTTTTACTATTATTTCTAATATTACTGGCTAGCCTACCTTCATATTTGATCCTCTCCTTTCTTATTACACTCTTTGTTATCCTCTGTTTGCTTTTGTATCCTTCCCAATCTTCTGATTTCCCACTGTTCTTAGCCACTTTATAGGATCTCTCTTTTTCTTTAATACATTTCCTGACTTCCTTTGTCAGCCAAGGTTGTCTAATCCCTCCCCGGTTAATCTTTCTTTTCTTGGGAATGAACCTCTGTACAGTGTCCTCAATTATACCGACAAACTCCTGCCATTTTTGCTCTACTGTCTTCCCGGTTAGCCTCTGCTTCCAGTCTATTTTAGTCAGTTCCTCTCTCATGCCCTCATAATTACCTTTATTCAACTGTAACACCATTACATCCGATTTTGCCTTCTCCCTTTCAAACTCCAGACTGAATTCTATCATATTATGGTCGCTACTTCCTAAGGGTTCCCTTACTTTAAGATCTTTTATAGAGTCTGGTTCATTGCAAAGCACTAGGTCCAGAATAGCCTGCTCTCTTGTGGGCTTCATGACAAGCTGTTCCAAAAAGCCATCCTGTAAGCATTCCATGAATTCCCTTTCTTTAGATCCACTAACAACATTATTTACCCAGTCCACCTGCATATTGAAGTCTCCCATGATCAATGTAACCTTGCCTTTCTGACATGCCTTCTCTATTTCCCGATACATGTTGCGTCCCTGGTCCTGACCACTGTTAGGAGGTCTATACACAACTCCAATTATTTTTTTTTGCCTTTGTGGTTCCTCAATTCCACCCACACAGACTCCACATCATCCGACGCTATGTCATTCAGCACCATAGATTTAATTTTGTTCTTAACTAACAAGGCAACCCCACCCCCTCTGCCCACCTCTCTATCTTTTCGATAAGTTGAAAAACCATGGAGGTTTAACTGCCAGTCCTGACCCCCCTGTAACCAAGTCTCTGTGATGCCTACTACATCATAATCATTCACTATTATCTGTGCCATTAGTTCATCGGCTTTGTTATGAATGCTACGAGCATTCAGGTAAAGTGCCTTAATGCTAACTTCCTTATCATTCGAGATGTTGGAAGTCATATGTCCTAAGTTATCCTTGCTTTTTACTGCATTCTCAGTCTGCCTCAATTTTAAATCCGCCTGGAAACATGCTATCCTGCTGCTCATCTTGCCATTTACCTCCATACTCCCTGTCGCTTTCACTTTCCCTTCCCCCCAACTCAGAAGTTTAAAGTCCTACTGACCACCCTATTTATCCTCTTCGCTAGAACATTGGTACCTGATCGGTTCAGGTGGAGACCGTCCCAACGGTACAGATCCCCCCTGTTCCAAAACTGATGCCAATGCCCCATGAAGTGGAATCCCTCTTTCCCACACCAATCCCTTAGCCACGTGTTTACTTGCCTAATTTTCTTGTCCCTATGCCAATTGGCACATGGCTCGGGCAGTAATCCGGAGATTATGACCCTTGAGGACCTGTGCTTCAATTTCCTGCCTAGTGCTTCGTAATGCCCAAACAGGTCCTCCACCCTAGTCTTGCCTATGTTGTTGGTACCAACGTGGACCACAACAACTGGATCCTCCCCCTCCCACTCCAATATCCTTTCAAGACGGTCGGAGATGTCTCGCACCCTGGCACCGGGCAGGCAACACACCATGCGAGACTCCAGCACCAGGCTCTGTATCAAACTGGAGAATTTATTTAAATCTAGAAGGTGCATTTGAATTCTTTATACTATCCTAAGTTCTCCAATTGGCCCAGTGTAGAATGAATTCGGAAATGGAGAACCTGTGACATTGCATGCAAGAAGGCTGGATACTAAACGTTGCAAAAAACATTTCTGCTATACTTACCAATTTAACCTCCCGTAACCCTTTCCCAATTCTAAAGAACAGGATCATCCAGACATTTGTGGCAGTGGCCTGTATCATAAGAGGGGCAACTGGGCTGCCTAACTTATGGATCATTAGGAACATGACACACTGTTTCTTTAGTGCTTCTTGGAATCAGCACTTGTTGGAACAAAGATGTAACTTGAGGAGATGCTGAGCATGGTGATCCAGCAGGAAGACGGCCATTGGTATCTGTGCCTTCTTCCAGCTATTTTAGTTTTATCTGTATAATCAACTTTTCTTAATTCTAGATTGGAGTTGTGCTGGAAAAGCTCAGCAGTTCAGGCAGCATCAAGGAGCAGGAAAATCGATGTTTCGAGCAAAAGCCCTTCATCAGGAATAGAAAAATGATCACATTCTTTGTTTAGAAGTTTAGTTTACAGTGTAAAAACAGGCCCTTCAGCCCAAGAAATCCACACCAACTCTCCGAAGAGTGACCCACGCAGACCTATTTCCCCTATATTTACCCCTGACTAATGCATCTAACCTACATCCCTGAATGCTACAGACAATTTAGCATGGCCAATTCACCTGACCTGCACATCTACCGGTCATGGGAGGAAACCAGAGCACCCAGAGGAAACCCATGCAGACACGGAGAGAATGTTCAAACTCCACACAGACAGACAGTCGTCCGAGATTGGAATCAAACCCAGATCCCTGGCACTGTGAAGCAGCAGTGCTGACCACTGAGCCACAGCCATTCTCTTCTGGAAAATTGGAGCTTTCTTTTTCTGGAACTTTAGAGTTAATGCTGAACTGTGCGAAATTCCCAAAGTACCTCAAAGAATGCCCAGAGACACAGCAGCAAACAATTTTTGATGGCACTATGGACAACACCAGCATCTACTCTGCCATGGGGTGAAATGGAAACTGGGGAATAAAAACAGCTGATCTGTTGCAATTTGCCCACATTCCTCTCTCTCAACTGGCTGTGAAACAGCAACCATAAAGTTAAAAATCACACATCACTAGGTTATAGTCTAACAGGTTTAATTGGAAGCACTAGCTTTCAGAGCGCTGCTTCTTCATCAGGTGTTTGTGGAGTACACAATTGTAAGGCACAGTTTACAGTGTGATGTAACTGAAATTATACATTGAAAAATACCTTGATTGTCTGTTAAGTCTCTCATCTGTTGGAATGACCA
Source organism: Chiloscyllium plagiosum (assembly GCF_037043375.1). Classification (NCBI taxonomy): domain Eukaryota; kingdom Metazoa; phylum Chordata; class Chondrichthyes; order Orectolobiformes; family Hemiscylliidae; genus Chiloscyllium; species Chiloscyllium plagiosum. The sequence continues at coordinate 31,151,957 of NW_028270149.1, read as the reverse complement.
TGTTAGTTTCACTCCTTTCATATGATGGAAATGTGTTGCTGGAAAAGCGCAGCAGGTCAGGCAGCATCTAGGGAACAGGAGAATCGACGTTTCGGGCATTAGCCCTGAAGAAGGGCTAATGCCCGAAACGTCGATTCTCCTGTTCCCTAGATGCTGCCTGACCTGCTGCGCTTTTCCAGCAACACATTTCCATCTCTGATCTCCAGCATCTGCAGGCCTCACTTTCTCCTCACTCCTTTCATACGTAAATTGCAACACTTTTTTAAAAGTTACACCTGATGAAGGAGCAGCGCTCTGAAAGCTAATGCTTCCAATTAAATCTGTTGGACTATAACCTGGTGTTGTGTGATTTTTAACTTTGTACATCCCAGTTCAACACCGGCATCTCCAAATCATGAGAAACCATAAATTCAACTTTACAGGGCAATCACCAGGTTACTCGGATGATATTCTGTTGTCCCTTGCAGCTGCCTTATAGAGGCTTTCTATGTCAAATGGCTTGCTGTACAGCTGGAATGCCATCAGCCCAGGAGTTTGAATTGGTAGCTAAAGAAACTGCCTTCTGTATCAAACCAGACCATAGTGGAGGAAAGGCATTACAGAGTAAATACCAGAGAAAGTGCATGCAGCTTTTACTCTTCCACAATGTACAACTGCTTCCAGTGGAAGGTTTACTGATCACACTGAATGCAGAGTCAGTTACTTTGTAGTTTCTGGAGAGGGAAAGGAGAAGCATGGGCAACATAACCTCGTGTAAAAAGTCATGACCTTGCGCTGACCCTCAATAGGAAGTGATGGCCATCTAAAAGCAAAGCATAGAAAAACTTCAGAGAACCCTAATTGTCGAGGAGAAACAGAAGCCATTATCTAACAATAGTCAACACAGCATTTTGGTATGTGACTAACAATAGGCAAGGCTGCTGTGAATATACCTGCTCCACCCAGCTCCCATTTAGCACTAGGTTAGGGTATTCACACATCATTGTCAGATTCATCACTTACATAGCTGCCAAGGCTCACAGTCAAAAGAACCAAGATATTACTTGCATGGGTTGAAAACTGTAAGAGGTCATTGATGTTGTTTAATAAATTAGTTTCTCAAATTTAAAAGTGGCTGCTCCAAATGGAGTTTGCATGAAAGAGAAGGCAGCTTCAGGTTATGTAAAATATTTTTGAGCTGATGTTTTTTAGAGTATGTGGCAATACAGTGTGGGAGAATACTTTTAGTTCCTATCGTGACAGATGACAGTGATCATGAAAACAATTAAATTAATCCTACAAAATCTTAATCCATTGTCTACATGAAGGGTGTTGTAAATTGTAATTAAGAATTTGATGAATGTTTAAAGATATGATGTACCATTATTTCTGCTAATATTTCCCGAGAATATTTCTGGACCACCTTGATTTGTGAATTACACAGTATATCTCACCATGTCATGCGGGTTCAGACTTCTCGGTGCAAGTTTATACCAAACTTTCCTGGAAAAGAACTTTGAACATGCCACAGTAAAAACCATTTCAACTCAGGGACTTCAGAAGTGGAGCATCCAAGAAGTTAACATATGCTTTTGGCTGAATAAGGCTTAACCCTATCTGCTGCAATAAATTAATTAAACGGATCAATATTTTCAAGTCATGGAATTATGGATTTCAAATCCTCTCTCTGAAAATGTTTGGTTGCAGGAAATTCTGAATTATGAATACATTTATCAATTTCATTAAGTTTGCAGTGAGCCTCAGTTTACAGATGTAAATAGCCATTTATTTAGAAGATTATAATGTTAAACAACCAGAAAAGAGCATGATTAATCAAAAGAAAATTGCCAATTTCTCGTGAAACAGAAACCATAAATTCAGCTTTACAAGGCAATCACCAGGTTAACTCGAATGATATTCTGTTGTCCCTTGCAGCTGCCTAAAAGAGGTTTTCTATGTCAAATGGCTTGCTGTAAAGGAGTGGCTGCAGAGTTACAGTTGTATCACTTTTTAATCTTAATTTATTGTAAAAGCCAGGAAGATCAGAAGGACAGCCAGAACACTACCTGTCCACTAATAAATGGGTTCTAGGTTCAACTAAGGCTGTTGGAAGCAAACGTAAGCCTCTTTTTGAATTGTAGTGTATTGTATTCACCAATGTAGGGTGGTGATAATGGAGGTAGAGTGCATTTGAACAGTAATATGGTGGAAAATGGATAGGAGATGGACAACAGATGTTGATGGTGAAATGTGCTGAACAAAGAGTAGATATGTATAGGCTTATTTTTTTAATAATTAACACCTTTTGCCCAGTATTAGATTTGTCCACCAGAGTTTTGTGTTCAATTTCAAAGTTGTGTAAATGAGACAAACTCAAAAATGTCAAAAACAGTGGAGGTCAGTAAAGTCTGTCCACCATCTACATGTTGTTAATCAGGACTGTGATGAAATACTGTCAACGTGGATGGATGAGTGCAGCTCCCATTACATTCAAGAAGCTTGACATTATTCAGGACAAGGCAAACTGCTGAATTAGCACTCCAGTAAACAGTTCATAAATTCATAACTGTTCATTAAATAGTTCTGTCACTCTGTGAATGGCACACAGCAGCTGCTGTGTATACCATGTCCAAGATGCACTGCAACAACGTCACAAATCCCCATCGACAGCACCCTCAAAACTGTCTTCCCAGAAGGACAAAGACAAAAGATACCTGGGGACAGCACAACCTGCAAGTTGCCCTCCAAATCACACGTCATGCTTACTTGAACTGTGTCACCATTACTCCAATGTCACCAGATTAAAATCATCAACCGAGGAGCAGGAAAATCGATGTTTCGGGCAAAAGCCCTTCGTCAGGATTCCTGACGAAGGGCTTTTGCCTGAAAAGTCGATTTTTCTGCTCCTCGGATGCTGCCTGACCTGCTGTGCTTTTCCAGTACCATGCTAATCTTGACTCTGATCTCCAGCATCTGCAGTCCTCACTTTCGCCAAAGATCCTCAACCCCCACCAAGTAGCAATGTGACTATACCTGCACCAGAAGGAGACTTTAACCAACCTTCTCAAGGGCAATTAGGATATACAATGCTATTTTACTGGATCTTTTTCTATTGGCAGCAAAGAATAAACTAATAGAAAGGAAAGATTGTTCAGCATGAAGAAATATTGTTTTTCCTCTTGCTGCTTCCCTGAAGCACTTGTTCCACTGTTATTGTTGAATCACCATTCAGGCATTCCAGATATAGCATGAGGTTTCAGTCTCATTGGAATGCAAATTGGAGGCCTCAAGTGCTTTGTACGTATCAATGGCAGGGGTCCTACATGCTGACTCTCTATTAGTATGGAACACATCAGGACTCTAACATCATTAGACACTTCAGACTTATTAAATAGCATTAAGAACCCCATCTGGGAAGTACATTTGCAATAGTGCCATGATTGGTGATGATATGAAAGCAGACCAAATGATGTATACACATTTTGATCATTTCAACCAACTAGTTAGGTAAATTCAGTAAGTTCAGTTACGCCCTGCCTGATTTAATACTTCAATGAGTCAGGTGGGTGTTGTCAGGTATGCTGCTAGAGAGACAAGGTTATAGTCATCGAGCTCAAAATTAGATAGCTCTAATTTTAAGGTGTTGGAGATTTTGAACAATGACTTGCCGTTGATCCAGGTGGGAAACCTGAGTTTTGTTCACATGTAAATGATTATAGTATTGGCCTCAGCAGCTCCTGATTACACTGCCCGCGACCCCTGTGTTCATTCGGGTGGTACTGCCAGCTTCTCTTGAAGAGAGACCACCCTCTTAAAGAATATTGCACCATGGACAGAATTTTCCCAGCTCCTGAATAATGAGGCATCGGTGCGAAAGTTGGGAAAATCCTGAGAGGTGGCCAATAAGGAGATTCCCAACGCTGAAAGCAAAATGTCCCATTTTCCAACCTAATGTTGAAATGTGAGATGAGATTTTGACCAGTGAGAAGTGAGAGGTCTAGTTACAAACTCAACTGAACACACAGCAAGTTGAGCATGTATTAACACTCTCATTGTCACATTATCTCACTTTATTGATATGCAGTTTCCCATTCTCTCATCCACCAGAAGTAACTGTCAGCATCAATTCCCAGCATAAAAGTCAGAATGGGTACGTGGTGACTCCAGCTCGTAGCTTGCTCCTCTGGCCCTTCATCAGTCACCAAATCTCAGGCATGTTCAATGGACAATGCCAAGGTCACATGGCACCAGGCTATAGTCCAACAGGATTATTTGAAACCACAAGTTTTCGGGGTCCTCCTCCTTCCTCAGGCAGCTAGCAGTGCTCCAAAAGCTTGCGGTTTCAAATAAACCTGTTGGACCATAACCTGGTATTATATGATTTTTGGCTTTCCCACCCCATTTTAACACCAGCACCTCTACTCCATGGACGATGACTTCACTTACTCCCCATCCAGCAGGATCTTCAGGTGCCTATCAACAAAGCATTTTTCCTCTGTTCAACATGTTTAGAGCAATTGGCAGAAACTGGGCAGAGCGGTTGCGTGTTTGACTGAGTGCATGTTTGAGCCTCAAAGATGGTACCAGCACCAGGAATCTCAGATGCTCTCAAAAGTGGGGGTAGTTCAGCTTGCAATGAGTGGCAGAATATGAAAAGTGCAGCACGTTAAGGTTGTGGAGCATTGGTGATGAAGTGAATTTGGGAAGATATTTACTCCTTGTCCCTGGTTGCCCTTGAAAAGCCAGTGGCAAACTGCTTTCTTGAACTGCTATGGTGAATGTGCTGTAGTTTGACACCCAATGCCTGTAGGGAGGGAATTCTAGGATTTTGATTCAGCGACAGTGATGGAGTAGTGATCTAGTTCCAAGTCAAGATGGTGAGTGGCTTGAAGGGAAGATTGTAGGTGGTGGTGTTCTCCTCGTCATTCTCGATGGAAGTGGCCATGAGTTCAGGAGGAACTGTCCAAGAATCTTTGATTAATTGTTGCAGTGCATCTTGTAGATAGTACACACTGCTGCTACTGAACGTCACTGGTGGAGATAGTGGATGCTTGTGGATGTGGATGGGTGCTACGTTATCCTGGGTATTGTCAAGCTTCTTGAGTTTTGCTGGGGCTGCACTCATCCAGGCAAGTGGGGAGTATTTGTGATTTGTGCCCCGTAGATGGTGGATAGGCTTTGGACAATTGGGAGATGAGTTACTCCCCTCAATCTTCTAGTCTCTAACTTGCTTTTGAAGCCACTGTGTTTATGTTGCGGGTTCAGTTGAGTTTCTGGTCAATTGTAACCCCAACAATGTTGATAGTGATGATAATGCCATTGAGTGTCAAGGGGCTGTGATTAGAGTATTTCTTATTAGAGATAGTTGTTGCCTAGCATTTGTGTGGCACAAATATTACTTGCCACTTATCCAGACCAAGCCTGGATATTGTCCAGATCTTGTTGCATTTGAACATGGACTGCTTTAGTATCTGAGGAGTTGTGAATGGTACTGAACATTGTGCAATCATCAGTGAATATCTCCACTTCTGACCTTTGCTTGCAGAGAAGTCCTGGCGAGCGACCCTCCAAGAAGCTTACTCTTTGATAATTTCTGGTAAAATATGACACTATGAATATGCCTGCAAATTAGGACTTCTCAAGGATCTCCCTCAGCAGAACATCCTCAGAAGTGGATGCCAGGACATTCAACTCCCAGTGACAACATTGCTACAAGATGGCTAATGGCTACAGGAGGATAGTTAAGGCCAGTTACTGCATCTTATGACTTTTTTTTATCTCACTGCCTTCACATACCTTCAGCTCTCCACCTATGGTTGGCAAAACATGTAACGCAGTATGGTGTAATCACTGATATTTTAAACTCTTTACTTGCAGAACATGATGAGCACAACAGAACAGAACAGAGCACTGCTGGCAATGACAAGGATGCCTGTTTTGAGATTCAATGGAGAAGATTGCTTTCCACATGGGACTTACTGCAATGGACATACTTCCATCTGGGATCACTGGGAAAATTGAGGATAATGGAATATTTCTGTCTGACAGCCATTAACTCACAGTTTATTCTTATCCTGATGTCTGCCGGAATGAACAAACTACTGATAGTGGGATCATAGACTTCTTGCTTTACACTTCCCTCACATGAACCTTTCCCTTCAGATTTCCTGCTCTTATATACTCAAGAACTTTGACCTGGTCAGCCCCAGCAGGAAGGTGGAAGGGTGTGAGAAAGAAACCCAGCACTTGATGTGACATTTTCAACCACCAGCTCTGACTCTGGCATGGAACTCACCTGTTAGGCTGGCATAGATTTGTGATTACCGACTGGGACACAAAGAGGCTGCTGTAGTTCATTTATCCATGGAGGGTGAAGTTACCGAAAAGTCTGCTGCATAGGATGCAGATAAGGACCTTGATGGATGACGTATTAAACAGCACTGATGAGCATGTAAAATGAGATTCGAAGTGCCTTGACTGACCTACCAGATTGACTTTTGTTACCTTCGAGGAGCAAGTCCAGCTATAACTTAGTAAAACCTTTGCACTATCCATGATATCTCCACAGTCCCTGTTCATTTTGTAGACTCACAAGTACTGCCATTACTATCCCATGTTGTAGTTTTTGCACAGACAGATCACCACATCCTCTGCTCTGCCACTGCAGATTAGCAACAGCTATCATCAGAACCAGAAGCTCAACACAAAAGACTGTCAGAAACAATTCAGCGTACTTCTACGTACCTTGCGACAGACAGATTTGGTCTGTCTCTTAAGGAACAACAGTGCAGGACTCATCTTGCAGCTTCAAACCGATTCTTTGAGAATAACTAACAATACGTACTCTGAATTTGTGTGGCTTAATTTGGAATCTTGGCATCACATCAGTCAGTCAGTTTAACATGAATTTGAAGTCTTCAAGCGAATGCAGGGAATACACCAGTATGCTCCCTTCTCCTGCTGCAACCTTACATAGTCTATGCAGAAAGTACCCAGTGGCGCATTACTGCCTGGGTAGTGACTGTAGGTGTTGCTTGAGGCTCAACAAAATGTGTATCTAAGACCTAGGATCTCAAACCAGAGACTCGGTTTCCTGGGTAGCATATGCTATATGCATCAGACACTTGGACAACCTACAGGAGGCACATCGAAATACTGGAGAAGTACTGTCATCGATGCCTCAAAAGATCTTCCAAATCCAGTTGAAAGAAATGTGGTGAAATACCAATGGTCCCTCCCAAGACAACATGCCCAACATCGAGACATTAATCACTGAAGACCAGGTACCTGGGCAGGACATATTTCTGCTTGTATGGTATCCCTGACAACAGACTCCTGAAGAAACTGTTCTACTTGGCCATAGCACGAGACTCCCAGTGGAACAGCAGAAGTGCTTTGATCCCACCATCAGCAGTTTGTTCATCCTATCAGACATCAGGATGAAAATAAGCTGTGAGTTAAGGGCTGTCAGACGGGAACATTCCATCATCCTCAATATTCCCAGTAATCCCAGATGGAAGTGTGCCCATCACAATTAGTCCCATGGTGTAGGAGGCAATCTCCTCTGTCAAATCTGGAAAAATCAGCTCTGAAGAGAACAAACATGTCTGTTCACTCGTTGGCTTTTGGTGACCCAAACTGGATAACATTTATTTAGAAAGGTATATATTGGGATTTTGTCAGAAGCATGCAGAGGCCAATTCTGAGAAAGTGCACCAACCTTCAGATGCCTCAGCCAACCAGCCCTTCAAACTCTACCTGCTCCACCTATATCAGAACTGTCAATCACACATTGGATTTATCAGCCACATCTGAAGCAAAGCAAGATTTCCTCAATCCTGATACACCAGTTAAGAGAAGGCTCGAAATAATACTACCTCACAGAATTTCTAGCTCATTATCTTTGTGAATGTGTAAATGGATGCAGTCATATACCTATAGCTTGTAACAGAAGAAGTTGTGTCTAGGTACCTGTATACTTAAGGTGGCGCTGCAAATGGAGACTTACAAACTTTTCACTGTCCTAATTTGAGTACGTGGGATAATAAAGCTAATTTACTCATTATAGATTTAGTATAGGATTCAATATTTGTAAATTACATCCATAATGGTGAAAAAGCTACATCTGAGCTCAGTAGTAGGGTGGTCAGTCTTCCTAATTTTTCAGCACAATAGTCTCACTTTTATTCCACATTTAAAAAGTAATTCTTCTATATCATTTACTCATAGTTTGTGTTAACATTAGCCCAGCAGTCTAAAGACTCGCTTTCTAGACCATAGCAGTTGGTGATAGTTTTGTGGTCTTTACTCATCTAGCCTTCAGACAGTGTTCCAAGTAAGCTTATCTACAGGGATGTTGAAGCAAGATAAAGAATAAGTAAATGTTATTACGTTAACCATGGTAGGGGGGTGTGGAGACTTGTACATCTAGGTTTTCTTTTGGACATTTTCCAGAATTCCGTTGCCAGGAGACTGTGTAAAATCTGGGTAATACAAAATTGAAACTTGATTGGAAAATGTCCGGCAATGGAGACCTTCCTATTTATATTCTTGTCAGCATAAACTAATGTTTACTTACTTCTATCAGCTTTCTGTTGGGCAGATTCAGATTAAATAACCCAAGTACCATTTTTTTTATTCACAGTAATCTTTAATATCAATGCCCAATCTTGGTGACCTAGTGGCAGCTGATTCCAAACTTTGTTGAGTCTTGAGAGTTGCTGTAGTGTCCCCAGCCAAACCTAAAAACACAGTGGTCTATTGTCATTACTCAGAAAGATGCCATCACAGATTTTTGGGCTTTGTTGGTCACAGTGACAGGAGGAAAGATTAATGGAAGCGAGTGCCATGAGTGCTGCTTGCCACAGCCACTTTTAAATACATCAAATTGCTGTAAGACCAATGCCTTGCTCAGGCGTACTTCAATTCTGTCATTGTTTGTCATGGAGACAGTTAATGCAAGTTAATTCAGAGACTGTCCTGACTCAAGTCCAATTCAAGAGGGCAAAGGGAGCACAGCCAATGTGATATAACTCAATTAAATAATATGATTTGTCCTGCAGCAACATCAAATATTGCCATCGAACAAAATCTGAGTAAATCAATTCCCGGCAACAGAAAAGATGTGGCAAGAAGTGGGCAGTATTGTTCAGCTCCATAATTGCATGCTTATCTGAGACCTGATCCTTTGTGTGACAAGACGAATATCAAACAGTACATTCACGTCTTTGATGTGGGGCTGATACACAACCATGCTTTTGACTGAGCATCAAATAGCTCATCTGTCTTCTATAGTGAAGCATGGATCTTAAACTCACTGCCTCAGGTTGAAAGAAAATTCAGTGTGATATAGTTCTGTGAAGTAACAAAGTCCAGCCCGAGAAATACTTGTATAGAATGACTTCCAGACTGTACAATAAACTCTGGGGTATAATTTTTGATTTAGCATCAGAACATAAAGAATAACATACACATGCAAAGTGATCATTTCAGCCAATTAAGAAAAAGTTACTAATGTCCATAGTATTTTACCCTTAGCAACGAGCTCAAGTCTTCAGTAAAGGGGAAGAAATGGGCAAGAAAGCATTTGGAAAATTGTCCTGTGATGTGATAGGTGTGAAATTGAATGCAGTAGATGTTTTTTTAAGTGGTGACATCGAAATCTGTATTGATGCCAATTGTCGTCTTCTCGTTTATTGATTTCCTTTAGACAGTAGCACTTAAAATAAATGGGCCACATGCTTCAGACAAGAGGCAGCTGCACTTGTCAGGCACAACAAGGGAGGGAAGCATTCCTGCTGGGCAGACACAAGCTAAAGATAAACAGACCTGCCCACAGGAAATAATGACAAATTCTTACATTCCCCCATATGACAGGCTAAAAATGACCTCAAGGTCAAATCTAACCTGGGGAGCGACTATTGTATCAGAGAGAAAATGTCAAAATCCCTGCCATAATGTATATTTGTTTTCAGTTAAGCAAGAGCAAACTGCAATGTCTAAGAGTCCCCAGATCAAACAACTGAGAAATTTAGATAAGTAGAATTTATGTTTGTGCATAGAGTGCACACTTTATCTATGAGGGAGGCCATTGCACTGAGCTCAGATGACAGATTCAGGGACAGGTTGCTGAGCAATAAATTTTATGGAGCTCCAAGTGTGCATGAGGGTACTGTTATGTTCAATCAGCTAAAATTGTGCAGTTTGCTTGCCATAAAACACAAGAACACATGTTAAGAGCACATTGGACTTGTGCTCTCAAGAGTGTCACTTAGTAGGATATGATCTTGTCATAAAATCCAGTTGCTCACACCAAGCCACATAAGACAATCATAGGGAGAATAACCAAAACCTAACAAAAGAGATAGATTTTAAGGAACATCTTAAAGGAGGAAGTAAAGAAAGAGCTTAAATGGTAAGGTCCTAGGGAGTGTTGCTGAACAAAAAGATCTTGGAGTGCAGGTTCGTAGTTCCTTGAAAGTGGTGTTGTGGGTAGATAGGATAGTGAAGAAAGCATTTGGTATGTTTGTTTTTATTGGTCAGTGCATTGACTATAGGAGTTGGGAGGTCATGTTGTAGCGGGACAGGATTTTGATTTGACCACTTTTGGAATATGACTCTCAATTCTGGTCTCCCTCCCATAGGAAGGATGTTGTGAAACTTGACAGGGTTCAGAAAAGATTTACAAGGATGTTGCCAGGGTTGAAGAGTTTGAGCTATAGGGAGAGGCTGAATAGGCTGGGGCTATTTTCCCTGGAGCATTGGAAGGTGAGGGATGACCTTGTAGAGGTTTCTCAAATCATGAGAGGCAGGGATAGGGTAAATAAGCAAGGTCTTTTCCCCTGTGTGAGGGAGTCCAAAACTAGATGGCATAGATTTAAGGTGAAAGGGGAAACATATAAAAGGGACCTTAGAAGCAACTTTTTCATGCAGAAAGTTGTGCATGTATGGAATGAGCTGTCTAAAGAAGTAGTGTATGATTACAACATTTAAAAGGCATCTGGAATGTGTATATGAATAGGAAGGGTTTAGAGGGATATGGGCCAAATGCTAGCAAATAGGACTAGATTTATAAAGGATATCTGGTCAGCATGCATGAGTTGGATGGAAGGGTCTGTTTCTGTGCTGGATATCTCTATGACATTATGACTCTAATTACATTAGAATATCCAACAGCTTTTATTCCCAGACATTCTTGTTGATTTTTCCCTATCTGAACTCAGCCATGCCAGGGTCAATTGCAGCAATCTAGCTACCAATCCAAGTTAAGGATCGCCAACTCAGAACAAGTGACAATCAAATCTGGGATGTTAGATAATATATCCAGTTACCATTTATATGTTAGACTCATATCCCTTATTTCATGGTGCCTATATATAGAATATCGGATAAGATATGGATCCAATCTCACAGTACAATCAGATGTGCTTGATCTGATATTGCAAATGTCTGTCATTTACATAAACTTTGTTGTTGGTAAACATTGGTGTCCAAAACCATTTTTGGCTATATTCATGCCTATGCTTATTCGTGTAAAAGCAGACTCTTGGGCTTTAGTTGTTTAGGATTTCCCTGAATTCTGTGCAGTTTGTTGCCAGTTTTATCTTCAGTAACTATGCAACACTTTTCACTGAATGCTGTAAAAAGATACCCATGACAATAGAGACAAGCTTTTTCCCAGGGTGAAAGATTCAATAACGAGAGGTCACGCTGTCAAGGTGAGAGGTGGAAGGTTTAAGGGGGATACACGCGGCTAGTACTTCACACAGACGGTGGTGGGCGTTTGGAACGCGTTGCCAGCAGAGGTGGTAGACACAGGCACGTAGACTCATTTAAGAAGCGTCTAGATAAATGCATGAGTAGGTGGGGAGTAGAGGGATACAGATGCTTAGGAATTGACCGACAGGTTTAGACAGTACATTTGGATCGGCTCAGGCTTGGAGGGCCGAAGGGCCTGTTCCTGGGCTGTAAATTTTCTTTGTTCTTTCTTTTGTTTAATGAAGAAATCAAATCAAATGATTAATGATGTTTGTTCATCATTCTGAATTCTACAGAAGATCACAACAAATCCTTAAGTATTATTGCATAGATGAAGCACAGGATGCGTGTAGCTGAATTGCTTCTTCTTTTCTGTAGCCTATTCACATTACTCCTTTGTTCTCGGTGGATCAATACATTGCTGTCAGTGGCCAATTGACATTAAACCACTGCAGTGACACAACATAAGTCACTTTCATTAAGATTCATTCATTTCAAATGAACTAATATGTTTATTTATACAGGTACAATATCTCAAATAAAATCCCAAAGAACTGCAGATGCTGTCAATTAGAAACAAAAACTGAAATAGCTGGAAAAGCTCAGCGGGTCTAGGAACATCTGTGGAGAGAAATCAGAGTTAACGTTTTGGGTTGAGTCCATTTGTTGGCAATGACTAAAACACTTCATCGTCCTTCAGCCTTCTAAGTATTTTTCTGGATGCTCTCTCTGGTCCTTTGAGGGAAGAGGACCTCCCATGCAACCTGTTAATATGCATATATTCTATCAGCCGCTTAAACCTTCGCCACTAGCAATCTGTGTTCCCACAGATATTCGGATGCCTATGGTACCTTCTGCTAGAACTGCTGCACTCTAGCAGATCTGCATCTAGCAGATGGACGACCACATTCTGATGTGACCTCTGCAACCTGGACTGTCACTCCAGTATTGGTCTCTTCAGCCACAAGCGACATTGCTTCAGGGAAGCAGAAAGCTAGAACAACGAGGATACAACCCATGGTCAGCTATGACCAAAGGGGCCTCACTCCATGGTACCATCACCAGCCACTTCTCAACTCTGGAGAGTAGTGATTCCATGAAGCCTGAACTTCTTGTCCTCCTGCAGGATGACAATATTCATTTTCCCATCTCTGCCAATCTGCAGTAACCCTGCAGTTGTCTGTCAGCCATTTCAGACTTAATGTCCATGCCAAGACAATATCGTCCAAACTTGGACATTCAAGAGTTTCATGCTGGACAAAGCTGTCCTATAAGGTAGTTGCCTCTACAGAAAATCAGCAACCAGCCATGTTACCACCACAGTGGTTGCTCTACATTGGAACAGTAGGCCAGGCAAACCTGTTGACCACTCCAACCTTTCACCCTCATAACGCGCAGCCCTCCACCCCCTCTGCTCCAAACCCAACCTCACCATCAAACCAGCGGTCAAGGTTAGGGGGGGAGGTTGGGTGCAGAGGTAGTTTGGTGCACTGACCGCTACACAGCTGAAGCCAGGCGCCAACTTGAAGACACCTCCTCCTATCACCCATTCGACCACAACCTCACCACCCATCACCAAACCATCATCTCCCAGACCATACACAACTTCATCACCTCAAGGGATCTCCTACCTAGAGCTTCCAACTTAATAGTTCAGGAGCCCCGCACTGCCTGGTTCTACCTCCTACCCAAGATCCTCAAGCCTGACTACCCCAGCCGACCTATCATCTCAGCCTGCTACTGCTCCATCGAATTTATTGTCACATACCTCGATATTGTCATATCCCCCTTCGTCCAGGAACTCCCCACATATGTTCAGGACACTACCCATGCCCTCCACCTTCTCCAAGACATACGTTTCCCCAGCCCCCAATGCTTCACCTTCACCATGGACATCCAGTCCCTATACACCTCCACCCGCCATAACTGGGGCCTCCAAGTCCTCTACTTCTTCCTCTCCTTGCATCCTCACCAGTACTCTTCCACTGACACTCTCATTCGTTTGGCTGAACTGGTCCTCACCCTCAACAATTTCTCCTTCGAATTCTCCCACTTCCTCCAGATGAAAAGGGTAGCCATGGGCACCTGCATGGATCCCAGCTATGCCTGTCTCTTTGTCGGCTACGTGGAACAGTCTATCACCAGTGCCACTCCCCATCTTTTCCTCTGCTACTTTGCTGACAGCATCGGCGCCACCTTATGCTCCCATGAGGAGGTTGAACAGTTCATAAACTTCACTAACACATTCCACTCTGTCCTTAAATTCACCTGGCCCATCTCCGACACCACCCTCCCATCCATCTCCATCAATGGTTACCGACTCAACATTTACATTTTCTACAAACCCACTGACTGCCACAGCTACCTGGATTACACCTCCTCCCACCCTGCCTCCTGCAAAAATGCTCTCCCTTCTTCCCAATTCCTCTACCTCCTCCGCATCTGCTCCCAGGAGGACCAGTTCCACCACAGAACACACCAGAAGGCCTCCTTCTTTAAAGACCGCAATTTCCCCTCTCACGTTGTTGATATTGCTCTCCAACGCATCTTATCCACTTCCCGCACCTCCGCCCTTGAACCCCACCCCTCCAACCGCAACAAGGACAGAACCACCCCCCCCCCGGCCCTCACCATCCACCTCACCAATCTCCATATACATTACATCATCCTCCGCCATTTCCTCCACTTACAAACAGACCCCACCGCCAGAGATATATTTCCAACTCCACTCCATTTGCTTTCCCTCCGTGACTACCTCGTCAGATCCACACACCCCAACAATTCACCTTCCCCTCCTGGTACCTTCCCCTGTCACCGCAGGAATTGCAAGACCTGTGGCCATACCTGCCCCCTCACCAGCGTCCAAGGGCCCAAAGGAGCCTTCCACATCCATCAAAGTTTTACCTGCACATCCACACATGTCATTTACTGTATCCATTGCTCCCAATCTGGTCTCCTCTACATTGGGGAGACAGGATGCCTTCTTGCAGAGCGCTTCAGAGAACGTCTGCAGGACACCCGCACCAACCAACCCTACCGCCCTGTGGCCGAACACTTCAACTCCCCCTCCCACTTCGTCAAGGACATGCAGGTCTTGGACTTCCTCCATCACCACTCCTTTACCACCCAACTCCTGCAGGAAGAATGCCTCATCTTCCACCGTGGGACCCTCCAACCCCAGTGCATCAATGTGGATTTCACCAGTTTCCTCATTTTCCCTCCCTCCCACCTTATCCCAGTTCCAACCTTCCACCTCAGCACTGCCCTCATGACCTGTCCCACCTGTCCATCTTCCTTCCCACCTATCCATCCTCTTCACCCGCCCCACCTCCATCTAGCTATCGCTATCTCAGCTACCTTCACCCCAGCCCCAACCCCCCCTCCCATTAATCTCTCCAACCCCAAAGCTCCAGGCCTCATTCCTGATGAAGGGCTCTTGCCTGAAACGTCGATTCTCCTGCTCCTCGGATGCTGCCTGTGCTTTTCCAGTAACACACTCTTGACACCCATATGACAGTCACCAAAGGAATACACTGCGTGATTGACTATTATGTATTAATGGATTATTTGTTGAATGAAGTGATTATGCTGTGGTGGTTTTTCTTGGCAGATAGAGGGCCTTGAATTGAAATGTTTGGAAGGTCTGGATATGGGCCTTGACAACATTCTGGCAATTGTACAGAAGACTTTTGCTCCAGAACTGGCTGTACCCTCACCAAACTGTTTGGCATGGACTGGTTAGATCGAAGGGTCTGTTTCTGAGCTGTATGACTCAATGGCTCTATGATTGTATGAAACACTGCCACCTACTTGACAATGAGGAAAATTGCCCAGGAAATGATGTACGCAACAAGCAGGACAAATCCAATTTGGACAATTACCATCCATCAGTCTGCTCTCGATCATCAATAAAGTGATGGAAGGTATCATCAACATTGCTATCATGCAGCACCTGATCAGCAATAACCTGTTCAGTGATATGCAGATACTCAGCCCCTGACTTCTACATTCTTGGTTTGAACATGGACAAGAGAGCTGAATTCCAGAGGTGAGGTGAGAGTGACAGCCTTTGACATCAAGGCTGCATTCGATTAAGTGTGGCATCAGGGAGCCCTAGCAAAACTGGAATAGGGAATCGGCATAAAACCTCTGCAGCTTGGAGTCATACCTGGCACATAGGAAGGTGATTGTAGTCATTGGACATCAGTCATCCCAGCTCCAGGACATCTCTGTAGGTATTTTCTAATCAACCTGTTCAGAGATGTTATATGCTGGGACTTGAACCCAGGACTCCTGACTCAGAGTCTGAGTCTGTCAGTCTGATAGAGTCTATCAGCGTATTGCCATAGACACAACCATTATCAGCTGCTTCATCAAATTACTTTCCTTCCATCATAAGGTCAGAGGTGGGGATGCACGCTAATGATTGCACAAAGTTCAGCACCTTTCGCAGCTCCCCTGATGCCAAAGCAGTCCATGCCCAAATGCAACAAGACATGCACAATATCGAAGCTTTGGTTGAGAATTGTCAAGTGATATTTACACCAGACAGGTGCAAAGCAATGACCATCTCCAACAAAAGAGAAATCAACCATTGCCCCTAGATTTTCAATTGTGTTACCATCATTGAATACCCCACTGTCAACATCCTTGGGTTTATCTTTAATCAGAAATTGAAATGGACTAGCCATATAAACACAATGGCTACAAGAACAGGTCAGATGCTAGACCTGTGATGAGTAATTTATCTCCTGATTTCCCAAAGCCTGTCCATCATTTACAAGACACCTGCCAGGAAAGGAATACTCCCCACTTGTCTAGATTAGTGCAGCTCAAGAAGCTTGACAACATTCCTAACAGCCCACTTGATTGGCACCACATTCACAAACATTCACTCACTCTACCATTGTTGCTCAGTAGCAGCAGTGTGTACCGTCTACAAGATGAACTGCAACCCTTTATCAATTTTCCTTAGGCAGCACCTTCCAACTCGTACCATCTCGAAGGATAAAGGTAGCAGATACATGGGACATCACTACCCACAAGTTCCTCGTCAAGTTCCACTCATTATCCTGCCTTGGAAATAAAACCTTGGGGTTCCAGGGATCACAATCCTGGAATTTCTCCCCTCATGGCATCATGGATTGACTTACACCAAATGAACTGCTGCGGTTCAAGATGACAGTTCACCTCCACCTTCACAAGGGCAACTCAGGAATGGCAATAAATGCTGGCCTAGCCAGCAATATCCACATCCCATGAATGCATTTTAAAATACTAAAAATTGTTTCATCATTGAGATGTGGTATGTGCAAAGTCAAGTGATCATGGGACAGTCTGTTATGCTGGCAAGCACAAATGCATATTCTCCTGCTACCCTCTGTTCAGTGAAAAGACAATGATGCTCCCTCTACTGGCAGACAGAGCTTCCATCACCTCCTGCTTACAAGAAATATTAGCAATATTAACCTAGCACAGCCTGGAATGATATCCATGTGAAAATATTCAAGTGCACACTGTTATTATAGAAAATAATTATGGTCAGAAGGGAAAAATAAAAATAAATCTCTGTGGACGCTGGAGACCTGAAATAAAAACAGAAAGCACTGGAGAAACTCAGAAGTTTTGGCAGCTTTAGTGGGATGAGAGACAAAATAAACGTTTCAAGGCAAATATAACTCTTCTTCAACTTTATTTCTCTTTTCACTGATACTGTCGTTCTGCCAGGTTTCTCGAGCACTTTTTGTTTTATGTAAGGTTTGAGGTAATTGATGTCTGGATATAAAAAGAGGGAACAGCTGAGATTAGGAGGGAAAACTGTTTCACTGATATAGTCAATAAACTTATTGCACAAATAGAATCTTTGTCTTTTTAGTTCCTTTTTTTTAAGAAACAATCATGGATATGGCTTACCAGTATGTCTTTCTACTCAAAGCAATATCAGGTGTACGGTATTTCTAGACTTAGAGGCTGATCACTTGAACACTAATGACATTTTGGCAACTTTATGAAAATTTATGAACAAAATTTATAAGGAAGACAGTAAATTAAATACAAATGAAGCGTGATAAGCCTTTAATAAATTCAGAAAGCTGGATGATTATTCTGTAGAAAAGTATATACTGGAATCTAACTGACTATATTTAGGTTTGCAGAAATTCTATTTGGCAATTCCTAACTCAGAAGGGCTTTTGCCTGAAACGTCGATTTTGCCTGTCCTCGGATGCTGCCTGAATTGCTGTGCTCTTCCAGCACCACTGATCCAGAATCTGGTTTCCAGCATCTGCAGTCATTGTTTTTACCTACTTTCTCTCAACTGTTGGGACTGTGCTAAGGTGTGGAACATTACTATACTCCTAGTATTAAACAGGATTAGATTTTTTTTGAAAGAAACATGCTTTTGGAACAGGTGTCTGAAGCTTTAAAAAAATCTTAGGAAAATATTTATTTACTTTATGTCTCAAATGGGACATCTAACAGTAACACAAAAACTGGAGGATTCAAAGTAAACCACCATCTAGTTGTAGGGCACAGGCATTAATGTGAAAGAAGAATTAAAGCAGGAAAGAGTAAGGACAGACACACTTTCAGATGCTATGTCAAAAGACAGGAATTGGCAGTTGCAACAAAAGAATGAACTCCAGAAATATCTCCTCCCTCACCTCTATCCAAGGCCATAAAGGAGCCTTCCACATCCATCAAAGTTTTACTTGCACATCCACTAATATAATTTATTGTATCCGTTGCTCCCGATGCAGTCTCCTCTACATTGGGGAGACTAGACACCTCCTAGCAGAGCACTTTAGGGAACATCTCCGGGACACCCGCACCAATCAACCACACCGCCCCGTGGCCCAACATTTCAACTCCCCCTCCCACTCTGCCGAGGACATGGAGGTCCTGGGCCTCCTTCACCGCCGCTCCCTCACCACCAGATGCCTGGAGGAAGAACGCCTCATCTTCCGCCTCGGAACACTTCAACCCCAGGGCATCAATGTGGACTTCAACAGTTTCCTCATTTCCCCTTCCCCCACCTCACCCTAGTTCCAAACTTCCAGCTCAGCACTGTCCCCATGACTTGTCCGGACTTGTCCTACCTGCCTATCTCCTTTTCCACCTATCCACTCCACCCTCTCCTCCCTGACCTATCACCCTCATCCCCTCCCCCACTCACCCATTGTACTCTATGCTACTTTCTCCCCACCCCCACCCTCCTCTAGCTTATCTCTCCACGCTTCAGGCTCACTGCCTTTATTCGTGATGAAGGGCTTTTGCCCGAAACGTCGATTTCGAAGCTCCTTGGATGCTGCCTGAACTGCTGTGCTCTTCCAGCACCACTAATCCAGAATCTGGTTTCCAGCATCTGCAGTCATTGTTTTTACCTCCAGAAATATCCAGCAGATGGTCAACAGTTGATTCAGATGCTAATTTCAACATCATTTTGCAATTAGTTGTTTTAATTGGAGTAACAAGGTTTTCAAAATGACACACATTGTGTAAAGTTCAGAAGAAGAAGATGGAGCAACAAATTGTACTAGTTATAGGAAGATTCAGCCTATTAATGCATTAACTACCTGCAGAGTCATTCAATTGTACTGTACTGGACAATGTATGTACATCTACAGTGTGTGGAGTTGATTGGTTAACATGATACCTAGATTGTCTGAATTTAAAGTATTCAAGTAAAGTTAAAGAATTCAGATAAATGCGAGGTGCTGCATTTTGGGAAAGCAAATTTTAGCAGGACTTATATACTTAATGGTAAGGTTCTAGGGAGTGTTGCTGAACAAAGAGACCTTGGAGTGCAGGTTCATACTCCTTGAAAGTGGAGTCGCAGGTAGATAGGATAGTGAAGAAGGCATTTGGTATGCTTTCTTTTATTGGTCAGAGTATTGAGTACAAGAGTTGGGAGGTCATGTTGTGGCTGTACAGGACATTGGTTAGGCCACTGTTGGAATATTG
The DNA here is from genome assembly GCF_037043375.1 of Chiloscyllium plagiosum. Taxonomy (NCBI): domain Eukaryota; kingdom Metazoa; phylum Chordata; class Chondrichthyes; order Orectolobiformes; family Hemiscylliidae; genus Chiloscyllium; species Chiloscyllium plagiosum. Next base: position 31,132,259 of record NW_028270149.1, on the reverse strand, counting down.
CGTGCAATTCTGGTCTCCTTCCTATCGGAAAGATGTTGTGAAACTTGAAAAGGTTCAGAAAAGATTTACAAGGATGTTGCCAGGGTTGGAGGATTTGAGCTATAGGGACAGGCTGAACAGGCTGGGGCTGTTTTCCCTGGAGCGTCAGAGGCTGAGGGATGACCTTATAGAGATTTACAAAATGATGAGGGGCATGGATAGAGTAAATAGGCAAACTCTTTTCCCTGGGGTCGGGGAGTCCAGAACTAGAGGGCATAGATTTTGGGTGAGAGGGGAAAGATATAAAAGAGACCTACAGGGCAACCTTTTCACTCAGAGGGTGGTACATGTATGGAATGAGCTGCCAGAGGAAGTGGTGGAGGCTGGTACAATTGCAACATTTAAAAGACATTTGGATGGGTATATGAATAGGAAGGGTTTGGAGGGATATGGGCTGGGTGCTGGCAGGTGGGACTAGATTGGGTTGGGATATCTGTTCGGCATGGACAGTTGGACCGAAGGGTCTGTTTCCGTGCTGTATATCTCTATGACTCTATGTGCTTCAGGTTTGGTGATGACCACACAGTAAAGTCATTAAAAGGAGTCATAGCTCAATTTAAAATATTTTGGTAAACTATTTGATCAGCACAGATGCTGTATAAAGCGAACTACCCTTACTGTTGAGCCTGCCATTAATGACAAAAGTCTGAATGAAACTGAATATGGAACACAACAATTCCTTTGTTTGTGAGAAGTCTGTGATTTGTAGTTTATAGAACTGGGAGACTATTTGATCCCTGTAATGAGACTTACCTCCTCTAATAAAGTAATTACGACATTTTAATGACATTCAAGGATAGGCGTGAAAAGAAAAAAACGGCTGATTATTTTCAAACTTCATTCACATTTTCCTCATTCACATTCTTACAAGTTCAAATCTTCCTAACTGATGCAGAGTTAAGTAATGATGAGAGCACCAAATTTGTAGATGAGATTAGTGACAACTGTAATATATGTAAAACACAATGGGAACACCATCATGACCTATAGTTATCCAGTCAGGCCATCCTTAATACCAGTTCCCAAGTACCTATTGGAGCTGTGTACTATGTGAAAACATGCTATGGTCAAGAAGGTCCCATGAGTGAATAAAACATTGAAGAATTTACATTCAGAGGAATGTGTACTCAGGTTTCCAGCATGGGGCGATTCAGCAGATATTGTAAGGATGCCAACTGATGTTATTACTGGACAAGTCAGATTCCAGACTGAAATCTGTTTTGATGGATAATTTATTTTTGTTTGGTATTAATAAGGTGTCTCTCACTGAAACATAAGCATGTAATTTTACAGATTTGGTTTCAAGAATAAAACAGATGTTTATTAAGCAAAAGAAATGTAGATAAACTAAACTAAACCTAACAATTTACTTATAACATAAAAGTAAAGATTTTGAAACAAACAATAACATTTTAACCTCAATAACATTCCTTTGCAGTTTGCCAAAACACACATGTGCAGTAACCAAAGCAATCCTTGAATATCGTTCAAAGCTGAGAAAAATAGCTTTCTCTAACAGCTCTATAGAATTTATTTAACTGTGATTTGCACTCTCAATCTGAAAAATCTGATAGCCATTTCCTGTTTGAACATATACATTTCAAATAACCTCTTCAGGGTTTTATCCGAACACTTCCCAGTCTATGACTGCGATTAAATTCTTTGTTCTGAGCTGTTCTATCTCCTATCTTGTCTCTTTCTCAGGATCATTGTTTTATACACCCATCTTCACCCAAGATTGTTGTCCCAATCAGAAGCTAAAAACAGTCACTTTATTTAAGCAGTGGGTTTCTCCCCCACCTGAGCTTAATAATCCTCGTCCAGAAGTTCTAACTGAAACCTTAAAGCACAATTGTTTTTCTTGCTAGGTCATAAATCCTTCTAATGTAAACAAAAACTTATTAGTCCTAGAGGCTACTTCACTTCCAAGTTGTTTTAAAATAAACCATTTAACAATAGAAAATACTGCCATATTAATCATTAAACCATTCAAAAGAGTCACTAATTAAAATTTCAAATATCCAAACTGAAAAATAAATGATGTTAAAATATATATAAATCATACACTGTACATCACAATATTTAGATAATCAACTTTAGTAATGCTTCTTTTGCCAATCATCCAAACAGATATTCTATTATGGCAGATTTTGTTCCACACTTGGTGGTAAAGAATGATAAATATTGTCCATTAGTCTGGAAAGCTAACAAAATAGAAAAGAGAACTTTAATTGCTAGGAAACTAGTACTGTACTAGTAAAAGCTATAGATTTGGGTGTCAGCTTGTTTAATATTCTGAAAGAAATCCTGTACAAAGGGCAATATGAGTAAAGTTTGACTATAGCTTGTTATGTGCATAACTTTTCTGTTTGGCACAATGTTCATTCAAAAAAAGTGTCACAGGGAAAAGATTGATACTTGACCTTGTGTGCATGAACAAAATGTTAGAAAGAAAAGTGACTTCTAAAACTAAATAGGGTAATAGAGGGGACTAATTGTGAGATTCTTTTACAAAAAGAAATGCTTGTCTTAAGAAATTATTAGATGTCTCCAAAAAGGGAAGTCCTGTGTTATGACAAAATGGGAAATTAATTGTTTATTTAGGTAGCCTCCTAACTGAATATGTAATAATTATTTTTCTTTAAGGAAAAGGGAACATAGAATGCTGCTCATGTTACAATGCATTACAGGAGGATTATAGAATATAAGTAAAACATTCTGTTTATTTTTCACTTCATTAGTTCTTTTAAAAGAATTGTTTGTATATATAAAGTGGGGTATCTGTTAATGTAACAAGTAATTAAACTCAGAAGGGAAATGGTTGCTAATTGATTAATTGATATCAAAGTGTACAAAGTGGGGTCAACTACAACTGGTATAGTCAATAAACAGTGAAAGTCTATGGGTGCAATATTGTAGAGGCTGAATGACGTGGGCTGTGGTGAGAAATGTTAGAGAATCTTGTGAGAAATCAGGCAAGATCTTTCTACATCGGGAACAACTCGTTGCATTTTTAAACAGAGTTCCAGATTTTGAGAGAGTGGTGATTTGCCTCTTCAGGGGTAATTACTGCCCGTTAACAGCCTCATTAGTATGCAGCTTCCTATTCTACTACTCACTGCAAGGAAATGGATGTCCACAGTTCCCGACATGAGCGGATACCTGGCAACTTTAGTTTGCCACTTGTGTCTCTGGATGGCCATCTTGGACAGCTGGCAACAATATTTCAGAACATTCTCCAGGGTACCAGCCGCATACACCATATCCAGGGACACTGGCATCTGACAACTGTCAGTCTCGTAATTCTCATGATACATCTCCAATCCATTTGCAAGATGCTTCTGCACTTTAAAACTGCATTTTGGACACATCAGCAACTAGCATTGATCTCCTGTAGGAAGGACACTTTGTAGTCAGGAGTAGACACTCAGGTCGTGGATTAGATCAGGCTGCAGTTCAGGCCTGCTCACTTGCTCTTTTTGTGCTCACTCATTTAGTGCCTATCTGGATGCTCACAGCATCCCTTTCTTAGCTTACCATTTCCTTTTAACACAATGTTAGGCCAGAGACTAAACACTGACAGTATTGCCACCTTGACTTGCTGTTTAATGTACGCAGAGTCAGGCTGCTTGACATGCTTTTAATTATTGATCAATCCAGGGATCAGATATCTTGCTGTATGGCACAATCAGACATCAATCTCACACCTACAGCATGTGCCAACTGCCTGCATGACAAATACACTCAGTGGGTCCTGGTACTGTTAACTAAGGCCGGAGTCTACACATGATACAAGTATGAGCAGAAGCATGTGTTGAGAAGGAAGAAAGACAGTGGTGGGGTTGAGAGGAGGCAAACAGTGCAGAATGGGATGATATGAAAGCCATGGAAGAGCGGGATTATTGGCAGTAGTCACCAGTATGGCCTCTGCAAGGAGATGGGAACCATGGTGGGCATCATTAAAGTATATTAACAGAGCTCAGGAGAGAAAGAGGAAAGTTGGAGATGGATTGGTATGTGGTGGGTATATACATGGGTGGGATCAGTGAAAATGGGTACAGGTAAAAGGGAAAGTGAGGTCTGCAGATGCTGGAGATCAGAGCTGAAAATGTGTTGCTGGAAAAGTGCAGCAGGTCAGGCAGCATCCATGGAACAGGAGAATCGACGTTTCAGGCATAAGCCCTTCTTCAGGAATGAAGAAGGGCTTATGCCCGAAACATCGATTCTCCTGTTCCCTGGATGCTGCCTGACCTGCTGCGCTTTTCCAGCAACACATTTTCAGCTACAGGTAAAAGGGTAAATGGAGAATCTGGGGCTTACCTGGTGAACAGACTGAGACTAGTAGTCAGGGTGTCACCTGTTTCCTGGGAGTGACCTGCACAGATGGCAAGTGTGATTGAGTGGTCAATCAGCAATGGTTGTTGACAACATCACAATCTTCCCAGTGCATGCCTATTGTGCCTGTACAAACACCCTCAGACTGCAATTTCTGTGTTCCATGCCAACAGTTGGCAAAAGCACTGAGGATACCATTTTCCTACTAAACTGTAACCCATGATGCCAAACATAATTGTACTGTGGAATTAAGGTTTCTGGCCCAAATAACATTTTAGGTCAGCTTGGAGTTCAGATGTCAAATCATCCAGGACCGCTCACTACGTAGACACTACAAGAAAAATGGCTACATTAAGGTACATGCAGAGATTACTACCTGGAATAAGGGAGAAAATGAGGAGCAAATTGAAACTTAGTTGGTACCATTTAGTCTGAATTGCTGAAACAGTGACTCCAAGAAAAAAGAAAAATTTGTGTGTTTCTGTGTGTCACAATATTGTAACACTATGGGATCAATGTTGTATCAATTTTTTTCTGATGACTCATATCAGATAATTACAGGGTTTTTTTGGAGGAACATGGTTATCCTCAATGTTTGTCAAATTATTTCCTAATTATTTGCAATACTGTTGAGTTATGTTTCTTCGAATTCTTGTAAGCTGATTGACATAGCTCACCCCCATGTAAAATGCCAAAGAATGTCAATTTCTTACATGTCAATAAATCTTGAATGGGCATAAATTTACATCCAGACTTTTAGCAGGAACAGGATTATATTGTAAAAGACAATGATTCTGAAGGAATTCATGTCGATTTTGCATTCAGTTCCCCCCAGTCTGGTGTTGTCACATAGACCCCCCCCTGGGTGGTAGCAGGTGAGGTTCGCGTGAGTTCCAGAGAGAGTCAGATGTGGTCAGAAATATCTCCTAATAACTCTAGGTAATTAAATCCAGCAAATTAATGTAAACTGCACCAACGGTTACTGTATTATATAAGAGCCAATACTATGGCTCACCATTGATGTACGGTATCCTCTATCATTAATGTGTACTCAGGTCCTATGGAGGATTAATGGCAGCAAACTTGGAAAAGAGTATACAACACAAGTCAATGTCATATTTCTGGTGCATAATTGTGACATTTAGAAAAAAAGAATTTTCTTTAATTGAGACCCACATTGCAATTTCTACAAATTTGTAATGTTTTTAAAAGTATCAATATTTATTACATTGCAAAACAAAAGGTTCATTGGTTCCATCTTCATAAAATGTTGTAACTAATATGCATAAGTGATAATGCAATGCTTTAATTGTATATCATATCCTTAGTAAGACAGAGAGGGACATTGGTGACATATGATTTATGCTTCCCCGGGTACTGATAGTGTACAATGACCTTTGATTGTTTTCCTTGGAGTTGACATTCCTATGAATGCTAATGAGACTTTCTGGAATTTTCAAAATAAATATGTCAGCAAGATAAGTGTAATGGCAGTTGTAACTTCCCACAGATCCCTACAACAACAACTCACACTTATGTAACACCCTTCGTATTGTGAAATGTCCCAAGCCACCTTGGAGCGATGCCTTTTTCAGTAAGTTTCAGGCAAAAATAGTAATTACGCAGTCGTATCTATCTCTATATGAAGAGTTCCAGTAATCCTGCTGATACGCTGATTAGGTTCACACATTAACCACTTTGTGACTTGCTGCAAATCACTCAGGAACTTTGGAGCATGCATGGTTTTGTGACGGGGCACGTTAGGTCAAAACAAATCTTTGAAGAAATAATTAGAAACCCCACAAGAGGGCAGTCTTGTTGAAACAACAATCATTGTAACGAGTTTGTCAACTGACTTGCCCCAAGACACTGACAAACTGTCAAGCCTTGTTAGGTCATAGACATTTCGGATTCCATCATTTCCGAGTTAAGTATATTTTTATACCGTTACCTTTTATGGTTTGACATAATTTCTAAGCAAGTTCAAGCAGATTATATTTACTTCGTGGTCCTCTATTTTTACTCCATGTGGAAAGCAAATATCACATACGTGATCATAGAGTCATAGAGTCAAAGAGATGTACAGCACAGAAACAGACCCTTCAATCCAACACGTCCATGCTGACCAGATATCCCAACCTAATCTAGTCCCATTTGTCAGCACTTGGCCCATATCCCTCCAAACCCTTCCTATTCATATACCCATCCAGATGCCTTTTAAATGTTGCAATTGCGCCAGCCTCCACCACATCCTCTGGCAGATCATTCCATACATGCACCACCCTCTACATGGAAAGGCTGCCCTGAGATCCCTTTTATACCTTTCCCTTCTCACCCTAAACCTATGCCCTCTAGTTCTGACTCCCCCACCCCAGGGAAAAGACTTTGTCTATTTATCCTATCCATGCCCCCATGATTTTATAAACCTCAGCCTCCGACACTCCAGGGAAAACAGTCCCAGCCTATTCAACTTTTCCCTATAGCTCAAATCCTCCTTGTAAATCTTTTCTGAACCCTTTCAAGTTTCACAATATCCTTCCAATAAGAAGGAGACCAGAATTGCATGCAACACTCCAACAGTGGCCTAACCAATGTCCTGTACAGCCGCAACATGACCTCCCAACACCTGTACTCAATACTCTGACCAATAAAGCCAAGCATACCTAATTGAGGTATACAAGATAATGAGAGGCATAGATAGAGTCGATAGCCAGAGACTATTTCCCAGGGCAGAAATGACTAACACGAGGGGTCATAGTTTTAAGCTGGTTGGAGGAAAGTATAGAGGGGATGTCAGAGGCGGGTTCTTTACACAGAGAGTTGTGAGAGCATGGAATGCGTTGCCAGCAGCAGTTGTGGAGACAGGGTCATTGGGGACATTTAAGGGACTCCTGGACATGCATATGGTCACAGAAATTTAAGGGTGCATACATGAGGATCAGTGGTCGGCACAACATCGTGGGCTGAAGGGCCTGTTCTGTGCTGTACTGTCCTATGTTCTATGTTCTATGTTCTATACCTTCTTCACTATCTTATCTACCTGCGACTCTACTTTCAAGGAGCTATGAACCTGCACTCCAAGGACTCTTTGTTCAGCAACACTAAGTATATAAGTCTTGCTAAGATTTGATTTTCCAAAAAGCAGCACCTCGCATTATCTAAATTAAACTCCATCTGCCACTCCTTAGCCCACCGGCCCATCTGATCAAGATCCTGTTGTAATCTGAGGTAACCTTCTTCGCTGCCTCCAATTTTGGTCTCATTTGCAAACTTCCTAACTGTACCTCCAATGCTCACATCTGGTGTTGAATAAACAAACTACGTCACCAACCCAGTACTTAAAAGTTAATTTAAAAATTATTTTTGCAAAGTTGGTGGTGGGAATGCCTTCCCAAGTTAACATCTAGGGATTGTTTTTGTGATGGATCTTTTTTCAATTGCATAGTGTCAGTCAACACTTTAGAAAAATAGTTGCAATACAGATGCATGGTTGTTATTGTCTAGATGATGAATACTGAAAATGGTTTACAATATCATCAAGACATTAACAGTGTAGTTAAATACAAATAACCCAAGAGTTCTGAAGAAGAGCATTGGGGTGACCCCTCCAAAGATTACTGACTGACAACATTTTCTGTTGTTTCAATCTCTTTCTTTTCCTTTGTAAACCTACTCAGAAATGATTGTTTTGTTTTAACAGGCTTGCTCTGTGGCCTTCAGAGGGAGAGAATCAATTAAAAACAACTCTTGTCTCCTGCTGAATTTCATCTCCTGGAGAGAATCTCAATAATTCAGCTGAGGACTTCTGCTTCCCTTGTGTTCTGTCAGGATGATGTATCAGAATCCCAAAGTATTATGAGAATTGTTAAAAATCACACAACACCAGGTTATAGTCCAACAGGTTTAATTGGAATCACACTAGCTTTCAGAGCGCCGCTCTTTCATCAGGTGATAGGAAAGCGACGCTCCGAAAGCTAGTGTGCTACCAATTAAACCTGTTGGACTATAACCTAGTGTTGTGTCATTTTTAACTTTGTACACCCCAGTCCAACACCGGCATCTCCAAATCATGAGAATTGTTACCTCTAAACTCCTTCTCAAAGAAATCTACTGCAGTCAAAAACTGACTTGAGGTATAACGATATAGAGATGGTGTGACATAGTGGCTAAGACTGCTACCTCACAGTGTCAGGGACCTGGGTTCAATTCCGCCCACAGGCAACTGTCTGTGTTAAGTTTGCATGTTCTCCCTGTGTCTGTGTGGGTTTCCTCCAGGTTCTCTGGTTTCCTCCCACAATCAAATGATATGCAGGTTGGATGGATTGGCCATGCTAAATTGCCCATAGCATCCAGAGCTGTGCAGACTGGGTGGATTAGCCATAGGTAATGCAGGGATCGGATGTGACTGGGTGGATGCTCTTCAGAGGGTCGGTGTGGACTCGATGGGCTAAATGGCCCACTTCTACACTGTACAGATTCTACATTCTATGATCCATAAATTCAATCACTGTCTAACAAAGTCCAGTATGGGACCAGTGGGATGTCGGGGAAGCTACTAACAGAGAGAGAAATGTAACAGGAAGAAATAAGATGGATGATGACTCTCCCTCTCTCAGCAGGAAGTCAGTGAAAAAATATGAAGGTGGTAGTCAAAGGTAGTATGGACTAAGGAAAGCCAGAACTGCTTTGAAAAGTGGAAGGCCATTTTGTAACCGAGCCCATGCTTGTAATTCCAAATGTTAACCAAGACCAACATTGAAAAGTGTAATCCACCTAGAGAAGGAAACCCTTGGTTTAGTACTGGCTCTCATATATTCTGAGATGTATGTCCAAAATGGAAACAGAAATGATAGTGTATACTGACCACAACCCATTTTGCAGAGAGGTTTAAAACCTAAAAGGTTATATTATTCCATTGAAGCACATTCCTTCAATAATTCTATGTAAAAATCATCCATAGCGCCAAGAAATCACATGTGTAGTTATGAAATTGTTGAATGAAGCAACTAAAGGCAATTTCAGAGAGGAAAATAATATGTGATATAATATTTTGAGGAAGTGGTTTAGGAGTGGAAGAAATATAATTGTTGTTAAATGGTGTTCCAGAAATTCTTTGACCTGGAAACCATGTAGCAAATTGTTCAAGAGGGTGAGAGGCAATGGAATTTGGGGTGAGAGTGGAAAATTGGACAACAAATGTTTGGAAACAGATAGTAGGAATTAAGACTCATTTATCTGAGTAGTTGCAAGTGGGTAGTGTCATCCCATGGGTTTCTGGTTTTGGAACCAATTCTATTCATTCTGTACATCAATGCTTTAGAATGCAGTGCAAGAGGAATGGAGTCCAATTGCACTCTAAATCATTATAAAATATACTCACCACACAATTCTGAAGATTAAAGGGAATTTTAAATGTATAACGATGTAATGATGGAATTCCCAAGAAAAAGAGACCTCTGGGATTCAGTCTCTATATAAAACAAAAACAGCTGATACATTTTGGTGACAACGTGAAGTAGATGATGTAGAAGAGGATGGAGGTCTACAGGACTGTGCAGTGCTACAGTTGTGGTCTTACTTCATTCCACCAAAAATCTTCCCCTGTCATAATGCATTGAATGGCTTTCATTCATGCTATAAGTATTCATGTTTTTAAATAGCTTTGAACGTATGTCCACTCTAGATGTTTGGTGAACAGCAGTGTTCTTCTCTACTATTCTCCCTGGGTGCCTATCCCCCTGCCAAGATAGTTTAAAGCTCTCTTGATGATACTAGCAAAATATATCCTGCAAGGAACTGAGTCCCACCTGTATTCAGGTATAATCTGTCTACCTTGTACTGATGCCATTTCCCCAGAACCGATGCCAGTGTCACAGTTACCTAAAGCCCTCCCTTCTATTTCTGTACTCACTCGCACGTGGCACTGGGAGTAATCTGGAGTTAATATTTTTGAGGTCCTGCTTGCTAACTTTCTACCTAGCTCCTTAAATTCTGTTTGTAGGACTATATCACCCTTCCTGCCTAAGACATTGGTGCAAATATGGACCTCTCACGAATGGCCTGCAGAATGCAACATACCGTTCTGGAGTTGTGCTGATGATCACAGAAGCTCCTGTCTAATCCCTAACCAATGAATTCCTTATCACTACCAGTTGTCCTTTCTTCTCCCCCCACTTTTATAGATGAACCACTCGCAGTGCCAGGAATGTGACTCTGACTGCGCTCCACTGATGATGTAATTTACAGATGTCATGAAAATTGGTGGGGTGGTAAATAGTGAGGAGGATAGCCATTACTTGCAGGAGAATATCAGAAAACTGGTCAGGTCGGTAGAGCAGTGCCAAGTGGAATTCAACCTGGAAAATTGTGAGATGGGGAGGGCTAACAAGTCAAGGGTTTACGCTAAGAATGATGGGACACTGGAAAACTTAAACATTTTTTTATTCACTTGTAGAACTTGGGCTTTGTTCGCTGGACAGCATTTATTGCCTGTCCCTAGTTTCCTCTGAGAATGTGGTGGTGAGCTGTCTTCTTGAACCACTACAATCCATGTGTTATAGATAGGCCCACAATGCTGTTAACCGGGGAATTCTAGTATTTTGACCCCATGTCAATAAAAGAATGGCAATATATTTCTAAGTCAGGATGTGAGTGGCTTGGCAGGAAACTTGAAAGTGGTAGTCTTCCCATGTATCTGTTGTCATTGTCCTTCTAGATGGTATTTGTTGAAGATCTGGAAGTTGCTATCGAAAGACTTTTTGTGAATTTCTGTGTAGATGGTACACACTGCTGCTGTTGAGTATCAATAGTGAACAAAGTGGATGTTTGAGGATATGGTGCCAATCAAATCGACTGCTTAGTCCGAGATGATGTCAAGCTTCTTGAGTGTTGTTGGAGATGCACCCATGCAGCCAAGTGGGGAATATTCAATCACGCTGCTGATTTGTGCCTTGTAGATGTTGGACAGGCTTTGCAGAATCAGGAGGTGAGTTATACTCTGCATTAATCCTAGCTCTGGCCTGCTCTTGTAGCCTCTGCATTTATATGGCTCATCCAGCTCAGTTTCTGGTCAATGGTAAACCCCCAGAATGTCAATGGTAGGAGATTCAGTGATGGTATGCAGTGATGTCATTGAATATCATGAGGTGGTGGTTAGATTGTCCCTTATTGGAGATGGTCATTGCCTGAAATTTATGTAGTACAAATGTTGCTTGCCACTGTCAGACCAAGCCTGAATACTGTCCTGATCTTGCTGCATTTGGACATAGACAGCTTCAGTATCTGAGGAGTCATGAATAAACATTGTGAGATCATGAGTGAACATTCTCACTTCTGACCTTATGATAGAGGGAAGGTCATTGATGAAGCAGCTGAAGATGTTTGGGCCTAGGACACTACAATGAAGAACCCCTGCAGAGATTTCCTGGAACTAAGATAGACATCTAAGATCCACACTATCTTCCTCTGGGCAAGGTATGGCTCCAAGCATGGGGAACCTACCCTCTGATTCCCATTCACTCCAATTTTTCTCAAGCTCCTTATGATGTCACTTGGTTGAATGCAGCCTTGATGTCAAGGGCTGTCACTCTCACCAAACCTCTGCAATTCAGCTCCTTTGTCTATGTTTGGATCAAGACTGTAATGAGGTCAGGAGCTGAATGACCCTGGCAGAATCCAAACTGATTGTCACTGAGCAGGTTATTGCTGAGTAGGTGCTGCTTGATAGCACTGTTGATGACACCTTCTGTCACTTTACTGATGATTGAGAAGACTGTTGGGGTGGTAGTTGGCTGGGTTGGATTTGTCCTGCTTTTTGTGTACAGGACATACTTGGGCAATTTTCTACATTGTCAGGCAGATGTCAGTGCTGTGGCTGTACTGAAAGAAGTTGGCTAAGGGAGCAGCAAGTTCTGAAGTACAATTCAGAACCCATAGCTTTTGCAGTTTCTGGTGTCTCCAAATGTTTCTTGATATTACGCCATGTGAATAGAATTGGCAGAAGACTGGTGTCCTTGATATTGAGGACTTCTGGAGGAGGCATTGTCCACTCAGCACTTCTTGCTGAAGATTGTGCAAAAGATTCAGCCTTATCTTTTGCACTGATGTACTGGCTTCCCCATCTTTGAAGATGGGATATTTGTGGGGCCTTCTCCTCCAGCGAGTTGTTTAATTGTCCACCACCATTCACAATTGGATGTGGCAGCAACTGTAGATCCTAGATCAGATCCATTGTTGTTGGATCGCTTAGCTCTCACTACCACTAGCAACTAATGCTAATTGGCATTCAAGTAGTCCTTTATCTTAGCTTCACCAGTTCATTTTAGGTTTCCCTGGTGTTGCCTTCCTGCACTCTGCATTGAACTAGGGTTGATCCCCTGGCTTAATGGTAATGGTAGAGTGGGAACATGCAGGGCTCTGAAGTTGTTGATTGTGTTGGTATACAATTTTGCAGCTGCTAATAGCCCCCAATGCTTCATGGATGCTCAGTCTTGACTCACTAGTTCTATTCAAAATCTATTCCAATTTAGGTAAAAACAATGACTGCAGATGCTGTGGGCGTGGATGGTGTCTCGAACGTATGTGGGGAGTTCCTGGACTAGGGGGGATAGGACAGTGTCGAGGTAGGTAGAAATGAGTTCAGTGGGGCAGGAGCATGCTGAGACAATGGGTCGGCCTCCACCTCCTCCAAGACTTCCGTCTCCTCGGCCCCCAACGCCTCATCTTCACCATGGATATCCAATCCCTCTACACCTCCATCCGCCATGACCAGGGCCTCCAAGCCCTCCGTTCTTTCCTCTCCCGACGTCCCCAACAGTACCCTTCCACCGACACTTTCATTCGTTTGGCCAAACTGGTCCTCACCCTTAACAATTTCTCCTTCGAATCCTCACACTTCCTCCAGACCAAAGGAGTAGACATGGCACACGTATGGGCCCCAGCTATGCCTGTCTCTTTGTTGGCTACGTAGAACAGTTGATCTTCCGTAATTACACCAGCACCACTCCCCACCTCTTCTTCCGCTACATTGATGACTGCATTGGCGCCACCTCGTGCTCCCGCGAGGAGGTTGAGCAATTCATCAACTTCACCAACACATTCCACCCTGACCTTAAATTTACCTGGACCATCTCTGACACCTCCCTCCCCTTCCTGGACCTCTCCATCTCCACTAATAACGACCAACTTGACACTGACATTTGTTACAAACCCACTGACTCCCACAGCTACCTGGATTACACCTCTTCCCACCCTACCTCTTGCAAAAATGCCATCCCGTATTCCCAATTCCTCCGCCTCCGCAGTATCTGCTCCCAGGAGGACCAGTTCCACCACAGAACACACCAGATGGACTCCTTCTTTAGAAACCGCAATCTCCCTTCCCACGTGATTAAAGATGCCCTTCGACACATCTCGTCCACATCCCACAGCTCCGCCCTTAGACCCCATCCCTCCAACTGTAACAAGGACAGAACGCCCCTGGTGTTCACCTTCCACCCTACCAACCTTCGCATAAACCAAATCATCCGCCGACATTTTCGCCACCTCCAAAAAGACCCTACCACCAGGCATATATTTTCCTCCCCACCCCTTTCCACCTTCCGCAAAGACCACTCCCTCTGTGACTACCTGGTCAGGTCCACGCCCCCCTACAACCCACCCTCCCATCTTGACACCTTCCCCTGCCACCGCAGGAATTGCAAAACCTGCACCCACACCTCCTCCCTCACTTCCATCCAAGGCCCTAAAGGAGCCTTCCACATCCATCAACGTTTTACCTGCACATCCACCAATATCATTTATTGTATCTGTTGCTCCTGATGCGGTCTCCTCTACATCTCTGGGATACCCACACGAATCAACCACACTGCCCTGTGGCCCAACATTTCAACTCCCCCTCCCACTCTGCCGAGGACATAGAGGTCCTGGGCCTACTTGACCGCTGCTCCCTCACCACCAGACGCCTGGAGGAAGAATGCCTCATCTTCCGCCTCGGAACACTTCAACCCTAGGGTATCAGTGTGGACTTCAACAGTTTCCTCATTTCCCCTTCCCCCACCTCACCCTAGTTCCAAACTTCCAGCTCAGCACTGTCCCCATGACTTGTCCTACCTGCCTATCTTCTTTTCCACTTATCCACTCCACCCTCCTCCTCAACCTATCACCTTATCCCCTCCCCCACTCACCTATTGTACTCTATGCTACTTTCTCCCTACCCCCACCCTCCTCTAGCTTATCTCTCCACCCTTCAGGCTCTCTGCCTTTATTCCTGATGAAGGGCTTTTGCCCAAAATGTTGATTTTACTGCTCCTCAGATGCTGCCTGAACTGCTGTGCTCTTCCAGCACCACTAATCCAGAATCTATTCCAATTTAGCCCAGTGATAATGCCACAAAACATGATGGAGGGTATTGTCAAAGTGAATTTGTGACTTAATTTCTATAACTGTCTGTTATACTTCCCAGTACTGTACATAGGCAGATGCATTCACTGTTGGTAGATTAATGAGGACACGATTACATTTTTTTTTATCTCTTGTTGTTCTGTCACCACCATTCACTGTCTAGCAGCTATGTCCTTTATGACATGATCCACCAAGTCAATGGTAACACTTCTGAATCACTCTAGTGATGTATAATGTACCCCATCCAGAGTATATTTTTCACCTTTGGCATCCACAGTACTTTCTTCAAGTGGAGTTCTCATGTGAACAATAATGATATACAATATAATTCTATAAAGGCCTAAGGTACTATTTTTCACTTTATCAAAGTGAGGATATAGGCATCTGGGAGATAGGACAAAATGGCTGAAGGAGCTGCATAAAATGGCTTCTGCATTGCTAAATTAGATTCACTGAACCAGACAGAAACAAGAAACCACAGATTGATGTAATTCCAACAAAATACAGAAGTAACAGTTAATTCTAAATTGCAGCTAGAGACAAAATGGTTCCCTGCGCCGATGTGACTAGCTGGTTCCCTGCGCCTACGTGACTACTTGCAGATAGTCTCTAAAGCTACATAAAAGCTAACCATTAGAATGCAGAAGTAGACCGATAAAACCGTTATGCTCTAAGCTATTTACTAGTTAAAATCATTGGATCAAGCACCTATCGATGAAGTGATAGCATGTATTGATTGGTTGTTATTATGTGATCATGCTCCATGTCTGACCATGAACAATGTATATAAACCCTATGCAAACTCTGTAAAGTCGTCATATTCCTTTGATGGTTTAGAAGTATTCATACTTCTGGGCTAATCAAAGTCTACCAACCCGGGACGTATCATAGAATAAATGATTGCTTGCGTGATTGACAAAGAGTTGTTTACAGGTGTGTTTATTGACCGATCGCGGAACCGAGAACCCCTCCCCCTCCCCAAATCTTCAAAAGCACATCACCAAATCAGTGCAGATATCCAAATGATACTGTCAGTGTTCCATAAGGCATTTTTATTTTGCTAAATATTGACAGATTTCTCTTCAGCAGAAATTTGCTGATACAACAATGGAATTAGCAGTCACGGTCAAATCTATGTAATTTATTGGCTCTGTTAGTGGAATTACATCAAGTCAAAACTTTTGTGTAGAAATTATAACAAATGTAATCAACTTGGATAAAAATCAAGCAAAATTATGATCATGTGTTTCATCACAAACCATTTCTAGTCTGCTGTTACACACAACCCATTGTTAGTCACTAACAGTCCCCATTAATAGCTATTTACCCTTCTAGCTGGATCATTATCCACTCCTTTGTCTGTCCAACTGTTCTTCTCCTCTTTGGGTTCTATCTCTATCTATTGATTACACATTAGCTCCTTCCCCACCCTATCTTCTGCATGTGAACCAACATTTTCTTAGTTACCACCAATTCTGAGGAAGGCTCACTCAAATGTTAACTCTGATTTCTCTCCACAGATGCTGCCAGATCTGCTGAGCTTTTCAGCAATTTCAGTTCTTGTTTCATTTTTATATGCTGTGGAATAGATCCTTTTCAATATTGAATGAGAAATAAGTAAATGCTGGGGCAGATCTTTCTACATTAGGTACAGTTTTTTGTCTTCTTTACCCAAGAAACTGCAGCTATATTATAAGGATTTCATAGGTTTGTTGTTGTAGTTTCCAAGTTATATCGAATCTGATATGACCAATATGGTCAACTGATCAATGCATCAGTAAAATGACTGAGGGGAGCCCAGCAATCAAACTGTTGATCCCAGAAATAAACTGAGAGCATTGGATAACCTCTGTCCAACTTCCAAAATTGTTGGGGATTTGATCATTCATTCAAAGTCAGGTGGCCAAGTCAGCATCAAGGCACGCATCTCAGTTCAAATCGGACAAGATGATCAGTTTGCCTCAAGTTGCTCAAGTGCAGTTTTGTAAATTTATGTTGCTTCTTTATACACCTCTGCTTCCTCCTGGCCCATGTATCAATTTTGTTCTGACAAATGTTTCTGTTGATTTTTCTCTCCTGTTCTTTTTGTCATGAGAAAAGAAAGCCTTCCAATTATCTCCTGTCATTGTGACCATAGGATGTCCCAAAGAGTCATACAGCCAACTGAGTTCTTTTGAAGTGTACTTGGCATGGCACTGTTGGAAACTAAGGAATTGTGTCTTATTGGTTTCCCAGATGGCAATGGTTTCCTGGTAACTGATCCAAGTGACTATTACTCATGGTTATTCTTGCATCAACATCCGATATCCATATATGTACACTTCCAACAAAGCTCAACATATAAAAATCATGTGCAACACTGGTTAATATTCTTGTTTACTTCCGGAATCTGGGATCAATCATTGTTGTTCAGTTGGAATCAAACTGAGGGTAAAATCTGGAACCATCCTGATCTCAATCTCCCAATAGGTTTTGGTACAGATTCACCATCCCTTTCAGTAAAGCTATTCTTTTAAGGGAAGTGTTGGAAGTTCCATTTAGTTATCCTTTTAAAGATAATTGGAACTGGTTGAAAGGCTATTTTAAGGAATGGACCTACACTTATTTGGGCCAATGTCAAACATCATAAGTTCAAGTTAAATAAGCAAATGTCATTCATGACAACGAGACTTAGTTGAACTCTTGCTGTTTTACACAGAATGCATCAATTGCTTAATTGAAAATGCCTTTGGAAGAACAATTCCTATAGGACAAGTTCTGAAAGTGAAAACATTAGTGGAAATAGACAGCATTATGGTAAAGATGAAGTGCTAGCAGATTGTGTTTGTACTAGGATGAATATTTTCTTCACTTCATGGTTTGTTTGCTGTCAGTAAACAGGAAATTCAAAGATCTTAAATCTGAAACTACCCTTCCAAGCCCTAAATCACAGCTGGAAGATATTAAGAAATAAACTTTGATAAAAATAGCTTGTAGTTTTAATTACATAAGGTTATCAACATCAGCCTTATATCCTCATTTCTAAGTATTTGTTATTTCTTTGAGTAACAGCATAATGTAGTGTCAAAATATATAATTGTGAATAAAATTTCATGATGGAAATTTTGGGGAGCTCTAACTATCGTTTACCTTCATAAGAAGTGTGTCCTTTTCATTGTTTATGTCATGCTGGTATGATTGTTATTCAACACCATTACCTTAATAGAATTGACACCATCAACATCCTTGTGGTTACTGTTTACCAGAAAAATAAATACAATGTCTGCAAGAGCAGATCAGAGGCTGTAAGTGACTCATCTCCTTACTCCCCAACACCTGTCCACAATCTACAATACACAAGGCAGGAATGTGATGGAATATTCTGCTTGGATGAGGGCACCTGCAACAATATTCAAGAGGCTCATGACAAAGAAGATTGTCTGATTGTTTGTTCATCTACTATCTCAAACATTCACTCCCTCCACACCGATGCACATGATGTATGACATTGGCAAGACGTAATGTAGCATTTCATCAAAGCACCACTGTTGGTACCTTCCAAATCCAAAAGCTGTACCATCTAGAAGAGTCACCAGATGCAGCCAGCTCGTGCCTCCCTCCCACATGTGCTTCCTACTCATTCACTGGGGACACCTCACTGCCTCTTATGGCTATACATCACTGTTAACTGCTCTTCCAACCACTTTCAACATACTCAAACCTCTTGCATTACTTGCTAATTTACACTCAAAGTTTATTTTCTCCTTAATTTTTGGTCATCTTTTGTCAGTTTTAAAAGCTTCCCAATCCTCTGGTTTAAAAGACAATCGCTTGACACATTTCATAATTTTTCTTTCAGCTCAATACGATCCTTAACTTTTTTGGTTATCCATTGTTGATTTATCCACCAACTAGAGTCCTTTTTCCTCACTGGAACATATCTTTGTTGTGTATCATGAACTATTTTCTCCAACATCTGCCATTGCCTAAAGTGTCCTTGCACTTGGGGGAAGCCAGCAAAGGTGGAGAAAAGAATGACCTTTCAATTAAATTCAGTTTGTTGGCAAATGGATGGATTAGTGGATGTACAGTTATTATAATTTCCCCAACAAGGTCTAACATGAAAAGCATTATACTCTGCTTCTGAAGAGAAAAGCAATAACTTTCCCTGGCCGTTCTGCACGAGGTGACAGATATTTCATTGTGCAGTTGAATTTGGTGCAAATATGACAAATTTTTAACTTTGTGTCCCTGTGAGTGAGTTGCAAGGACCATCTCAGAGGAAAAAAGAACCTCCTGTATCATGTTCCCTTTTGAGTTGCTGTCCTGGCATCTCTATGGACTTTCAACTTTGCCCCACCACATATACTTATATGTAATGGTAAATGTCCCCTATTTACTCTTTGAGCCTGTGCGTATGTGATTTGCTCTACTCATGCATTCTCTTCATGATGACACCAGAATGACTGTGACTTCTGAGGATCCCCCTCTGCAGCTTCCCTTCCTTCAATCATGAATTGCTCCATCATTGTCATCATTCACTCTGTGACCCACTCCAATGAAACGCCAGTCCAGACTTGAGCTTCCCATGGTTTGCAAGACTCCATGGACTGTTCCCTGACCAAATGCCCAAACTCCCAGGACTAACCATCGTCCACTCCTAACAACTTAAGCTGACACCTCTAACTGCCAACGGCCCAGCCTAAACTCAAGTGTCTCCACAGTACCCTGACTGAAATACCTGGACTAAATGCACTTGACTGACAGGAGTGTCTGTGGTTCAACTGTGGTGTAAAATGTGTGATTTATCTATATTAATCTCATTTATTTTAAAGTTTGGATTTTAAACTAGTGTTAGGTAGGTTTTGGTTTGTATGTATGAAAGAATTTAGAGATTAACACAATCAGCTCTCTCAATATTTCAATTTAGTGCCAAATTCCTTTACCCAATGACCAGGCACATTGTTTCTATTTAAGCAATTATCCAATGCATTCAGGAATGCATCCATTAAACCTACACCTATCACACTTCCAGGCAGTGCATTCCAAAACTGAACTACTGTGTGAAAAGTATTTTTCTTCAATCCCATTTATTGCTTTTGCAAATATATTCTTTAGATATATGTTCTCTGGTTCTCAATCCATTTAGGATTGGGAACAGTTTCTCCCTATTGTTATGGACCAAACCAAATACCCTCAAAATATATTAAGAAGACTAGACACCAATATTTTCTTATTTTTAAAGTCAAGTGTAAGGCATTGTGTTCCAGATGCAATTTGATTGTTCAAACAACCAGGTTTGAAGCATACACATTTTATTCTTATGCTATAGTTAAAATGCAGACAAAATAAGAATTTTTAAAAAAAGTTTAATTGTAACTCTATCAAAATACTTAACAAGACAATATATATGTTAACTACCACTGATTAACTGTTCCAAGATAGTAGCATCCCATAAGCACATATTTGGCAGAGGCAAATTCAATGAAAGAGATTGTCTCACATGTAATGTTTCTCCAGTCCAAGAGGAAAGAGCATCAAGAGAAAACTCTGTGAGAGAGAGAGAGATAGAACTCAAGCACTCTGATATGGCAGGGAAAGATGTATAGCAGATTCCAAACCCAAATGCTACACTAAAATCTTGGCTCTGTGGGAGCTTGACCCCACCCAATTATGATGCTTATATTGTTCCAACTTAAAATAAAACTTCAAGGTTTCTCATACTGTTTATTTCATTGGCATGGAACAGACCACTTCGTACTTCCATCTCAATCTTTCTTCATAAAAAAAGGACAAAATACACCTCTTAAAGCCATAATATTGATACACTATCTACTCTTTCAAGGCACTTGATGACTTTGAATACTTCTATCAAATAACCTTCAGCCTTTTCGCCAAGGAAAACAGTCCGAATTTTTCCTAAAAAGGTCCTAATAATTGAAGCTTCTCATTCTTGAACCATTTATCGTACACTTGTTCTGCTCTCTTTCCAGTGCATTCAAGCCTCTTCTGTAGTGTGGCCCCCAGAACTGTACGCAATACTCCAGCTGAAGTCTAACCAATGTTCCATATATGTTCACCATAACTTTTCTACTCTTGTATTCTCTGCTGTTATATATGAAGCCTAGAATGATCTACGCTCCATTAGCAGCTCTCTCTATCTGTGCAGCCACCTTAAGTGACTTGTGTACACTCAGATCTCTCTGCTCTTGGCCACCCTTTTAAAATAATACTTTATTTCATGCTGTCCGCATATTCTTTGTACCAAAGCATGTCACCTCACACATGTTTCCGCTGCATGTCTTTGCTTTGAAATTCATCTGTCATTTACCCACTTGCTTCACCATCTTGTCAGTGGGCTGGATGTGACATTTGTTGGTCTGGAGGGTTTGTGGCCACAAGGCCTAGTGAATTCTCTTGCTCTATCTTACCAACTCACCTCATTAATTACCTACGGTGTTCCTCCAATTTCCATCCCAACTGACTTTACATCATTCCTGGAACAATTCACCAGATATCCCAGAATTCATCAGTAACCCTTGTACCTGGGCTATCCTTAAAAACTCATTGTGCACCTGGAAAAGCAAGAGCTCTCCTGCATGGAACCTGACATTTGCCCCGGACATAAGACCACAAACTTTATGAACAGAATTAGACCATTCAGTCCATTGAGTTTACTACATCATTCAGTGAGATCATCAGGGATCTGATAATCCTTAACTTCACTTTCCTTATAACCTTTGATTGCATTACAGATTAAAAACCCGCCTGTCACAGCCTAAAATATGTGTAATGACCCAGCCTCAATCCTGCGGCATAGAATTCCACAGATTCATAATCCTCTGAGAGAAGGAATTCCTCCTCACCTCTATTTAACTATCTGGCTACTCATTTTGAAATTCCCAGATTCTCCCACAAGGAGTAGAACGTCTACTCTGTCAAGTCACCTAAGAATCTTATATGCTTCAATAAGGCCACTTCTCATTCTTCTATTTTCCAACATGTACAAGCCCAGTCAACCTGTCCTCATAAGACATCCCTCCATTTTTGGTATCAGCCTAGTGAGCATTCTCTGAACTACCTCCAATGCCAGTGTATACTTCCTCAGATAAGTGGCCTAAAACTGTTCCCAGTATGCTAACTGTAGGTCTTGTGCCTTGTATAGATTTAGCAAAACCTCCCTACTCTTTTGCTCTACTCCATTTGAAATAAAGGTCAACATTCCATTTGCCTTCCCTATTACCCACTGGCAGGGTAGAACTGGGGAAATTGGCACCTGCTTTGTGAGTAGGACATTAGAGCTGATTGGGGTAGTGCCAATCTGGACTAGTATTGGAAACCATGACAGCAGACCATGCCAGCCTGGTCCAAGATTACTGCCTAGATCAAAGTAGTTTAAATTGGCTGGAGGAATGCCTAGTACTGTAAGAAGGAAGGTCAATGTCTTTCTCCATTCTGGCATGATAAGTACCACCAACATCTCTCTGATATTTCACACTCATTCTCTCTTTGCTACCGTACTCAATTCCTACCAAAGCTTATGCTTTACCACTCTCAATATTGCCTATAACATCTTCTCCAAACCCCGACTGCTTGGAGAGGTCAGTCAGGATCCTATCTTCATAAGGGGAGAAGAATTGAATGTCAGACAGCACACTACCCACTTTGACTCTTTCTGCCCCATTGTGAGTTGTTTTCTTCTTGGAGTGAGAGTCTGGTAGTATTAAATAAGATAACTGTGGATGGCACTGCTATTGGTGCATATTCAGAGACATCCTGAGAAAGTGTGTAGTTAACATAGCGGGCATGCACAGTTAGTGGTGTTGTCAGTTGAAGTGAGCAAAGGTAATTGGAGAAGATGTTGCAGCTAATAATGAGAGTGGTAAAGCCTTGGTGGGAGGTAGGAAGGTATACAATCCGTGGTACTAATGCTATAAGAAAGGAGAGGGCATTGGCCTTCTTCCTAGATTGTTGGTCATTCTTCCTGATGCCCGAGACTGCTTTAACTCAGGTGGCGATCCTGAGCCAAGCTGGCATGGCCTACTTGGCCTCCACTGCCAATTATGGGGAAGAGGAAGTCCCATCTCTGTACTACTCTGTCCAACAGGATGTCCAGGCTCCTGCCCAGAAAGTGGTGTGCCGATTTCCTCCTGTCTGCCAAGTCCATGGCAATTGTCGGAAATTATACAGGGCAACTCTGGACTGACCATGCATGTCCAGGAGCACAATCAGATTTTAATGATAGTGCCGATGCTAACAATGCTGGTCAATTCTGGGATATCTGGTGATTTTCCCTGGGAACAGTGTGTTGTCAGAAGAGGCGGAAATGGGGTGTCATAGGAAACAGAATAGCATTAATGCATCGAGTTTGGTTAAGATTCATCGAGAAAATTCACTTGGCTCAGTGGCAGGACAACTTGACTCAACGTTTGTTTATTCAAAAAACCATGAGATTCAACCCTGAATAAAAATGTGAGAAGAATAGTAAAAGTTTTAAAATGTGAAATAAAATAATCCTTCTGTGCTTTTATTAATCTAAAAATAGGGAATCTTTTAGTATCAGAGTGGATATTGTGAATTTTCTAAATTCACCAGACACAGACAGTCCAAAATCCGTGCGGCTGCTGCCAGTGTAATGGATTAAATTGCAAATGGCTGTATTCTGTGTTGTACTTAATGTGCTTTTTATCAATTTATTGAGCTGCAGCAATTAAAATATTGCATTTAAATCAAATTACAATGTCAGCTTTTTAATGGAGACAAGCATATAAAATAACTTGGCTATTGTCTTAAATAAAATAATGCAGGGAAGAATCTTAAATGAATTTGTTCAGCTTGTATATGCCAACATCATGTGCAGTTATTTGAGGTTTACAGTCTTGGATTATTTATCTCTGGAAATTAGCAGGACTAGAGGCTCAATAGAAATTTTTGGCTAACATGTATCTGTGAATTCTTGATTGGCAAGTGCTCTGATTCAAGAGATTCAATTAGTTTTTTTCTTTTCAAATACCTTACTTTATTGGACGTTTTCAGATCTGCATGCTTTGCCAATAAAATATAATTAGCACAGGGGAGGAGCAATGATGTTAGACTATAAGAGCAAAAGACATAGGACCAAAAACTAGGCCATTCAGCCCATCGAGACTGCTCTTCCATTCAATCATGTCTGATAAGTTTCTCAATGCCATTCTCCTGTTTCTTCCCCGTAACCCTTAATCCCCTTATACTCAAGAACTTAGTCTTAGTCTCCATCTCAGTCTTAAATACATTCAATGACCTGACCTCCACAGCCTTCTGTGGCAATCTATTCCATAGATTCACCACCTTCTGGCTGAAGAAGTTTCTCCCTATCCCTGTTCTAAAAGGTCTTCCCTTTACTCTAGGCTGTGCCCTCGGGTTCTAGTCTCTCCTGCCAATGGAAACATTTCCCACCATCTACTATGTCCAGGCCATTCAATATTCTGTAAGTTTCAATTAGATCCCCCCTCATTCTTCTAAACTCCATCGAGTGTCCACCCAGAGTCCTCAAACATTCCTCATATGTTTCAGCTTTGGCAACTACTCAGGACTCCAGAAGGCTCATGAATTGATGGAGTTGAACATCCCTATTCTTCAAATTTATTTGAGATCAGTTTGTTACAATGGCTGCAGCACAAACAATCACCCCACATTATGGGACCATTACTGGGCACTAATATTGTTCCCCCATTTCTGCAATGATAAGATGCTGAAAATAAAGACTGCCACATGAAATGAATCACCACGTGTGGAACATTAGAGCAGTTGCATGTCAGCTTAGCTGCACAGCTTAGAGGAACACTGGACAGGACATGGCTCTCTTGATATCCCTGCAGGAATGGTCTCAGTCTTCTTCTACTGCAAGGGCCAAGGGAGTGAGGATGTGGATGTCAGGCAAACCCACCCATGCAGGCTAGCTCAGCCCTGTTATGTGCTATCTTCTGTAAAGAGCAAAAGAGAGCACATGAGACTATAGTGAGTGGCATGGCTGTTCGTGCTGGTGCATATGGGTGAAAGGTGGTTCGGTGTACAGAAGAACTGAGACAGCAAAGAGGGTGTGCAGCATTAGTGGTATCAGACTTTGTGTTGGGGGCAAACATGGGAATGTGTTTCATTCAATAGTGGGAGATGGGTGCAGTAACAGAGATTGAGTGAGTATGAATTGGCAGACAGAAGAATATGGCACTTACCCTTCTCCGGAGTGAAGATCATTGACTTTTGGTTTGCATTTCTGGCCATTCGTCTGCACCCTTAAGGTAGCACTGACCTAAGTGATGACCTCAGACCAGGCTGGCAGAATCTTGTGGTGCTAGTCTTTTGAGAACAAGGCACCTTTCCTCTGGACCATTCCATTCACTGGGACTTCCGGGTCCCTGCTGTAGAATCATGATGCCATCTTTCTTTTTCTCTACCATGTTTAGATTCTGTCTTTAAGTGAGCTCCCAGAATGCTAGTATCCATTCAAATGCCCAAAAGGCTTTTAAGGAAAGAACAGGTTTGTAGTATACTGGTGGTTTGGTGCATATTTGCTGAGTGGCAAGTTGTTCTGGGAACAGTGCATGGGAAGATGGGGTCGAAATTAGACATGAGAGATGTCAGAGGGGCAGAGTAGGTAATTAATGAGGTGAGTTTGATAAGAATAGCAAGAAAACTTGACTAGCCTCAAGATAAAAAGCTTGAAGCAATTTGGACTTTGCCACAAAAAAGTAAGATTCAGCACAACATATTATTATAGTTAATGTGTTAAATTACTGTTAACAAGAACAGTGTTAAGATTTTTTTGATGATTAATGTATATGCCCCTTCAAGGTTCATTTTCATTTCATTCTTCTTTAGTGGGGAGTTTGGATTTTTAACTTTGAACCAGTGGTATATGTGTTTCCTATGTGCCTGAAGGGGTTTAATGATTAACTTATAATTAATTCTGTAGCTAGGGTGATTTATGTTAGAGTCACAGAGTCATAGAGATGTACAGCATGGAAACAAACCCTGTGGTCCAACCCGTCCATGCCAACCAGATATCCCAACCCAATCTAGTCCCACCTGCCAGCACCCAGCCCATATCCCTCCAAACCCTTCCTATTCATATACCAATCCAAATGCTTCTTAAGTGTTGCAATTGTACCAGCCTCCACCACTTCCTCTGGCAGCTCATTCCATACACGTACCACCCTCTGTGTGAAATCATTGCCCTTTAAGGCTCTTTTATATCTTTCCCCTTTCACCCTAAACCTATGCCCCCTAGATCTGGACTCCCCGATCCAGTGGAAAAAACTTTGTCTATTTATCCTATCCATGCCCCTCATCATTTTGTAAACGTCTATAAGGTCACCCCTCAGCCTCCGACGCTCCAGGTAAAATAGCCCCAGCCTATTCAGCCTCTCCCTATAGCTCAAATCCTCCAACCCTGGCAATATCCTTGAGAATCTTTTCTGAACCCTTTCAAGTTTCACAACATCTTTCCGGTAGGAAGGAGATCAGAATTGCACGCAATATTCCAACAGTGGCCTAACCAGTGTCCTGTACAGCCGCAACATGACCTCCCAACTCCTGTACTCAATACTCTGACCAACAAAGGAAAGCATAACAAATGCCTTCTTCACTATCCTATCTACCTGCAACTCCACTTTCAAGGAGCTATAAACATGCACTCCAAGGTCTCTTTGTTCAGCAACACTCCCTAGGACCTTACCATTAAGTGTACAAGTCCTGCTAAAATTTGCTTTCCCAAAATGCAGCACCTCACATTTATCTGAATTAAACTCCACCTGCCACTTCTCAGCCCATTGGCCTATTTGGCCCAGATCCTGTTGTGATCTGAGGTAACCCTCTTCGCTGTCCACTACACCTCCAATTTTGGTGTCATCTGCAAACTTACTAACTGTACCTTTTATGTTCACATCCAAATCATTTATGTAAATGACAAAGAGTAGAGGACCCAGCACCAATCCTTATAGCACGCCTATAGTCTGAAAAACAACCCTCCACCAGCACCCCCTGTCTTCTACCTTTGAGCCAGTTCTGTATCCAAATGGCTAGTTCTCCCTGTATTCCATGAGATTTAACCTTGCTCATCAGTGTCCCATGGGGAACCTTGTCGAACACCTTACTGAAGTCCATATAGATCACATCTACTGTTCTTCCCTCATCAATCCTCTTTGTTACTTCTTCAAAAAACTCAATCAAATTTGTGAGACATGATTTCCCACGCACAAGACCATGCTGACTATCCCTAATCAGTCCTTGCCTTTCCAAATACATGTACATCCTGTCCCTCAGGATTCCCTCCAACAACTTGCCCACCACCAACATCAGGCTCATTGATCTATAATTCCCTGGCTTGTCTTTACTTCCTTTCTTAAACAGTGGCACCACGTTTGTCAATCTCCAGTCTTCTGGCACCTCACCTGTGACTATCGATGATACAAATATCTCAGCAAGAGGCCCAGCAATCACTTCTCTAGCTTCTCACGGAGTTCCCGGGTACACCTGATCAGGTCCTGGGGATTTATCCACCTTTAACCGTTTCAAGACATCCAGCACTTCCTCCTCTGTAATCTGGACAATTTGCAAGATGTCACCATCCATTTCCCTACAGTCTATATCTTCCATGTCCTTTTCCACAGTAAATACTGGTGCAAAATACTCATTTAGTATCTCCCCCATTTTCTGCGGCTCCACACAAAGGCTGCCTTGCAAATCTTTGAGGGGCCCTATTCTCTCCCTAGTTACCCTTTTGTCCTTAATATATTTGCAAAAACCCTTTGGATTCTCCTTAATTCTAATTGCCAAAGCTATCTCATGTCCCCGTTTTGCCCTCCTGAATTCCCTCTTAAATATACTCCTACTTCCTTTATACTCTTCTAAGGATTCACTCAATCTATCCTGTCTATACCTGATATATGCTTCCCTCTTTTTCTTAACCAAACCCTCAATTTCTTTAGTCATCCAGCATTCCCTATACCTACCAGCCTTTCCTTTCACCCTGACAGGAATATAATTTCTCTGGATTCTTGTTATCTCATTTCTGAAGGCTTCCCATTTTCCAGCAGTCCCTTTACCTGCGAACATCTGCCTCCAGTCAGCTTTCGAAAGTTCTTGCCTAATACCGTCAAAATTGGCCTTTCTCCAATTTAGAACTTTAATTTTTAGATCTGATCAATCATTTTCCATCACTATTTTAAAACGAATAGAATTATGGTCACTGGCCCCAAAGTGCTCCCCCGCTGACACCTCAGTTGCCTGCCCTGCCCTATTTCCCAAGAGTAGGTCAAGTTTTGCACCTTCCCTAGTAGGTACATCCACATACTGAATCAGAAAATTGTCTTGTATGCACTTAAGAAATTCCTCTCCATCTAAACCTTTAACACTATGGCAGTCCTAGTCTCTCCTGAAGAAGGGCTAATGCCCGAAACGTCGATTCTCCTGTTCCCTAGATGCTGCCTGACCTGCTGCGCTTTTCCAGCAACACATTTCCATCTCTGATCTCCAGCATCTGCAGACCTCACTTTCTCCTCCAGTCCTAGTCTCTGTTTGGAAAGCTGAAATCCCCTACAATAACTACCCTATTATTCTTACAGATAGAAGAGATCTCCTTACAGGTTTGTTTCTCAATTTCCCTTTGCTATTAGTTGAAACCATTTAAGAGAGATTACCTCTAAGACCATATCTGTTTGTTTCTTGTGGGAGAGTTTTCTTGACCAAATAAATAACTGGTTTCAGTTAGCAGATGATTGATATTGTGCTTATAGCAAGCTTGAAAAAATGTTTTTGTTTCAGTTTCATAGTTCTGCAGGAGTTTATGCTGAATTTGGATGTGTAAAGCAGTTGCTCCTGAGAAAGGGAGAAGAAAGTTCAGTATTGTTTAAAAAATAAATTACCTCAGCGTAGAAACTTTAGTCATAGTCCTAAACTGGAAAAGTTTGGTTAAAAACCTGAGACGAGTTTTAACGCTGAGAAATATAAAATTTGGTTTCTATGAAAGATCCACGATGGGGTTTCAGATCCCCAAGATGAGCAGTTGAAGCCATAATGAAATTAAGTCTTCTAGGGTGATACAGAGGTTACTCTCTCTAGTTTAATTACTCTAAAGGGATGGCTTTTGGGACTAATGAGATTCCATTTTTGCCATACTTTCAGAATTTTTAAATAATTGCTCTTGTAAATTGTTTCATTTATTCTATTTTACCTTCATTTCTTTTGCATCATAAACTTTTATTGTTAAGTCTGAATCTGCAGCATTTCATGCTTGTGTTTCAGTGAAACCTAAGAGGCTGAGGGGTGACCTTATAGAGGTTTTTGAAATCATGAGATGCCTAGAGAGAGTAAATAGACAAGGTCTTTTCCCTGGGATAGAGGAGTCCAGAACTAGAGGGCATAGATTTAGGGTGAGAGGGGAAAAATTTAAAAGGGACTTAAGGGACAACTTTTTCACACAGAGGGTGGTGTGTGTATGGAATGAGCTGCCAGAGGAAGTAGTGGAGGCTGGTACAATTATAACATTTAAAAGGCATATGGATAGGTTTATGATTGGAAGAGTTTAGAGGGACATGGGCCAAATGCTGGCAAACGGGAGGATTAGGCTAAGATATCTGGTTGGCATGAATAAGTTGGACTGAAAGATTTGTTTCTGTGCTGTACTTCTCTATGATTCTATAACAAAATAAACAAAGTATGATCTGTCAAGCTAGATTTCCATCCAGAATCTGATTTGCCCCATAATAACATTAGCTAAGATCATAGCAGTAATTGAAGAGTAAGAGGCCTCCCTTTTAAGATAGATATCAGGAGAACTTTTTTTTTCACATAGGTTTGTTGGAATGTGCAATTATCTTCCCCGCAAGATAATGGAGGCTGGGTGTTTAAATCTACTCAATACTGAGTTGAAAAGACTTCTGGTAGACAAAGAATTGCCTGATTATTGTGTGCAGACAGAAAAGTGGATTTGAGACCAAAACTACCATGATCTTACTGATTTGGAGATGCCGGTGTTGGAGTAGGGTGTACAAAGTTAAAAATCACACAACACCAGCTTATAGTCCAACAGGTTTAATTGGAAGCACACGAGCTTTCGGAGCGACGCTCCTTCATCACCTGATGAAAGAGCATC
This sequence comes from Chiloscyllium plagiosum, assembly GCF_037043375.1. NCBI lineage: Eukaryota > Metazoa > Chordata > Chondrichthyes > Orectolobiformes > Hemiscylliidae > Chiloscyllium > Chiloscyllium plagiosum. Next base: position 31,102,375 of record NW_028270149.1, on the reverse strand, counting down.
ACTCCGAAGGCTGGTGTGCTTCCAATTAAACCTGTTGGACTATAACCTGGTGTTGTGTGATTTTTAACTATGATCTTACTGAATTGTGGACTAGGCCTTCTCCTCCTCCACATTCATAAAATTCTTGAACATGCACAATTTTTGAAAGGAAAGATTTTAAAAACCATCTCAAAACATTATGCTCTTTGTTGCTTCTTTCTAACTTCATTACATGAAGCTAATGTTCTGCAGTTTGCTATTATTTCTTAAATTGTCAGAATGTGAGTCATTCTGCAGCTTCAATAAACTCACTTGTTTCCATAATATTCACCACATCTTGTCAAAAGGCTGCTAAAACTGGTGTACAAAAGTCATGCACTTGTAGATCAGCATTAAATTTAACTGCATTTATCAAAATACCTTAACTCAGATATGGCTATCATAACCTTTTGTATTACACCTGCTCCCTCACCTTTTGAAAATAATCTATTTGACACACGCACAGCACTGATTATATGGATCAGTTTTAAACTATGAATGTCACCAGGAATTAATTTGACTCTTCTTTACTACCTGCAAATAGATGCATACAAGTCAGTCATCTTGGGCTGAATCTTATGGTATTTTGGGAAAGTGTCAATTTTGTTGATTTTTACAAGATTATTGATGTCCTTGAGGACTAGTGAGATTTCACCAAAGCATTCCAATCTCTCCTCATTAATTATCAACCCCTCCCCCATGGTGTCCTTCACACCAAATGCTAGCCCAATTTTCCATTCACTTTTGCATGAAGAAGTCACCACACACTGGATATCCTGGCATGGACTGGCAGACCTTGACAATGTGCCCTCTTTAAAAAAATGGTTGTGCACCCAGTTTAGCACTTGCATTCTGAAGCTGCCCACTGCAGATCATCACCTTTGCCCTGCACATGGCAGACAAGGAAAGATCGATGCCTTGCTTTGTGGATGCCCTGGCTGAGGAGCAATGCCCTCTTCTTGCAGAATCAGCAGAGACCTTGCATGCCTGGGCTGAGGTCACTACCAGTGCAGTCAGCATGGTCTTCACGGTACAGAGGATTGTACAACAATGTTGTAAGGATGTCAATTACCTGCACCAGGGTAGGTGCCAGAATCTTCTCTCTGCTGTCTTACATTCACTCTATCCTTGCTACTGTACCCACATCGCACCAAGGCTTATGCTCTTATACACTAATTGTTGCTTGCGGTATCTTCTCTCACTTACTCCTGCCTATGTAAACCATCTGCCCCAAACCCTCCGCTCTGCCCACTCCTGACCAGCTCCTCTTGCACATGTAGGAGTACAAGTTCAGGAGGGTGCACTGGCCTCAGGCAAGGACAGTTAGTTTGTCTGGACCCCAAGGCAAATACCCCCATAGTTGCCCAGGCAAATCTCCAAGGCCAATGATCACCATTGTAGGACAGGCTCTCTCCAGCTCAAACTGGAGAAACTGGGCCTGTACTCAGATGTAGTCAGGGTAAGGGTGAAAAAGAAGCAAACTGCTTAAGGGTACATTGGTGGCACGGGTGGTATCTCATGTAAAGAAAGTCCTGTGTTTGTTAATACGTGCTGACTATGTGGCAAAATTTGTTTGTCTGAGTCTCTGTCTAGCCCCTGATGCAATTGTAGCAATCTGCAATGAGTCATCCTGTTCTACAAATGAGGTGTAATGGTACAAGACAGGATTTGATAAGCTACTGCACTATTTGTAGATACGGTGAACTTTGTATTTACAAGGGACTTGGTTAACTGACCACCATTTCTTATTTCACTGCCTTCGGTGTCAAAAAATGTCAGTCTTGCATTTAATAGTCAGCAATGTTGAGCACATAGTGATCCAAGGCATAATAGTCACCTGGGTTTGGGAGCCCACTAGTGTGTATCTCCATTGTGTATGGGTATGTGGTGCAATATTGTTTCCCTCTGAAAGACCTTATGTTAATGGTCTTGCAGCCTCTTCCCTCACAGCTCGAGCCATTTACCCCACCCACTCTGCAAGTAATTCTGGCTATTTTCTTCACCATTGTATACTTCCAAACTCTAGATCAATGAAAAGCAGTAGTGAGTGCACCTCAGACATTAATTTCCATAGTAGATGTGACCTTACACTGTCCTCCCAGTAGCCAGAATGCTGCTGACCATGGATAAACTTCCCACCCCAATTCCCACAACTATATAATCCCACCCCATTTTATGTTTTTCCAGATTCACTGCTTACATGTACAGCTGACTCTCCAAACCCTCCCTGTTCTCCCTGTCTCCCAGCCTGCAGCTCACAATCTCCATAAATATGTTCCCCAAACTTCTTCCCACAGCAATGGTCCCCATTTTATCCCTACCCCTTCCTTTTACTGGATGGACTCCATGGACGGACTAGGGCCCACGCTTCAACCAATCTAAATGGCCAGCTCCAGATGCCTAACTAGTCCACACCAACCCTCTGACGAGTAACCCACCCAGACCCATTTCCCTACCCTATACTTCCCTAATGCATCTAACCTATATATCCCTGAACACTATGGGCAACTTAGCATGGCCAATTCACCTAGTCTGCACATCTTTGGAGGAAACCAAAGCACCCAGAGGAATCCCACACAGAGACAGGGAGAATGTGCAAACTCCACCCAGAGAGTTTCCTGAGGCTGGAATCAAATCCGGGTCCCTGGCACAGTGAGGCAGCAGTGCTCACCACTCAGCCACTGTGCCACCCTGTTTGACGAGTGCTTTCATGAACTTCAGTGAGGACTCTACTTCCACTAGACTTTGAGACATGGCCTTTGGCTTGAAACGTTTGTATTGCATTTGTCCTGAAAATTGCTGGCACATGGTACAGATTGTGAGACTGATGTAGCAATGAGTTACACCGTAAGATGTCAGCCCTTTAATTAAGTACTGCTGACCAAAAAGACAAACTGCCTGCCTTTGTGACTGCAATAAGAAGCAAGGCAAGGGAGGGTTGCTGAGAGCATGCAAGTCGACACTAAGTGAGAGAGAGCTAAGAAAGCCCTGATTTAGTATCTGAGCTGGGTGCCTCTTCCTCTATGCACTGTCCTCACAGCGTTGCAAAGTAAAGTTTTTGATGCATCCTGAGATTCAGCATCAAAGTGCAGAAGTGGATTGGAGAGATGTCATGAGAGTTCTGAGAGACTGTCTGGTACGTTGGATGTCAACATCAGTGGACACATGATGCATGCAGCTGATGATCTGGGTGTTCAAGAGAAGGGTCTGACGGAATGGGTGATGAGCTCGAGTGATAGAGTCATAGAGATGTACAGCATGGAAACAGATCCTTCGATCCAACCTGTCCACGCCAACCAGATATCCCAACCCAATCTAGTCCCACCTGCCAGCACCCAGCCCATATCCCTCCAAGTCCTTCCTATTCATATACCCATCCAACTGCCTCTTAAATGTTGCAATTGTACCAGCCTCCACCACATCCTCTGGCAGCTCATTCCATACACGTACCACCCTCTGCGTGAAAAAGTTGCCCCTTAGGTCTCTTTTATATCTTTCCCCTCTCGCCCTATTCCTATGCCCTCTAGTTCTGGACTCCCCGATCCCAGGGAAAAGACTTTGTCTATTTATCCTATCCATGCCCCTCATAATTTTGTAAGTTCACCCCTCAGCCTCCGACGCTCCAGGGCAAATAGCCCCAGCCTGTTCAGCCTCTCCCTATAGCTCAAATCCTCCAACCCTGGCAACATCCTTGTAAATCTTTTCTGAACCCTTTCAGGTTTCACAACATTTTTCCGGTAGGAAGGAGACCAGAATTGCACGCAATATTCCAACAGTGGCCTAACCAATGTCCTGTACAGCCACAACATGACCTCCCAACCCCTGTACTCAATACTCTGACCAATAAAAGAAAGCATTCCAAATGCCTTCTTCACTATCCTATCTACCTGCGACTTCACTTTCAAGGAGCTATGAACCTGCACTCCAAGGTCTCTTTGATCAGCAACACTCCCTAGGACCTTACCATTAAGTGTATAAGTCCTGCTAAAATTTGCTTTCCCAAAATGCAGCACCTCGCATTTATCTGAATTAAACTCCATCTGCCACTTCTCAGCCCATCGGCCCATCTGGTCCAGATCCTGTTTTAATCTGAGGTAACCCTCAACGCTATTCACTACACCTCTAATTTTGGTGTCATCTGCAAACTTACTAAGTGTACCTCTTATGCTCGCATCCAAATCATTTATGTAAATGACAAAGAGTAGAGGACGCAGCACCGATCCTTGTGGCACTCCACTGGTCACAGGACTCCAGTCAGAAAAACAACCCTCCACCATCACCCTTTGTCTTCTACCTTTGAGCCAGTTCTGTATCCAAATGGCGAGTTCTCCCTGTATTCCATGAGATCTAACCTTGCTAATCAGTGTCCCATGGGGAACCTTGTCGAACACCTTACTGGAGTCCATATAGGTCACATCTACTGCCCTTCCCTCATCAATCCTCTTTGTTACTTCTTCGAAAAACTCAATCAAGTTTGTGAGACATGATTTCCCACACACAAAACCATGTTGATTATCCCTAATCAGTCCTTGCCTTTCCAAATACATGTACATCCTGTCCCTCAGGATTCCCTCCAACAACTTGTCCACCACTGAGGTCAGGCTCACCGGTCTATAGTTCCCTGGCTTGTCTTTACTGCCCTTCTTATACAGTGGCACCACGTTTGCCAACCTCCAGTCTTCCGGCACCTCACCTGTGGCTATCGATGATACAAATATCTCAGCAAGAGGCCTAGTAATCACATCTCTAGCTTCTCACAGAATTCTCGGGTACACCTGATCAGGTCCTGGGGATTTATCAACCTTTAACCGTTTCAAGACATCCAGCACTTCCTTCTCTGTAATCTGGACATTTTGCAAGATGTCACCATCCATTTCCCTACAGTCTATATCTTCCATATCCTTTTCCACAGTAAATACTGATGCAAAATACTCATTTAGTATCTCCCCCATTTTTTGCAGCTCCACACAAAGGCCGCCATGCTGATCTTTGAGGGGCCCTATTCTCTCCCTAGTTACCCTTTTGTCCTTAATATATTTGTCAAAACCCTCTGGATTCTCCTTAATTCTACTTGCCAAAGCTATCTCATGTCCCCGTTTTGCCCTCCTGATTTCCCTCTTAAATATACTCCTACTTCCTTTATACTCTTTTAAGGATTCACTCGATCTATCCTGTCTATACCTGATATATGCTTCCCTCTTTTTCTTAACCAAACCCTCAATTTCTTTAGTCATCCAGCATTCCCTATACCTAACAGCCTTCCCTTCACCCTGACAAGAACATACTTTCTCTGGATTCTTGTTATCTCATTTCTGAAGGCTTCCCATTTCCAGCCGTCCCTTTACCTCCGAACATCTGCCTCCAATCAGCTTTTGAAAGTTCTTGCCTAATACTGTCAAAATTGGCCATCCTCCAATTTAGAACTTCAGCTTTTAGATCTGGTCTATCGTTTTCCATCACGATTTTAAAACAAATAGAATTATGGTTGCTGGCCCCAAAGTGCTTCCCCCCCGACACCTCAGTCACCTGCCCTGCATTGCCTTATTTCCCAAGAGTAGGTCAAGTTTTGCACCTTCCCTAGTAGGTACATCCACATACTGAATCTGAAAATTGTCTTGTACGCACTTAAGAAATTCCTCTCCATCTAAACCTTTAACACTATGGAAGTCCCAGCCAATGTTTGGAAAGTTAAAATCCCCGACCATAACTACCCTATTATTCTTACAGATAGCTGATATCACCTTACACGTTTGTTTCTCAATTTCCCTCTGACTGTTAGGGGGTCTATAATACAATCCCAATAAGGTGATCATCCCTTTCCTATTTCTCAGCTCCACCCAAATAACTCCCTGGATGTATTTCCGGATTATCCTCCCTCAGCACAGCTGTAATGCTATCCCTTATTAAAAATGCCACTCCCCCTCCTCTATTGCCTCCCTTTCTATCCTTCCTGTAGCATTTGTATCCTGGAACATTAAGCTGCCAGCCCTGCCCATCCCTGAGCCATGTTTCTGTAATTGCTATGATAGCCCAGTCCCATGTTCCTAACCATGCCCTGAGTTCATCTGCTTTCCCTGTTTGGTCCCTTGCATTGAAATAAATGCAGTTTAATTTATTAGTCCTACTTTGTCCCTGCCTGCCCTGACTGTTTGATTCACTTCTGTTCTCAATATACCAGTCTCAGATTGACCTCTTTCTTCACTATCTCCCTGGGTCCCCCACCCTCCGCCACCTTACTATTTTAAGTCCTCCCAAGCAGTTCTAGCAAATCTCCCTGCCAGTATATTAGTCCCCTTCCAATTTAGGTGCAATCCGTCCTTCTTGTACAGGTCACTTCTACCCCAAAAGAGATTCCAATGATCCAAAAATGTGAATCCTTCTCCCATACACCAGCTCCTCAGCCATGCATTCATCTGCTCTATCCTATTCCTGCCCTCACTAGCACGTAGCACTGGGAGTAATCCAGATATTACTACTTTTGAGGACCTCCTTTTAAAATTTCTCCTAACTCTCTGGAATCTCCCTTCAGAATCTCAATCTTTTCCCTTTCTATGTTGTTGATTCCAATGTGGACAATGACCTCCTGCTGGCCCCTCTCCCCCGTGAGAACATTCTGCACCCTCTCTGAGACATTCTGGATCCTGGCACCAGGGAAACAACACACCATTCTGCTTTTTCTCTGCTGGCCACAGAAACGTTTGTCTGTACCTCGGACTACAGAATCCCCTAACACAATTGATCTCTTGGAAGCCGACGTACCCCTCGTTGCAGTACAGCCAGTCTCAATACCAGAAACTTGGCTGTTCGTGCTACGTTCCCCTGAGAATCCATCACCCCCTACATTTTCCAAAACAGCATTCCTGTTTGAAATAGGTATATCCACAAAAGACTCCTGCCCTAGTTGCCGACCTCTCTTACCCTTCCTGGAGTTAACCCATCTATGTGACTGTATCTGAGACTTTCCCCCCTTCCTATAACTGCCATCCATCACATACTGTTGCTGTTACAAATTCCTCATCACTTCTATCTGTCTCTCCAACCAATGCACTCGATCTGATAAGATTCGCATCCAACAGCATTTATAGCAGATATATAATCCGCTGTAACCCTTAAACTCTCTTTAAACTTCCACATCGGACAAGAAGTACATATCATTGCAAAGGCCATTTTTGCTCCTTCACAATCTACAGACCTAGAAAATAACACCGTCTTATTCCTCTACAAAACACTGCCCCAGGTTAAATTAAGAGCTCTGGCTTATATTTTAAGTTTAATCAAGAGACTTATCTCCAAAAACATATAATCAAGAAAGAACCCACTGTACTCACTAATACAGCCTTTCTCTTGGATAGAGTCACTTGGTACCTGCTATGAGTTCCAGCTAGAGAACTGCCAACATGTGATTTCCTTACAGTGAGTGATAGGATATGAAGGATATTTATATTAATGAGGCTGTTCACAAAAAGTAATTCTTGTTAATAGGCATCTTGCCATTGCCTAGTGAGACTTGCGTCTTGACGTCTGAAATGTAGTCGGAAAGTCCAGGTAGTTGTTGTGGTTTTGTTCGCCGAGCTGGGATCGCAGAAGGAAAGATCACAGAAGCGCTTCACAGGAGGCTCCCAAGCACTGAGGATGTCACCTAGACAGGGGACGAAACGTCTGCAACACAAATTCCCAGCTCGGCGAACAGAACAACAACAACGAGCACCCGAGCTACAAATTTTCTCACAAACTTTAAAGTCCAAGTAGTTTCTTCTGCCTTTGAGAGAGCCTTTGTTGGACATTCATGTCACAATCCCAGATTTCTCATCACAGCTCACCTTGTTCAGGACCTTATAAAACTGCCCCTTTGCCTTGTCAAACTGTGATGAAATTAATTGCTACTTAGATAGTGGCAAAAATGTTATTACTGGTGCTGTTGGCCATATTCTTCAGTTGTCTTCAACAGTTCTGCAAGAGAAGAAGAAGCTATAAGTTGCAACTAGCTCAGCTATGTTTGACCTCAGAGGGTTTGATGCTGGAACTCACAGTAAGGGAAATGAAAAATGTTACCTTCCTTAGTAATGGCATCGCGCACACTGATTCACACAAAATTGCTTTAAAAAAAGGATAGTGTAAACGTTGTATTCTTTAATGAATATCTTTAATTATAGAATATAGAATTGTACCTGACAGAAAAGGGCCCTTTGGCCCACAATGTTGTGCCAAACATGACACCAAATTAATCTAATTGTTTCTGCCTGCACTTGATCTATATCCATCCATTCCATGCATATTCATATGCTTATTGAAAAGTCCCTTAAATGACCCTATTGTATTTGCTTCCACCACTACCCCTGGCAGTGCGTCCAGACATTTCAACTCTGGGAGAAGGATTCTATGCTTCTCATAATTTTATAGACTTCTATCCAGTCCCTGCTCAGCCTCTGACGCTCTCAAAAAGACAACCCAAGTTTTACTAGCCTCTCCTTATAGCTCTAATCCTGGCAGGTTTCTGCTAAACATCTTCTACATCCTCCCCAAACCCTCCACATCCTTTCTGTAATGTGGAAACCAGAATTGAATGCAATCCTCTCAGTGTGATCTAATCAAAGTCTTGTAAAGCTACAACATTGAATCCTGACTCTTGTACTCAATTCCCTGACCAATAAAGGCAAGCATGCCATATGCCTTTGTTCTCAGTAATATGACTATTAGCTGAATAGACTCTGGAACGCAGAACAAGTCCAGTTAACCTCATAACCTCATTGTTACATGCCGGAACTTGGAATTCTACTGTTCCAGATAAACATACTTCTCAACTGAGAAATAAAAACATTGCCAGATGAATGCAACTAAACAACAATTAGTCCTTATATGAATTTAAAGCCGTTCGCCAAATTCATCATGACCACATCCAAAGAAAATTCCAGAGTTAGACTTTTCAAAGAATATGAAAAAAAAACTCCCCTTCATTATAGTCATTTTCTAATTCTTCCTCAAGTTAAGTGAATTACTCATATCAGTAGTGTTTGTGATATACGGGACTTGAATAATTGTTTTCCATTGTTATGGATGTTCTCAATGCATCAGTACATGCCAAATACCAGCATCTCAGTAAAAACTGCATCGGGAAAATGCATTTTTTCATTGAAATTACATCTAGAAAATCGTTGCGTGATTTGAGTTAAGCACTGGAGCAGTGACTGATGCGTGGTTACAAATGTTAATATTTATACCATACAAGTTTAACAACTTGTTGATTTCCATCTGGAACACACAATTCCAAGGAACTGCGTCAATGGAAAACATTGGCAATGATCCAATTATCTTAAAATCTTGTTCTTCACTCCCTTGCAATCTCACTTTAAAAATTTCACCAGGGTAGAAAAAGTCAAGATCTCTGCTTAGGAAGCAGGCCTATCAACCAAACTTACATCTGGGATGCTACAAATTCTTCCTATTAGCAAAAGTCAGCACAAATCAGGATGCCAAACCAGGATGCACAGACTGGTTTCCAGTTTCAATCCAGTTCCTGTGGGCCATGGAGGGGAATGTGACTGGTGCTTCACATCATTAACCATAGATCCCCGTTGGAAATCAAATGTGTGATGCTTGCTCTTTACTGGATGCTTGCTAAGGACAGGATGGATTTTGACTCCAATGACTTCAATACCAGCCTAGCATTCATTCTTTACAGTTTTGCATTATGGTTGAAGCACACGTGGGTATTTAGACCATAAAACATTACAGCGCAGTACAAGCCCTTCAGCCCTCGATATTGCGCCGACCTGTGAAACCAACCTGAAGCCCATCTAACCAACACTATTCCATTTTCATCCAAATGCCTATCCAATGACCATTTAAAATCCCTTAAAGTTGGCAAGCCTACTATTGTTGCAGGCAGTGCGTTCCAAGCCCCTTCTACTCACTGAGTAAACAAACTACCTCTGACATCTGTCCTATATCTATCACCCCCTCAATTTAAAGCTATGTCCCCTCATGCTAGCCAACGACAACCGAGGAAAAAGGCTCTCACTGTCCCTCTGATTATCTTATAGGTCTCAATTAAGTCAACCTTCTTCTCTCTAACGAAAACAACCTCAAGTCCTTCAGAGTTTCCTCATAAGACCTTCCCTCCATACCAGGCAACATCCTAGTGAATCTCTGAATTCTTTCCAAAGCTTCCACATCCTTCCTATAATGCGGCAACCAGAACTGTATGCAGCACTCCAAGTGCGGCTGCACCTGAGTTTTGTACAGCTGCAGCATGACCTCATGGTTCCGTAACTCAATCCCTTGACCAATAAAAGCTAACACACCATATGCCTTCTTAACAACCCTATCAACCTGGGTGGCAACTTTCAAGGTTCTATGTACATGGACACCGAGATGTCTCTGCTCATCTACATGACCAGGAATCTTAGCAGTAGCCCATTTGTTGATTTTGGGAGTTCATGATTATGGTCAACTAAAATAAACAGTCAACATTTGTAAGTAAATTTTAGGTACTTCGTTGAGATTATTAAGATTCAGCAGTTTAGATGTAAACATTAATTAAATAGATAAAGCAAGTATCTATGTGTGACAATTGGGGATTGGTAGTGACACCAAAGGACAATTAGGTTGTTGCCATAGAATGTTGGTCTCTGTTGGGCGGCATCCAGCTCTGTAGTGGAAGTGTTAGGGAACTCCTCTCCGGGTCTTCCTTCTCCGGTTCTGGTTCAACTTCCATCTGGATAATTCAGGTCCCTGTCAAGGTTGGCCTGATGCGGATTGCCTGCTACCCCTGAGCACTTGTCAAACCAGATTTCTAGAGACTGTTGGCTTCCATTGTGTCAATCAATTGTTTCAACTCTTTTGGCCACCAAAAGAGACAGCTATTCATGACGCTGGATGTCTGCTTGTCTCCTTGCCCATTTCCATTTGGAAATTCATTTTCATTCCTCTCAGAACAAAACATTCTTATTTCCAAACACTGCATTCATAATTGAGTAGTGTGGTGCCCAATAAATCTCTTGTTTATGCATTAAAATTAATCACAGTTAAATGAGATCTTATACTACACAGGAAATGCTAAATATGGAAGATTAAAAGAACAAAGTTTCAAATGGGAACCCCAATTTCCAACAACTACAAGACTCTATGGATTCCAGGAAAACAAAGTTAGAAAGAAAAGAAGAAAAATGCAGTTGTTAAAAATGAAACCACCTGCATCATGTGGCATTTTTATTTATGGCTAGTTCAGCTAAACAAGAAGTTGTACATTGAGCTTGACATCTAAAGAGACAGCTTTTTAAAATCTTTCTTTGGGAGAGTTTATCTTTGTATAAGATGGGATTGAAAAAAAACAAATTAAAGAAAAACATCTAAACAAGTAGATGAAAATGTTCTGAAAGTCACTTTCCTGAGAGATAGCACAAAGAGCGGAAAATGGATATTGACATGGTGTGGGTTTGGGAGAGGGAGGAGGGAGCTGCTGCTGCAACTTCAAATGCTACATTTAGGAAAATAAGTCAAAGAGTGATGTCACAGAAAAGACTGCTTGGTGAGTATCCAGTGTGTATCGGTTTGCAGAAAGCTATATTCATTCAAACTGAGCAATGAGTAATTTACCTTTCTGCTTTATCAGCTCCAGTTTAAATAACGAGTTTGAAAGTAGGCTTAAGGCAGAGCAGGATGGTATAGTTGCGTGGACTACCCATCTTGTGCCCTGTGCGGAGATGCAGCCAATTCACATGGCTTAGATGATCACATATGCGGAAAGTGACCCCCGCAGCAAATGTTCAAGCACTGGCTTTAAGAAATTGAGTAGCAGCTGGAGTTACAGTAACATAATTGTGAAGCTGAGAACTATGTGATCACATTGTAGATTAAGACCATGCAGGCAGAGAGAGAATGGATGTCTGCTAGGCAGTCATGAAAGACCAGGTAGGTAATGCACTGAACCTTAACCCGAAGACAATCTCACTCATTGAACAGCTTTTCATTTTCATATTTGTGCAATAGATCGTGAAAGAAATGTAATGAAAGCCAAGCTTATTGTGCCACAAGTGGTTCTGCTCCATAGCGCAAAGGCAATGGTGGTACTTATTTAACAATAAAGGGAACAGACAGATGGGACAGCACGGTGGCTCAGTGGTTAGCACTGCAGCCTCACAGTGCTAGTGACCCAGGTTCGAATCCTGCCTCGGGCGACTGTCTGTGTGGAGTTTGCATGTTCTCCCCATGTCTGCATGAATTTCCACCAGATGCTCTGGTTTCCTCTCGCATTCCAAAAGATATGCAGGTTAGGTGAATTGGCCATGCTAAATTGCCCATAATGTTAGGTGCATTAGTCAGGAGTAAAAATAGGAGAATGGGTCTGGATTACTCTTCAGAGGGTCGGTGTGGACTTGTTGGGCCAACTGGCCTGTTTCCACACTGTAGGGAATCTATTCTAATCTTCTGTGGACATGATTCCAAGATAGTTTGTTGCCTCCCTGGTGCCGGGATCAGAATGGCTGATGAAAGTTGTGGTCTACATTGTTATTAATGAAATATTATGAATGACGCCCTGAAAGTAAAACCATGAAGCTAGACAAATGACTACGAAGACTTCTAAGGCAATAATCTCAGGTTTGCTGTCAGTTTAGCATGCTAGTGAAGTAGGAGATGGCACGAGGCAGGGTGACATCTTCAGTGGGCCTCCAGGCGAAGCACTGCTGATAATTCCTGCTTTCTATTTATATGTGTGGGTTGGTGACGTCATTTCCGGTGGTGACATCAGTTCCGGTGATGATGTTATTTCCTGTTTTTTTCTCAGGGGGTGATAGATGGGGTCTAATTCGATGTGTTTGTTGATAGAGTTCTGGCTGGAATGCCATACTTCTTGGAATTCTTGTGCATGCCCCCGTTTGGCTTGTCCTAGGATGAATGTGTTGTCCCAGTCGAAGTGGTGTCCTTCCTCATCTGTATGTAAGGATACTAGTGAGAGAGGGTCTTGTCGCTTTGTGGCTAGTTGATGTTCACGTATCCTGGTGGCTAGTTTTCTGCCTGTTTGTCCAATGTAGTGTTTGTTACAGTCCTTGCACAGTTATTACAAAATTTACATCATTTACATATTACATATTACAATCATTTACAAAATACCCTGCAAGGACTGTAACAAACACTACATTGGACAAACAGGCAGAAAACAAAGAAACCCAAACATATAAATAGAAAGCAGGAATTGTCAGCAGTGCTTCACCTGGAGGCCCACTGAAGATATTACCTAGTAGGGTGACGAAATGTTTGGAAATGAACCTTCCAGCTCACCGAGCAAACCTATATCCAGAACCTCAACATGAGCTACACTTCTTCTCAAAACTCACTTTGCTTTAGAATGTAGGATCCCACAAGCAGGAAATAGAGCAGGGAATAATGTAAAATACTGCAGCCACTGCAAAAGAACAGGACACATAGAAGCAGTGTGCAGAGAAAAGCATGGGGCATCCCCAAACACCATCCGGAACACCACGGAACCATGGGGATCCCAAGATCAGCCGAGCTGACAACCAGCTGCCCACATTTGTGAGGGTAAAGGAGATGGGGGAGTTTATGTGCCCGCAGTAATAGGAAGGAGGAAATGTAGACATTGGGGAGGCTGTATCCATCACAAACTTACCCTTACCCCACACAAATAAAATTATTCACTTAACTGGAGTAGGGGGGGATAAAACACCAACTTACCTTAGTGAAACTACCCTTGTAGAAATAATATATATACCCCATGAAATTCTACATATACCAAAATAATGAGCGCACCATAATGGGCAATGATCTCATGACAGGATATAATGTTCTAATCAATTGCGCAAAAGGGAAATTGATTTGGCCCAGACTGGATGGTTGAAAGACTGAGCTTGAGAAATTTACAAGTTACGCTGAAACTATTAAAGTGGCAACAGTCACCAGTAGGGACTGGAACCTCAAAAAGATGGGGGATTCGGAGCCATTTGCGTCTTCATCCCCGGAGCATGGGCAGAAACAAAGTTAGATACAGGTCTAGTTAACATAGACCCAATAAGCGTTCCCGGAATGGAGCATAAGCCTCACTGGCAATATCTAATAAAACCCAGAAAAAGAAGTTATAGAGATAGTGAAAGGACTAATGAAACAGAGAATCCTGAAAGCAACCATAAGGGCCTGTTTCCACATTGTAAGTAATCTAATATAATCTAATCTAATCTACAACTAATTCCCCAACGTGGCCAGTAATAAAGCCTGATGGGAGCTACAGGCTCACCATTGATTATACAGGACTAAATAAAGACATCCCAAATTGTCCAACAGCCCCACTATTTTTCATAGGGTGATGAACGACATTCTGAAAAGAATAGATTCACCAGAAGGTAGCACTGCCCTCCAATACATAGATGATATCCCAATTGTCTCAGAGTTCCAGTCAGGGAACCAGGAAACTTTATGTCTAGTATTACAGGAATTGGCAACCGCAGGGTTAAAAGTTAGCCTCACAAAGGCACAAATTGGCAAAACACAAGTCTTCTACCTGGGACACCCTATATCCCAGGGACTCAAAGAAATACCCAATGACTGCAAGAAGGCAATCCAACAGATGCTACAACCTGCCAATGTCAGGGGGGTCAGAAAGGTCATGGGGCTATTCAACTACAGTCGGAGCTTTATATCTGAGTCCGCAAAACTGGTTGAACCAATCCAGAGATTAACTAAAGGAGGCAAGTCTGCCTTGGAACGTGTAACCTAGGGGCCAGAACAGGAGGAAGCATGCAGTCAGCTTACAATTCAACTCATATTGGTCCCCAGGCTAGGCTGCCAGATCCCAGCAAGGATTTTAACATTCACTGTAATAATGAGGGAGGATTTTACTCCGCTGTGGTCATCCAAGACCACGGTAGCAGAAAAAGGCCTGTAGGGTACTACTCAATGACAGAAGGGTAGTAGTCACCGGGTTTCCCAGGTGCATAGCAGCCTTAGACTGTTTTGCTTGGGCTATTAGGGTTAGCGAGCCCACAGTAATGACAGGGAATGTCATCCTCCACACTAAACACACCCTAGTAGAGATGCTAAACATGGGGAAACTGAGGGATGTCTCCAATATGAGAAGGGCAAAGTGGGAGGCAGTCCTTTTATCCCCATGGTAATAGTTAGGGATATGGGAGAAAACCCAGCTGAGGGAATTCTAGACACAGGGAATATAGATGGGGATGAAGATAGGGGGAGAGTAAAAGATAACCCCTAGACACAGCCGAGGAGACTCTCTTGATGGATGGGTCACAAAAATACGTACCAGGGTCGCCCTGAACAGGATGGGCTGTGGTAAATGAAAAGTTAGAAACAGTTATGTCAGGGAGGATTGATGAAAGTCAGTCCACACAGGTAGCAGAACTGGGAGCACTCACCAAAGCACTGGAACTGACAAAAGGAAAAATCATGAATATATATACAGATAATCAATATGTCTTTGGTGTAGTCCATGACTACATGGCGGCATAGGGTAGAAGAGGGTTCACCACTGTGGGGGATCCCTATCAGACACCAGTTAAGAATTCAGGCACTATTGTGTGCCAGTGAACAGCCAAAAGAGGCTGCAGTAATAAAGATAAAAGCCTATCAAAAGGAGCCAGCAAAAGAGAGCCCAGGTTGGCTAAAATTCAAAGGAAACCAGGCAGCAGACCAAGTAGCTCAGACAGCCCTAGAGCAAGAAGCCATTAACAAGGCTGCAATAACCACCATTGAATTAGCAAAAGACTCTATCCAAATTCAGCAGCTACAGGAGGGCTCCCCGCAGGAAGAGAGAGAGAGCAATGGAAACTGCAGGGAGCATTCAAAGGGAAGGATGGTATCTGGAGGTGAGCAGACAAGGTGGTAGCACCAGCGTGTATACAGAACACATTGCTTGAACTGCACCATGGGCTGTCCCATACAGGTAGAGAGGCCATGATATCAAGCCTAGGGAGAGAGTGGTGGTGGAAGGGACTGGGAAGAGACATGGCCAAGTATTGCTGCAGATGCATGGTTTGTGCACAACATAACCCAGGGAGACCCATAAAGTTAGGATGGGACACCAGCCCAGACCTAGGGGACCCTGGGGAACACTTTCAGATAGATTTTACAGGGCCACTACCCATCTTTCCATGGGAAAACATACTGCCTGGTCATCATAGACCAATTCACCCAGTGGGTGGAAGCATTCCCGACCAAAAGCTGCACTGTGACCACTGTAGCCAGAATATTAGTGGAGGAGGTAATCCCAAGGTGGTACCCTCCAGATCGACTCCAACCAAGGGACACATTTTACAGGCAAAGTCATGAAGACTTTCTGCCAATTACTCAGCATTAGACTAAAATTTCACATTCCATACCAACCTAGAGCTCAGGGATGGTACCGAGAATGAATTGGACACTCAAAAATACTTTAGCTAAGGCTATGCAAACCTCAGGCAGAATGTGGGCTGAAGTGCTGCCAGCCATACTAATGAAATTAAGAGCCACTACGAATCAGGCAACTGGGCTAATACCATATGAATGAATGACTGGGCGAGCAAGGCAATTGCCAGAGACAATAATCAGAGGTGGCACTGATGTGGGTCCACTAAAAGACAAAATTCAGCAATATATGATAGAATTAAGTGCCCAATTGAAAGGGATGCGGAAATTGTAATTGATAAACAAAAAGGACAAGGCAGGGGAACTCAAAATCTTCCCTGAGATCCCAGCAGCAGGAAGTCATGTCCTGGTGCGAGCACTGCCTGACAAACCAGGCTTTGCCCCAAAATGGAATGGTGGTAATAAGTGGGGACGCCTGTGCCTGCATAGATAGTAAAGGAAAAGACACATGGAAGCACTGGACTCAACTAAAACTGTTTAAAGACTCCTGTGACCAAACTAATGTCATTGACCATTCCCCAGGTGCAGATAGGAATGGTGGACAAGGCGGTCATCCTGGGGGGAGTACCGAAAACACAACAGAACAAACCACACAGAAGCACGACTGCACCTCCTGACAAAAACAAAAACTTTGATTGATAACTTTATTTTAACTGCAAATGTGTATACCTGTATGTATTTCTCTGTGTTTAAGTGTTGCGACTGTCGGGAGCATGTCAGGATTTGAAGATAATCTCTTCTATAAAACCCACCTAAGTTTACATGGGAAGCAAACTGTCTGCTACCCACTAGTGGGATCAGTAGAATCCCTATTTGTGGCCACCCCAGTGTGGACCCCTCGTGACCTGTATACAGTAGACACCTCGTGGGGGGCTGTGTAGGGACAGATAGGGAAATACAAATGTGGACTCTAGGGTAGATGTGTGCAACTTGGCAGGACCACCGGCCCATGGGGCCTGGGTCCTCCAGCCTAGAGAAGGGAAGACCCATTTAAAATCCGATAATTACCCACTCTGTTTCACAGGGCAGGGATGGGGATGCGTTTATGCCCTGGTTCCCAAAAATGACTTGTGTCCAGACACAGTGCACTTATCAGCCCTGTACAGACACCAGGGGACAGTTTACCTGCATCTGCAGCGAGCAGGCATGCTTGAATGTGACCGCAGGCAGACAATACATATCCGGTCAGTGTAATGGCACCCATATCAGCTCTGCCACATGGACGTATCCATTCAATACTTACTAGCTGGGAGGAGGCACCCAGGGGATCAGGGGTGATGTGAGTGTGCAGACAGATGGAAGGACAGAACAATATATGTTACTGAGCAGTGAAGGGATTTGTTTTTCTATTTAAGGGGACTTACGGGACAGACACCCCAGACCTTCCTAACCTGTTCACAATAGGGACAATTGCACCCTTACTGTACCATGTCCCAGTGGGGGACATATTCGGAGGAGGATAGTGACCCACTCCATCAGTCAGGAGTTCGTGCTGACTGGCAGGTCCCCACCACTTTGGGGTCATCATTGGGATATGGATTCTTGGGATCTCTATCTTTGGGTGGGGGGGGCAGTAAGGGTTGCCAGGCTTAAAAACCGAAATTGCCTTGTACATGGCCTGACTATCTTGAGCAAAAGTACCTCAAAAGCTCTGGAGGCAACTAACACAGAGCTGGCTGAACTCAGATTCTACACACAGCAGACATATTACACGGTGGATTATCAATTAGCACAGCAAGGGGGAGTTTGTACAATTATTGGTGACAATTGTATCACCCATGTTATTGATGCCTCTTATTACATTACAGAAGTCATCAAGAATATCCGATACCAGCTAGATAATTTTCGGCAGGGAGCCACAATTACAGCTGGCTAAATTGGTTGCTCGGTAAATCCTGGGAACCCTACTTGGCACACGGGATAGTTCTCCTCATTGCACTCATGTAGGTGTTCTGTGTTGACCTCGGGTGTTTAAAACTCTGCTGTAAGGTGCTACTGACGAGAACAGTACCACCAACGAGTGTTACCACGGAACAGCCCCCAACGAAATTGGAACTCCATGATACCCCTCAGGAGGAGGAGCTCCTAGAGATGACCTACCCCTACATGTGATTTGGGTGGTCTGCAGGAAGTCGCCTCCTTGACCACAAAGGGGGGGGAGTGAAGTGGGAGATGGCATGGGGCAGGGTGACACTAGGCACACGGACACATAAGATGGCCACTGAGCCATCGGTTGGCCACTTGACACACAAGATGACTGCTGGACCACAATATGGAGAGAGACAGCAGAGCAAATACAACCACTGCCTGGGGCCACCAGAAAGCCAGCACAATGCACTCACAATCTAATTGGTTAGTTTAAAGCGGGTGGGGGAGAGTATACACATGAGTAGCGTACACGGCCTGCCAAAGTGTCTGGGTCCAGCCAACACCTTTGATAGAAATGCTAACAGCTTGATACAGACTCAATACAGAGTGCTAATAGCCAGTGCTGCAGTAATCATCCTTCTCAGGAAGAGCGATTAGCACCCATTACTGTAGCAATGGACTTCCGCACAGACATTGAAACTGACAATGTCTGCATTGAAACTGACAACGACCGCGCTGAAATTAACAAAGGCTGTGCTAGAACTGACAATGACTGCACAGAAACTATTAATGGTTCTGCAATGTTTACCATAAACTAACCATGTTACAAAGACAATAACCTCATCACTGACCTATTATTACAAAATGTATAAAAGTATTTTGACATGTGCTCTGGGTTGAGAGAAAATCCACAACTGATTGCTGTGCTGTTGATGTCTTTCTCTCCCCGGAGCTCCGTTATTTCCTTGTACAATAAACTCTGTCGTGGAACGCCTACTCTGACTCCGAGGCTGGTGATTTTTCCCACAACACTAGTGAGTATGGAAACAGTAAAACTGAGTGAGTGAACACATGCACATGAGTGGTAAGATGGAATATGAGTGAGGGGCTTTACAAGGACAAGTTAGACCTTAACAGAACCATTGGGAAAGGTTACAAAGGTTACGGGGGATGGAATTCCATCTTGTCAACTCTGCCTTGAAGCTACATTTGTTTGAGGTCAGGATGGAGCTTAATTGTGACACTACCTTATGATCAACAACCTCTTGACATTTGCTATTCAGGCTTACATAATAAAGAGGTTATTGTGAGAGATTGCAGCAAGATCTTGGCACTCAAAGACTTGTGTTTGTAAATTGGAAAGGGAAGAAAATCAGTTTTTCACATTAACTTGATGTAGGCAATATTTTCAACCATACATGTATTAATAACATCAGAAACATCACTGACAGTTCAGCTGGTGCTTTCTGGGTCCTTAGTAACAGTTTTGCTGGATCACAAATATAATTTGCATCTAAATTGCTGAAGGTCAGAGCTGATAGTTATCAGAGAATTCTATATTAATTTGGAAATTCCCATAATAAGAATTATTTTGGGAAGCATGGGAACAGTTCCCACATTTGTAAATAAATATGAAAAAAGAATTACATTTTGCAGGTGTATTGTAGTTTCAGCTCCATCAAGTTCAGATCCTTGCGTATTTGTCTGAATTGCAAATTATTTCTGAGACAGAAGGACTACTACAAAGAACAATGTGACTCACTGAAAAGAAATTTGCAGTTGTGAGCACTTTTCAGAGGGTCCTCAAGTAAATGAGACAGTATAGGATATTTTTTAATGCAAAAAAAATCAGTTCTGTCATATTACCAATTTACTTCATGTGGTGAAGGAAATTCAGGAGGAGTTAGTGCAGAATTAATGTATATTAGCATGTATTTTTTTCCAATCTCATCTCATCTGAAGGTACTGATGTAGTATGTCAAAAACTTCCAGTATATTTCCAATTAACCATTCTTTGCCTCTGAGCATAGGCAGCAGGCTATCTGACAGTAGAGTTAAGTGGTGGCAATATACACTGATCTTAATGCGGTCCATCCCTGACTTTACACATTGTGGCTTAAATTCCACAAGAACGCCAATGGATCCCAGTTTTAACTGCAAACCCAAGCGATACTTCAGCCCTGGATAATGTTAAGAAAGGAGCCTGTTGCCTGTTTCCTCCTTCCTCAAGCCATGAACTCAGTATGAATAAGTATTGAGTATTGTGTTTACTTTCATTAAAAATCACACACCAGGTTATAGTCCATCAGGTTTATTTGAAAGTACAGGCTTTCGGAGCACTGTTCCTCTATCAGGTAGCAAGTGGGGCAGGATCATAGGATACAGAATTTATAAAATTGATGTCTGTGTCAATATATGTGATCTTCTTGGAGATCATCTCCACTTTGAGCCGGCAGTTGGTGGTGTCGACAACAGCCATGTTGTGGAGGTGCCAATGTTGGATTGGGTTGGACAAAGTAAAAATCACCTTGATTTTTAACTTTGTCCACGCCATTCCAACACCAGTACCTCCACATCATGTTTACTTAGGTCTAGCAATCGCTCAGTTAGTGTTGTGATCTTCTCTATATTAGATACTTGTGCGTTCAAATCCCAATATAAGAATTTGGTCTCCATATCTGGGGTCTCACTCCAGTACAGTCCTGAAATATTAAACCAAGTACTATTTGTCCTCTCATGAAGCTGAACATAAAAGATTCTATTTTGAAGAAGATGAGGAAGGACTCTCTTCATATCCTGACTAAAATCTATCCCTCAACCAGTTTAATTCATGATTGTGGGCTTTACTGTGCTCAATATTGTTGTTATGTTCAATGGTGATTTCATAATTCAATGGACGAGAAGCGCTGAGGACAAAGGTACAACATAAATTTGTATTTTCACTTTTACAATCTAAAAAAATAATTTTACTTGTTTTAATCTTTGACCTAGAATAGATTAAACAACTGTGTAAGAGGCTGCTGCATTGCATTTGGAGCAAAGGAAGAGAGAGGCTAAACACAATTTTGGACATAGTAGCGAAATTTGTTTGGATACAATACTTGACAGCATAAGATCATAAGAAATAAGGACATGAGTAGGGCTGTTCAAGCTTTAATAAGATCATGCTTGATTTTTGATCATCGTCTTACAATTCTGGCCTATAATTGAATGGGGCGGTGTTTGTGCAGTGTGTCCAGGAAGCTTTTCTAACACAGTATGTAGATTGTCCGACCAGAGGGGAGGCCATTTTGGATTTGGTACTCGGTAATGAACCGGGACAAGTGATGGGCTTGTTAGTGGGTGAACATTTTGGTGATGGTGACCACAATTCTGTGACTTTCACCTTGGTTATGGAGAGAGATAGGTGTGTGCAACAGGGTAGGTTTTACAATTGGGGGAAGGGTAATTACGATGCTGTAAGACAGGATCTGAGGAGCATAAGTTGGGAGCATAGGCTGTCGGGGAAGGATGTCGTGGAAATGTGGAACTTTTTCAAGGAACAGATACGACGTGTCCTTGATATGTCTCTGAGCCCCTGTCACATTTGGACAAGGTGGTTAAAAAGATGTTTGGCATGCTTGCCTTCACTGCTCAGGCTTTTGAGTTTAGGAGTTGGTAAGTCATGTTGAAGTTGTACAGGATGCTGGTGAGGCCTGTTCTAGATTAGTGTCCAGTTCTGGTCACCCAGTTATTGGAAGGATATTTTCAAGGAGAGGGTTTAGAAGAGATTTACCAGGATGTTGTTGAGTATGGAAGGTTTATGTTAAAACGAAAGGCTGGGACATTTTCTCAGTAGAGTGTAGGAGGTTGAGTGGCAATCTGATAGAAGTTGATAAAATAATGAGAAGTATTGATAGTGTTAATGATAGTTGTCTTCTCCCTAAGAGGGGGGAATTTCAAGTCTAGGGGGCACATTTTTAAGGTGAGTGGAGAGAGGTTTAAAAAAGTCATGAGGCAAATGTTTTACATAGAGAGTGGTTTGCATTTGGAATGAACTTCTTGAGGAAGTGGTGAATGTGTGAGAAATTACAATGTTTAAAACACATTTGGATAAGGACATGAATAGGAAAGGTTTGGAGAGTTTTGGGCCAGGAGCAGGCAGGTGGACTACTTTTGTTTGGGATTATGGTTGGCATACATTGGTTGGACTGAAAGGTCTGTTTCCATGCTGTTTGACTCTGACTCTAAGTGGATCAATAAGTAGATTCTTAAAAAAAAATGTACCTACTGCCCCCTAACGTCCTGAATCAACTACTTTTGCTAAAGGGATTTGACGTTGTGACTGGACTAGTTGCATTGATCATTGTAAAGTGTCCCAGATACTTTGCAGGATTGATTTAGTTTGTTTTTTGAGGGGGGATAGGGTCAAAAAGAACACATGTTCCTCTTAGCTGCAAACAAATCTGCCAATTATCTGTGTTCCTCCTGGATTTGACATAACACCTGCCAGTAGCCCCCTTTCTCCCATGTTTTACTTAAATGTTCTTCTGCCTCATACCTTTGAGGACCATTACACTTTCTGTCTATTTTGTGAGTGAGCTACTTGTAGGTGTTCACTGAGTACTAGCTCCCCGCTGATCAAAAAAAAACTCAAGCATGAGAATGCTTCTGGCTTTCTGTTCCTGCAATTAAGTGAACATAGATTCATACAGTGCAGAATACGCCCTTTGATCCATCCAGTCTGCACCAACATGGCTTCCACTAAAAGTGTGCTTATCCCAATTTCCTGCACTTGTCCCATATACTTAAATGTTGTGATATTTGAAGTACTCAACCAAATATTTTTCAAAGATTGTAAAATTTCCAACCTCCACTACCTTCCTAGACAGTTCATTCCAGATTTCCACCACCTGATGAGTGAAAAACTTTTTTCCCAAATCCATTCTGAATTTCCTGCCCCTTACCCTAAAACTATGGCCCCTCCCTGAATGGATCCTCAACCAAGGGGAACAGCTGTTCTCTCAGATCATTGCCTTCTCAATTTGCACCATTGTTGAAAATTGACCTCATTAATTCCTCAGTGCTTATTGGCAGAATCAATTAATTATTTTGATCAAACACTACACAGCTTCAAAGCATCATGCCCAGGAATGCCCTTCTTCTATCTGGCTTTTCTGACTCAATATCTATTAACTTGCATTGAATGTTCTTCCCATCCACACAAACTTTGACCCATTCTATGTCATGTGACTGTTTGTTTCAATTACAAGCTAATTTGCACCTGAAGTGGAGACTAGAATATCATCTTTCATTTTTGGGGGGATTTTAGAGATGTATTTTCCATAATTTATTTTATCAAATATATTCCACAAAGATGTTGTATGTGGTTAATATTTACAGGAGGATTACATTGATATGTTCTTTGGCATGGTTGAACTGGAATTTGAAACCATGCAGACTTACATGTTGAAGTAATTTGTTTCTTTATGTTTCTTTGATTTAGATGTGTTGAGGAACAAGGGTAACCTTCCTACTAATGTTCCACGAATTCGATTGACCCTTAACATTAATACCCAATGAATTAATTTGCCTTTCATCTTATGTTATCTGTTCCTTAAATAACCATTTTTATGTAAGCAAAATATACAGACCTCTTTTAGCTTTTGGACTGTAGACTAAAAAAATACAATGAAATGCTACTTTAAACCAAGAAACTATGGAAGATGTTGCAGTTCTAAAAATAGTTAACATAACTCATTGTGGGTTACTTTGATAATGTTGTCTTATTCAAGTAGCAGAGGATGAGGCTAAACACTTCAGCTCTGTGTGTGCTCATGGCCGTTTGAACCAGTGATAGGTGTTTGGTTGTTCAATTATGTGCTCAGGAGAATTCCTCATATCTTGATTGTCCTGGGCAAGTGACTTCAGCTTTGTTTGGATAATACTGCGGAACCATCCAGTCTGTGCAAGAGAAAATATCCAAATGCATTTACTCGTCCACTTGAAAAGGTGAGAGAGAAAAGCAAAGTCATAGATTCTGATTCTGTTATTAAATCAGAGCAACGAGCAACTAGCTACCCTCACTCTTTGCAAATTCCCTTCTTGAAAGAAATAGGGCAAAAATCACCTTTGGAGATTCTGGAAGGGTGAACCTTCAACCGGTGAATGGAAGAGTGAGAATCCTATAAACCAGAGAATTGCCAAACTGTGCTTCACTGACTTGTTTTGTTCCATTCACACCTGTAATATTTGCCTTGTCTTGGCGAGGGAAACAAATGGGGCTAAAGATAATACATCTCCTAGACCTGATGGGAAGCATCCTAGAATACTAAAGAAAGAGGCTGCAGAGATAGTGGATGCACTGGTAGTAATCTTCAAAAGATTCTTAGATCCTGGAAAAGTTCCAGAGGATTGGAAAGCTGCTTATTTAACACCTATATTCAATAGGTGAAGGATAAAAAAGCAGGTAACTTTCAGCCAGTAAGCATGCTTAATGTCTTTTATTGGGAAAATGTTACATTTTCTATTACAAAGGATGTTATAGCAGAGCATTTAGAAATACATTATATGATCAAACAGTCAGCATGATTTCATGAGTGGAAAATTGCACCTGGCAAATTTACTAGAATTGTTTGAGGAGGTAACAAGCAGGATGGATAATGGGGGGAGCAGTGGTTGTAATATAATTGAATTTTCAGTAGGTGCTTGATAAGGTACCACACATTTGGCTACCTAATGCCTCCATGTTATTTGAGGCAATTTTCTTAGCATGGATAGGATATCGACTAACTAATAGAAAACTTAGAGTCAGGATAATGGGGGCATTTTCAGGATGGTAACTTGTAATTACTGGAGTGCCACAGGGATCAGTTGTTTGGGCCACAATTATTTACAATCTGTATTAATGGCTTGGATGAGGAAAGTGAATATACTATAGCCAAATTTTCAGATTACACAAAAATAAGTAGGAAAGCATAAGATGGTGCAAACAGTATGCAGAAGGATGTAAAAAGGTTAAGTGAGTGAGCAAAAAACTTGGAAGATCGAACACGGGTGTGAAAATGTGAGGTTATGCATTTTGGATGAAGAAGAGCTCAACATTACTTAAATGCAGAACGATTACAGAAAGCTACAGAACAGAAGGATTTGGAAGTTTTCATGCACGAATCACAAAATGTTAGCATTCAAGTTCAGTGGGTTATAAGGAAGGCAAATGGGATGTGGCCTTTTTCTTTCCAAAGGGACTTCCAAGGGAGTATAAAATTAGGGTTTTGCTTAAACTACAAGGCAGTAGTCTGACCACAGCTGGAATGTTGTCAATGGGTTTGGGCCCTTTATCTCAAGGCATTCCAGTGAAGGTTCCCTAGGCTGATGCCAGGTGTGGAGGGACTCTTATGAGGAGAGGTTGAGTAGATTGGCCTGTCCCCATTGTAAATTAGAATGAGAGGTAACCTTATTGAAACATGCAACATACTTAGGGGTCTTGACAGGATAGATGCAGAAAGGTTGTTTCCTCTTGTTGTGTCAAGGACCAAATGGCATAATACTTTCTCTTAGATTCAGAAAACGCAGTCCAGAATTTACGCACAAGAACAACTCCAATTTTTTAGACAGCTAGTTTCATCAAGCTAGTAATTTTGTGTATTCTCTTAGCTCTAACCTGCACCAAGCAAATACTGCTTTTAAGCGTTTCGACTACCACTCGATGTTAATGGCTTGGTAAGCTTCTTCTGAATGTCTCAAAACTTCCAGAAGGTTCCTAAGCTCTAACTCCAATACTAGTTCTATTTACTAACACCTAGGACTTCTCCTGAGTCCTAACTGTTCAGAGTCCTTTTGGGATGAGGCCTCTTCGCCCTGTCCCAAAATACCTAATAGACTAGTATCTCAAAGTTAGCAGTCTTCCTCTCTGACTGCCTCCATTCAACTGACTAAAGTTGACTGTTGAACAGTCCTTGGTGACCTTTGACCCTGCCCTTGTACCCTGTCAGTATTGAAGGTAACTAATATTTTGGAACAGTCAAATGTGGCAACTGCTTGGATCCATCTGTTCCTTGAATGTTACACTTCTCACAGATTTCTAGCAAACACACTACTACTAGATACAAAAGAAATGGATTTCAACACACACTGGTGCATAAACCAGCTGTTGCTGCTTCCATCCATCAGTGTCCTTGCTGTTCTCTCAGTCACAGATTGAGCTCTCAAGGCTCAGTGATGGTCAGCCTGTTGAGTATTTGTGTGTGATGTCTTTTTGATTCACACAGTAGGTCTTTTGTAGTGTCTTGTATTTCAGGAATTTGTCCAAGAGGTTTTGTGACAGGGGCTCAGAGACATTTCAAATACCTCCCCTTCCAACAACTGATCCAACGTCCTTCTGATCCAACAAAGCAGTAACAAGTGCTCTCCCTTTAATTCTAAGTCTAAGAAATTTAAAGCACCTCAGCTGAAAGTTACCTTTACATACTACCTGGATTACAGGAATAGGAAAGGTCCCCAGTGCACTTGGACTCATTCTGAGGCCAGAAATCACCATACCTTTACTCTTGGGCTGCCATCACAAAGACCAATGGATATGCAGACAAATAGTGATGTTTTGGGGAAATCTGAGGGAAGTCTAATAAGATGTTTGCAGGTAGCCCACGCAGAATAATGATGTTTCACAGGTCTTATCTTTTTTTTCTTCCTCCTTTCCTCTTCCTCGTGTGCTTATTGAAGCACTGACAAAACAGCTGAGTCAGCACAATTGCCAAAATAAGAGAACATAAGAAACTGCCATGAATTTAGAGGCACACATTGGCAAGCACTGAAGGCCTTTCCCTGAATTGTCCAATCAGTGGAATATGCTAAACACAGATAACATGCAGGTTGGCCATTAACAGGTCCAGGCAGCGGGCCGTGGAGGGGGTCGTTAGGGCCGACTGCCTGCCCCTCTTCCACGGTTATGTTAGAGCCCGGGTGTCCTTGGAGAAGGAGCACGCGGTGTCGACCAACACCCTGGAGTTGTTCAGGGAGAGGTGGGCGCCGCAGGGAGTGGAGTGCATCATTTCTCCCTCCAATTCTATTTTGATTTAGTCCCTACCCTCCCCTTCACTGTTTTGATCACACAGCACTGTCCCTTGATGTGAAGGGCAGTGCTTGTCACTGGCCACCCGGGTGTTTTCCTATCTTCCTGGTGGTGGAAATTGAATAAAGATTGGTGCACTTTGTGTCTTTCACTGTGTCTCACACCTGCACACACACACACCATGGGTGCTGGGGAAGAAAAAAAAAGAAAAAAAAGAAAAAAAAAAATAACATGCAGGTGCAGGCCATTTGGCCACATGAACCTTCTCCATCAGTCAACAAATTCATGGCTGGTGATCATTCCACCACCTACCTACATGAAACCTTTCATTCCCTTGCTTATCAAGAGTCTGTCTGTCTTAAAAATATTCAAAGACTCTTGAATGAATGGTACAATGGCTAGCACTGCTGCCTCACAGTGCAAGGAACCTGAGTTTGATTCTAGTCTCTGGCGACTGTCTGTGTGGAGTTTGCACGTACTCCCTGTGTTTGCATGGGTTCCCTCCCACAATCCAAAAATGTGCAGGTTTGGTGAATTGGCCATGCTAAATTGTCCATAGTGTTCAGGGATATGTGGGTTAGGTGCATTAGTCAGGGGTAAATGTAGAGTAATAGGGTAGGGAATGGGTCTGGGTGGGTTACACTTTGGAGGGTCGGTATGGAGTTGTTGGGCCAACTGGCCTGTTTCCACACTTCCTGTAGGAATTCTGTGAACACTGCTTCTAAACCTTTCAAGAAAAATATTCCAAAGAATCATTATCCTCTCATTTTGCCCTTCCTTATACGTTGCTTATTATCATCAGTGATCCCCTAGTTTTAGAATTTCCCACAACCAGAACTAACGTTACCACATCATCTTATCAGGAAAACTCAGGATCATTATATATTCCAATCAAGTTGCCTCTTGCTGTTCTATATTCCAAAAGATACAAACCCAGCCTGTCCAATGGCTCTTCATAGGACATGATATTCCAGATATGAGTCGACAAAATCTTCTCTGAACTGTTTCATCTGTTCTTATTTTGCACAATAACATTTGATGTGGCATCTTATCAAATCTAAATAAAGTATATTCATTAGCTCTACTTTCTCCACAGCATGTTGCTTCATCAAAGAATTTGAATAAGTTGGTTAAACATGATTTTCCATTCCTAAAACCACGTTGACTTTTGCCTGATTACCTTGAACTTCTGTAAATGCCTCGCTACTATATCTTTTTTAAAATATATTTTTATTGAAAAATTAGATTTTTAATATTATAAGTACAAAACAATACAATTCAAAACCTGCTCTCATGTACAACTGTATAAACATATATAGAATTTAAAAAACCCAAACTGGGTATTTAACTATTTAAATAAATAACCAACAACAAACTAATGAATAGTAATAACTCAGCCCAGCCAAACAAAACACTCATAAGTTCACAGTTCCTCCTCCCTGGATATTGGACTCACTGGGGCAGCATGTGGCTCCATGGTTAGCACTTCTGCCTCACAGCACCAGGGTCCCAGGTTCGATTCCAGCCTTGGGTGACTGTCTGTGTGGAGTTGGTACATTCTCCCTGTGTCTGTGCGGGTTTCCTCTGCGTGCTCCAGTTTCCGCCCACAATCCAAAGATGTGTAGGTCAGGTGAATTGGCCATGCTAAATTGCCAACAGTGTTAGGTGCATTACTCAGAGGGGAATGGGTCTGGGTGGGTTACTCTTCGGAGGGTCAGTGTGGACTGGTTGGGCCGAAGGGTCTGTTTCCACACTATAGGGAATCTAATCTGTTACGGCTATATAAAAGCCCTTGTTAGTGTGGCAAAAAGGACTGCCATGTCTTATAAAAATTCTCGGTTTTGTGGTGTACCATATTTGTGAGAAAATCCAGGGGAATGTGTTCAAAACAATGTTCCACCAACCTGACAGGCCTGGGGGGTTTTCAGATATTCTTTCTTGCACAGAATGTGAGAATATTGAAAAATTTTATTTCTTATGTGCGTCTGCAGGAAATACAATGGGCAGGCCCAAAAGGAAAGAGAGGGTCCTTCTCCACCCTTACACCCAAAGTTCTCTCCATTGCACCTGCCACAGCACTCTAATATGTTTGAAGCCTATCGCAAGACCAAAGACAATGGGTAAGAGTGCCCATGCAGATGTTGTACTTCGGACATGTTGAAGATACCCCTGGTTTAAATTTTGACAAACAGTCTGGAGCCAAGTGGGCCCTATAGAGCATCTTCAACTGTAAAGCATGGGTCCTATTGCAAATTTATATCTTCCATGCATTCTCCCAAATATCCTCCCATGCCTCTGAGGAGACTTCAACACCCAGCTCTCTCTCCCACACCCTTCAGAGTCGATCAAACTCATCTGAGGGGGCACCCCCCAATTGATGATATGAAGTACTGATGGAACGTGTACTCTTAGCACTTAGTAGCCCCCTCACTGCAGGGATCAGTCAAAAGTGTGATTTATTTTTTTCTGAATAAAATCCCCAACTTGGAAAAGATGAAAGAGGTCTCTATTAGATAACTTGTACTTCCATACTAACTGATCGAAGGACATTATTACGTCTCCCTCAAATAAATCACCCGTTTAAGTTGTGAATCTATCATCCCCACCAAAGGTGTAAACAAAGGTGTATCCCCACCGGCATACCCACCAAAGGTGTAAACAAAGCCATTTTGCCAATTTTGCCTTCCCTGCTTTAACAGTATTGATGACTATTGGGTTATGGCAATATTCCCTAACTGCCCTCATTGCGTCCAAAAACAGCAAGATGTTAAGGGGGCATCTTGCCTGGAAGGCTTCGATATCTAGCCATATTGAAAGAGGATCTCCACAAACCCAATCACTCACGTAGGTCAAGAGTGAGCTTAATTGGTAATTTTTAATGTCTGGAAGGTCCACTTTCCCCAGTTTGTGAGGCAGTTGCAGCTTGGTTAATTTAATGAGGGGCCACTTACGATACCAAGCAAAGGAGCTGAACCGGCGCTGAAAATGTGTTGCTGGAAAAGCACAGCAGGTCAGGCAGCATCCAAGGAGCAGGAGAATCGATGTTTCAGGCATGAGCCCTTCTTCAGGAATGCTCTCCTGCTCCTTGGATGCTGCCTGACCTGCTGCGCTTTTCCAGCAACACATTTTCAGCTCTGATCTCCAGCATCTGCAGTCCTCACTTTTTCCTAAAGGAGCTGAACCAGCCATTTATCCTCCTGAGTGTTTGCTTATTGAAAATCAGGGAGAGTATCCATATAGTGTATAGCAAACAAGGGAGAATATTCATCTTAATAAGCGCTATCCAACCCAACCGCAAGACTGGAAGTGCCTCCCATCTTTGAAGATCTTGTTTAATTTTTCCAAATAATTGGATAAAACTGGCTTTGACTAGCCGATCCAGAACTGGAGTAATGAATATGCCCAAATACACAACTGCCCTGTGACCACCTAAATAGGAAACTATAGTCACCCTCAAGAGCTAGCTCCTTTGTAAGACCATCCATAGGCATAGCCTCTGATTTAGTAAAATTAATCTTGTATCCCGAAAAAGTGCCAAACGTGCAAATGCATTGTAATAGGCGAGGTACTGAAACTGCTGGATTTGTCAAAAAAAACTAGGACATCATCTGCATACAACGAAATCTTATGTAATTTTGACCTCACTTCTGGAGCTAACATATTGGGATCCCCATGAATGGCCTCCGCCAATGGTTCAATCACCAACGTAAAAAGCAAAGGCAAAATGGAACAGCCCTGCTGGCTGCCCCTAAAAATATCAAAATTGCTTCAATGTACCCCATTGGTGATGACAGCTGTCAGAGGGCTACCGTAGAGAACATTTACCCATCTTATGAAGGCTGCGCCCAAACCAAACCACTCTAGAGTATAGAAAAGGTACGGCCACTCAACTCGGTCAAATGCCTTCTCTGCATCTAAATAAATCACCAATTCTTATGTTGACTGCTGTCGGCATGCCTGAATTACATTAAGCATCCTCCTAACATTATTGGAGGATCGTCGACCCTTTATGAAGCCCGTCTGATCCTCTTTTAATAATAGAAAATAACACCGTCTCCAGCCTTAATGCAAGAATCTTAGAGACAATTTTAAAGTCCACATTTAAGAGCGAGATGGGCCTTTATGAAGCACAGTCTTCTGGGTCCTTCCCTTTTTTAAGGATAAGTGAAATATTGGCATCTCTCAGATGGTGGGAGACAATCATGACTGTATGAATCATTAAACACATTGAGCATTGGGCATGAGAGTATACTTATAAATTCCTTATAGAATTCACTGGGAAGTCCATCAGGACTGGGTGCCTTTCCACTCTGAAGCTGCCTCACAGCTTCCTGCACTTCTTGCTCTGATAACGGGGCATTGAGAAAGGACTGTTGTTCGGCAGTCACGCCCGGGAGCTTCAGATCCTTGAAAAAAAATTCCATTTTGGCCTGCCCCTCCACACAATCCTCGGATTGGTATAACTTAGAGAAAAATCTCTGAAATGCCACATTAATCTTTTTAGAATCACCTGTTAGGTTCCCAGACCCTTCCCTAATCGCCATAATGGCTTGTGGGGCACTGCTCCTTCTGATATGCTAAGTATTTGCCTGACTTGTCACCATGCTCGTATAACCTTTGCTTTGCAAAAGCCAGCTCCTTCTTTACCATCTGCATGAGCACGGCATTCAATGCAGACCGCAGTGCCGTTATCTTCTGTAGTTTGACCAATGAGGGTCTCTCAACGTAGGCCTTCTCAGCAGCCATCAACCGTGCTTCAAGGAGACGTTGCTGTTCACCCTTCTGCTACTTCCTACTGGCTGAATATGAAATAACTAACCCCCTAGGCTTTGCCAGTTTTCCAGAGAACAGATGAGCTATCAACTGAGCCTATGTTGATGTCTAGGAACGCCCGAAATTTCCTAGAGAAATACTCCACAATGTTGTTATCCTTGAGGATAAAGGGATCCATTCGCCAGTACCTTAAACCATCTGTAATGTCCTTAATCTTAACCATAAGGTACACTGGAGCATGATCAGAGATGGTAATATTACCAATCGTACAAGATGCCACCAAATCCAGGTTACCGCAGGGGTCAGAAAAAAAGTCAATCCTAGTGTGACATCTGTGTGGATTGGAGAAAATGTAAAATCCCTACCTGTAGGGTGGAGACACCTCCAGACGTCCACCAATCTTAATTCCCCACACAGACCCACTAACTGTTTAGTTTGTACAGAGGGTATCGAGGGACCTTTGGGCAACCTGTCTACTGTGAGATCCATGAGACAGTAAAACTCTCCTCCTATAATGATGTGCCAGGACTTGAGACTTATCAGTTTAGAAAAAGCGTCTCCCAAAAATTTAAGGGGATGAGCTGTAGGGTAATAAACATTTAAAACACCATATTCTTCCCCATTTATCAAAGCTTTAAGAATTATAAACCTCCCGTGTGCATTTTTAACACACTCTGACAACTTAAATGGGAGATTCTTCCTAACCAATATAGCCACTCCCCTACTTCTGGTATTAAATGATGAAAAATAAACTCAGTCAAAGCCATGCTCCTTGACATTCAAATGTGTCTCCTGAAACAAAGCAATATCCACCTTCTCCTTTCTAAGACTCAAGAGTACCTTCTTCCTCTTAATTGGTGAGTGACTTCCCTTGATATTCCAGATATACCATTTAATCAAATCATTAGCCATAATCTTCTGCAACAACATTTAACTTCCAGAGAGGAGGAACCCAAAACCACAAATCACTGAGCCGTAGTATCACATGATCCACCAAATATAAAAACTATATCCACTACAATTAACAAACTGACAAAACTATTGAAAAATAAAACAACAAAACCAAAAAACAAGCCAACGTATAAAGCGCCAACAGCGCTGAGTAGGGGAACTCACCCCCTGTCCAGAGAGGGCAACTACCCATCCCAAACTGCCCATAAGTAGGCACCTAACCATCTCAACCACCTTCACTTCTCCCAGCGAGAGCCACACTGCAAACACAAGCAGAAAAAAATAAACACCCCATGGAATACCAATATGAATAAAAAGCACATTTTTATTTAAAAAAAGGGAATAAATACCCCACCCATCCATTGGTATATCCTAACTTAGAAACTGAAAATGTACATCTCAACTGCCGTCAAATATAGTTTAAACCAAATTATTATCAATAGAGGAAAATAAAACAAAGATAAAGTTCCGTTTCTTTTACAGAATGATAAACACATGCTCAAACAATTCTATTTATACATACTACAATTGTTCAAATTAGGTTTGTTTGTCCACAAAGTCTCTTGCCTTCTCTGACGTGTCAAAGAGATGTATGGATTCATCTCCGGTGAACCGAAACCCCGCCAGATACCTCGGAGTACTGAATCCCAAGCTCCCTCAGTCTTCTCTTGACACTGTCATAAGATTTTCGTTTCTAGATCACCGCTGCTGAAAAGCCCTGAAAGAACATGATATTAGAGCCCTCATAAATTAGGACCTTCAGATTCTTCTCCTGGACTCTGGAAGCCTCTATGACTCTCTCTTTATCCTGGTAATGATGGAACCGCACCAGGATAGGACAAGGACATTGACCCAGACCTGATCTCCGCACTGCAACCCGGTGAGCCCTCTTTATCTTCAATCCTCTCATGCCAGACTCCAAGTCAAGGAATTTTGGCAGCCAGTCCTCAACAAATTCCGCAGGCCGTTCACCTTTCTTAACCTCAGGCAGACCAATGATCGAAATGTTTTTTCTCCTGGCCCTGTTTTCATGATCATCCATTCGGTCACACAAATTACGGACCTGCATCTCCAGGGTTTGGATCCTATCCTTGGATGAATTGGCATCAGCTTCCACCAATGTGACCCTGTGCTCCACCTCATCCATCCTCTTCCCCAGGTCTCCCAGCTGCTGTTCATGCTTCTGCAGCATGAGAGAGATTGGAGCCATCTTCTCTTCAATCTATTTCCCCAGCATCTCGCAAGATTTCGCAAGCTCGTTCACCATGGCCTGGAAAGTAATCAAGTCCGAGGATCCTGCAGGCTGAATGGCAGACCCGGCCTCAGATGCTCCTCCTCCCTTTTTCAGCACCTCTGGATGGCTGGAAACACAGGTAAGTTAACTTTTAGAAGTTTCTTGGGACTCCACAATCTTCCCGGAGTCCCAAGATATTGCGGTGGCTTGGGTTGGGTGGATTAAAGGTTCGTCCTGCTTATGCTGCGATGTGGAGCTCTGCAGTGCGATCTTGTCAGATCGCCGCCATTTTGGATCCCCCACTACTACTTCTTTAATGATGACTTGCAATATCTTACCAATGACAAATGTTTCGCTAACTGACTGAATAGTTCCCTGCTTTTTATCTCCTTCCATTTTTGAATAAATGAGCTAATTTGATATTTTCCAATTTAACAGAAACTTCCTGAAATGAAGGAAACTTTGGAAAATTAAAAGCAACGCATCAGTTATCTCAATAGCTGCTGCTTTTAAAACTCAAGGATGAGCTTCACCAGGACTCAGGAAAATGTCAACCCACACATGCAACAATTTTCTCAGTACCACTTCATGATTGTACTTTCGAGGTTTTCATTCCTGCACTCCAACTTACAGCTATATCCTCCATCATAAAGACTGGTGCAAAATCCCTGATCAATTCATCTGCCCGCTCTTTATTTTCCATTATTAATTCCCCAGATATACTTTCTATTGCACCACAGTTCATGTTAACAGTTTCCTTTTAAGAATATTTACAGAATCTCTTATTGCTTTTATATTTCTAGCTATCTTTCTCTCATTCATTCATTTTCCCTCATTATTTTTCAGGTTTTTTTGCCATTTTTATATTCTATCGATTCTTATTTCCTGCTACCTATCCTTGAACTATTGATTGCACTTCCTTTAAATTTGATACTATTTTTAACACTTTTAATTAACCACGGATAGTGCATCTACACCTTGGAATTTCTCTTTCTTGTTAAACCTTTGCTTGAGGATTCCAATGTTCTTCTCCAAGTCTTTCTGAGAGAGAGAATGGCTCTTGCTCATGTGTGATCAAGGTCAGAGGGAAGTCATGAACTATGTGTGCAGTGAATGGTTCTTATCCCTGTGCAACAATCTCTGAAACTTTCTGGAATAGCTGAAGAATTCAGGACAAAAAATATTGAGGGTAGCAGGAATTCAAAAACATGACTGTCTCCATGCGATCACAAAGCAACTGTACATTCAGGGAATGGATATCCTTTCAGCTTTGGCACATATCCCCATAGAAACATGGTATTCCACATAGCTGTATATTCTCAGTTAATGGCTCGCTGCACCGCTGGAATTCCCATTATTCAGCTGAAGCCTATTCTTCCTGCTTCTCTCAGTTTTAAGAGAAAAAGTGAAATCATTCTTGTGCATGACACCTCAGTAACCTCCTGATGGAAGGCAAACTGAGGCCTATTTCAATTTCACCTCTGGGCTTCCATCACACTAAGACAAGAGCATAATAATGTAGCTTATTCCACAAATTTAACTGGACTGTTAGCTTCATTTTATGGACTCAAATGTTTGAGTAGGATTTTAATCCTGGGCTGACTACAGAAAGTGGGCAGCATCCAGACTCCTGAGCCCAGGGCTAGTCCATTCCGTCCGCTTTTCTTTTATTTTATTTTCTTGTTTCTTTTCTGTTTCTAGTGTTTGCTTCTACTTACCTTCTGGGGGAGAGGTCAATCATGGGGGCATAGGCAGCAACAGCATCGATGAGGAAGGTGTCTTCGTCAAGGCCTGGAAGGTGGCGGTGACTGGTGAGTCCGTAGTGGAACTCTGATGGATGGCAGCGAGATGGCTGGTGTGCCCAGAGTGGACTCTGGCAGCAGCATCAAGAAGGCAGCTGCTGGAGGGCATAACATCGGCAGAGGCAATGTCAGTAAAGTAGGCCCAGCAGCAAAAGATGGCACCTAAGGAGCAATTACTTCGATGTTCGTTGGGTTTGGCACTAGCAAAGTGATGGTGGAAGTGTTGTGGACTCTTCTTAAGCCATATCTTTTTTTCAAATTATTCTTAAACTATTCAAAATCACACTGGATCATGCTGACAGTGAAAGCTTTTCACTGTATTTTTCAGTGTAAAATACATGTCACAATAAAATCATTCATTCATTCATTCAGAAATGGGGATGTCGCTAAGGAAGTCAAGCTGACGCTTTACAACTAAAGTGAAAGGGCTACTCTTGGAATTAAAGAACAGTATCACTTCGCATTGTTGTTGTACTGCTACTGCATAGGGTTCTGAAGTAAGTTTGCTTTGAAATAATGGCACTAATATCAACATTATTCACAATTTCTTTTTTGTTTATACTAATTTCTCCCTCAGGTATTTATAAGTATCTACAAAATCCTGACTCGTGCTGAGGTACACTTCCAATAGATGTTCATAACAATATGATCTTAGAGTTCATGGCAGGTAACCTTCAATGTAGCAACCTCCAGCTTTAGTTCATGAGACATCTCACCAAATAGTAAGGCCAGTCACAAAAACACTGTTATAAGGTCATAAGGAATGGCAAGGAATTTGTCAGGTTTTAGTTCCATTAGTTTTCTTAATATTGTGTCTTAGTGACTGTAATTGATTTAAGTTCCTTTCTCTCTTCAGCACGCTTGATGTATGCCTCCAGCTTAGAAACAATCTTTAATTATGCTAAAAAAGCCTGGACTAGTCAAATGCCACATTACAATTGAAGCAAACTAATTTTCTGGACAATGCTGTCTGAAGGTAATGTCACCTCCTAGTTCAGCTATACTCAAGTCAAATTAGGAACTACTTTTGAAGTTATATTATGTTGGAATTGCTATGCATTCAAAATTATTTCACATTCACAAGAATTGGCAGTGTAATATTACCCTAAGTATGTGATTAAGGTTCTCATCTAAAATTAACTCAGCTTGTGGTTTTCAGCTACTGACCTTCTTCCAGTGAATTTCAATCTTTTGTTTTTTTTTTGTAAGATTCCCAGCCTTGCATTTTTTCACATTAATTAGCATTGATAGTTTTTCTGGTCTTGCAATTGAAGTTGGCTTAAACTTTCTCTACACAACTTTTAAAACCTGTATTATAATCTAGTTTAGGTATGGGATTTGCAATGGAATATTTTATTTTTGGCAAGATTTACACAGGAGAATAGAAAATCTGCAATGAGCTTTTTCCCAGATGCATAGATCCACAATAAACGGGAGTTTCAATCATGTGTGAACCCATCCTGTATGGAAACTGGGAAGGCTGCCAGACAGTTCAGTGAGGCATTGCCAATGAATTCCCAAGAGAATTACCAAATGTTTGTAGACAGCAAGAGAAGGCTGAGGGTGTTGGAACTGTCAGCTAAACCACATCTTAAGTTACAGCCTCAAAAACCAATCCTACTGTTGTTTTTACCTTGGATATTATTTATTTTTAGTCAGGTAGTTTTATTAGGATTGAATTTGTTGGACCATATTGTTGAGGTATTAAGAGTGAGCACCATTGCTAATATCAAAACTTTGTAGGGAATAGTATATGTAGGCGTAAGTGAGGACTGCAGATGCTGGAGATCAGAGTCTAGAAGGGTTGATGAAGGGCTTTTGCCTGAAACGTCGATTTTCCTGCTCCTCGGATGCTGCCTGACCTGCTGTACGTTTCTAGCACCACTCTAATCTAAGCAGAATATGTGACAAGTTGCCTTGCATCATATTTTGCTTCCACAACTGCAATGCTCCACTGTTAGCCTCAAAGCCATTGAAAATCTGCTCTTGCCACTAAATCCTGATAACTAATAATGATAACCAATTTGTTACTTTATGTGCCACAGTCACTAGGACTGAAAAGTAATGGTGTGCCATGATCTATGGCCAATAACGGCATGCCATAATTTATATCCTGCGTATGACTCTCAACCTAAGAGCCAACAAAAAGTCCGTTAAGGCCCTGGAACCTCAAGTGGCAGCCTCATAATTGTTCTGAGTACTTTCCTCTTAATTCTCTTATTTCCTGTAGTTTATTCTTTCCAGTTTTGCCATCCAGGTATCTGAAAGCAGTTAGCTTCAGGGATCCCACATAATGCCATTACCACTGGGATATTTCCTGTTCTTCCCTTGTTGGAGGAGAAGCAGATGGATC
This sequence comes from Chiloscyllium plagiosum, assembly GCF_037043375.1. NCBI lineage: Eukaryota > Metazoa > Chordata > Chondrichthyes > Orectolobiformes > Hemiscylliidae > Chiloscyllium > Chiloscyllium plagiosum. The sequence continues at coordinate 31,063,955 of NW_028270149.1, read as the reverse complement.
ACTTAAGACACTGTGGGTCAGAGAATGAACTGATCACATTACTAAGAGAAAGTGAGGACCGCAGATGCTGGAGATCAGAGTCGAAAAGTGTGGCACTGGAACAGCACAGCAGGTCAGGCAGCATCTGAGGAGCAGAAGAATCAACATTTCAGGCATAAGCCCTTCATCAGGAATGGAATGAGGGAGGCCAGTTAGTAGACCACTGGAATAGTGTTACTAACCCCCACAGGAACAGATGTCATTAGAGGCACTAACTTGCACATCAACATGCTTAAAATTAGCCTCACTAATTACTTTTCCTTCAACAGCAAAGCATTCTCTCCATATTTCATGGAGCCAATCTCTCCTTTGGTGACCTCAGAGGATATGTTTTGTTTCACTCTGGGTTCAGCTTGTATGATGAACCATACAATTCATGAAAGTGATGCTATATTTAATTATATATTATATAATGTATACTACACTGAGCATCCTTGATCAACAGAAACTATCAACTAACCATACAAAGGCAATGACCAAATCTACATCTATCTTGTGACCTTGTGTAGCAGGTAATAAGGACTATCTGTTGAGTAGGTTAGGGGATGACCATTGAAGGGAGGTGATTGGAGTAGAACTCACTTTAGAGGTGATAGTATGAATAATGGAAGAAAAAATGTTACTGAAAGGTTTGGTCATAAGCATTGATTAATTTTAAAGATCGGTAAAGATTGGAATCAATTTACTTTTTCAAAGCTTTCCTGACCCTGCTTTATTTAGAATTAGGATATATACAGCAGCATGACATATTGAGTGGTACAAACTTGATACCTAGTGTGTGCTGAGTCAGCTCACATCAGGCATGGTAAAATTGCAGTCCTTCAATTAGCCTTTGTCAATTAAGGAGAGAAAAAGTTACAAAAACAGAAGTTACTGGAAAAGCTCAGCAGATCTGGCAGCATCTGTGAAGAGAAATCAAAGTTAGTATTTTGGGTCCAGTGATCCTTCCTTAGAACTAATGGTAGCTAGGGAATTATCAGTTTATATGCAGAAAATAGGGTGTGGGGGAAGGGGTAAGGAGTAAATAATAGGTAAGGATAGAGAGAGAAGAACAGTTGGACAGACAAAGGAGTCAATAATGATCTGGCTGCGAGGGTGGTTAGCTGTTAATGGAGACTGTTAGTGGGTTACAATATGTAGTATGTAATGGCAGACTGTGTGATAACAAGGCCTGCTTTGTGGGGTAGGGGGCTATGACATGGGGGAGTTCAGGCCCTAAAATTACTGAACTCGATATTGAATCCAGAGGGTCCTCAAGCGGAAAAATGTGGTGCTGTTCTGTCAGTTTGCACTGACCTTTGCGGGAACACTGCAGCTAGCCTGAGGCAGAGATGTTGGCCAACTTCAGTTTTTGTTTCTGATTTACGGCATCTGCAGTTCTTCTAATTTTTATTTAGAGGAACGGTTACTCCGGGTTTCATGCTTAATAATGCATCCCACTGGAAAACATGTGGGAGGATGGAATGTCAGGACTGGCTCAGACTCTGCATTGATGCTCTCCAACTACCATTCAAGTTCGCATATTGACAATGACTACTGACTCAAAGTATTGCCAGTGCACTTTGTTCTGTACAATGCATAAGTGTATTCAGGAAAAAGAATGGAAGTGAAGCTTAAAAATTATGCATCCATTTGCATGTAGTTTACCAACATTTTTGTATTTTGAGTAGCAAAACAGCACAGGAAATCTTTGCTTCTATCCTCCCAAGAGGATGAAGCTTCAGAACCTGAGATTCCGGGACCATGAACCGTAGGAATTAAACTTATTATTGCAGTTTTGCTTTCTTAACTCGCCTCAGGACTACAGAGCACGACAGTGAACCATCCCCATCCACCACTACCCTCCTCTGCCTGGCCAAGCTCGTCCTCGCTTTGGACAACTTCTCCTTTAACTGTTCTCACTTTCTTCAGATCAAATATATGGCCACGGGTACCCACATGGCTCAAGCTATGCCTGTCTCTTTGTGGGGCTTCATGGAATTCTCCTTCTTCCAATCCTACTCTTGCTCCCACCCACAACTCTTTGTCGGATATATCGCTGATATATCATCGGATATATCATCGGTGTTGCTTAGCTCTCTCATCCATCTTTTTCCTCAACTGAGGATTCCCAGCCACCATGGTTGACAGGGTCCTCAGCCATATCTGACATATAAAGAACAAAGAAAATTTACAGCCCAGGAACAGGCCCTTCGACCCTCAAACCTGAGCCGATCAACATCCACTGTCTAAACCTATCGCCCAGTTCCTAAGCATCTGTATCCCTCTGCTCCCCACTTACTCATGCATCTGTCCAGATGCAGCGTGAATGAATCTACCATGCCTGTCTCTACTACCTCTGCTGTCAATGCATTACCACCCTCTGTGTAAAGTACTTGCCGTGTGTATCCTCCTAAACAGTGTGGGTGGCACGGTGGCACAGTGATTAGCACTGCTGCCTCACAGCGCCAGAGACCCGGATTCAATCCCTGCCTCAGGCAACTGACTGTGTGGAGTTTGCATGTTCTCCCCGTGTCTGCGTGGGTTTCCTCCGGGTGCTCCGGTTTCCTCCCACAATCCAAAAACGTGCAGGTTAGGTGAATTGGCCATGCTAAATTGCCAGTAGTGTTAGGTGAAGGGGTAAATGTAGGGGAATGGGTCTGGGTGGGTTGCGCTTCAACGGGTCGGTGTGGACTTGTTGGGCCAAAGGGCCTGTTTCCACACTGTAAGTAATCTAATCTAAACTTTTCACCCCTCACCTTGAAAGCATGACCTCTCGTTATTGAATCCTTCACCCTGGGAAAAAGCTTATCTCTATCTATTCTGTCTATACCCTTCATGATTTTGTAGACCTCGGTCAGGTACCCCCTCAATCTCCTTTTACTCTAATGAAAACAATTCTAACCTACTCAACCGCTTTTCATAGCTAGCACCTTCCATACCAGGCAACATCCTCGTATACCTTCTCTGCACCCTTTCCAAAGTGTCCACATCCTTTTGGTAACATGGCGACCAGAACTGTACACAGTCTTCTAAATGTGGCCGAACCAATGTCTTGTACAATTTTAACATGACCTGCCAGCTCTCATACTCAATACCCCATTCGATGAAGGCAAGCATACCATATGCCTTCTTGACCACTCTATCCACCTGTGCATCCACCTTCAAGGTACAATGGACCTGAACTCCCAAATCTCTCTGCTCATCAACTTTTCCCAAGGCTCTTCTGTTTACTGTATAATTTGCTCTAGAATTAGACTTCCCAAAATACATCACCTCACCTTTGCCTGGATTGAACTCCATCTCCCACTTCTCCATCCAACTCTCCAGTCTATCTATATTCTCCTGTATTCTTTGACAGTCTCCTATGCTTTCTGCTACTCCACCAATCTTTGTGTCATCTGCAAACTTGCTGATCATACCAACAGTGCTCTCTTCCAGATCATTTATGTATATCACAAACAGCAGTGGCTCCAGCACTGACCCCTGTGGAACACCACTGGTCACCTTTCTCCATTTTGAGAAACTCCCTTAAACTACTACTCTGTTTCCTGTTGCTCAACCAGTTCTTTATCTACCTAGCTAGAACACCCTGCACACCATGTGACTTCACTTTCTCCATAAGTTTACCATGGGGAACCTTATCAAACGCCTTACTAAAGTTCATGTATATGACATCTACATCCCTTCCTTCATCTGTCAACTTGGTCACTTCCTCAAAGAACTCTAGTAAGTTGGTAAGTCATGATCTACCCCACATAAAACCATGTTGTCTATCACTGATAAGCCCATTCTTTACTAAGTATAAATAGATCCTATCCCTCAGTACCTTATCCAGCAACTTTCCCACCACTGACGTCAGGCTCACTGGTCTATGGTTACCCAGAATATCCCTACTATTCTTCTTGTACAGGGGGACAATATGAGCAACCCTTCAGTCCTCCGGCACCTCACCTGTGTTTAAGGATGTTACAAAGATATCTGTCAAGGCCCCAGTTATTTTCTCTCTCGCCTTCCTCAGCAACCTGGGATAGATCACATCTGATCCTGGGCATTTGTCCACCTTAATAACCTCTAGCCTACCCAACATATCTTCCCTACTTATGTCAACATGATCCAGAGCAATCTCTAATCTCAATATTCATCATGTCCGTCTCCTCAGTGAACACTGATGCAAAGTAATCATTCAGAATCTCACCCATTTTCTCAGGTTCGACACACAGCCTTCCTTCGTTATCCTTTAATGGACAAATCCTTTCTCTAGTTACCCGCTTGCTTCTTGTATAACAATAAAAGGCTTTGGGATTCTCATTAATTCTGTTCATTAAAGGTATTTCATGACCCCTTTTAGCTCGTTTGATTCCTCGTTTAAGACTGGTCCTACTCTCCCGATATTCCTCCAGGGCCCATTCTGTTCTTAGCTGCCTGGACCTTATGTACGTTTCCCTTTTCCTCTTGGCTAGTCATACGGTTTCTCCTGTCATCCATGGTTCACGAATCTTGTCTTTCCTATCCTTTGGTTTCAACGAGACATGCCTATCCTGCACCATCTTCAACCTATCTTTGAAAGCCTCCAACATATCAAACGTGGACTTCCCTTCAAATAGCTGTGTCCAGTCCACATTTCCCAGCTCCTGCTTAATTTTGATATAATTGGCCTTGCCCCAGTTTAGTACTCTTCCCTTAGGACCACTCTCATCTTTGTCTAAGAGTATTCTAAAACTTACAGAATTGTGGTCACTGTTCCTAAAGAAATCCCCCACTACAACTTCTACCACCTGGCCTGGCTCGTCCCCCAAAACCAGGTCCAATATGGCCCCATCCCTCGTTGGACTACTGACATACTGCCCTAGAAAACTCTCCTGGACGCTTCTTACAAATTCTGCCCCATCCAGACCTCTGACACTAAGTGTATCCCAGTCAATGTTGGGAAAATTAAAATCTCCCAACACCACCATCCTGTTGCCTTTACATCTTTTCATAATCTGTTTACCTACTTGTTCTTCTACCTCATGTTCACTGTTGGGAGACCTGTAATATAGTCCCAACAATGTAACTGCCCCCTTCTTATTTCTCAGCTCCATCCATAATGTCTCACTACTCAAGCTCTCCATAGTTCCTCCTTTAGCACAGCCATGATATCATCCCTGACCAACAATGCAAATCCTCCCCCCACTTTTACTTCCCTCCCTGTCCTCTCTGAAACATCTATATCCTGAAACATCTATATCCTGGAACATTTAGTTGCCCTTTCTTCAACCAAGTCTCTGTGACTGCAATAACATCATACTCCCAGGCATCAATCCAAGCCCTAAGTTCATCTGTCTGACCCACTATACTCCCTTCATTAAAGCATATGCACTTCAGGCCGCCAGTTCTTTTGCGTTCATCTGTTCTTTGCCTACACTTCCTCTTATTAATGCTAACTTCATGATTCTTACAGTCTCCAGTTTCCACCTTGCTGTCTACTTGTCTTCTCTTCTAGTTCCCAGCCTTCTGCCACATTAGATTTTTAGATTTAGATTCCCTACAGTGTGGAAACAGGCTCTTCAGCCCAACAAGTCCACACCAACACTCCGAAGAGCAACCCACCCAGACCCACTCCCCTAACAGGCAATTTAGCATGGCCAATTCACCTAACCTGCACATCTTTGAACTGTGGGAGGAAACCTGAGCACCCGGAGAAAACCCATGCAGACACGGAGAATGTGCAAACTCCACATAGACAGTTGCCCGAGGCAGGAATTGAATCTGGCTCCCTGGCGCTGTGAGGCAGCAGTGCTAACCATTGAGCCACCGTGCTGCCACATTAGTTTAAAACTTATCTCCCACACATCTGCCCTCACCCCTTCTCTCCCATAACAATGATCAGGTTCTCTTGGTCCTCACTTTACACACCAGTATTCACATCCAAAGGGTCATAGTTGTCATTTCCATAGCCCCAGTGGAATGCCATCACCAGATCCATGTTCCCTTCCCCTCCCCTTTCCTCCCTTCTCTTGTCAGCATTCTTCAGGGACCGTTTGCTCTTTTTTTCCTATGTTCACTCCTCCTCCACTCCCAAAACATCCCCATACCCTCCAAAGAATCACAGACGGTATAAAGCTTGCCCATTTACCTCTTCCTTCCTCACTACCCAAGGCTCCAGATACACCTTCCAGGTGAAACACTAGTTTATTTGTACTTCATTCTATCTAGTCCACTGTATCCCCTGCTCAATTTGTTTTCCTCTACACTGGGGAGATGAAACATAGGCTGAGTGGCCACTTTCAGAACACCTGCGTTCTCTCTGTGAAAATGACCATGAGCTTCCAGTTGCATGTCACTTAAACATACCACCACGCTCCCTGCCCAACATTTCTGTTTTGGGTTTGCTACACTGCTCCATTGAGGCTCAGCACAAGCTGGAAGAACAGCATTTCATTTTTCACTTGAGGACTCTGCAGCCCTCAGGACTCAATAAGTCAACAGTTTTAGGGATTGAGTCCTTTAGTCACTCCCACAGCTCAGGCCCTACATTGGCATGGGCTGCTTGTCCCCATCCCAACCCTTTAATCCACCCAAACTTCAGTGTATGTACCATCATTTCCTAGCTACCAGCATTTCAGAGGAAGAGTCATTGAACCCGAAACATGAACTCTGCTTTCTCTCTACAGATGCTGCCAGACCTGCTGAGTTTCTCCATCAATTTCTGCTTTTGTGGAACTGATTGAAAATTTAACTCAAATTCTTTTGAAGGCAATAACTAAGTTTATTAAACTTTTGTGATCCCCAGAATCTACGTGAAGCATTAGGTGAGATTGGCTGTGATATTCTCGGTGCAGAAATAAAGACCCTAAAAGTATGCAATCACAAAATTTTACATTTGCTTTAGCAGGATAGTTTTTGAAGGAACAAATAAACCCTTTAATATTGAATGTTTGCAATTTTCTTTCCCTACATCTTCTTCCTCCTGAAGCTTTATTGAGGTGAACAAGGATAATCCTATGGAACTATGCTATAAGTTTGTACCTAGAAGTGTTCCTTAAGCCAAATGTGAAAAGCAGTTGCTTACAGCACAACTGAATTACAGTATGGTTGGTCAATACTCAGCAGGTAAGGCAGCACTTGTGGAGAGAGAAATAAAGTTGAATTTTTTAAGGCAATAATCTTCCATCAGATCAAATCTCATACAAAGACTTCAAACTAAAATGTTAACTCTTTATTTCATCACAGATGATGCCAGATTGCTGAACATTTCCAGGAATTTTATTTTAGTTTTGCAGCATGCATAGTATGTTACTGCATGTTGCTTTGCTGAATGTCAATATTTTGTTATAAAGTTATAAATCACACAACACCAGATTATAATCCAACAGGTTTAATTGGAAGCACACTAGCTTTCGAAGCGACGCTCCTTCATCACCTGATGAAGGAGCGTCGCTCCGAAAGCTAGTGTGCTTCCAATTAAACCTGTTGGACTATAACCTGGTGTTGTGTGATTTTTAACTTTGTACACCCCAGTCCAACACCGGCATCTCCGAATATTTTGTTAGCTTGTTTCATACAATTTAATTCAAAATTTGGAAACCATATTCTGGAAGATGTGATCAAGGTCCTCCAGAGCCACACTTGAGCAGCTTTCTCTGGTACTGCCCTTCTAGATAGATCCACTGAACTATGGATCTTCTGGCAAGGGTATTTGTCGATATGCTACTGCATTTTCTTAATTTTCATTCTTTCCTCCTCATTCTCAGTGCCTTATTTCTTAAAGCCCAAGAACAATGAGCAGAAATTACTTCGCGAAAGGATTGTGAATCTGTGAAATTCACTCCCCCATAGTGTGGTGGGTACCAGGACATAGACAAAATGTTTATTAGTAATGAGTTGAAGGGTTATGGGGATTGGGCAGGACAATGGAGTTGAGATCAAGGTGAGACCAGCAATGATCATGTCAAATGACAGAGCAGGTTCTAGAGACTTATTTGCCACTCCTGTTTCTACTCTTAAGTTCTTAAGTAAAATTAAAAACTGCGGATAATGGAGGTCTGAAATAAAACCAAAAATTACTGGTGGAACTTAAAAAGGTACGTCGGTCTGGTGCAGCACAGTGGTTAGCACTGCTCCCTCACAGTGCCAAGGACCCAGGTTCAATTTCTGCCTCAGGCACCTGTCTGTGTGGAGTTTGCACATTCTCACCGTGTCTGCGTGGGTTTCCTCTGGGTACTCTGGTTTCTGTTGTGCAGGTCAACTGTATTGGCCATGCTAAATTGCCCATAGTGTTAGGTGCATTAGCAGGGGTAAATATAGGGTAGGGGAATGAGTTCTGGGTGGGTTCTGGCAGGTGCAGCATTTACTGCTTGTCCCTAGTTGTCCTTGAGGAAGTGGTGGTGGACTCACCTTCATTCTTCTAAACTCGAGAGACTATAGGCCCATTTTCGTCTATCTCTTCTCATAGCGCAATGTTGTCACCACAGAGATCAGTTTGATGAATCTTTGTTGCACTCCCTCAATGGCAAGTTTGCTTTGGTAAGGAGACCAAAACTGTACATAATATCTTGCTGTTGACTCAGCAGTATGCTGTACAATTACTACAAAAATTTATTTTCTCCTATTGCAATAAAATTTAACTTTAAAGGAAATATATAATTTGCATTCCTAATTGCTTGCTGCACCTGAAGATTAGCTTTCAGTGATTTTTAAACAAAAACACTCAGGCCTTGAATACCAATGTTCCCAATGTTTCACCATTTTAAAAAAGACCTTTTAATAATTAATTCTTTTTTAAATAAAAACATTTCCCAAAAGTAAAATTAGTTCAGGAGTAGTGAGGGATGGTTCAACAACAGCTGTAAACTTGGTGTAGCACTAAAACGCCAGGTACACATGATTTAACACAGTAACGTTTTGAGGGGATTTTAAAACTAGGACTAATCACAAAAAAGGGTTAGTTTAGCGATTTTTACTTGAATTGCAGTTTAGAATGCCTTCTAACAATGAATTCCATGAAGAAATGTAAAATCAGTGGCAATAACTTTGATTGCATGGAGAGATCGAAATGATATTTCATACATATGCATCACAAACTTGACAAAGAAAAAATAACCAGTTACCATAATAATCAAATATTGAATATTATAGAATTTATTTGCAAACAATTACTTGCTTAAGAATTGAGCAGAAGTGTCTGGATGCTTACAACTTATTCACTGATTTTCAAAACTAAGTATCTTGGAAATATGAAGTGGGAAGGTGACTTTGGAAAATAGCAAGTAGTTTAAATTCTGCATGGAGGATTGTCACAGGGCAGAGGAGATAGCAAGAGCAATACAGCCACAGAGCAGGATGGGGTCATGGAAAGAGGAGTAGCTAGGTGATCAAGTTAGAGGAACTGGCGAGAGAAAAATATTTTAAAACAATTGACATTGGACCAGCTAAACTAAAACAACATCTGGAAGCCTCAGTGCAAAAAAGAGAGAATGGGAAAATCGAAAGCAACAGGAGGAAAAATGTTACATTTAACACAGAAAAAAATTCTTGACTGGGAGAATAGATAAAAATACAGTTAGGAGAGTTTCAGAAAGTTGCTCTATAAAGCTAGTTAACACAAAATTAAAACTACATTGTGACAGATTGAGCAAATTTCACGTACTTTTCTCTTTCAGAAAAATTGACAATGGGATTTTCTACAATGCTAATGAATAAATATCCATTTTATTCTTTGAAAGACTAAAATATTTATCAATTAAAATGTATTAAAATTCAACCATGACAGCTAAACAGGCAAATCTTTCAAATTCAGACTCTCAGAAGTTATCACATGGAATATCTGTTTATAGATTAACAGATTTCTCTCTTTGTTGACTTACTAGATCATTATTGCCGTTGCCATCCATCAATAAATGTGCTTTTTGAGTCAAGTGCTCCAACTCCCTTGGGAAAACAGACATGATGTTTTAGCAATTAGTTTTAAAATTTCCCTGCCCTGTGTTAATATTTGCAGGGAACCCGACAGAGGTTGATTGGAACTCTAAAACAGATTTAAAAACTGTCAATCTTTTGGTAACAAATAGGATAGCTATTCGAATGAGGTATCAAGTCACCACAAAGAACTGGTGGTGGAATTTACTTCAAATTGACACCCAACGTTGTCCACATTTTCATATTTAGCTGCACATGTGTAAACTCCAGAAATTACCATTATTTTCAGAGGACTAATGTTAGTAAACACTAACAGTTTCATTATCATTACTGCTGCAAAATACCAGCACTCAAATATGTATACCAATTATGCCTGGCATAATAAATATTTAATGTGAGTGTTAACAAAACAAATAAAATAATTCACTCAGGACCAATTCAAATAAGATAGCAAAGCTTTTGAAGAGGATAGCAAATTTTTTCTGCATATTAAAACGACAACACAAAGTTAAAAATCACACAACACCAGGTTATAGTCCAACAGGTTTAATTGGAAGCACACTAGCTTTCGGAGCGACGCTCCTTCATCAGGTGATTGTGATGAACGAGCGTCGCTCCAAAAGCTAGTGTGCTTCCAATTAAACCTGTTGGACTATAACCTGGTGTTGTGTGATTTTTAACTTTGTACACCCCAGTCCAACATCGGCATCTCCAAATCATAACGCAAAGTTAAACCTCTATTTCAACAATAACCGCTCTACTATTATTATGTTACACATAACGCTATGATGAGTAGCTAAAACCAGGAGACATTTTGGCTTTCCTAACCCTGGAAGACATTTGATCCTGGAATCAAAATGAAGGAAATTTAAATTTAAAATATATTGATATCCTGTCTGTCTTTTTCTTCTAATATTGTTTTTAAAATGCACCTGTTTCAGCTAGAATATGACACTGAGTGATTAAATTGTAATTTTTACAAATAGTTATTATTTTGATAACACTGGCTAATCACAATTGAAACATGAATAAACAGTTTCTATTCGGCAATTTCTCTGGCAAGAACAATCCTTTCTGGACCAGAACATACACCAATTTACTGTATTTTGAACAGGTTCAGGTGTGGGGAAAACAGCTGTTATTTCCTTGTCCTTGTACAGAGCTCCTGAGGCCACTTGTAGAAACTTTACTGTGGCTCCACCTAAGATCAGCTAAATAGTTACAAAATGAATCATAGAAAGTTACCACACAGAAAAAGGCCCTTTGGCCCATTAAACATTTGGCAGCAATTTGAGAGTAGAACTATACATTTTTCTGCACTGTATGATTCAGTTTATAATTTGCAATGTATTTTCTGAGCATTCAAGGGAGCTCTCCTCTGCCCTAGTCAATCCCAGGGATAGTTTTGATGAAAATGTATAATTTTGCACAATTTCAAATTGTTTTTGGCTGTCAATGATCTTAACTTCATATAATCAGTAGATTAGTGACACTTTAGCTTCTACAGAGAAAATTGTATCATGAATATGACAATATATGTAAATGATATTGCTCATATTCCGGGAGCAAAATGTATTTACTTAACAGCAGTTAAAGGTAAATGTGTAATTTAAAAAAAGGTGTACATGGAGATGGAACATGCCAAACTAATTTCTATTCATGTGTTAGTCTTTAAAATATGAGGATTTACCTTGTCTTATTTATTTTCAAGGCAAAGAAAAACAATCTTAGCACTTGGAAACTCATCCAAACGAGTTTTATACAGAAGCAGTGGATTTCACTTTAGAAGAAAGAGCCTGTTTTAACCGTCTTCCAAGATCTTGCATATTCGGTGATTTTGGCCTGCCTAAAAGCAGACCTCTTCTCTTCTCCCCATTATTGTTTCCAATCACTTTGCAAACTTCTTGGCAAACTTGGTGGAATGCATCATAGACCTCATTATAATTTTCTCTGGCAGAAACTTCAAAATAAGTCCCTCCTATCTCATTCACCAATTGAATGCCTTCATTGGTTTCCACTTGTCGTGCATGCGGTAAATCAGCCTTGTTTCCTATCAGCACAAATGGAAGTCTGGTGTTAGGATAAATCTTCCTGATTTGCTGATGGAGTGGACGGAGTGCTTTCCAGCTTTCTGTGTCCGTAAGTGAAAAGACAAAAACAAAACCATCTGCCCAGTGAAGTGATCGGGATATAACATCTGGACTACAAGAATCATCTCCATCTGCCTGTTACATGAATACAAAGAAAACATTTAAACATTGCTTCTATTATTCTTGGTTAAAAACTTCATGTTTTAATTCTGACGTCAAATCAAATCTGCACAATACATCTTTTTACTTGCTTTTGAATTCAATAAAATATTCCAAAGTGTTTTTTTATCCCAATGTAACCCTTTGGATACTGAATTCATTTGTGCCTCTTGTAATATGAACAGTTTTGTATTGAATACAATTATAGAACAATTAATTAGACAAAACATTGTGAAATTGAGTTATTATATTTTCTTTAAGGTTATTTTATGTTTTTAAAAATCAATTCTCTCTTTTCCTGAGAACACAGGCCTAGCCTAACATGGTTTCAAGAGCCCCAGATTTTCTGTATCATGTCAATGAAATTTCAGCCCCTGCAGAAGGTGATTACACCTCCCTTCAGATTGTTGCTTAATATTTTAGGCTGAATTTTGTGTTTGTCATTATATTCAGACTTGGTATATACTACATAGTCTACACTGCCATCAGTATGGTATGTGTTAAGCTGATATCGACCAGAACTATATCATGCCTTGGGTAGATGCCCAGCCAATTGTTATTCTTACTTGTATGAGTCTAAGTTACTGGTGCTATGTGGGAAAGAATACCCTCACAAATGCTTCAGCAGGAGAGAGTTTTGATCTTGTTGACAGAATATTTTGATTACATGGATCTTAATAGCTAGTTAGGATATATCTGAGTTACATTATAGTCTCTTGTGAGACATCGGGCTGTAAGTACACAACACTGTTAGCAACATGGAATTTAACACTGGGATAACAACTGGAACAGAAGTCAGCCCATCACAGGAACAGTCTCTTACATCCTGATGGATTAAGATCATTTTATGATAACCTGTTTGGGTATTAACTGCCTTCTACAACAATACTAACAGTGCTCATTATTATTTTAAATAAATCAGACACACTTCTTAAATACCAACATGGGATCTGGGTTACCTTGTTCCTCTACACACTGCATTATAGCAGTACCTCACCAACAGGTACAGTATAGGAATTAATGTAAGTGCAGAACCAAACTGCTTTTTACCTATTACACACAATATAAAAATTCGAGCTGATGTAAAACAACACTTAATTTTAAAAGTGTGGAATCTTATTCATTCAGAGTGTAATCAGCATTGGACATTTTTTTTAAAAAAAACTTTCTTCGCCTGTCTCTTATCTCTCACTCAAAATCCAATTTTTCATTGTTTTTATTCGTACAATGTTTAAACCTAATTTATATTTCCTGATTTATATTTTCTCTTTTAGATTCTGCGTGGCTCAGTGAAGATTTTTCAATCTGTTAAGTTGAACATCCACACTGTTTCTTGCCCTGTTTGCACATGTCACATATACTCTGTCAAGGACATTGCACCAATTGACAGCAAGTCTCAGCTCAGACATTGGTGAAAACTGTGAGCAACCATCAGTAAAGTAAATAATGAGTGCTATTCCTTTGCCACTGCTTGAAAAGTCCAATTCACGCTCAATTATGGAAAGGTAGTGTCAGTCTTCTTACAACTCCAGCAAAACAAAACTTTAGCAAACTCTTCTGGGTTAGAAACTTGACCCTGACACATGTAGAAATTGTGAGCCATAATGGTTCAGTTTCAGTAAGATTACATTGACCCCATAGACACCTGATAAACTTCCAACCTGAAAATGGTCTAGGACATATCTCAGTGGTAGTGCTCAAAGAAGGCATCACTACCTTAAATATGAAAAAACCACAAAAAACTGTGGATATTGGAAATCAGAAATTGCTGGAAAAAGTCAGCAGGTTGGCAGCATCTGCAGAGTTAATGTTTCAGGTCCAGTGACCCTTCTTCAGAACTATCCTGAATATGCCTGTAATGGGGAAGTTAGGCTGCACTGGCCTTTTCAGAACTAAATCCAGACTAGTAAGTGACTTCTTTAAAAGAAAGAGCTTAAGCTTTTCTTTTAGAATTCGTGTCAGCTTCTACTGGTATTATTGGCTCTCTACTTGCTGTCCTATTTTTGACCTCACTCCTGGGACTTACTTCAGAGCCACTGTTGGCAATGTATTGGGTCTGAAATCTTCTACTTCTCCTGGGCAAACTTACTATGAAGCTATGCCAGTCGTCAGCAGCTTGCTTCAATTATTTAGATAAGGCAACATGAATGTACTTTTCATAATCCTCTGGCTTGCACCTTCAAAGAATTTCTGTGCCCATTCAGCATTTGAAAAATAGCCCAAATGAATTTCCAGGCCTTTTAATGAATAGGAGGAAGGACAGACCTAACAAGTGTGTCTTTGAGAGAAGTTACATTATTTTCATTTGCCAAAGATTTGATTTTATTAAACACAGATGTATTGGCTGCTCATTATGCAACATGTACATGCTTCATCTTTCCTCTTCACTGTTCCCCCCGCCCCCAATTCTACATGATTATACTCACATTATCCAATTTAGAAAAATCAAATGTTGAATGGACCATACTGGGATTCAAATTGTTCTGATACCAATACTCTGATTGGACTACCATAATATGTTGCCAAATGATGCTGTAGACTCGCAGGCCATCTCACAGTATCATATCATCAACCATCAGGTATCCACTATAAAATCAGATACTATGTAAGCAAAGAAGAATGTGCCATGCATTCATGATTCACAAAAAGAAATTCATATGCTACTGTCCTGCAGATCTTTAACTTTGCTAATATTTTAAGCTATTGTTTAATCTTGGGATTGACATTTGGGGTCATAGAGATTCAATGTTTCAGCGTATACAAATCATCTTCTTCATGACTGTCACCATATGCTGTTGTGATCTGTGGTATTTGCCCTGATTACCATTCTGTCACCTTAAGGCATTTGCCACCAAACTCCTTTGTCTATACTGTACCTAGGGCCTGTAATGATCAAAATAATAGCAGAAGAGGCAGCTGTTGCATATACAATATTTTAATCTATTAGTTCCCCAGTATTAGAATTAATAGAATTTCAGGGGACTGCAACAAGGATATAAACAAAGCTCTAGTCAATAAGCAATTTTGATGCTGAGAGCACAATCAGCTGATGGGAGGAGACAGAATGATTTCACTGAAAATTTACAGTTATTAATTTCAGGTTGAACCTAATATTTTATTTTTAAATAATCAAATTATCTACAATAGGTTTGTGATGGTTAGACTGCTGGGATAGTTGCACTGTGGTGTCTAAACTACTGATTACAAGTACACATTCATAAGACAAGGTACCAATTTGAATAAGAAGTACAAATTTGAACAATGTGTAACTAAAAATTAAAGCTAGCATGAAATTGAAAATTAATTGCTAGAATAAGCTAAGAGGTAATGGCAGCCTTTTGGCTATTTTTCCCCTTTCTCTTGAAAATGCCAACTCTTTGCAGTATGTGGTCCATAGGTGCTGGGCATTGGTTAATTCAGTTGGCTGGATGGCTAGTTTATAGTGCAGAGTAATGGTCAACAGAATGGGTTCAATTCCCACAGCAGCTGAAGTTACTATGAAGGTCTCTCCAACTCAACCTCTCCCCTCACTTAAGGCTCAGGTTAAAACCACTATCTCTCTCTTTCTTATGATAGAGGAGACTTATGATTTATTGGACTATGACAACTTTACCTTTGTTTGAAATTGGTTAGCTCAGAAATGCAGAATGACACCAACAGTGTGGGTTCAATTCCTGCACTGGCTGAGGTCCTGCCTTCTCAACCTTGCCCCTTGCCTGAGGCACATAACCCTCATGTTAAACTCACAACCAGTTATTTCTCTCTAATGAAAAAGCTGGACTATGGTAATTCTGCATTTTTGTCAGGGGTGTTTTGATAAATTCCATTGGCCAACCTTCATGCTTGAGCTTCAACAGATAAGGCTGGCAATGACTGCTGGACCATTCTTTAAATCAGTTCTACTGTAATCAAACATGTCAGGAACTTACAACTTCACTTCAAATTTCACTACAATATAGGAAGCACGATAATGAGCACACTATGAGAATGAATACAGAAAACATTCCCAGAAATGAGGAACTTGAATAGATTGGATAATCTCTTTGGAGAAGAGAAAATTAAGAGAAGATTTGGCAAAGGTGTTCAAAGATCTTAGGGAATCTAAACAGAAGCAATTAGGAGAAATTGTTCCCAACGACAATATCAAGCACTGGAGGATATTGATTTATGGTGAATGATAAGCTGAGAGTGGCACTTAAAGCAATGAGTGGTTAGAAGCTGGTATGCACTACCTGAGAATGTAATCAAGACAGATTCAATTAAAAGAGAATTGGGTAAGTATCATAAAAGAAAATATTGCAGAGCTATAGTGAGTAGTTGGTGGAGTGGGACTAGATGAATTCATTCTTGCAGAGAATTGACACAGATGTGACAGGTCAAATAATTCTGAGATGGTGCTGTGAAGAAACAGAATCTGTTCAGAATTCATATATAAATGTACAATATATCACTCGAGTTGATCTGCCAGATTTTAAAAATGAGAACCATAGCCACTGGATGTGGTACATATTTCTTTGTTTTGATGTGAAGGCCTGATGACAATATAATCTACACCTGCCTGTCGGGGCTAGAGGGACTTTATTATTCAGAGGATGATATTTCATTGATCAAGGCTTTACTTGCAAGCAGTCTATCAGTAAGTCAGAAGTGGTTTCATTAATTCCTTAGAAACACAGTCACTAGTTGTCTTAACTAGATAATATGCAATAGAAATGAGGAGAACTGTATTGTCTTTTAAAGGACATTGTCAAGTTGGTGGAGTGGGCAGACAGGTGGCAGGTGAGAGATGGCACACTTTGGTACAGGGAGCATGGAGTCACAGTATAAAACAAAGTATAGTATTCTAAAGGGTGTGCAGGAGCAGAGAAAGCTGATGTATGTGTGCAAAAATCATTAAAGTTGGCAGGATCAGTAGAGCAAGCCATTAATAAATTGTACATTTTCTAGCTTCATTAATAGAGACATAGCGCTTATGAGCAGGGATGAACTTATACAAGTCCTTATGAAGGGCTGATGCTCGAAACACCGATTCTCCTGCTCCTCAGATGCTGCCTGACGTGCTGTGCTTTTCCAGCACCACACGCTTGACTCTGATCTCCAGCATCTGCAATCCTCACTTATTCCTTCCTGGTTAGACCTCAGCTGGAAGATTGTGTACAATTTTGTGTAGGAAGGATACAAATGCATTAGAACAAGTGCAGAAAAATACAAAAGTAGTTCCAGAGATAAGAAACTTATGATAGATTGGAGAGGTTGGACCTGTTTTCTTTGGAGAGTAAAAGGCTGAGGGGAGATTTGATTGAAGTTTTCCAAATCATAAAAGGGTACAGAGTAGGTATGGAGAAACTGTTCGACTTATTAAAGGAGCAAGAAACAGAGGGCAGTTTTAAAATGTGTGAGGTGAGAAAAAAACTTTCTAACACAATAGTTCAGATCTGAAATGTTGTGGAGGCAAGTTCAATTGAGGCATTCAAGAGGGCATTGGATTATGATTTAAATAGAAGCAATAAGCATAGTTACAGGATAAAAAGGATGAGAATGGCATTAAGTTAAAATACTCAGAGTCGCTGCAGACACAATGAGCCAAACGGCCTCATTGAACACTGTAACAATTCTATTATGCTGTGTGAAGTATTATTGGAGACTTTGAGACTATTGCATTTCCTTTTATTGCAAGCGTAAAGTGCTAAATGCGAACCTGGTTATAATTTCATAGAAGTATTTACTATCTCTGTGCAGTAGAGAAGCCATTGACTGTAATGGCTGCAATATGACAATAAGAAAAATAGCTTGCATGCATGCAGTGCCTGTAAATGTAGCTTCATATAGAGTGATCAAGCAAAATGTCATCCCAAGCCAAATAAGGATATTCAAGAGCAAATAACAAAATTCTTGATCAAAGAAGTAGATTTCAAGAAATGCCTTAAAGAGGAGGACAGTTAGATGGTAAGGTTTTAAGTAATATATTACAACATTTAAGGCCTAGGTAAGTGAAACATGATCATCACGGTGGAACAATTGTAATTTGGAATGCATGACAGGCCAGCAATAGAAAAGCACAGATCCCTCAGAGGATTGAGAGACTGAAAGAAGTTATTGAGATAGATTCACTGACAGTGCTGTATGGATATTTGCTCTAGTCTCCATTAAGAAAATGGGATAAATTCAACCATGTTGTTATAACTCTTATTATAACATTCTAAAATTTATTTCACAATACAATTAATAATAACATTTAGGTTTATTCCCCCAACATTATTGATCTCATTTTGATGCAGTTTTGGTGATTCTTGTTAACAATTTAGATTTACCTAACAATTTATCTAATCCTTGAAGCACTAGATGCAGGGGTTCCTGGTAAACACATTCAGTAAAAGCTGCAGTAGATCAGCATGAGTCATCAGCATACTTGCAGCGATTACCATATGTGAAAGATAGGGAGCATTTTCACAGTCAGCAGCTATAATGTCATCATCACTTCCAAAAAACTGACTAATAATAGAAAAGGCCCCATACAAGACTGAATGGTTTATGTTACAAGCTGCAATTTAACCTTTAGCTTCAACTGACAGAGTAAACTGAACTTAGATTTATTAATTCTTAAAGAGAAAGTGAAGGTCATATTATTCAGGAATTTTGTTGGAAAGAGGAGGAAGTATTGAATCTTCCACAAATCTGCTACATATTTGAAACTTTCACCAATCCACCATCCCAACAGTCCTCCACCCTTGAATAGTTACAGCATTCAACAACCTCTGCACACAGATTGATGATTTGTGGGTTTTATTTCAATAGCATCACAATGTCAGATTAATGAGATAATATTAGTCACATACCCAAACGATAATCAGGAGACCTCCACCAACTGCTCTCCAGTGACAACCGATCTAACACAGGGTGCTCGATGGAGTTTGAAGTCAAACACGTCGTCCTACCTAAGCAAAGGGAATTTTATTTGGAACCTATTTCTAACTAAGACATATGGGGTGCATTTTATGCTTTCCTGAGTAGATTGACATGTAGAGGATGGGGGGGCCCTTAACTGATCACTGGCCACAATGGCTTGAGTTGGAGGTGAGTGGGTGGGTCTGTAACATTATCCCTTTGCTCTGTAAAATTACTATGGTGTCAGGAATAAGTCATTGGCTGCAAGAAAGGGGTCATGCATTATTCCTACTTTCCTACTCTGCAACTTTTCCCACTATGGCAAAAAGCCTAGTTTGAAATCTGCTAGTCTTAAATTCAGGCCTCCTCCAGTCTGACTGGATGTTCCCCACCTCCGTAACCTGACTCCCAGCGCTGTTGCTATGACCACCTTGGAGGTGGAAGTCTCGACCTAAGCTACTTAACACTCATCTGAACAGAGCAGCCTGTCACAGTGGGAACCAT
The DNA here is from genome assembly GCF_037043375.1 of Chiloscyllium plagiosum. NCBI lineage: Eukaryota > Metazoa > Chordata > Chondrichthyes > Orectolobiformes > Hemiscylliidae > Chiloscyllium > Chiloscyllium plagiosum. Next base: position 31,044,399 of record NW_028270149.1, on the reverse strand, counting down.
GCCACACCTTTAACTTTTCACCAAGAGTCAGGAGTCCTGTGAAACCAAGGAATTCCCCCAGATGATGAAATCCTTCAGCAAGTTGATTGAAAATTTTTACTTTAAAAGTAGAGGGAAAATGGCTTCTAACAGAATTATACTTTGAACTTGTTTGATATTCTTTAAAGATTTCTAAAGGTGAGACACCATCTTTAAATTATTATGTTCATTTTTCCCCAAATGAAAGAACTTTGTTTGAAAGACTAAGGATCGGAGAAAAAAAAAGCACACTTTTCTTTCATTGTTGTTTCAATGCATCTCAATTTCCTGATGTTGTTTACATTAAACCAGATATGAATATTCTCAATCTTGATTCCAATCTGGATGATGGAAATAGACATTTGCAATGGGAGTGTCAATTTAAATGGGACTTAAGTGATTTCAATCTAACAGATATGGGTCTATAAATTGTCTCAATTCATCAGAAAATAGGATTCTTCCCTTTTTGATTTTCTGAAAAACCTCCTCCTCTGCTTTTGGTTGCACTTCAGTCCCACGCTCCTGATCTTCGGACACCCAGTACGGAGGAGGGAGGGCAGGTCTGAAGACCTCCTCGTGGGTCTGCTCCTGGGCCTGGCCAAACTGGCCATTAACAGGTCCAGGCAGCGGGCCGTGGAGGGGGTCGTTACGGCCGACTGCCTGCCCCTCTTCCGCGGTTACGTTAGGGCCCAGGTGTCCTTGGAGAAGGAGCACGCGGTGTCCACTAACACCCTGGAGTTGTTCAGGGAGAGGTGGGCGCTGCAGGGAGTGGAGTGCATTATTTCTCCCTCCAACTCTATTTTGATTTAGTCCCTACCCTCCCCTCCCCTTCACTGTTTTGATCACAGCACTGCCCTTTGATGTGACGGGCAGTGCTTGTCACTGGCCACTCGGGTGTTTTCCTATCTTCCTGGTGGTGGAAATTGAATAAAGATTCATGCACTTTGTGTCTTTCACTGTGTCTCACACCTACACACACACACCATGGGTGCTGGGGAAAAAAATAAGCACTACAGCACTTAGGTGGTAGTGTGGGGGTTAAATTAAAAAAAATATAAACAGGAGAATTGCCCTTAAAAAAAAGAAAATAGGATTCTCATTAATGAAGGCCATTAATTTAACATATTAAAAACAGCTGACTCACTGGCAACTCAGGTGTTTCCTTTTTTCCTGGTGGTGGAATGGAAATAAAGATTTGCACACTTGTTGTTTTTCACTGTCCAACACCTGCACACACGCGAGTGTTGGGGAAAAATAAGTACTACCGTTGTCAGGCGGTAGTGTGGGAAAAAAAACAAACAAAAAAATGAAAAAGGAGAAAAGAACAGGAGGGTCAGACATCCTCTCACCAAAGAAAATAAAGACAGCTGATTGTAGGGGTTTCTTTTATCCAATTGGTGCTGAGGGGTGTACTGGAGAGAGTCATAATCTGTGTCTAATCTTGATGCATTTGTAAATGCTGCAAATGCACGACTAAATGGAAAATGTTGCATTTTCAGTAATAATAACCCACACCTTAATGAGAGCAGAATTCACAAAAAAAAGGAGAAAAAAGACAAATGGATTTTACCTGATTAATACAGGGAGTGTCTTGCACTTGCAATGAAATTTGATCACCATCAATGCTAATTGATCTGGAGTATAGAGCTCCTGAAATTCAAAGAATATGATTCAGTATCTGTGGAAAAAAAATTGACAAATAGAAAAATACCTGATGTAGCACATACCTGTGTTGGGCTCATAATCTCCGATGAACCGTTTTGTGAGAAACCGTACAATCAAGGCTGCAAGAAATTTAGAAAAATGTGAAATTGTCATAAACTTTATTAAAAATCTCAAAGTAAAAGAAAATTCCTATTGATGGTCCAAAGAAGAGTCACATTGAACTCAAAATATTCATTATTTCTCCAAAGATGCTATCAGATCTGCCTAGTTTATCCAGCATTTTCTGTTTTAACCATGAAAATATCAGCTTTTCTGCTCAACATTCACAAGTTACATTTCGGGATCTACCTGGTCCACATATCTACACCATTAATAAGACCACAACTCCCACCATTCTGCTTTAAATCACCTACTGTCAAAACCTTCATTCAACCCTTTGTTACCCCTAGACATAACTACTCCAACACATTCCTGGCCAGCCTCCGACATTCTATCTTCTATAATCTTTAAGTTGTCCAAACTCTGCTATCCATGTCTTAAATTGCACCAGATCCTAGTTAAGCAACAACACAATTTTAAAATTTTTTATCCTTATATTCACATTCCCCCATCGTCTCATTTCTGAAATTCACTCCAGGCCCACTACTGTCCAACTGTTTGTATTTCTCCAGTTCGGACGTCCTGAGAATTCTAAGTTTCAGTTGCTGCACCACCGGTGTATGTGCATTCACCTTTCTGGGCCCTAAACTCTAGAAGGAGAAAGTGAGGACTGCAGATGCTGGAGATCAGAGTTGAAAATGTGTTGCTGGAAAAGCACAGCAGGTCAGGCAGCATCCAAGGAGCAGGAGAATCGACGTTTCGAGCATGAGCCCTTCTTCATGACCTCCCTCGATCTCTTCATAGCCAACTGCCGCCGTGACATTAACTGCCTCAACCTCTCCACCCCTCTCACCCACTCCAAAATCTCATCCTCGGAACGTGCAGCCCTCCACTCCCTCCGTTCCAACCCCAACCTCACTATCAAACCGGCAGACAAGGGAGGCGCGGTAGTAGTTTGGCGCACCGACCTTTACACCGCTGAGGCTAAACGCCAGCTCGCGGACACCTCCTCCTACTGCCCCCTTGACCATGACCCCACCTCCCACCACCAAACCATCATCTCCCAGACCATCCATAACCTCATTACCTCAGGGGATCTCCCATCCACCGCCTCCAACCTCATAGTCCCACAACCCCGCACGACCCGTTTCTACCTCCTGCCCAAAATCCACAAACCTGACTGCCCCGGCCGACCCATTGTCTCAGCCTGCTCCTGCCCCACCGAACTCATCTCTACATACCTTGACACGGTCCAGTCCCCCTTAGTCCAAGAACTCCCCACCTATGTTCGGGACACAACCCACGCCCTCCACCTCCTCCATGATTTTCGCTTCCCCGGTCCCCAACGCCTTATCTTCACTATGGACATCCCAGTCCCTGTACACCTCCATCCCCCATCACGAAGCCCTCCGCTTCTTCCTTTCCCACCGTACCAACCAGTACCCTTCTACTGACACCCTTCTTCGACTGACTGAACTGGTCTTCACTCTGAACAACTTCTCTTTCCAATCCTCCCACTTCCTCCAAACCAAAGGAGTAGCCATGGACACCCGCATGGGCCCCAGCTATGCCTGACTCTTCATAGGATATGTGGAACAGTCCATCTTCCGCAGCTACACTAGCACTACCCCTCACCTTTTCCTCCACTACATCGATGACTGCATTGGCACTGCCTTGTGCTCCCACGAGGAGTTGAACAGTTCATCCACTTTACCAACACCTTCCACCCCGACCTCAAATTTACCTGGACCGTCTCAGACTCCTCCCTCCCCTTCCTAGACCTCTCCATTTCTATCTCGGGCGACCGAATCAACACAGCTACCTAGACTACACCTCCTCCCTCCCTGGCCTCTGTAAAAACGCCATCCCATATTCCCAATTCCTTCATCTCCACCGCATCTGCTCCCAGGAGGACCAGTTCCAATACCAAACAACCAAGATGGCCTCCTTCTTCAAAGACCGCAACTTCCCCCCAGACGTGATCGACAATGCTCTCCACCGCATCTCCTCCACTTCCTGCTCCTCTGCCCTTGAGCCCCGCCTCTCCAATCGCCACCAGGACAGAACCCCACTGGTCCTCACCTACCACCCCACCAACCTCCATATACATCATATCATCCGTCGTCATTTCCGACACCTCCAAACGGACCCCACCACCAGGGATATATTTCCCTCCCCTCCCCTATCAGCGTTTCGAAAAGACCACTCCCTCCATGACTCTCTCGTCAGGTCCACACCCCCCACCAATCCAACCTCCACTCCCGGCACCTTCCCCTGCAACCGCAAGAAATGCAAAACTTGCGCCCACACCTCCCCCCTCACTTCCCTCCAAGGCCCCAAGGGATCTTTCCATATCCACCACAAATTCACCTGCACCTCCACACACATCATTTACTGCATCTGCTGCACCCGATGTGGCCTCCTCTATATTGGGGAGACAGGCCGCCTATTTGCGGAACGTTTCAGAGAACACCTCTGGGACACCCGGACCAACCAACCCAACCACCCCGTGGCTCAACACTTCAACTCCCCCTTCCACTCCACCAAGGACATGCAGGTCCTTGGACTCCTCCATCGCCAGACCATAGCAACACGACGGCTGGAGGAAGAGCGCCTCATCTTCCGCCTAGGAACCCTCCAACCACAAGGGATGAACTCAGATTTCTCCAGTTTCCTCATTTCCCCTCCCCCCACCTTGTCTCAGTTCCAACCCTCGAACTCAGCACCGCCTTCCTAACCTGCAATCTTCTTCCTGACCTCTCTGCCCCCACCCCCACTCCGGACTATCACCCTCACCTTAACCTTCTTCCACCTATCGCATTTCCAATGCCCCTCCCCCAAGTCCCTCTTCCCTACCTTTTATCTTAGCCTACTTGGCACACTTTCCTCATTCCTGTAGAAGGGCTCATGCCCGAAATGTCGATTCTCCTGATCGTTGGATACTGCCTGACCTGCTGCGCTTTTCCATTTTCAGCCCTAAACCCTAGAAGTCCACTCTTAAATCTGTCTGTCCACTCCGCTTTTTTCCTTCACGCCTCCTTGACTGATAAAGCTATTTCCTCTGCCCTATATCACATGTGGCTAGGTCAAGAGTGTGGTGCTGGAAAAGCACAGCAGGTCAGGCAGCATCCGAGGTGCAGGAGAATTGACATTTCGGACGTAAGCCCTTCATCAGGAATGAGTCTTGTAGGCCAGGGGGCTGAGAGATAAATGGGAGGGGGGTGGGGATAGAGGGAAGGTAGCCAAGAATGCAATAAATAGATGAAGGTGAGGGAGAAGGTGATAGGTCAGAGAGGAAGCTGGAGCAGATAGATAGGAAAGGTGATCGACAAGTCAAGATGGCGGTGCCGAGTTGGAGGCTGCGGACTGGGATAATGTGGGGGGAGGGGAATTCAGAAAACTGTTAAAATCCACATTGATCCTGTGTGGTTGCAGGGTCCCAAGGCGGAATATGAAGTGTTCTTCCTCCAGGCATCGGGTGGTAAGGGTTTGGCGATGGAGGAGGCCCAGGATCTGTACGTCCTTGACAGAGTGGATGGGGGTGTTGAAGTGTTCAAGGTCCCAAAGGATCCTTCCATATCTGCATACATTGCATTATCCTCACCATCACAGGTATAATTCCCTCCCCACCCTATCAGTGTTCCAGAGAGACCATTCCGCGACTCCCTTGTCCACAACCCCACCAGCCCACACCCCATGCCCGGCACCTTCCCCTGCCACTGCAGGAAGTACAAAACCTGCACCCACAGCACTCCCCTCACCTCCGTCCAAGATCCCAAAGGATCCTTCCATATTCCTTATCTCCTGTAAAAGCACCATCCCTTATTCCCAATTCCTCTGCCTCCGCAGCATCTGTTCCCAGAATGACCAATTGTACCTTACAAAATCCCATATAGCCTCCTTCTTCCAAGACCACAATTTCCCCTCTCATGTAGTCTACAATGCCCTTCAGCACATCACCACGTCCCACACCACCACCCTTGAACACCACTCCTCCCAACGCAACAAGGACAGACCCACCTGGTCCTCAACTTCCACCCTACCAAACTCCGCATACATCGCATCATCCTCTGCCACTTCCACCACCTACAAATGGACCCCACCACCAGAGATATATTTCCCTCCCCACCCCTATCAGCGTTCTAGAGAGGCCATTTCCCTCGCGACTCCCTTGTCAGGTCCACACACCCCACCAGCCCTCAACCCACTCCTGGCACCTTCCCCTGCTACTGCAGGAAGTGTAAAACCTGTGTCCACACCACTCCCCTCACCTCCGTCCAAGGCACCAAAGGATCCTTCCACATCCAACAGAAGTTTACTGTACCTCCACCAACGTCATCTACTGTATCCGTTGCACCTGATGTGGTCTCCTCTATTTCGGGGAGACAGGACGCCTTTGTGGATCGTTTCAGCGAACATCTCTGGGCCACCCACAACAACCAACCACACTGCCCTGCCCCGTGGCTGAATACTTCAACTCCCCCTCTCACTCCGTCAAGGACGTGGGGGTCCTGGGCCTCCTCCATTGCCAAACCCTTATTACCCGACACCTGGAGGAAGAATGACATATTCTGCCTTGAGACCCTGCAACCACACAGGATCAATGTCGATTTCAATAGTTACCTCATTTTCCCTCCCCCCACACTATCCCAGTTCCCAGCCTCCAACTCGGCACCACTCTCTTGACCTGTCCATCATCTTTCCCATCTATCCACTCCACTCCCCTCTCTGATCTATCACCTGCTCCCTCACCTTCATTTACCTATTACATTCTCAGCTACCTTCCCTCTATCCCCACCCCCTCCCATTTTTCTCTCAGCCCCCCACAAGCCTCATTCCTGATGAAGGGATAATGCCCATAATGTCCATTCTCCTGCTCCTCAGATGCTGCCTGCCATGCTATGCTTGTCCAGCACCACACTCTTGACTCTGATCTCCAGCATCTGTAGATCTCACTTTCTACTACCTTATGTGGCTCAGTAATATGCTTTGTTTATTGAAGCCTGTGGTGCCTAACACTATTTTGTTACTTATTTGTACTAAAAGTTTGACTTCCCACTGTGTTATGTATTTGATGTCTTACTTGGATATTATGGCTTACCATTTAGTACCCCTCAATTATCCTTTTGTAACTATGTTTCAGTACTCCCTGATGTGCTTTTGGTGCCACTTTTCATATCCACTCTTCAATACTGTTTTGTCTGGATCCATTCCCAGAACTTTGACCAGAAACTTATGCCTTGAATCACAGAGCTGAGTAATTGCAGTAAACAATTATCTTAAATGTGAAGTAAGTGTACCTTACAACTACACAGTATTAACTGTAAGTGCCTCTAATAACTAAAAGTGTCTTAACACATTACTGTGAAGTCATTTTTATTGCATTCTATGTGCAAATTTCAGATGGTGTATGTTCGATATGACATGTAACATGATGTTATAAAATAAGATTGTTGATTTGTTCCTGAAGGAGGAAGCAATGATGTACAAAATAAAACAGCCAGGCTCATAGACAATAAGAAAGCATCAGAAAAACTCACCTGTCTTTTATGGATGATATGGAAGACTAAGAAAAATGATGTGTTTTGATAGAAAAGATTTACAAGGATGTGGCCAGGGTTGGAGGATTTGAGCTACAGGGAGAGGTTGAATAGGCTGGTGCTGTTTTCCCTGCAGCGTCGGAGGCTGAGGGGTGACCTTATAGAGGTTTATAAAATCATGAAGGGCATGTATAGGATAAATAGACAAAGTCTTTTCCCTAGGGTAGGGGAGTCCAGAACTGGAAGGCATAGGTTTAGGGTGAGAGGGGAAAGATATAAAAGAGACCTAAGGGGCAACCTTTACACACAGAGGGTGGTACGGGTATGGAATGAACTACCAGAGGAAGTGGTGGAGGCTGGTACACTTGCAACATCTAAATGGCATCTGGATGGGTATATGAATAGGAAGGGCTTAGAGGGATATGGGCCAGGTGCTGGCAGGTGGGACTAGAGTGGGTTGGGATATCTGGTCGTCATGGACGAGTTGGACCGAAGGGTCTGTTTCCGTGCTGTACATCTCTATGACTCTGTGTGCTTGGTAAATGATTGAATATAATATGAATGCTTTAAATTATTTTGTTAAAAATCACACAACACCAGGTTATAGTCCAACAGGTTTAATTGGAAGCACTAGCTTTTGGAGCACTGCTCCTTCATCAGGTGGTTGTCCTTTATCATTTAAATTATTTTGAAAACTAAATATCTATAATCCAAATCAGTGTTCAAACAGAAGTTTTTACTTTTGTGAAAAGTTATAAATCAGTAAAGGAAACTGCAGAGGACTCAATATTCGTAGGTGCGAAGTCTGTAGGAAACGGTATGGGAATATACAGATCCCAGAAGTGGGCAGCTTAATACGAATGGAAAGCAGAAAAAACAAAATGGATAAAGGTGACAAGAGATGGACAAGGGAGTGTAAATGTGGGTATTTTGTGATCAATGTCTCGCTTCTAGTAAGTACAGGTCATGAACTATCAATGTGGAACATGGATAATGGAGCATGAATCTAATGTTGATCTTCGTGCAGACTCTCCAATATCTAGAATAGTATCTCTTCCAACTCACCTTGCCAGGAGATCAATATTCCTAGCTCCTAGCAACATATGCCATATTTCAACCATCACTTCTGGTTTCACCATTTGCCACAGATGTAAAACAATCTCAAAAAGAGAGAAATAAAGCTGTCATTCCCTTTTTGTTATTAATTTTTCATATCTGAAATATATAGCCAATTTACAGTTTACCTGCACTTCCCAAACTGCTACAGCAATTGAAAAGGGGGTTCATATTAAACATCACAAATCTACTACTGACTTGGAATTCATAGTCTTTCCTTAGCAAGCTGAATGTCCAATTTCTTTGTTCTGGTGAAAACATAACTTTTAACAGGAATGTAAATTCCTCTATTTTTAATTTGATCATTTAACGTCAAATTCATGTTTCCATCAAATTAACTGTTAAACATGGATCTTCTCCTGCTGTCACCACTAATAAATTTGTCTAAATCTAAGAAAACATTTTTTTAAACAAAACGGAAATAAAAGTTTTAAAGTATCCATTATTATATAAAGTATAATATCCATTCTCTTGAGGGTTTGTAATTTTAGCACATGAGGTGTTGAGAAGAGTGTTTCAGGAGATTCAACTTTACATTCAGGGACTTTGGCAATTTAGTTAGGGGGAGGGTCTGAGGTAATAGCAGTTTAAGGGATTTTGCAAGTTTCTCTTGCAAACTGGAGAATAACCACAGTTCAGTGAAGGGTGGCGATTTAACCTATGTGGTCAGCGATTACTGTTGCGATATGTCAGGACAGAACAGGTATCAGCGCAAACAGTTGCTCTTGTTTCCAGCAAGGGTCACTGCCTTGTTCAGTCAACAGTCCACGATCCGTGATATTGGAAAGTATTGAAATGAGCTATTACTGTCTAGTTATAGCTCTAGTAATACTAGTACAGACATGAAATTGGGATAGAGGCTTAACCTTTTTAGACCAATCTCTTCGATTGCAACCCTTCCCCGGCCCCCCAAAACACCCCCTTCTTTTTCTTACCAGTCTTTCCAACTCTCCTTGCTCCCAGGACCACGATCTTCACGTTTCGGTTATGCAGGTAGTCGAGCATCGGGACCTCCGGTATGGGGAGCAGTAGGAAGTTACTCGGATTGTGTGACATGGTGTTCTGGAGGAGACGCATTTATAAAACTGCACATTAAGACGGGAAAGAGGAAGAAGAAAAAAACTGGCAAAACGAAACGCTTTGCGAACTACTCTGACCAGCCCTGCCTTACTCTTGATGATCCCTCTGCTAGTATCCAGACTCAGAGTGTACCCTGATGGTCTCTGAGCCAACGCCAAACTGAGACGGTGCAATGTTGTACTTTACCAAATTTTATGAAAAAAGAAACTTTTCTACCCTCCTTCCTTCCCAAACTTACAACAAATATTCTGGCTTCAGCGAGCAATGGAAATTTGAAACAAAATAAGCTGCTGCCAATCGTGTCCCCAAACTGGACTCTCCTGTGACATAAACTGTTCTGGTCTGGAATGCACTGCCGAAGGGGCGGTGGAAACAAATTACACAATAACTTTGAAAATATAATTGGATAAATGCTTCGAGGGAAGCGGGCAGGGCTCTGGGAAAAGGACGAGGGGGTGAGACTACTTGGAAACCTTTAAAATAACTGACAAATACATTGAACCAAATGGCTTCATACGTGGGCGATATGATCATGGATATATTCAACAAATTCCATCCTTTTTAAAAGTCGACAAATGCAATTCCAAGTTGTGCCCATTGATGTAAACGCATAAAGGCAAATAAATCCCGGGACCTGATCAGGTACGGTATATCCTAGAGCTCTGTGGGAAGCTAGGAAAGTGATTAATGGGCCCCTTGCTGAGATATTTATATCATGGAATGTCACAGGTGAGGTAGTGGAAGACTGGAGGTTAACTAATGTGGTGCCACTATTTAAGAAAGGTGGTAAGGAAAAACCAGGAATCTATAAACCAGCCAGCCTAACATCGATGGTGGGCAAATTGTTGATGGGAATCCTAAGGGACAGGATGTACATGTATCTGGAAAGGCAAGGACTGATTAGGAATAATCAACATGGCTTTGTGCATGGGAAATCGTGTCTCACGAATTTAATTGAGTTTTTTGAAGAAGTAACGAAGAGGATTGATGAGGGCAGAATGGTGGACACGATCTATATGGACTGCAGCAAAATATTCAACAAGTTTTCTCATGATAGATGTGTTAGCAAGGTTAGTTCACACAGAATAGAAGGAGAACAAGCTATTTGAACACAGAACTAGCTCAAAGGTAGAATGGGTGATGGTGGAGGGTGGCTTTTCAGACTGAAAGCCTGTGACAAGCAGTGTGCCACAAGGATCGGTGCAGGGTCCACTGCTTTTTGACATTTTTATAAATGATATGGGTGTGAACATAGATGGTATGGTTAGTAAGTTTGCAGATTACACCAAATTTGGAGGTGGACTGAACAGCAAAGAAGGTTACCTCAGAAACAACAGAATCTTGACCACATGGGCCAAAAGGCAGAGGAGTGGCTATTGGAGTTTAATTTAGACAAATGTGAGGTACTGCATTTGGAAAAGCAAATCAGGGCAGGACTTAATGGTAAGGTCCTGGGGAGTGTTGCTGAACAAAGTGACCTTGAAGTGCAGGTTCATCCTTTTTTTTGATCAAAAATAGTGAGGGGGAGGGTAGGGACTAAATCAAAATAGAGTTCCCCTGTTTTTTTTTGACAAGCACTGCCTTTATTCCCTGTTAATTTTTTTTAATCTTTTTTTTCCCCTGTTTATTTTCTTTTTTTTCTTTTTTTTAAACCCCCACACTACCACCTAATTCGAGAGTGTGGTGCTTGAAAAGCACAGCAAGTCAGGCAGCATCCAAGGTGCAGGAGAATCGATGTTTTGGGCACAAGCCCTTCATCAGGAATGAGTGCTGCTGGGAAGGTGAGTGAAATCATTTTAAAAACTTAACTTGGGCTTCAGGGCCTGCATTTGTTGAGAGGTGAGAGTGAGGACCAGAGGGCTTCTGCGAAGGTGAGCGAATCCATTTTATTTGGATAGTGGCTGAACCAGAGACACCACACATGTAGTCTCTCCCACCTGCCCTCCTCCTCTAACCAAAAAGAAGGACTCTGGTGAGTTGATCAGGTAAGGTTTTTCTATTTCCATTTTTTATTGTTTTATCGAGTGATTTGGTGCAAACTTCCCCTTTTTGTTTACCTAAGCTAAGTCTAAAGTTAAATTTAAGGTAAAAAATGGCAGGAGATCCCAGATCTGTGTTATACTCGTCTTGCTCAATGTGGGAACTCAGGGACACAGCTGATGTCCTTGGCTCCTTCGCATGTAGAAAGTGTTTCCAGCTGCAGCTCTTGTTAGACCACATGACGGCTCTGGAGCTGCAGATGGACTCATTTTGGAGCATACGCGATGCTGAGGGGATCGTGGATATCATGTTTAGTGAATTGGTCACACCACAGATTAGGATTGCTGAGGGAGAAAGGGAATGGGTGACCAAAAGGCAGAGAAGGAGCAGGAAGGCAGTGCAGGTGTCCCTTGTGGTCATCTCCTTCCAAAACAGGTAAAACATTTTGGATACTATTGGGGAGATGGCTCACCAGGGGAAGGCAGCAGTAGCCAGGTTCATGGCACTGTGGCTAGCTCTGCTGTTCAGAAGGGCAGGAAAAAGATTGGAAGAGCTATAGTCATAGGGGATTCATAGGGCAGTTCTGTGGTCGAAAACAAGACTCCCGAATGGTAGTTGCCTCCCAAGTTCACAGGTCAGGGATGTCTCAGATCGGCTGCAGAACATTCTTAAGGGGGAAGGTGAACAGCCAGTTGTCATGGTGCATATTGGCACAAACGATATAGGGAAAAAAATGGGATGAGGTCTTAAAGCAGAATTTAGGGAGTTAGGAGCAAAGTATAAAAAGTAGGACCTCAGTGGTAGTAATCTCAGGATTGCTACTAGTGCCACGCGCTAGTCAGAGTCGGAATGATAGAATAAGCAGGATGAATGCAAGACCAAAAAAGAGAAATTGCTGGAAAATCTCAGCAAGTCTGGCATCATCTGCTTACAGATGCTGCCACACTTGCTAAGATTTTCCAGCGCAGGACAGAGGAGTTCAGATGTTTGGTACATTGGGACTGGTTCTGGAAGGGATGGGACTATTACAAATTGGATGATCTCCACCTGGGCCAGACTAGAACCAATGCCCTGGGGGGCATTTTTGCTAACACTGTTGGGGAGGGTTTAAACTAATGTGATAGGGGGTTAGAAACCAAATGAGATTAGAGGACAGTAAGAAAGCAGTAACTAAAGCCTGTAAGGAACTAGATAATGAAGTCTGTGTGACTAAAGGGAAGAGAAAGCAGGCAGCAGATGATGAATGCAAAGGGACTTGTGGTCTGAGGTGCATTTGTTTTAATGCAAGAAGTATAGTAATGTAAGGCGGATGAATTTAGGGCTTGGATTAGTACCTGGGAGCTTGATATTATTGCTATTATGGGACTTGGTTGAGGGAAGGGCATGATTGGCATCTAAACATCCCAGGATATCAATGCTTCAGGCCGGACAGAGTGGGAGGTAGAAGGGGTGGAGGAGTTGCAATACTGGTCAAAGAAAATATCACAGCTGTCCTGAAGGAGGGCACTATGGAAGACTCAAGCAGTGAGGCAATATAGGCAGAGCTCAGAAATAGGAAGGATGAAATAACAATGTTGAGGCTGTGCAACAGGCCTCCCAACAGCGAACGGGACATAGAGGTGCAAATATGTAACAGATCATGGAAAGATAAGGAGCAACAGGATGGTGGTGATAGGAAATTTTAATTTTCCCAACATTGACATCACTTAGATGGAGCAGAATTCGTAAGGACCATCGTGGAAGGCTTTCTAGAGTAGTATGTAAGTAGTCCAACTCCGGAAGAGGCCATACTGGAACTGGTGTTGGGAAATGAGCCCGGCCAGGTGGTTGATCTTTCAGTAGGGGATTACTTTGGGAATAGTGATCACAATTCCGTAAGTTTTAGAATACTCATGGACAAAGATGACAGTGGTCCTAAAGAAAGAGTGCTAAACTGCGGGAAGGCCAACTATACCAAAATTCAGCAGAAGCTGGGAAATGTAGATTCGGAGCAGCTGTTTGAAAGTAAATCCACATTCGATATGTGGCAGGCTTTTAAAGAGAGGTTGATTAAAGTTCAGGCGAGGTATGTTCCTATGAAAATGAGGGATCGAAATGGCAAAGTTAGGGAACCATGGATGACAGGTGAAACTTTGAGACTAGCTAAGAGAAAAAAAGGACGCTACTGAATTGGAGACGCTTTTGTTGGACTGGGGTATACAAAGTTAAACATCACATAACACCAGGTGATTGATGAATCACCAGATAAGTGGCAGTGCTCTGAAAGCTAGTGCTTCCAAATAAACCTGTTGGACTATAACCTGGTGTTATGTGATTTTTAGCTAGTCTACTGAAGACAGACAAAGCAATATCAGGAATGTAGGACCAATCTGAAATGAGGAATTATGAGGGCTAAAAGGGGACATGAGATATCTTTAGCAAACAGAGTTAAGGAAAATCCCAAAGCCTTTTTTTCATAAATGAGGAGCAAGAAGGTAACTCAAAGACAAAGGAGGAAAGTTATTTGTCGAGTCAGAGAAAATGGGTGAGATTCTTAATGAGTAGTTTGCATTGGTATTCACCGAGGAGAGGGACATGACGGATGCTGAGATTAGGGATCGATCTTTGAGTACTCTAGGTCAAGTTGGCATAAGGAGGGAGGAAGTTTTGGGTATTCTAAAAGGCATTAAGATAGACAAGTCCTCAGGTCCAGATGGGATCTACTCCAGGTTACTGACGGAAGTGACAGAGGAAATAGCTGGGGCTTTAACAGATATCTTTGCAGCATTCTTGAACACGGGTGATGTCCCGGAGGACTGGAGAATTGCTAATGTTGTCCCCTTGTTTAAGAAGGGTAGCAGAGACACTCCAGATAATTATAGACCGGTGAGCCTGACATCAGTGGTAGGGAAGCTGCTGGAGAAGATACTGAGGGATAGAATCTATTCCCTATTTGGAAGAAAAGGGGCTTACTGGTGATGGGCAGCATGGTTTTGTGTGGGGAAGGTTGTGTCTTAAAACCTCATATAATTCTTTGAGGAGGTGACAAAGTTGATTGATGGGGGAAGGGTTGTAAATGTCATATACATGGACTTTAGTAAGGCATTTGATAAGGTTCCCCATGGTAGACAGATGGAGAAAGTGAAGTCTCATGGGGTACAGGGTGTTCTAGCTAGATGGATAGAGAACTGGCTGGTCAACAGGAGACAGAGAGTAGTAGTGGAAGGGAGACCTGTGACCAATAGTGTTCTACAGAGATCCGTACTGGGACCACTGTTGTTTGCGATATATATAAATGATTTGGAGAAAGGTATTAGTTTCCTGATTAGCAAGTTTGCAGATGACACAAAGATTGGTGGAGTAGCAGATAGTGAAGGGGACTGTCAGAGAATACAGCAGAATATAGATAGATTGGAGAGATGGGCACTTACAGTTGTGTAGGATTTTGGTTCGGCCACATTTGGAATACTGCTTACAGTTCTGGTCGCCATATTTCCAAAAGGATGTGGATGCTTTGAAGAGGGTGCAGAGGAGATTCTGCAGGATGTTGCCTGGTATGGAGGGTGCTAGCTATGAAGAGAGGTTGAATAGATTATGATTATTTTGATTAGAAAGACAGATTGAGGGGGTCCTGATTGAGGTCTACAAAATCATGAGCGGTATAGACAGGGTGAATAGCAAGAACTTTTTCCCCAGAGTCTGGAACTCAATTACTAGGGGTCACGAGTTAAAGTGAGAGGGGAAAGGTTTAGGGGAGATATGTGTGGAAAATTCTTTACGCAGAAGGTGATGGGGACCTGGAACACGTTGACAGCGGAGGTGGTAGAGATGGGAACGACAACATCATTTAAGATGTAACTAGACAGATACATGAATGGGCAGGGAACAAAGTGATACAGATCTTTAGAAAATAGGCAGCTGGTTTAGATAGAGGATCTGGATCAGTGTAGGCTTGGAGGACCAAAGGGCCTGTTCCTGCGCTGTAAATTTCTTTATTCTTTCATCTTTGACTGATTAAGGGCTCTTGTCCGAAATGTTAATTCTCCTGCTCCTCGGATGCTGCCTGACCTGCTATGCTTTTCCAGCACCACACTCTCGACTCCAGCATCTGCAGTCCTCACTTTCTCCTAGGTAATTTCAACCCTAATGCGAGGCCTCTTTCAAGGATCCCTACCTTGAAGAATGATTTGGAGATGCCGGTGTTGGACTGGGGTGTACAAAGTTAAAAATCACACAACACCAGGTTATAGTCCAACAGGTTTAATTGGAAGCACACTAGCTTTCGGAGCTCCGAAAGCTAGTGTGCTTCCAATTAAACCTGTTGGACTATAACCTGGTGTTGTGTGATTTTTACCTTGAAGAAGTTCTCCTCCTCTCTCTACACACATTCCTGATGAAGTGCTAATGCCCGAAACTTCGATTCTCCAGCTCCTCAGATGCTGCCTAACCTGCTGTGCTTTTCCAGCACCACAATCTTCAACTCTGATCTCCAGCATCTGCAGTCCTCACTTTCTCCTGGTTTGAGCTATATGGAGAGGCTGAATAGACAGGGGCTAATTTCCCTGCAGCGTCAGAGGCTGAGGGGTCACCTTCGAGAGGTTAATAAAATCATGAAGGACATGGATGGGATAAATAGACAAGGTATTTTCCCTGGATTGGGGGAGTCAAGAACTAGAGGCCATAGGTTTATGGTGAGAGGGGAAAGTTTTAAAAGGGATCTAAAGGGCAACTTCTTCCACCCAGAGGGTGATACATGTATGGAATGAGCTGCCAGAGGAAGTGGAGGTGGCTGGTACAATGACAACATTTAAAAGTCATCTGGTTGGGTATATGAATAGCAAGGGTTTAGACGGATATGGGCCAAATGCTACTAGATTAGTTTAGCATGTCTGGTTGGCGTAAACAAGTTGGAATGAAGGTCTGTTTTCTTACTGTATATGTCTATGTAGTTTAAAGGAGTTACAGTGAAGAGAGTGGGTGGAGGGAAGAGGAAGTGTGAAATTAATTGTGCTCTGTAGGCTAACGTCTATGAGGTAAAATTCAGTCTGGAAATGTAAAGTTGGTTCATCAACAGCTAGAAAGGCAAAAATAAAAGCTGGGGAAGAAATTGTTCCTTACAAGTGGGGAATAACTTTTAGTAGCTAAATGCAATACACAATCCATCTGTAAACAATCATAACAATACAAGTATTAATAATGGAGTCTAGCTTATCCATTGATTCTTCATCAGTATTCTCAGTAAAGCTGATATTCTTCATAAAAGGTGATATTTTATAAACAGTTGTTTAGATGAGATATTCATGTAAACTTGTTAAATCTCAACTGATGTACTGATATAATTTTTTTTAAACAATACTAATTTTGATGAAATCATCATAAAGTTTCACCTACTTTTTTTTGCAATGAATGATAAATCTGTTCATAATTTAAACAGGGCAGGGAGGGGAGAATAAATGTTTCTGATCCTGTGAAGGTTGGGATGGGCAATAATGTTCACATCCCAGTACGGATTTTCTTTATACATGCACGACGTGAAGAGGGCCCTGACCATGTCAATCAGGTATTTGGGTTACAGTCGGAATAATCAGTGAGAGGGATTCATATGTATAAAAGTGAGGGGCATAGAAGGAGTAGACAGAGAGAAAAAAACTTTTCCGCTTGATGGATCAATGACCAATGCACATAGGTTTCTGGTTAAGGGCAAAAGGTTTAGAGATGTGAGAAGGGTAGTGGGAATGTGAAAGGTGGTAAAGGCAGACTTTCAGTGTTTAAGAAATGCTAAAGCATACAAAGGGCTAAGTACTGGGAAATTAGATGACAATAGTCAGGTGATTATTTTTAATTGGCGAGGAGGCAATGGGCTGAAGATTTGCCGCTGAAGTGCTTTTGTTTTGGCAGGGCCGGCGGGACACGGCCTCACCCCCCTCCCCAGATGCGTGTCGCCTCAGCCAATGGA
Source organism: Chiloscyllium plagiosum (assembly GCF_037043375.1). Lineage (NCBI taxonomy): Eukaryota > Metazoa > Chordata > Chondrichthyes > Orectolobiformes > Hemiscylliidae > Chiloscyllium > Chiloscyllium plagiosum. The sequence goes on along the minus strand of NW_028270149.1, from coordinate 31,026,966 downwards.
CTGATCGTCGGACCCGGCGGCAGGGGCACTGGCCGAGGAACGTATGTGCTGCGGAACGACTGTCGGGGCGCACGTGGTGTGTTTGTGTGCCGCCGGTGGTGTTTGCGCGGCGGACGGCTGCGGGGCGGGAGTCGGTTTCAATGGGCTGAGGGAGGCGGGGAGAGACGGGGGACGGTTGTGGGTGTGACGCGGCTGCGGAGCTTCCCCCGCCTCCTCCCTGGGTTCGGTTGCCGGCTCCGCGGTTTGGGCAACATGGCGGTGGGCAGATGGAAATACTGATGACTGTCAGAAAAATCGCCTCGATTTGTACGATGGTGAGTGCCGAGGGTCCTCCCTTTTTCTTACCTTGACCTCCCGGGCTCGGGATAAAAGTTAAACACCAGCTGCAGCCCAGCACCTTGCAGAGACATCTCGCTATTTGCTGCAGATAAAGCTGTACCAGGGGCTGGTTCGCCGGGAACAGGGGTAAAGAAATGTTTCAAACATTGTAAATTGAGGGAGAAATCTCCGACAGTACCATCAATCTGGAAAAAAAACTGTTTAGTCAACCCGCAGCAATATTGTTTATAACCTCGCCCAAATCCAGCGTTTCTCAATTCTCATTATAAAACTTTTCAGTATTTGTATAGGACACATTCCAATCATGGCTTCAATCGCCAGTCCCTTTTCAAATTTTTGATCAAGGGGCTCTGAGTATGCCTTTCATTTGGAGTTTCTATATTTAAATTGGTCCTGCAGGTTGAATCTTCCAGTTTGTTTCGTGATCGTTCATAGCAGGGATACACAGTAATGCCGTTTCATCCCTTCCATCGTCCTTTGATAAAATTGAGGCATTTATAGCTTTTCAAAATACTTCGAGGACTTAGGTTGTTCACGTGGAAGGAAGACCAACAACCAGTAAGAATGCATTAATACGAAATATTCATAGAATATATCTGTGCTCAACAATGTTTGCGCCGGGCCATTATAGCGTATTGCTGTTCAGGAAATTGAGTAAATGCGGATTGATAGTCGATCCAACTGATTGCACTTTTGTGAAATACGTTTACCACCTCTCACTATTGGTTGGAACTTTTAACTGAAAAGATTCTTGACAAATATGTATTTCAATATAATTGTGTAATTCCTTGGAATGTAATTTTAGCTGTAGGTTTTGTTGAAAAATTGATTTGCCTCACTAATTGCCTTCTATGAAAGTACTGGGTTGTAATTTTCTCTAGTTGCAGAATCTATTTCTGTGATGTTAATAAAAGAAATATTGGCTTAGCAATGCTAGAACATGTATTTATGTAATTATGTTCTTTTTGCACTTGGTTTTTGTGCTGGAATATACTGCAGACCTCAATTTAGAAACAAATTAGTGTTTGGGTTGATTTGAATAAAAGTATGGAGTGTGTACAATTCATATTTTTACTCGTTTTAGCAGTTATTGTTTCTCAAATTTGTGCCTGTATCTTTTCAGAATTTTATGTTTCAGTCTCTCCAATCCCTTGCCCCCAGTATTGAAACTTCCCAAGTGACACTGTGACTGTAAGAAAAGAAAATTATTCCCTTTTCTCACCGTGCTGCAGCTTTTAACGTGGTTGACCACACTATCCTTCTCTAATGTCTCTCTACTATTATTTAGCTGTGTGGGTACACTTGCCTGCTTCCATTTTAATCAAGAGTCTTCTCTAATGGCCTTCATGCTTGAGCATCACTATTGCTGTGTCCACCAAGGATGTTTATTTGATTTCCTTCTTCTCTTTCTTATTGACCTCGTGCCCCTATGCAAGATCACTTAAAGATATAGCATCAGTTTTCATATTTTCCTGAATGATGCACAGCTCTGTTAACTACTTAAGCAGTCCCTCAGGATGGTGATGACACGGATTCTGCTCTGATTCGATGCATGATTTGCAACTTCCGCCAAATGTAGGGCAAGCGGTGCTTGAAAACTTGGGTAAATAGCTTAGGTGCTCCCTCTTGATTTTGTCTATGCACATTCCTAATGCAGTGTCTCAAAGTTTTTAGTGCCTTCACAAATGTGCCATTTGTGTTCCATTTTAGTCAGTGCAACTAAGGTCTCCCATGAGTCAGCAGATATATTTGAGCTCTTCAGAGATCCTTAAAGCATTTCTACTGTTCCACCTAGGGGTCTCCAGTGAACCAAGTAGAAGAGTTGCCTTAGAAATCTGGTATCAAACATACAGATGACATGTCTGACCTAGCAGAGCTGATTACTGCCACGATGCAGTACAATATGTAATGAACCAGACTTTATTATGTAATGAACCAGACTTTATTATGTAATGAACCAGACTTTATTATGTAATGAACCAGACTTTATTATGTAATGAACCAGACTTTATTATGTAATGAACCAGACTTTATTATGTAATGAACCAGACTTTATAAAAGATCTTAAAGTAAGGGAACACTTAGGAAGCAGCGACCATAATATGGTAGAGTTCAGTATGCAGTTTGAAAGAGAGAAGGCAAAATCAGATGTAATGGTGTTACAGTTAAATAAAGGTAATTATGAGGGCATGAGAGAGGAACTGACGAAAGTAGACTGGAAGCAGAGCCTAGCAGGGAAGACAGTAGAGCAAAAATGGCAGGAGTTTGTGGATAAAATTGAGGACACTGTACAGAGGTTCATCCCCAAGAAGAGAAAGATTATCCGGGGAGGGATTAGACAGCCATGGCTAACAAAGGAAGTCAGGAAATCTATGAAAGAAAAAGAGAGATCCTATAAAGTGGCCAAGAGCACTGGGAAATCAGAAGATTGGGAAGGCTACAAAAACAAAGAGGATAACAAAGAGAGAAATCAGGAAGGTGAAGATCAAATATGAAGGTAGGCTAGCCAGTAATATTAGAAATGATAGTAAAAGTTTCTTTCAATACATAAGAAACAAACGACAGGCAAGCGTAGACATTGGGCCACTTCAAACTGATGCTGGAAGCCTAGTAATGGGAGATAAGGAAATAGCAGGAGAACTTAATGAGTACTTTGCGTCAGTCTTCACAGTGGAAGACATGAGTAATATCCCAACAATTAAAGGGAGTCAGGGGGCTGAGTTGAGTATGGTTGCCATTACAAAAGAGAAAGTGCTAGAAAAACTAAAAGTCTTAAAATTGATAAATCTCCTGGCCCCGTTGGGTTACATCCTAGAGTTCTGAGGGAGGTGGCTGAGGAAATAGCGGAGGCGTTGGTCGAGATCTTTCAAAAGTCACTGGAGTCAGGGAAAGTCCCGGATGATGGGAAGATCACTGTTGTAACCCCCTTGTTCAAGAAAGGATCAAGACAAAAGATGGAAAATTATAGGCCAATTAGCCTAACCTCGCTTGTTGGTAAAATTCTAGAATCCATCATTAAGGATGAGGTTTCTAAATCCTTGGAAGAGCAGGGTCGGTTGAGAACAAGTCAACATGGATTTAGTAAGGGGAGGTCGTGCCTGACAAACCTGTTGGAGTTCTTTGAAGAAGTGACAAGTAGGTTAGACCGGGGAAACCCAGTGGATGTGGTCTACCTAGACTTCCAAAAGGCCTTTGATAAGGTGCCACACGGGAGGCTGCTGAGCAAGGTGAGGGCCCATGGTGTTCGAGGTGAGCTACTAGTATGGATTGAAGATTGGCTGTCTGACAGAATGCAGAGAGTTGGGATAAAAGGTTCTTTTTCGGAATGGCAGCCGGTGACAAGCGGTGTCCCGCAGGGTTCAGTGTTGGGGCCACAGCTGTTCACATTATATATTAATGATCTGGATGAAGGCACTGGGGGCATTCTAGCGAAGTTTGCTGATGATACAAAGTTAGGTGGACAGGCAGGTAGTACTGAGGAAGCGGGGAGGCTGCAGAAGGAACTAGACAGTTTGGAGGAGTGGTCCAGGAAATGGCTGATGGAATTCAATGTGAGCAAATGCGAGGTCTTGCACTTTGGAAAAAAGAATAGAAGCATGGACTACTTTCTAAACGGTGAGAAAATTCGTAAAGCCAAAGTTCAGAGGGATCTGGGAGTGCTAGTTGAGGATTCTCTAAAGGTAAACATGCAGGTTGAGTCCGTGATTAAGAAAGCGAATGCAATGTTGTCAATTATCTCTAGAGGGTTGGAATATAAAAGCACTGTTGTGCTACTGAGACTTTATAAAGCTCTGGTTAGGCCCCATTTGGAGTACTGTGTCCAGTTTTTGTCCCCACACCTCAGCAAGGACATAATGGCACTGGAGCGTGTCCAGCGGAGATTCACACGGATGATCCCTGGAATGGTAGGTCTAACATATGAGGAACGGCTGAGGATCCTGGGATTGTATTCATTGGAGTTTAGAAGATTAATGGGAGATCTAATAGAATCTTACAAGATAATACATGGTTTGGAGAGGGTGGACGCTAGGAAATTGTTTCCGTTAGGTGAGGAGACTAGGACCCGTGGACACAGCCTTGGAATTAGAGGGGGGTAAATTCAGAACAGAAATGCGGAGACATTCCTTCAGCCAGAGAGTGGTGGGCCTGTGGAATTCATTGCCACAGAGTGCAGTGGAGGCTGGGACACTAAATGTCTTCAAGGCAGAAATTGATAAATTCTTGATGTCACAAGGAATTAAGGGCTATGGGGAGAATGTGGGTAAGTGGAGTTGAAATGCTCATCAGCCATGATTGAATGGCGGAGTGGACTTGATGGGCCGAATGGCCTTACTTCCGCTCCTATGTCTTATGGTCTTATGGCTTGAGAAAGGAAGCTACTGTTGAACTGCCTATCTTGCCACTGGATTTGGCGAATCCTGTGAAGGCACTGTCTGTGGTACTTCCCTAGTGCTTTGAGATGCCTTCTGTAAGTTGCCTAAGTTCCCAAAGCAAAAGGTAGCACAAAATCGCTACTTCCTGGTAAACCTTACCATAGTCAGCGATTTGAAATCCTGGTCTTCATGTATTACTTTCTGCAATTGACAGAAAGCTGAGCTGGCACATTCAAGGTCATGATTTTTGTCAGATATATCTACCTATTGTGGGAGCTAGTTGGAAGAGGACCTTAGGTTTGTGTTTGTTTAGTGAAATAGCTTCACCACAACGTTTCTCAGCCCTTTTACTACCCTTCAGTTGTGATGAGCACAAATTCTGTAGTAGGTCTACGTTATAGGGAGAGATTAGGACTTTATTCCTTGGAGCATAGGAGAATGAGGTGTGTAATATTGAGATGTATAAAATCATGAGGGGCATAGATAGGATGATTGCATATAATCGTTTTCCAAGGGATGGGGAATTGAAAAACTAGAGGCATAGGTTAAAGGTGAGAAGAGAAAGATTTGAGAAGGATCTGAAGGGCAACATCTTCAAGCAGCGAGTGGTGCATAACATGTTATAATATGCATTTCGTCAATACAAGTTTGCTGTAACGTGATTGATGACCCGGGAATGCTGTTTCTACAGCACAAACATTTAAAACGTGTATGTTGGCTATAATACCATTACAGCACCAACACTTTAAGCGCTGTTTCTGAAGCACAATTTTTTCTATAATGTGAGGTTGCATAAGAAAGTAGTTGCCAGAGAAAGTAGTTGAGGCAAATATTTGGATTGGTACATGAATGGAAAGGGTCAAGAGGGATATGGACTAAATGCAGGCAATTTGAACTAGCTGAGTGGGCACCATGGTCAGCATGGGCCAAAGGACCTGTTTCCATGCTATGACTCTAAATTTCTTTCAGATGAATATTGGGAAGACAATCCATTGTCTTCATTCCCAACCACAAACCTTTTTTTATTCATTGGTGCCATGTGGGCACCACTTATTACCCATCCCTTGTTATCCTTGAGAAGGTGGTGATGAGCTGCTTTCTTGAACATCTGCAGTACATGTGCTGTAAGAACACCCACAATGCTGTTAGGAAGGAATTCCTGGATTTTGATCTAATTCTCTAATCACAGGTTAAATCCCTGCCCATAAACCAGCCTTCAAAAATTGGCATCATGTTTGACCTCAATGCACATAAGATCACCTCCATTCCATGACTGAAACTGCATGTTACATCTCCATAAAATTAGATAACCTCAACCCTTCTGTTGTTGAAAACAATTTTTATGTCCTTGTTACCTATTGCCATGTTCTGGTCAGCCATCCACACTCAATCTTCTGTAAACATGATGCGCAAAAATGCGATCCATGTACTTAGTTGCATCAAGCCTCATTCACTTGTCTTTGTGCTGATCTGACCTACATACACTTGTATGTTTACTGAAATTAAACATCACACACGAGTTGCATTCATGAGTTTTCTATGCTAAAGGTGTTTTACAATGCTCCTGGCTAAGTATCATGATGATTTTAAAATTCTCACTTTTGTTTTTAAAATTCTTCACGTCCTGAGGGCTCTCTGTCTCTAAACTTTTGCCGACCGGCAAAACCGAGATATTGCTCTCTGATAATTCTGCACTTTGATATTCAGATTTTAATTGCTCCAAGTGCCAATACTCTAAACTCGGGCATTCACTCTATAAACATCTGTTTACTTCACTTTCTTCTTTTTAAGACCATCTTTAAGATCTACCTTTATTGACTAAACTTCATTTGTCCAAGAATTCCTTTGTATTACATGTTTCTTTTTCTCCTGTGAAGTTTCTTGAAATTTATAACTGTGTTGAAGACAGTGTACAAGTTGTTGTTTTTGAGCTCTGATTTGTATTTTCCTGAGAGCCCCAGGGGTTGTGTGTATAGCAAAACCAAAGTATAATTAGCTGCATTTTAGAATAAGATTTCTGCTGTTTTCATTTATTGAGACTCCTCCAGCATAGTAAATTGTGATAATTTGACCACTACAGGGTCTTTCAACTGAGACATCTTTAGAATAGTAATGCTTATTGACAGAAACAACTTGCATTGTAAAACACCTTTGGCATAGAAAACTCATGAATGCAACTCGTGTGTGATGTTTAATTTCAGTAAACATACAAGTGTATTTTAAATTTCTTTTGTTAATTTAGTATACAATAGTGCACTGAAAGCCAACGGCTGTTTCTTTACTTGTATTTTGCATATAAATGTTGTGAACAATAGACTTCAAATTATTAATTGACAAACTGCAGCGATGGCATAAATTTTACATAATGGGATCATGGTGCAAAGAGATAAGATTCTTGCTGTCAGTATCCTCAATTGTTGCAAATTTCACAAGAATAAAACAAAAACTCCTGTGAAATGAAATTGTTTTAAATAACAGTTATGATTGAATCTAGTCACTTATGTAAATATCCATTGGATGGCTGCTATATGACAGAGGATTTCCTACAACCCAAATTTTAATCATCCATAATGGACATGACTGTAAACTACTTGAATTTCACTGCCATGGTTTAAGATGGATAAACACTTTGGTAGTTGCTTTGGTTAACCAATATCAGAACTCTTTTTCACAGGATGGGATCAAAGCTTAAACTTGAATACAAGATGATAAGTTTGTAAAATATTATACCTGTTAATCATTTAACTTTATGACTTTACCACTGAAATTATATTGAACTGCAGCCATTTGTACTGAATGAAAAGATTAGTGAAAGACTTTGCTCAAATTAATTGAAAAATATTTAACATAATGTCCAGATTGCTTTGTGGTGGTGAAATAAAGATTTATTTGATTTTAATTTTCTTAAATTTTGCTTTTGAAATATATTACTTCATGCAAAACAAAACACTGCCAATGTTAACAGTCTACATTGAATTGCGTAGGATATTCAGTTCAGAAATAGGCCATTTGGTCCAACGAGTCCATGCCAGTGTTTCTGCTCCACTCAGCCACATCCCATCTTTCCTCATCTGAATCTGTTTTCGTAACCCACTATTATTCCCTTCTTCTTCACCGGTTTGCCAAGCTTCCTTTTAAATACATCTTTACTATGTTTAACTACACTATGTGGCAGAATGTTCCATATTCTCACCACGTGGGCGGCACGGTGGCACAATGGTTAGCACTGCTGCCTCACAGCGCCAGAGACCCAGGTTCAATTCCCGCCTTAGGCGACTGACTGTGTGGAGTTTGCACGTTCTCCCCGTGTCTGCGTGCGTTTCCTCCGGGTGCTCTGGTTTCCTCCCACAGTCCAAAAATGTGCAGGTCAGGTGAATTGGCCACGCTAAATTGCCCATAGTGTTAGGTAAGGGATAAATGTAGGGGTATGGGTGGGTTGCGCTTCGGCGGGTCGGTGTGGACTTGTTGGGCCGAAGGGCCTGTTTCCACACTGTAATGTAATCTAATCTATACCCTTTGAGATTTTAAAAAAAATTCCTATTGGATTTCTTGGTGACTATCTCATTGTGAGGCTTCTGGTTGTGCTGTTCACCAAAAAAAAACATTCTCTGCATTCACTGTAAAGTCTATGAAAGATTTTGGAAAGGACCTTTTTTAGTTCATCCCTTAACTTTTTTCCATAGAAGAAAGACAAGCGTTTTATTCTTTTCCTGACATTTATACCTAGACATTCCTGGTATCCTCCTTGTAAATCATTTTTGCATCTTGTTCACTACCTCTGTATATTTTGTATAGTATAGCTGGCTGAACTGCATGACATTCTGGTTAAGTGTAACGTCATTAAAGGTTTTCACAGATTTAGCATAACCTGCCTTCTTGTCATTGCTCTTCTTGGGGTAAGAAAAAGCTTAGCACTTGATTCTTTTCATGTAGTTGCTAACCTATGGTCAAGTTTTAATGATTTGTATTGGCCTGAGATCCCCATGTTCCTCCATCTCACCCAGGCCTGTATTTTCCATTCCTACTATTACTACCTCCTGATTCTGTCCTGAACTTTATTTCCAATAATTTGTGCATTAGGCAACTATACTAATGTCCTTCTGTAATTCATTGCAGACCATCTCTGTATTGACTGCTGTTTCTGTTCTTTTCTCCCACCCCCCAACTTGTTTTTAGAAATTGGAATCCAAAATCAAAATTCAAAATCATCAACATGAATACTGTGAACAGTAGTGGTTCAGGCACCGATCACTTATAGAATATCCTTTCCCGTCTTCCACCATTGTGAATAACCTCCCTTTACTTCCACACTCTGCTTTCTATCCTGAAGTCAGCTAACTAACATTTCTACCGTTTGGCCCTTGACACCACCTTGATTGACCATGTTAATTAGTCTATTATGGGACACATTATTAAACACCTTTTGAAAATTCAAATAAATCCATCACATTTCCGTTGCTTAGAGTCTAGTAGTTAAAAAAATTCAAGCAAAAGTTTTCCTTTTGAGCACTCATTTAGAAGTTATTCCATTGTCTTCTTTAGAGACTCCATTATTTTTCCTTCCACAGTTGTTAATCCGACTGGTCTATAATTCACTGGATGCTTTCTTCCACTATTATTTCATGAAATGTATCGATGCTGTATCAAGACCAGCATCGATTGCTCTTGAACTGAATGGCTTCCTAAGTTATTTCAGAGGGTTTTTCAGAATCAGTCACATTGTGGACTAAATTAGATGTGAATTACTGATTTCCTTCACTAAAGGATGTTAATGAACCAGATAGGGTTAATTATTACGACAATTGATGATAATTTCAAGGTGACCATTACTGACCCTAGATTTATAGTTGAATTTAATTTCTGTTGTGAGATTGGAACTCATTCAACCCTTGATGTTACCACTAAACTGCCATCTTCCCTGAGTTCTGATGCATGGATGTCGACCTTAAATATTACCTCTCTTTCTCTACAGATACTACTAGAATCTTTCTGCATTTTCTGTTTTTATATTCTCATGCATCCTCCTGTGAATGACATGGCAGTATTATTTCAAGAGTAGATTTCTAAGCATTTTAAAGTAATTCTTTGTTACTTAAGTGATTGTTTTTGATTTATCTGCAGATTAGTACAAGTTTCTTTTTAGCAAATAACTTTTAAATGGTAAAAACATATTATGTTTTTATTAAGTCTTGGGTACAAATTGTGCTTAATAAACGAACTAAACTTTGCATTTATATTATGGCAGCCTGAAATTTCTTGGATCAATGCAGCCATACTATTCAGAGTTTCCCACCTACATATTTAAACGCAATTGTTGCAGTACTAAATTTATGTTTATAGTAAATTCTGGCACATGTAAAATGGAGACAGACTTAAATGAAATGTTTATAACCAGGTACAAGTCAAATTTGTGAAAGAATTGCTCATGTTGAATCTTTCATAGTGTTTAGAAACCAACCATTGTTCCTCCTTATTTTCATGATGAAATGGAAGGCTAAGGAACTCGAGATCAAACTATAAGATGTTTTTTGGTTAGTCTACAGCTTAAGAGTAATGTCCAATGTGGACAATTAAAGGCTATCTAAAGAAGAGTCATGAGCTGATCCCAAGTGTTGTGGATTTGAGATAAGGAAGAGTTGAAGGTGCTTGGTTTTCACCTTTTAATAAAGAGCCCACTGATTCCTGAAGAAGGGCTTATGGCCGAAACGTCAATTCTCCTTCTCCTTTGATGCTGCCTGACCTGCTGCGCTTTTCCAGCAACGCATTTTTAACCACTGATCTCAAAGGTATACGATACACTTGAGAAAATTGATAAATCAAAAAGCTATTTTTCATTACAACAGTAGAAGTAGAAACTGGATCAAACAAGGGTAAAGTAGTTAAGACTGATGTTAGGAAGTTCTTCACAGTAAAAGTACCTGCAATGGAAATGGTTGTGCATTGCAGATAGAGTTCACTACATTGAACGCATGCTTAATTTTCCATTGACAAATATTTCATGCTAAGTTAGTAATTTCTTACTACTGGAGTTATTCAGCAATGAAATCACAGTTACGTGATCTCAGCTAGTGTGGTTAATAGAAAACCTGTCACTTGCTAGATAAGATATGAATTTTCTTTCCTGCTGGATGGGGAAAATGTATGCTGTTTTTTTAAAAATATTATTGTATCTTTTTTACTCTTTTAAGATAGAGAGTATTGCTGGCAACACCAGTGTTTATTGTTCATCTATAATTGCTTTCAGCAACATAGTGGTGAGCTGCCCTTTTGAACAACTGCAATCCATATGTTTTAGGTGCACGCTTAGTGTTGTGGTAAGAGAATTTGTTTTTTTTTCTGGCCCAGTGACCGTGAAGGGATGATCGAGTTCTAAGTCAGGATGATGCATGACTTGGAGTGAGGAGGGAGTGGCAGAGAAAGAGAGGAATGGTGGGTGGGTGGGTGAGGGGGGAGTTTGGTGATTGTCCCAGGTGTCCATTATCCAGACCTTCTAGGTTGTAAAAGCCACAAGTTTGGAAGATGCTCTTGAATGAGGCTTTTAAACTTGTTGCAATGTATCTAAAAGCTGATGGAGGGAGTGAATGTTTTAAAGTGGAATATGGGGTTCTGAGCAAGCAGACTTCTTTGTCCCAAATGTTGTCAAGCTTCTAGATTGTTGGAGCTGTATCTGTCCAGTCCAGTCTAGTCTCGTGGAACATATTCCATCATGTTCTTGATTTGTGCCTGGTGGACAGGCTATAAAAGTTGAGAGGTTGCCACAGAATTCTCAGTATCTGATCTGCTATCATAGCCACACTATCTTTGGCAATCAAATTGATATGTTGGTCAATGGTAATTATAGGGTATTGATGGGATTCAGCCATGATGACGGCATTCAAAGTCAAGGAAGCATGGTTAGATCTCTTCAGACCCAAACCTGAATATTGTTCAAGTATTGAAAATATGTTGCTGGAAAAGCGCAGCAGGTCAGGCAGCATCCAAGGAACAGGAGAATCGACGTTTCGGGCATAAGCCCTTCAGGAATGAGGAAAGTGTGTTCAGCAGGCTAAGATAAAAGGTAGGGATGAGGGACTTGGGGGAGGGGCTTTGGAAATGCGATAGGTGGAGGGAGGTCAAGATGAGGGTGATAGGCCGGAGTGGGGTGGGGGCGGAGAGGTCAGGAAGAAGATTGCAGGTTAGGAAGGCGGTGCTGAGTTCGAGGAATTTGACTGAGACAAGGTGGGGGGAGGGGAAATGAGGAAACTGGAGAAATCTGAGTTCATCCCTTGTAGTTGGAGGGTTCCCAGGCAGAAGATGAGGCGCTCTTCCTCCAACCGTCGTGTTGCCATGGTCTGGCGATGGAGGAGTCCAAGGACCTGCATGTCCTTGGTGGAGTGGGAGGGGGAGTTAAAGTGTTGGGCCACGGGGTGGTTGGATTGGTTGGTCCGGGTGTCCCAGAGGAGTTCTCTGAAACGTTCCGCAAGTAGGCGGCCTGTCTTCCCAATATAGAGGAGGCCACATCGGGTGCAGCGGATGCAATAGATGATGTGTGTGGAGGTGCAGGTGAATTTGTGGCGGATATGGAAGTGTCCCTTGGGGCCTTGGAGGGAAGTAAGGGGGGGAGGTGTGGGCGCAAGTTTTGCATTTCTTGTGGTTGCAGGGGAAGGTGCCGGGAATGGAGGTTGGGTTGGTGGGGGGTGTGGACCTGGCGAGGGAGTCATGGAGGGAGTGGTCTTTTCGGAACGCTGATAGGGGAGGGGGGGGAAATATATCCCTGGTGGTGGGGTCCGTTTGGAGGTGGCGGAAATGACGGCGGATGATACGTTGTACATGGAGGTTGGTGAGGACCAGTGGGGTTCTGTCCTGGTGGTGGTTGGAGGGGCGGGGCTCAAGGGCGGAGGAGCGGGAAGTGGAAGAGATGCGGTGGAGGGCATTGTCGACTACGTCTGGTGGGAAATTGCGGTCCTTGAAGAAGGAGGCCATCTGGGTTGTACGGTTTTGGAACTAGTCCTCCTGGGAGCAGATGCGGCGGAGCCGAAGGAATTGGGAATATGGGATGGCGTTTTTACAGGGGGCAGGGTGGGAGGAGGCGTAGTCTAGGTAGCTGTGGGAGTCGGTCGGTTTATTGTTCAAGTAATACTGTGTTTGGATGTAGACCACTTCAGTGTCTTCAGAGTTAAGTACTGTTTAACCAACAATGAACATACCCACGTCTGACTGTATGTTGGATTGATTGATTTTTTTTATCGTCACGTGTACTGAAGTACAGTGAAAAGCTTTGTTTATGAGCAGTATAGGCAGATCATTGTATGCAAAGATGTACAGAACAAAAGATTTAGAGGGGTACAGGTAACATTGCACAGGGTGTACAACAGAGGTCTGTGTTAGCCAAATCAGCATTATTTTAAGCGAGATCGCCCATTCAGTAGTCTAATAACTACCACAAGAAAGCTGTCCCTGAACCTGCTGGTGCGTGTGTTCAGGCTTCTGTATCTTCTGCCTGATGGAAGAGATTGAAGGAGATCAGTATGAGGTGCAAAGGGTCTTTGATGTTGGCAGCCTTTCCGCAGCAGCGTGTCATCTAAATGGAGTCTGTGGGTGGAAGGTTGGCTTCTGTGATGGCCAAGGCTGTGCACACCACCCTCTGTAGTTTTGTATGATCCTGGGCAGAGCAGTTATATAGGAGAAAGTGAGGGCTGCAGATGCTGGAGATCAGAGCTGAAAATGTGTTGCTGGAAAAGCGCAGCATGTCAGGCAGCATCCAAGGAACAGGAGAATCGACGTTTCGGGCATAAGTCTCCCGAAACGTCGATTCTCCTGTTCCTTGGATGGTGCCTGACCTGCTGCGCTTTTCCAGCAACACATTTTCAGAGCAGTTATGCACCCAGACAGCATCTGTAGAGGTTGGTTAAGGATCCTTCTGGACATGCTGAGTTTCCTGAGCTGCCTGAGGAAGAAGAGGCATTGTTATGCACCCTTGACTGTCTCATCTACGTGGGAAGTTCAGGATGGGTTGACTGTTATTGTTACTCTGAGGAACTTGACCCTCTCCACCCTCTCAACCTCAGTTCCCTTGACGGAGACGTGTTCTCCTTCTTTCTTATGAAAGTCAAAGATTACTTCTTCAGTTTTGTCGATGTTGACCGGCCTCTATCTCCCTTCTGTACTTGACTCATCGTTGTTAGATATCCGTCCCACTATGGTGGTGTCATCAGTGAACTTGTTTATGGCATTCATTTGGAATTTTGCAACACACTCATGGGTGTACAGGGAGTACAGTAGGGGGCTGAGGATGCATCCTTGGGAGGCTCCAATATTGAGTGTTATTGTGAAGGAGGTGCAGTCACCCATCTTCACTGATTGCAATCTGTGGAGGGAGGGTCATTGAGCAGCTGAAGACAGTTGGGCCTTGTGTATTATTTTCAAGAATTTCCATAGTGATGTCCAAGGCCAGATGTGATTTTCTTCAACAATCACAGCTAGGTTCCTTTTTTGATATGGATAGCTATAATTAGCTTGAGAAATTTCCACTGATACCCTTTGCTTTCAATTTTGCCAAGGCTGCTTCCTGTCACACTTGGTCAAATGTTGCCATTGTGCCAGTGAAATCTTTCACTCCTCATCTCTGGAACTCCACCATCTTGTCTGTGTTTGGAGCAAGGCTATAATAAAGATGGAGCTGAGTGACCCTAGCTGAACCCAGACTGGGTATCAGTGAAAACTCATTGCTGTGTAAGTGGTGCTTGATAGTACTGGCAATGGCAACTTCAATCACAGGATTGACAGTAAACTGTTAGGGCAGAAATTGTCTGAGTAATATGTCCTACTCTTTACAGATATGATACATATGGCTGACTTTCCATATTGTCAGATGGATGCCAGTATTCTAGTTGTACTGAAACAGCTAAACCAGGGACATGGCTTGTTCTGGAGTACAGATTTTCACTGCTCCAGTTGATAATATGATTCGGTTGATGTTGTCAGAGTCCATAAATTTTGCAGTATCTTGACTCTTAAACTGCCGTTTCATGTCATATGGAGTGACTTGTGATTTGAATTGATTGGAGACTTACAGCTACGCTAAGGATCTCAGGAGGAGCCTGAGATGAATTATCTGATTGAAGATGGCTGCAAGTGCTTCAGCCTTTTCTTTTTTACTGATGTGCCGACCCCATCCTTGAGGATGGGAATGTCTGTTGATTTGCGTCCGCTGATTTATTTGTTTGATTGTCCATCAATATTCATGAGTAGATGTGACAGTGTTACAGAATTTTTGTCTAATCTGTTGGTCATGCAGTTGCTTGGCTGAAATACATGCTGCTTGCACTGTTTAGCACCTGTTCAGTCCCATGTTGTCACCTCATCTTTGGATATTCCTGACATGTTCTACAGCATTTTTGAATGAGGATTTATTTCATGACTTGATAGTAATATGAGAGATATGAAATGAGAGTGAGAAATATGTTGCACTTTTCTGAAAGGATGAGCAAGGTAATGGGGTAAAGCTGGTGGGGATAGCTGAATTGCTCTAACACAGGGTTATCGTAAAGCATTGTCAGTGATTCACTGGATGTTTCTGCAGCCGTTCCTTCAATGTCGCTGGGCCCAAGACCTCCCTAATAACATATAGCAAATGGACTACAATTCAAGAAGGCAGCTTGCCACTATTTATTCAAGGGGAACTCTGTGCAATAAATTCTTTTCCAGCCAGTGATATCCTCAATAAAGAAACTGAACAAAAAAAAAGGAGATCAATCATCCCATTGAGTTTGCTGTGCCATTCAGTGAGATTGTAGCTGATCTAAAAATCCTACATAATTAAGTGTATCCTTGAATACACTTAATTATGTAGTCTCTGCAGCTCTCTGATTCAAAGAATTCCCCATTCATTAACCTCGAAGACTAGATATTCCTCTTCACTTCTGTCTTACATTTCTATTATAAGAGACTATCTCTCTTTCCTAGCCTCTCCCACATTGGGAAGCAACTTCTCTGCATCCACTGTATCAAGCCACCAAAGCACATCTTCTCATAAGAAAATCTTTCCAAGCCCAGGATCAATATAGTGCACCTTCCCTGGATTGCCTCTGTTGCCGTTATATCTTTCCTTAGATAAAGGGACCAAAACTGTTCACTGTATTTTAGGTATGACCTAACTATATATATCCCTTATATAGTTTCAGCAGGACTTCATTATTTTGGACTCCATTCCCTTTGAATCAAAGGCCAAATCCCCTTTTTTTTTAGAAATTGAATCAGTCTGAACTTTGGAGCACAGACAGCCTCACACAGGGCACCTCACACCTTCAGTACATTCTCTTGGCCAACATGGCACCTATTGTTAAAGTTCACTTGAGAATGTAACTTTTAAAAAAAGTTCTGGGATTTACATATGAAAGAACTGAAATCAACATGGTCATTCTAAAAGATGAGAGACTTAACAAACAATCCAGGTCTTTTTCAATATATAATTTCAGTTACTAAACTAAACTTTTTGCTGTAAATTCTGTGTCTTACAATCTTGTATTTCACGACCACCTGATAAAGGAGCAGTGCTCCAAAAGCTAGTGCTTCCAAATAAACCTGTTGGACTATAGCCTGGTGTTGCGTGATTTTTAATGAGATAATTAAAGGTTTTATCAATGTACAAGAGGTGACATCACAGTTTATGCAGTGCACTTTAGGTAGGAGGTCCCGCTTCGAATCTCTGTGTTTTAAGCAGAGGTCAAGTGTATTTTTGACAACAGAAAAGAACCTTGAATGAAATAATTCCTGTGTGTGTGTGTGTCTGTGTCTGTGTCTGTGTCTGAGAGAGAGAGTGTGTGTCTGTGTCCGTGGCTGTGTGTGAGAGAGAGGGTGTATATATTTGAAAGAGGAGTCAAGTCTGCTATGGAGTGAATGTACTCCATCAGACCTAGACTGCATCTAGCATGAAGATCTCCAATAGGTGTCATATCCCATAATATTGTGAGGCAATGTTCATGACAGCAGGAAGGATTCCTGCCTCATTAGCTTGGACCAAAAGAATATCACTCTCCAAAATGAGATTTGTGCAGTGAATCTGTGCCTGAATCCAACTGCTGTAGCTGCGTGCATTTTCGAACAGTAGGTGGAAATTGTAAAGTTTTCCGACCTGGAATCAGGCAGGGTTATTCTCTTTGTCCTGTTTTAAGAACAAAGAACATGACAGCACTGGAACAGGCCATTTGGCCCATCAAGACTGTTCCGAAACATGATGCCTTTCCAAATTTAAAAATTTGCTGCCTATTGTTGTCTGTATCCCTCTATTCCTACCTATTCGTATATCTGTCAAGATGCCTTTTAAATGCTTACTATTATATCCACCTCTGCCACCTTCTCTGGCAGTGCATTCCAGGCACTCACCATCCACTGTTAAAACAAACTGCCCCCTCAGCTCCTTTAAACTCCACCGCCCCTTTTTTTTAATCTTAAATCTATGTCCTTTGGTAATTGACATTTCTAGCATGGGAAAAAGGGTCTGACTACCCATTCTATTTATTCTTCTTCTAATTTTGTAAATTTTTATCAGGTTGCTCCTCATCCTTTGTTCAAGTGAAAACAAACCAAGTTTGTCCTCCCATTCTCTTGTCCTCATTGTTAATACCCTCCAAACCAGGCAATATCCTGGTAAATCATTTCTGTACCTTTTTCCAAAGCCTCCAAATCCTTCTGGTAATGTAGCGATCAGAACTGTACAGAGTATTCCAAATGTAGCCTGACTAAAGTTCTATACTAGTGCAGTTTGACTTGCCAATTTGTATACTCTGTGCCCTGACTGATGAAGGCAAACATGCCATATGCTGTCTTGACCACTTTTTCCACTTATGTTGCCACTTTCAGGGATCTGTGGACCTGTATACTTAGACCCCTCTGTTTGTTGATGCTATTAAGGGTTCTGTAATTTACTATATACTTCCCTCCTGCATTAGATCTTCCAAAATGCATCCCTTACAGCACGGTGGCTCAGCGGTCACCACTGCTGCCTCGCAGCACCAGGGACCAAGGTTTGATTCAGCCTTGGGCAACCGTCTGTGTGGAGTTTGCACATTCTCCCCATTTCTGCGTGGGTTTCCTCCAGGTGCTCCGGTTTCCTCCCACAGTCCAAGGATGTGCAGGTCAGGTGAATTGGCCATGCTAAATTGCCCATAGTGTTAGATGCATTAATCAGAGGGTAATGGGTCTGGGTGGGTGTTTTAAAAAATTCAGGTCAGGTTCGTAGGAGAGTAGTCTGACACAGAACAAACGACCAAGAGGCGAGTCTGCTAGAATATGGGCATTTTATTCCCCGCATCGTCGCCACAACCAGGTCCAAACAACGGGTCTGGCTTATACTCACTCTACATGTTACCAAAACTGGGAGCCGTCAGTTCTCGTAGAGCGGTTGCCAACAACCCACGCTCGGCGGTTAAACGTAACCCCGGAGCAGACTCACCGAACTGGAGACTTTTCCAGCTGATATACTCTTTTCCAGATATAAACATTCATGTGAACAGCAGAGCAAGGCTAAAAAACACATTCCATTCTGGTTACATACAGATAAGAAGATTCACACGGGGAGGTGTGTAATAAGATTCACACGGGACTAAGCAACACCTCCATTCCGGTTAGATTCACACATGTATTGGGACATAATTTTTAACCGTTTCACCACATTCCACTGCTTGGAATTTTACACCACATTCCACTGCTTGGCCCAATACATGTGTTACATTATGATTCACACATGTATTGGGACATAATTTTACACCACATTCCACTGCTTGGCCCAATACATGTGTTACATTATGCTTAATTCAGTTCAATTCGTTTCAGTTAATTTCAGTTCAGTCAATTCAGTGTAATTCAATTCAGCTCAGTTCAGGTCTGTTCAGTTCAATTCAATTGTGTTCAATTCAGTTCCGTCCATTTCAATTCAATTTAGCTCAGTTCCATTTTGTTCCGTTCAATTTGATTCACTTCAGTTCCACTCAGTTCAGTTCAGTTCAATCCCATTCAATTCTGTTAACTCCGCTTCAGCTTTTTGGACATGCCCACATCCTCCGCTGTACCCCAGGCAAGGGGTTCTTCGGCAGGACTGGGATCCTTTCTCAAACAAACTGCCACGTACATGCCCACATCCATGCCATCCCGGGACGGTCGGGACCTCCACAGTTTGTTCTTCTGGTTTCTTAGTCTTTTTCCAAAACATTGTTCTGTATCAAAATCTCTCCTCAATTGCGATTGACCCTGCTCGACTACGCCAAATGTTTTAAAAAATTCTCAAGGTCAGGTTCGTAGGAGAGTAGTCTGACACAGAACAAACGACTAAGAGGCGAGTCTGCTAGAATATGGGCATTTTATTCCCCGCATCGTCGCCACAACCAGGTCCAAACAACGGGTCTGGCTTATACTCACTCTACATGTTACCAAAACTGGGAGCCGTCAGTTCTCGTAGAGCGGTTGCCAACAACCCACGCTCGGCGGTTAAACGTAACCCCGGAGCAGACTCACCGAACTGGAGACTTTTCCAGCTGATATACTCTTTTCCAGATATAAACATTCATGTGAACAGCAGAGCAAGGCTAAAAAACACATTCCATTCTGGTTACATACAGATAAGAAGATTCACACGGGACTAAGCAACACCTCCATTCCGGTTAGATTCACACATGTATTGGGACATAATTTTTAACCGTTTCACCACATTCCACTGCTTGGAATTTTACACCACAGTGGGTTACTCTTCAGAGGGTCAGTGTGGACTTGGGCTGAAGGACCTGTTTCCACACTGTAGGGAATCTAATCTAATCTTAACTCAATCTGCTATTACTCCATTCAAAACTCTTGTCGATGTATATCCTGCTGTATTCTGTGGCAATCCTCCCTGTCCACAGCTCCTCCAAACTTTGTGTCATCTCCAAACTTACTAATCAAGCCAATTTAATTTTCCTCCAAATTAATTATATCTATTACAAGCAACAAGGATCCCAGCACTGATCCTTGTGGATCATCTCTGGTCACAGATCTCCAATCTGCAAAGCACCCTTTCACCTACTCTATGACTCTTGTATCCATCTTACCAGATCACCACAGATCCCTTTTGAGATTTCACCTTTTGTATCAGCCTTCCATTAAGGAACTTGTCAAAGGCCTTGCTAAAGTCCATATTGACAACATCTACTACACTGACATCATCAATCATCTTTGTCACGTCCTTAAAAAGCTCTTAGCAAATTTGAGAGTCATGACCTTTCCTGCACAAGGCCATGCTATCTACCCCTAGTAAGTCTGTATTTTTCAATGTGAATAAATCCTATCCCTAAGAATCATCATTTATATAAATGATTTGGATGTGAAAATAGGATGTATAGTTAGTAAGTTTGCAGATGACACCAAAATTGGAGGTGTAGTGGACAGCAAAGGTTACCTCAGTACAACAGGATCTTGATCAACATGCAATATTCCAAAAGTGGCTGAACCAATGTCCTGTACAGCTGCAACATGACCTCCCCACTCCTGTACTCGATACTCTGACCAATAAAGGAAAGCATACCAAATGCTGCCTTCACTATCCTATCTACCTGTGGCTTCACTTTTAATGAACCTGCACTCCAAGGTCTCTTTGTTCAGCAACACTCCCCAGGACCTTACCATTAAGTGTATAAGTCCTGCTAAGATTCGCTTTTCCAAAATGCAGCACCTCACATTTATCTGAATTAAACTCCCATCTGCCACTTCTCAGCCCATTGGCCCATCTGATCAAGATCCCGTTGTAGTCTGAGGTGGCCTTCTTTGCTGTCCACTACACTTCAGTTGTGGTGTCTATCTGCAAACTTGCTAGCTATGCCTCTTATGTTCACATCCAAATCATTCATATAAATGACAAAAACTAGTAGACCCAGCACTGATCCATGTGGCACTCCACTGGTCACAGGCCTCCAGTCTGAAAAATAGGCCTCCAGTCTGAAAAACAACCCTCCACCACCACCTTCTACCTTTTGAGCCAGTTGAGGGGTGACATAATAGAGGTTTATAAAATCATGAGGGGCATAGATGGGATGGATAGACAAAGTCTTTTTCCCTGCGGTGGGTAAGTCCAGAATTAGAGGGCATAGGTTTAGTGTGAGAGGGGAAAAATGTAAGAGACCACATTTTCATGCAGAAAGTGGTACGTGTATGGAATGAGCTGCCAGAGGAAGTATGGAGGTTCGTACAATTGCAACATTTAAAAGGCATTTGGATGGATCTATGAATAGGAAGCATTTGGAGCGATATGGACCGGGTGCTGACAGGCGGAACTAGACTGGGATATCTGGTCGGCATGGACTGTTTCCGTGCTGTACATCTCTATGACTCTAAATGGGGAGGTAATTAGTAGTATTATCGCTAGACTATTAATCCAGAGACCCAGGTCATGTTCTGGGGACCCGGGTTCGAATCCCATCACATGAGATGGTGGAATTTGAATTCAACAAAAATCTGGAATTAAGAGTCTAATGATGATGCCTATGAACCCATTGTTGATTGTTGGAAAAATCCACCTGGTTCACTAATGTCCTTCAGGGAAAGAAACTGCAATTCTTACCTGGTCTGGCCGACATGTGAGTTGAGACCCACAGCAATGTAGTTGAGTCGTAACTGCCCTCTGGGCAATTAGGGATGGACAATAAAAGCTGGCCTATCCAGCAATGGCCTCACCCCATGAGCGAATAAAAATAAAAATGGCCCAGTGGCCTGAGGAGTGGTAGATAGAGTTTAATTTAGATAAATGCAAAGCGCTGCATTTTGGAAAAGCAGGACTTAATGGTAAGGTCCTGGGAAGTGTTGCTGAACAAAGAGACCTTGGAGTGCAGGTTCATAGTTCCTTGAAAGTAGTCGCAGGTAGATAGGATAGTGAAGAAAGTGTTTGGTATGGTTTCCTTTATTGTTCAGAGTATTAAGTACACGAGTTGGGAGGTCATGTTGCGGCTGTATAGGACATTGGTTAGGCTACTTTTGGAATATTGCGTGCATTTCTGTTCTCCTTCCTATTGGAAAGATGTTGTGAAACTGGAAAGGGTTCAGAAAAGATTTACAAGGATGTTGCCAGGGTTAGAGGATTTGAACTATAAAGAGAGGCTGAGTATGTCGGGGCTGTTTTCCTGGAACATCGGAGGCTGAGGGGTGACCTTATAGAGGTTTATAAAATTATGAGGGGCATGGATAGGATAAATAGACACAAGGTCTTTTTCCCTGGGTTTGTGGAGTCTAGAACGAGAGAGCATAGATTTAGGGTGAGAGGAGAGAGATATAAAAGAGACCTAAGGGGCAAATTTTTCTCAGAGAGGGTGGTAAGTTTATGGAATGCCCTGCCAGAAGAAATGGTGGAGGCTGGTATAATTACAGCATTTAAAAGACATCTGGATGGGTATATGAAAAGGAAAGGTTTAGAGGGATGTGGGCCAAGTGCTGGCAAATGGGACGAGATTAGGTTAGGATACATGGTTGGCAGACAAGTTGGACTGAAGGGTCATTTTCCATGCTGTACATGTCTGTGACTCTAAGCATCTTCGCCAATACTTTTCCCTACCACTGATATCTGGCTCACCACCATGTAATTTCCTGATTATTCCTGTTGCCCTTCTTAAACAAAGGAACAATTTTGACTATTCTCCAGTTCTTTGGGTTGTCTCCTATGCCTGAAGAAGTTACAAAAATTTCACACAAGATCACTACAATTTCTTCACCCACCTCCCTTAGCATTCTGGAATAGATCCTATCAGGTCCTGGCGGGTTTATCTACCTGAATACTTTTCAAAACACCCAATGCCACCTTTTCTATGTTGACATTCCCTAGAATATCAACATACCCCTCCTGAGACTCAACATCTACCATGTCCTTTTCCTTTGAACACTGATGCAAAGTATTTGTTAAGGACCTCACTCACTTCCTCCAGCTCCACGCATAAATCCCCATCATTGTCCTTGAGTTGACCTACCCTTTGCCTAGCTACCCTCCTGCTCCTTATAAATGTGATGTGGAGGTGCCGACTTTGGACTGGGGTCAGAAGTCTCACAACACCGGGTTATAGTCCAACAGATTTATTTGAATCTGAGCGCTACTGCTTCATCAGATGAAGTGAAGAGAAGTACATAGGCACAGAATCATTACTCAGAGAGATCAAAAGATCATACAAATGGTGTGAGTGGAGTGTCGACAGGCTGAATAACAAGTCTCTGCAGGTGATCACAAATTTCAGACGGTGTAAGTAAAGTATCAACAGCTGAATAGCATGTGAAGGGATGACCTATGATCCGTTTAACTAAGGCAGAAAGATAATTACAAACAATTAAAAATAAGATGGTGCTGGAGGTATGCTGATCATGTTATTCCAGCCATTTGGTGTAAAAGTCACATGCCGAGAGTCTAACCAAAGTAACAAGTAATCCAAAACTCCTCAAACTAATTAAGATAGAGAGATCATAACAGGGCAGGATGTCAAAACAGGGTAGTAAGGAAGATTTCACAAATATAGAACAGTGTGGCAGGGTTACATGTAGCACAACATGAACCCAAGGTCACTGACTTGGCTGCTGCTGCTTTCCTTTGAAAGGGCTTCCCTCAACAGTATACCTTTTTTGACAGGGCAGTGGCCACAGGAGACACCTGTCCTGCCACACTCATGCTTACTCCTCTTCCTGGTGGTCACCCAACACTTTTCTATCTGTGTAGCCCTTACAGGTGCTGTGATCTTGAATGTGCTATCCACAACATTTTCAGCCTCAGGAACTGATTACACAACCTAATCCACTAGTCACCAAATGCAGGTCCCTCACTCCTTTCTATTCCAAGCAGACCATAAAAATGTAGAATATTTTATCTCTCTCCAGACGCTACTTATTCAGTCTGCAAACTGGTTCCTGAACAGCCAAGCCTATGTCCATGATTCTTTTCTCAGTTTTGGTGACTGAACCAACCTCTCACAGAATCCTCGAGGAGAAAGTGAGGTCTGCAGATGCTGGAGATCAAAGTTGAAACTTTATTGCTGGAACAGCACAGCAGGTCAGGCAGCATCCAGGGAACAGGAGATTCGACGTTTCGGGCACAGGCCCTTCTTCAGGAAACAAAGAAGAAGGGCCTGTGCCCAAAACGTCGAATCTCCTGTTCCCTGGATGCTGCCTGACCTGCTGTGCTGTTCCAGCAATAAAGTTTCAACTCTCACAGAATCCTCCTTGGTCATTTCTCACCAGTGCCTCTGTTTGGATGCTCTTTTTCCTGATGAGCAGCAGGTCCTCTGCAATCCCCTTCTCTTTTTCATGGTGACTTCTTCCTTAGTCAGTTCTTACGAGCACCCTCTGTCTTGTTCATGTGCTGACTGGAGCCACTTACTGAGTCCATTGGGAAAGATGTGGGCATTAAGTAGGTGACGATCACCGGTAGTGCATCATTCAGGACAAAGTCTCCTTGTATGTGAATAAAGTTGCCACTTTACAGACTGATGAGCTTGGAGAAGTGGTAGTCTAGTGCTTTTACTACTGGACCCAGATAACATTCTGGGGACCTAAGTTCAATCTCACCATGGTTCACTTACGTCTCTTAGAGAAGGTAACTGCAAATTTTACCTGGTTTAGCCTACATGTGACTCCAGACCAACAGCAATGTGGTTGACTTTTAGAACAATTACCCTTTGGACAATTAGGGATTGTCAATAAATGCAGACCTAGTCAACAATGCCCAGAACCCCCAACGAAATTTTTTAAAACGGG
Source organism: Chiloscyllium plagiosum (assembly GCF_037043375.1). Classification (NCBI taxonomy): domain Eukaryota; kingdom Metazoa; phylum Chordata; class Chondrichthyes; order Orectolobiformes; family Hemiscylliidae; genus Chiloscyllium; species Chiloscyllium plagiosum. The sequence goes on along the minus strand of NW_028270149.1, from coordinate 31,002,529 downwards.
AAAATGGATATATAGTCTTTGATCAGAAGATTTCCATATAGAATTCTGTTGGCTATATATGCTTGTTTGATCTCCAAAACATTGATTTATTAAAGAAAAACATGGACGTTCATTAACATAATTTATTCTGTCACTGTAATCCAGTGATCCTAATTATTAACAGTGGAATCATGAAAGGCAGTCCTTAAAACAATCCTATATTTCCACTAAATTAAATGGTACTAGACCTGAGGTATTGCCAATGTGAAAAATGGCAAGTTGGGTGGTTTATCAATTTAGATGGTAGTAAATCATATTGTTCCTTATTAATAGCTTACTGAAAGCAACAATATTAAATAATATTTATATTTCTTTTAGGACATTTCAATGTAATTTGAAATGACTGATGTGAAGAGTTTCTTTTAATTGAGCATGGCACGAAATATCTATTGCTTTAAAAATTAGTGTGGTTAAATACTCAGTGAATGTTTGTTTTATACTGCAAAGAGATACAAGGAGTTTGAGCCTCAGTGAGCTACTTATTGTTTAAGTATTAAACCATTAAAAGTGATTTTGAAACCAGACCTAGATATTAGTTTCTTTTAACTAAAAGGAATTTGCATCCAAATACAGAAGGGATTTTCAGTTCTTGCCTGAAGTCTTCATTTACTCCGTAGTGCGTAGTTATGCCTGAGCTGCTTGGGGATCATCTGGAATGAAAGCTCCCAATAGTTGCTGCTGAATAGACCTATAAAATGCACATATCTTTTGATGTGGTATGCAATGGCAGAACCCTCATCATCTTTAGGAACATTTATTGATTTTGCAGTGTTTCAGCTCAAGTATTAGCAGCATTAGCAACTTTTGAAAACAGGTCCTTTTGGTGTGTGTATATTTGCAATGTTTGAAAACAGCTGTACTGCATAAAGAAGGAGGACGCTATTTCTGTTGAGTAGTTTTTTATGCACTTTAGCATGAAAGTTGTAACAAAATAAAACTAAGTAATTTTTATTCCCTTTTTCATTTATTTCCCATTTTAAGTAGTAATCATATTTTTGTTTTGTAAGCATCTTTTAGACTACTTCACTACAACCAGGATAGTGAAAAAGCTTTGGGCCTTTATTGCCCAAGGAAGCATCTTCTTTCAATTCTTATTAACACTGTTTGTGGACAGAAGTAGAGCTTGAAAACCAAGATGATGGATTAAAGCTGCTGCTCTCACTCTAACAGTGTATTGATATATAAATTTATATATCACATCATTTATATATCCACCTGTGGTATTCTGTTCCTACTGCACACTACCGCAACATACATGCTTGCCTACACACAAACGCACCTACACAATAGAGGAGGTGCTGTCTGATTCACTGTGGCAATGGAGGAGGTCAGGGCCCATTTCAATTCCCCTTCCCACTCCCTCTCCAACATGTCTATCCTTGGCCTCCTCCATTGCCACGGTGAATCAGATCGCAAATTGGAGGAACAACACCTTATGTTTTGCCTGAGCAGCCTACAGCCTGGAGGTCTTAACATTGAGTTCTCCAATTTCAGATAAACTTCCTATCCATTCCCCAACTCCCTCTCCAGCCCCACCTCCTCCCCTTCCATTCCTACTACCGACTCTTCCTTTCGGTTACCAACCGGATTCATTCCTCCCATCGACCAATCAGGTCGTACCCACAATCTATATTCATCTATCACTACCTCGCCATTCTGACTCTCCCTCCACCCTCCCTTTATCTGCAGCTCGCCCTAACCCCCCCCCCCCCCCCCTTTCCTGAAGCAGGGTTATATATGAAATGTTGACTCTCTCCACCACCTGATGTTGCCTGGCTCGCTGTGTTCCTCCAGCCTCCTGCTTGTCTACTACAAAATATTCAAAGCTATTTAACAGCTGGGCTTCATTGCTGCAATTAATCGATCTCCAAATCCTTGAATTTAGTCATCAGCAAGAGGCTGGAAGCTGAGATTTATATTGCCATTGAGTAATTTGTAATTAATAATACCAGTATAACCTTGGAATTAGCCTTGCATTCTGACTTGTCACTGTATTTGAGTGGAAGTGAGGCATCTCACTGGTTTTAAACTCAAAGTAAAGGCATTTCCTTTTGGTATTTGATGTCAGCGTGGCTTGCTGCATAGGTACATCCTGACATTGAGTTGACTTTGCATGAGCACATGCATTTCCCCATGACCTGTCCTACCTGCCTAGCTTCCTTTCCACCTATCCGCTCCACCCTCCTCTCTGACCTATCACCTCCATCCCCATCCCAATTCACCTATTGTACTCTATGCTACTTTCTCCCCACACCCACCCCCCTCATTTATCTCTCCACTCTGCAGGCACCCTGCCTCTATTCCTGATGAAGGGCTTTTGCCCGAAACGTCGATTTTCCTGCTCCTCGGATGCTGCCTGACCTGCTGTGCTTTTCCAGCACCACTCTAATCTCAACTCTGGTTTCCAGCATCTGCAGTCCTCACTTTCACCAAATACGTTTTAAGCTTTTGTGACTGCTCTGCGCTTAAATGGCCTACACCTAATTGTTGTGTGCAGTACAGTTGCCTCAATAGATCCACCATACATTGCAGGGGTAATGGAATTTTTAAAACTTCTCCTGTCTCACATTTCATGCTTGTAAATTGTCCCTGGAAGTTGCCCTGTTACTCTTGTCTAAATTTGACATTTTCAATATAAAACTACTGCACTTGCTACAGCAAGAACATGACTGTATCCTTTGATGTGAATAGAAAGCTTTTTAAATATAAAACGATCTCAACTAGTTTCTGAAATAGCGTGAATCTTTTACTAAAACATAAATTCCTTTGGTGATTCTCTTGACCATCTCTCCTTTGTCTTTCTGATTTTAGGGCGCCAATGCATCTGCTTTGGAGAAAGAGATTGGGCCGGAACAGTTTCCAGTAAATGAACATTACTTTGGCTTGGTCAATGTAAGTTACTGCTCATGTCTTCTGAATCAGTCTTCAAACTAGCATTCCCTTTAGCCATTTCAAAAATGAGTTCGTCCTATTTTTAATCATTTTTTTCTTTTCAAATTGTTGAAATTATATTGGATCAGGTGATGCCTACTTCATAACAGTAGAAGCAAACAATAGTAAAAATTCCAAATAGGGAAATACAAATGCATAATTCTGACAAGTTTGGAAATCCCTTTCCAATTGAAGATATAACATCCATACTTAGAAGTTGTAACATGGAAATTTAGTGATCTGTTCACCCAGTTTTAGCCCCTTTTAAAATACTAATCCTAGTTCCAAGTGAGCATACTTTCATGCATCTGTCTTGATCAGAGCTTTTCGCAAAGTAACTGATCTAATTACACGTGTGGAGGAGGAGTAGATATAACATCCAGTTCTGCATAGCCGGCAATGAAGAGCATAGAGATTGGAAAAATAAAACAAACAAGAGAAAAGCAAATGCATCTGAACCTGAAACTTTGTTATTCATCAACTCTTCAAGAAGTCTTCGAAATCTGTTGTAAGATTGTAGTAATCTAGAACCTTTTTGGACAATATTCTAGAAATAAGGAACCACACCCTACTGGAATTGTCTAGATTAAGCCAAAATTAATACATAATTTCCTCTTACATTGATTATTCATCTTGTTTGAATTTGTCAAGCCCATCGGGTCCAAATACTCTGAATGCAGGCACAGGTTTTTCAAACTGGCCTCATGAACCTGAAATATTCTTTAATCATGATAGGTATAATTTAAGTTTAATAGCAAACTTTTAGAAACATCAATAGCTTGTGTAAAAAATGTAAAGTGAAACTAATATCTCAGCATTGTTTCCTGCATGTTTTGGCAATTGTGATTAAAGATGTTTCTTTCGATTTTAAAAATATGTATATTTGTTCACGTGCTGCTGAATTCTTTCAGGCTTACTGACTTGAATTCAGTAGGATGAATCAGCTGATTTAATATAATCTGAAAGCGTCACTCATGAGCAGTGAGAAAAAAATGACATTACTTCCATATTCCTTACTATACGTTTTTGATTGTTTTTTAACTTTGCTAGTTTGGCAATACATGCTATTGCAATTCAGTTTTGCAAGCACTTTACTTCTGTCGGCCATTTCGGGAAAAGGTTTTGGCGTACAAGGTGCAGCCCAGGAAGAAGGAAAATCTACTCACATGCCTATCTGACCTCTTTAATAGTATAGCAACGCAGAAAAAGAAAGTTGGTGTGATACCACCTAAGAAATTCATTTCAAGGTTAAGAAAAGAAAATGGTAATGCAGACATTTTCTACTTTTTGTAATGCATGATCGATGTTAAAGCTAAATGTTAACGTTATTACAGTTCAAAACTGGAAGCATGTTGAATTGATGTGCAGTGGAAATAATTGTAGGAATATTTTGCTCAAATTGTTGAACTGTGGAGTCAAAATCCTGTTTGTTTTTAAAACCTGCACTAACATCGATTGTACTGTCCCTTGAATGCCTTTAATTTCATCATTTTAAATCTTTGAATATTGAAGCAGTTTTTGAATTAAAGTGCGGCCTACTTTAATACCATAATTAAGTGATTATAAGTTAGGTTGGATAGAAAGAACTGCTAACAAAACAGAAGTTTAATATTATGGGGCAAAAGACATGCTTTTGAAGATTTTGGATTTAAGAGCTTAAGAATGTTAGACGTATGAGCAGAAGTAGGCCATTGCTGCTCTCAAGTTGGAAAAAAAATGGATTAATCCTCCTCGTTACACATTACAAGATCTAAAATAATCTGGTCGTGAGTAGGTTCTGCAATATACTATAAGAAGCAGTCCCTGATATACTCTACAAATTTGTCTCCAATGGTACCCTTGCATATCTGATTATCCAGTCACGATGCAGATTAAAATCACCCATGATAATTGTCATCTTTATATGTCTCTGTTACATCCCAGTTTATACAGTTTATCCAACCGTGAATCAACTCTTTGAGGACCTATAGATGACTTGTACCAGTAATGTTTCCTCTTGCTGTTCGTTACTTGCACTCGATTCCGGATCACAATTCATTACACCTGACAAAGCAACCCCAACTCATTTTCCTTTTTGCCCTGAATACCCTTGAATATTAAGATTCCAGTCTTAGCTTTGTGACCATGTCTCTACAATAAATTTAAAGTTGTAGCCATTTATTTCGACTTATGCATCAACTCATTAATCTTATTACAAATACTGCATGGATTTAGATAAAGAATCTAAAACTTTGACTTTTTAACCATCATTACTTACTCATTCTAAATTCTGCTGCACTCTTGTGCGTATATTTTCAACCCTTTCTTGCCACACTTGGATTAATGTTTGCCTCTTCACTATCTTGCACCTCTGCTCTTTTGTTTCATTTTGATTTTTTAAATATATTTACCTTCACTTGAACCATCTTCCCTGCCAATTTAAAGCCCTTTCCAAAGCCCTAATATATGAACAGGACACTGCTCCCAACATGACTCAAATGAAGACCATCCCAATGGAACCACGCTGTCTTTCCTCAGTACTGATACAAGTGTGCCACGAATCAGAACCTGTTTTTCCCACATGAATGTTTGAGCCATGCATTTCCATTTCTATTTTAGTTAATCCGTGCCTCGCGCAGAAGTTGGTTAAACCTTTTCAGCAGAATAATTGTTCAAGTAGATGCATTGATAAAATTTATAATGAACTATGAATTTTGCTTCTGATGGTACAAAGTGCTCTTTGATAAAATGAATATGACAGTAATAGCAATATTGCAATTTAAATCCAAAAAACAGATTTCCATAGTTTACTTATGTTCTCTCTTTTCAATATGATGTGGTACTGCAACACCCATCTCTTTGTAAACTGTTGACCCAAAGAATAAGTTTAGATGGCTCCTTGTTTTGTTGGGGGATGATGGGAATTACTTTTATCCTTTTTTTGAGATAAAAGGGAAGATTCGTGGTGATATAATTGAGGAAATCAGTGTTGATCAAAATGTAATTCAAGTCTGATCAGTTACTGACACCCTCTTTTTGATGTTTCCAGAACTGTTTGATAATTATATGCAACAAGATGCACACGAGTTTCTGAACTACCTTTTAAACACAATTGCTGACCTATTACAAGAGGAAAAGAAACAAGAGAAACAGAATGGCAAACTGCAAAATGGCAATGTGGAAAATGAGGAAAGTGATAAAACAGAACCAACCTGGGTGCATGAAATATTTCAAGGAACACTAACAAATGAAACAAGGTGTCTTAATTGCGAAACTGTGAGTTTCAAAGGAAAGTGTTGAAATCTATAATGAGTGTGTGCTGAAATTGCTAACAGTGCTGGACAAGTAGAGCCTTAAATTCACCATTTTGTTACCAAAACAATCCCATAATTGTGCTGCTGTTCTTGCTGCCAAATCTGCTGTAATTTTTTTGGGTATTTGCAACTTTATGGATTTGACTTGATCTGGTGCAGCTCTGTAGAACCACACATTAGTGAAAGTCGCCAGAGGTGAAATGAATAATCCATTACAGATGGATGACTGGTATTGGACATGTTCTGATGTAGTGCTGCATCAGATATTGCCTTTATCCTTTTAACCTTTTGTAGGTTTCCCTTTGCATTTCCTCTGGATCACCTTCCTACCCTTTCACCCCCTCTCCATTGTCAAAGGAAGTACAGTACAAAAATAATCATGAAATAATTCTAACTAATATTTTGACGTTAAGTGTTGTGTTTTCTTTCTCTACAGGTTAGTAGTAAAGATGAAGATTTTTTGGATCTTTCAGTTGACGTAGAACAAAATACTTCAATAACTCATTGTTTAAGGTAGGTTAGTGTGTAAAGGTTTTTACGCACATAAGTATTATTGGAGGTTAATTATGTGCATCTTAATGTACATTCCTAGTAAAAGGCTAGAGATATGAAAGGATTATTTGCAGATTTCTGAAAGGTATCTTATCTCTGGTCCTAAAATGATGATTAGTTTCTCAAATTTTGATATTGCAAACTGCAGATCAATCTATGCATACTAAAACTGGACAACTCCAATCCTGGTTCAGTTTGAATTTGAGTGTGGACATCTCCAAACTTCGACTGGGACTGCCATAGTGTTAAAGGTTTAGATGGAGAGGAATTTCTTAAGTGTGTACAAGACAATTTTCTGATTCAGTATGTGGATGTAACTACTAGAGAAGGTGCAAAACTTGACCTACTCTTGGGAAATAAGGCAGGGCAGGTGACTGAGGTGTCGGGGGAGCATTTTGGGGCCAGCGACCATAATTCTATTTGTTTTAAAATAGTGATGGAAAAGGATAGACCAGATCTAAAAGTTGAAGTTCTAAATTGGAGAAAGGCCAATTTTGACGGTATTAGGCAAGAACTTTCGAAAGCTGATTGGGAGCAGATGTTCGCAGGTAAAGGGACGGCTGGAAAATGGGAAGCCTTCAGAAATGAGATAACAAGAATCCAGAGAAAGTATATTCCTGTCAGGGTGAAAGGGAAGGCTGGTAGGTATAGGGAATGCTGGATGACTAAAGAAATTGAGGGTTTGGTTAAGAAAAAGAAGGAAGCATATGTCAGGTATAAACAGGATAGATAGAGTGAATCCTTAGAAGAGTATAAAGGAAGTAGGAGTATATTTAAGAGGGAAATCAGGAGGGCAAAACGGGGACATGAGATAGCTTTGGCAAATAGAATTAAGGAGAATCCAAAGGGTTTTTACAAATATATTAAGGACAAAAGGGTAACGAGGGAGAGAATAGGTCCCCTCAAAGATCAGCAAGGCGGCCTTTGTGTGGAGCCACAGAAAATGGGGAGATAATAAATGAATATTTTGCATCAGTATTTACTATGGAAAAGGATATGGAAGATATAGACTGCAGGGAAATAGATGGTGACATCTTGCAAAATGTCCAGATTGCAGAGGAGGAATTGCTGGATGTCTTGAAATGGTTAAAGGTGGATAAATCCCCAGGACCTGATTAGGTGTACGCGAGAACTCTGTGTGAAGCTCGAGAAGTGATTGCTGGGCCTCTTGCTGAAATATTTGTATCATCGATAGTCACAGGTGAGGTGCTGGAAGACTGGAGGTTGGCAAACGTGGTGCCACTGTTTAAGAAGGGTGAGCCTGACCTCAGTGGTAGGCAAGTTGTTGGAGGGAATCCTGAGGAGGGACAGGATGTACGTGTATTTGGAAAGGCAAGGACTGATTAGGGATAGTCAACATGGCTTTGTGCGTGGGAAATCATGTCTCACAAACTTGAGGTCGGTGCTGGGTCCTCTACTTTTTGTCATTTACATAAGTGGTTTAGATGCGAGCATAAGAGGTACAGTTTGTAAATTTGCAGATGACACCAAAATTGGAGGTGTAATGGACAGCGAAGAGGGTTACCTCAGATTACAACAGGATCTGGTCCAGATGGGCGAATGGGCCGAGAAGTGGCAGATGGAGATTATTTCAGATAAATGCGAGGTGCTGCATTTTGGGAAAGCAAATCTTAGCAGGACTTATACACTTAATGGTAAGGTTCTGGATTAGTGTTGCTGGAAGAGCACAGTAGTTCAGGCAGCAACCAAGGAGCTTCGAAATCAACGTTTCGGGCAAAAGCCCTTCATCAGGAATAAAGGCAGTGAGTCTGGAGCATGGAGAGATAAGCTAGAGGAGGGTGGGGGTGGGGAGAAAGTAGCATAGAGTACAATGGGTGAGTGGGGGAGGGGATGAAGGTGATAGGTCAGGGAGGAGAGGGTGGAGTGAATAGGTGGAAAAGGAGATAGGCAGGTAGGACAAGTCCGGACAAGTCATGGGGACAGTGCTGAGCTGGAAGTTTAGAACTAGGGTGAGGTGGGCGAAGGGGAAATGAAGAAACTGTTGAAGTCCACATTGATGCCCTGGGGTTGAAGTGTTCCGAGGCAGAAGATGAGGCGTTCTTCCTCCAGGCGTCTGGTGGTGAGGGAGCGGCGGTGAAGGAGGCCCAGGACCTCCATGTCCTCGGCAGAGTGGGAGGGGGAGTTGAAATGTTGGGCCACGGGGCGGTGTGGTTGATTGGTGCGGGTGTCCCGGAGATGTTCCCTAAAGCGCTCTGCTAGGAGGCGCCCAGTCTCCCCAATGTAGAGGAGACCGCATCGGGAGCAACGTATACAATAAATGATATTAGTGGATGTGCAAGTAAAACTTTGGATGTGGAAGGCTCCTTTAGGGCCTTGGATAGAGGTGAGGGAGGAGGTGTGGGCGCAGGTTTTACAGTTCCTGCAGTGGCAGGGGAAAGTGCCAGGATGGGAGGGTGGGTTGTAGGGGGGCGTGGACCTGACCAGGTAGTAGGGAGTGTTGCTGAACAGAGAGACCTTGGAGTGCAGGTTCATAGCTCCTTGAAAGTGGAGTCACAGGTAGATAGGATAGTGAAGAAGGCATTTGGTATGCTTTCCTTTATTGGTCAGAGTATTGAGTACAGGAGTTGGGAGGTCATGTTGCGACTGTACAGGATATTGGTTAGGCCACTGTTGGAATATTGCGTGCAATTCTGGTCTCCTTCCTATCGGAAAGATGTTGTGAAACGTGAAAGAGTTCAGAAAAGATTTACAAGGATGTTGCCAGGGTTGGAGGATTTGAGCTACATGGAGAGGCTGAACAGGCTGGGGCTCTTTTCCCTGGAGCGTCAGAGGCTGAGGGGTGACCTTGTAGAGGTTTACAAAATTTTGAGGGACATAGATAGGATAAATAGACAAAGTCTTTTCCCTGGGGCCGGGGAGTCCAGAACTTGACGGCATAGGTTTAGGGTGAGAGGGGAAAGATATAAAAGAGACCTAAGGGGCAACTGTTTCACGCAGAGGGTGGTACGTGTATGGAATGAGCTGCCAGAGGATGTGGTGGAGGCTGGTACAATTGCAACATTTAAGACGCATTTGGGTGGGTATATGAACAGGAAGGGTTTGGAGGGATATGGGCTGGGTGCTGGCAGGTGGGACTAGATTGGGTTGGGATATCTGGTCGGCATGGGCAGGTTGGGCCAAAGGGGCTGTACATCTCCATGACTCTATTTGCTCAATGCAGCTAATCCAAGGGGGTGGCATGGTGGCACAGTGGTTAGCACTGCTGCATCACAGCACCAGAGACCCGGGTTCAGTTCCCGCCTCAGGCGACTGACTGTGTGGAGTTTGCACATTCTCCCCGTGTCTGCGTGGGTTTCCTCTGGGTGCTCCGGTTTCCTCCCACAGTCCAAAGATGTGCACGTCAGGTGAATTGGCCATGCTAAATTGCCCATAGTGTTAGGTGTAGGGGTATGGGTGGGTTGCGCTTCGGCGGGTCGGTGTGGACTTGTTGGGCCGAAGGGCCTGTTTCCACACTATAGGTAATCTCATCTAATCTAATGTAGGTAATCTAATAATGACCAAACAAAATAGAATTTCCCCATCTACTGCTTAAGCAATAGCAGTGACAGCTTACATCAAAATTTTAACTTTAATCCTGCCTTAAAAGATAACAAATGCAAGGAACGAAAGGGAGAAGCTTTTAAAAACAAAAACCCATTGGGTAGCTATTACTACTCACTGGGATAGTGTGCTCGAACTCGAACCCTGTTATTCCTTGAATCATTCCAAAAGTTAAAGACTTCTTAAAAAAAAATGCGAAGTTTCCCAACTTACCTAACGTTGAGGCCCAGCTTGACAGAAAGTACAGACCATATTTCTGTACTGACCAATAATTACTATTTATTACAACTGATCAGATTCTAGCCCTCTTATAAACTTCCCCTTACACACTGACAAATGGACAAACAAACCGGGTAGAAAATAGATTTTGGCAAAGGGGAAAAAAATTGGACAGACCATTGTTCCAGGTAGTGTTAATGAAATGATCATTATGACTCTTCTGCTAGCCAGCTCTTTGTTTCAGACATCTTTCTTTAGTTACATTCATCGACTGCAAAGGAGCAGAAGTTGGCTGGTTCCCTGATAAAAAGTGTCCAACTTATCAGTTAAAATCACACTTTACAACAACTGTTGCAGAATAGATAAATTAGTTTTTTTCAGATTTACAGTGCGTTCTGGCTGCAGCGAACGGAGACTGCTCCTGAGCTGGGGGGCTGATTGCTTCCCCCTCTGTAATGTGTTCCCAGATCTAATCCTTTCAGTTCTCTAAGAACCAATCTCTCGGTTGTCGGCTGACATAATGTTTCTATCATTGAAAATTAGTCAGTAGTCCATAGATCAGTCAACTTTTTGTTTCCAAAAAAGGCTTAACCTATACATTCACTATGCTCTAAATCCTCTGTGTTTCAAACTTCAATTGCTGCTTCAGCAATTGAAACAACTTCAAACAGTTGTTTACACAATGCCTCGTATGAAGCCTGGTTACTTGCTTTAAAAACTGCAGCCACCCTTTCAAACACTGGATCTTAAAACACTTTTTTATTTCAGTCCCAGTTTTTCAAAACAGTTAGCGAAAAGGCGCAGTCATTACAGTCACAAACTTCAAATTTTGAAATCAAACTTTAAAAGAGCATAAGAAATAATTGTATTTTACGAACATATAAGTTACAGAAGAAAAATTAAAATAGGAATACAGCCTGTAAAGAAAGAACAAGTTAATCTCAAAGGTAATGTGGAAAAATGGCAGATGAACCAATAACTACTGTGCCTGAGACTTTGATAAAGAAAATAATGAATTAGACGCTACCAGAAGATGTGCCGAAAACCGAAAGAGTTGTGACATGCAATATTGAATAAATCACAAAATTTAAGAGGTTAAAACATCAAGTCTGGATATGGAATCACACATAGTCAGGAGAAAATAGAGATGGAGAGAATGGCACGGACTGGTTTGCTGTACAGTGAGGCAGCATTAACTTGATGGGCTGAATGCCTTCCTTCTTTGCCATAAAAGTCCAATTCGATCAAAACCTGGAAATTATAGGACAAGCAGTTAGTGTCTGTGATGTTAAAGATATTGAAAGCATGCTAAAAGAATTGATAAAATATCGAGTGAGAAAAACCATTTCAAAGAAAATAGTGACCAGTCATGACAAAATATTTAATTTTCCTGAATTCGTTTGAAAGATGAAAGAGTGGAAAGAGTAGACATGGGTAACGTTATGTATGTGATATACATGGATTTTCAAAAGACATTTGATATGGTTACCTCATGATAAAAGTCTGAAAGTTTTGCAGTCAGGAAGCTGAATACATTGCAGGTTGAGTTTAAAAAAAACACAAAGAATAGGGTAAAGGGTGTATATTCAGAGGAAGGCTAAATAGTTGTTCCATATGGATCAGTTTTGGTGCCATTGAGATTCATAATTTAGATTAATGATTTGACTGAGGAATGAACAACAGTATCAACATTTAAAGATAATAGCTGAAAATGTTTTGCTGGAAAAGCGCAGCAGGTCAGGCAGCATCCAGGGAACAGGAGAATCGACGTTTCGGGCATAAGCCCTTCTTCCTGAAGAAGGGCTTATGCCCGAAACGTCGATTCTCCTGTTCCCTGGATGCTGCCTGACCTGCTGCGCTTTTCCAGCAACACATTTTCAGCTCTGATCTCCAGCATCTGCAGACCTCACTTTCTCCATTTAAAGATAATACCAAACTGACAGATATAGCTAACACTGAGGAAGAATGCAACAAGAGTACATGTAAACATTGGCCAAACTAGGCAATTATGTGATACGTTAACTATAGATAATAGGTAAATTGATACTTTGGTCAGAAACACAATCATTACCTATACCTTAGAGAATATTTTGGTTTTAAATTGAATGGGTTAGAAGAGTAAAGGGAATTTGAAATGCTGGAGAACAAACCATGAAAAACAGCCTCTGAAGGAGGAAAGAAATGCTCAGAAAGCACTGGGATTTATTTGTAAGGTTATCAAATTCACAAGTAATGATGTTATGTTAACTTCGTGTTGGACTTTAATCAGGCTGCACTTCTGGTTTCCATATTATAAAATTGTCATCAAACACTGGAGAAAGTACAATGACTTACAAGGATGGTACCATATCTGAGAGATTTCCATTGCTAGGAAAGTTTGGGGTTAAGAAAAAGACTTCAGGGTATCCTCAGAAAGGAATTAAAATTTAGTGGGTTGGACAAGTTTAATATGTACTTCTGGAATAATCAAAAACTGGAGCCATAGCTACAAGATGGTTAGTAAATTAGTAGAGAAATTAGTATACTCTTCTTGCAGAAAAATTAGAATCATGAATCACTACACTGGAAATAGGCAAGTAAATAATTTGGCTGATATATGAAGAAAACTGATGAAGAGAGAAAAACAAATTTATAAATATGCAGAAGGAAAATGAAATGAGAGTGTTTTAAGCAGAGTATAAACACGAGCACAGGTACATTGGATCAAATAGCTGCTGTATATTTTGTGAAAATGAGCAGATGAACACATCATTTTACTTCTGCAATTGTTGTTTGTTGAGACATTCCAGTATTGAGATGAGTGTGATTGCTTTTCACCTGCATTAATCCAAATCTGGGCAACAAAAATAGTAAAAGCAACAAAGAATATTTATTAAAAAAAGTATAAAAAAGACTATGTGTGTCAGGTGATGGCTCAGACATGCCTCTTGTTGAGGTATGGAGATCATGGGATGCATTATTGCGGGTGCTGGAGGAAATGGATAGTGTGTGGAGAGGTGGGAGTGAGGGATCCAGTTTTTTTTTTGGGGGAAGTGGATGGTTGGTGGGGTCAGATTCAGCATGGGTGTCTCCGTGTGTTGTATGGCCGGGTGGCTGGTTTTTGGCTCTCTGTATTCTACTTGCCAGCTGTCAAGATCCTGCGTCATGTATTGTCTGGTTGATTTCTAGTTAGCCGTCTCTAATTTTTTTGGAGAAAGCAGTGGAGCCTAGAGAATGCAGAGAAATATACTTTGATGTTTTAAAAACAGTTCACATTACAAAAGAGCAAGTTTGGGAGGTCTTAGCGAATATAAAAGTGATAAATCAGAGACGACTTCTACAATATCCCAGAATATTGTGGGAAGCAAGGGAGGAAAATGCTAAATCCATTGCAGAAATATTTGCATCATCTATAACTACGGGTGAGGTGTCTGATGACTGGAGTTTGGCTAATATTGTACCTTTGTTTAAGAAAGGCTATAAGGAGAAACCGGGGAACTGTAAACCCGTGAGTCTGACTTCGGTTGTGGGTAACTTGTTGGAGGTGATTATGAAAGATAGGATTTATGAACCTTTAGAGATACACAAATTGATGAGGTTTTGTGCATGGTTGGTTTTGTGGTTTTAAAAATGTGTCCCCGAGTCTTGAAATCCCCTATCCTAGGGAAAAGACAACTGCCATTGACATTATCTATACCTTTCATTATTTTACAACCACATGCATGGTTTTATGCGAGGAAAATTTTGTCTCACAAATTTGATTGAGTTTTTTAAGGAAGTTACCGAAAAGGTTGACAATGGCAGATGTTGTTTATTTCGATTTTCGTAAAGCCTTTGACAAGGTTCTGCGTTGCAGACTGATTAGTAAAACTAGGTTACATGGGATTCAGAGTGAGCTTGCCGATTGGACACACCGTTGGCTTAACAGCAGGAGCCAGAGAGTGATAGTGGAGGGATGCTTTTCAGACTGGAGGCCTTTGACCAGCGGTGTTTCAGAGGGATCCGATCTGGGTCCTCTTTAGTTTTTCATCTATGTTCTCATCCAAATCATTTATGTGGGCGGCACCAAAATTGGTGACAAATTTTTTCTAAGATTACAAAGGGATTTTGATCAAGTAAGTCAATGGGCTAAAAAAATGGGAGATGGAGTTCAATATGGATAACTGCGAGGTATTGCATTTTGGGACAACAAACAGGGGTAGGTCTTCTACAATTAATGATATGGCCTTGGGTAGTGTTGTGGAATAGAGGGACCGATGGGTGTAGGTACATAATTATTTGAAGTTTGCATCATATATAAACAGGGTAGTTAAAGAGGCTTAGGCATTTGAGTTGGGAAGTCAGGTTGAGGTTGTACAGGACATTGGTGAGACCTGTTCTGGAATAATGTGACCAGTTCTGGTCATCCAGTTATAGGAAGGATAGAATCAAGCTGAACAGAGTTGCCAGGTATGGAAGGCTTGAGTGATAAAGAATGGCTGGATAGGCTGAGAATTTTTTCACTGGAGCATAGGAAATTGAGAGGCGACCTGATAGACGTTTGTAAAGTAATGAGAGGTATAGATAATGTTAATAGTAGTTGTCTTTTCCTTCAGGTGGGGGATTTCAAGACTAGGAGACATATTTTTAAAGTGAAAGGAAAAAGATTCAAAAATGACATGAGGGGCAACTTTTGTACACACAGGGTGGTTTGCATGTGGAATGAACTTCCTGAGGAAATGGTGATGCGGGTGCAATTCCAATATTTAGAAGACATTTGGATAGGTACATAAATAGGAAAGGTTTAGAGGGATATGGGCAGGGTACAGACAGGTGGGACTAGACTAGAGTGGGATTATGTTCTACATGGACTGAAAGATCTGTTTCTATGACTCTATGACAATTCAGCCTATCAAACTTGGACATGCAAACTGCACTTTCCTCCTACCATGTGTTTCCTTCCTTCCCCTCACTTAAGGAATACTCAGTTGATTTCAATATGTCATTTGTAAAAAGGATGTAGATTTGCTCACTGAGCAGGAAGGTTCATTTCCAGATGTTTCATTACTCTGCTAGGTAACATCTTCAGTGGGCCTCCGGCGAAGCAATGCTAAAAATTCCTGCTTTCTATTTATATGTTTGGGTTTCTTTGGGTTTGTGATGTCATTTCCTGTGGTCCTGTGTAAAAAGTCATAGTCATAGACATGTTTAGCATGGAAACAGACCCTTCTCCATGCCGACCAGATATCCCAACCTAATCTAGTCCCATTTGCCAGCACTTGGTCCATATCCCTCCAAACCCTTCCTGTTCATATACCGATCCAGATGGCTTTTAAATGCTGTAATTGTACCAACCTCCACCACTTCCTCTGGCAGCTTGTTCCATACACGCACCACTCTCTGCGTGAAAAAGTTGCCACTGAGGTCTCTTTTATATTTTTCCCCTCTCACCCTAAACCTATGCCCTCTAGTTCTGGACTCCCACACCCCAGGGAAAAGATTTTGTCTATTTATCCTATCCATGCCCCTCGTGATTTTATAAACCTTGATAAGTTCACCCCTCAGCCTCTGACGCTCCAGGCAAAACAGCCCCAGATTGTTTAGCCTCTCCCCATCGCTCAAATCCTCCAACACTGGCAACATCCTTGTAAATCTTTTCTGAACCCTTTCAAGTTTCACAACATCCTTCCAATAGGAAGGAGACCAGAATTGCACACAGTATTCCAAAAGTGGCCTAACCAATACATGTAGCAGAACAGCAATTATTCTAGTCTAATTCCCTCATTCAGCATAAACTATCATCAAGTTCTTGCTACGTTGAGATGTTTATCCACAAGGCAAAAAATGCAACACAATGCAGGACAAAAAGACAAAACTCTTAGTAGTGCTTCACTTCATTCCCTAGTGGAAGCAGCTATTAATATTTGCCATTGTTGAGTTTGCTCTGCCCTGTAAAATGAGTTTCAACAAAAGGTGGTTTCAGTCACTCCAATACTAACTGTGGCAGATTTCCCCAGGTCACTTAAAATCCACTCATGAGAACTAACACAGTGGAAATCAGCCCACCATGTTCACAATGTGACTAAGGCACAGCACCAAAAAAAATGCTCCCCATATACCAGAAACCACTTGGTTATAGACACTGAAGCACATTCCAGCGACTATAGCTGAAGTGAAAGAGCATCTTTGACCATTTCAGCTCACATCTGTAATCCATTCTTAAGTGTAAAGGAGAGACTCAAATTGGGGGCAATTTTAACCTTATTTGCTCATTAGGAATGTGATGGGAACAGATGTCATCCTGATTTACACCCATCCAGTATCACTGTCCATAATGGATGGGATCAGAAACTACATCCCATGTGATCCCAAAGATTTCCTGCTTCCCAAGCTAGATTAAAATTGCTCCGTGTGAACTAATGCACAATGTGACAAAGCAGCAATCTTCTCAAATAGTTTAAGCATACTTGTAGACAGATAGCAAAGTATAGAATCAATATTGAATAGTACTATTTATTTTCCCATAACCCTCAAATCCTGTAAACATACGTTCATCCAACTCTTTATTTTTGCAAAATAACTGTATACTGACACAAATGGTTACATTTTCTGGGAGTCCACATATTCAGCATGCCATTTAAGGGTAGAAATTCCTCAAGCTTAAGCAGGGATGGAAGTTGTGAATTTTAGATGGATATACATCCATTACAAAATTAAATTTGTGATTGCCATTTCTTACTACTTAGTCATGCCATAAAAGATGATAGACACCTGGATATTTGAAACAGGATCAAAATGTCTATTTCTGATTTTGATCAGATTTAAAGATTACCCACTTACTTTTAGATATCTCCTGCACAGAATATTTGGATAGGAGCCTCCTGTTAGAAACCTGCCCAGGAATTCTCAAATTTAACAGTGAAGATCTTTGTGTTACCACTATTGGGGATGCCCTCATTTGACTGGGTTATTAAAGTCAGGCCCCAAAATCCACCAGAAGAGCACAGAAGATACTATGCCATTTTTTTGAAAGAAGAATTATGTTTTCCAGTATCCTGGTCAATATGTGTTCCTTAACTAAGATAAATGAAACAAATTATCTTGTGGTAGTAATTTCTCTCATTTGTGGAATCTTTGTTATGCCAAAATTGATAGCAATATTTGCATACATTATAATCGTGACTCATTATCAAAAGTGCTCAATTGGCTGAGAAGTACTTTGGAATGTATCATGGTGGTGAAAAGTTCTACATAAATACAAGTTTTTATAGTTTGTCTCATTCGTTTGAATTTTATGTTGGTACTCACTTCCTCTGCTTCCGTTGGCATCTGATCAATACATTCACCACCATGTGAATATAATGGCTCACTTTTATGCTTTAAAGATGACATGGGCTCCAATTGAAACTAAATTTAATCTGATTTGTGTTACTAGATCTATTTTATTTTGTTTTAAACAAGAAAAGCCCTGTGTAGCAGGCATTGAGGTTATGCATCGCAGAAGTGATTTCATTAGGTAACTATTCTTAGTGAAAATTGGATATCTTGGGATCTTTGCTTTGATGATTTTGCTGATTTTTATCCAAAAGAATTGAATTATATGTTAAGGATAATTGTCCTGTTAATGAACAGAATAATTTCCATTTAATGTAAAGGTGTAAATAAAAAGTGGAGAATCTTTCTTGCCTAATGAATACCTAATAAAACTGAGAACAATTCAGAAGTTAAGCATGAGGTTATATGTCATTTATATATTATAGTTCTTCTAGGTGGTTACAATAACTGGGAGTACACTGATGTATGTATCTTTCATTGACTGGTTGGATTGAAGCTCAAGTCTCTGAATTTCTCTTAGTCTTGCAATGCTTGCTTACTTCTTTTATAAATTTGTTATACTCCGTTTGAACCACATAGTTTTGGGGTCACTGCTTCTAAATTGTGAAGTTGCACAATCCCATGATACAAACGTATAGACAACTTTACATTGGGTATTCTTCTGTTGAGGAGAAAGTGAGGTCTGCAGGTGCTGGAGATCAAAGTTGAAACTTTATTGCTGGAACAGCACAGCAGGTCAGGCAGCATCCAGGGAACAGGAGATTCGACGTTTCGGGCACAGGCCCTTCTTCAGGAATCCTGAAGAAGGGCCTGTGCCCGAAACGTCGAATCTCCTGTTCCCTGGATGCTGCCTGACCTGCTGTGCTGTTCCAGCAATAAAGTTTCAACTATTCTTCTGTTGAACAAATTTTTTCCCATCTAGTTCCTGCCCCCTTTTCTTCCCATCACCCCCCCCCCCCCACTTACTTCCTCCCCATTCGACTTCCTCACCCCATCCAAACCATCCTTGATTTCAGTCCCTTCATTCAGAATGGAGTTTTCTTCCAAAACTGATTTGAGTTGGAAACAACAATCTGTCACCCCTCCTATTACTCCCCCATCCTTACTACACTTTCCACTTTCCTTTCTTGCCTCTCCTATAATCTCCCACAAACATAGAAGACACGCTGTTTCTCCCATGCAGTGTGCCAAATTGCTTAAATAGCAAGATGTATCTTACTGCCTGCAACAATCCCAGTGGGGTCCCAATGTACTTGAGTCCTATACGTAATAACTATTCAGTGAAATTCATCTTTTTAATCAATTTGTTTGCCAGTTCCCACCAGCAGACTTTTGCTGCCAGGTCCTGAGATTTTCAGCCTTCAAATAGAAACTTTTACATGAGGATAGTGATCTAACAGTTTTATTAAAAGTGCATTTGCTAGGTTTTATTATTTGTAAAGTGCAAATAATAAAGTTTGTGCATGACATCTAAACAGTTATTTTAATGAACAGATTTTCTGAAATCGTGCATCAGTCTAATGTATTTAGGAAGATTTTCAGCATCATATATAGACCATAAGCCAACTGATCACCTCTTTAGTGAGTTTAGTTATCATTTAAGTGGTTCAACATTATAGAAGTCAGAGGATTTTGCAAAAGGTCAGTGTTGATTAAGCTGAAATGTGGTTGGGGCTGCTACAGTTGGTTTTATAGGTTCATCTCAGATGAAAGATAAAATATAGCAACCATTCTCAATTGATATCCAGTGATCAATATTTATACATGTTAACATCTGAAAAAGAAGCTAGGACTCAGCTTAGCTTTGCTGTCCAAACTTAAGGTGACGGATGGCTGCTTGGCTGATGAATAAGTGCCAATACCATTGCACAATACCAATTATACTTGGTGTAATATATACTGTTTGATTTGTTGGGTTTTAATTTTTGTGTGTCAATATAATGAACAGATTACTTGATTTGACTGGTATGAAATGCGGCCACAATGAGCAAAGAACTTCAAAATTCAAAAAATATATGTAGTTTGAAAACGTAAAAACCGGTGGGATGCACAATCGAAGATGTGCTGTTCAATTTGGCTGTTTATCTGCATTGTGAACGCTGTGTGACAGTTTATGGAATTGAATGTAAAGAAACACAGGACCTGAAGCAAATTACTTTGCAAATGTTAATTAGGGCTTAGTCTGTGAGAAGATTTGTAGCTCGGGTGCTCGTTGTTGTGGTTCTGTTCGCCGAGCTGGGAATTTATGTTGCAGATGTTTCGTCCCCTGTCTAGGTGACATCCTCAGTGCTTCGGAGCCTCCTGTGAAGTGCTTCTGTGATCTTTCCTCCGCATCAAGAGCATTTCCGAACTGACAGCCAGACTACTGCAACCACTAGGACTCATAACAGCACACAAACCAACAGCCACTCTCAGACAACAACTCACCAGAACGAAGGACCCAATACCCAGCATGAGCAAAACCAATGTAGTGTACAAAATCCCATGCAAGGACTGCACAAAACACTACATAGGACAAACAGGAAGACAGCGAACGATCCGCATCCATGAACACCACTAGCCACGAAACGACACGACCAGCTATCCTTAGTAGCCACACCCACAGATGACAAGCAACATGATTTCGACTGGGACAACACTACTATTATAGTACAAGCCAAACAGAGAACAGCCAGGGAATTCCTAGAGGCATGGCACTCATCCATAGATTCAATCAATAAGCACATCGACCTGGACCCAATATACCGACCACTACAGCAGACAGCTGGAACTGACAACCGGAAACCAGATTCAAACCACTACAAATGGCGGAGGAAAGATCACAGAAGCGCTTCACAGGAGGCTCCCAAGCACTGAGGATGTCACCTAGACAGGGAACTAGGGCTTAGTGTTAAGTACAAAGTTTAATTTTATTCTTTGTGAATACATTTAATGCTACTTATATTTTAGAAAGGTGTTTTTTAACTCATGAGTTTGCAGGGTACAAGATATTTAGCTGGTTCTAAACAAACATGTTTTGGGCAAGGGAAGATAATTTAAATTTTTCATTTTCAAAGCTCCTTTGAGGAATGGCTAAACATTTCAGAAAATATCGTTAAGTAACCTGTTAGATGAGTACTCTAAATATAAAATTTTAAAGTACACATTTATTAGGCACTGGAAAGTGAACATGAAAGTATTGAAGGAGAGTGATCTTGTGGTCCACCCACGTCTTCCACAGAGTGTACAATTGACCCTATCTCTCTAACTTGCGCAATGTGTGCTAACCTTTACTGAGCCTATGGGAAAGTCTCAGCTAAAACTGAAACATTGCCATGATTGTCATGGGAAGCTTACCTATGAAGGCATTTATGGTATGTGCTCATCTGTGGAAAAATAAACCCTACTGAAGATGTGGTCATAATATTTCACCTTTGTTTCTTTGTAAGGAAAGGTAATTGTGTCAAAAGTATTTCCAGAGTTTTAATTTTTCAAAGTAAATGCTACTTTATCTAATTTTACTTTAGGGAACAGGACATTTTCAGTGTTTTTCCACTGCTGGGTGCATACCTGTGATAGCAACATCAGGTAAGCTTTTTCTTACTGACGTGATGGCAATTCAGTTTCAATTAAACTGAAGTTCCCTAGTGCCTTTCCATCCCTTCAGTAATCTTTGTGTGATTCATCGAAATTCTAAACTGCCTAAAAATATTTGTTACCTGTTGTAAATCAGTTTGCCCTCAAAATTATTTCTATATTTTCATTCTTTGCCATTCCTGTTGCCTGCAGAAAACTGGGAATGAAAATTGCAGAAGTTTTTGGGGGGCAGGGAGTAGCAGACTTGAACTTTGTATTTGAGGTGAGCACTGTCACTGCTCGGTAATGAATTGCTTTACCACTTATTGCATTCACTGTCTGTGTCACACGCATCTGATTCAGGTGTTGCACTTAAGGGTGGAGTAAAGTTTGCATCTTTCTTTTGAATCATAATTCTTGTACCAGTGTTATAAAGCCCGCAGTTAGGTTTTTCCTACGTTGCAGGAACAGTCAGAAGTGTTATTGTTCTTCCATCATACCATCTCCACCTATTGTCCCATTCTATGAATCGTTTTTACTAATGACTTCACAACAGGTCTCGGATTGTACATACCTATTATTCTTTTTGCTGTTCAGTTGTAAAATTCTCCATGCCCTTTTGAAGGGGCATTGAAAATACTGCTTTATTCAACCCTTTTGAGACTATATGTATCGTACAGTTGCAATTAGCAACTTACAAGATAGGTTTGGCTGAAAACAGTCCTTAACTCGATTAGTCTCATCCTTCCTGAATGCTGAACTGTTGCAGTATCTCTCTTCCTTAAATTAGTTCAGTTCAAGGTCACAGTATAACTTAAGATCACTGTTTTGGGCTCTACCCCATATTCTTCTTTTGTTCACTCTGGATTTGCCAAACTTTCATTTTAAATTTTTATACGAGATCTTCCTTTTTTCTTCAAGACCCCAATTCTCTGGAGAGAACAGGTCTGTCCAAGATTTGAAATGCTGTTGCAATATTTAGGAAGGCTCTTTAGGCATTTCCTGTGAATTCAAACAGGCAGTTTTTCTCACTTCAAGAACTCTTGCTGTTTTAGCTTTTTATGTACATGGTCATTGTTATGACACGGCAGTGAACCCCTCTTTTAATTAAACCAAACACCCAGAGAAGCTCACCTCACTTCATAATCTGTTAAAATGTGAGTAACAGAACTCCTAAATTCCACTATTTAAGGAAAATAACATCAGTTTATATTTTTTAACTCTAAAGATGAACATTAAACAACAACTATTCACAACTCTAAGCCCCTCTTTCTCTTAGCTGCTTATTACTTGCCTCCAACTCTATAACAATATGCTGTTCCAATAAGACACTTATTAAAATTACATCAACTTAATTTCAAAACCACATAGCCACTGTCATCTTCTATGATTTCACTCTTCGGGCTGCTGAGTTCTCTGGGTCACCTTCTTTCTTTTAACTCTGAGTATGTTTCATGTGAAAAGGTTCTTTCTAATAGCGAGTGTTTCCTAATTTCTTGAATCTGTCCTGATGGCAGTTACCCTCTCTCCAGTTTTCAAAATGCCCGCATTTTTATACACTCAACATGGGATCGTCTCATTGGTTGGATGTTGGCAAAACAATAAATCCAATCTCGGTTGGGTTTTAATATCCTGGGGCATAATTTAAATTGGTTAAATTCAAATTGTCAAAACAGCAACCAACTCTGGTATCCATTTCATATCCAAATGTTACATATTTTCAATTTTCACTACACACTGGGTCTGCCATCTCGTCATATACACAGGTGCTTGTAAGCTCTCAGTTCAGAACAGCATTCACTGTCTCTCGAAGGTACAGTACACACCTTCAACTTCATAACACCTCCCCCCCTTAAGAAAAAAATAATCCATCATAATGGAGAGATGGCTTTTTTTTCCAATTATTAATCCCTTTATAATGAAAAAACAGAGGTCATTAATCTAAGTTATACTTTTCATATTAGTTTCTACGCATGTATATATAATTTTAGAAGCTGTCTTAATCTTATCTACACCTTCTTTAAATCTGCAATAATGCACTTGCTATCAGATTGTTATGACCCACAACATGTACAATTTGTAAATTACAAGTCTGTAACATGAGGTTCCAACAAAATAGTCTCATATTTTTGTCTTTAAATCTTTCCAAGAATGTAAGAGGATTGTGGTCCGTGTACACAACTGTCTTCGACACATTGTTCGTCACATAAACATTAAACTGTTGTCAGGCAGTATCAAACTCAATAATTCTTTTTCGATGGTAGAGTATTTTCTCTGTTGTGGGTTGTTGAGTTCCTTTGCAAAATAGCCAAATGGCCATTCAATTCCATCATGAGCTTCCTGTAGCAGTACAGCTCCAGCCTATATCGCTAGCATTGATTGCATCTTTGAAGGATTTCAAAACATTTGATCTAGCTAAAACTGGTGCACTGGTTAATATTGCTTTTAAATTCTTGGATGCCTCTTGTTCTGTCCACTGAAATTTTGTGTTCTTCTTTAGTAAATCTATTAGTGGTGCCACCATGCTTCTGAAGTTTGGAATCAACTTCTGGTAGAATCCACTTAGTGCCAAAAATCGAAGCACCTCTTTCTTTGAGGATGGTGGTGGAAATGTCTCTTATGACCTTCGTCTTCATGTTCCTTGGTGTCAACTTTCCATGATCGATGTTATGTCCCAAGAACGTTACCTCTGCCTTCGCGAATTCTGTTTTGTTTAAGCTTATCAGTTTTGCTTCTTTTAATCGTTCAAAGATCTCTACCAACTATACCATGTGATCTTTCCATGACTTGCAAAAGATCACTACATTATCTAGATAAACCGCACAATTTGTTAATCTGGCCACAACTCCTTTCTTGAGTCTTTGGAATGTGACTTGTGCATTCTTCATTCCAAAGGGCATCAACTTGAATTGATATAGCCCATTTGGGGTTACAAATGCAGAAATGTCTTTTGCTTTCTCTGATAAAGGTACCTGCCAATAACCAACTTTGTGATGTAAGTGGCTTGACCTACTTTCTCTGTATAGTCCTCCAATCTTGGTATTGGAAAAGAGTCCAATTTTGTTATGGCATTATCCTTCCAATAGTGCACTCAAAATCATTGAGTTCTGTCAAATTTGGGAACCAACATCATGGATGAACTCCACTCAACTCTGACTCCGTATCTTCACTGAGCATCATAACCACTTCCTTCTTTAGGTTTTTAGAGAGGCCTGTAGGGGTGTTGTTTTATCAGAACAGCTTTCCCTACTTCTACCTCATGCAAAATAGCATTAGTCCTCCCCATCTTATTTCTATATATGTCCTCATATTGCTGCAACAAACCTTTCAACTGGGTCCTTTGCTTCTGAGACAGTGTTCATTAACTTATCCCACTCCTCAAGGATTTCCTCATTACTTAATGCATTTTGAGGCAGATCAAACTCCATGACATCTGGATTGGATTCCTCAATCTGCGGGGCAGTAAGTAACACCTGTTTCTCCAGATCCCTGCCTCTATTATGGGTAAGGTTTCAATATATTCACATGATATACCCGATAAAGCTTTTTTCCATTTGGCATTCTTTTACCAGATAGTTTACCTGACTTAACTTTTTCTCAATATGATAGGGACCATTAAACCTGGCTTTAAAGGGATCTCCTACTACTGTTAACAATGCTAATACATCATCCTCACGGGAAGACGTCCAAATTTTAGAGTTTTTATCTGCCACCTGCTTCATTCTTGGCTGTGTCCTCTTCAGGTGCTATTTAGCTAATTGACCTACCTGATTTAATCTGTCCCTCACTTTAGATACATCATCCATGTGTGAGATCTCCGACTTCGGTCCTATCAGTTGCCCTTTAATTAATTTCAAAGGGCTTCTCACTTCATGTCCGAATGTTAACTCAACCTTACTCGATTCGTTTGGGATATCCCTAATGGCAAACAAAATGAATGGGATACCTTCATCCCAATCATTTGGGTAATCCTAACAAATACACTCTTAACATGGTCTCCAGGTCTGATGCTATCTTTCCAAAGCTCCCTGGGATCGAGGATAGTATGCACTTGATTTAAAGTACAGTATGCCCAAAGCTATCCATGACTTCCTTAAATAGCCTAGCAGTAGAATTAGATCCTTGGTCTGATTGAAACTCTCTGGATACCCCTTACCGAGTAAAGAAAGCTACTGACTACTCCTCTACCCTTTTTACCTTAATACTCCATAATGGAATTGCCTCTGGAAATCTGGTAGATGCATCCATTATGGTTAGCAAGTATTGGTTCCCACTTTCAGTTTTAGGGAGGGGACATATGCAATAAATCATAACATGCATGAAAGTCTTTGAGGTGGAGGAGTCCAGAACTAGAGGGCATAAGTTTAGGGTGAGAGGGGAAAGGTATAAAAGATACCTAAGGAGCAACATTTTCATGCGGAGGGTGGTGCGTGTATGGAGTAAGCTGCCAGAGGAAGTAGTGGTACAATTGCAGTATTTAAAAAGCACCTGGATGGGTATGTGAGTAGGAAGGGTTTAAGAGGGAATATGGGCCAAGTGCTGGCAATCGGGACTAGTTTAGGCTAGGATATTTGTTCGACATGGACAAGTTGGACCAAAGGGTCTGTTTCTGTGCTGTACATCTCTGACTAAACACTTCTGCCTGACCTTCTACCTTTTGAGGTTTTTCCTGCAGCATTACATCAAACGGGGTGTCACCTAACTGAACCTCACATCCTTCATCTATCTCTTTAGTTTTTGCTTCTTGCTGTGACTTATGATAGTGGGATCTTGTTACTATACAGTCTGGAAAAAATTCAGAATATTTTTCTTTTATTTCCTCAGTTCCCTGGTCCTTTGGCTTCTCCACAATAGGGGGTGTCATTCCCACCTTCAATCCTGCTAAATTGTTCCCAGGAACAAAGTGCATTCCTGGAACTGACACTCTGTCAATCACTCCCACTGTTATTTCCTCAGTCTTCATTTGGCTATCCAACCTGACCTTACACAGGGGAATGTTAAATTTCTGTTCATCTATTCCACAAATAACCACTCTCTCGGGTAACATGTAAGAAAGAGTGCAAACACATTCATCTCTTACTATTAGAGACTGATTAGCTCCCGTATCTCTCAAAATTGTAACTTCTTTCCCTTTCCCCCTATACTTCAGAGGTGAAGTCTTTATAGAGATCAGGCACTAACTCAATATCCAACCTCTGCCTAGGCTGTGCACTGTCCTGCAGTTCCTCGAGTTTTCTTGGAGTTTCCTTTACTGCTTTCATTAATCCCACTGGCTTAGCCTCTTCACCACATCTTTTCCCACAGTACCTTTCTTCAATGACCAGCGCTGAGATCTTGCATGTTCCACCTTATGGCAGTGAAAACATATTTTCCCAGGGCCCTCCTTAAACCACCGGCACTGTAATTCTATGTGTCCCACTCTATTACGGTGAAAACACCTGAGGCCTTTCACCTTTCCAACCTCTTCAGTTTCCTTTTTCACATGTGGGGAAACCATTACCAGTGTACTCTACTCTTTGTTGTGAAGAATCTCCCCTTCTCTCAATTTCTATTCCTCACAGGATGAAATTCCAGTCAGAAGCTAAATTTCACCTTGTACAATAACGCACATTCATCTGTCATCTCTGCCAGTCTTCTCATTTCATGAACTTTCTGTATTCTTATCATCTCTGGAAGTGAGTTTTTAAACTCCAGCAGAATAATCTGTCTTAGAGCCTCATAGCTCTTATCTATTTTTCAGGCCTGCATCCAACTATCAAAATTGCAATGTTTAATTCTTTTGCACTCTACATAAATTTGATCTGGTTCCTCCTTTGTTTCTGAACCGCTGTCTATGCACTTAATGCATAAGCATGTCAAAGTAGTTTGACATTTGCATAATCTCTTGACCCCTCATCTAACAGTGCTGCAAGTACCTCACTAGCTCTGCCCACCAGCTTAGTCTGAACTAGCATTACCCACAAGTTCTCTGGCCACTGCATCTGCTTAGCCAATTTTTCAAATGAAATAAAGCTTTGACATCTTTCTCATCAAAATGTGGCAACGTTTTAATATATTTATATATATCATTATCTTCTCGCTTCATCTCCATCCTGTTAACTTGACTTTCCTGACAAATTTCCAACTTCTGAGGTTCAAATTTTCTCTCCCTTTCTCTTTTTTTCTCTCTGTTTGCTCAGCTAAAAACCTTCTCTTGCTTTCTTTTTTTTCTCTCCTCACTTGACTCTTCTTTCCCTTTATCTTCTAACTCCATTTGCCTCAATTACAATGTCAATTTTTCTAACTCTACCGCACTTGTCTGTTTCTCTGATATACCCAAGTGCTTGACCAATTTCATTACAATTTCAGCTTTCCTTTTGTCCCTGGTTAAATCCAATTGTAACCTATTTGCTCATTCTAAAAGTATGTCCTTCCTCTGTCTTTCTAAACTTTCTTGGCAAATTTGGGAAGTTTTATTTAAAGATCTAGGATGTTTAAACCTACTGGGACTTTTTGTACCCCAAATCTGTCTAAATCTCAGACTGGATCTGTCTAAACCTGTCCAAATCTATCCAAATCTCAGAACTGAGTCCCCAAACTGTTACAACACGGCAGTGAACCCCTCTGTTAAATAAACCAAACACCCAGAAAAGCTCACCTCGCCCCGTAACCTGAGAACTTCCAAATTCCACTACTTAAAGAGAAGAATATCAATTTATTTTTTTAAACTCAAAAAGTGAACATTAAACAACTATTCACAACACTAAGCCCCTTTTTCTTAACTGTTTATCACCTGCCTCCAACTCTATAACAATATGGTGTTCCAATAGGACACTTATTAAAATTACATCAAGTTAATTTCAAAACCAAACAGCTGTTGTAATCTTCTGTGACTTTGCTCTTCTGGTTGCTGAATTCTCTAGGTCACCTTTCTTTTTACTGTGGGTATGTTTCATATGAAACGGTACTTTCTAATAGCGAGTGTTATTAATTTCTTGGATCTGTCCTGATAGCAGTTGCGCTCTCTCCAATTTTCAAAATGCCCACATTTTTATACTCCCAACATTGGATCTCCTCATTGGGCTGATGATGGCAAAACAATAAATTCAAATCCGATTGGGTTTTAGTATCCTGGGGCATAATTTAAACTGGTTAAATTCAAATTGTTGTCAAAACAGCAACCAACTCGGGTATCAATTTCACAGCCAAATGTTACATATCTTCACTTTTCCAGTACACTCTGGGACTTCCATCTAGTCAAATAAATAGGCGCTTGTAAGCTTTTAGTTCAGAACAGCATTCACTCTCTCTTAAAGGTACACTACATGCCTTCAATTTCATAACATCATTGCTACATTGAGTTTTGTTTTTTTAGTCTTTTGCACTTTAAGAATGCAAACCTACACCTTGCACCCCATATTGTGTTGACACCAAGACTTGTATCATTGTATTCATTCAAATTACTTCTCTTTTTAGTAGTTGAGAACTGTGGAACTTGTTATTT
This sequence comes from Chiloscyllium plagiosum, assembly GCF_037043375.1. NCBI lineage: Eukaryota > Metazoa > Chordata > Chondrichthyes > Orectolobiformes > Hemiscylliidae > Chiloscyllium > Chiloscyllium plagiosum. The sequence goes on along the minus strand of NW_028270149.1, from coordinate 30,973,603 downwards.
CCTTCACTCTTTCCATCTCCAACATTATGTGGGCTTTCAAATCTTAAGCTTGATATCACCAAGACTCTACAACCTGATTTGCTGAAATACCTTTGCAATTATATTCAAACTGAATGTGATTCATAGTAAGGACCTTGGATATTTCTTTTTCAAAAACAAAAATGAATCTTCAGCGAAACAGATTGGAGATATGAAAAAGTGAAGTTTATCTTAAAAGTTATTTAGGTTAGAAGTGCACATGAATGTTAATGACAGTCTAGGTGAGGATTGAGCTCGGCTATGATACCTCTTGAATTCAAATAATTTGCCAGCACTCACTACCTGGCATATTATTCAAGATTTGTAATTCATCTAGATTTCTGGGGGAAAGATATAACAAAATGGGGTACTTGTAAAACAATGACAGCAGCCAATCATACAGTCAGGCTCTTTGTTTCAAGTAGTAACAGTATTTCTTATTAATTTCATTAAGAGTGTTTCATAATTTTCAGAACTTTTTTGATGTATCCAAAGTGTGCCTCTGTTAATAAGTAATTTTGTTTATTCTACAGAGGATTCAGTAACACTGAGACGCTCTGCAGTGAATATAAATACTACTGTGAGCAGTGTCGCAGTAAGCAGGAAGCACAAAAGAGGTGAACACTTTAATTTTCTAAACAATAAAGTAAATGGTTGGCTTACTAATGATAAAGCTACTTGAAGAAAAGTGCTAAATGAATTTTCTGAACATACTGTAGATAAATCCTAACTGTGCCTTACTTTCTTCCTTTAAAGTTTATACATCTGTTTACTGTGTCATGTCCATGATACCTGAAATTATTTCAACCTGATTATGAAAGCTTTGGGACTAGATTGGCACAGTCAAAGTTATGATTTTTGTTAAAATATAATTACTAGCAAAGCAAATTTGGAACTTTTAAATTCACTTATGTTGCAAATTAAAATGTGCGAAATGACAACATGATCTTATTTTTTCCATTCTTTGCAGAATGAGGGTGAAGAAACTTCCAATGATTCTTGCTTTGCATTTGAAAAGATTCAAGTACATGGATCAGCTCCATAGATACACTAAACTCTCTTACAGGGTGGTTTTTCCCCTGGAGTTGAGACTCTTTAACACATCAGGGGATGCCACTAATCCAGACCGAATGTATGATCTTGTAGCTGTGGTTGTTCACTGTGGCAGGTAATTAACTGCTTGGTTCTGTCCCACTATCTCTCTTGTAAAACCTGTTGCAATGATCTGATATGGTTTTATTCACATTCCATTTTGACATTGAATATTCTTTTTGTTGTAGTAAAACATTTCCTACTTTAATCTGAATAAAAACCAAAATAAATGTGGATGCTGTAAATCAATTTGGATTACAGCATCTGCAGTTTTTCCGGTTTTTATTTCGTATTGAACTCACTGCTACATCTCTTCTAGGCATGCCCACCTTGAAGAAGTTCTGCTCCTCTCTCCAATTGTTCTGAGCAAGGGTCACCGGACCCCAAACATTAATTCTGATTTCTCTCCATGGATGCTGCCAGACCTGCTGAGGTTTTCCAGCAATTTCTGTTTTTTGGGTCATACTTAACCTGCATTGTCAAGCAAGTACATGAGCATGTAAATGGAAGTAATGTACTGGGTGAATTCTAATCATTTACATTTACATTATTTAATCAGTGTAGATATTTGCTAGATTATTTTGTGATCCAATCTTGCATTGTTAGAGTTGAATTCTTGCAACAAAATTCCAAGTATGTAGACTACAGTGAGATGATTAAAGCAGCATATATTCCCAAATTAGTACAGCTTTCTCATAGTCATCTCTTCAGTTGGCTGATGGCAGAAAGGAAGGCAATGAGAAGTCATGCATGAATCATTGGATGCAAACAAGCACCTGGGTTGATATCCCATATTTCCCATTTAAGGAAAGTTAGTGCATTTCCAGATAGCCAGACACAAAGCAGAGAGATTCATCTCTTGGTTGTCAGCTTAATGAAGTGACAAGACAAAGGGGGGCACAGGACTTGCACAATTGTTAGAATCCAATTACCAAGTTATTAGTGAGAAGTTGCTAAGTTGTCTACACAAGATCATTATTAAAGATGATAAGCAGTAGCCTTGATTAGTATATGGTAAATAAGCATTGTAATACTGGTGAAGTATTCAGGAGTTCAACATTGTTATTCCTGCATAAATATTTTCATCTATTTCTGCTTTGAATGGGGAAAGTGTCAGAAGCATCACCAGGGGTACCTTAAAAAAAAAGTATCAACCTCATGAAGCTACAACACCAGAAAATTGGCATGCAAACTAACTGCAGCAGCATTCAATAGGCAGAGCTATAAAATCCCACTGTCAACAGATCAGCTTAAATCTCTGCATACCTGGCGCATACATTCATAAGTGGGGCTTAACAATTATGTAACTAACTGGAGAAGACTGCAGAAATATTCTTATCCTCACTGATAGGAGAGCCCAGTACATCAGAGCAAGAGACCAGCCTGAATTATTTGGATCCATTTAGGCTTTTTCCTGAGGTTTCCAACATCGAAGATGCTAACCTTGAGTCAATTCAATCCACTCCACATGAAATCAAGAAACAGTTAAAGGCACTGGATGCAACAAAGGCTGTGGGTGCTGATAACAACCTGTAGTACTTGAAAGCCTGTTCTCCAAAACTAGCTGCATCACAAATAAAGCTGTTCTAGTATCTATCTGACAATGTAGAAAATATCACAATTATGTCCTGTCCACAAAAAGCCAGACAAATTCATCTGGGCAATTACAATCCCATCGGTCTTCTCTTGGTCACCAGAAGAGTGATGAAGGGTGTCATTGACAATCCTATCTCGTGGCATTTCCAGTTTAGATTCTGGTCAGTTTAGATTCTGCCAATAATATTCGTCTCCTGACCTCATTACAGCCTGTGGACAAAGTTGACTTGTGACTGCTTGTTATGGACCAGGCCAGACCCCCTCAAGGTAGCCCAGAACCTAACATTTCTTGTTATTTTAAGCAAGTGTGAGATGAAAATTCACCTTATGAGCAGCGTCGCTGGTCAAATCACTCAGTTTTAAACAAAACACGAACAAAAGAAAACCAAATTTAGAATAACATAACTATTTGAAAGCCCAACTGACATGAAAACGCAACTTAACAAAGACCTGTTCTGATTTCCTGCAACATCCCATAACACTCCCTTGGCAATAAAAGATAAAATCAAACAGGTTCTTACAGGAGAGAAATTGTGGAAGAGAGAGGATCAGTATGGGGCTTTGAGTCCCTAGCTAAAACTTGATCAGCAGTTTCAAACAGACTGCTTACTAAGACTGAACCAGAACAAAACCCTGAATTAGAACTGGCCACACCCCTTTCATTGTACAAGTGTTTCAAAAAAAAACTTTAAAGCGTTTACAAGTAGATATATTTCCAGACGTATCATAACCTCTGCTTTATGACTCCTCTTGAAAAAAATAACAAAGGACAATGTAAGCTTGTTAAAGCAGCAGCATTGTCACGTGCTGTTAATATCAAGTCAGCTTTTGGCTATGTGTGGTGTTAGGGAACCTTGGTATAGTTGACGTCAGTATAAATCAGGAGGGAGCCCTACAATGGTTGGAATCATAACTCGCCAAAAAGGAGCATGCCTGTAATAAAAACACAACGTGCTGGAGAAACCCAACAAGTCTGGCAGCATCTGTGGAGAGAGAAAGAGAGTTCATGTTTCAAATCTATTTGGGAATTCTTCAGAACCACATTCCTGAAGAAGAATCATATCAAACTCAAAATGTTAACTCTTTATCTTCCACAGTGGATGCCAGGTCAGCTGAGTTTCTGCAGCATTTTCTGTTTTAGTTCAAATTTCCAGCATCTACCATAATTTTATTTTTTTAAAAAAGTTGTAATGGTGGTTGTTGGAGCCCAATTGTCTCGTCATTGCTGCAGACTTCCTCAATATAGTGTCTTAAGCTGATCCATCTCTAGCTACTTCATCAGTGACTTCCATTGTATGTCATAGTCATACCGCACAGCCATCAAGTCTGCACCAACAATTACTACCGCTAAAGGCACGCTAATCCCAATTTCCTGCAATCGTCCCATATTCTTGAATGTTCTATTTCAAGTGCTCATCCAAATAATTTTTAAAGGTTATAAATTTTCCAGCCTTCACTACCTTTCCGCACAGTTCATTCCAGATTTTTTCCACCTGCTGAGTGGAAAAGTTTTTTTTTTCCCCATTCCTTCTGAATCTCCTGACCTTTACCCCTTAACCTTGCTGTACAAATATATTACATTTGAGGAAATTTGTGTTTTGAGCCTATGCCCATTTGAAACTGACCAAAATCCATTTTATGGTACACGTTCCACTGCAGGATCTTCAACAAATAATCATTAAAAATTGAATGTTGTGATTAGTTGAGAACATGCTTCAAGATTGAATGTGAATTAAAGAATTTGAGGCAGTGAGTTGATTCCTTACAAGAAAGTAGCTCATTGATTTTGCTACAAATTTCCACCTTTGAGCATAATTGGCCAGCAAGGTGAAAAAACAATCAGCCAGACTTTGTTTTTCTGATCACATCCGGTTCTACTACAGGACACTGCATGTGTGGATCACAGGTTAGGATGGGAGTGGACATTAGCAGCAAGTAACGGATAAGATTTCCTGAAAAGGTTTCTTCAGTAGTGTGTTTTTTTTTCAAACACTCAAATCACAATCACACCTAAGTATACCTCCTTTCATATTCTGCATCCATTCATCTTCCATCCTTAAAACCTGGAAGATGAAATTCAATGCAGAGAAGAGTGAAGTGATATGCCTCTCTTTGTTCTTGCTATCAAAATATAAATAAATACTACAATTCCAAAGGGGGTGCAGGGTAGGGGTTGTGGGTAGGGGCATGTGTGCAAATCATTGAAGGTGACAGACAGGTTAAGAAAGGCTGATGGGTTCCTAAGCTATCCATGTAGAAGAATGGCATGCAAGACCAAGCAAGTTGTGATGAACCTGAATAAAACTCAGGTTTGGCCTCAACTGAAATGTTGTCACTAATTCTGATAAGAACACTTTAGGAAGAATGTGAAAACTTTAGAAAGACAGCTAAAAACATTTGATAGTATGGTTCTAGAGATGAAGGATTCCATTTCTTGGATAGACTAGAGAAGCCAGCATCGATCTTCTTAAAGCAGAAGAAATTGATGGAAAAATTCAGAAATATGAGGAGGACAAATGAAGAACTACTACTCCATTGATAGAAGGGTCAAGAACCAGAGGCCACAGATGTGACAAAAAGTGACAAAAAAAGAAGATGGTGACTTGAGGAAAAAATTTTTTTGACAGCGAGTGGTTAGGTTTGGAATCATGGACCCAAGTGTGTGGTGGAGACAGATTCAATCATAGCTTTTAAAATGGAATTTGAAAAGCACCTAGAGAAAAAGTTTGCAGAAGGGACTGGAGAGTGGGACGAGCTGAATTTCTCTTGCAAAGAGCCAAGATGCTCACAAAAATAAAACTGCAACTGCTATAGATCTGAAACCCAAACACACATTGCTGGTGAAACTCAACAAGTCAGGCAGCATCTGTGGAGAGAAAGCAGAGGTATGTTTTGAGTCAGATGACTCTTCATTAGCCAAAAGTCTTCTTTCTGTCTGTAGCTATTCTGTAGTTATCACCAGCACTTTGAAGCTTTGCATTTAGTCATTTTTATGAATTCACAATAACTTTATTCATCACTTTGACATGTTATACATTTCTAACATTACACCACTTGTAATCTGATTTAGTGCAACTAGGTTCACCAATAATAATACATAATGCTTTTCCTTCTAGTGGTCCCAATCGTGGACATTATATCACCATTGTAAAGAGCCATGGTTTCTGGTTGCTCTTTGATGACGATATTGTGGAGGTAATTCTCTGCTTACAATTTTTAGTCTTTTTTTTATTTTTCTTTGCCATCACAATCTTGCACAAAGCAAATCCAAAAATGGAGCAATTAATTTCCACCTTCAAAAGTCATTTTGCAACTGTTGTATAGTTTCTGCTCCATTAAAAAATAAATAACAAATACTTGATGGTCTACCTGGAGGATAAAAATCAACATTGTTTGTGCAGCAGAACCTGTGCTGAACTTAGATTAGATTCCCTACAGTGTGGAAACAGGCCCTTCAGCCCATCAAGTCCACACCGACCCTCCGAAGAGTACCCACCCAGACCATTTCCTCTGACTAATGCACCTAACACTATGGACAATTTAGCATGGCCAATTCACCTGACCTGCACATCTTTGGACTGAGAGGAAGTCAGAGCACCTGGAGGAAGCCACATGAACACGGGGCGAATGTGCAAACTCCACATAGACAGTCACCAGAGGCTGGAATCGAACTTGGGACCTTTTTGCTGTGAGGCAGCAGTACTAACCACTGAGCCACCATGCCATCCCGGGCACTTGTCAATTAAAATCATAGAAAAGAATCATGGAATCCCTACAGTGTGAAAACAGGTCCTTCAGCCCAACACGTCCACACTGACCCTCCGAAGAGTAACCCGCCAAGACCCATTCCCCTAGCCTATTATCCTATATTTACCCCTGACTAATGCACCTAACTTACATATCGTCTGAAGTTGGATTCGAACCTGGGTCCCTGGTGCTGTGAGGCAGCTGTGCTAACCACTGAGCCACCATGCCGCCCTTAAAAGCTTCGTGAGTATTTTTTAAAAGCCAGTTTTGTAGATATAGGGGTTATGGAACTTCAGTTACGAGGAGAAAGTTAGCTAAGTTACGGTATTTCTTGCAGAATATAAGGGTAAGAGGAGATCTAATTGAGATTTTCAAGCTAAAATATTTAATAACATCCACCATGGTTAATATTCAAAAGTCTTCGATTCAAAATCATTGGCAGATTATCTCACCAAAAATGAGCTGTTAAGAACTGGAAAGTTCTCTCTGCAAAGGTCGTGTATTTCATAAATATTTTTGGAAGGGATTTGGGCAGAGGTTTGAGGATGATAAATATACGAGGTATTTGATAAAAAGCAGAGATGTGTGATTAAGCAGAACTGATTTTTCAAGAAGTCAGCACAGGCTCAATGGACTGATGGTCTCCTATTATGCTGAATGTTTCTGATTCTGTGAATCAAATAATTATCTTCCTATTGGGTATCTCTAGTTGGATGTTCATCCATGTTTAGGTAAGTCAGATTATATTTAACGTCTTAGTCCATGCTCAAGCTTCAGGAAATTTAAGAGTGGAGCTAGTTAAGAAATTCACTGTGCCTGGTGAATGTCAGGTTAACATTGAGTAATAATTATTTTATGAAACAAAATTTCATTTATCAATGTTTCTCCTATAGAGTTTAAGGCTACTTCTGGAAGGCTAGCAGAAAGATTTGCCAAGTAGCAGTCTCCATATGTAATATCAAATGTAATCCTATGTAACTTCATTTGAAATATCAGACATAGAGTCATAGAGATGTACAGCATGGAAACAGACCCTTCGGTCCAACCTGTCCATGCCAACCAGATATCCCAACCCAATCTAGTCCCACCTGCCAGCACCCAGCCCATATCCATCCAAACCTTTCCTGTTCATGTACCCATCCAAATGCCTCTTAAATGTTGCAATTGTACCAGCCTCCACCACATCCTCTGGCAGCTCATTCCATACACGTACTACCCTCTGCGTGAAAACGTTGCCCCTTAGGTCTCTTTTATATCTTTCCCCTCTCACCCTAAACCTGTGCCCTCTAATTCTGGACTCCCTGACCCCAGGGAAAAGACTTTGACTATTTATCCTATCCATGCCCCTCATCATTTTGAAAACCTCTATAAGGTCACCCCTCAACCTCCGACGCTCCAGGGAAAACAGCCCCAGCTTGTTCAGCCACTCCCTATAGCTCAAATCCTCCAACCCTGGCAACATCCTTGTAAATCTTTTTTGAACCCTTTCAAGTTTCACAACATCTTTCCAATAGGAAGGAGACCAGAATTGCACGCAGTATTCCAACAGTGGCCCAACCAATGTCCTGTACAGCTACAACATGACCTCCCAACTCCTGTACTCAATACTCTGACCAAGAAAGGAAAGCATACCAACTGCCTTCTTCACTATCCTATCTACCTGCGACTCCACTTTCAAGGAGCTATGAACCTGCACTCCAAGGTCTCTTTGTTTAGCAAAACTCCCTAGGACCTTTCCATTTAGTGTATAAGTCCTGCTAAGATTTGCTTTCCCAAAATGCACCACCCTACATTTATCTGAATTAAACTCCATCTGCCCCTTCTCAGCCCATTGGCTTATCTGGTCCAGATCCTGTTGTAATCTGAGGTAACCCTCTTTGCTGTCCACTACACCTCCAATTTTGGTGTAATCTGCAAACTTACAAACTGTACCTCTTATGCTCACATCCAAATCATTTATGTAAATGACAAAAAGTAGAGGACCCAGCACCGATCCTTGTGGCACTCCACTGGTCACAGGCCTCCAGTCTGAAAAACAACCCTCCACCACCACCCTCTGTCTTCTACCTTTGAGCCAGTTCTGTATCCAAATGGCTAGTTCTCCCTGTATTCCATGAGATCTAACCTTGCTAATCAGTCTCCCATGGGGATCCTGTTCGAACGCCTTACTGAAGTCCATATAGATCACATTTACTGCTCTGCTGTCATCAATCTTCTTTGTTACTTCTTCAGAAAACTCAATCAAGTTCGTGAGACATGATTTCCCATGCACAAACGCATGTTGACTATCCCTAATCAGTCCTTGCCTTTCCAAATACATGTACATCCTGTCCCTCAGGATTCCCTCCAACAACTTGCCCACTGCTAAGGTCAGGATCACCGGTCTATAGTTCCCTGGCTTGTATTTACTGCCCTTCATAAACAGTGGCACCACATTTGCCAACCTCCAGTCTTCGGCACCTCGCCTGTGACTATCGATGATACAAATATCTCAGCAAGAGGCCCAGCAATCACTTATCTAGCTTCCCACAGAGTCCTCAGGTGCACCTGATCAGGTCGTGGGGATTTTATCCACCTTTAACCATTTGAAGACATCCAGCACTTCCTTCTCTGTAATCTGGACATTTTGCAAGATGTCACCATCTATTTCCCTACAGTCTATATCTTCCATATCCTTTTCCACAGTAAATACTGATACAAAATATTAATTTAGTATCACCCCCATTTTCTGTGGCTCCACATTAAGGCCATCATGCTGATCTTTGAGAGGCCCTATTCTCTCCCTAGTTACCCTTTTGTCCTTAATGTATTTGTAAAAACCCTTTGGATTCTCCTTAATTCTATTTGCCAAAGCTATCTCATGTCCCCTTTTTGCCCTCCTGATTTCCTCCTTAAGTACACTCCTACTTCCTTTATATTCTTCTAAGGATTCTCTCAATCTATCCTGTCTATACCTGACATATGCTTCCTTCTTTTTCTTAACCAAACCCTCAATTTCTTTAGTCATCCAGCATTCCCTATACCTACCAGCCTTCCCTTTCACCCCAACAGGATGATACTTTCTCTGGATTCTTGTTATCTCATTTCTGAAAGCTTCCCATTTTCCAGCCGTCCCTCTACCTGCCTAATACCGTCAAAATTGGCCTTTCTCCAATATAGAACTTCAACTTTTAGATCTGGTCTATCCTTTTCCATCACTATTTTAAAACGAATAGAATTATGGTCGCTGACCCCAAAGTGCTCTCCCATTGACACCTCAGTCACCTGCCCTGCCCTATTTCCCAAGAGTAGGTCAAGTTTTGCACCTTCTCTATTAGGTACATCCACATACTGAATCAGAAAACTGTCTTGTACGCACTTAAGAAATTCCTCTCCACCTAAACCTTTAACACTATGGCAGTCCCAGTCGAAGTTTGGAAAGCTAAAATCCCCTGCCGTAACTACCCTATTATTCTTACAGATAGCTGAGATCTCTTTACAAGTTTGTTTCTCAATTCCCCTCTGACTATTAGGGGGGTCTATAATACAATCCCAATAAGGTGATCATCCCTATCTTATTTCTCAGTTCCACCCAAATAACTTCTCCGGATGTATTTCCAGGAATATCCTCCCTCAGCACAGCTGTAATGCTATCCCTTATCAAAAATGCCATTCTCCCTCCTCTCTTGCCTCCCTTTCTCTCCTTCCTGTAGCATTTGTATCCTGGAACATTAAGCTGCCAGTCTTGCCCATCCCTGAGCCATGTTTCTGTAATTGCTATGATATCCCAGTCCCATGTTCCTGACCATGCCCTGAGTTCATCTGCCTTTCCTGAAGAAGGGCTAATGCCCGAAACGTCGATTCTCCTGTTCCCTAGATGCTGCCTGACCCGCTGCGCTTCTCCAGCAACACATTTCCATCATCTTCCCTGTTAGGCCCCTTGCATTGAAATAAATGCAGTTTAATTTATTAGTCCTACCTTGTCCCTGCCTGCCCTGACTGTTTGATTGTCTTCTGTTCTCAACTGTACCAGTCTCAGATTGATCTCTTTCCTCACTATCTCCCTGGGTCCCCCCCCCACCTTAATAGTTTAAATCCTCCCAAGCAGTTCTAGCAAATTTCCCTGCCAGTATATTAGTCCCCTTCTAATTTAGGTGAATCCGTCCTCCTTGTACAGGTCACTTGTGAATCCTTCTCCCATACACCAGCTCCTCAGCCATGCATTCATCTGCTCTGTCCTCACTAGCTCATAGCTCTGGGAGTAATCCAGATATTACTACCCTTGAGGACCTCCTTTTAAATTTCTGCCTAACTCTCTGTAATCTCCCTTCAGAATCTCAACCTTTTCCCTTCCTATGTCATTGGTACCAATGTGGACACTGACCTCTTGCTGGCCCCTCTCCCCCGTGAGAACATTCTGCACCCTCTCTGTGACATCCTTGATCCTGGCACCAGGGAGACAATGCACCATTCTGCTTTTTCTCTGCTGGCCACAGAAACGTCTGTCTGTACCTCGGACTACAGAATCCCCTAACACAATTGATCTCTTTGGAAACCGACGTACCCCTCGTTGCATTTGAGCAAGTCTCAATATCAGAAACTTGGCTGTTCGTGCTGTGTTCCCCTGCGAATCCATCACCCCCTACATTTTCCAAAACAGCATACCTGTTTGAAATAGATATATCCACGAAAGACTCCTGCCGACCTCTCTTACTCTTCCTGGAGTTAACCCATCTATATGACTGTATCTGAGACTTTCCCCCCTTCCTATAACTGCCATCCATCACATACTGTTGCTGTTGCAAATTCCTCATCACTTCTATCTGTCTCTCCAACTGATCCACTCGATCCAACAGCATTTATGGCAGATATAATCCACAGTAACCCTTAAACTCTCTTTAAACTCCCACATCTGACAAGATGTACATATCACTGCAAAGGCCATTTTTGCTCCTTCACAATCTACAGACCCAGAAAATTACACTGTCTTATTCCTCTACAAAACACTGCACCAGTTAAATTAATAGCTATGGCTTATATTTTAAGTTTAATCAAGAGACTTATCTCCAAAAACATATAATCAAGAAAGAACTCACTATACTCGCTAATACAGCCCTTCTCTTGGACAGACTTAAAACAACAATTAACTTATCTGATTCTGTGTTGGGAACTTCGCCCAAACCGGTTCCAAGATTAGTTGTGAATTTCACTGTTAATTTTCCCAGATGGCCAGACATTGATAGTTACCATGTATTTCAAGCATTTTTATTTTCATCTTCCAATATATGAAGTTAGAAATCTTACAATTAGTAATTTCAAACTATTTTTTTAAAATGCAGTGTAGTCGTAATGCTGAACTTGTAGCTCCTCCTAAGCCTGCTTAAAATGCTGTGTATTTTCCATCAAAAAGGCATTAATAAATTTCTTTTTTTTGTGTACCTTTTGATATCTACTTTGTTTCAGTGAAGACTAGGATGTGCTTTATGTTGAGTTGACATATCATCTATCTTTTTGAATTGGAATGGTTATGATTGTATATTGTTTCTGCATTTCCATTCCCAGCTCCTTCCTGAAATATTTTTGATTTGTTTTTTGCATTTTTGTAACACTGGAACATAAATTTGATCATGGCTTAATGCTAAACATTTCAATTTTAAGCTTAAATGTTCCTTTCCAATTTCAGAAAATAGATGCCCAGGCTATTGAAGAATTCTATGGGTTAACATCAGACATCTCCAAAAACTCTGAATCAGGTTATATTCTTTTCTACCAATCAAGGGACTAAGAAATTTGAAGTAGGAATTACTTATCATCTTAAAGGAAGCTGGTGCTCAGCGGCATTTCCCACAGAGGCAGTGGGACAGGATTTAACTGAAGAGCCGATATACTGCAAGTTTTTTTTGGTATGCAAGTTGGTTACGTGAATGTATGCTGACAGCATGAGGCCGCAAGATATTGGTGTTCCTTACAACATTCTTCCTGTTACCATGTACTATCTTCCAAAATCATTGTACTCTATTGTGGGAAGAAAGAAAATGACAAAATTGGTCCAAATGCTTTTTTGTAATTTTCAGTGCTATCATATGATTTGTAAAATTTTTATTGTATTTTACACTACTGTAAATTTAGTTGACTATTTATGATTGATTTAATGTTTAAAAACATTCTGATATGGCAAAACATTGATTTTTTAAAAAAAAAATAAGCTCTAATTCTGGCAGCTTTTTAAGGATATAATTTTATTTTTAAAGAAGGCATTGTATTATTTTTCCCCAGACAAAGTGGGGGTTGAATTAAGTTATGATTACTGTTAAATTCTTATGTTTGCTAAGCACAGCAAGTAGCTTGCAGTAGAACTCATGATCAGGGCTAGACTTGACAACAGGTGCTGTTGAATCTTTTTTGTTGCACAAACTACATACATTATGCATACTTATATAGAAGTTAGATGAAGTTTTAAAATCTGTTAAAGTTAGAAGGAACTTTAAGATTTTGTGTTCATTAATTCAATTTTTATTTTACTCCACCTCGACTCCAACTAGGTTAGATCCTCACCTGTCACCCAACCCTCCTTCCTGCACGCTGATATATGAACATTCTATTGGTGATCAGTGGGCCAAACACAGTGTTAGTAATAGCACCATGAGCTCAAACTTCTGCCACAGAAAATTATTCCGGTCATTAGAGATACATATTTTGTATATTGGGTTCAACATTTTTATGAACAAAAAGTGAGAGATTTGAAAACTTACAAGATATACTGTGTTCCACGACATTTGCTATTGATCGGAAATCTATTACAAATAGCATTCTCTTTTTTTTCTCTTTTGTGTGGACCTCCTGAAGTCAGTGTGCTGCACTGACTTCCAGAACTGAAGTCAATGCTGTGATCCGTGCAGCACGTCAATTTGCTGTATGCGAAACATCAGAATCCTTCGAGAGAATGTTGATTACAAAGTGCACTTTTAATACAGATTTGAGTATCTGGACAGGCATAACTTATGAGATGTGTTTTGACACAGTCTTGTATTCTGGAGACTCTGCCTGAATAAAGGTAACACATGGGCCAAAGAAGTTGCTGTAGTGGTTCTGTGAGCTACAATACAATGTATAAAATTCTACATATACAGCTTTGGTTTCATGAGTAGACTTCAGTTAGCTGTAGGTAATAATTTGGCTTCTTGTTTGTTTTTATCCTGCTTCAGTTCCATTCTATTAGACTTTGTGCCTTGTACTGTGCACAGCAGAGCCAACCGGCTCTCAAATACCTTACACTGTAGCTTGAGAACTGTTGCATGGATGAACAAGAGACTCACTCAGAAGGGTTGATGGTTAGCTTTCCCACAATGGACCTAGCTACCTCCTCATGTTTGCATTGCTGATAGCAGATACTTGTCATGTGAGAATCAGGTTGTAAACTTTGACCTTGTCCACTATGTGGAGCAGACCATTGAAGTTCTGGCACACTGTATCACACTGAATAGTTTTGTGTTAAACTCTTGCGTTAACTTGTGTACAGTTAATCAAACTGATGTAAATTGTTTTTGAATGTCTTTGTCTGTAATAAATAACAATTGTGATGGTGCTAACAAAGGGGTAAGTAGACAAGCAGGAGACTGGAAGAACACAGCAGGCAGCATCAGGAGGCGGAGAAGTCAACGTTTCAGGTGTTACCCTTCGGGACTGGGAGTGGGTGTAGGGGGAGCTGCAGATAAAGGGGGTGATGGGGGCAGAGTGGTGAAGTGGGAACAGGTGTAGACAGGCAGAGGGTACAACCTGGGTTGGTCAATGGGAGGAATGAATCCGGTTGATGGCTGGGAGAGGTGGAAGGGAGTCAGGGAATGGGAGGGGAGGTTATTTGAAATTGAGGAACTCAGTGTTAAGTCCTCCGGGCTGTAGGCTGCCCAGCAGGAAGATGAGATGTTGTTCCTCCAATTTGCGGTTTGGTTGTGGCAGTGGAGGAAGCCAAAGATGGTCATGTCGGAAAAGGAGTGGGAAGGGGAATTAAAACAGGAGGTCCGGTCAGCCCCTGCGGGCCCAGCTGAGATGCTCGGTGCACCATTCCCTAAGTTTACGATTGGTCTCTCTGATGTAGAGAAGACCACATCAGAAGTACTGGATGCAGTAAACTAGGTTGGAAGAGAGGCAGGTGAACCTCTCACACCTGGAAGGACTGTTTGGGGCCTTGGATCGAGGTGATGGGGTGGTGTACCAGCAGGTTTGCCATCTTTTCCAGTTGCAGGGAAAGGTACCTAGGGGTTCGGGAAAGGTGGGTGGTTGGTGTGAATAGTAGCTCAAACTAAGGTTGTCGAAGGGAACAGTCTTTGTGGGAGGCAGAGAGGAGTAGGGTCTAGTTGGAGTTGGCAGACATGTTTTAAGGATGATCCATTGGATGCGGAAACTGGTTGGGTGGTAGGTTAGAACAAGGGGACTCTGTCATTTGTGGGGGGTTTGGAGCAGTGGGACGGGGAATGGAGGTGGTGCAGTGGTGGGCTGTCTGGATGACAGAGAGAGGAAAAGCACATTGTATAAAATAGGTGGGCATCTGGGATGCTTGGAAGTGAAATGCCCCCTCATCCAAGCAGATGCAGCGGAGCTGGGGGTATTGAGAGATTGGAATGGAGTTCTTGCAGGATACTGGGTGGGGGGAGATGTAGTGCCGGTAGTTGTAGGAGTCTGTAGGTTTGTGTTAAATGTCCGTCTGGAGATTGTTACCAGAGATGGAAATGGAGAGGTCAAGAAAGGGGAGGGAGGTGTCCAAGATTGACCAAGTGAATTTGAGGGTGGAGTAGAAGTTGTGGGTGAAGTCCATGACACCGCACAGATGTAGTCATCGATTAAATGGGCAAGTTGGGGCACAGTGCCTGTGTAGGTACTGAAGAGAGACTGTTCAACATAACCGACAAGGGCAGCCATCGCTGGGGCCCATCTAGATGCCGGTGGTCACCACCTTGGTTTAGAAGAAATGGGAGGAGTTAAAGGGAAAGTTATAAAGACTGAGGTCCAGTTCTCCTTGGTGGAGGGGGACTGGATGGGTCTGTTGGAGAAGAAGAAGGGGAGGGCCTGGAGGTCATTCTTGCAAGGCATGGATGTGTAGAAGTACTGCACATCCATGGTTAAGGTAAAGCGCTGGGAGGCAAGGAACTGGTTACTGAAGAGGTGGAGGGGGTGATTGGTGTCGCGGATGTAGGTGGGAAGTGCCAGAACAAAGGGGCAGAGAATGGAGTCGAGGTAGGAAGAGATGAGTTCGCTGGGGCAGAAGCATGCTGAGACAACATGTTGGCCTGGGTAGTTGGACTTGTGGATCTTGGGGAGCAGGTAGAACTGGGCAGTGGAGGGTAGATCACCGGAGGCAATGAGGGCATGGAGAGTCGGAGTGATCTTGGCACGGGTCATGGGCAAGGGGGAGGTGGTATATAGTGTCAGAGAGTTGGCATTTGGTCTTTGCAATGTAGAGGTCCGTTCTCCAGACTACCAAAGGGGTAAAGGAGATTGATTTGGAATGAGTGTTTAGTGGTAAATGCTGCTTCCAGTTGTACCTAGGCAGGATAAAATGTACATCTTTGCTTATTTACATTATATAATGCAAACGAATGAATAATATATCACACTATTGGGTACAGGAGGTTTGCTGTGATATTGTTCTACATTTGATAAAATTGATCTCAGATAAAAATTGGAATTGGGGTATTATTCCTGAAGTCTTTTTTTTTTGTCTTTCATCAAACTTTAATGGAATTAATGGTCTTACATTGTCAGCTGAGTCACAGGTCTCTATTTAAAACCTGACAATAAATTAGTGCTGTTTATTGTTCCATACATTGTCAGAGAAAAATAGCTGCCCTTATTTTTATACTTTAAAATGAATGAATAAAACATAAACAGGCACTGGATATTATGCTTTTAACATCCAGCTGGACCTGTATTATTTGCTGTCAGTATAATTTAAGTTTTGTTTAATTTTTAAAATGATTTTCTCTCATCAGATCTTGGTCCTGTTTGTAAAATGGGTATGTTTGCAACTCATTTGCATGTTTGCAAAACAAATAACTTGTTCTTGCATTTGGTCTTTTGTAAATATTTAGTCATTTCAAGAATATTCTCAAATATGTACTCTGCCGCACTGTATCTCTGAATAGTGTATGGATATCATTTGCCACCTAAGTAATCTTAAATGTTTTGAGTTTTCACCGAAATGTGTTAAGTCACTTCCTTCATTGGTTCTCAAAGATAAGTCATGTTAATCATATCAATATAAATAAATACTGATTTATCATCATAATCAATTGCTTCCTAGTATTGCAATCTAAAGCTGCTCCCTAAACAAGTGTGCTGCAAACTATAATGTTTATTGTGATATCCATGAAAATTGAGTTGTTTCATCAGACACAGATCTGACAGTCCCAAATCACTTGAACTGAAAAATTCTTGCAGCGGGTCTTCAAAAGTAGAGTTAGTGAAAAGGGTTTGAATTCGTGTATGATCTTGAAGGCAAACTTTATTTTAAAATGTATGCTTTTCTGCTGTGTTTGCAGTGACGTTCATTTCTGTTTACTTTTCTACTGTCACATTTAAATGATGTGTTGAGCAATTTCCCAAATCCTTGCAGTCAGCATACCATGGCAACAGGATGAGGGTTGTGGTGCTTATATTTTGAAGTAGCTGCATCTTCCACATTTGTCTCAAATGTTTTTAGCAACTTATTGATGATAAGAGGGATCAGTTTTATTGGCTGTTTAAGATTCTGGAAAGACTTAAAGGCTGGTATTTTGCTTTCAAGAAATTAAAAACGTGCATCTCTGAATTGCCCTCAATTCCCCAACCCAAGTATGTTGATGTAAATACCAATAATTATGTTGATTATTCAACCTTGGACCAACTCTGCCACAGTATAAGGGAATACACAGATATGTAAAGTCAAAAGTTATACAGCACAGAAACAGAATCTTTTGTCTAACTTGTCCATGCTGACCAAATTTCCCAAACTAAACTAGTCCTATTTGCCTGCGTTTGTCCAATATCCCTCTAAACCTTTTCTTTTTGTGTTACCTGTTCTAATGTCTTTTAAATGTTGTAACTGCACCTACATCGACCATTTCCTCAGGCAGTTCATTCCACATACGAACATCTGTCTGTGGAAAAAGTTGCCCCTCAGGTCCCTTTTAAATCTTTCTCCTCTCACCTTAAAAATATGCTCTCTGGTTTTGAATTCCCCTACCCTATGGAAAAGACCTTAGCTAATCACCTTACCTACCCCCCCTCATGATTTCATAAACCTCTATAAGCTCACTCCTGAACCTCCTACACTCCAGTAGAAAAATAAGCTGCCGACCTATCCAGGCTCTCCTCATGATCCAAACCCTCTAATCAGAATCAAATGTTAAATTGAACGACTTTTGATAATTGAAACTAAATTAAGACTGAGTGCTTCAGGGTGATTTCATTTTCATTTCTGAGCCCTTGTTATGCCTTCTTTGTCCAGACAGCTAATTGGTGCTTAATTATGGAAAGTTTTGCGCATTGTGTCCATATCCATCGTCATTACTTTAAAGCAGACACACAGGACTTTCAATTATATTTGAACCAGTTGACAGAAGTAAAAGCTAAAAACTATGTCAATAATCCTCTGTTGTTTTTCTCTAATTATAAAGTTTTTTAACACTATTCAATTTCTTTTCCCTTTTGGAGATGTAGCTGATTTTGTTGGAGTCCATATAATCACCAATCTTTTTTTTAAAAAAAAGTCTCTTGGGGATAGTTGAATTTAGTGATTATTGCCTAAATCTACTAACAGTATGTGGGGATGTTTTCAACTGAAAATTAGATTAGATCCTAGAGGCAATCTCATCTTCTGAAAATGTGCACTAAGCAGTTTATAGGGCTGCAACAACAAAATAAGTATTGAACGGAGTCCCTGGTAAGCCAGTATGTGTAGCTCCATTCTATCAAATGTAATTGTTCAATTTACATACTATTCAATTTGTCTACATACTACTTGACGTGATCTCTCTTTGTCTTTACTGGAGAGAAACGCAGCTATAGTGGGAGCTCTGTTTTATTTTCCCACCATACATACTATATCTATAAATGTTGCTATTCTAAGCTCTTGGTTTCCACTCACATCTATAAATAGAGCTTTTTTTTGCATATTCAACTGCTGTTAAATTTTGAAATAAGTTTCTGACATAATTGCTCAGTGGTTAGGACTGCAGCCTATCAGCACCAGGAACCTGGGTTCAATTCTAGCCTCGGGCGACTGTCTTTGTGGAGTTTGCACGTTCTCCCCATGTCTGCGTGGGTTTCTTCCTGGTGCTCCGGTTTCCTCCCACAATCCAAAGCTGTGCAGGTCAGGTGGATTGGCCATGCTAAATTACCCATAGTGTTAGGTGCATTAGTCAGGGGGAGATGGGTCTGAATGGGTTGCTGTTCGGAAGGTCGGTGTGGACTTGTTGGGCTGAAGGGCCTGTTTCCACACTGTAGGGAATCTAGTCTAATCACTCAAATTATGGCTTCAAGACGGCAGTGCTTTGTTAGCCTAGTTTCCATTTGTAAAAAAAATTAATAATGTGTCTGAAGAAAGGCTTAACAATGATGAAAAGCTGCTTTTCTTTGTGTTGTTCGATTTTTTTTAAAATGATGCATAAAACTAGCTGAAATTTCCTGCATCAAGGAGACCTGTATATTTCTGACCAGATCTATTGAGACTTATAAATAGACATACATGCAACATTGGTCAGTCAACACTCCTGGGAATTCTAGAAAGCCCAAAGCTGCCCAATCATGTAGTCTGACTTAAAGCAAATAATTTAGAAGGGTACCACTGAAATAGCAGCTTGTGAGAAATTGCACATTGTTTTCCCAGCACAAAGTTCCTTCAGTGGCTCATTTATTGATTGCTTGCCATTGTTAGGTTTTTGTGTACAGTTCAAGGTCATGAGATGAAATAACAATCAGTACCAATATGTTTTAACTGCCAAAAGCATCAATATGAATAAATCTAAAATTACTTCTATGTATGCCACACTCAAGTAAATGTTGAAAAAATATTTTTTTTGTTTGACACATGGCACTTGCTATCGTTTTTAATCTTCTCATGTTTATTTTTGAGTTTGGGATAAAGAAATTCAAGTAATGAATTAATAGGCTTTCAGATCTTTGGCAACACTTGTGAGAAGGTATGGTTTGG
Organism: Chiloscyllium plagiosum; assembly: GCF_037043375.1. Taxonomy (NCBI): domain Eukaryota; kingdom Metazoa; phylum Chordata; class Chondrichthyes; order Orectolobiformes; family Hemiscylliidae; genus Chiloscyllium; species Chiloscyllium plagiosum. The sequence goes on along the minus strand of NW_028270149.1, from coordinate 30,953,985 downwards.
AGGTGCTGGTGTTGGACTGGGGTGTACAAAGTTAAAAATCGCACAAAACCAGGTTAAAGTCCAACGGATTTATTTGGAAGCACTAGCTTTCGAATGCTGTTCCTTGTGGCTGTGGAGTATAAGATTGTAAGACACTGCAAAAGTTTACAAAGTGTGACGGAACTGATATTATATATTGACTTGAGTGGATTCTTAATCCCTAATCCTTTTGGGATCCCTCTTGCTTTCCTGCATTTCTGCAGAAACTTGATGTCTGACTCCATATCGCGATCTTCTTGGAGATCCTCTCCACTTTGAGCTGGTAATTAACGGTGTCGATGGTAGTCATGGCTTGCCAGTGCCGCTGTTGGTCTGGGGTGTACAAAGTATGCACACATTGCATTTCTATTCCAGGAACATCAAGCAGTTCAGACTTACTTAACTTTTTTTTTCTATATATTTAATAAAGTTTTGTAACAGTTAATTACTTGACTTTTTAACAGCATGATCAGTCTTCAACATCAAGTGAAATCTCAAGAAAATACTATGGCAGAATTTTTGGATATTTTCCTCAACTCAATCAAATAAAGTTTAACCTCACCTGAGCTTTTAAAAAACTTTTAAGCAGTTTATATGCACCATTAAAAACAATCTAATCCATTCTAAGAAATGTGATTTGTTCATTTTCTTGTAGTCTACTTGATTTCTAGTTGAGCTTTGGCATACTTTATAAACTTTATCTTGTTTATATGACAATAAATCTACTGTATGGTCTAAACAGTATAAGAATGAATAAATAAATTACCTTATCTTGCAATAAGTCAGTTAACTCTAAGATGCTGGCAAATGTATTAAGTCACAATATTGCTTCTGACATTTCTGTGAAGTGCATTTCTGACATTATGAAATTTTCATTCTTGATTAAGGAAAATGTTCAGCTGTAGAATTTAAGGATTACCTGTTGCTTTGTTTTTATTGAAAGCATTTAGGATTTACGACATTAAAGAAACTCCTAACAATCTTTAATGCTAATGGTGAAATCAATTTGATAGAATAAATTTGTAAAAATTCATATTAGCAAACATTGAAAGTAGTTAACTCCTATACTATCTTAATGTGAATGCCATTAAGTACATGCAGTGATAACATTGCTGGGGTATAAGTGCTCGTTAGGAGGCTTTGGAAGCCATTTCACTTTTGCCAGCTAAGGACCTGACAACCACAAGAGGAAATTCCAGTCTTTTAATATTTAGTAACAGAGCATGCAGAAATTTGAGAGGCAGTATCAGTAGTCAAGAGCATAAAATTGGGCATGTAGAATGTCCTGTTTGTTGAGTATGCATTTCATAAAATACCATGATGAGGAATGAGCAGTGGAACAAAAGTAGGGCCCTTTGATCCATTCAAAAGATCACAATTGGTCTGATTTTAACCTCTACTCTATATTCCTGCATATGCTTGATTATCTTCCATTTCTTGGGTAATCCAGAATATATCTACCTATCACTTAAAAATATATTAAGCTTCTGCATCCACTGCCATTTGAGGAAGAGAATTCCAAAGATGTTATCTGTGAAGATGAAAAAAAAGTTTCCTGAGCCATTTTTTGAATCTGCACCCCCTACTTTTTAAATTGTGACCCCCTAGTTATAGATTCTCCCACAAGAGAAAACCTTTTTCAACATCCATCCGTTCAAGACTCCTCAGTATCGTGTATGTTTCCATTACGTGACCTCTGACTCTTCTAAACTCCAGAGGATACAGCCTGTCCAGCCTTTCCACATAGAGCAATCCACTCATGCCAGGTATCAGTTAGCTCAGTTGATACACGGCTGGTTTGTGATTCAGAATGATGCTAACAGCATAGGTTCAGTTCCTGCACCAGTTGAGGTTACCTTCTGAGGAGTGGTGAACCTCTGGTTAAGTAATCCCTCTAATTAGAGAGTAGCCTTAAGGCATAGTAGGATTATGATGACTTTTTACTGTGCATTGTACTTCAGACGAAGTTTTGCTAACGCTCCGTATAACTGAAGCTAACCTCCCTACTCTTGCATTAGTATTGTTAGCTTTCCTGATTGCTTGCTGTGTCTGCATTCTAACCTTCTGTGGTTCATGCAGATCTCTCTGCATCTGAGCTTTGTTATCTCTCACCATTTATATAACATGCGTTTCTTTTTTTTTGCCAAAATGGACTTTTTCACACTGTCCCACATTATACTCCATTACCAGATCTTTTCTTATTCATTTAACCTATCTAAATGTCTTTGTAGCAAATTTACCATACTTTTGATCCCTTCATGCACATCATTTATATAAATAGTAGAGTTAAACCCTCTGGCACACAACTCATGATATCCTGCCAGCCTGGAAGAGATCCACTCATTCCTATAGTTCCTGTTAATCAGCCTATCTTCTATCCATAGCATTATGCCACCCCTACACCATGAGCTTTTATTTTACACAAACATTTTGATGTAGCACCATTTCAAATTTCTTCGGGAAACCTATTTCGCTTTATCTACAACATGGGTTACTTCTTCAAGGAACTCCAATAAGTTAGTTGAACATGATTTCCTTTTAACAAAATCATGTGGCTCTACCCAATAAACCTGAACTTATCCAAGTTCCTGTTATGTCATCTTTAACGATAGGTTGTAATATTTTCCTTATGACAGGTAACTGGCCTGTAGTTTCCTTCTGTCTGCCTCCTTCTCTGAATAAAGGAGTTACATTAACTATTTTCCACTCTAAGCGAACCTGCCTTGAATCTAATGAATTTTGGAGAATTAATGTATCAACTATTTTACTGGTTACCTCTTTTAAGACCCTCATAAAATCCATCAGGACCTGGGAACTTGTCAACTCACAGTTCAACAACTTACTCTGCTACTTCCTCGGTGACTGCAATGTTTTTGAGTTCCTCCCTTTCAATTCCTGATTTACAGCTATTTCCAGGATGTTACTTGTATCCCCGCTAGTGAAGACCAAAACAAAATATCTGTTCAAATTGTCTGCCATCTCTTTATCTTCAATGACTACTTCTCCAGACTAGTTTGTCTTATGGAAAATACTTACTTTGTTAATTTTTGTTTTCACTATTGAAAGAATAAAAATGTCATGCCAAAAGCATGCACCCTGCCTACCCAATAGGCGCAAATAGTTGCTTCAGAAGTTGTAATATCTCCTCCTCCTTCTATTCCCCCCCCCATCCCCCTGCCAAACCCAAAATAAATGTATAAAGAAAAATCAGTTCCAGTTGCTGGTAATGTATGTTTGCTTTACATCTGAAGTTATATTTTTCTTCATATTAGTTTTGCTGATTTGTTTGCTTTTTTTTTAATCTGTGAATTTTCTTTCCCTTACTAACACGTCTGTGGGTATATATCCTTAGGACTGCAGCAGTTCAAGAAGGCAGCTCATCATCACCTTCTCAAGGTTAAATAGGAATGGGCAACAAAAGCTGGCTTAGCCTGTGGGACCTCACGATGAACTATTTTCTTAATTAATGATGCTTAATGTTGTTAGTTAAATAGCGATCTGCAAAATGCTGAAGATTATTTTAGCAACATTCATTGTCCTGAATAAATTTTATCATGTTCACAAGTCCATTTGGGCATAAGGAGGCCAGAAGTACAGTGCCATCTAAGGTATTTGTTATGGACTAGACTAGACTCCCTCAAAATATTTTAAGAAGGCAATGCAGACCCTAATTGTTTTCTTATTTTAAACGTAGAAATGAAGTGGATCTTCCAGATGTGATGCGACTGGTCAAACTATTCAATATTAACCAAAACAATTTATTTAAACACTATGGTTAAAATATCATAAATAAAAGAGGAATTTAGCATATCAACAATTGGAAAACTTAACCGAATAACTCAACTGTTCCAATATTGTTATATCCCATAACACATCTCTAAACAAAAAGACCAATTCAGATGCAGATTCTTACTTGCAGTCCTCCATTCCTGGAGGAAGAAACATCCTAAGAAAATTCAAAACATGTAGCAGACATTGACTGAAGTTTCCAATTCCTTTAAGACCCCAAATAGCTTCTGTTGTTACTGAAAAAAACCAAAACCCAGAAATAATTGAAAGCTGGCCACACCCTTTCAGGCTGCTTCCATTGTTCCAACTTTATTTTTAAAAGCCTCACAAGTTGTTTACTTAAGTCAGCTTCAAGTAGCCAGTTCAGCACCTCTGCCTTACAACCTCTCTTCAGAAAAAAAGGGACAAAATAACCTTTTAAAATGATAGCAATGTCATGTATTCCTTTCCCCAGGTCATCAAGTGATGTAATACCGGGAAAACTGAAAAAGATAGTGTCTATATTCAGAAGCTAAGAATGAGCAAATGCACAGTTGCTGTAGCTGTTACTTGAAGATAACTGGTAGATTTAAGCTATGCTGGCCACCATAAGCAGAAATGAGAAAGTTCTTCACGTGTGTTGTATTTGATGATGATTATTCTCTTGTTACCCATTGCTTCTAAGTTGTGTTCAAAGGGATGTACTGATTGATTGTGTTGGATGGTAAACAATAGGAGATGTCTGTGTCTGTGTTCTACCTGATACCACAAGATTCCAATTGATCCAGAGTTGATTTTGAGGATTAGCAGGGACACTTTCCCAAGACCTCTTTACTTACCAAGTCACCATGTCTCATGGGCAAGTCTTGCTAGTAAAATAAGACACCCTTAGCGATAGTGATGAAGGAGTGAAGGACATTTTAAAGTAAGATTTGATTAATGTAACTCAGGTTGTTGCATGACTAGTCTTTGAGATAACTCTCCCACTTCTGGCACAAATCACCAAATGTTAGTGAAGGACTCTTTGCACGGGCAACTGTAGGACATGACTTAATCAATTTTAGTGACGAAAAGTGTGGCACTGGAAAAGTAAGCAGGTCAGGCAACATCTGAGGAGCAGGAGAATCAACATTTTAGGCATAAGCCCTTCATCAATTTCAGTGCCTAGGGTGATGCTGAATGGTCTGTATAATTTTCTTTTTTGACTTTTTCTGGTATAAACATATATAACCTCTCTTAAAATGTTTTTCGCTGAACAGTGGATTCATGAGTTGCATAATTGATTTCAAATACTTCAAAAATAATTATTGGCAAAAGAGATTTAAAGCAGCAAGATCACTCATGTTTGATACAACCGAGTGGCTTACTCAAAGGGCATAGAATTGATGATATTGATGTGGATCTGGAGGCATATCTCTGCCTGATCAGGAAAGTATGGCAGGTTTTCTCCCTTAAAGGACTTTTTTTTAGAAAATCTAACCAGTTTAACCCCATTATTACCATTCTTACAAAAATGGAAGCATGTGTTTGTGTGTCTGATTTAGGTTTATATTTCTATCCTACATTGTTTACCATGGTTTTGAATGTGTTCAAGTATGTATTTCATAGATGGCTTTGAACAAAGAGAAAGAGACACATGATTAGAACCTATACTTGCGATTCAGAGTTGCTCACTTTATCTATGTAAACACTTTCTGACAAAAATAGATGCTGTATATTATGCTATGAGAATGATTCAAAAAGTGACATAGTGCTAAATATATTGATCATTGGTGACATGATTTATTTATTGCAGAGCTGTTACCTCCATATGACCTATAAAGAATAATCTGACAGACCATCTTGAGTGACCTTGCTGTTATTTAAATGCCTTTTGCCAATGGTTATTTTTGCAGTATTTGAAATGGGTTATGTAACTAATGAATCCTCTGGTCATCTGGAAACATTTTAAGAGAGGTTATATACTTTTATACCATAACATATCTAATCCTACATAATGATATCTGATGTACACAATTCCGGTCCATCAAACTCATTTACTATTTCTATGAATCATTGAAGTTTCTTTTGATTGCATAGCATAGCTGTTACAGAGAAACCCATCAAAAGTAATGCTACTCTGCCAGGTTGAAGGATTGTATCAGTCTGGTCATTTGTAGAAGTTGCAATTCATGCATTACTAATAACCAGTCAAACAATCCAACTCCCTTTTGTGATCTGGAGTCTTGAACTTCAGAATTTGTTTCTTGCTGTCTACAATATTCCATCCATTGTATTTGTGTCAAAGCATTGGTATTTTGTCCATCTCATGTATATTTGTTGTTTTAAAGATAAATGGTTTAAATAGCATGGTAGGAATTTAGTCACCCTGTTTTGCCATTTTTTAAAAATAAGTTTGTTTACAATAAATAGTTAATTCTTGTTACTGATGGAACATCATGTGAGTTACTTTTCTCCTGAATAGCAGTCAGTCAGACAAATTGATTACTTTGGTGGTTTTATTGAGTAGTTACGCATTTGTGATGGTTTGTTGCATAGTGGGGCTAGGGCTGGATTATTGGTACACACTTGCCATTTGAGTCATGAAAACACTACAAAATTGCTTGCCTGATGTAGTTTCCAGAATTAGTGTAATTTAAATAATTGGTAGTAACCTCTGACTGTAGGAATATATTTCATTGATAACTTATCAGGAATACTGTGGTACAGAATATTTACTGCTGCTGGATTTAAGGGCCTCAAGTATCACAAATGGGTACCCATTTAAACAAGTGGCTGAGGAGCATGGAAACAGTGTATTGCAAAGAAAAAGCTGTCAGTTCTGTAAGCAAGCAGCAAGTCCTTTGATTCACTGTTGAAGAATGAAATAAAGCAGATGAGGAATCCTTTCCTGACATGGAATAAGACAGATCCTCAAAGCAAACTTTACAGAATAAATGGGAGGTGATGAAGCCTAATATCAATACCCTGCTAATACCAACGCTGCTGAAAAACGTTTTTTTGGTCATGTACCGAGATACAGAGAAAAATGTTATTTTATGTTCTATACAGGCAGATTGTAAATCAGGGCAGCAGAGTAGAGTGCAGAATGTAGTGTTACAGGTACAGAGAGAGAGAGAGAGATCAGAAGAAACATTTGAGAGGTCCGTTCAAAAGTCTGATAACTAGCAGGGAAGAAGCTGTTCTTCAATCTGTTCATATGTATATTCAAACAGTTATATCTTCTGCCCAACGGAAGAGAGTGGCAGAGAGTATAGTCAGGGTGGGAGTGGTCTTTGATTATGTTGGTTGCTTTCCTGAGGCAATACAGTGGGAAATACGGAAGAAGTCAATGGATGGAAGGCTGGTTTGTATGATGGACTGGGCTGTGTTCACAACTCTGCAGTTTCTTACAATCTTAGGAAAAGCAGTTGCCATGCCATGCTGTGATGCATCTGGATAGGATGCTTTCTGTGGTTCATCTATAAGAATTAGTAAAAGTCTTCACGGAGCCACTGGGCAGTTATTGAGGCACACTGCATAATTTATTGACTACTGGGTCAGACACAACAAGAGCAGGATGTGGAGAAGGATGGCATCCACCATCTGAACAGATGCATGTGGAACAGCTCTTTGACAGGTTATTGGGGGGGCTGTTGCATCCTTGAAAAATTGGAGGAAAATAACGGTTTACATTTTTCTAAAATTACAAATGGTGCACATTTAGTGAAACTAAGTTCTTGTATTTCAGATCTGAGTGAATGATCATTAGCACGCTACTATGGACCAAACACAGGCAAGTGGGACTAGTTTGGTTTGGGAAAAATGATCCGCATGGACTAGTTGGATGGAAGGCTCTGTTTCCATGCTGTAGGGCTCTATCGTTGAGGATGGAGTCTGAGCAATATGGACTATGGAGAGAAATATGGTAGAATCACACAACAACACAATCGAGACCCATCTTGACATAAGCAACAATTCATTGCATCTTTTAAGTAAGATCTGAGGTGAGAGTCTTGCAAAGCAGTGGTGAGTTGCTTGTTAAAGGGGGATTGTTACTTGTTAATGACCTAATTAACTGTAAAATTGCATCTCATTAATATGCACCTTTCTATTTTACCATCCACCAGGAGCAAACTAGATGCAAAATTCTCAACATTGAAGTTGTGGGGTGGACACTAGCCAACTTCAGCTCACCACTGGCTGTGAGCCTCTATGTTGATCATCATGCAACAGCACTTCAGGGCATGCTCCATGGGCACCAAATAAATGCACTCGGATCCAAGACATTGGCATCCAAATGTGCTAACCAATAAGACGACTCATGGCACATTTCCAATCCACTACCAGTACACTTCTGCACTTCAATGCTGTACCTGGGGAGACTAAAGCAGTCATTATTGTAATGCTGCAGCAAGGACACTATGCTCAGGTAGATGCACATGGCTCATGACAGGACCAGACAGATCTAGGGGTTCATTGCCATCTGTCATAGCGCACACTCACCGACCCTACCTGGATGTTCACAGCATCCCTTACTCCATTGTCTTTTTGCACCTTGCCCCTCAACCAGAGATACCAATCCACACCTGGATGTTGTCCAGGTTTTCCTGCATCTAAACACCGGCTGCTTCAGTATCTGATAACAACGTGCAGATTAGTAACTAAATTAATTTCTACTGGTTCTGTTTGAGGTTTTGGGAGTGCATAATGGTCTGTGGAGTTGGTTAAAGCTGGAGAAGTCTGCAGGGAGTGGTGCTGCATGTGAACAAGGCCGTGGTTGTGACTGCAAGCACACTGCTCAGAGGAATTGTCCCAGTCATGGGTGTCATAGATGCAAATGTACCTGGACAGCATGAGAGCAGGAAAGAAGAGATCAAGCTGCTCACAGAAGGAAGGAGAGAAAAAAAAGCAGACTATTGACAAGAGATCCTATCTGTATGTTCTAGAAAAATTTCTCTTATCCTCATTTAAACCACAAGCAGTTCATGCATTGTCTGAATTTTACCATGAAAAGACTTATAGAAATCTATCATGTCTCAAAATAAGCTGCAGTCTTAGCACAAGGCTAGGCCAACACATTTGGCGAAGGTTACGAATGTGACTGTGATCTTGAATCTTGTTACTGGATCCATCATAATGAGGGATCTCTGACCTGTAAAATCTCCCAGTTCACTGTCCACTCCTGCATTAGAAAGGATAAATGCTATGAAGGCAACAATGATTCTGTTTTCTCATGAACAAATAGAATCAGGTGAGTATCCAGGTGGCTTTACAGTGTCAAGATAGTGCACTTCACATAGCAGAATTTCATTGATGACATGCATGTAACTTTGCAAATGTAATATCTAAGTTCTGAGATGTGTCACAACTGCAAAGGTTGTGTCTTGCTGAATGTGCATTTCATGTGCAATAGCTCTCAGTTGATCTTGCTATTGAATGATGCCTATCCTACCACCAACTATGATCCTTTTACCCTGTACCAGTCCACTATTCCCTCAGTCACTCAGCCACTGCAAAACACCAGAGGGTGACTGCTGGATGACAAAGACTGTCCACTAAATATCCCTCTAGTTAAATAATCCCTTCATTAGTGCAACAAAGCAGGAAACAATATGTGTATAATGGATAGCCATGCTGCGTGGCAGACAATGGACCTAAAGTGAACAATTAAGCTGCTGAAGAAATGACTGTACTTTCTGCTGTGGAGGCACCCTGCAGTATTTGACATTCCATGTGTCCCACTTTGTGATGCTCTGTTGTATCTACCACATTTTGGCAATCATGAAAGAGCAGGCAACAGGCAAGTAGCTCAGGAGTAGGAGGAGAAAGGAAGGAGACTACTGGGACATTCCTGCTCCAACTGGATTGACCACCATATTCCATCAATGTTCCCTTGAGCACAATGCCAAATCTCCATTTGACATCAGTTCCAACCTTACTCTCCTTCTGTGATGAACTCATCACAACATCCCAAAACGAGAAGCACCATGTAACAGCTGTTCCATTCCAACCATATCCAATAAACCATTCAATATTTCTTACAAAAGTCAAATCAACTTTGTGCATCATTTTAGCCATTATAAATTTTCTATGATTCTATTTTCAGAATAGGCTATGATAGTTATTCTATCAGGAAAAAATTGCAGGGATACATGATGAGGAGCGAGGTTAGCCAAGTTAGCTAGCACAGACATGATTGGCTGAATGTCGTCCCCTGTGTTGCAATCATTCTATGATTCCATGGTGGCACTCTTACCATTTTCTATCTTGGTCTACCCGTGCAGTAATATCCCAGTAGCTAGAGCACATCCAGAGTAAGACTGCTGACTTTTAATAGGATGGGTTTACGGATGGCCTTGCAATATAGGTGGCACAGTGGTTAGCACTGCTGTCTCACAGTGCCAGAGACCCGGGTTCAATTCCCACTCAGGCAACTGTCTGTGTAGAGTTTGCACATTCTCCCTGTGTCTGCGTGGGTTTCCTCCGGGTGCTCCGGTTTCCTCCCACAGTCCAAAAATGTGCAGATTAGGTGAATTGCCCATCGTGTTAGGTGAAAGGGTAAATGTAGGGGAATGGGTCTGGGTGGGTTACTCTTCGGAGGGTCGCTGTGGACTTGTTGGGCCGAAGGGCCTGTTTCCACACTGTAAGTAATCCAATCTAAAAAATATGCTCTCTGAGCTTGAAATCTTCAGAATGAAACAGCTTTGTATGGGTGGCAGCAGTCTGAGATGGCTGGTCAGGCAACAAGGGTGGACTGCCAGTGGTGAGAGTATAAATACTAAATTCCCGGGAGAGGATGGTATGTTTGTGCTCTCTATGGATTCTCTGCCAAATTTCCAGGGAAGCATCAGCAATCCTAATAATTTGCTGTAGGACTGGACTGTTGTGAGTCCCTGATGGTCTCTTTGAGTATTGATTTCTGTGGCCATAAGCAGCAGTTTAAACAGTATTGCAACAAGCTTAGATTTGACATCCTCAGTCGGAGTTTTCACTGGTTTCAGGTTGTGCTGCAAAGGAAACTGAAATATTGGTCATCAGATGCTGCCTTGTGGTTAAATCTTCATAGAGTTAACCATCACTTCCATGCTGAAAAGGATGGGCTGTGAAAAGCTCTGTGCAACCTTGCAACTGGATCCTTCTGTGCTCCTTGACAGTGATAGTGACCTTTCTAGCCTGTCGAGGAGAAAGTGAGGACTGCAGATGCTGGAGATCGGAGTCAAGAGTATGGTGTGGAAAAGCCTCATTTCTGATGAAGGGCTTTTGCCTGAAACATCAATTCTCCTGCTCCTCGGATGCTGCCTGACCTGCTGTGCTTTTCCAGCACCACGCTTTCTAGTCAATCAGTCAATGCACCAAGAATTCACTGACATATATCTTCATCCCCTTTTTGTGTGCATTATATTATCAAAGTCTCAATTGAATTCTCCTAAGCAGAATTTGTGTGCAATCCCTTGCCCTCTGATGAGCTGGTATTTACACTGTTCTGTTCCCTTGCCCAGAGGTCATGTGTACTGTAGCGACTTATTACGTGCAAAGTGTGCCTCCATGCTACCCTCTAAAGTCTGTGCTTGGCAGTATCTGAGTTGATGGTTATGAATGTCAAATCGAGTGATGGTGTTTCATCATCATCAGTCCTGTTCCTCTTGCACTTCCCACATCGGCAGGTCTGTAGATTTTAGAGTGTGGTTGGAATAAGCAAAAGGTGCAGCTTTATGCCATCTTGCAAGCTGTCAATTGAAAGAAATTGTGAAATGAGGGAGAAAAGAGATAGAAAAAGATCTTCATGGTTTGATAGTAGTAACAGGATAGGTCGGAGTCAGCATAGATTTATGAAGGGGAAATCATGCTTGACTAATCTTCTGGAATTTTTTGAGGATGTAACTGGGAAGATGGACGAGGGAGATCCAGTAGATGTAGTGTACCTGGACTTTCAGAAAGCTTTTGATAAAGTCCCACATAGGAGGTTAGTGAGCAAAATTAGGGCACATGGTATTGGGGGCAAAGTACTAACTTGGATTGAAAGTTGGTTGGCTGATAGGAAACAAAGAGTAGTGATAAACGGCTCCATTTCGGAATGGCAGGCAGTGACCAGTGGGGTACCGCAGGGATCAGTACTGGGACCGCAGCTTTTTACAATATATGTTAATGATATAGAAGATGGTATTAGTAATAACATTCGCAAATTTTCTGATGATACTAAGCTGGGTGGCAGGGTGAAATGTGATGAGGATGTTAGGAGATTACAGGGTGACCTGGACAAGTTAGGTGAGTGGTCAGATGCATGGCAGATGCAGTTTAATGTGGATAAATGTACGGTTATCCACTTTGGTGGCAAGAACAGGAAGGCAGATTACTACCTAAATGGAATCAATTTAGGTAAAGGGGCAGTACAGAGAGATCTGGGTTTCTTGTTACCAGTCAATGAAGGTAAGCATGTAGGTACAGCAGGTAGTGAAGAAGGCTAATAGCATGCTGGCCTTCATAACAAGAGGGATTGAGTATAGAAGCAAAGAGGTTCTTCTGTAGCTGTACAGGGCCCTGGTGAGACCACACCTGGAGTACTGTGTGCAGTTCTGGTCTCCAAATTTGAGGAAATACATTCTGGCTATTGAGGGAGTGCAGCGTAGGTTCACGAGGAATGGCGGGATTACCTTGCACTGAAAGACTGGAGTGACTGGGCTTGTATACCCTTGAGTTTAGGAGACTGAGAGAGAATATGATTGAGACATATAAGATTATTAAAGGATTGGTCACTCTGGAGGCAGAAAACATGTTTCCGCTGATGGGTGAGTGCCGAACCAGAGGACACAGCTTAAAAATACGGGGTAGACCATTTAGGACAGAGATGAGGAGAAACTTCTTCACCCAGAGAGTGGTGGCTGTGTGGAATGCTCTGCTCCAGTAGCAGTGGAGGCCCAGTCTCTGGATTCATTTAAGAAAGAGTTGGATAGAGCTCTCAAGGATAGTGGAATCAAGGGTTATGGAGATAAGGCAGGAACAGGATACTGATTAAGGATGATCAGCTATGATCATATTGAATGGTGGTACAGGCTCGAAGGGCAGAATGGCCTACTCCTGCACCTATTGTCTATTGTCTATTGTTTGAGTCCAGCAGCTGGTCACAGCCTTGGTCATGTCTGCAGCAGTGATGGCTGGCATGACCTCTGTGATGGAGTGACAGCAACCATGGGAATTCCAGAACCAAGGGGGTCAGTTTAAAAAAAATAAAACATCTCCCATTTGCGACAGAGGTGAGGAACAATATTATCTGTCAGATACCTCAGTTTTTGGAATTCTCTTAAACAGATAGCTGTAGAAGCTTGCTTATTGAAAGATTAGACAGATTTCTGATGGATGCAAGATGTCAGGTTTATTGGGGACAGGCAGGATAGTGGAATTTGGGCCAATACCAGATCAACTGCAATCTTATCGAGTTACGAACTATTCCTATTTCTTACGATCTTATGCTGATCCCCTGCCCATTAGATGCTGCTTTTGATTATGAGCAACCTTATCCACCAAGAGTGGGAGTGAGTATCAGTGAGTGTGATGCAATGTCTTTGGGCTATGTACCTGTCATTGCTAACATTGTGTACAAGTTGTGAACTGTGGACATAAGGCTTGCAGCAGTGCTGCGTGTGAACATGAGGTGAGACAGTGAATGTTGGGTTTGAGTTGTACTTGAAAAAGCTTATTGGTAGGTGAATGAAGGGGGTTGTGAATGAAACTGCTTTGGTGGAATTCTAACTCACTCTTTGCATTATTAGTTCAGTAACAAGTCATTTGTTACCATATCCACAAGTGATTTGAATGATCACACACAGTAAAAGTGTTGGTGAAGTCTTTAGGAATGGAATAAATGATTCTTTGAAGTCTGGTTGATGGATAGCATGTTAGCCAAGAACATCTAGTATAAGGTCACGTTTGTTGGTCTGCACTTGCTCACCAGTTTGTCTTAGGTTGATAAAATGTTCTTCAGAAGCTGAGAGGAATATTTCTTCACATAAGAAATGAACGCATCTATTTCAGGGTCAAATATTGTTTGAGAGCTAGCACAAGAGGAACATCTATTGTTTTGTTATTTGGTGAGGAAAGCAACATTCCTAACTATTGTAAATATACTTTTTGTAATGTAGGTATTTTCTAAACAACCTTTTCATAAATGTTATCATACACTTCTATATCACCAGGTGCAACTTGAACCAAAGTATGCTAAAGCTAAAGACTCTTTGTTGATTTACAATCTGAATCGCATTCAATTGTGCATATTTTTCCACTTTCCCAAAATGAGAAGATCTTGGAATCCAGATGTAAGGGTTCTTTGGTCAACTTCTTGGTCCTACTACATAGATATTGGGCCAGGTAAAGGTCCATTCTGATTTGTTGGGTAAAGGGGTCACATATGGAAGTGGTCAGCAATATGGAACCCAAGGAGAATATGCAGCACAAAAACAAAATAAAAATGAACTTGTATTTCATGCTTGTCACTTGAGAAATCAAGACAAGTCTAAACCTCAGGACCTTTTAGGACCGATCTCTTGGGAGATTCCGAGAGCGGGACTATCTTGCTGCTTTTTAAGAATGTAACAATGGTCAAAACAATACAATACGGCATTCACCCAAAGATTCTATGATGATGGAGATGCAGTTGAATCATCTGCATGGATATGAAGGTCAAATTTGTGATTGGATGAATTTAGAAACATCGAAACATCGAAAATAGGTGCAGGAGTAGGCCATTCGGCCCTTTGAGTCTGCACCACCATTCAATATGATCATGGCTAATCATGCCATTTTTAATATCCCACGCCCGCTTTCTCTCCATACCTCTTGATTTCTTTAGCCGCGAGGGCCACATCCAGCTCCCTCCTGAACTATCTAATGAACTGGCCCCAAAAGCTTCCTGTGGAAGAGAATTTCATAGGTTTGCAACTCTCTGAGTGAACAAATTCTTCCTTATCTCAGTTCTGAATGGCTACCCATTATTCTTAGACTGCTTCGAGTTTAGAATAAGCTTCAAGATAAAAGAGGTAATGTTACATTGTTTAATGTCTGTAAATAGAGTTGGACACATGTCAGTTTAACAGAAGCATTGAGGATTATAGAGATTATAAACAGAGATAATCAAATGCTTTGTGAAATATTATCCTTCCCGCATTGCACAAGCTGTGAAAATCTCAAACCAAGGAAAGCAGCTTGTCCAGGATGTATAATGAAAGATGTCAGATTAGATGGATAACAATAATGGAATATCCTCAACACATATCAATTCTCTGCACATGTCAAATGGTCTTTTTTCATGTTGTGCTTTTATACAAACAAAGGACTGTGCACTGTCAGACATGGTTCCTCACTTTCTTACTAATTCTTACTGCATCATTTGTAAGTTCGTATAAAGCTCAAAAATGGGCACCCATGAAGTCTAACGGGCCATCAGCAGTAACATAGTTATAGAGTCATACAGATGTACAGCATGGAAACAGACCCTTTGGTCCAACTTGACCATGCCTACCAGATATCCCAACCTAATCTAATCCCATTTGCCAGCACTTGGCCCATATCCTTCTAAACCCTTCCTGTTCAAATACCCATCCAAATGCCTTTTAAATGGTGCAAGAGAAAATGAGGACTGCAGATGCTTGAAATCAGTCAAGATTAGAGTGGTGCTGGAAAAGCACAGCAGGTCAGACAGCATCCGAGGAGCCTGTAAGTCGATGTTTCGGGCAAAAGCCCTTCATCAGGAATCTTCATTAGCCCTTCATCAATTGTACCAGCCTCCATCACTTCCTCTGGCACCTCATTCCATACATGTACCACCCTCTGCGTGAAAGAGTTGCCCATTTGGTCCCTTTTATTTCTTTCCGCTCTCACCATAACCCTATGCTCTCTGTTCTGGACTCTCCTACCCCAAGGAAAATACTTTGTCTATTTATCCTATCCATGCCCCTCATGATTTTATAAACCTCTGAGGTCACACTCAGCCTTCAACACTCCAGGGATAACAGCCCCAGCCTATACAGCCTCTCTCTATAGTTCAAATCCTCCAACCCAAGTAACATCCTTGTAAATCTTTTCTGAACTCTTTCAGGTCCCACAACATCCTTCCAATAGGAAGGAGACCATAACTGCACTCATATTCCAAGAGTGCCTAACCAATGTCCTGTACAACTGCAACATGACCTCCTGACTCCTGTACTCAATACTCTAACCAATAAAGGAAAGCATACCAAACGCCTTCTTCACTATCCTATCTACCTGCAACTCCACTTTCAAGGAGCCATGAACCTGCACTCCAAGGTCTCTATGTTCATCAACACTCCCTAGGACCTTACCATTTAGTGTAGAAGTCCTGCTAAGGTTTGCTTTCCCAAAATGCAGCACCTCGCATTTATCTGAATTAAACTCCATTTGCCACTCCTCAGCCCATTGGCCCATCTGATCAAGATCCCTTTGTACTCTGACGTAACCTTCTTCGCTGTCCACTATACCTCAAATTTTGGTCTCATCTGCAAACTTTCTAACTATACCTCCTATGTTCATATCCAAATCATTTATATAAATGATGAAAAGTAGTGGACCCAGCACTGATCCTTGTGGCACTCCACTGATCACAGGCCTCCAATCTGAAAAACAACCCTCCACCACCATCCTCTGTCTTCTAGCTTTCAGTCAGTTCTGTATCCAAATGGCTAGTTCTCCCTGTATTCCATGAGGTCTACTTTGCTAACTAGTCTCCCATGGGGAACCTTGTCAAATGCCTTATTGAAGTCCACATAGATCACGTTCACTGCTCTGTCCTCATCAATCCTCTTTCTTACTTTTTCAAAAAACTCAATCAAGTCGGTGAGACATGATTTCCCACGTACAAAGCCATGTTGATGATCCTTAATCAGTCCTTGCATTTCCAAATACTTGTAAATCCTGTCCCTCAGGACTCCCTCCAACAACTTTCCCACCACCAACATCAGGCTGACTGGTCTATAGTTCCCTGGCTTGTCCTTACCACCCTTCCTAAACAGTGGTACCATATTAGCCAACCTCCTGTCTTCCGGTACTTCGCCTATGACTATCGATGAAACATATTTCACAGCAAGGGGGCCATCAATCACTTCCCTAGCTTCTCACAGAGTTCTAGGATACACCTGATCAGGTCCTGGGGATTAATTCACCTTTATATGTTTCAAGACATCCAGCACCACCTCCTCTGTAATATGGGCATTTTGCAAAATGACACCATCTATTTCCCCACATTCTCTGCCTTCCGTGCCCTTCTCCACAGTAAGCACTGATGAAAAATACTCCCCCATCCCCTGTGGCTCCACACAAAGGTCGCCTTGCTGATCTTTGAGAGGCCCTATTTGCTCCCTAGTTACCCTTTTGTCCACAATGTGTTCATCCTCAATTTATAATTTTGGGGGTGGCACAGTGGTTCAGTGGTTAGCACTGCTGCTTCACAGCGCCAAGGACCTGGCTTCGATTCCAGCCTTGGGTGACTGTCTGTGTGGAGTTTGCACATTCTCCCCGTATCTGCGTGGGTTTCCTCCCACAGTCCAAAGATGTGCAGGTCAGGTGAATTGGCTGTGCTAAATTGCCCATAGTGTTCGGGGTGTGGGTTAGGTATATTAGGCAGGGGTAAATATAGGGGGAATGAGTCTGGGTGGGTTACTCTTCAGAACATCAGTGTGGATTTGTTGGGCTGAAGGGCCTGTTTCCACACTGTCGGGATTCTAGATTCTTTGTTGAATAACTTGGTAGTGTGACGATGTTGTTCCTTTAACAAGGTGATGTTGTCCTTGGTTATTCTTTCAGAGAGGTCGTAAAAGACACAGACTCTGAAAAGTATAAATTTGAAGGCTTTTAGGGCAAATTGATTAAAGCTAACAGATACTGTCTCAGGCAAAAGGCTTTTAAGTTTAAAAAATGACTTATACAATGAAAAGGAAGTGACCAGTTCTCCCAGCTGAGCTGGCAGTCTAGCTATTCACTGAAAGCAGTCAGGCAGATGTAAAGCTGCTGGACCTAAGAGAAGCAGATCCATGCTGACCCTCCCTCTCTCTCTCTCTGACATCGCTCCTGTAAGACCATGTGTTTGTTTTTATCTTTTGTGCTAAGAGGTGTTTATGGGGATTGACACAAGTATTTGGAACAGCATCATTAACTTGGGATGATGTGTTGGATTTACAGAGAGGTTAACTTATTCAGTATTTTGTTTCTTTTGTTTGTGATTCATTTGGTAATCTTGTATATAAATTCTGTTTTGCTTGAAATTACGTGGTTTGACCAATTGCATCCCTCCTGGATAATCTGTCCTATGCCAGCTTAAAACAACTAGCAAAGTTAGGATCTGGGCTACTTTCTTGAAATGTTTTGAGAGAGCCTGGCCTGGTCCATAACAATAGCCTGACATATCCTTCAGTCTACAGAGTGTGGTGCTGGAAAAGCACAGCAGGTCAGGCAGCATCCGAGGAGCAGGAGAATCAACGTTTCAGGCATAAGCCCTTCATCAGGAATGAGGCTTGTGGGCCGGAGGTGCCGAGAGGTAAATGGGAGAGGGGTGCGGTTGGGGCTGGGGGAAGGTAGCTGGGAATGCAATAGGTAGATGAAGGTGGGGGGGAAAGGTGATAAGTCGGAGAGGAGGGTGGAGCAGATAGATGCAAAAGATGATGGACAGGTCAGGAGTGCAGTGCTGAGTTGGAGGCTTGGGACTGGGATAAGGTGGGTGAGGGGAAATGAGGAAACTGGTGAAATCTACCTTCATCCCGTGTTGTTGGAGAGTCCCAAGGTGAAAGATGAGGCATTCTTCCTCCAGGCATCGGGTGGTTAGGGTTTGGCAATGGAGGAGGCTCAGGACCTGCATATCCTTGGTGCAGTGGGAAGGGGAGTTAAAGTGTTCAGCCATGGGGCAGTGAGGTTTGTTAGTGTAGGTGTCCCAGAGATGATTGCTGAAACAATCTGCAAGTTGGCGTCTTGTCTCCCTGATGTAGAGGAGACCACATCGGGTGCAACGGATATAGTAGATGACATTGGTGGAGGTACAGGTAAATTTCTGTCGGATGTGGAAGGATCCTTTAGGACCTTGGATGGAGGTGAGGGGACTGGTGTTGGCACAGGTTTTACACTTGCTGCGGTGGCAGGGAAAGGTGCCAGGAGTGATGTGAGGGCTGATGGGGGGCATGGATCTGACAAGGGAGCCGCAAAGGGAATGGTGTATCCAGAATGCTGATAGGGGTGGAGAGGGAAATATATCCCTAGTGGTGGGGTTTGTTTGGAGGTGGCAGAGGATGATGCCCTGCATACGGAGGTTGGTGGGATGGAGGGGGAGGACCAGGGGAGTTCTGTCCTTATTGCATTGGGAGGGGTGGGGTTCAACGGTGGAGGTGTGGGAAGTGGAGGAGATGTACTGGAGGGCATCGTCGACCACGTGGGAGGGTAAATTGCAGTCTTTGAAGAAGGAGGCCATCTGGGATTTTCTATGGTGGAAATAGTCATCCTAGCAACAGATGAGGTGGAGGCAGAAGAATTGCGAATAAGGGATGGCGTTTTTACAGGAGGCAGGGTGGGAGGGGGTGTAGTCCAGGTAGCTGTGGGAGTCTGTGGGTTTGTAGTAGAAGTCTGTGGTTAGTCAGTCTCCGGAGATGGAGATGGAGAGGTCCAGGAAGGGGAAGGAGGTGTACGAGATGGTCCAGGTGAATTTGAGGGCAGGGTGAAAGGTGTTAGTGAAGTTGATGAACTGTTTAACCTCCTCATGGGAGCATGAGGTAGCACTGATCCAGTCATTGATGTAGCGGAGGAAAAGGTGGGGAATGGTGCCGGTGTAGCTGCGGAAGATGGACTGTTCCATGTACCCGACAAAGAGGCAGGCATAGCTGGGACCCATGTGGGTGCCTGTGGCTACCCCTTTGGTCTGGAGGAAGTGAAAGGCTTGGAAGGAGACATTGTTCAGGGTGAGGACCAGTTTAGCCAGACAGATGAGGATGTCAGTGGAAGGGTACTGATTGTGATGGTGTGAGAGGAAGAAACTGAGAGCTTGGAGGCCTTCATTGTGGCAGATAGATGTGTACAGGGACTGGCTATCCATGGTGAAGATAAGGTGTAGGTGGCTGGGGAAACGAACTTCTTGGAGGAGGTAAAGGATGTGGGTGGTGTCCAGAACGTAAGTGGGGAATTCCTGGATTAAGGGGGACAGGACGGTGTCAAGGTATGCAGAGACGTGTTTAGTGTGACAGGAGCAGGCTGAGGCAACGGGTCGACCGTGGGAGTCAGGTTTGTGAATCCTCAGTAGGAGGTAGAATTGGGTGGTGCGGGTTTGCAGATGATGAAGTTGGAGGCTGGGGATGGGAGATCCCCAGAGGTGATGAGTGGATGGTCTAAGTGAGGTCGTGATCGAGGGGGCAGTAGGAGGAGGTGTCTGCAAGTTGGCGCCTGGCTTCAGCGGTGTAGAGGTCAGTGCATTAAACTCACTCACTTGCCAGTCAAGCAAGCAATCAAAGTGATTAAATGAAAAGTGCAGGATAACATTCCAGGAAAAGCACCAGCCATGCCTACTAATGAGGCACAAATTCAACAAAGCTACAATTTGGAGTGTTGTGAAGTTTATAAGATTATTATTGTTTGGACTGTAGTTTTAAATTTAGGGTAAATAGATGTGGGTCTTTAGATAGAATCTCGACAGTGTGGAAACAGGCCCTTCAGCCCAACAAGTACACACCGACCTTCTGAAGAGTAACGTACCCAAACCCATTCCCCCGTCCTATATTTACCCCTGAATAATGCACCTAACCTACACATCCCTGAACACTATAGGCAATTTAGCACAGCCAATTCACCTAACCTGTAGATCTTTGAACTGTGGGAGGAAACCGGAGTACCCAGGGGAAATCCACACAGACACAGGAGAATGTGCAAACTCCACACAGACAGTCACCTGAGGCTGGAATCTAAACCAGCTCGCTGATGCTATGAGGCAGCAGTGCTACCACTGTTCCACAATCCGCCTTACAGCAAGCCTCAGTGGTTTGATTGTTATTGATCAAGGAAACGCTTAGATTATTTCTTTGAGAAGAGTTCTCTAGGTACTTTTGAAATGATGGCAGTTTCTGGATTTACAATGAATAGACTGTCATTCTTTTAAAATCTAAGTGTCACAGATATTGAGTTGTAAATGCTTAGACAGTCATGGAGTCATAGAAATCTATAGCACAGAAAAAAACCCTACAGCCCATAATTTCTGTGCTGCTCAAAAGCAACCCATTTTTCAGCACTTTTACATAGCCTTGCATGCCTTCGCCTCGCAAGTGTACTTCTAAATATCTGTTAAATGTTATGAGGATTTCTGCCTCTACCACCCTTACAGGTAGTGAGTTCCAGACTTCCACTAAAAATGTTTTTCCTCATATTTCTTCTAAACCCTCTGCCTCTTGCCTTAGATCTATGATCTCGGTCATTGATCCTTCCATCAAGGGGAAAAGTTTCTTCTTGTCTATGCTATCTATGCTCCTCATAATTTTATACATCTCAATGACTTCTCCTTCCAACCTCCTCTGCACTATGGAAAACAACCCCAGTCTGTCCAATCTCTTTTCATAACTGAAACTCTCCAGTTCAAAAATCTTCTTTGCAGCCACTCCAGTGCTATCACATCCACCCTATAATGTGGATTCAAGAGTCCAGACAATACTCTTGTTGTAGCCTAACCATTTTGTACAGTTCCGGCATTACCACCCTGCTCTTAATCTCTATGTCTTGACTAATAAAGGCAAGTATGCCATATGGCTTGTTAACCACTTTAGCCACCTTACTTGATACTTTAAGTGATCAGTGGACATGCACACAAAGTTCCTTCTGATCTTGTTGTAAACTGTCCATTTACTTTTAAGATGAAAGGGAGTTAAGATAACTAACTAACATTTCTAACTAGATACAGGGTTAATGACAATTTTCAATTCAGAAATGGATCTTATGAAAAAATATTGAGGGAAAGGTATAAATCCGTAATAAGAATGATATGCCATTATAAGGTTTCTTTAGGTTTAATCAGATTTGGAGAAAATATTGTTTATTCAATACAAATTTTTTTTTAATAAACATGAACTGTACCTAGGTACACCAAACAATAGGATTGGTGGAACTGATCAAATGCTCCCCAGGGTAGTTTCCTTCTGTTGCTGTTACCATGGTAACTGAACATGCCTGAATTGGCAGATTTAACCTCCTGTCTCTACTGTAGCATTAAATCACCACATACTTAACTGAAGGTTTTATTTTATAGCCCATTTACAAGTAATGATTGCGGTGGTATTTTTCATCTCAAATTCAGAGGAAGCCAAATTTTATTAAGAGGGTGATGAATTTAATGAACTCTCAGGTAGGTTTCAAACGCTCATTGTAGCAGATGATTAATACAATCACATTTACGTGACACTACCTTTGATCTAAAAAAATTACAGTGAGTAATATGAAAAACTTGGTATGATTCATGTACTATGTATGTGTGTTCCTTGAAGCCTGAAGTGGATGAGAACATTCACCCTTCCAGTCTAACAAGAAGAGCCTTGTTGAATAAACAATGTAAAGGTTATTCCATTTACAAATTACATGCATGTGATCTCTGTTATTACGGACACTGTAATGATCACTGTAGCCTCAGGTCTGTCTCCTACCAGCTCCTTATTTACTCTGACCATGTCCTCATGACTTCATCATTCACTGGGTGATGTTTACTGCACTCAATCAAGTGTTAACCCTTCCAGTCCCATATATAGCAACATATATATTCCTAGTTCTCAAACATGGTGTTATACAACCCTCCATAATCTGCTGCAATACTTGCAGTATTTATTGTTCAGCAGGTTCTTTTTGCAAGCATATGATGTAGGAAAGAAAGATACTTTAAAAGGCAAATAATTAAGGCAGAGTGTGTTACAATACACCAGGAAGACATTTCTTGGATTTGAGCTGCTGGTACTTCAGGGAAATCATTAAAATAGTGAATGCGCTGCTGTGAAACAATTTTAAAAAAGACTTGCTCCCACCAGTTGTCAGGATAATGCATTTATAGAAAGGTCATTAAAGCCATTGGGCAGCACTTAGCTGAAATTCAATGTAAAACTGGTGTAAATTAGCCTTTAACTAGCATCACTACAGACAGATCATGTCATCATGGTCATATTGGTGTGTGTAAACTGACTGCTGCCTGTAATATGTGACAACAGTAGCTACCAAATGTACTTCATGGGCAGTAAAGCATGGTGGGATTTTCTGAGGTTCTGGAAAGTTGCTGAAGGGCCTGGAATGTGCTATGCAACCTGTGAAAAAATAGCGCAGTGCACATATTACAGTGGCAGACTGAAGGGCAATGATGAAAGAAATAGGCAGTGTAAGCACAGTGTAACCTTATTCACCAGATTTAAAATAACTTCACTGCATATTTAAGTAATCATTTTAAACATACTTTCCTAGAATGCTTAAAGCAGGGCATTCTGTAATAAGCAATTGGCAATGCATGTTCCACAGGCACAGAGTGTAGACATACAATTGCAAAACATCACCTAGGAAATAGAATGAAATTTAAACTACTGGATATGTATTTCAGCAAGCTTGGCAATTGTGCTACATCACAGGGTTGCACTAAATGCTGGAACAGAAGGGAAACATCATTATTGACCAATGGTTGGTAGAACAGTGATCCTTGAGTCCTGACAGTCCGCTGATCTTCTTGTTGATATCACACCTCATTGCAGTAGTGCATTGGAAATCAAGCCCTGCTAATCCAGGAGACATCAAAAGTGTAAATTATTTAATCAAAATTTGCGAATTTGCCTGTCAGGTAGACCAAGGCTAACAGAAAATGCAGACCAGGTTTCTGTACTTGACTAGAACTATCATTTGTTACAAATAACTATATTCTAAACATAGGTTAATAACAATAAGCTGTCAACATATAGTTCTACTTGTTAAAACTCTAAACCTCTTCTGAAAGCTTGTCCGACATAAATACAGGCAAAAAAAGGTGCTGTAAATGAAGGGTAAAACATAGTGATGCAGTTCAATGCCCCCTATCTACAAGGTTTTCTGGGATGATTCTTTTGCTTGCCAAGATTTCCTGTTCTTCAAGCTCTTTTCTCCAATTTCTTTAAACTGCTTTGCAGGAGTCACAGATGATTGGTACATTTGCTACAAAGTCTCTTGGTTAATGGTTAAGGGCCACAGCTTAAAGCAATTGGTGATGGAAAATAAATTGACTTTCTTCAGGCTTTGGGTATTTCACTGGAAAGAAAGTTAAGCCTTGGAAAGTGGTCATAACTCAGCTTCTCAGGATTGCAAAGTACTGAGGCGTTGACCTTAGGAGGCTCCCAAACTTCAGGCAGGAGAAAGGAAGAGAGAGAGAGAGAAAGATACTCTGCAGCTTTCTGATCCTTACTATTGCTTCCCCTTCTCTGACTTCCCAGGTACCAGAAACAGAAGTCAAACCCAGTAAGGGTTGCTAAGGAACTAATCTCACAGAGGCGTGTTTTTCCAACAATTAAGGGCAATGAACGCAGAAAGCATCCAAACCGTTTGATACTTTCTAGTTTTTCACATAGTCCATAAATATATCTGTATTCCCACAGGATCTTCATCTTAATTAGTATTAGTCTCTCTCACAAGGGGATACATTCTTTCAGCATTCACTTTGTCAAGTCCCCTTAGGATTTTCCATGTTTCAGTAATATCACCTCTATTTTTTATGCTCAGTAAGATCAGACTGTCGAACCTTTACTCATAAGATAATAGGCGAAACTGAGGACTGCCGATGCTGGAGATTAGAGCCAATAGTGTGGTGCTGGAAAAGCACAGTAGGCCAGGCAACATCCAATGAAGGGCTTTTGCCCGAAACGTCGATTCTCCTGCTCTTTGGGTACTGCCTGACCTGCTGTGTTTTACCAGCACTATCGACTCGTAAGATAATACCCCCATCCTACAAATTGGTTGAATGAGCAATTGTTGAACAGTTTCTAATGCATTTATATACTTTCTTAAACAAAGAGACCGAAACCATACCCAGTGCTTTAGATTTGGTCTCACCCAAACCCTGAACAACTCTCCCTTTAGATTCCATTCTGCTCATAATAAACAACATTCCATTGGCCTTCCCAATTGCTTGCAGCCTGAATACTAATTTTCTATGATTCATGTACTCAAATCCTTATGTATACCAGTGGTCTACAATCTTGCCTTGTTTAAATAAAATATTGTTATTCCTTCTTTCTGCCAAAGTGGAAAAGTTCATATTTTTCTACATTATCCTCCATCCATTGACAGATCTGCATTTCAGGTTCCATTAGCCATTTTGGACTGCATGGATTATTGTCAACAGTAACTCAGAATTCTCTGATCTGCCTCAGCTATTAAATTAGAACTTGTCAAGATGACCAGCTTCATCCTGAGCTCCTGACAGGTAAAGCTTTGAGCCATTTTGACCCACTATGTCTCTTGACTACAGTACTGAAATCACCAGAGGATAATCCCTTACTGCCTGTTCATTTGTTCTAGTGATCCTTCAAGGTGGTTTGCTTGCTACTGAATCCTGGGGCAGGGAAGAATCTCGACCGTCAACTGAGGGCACTTGGTACGATTGGCATGAATGACCTCAAGTAGCTCTGGTCCTTGAGGTACTGGCTGCAGAGCATTGTATTTTGCTGTCAGCCAAGGCAGTCTGGGCCAGCAGGATGTGCAGAATCAAATCAAAGCATTATGTAAGAGGCTGGCTGGCACCTCTCCTATGGCATTGTCACTTAGCAGAACCTGTACACTCCAGAACTGAGTAAAGAACAAATAAGTGTAGTAATGCTCTGAGATTAGTTTAAAAATGTACTCCAGACTCCGATCCATGCTCTCTTTCATGCATTGGAAGGCTATGGAGATGTTAAACCCAGAAACATATTTTAATTCATAGTAAAACTGTCAGATCTGTTATTGAAAAAAATATTTATTTTATATGCCTGGGGAATGCCCCAAATGCTTTACAGTGTCATAATCATGGATCCTAACCTTGGATCATCAATGTACTTTTTTTTAAGAAAGAAGACTGACACAGCCAAAATGAGTGCCGATATAAACTGAGTTGCTGACTGGAAAGACATAGACTCTGAAATGTTACACCTGACATGGTATCAAGGAGGCTTCAAAGGGATGGCGAAAAAAAGAAGTGCACTACAAAATGAATTGTAATCTCCTGGGCTTTATCTCATATTATGAACATGATGTAAGAAATAATATGTTTAAATCTCCTCCTTTTGAGAATATACACAAATACAGGGGTTATCAGTCAGTTCAACCCTTGTCTGTGTGTGGTAATGCAAGAAAGTGTGCTAGTGAGGTGAGGCATGAATATGTACTAGCCTGGGTTCAAGCACTAACATGCTGTAAAGATCAGGTTCAAAAAACCACCTACCAATCACCCATCTAGTGTTGTTGGTAAACGTCTATCTCATTCTGAGTGCTAAAAGCCAACTGGCCAGCAAGTCAATAAAAAAGAAACAGACAAAAGAACAAGTTTTTGAGAAAAGGAACCGGAAGTGACTTCACCACAGGAAATAACATCACCACAGGAAATTACATCATCAACCCAAAGAAACCCAAACATATAAATAGAAAGCAGGAATTTTCAGCATTGCTTCACCTGAGGCTCACTGAAGATATTACCTATTAGGGTAATGAAACGTCTGGAAATGAACTTTCCAGCTTAGCGATCAAACCTACATCCAAGACAAAAGAACTTCACTCAACTTGCAAAGCTGGAAATCTCAAAACCAACTGCTTAACATTCAACTTTACACTATCTACTCTATGAACTACCCAGAGACTGAATCGTATATTTTGTAAGATCTATCTTTTTTGGGATTTATTTCTAATTTCTAGTCTGCATGGGTGTGTGTTGCATTATTACTTCTTTTCATTTCTAGTGACGAGTAAACCCTTTCTTTTGTTAATTCAAGAACGTTTAGTTCAAGAAAGCCACAACCACCTGATGAAGGAGCAGCGCTCCGAAAGCTAGTGCTTCCAATTAAACCTGTTGGACTATAACGTGGTGTTGTGTGATTTTTAACTTTATATAACCCAGTCCAACATCGGCATCTCCAAATCATAGTTCAATTGGATCCTTTTAAAACATAAATTCAGTTGGCCTGGGAGAAAGGTATCCACAAGAGAGGAGATCCTCTTTAAATGAACTTTGCAATGATCACCTGCGGCATGGCTCAATAGTAAAGGGGCACTTGTTCAGTCCTCATTACCCAGCAGATTGACATTTTGGGGTATCCTATATGGAACCATAATAACTTGGAAAAACCCAGCCAGAATCTGGTCATAACAACAGCCAATTAAATGTTTTGAAATGTTGCTGTGTTGTAATGTGGAAAACAGAAATTCTAATATTGTGTGTCCCATTGCAGCATTCACAAATAAATACTCTATATTTGATTGAATTGCTTTAAACCTGTGGACAACACTACACACATAAGGGCTGAATGCTCCATGCTTGATGCCTAGATGTGCAAATTAGTTAAAAATTCATTAATATAGAATCACTTGCCTTTTATGTAGATTGCAATCTTAAGATCTTCACCTGTGGTCTCTGCAGTAAGGCTATTATATAAAAATGTTTTAAATGAGGGAACTAAATTGAATATCTTCAAATTTGTCGATGACCCAAAGCTAGGTAGGAGAGTGAGCTGCGAAGAAGTGGCAGAGATGCTTCAGTGTGATTTGGACAAGTTAGGTAAGTGGGCAAATAATGGCAGATGCAATATCATGTGGATAAAAGTCATCACTTTGGTAACAAAAACAGCAAGGCAGATTATTAGTTGAAAGGCTATAAAGTGAGAGAGGGAAATGTCCAATTAGACCTAGTTGTCTTTGTACACCAGTCGCTGAAGGTAAGCAAGCAGCAGGCAGTAGAGAAGGCAAATGATATGTTGGTCTTCATAGTGAGAGGATTTGAGTACAGGAGCAGGGATGTCTTGCTGCAATTATACAGGGCCATGATGAGATGACACCTGGAGTATTGTGTGCAGTTATGATCTCCTTATCTGAGGAAGGATATTCTTGCTGTAGAGAGATTGCAGTGAATGTTAACCAAACTGATCCCTGGGAAGGCAGGATTGATCTATGAGGAGAGGTTGAATTGGTCAGGTTCATACTTGCTGGAGTTCAGAAGAATAAGGGGGGGAATCTCATAGAAACCTATAAAATACTAACAGGATATATGTAGAAAGAATTCTCCTGATGGCAGGGCAGTCCAGAACCAGGGGTCACAATCTAAGGATATAGAGAAAATCATTTAAGACAGATGATGGAAAATGTCTTCACCCAAAGAGTGGTGAGCCTGTGGAATTCACTATCACAGAAAGCAGTGGAGGCCAAAACAACATATGTTTTCAAAAAGGAGTTGGACATAGCACTCGGGGATAAAAAAAATCAAAGGAAAGGGAAGGAATAGCATAAATAGGTTTTTGGATTCAATTGTCAGTCATGATCACAATGAATGATGGAGCAGGTTCGAAAGGCCTACTTCTATTTTCTTTGATTCTAAGTGTTTTTCCTTTGGCAATTTCCTTCCTGAGCCCTGCTGTATCTGTGCCCCCCTTCTCCAATACACTAATACTTGTGAGTTTCCCAAAGGACCCATTGTGCCAGTCTCTGAACTGCAGCTTGCATAATCAGTGTTTACGTCCCAACCTTTTCTTTCATAATTGCTGTCCAGTAGATGGCACTGCTGTTTTCTTCAAATTATGAGGTGACTCACAATTCCGCCTAAGTACAACCTCTTTGGATTGTCATGATTTGAAAGATGAATTTATATTTTTTATTAGAAACATTAAGCAGATGTCCTTTAATCAAAAATGAGCAACTCAATGAGCTAGCTCAGTGGTGAATCAAGAAAATAAAGGTCTGTGACTAGTATATGTCCATAACACACC
This sequence comes from Chiloscyllium plagiosum, assembly GCF_037043375.1. Taxonomy (NCBI): domain Eukaryota; kingdom Metazoa; phylum Chordata; class Chondrichthyes; order Orectolobiformes; family Hemiscylliidae; genus Chiloscyllium; species Chiloscyllium plagiosum. The sequence continues at coordinate 30,925,258 of NW_028270149.1, read as the reverse complement.
AGAGTAATTAACTGAGAATCACATTTCAAAGACAGGAGACTCTCATATAAAGTTAGAGTAGGAATGACTGGAATTATCTTGGAATTTGAAATTTGCCGACCTATAATCAACCTCAGCTATACCCAGACTGATTTCTTAGGATGGCTGTGTTCTTATAAAAGGAGAGATTGGGTTAACTGGGCTTGTTTTCACTGGGGTGTGGAAGCATAGGAGATCGCATTGAAACATACAAAATTCTGACTGAGCTTTATTGTCTGGCTGCAGGGATGGTATTTCTCTTGGGCAGGTTGGGGAATGAGTCCAGAACATGATGTCATAGTCTCAAGAAACGTGGTTAGGCCATTTCGGACTGAGATGAAAAGGAATTTCTTCACCCAGGGTCTGGTGAACCTGGCAATTCACTACTGCAGAAGGCTTGGATGCTAGGTCTGTCTAATGCCATTTTTCATTCGTGTCATCTTTAAGCTCCTGGGCTGTCAGATCTAAGATCAATATTTTGAAATAATCCAGTTTTATGTCTGGAATCACACAATCAAACTGCCTCGGCTTTGTTACTAAATATCACAATTTGTACAAATATTAACATTGCAATGGAGAAAAATATTGAATTTTCTTTATTCACTCATGGGATATGGATGTCACTGACTGGACCAGCGTTTATGGCCCATTTCTAGTTGCCCTTGAGAAGGCGATGGTTTGAGCTGTTTTCTTGAAACGCTGTAATCCATGTTCTGTAGGTAGACCCGCAATGCTGTTAGAGAGAGAATTCCACAAATTTGACCCAGCACAGTGAAGGAATGGCAATATATTTCCAATTCAGGATGGTGAATGACTTGGAGGGGAAGATCCAGGTGGTAGTATTCCCATATATCTGCTGCCCTTGACCTTCTAGATGGACTTGGTCAGGACTTGAAAAGTGTTTTCTGAGGATCTTTGGTGAATTTCTGCAATGCATCTTGTAGACAGTATACACAGAAGCTATTGTCAGTGATGGAGTGATTGGTCATGGATGTGGTGCCAATCAACTGTGCTGCTGTATCCTATATGGTGTCAAGCTTCTTTAGTGATATTGGACCTACACTCATCCAGGCAAGAGGGGAGTATTCCATCACACTGCTGACTTGCGCCTTGTAGATGGTGGGCAGGCTTTGGGGAGTCAGGAGGTGAATTACTTGCTGCAGTATTCTTAACTCTATCTTTGTAGCCATTGTATTCATATGGTGAGCCTTTGGCAGGCTTTGGGGAGTCAGGAGATTAATTACTCGCTGCATTATTCGTAGATTCAGATCATTGTAGCCACTGTATTTATATTGTGAGCCTAAATCAATTTCAGGTTGATTGTAACCCCAAGGATGTTAATGGCAGGATATTCAATGATGATAATGGCATTGGATGTCAAGGGGCAGTGGTTAGATTGTCTGTTATTGGAGATGGTCATTGCCTGGCTTTAGTGTGCTGTGAATGCTACTTGCCAGTTTTCAACCCAAGCCTAGATATTGTCCAGATCTTGTTACGTTTGAACATGGACTGTTTCAGTAGCTGAGGAGTCACAAATGTTGCTGAACATTGTGCAGTCATCAGCAAATATCTCCACTTCTGTCCTTATGATGGAGGGAAGGTCATCGATGAAGCAGCTGAAGATGTTTGAGCCTAGGACACTATACTGAGTAACTCCTGCAGAGATGTCCTGTAGCTGAGATGACTGATCTCCAACAACCACAATAATCTTTCTATGTGCCAGGTATGACTCCAAGCATTGGAGAGTTTACCCACACCCCTCACTGTTTCCCATTAATTCTAGTTTAGCTAGGGTTCCTTGATGTCAAGGGCTGTCACTTTCACCTCACCTCTGGAATTCAGCTCTTTTGACCATGTGATATGGTCAGGAGCTGAGTGGCCTTGGCAGAACACAAACTGGGCAGCACTGAGCAGGTTATTGCTGAGCAGGTGCTGCCTGATAGCACCGTTGAGGACATCTTCCACCTCTTTGCTGATGATCAAGAGTAGGCTGATGGAAGTCTAATTGGCCAACTTGGATTTTCCTGCATTTTGTGCACGAGACATACCTGGGCAATTTTCCAAATTGTCTGGAGAGGCCAATGTTGTGACTGACTGGAAGAGCTTGGCGAGGAGAGTGGCAAGTTTGTGAGCACAAGTCCTCAGTACTATAGCTTTCTTGTAGTCAGAGCCCATGGCTATTGCAGTATCCAGTGTTTCTAACCATTTCTTGATGTCACGTGGAGTGAAGCAATTTGGCTAAAGACTGGCATCTGTGATACTAGGGACCTCTGGATGAGGCCGAAGTGGATGGTCCACTCAGCATTTCTGCCTGTTGTCTGTTGCAAATGCATTTAGCTTTTGCACTGATGTGCTGTGCTTTACCATCATTGAAGATGGCAACATTTGTGGAGCCTCCTCTTCCAGTGAATGGTTTAATTGTCCACCACCTTTCATGACTGGATGTGACAGGTCTGCAGAGCCTCGATCTGAACAGTTACTTGTGGGATTGCTTAGCTTGTCTGTCACTTCCAGCTTATGCTGTTTGACATGCAAGTAGTCCTGTTTGGTAGCTTCAGTAGGTTGTTACTTTATTTTCAGGTATGCCTAGTGCTGCTCCTGGCATGTTCTGCCTGAAACGTCGATTTTTCTACTCCTCGGATGCTGCCTGACCTGCTGTGCTTTTCCAGCACCACTCTGATCTATATTCTGGTTTCCAGCATCTGCAGTCAATAGACAATAGACAATAGGTGCAGGTGTAGGCCATTTTGCCCTTCGAGCCTGCACCACCATTCAATATGATCATGGCTGCTCATCCTTAATCAGTATCCTGTTCCTGCCTTATCTCCATAACCCTTGATTCCACTATCCTTGAGAGGTCTATCCAACTCTTTCTTAAATGAATCCAGAGACTGGGCCTCCACTGCCCTCACTTTTGCCTTGTCCTCCTGTGCTCTCTATTTAACCAGGGTTGATTCTCTGGCTTGATGGTAATGACTGAGTCAGAGATATGCTAGACCATGAGGTTACAGTTTGTGCTGGAGTACAATTCTGCCGCTGATGATGGCCCACAGTGCTTTGTGGATGTCCATCCTTGGGTTGCTAGATCAGTTCAAAGCCTATCGCATTTTGCATGGTGATCCTGACAATCAACAGCCAGAAATGCTGAGTAGATCATCCACTTCGGCCTCATCCAGAGGTCCCTAGCATCACAGATGCCATTCTTTAGCCAAATTGTTTCACTCCACATGACATCAGAAATGGTTGGAAACACTGGATACTGCTATAGCTATGGGCTCTGACCACAAGAAAGCTGTAGTATTGAGGACTTGTGCTCACAAACTTGCCACTCCCCTAGCCAAGCTCTTCTAGTCAGTCATAGAGTCATAGGGATGTACAGCATGGAAACAGACCCTTCGGTCCAACCCGTCCATGCTGACCAGATATCCTAACCCAATCTAGTCCCACCTGCCAGCACCTGGCCCATATCCCTCCAAACTCTTTCTATTCATATACCCATCCAGATGCCTTTGAAATTTTGCAATTGTACTAGCCTCCATCACTTCCTCTGGCAGCTCATTCCCCTTAGGTCTCTTTTATATCTTTCCCCTCTCACCCTAAACCTATGCTCTCTAGTTCTGGACTCCCAGAGAAAAGACTATTTATCCTATCCATGCCCATCATGATTTTATAAACCTCTAAAAAGATCACCCCTCAGCCTCCGATATTCCAGGGAAAAAAGCCTTAGCCTATTCAACCTCTCACTTTTGCTCAAATCCTCCAACCTGGCAACATCCTTGTAAATCTTTTCTGAACTCTTTCAAGTTTCACAATATCTTTCTGATAGGAAGGAGACCAGAATTGCATGCAATATCCCAACAGTGGCCTAATCAATGTCCTATACAGCCGCAACATGACCTCCCAACTCCTGTACTCAATACTCTGACCAAGAAAGGAAAGCATACCAAATGCCTTCTTCACTATCCTATCTACCTGTGACTCCACTTTCAAGGAGCTATGAGCCTGCACTCTAAAGTCTCTTTGTTCAGCAACATTCCCTAGGACCTTACCATTAAGTATATAAGTCCTGCTAAGATTTGCTTTCCCAAAATGCAGCACCTCGCACTTATCTAAATTAAACTCTATTTGCCACTTCTCAGCTCATTTGCCCATCTGATCAAGATCTCATTGTAATCTGAGGTAACCTCCTTCACTGTCCACTATACCTCCGATTTTAGTGCTATCTGCAAACTTACTATCTATACCTCTTATTCTCACATCCAAATCATATATATAAATGATGAAAAGTAGTGGACCCAGCACAGACCATTGTGGCACTCCACTGGTCACAGGCCTCCACTCTGAAAAACAACCTTCCACCATCATCCTCTGTTTTCTACCTTTGAGCCAGTTCTGTATCCAAATGGTGAGTTCTCCCTGTATTCCATGAGACCTTGTTGAACGCCTTACTGAAGTCCATATGAATCACATCTACTGCTCTGCCCTCATCAATCCTCTTTGTTACTTCTTCATAAAACTCAATAAAGTTTGTGAGACATGATTTCCCACGCATGAAGCCATGTTGACTATCTCTAATCAGTCCTTGCCTTTCCAAATACATCTACATCCTTTCCCTCAGGATTCCTTCCAACAACGTCAGGCTCACTGGTCTATAGTTCCCTGGCATGTCCTTACCATCTTTTTTAAACAGTGGCACCACATTAGCCAACCTCCAGTCTTCCGGCACCTCACCTGTGACTATCGATGATACAAATACCTCAGTAAGATGCCCAGCAATCATTTCCCTAGTTTCCTGCAGAGTTCTAGGGTACACCTGATCAGGTCCTGGGGATTTATCCATTTTTATGCATTTCAAGACATCCAGCACTTCCTCCTCTGTAATATGGACATTTTTCAAGATGTCACCATCTATTTCACCACTTTCTATATCTTCCATGTCCTTTTTCACAGTAAATACTGATGCAAAATACTCTTTAGTATCTCCACATTTCCTGCGGCTCCACACAAAGGCTGCCTTGCTGATCTTTGAGGGCCATATTCTCTCCCTAGTTACCCTTTTGTCCTTAACATATTTGTAAAAACCCTTTGGATTCTCCTTAACTTTATTTGCCAAAGCTATCGCATGTCCTCTTTTTGCCCTCCCGATTTCTCTCTTAAGTATACTCCTACTGCCTTTATACTCTTCTAAGAATTCACTCACTCTATCCTGTCTATACATGAAATATGCTTCCTTCTTTTTCTTAATCAAACCCTCAATTTCTTCAGTCATCCAGCATTCCTGATACCTACCAGTCTCCCTTTTCACTCTGACAGGAATATACTTTCTCTGGACTTTCGTTATCTCATTTCTGAAGGCTTCCCATTTTCCAGTCATCTCTTTACCTGCAAACATCTGCGCCCAATCAGCTTTTGAACATTCTTGCCTAATACCGGCAAAATTGGCCTTCCTCCAATTCAGAACTTCAACTTTTAGATCTGGTCTATCCTTTTCCATCACTATGTTAAAACTAATAGAATTATGGTCGCTGGCCCCAAGTTGCTCCCCCCTGATACCTCATTCACCTGCCCTATCTTATTTGCCAAGAATAGATCAAGTTTTGCACCTTCTCTAGTAGGTACATCCACATACTGAGTAAGAAAATTTTCTTGTACACACTTAACAGATTCCTCTCCATCTAAACCCTTAACACTATGGCAGACCCAGTCTATGTTTGGAAAGTTTAAATCCTCTACCATATTCTTACGGATAACTGAGATCTCCTTACAAATTTGTTTCTTAATTTCCCTCTGACTATTAGGGGGTCTATAATATAATCCCAATAAGATGATCATCCCTTTCTTACTTCTCAGTTCCACCCAAATAACTTCCCTGGATGTATTTCCAGGAATATCCTCCCTAAGTACAGCTATAATGCTATCCCTTATCAAAAACACCACTCCCCCTCCTCTCTTGCCTCCCTTTCTGTCCTTCCTGTAGCATTTGTATCCTGGAACATTAAGCATGTTCCTGTAATTGCTATGATATCCCAGTCCCATGTTCCTAACCATGACCTGATTTCATCTGCCTTCCCTGTTAGGCCTCTTGCATTGGAATAAATGCAGTTTAATTTACCAGTCCTACCTTGTTCTCTGCTTTGTCCCTGCCTGCCCTGACTGTTTGGCTCGCCTTTGTTCTCAACTGCATCAGTGTCAGATTGAAATCTTTCCTCACTATCTCCCAGGTCCCTCCCCCCACCATACTGGTTTAAATCCTCCCAAGCAGTTCTAGCAAATCTCCCTGCCTTTTTATATTAGTCCCCTTCCAATTTAGGTGCAATCTGTCCTTCTTGTACAGGTCACTTCTACCCCAAAACAGTTTCCAATGATCCAAAAATGTGAATCCTTCTCCCATACACCAGCTCCTCAGCCATGCATTCATCTGCTCTATCCTCCTATTCCTGCCCTCACTAGCTCGTAGCACCGGGAGTAATCCAGATATTACTACTCTCGAGGACCTCCTTGTTGAATTCCTGCTTAACTCTCTGTAATCTCCCTTCAGAATCTTAACCTTTTCCCTTTCTATGTCATTGGTTCCAATGTGTACAATGACCTCCTGCTGGCCCGTCTCCCCTTTGAGAACATTTTTCACCCTCTCTGAAACATCCTTGATCCTCACACCATTCTGATTTTTTGTTACTGGCCACAGAAACGTCTGTCTGTACCTCAGACTAGAGAGTCCCCTAACACAATCGATCGCTTGGAACCCGATGTATCTCTCATTACATTACAGCCAGTCTATTCATGCTATGTTACCCTGAGAATCCATCACCCCCTACATTTTCCAAAACAGCATACTTGTTTGAAATGGGGATAGCCACAGCAGACTCCTTCACTACCTGCCTACCTCACTTACCTTTCCTGGAGTTAACCCATCTATATGACTGAACCCGAGACATTCCCCCCTTCCAATAACTGCCATCCATCGCATCCCCTTGCTCTTGTAAATTCCTCATTGTCCCTAACTGCCTCTACAATGGATCCATTTGCTCTGATAGGATTCCCAACCAACAGCATTTATTGTAGATGTAATCCTCGGTAACTTGTAAACTCTCCCTAAACTCCCACAACTGACAAGAAGACCATATCACTCTACTAAGGGCCATTTTTGCTTCTTTCAATCTGCAGACCCAGAAAATAGCACTGTCTTATTCCTCTACAAAACATTGCTCCAGGTTAAGTTAAATACTTATGGCTTATATTTTAAGTTTAATCAAGAGACATACCTCAATAAAACATATAATCAAGAAAGAACCCACTTTACTCACTACTGCAGACTTATTTTAAGGCCACACTTAAAATCCCATATCTGTTTCTGTGTTGTGATGTCTCCCAAACTGGTTCCTCCAAGATCAGTTGTGAATTTCGCTATTTTTTAATTTTCCCAGGCGCACTCCAATGTCCAGAGATACATGAATTCAACAGCAAAGGCAGTAACTGCTAACTCTGTCAGTTAGCAATGTGGGTTTCTTTCTCCCTCTCTCTTCTGCACTGACCTCACCAAGTGCTTCCTTTGTCTGTCCTTCTTCCTTTTAAAAGTGCTGTTGTTTGAACTTCTTTTTCTCCAAAGTTCCAAAACAATGAAACAGCAGATAAAACAGTAATTGCTGTTCCTGGAATTCGAGGAAACCACCTCCAACATCTAAAATACCTCAAAAAAGGAGCCGTTGTTGCAGCCAGAAATTTTTCCCACCCTCCATCTTGGATATCACAACATGAAATAATGTATTATCAATGTGATGGACTGACAGGGACTGTAGGGTAGTCATTCTTACCAATACTGTCACGTAGCCGGTAGATTAGTGAGGAGGAGGCCAACAATGTTTCTCCTTCTTGTTGGTTCCATCACGACCTGCCACAGACCCAGATGAGCAGCTATGTCCTTTAGTACCCAACCAGCTCAATCAATAGTATTGCAGCTGAGCCACTCTTGGTGGGGACATTAAAGTCCACAGAGTCCATCAGAGGTTTATAAGATGGTCAGGGGAATAGATAGAGTAGACAGTCAGAGACTTTTTCCCCGGGTACAACAGAGTGTTACAAGGGGACATAAATTTAAGGTGAAGGGTGGAAGGTATAGAGGGGATGTCAGGGGTAGGTTCTTTGCCCAGAGAGTGGTGTGGGCATGGAATGCGCTGCCTGTGGGAGTGGCAGAGTCAGAATCATTGGTGACCTTTAAGCGGCAATTGGATAGGTGCATGGATAGGTGCTTAAGCTAGGACAAATGTTCGGCACAACATCGTGGGCCGAAGGGCCTGTTGTGTGCTGTATTGTTCTATGTTCTATGTTCTACCCAGAGTACATTCTGTACCCTTGCCACCCTCAATGTTGGGTCCAAGTGTTTATTTTAACATATTGGACTACTGAGTCCTCAGTTGAGGGAGAACATTATGCGGTCATCAGCAGGAGATTTCGTTGCCTATTTTTGATCAGGTATCATAAGGCTTCATGAGTCTGGTGTCAATGTTGAGGACTCCCAGGACAATCCCCTCCTGACTGTATATCACTGTGATGCCACCTCTGCTGGGTCTGTCCTGGTGGCACAAAATATACCCAGGGATGGTGATAATGGTGTCTGGGACATAGTCACACTCACAGAATCATACCTGACAGACAATGTCAGGCTGTTGATTTCCTAGACAGCTCTCCCAATTTTGGCACTAGTCCCCAGATGATAATGAAGTGCATTTTACAAGGTTGTTTGGCTCTCCTTACTGTTGTCATTTCCAGTGCCCAGGTGCCAGGTGGTTCATCCAGTTTAATTTCTTTCTTCATTGTGATTAATACAATTGAGTGGCTTGCGAGATCATTTCAGAAAGCAATTGAGAGTCAACCACACCTAGGGCTGCATGGTGGCTCAGTGGTTAGCACTGCTGCCTCACAATGCAAATGTCCTAGTTTTGATTCCACCCTTGGGTGACTGTCTGTGTGGAGTTTGCATGTTCTCCCCATATCTGTGTGGATTTCCTCAGGTGCTCCGGTTTCCTCGCACAGTCCAAAGCTGTGCAGACATACGACTCTGGAGTCACACATTGGCCACACCAAGAGAAAGTGAGGATTGCAGATGCTGGAGTTCAGAGTCAAGAGTGTGGTGCTGAAAAAGCACAGCAAGTCAGGCAGCATACAAGGAGCAGGTGAATCATGTTTTTAGATTAGATTAGTTTACATTACAGTGTGGAAACAGGCCCTTCGGCCCAACAAGTCCACACCGACCCGCCGAAGCGAAACCCACCCATACCCCTACATTTACCCCTTACCTAACACTACGGGCAATTTAGCATGGCCAATTCACCTGACCCTGCACATCTTTTGGACTGTGGGAGGAAACCGGAGCACCCGGAGGAAACCCACGCAGACACGGGGAGAACGTGCAAACTCCACACAGTCAGTCGCCTGAGGCGGGAATTGAACCCGGGTCTCAGGCGTTGTGGGGCAGCAGTGCTAACCACTGTGCCACCGTGCTGCCCACTTTTTGATGAAGGGCTTATTCCCGAAACATCGATTCTCCTGCTCCTTGGATACTGCCTGACTCATTGGCCAGACCAGGTAAAGATGACCTAGTTTAATGAACCAGGACGGGTTTTTTTCAATAGTGGTTTCATTGTCACCATTAGACTGTTAATTCCAGATACTTATTGAATTTAAATTCTGGTATGGTAGGCAGGGTCCCTGGCAGTTGACTGAATTTCCTGGATTAATAGTCTATTGATCATGCCACCAGGTCATTGCCTCCTCCACAGAATGAAATATCTTTCCAGGAGTGTTACCTCTGATATAAAAGTTGTGATAAACTTTCAATGTAATACAGTGTCCCAACCCATTTCACAAGCCTTATTATTTCCCGGGTTGTCATAAAAGATAATGATTTAATCAAGATACTCTAAATCCCCCACTTACCTATCTGAAACACATAAAACATTGACCAGTTTGCTGTACATAACAAGAATTAGTATTTATTACAAACAGGTAAAATCCAACTAGAGGTCCTACTCACACAGTAACCATTGACCAGAAACTGAACTAGACTAGACTAGCCATGTAAATCTGGTTACAAGAGCAGGTCAGAGGCAAGGAATCCTGAAGCAAGTAACTCACCTCCTGACTCCCCAAAGCCTATCTACCATCTACAAACTCCAACAGCACTCAAGAAGATTGATACTATCCAGGTCAAAGCAGCTGCATGATTCTCACCACATCCACAAATGTTCACTCCCTGCACTACTTTGCATAGGTGCAGCAGTGGTATCATCTACGCAATGCACTGCAGAAATTCCCTAAGGCTCCTTAGACTGTATCTTCAAACCCAAAACACTACCATCTAGGGCGGCATGGTGGCTCAGTGATTAGCACTGCTGCCTCACAGCGCCAGGGACTGAGGTTTCATTTCACCCTCGGCTGGCTATATGAGTGGCACTTGCACATTCTGCCCGTGTCTACATGGGTTCCTCCGGGCGCTCCAGCTTCCTCCCACAGTCCAAAGATGTGCAGGTCAGGTTGATTGACCATGCTGAATTGCTCTGTTGTGTCCAGGCTAGCAGATTAGCCATGGGAAATTAAGAGTTACAGGGATAGGTTCGAGTAGATGGGTTTGGTCTGGGTACAATTCTTTTTGGACGGTATGTGTGGTCTTGATGGACCAAATGACCTATTTCCACACTGTAGGAATTCTATGATCTAGAAGGAAAAGGGCAGCAGATGCAAGGGAAGGCCACCACCTCTATGTTGCTTTCCAAGTAAGCCACCACTCTGCCTTGGAAACACATCACTGTCTTCAACCACCAAGATACAGACACAGACAAACCAAAAAAAAGTGTTATGGTGAAGAGAAAAATACTGAGGAGACATAGTTCAAAGGCACCAGTCCACAGAATTTGACAAGATATTACTTTTGCTTCCCAAAACCTTCAGTTCTCTGATCGCTGTCTGGGTTCTTCTACTTATTTGCAGGAGACACAGGTAGGTTAGTGCAAAGTCTGTTCATTACTGGATAAAGGCAACAACCTACAGTAACTGGTAAGAGATAAATACCTGGCTTTCTTCAGGCTTCAGTTACTTACACTGCAGGGAGACAGAGGCACAGAACTTGCCACATCAGCAGTCCAGAGGCTTCTCTTCCTCTATTTGAACACATAAGCTGTTCACCTGTACAGGAGCCATTCGGAGAGTTATCATCAAGCTGATAATTTCGGGAATCCACGATTAGTCATGATTACATAAAGCAATCAGCAATCAGTTTACATATCTCACTTTGGACATCCACTCTGGACGTGGTGCCTTTTCTCACCTCCCTCACTGCTTCCAAAGTAACAATGTAAACACAACTTAAAGTGCAGCAATTCCTTTCAAATTCCTTAGTTTTAAAACAGTCAGTTTCCTATTTTAGTCCACAATCAAAAATAAACAAGCAAACAACATAGTCTTTACAACAGATTGACCTCTGAAATATATTTAACCAATATTATACTCACAAGCTGATGGTATATAAGACTGTGTTCTCAGTGCCATTTTGTAAAGCTGTGAAACATAGGCAAAGTATAGCAACAGGTAGAAGAAGCTCAATAATATCTACTATCACTGTCTGCAGCACATTATAGGTATATTCTGGCAGGACAAAATCATGAACACCCCAAAGACAGTGTTCCCAAGTCTATCAGCACTAATTAAACAGAGGTGAATTGGACACACCCACAGGATAAAAGATGGTTGTATTTCCAAAGACTTTCTGTAGAATGAGATATCCAGAGTTTAGAACTGCAACTGTGACTCACAGACACACAGGCAGGATCTAAGGAAGCATGGGAAGTAATCACCTAAAATTGAAACTTCCTGAGGTTTTCCCACAGAGGTCAGCACGTCGGCACTTCTGCAAGATTTTGCTGCATATTTTTGATCATATCTCTGGTCTGCAATGATCCAGAGACTGGAAAGTTTATTTTTAGAACATAGAACATAGAAGAATACAGCGCAGTACAGGCCCTTGGGCCCTCGATGTTGCGCCGATCCAAGCCCACCTAAACTACACTAACCCACTATCCTCCATATACCTATCCAATGCCCTCTTAAATGCCCATAAAGAGGGAGAGTCCACCACTGTTACTGGCAGGGCATTCCATGAACTAACGACTCGCTGAGTGAAGAACCTACCCCTAACATCAGTCCTATATCTACCCCCCCCTTAATTTAAAGCTATGCCCCCTTGTAATACCCGACTCGATACGCGGGAAAAGGTTCATACTGTCGACCCTATCTAACCCCCTAATCATCTTGTACACCTCAATCAAGTCACCCCTAAACCTTCTTTTCTCTAGTGAAAACAGCCCCAAGTGCCTCAGTCTTTCCTCATACGATTTTCCTTCCATACCAGGCAACATCCTGGTAAACCTCCTCTGCACCCGTTCCAATGCCTCCACATCCTTCCTATAGTATGGCGACCAAAACTGCACACAATATTCCAGATGCGGCCGTACCAGAGTCTTATACAACTGCATCATGACCTCAGGACTCCGGAACTCAATTCCTCTACCAATAAAAGCCAGTACGCCATATGCCTTCCTCACCGCACTATTTACCTGGGTGGCAACTTTCAGAGATCTGTGTACATGGACACCAAGATCCCTCTGCTCATCCACACTACCAAGTATCCGACCATTAGCCCAGTACCCCATCTTTTTGTTATTCTTCCCAAAGTGAATCACCTCGCACTTAGCTACATTGAATTCCATCTGCCACCTTTCTGCCCAGCTCTGCAGCTTCTCTATATCCTGCTGTAACCTGCCACATGCTTCCTCACTGTCAACAACTCCTCCGACTTTCGTGTCATCCGCAAACTTGCTCACCCAACCTTCTAACCCCTCTTCCAGGTCATTTATAAAAATGACAAACAGCAATGGTCCCAAAACAGATCCTTGCGGAACACCGCTAGTGACGGCACTCCATGAAGAAACTTTGCCATCAACTACTACCCTCTGTCTTCTTCCATCCAGCCAATTCCTAATCCAAACCTCCAACTCACCCTCAATGCCATATCTCCGTATTTTCTGCAGTAGCCTACCATGTGGAACCTTATCAAACGCCTTACTAAAATCCATATATACCACATCTACCGCTTTCCCCTCATCAACCTCCTTCGTCACCTTTTCAAAGAATTCAATAAGGTTTGTGAGGCACGACTTGCCCTTCACAAAACCATGCTGACTATCCTTGATCACATTATTCCTATCTAGATGTGCATAAATCCTATCCCTTACAATTCTCTCTAAGACTTTGCCCACAACAGAAGTGAGACTCACCGGCCTATAGTTACTAGGGCTATCCCTACTTCCCTTTTTGAACAAGGGAACCACATTTGCTATCCTCCAGTCTTCTGGGACTACTCCTGTAGACAAAGAGGACATAAAAATCAAGGCCAATGGCTCTGCAATCTCCTCCCTTGCTTCCCAGAGAATCCTAGGATAAATGCCATCAGGCCCAGGGGACTTATCTATTTTCACCTTTTCCAGGATTTCCAACACCTCTTCTCTACATACCTCAAAGCCATCCATTCTACTTATTTGTGCCTCAGTATTCTCATCGACAACAATGCCCTGTTCCTGAGTGAATACTGAAGAAAAGTATTCATTCATTGTCTCCCCAATCTCTTCCGCCTCCACACGCAACTTCCCCCTACTATCCTTGACTGGACCTATTCCTACCCTAGTCATTCTTTTATTCCTAACATACCTATAGAAAGCCTTAGGGTTTTCCCTAATCCTATCTACTAAGGACCTTTCATGTCCCCTCCTGCAAAGAGTATGATCCATGTGGAAAGATGTGCATCAAAACCTCTGCCTTTGAGATGTTTTCATTTCAACAGCAAGCTGTACAGTGATGTGTTTGGAAGTGATATATTATATTGTTGTGTCTCAGAAATTATTAAAGTTTACAGATGGATTGTGTGATGATTGTGCCCATTTAGAAAATTAGCAATGACATTATTATATGTTGAATTTAGTAAGGTGCATATTTCACCATATTGTGTGCTACTGTATCAAGTACATAAACATAATTTTGGCAGTATCTCATCATTTTAAATCTCCTTCCCTTACTAATTGTCTTTTGATTCTTCTGTATTCACATCATGACTGAGAAAAATCAACTTACAGAAGCAGAACAGAAATTCAATAGTAAGTTGATGCTGAATTATTATCTATTGTCTATCAAATGTTATGAGGTTTTACTTTGCCTGTGCACTTAATAAAAAAATCTCAAGCTGTTGACTTTATTAGCACAGTCTTTAGTTACTTTGAGTTGAGAGTAGTAGGCTTTCTTCCTGAACTAGGTGAAAGTGAGGACTGCAGATGCTGGAGATTAGAGTCAAGATTAGAGTGGTGCTGGAAAAGCGCAACTGGTCAGGCAACATCCGAGGAGCAGGAAAATCAACATTGTGGGCAGAAGCCTGGATGAAGGGCTGCTGCCCGCAATGTCAATTTTCCTGCTCCTCGGATGCTGCCTGACCTGCTATGCTTTTCCAGCACCACTCTAATCTTTGTTTCTGAGCTGATGCAGCACTTGTGCTGATAGCACTTCCACAATGTAAGCCAAGGATTCCAAGGTTTTGACCATGTAATTGAGGTTGCTACATTTGAATAGTGAGTATGGTAATATTTTTGATATCGATGGCAGACATGTTCCCATTTCAACTGAGGTTTAGTTACTAAAACTTGTAGTTAAGGTAAAAGCTTTTTATGTAGTTATAGGTAACCTGGAATTAGCTAACTTTGTCACACGTTATCCTATGCCATAGGTTCTATGTATGTGCATTAATAACATGAATAACTTGTTTTCTGCTCACTCTATTCATCAAGAGACTACTATTAGAAGAAAGAGTAGATCCGGCATTCAAGTAGCATAGTTCTGTTAGGTCCTGTATTTTCAGCCTTTTACTGTACAATTTTGAGAACTGGTTTGCCAGAGATTTCCCATGTGAATTTCAGAAACAAAACATGTGACTTCTGGGAAACTCTGAAAAGAGTTTTAACTGAAGATATTTCTCTTCTCTGACAGTGTTCCGCCAAGAGTTTTGACCTGGGTTACTACGTCAACAAAATGTTGTGGCCTTAGGCTCTTATGAGGAAATATTAGAATCAAATCAGTGTTTTGGGAGCAGTTGTCGCTCTGGGTTAGTTACAAAAAGTAAAAACTATCAGATTGCCCAAGGAATGATTGGTCCTTTTGCAATTCTTAGTTCAGAATCAGTTAAAAGGTCAAATACCAACCAAGATGAAAATAACAGTTCAAATTTAAAAGTTATTATTGCTTGCTTTAAGAAGTATTATGACAGAATAATGTGTTGTTTGCTGAGCACTGAAACCAGCTTTAAAAGGTAAAAAGGATTTGAACAGAACTACATTGTCTCAGGCAAAAGAAGACCCACAATTTATTTGCTTGATCATAATCACGCATTCTTTGAGAAAATTTCTTCTTTTCATGGTGAGCTGGTCTTTCACAGTTATGCATCTGTGCAGCATACAGCTTTAAGTCACCTTGATCAATAAAAGTCCATCAACTTACTGAAATATTGTGTTTCTGCCATTAAGAATAATCTATTAGTAAGATGAATGGGTTAATGTAAGCTTAATTTAACTACAGAACTGAAGACATAAATTGTGAAGATGGCATTATAGAAACAAATATTTGTCTTGGAGGTATCCCAAATAATGGTGGGCTTCATTACCCATGCCCTTTCATCACAGAATAAAGAAGAAGAGTAGCCCTTCCAAATAAAACTTTGATCAAATAACGCCAACAAAAACAGCATGAAAACCGAGAGTATTAAACAACTGGTGATAAATTCCAGTTGTAATACTTTGGAACATCTTGTTCACATATATAAGTGCTGGTTTTTATCACTGTTGCTTCAGACTCAATGGGAACAGGAGGAATCCATGTGCTGCAGTATGGATTAATGAAACATGCCATTGAAGGTCAGCGTCCAGCTCCAAATGACAGTCAGTCTGTCAGGGATTTCCTCGTGTGCAGAAGCAAAATGGTATTTTCAAATTCCTCTAACAAATATTCTACCAGTCAGCAGATAGAAAGCTGTTGTTGCCTGTATTCATGTCTACTAGAGATACCTCTATCAATTCTGAGTTGCTATTTTCTGTGTCCAATTTTTGACATAATTTTTTTCTAAATTCAATGGGACTGAAACCAGTCTTTGATGATAATCAAAAGCCCACTTTGTATTGACTTCAATGGAATAGAATATTAGGTGCTGTGTGAAATGAGCTGCTGATTCAATGTCACTTACGCTTTGTGCTCACCAAATAGCAATTCCTTTTTCACTAGAGACTTGAAACATTGGCTGTGTTTTCAGGGATCTGCACTCAATGAAGATGGCTGAAGAAGAATACATCACAGACTTCAGGCCTGGTTTCCACAGATTACACCCTACAAAATAAGATCATGTTCTATCCAGTTTGATATGCAACAGCTTAACTGAGCAGAGATGGGAATTATTTTAACTAAGATACTGTATAAAATAGAAGGCATTTCTGCCTTTGTCATATTTATGTGAACATAGAAGTGTTGATTGCTATACATACTGCTATTCCCTTGGTGTAGGATTTAGGGACGCACTTCAACTTTGATTGTTAGACCTATGTCAATTATAATTGTGTTTGAGAGAGAGCTGATCTAAACTTTATCAGTCCTGATTAGTTACAAGACCCATTCCAAGTACAAACGTGTTTTGACAAGTTTTACAGAAGTTATTAAGCTTAGAAGAACATGTAGGAGAAAAACAAAACTTGAAAGAAGCAGTGGTTATCAAACAAAAGCAGTGGTTTAGAGCCTTTTCATGTATTTACAAATGAGAGGGACCGTATTGTTGAAGAGGAGAGTATGAAACAGATTGGTAAGCTAGAGGAGATACTTGTTAGGAAGGAAGATGTGTTGGGCATTTTGAAAAACCTGAGGATAGACAAGTCCCCCAGGCCTGATGGGATATATCCTAGGATTATGTGGGAAGCAAGAGAGGAAATTGCAGAGCCATTGGCAATGATCTTTTCGTCTTCACTGTCAACGGGGGTGGTACCAGGGGACTGGAGAGTGGCGAATGTTGTTCAAAAAAGGGAATAGGGATAACCTTGGGAATTACAGGCCAGTTAGTCTTACTTCGGTGGTAGGCAAAGTAATGGAAAGGGTACTGAGGGATAGGATTTATGAGTATCTGGAAAGACACTGCTTGATTAGGGACAGCCAGCACGGATTTGTGAGGGGTAGGTCTTGCCTTACCAGTCTTATTGAATTCTTTGAGGAGGTGACCAAGCATGTGGATGAGGGTAGAGCAGTGGATGTAGTGTACATGGATTTTAGTAAGGCATTTGATAAGGTTCCCCATGATAGGCTTATGCAGAAAGTCAGGATAGTGGGAAATTTGGCCAGTTGGATAGAGAAATGGCTAACCGGTCGAAGTCAGAGAATGGTGGTAGATGGTAAATATTCAGCCTGGAGCCCAGTTACAAGTGGAGTTCCGCAGGGATCAGTTCTGGGTCCTCTGCTGTTTGTAATTTTTATTAATGACTTGGAAGAAGGAGTCGAAGGGTAGGTCAGTAAATTTGCAGATGATACAAAGATTGGTGGAGTTGTGGATAATGAGGAGGGCTGTTGTCGGCTGCAAAGGGACTTAGAAATGATGCAGAGCTGGGCTGAGGAGTGGCAGATGGAGTTCAACCCTGTCAAGAGTAAGGTTGCCAATTTTGGAAGGACAAATAAGAATGCAGAATACAGGGTTAACGGTAGGGTTCTTAGTAAGGTGGAGGAGCAGAGGGATCTTGGGGTCTATGTTCATAGCTCTTTGAAAGTTGCCACTCAGGTGGTTAGAGCTTGTAAGAAGGCCTATGGTGTATTAGCATTCATTAGCAGAGGGATTGAACTCAAGAGTCGTGAGGTGATGTTGCAGCTGTACAGGATCTTGGTAAGGCCATATTTGGAGTACTGTGTGTAGTTCTGGTCGCCTCGCTTTAGGAAAGATGTGGAAGCTTTGGAGAGGCTGCAGAGGAGATTTACTAGGATGTTGCCTGGAATGGAGAATAGGTTGTACGAGGATAGGTTGAGAGTGCTAGGCCTTTTCTCATTGGAAAGGCAAAGGATGAGGGGTGACTTGATAGAGGTTTATAAAATGATCAGGGGAATAGATAGAGTAGACAGTCAGAGACTTTTTCCCTGGGTACAACAGAGTGTTACAAGGGGACATAAATTTAAGGTGAAGGGTGGAAGGTATAGGGGGGATGTCAGGGGTAGGTTCTTTACCCAGAGAGTGGTGTGGGCATGGAATGCGCTGCCTGTGGGAGTGGCAGAGTCAGAATCATTGGTGACCTTTAAGCGGCAATTGGATAGGTACATGGATAGGTGCTTAAACTAGGACAAATGTTCGGCACAACATCGTGGGCCGAAGGGCCTGTTCTGTGCTGTATTGTTCTATGTTCTATGTTCTATTAAGATGCTCAAAAGCAACACTGGTTTGACTGGATACAGGTCTCATGTTCTGTTGATTGATGGCCTTCTGTTTACGATCTTCTTTCATGAGCATTGGATTACCAAAAACACAAAACACTATTAACTCTTGAGAAGTTGTGAGAGGATGGATGAATGATGAGCATTGATATTGTAACATTATAGCTGGCCTCAGATATATTCATCATCAAATCTCCATTCCCTCCTTCAGAAGAGGTCATGATTCTGCTTAAGACCCAGCAAGGGCAAAATAAGCCATGGTCTGATATTAGAGAAAATTAGAAAGGAAGACTTGGATTTATATTGCATCTTTCACAATCTCAATTCCAAAGCACTTAATAAACATGAAGTACTTTTGAAATCAGTCATTGTAATAAAATGTGACAGCCAATTTGTGCACAGCAAGGGCTCAGAAAACAACAATTTGAGACACATACATCTGGCCACACTGTAAACACACTGTAATTGTTAAAAGCAAAATAGTTGGCTCATAAAGTGGAATAAGACTTCAAATTGCAATGTGAGAAAGTCAATAAGTGTAGAAAAGCAGGGAAACCTTTTTGGCACTAGAAGTGTTAACAGCATGAAAACTACCAAAAATTAAATTAAAAGACCTGAATCTTATTGAAAACAATTTAATGAAGTTGATAGTTTAAGGACATATTTTTAAAGCTTTGCATGGGGAGTAAACTCAGATTAAAAAATTGGGAGTGGAGCCAACAGTGGATTGGTGCCTAACTAACTGATCTTTCTGGTATTTCCTGCAACCAAGCGAGTGCTAGATGTAGAGCTCTGTATTCTTTTGGACCCAATCAGGAAGGTTAAGAGGGGTACCCTGGAAAGTTCTGACGTGTGGAAACAACATCTGAAAGCACAACGTTAGTTTTCATGTGTGCTTATAACAGCTGGTTCTACCTCCCCACCACCTCTCTTAACTCTTCCACTGTTACTGAATCATCAGATGGTTTATCCAACATCCAGCACTGGATGAGCAGAGGTTTCCTCTCATTGCATAATGGGAATACTGAAGGCATTGTTGGACAGAGGATTAGGTAGCTAACAGGAAGCAGAACGTGGGAATAATTGGATCATTTTTAGGTTAGCAAGCTGTAACTAACAGAGTACCATAAGGGTCAGGATTAGGTCTGCAACTATGGGAGTAAAATTTGCTGCTGACAACAAGATGGCTGTTAAGTAAGTTGTCAAGACAACATAAAGAGTTTTCAAAGAGATTGAGATAAATTACTAAAATTTAGCAAATAGAGAAGAATGTGGGATGTTGCAAACTTTTCCTGTTTCACAAGAAAAATGAAAAAGCAGCATATTATTTAAATGGAGAGAGAATGCAGAACTCAGCAGTACAGAAGGCTGTGGATGCCTTAGTACATAAATCACAAATAATTACTATAAGCAGGTACAGCAAGTGATTAGGAAGGCTAACAGTGTTGTTTATTGCAAAAGTGTAGAAGTGGCCAAGTGTTGCTACATCTGTTGAGGGACCTTAATGAGACTGCAGCTGGAGTACTGTACAGTTTTAGCTTCCTTGCTTAAGGAAGGGCACAGTTGCATGAGGAGCAGTTCAGAATAGATGCACTTGACTGAGTTTTGGAATAAAGGGGTTGGCTAATGAAGAAAAGTTAAGTAAGTTGAGCTAAAAAATACTAAAAAGTAAGAAAATAGAGAGGTGATCTTTTTGAAACATATAAAGCCCTGAAAGAACTTGACAGGATGTTTCCTTTTTTGGGAGAGCTAGGGAACACAGCTTAACATTAGGTGCCTCCCATTTAAAATGGAAATTAAGGGAAAATATTTCTCTGAGGGAAGGTCACTAGTCTATGGAATTCTCTCCTGTAGAACGTGGTGGAGGCTGGCTCATTGAGTATATCCCAGGCTAGGATTGATTTTTGTTCAGCATGGGAGTGGAAGGTTATTGGGAGTAATAGCGAAATGGAGTTGAGACCACATTCAGATCAGCTATGAATTTACTGAAATGCAGAGCAGGTCTAAAGAATGAAATACCTTACTGCTGCTCCGGATGCTTCTGTTTTTAACATTGCACAAGCTTGCACACTGGAGAGAACACTCCAGTTTTGATGAAAACAGAGTTGACCACCCAAGTGCAAACTGTCATCTCACAAAATGATTGGTGATCAGTTCATTTTGAATATGCAACAGTGAGTTCATTATGTCTTTCTAGCATCTTGGTGGACAAGGTACCAGAACAGTTTAAGTTCAGGAATGATCAAACTTCAGGGAACTTTTGGAATAAGATTTATACTGATTTTATTTCTTTCCTTCCTGGCTGTCCTTTCTTGTTTTCCTGGGTTTTTTTCTCTTAGGCATCTTTTCTTCCTTCTTCCAGCTACTTGCTTGTCAAATGTACCTTGGACCACAAAATCAAATCTGCAGTCAGCTCCATTTATTTAGCTTTAGCAGTATTTCATTAGTCAGATTATCTCATTTATCAGGATTATCAAACAGCATGTAATTTTAAAACAATAAAGTTTATTAAATAAATTAGGTCAAAACAAGGACTGCAGATGCTGGAAACCAGAGTCTAGATTGGAGTGGTGCTGGCAAAGCACAGCAGGTCAGGCAGCATCCGAGGAGCAGGAAAATCGACGTTTTGGGCAAAAGCCCTTCATCAGGAATAGAGGCAGGGTGCCTGCAGAGTGGAGAGATAAATGAGAAATAAATTTATTAAATAAATTACTGAACCACATGAGATCATTATAAATAGATTCTAGATACATTATACAGTCATAAGATAGTTACAGCACAAAAGGAAGCCATTTACTCCATAATATCAATGCTGGTTCCTGGAAAGAGGAACTCACCGAGTCGGATTTCCACCTCTTTTCCTTGTAGTCCTATAAATTCTTTCACTTCAAATAATTCTCCAATTCTCTTTTGAATGCCACACTTGAATCTGCTTCCATCACACTCTCAGCAGCATAAACCAGATTCCAATCACTGTGTGTAATATCAGGCAGAATTTTCCTTTCCCTTGAGCAGGCTAAGCAATAGCAAGGAAATTGGGAAACTACAGCGAAATGAAAAAAATCAGATTCTTGCTGTTGGGAAAAAAATTTTGAATTTCCCCCAAAGGTTTCAACAACAAGCTCAGAATTTTGTGAATGATTGATGACTGTCTTTTATTCATGTATTGCATTGTTAACTAAACTTGCCTAATTTCTGAGCAACTCCCAAATTTCCTCTCCTTCCCTGACATGAAAGTTAGAGTGACTACCTGGCAGCAGTATCTTGCTGCTTGCCTCTTTTGTGCCTACAGTCAAATCTGTCTTCATCACAATTTCTTTGTAGATACTTCCAGATACTATCATCTTCCATCCTCTATTAACTCAAGTGAGCATCATCAAGTTACCAGCTCATTACAACATCCTTGCTGTTTTCTGACCAACTCGCACACTATCTCAGCCTTTCAAGACATTATTTTGGAGGTTAGGGACACTTTTAACTTGCATGCTTCTGCCAGGTCCTTTTCCATATCTGGACACACAGGCATCTCATGTATCTTCATAAGATGTACCTTAACCCTCTTAGCTTATTTCACTTATTCACTCTGGGCTTACTTAGGGGCAGTCACCCTCTGTGCCTTGCACTGCTTTTCAGTGTCTAGCCTCTTCAGTGCTAAGGTACTGACTGTCAGCTTCTGTAGCTTGCATTGCTTTTTAGACCAGAACAAGAGAAAGGTAACCTGTCATGGTTCAAAGCATCGAACAGTTAGTGGGGTGGATATGTTACTGAATGACATCATGTTTCATCAATATCACACCTGCAAATTGAGACAGAAGCTTACAGCAAGCACATTGCATGTGCTTCAAACAAATGACTATGTCTGAAAGTCAAGGAGCAGTCCTTCATGGGCAAAGGGTGTCGATGGTCAGTCAGGGAATTATGATACAGTTACTCAATGGACTCATCCAATTACAGTTCAAGGAGTTGGCCATGGTCAGACAGGCACTTGGGCCAACCAGACTCCAGGTTTCCTTGTCCTTATTGCTCAGAGTTTGATCCACAGACAATCCTATAGATCAAGCTATTACTTTTAAGGATCCAGAGGAGGTAAAAGTGGACTGTGCTCAACATGAAGATATTAGTGGAATAATCTGAGTATCTGACTTCAAGATTCCATCTAATCCCAAATAAATCTTGAGTATTAGTGCTGTTCATCCATACAAAGAAGGAACAGATGTATACAATATCATGTTTACTTGGGAATTCTACACTCCTTTAATGAATTATGCATTGTCAAATTTAATTTAAGAGTTTTTAAGGTGAATTGATAGTTTTAAACAAGTCTCAGGACTCTTTCTTGTGAACTGAACCTAAAAGAGATTATAGAAAATTACACTTCTGCCGTGGTTTACAAGACCAGGTAAAATTTTAAATGCCAATTTTGTTATTTTCAATACAATGTGATGAAGATACTGTTTTATAATTGACATAAAATTGCATTAATGTGTAAAGTTGAATAAACTTCATATGATTTCTAAGCAACAGTACAGTTAATTAAAGTGGTTGATGAATGCCACAAGCCTAAAATAGAAACATGTTCCATTTCTCCACTATAACATCCCTCAACTCGTTAGACAGAAACAAGTGCCAACTTAATAATAAGACAAATATTTGATATTTAGTATATAGCAATAAAACTTACATTAGACCTGCCCTTCTTAATTTACTCTATGCAAAATTACTTCTTTATGGAAGTTGTGTATTTTTGTTCTTGTTTCCATGCATTTGTAAATCTCATTGAATATTACTTCAGCTTAGCTTTCATAACTTTAAATGAGAGACAAAACATTTAAAAAGTAATCTTCTTATTCATTCATAATATACCGTCCAATTAGAAAAAATACATTTTCTACAAATTACATTTGCAAGTAGAGTTGAATTAAATTGCTTCTTTAAGAAACATGAAAAAATTGTTTGGAAATCTATTTCTTAATTTTTTTTTCAGTTAATAGGCTACGGTTCAGAGCACACTTAACCAGTATCACCCCTCCGACCCCACATTTTCAATTTTCACACTTTTTAAAACTTTCCTGTCTAATTGAGTGGGCTAACAAACAACCTAAGTCTCTTCCAATTCTCCTTCTTATCATCAAGAAACTCACTTGATTAGCAATATAATTTAAGCTTGTATTGAATAAAAAGTCTAGATCACAGTGACATAATTTTCTGAGCAAGAGAAATTTGAATGCATCTGACCTATCCTTTCAAACACATCAGGTTACTTATTATTAATCTATCTACATATTTTATGATGGGAATTCAGTCAAAACTGTATTTATAACCTCATCATGATTTTCAGTTCTACAATGCCTGATTATAAAATAATCAACTTGTTTTTCACTATTATACTAAGTTGTCTATATTTTGTATATCCTTTTGATGGTCACAACTTAAACTTGTGTTTCTTAGTCCTCAGCAGCAGAACAGAAGTGGCGTGTCTATTTTATAATTGTTAACACTAAACTGATTTGCAAAACTCAAATATTTATATAAAGCCCAGATCAATTAAGAATATTGTTTAATGTAAATTGCGCTGATTTTCTTTTCAGATATGGTTTGTGGAAAATAAAAGTCTTTGTTATGGACTAAGTCAAACCACTCAAAACATTCTTAAGCAGGCAGCCAAGACTGTAAGTTTGCAATTTGTTTTGGTAAGTGTACAATGAAAATTACACAGAGTAAGTTAGCTAAGTTAACTACCAGGTTTTAAAACAAACAAAAATTTATTCACAAAATTACAGAATGAAACGCAAAGAGCAGAATATAGAATACCCTCATAACTCAGATTATCCCAAACTAGACTTAATTATGCTGTTCTGAATATACACAACAGTCGCAATAAACAAACCCCTTAAACACAGAGCAAAAAATTGAAACAAAGTCTTACAGGTTGAAGTTAGAAGGGCAGAAAGAGACAGAGAGAGTTTAGCAGCCTGTTTCCATACAGCGCCACTGCTGAACTGCTAATTAAAGTTCTGAACTAAATTGTTCAGCTAGAGAGCTGGCCACACCCCCTTGACTTATATAGGTTACTTCCAAAAGCATAAAAGCTTTGGCCTAATGTCTCATCTCTTTATGTATAAACAAAAAGGCCTTTTATCTCTGTACCAAACCAGTCGACTTGGAGCCTGAGTGGTTTACAACCCCGCTGAAAACTCCCAAGAATACAGAATCCTTGAGAAAAGGAACAGCTTTTAGAAAAAAGGACCAGCTTTGTGATACCTCCCCCTTAAAAATTAACCATCATATCCAAAGATGGCTTCATTTTTAAAACCCTTCAAATATGGGTTAGTAATCTAAAACACACATGTACACAATACTAACTATACACATGCAAATATGCACAATCACATGTGAATTCAGGCTGTGTCACACCCACCACCGAACGCCTCCGTATCTCATTCAAGTCTCGATAACGCATTGGTGGTCACGTTTTCACGACCTGCCACATGTACAATTGTCAAATTGAATGGCTGCAGCAACAAGCTCCTTCTAAACAATCTGACATTTTTGTCCTTGAATTTTTCCACAAATGTCAATCGATTATGATTAGTGTATACGATTGTCTCAGATGTGTTGCTGGTAATATAAACACTGAAATGTTGTAATGCCAATATCAAGCTCACAGTCTCTTTCTCCACGGTTGAATATTTCTGTTAATGGATACTTAACTTCCTGGAAAAATACCCGATGGGTCTTTCTATCCCCTCGCCATCCTCCTGCAGGAGCACCGCACCGACACCCACATCACTAACATCAATTACCACCTTGAAAGGCATGTCCAATCCAGTGTAGCTAATACATGGGGCAGTGGTTAACACAGGCTTTAGATGGTCAAATGCCTTTTGACAGTCTGCTGTCCACTGAAACTTTTTGCCCTTTATTAACAATTCGGTGAGTGAAGCAGCCACCCTGTTAAAATTTGGCACAAACTTTCAATAAAATCCACTCAATCCTAAAGAACCATTGTACCGCTTTTTTCATCAATGATCTGAGAAAATCCCCAATTACTTTCATTTTAGCATCCCATGGGGCCATTTGTCTGTGTCCAATTACATGGCCCAGGAAGGTGACTTGGGCTTTGGCAAATTCACTTATAGCTAGGTTTACCACAAAGCCTACCTTCCGATGTTGATCAAAAAAGTCCAATACATGCTGTAAATGTTCTTTCCATGAGTTACTAAAAATCACCAGGTCATCAATGTAAGCCACACAGTTCGATAATCTGGCAATGACCTAATTAGTTAGTCTCTGAAATGTGGTGGAGCGTTTTTTATAACAAATCGCATGACTTTGAACTGATATAGTCCATTTGGCATTACGAATGCCAAAATCACTTTTGCTCTCTCTGACAGAGGTACCTACCAGTAGCCTCTGAGCAAGTCCAACATGAAAATGTAAGTTGCTTGTCCCACTTTTTGTCCTCCAACTGTGGAATTGGATATGCATCAGTCTTTGTAATGGCGTTGATTTTGTAATAATCCACACAAGCCAGTTGGGTACCATCTGGCTTTGGCACCATGACTATGGGTGAGCTCTAGTCACTGTAACTCACATTGACTATACCATCTTGGAACCTGCATTCTATCGCCTTCTGAATCTGTGCCAACTTTAGAGGATTATGCCTATAAGGATTTTGCTTATTCAGAACAGCATCGCCTATATCTACATCATACACAATTAGTACTTCTCAGTTTACTTCCACATATCTCCCCATGTGATAGTAATAATTCTTTCAGGTCATTTTGATTTTCTTGTGGAAGATAACTCCATAATTTATCCCAATTTTTGACAACTTCATCCTTGTCCAATTTGATCTGATGAATGTCCAATTCAGAATCCTCTGAACTTGGTTCTTCCTTCTGTGCTGTAATCATTAACACCTTCTCCTCTTGCTTTCCTTCGCTATCAAAATACCTTTTGAGCATATTCACATGACACACTCTGTGAGATTTCTTCCTTATCAAGTAGTTCACCTCACTTAATTTCTTCTCGATTTGATAAGGTCCACTAAAGCTTGCTTTAAAGGTTCACCTATTTCTGGAAGTAACACCAATACCTTATTCCCAATGGCAAAATTGAGAATTTTTGATTTCTGATCTGCTTCTTGATTCATTGTATGCTGTGATACTTTTAATTGTTGTCTAGCCAACTCTCCATTTATATTTAATTATTCTCTAAAATCTAAGACCATAAGACGTAGGAGTGGAAATAAGGCCATTTGGCCCATTGAGTCCACTCTGCCATTCAATCATGGCTAATGGGCATTTCAATGCCACTTACTTGCACTCTCCTGTATCCCTTAATTTCTTGCGAGATTAAGAATTTATCAATCTCTGCCTTGAAGATATTTACGTCCTGGCCTCCACTGCGCTCTGTGGCAATGAATTCCACAGGGTCACCACTCTCTGGCTGAAGAAATGTCTCCTCATTTCTGTTTTAAATTTACACCCTCTAATTCTAAGGCTGTGCCCATGGGTCCTAGTATACCCACCCTGATGGAAACAACTTCCCATCATTCACTCTTTCTAAGCCATGCATTATCTTGTACGTTTCTATTGGATCTCCCCTCAACCTTCTAAACTCTAATGAATACAATCCCAGGATCCTCAGCCATTCATTGTATGTTAGGTCTACCATTCCGGGGATCGTCCGTATGAATCTTCATTGGACACGCTCCAGTGCCAGTATGTCCTTCCTGAGGGGTGGGGCCCAAAACTGGACACAGTACTGTAAATGGGGCCTAACCAGAACTTTATAAAGTCTCAGTAGCACATTGTTGCTTTTATATTGCAAGCCTCTTGAGATAAATGACAACATTACATTTGCTTTCTTAACTATGGACTGAACCTGCAAGTCAACCTTTACAGAATCCTGGACTAGCACTCTCAGATCCTTTTGTACTTTGGCTTTATGAATTTTCTCATAGTTTAGAAAGTAGTCCATGCCTGTATTCTTTTTTCCAAAGTGCAAGACCTCGCATTGGCTCACATTGAATTTCATCAGCCATTTCTTGGACCACTCTCCAAAACTGTCTAAATCTTTCTGCAGCCTCCCCATCTCCTCAGAACTACCTGCTGTCCACCTAACTTCATATCATCAGTGAACTTCACCAGAATGCCCCGATTCCTTTCATCCAGATCATTAATATATAAAGCGAACTGCTGCAGCCCCAACACTGAACCCTGCAGGACACCATTTGTCACGAGCTGCCATTCCGAAAATAACCTTTTATCCCAACTTTCTGCCTTCTGTCAGACAGCCAATCCTCAATCCATGCCAGTAGCCCACTTCGAACACCATGGCCCCTCACCTTACTCAGCAGCCTCCAGTGAGGGACCTTATCAAAAGCCTTTTGGTAGTCTAGGTAGATAACATCCATTGGGTTTCCCTGGTCTAACCTTCTTGCTACCTCTTCAAAGAATTCTAACAGATTTGTCAGGCATGACCTCCCCTTACTAAATCCCCTTATTAAAATTTGACACGTAATCCAAATGGGTGATCTCTGAATACTGCCTTATTAATTTCTCCTTAATCAATTTTAATGGTCCTCTTACATCATACCCAAATATTAATTCAAATGGGCTGAATTTGGTCGATTTATTTGATGCATTTCTGTTCGCAAAAAGTACAAATGGAACTCCGTTATCCCAATCGTCTGGATAGACCTGACCATAGGTATACAAGATAATGAGTAGAATAGATAGAGTCAATAGCCAGAGACTTTTCCCCAGAGCAGGATTGACTAGTATAAGGAATCATAGTTTGAAGATATTAGGGGGAAGGTATATAGGAGATGTCAGAGGTAGGTTCTTTACGCAGAGAGTTGTGAATGCATGGAATGCGTTGCCAGTGGTGGAAGCAGAGTTACTGGGGACATTTAAGCGACTGCTGGACATGCACATGGATAGCAGTGAGTTGAGGGGTGCGTAGGTTAAGTTATTATATTTTACATTAGGATTAAACCTCGGCACAACATCATGGACCAAAGGGCCTGTTCTGTGCTGTACTTTTCTATGTTCTATGTATAAGACCTCAACGTGGTCTTTAGTGTTGGATGCCATCTCTCTGGCACTCCCTGCGATTCTGGATGGTATGCAGTAGATTTGAATTGCTTTATTCCCAAATTATCCATAATCTCCATGACTAGCTTGGATGTGAAGTTTGACTCTTGATCTGACTGGATCTCTATGGTAGTCCATATCTAGTAAAAAAATTACGTAATTCTTCTACAACCCTTTTTGCTGTGATATTGTATAATGGGATTGCCTCTGGTAATCTAGTCAACACATCCATTATTTAATAAATACTTATTCCCACTTTTTGTTTGAGGTAGGGGACCTATGCAAACAATCAAGACTCTTGTGAAATGTTCGTCAAATGCTGTAATAGATATTAAAGGTGCAGGTTTTATTACTGCCTGTGGTTTTCCGATTAGCTGAAATGTGTGACACATCTGTCAAAATTCAACTACATCTTTATGTAGTCCAGGCCAGTAAAAATGTCTTTGTATTTTAGCGTGTGTTTTCCTCATTCCTAAATGACCTCCAAGTGGTAGCTCATGCTCCACTCGCAGCACCTCATTTCTATACCCTGCTGACAAAACAAGCTGATGAACTTCTGTCCATTTTTCATCTGCTTGAATGTGTGATGGTCTCCATTTCCTCAGTAAGGCATCATTTGTTAAGAAATAACACACAGTTTTAAGTTTTCATCTTTCTGTTGTAACTCAATAAGCTCAGCAGAGCTAAAGATACTTACATGTTTACCTATTTGCTACTGCTCTGTGCCACTTATCCAATCAAAAGCAGTCTTTTATAAAGCTATTTCAGCTTCCTTATCTGTGCCTTTTGATTTCTTCTGCTTCAGCTTTTGCCTCTGTGACCTCATTAAGACACAATCTGGGAAAATTTCCAAATAAGACTCCTGCCTGAGTCTCCACTGGCTTTTCAACTAGGGTAGGCAGCATGCCTACCGATGAATCAGCTACATCACTTGTAAGACAAACTGTATTCCTGGAGCTGAGAGTTGTCCAGTACTCCTACCACAAATTCTCTACTCTTCTCTGGATACTCCAGCCTCACTTTACATAATTGAGCGCCTTTTGTCTCATCATGGACTCCTGTTACCAGTACCTTTTCTGGCAATAGACCCTTAAGAGTACATATCTTCTCATCCTTCAGCATCACACACTAAGAAGATCCTATGTCCCTTAATGTTGCAACCTCTTTACCTGCTACTCCTGGACTATGTGAATAAGCTTTACCCTGGCATGTATATTTTTTAAGCAGATCTGGCACTTCCTCCTTAATCAACCTCTGATTCAGATTTCTAGCTTCTGCTGGGCTTTCTGTTGCCATGCCAACAAAACCTCCAAGCTAGTCCTTTTTTCCTACATCTGGCTTTCTCCTAGCCCACCAACACTGTGATTTCATATGGCCCACTTTATTACAATGAAAGCACCAGAGCATTTTAACTTCTTTGTCCCCTTCAAGAGTTTCCTTTTTACCCTGTGGTAAGTTCTCCTTATGATCTTCACTGAGATCTACCTTACCTTTTCCACGTGAGGATTCCTCTTTGCCCCAGTTTCTATCCCTCATGCACGGAAATTGATTCTGGAAACCAAACTGTGTTTTATGGACCAGCTCATAATCATCGGTTACTTCAGCTGCTAACCTTGCCATTTAACTCTCTGCTCTCCCACATGAGTTCACGCTGCTTCCGGCAGTGAATTTTTGAATTCCTCCAAAATAATTACCTCTCTAAAGGCATCGTAGGTTTGCTCTATTTTTCAAGCTCTTATCCATCTATCAAAATTACTCTGTTTGATCCTTTCAAACTCAATATAGGTTTGACCAAGGTCCCTCCTTAGATTCCTGGAAAGTTGTCTATAGGCTTCCAGTACAAGCTCATATGCACTTAAGATGGCTTTTTCACCTCCTCATACTCCCCAGATACCTAATCTGATAGTGACGCGAAGACCTCACCAGCCCTACCTACAAGTTTTGTTTGGATCACTGGCTCTGTGACACTTTATACAAAAATTGTTTTTCAACATCTACTTCAAAACAATTCGAGATCAAAGAATATGTTAGATCAATACTTAAAATTCCAACAGTAACATAGAGAAAGCAATGTGAATTCTCTATTATTTTTGATTTGTAAAATGCTTCATCTGGAAAATTGCTTTTGCATTAAAGAATTGCTTTAAGCAGTAACAAATTATAGCCACGCACCTTCACACATCTCATGTGTTCGTATACATTATCAAACTATTATCTTTGAAAATTGCAGTTTAATCTACAGTGATATTATAGATCATAGATGGTTACTATACCACAGAAGGTTTTACTGGAAGTTAGAAAATATTTCCTGTACATTTGACAGGGTGTTATTTTATTGAAAAATAACGCCATGTCTTTAACTGGATTATACTGTTGCTGTTACTTGGAAGAAAACAATACTCTTCCTGTCAGATGATATAATGTTACATGGCAAATCGTTTTGCTGATATGTCTAAAGATCCTTAACAATACATAAAGACAAGAATAGATTAAAATTGAAGAGGAATGCACTCACTAATTAGTAAAGTCAAGGTGTTAAGGAACAAAAGTGTTAGTCAACTAGGAAACCACTGTTTTTTTTCAAATCAACAACAAGTTTGAAGTACCCATTATGATTTAATGCAATGAGTATGGGTTATTTGTCAAGCTCATTTCAAAATAATTGCATCAACCAGTAATAAGGTAATGATAATTGCAGATTGACTCTTTATAGATTTTGAATTAAGTAGATCAGGTTTTCCTGAATGTCATAAAATTGATTGCATTCCTCTGTAATGCTAATTTTGGATACGTTAAGAATACTTTAAGAAAATGTGCGTTTTTGAGCTAATATAATTTAATGTTCACAGAATCATGGAGGACTATGTTGCAGAAATAGTTCATTTGGGCCATTGTGTGTCCACCAGCTCATTAAATGGGCAATAATACCAACAGCCAATCTCCTAGTTTTTCTTCATATCCTTACACATTATTTTTATCCAAATAGTTATCCAATGATCTCTTGAATGAGAGGAAGTGTTAGATGCAGTTACAGTTACAACATTTAAAAGACATTTGAATGGGTACATGATTAGGAAAGATTTAGAAGGATACGGGCCAAACACAGGCAAGTGGGGTTGGTTCAGTTGGGAAACCTGTCGGCATGGACAAGATGGACCAAAGGGTCTGCTTCCATGCTGTATGACTCTATGGCTCTAAGTGCAACCACAGAGACAGAACAGACTCAACTGCGAACGCACCAGGCCCTGGACTGACATCTCTGCAGCACTCTGCTAGGTAATATCATCAGTGAGTCTCTGGTGAAGCGTTGGTGTTCTGCGCCACTTGCTATTTATCTGTCTCAGTTTGTTGTGGTCGGTGATATCATTTCCAGGTCTATTTCTGAGCGGTTAGTAAATGGGATCCAAATCGACATATTTGTTAATGGAATTCCAGATTGAATGCCAGGCCTCTAGGAATTCCTGTGTATGTCTTTGTTCAGCCTGTCCCAGAATGGATATATTGTCCCAGTTGAACTGCTGTACCTTTTTGTCTATCTGTATGGATACTATTGATAGTTAGTCATGTCTTTTGGTGGCTAGTTGGTGCTTATGTATCCTGGAGCTAGTTTCCCTCCTGGTTGACCAGACTACTCCGGCCCTGAGGCATCATGGTAGCCCACAAACCTACCACCAAACTGAAACAGCTCCTAATGAATTCAAAGGTTCCCATACCAACAACCAGCAGAACGAATGTCATTTGAATTGAATTTTTTGTCAGGTGTACCAAGGCACAGTGAAAAGCTTTGTCTTGCAAGCAATACAGGCAGATCACATAGGTAAATAGCATAGATAAGTAAATAATAGGTAAACAGCAGCAAAAAACAAAACACAGGTATAGGCGAATGCTAAGAGTTTGTGAGTCCATTCAATATTCTAACAACAGTAGGGTAGTAAATATTTTGAAACCAGCTGGTGCATGTGTTCAGGCTTCTGTCCCTTCTCCCAATGGTAGAGGTTGTAGAAAATTATTGCCAGGATGGGATGGATCTTTGAGAATACTGGCGGCCTTTCCTTGACAGTAGGCCTGGTAGATGGATTATATAGATGGGAGGTTGGCCTTTATGATTGTCCGGGCCGAGTTCACCACTCTCTGTAACCATCTCCGATCTTGAGTGGCATAGTGGCCATGCCAGGTAGTGATACATCCAAACAGAATGCTCTCGATGGCACACCTATAAAAGTTGGCAAGGGTATTCGCCGTCATTCAAAATTTCCTCAGCTGCCTGAGGAAGAAGAAACGTTGTTGGGCCTTTGTAACCAATGTGTCCACTTGAAGAGTCCAAGAAAGCTTGTTGTTGATGACCACTCCCAGGAGCTTGGAACTCTCCACTCGTTCCACCTCTGTGCTGTTAATGTGTAGGGGGCATGAGTAACATCCCACCTAAAGTCAGTAATGAGTTCCTTGATTTTGCCGGCATTGAGTACTGGGTTGTTCTCAGTGCACCATTTTTCCAGATCTTCCAACTCCCGTCGGTAGTCAGTTTTGTCACCATCTGAGATTCGACCGACTATTGTGGTGTCATTAGCGAACTTGTAAATGGCATTAGTCTGGTATTTAGCGATACAGTCATGGGTATACAGCGAGAACAGTAGGGGGCTGAGTACGCACCCATGGGGGCTCCAGTGTTGAGTGTTAGTGAGGATGAAATATTGTCCCCAGTCTTCGCTGATTGTAGCCTGTGGGTCAGGAAACTGAGGATCCAGTTGCAGAGAGCAGAGCTTGGTCCGAGATCACTAAGTTTCGTAATCAGTGTTGAGGGGATAATAGTGTTGAAGGCTGAATTGTAGACAATGAATAGGATTCTTACATAGCTGTTCTTGGTGGCAAGATGTTCTAGGCAGGAGTGAAGGGCAAATGACATGGCATCTGACGTGGATTTTTTGGTCATACACAAAATACCCTGCAAGCACTGCAATAAACATTACATTGGACAATGTTTTCTGAACTCAGGGGCACCAGCTTAATTGTGATTAACTAACTCCATAGAGTTTGAACCTGGGGCCAGTTTGATTACTATGAGCATATGATTCAGCAAATTGCATCTAATTGGCAACATCACCTAAACACTGTTTCAATAAACAAAAGCATATGAGCAATACCAAGCTGTGAAATAATGTTACTTAGGGGCTTTTTCCAACAGTTTAGAAGTGGTGAGTTCATCACTGAGCTACTAAGAGTCTGTCCTAGCATTTGCCTTGACCTCGAAATGCAGGTATATAAATGGGCACTTTACATATTTTGATGATGTTGCCAATTAATCTAATGCACAAAGTGGTAAGAGGTGTAATACAGGAATGCATTTGCTAAAGTGTAGTTTTGAAATCCAGATGTTTCTGCAATCACCACAGAATTTACAGAGAGACATACTGCCACAATTTGATGGCTGCATTGAATGAGCAACAGAGTGGGCCTCCTGGTGTTCATTTTCCTGCAGTGAATCATATGAGCTACAATAATGCGTTCTCAGTCATCAATTTAATTGTTGCAGCTTACTCACTTGTGACATAATACATCTATTAATATGAATATCTCTTTAGGGTTAATACCAGTTTTGGCAGAGATGCAAAAGTGGTAGTATCAGATGGGTGCCCATTATACATCCTACTTGATTATATTTTCCATTAAAGTCATGATACAGGCAGTCAATATAGCGTACACCAAGTCAAAAGTTATTCCTCTCTGACTCCTAAATGATTTCAAGCATATTAAGTAATGAATTTTTTTATGATGATATTTGCAAGTACAATATGCACTTAGAGATTTTTAACAGCCTTCCCATTGACTAATACTGTTTTTTTTCCTGGTGGTGAATCAGTAAAAAATTATTTTCTTCAGGAGCTGAAGTGACAAAAAGATACAAGGTTCCCTCCTGTTTTCTGACACAAAATCAAGCCTCGAGACATGTCACATTGCATTTGTAATGGCTGATGTAAAGACATAAGAAAGAGGAACAAGGAGGGCTTTTCAACCTTTTGAGTTCACTCACATATTCAGAAAGCAAATGGCTGATCTTCTCCATCCACTTTCCTGCATTATCCCCATATCCCTTAATTCCTTTAGTACACAAAATTCAATCAAACTGTATCTTGAATTTACTCAGTACTGAGCAACCATCACCATCACTATCTGGGGTAGAGAATTCCAAAGACTTCCAATCATTTGTGTAGAAACAACTGTTGCTTATTAGTCATAACTGTTCAATCCTTTATCTTGAGTCTGTGATTCCCTTGTTCATCCCCAGTGAGAGGAAGGTGGCATCACTGGAACAGGTGCAAGGGAGACAAAGAAACTCGGAGAATGAAATGGAGTCTGTGCAGGAAGCAGAGTCAAGTAAATGTAGTTCAGATAATTATAGAAGTCAGTGGATTTGAAAATGGATATTAATGGATAGCTTATTCCCAGAAGTGTAAACAGTGAAGTCAAGGAAGTGAAGGAGAGAATCAGAGATGGACAGAGACGGATCCCCTTCACCAGATCATTAATTTCCTTGTTCTCATTGGACTTTTAGTTGCCTGCCATTTCAACATTTTTTTGTGTTAGCTGTGAGGATAACTGATACCAAGTGTCAAAATGTCTCTGCCTTTCCCTTATTTCCTTTATTCAAATATTTCTCTCTAGATTACACACATTTTTTCTGTTTCATTAGCAATCTTTTGGCCATCTTTTGCTGGATTCCAAAGGTCTCTCAATCATCAGGCATATTGTATTCTCTTTTCTGTAACTTTATAAACTTCTTCCTTTAAACTAATACCACTATTAAAAGCTTGACCCGTTTTCTTATGGATGTACTTTAATTCCTCAAAGGAATGTATATTTGTCACAAATTGTGAAATAATTCTGAAATATTTTCTATTGCTTAAATATCTACCATCATATATTTTAATTCCATTTAATCAATTCATTCTTCATACTATGTGGTGTGTTTTGCTCATGTCTATCTCCTTGCAGTCATTTTTTCCAAGGGTCTCTTAAATTATATTAAGGCTCCAGCTACAATTTTAACCACACAGCCTGATTCCATGCCTTCTAGCATTAAAAAGCATTATTCAGTTAGCTTTGCATGGTCAGGAAGAAGAGATCACTTCCAGAGTGAGACGTGGCTTGAGTGAGTACATAGTTCAGGGAATTTGGAGTCAATGAGGGAATTTAGCACACAGGGGAAAATGTTCTTTTTGGTAGCTTTTTGGCTCATAGTTTGTAGGTTTTTTTGAATGGGATAAATTGAAGCTAGGATCAGGGGGCCCAGCACAAAGGAATGACATCACAGGTAAGCCATAAGTTTCCTTGGTCGGTAATAGCTACAAATTTGACTATATATTACAGGTTGCTTTCAGATTGGTGGTATTTTCAGGTGCACCAGTGCCTTTCATTGTAACATTGCTGCCAAATCACTTTGCCCACAAGGACAAGGATTGTCCCATGGATTGGAAAAGGCTGCATCTCAGGGCTCCTCTCTTG
Organism: Chiloscyllium plagiosum; assembly: GCF_037043375.1. Taxonomy (NCBI): domain Eukaryota; kingdom Metazoa; phylum Chordata; class Chondrichthyes; order Orectolobiformes; family Hemiscylliidae; genus Chiloscyllium; species Chiloscyllium plagiosum. The sequence continues at coordinate 30,889,106 of NW_028270149.1, read as the reverse complement.
GTTTCTAACTGCTCGCTCAATATGTGCCTACTTGGACACATGCAGTATCACTGCCTTACCTTGCCTTTTTGTGTTTTTACCTCTCATCCAGGGTTTAAAGGCTCACCATACTTGCATCTCACCTTGCCTTTCCGTGTTGTGGTTGTCAGCAATGATCAGTCAATGGGGTAGACATAGTGCTGGAAAATCAACATATCTCAATCTCATACCTAGCAACAGCATACATAGCAAACATATTGCCTGTGCATCAACCAAGTGGCCTTGTCTCAAAGTCTAAAAGACATAGGCAGTCTTCAAGTCATCAGTGCCGAAGCTTGGATACAGTCAGTGGGCCACTTGGAGTGTCCAAGGTCGGGGGGGCTCCATAACATTATAGTCCTGAGAGGGGGCCATGGTCTGCCCTGCAGTCTAGTGAAATCAGTTCAGGAAGTTGTGGTAGGCCAGCTAGACACCTGCACACAGATCAGTCAGGGATCCAGTCACTCATTAATCAGGACTGGCAGTCCAATTTAGTCAGGAAGGGAGTAGATCACAATAAGTTCTAGGGATCAGCTTGATGAAATACCAGGCATCACTGCTGGGTTAGAATGGTTGGGGGAGTCAGTTCTGGGGATCGGAGGCAGTATGCAGATGGATGCAGAGAGAGCATTAATCATGAAGGGTGGGATACTTTACATCTAAGGGGAGAGACAATGCTGTTTTGAAGGACATGATTTACTATTGGTAATTAGAGTCATCAACATCCACAATCCAGACTTTGATGGGGATGAAGGGCAGGATGATGGTTGGCATGATCAAGCTAAAGGGATGGGGCTCAGGGGGTAATGTTTAGGTGTCAATCGTAATTCAAGGAGTATATGGAATATGTGGAAGGTCAATGCTGACAGGATCGACACAGAATATGAAGGAGTAAGGAACATGGAAGTTGAAGTGAGGGGTCCCTTGTTTATCAGGCTGTGTGTACAAGTCACTGTGCCACACCATGGCTTCATGCATCATAAATGTGCCATGGAAATGGAAAACATCTGTGACCACACCTGAGGTGGGTGGAGTAGGTGTTTTCTTCTGTCTGATCATGTGGGCTTTACTTGGAAGCACCGTGAGGTCCTTGAAAGGTAAGTGCATTAATCAGGCACTTTCACATTACAGGATGAAGGCAATTGTCTTCATAATACACTGCATGTGAAATGCAAGCAGTGACCTACAGTGTAGGCTAGAAATCCTGGTCACTAGTAATCTTGACCATAATGTTGGTCATTGCAGGTTGCAGATAGTCATCTCTGTGAAGAAGAAACTATCACAGGTGACCTGAACATTGGCACCGACAGGCCACAATTCACACGGACAATCTAAAATCTCATCAGTTGTAAAAGGGCATGCCCTCCCTTAAACTTCATTTATTCACCAACATGCTCTTAAATGCAATTCTGCCTTTTTTGGATGATGTAGAGGGTGAGGGAGTCAAGGTTTCAATAATCAAACAGCATTTGCAATCTCCTAGCAACATGGCTTTTACTGCATTTCTCGGGATGAGGTTCCTATATCAAAGGTCTGTGTAGAGGCATTCCATGGCCCTTCTTATCAGAGTATTTTATGTCCCACCACATGGAGAGTATGCTAAACTGTCAAGGGCCAGTGCCATACAAGGATAACAGGGAACGGCAACTTTCTGCAACCATAGCTGATGTCTTCTTTAGAGTTGCATAATCGTAATATGCTGTACTCTGCGCAATTTGAGCAGGCGACGAGGAGATGAGATGGATGCTGTAGAGCTGAGAATGCAGTACCTGTCATCCAAACAGGAAGGTGAGGAGAGTCAGTAGGAGGAATATCATCTTCTGTTTGATAGAGTACAGTCGCAACTACAAATAATTAACACCCAATTCCGATAGAAATGAGCTGGGTGAGTTATGACTCATTATCTGCAAATTTGATGCTGCTCACAAGGCAAGCAGTCCATGACTGTTCCCAGAAGCAAGTAAAGCTTAAGATTTTTTTTGCTTTTGCTCTTGCTGAATAAAACTGAATATTTTCAAAAGTTTAATAATTTCCAGTATGTGATAGTCCCACATTGAATCAGAAAATGCTAGACTAAATTGGGTATTGGAGAAAGAGTCACAGTCCCTCAGACAGAGTTCGGAGATGGTAAGGGCAGGTAATGCGTAGCTTGATTCTTAAGTAGTAATACATTTATGAATGTGCATTTGTATTCATGCTGAGATGTGCCACCTCCGTGCATTCAGAAAAGCTTTATATTGGTTCTCCCCCCAATTGCATACACTGTGAAGGGCAGCTCCTGGCTGGCACCACTTAACCTGGTGCATTGTTGGGCCAGCGCCAAGAATTCCTGAAAGTCCTGACAGTATATAGCACTCTCACTACTGGCACTCTTGCAATTGCTATTCTCACTATGAGTAAAAGGGAAGATAGATGAGCAGGGCGCTATAGAAGACAGGGCATGGGTAATGAGGCAAGCTGCAAAGAAAGGCATCAGAAAACATTCTAGGGCTCATGGAGAGAAACCTGCCAAGAATGGGAATTGGGCAGCATGGTGGCACAGTGGTAAGCACTGCTGCTTCACAGCACCAGAGACCCGGGTTCAATTCCCACCTCAGGCAACTGACTGTGTGGAGTTTGCACATTCTCCCTGTGTCTACGTGGGTTTCCTCCGGGTGCTCCGGTTTCCTTCCACAGTCCAAAGATGTGTGGGTTAGGTGAATTGGCCATGCTAAATTGCCCATAGTATTAGGGGCAGGGGTAAATGTAAGGGAATGGGTCTGGGTCGGTTGCGCTTCGGTGGGTCGGTGTGGACTTGTAGGGCCGAAGGGCCTGTTTCCACATTGTAAGTAATGTAATCTAACCTTGTCAAAACTGATACTAAGCTGATTTCTGGTAAGATTCAGACACCATTATTTTGCTTGGGTTTTATAGAAGAGCCTTTTCCACCTTTGCAGAAATTCGCCCTATTGATGTTTGTTAAGTTTCTCATGTAGCCAGTACAGAAGTTGCGAAATGTTTAAACACCACTTGGATCCTTCAGAATTCAGCTGAAGAGGAAGGTTGTGTATCATACAAACACACATAATGAATAGAAAGCACAGTTAACCAATGAAAATGAAGTCCACTGTAATAGTTATGAAGAACAATGCCTAATGCAATGGTATGTTTGGAACATTGGACCATAGAATCACACTGCGATCCCTACGGGATCAACCTGATCTGCCTCAATTTTAGTTAATGGCTTACAAGCTTTAAATGCATTTCTATATATATATAGTCATATTATAAAACACAAAACACATTGGCGTATTTGTCATTTTGGAACTTTTGTCTAGCTACATTCTGCAAAATGTATTGGAAGTTTTACAAATTAAATTTCATGAAAATTAATAGAAGGAATTGACCAGAATTTTAAAGTTCCAAAAATGTGGAAAGATTTTGACAGATGGAAAAGTTTAGCCTGCAATGTTATAATCAACTGAAAGTCTATAATTTTGCTTCAAATTGAATAACATAAAAATAACATAACAATAATTTTTCACACTTGTTATTGCACCCAAATAATTCCTGGAAGATGCACAGAAGCAAATAAAGTAATTGCTGTCATTTGACAAAGAGGAGGCTTAGCCAAAAGCCAAAAAAATGTGCAATTCTAGAGAAATTGTCTTGCTTTCATTAATTTATTAGGAACCTATTCCAATCATGCACCACAGATATGTCTTGCATAAATTTACCCTTGAACAGGTTTGTAAAAATAGAAATCTTTGTCTTAGTTACTGGCAGAAGTAACTGGATTTCTTTTTGAACATGTGAAGTGTGTACTATATTCCATTTGTTTTAATCAGGCAATTAACTTATGATTTGGAGGTGCCGGTGTTAGACTAGGATGTACAAAGTTAAAAATCACACAATACCAGGTTATATTCCAACAGGTTTATTTCGGAGAACTAGCCTTCAGAGCACTACTCCTTCGTCAGATGGTTGATCATAAGACACAGAATTTATAGCAAAAGTTTACGGTGTGATGGAAGTGAAACTGCACAGAGGAACCACAATTATCTGAATAAGATGGGTGGGGACAATTTCGTTGGGATAATTATTCGGTTACAGGGTAACCACGCTTATCCAAACAAGATGGGCGGACACTATTTCATTCGGATAATCGATTATTCAATTAATTGATTAAATGCCTTTCCTCTGGGGATTGGTGTTTTTAAAGTCTGCTCCCCATTCAAGAGACTGCAGCAGTTCTCAGCGCGTGAGGCCCTACCCCCATCAAACACTGCCCTCTACCCAAAACAGGCCCCCCACCCCCAACCCCATGCAACACCACCCCTGCCTCCCATGCTCCTGTACAACACCACCCACTGCCCCCAGCAACCCCCACCCCCAACACCGCCCCAACCCCATGAAACACCGCCACCCTGCCCCCAACCCCATCCAACACTGTCCCCCCACAGCCCCGCTCCTGTGCAACACTGTCCCCTGCCCCAACATCCCTCCACTCCCCACCCTGTGCAACACCGCCCCCTGCCCTAACACCGGCCCCTGCCCCCAACATCTCCCCACTCCCCACCCTGTGCAACACCAACCCCCGCCCCCCTGCTCCTGTGCAACACCACCCACTGCCCCCAACAACCCCACTCCCAACACAGCCCCAACCCCATGAAACACCGCCACCCTGCCACCAACCCCATCCAACACTGCCCCCCCCACAGCCCCGCTCACGTGCAACACCGCCCCCCACCCCCACCCCCCCGCTCCCCACCCTGTGCAACACAGCCCCCCGCCCCCAACACACCCCTGTTCCCCACCCCATGCAACACCGTCCCCTGCCCCCAACACCCCCTGCTCCCCATCCTGTACAACACAGCCCCCGCCCCCAACACCCCACCCCATGCAACACAGTCCCCCGCTCCCAACACCCCCCTGCTCCCCACCCCATGCAACACCGTGCCCAACACCATCCCTCCCGCTCCCGACCCCATGCAACACCGACCCCCACCCCTCAACCCCATCCAACACTGCCCCCAACACCGTCCAATACCACGCCCCACCCCCAAAAACTCCCCACCCCCCCCAACCATGTCCATTCCCACCCCCTTTCCGGGGCAGCCGGACTGTACACCAACAGCAAGAACAGCAAGACTACTGCTGCTGCCGTTGCCATTGTCTGGTAAGTCTCCAAATAGCGCGCGTGCACACACACACTGCCATAGCCACACATGCAACTGTTTACTGCAGCATTTTGACTTGTACAGGACAAGGTTGGAGAGATTATCTAGGGACAGGGTTTAGAGCACACGCCTATGTAGAACTCCAGAGAAAGTGTGGGGACAGAGAGAGGGTAGGCAGACAGTCATTTGGAGATGGTGCCTGTTTAATTACTGTAAACAGAAGATGTGATCGCTGTTGGAAGCACGTCTTTGATGCAATGTTTCAATGGGGACCTCGGGATCTCCTTCCGATAATCCGATTTTTGGATAATTGGTGTTCCGATAATCGAGGTTCCTCTGTAATTGATTCAATGCCTATCCTCTGGGGCTCGGAGTTTTCTGAAGTTTCCTTTTCCCTCCCTCTCCCTGCCTTGCTCCCTCTCTCTGTCTCAGGATTTGTGTCTGAGCAGAGACATGGTTGTGAGTAAGGGATGTGCAGCATTGCTGAAGCCCCACCCCCGCAATCAGTTCAATGGGATTGTCCACTCCTCGTTCAGGAAACTAGGTAGCAGCACACCGCTCGTGAGCCCCCAAACACCTTCCACCAACCCCCATCCGTCCCCACTCCAGCCTCCATCCACCCACCCCAAACTTGTCCAACCCCACCCCGTCCACCTCCAACCCCGTCCACCCCCAACCCTGTCCAACCTCGACCCATCCACCCCCAAGCCCGTCCAACCCCTACCCATCCACCCCCAATTCCGTTCAACCTGTCCCCGTCCACCCTCAACCCCTCCAACCCTTCCCCCACCCACCACCCCAAAACCGTCCAACCCTGCTCCAACCCTTCCCCCACCCCTGCTCCAACCATACCTGCAAGCCCGTCCAACTCCATCCCCATCTGTACCCACCCCCATCCCCTGTTCTCCCTCAACCACGTCCAACCCCATCCCCATTCACCCACTGTCCGCCCCCCAAACCCATCCAACTCCACCCCCCGGTCTGCTCCCACCCCAGCCCCCATCTGCCCCCACAACCCAGTCCACCACTGCCCCCACCCACTGTCCGCATCCACATCCATGCCCCTGCCCCCCCCCCCCCCCCCCGTCCGACATGGCCATTCCGCACCACTGCCCCCTATACGAAATCACCCCTGTCAGCCCTGTAATCCCTCCCATCCACCCCCCCCCCTCCCCCAGCCCCTCTCCTGGGCAGCCGGACTGGACACCAACAGTAAGATTGCTGCTGCCTTTGGGGGAGTGAGTAACAAAATAGCGCTCACGCGCGCGCACACACACACACACACACACACATTGACAAGGACGTACATGGAATAGTGTAGGTTAGATGGGTTTCAGATTGGTATGACAGGTCGGCGCAACATCGCGGGCCGAAGGGCCTGTACTGCTCTGTAATGTTCTATGTTCTAAGTTCCACCTTCATCCTGTACAGGACAGTTGGAGAAATTACCTGCAGAAGGGGGTTTAGGGTACACCTCTACGTAGAACCCCATGAGAGTGTGGGAGGGAATAGAGAGAGAGGGATTGAGTAGTCAGTCATTTAAAGACAGTGCCTGGGCTTCCATCGATATTCAGGACTGTTCTCGGCTGCATTTCTATAAGCCGTGTTCACATTTAATCATTATAAACAAAAGACTCGATCAGTGATGAAACATCTCTTTGATGTAATGTTACTATCGAGACCTTGAGATCTCCTTCTGATAAACCGAAATTCAGATAATTGATATTTGGATAATCGAGGTGCCTCTGTATATTGAAAAAGACCTGGATTGTTTGTTAAGTCTCTCATCTTTTAGAATGACCATGTTGGTTCCAGTTCTTTATATATAAATCCCAGAACTTTTTTTTTAAAGTTACATTCTCAAGTGAACTTTAAAAAGAGCAGCCATGTCGTCTCAGATAATGTACTGAAGGTGTGAGGATGTCTGACTGACTCTAATCTATAAAAGGGATTTACAGAATCTTACATGGATTCATGCAGTCTTTGAGCAAATTAAAATATAATTCTGCAAGTACAAATTCACCCACAAACTTATATGTGTGCATGTACGTGTGGGCAGGGAGGCATATGAGTGTCTGTGAGAGATTGAGTGTATGTGTATGTGTGTGTGTACAAAGTTAAAAATCACACAACACCAGGTTATTGTCCAACAGATTTATTTGGAAGCACTAATTTTCAAAATCTTTCCACATTTTTGGAAACTATTTTTACAAGCCTGTTCAATGGTAATTTTATACAAGACATATCTGTGGTGCATGATTAGAATAAGTTCCTACACTCACACACATACACTATAATTCTGTGTCTTATGATCTTATACTCCACAACCACCTGATGAAGGAGCAGTGCTCCAAAAGTTAGTGCTTCCAAATAAACCTGTTGGGCTATAACCTGGTGTTGTGTGATTTTTAACTTTCTATACACCATTTCAACACTGGCACCTCCAAATCTTGTGTGAGTGTGAATGTAAAGGGGTATAAATCTGTGAGAGGCTGTATGTGTGGGTGTGAGTGTGGGAGTGCATGTGTGAGCGTATGAGAGAGAGCTTGTGTATGAGAGGGTCTGTGTGACTGTATGGGTCTGTAGGAGTGGCCCCTTTGTGTTGTTGGCTGTCCCAAGGTATGCCTTGGAAGATGGTCACCCAAAGTCAATTGTCCCAGACCACTGAAGTGTTCTCTGACTGGGAGGGAACACTCCGGACACCGGAGTGTTCCCTCCCAGTCGGAGAAATCTTCAGCATTCCTGGACATTCAACCTCGTACCTTCAGGTGACCATCCTCCAAGGTGGACTTTGGGACAGCCAACAATGCAAAGTGGCCAAGTGCGGTATCCATGGGGATGGCCTCAACCAGGACCTTGGGTTCATGTCACACTACAGGTGACCCCACTGCACTACACACAAACTCTCTCTCTCCCTCACACAGATACACATTCCTATAGACCCATACACTCATATAGACCCTCTCTCATACACAATCTCTCTCTCATACGCTCACTCATGCACACTCCCACACTCACACCCACACACTCATCTTCTCACAAATTTATACCCCTTTACATTGATACTCACACACATACGCATACACACTCTCACAGACACTCATACCCCCATACACACACACATGCACACCCACATGTACAAAGTCACATGTGCTTTTGTGGGGTGAATTAGTACTTGCAGAATTATATTTTATTTTGCTCAAAACCTACATGAATCCATGTAGGATTCTGTAAATCCCTTTTTTAAAAATAGAGTCAGTCTGAACATTGGGGCACAGACAGCCTCACACAGGGCATCTCACACCTTCAATGCATTATCTGAGATGACATGGCACCTATTGTTAAAGTTCATTTGAGAGTGTAACTTTAAAAAAGCTCTGGGATTTACATATGAAAGAACTGAATCCAAAATCGTGATTTTAAAAGATGAGAAATTCAACAAACAATCCAGGTTTTTTTCAATATATAATTTCAGTTCATCACACTGTAAACTTTTGCTATGAATTCTATGTCTTACGTTCTTATACTCCACAACCAGCTGATAAAGGAGTAGTGCTCTGAAAGCTAGTGCATCAAAATAAACCTATTGGAGTATAACCTGTTGTGTGATTTTTAGCAATCAGCTTAAGTTACCTTCCTCTACTGAAATTGAAGTATTTTCTTTCAAGTGTAAGGATTAACCAAAAATGTCACAGTCCCATGGACATTAGATATGACATATGCAACTTGCAAGTTTCAGCTTTTGTCTTTGTTTGACAATAAACATTACTGTAGTGTTATGCACTAACTTTGTGTTTACAATCTGCCGAACCAGAGGACACATTTAGGACAGAGATGAGGAGAAACTTCTTCACCCAGAGAGTGGTGGCTATGTGGAATGCTCTGCCCCAGAGGGCAGTGGAGGCCCAGTCTCTGGATTCATTTAAGAAAGAGTTGGATAGAGCTCTCAAGGATTGTGGAATCAAGGGTTATGGAGATAAGGCAGGAACAGGATACTGATTAAGGATGATCAGCCATGATCATATTGAATGGTGGTGCAGGCTCGAAGGGCAGAATGGCCTACTCCTGCACCTATTGTCTATTGTCTATTATCTTATTCCATTCATTGTTTTGCACAAGGTCTACTTACAAGAAAGCTGTTAGATACATTAAATTGTGATGGAGAATAATTGGGTTCCTGATTTCTGACATGGTAACAAATATAGGGTTATAGGATTATAGAAAACACAGCACAGAAGGAAATCATTTGCCTGATTGCATCTACAATGGCTTTTCCAAATAGCAATCCAGTTAGTCTACTCCTCTGCTCCTTTGCCACATTCCTGCATTTTTTTATTTCAAGCATTTATGCAATTCTCTTCTGAAAGTTACTTTTCCTTTCTTTATTCGTTCATGGCATATGGATGCCACTGGCTAGGTCAGCATTTATTGCCCATCCCTAGTTTCCCTAGAGATCAATTAAGAGTCAACCACATTGCTGTAGATTTGGAGTTACATGTAGGCCTGACAAGGTAAGGACAACAGATTTCTGACCCTAAAGGATGTTAATGAACCAGAGTTTTTTTTATATGACAGTCCACAGTAGCTGCTTGGTCACTGTTAGGCTAGATTTTGATTGCAAATTTTGTTTTTATTGAATTCAAATTTCACCATCTGTGGTAATGGGATTCAATCCATGTCCTTGTAACATTAGACTGGAGGTCAGGATTGCTAGTTCAGAGATATTGCCAGTATGCAACTGAATTTGTATCCACCCACCTGGTTTAGCATCAGATTCTAAATCCAAATGTACATAAAAATGTTTTCCTCACATTGCCCCGCTTCTTTTGCCAATTACCTAAAATCTGAGTTTTCTGGTTCTCAACACTCGTGTCATCAGAAATATTGGACACAATTTCTTATTTTTTCTTTTGCTAAGTGTTCTTTTGAGTGAGATTCAAGGTGCCCAGTCTTCCATGGCACATGGTGACTTTTCTCATGCAGTCTTCCACCCTTCATCTCATGAATTGTGGAGCCATTCTCTGTTGTGCCTGTATTGTTCAATCATGGAGCACTCGCTGGGCTCTGCACCATGCATGCTGCAGCTGCTATATTCAAACCTCAGCTCCACAGCATTTTCGATGCTTCAAATCTGGAACTACTCCTCACACTGTGGTCCTGCACTGGTATCATCCAGGAAATGCCTAAAAAATACCAGTTCGCAGACAGGGATCTGGAGATACCAGTGGATGGGGTAGTAGGGGAGGATGGTTGGACTGAGCATTTTCCTGCTGATGAACATCATAGACTATGCCACCAGACTCCACCAAACTGGACAAAAATAGAGGCATGAGTCAATGCAGTGTCCTGGTGAAACAATGCACAGCAGTGCAGGAAGAAGGTTAACGTTTTATGCTCTGCAAAGGTTAAATACCACCATCTTCTTTCCACTTCCTCACATTCCCAGGATCACCATGCACTTGACATTGCACAAGCTTCTCACCAAGGCTTATGCAGTACAACTCCCATTATTGCAAGCATCATGTCCATCATGTAGTTCTCACCCATCTTATCCTGCCAAGCTGGTAACCCTTCCTGCTTTTTGCTCTTCCTACTCACCTGCATTATCATGAGCTGGAATAGTGTATTGGAAATTAATGTCCACTACTCCACAGGTCATCAGAAATTTAAAGTATGACCAATTTATTTCCCAGAGTGGTTAATGCTTGACTGCAATTATGGTCTAACATAAATTAATCTCACAACAGGTTTCATCAGTGAACAAGAAAATAACTTATTTATTATAACAAACTTATCCTCCAACGTGTGATAGAAACAGATCATTAAAAACTAATCAGTATCTTCTTTAAATTCAAACAGATACATACAGACACATTCATTCACACATAACACTGACAGATAGGCAAAACAAACAATTTTTTTGGGAATATCACGGGTGGAAATTTTAAACATTAAAGGCATAAATTCAATGTCCAAATTAAAAAAAGGATGGAATAAGGTAACTTATCTCACAGACATAACCTGTATTTGTACTGTGATCCTAAGAGATGTAGAAATGACAACGAGGCCTGTGGGTTTGGGATCTCATCCTTCTCTCCTGCCTCCTCAGGGGGGTCTTCACCTCGTGCTCCTCCCTCTGGAGGCTGTCTCCAGTCACTGGAGGTTGCTTTTCTTTCCATTGAAATTGCTCTATCCTTCAACATTGTCTTTGCATTGAAACAAAACCATAGGGATTCCACCTATGGTGACTTCCTAGTCAGACGCATGAGGTTATTATCTGTGGGGAATTTTCAGAATGAGAAAATCATTTCAGAAAGTTTACACTTGAGCTCTCACATCTCACACTGAATGTAACTATAAGATCGGATCCTGCTACTTTTATGATGACCATATAGAGCAATATTGAGGATGAATTTGTAACAAACAGTGTACTTTGATGTCTAAGCCTGAAAACATTTCTTCACATTTCCTTGTGCCTTAAATTCAAACTCATAGTATAGCATTAAATCACATGATAAAAGACAGATGGGTAGCCTTGCTGAATCAGTGAATGTGAGATTAATTCAATTGCTCCAGCTGTGCTTTAAATTAAACCAATTTTATTCCATTCCAAAGAGAAAACCAGTAACTTACTCAGCCCACTCAGCATACATTGGCAGACATTTTATGTATCATTATCATGAATTGACCTTGGATTGAAGATAGCAAGGTTTCAACTTGATGTTCTTGTGAGGAACTTGCAGATTCTTCCTGAGATATAGCTTAATTCCCCCATTCCTTCATGTTCCCTTTTGTGATGCTATCCGTGTATGCAAAATAATCTGTCAGCCCCCCGTTTCCTTTCCACCCCTTTTTGTAACTGTTGTCTCCCCAGCCCTCAACTTTGCAAATTGCCATGCCCTTGTTGGCCATATACTGCCCTCATGTAGAGGCCAAAATGATTGTGAAAAATGAACCCAACCTCCCTCCCAGAGCTCCCCATTCCCCCCCATACTCTATGAAATCTCACACTTCTTTCTTGAATTGCCCTATTTCACTATAATCATTACCTTTCTGGCCCAGTTCAATAAACTCTATTGCTAGTCTTGATTTTTTCACTTTCCACAGGACTCTCTATGAACTTCCCTTTGATACGCCTCCAAGACTCATCAGGAGCCACCTCCTGGATTACAATGGCAGGCCAACTTTGAATGAGAAAGGCCCAGCTCTAGAGAATTGTCTCCAAAGCATCCTGACTAATGTAATTGTAAGCCCCAGACTGGTTGAACTTGACCTGCTAGAACGCTTAGTGACCAATCCCTTGAACTGAAATTGGATGAAATACTTTACAGACTGTGGAGGTACACCTGAATAATGGTAGCCATTTGATTGAAGCACATGCACTGCATTTGCTGCATAACTTTTAGCACCATTCATGACCCCTCAGATACTGAGGCATCTATGTTCATATTTCGTGAGTCCTGGAGTACATCCATGCTTGGGTTGATAAGTGTCAAATAACATTTGCACTACCCAGGTGCCAGGCAATGTCTATCCCCAACAATAGAGAATCTAACCATCATAATGAATGATATTGCCATCGCTGAATCTCCTACTGAAGAGTCCACTTAATAACCATTGACTAGTACCTGAACCGATATATCCATTTCAGTATTCAGAAATGCTTCCCTTCTTTTTGCATATCACGATCACTACCTCATTCAATATGAACTTGGTTAAAGTCTCTGACTATCAGTATTCCTTAGTTCTTGCACTTCTTAATAATTATCTTGCAAATCTGCTCCTCTGACTCCTTTAGCTTGCCTGTTGAATACAGCGGGTATTGGAATAACTCCCATATTATTACTTAACTAAATAGATTCTGATTTTTAACCCTGAAGGATATTTTACTTATCCAATATTATAATCTTTATTACGATCAAAATTGTTGCCCCTTCTTTGTTTGCTTCCATGTCTTTGTACAGGCCTATTAAACATCTGATATTTCCTTTTTGTCAGCCAGGCCTTGGTTATGCCAACTACATAACAAATAGTTATTTGTATCTTCTGCTCACCAGCCTTATCTATATTTTAACAAAGGCGCTATTACAGTGTATGGGATGAGGATAATTGTCTCCAAAGCATTTGTTTCCTTATTTTGCCAAAGAACAAGAAATGATGAGGAATTGGCATTGTATTCTACTCTCCTCCAGATTTCACAATCAGAAAATTCAGTTCTTGATGGCAAGAGGAAGTACAATAAGGGCCAAGTGGGTCGTGTGGCACAATGATCGTGTACTAACTCTGAGTCAGAAGCTCCATGTTCAAATATCACCTCAGGCCCTGATGATCATGAAAAGTCTGCCATAGTACAGCCAAACATGTTGTTTCCCAACTGGTAAAACCCTCTGACACCCTTAAAATCAGGAGAGTTTCCAGGTCACCCAGAACCTTGTGGCAGCATTCCTACATTAACATACTCCATGCTTAAGTTCTTGTCATGAGCCATCGTCATCTTCCTTCTGAGGAACTAAACCACACACAGTGCAACAAATGCCACAGATGCAGGTGAGGCAGGCTGCAAGACACTAGTACTACATTCTGAGACCCAGTACATTTGTGAACATTGTGCACCTATCTATTCATAAATGATCTATGAACTCTTTTCAAAGCTAAACAAGGATTCCCGTATCTTCCTTCTCATAAAGGTGAATTAACCACTAAAGAAAACAAAAGGTTACAAATGTTAAACATATTTTCAAAATATTATGACAACATACCATTTAGGAAATGTTTGAATGCTGCATCAGCTAGATTTTAAATATTTCATTTGAACTTTTTTTTGTACTGGGTTCAAAAGTTGGTAGATTTGTTGTCCATTACGTTTCTATGACTACTCAGGTTCTGCAGCTCTGAAGAGGAATCAGAAAGTCAGCACACATTCCTTGCTTTCATGTTAAATGATGGAACTGCTGAATTATATATGTCCTAATGTTAATCTTTAATTTCATACACATCTTGTCACTAATACAGGTTATCAGTAGGTTCACAATGCATCTCACTGGCCTAACAGTGAGAAAGAATAGGAAAGCAAATAAAATGCTGAATATTTGAAGAGCTTAATATCAGACCTGAATCCTGAATCCCTGCTGATGAATTGGTTGTATAATTTACTGCTTTATTACTGATTTCACTGCATTGTACAGAGATGAAATAGGCTTTAATTTCTTGTACCATGTAACAGCAGAAGTGGTGACAATTACAGTTATTTTGCTGGGATCCTTGTATTGGTTCTTCTATTAACATAGAACTATTGATTTCTGCTAAACAAACATTCACAACACCTTTTGTCTATCCAGCTGATGCCAGAACACATTGTGATCTATTTATTGGGTAAACTCAGGAAAGGAACTTTTGGTTTAAACTCAGTCTTTTTTTCTCGCGGTCACAAAATTAATTTGCTGGTCATTAAATTAAACCATCCAAATAGCACAGGCAAATGAAAATTGTGCACCGTAAATCAATTAACAGATCATCTGAATTCAGAATAGAGTAAATGAAACAGAATGTAAAAAAATAAGGCTGTACTAGAGGCTATCACGTACTATTGAATTGAATCATTTAAGGCTTTGATTTTTCCCACAACAGAGATTGTTTGCACCAAAGTTAAAATGCTGGAAGAAGTTGCAAATCCCAATGCTTTCTCATAAACCCAGCATCTTTGTGAGGTCAGGTTTGGGAGCAGTCTACTGTTCACATATAGTGGACAGAGACAGGTGGATGAGAATCTGTGGGGGTGAGGGGGTGTGAGCAGGAGGATGTTTTATATTTTAATCTTTATCTTTAAACATTGAAAAGAGTGCAGGAGCACCAAGACAAACTTTCAACCAAGCCCGCCTCTGAAACTAGCAGTCACTTACACTCTTTCTCAGTTTGCCTGGCCCAATCCAGTCCACCCCACCAGACTGAAAATCGGAAAGAAGAATGGCCATTTTTAACAGCTGGGTTCATGGAGTTGAGATTTCTACTGCTTCTGCACCCACTAGCTGGGAATCCTGAATCCTGAATCAAAATTGAAAAATGTTAAAATAAATTAAAGCAAATTGTGACGTAGTGTTTACCTTATATGAACATGGCTAATAAAGCCGATGGACTTGAGGTGTATTGTATTTCAGTTATATTCCTTTACTGCCAATGTTAACAAAGTAATTGGCCTATTTATTTTCAACATGTTACAGACTTTATTGGGAACTAGTCCTAAACATAATGTTTCGTGTAATTTGCTACCAAAGTCAAAATGTCAAATGGGAACTATGAAGAAAGGTGTTGTTTTAAAGGAGGAGAAGGCAATCTCAAAGGGATGCTCTTGAATAGCCAGCAGTGGGTGACAAGATTTGTAAGAGTTTATAAGATGCTGTTAGGACTGCTGAAATGGATGTTCTACCAAATCAGTACCTATGAGTTTCAAATTAGTGCTGAAAATATATGAAGTCATGAGGAACAGTGCCAGGAGTAAGCTATTTAGTCCCTTGAACCTGCTCCTGGCTGATTTGATAATGTCCTCAACTGCACTTTCCTGTCTGCATCCCCCACACTTAATCTTCAACTCCTTTGTAAATCAATAATCTGTCTAATTTAGCCTTGAATATATTCAGTGATCCAACCTCTACTGCTCACTAGGGAAGAGAGTTACAAAAGCTAATGACCCACTGAAAAAAGATACCTTATTTTTAAACTTTGTCCCTAGTTCTGGATTCCTACACAAGAGTAGACATCTCTCAGCATCTACCCTGTAAAGTTTACTCAGAATTTTATATTTTCAATAAGATCACCTCTCGTTCTGCTCAACTTCAACCACGTAGCATGATAGCTCAGTGGCTAGGACCCAGGTTCGATTCCACTCTTGGCTGATTGTCTGTGTCGAGTTTGCACATTTTCTCATATCTGCATGGTTTTCCTCTGGGTGTTTTGGTTTCCTCCCACAGTCCAAAGATGTGCAGGTTAGGTGGATTAGCCATGGGAAATGCAGCACTATAGTGTAGGGGGTGGTATTGGTAGGATGCTCTTTGAAGGATTGATATGGGCAGAATTGCCTGCATCCACACTACAGGGATGCTATCATTCAATGACTGTATGTCCACGTGCTTAATGTTTCCCCACAAGATAAGACTGGCAGCCTAGGGAACCTTCTCTGAACTCTTCCAATGCAAGTTGATCCATCTTTAGGTAAGGTGACCAAAACTACACTCAGTACCCCAGGATGGTCCCACTGATATGCTTTATAGTTATAGCAAGGCTTTCCTACTTCAATGCAGCACCTCACCCCTTGTAATAAAGACCAATATACAATTTGCCTTCCTGATTACACAGTGTACCTGCAGTTGTTGTTTGCGATTCATGTACAAGGACACCCAGATCCCTTTGTACAACAGCATTCTGGAACCTATCTCCATTTAAATAATATTCTGGCATTTAACCTATCTATGAAAATGTAGAATGCCACAATTTATTCCATGTGCCAAATTTGTGCTCACTCACTTTACCTATCTGTATCATTTTGCAGACTCTTTATATCCTCCTTATAGCTTGCTTTCCTACCTATCATCCTGTTTTTAAGAAAACTAGCTACAAAGAAATCTGTCACTACATGCAAGTCATTGATATAAATTGCAAATAGTTGACATCCCAGCACTAATCCCTGAGGCACTCCAGTAGTTAGAGTTTTTCATCCTGAAAATGACTGATTAAGCCCAACTGTTTGCTGCCTGTTGGCTAATCAGCCCTATATCCATATTGGTAGAAGAGCTCCAAAACCATAACCTTTTATCTTGTGAAGTATTCTGTCATTGGCATATTACCAAATATCTGTAACGTGGGAACTCTATATAAATAAGGCTGCATTGGCAGTGCTGGCCATCTGTTTTGTTAGTAGATCAAACTGCATTCATGCTGAGAGAGAGCAGTAGGATATTTTTATTATAAAAATGATCGATATACTGTCTTATTTTCTGCAGTGTCCAGCTGATAAAAAATAACCCTCAGAACTTTTGAGAAGAGAATGAACAATTGGACAAGAGAACAAGAGATAACATTGTAGTCACTAGTACTCAACAGGAAATTCTTACTTTCTGCTCCTTCCACTTGTACTTCCATTACAGTGTTTGTGCTTCTGTGCACCACAAGTAATCCCACAGCTTCTTTGTTAACTAGGCTTTCATTGATTTATGAGAAAGAATGAGCCACTTCTATTTTAATCACAGCAATTTAAAACGTATGTATTAAACTATTGAGAATGCTGCTTAAGCTTCAGATCAATTCTTATAAATATTACATGTTCAGAATTTTCATATGTAGAAGAAACAAGCCTGATGTAATATGTATTTTATTCTTCAATCTTCTTTTCTAAAATGAATAGCATTGTTTTAGAGAACAGTATTTTGAATTGTTTTTTCAAGAAATCTATGAATGTCACAGAGGTGTGAAGAGGTGTAAAGGGCTGAAAAGGTTAATGCTGAAGACTACCTTAAGCACTACCCACTATATTGGTGTCATATGGACTTAGTAGGAGAACAGCTTAGGACCTCGAAGGAGTAAAACCTACCAATTAGGTTTTGCCCATAATCTCTGCAACAGTATCTATCAGATCAGTGTTATTTGTACATAGTTGCTATCTTGAATAAACTACAGCTTACTTAAGGCTAGAACCTCTTCACTTTAGAGAGCTTGGTGGTTTCCCCTTCCCATAAAGGACCAACAGACTCTGTAGATTGCTACTTTGAAAGATGATGGCAACAAATCTACCTTATTAGGTTAGATTACATTATAGTATGGAAACAGGCCCTTCGGCCCAACAAGTCCACACCGACCCGCCGAAGCGCAACGCACCCATACCCCTACATTTACCCCTTACCTAAAACTACGGGCAATTTAGTACGGCCAATTCACCTGACCTGCACATCATTGGACTGTGGGAGGAAACCGGAGCACCCGGAGGAAACCCACGCAGACACGGGGAGAACGTGCAAACTCCACACAGTCAGTCGCCTGAGGCGGGAATTGAACCCAGGTCTCTGGCGCTGTGAGGCAGCAGTGCTAACCACTGTGCCACCGTGCCGCCCATGGTGAGCAATAGTACAGAGAGCTCATACAACATGATCAGCAATGGCAGGGATTGTTCAGACATCAGCAGGTTCCTAAGCAATCTCTTTTCATGACTTGTTACAATTGTTACAGTCTCCACAGAAAAATTCAATTGCTTTCTTGGCAATGTCTAATTCTCAAATTATATTGTTTAATGTTGATTGTCTTTTGCACATGACATTATTCTAAAAGAAACACAAATAAAACAGGTTCAATATTTTTTGAGTATGATTTCTGTTAGACCCAAAGAGGTATGTCTTGATTTTGACAGTGTAAAATGAGTCAGCAGCCAATTTTACATCTGTTTAATTTTTATTTCTGTTGGTATTATTTGATTCACTGTACAGGAGGTCCCTGGGTTATGAACAAGTTCCATTTTTAAGTCTGTTTGTAAGTTGAATTTGTAAGTAAGTAGGAACAGTTATGCACGGTTCACATCCAGCGTCAATTAGTCAAATGTTTGTCTTAGTACATAGTATATATTTTACCTAAAACATCTTCAATATAATAATACAGTAATGATAATAATAAATGTAACTTCAGTACAGTACAGTATTTATAATTGAGAGAGAGAGAATGTGTGTGTGTAGGTATAAGCAAAACTAAAGAAACATTCCTTAGTCTTAGGGTGGAATGGTAGCTCAGTGGTTAGCCCTGCTGCCTCATAGCGCCAGGGTCCCAGGTTTGATTCCAGCCTCGGGTGACTGCGTGTCTGGAGTTTGCACATTCTCCCTGTGTCTGCCTGGGTTTCCTCCCACAGTCACAAAGATGTGCAGGTCAGGTGAATTGGCCATGCTAAATTACCCGTAATGTTAGGTGCATTAGTCAGAGGGAAATGGGCCTGGGTGGGTTATTCGTCAGTTGGGCCGAAGGGCCTGTTTTCACGCTGTAGGGGATCTAATCTAAACTGTTTAGATAGAAAAGATAATGAGTAAAGGTTAACACTTAATCTCATTCCAATAGATGTCTTGCATACTGGAAGGGGCCTTAATTAATCATTAAGATAACTTTATTAGTTGGAAGATGGGCCTGGTGTTGGAGACGATGGACCTGGTGTTGGAGAGTCAGGGATTAATACTGCTACTGGACAGTCAGGTCTGATTCTGCTGCTGGACAGTGGGGGTTTACTTCTGAAGTCAATTTTTTACAGGAAACATCAAGGGTGGCTTGAACAGAGCCATTTAAGAGATTCAGAGATATCTTGAAAATTGTAAATCTACAGAAATTACTGTTCGATTTATGCCAGTCTACAAAGGTGTCTTCAAGGCCTAACATCTATATCATTTTAAAAACTGCTAGATTTTCACATTAACTGATAACTAAGCTCATCACAGAAAGTCAAGTATGGTAATTAACAGTACAAATATCTTTGGAAGAATGTTATCTTACAACTCAGTTCTAATTAGCCTTGGGTCTAGACATAGAACAATTTAAACTGCAGAGTCTTATTCTATCAAGTAAATGGAATTCAAAGATTAGAATTTTTTCTTTGAATCAAGAGGTGTGAGTTGGGTCATTTCCCAATGTTGCACTCTTCACTCTTGAATGTCAGTTCGTTCATATGGAATTGTGTTGGGTTGGAGTCGTGGCCACTGCTTCCTGAAGCAGGCCTGAAGAAGGAGCATGGTTGGGCAGTGGCAATGTTACCAGGTTAGATGGCCATCTTCCATTCACCGAGACATTTGCCATATCTCTACATGGTCATTAGGCCCCTAGCCCTAATGGCTTTCGCTCCATCACCGTCCTCCATGCTCACTAGGCTGCCTCCATGCTTTTTCAATACTATCCTCCAAAAACCCAGTAATTACAATGCATCTTGTAGTTCTCCATGTTCTATGCATAGCCACATCTTTAGGCACCACTACAACCCCATCTCCTTTCTTGAATCCCCGGCCATTCCAAACATCTATGCATCCTCCATTTTCACTCATCCAGTATCCATAAAGTAGAGAACTCATATCCCAAATAATAATATTGGTAAGTCTTTGAAATGCTAATGAAGTAAAAGGAAAATCATTCAAATTTCAGGTAAACAAAGTTGCTCCTGTTGGAATCCCATAAAATGTCAATATTACAACAGCCATTGAAAGTTCCCTTGAAAAAAATAAACTTTCCACTCAAGTGTTCATTAAACCAACAAACATCCCTTCAAAATAGCCTTCAAAACATTTATTCATATTCCTATTCTTAGAATTGTCAATCAAGCAAAAATGCTGAAGTCCTGGAACATTAATAGAACAAGATGTTTATACTGTAGAGTTTACAACATATGCAGGAAACATGCATGGAAGACCATTTGCTTGTTCTGAGTTCAGAAGTTCTTAGTTGGGTTGCATGATGGCTCAGTGGTTAGTACTGCTGCCTCACAATGCCAGGGACCTGGGTTCAATTCCAGTCTTGAGCGACTGTCTATGTGAAGTTTACACGTTCTCCCCATGTCTGTGTGCATTTCTGCTGGGTACTCTAGTTTCCTCCCACAGTCCAAAGAGGTGCCAATTAGGTGGACTGGCCATGCTAAATTGCCTGTAGTGTCCAGGGATGTGCAAGTTGGTGAGTTAGGCATGTGAAATGCAGGGCTATGGGGATAGGTCTGGATGGGACACTCTTTGGAAGATTGGAATAGGCTGAATGGCCTGTTTCCACACTGTAGGGATTCCATTTAGTTTAGAAATCCCGCAAAACTAATAATCTTGGGTTTACTACCAGAGACACCAGCAAATTAGCATCGGGTAAATGAAATTAGAAAGTTGAATTCATGACTCAAAGATTGGTGAGTAAGAAATGGATTTTGATTCATGGGGCACTGGCACCTATACTGGTGAAAGTGTGAGCTATACTGTGGGAACCACTGAACCAGTGTTCTGATGAGTCAGAGACCCGGGTTCATTTCCCGTCTCAGGTGACTCTCTGTGTGGAGTTTGCACATTCTCCCCCTGTCTGTGTGGGTTTCCTCCAGGTGCACCGGTTTGCTCCCACAATCCAAAAAATGTGCAGGTTAGGTGAATTGGCCATGCTAAATTGCCCGTAGTGTTAGGTGAAGGGGTAAATGTAGGGGAATGGGTCTGGGTGGGTTGCTCTTTGGAGGGTCGATGTGGACTTGTTGGGCCGAAGGGCCTGTTTCCACACTGTATATAATCTAAAAAAACGTAACAAGAGCGGATTCATGTAAAATCCTCAATACCACTGGCAAGGCAATTGTTTTGCATGTTGAATGAATCAGCTCTGGGTTAATTGTATGAGGTTTTCAGATTTTTTATTCCCAGCAGACAATACCGACTATTCAAAATTAGAATTGTTAGTTTATGGTGGCCAAATAAATCAATTTTTGCTTTTGTTATGTATTTGTGAAATTTGTTTGCCTAGTGTTTTGAGGGTTATATTCTGCAATTCCATCCATTTCTCTGTGAAACCACAATCATCAAGGTCTGCCCAAAGTCTGTATTTGTGTTTGTTTCTTTTTAGTTATAACTTCCTGTCTCTTTTCAAAGTATTTTGGGAAATTTTGCCATTGTATCTGAACGTGAACTTGCCAAAAACAGTGATGACATTGGTGGGAAATAAAAGGTTCTGTCCTTTTGCATCAAATGTTCCAAAGACAGATACAAAAATCACTCTCTACACTGACTACAGAATTTGCCTTGATGCAATCTATCTGATCATCTTTTGTTTGTGACATTATGCTATTTTAACTGCCTCCCTTTGGGAAAGATTGCTGCATCAGTTCAAATTTGGTTTGAGCTTCATGCCAAAATTGTGCTTTGAAAACATGCCCCCTGAGAAACAAATTAAAACAACTTGACTTATGTGTGACCCTATGAGTGAGATTTCTAAGTTAGTGTCCCTTCATTCCATATTCAGCAAGTGCTTGATATTATAGACCAGTATTAGTTGGAAGTCAGATTGACTCTGTCAGCATTTGATTATTCACAACATGAGAGACAAATAGGTGATGGATATGTTAACTAAGTATACATTCAAAGATGTTCACATGCATTCTACCACACTCAGCAAATAAAGTCCTTAAAAATGTATTAGGTGAATAGATTATTTTAATACAATGTCATTTTCAAATATTGAACATCATAGTTCTTAGGCCCAGTCTGCCTTTTTAGTGGAATGTTAAATATTCTACAAGCTATTTAAAGAAGAACTGGTTGTTCTGCTGACTGACCTTCCTTTTGTAAATAGCACCACCAAAAAGGATTAACTGACCATTCATGTCATTTGGAAATAACGGCAACTCTATAGATTAATCAGTTTATAAAATTATATTAACCATAAGTCATAGATAGTAATACTTCAGTGAGGGTGAAAATCTGATGGTTAAAACATAAAGATGAAAATAAAACAGTTCACTTCATCTGGAACTGCTTGGTAATGCATCTAGGATTTTAAAAAATTTCACTTCATGGGTCTTCTGAGAAACGATCAACAACCTGAAACACGAGCTTGGTTTCTTTCTACAGATGCTGCCATACCTGCTGAATATTTCTAGCACGTTTTGTTTTTATATATTCCACTTCAGACCACTGTTTGAGGGGCTGTGATAAGAAACTTATCTTTATCAGGTTATGCATCAAGCAACTTTGAGCAGTATTCTGGGAGATCACTAGGAACATGAATGCTTCCTTGATTACAGAGGAATCAGCTTCCTGGTTTCTCAGCTTGCTCACTAAATACGAAGCCCACCACACCGCCCAGATCATAATCACAAACAAGCTACCATGTTTCTTGCTGTTATATGCATCACAACGCATCGACACTCTGCAGTGGAGGTGTGCTGTACCTACAACGAAGCTGTGACTGAAACATTTTTGAAACCTGAAATGAATGGGTACCTAGAATGGTTAAGCACTAGGAATCTGGGATATGCTCATATAAACTAATCTTATTCTCTAGCAATCTACCTAATGGTCATAACTAGAAGCAATCCCAGCTAAAATGCCTCAGCACCCCTAACCCACTCTGCCTCTAATGCATGCAATCTGCCATGACAATAGTTTATTAACATTAGCACTGTGAATCAGTAAGTAAGAACAGGAAAGGGGAATGTAGTAAGAAACAAAGTTCATCAAAATAAAGGGATCTATCTCAGATTAATTGGCAAAAATGTGGCAAAAAGACCAACAAACCAATAGTGAGACATTTTCAAGTATGAAATGCATAAAGTACAAAATCAATATTTTCTATAAAGTTAAAAATATCTTTCTATTCTGAGACCATTTTCAAAGCCTACCTGTTTGCCCAAGCTTTGGGTCACTCTTCATAAATTCAATAGTTTTGAGCTCATATTTATCTTAGAAAGCATACAGTACAAATTACAGTATTTAAGGAAGGTTAGTTGCGTAAAATTTGCTTATACATCTTATCGTTTACATGAAAGATGATCACACTGCATTGTATTAAACGACTAAAAGGTTTTAATCAAGAAAAATATAAAAACTATTTTTTCTAAAGAGAAAATTCAGAACATATGGTATCTTAAAATTAGAACCACATAATTCAGAAGTGAAATCATGAAAAAAATTCTTCATTTAAAGACAAATGGAAGTCTGAAATTTTATAACCCCTAAGGCTGTAGACACTGGGTCAATTGAAATGTTCGTGTTTTACAGTGGCAGACCGTTATTAAGTGAGAATTTCAAGATATACGGATCAATGGTGGGTAAATGAAGTTGAAGTACCAATCAGCCATGATCTAATTAACTATAAAAGATAGGCCTATGTTTATTATGGGAGCTATTTGAGCCAAGAAACCAAAAACAATCTTAAAATCACAAGGAGAATAGAGAGAAAATTAGAAGGATGAAGCAGCCAGGATCATTGTCTTGCTAAAGATCATATGTTCAATTTGTATTTTACATTGAAAATAACAGGAAATAAATGGTTTTCAGTATTGCTATAAAGTAAATCAGATAGCAAATGATGGACTCCGCACGTGCAATTAATCACATAGATACAGATTTTGCACTCCGATCTTCCCTATTCCTCCACTATCTATGCTATAACCGTATTTACTATCAAGACTTGGCATTAAAACCAATGTAAGGGCATAAAGTTGCAGTATTTACCCATTCGTGACACACTAAACACAGAAGGGTTTCTGGATTGAGCAGTAAGTGCCTATTTAATTTGTAACATCTTTATTACCACATATAACATTTTTGACCCTGAAAAGTTCATTTTATAAGTATATAGCTTTATGCCATTAAAATTCAATTAACACCAGAGATTATTTATCAAAAGATAAGAATATGTTTCTCAATTTTACTTTATTTTGTTTTCTTTTTGTGTGTTTTGTTTCTCTTTCTCTTAATCCTGTTATGGTTTCCCCCAAATTTGTTCCAATATGTTGCATCACTTTAATCTAGTTTTAACTTCCTGGTTAGGTGCTGTGGACTGAAGAAATCTAATGCAGGAGGGAGGTATACACTAAACGATGGAACCCTTAGTAGATCAACATACAGAGGAATCTAGGCAGACAGGTCCACAGTTCATTAAAAGTGGCAATACAAATGGATAAGTTGGTCAAGAAGGCATATGACATACTTGCCTTCATGTGTCGGGGCATAGAGTATAAAAATTGGCAAGTCACGTTGCAGCCATATAGAACTTTAATTAGGCCACATTGTGTATAATTCTGGCCGCCACATTAGCAGAAGGATGTGGAGGTTTTGGACAGGATGCAGAAATGGTTTACCAGGATGTTGCCCGGTTTGGAAGGTATTAGCAATGAGGAGAGATTGGACAAACTTGGTTTGTTTTCACTTAATGTCAAAGGATGAGTAGGTGACCTGATAAAAGTTTACATTATTATTCAGTGGCATGGATAGAATGGATTGTCGGAGTCTTGTTCCGAGGTAGAAATGTCAATTACTTGGGGACATAAGTTTAATGTGAAAACATAGTAAGTTTGCAAGAGGTGTGAGAGGCAGGGTTTGACACAGAGGGTGCTCAGTGCCTGGAATGCACTGCCCAAGGAGGTTGTGGAAGTGGATACAATAACAATGTTTAAGAACCATCTCGACAGATATATGAATAAGCAAGTAATAGACGAATATGGGCAATGTAGGGGCACAAGGTTTTTAAGGAGAAAGTGAGGTCTGCAGACGCTGGAGATCAAAGCTGAAACTTTATTGCTGGAACAGCACAGCAGGTCAGGCAGCATCTAGGGAACAGAAGATTCGACGTTTCGGGCACATGCCCTTCTTCAGGAATGAGCCTCATTCCTGAAGAAGGGCATGTGCCCGAAACGTCGAATCTTCTGTTCCCTAGATGCTGCCTGACCTGCTGTGCTGTTCCAGCAATAAAGTTTCAGCACAAGGTTTTTAGTTTGGTAAGGTATTATGTATCAATGCAGTCTTGGTAGGTCAATGGGCCTGTTCCTGTGCTGTACTGTTTGTGCTTCTTTCTTCTTTGAATCTATCTAGTCACACAAACATGGAGTTGGAGGCTGTTAGAAATTAGAATGTTTAATAAAATTACATTTCATGTAATTGAGGAACTTTTTTAAAGAACTTAACTAATAATGCTTTTTAGTTTTAAATTTCCAGCATCCACATTGCTTTTTTTTTATTTTGACTATGGTATTGAATTTCTCTCCCTGAAAAGATACATGCAATTCTATGGAGATAAAGATCACAAAACCATGTCTTATCACTCCTGAGGTCACTACAATCCTGAAGTGACATTAGGAAATCATCTGGCTCCGTGTGTACATCCCTTGCCTTACTATACAAATGGCTAGAAAGAACTAAAAACTGACCTCAACTGAATGATGGACAGAGATAATCATTCTGACAGGTATTTGGCCTATAGTCATCAAATAGAAAGGTTTAAACAGGTGAGTGACACATTATAACCAGCCCCTAGAAATAGGGTACATCCATGTGAGCATTCAATGGATGAATAACCAGGCCATTGTTTAATAGGCAGCCACCAGCCACAACTTCAAGGGGCTGGAACCTGCCTTGTGAAATTGCCTGTTAATAGTTTGGGGGCAAGAATTCTGACCATCAAGAGGGAAATAGAGCTTGGGGGAGTGTAACGTCTTGGGGTGGGGCCTTCTGATATGCCAAGGGGCTAGTTAAGAAAGACTACTCCCTGCTCACCCCAGCTCACGCAGGGAAACTTGCTAGGCTCACTACCTGACCCCTTCTGTCGCTGTCTTAATCCCAGTGACGATGGAATAAAGCCCTACAGTAATATTAAATGCCTACAAAAGGTTCACTGGCAGTCAAGCAAATCCACGCCATCCTGCCATTGACAAAATTGCAGAGAGAATGGCTGGGTCCAGTTACCTACTGGATTTAATATGAACAGGAGAAAGTGAGGTCTGCAGATGCTGGAGATCAAAGTTGAAACTTTATTGCTGGAACAGCACAGCAGGTCAGGCAGCATCCAGGGAACAGGAGATTCGACATTTCGGGCACAGGCCCTTCCTCAGGAATGAACCCCCACTACAGACTCAGCAGCGGGTCAGATGTTCAATACTGTTCGAATGACAGAAAATCTATGGGAAAACTAATAATAAATGTTCCATGCAGCTATCATTGTACACAATAATTTGCCCCATATGTGTAGCTGTTACTCTACAGAATAGTGTGTTCTCATTTACACAACAATTAATATACAGAAAATTGTGTCCTCATTTGCACAGTTATCGGTGTACAGAATAGTGTGTCCTCATGTGCAAGCTCACAGTGTCTAGAATAGCATATCCTTGTGCATAGTTATCAGTGTACTGAATAGAGTGTTCTCATGTATGTAGCTATCAATGTACAAAATAATGTGTTCACATGTACACAGTTATCAGCGTACAGAATAGTGCATCTTCATGTGCACAGTTATTAGTGTACTGAACATTGCATGCTGTTGCTTAATCACTGACTGTAAAACTCAAGGCATTACATCTATGACCATAGTTGTGAAAGCTGAATGGAACAGTTCACAATTGAAAATGAGTTCCGAAGAATCTCTACTTACCATACAGAATTTATCCAATATCTAATTCCCACCATTAGTTTATTTATCACCAACACATTTACAGAGAATAGCCTTCTGCTACTAAATAGTGGTATTTTACAACTGGCCAAGCAGCAGAGAGAAACTATAAATATCAAAACAGCTTTTTAATTAGAAGATTTCATGAAGATAGTACTTGCCTAAAGTGGATTTGAGCCAAATGAGAAAAAGGCTGTCAAGAGATGCCAGCTGTCGGAATAGAGTTACTACCTGACAAAACTTCACCTCAGATCACTTCCTGCACAACCCAGTTATAAAGTTTGGTGCTTTTACTGCAAGAGGAATTGAGTATAAAAGTAGGAGAGACTTACATCTGTACACAGGGTTGGTGTATCAGCAACCTGTACTACATACAATCTTGGTCATTTTGTTGAAGGAAAGATATAATTGCATTGTAGGCGTTTCAGGGAAAGTTGACTAAGCCAGTTCCTGGGATTAAGAAACCTGAATTGTGATCTTATGAAACAAAAAAGCTTCTAAAGGATTTGTTTCCCATCATGGGAAATGTAGAAACAGAGGATACAATTTCAAAATAAAGGGTCTCACAGTTAAGGATGAGATGTAGAGGGTTTTGTTTTCCTCAGAGAGTTGTTAATTCTTGGAATTCTCTACACCAGAATGCAATGGAGGTTGAGGCTGAGTTAGACAGATTTCTAATCCCAGAGAGGGGCCCAGGATTATTGGCGAACAGCCAAGAAACTGAAGTTAAGGCCAAACTCAGACCATCTGAGTGATAGAGCAGCTTTGGGAGGCCAAATGGCTTGTTCCAGCTCGTATTCCTATTTCTAATATTCTTATTTTCTCCAGAGCATGGAAATCCCTTTGTAGACAGATTTTTTTTTAGACTTTAAAGGCATTTAAAGGTATCTGGCTATAGTACTCTGAATCCAAGGGAATAGAAAGAAAGAATTAGAAAACCTTTTAAACTCATTTAAAGCTAAAAATCACACAACACCAGGTTATAGCCCAATAGGTTTATTTCGAAACACTAGCTTTCAGAGCACTGCTCCTTCGTCAAGTGGTTATGGAGTATAAGATTGTAGGGCACAGAATTTATAGCAAAAGTTTCAGTGTGATGTAACTGAAATCATATATTGAAAAATGCCTGGATTATTTGTTAAGTTTCTCATCTTTTAGAATAGGCATGATGATTTCTCATATGTAAATCCCAGAACTTTCTTCAAGTTACATTCTCAAGTGAGCTTTAACAATAGGTGCCACGTTGGTCCAGATAATGCATTGAAGGTGTGAGGTGCCATGTGTGAGGCTGTCTGTGCTCCAACGTTCAGACTGATTCTAATCTAAAAAAGGGATTTACAGAATCTTACATGAATTCATGCAGTTTTTGAGAAAAATTAAATGAAATTCTGCATTTCACAAATTCACTCCACAAACTTATATGTGTGTGTGTGCATGTGGGTGTGTGTGTGCATGTGGGTATAAGTGTCTGTGAGAGAGTGTGTGTATGTGTATGTGTATGAGTGTGAGTGTAAAGGGATATAAGTCTGTAAGAGGGTGTGTGTCGGTGTGGGAGTGTATGTATGAGCATATGAGAGATAGCTTGTGTATGAGAGAAGGTCTGCGTGAGTGTATGGGTCTGTAGGAGTGTGTGTGTGCATGTGTGTATGTGTGCGCGCATGTATGTGTTTGTAAGAGTGTCTGTGCGGGTGTGTGTCTGTAAGAGTGTCTGTGCATGTCTGTCTGTGAGTGTGTGTGTGCGTTTGTGTGTGTCTGTAAGAGTGTCTGTGCATGTCTCTCTGTCTGTGAGTGTGTATGTGCGCATGTGTATGTGCGCATGTGTATGTGCGTATGTGTGTGTGTGTAGTGCAGTGGGGTCACCTATAATGTGACACGAGCCCAAGGTCTATTGCCGCTATGGGTATTGTGGAAACAGTTGTCACAAAACTGAAGAGAATTGAATGAAGCTGAAAATGTGTTGCTGGAAAAACGCAGCAGGTCAGACAGCATCCAAGGAACAGGAGAATCGACGTTTCGGGCATAAGCCCTGAATGAAACCTTGTATGTGGACCTAAAATAATGCCCCCTCCCCGCCCCCTCCCCACCCCCACCCCCACCCTCTCAATTGTCTCTGCTCGATTCTTGCTCAAGATTCAAGATGGGGCTTTTATGGATACTCCAAAAACATGAATGTCAAGTATAAGAAGATTAAATAGGGGAGTGAATTTAGACCATATGAATCATTGAATCACAGAATTGATGCATCCGTGATCTTTGTGCTAAAATATTGTCTGATTTCATAATTTCATAACTCTGAGACCATAACATAACATACCACCCATAACACATACACTAATAAGGACTTTCAATATAGCATATTTTTTGATTAGCTTACTTCCAATAGATCCAATAGAAAATGAACAGATCAAAATTATCACCCACTACATTATAAATGTCTGTGCAAATTATAATCCCTGTTGAAACATTTGTTAAGAAGCACAACATAACTAAAAGTTCAATCAAATCGTTGGGAATTCTAACAGGAGAAACTAAAACATAGTTATTTAGTTTTGAAGTTACAGTTGATGAGGCTTTCTCTTCTTAGATATTTGCAGTGAATTTAGATTGTACTAATTAGTAAAGCACCAACAACACCAAATTTAATTATCAGCATCAGAGCACAAACTAATTGAAGCAATTTAAAACTCTATGCCATTGTATCACATCCATATCATTGCACAAGGTGTTCTACAAGCATCAGTGCCTACCTGTTGAGCCTACTGTCTCAAAAGCTTCATATTTTGAGAAGTGGAAATGGGCCACTGGTATCTTCTCATCATCTCAAACTCCAATAAGAGTTGCTCTTGTTGGCCGTATCACAAAACAACAAAAATACAGGAAATCAAAGATGCAGGAAATCAAAGAGTCTACAAGCAACATTCAAACAGAATTAAGAGGCGTGGAAAACATGATTGTGGGGGAAGAAGAAATATTGATAAATAGGAGTTGGTATTTGTGGCAGCCAAAGACTTGTGTGGAATCCCAAGGCTGTATTCTATTTGTAGTTGCCAGCATTTGTTGATCAAAGTGGTGAGGTGACAGTCCTGTCAGTGTTCGACCTTAGATAGACTAACACATGTCACTAGGGAAATGTAGAAGATATAATACCATTAAGCTCACTCTGCTCAGATTGTGCCCAATCCCAGATGATCACTAAAGAGCTTTCACAACCCCTGGAGCCAAACTCTCTCACCCACATTGCCTAGACAATGATTCACAATGACACAAAGCAAAAAGTGGAACAATGAAGATAACAGATAAAAATAACTGGATACAACAGACACTCATTCAGCCTGACATTGGTTATCTAAATGACTTGCTTTGTAGAACACATATTTATATAATTCTTCTTTTATCTCTGGTACAGTCATTTTCCAGTCATTGTCACAAATCATAATGACTAGACTTATCTCAACTGGGGCAATTGTTAATTACTATTTGGAGGTGCCATGGTGGCTCAGTGGTTAGCGTTGCTATCTCACAGTGCTGGGGACACAGAATTGATTCCACGCTCAGGCTATGGAGTTTGCACATTCTCTCCATATCTGCCTGGGTTCCCTCCAGGTGCTCCAGTTTCCTCACATGGTCCAAAGATGTACAAATTGGGTGGATTGGCCATGGCAAATTGTCCATTGTGTGCAGGCTGGTTGGATTAGCCACTGGAAATGCAGGTTTACAATATAGGTTGGGGGATGGGTTGTGTCTGAGTGAGATGTTCTTCAGAGGATCAATGTGGGCCAAATGGCCTGCTTCCACACTATTGGGATTCTATAATTAAGGGCAGCTAGCCATGAAAGTACAGCTTTTGTGACATATTTTCCCTTCTGGTTGACGATCTCTTGACCTAGGAGTTAACATTACTAACAGAGAAAGTGAGAAGGGCTTATGCCCGAAACGTCGATTCTCCTGTTCCTTGGATGCTGCCTGACCTGATGCGCTTTTCCAGCAACAAATTTTCAGCAGTTAACATTACTAACAGCCAAGCACAGCTGGATTACTGTCAATAAGATGGTAATGGATCGCTCATCTTTGTCTTTTCATAATCTTGAGCATTTTGTCTTTAACATTAACTTCTAAATCCTTCCATCACCATTTTCCTGTTTTCAAGCTCTCATACCCTGTTTTGGAGGTGGAAATATATTGTGAAAATTGGTTTCTTCTTCATCAAAAACAAGTATCAGAGTTGTATTAAATTATTCAGTTGCAAGACAGGAAGCTCATTATTGATATGGCCAATGTCTAATAAAGAAAATGCGAAAACAAACTTAACTGCTCCTTTTTCAAAAATAAGTTTTATTTTTCACCACTTTTGGAATTCCATACTGTACATTTTCTTTCCCTGAGAACTGTTTGCAGGCGAGCTACGGAAAGTAATAAAGGTTGTGTTTGCTGCCACTGCAACTCCAGGGGGTGCACACATCACAAATGCAGTCACAGTACAGGACTTG
Source organism: Chiloscyllium plagiosum (assembly GCF_037043375.1). Classification (NCBI taxonomy): domain Eukaryota; kingdom Metazoa; phylum Chordata; class Chondrichthyes; order Orectolobiformes; family Hemiscylliidae; genus Chiloscyllium; species Chiloscyllium plagiosum. The sequence goes on along the minus strand of NW_028270149.1, from coordinate 30,857,320 downwards.
TGATGTCGATGTGAAGGGGACTGCATGTAGCTTTCTACATCAAAGCACACTGAAATGGAACTAATTATACTGCAGAAAGCACGGTTTGTTTAAATCAGAGATTTAAGACGCAAGGTTTACTTATTGAAGTACATAGTGGTGTCGCCATGCAATGATGATGCAAACAGCAGTGACTTCCTGTTCCAGTCAAGTGATAAGCGATACAGTGATTCACTCAACCAGTGAAGGAAAGAAAGGAGGTGAGTTAGGAGTATTAATTTAAGAGGACAATACAGTGTCGAAGAGAGAGAACATCTTAGAGAACAGTTATTGAATACTTAAGAGACAATGACCATCATATCATTACCTTGGTTATGGAAGAGGAAATGGGGGAGTAGTCCAAAGTAAAAATGTTTAATTGAAGATAAGCCAAGTTCAATGGCTTAAGAATGGGATTGACCTAAGTAAATTGTAATCAAAGATTGTCAGGTAAAATGGAACAATGAACTGACTGTCTCTAAAGATTGACAGTTGCCAGTCCATAGACTGCAGATGCTGGAGATTACAGTTGAGAGTGTGGTGTTGGAAAAACACAGCTGGTCAGGCAGCATCCGAGGAACAGTAAAAGCCCTTCCTGATGAAGGGACTTTGCCCGAAACATTGATTTTCCTGCACCTCAGATGCTGTGTTTTTCCAGCACCACACTCTCGACAGTTGCCAGTCATGTGACCTTTTCCATTTAATTGTCCATTCATCATCTTATTAGTTACGCAGCTGGCCTTTTTGGAACCCATTCATGGTATTGTGCATTAGGAGAGGAGAAGGTGTTTGCTGCTTCAGGAACATTACAAAGTTCATGCTCTTACTGCTAAATTTAAACCATTTCAGATGGTGCAGCCAAGAGCTGCTCTTCAAACTCTGGTGCTCCACTGTGAGTACTAAGGACATGTCTCAGAAAGGGAAACAGGCATTGTGCATCTCCATCAGAGACCTGGAAGTGCTGATGGGCAATGTGCTGGAGCGGAGGGCTAAGCTTTGTTTGAATGACTGCAAAAGAGGCCACACTACCAGACTCAGCCAGCGCAGAATGAGATATTGTCCCAGGTCTGTGCAGTGACCAATGTTAAAAGTAATGCCCAGCGGTGTAAAAGGAGGGTCCGTGATCTTCTGTGCTTTGTAAGAATAAGTGTCACTATCTGCTCTCAGCTACCTCACAATCACAGGCTCAGAATTCACTCTAACCCTGCCACTGCACATGCTGTTCACTAAGGTTCACTGACTATAACTTCTACTATTGCAAGTAGCATGTCTGCTCAATGGCTGTTATCCACTTCATCCTCCCAAACTACTAATTCTTCCTAACCCCTGTGCTTCCTATTCACTCACTGGGAACCATCTCACCATTTACAGTCATAGAGTTATAGAGATGTACAGCACAGAAGCAGACCCTTCGTCAAACTTGTCCATGCCAACCAGATATCCTAACCTAATCTAGACCCATCTGCCAGCACTTGGCCCATATCCTTCTAGACTCTTCCTTTTCATATATCCTTCCAGATGCCTTTTCAATGTTGTAATTGTACCAGCCTCCACCACTTCCTCTGGCAGCTCATTCCATACATGCACCACCCTCTGCATGAAAAAGTTGCTCCTAGGTCCCTTTTAAATATTTCCCCTCTCGCCCTAAACCTATGCCCTCCAATTCTGGACTCCCCCACCTCGAGGAAAAGACCTTGTCTATTTACATTATCCATGTTCCCCATGATTTTATAAACCTCTGTGAGGTCACCCCTCAGCCTCCCATGCTCCAGGGAAAACATCCCTAGCTTATTCAGCCTCCCCCTACAGCTCAAGCCCTCCAACCCTGGCAACATCCTTTCTCAACTCTTTCAAGTTTCACACAATATTCCAAATGTGACCTAACCAATGTCCTGTGCAGCCACAATGTGACCTCCCAACTCCTATACTCAATAATCTGACCAATAAAGGCAAGCATACCAAATGTCTTCTTCTATCCTATTTACCTGCGACTCCACTTTCAAGGAACTAATTACCTGCATTCCAAGGTCTCTTCATTCAGCAACACTCCCCAAGTGTATAATTCCTGTGAAGATTTGCCTTTCCAAAATGCAGCACCTCACATTTATCTAAATTAAACTCCATCTGCTACTCCTCAGCCCATTGACCCATCTGATCATGATCCTGTTGTACTCTCAGGTAACCTTTTTTGCTGTCCACTGCATCTCCAGTTTTGATGTCATCTGCATTCTTACTAACTATATCTCCTTTGTTCACATCCAAATCATTTATGTAAATGACGAAAAGCAGTGGACCCAGCACCGATCCTTGTGGCACTCCACTGGTCACTGGCCTCCAGTCTGAAAGGCAACCCTCCACAATAACGCTCTGTCTTCTACCTTTGAGTCAGTTCTGTATCCAAATGGTTAGTTCTCCCTATATTCCATGAGACCTAACCTTGCTAATCAGTCTACCATCAGGAACCTTGTCGAATGCTTTACTGAAGCCCATATAGATCACATCCACTGCTCTACCCTGATCAGTGCTCTTTGTTACTTCTTCAGATAACTCAATCAAGTTCTTGAGACATGATTTCCCACACACAAAGCCATGTTGACTCGCCCTGATCAGTCCTTACCTTTCCAAATACATGTAAATCCTGTCCTTCAGGAATCCTTCCAACAACTTACCTCCAACCGATGTTAGGCTCACCAGTCAATAGTTCCCTGGCTTTTCCTTACCATAATCTTAAATAATGGCACCATGTTCTGCTGTTCTTCTATCACTATGAATGGCTCTTCTATCCACTTCCATCATACTCAGTCTGTCATTTTATTTCACTGCAAGAAAAACCAATCCACAGTCAGGCAGAGAGTTTGAAGACTGGCCAAGAGGTACTGAGCTTAATACCTCTCATAACATATCAGGAAAAGATGTAGGATTTTGTCAGAGAAGAGCATGACCACACATATTGGGGTGCACACACTTCCATGACCAATCATCCAAGTGAACTATATCGCACTGTGCTGCTTTCCCATTACTACAAGTGCTAACTAATTCTTAATCTGCAGCAGTTTATATCCAGAATCTATCCCTCATAGACCCAGTGAACCACTGCTAGGAAGAAACTACACTGTAGTCCCTCAGTTTCACATCTACCTCTCAGGAGGAGGTCACTGAACCCTCAAAGGAAGTACTTGCAATTTGGTGTTCTCTCCATGCCAATTGCAGACCTTGGGACTGCACTTAGATGCAATGGAAGTGAAAAGGAAAAAAAGAAACATTGAAATCGCATGTGTAGCATGGACAAAAATTCATTTTAAAATTTCTAGCATTTTTGTTAATATATGTTCACTTTAATACTTTAACTCTTGAAATATCTCCTCTAGCCTCTGTTGTTCTCAGACCTAGTGAAGGTGCATCCATTTGAGAGTTGAGCAGCCCCTTCAGATATCCCAAGGAGTTAAGGTTTACTCAGATCTCAAAAGCAACTGACTCCTTGACTAAAGACAGCTTCAGACATCAGGGGTCCTTTAAAGATGACTTTGAGGAGTGAAGCCCAAGTGTTGATTGTTAATTGTTGAAAAACTGAGGCTACAAACAACGTGCAAGGAATATGGTAGATTTGCACAGATTATTCACACTTACATAACCTCCCCTTTAACATCCCCTTCAGTGAGTGTGAGAGAGCACAGAGTCAGAGTCGATTGTCTACGTGTCTGGAGGGATAATTTCTCTCTGATTATCAGCTTCTGAAGAGGGCATAATGTCATTCAAGGTTGGGAGATGTACAAGTGGAAGTCACACCTCACTGTCCTTCATAGTGCATTAGTCTGCCAAGAGATGCTGTCCTTTAGGTTGCTCATGCATTTCATGGCAATTTAGCAGCCTATGCAAACTCTGAAATGTTGAAAGCTAATCATTTATAGAATAGTGAAAAAGAGCTATCTATGCATTGCTCCCAAACTGCTACCAACCATAAGAGACTGCACTCTACAACACAGAGATATCATATGTTGATAACATTATACAATGTTAATTCCCTAGGAGAAAGTGAGGAATGCAGATTCTGGAGATCAGAATCGAAAAATGTGGTGCTGGAAAAGCACAGCAGGTCAGGCAGCATCCGAGGAATCAACATTTCGGGCCTTCATCGGGAATGTTAATTCCTTGTCTCTCTGAATGCTGTTTTTTCACTAAAGGTTAATAGAATCTATATAATGTACATTCTTGAAGGTTGGATCACCTGAAGGTACCACACATAGGATCATATTGATATGAAAACACTTATTCATCATCAGAAACTTTAAGAACTTCAGAAAAAGGTTTAAGAAAAAGGGAGTGAGAGTTGTTGTTTGGAAATTGAACCTCCAGGCGCACATTGACTAGGGACTGACAAAGGGCTACTTACCATGTAACAAATGGAAAGTCGCATAATGAAAGAATCATAGATGGGTTACGGCACAGAGAAAACCTGTTCAGCCTCGTTATGTCTGCACTAGGTCTCCAAATGAGTATCATGACTCTTGCTTTTTCTCCATACCATTGCACTTTGTTTTTACTGTAATCATCTCATGCCCTCTTGAATGCTTTAATTAAGTTTGCTTCTGCCACATTTCCAGGTAGCACATTCCAGACCCATGCCACTCATTGCATCAAAATGTTATTTTCCCATATCATACCTTTTACAAATCTTTTTATGAACAGGAATGCTAACTCCTTAGCTACTCTATTATGCCTCACCCCTCCCCCAGCATGACTTTGAAAACAACTATCAGATTAGCCATCTTTGTTCCAAAGAGAACAGTTGCAATGTCTCTAATCACTCCTCATAAGTTAGGTTTCCCATCTCTGCAACCAGGCTCATAAGTCTCTTTTGCACTCTCTCCAATACATTCATATTCTTCTTATAATGTGGCAACCAGAATGCAATATTCCAGCTGAGGTCTAACAAGTTCAACATCACCTCCTTGCTCCATTCCCTTACTAATAAAACTGAAGATACTGGGTGCTTTATTAATTGCTCTCTACAATCTTCCTGCCACCTCAATGATATTTGCAATATACACACCTAGATCCCACTGCTCCTGCACTCTCTTTAGAAATACACCCCTTATTTGATGTTGTTAGTGCATATTCTCCCTACCAGATTGCATCACCTCTCACTTCATTGCGTTAAATGTCATCTGCCACGTATCTGCTCACTTTCATTTCCTTTTGAAGTTTTACAGTCTTCTCACAGTTTATGATGCTTCCAAGTTTCATAATGTCTGCAAACTTTAAGTTTGTCCCCTGCACACCAAGATCTAGATCAGTAATATACATCAGGAAGAGGAAGTGTACAAATATTAATCCCTGGGAACTTGACTACAAGCTTTCCTCCAGTCTGAAAAATATCCATGAGCCATAGCCTTTGTTTCTACCAAGTTTGTAACCATGTTACTACTGTCCCTTTTATTCCATGAGCTATAACTTTTCTTACAAGTCTGTTGGAGGCACTGTGTCAAATGCCTTCTGGAAGTCCACATCAACAGCATTATCCTCATCTTTCTGCTACCTCTTCAAGAAAGTCCAAGGATCAAAATTTCCCCTTCAGAAATCCATGCTGGATCAACCCATTCCTTTCCACATAATTATTAATTCAATCCCAAATCATTGCTTCTTGGAAGTTTCTCATCACTGAAACTAAACTGACCTGCTTGTAATTGCCGGGCTTATTCTTGGAAACCTTTTTGAAGAAGGATATGATATAATTCTACAGTCCACTGACACCTGCCCTGAGTCTAGGAAGACTGAAAGACTGTAGCTAATGCCCTTGCAATGTCCACCAGTTGGCATGGATGCATCTATCTGATCTCAATTTCTTGACACCTTTAAGATACAATAATCTATCCAACATTTCTTCCTTATCAATTTTGAATCCTTCTAGTGACAGAGTTCCTCCTTTGTCACCATGATCTGGGTAACATCCAGTCCTTGTTAAAGACAGACACAAAATATTCATTTAACACCTCAGCCATGCTCACTGCCTTCAAGTGTAAATCTCCTTTTGTTCCATACTTGGCCCTACTCTTCCTTTTATCATTCTTGCTATTTATATGCCAATAGAAGCCTTTGAGAAACGAAGTCAAAACACAGTTCATGCTTGGTGGAAATTGGTTTCAATGGCCTCTTGCACTCTTATGCTTTCTTATTGACCCTGCTGGTAAATGTCTTGGTCATCATTCTCACCTGAATCCTAATAAGATTGCTGCCTGTACGCCATTTAGTCTGCATCTAGGGCATGCCCCTTCATCAGCCCCAGTAAGGGCAGAATGTGCCATGATGATGTGGCACACCTTTCTGGGTTACACTGCAAAGCTCTGCCAAAGCAGGCCAGGGATCGAAACCCTATCTTAAGAAGGTCTATAATCCTTGTGGAAGTGTGAACTATGTTGAATCTCTGTTCTGCATCAGAAAGAATGTTTTATAAAGGTATAATTAGCCACCTTTGAACAGTGTAGTTAGTCCTTTATATCCAACAGCCATCACTGTGTTCTGATTTAATTTGTTATTGTCACATGTATCTAAGTACAGTGAGAAGTTTTGTTTTTCGTACAATACAAAAGCTTAAACACAAATCTCAACAGGTTCAGGAACAGTTTCTTCCCTACTGTTATTAGACTTCTGAATGGACCTCTCCACTTCTAAATTTAATGTTAATCTCACTCTTTGCGCACCTTCCCTGCAGCTGTAACATTGTATTCCTTGCTCTGTTCTATTCCCCTGATGCACTTTGTATGGTATGATCTGCCTGTATGGCTGGAAATACTGGAAGTAGATAAGAATTCTCCAACATGTACACATCACAGCAACTCCAAAAATATTGGGCACAGACTTCCTAAGCCTTATGTCAATGGTCACAAATAAGTTGAACATTGATGAAGTGAAGCTTTTTCTGTTGACGAACTCTGCAAGTTGTGATCAGACACCTGCAAGTAATGTTTCCATATGTTGGAGGACTCAGGCAAGTGCTGCAATTTTCTAAGGATGGTTCCCAGAAGCCCTCTATTCAGTCTCCAGGACAGCAAAGCAGAATTAGTTGCAGCCTCAACCAGTGTTTTCTAAATTTAACACAGGCTTAGCATTTTTTAAAATTTTGCTCATATTTTTGTTTTCTGTTTCCCTTTAAAACCTTACACCAGTTCTCTCTCAAATGAGTTAAGAAGGAGTCTGTTGCTAAGCTTCAAGCAATGTTGTTCTATGATTAGTAACTAAGCAGAGAAAATTGGAGAGACATCAACATTTTATTCTTGGCGTCAGGCATTTAATAGGGGATTTTGTAGAAGTATATACGTTGACAAGTGGTGTGGAAAATGCAAAACCAAACAATTATGTTGAAATAAATCACAAGAGTAGAAGAAAGGACCACAAGTTCAAACTAGAAAGATACAAATTTAGAAGTGAAATCAAGAAACTCTTCATGTAAAGAATGATTAAGAATTGAGATAACCTCCAGAATAGAGGAGATGGGAGAAGCATCATTGAAGAGCCAATTGAATTCCCTATTATGATACAGACAAATTACAAGTTCTTAGAAGAACCTCTCTCACCACTTATCCATAAATAGTTTAAGGTTGATTTTTTTTTCCCTTTAAAATAGTGATGGTGCATTTCCTCACTCTCTCTTGGTGGACTCTGATTTAGAAGGTCTGTAACAGTACTATTGTAACATTAAACTAATAGTAGGATTCGTTTCACATGATCTTGGACATGTAATGCAACGATGCACATACATACACATACAAGAGCAATTGAACTAAAAAGTACAATCTAAGTACAAAACAGCTAAGGGATAACAGCTTATCACTATCTTTGCTTTTCCAATGGAGTCCAGAAGTACACAGCTGGAGTTAGCAGTCGAAAACTCCTTTGTCGGGGTAGCTGATTGATGAGCTGTCAGTTCAGGAGTCATGGACATAGAATATAGAACATTACAGGCCTGTTGACCCTCAATGTTGCGCCAATCTGTGGAACCAATCTGAAACCTATCTATCCTGCACTATCCATTTTCATTCATATGACCACTTATATGCCTTTAAAGTTAGCCAGTCTATGACGTTGCAGGCAGTGCGTTCCATGCCCCTACTACTCTCCGAGTAAAGAACCTACCTCTGACATCTGTCCTCCATCTACCACTCTTCAATTTAAAGTTATATACCCTGGTGTTAGCCATTAGCATCCGTGGAAAAAGGCTCTCAGTGTCCAACCTATCTAACCCTCTGATTATCTTGTATGCCTCAATTAAGTCACCTCTCAACTTCTTCACTCTAACAAAAACAGTCTCAAGTCCCTCAGCCTTTCCTCATAAGACCTTCCCCCCATACCAGGAAACAGCCTTGTAAATCTCCTCTGAACCCTTTCCAAAGCTTCCACACCCTTCTTATAATGCGGTGACCAGAACTGTACACAATACTTCAAGTGCGGCCGTACCAGAGTTTTGTACAGTTGCAGCAGGACTTTGTAGCTCTGAAACTCAATCCCTCTACCAATAAAAGCTAACACACTGTATGCCTTCTTAACAACCCTATCAACCTGGGTGGTAACTTTCATGGATCTATGTACATGGACACCGAGATCTCTCTCTGCTCGTCTCCACTATCAAGACTCTTACCATTAGCCCAGCGCTCCTTATTCTTGTTGCTGCTTCCAAAGTGAATCATCTCACACTTTTCCACATTAAACTCCATTTGCCACCTCTCAGACCAGTTCTGCTGCTCATCTATATTCCTCTATAACCTGCAATATCCTTCAGCAATATTCACAACTCCACTGAACTTAGTGTCATCCTCAAATTTATTAACCCATCCTCCTACGCCCTCATCTAGGTAATTTATAAAAATGACAAACAGCAGTGGCCTCAAACAGATCCTTGTGGTACACCACTAGTAACTGAACTCCGGAATGAACATTTCCCATCAACCACCGCCATCTGTCTTCTTTCAGCTAGCCAAATTCTGATTCAAACCGCTAAATCACCCTCAATCCCATGCCTTGTACTTTGTGCAATAAACTACCGTGGGGAAGCTTATCAAATGCCTTACTAAAATCCATATACACCACATCAATGGCTTTACCCTCATCCACCTATTTCGTCACCATCTCAAAGAACATCTCAAAGACAGTTTCTTCTTTTTAAAAAAATGGTTCAAAGGTTTCCTGAAGAATATTGCTGAAATGTAACTTCAGTTTCACTGGTTTGATGAAAGAAAAATTGATTGCTTCCAGAGGGCACAAATACAGGTTGTTGATTGTATTTCATAGACTGGAGGCTTTTCCTTTGTAGCCTGGAATTAAGAGTGTTGATATTGTCTGTTGTACGAAATGGTGTTGACCTACTAATTAATGCTATTTGAAAATTATATAGTTCAGTGCTATGGGAGTCATGTAACCAAGTCACTTTTGGTGGAATGGAACAGTTCCCATTGAGACAGGGGCTTGCATTGCAGATAAACAACTGTCCATGGCCCAAACAAAACCTCACTTTAAACTTAAAGAAAATCTGTTACCTTCCTTGCGGCAGCTGCTTTGAGCTATGACTTTTGATTTGATAAATCAGACATTCTCCAAGTATATCAGTCTTTTTCTACTTCTTTCAACCAGAGGAAGACAACTAACCACCAAGAGCCTGGCTAGGCAAAGACAAGTCATCCCAATTTTGGATTCAGGAAGCAACGTCCACTGAACTAGCTCTACAGTTTCTTCAACCTCCGCCAATAAGCAATTTTCTCTATTTGTATGTCTGTGTGTGTAGCGAGGGAGCTTATAAGGAGATTGGAGTTTTAGTTAATAGTGCTATATGCTAATGGCTTATGCTTGTTTATCTGTAGCTATCATCTAATTACTTAAAATAAATAACCATTCTTATTCAGTACAGAAACAGGGATCTTGCGGTTCAAGCCCATAGCTCCCTCAAAGTGGCCACACAAGTAGATAGGGTGGTAAAGAAGGCATATAGCATGTTTGCCTTTATTGGTCAGGGAATTGAGTACAAGAGTCAGGATGTCATGTCGCAGCCTTATAAGATTTTGGGTAGGCAACACTTAGAGTATTGCGTTCAATTCTGGTCACCACATTACAGGAAGGATATAGATGTTTTGGAAAGGATGCAGGAGAAGTTTACTCCTGGATACTGCCTGGATTAGAAGGTATGAGCTGTAAAGAGAGGCTCAAGTTGTTTTCTCTGGAGCAGTGGAGACTGAGGGGAGACTTGATAGGCATCTATAAAATTCTGTGATACATAGATAGAATTGATGGTCAGAATCTTTTTCCCAGAGTTGAAATGTCTAATACTAAGGAGCATGCATTTAAGGTGAGAGGGGAGAGTTCAAAGGGGATATGAGGAACAAGGTTTTTACACAGAGAGTGGTAGGAGTCTGGAACATGCTGCCGGGGTGGTAGTAGAGGCAAATACGATAGGGACATTTAAGGGACTTTTAGAAAAGCACATGAATGTACAAGGAATAGAGGGGTATGGATGAAAGGCAGCCATTAGGGATTAGTTTGATTTGGCATCATGGTTGGTACAAAATCATGGGCCAAAGGGGCCATTCCTGTGCTGTACTTTTCTATCTTCAATGATCTATAGAAACTTTTCTATCAACTTGATCTGAAAGTCAAATAAACTGGGGTATTGTGCAGACCTTAAACAAAACTTTAACATTTTGTAAGACTCCAGAAATGGTGGGGCTTGATTTGCTGAGCACTACCCCAATAGGTCATAACAGCACAGGGGATTAGTAAACAAACTAAGAAGCATGTAAATGTAATTGTAAGAGCATGCAGTAACATATTTAATATATCCTGAGAATTGGTTAAAAGGCGGAAAGCAGAGTGTTGGAATAAATAGATTATTTTCAGGATTACAGGCTGGTACTAGTGGGTACCACAAGAGCCAGTGCTAGGTCCACAATTATGTATATAAATGGTTTAGATGTGGGGACCAATTGTAATATTACTAAATTTGCTGATGCCACCAAACAGCGTGGGAATGGAAATTATGAAAAGGGTGTAAAGTGGCTTAAAGAAGACTGGACAAGCTAAGTGGCTAGAACATGGCAAGTAGGATGTAAATCAGTGTAAAATTATTCACTGTGGTTGAGAAAAGAACAGAAAAACAGAACAGCTCTTAAATGATGAGGGGTTGAGAACTGTGGATATCCAAAGAGATTTAGGTGTCCATGTTCAAATGTGACTAAAAGTTGGCATGAATGTGCACTTAGAATTAGCAATGAGAAAGACAAATAGAATGTTGGCATTCATTTCAAGAGGGTTTGAGGACAGAAGTATACATGTGTGCGTTTCTGAAGTTGGGTGAAACTTAATTGGGAGGCTGCACTTATTTCCAGCAGGTTGTGCCTTCAGTGAACTGCAATACATTCAGTCACTCTAGTCTAACTACTCACAGGCCTGCTTCGTAGGCTGTTTCCATCAACCTTGTTTACACGAGCAATGTCCAGTTTTGTTTGGCCACCTCATTTGTTTAACCTTTTCAAAAGAAATGAAAAATATCTGTGTCCATTTCAACAAATCTTGGGAAGTGTGCACAAATGTGTGCAGCTCTCCACTGGTTCTTGGATTAACCCAGATCTATCCTCATCAGAATATTCCCAAGAAAATCTATTTTTTAGTTGCAGCTTTTTAAACTGGTATTCATTCTCTGTGTCCTTTTCCCTAACTTTAAATTTCAGCTCTAACTCCTTAAATTCTTGCTCTTAATACTTCTCCTCTCTCTGAAATGTTCTATCTCTTTTTCTGATCGCTGAAGTGCTTCTCTTTCAGGTATTTAATTTCTATTTCTCTCTCCTGTTCAAGCTTTTTAATTTGCAATTGAATTCTTGCTAACACAACTGATTTGCCATCTAGTTTGCATTGCTATTCTTCCAATTTCAAGTGTTGTGCTATTGCCTCAATGATGTTTATCTCCCTAGCTCCTACCATCATTTTACCCTAACCTCTCAGTGAATTCAACTAGTCTAACCTTGGCAGAAGTGGGTACTGCAGATGCTGGAGATTAGAATCAAGATTAGAGTAGTGCTGGAAAAGCACAGCAGACCTGGCAGCATCTGAGGAGCAGGAAAATTGATGTTTCGGGCAAAAGCCCAAAAAGGTTCCTGATGAAGGGTTCCTGCCTAAAACGTCGATTTTCCTGCTCCTTGGATGCTGGATTAGAGTGGTGCTGGAAAAGCACAGCTGTTCAGGCAGCATCCGAGGACCAGTAAAATCGACGTTTCGGGAAAAAGCTCTTCATCAGGAATACATGATGAAGGGCTTTTGCCCAAAACATCGATTTTCCTGCTCCTCGGATACTGCCTGATCTGCTGTGCTTTTCCAGCACCACTCTAATCTAGTCTAACCTTGGTTATTCTTCACTAATCATTCAGGAGTGAATCTTTCTTCCCCCAAAATGACTTCACAACTGCAAACATGAGTTAGTTGGCCCCTAATACTGTAAGTGGTTGCCCAAAGGAATGCCTTAGTTTATGAAGGAACCAAATACCGAAGAAGTTTGTATTCACCAGAGCATGGAGGATGCCATCCAGCCCCTTAGCTACATGCTTCACACATAGAGTCGGGTTTGTGTCTTCTTCTTGGTTATCAAGATTGTGACCTTGAATGTAATTCCAGCAGGCTGGAGTGTAATTTATTATTATTATGATGCTACTGAGTGCAAAAGAGTTTCCCAGCATCAAGATTGGGAAAGCCAACCAACCTGACAGTTTCAGAAAAATTAATACCTAAATTTAAGTCTGTCATTGGGAAACTGAATGTCTCCTTTCCACACAATTAAGCTCCTCTATCCATTTGTCTAAAAACTCTTTATGAGTGTAGAAAATTCTGCCCTCTGAATTTCAGACTGTAATCAGTTATACTTTTCCATTTACTATTCCTTTCACCTTTAGGAGATTCCCAGAAGATTCTGCCCATCTTTTCAATTCACGATTGGGCCCCTTATAACTTAACCTTTCCTCATATTTACCTGGTCAATCATAATTTTATCTGTTTCACACATACAAATAAAGAGAACTAATATATATTGTCTGTAAAAAGCTAGGAACTAATTAACCAGGAACGAGTCACTAAATAGAAATGTTCCTGGGCACCATATAGGTGGCTGCCCTGACGAGTTAAATGACATGTAACAGGACATCGGCCTCAGGCAGTGTTCTTACTAGGCAGCATGACAAACTGCATTAAACACAAAGGACTCTCACCTTTTTAAACTGAGTTTGATTATTTCTTCTTTATAGGAACCAGAAGATATAATATGGTGGCAGCAAATGCCTACCAGTAAACCTAAAACATGAAAAATGAATTTAATGTTTATTGGGAAAATCAATATAGGTTAGTGCCAGAGAGAGACAGGAATGAAAAAACTGAGTGCTTTGTGCAAAAATAAGGAAATACAATATTGACTGGCACAACAATGAACACAAAACAGCACATAATGAATTGGGAATCTTGTGATAGCATAGAGGCATTGGAGAAATTTCAACATAAGTAAGTAGTTCAGTAAATTCAATTGTTTCCAAAAGTCGCTAGTATTGGAGAAAGGGTCAGCTAGATCATGAAATAATACCACAGTTTGTTCCTTCTACCTTTTTAATGCACTGAACTGCTAATCCCTATTTCTGTACTGTAAGTTTTGCATAATTAATTACAATTGCATATAAATAAAAACACCTTCAAACTCTTTGACGTCACTGCCACAAAACCACAAAATCTAGCTTTAAAGAAAAATCTAAAGCTAGATCTCCCCTTCTTAATACTGTGTAGAGTTTGCACATTCTCCTTGCGGTCTGTGTGGTTTTCTTCTGGGTGCTCTGGTTTCCTCCCACAGTCCAAAGGTGTGCAGGTTAGGTGGATTGGCCATGGGAAAAATGTAGGGGTGGAGGGTGTGGGTCTGAGTGGGATGCTCTTTGAAGGGTTGGTGTAGACTTAATTGGCCAAATGCCCTGCTTCCGCACTGTAGGATTCTATTCTATTCTATCAAACACTAAATATAAATTGTCATTTGATAATACAGAATTTGAGTATAGCTGAGAAAGGATACACTTTGTTGAAGCATTTTGTTTTTGCATCATCAGGACAATTTGAAAAAATATAAATTTAAGGCGAAATCCAACATTTATACTGTATGAGAGAAGAATACTGATTGATTGGCAAGTAAATTCTGATTGACAGAGGCATTGACTGGAGAACACATCAAGGAATGTCAGTCTGGCTCACAGGTTGGTGCATTTCCATGTTCTGGAAGCTACATGTATGTTAATGCTTTAGGCCCCACTCTTTACAAACAGAAATACACTGTACCTGCTTCAACTCAACAAAATAGGTGACAGCCATCACTGTTTCATTTCTCATTCGCCAGACAATGCCTATATCCATCAGAATCCACTTCAAACTAATCAGCACTCTCCCCTCATACAGTATAAATATTATCTGACCCTTAAATTGGTATTCTTGTGAATTGTTCTGATGAGCAGCAGACGAATACCTTCAGCAAGATGTGTCTTTTTTCAGCAATGCTAAAATAGAAGTCAAACTTATTATTGTATTTATTGTTCCTAACAACACAAAAAATAGAATAAAAGTGGAAAATGAAACCCAACAAGTGGCAGGATATATACACTTCTATGTGTCAAATCAGAGGATAGCTTTAATCTAATTCTCATATAACAATAATTTCTCATTATGAGGATTATTCAGATTTGACATTTGCCATTGCAATTTGGCATCATATATTCTTTGATTTTTTGGGGCTTTGTGAGGCTTTCTATTTCCCCAAGTGCTTTTCAAAACATTGCGAATATTCAAGCTACCACTTGACAAACAGCATCAATGTTAAATGTCAATAAAGGCCTCAACAAAGTACATCACATTATTTAAAATTCCAACAATGCACATTTTCAGATGACTTATTGAACTTCAAAATATCTTAAAAGGATTTTATTTTCACATTTATTTTTGTAGAAAGTGTGACTATTAATATTAAAATGCTAACTCAATTAGCCTAGCCAAACATCAGGGTAGAAATTATGCAATGAAATACTAAGCTGTAATTTAGAAGGGAAATCTTTTTAAAAATTAGTCTTTGTTTTTGGTTTGACATGAGAGTGAGGTCCCAACTTCTCCCAAAAGAGTAATTACCACCTCTATATTCCCTACTTACTTCACTTCAAATCATAGAAGAACTATAAAATCATACTATTTTACAGTATAGAAAGAGGCCATTAAACCTATCACTGATTAGATTACTTACAGTGTGGAAACAGGCCCTTCGGCCCAACAAGTCCACACCGACCCGCCGAAGCGCAACCCACCCATACCCCTACATTTACCCCTTTAACCTAACACTACGGGCAATTTAGCATGGCCAATTCACCTGACCCCATCTTTGGACTGTGGGAGGAAGCCGGAGCACCCGGAGGAAACCCACGCAGACACGGGGAGAATGTGCAAACTCCACACAGTCAGTCGCCTGAGTCGGGAATTGAACCCGGGTCTCTGGCGCTGTGAGGCAGCAGTGCTAACCACTGTGCCACCGTGCCGCCGCTCCACCTCCAGCTCCAGAAAGAGCTACCCAACTAGTCCCATTCTCCACATATCTCCATATCCCTCTAAATTAATCACTTTCAAATACATATTCAGCTCTCCTTAGAAACTTACTAAGGAATCTACTCTCACAGGCAATGTGTTCCAAATCTTAACAACTCTCTGAGTAAAGAGGTTTCTCCCCATCTCATTCCCAACTATCTTGCTGACAACCTTAAAATTGTGACTCCTAGTTATTGACATACCAACTAGTGGAAACAGAATATCCTTCTTTACCCTGTCAAAATTGTTCATATTTTTGAACACTTCAATGAGGGCACCTTCTCTGCTCCAAAGAAAATAAGCCCAGTTTCCTTAATCTTTCCTTGTATCTAAATTCCTTATTCTTGGTATGTAAATTAAGTTTCCTTTGCACTCTCTCCAAGGTTTTACCATCCTTCTTTGAATAAGGTGCCCAAAACTGAACACAATATTACAAATGTGGTCTGACCAATGATTTGTTGAGGTAAACACCACTTCCTTGCTTTTATACTCAATGCCTCAATTTATTAATGCCTCTGACCAATGATTCCAGGAGCCATCTTAACAGCTCTTTCAGCTTGCCTGGCAACCTTCAGTGAATTATTCACCTTTACCTTTGGAGATTTTTTTTTATTTTGGGACCTTTGACAATCAAGTACTATGTCTGTCCCCTGTATGATGATACCCCATTCACTGAAATATTTTGAACATGGCTTCTATCTTCTCTCTGAATCTGTTTTTGGCAATTATCAATATATATTACTATTCTCTCTGTTAAGCACCTTGAATGTCTTTTGACTTACTGTTGCTATATGAGCACAATTTGTTCTTTAGGGGAGTTTATTTTTTATGACATACCAACATACATCTGAAATAGGAGCAGGAATAAACTGCTCAACCCCTTGTCCTGATCCACCGTTCAATAACCATAGCTGATCTGATTATTTTACATTCCTGCCTACATTACTAACCTTTCAACTCCTTGTCTATCAAGGGTGCACCTACCTCTGCCTTAAAATATTCAAGGATTGCACTTCCACCATCTTCTCAGGAAGAAAGTTCCAGAGACTTGACAGTCTGTAAGAAGAAAAATCTCCTTATCTGCCTTAAGTGAGTGATCCCTGGTTCTAAATTCTCTGATAAGATGAAATATCCTTTCCATCTGCTCTCTGTCAAGACCCTTTAGGAAGTTTTCTGTTTCAATCAAGTTACCTCTTACTCTTCTAAACTCCATAGGATACATCATTGCTTGACTAAACATTACTCATAAGACAACATGACCATCCCAGGTATTAGTTTCATAAACCTCTGGACAGCTTTCATTTTGTGCTTACATCCTACTATTAGATGTTATGTGTTAAACAAATTAAGTCTTCCATTGAAATAATGGCTAAAATAATGTTATTAATGCATTACAATTTGAATTGTTAATATCTCTAGACTTAAATAACCTAATAACATGTTTTTTAAAAATCTGCCAATACATTAAGTGTGTTAGTTAAAGGCATTTCGTTCTTCTCTATGTACTTGATCATTCCAGCGTTGTTCACGGACAAACATGCAAGTTGTCATTGCAGTCTATGGTAATAGAATTTCCTACTGTGTAAAACATTGTTTCAAAGGGTATTTTTTTGCTCACTAGATGGCTACATTAAGGCCTTCCATAGCCGCTCAGCTCAAGATTTCTAAGTTGAAAGAAGTTATCTACAAATGTGTTTGACTACCCCCACTTCAGCAGTTTTTTGAACCCTTTGGAGGCACCTGTAAGGCACCCTTCCAATAGATTACATCTTAGCATGTTTTGCAATTTGCATCTGTTCAAGCACTACATGACTACTTCAGAAAGCAATGACTGCATTAAAATGTTGTGTAAGGGTTTTAAAACCCTGGTGTCAGCTTCCAATTATGTCATGCAGCTACTGCCCACTGGGCATAAATAGCACAATGTGGACAGAGTTAGATAGATAGAAAATAGAGTTGTAGAGAGAAGCACAAAATAGTCTTAACAATGTAACAATAAGGATAAACTTGTATATTTCAGATTACCATGTATAGTCATGTTTAGTATTAATAACTAATAAGCAGATTTCTAAAAAAAAAAGCTAAACCTGAAGATTTTTCCTGACCTTCTATTTCTTTGAATAGTATGCCCTGAACACAAACTCTTAGATTTGGGCATGACAAAAGATGATGAGAGTGGTGGGATGCAATAGCTAAAGAATTATGGCAGTCGTGAAGATCATCAGATAGAAATGAAACCTGCAGAAGAAAATAACTCAAAAATTAATTTGTCCGAACAACCATCAGGACAGCTATAAGAACAGCTAGCACCTAGAAGAACCACAAAGCTGAACAGCTGCTGTGAAAGAAAAATCTCTGAACAGAAAGCTCCTGCAGAGAAACCCTTACAGTTACCATTAAAAGTTCTTTCTAGCCAGTAATAGGAGAAATCAGCTTTTACAGGGAAAGAAAAAGCAATGACTTTAGTAAAAGCCCAATTGTAACAAAAGGGATTAAACTAGATCAAGCACCCATGAATAATAGCTGATAGCCAAGACAATAAGCAAATTCAGTCCTTTAAAGGAAAAAATCCAAAAGGCTATGTTGAGGAGCACAGTTAAACCTTCTGGTAGTAATTTAGCAGCTTTAGATTGATCTCTCAATGGCAAATTTATCAACAAAGATAAGACTTTCAGAAAAAGGTTTGAAAAAACAGGAGGGAGAACTGTTGTTTGGAATTTGAACCTACAGGGCCCTAAGTGAAGTTAAGTAAACCTTTATTTATTATGATTCTTTGAGTGAGAAATGCAAGAACTATTATGTAGCTAAACTGTTTTATCAATTTTAATTGTTAAAAAATGGCATTGGAGACAAAGAAAAAGGGCACAAATTTAATCACATAATGTCAAATGCAGTGCAAAAATAACTGATGCAGAAAAAAGGAAGCACAAAGGACATCACGGCAGCCATCTTTGGTACAGTCAAAACTAATCGATGAATCTTATGGATTGAAGTCATTGAAAGTAAGTTTCTACCCGAAGATCTTTTGGAACCTTTTCAGCCATTTTGGTAAAGGAGTCAAGCAATGATCTGCAGATACTAAAGATCTGAAACAAACAAAAACAGGCAATTCTGGAGAAAGTCCATAGGTCTGTCAGGGTCTATGAATAGAAAACAGAGTTCATGTTTCGAGCCCAGTGGCCTTTCTTCAGAACTTTTGAACTTTTAAGTGCAAGACCTGAAGTGGGTGAGCGATAAATTAAAAATGTACAGTAAATGTAAAAATAAATAATCAAGTAAGTAATTTGAGAATGTATGTGAACTATAATCAATGATTACAATACAATTACTTTTGGAGAATGTTATAGTGTGAGGGACATTGGATGAACCTTGCGATGGTGATATAAAGCTGTTCCTACAGTGCATAAATTGCACTCTGTGGGCAGAGTTAGTTGGATAGATAAAAAGTAGCCTTGAAAAGAGAAGAGCATGTAGAGAATGCCTTAATAAAGCAACAGGCTGGTATGCCTCAGATCACCATGTATAGTTGTATTTATTAATAATATACACTGAACAGCAAACTGAAAGAGTGTAAGCCTAAACATGGTTCTTGATCTTCTTCTCAACCTGTTTTGAACCCAAACTCTTACATATAGGCATAAAGTTACACAACAAAAGAAAAATTCCTCAACAGTAGTGTTATCTGAGACTGTGGTCCTAAATTTACATGAAAGTTCTTTATTGAATGCTATCATCAAAGCTTTTCTTTAAAGCTTTGGCTGCATCTCCCTGCCTTCTCTAAATTCACTGTGCTGGGAATCAGATGGAACTGATTTAGTTTGTTATCTATGCTCAGTACGTTGATAGCAGGCAGAACAGCAGTGAGGTCATTATGTTTGACCTCAACTCTCCAGAAGAGGGAAAGCAAAACACAGTCAGTCTTCTCTCACTTGCTTAACACAATGATTTCCACTCATGCACATGCATATTGAATGAGGTAAGATTAGACAAAAGTGAAATACTGCGGAAATACCAGAAAATTTAAAAAACACAGAAAATGCTGGAAGTACTCAGCAGTTCTATCAGATCTGTGAAGACAAAAATACATAACATTCTAATTCAATGACCCCTTCTTTTGATAAGATCAGAATTTGTCACAATACCCTGTAGTTATTTTTTTAAAGCAACCTATTTAGACATGTTTCAACATACCTCCTGGCAAGGTGGGAATTGAACCTGAACTTTCTGGTCTAGAGATAGGACATTACCACTGTACCACAAGACCCCAGAATATGGTTGCAGAGGTGTGACACGAGCAGCTTCTACTGCACTTGGCATTCCCAGATTGTCTCTCATCTAAGTACAAACGTGACCTGAAGAAAACAAAAGAATAAAAAAGAAGTACAGCAAAGGAAAGGGCCCTTCGGCTCTCCAACCTGTGCCAATCATCATGTCCTGACTAAACTAAAAAAAACCTTCTGCACTTATTTGGTCCATATCCCTCTATTCCCTCCCTATTCATTTAACCATCCAGATGCCTCTCAAATGTTGCCAATACGCTGCTTTCACTACTTCTTTTGGTAGCACGTTTCAGGCTTCTACCACTCTCTGCATGAAAAGCTTCCCTTAATCTTTCCCTCTCTCACCTTGAATTTGTGCACCCTTGTAATTGAAACTTCAAAACTGGGAAAAGGCCTCTGGCTATCCACCCTATCCATACCTATCTTAATTTTGTAGACCTCTATCAGGTCGCCTTTCAGCCACTGTCTTTTCAGCAAAAGCAATCCTAGTCTTATTAACCTTAACTCATAGCCAGTGCTCTTGAGACCAGGCAACATGCTGGTGAACTTTCTCTGCACTCTCTCCAAAGTTTCCACATCCTTCTAGTAGTGTGGCAACCAAAACTGCATGCAATATTCCAAATGCTGCCTAACAAAGGTTTTATATAGCTACAGCATGGTTTGCCAACTCTTTTACTCCATGCCCCAGCCGATGAAGGCAAGCATGCCAAATGCCTTCTTAATCATTTTGTACATCTGTCTTGTCACTTGTAGGAAATTGTGGACCTGCTCACCGAGATCCATCTGTCTGTTAATATTTCTAAAGATTCTGTCATTTACAGTATAATTCACTCCTAAATTTGATCCTTCAAAATGCATCACTTTACATTTGTCTGGACTAAACACAATCTGTCATCATTGTGTCCAAGTCACCAATCTATCTATATCCTGTAGTATCCTTTCGTATTTGTTGGCACAATCAGCAACTCCACCAACCTGAGTCTGCTTCACTTCTGAAACCAGATGAGATCAGGCTTTTATCATTTGGCCATGATTCCCTCTCTACCATAAAGCTTAATGTCCACTCCTTCACCACCAGGTTGCAATATCTATAGGATATACAACGACAATTGCCAAGCTTACGTTAAGAGCAGCTCACTGTAACCACTATCACAAATAAGGACAAGAGCAGAAATTTCAAAGGAACACTATCAGTCCAAATCTCCACTCCAGTCAAGTTGCATCCTAATTTGGGCTTATGACATCATTACTGCTTCAAAATTCAGGGATAACCTGCCTAACACAATCAAGAGTGCACTGTTACGTTGTACAGGACATTGCTGAGGCCTCTTCTGGAGTACTGTGTCCAGCTTGGGTCTCTCTGTTATAGGAAAGATATCATTAAGCTGGAGAGAGTTCAGAACAGATTTACCAGGATGTTGCCAAGAATGGAGGGTTTGAGTTATAAGAAGAGGCTGGATAGACTGGGACCTTTTTCATTGGAGCATAAGAGGTTGCGAGGTGATCTTACAGAGGTCTATAAAATAATGAGGAGTCTAGATAAGGTGAATGGCAGATGTCTTTTCCCTAGAATGAGGGATTTCAAGACAAGGGGGATAGAGAGGACAAAGTTTTAAAAAAGACATGAGGGACAATGTTTTCACTCAGAGAGTGGTTTGTACCTATGTGGAATGAACTTCCAGAGAAAATGGTGGATGCGGACAATGTTTAAAAGACACTTCGCTAAGTTAATGAATAAGAAGTAGGAAGGATATGAGCCAAGAGCAGGCAGGTGGGATTAGTTTAGTTTACAATTATGGTCAGCATAGACTGATGGGAACAAAGAGTCTGTTTCCATGCTGTATTTACTCTATGATTCTATGTTCCTGTGAGTACTGCAACTATTTGAGAAAAATTTCCATTACTGCATGCCATCAGGATAACTAGAAAAGATCAATAAATGCAACATTTGCCAGCATTGCCCACACAGTCTGAGGACAAAGAGAAAATATAATCACTTGGTTTTTGAAGTGTTTATGTCAAAACATTTCATTGAACAGAAATATATAGAAATATCTGATATTAGGTAAATTGTAAAATAGTACTGTTAATCCACCAAAATCTGCAAAAAAATGTCTAAGGGCATGTATTCTTGTTCGACTGATGTCATGATTATTTCCTTCTATGAGGAGAGGCTGCTAATAATATACAGTACTTGTGATGAATTAGAATTCTGAGGTTGCATTCCTGCCACTTCTTGTTAACCCTGTAGATATTCAAAGCCTTCCTTCGAGCACTGCTGTCATCTTGGTGGGGTAGGGGGGAGGGAGAAAGAATTACAAACCTATCTCTTTTTAACCTGGAGGCTGTCTGTGTGAGATGCCTTTAAACATGCATGAAAAGATTGTAAGGCCAGTCGACTTCACCAGAATGACAAGCATGATATAATCCTGACTTGAAAATAATGCTTGCTGGATATAGCATCACTGCAGGGAATGGGGCTTCTTGGCATGCTGTTGGAAACCGTTGGATGCTGCAGCACGAGAGTAAGATAATAGCACAAATCATTCCAATTCTTTGTATTTCTCACTCATCTGACAGAAAACTGGCACTAAGCATTGAAATCAAGATTTACATTGACTACAAAATATATATTCCAATGTTATAAGTATAAATATATTTAATATAATGGAGAAACCTAAATTACGTATAACATTGCAGAGTGGACCACCTCATTGAGAATATAATGAGAAACTAAATATGCATTCCTTCTCCCGTATACTTGAAACAAAGGCTTTCACAACTGTTTAAGATTCAAAATATTTCATACAGTGAGTCCCAGAGGCCCTTCTTCTGTTATTTTGGGAATGAACTTGGCCTCAAGCATCATGTCATCCCATCAAAGGCAATTTCTTAAGGAAAGATCACTTCTGGTTAACACATAAATTTTAGAAAGAGAGTGCTACTGAGCAAGGCAGATGGCTCCATACTTTTGGCAATGAGTGTTTTTAATATGTTCCAATGGATATTTGAAGCATTATCTATTCCACCAATTGTTAAAGTTGTGATATAACTGTAAGTTGATGTTGTAGTGCAGATTTCTGAGAAGGTTCTTCACTCTAATGAACAAGCAACTTATTACCCAATACTTACTTGAAACACAGAACATTAGTAACTTGTATTTCTATAACACTTTTAATATAATAAAACATCTTTGAAGTACACAATATAAAGCAAAATTGGGGTATTTAGTCAAAAGCTTAAACAAAGATAGTAATTTTGCGAAGGGTCTTAAAAAAGGAGAGAGGCCAAGTGGTTTAGTGTTATAGAGTCATACAGCATGGAAACAGACCTCTCAATCTAACCAGTCCAACCAGTCCATGCTGATCATAATCCCAAACTAAACTAGTCCCACCTGCCTATGCTTGGTCCATATCCTTCCAAACATTTTTTATTCACAAACTTATCGAAACATCTTTTAAACATATACTATATACAAATGCATTTCCCTGATTTCCTTGTTTCATGATTGCAAGATCATTTTTGTTTATTACAATATCTAGAATGTTGTTATGACTGAAATGTATTTCAAACATCCTACAATCACATTGGTGATTGTTGATGTCTGCTGATATAACTCTCAGTCGTCATTTATAAGTTTTTCAAGTTATCTAAAATACATCACCAATACAAAAAATATTATTTGTGACTAAAACTGTGATAATTCTAACTTGACCTTCTTTTTTTCAGTTGCTGTATTTTGGATTTTGTCCTCATTATCTCTAAAGTATTCAGTTCCTTTAATGACATGCATATGAATTATTGTTGGTTGATTGTTATGTTTTATATGAGTATCACTGGTTAGGATAGCATTTGTTGCCCATCCATAACTGTCCAGGAACTATATGGCTTGCAAGATCATTTCAGACGCCATGTAATAGACCCAATGTAATGGGTCTGAAGTCACATGGAGGTTAGACTAGGTAAGGATGGTAGTTTTTCTTCCCTAAAGGACATTCAGAGAGGTCAATAGTGCATGTCTAAATGCACAATGGTCTTTTAAAAATGTCACCAGCACCAGGATTCCAGTCAATTCCATAATCTCTAATGAGTTGTGAATTGTTTCAGGAATGGCATATGGTGGGTGGAAATACGACTTCGCTGAAAGGCTTCAAACAGCAATCAAAGTGGTGAATTTGGTAAGGGTGTGGTGAGACAATGTGTTTGACCTCAGCGTGAAAATCACTCCACCAAACCTGACACGATTTGCACAGAGTGAAAAATTGGTAAGATTACACCTCCTGTCTCTCCCAAACAGGTATTGATTAAAATGCTTACAAGCAAAGACAATAGCCAGGCACTGTTTCTTACTCTTATCACCAGTTAGTTTGCATTAGCACACTGTGTGCAATGTAACTGATTGTCCTTGCTGCTTCAGGATTTTGACAGATCCTACCTCACTCACATCTCACTGCAAGAAGATTGCATCATTACCTCAGGACAGGCATTATCATCCCTAGCTGGGTGATTCAAGGAAAAGCTTCTTCTTAACATCAAGTATGCTTCAATCTTTGATCTTCCTATTATATTGGACTCTCAGCTTCATCTATCCTCTTGGGATGAGTATCATTCTATCAATGTTATCCTTGAAAGCTTAATTTTCTTGTTACCATCATAAGCCAGTTCACATAGGTCTGTGAATCTCATTACGGTCATGAAGCACCAGTATTTATCTAACACTTCACACACACTTGATGCACTCCTTTTGTAGTCATCATTCTAACAGTCACAAACTACTTTTCACCTTTAGATTGACGATGTGAATCTATCATATGGTGTAGAATGATTCATCAGAATATTTAGCTGACATTTCTCCAGCAACCAGCTTTATAGGCTTGTTTTACTCATTGCTAGTTAAACATTTGCATTCAAAGTATTTTGGCTTCTTTCACTAAGAGTATTGGTTTCTCCCACACTAGATTTGTTTTTTTTTTCATTTCTGCAATAGTTATATTCTGTATTCTGGCCTTGTTCTTTCTGCTGGTCCTTATGCAAATACGTTTTCCTTTTTTTTCAAATATGCTGTCTCATTCAGTCTGGAATGCCAATCAACATAATGCAGGGCCTCATTTATTCTTCCATTAGATTACCTACAGTGTGGAAACAGGCCCTTCAGCTCAACAAGTCCACACCAACCCTCCAAAGAGTAACCCACCCAGACCCATTTCCCTCTGAATGATACACCTAACCCTATGGGCAACTTAGCATGGCCAATTCACCTGCCCTGCACATCTTTGGACTGTGGGAGGAAACCCACACAGACACAAGGAGAATGTGCAAATTCCACACAGACAGTCACCCAAGGCTGGAATTGAGCCGAGGACCCTGGTGCTGTGAGGTGGCAGTGCTAACCACTGAGCCACCGTGCTGTCCTTAATGCAATGTAGTTAATGACTGACAACTTCAGAGCTTCTGCACATGTTGATACTTTTCTTGAAAGCACATTTCTACTCTCTCAGTAACATGCTGTCACACTAGGATCTCTAATGTCTAAAACAATCTTATCTCTGATGAGGCCAGTTTTCAGTTGTTCATTCTTCCAAAATTCAGATAAATCTGTTAGTATTGTTACAGAGTGATAAATATTTTGCCTTTCCCTCAAGCTTTGATGATAAACATATGCTATTCATAAGTAACATTATTAGAGGGTTCAAAGTAAGTATTCAAAGTCTTCAAATATCTTTTGTATGGGGTTTTTGTTCCTTAGGGTGTGCAATATAACTTGTGATACATTTGCCAGCACTGATAACTGAATTGCTCCTCTTATTTGATGAGTTTTTTAAAAATTTAATTCAGTCGCTATTTCATTGTTTTGCCAGTGAGACTGCAAAAACTTCCAATTAAAGACAGAATTTTCCACTCCCTGCAGCAGTATAGGCAATGGTGAGCAGGTCGGAAAAATATCATTGGAATCAAAACATCAGATTTCCAAAGTTGAGAAACAGAATTGCAATTTTCCCTTAGGGTTTAAATAGAGAGTTTTTTTTTAAACAGAGCTTTGGAGTTGAAGAGCATGTAAAATTTTCATGCCTCTGCCATTTGATTTTACGTAAGACAAACATGTATCTCATAATTGCATACAGGATGCATCTTATGACTTACAAATTATTTTCTTACCACTCATTCACTTTGTTCTCACTTAGAGTCTGCAGGCTTTGGTTTTCGTGCATAGGCTCTTCAGTCCTAACTTATTGGCTGTTCATCTCTATGATTTGCATTGCTGTTTAGAGCAGAAGGAGAGGCAGGCATTTTGCTGACATCCAGAGCACTGAATGGTAAAGGAGGTGGACATGTTACTGTATGGCACTGTGCTACATCAATATCATGATTGCAACACGTGCCAGTACTTTACACAGAAAACATACTGCATGGGCTTCAACCAACTGGCCATGTCTGACAGTCAAATGGAACCGGTCTTTAGTGGAGTGAAGGGAAATCAGGGTCAGTCAGGGAGTGCCATCACAGTCATTCAAGGGGCTCTGTCCAAAAGGTTGGTCATGATCAGTTAAACACTTGAGTCTACCAGAGTTTGAGGTTTCATGTTCTTGCAGTCCAGGGATTGGGCATGGGCAGTCCTGCAGGTTGACTGCAATCAGTCTGGGATTATAAGTACATTAATCAGGAGGCTGTAGAGACATCCATCTTGGGACTGGGCCATTCTCAATCAGGACTGTCATGCCAAGTCACCATCATTCAAAATGAGGGTGTGTCAATTCACAAAGATGTGACCTCAGGAGAAATTTGGAACATTAATGGTTATATAAAGGGGATGAATGGAAACATAGGGAGCTTGGAAGGTCATTGAAGGTTAGGGGGTATCATCATTCATCTTAAGTGAAGCCTGAAAATCATGATAAGGAGATAAAGTTGAACCTTAATTCTTTCAATCCAAAGCCAACTGTGCAATAATGACGCAAAACCCTCTGCCATAAGACAGAGCTTCTAGGAGACAAGGAAATTCACAAAACCTTTCAAACTTGCCTTATAATTCTATTATGAAACCTTCACATAGACCCACAGAGTAGAGATACAATACAGCTCACACATTTACCATAGCACAACAAACCATAGGCCTCCTTAACATGAGGTTTTGATGGCTGCACCACTCTGGCCAAGCCTTGTAATATTAACCTAGAAAGGGGATGCCACATCTTTATGGCATGGTATGCCTTCACTACTAAAGCTAATGAATGGGTATGTCCTGAAAGCAAATAAAATGATGGCTTAAGAACAATCTTCCTAGGATGAGGTTGAGGACATTGACCAGGCAGAACTTAAAAGTGTCCATCATAGAGCTATGCACCATAGAACATAGGAAAATTTGGAGAACCTCATTGAAATCTACTTCCAGCTTGAATGAGCTGGGCTGTGTTAATTTCTGCTGGTTATGTTGCAAATAGTCTCTGGCTGGTTTGAAGTACTTGTAAATCAGGTTATTTCTGCAATCCTTGAACACTTCTGTTTTTAAATGTTTTCTGTATGACTGTAAGGATGGAATCCTCAGGTCCCTTCTGGCAAGAGGGGGGTTAACTTGCCTTTCTGTCCAGTGTCCTCATAACTGATGATAGCTGAAAATGTGTTGCTGAAAAAGCGCAGCAGGTCAGGAGAATAGGAGAATCGACGTTTCGGGCATAAGCCCTTCTTCAGGAATGAGGAAAGTTTGTCCAGCAGGCTAAGATAAAAGGTAGGGAGGAGGGACTTGGGGGAGAGGCGTCGGAAATGTGATAGGTGGAAAGAGGTCAAGGTGAGGATGATAGGTCAGACTGGGGTGGGGGCGGAGAGGTCGGGAAGAAGATTGCAGGTTAGGAAGGCGGTGCTGAATTCGATGAATTCGACTGAGACAAGGTGGGGGGAGGGGAAATGAGGAAACTGGTGAAATCCGAGTTCATCCCTTGTGGTTGGAGGGTTCCTAGGCGGAAGATGAGGCGCTCTTCCTCCAACCGGCATTTTGTTGTGGTCTGGCGATGGAGGAGTCCAAAGACCTGCATATCCTTGGTGGAGTGGGAGGGGGAATTGAAATGTTGAGCCACAGGGTGGTTGGGTTGGTTGGTCCGGGTGTCCCAGAGGTGTTCTCTGAAATGCTCCGCAAGTAGCCGGCCTGTCTCCCCAATATAGAGGAGGCCACATCGGGTGCAGAGGATGCAATAGATGATGTGTGTGGAGGTGCAGGTGAATCTGTGGCAGATATGGAAGTTTCCTTTGGGGCCTTGGAGGGAGGTGAGGGGGGAGGTGTGGGCGCAAGTCTTGCACCTCCTGCGGTTGCAGGGGAAGGTGCCGGGAGTGGAGGTTGGGTTGGTGGGGGGTGTGGACCTGACGAGGGAGTCACGGAGGGAGTGGTCTTTACGGAATGCTGATAGGGGAGGGGAGGGAAATATATCCTTGGTGGTGGGGTCCGTTTGGAGGTGGCGGAAATGACGGCAGATGATGCGCTGAACATGGAGATTGGTGGGGTGGTAGGTGAGGACCAGTGGGGTTCTGTCCTGGTGGCGGTTGGAGGGGCGGGGCTCAAGGGCGGAGGAGCGGGAAGTGGAAGAGATGCGGTGGAGGGCATCGTCGACCACGTTGGGGGGGAAATTGCGGTCCTTGAAGAAGGAGGCCATTTGGGTTGTGCGTTTTTGGAACTGGTCCTCCTGGGAGCAGATGCGGCGGAGTTGAAGGAATTGGGAGAATGGGATGGCGTTTTTACAGGGGCAGGATGGGAGGAGGTGTAGTCCAGGTAGCTGTGGGAGTCGGTCGGTTTGTAGTAGATGTCCGTGTTCATTCCGTTTGGAGGTGGCGGAAATGACCACTCCCTCCGTGACTCCCTCGTCAGGTCCACACCCCCCACCAACCCAACCTCAACTCCCGGCACCTTCCCCTGCAACCGCAGGAGGTGCAAGACTTGCGCCCACACCTCCCCCCTCACCTCCCTCCAAGGCCCCAAAGGAAACTTCCATATCCGCCACAGATTCACCTGCACCTCCACACACATCATCTATTGCATCCTCTGCACCCGATGTGGCCTCCTCTATATTGGGGAGACAGGCCGGCTACTTGCGGAGCGTTTCAGAGAACACCTCTGGGACACCCGGACCAACCAACCCAACCACCCTGTGGCTCAACATTTCAATTCCCCCTCCCACTCCACCAAGGATATGCAGGTCTTTGGACTCCTCCATCGCCAGACCACAACAAAACGCCGGTTGGAGGAAGAGCGCCTCATCTTCCGCCTAGGAACCCTCCAACCACAAGGGATGAACTCGGATTTCACCAGTTTCCTCATTTCCCCTCCCCCCACCTTGTCTCAGTCTAATCCATCGAATTCAGCACCGCCTTCCTAACCTGCAATCTTCTTCCCGACCTCTCCGCCCCCACCCCAGTCTGACCTATCACCCTCACCTTGACCTCTTTCCACCTATCACATTTCCGACGCCGCTCCCCCAAGTCCCTCCTCCCTACCTTTTATCTTAGCCTGCTGGACAAACTTTCCTCATTCCTGAAGAAGGGCTTATGCCCGAAAAGTCGATTCTCCTGTTCCCTGGATGCTGCCTGACCTGCTGCGCTTTTCCAGCAACACATTTTCAGCTCTGATCTCCAGCATCTGCAGACCTCACTTTCTCCTCATAACTGATGATAGTCAAACAGCACACTGTGATGGGGAGTTAATGTCTTACCGTGCCTGAAGCACTGTGGAGGCAGAATTAAAATTTGTTGGCAGTGCAATTTTCAATTTATCAGCAGTGGTGAGCATACCCATCTCTCTCACTGCTCAAACCCATGAACTGAGAACTGCATTGGCCAGTTACATAATTAATGAGCTGAAGAGATCACAATGACATGAAAAAGGCCAATATGGGCAATGGTGAATTATTAGCCATTAATCTCATCAAGAAAAATTCATTGCCAAGCAATGAGAAAAATTCAGCTCTCTGTGTCATATCTCATTTCAATGCCACAGTGGCTGGGAGTGGAAAATTCGTAGCCATTCTGACCATCAAGCAATTCAAATTTTTAGGTTGCAGTTTTAATTCTTTGCTTTTTTAGTTACAGTGTCTCACTCATCTACAGAAAATTCACTTAATCTCAACTCCATACATCTGACATCGTGTTTCATGTGAAGTATTTACGGGTTGCCACAAAGTAAAGTTAGCCAAACTCCAACAATTGTCACATGACTGTGACAAGTCAACAAAATGATGTATAAATGTATTTCTCTAAAAATAAAACTGGGATGTTCCAGAGATCAGAATTTATAATTACTGACTAAATTATTGATTAAAGAACATTAAATTTCTCAGTAGTCTTATTTTCTTAACTTTTGCTGTAAACTGTATTATCATGAAATCATCAGCTCAGCATAGAATTCTCAGTTTACATGTATGCATGGGTTATATGTAACTGCAAGTGGAGATTCTGCTACTTTCTGAATAAATGCCATAGAGAAGTGGATTATTTTATGCTGTTCAAATGAAATAAAAATAGTATCTTTAAAGGGCAAGTGACAATTTAAAATAAAATGTAAGTAGATGAGATGAAAGAAATGATACAGTATTATAATGGAATTTCTTATCACAAGGAGAATATTTGATTGTGCTACTATAAATGTGCTTGTCAAGAGCTAAGAAAAGAGGAGCCAGTTATCCCTTGATGCCCTTACCTAGCAAAACCTCTCATTTCAGAACTTTAGTTGTTTTAACATCCACAGCTTTGGTGGGGGTGGAGGTGGGGAGAGGATGGGGAGACCATTCTAATACATTTTGTTTATGTCATTCCTATTTTTACGAATTTGTGTTATATTTGTGCAAAGTCAGGGAGATCCTGTGGCCTTTAAAAATGGAGGGCAAAACCCAGATTTGGAAGTCTTGCCCCTTTGTATGACAGATTTATTTTCTGCTGACTGTGGAAAGAGGGTGTGGCTTATTTCACACATTTGGAAACTCAGCAGGGCTATTTGAACTCAATTCTGAGTTTAGACCTCATTTTTTTGTTGCTAGGGTTTTGTAGAAGCCATGCATTGATGACAAGGCTAGAAGATCTGATAGTGTCTGTGTAACTGACATGATTTTGAGTATTATAAATACCTCACTCATTAAACTTTGAAAAATAATAGGATGCAGTGAGCATTCAAAAACAATTAAAATATTTGGGGATGGCAAGATAAATCCAAATTCATATTCTTGAATACTTCCATCCTCCACAGGAGGCTGCCTGGGGATCAGAAAGACTTATTTCGGAACTGGAAAGGAGAGAACATGATCAAAATGGTGTGATATTGCTGGGCTTGATACATTTATTGAGGCACTACTGACTATAAAGTTGGCTTAGTTGTCACTCAAGACACACTTTCTAGTCATTTAAACCATCTGCCGTAAGATAGTTGGCAGAATGTTCCTCTATGAAGAAATCTGGGAAATTGACAAACCTGGGAAAATGCTGTTTCCTGTAGCAAATATACATAGCACAAACTAGGTTGCTTTGATAGCTAAAGCGCACAGTGCTTCCGTGCTTTTAGAAGAAAATTATTGATAACACAAAGCATGCAATCTTTTCTTTGGTCAAGCCTCAATTAAAGGGTCAGTGATTTTGAGTCTTTGAAAACTGTAGAGAAGGCAACCACTAGCTGCATGGATTACTGCCCATTACCTTCTCAGCCATCCTCAGTTAAGTCCAGGGCACAAAGGATCAAGGCTGGTCTTCCAACCAGGAGACCAACTGAGACTTCCAAGAGTCAATTAATGACCAACTGAGAGTCTTTGCTTACTAGTATTCTACTTGTGATATTGAGGGGGGCACTGCCATGCCATGTCAGGATACTGCCAGGAATGTCCTCAGCAGCCTACCACTGTCCTGGTGGAGATCCTCATGCTCAGGCAAACTGTGCCCAATGGAGCCACCAACTGACAGCAAGGACACATTGTATATGGCTGTCATGAAGAAAGCAAAATTTATAGGACTACTGACCAAATACTACATTTTATCTACATGTGGATTATAATTCAAAATTAGTGGCTTTTTAAACTGTGGATAAGGAAGCAAGTTTTTCCACTGTTGGTAATCCTACTTGATTGTGATCACATTGAAATGAAACAAAATGTGCAGACAATAGTGAGTTAGCAATCCCATTTTAGAACACTCTTTATTTTTATTCTCATCCACTTTAATGACCTTAGCAGATAGAAGTAACATGGACATGAGCAAAATTGTCATCATGAGATGACAAATGGGGCAGCATGGTGGCTCAGTGGTTAGCACTGCTGCCTCACAGCACCAGGGATCACAATCCAAAGGTGTGCAGGTGAGGTGAATTGGCCATGCTAAATTACCCATAGTGTTCAGGGATGTGTAGGTTACATGCGTTATGGGTAATGGGTTTAGGTGGAATGCTCTTCGAGGATCGGTGTGGACTTGTTGGGCTGAAGGGCCTGTTTCTACACTGTAGGGATTCTACGATTCTAAGATGTCTGGCCCAAGCTTCCTCTCAATTGACTTTAATGAACCAATTCACAACCCCAAGTGAAGCTGCAAATTCTGGAAATTGGATGGAATGTCAAATCACAAAACCACCCAGGATCTAATAACAACTTATCAACAGAAGAAAATCATTTTATATTGTAATGAAATGTGCTTGTGCAGGAAATGCACTTAGAATCATAGAATCCCTACAGTGTAGATACAGGCCATTTGGCCCATTGAGTCTACATTAACCCTCTGAAGAGCATCCCCCCCACCTCCCCCAGACCCAACTTCTACTCTATCCCTGTCGCTCTGCATTTCCCATGGCTAATCCACCTAGCCTGCACATTGCTGGACACTATGGGCAATTTAGCATGGCAAATACACTTAACCTGCACATCTTTGGACTGTGGGAAGAAACCTACACAGACACAGGGAAAATGTGCAACTTCCACACAGAGAGCCACCCAAGGCTGGAATTGAATACCCCTAGTGCTGTGAGGCAGCAATGCTAACCACTGTGTCACCTTTTTATCAAGATGTAATATGAAAGAACTCGTGGAACAGGAGTACAGATGAAACTTCTCCATTAGCAAATAAATTCTAAATCTATCTGTAAATATTTCATTGGATGCTATGTTAAGTGGAACTTCTGTTAAAGATAAGACTTCACTTCCTCTATATTATTACCATTGAGACTAACAATGAAATACTACTTTGTGCAATAAAAGGTTTTCTTAAGATTAAGAGAGCTGCACTGTTCACTTGATGCTGATTTGAAGATGCACACCTAAATCCATGCATAAGATAAAGGACTATTTCCTGTTTTCTGGATGTAATAGAAATCTCTCAATTATTTTCATCTGTTCAATATATAAGTAGCACAGTTCATAGTATAAATAAATCTTCCATCTTTAATACTGATTAAATATCGCCTTGACTGTAAAGGAGTATTATTTCTCATATGTTGTAATTATCTGGTCTTTTTAGTTAAATGAGTACTAATTGCATGAAACCACATGTTTTGAGAGGTGTACTCCCTACATTTTTAACAGGTTTAGAATGGCTGCAAATGTTAGGAGGTAGCTTTGAGATGCCAATAATTCTTTTTCCTTAAATAAAGGAAACAACAATTCTGTGTCTTGTATGGACACTGCAGCACTGAATTGTTTTTTTCTGTTTAAGGTGGATATCACCTACCACTAAGTGTAGACACTTCCAGGAATTCAGATCTCTTGGAATAGTTTTTATTGTCTAAGTTGGCGTAGAGAGGAATAGAGAAATTTTCCACATTTGGCCAAGGCTTTTATCTGTGTTCTTTTGTCTGTCCCAGGAGAACGCTTGTTCTTTTCAAATAGTATGGTATATACTTTTTTTGACTGTCTATTGTGTGCGGCAGGCTGGAAGGTTTTGAAAATCTATTTCCTATCCATCTGTGTAATCCAGTGAGATTACTTGTGCCAAACATCCAACATATTTGTTATGATCAAATAATACAATAGCATATCTTTTTTGATTCCTCACAAGTTTATTTTCACCTATATTAATATTCAAGAAAACTTTGCTCTTTAAATGCAGTTTCTGCAGTGATTTTAAACACATTCTACCTAGTTACTGTGCGACATTTGTTTTACAGTTTCACAAGTATTAAGATCACTGAGCATATTTTACCAGATACTAAATATTACCTAAATACCTGCTTAGATCCAGTTGTATGCTAATGTGTACTTTATTACCTAGCTAAATGAAATGAAGTTTGGAAAAGATAATGTTTGTTGCTTAATAATGCTATGGATCCTACTCACTTTTACATATTATCATGTATTTCAACCTCACCTATTGTAAAATTAATCTCTCAAATCTTTTTTGAAGACTCTTTGAAGTGTGCAATGCATGATGCAGACTGCACAACGCACTGCATACATGTGCATACTCAAATAATAACAAAGTTTTGAAACATGCCTACATGTTAATCATGATCACAGATCTTTCCTTCTGAGAATTTCTCAGTATTTACAAGTAATCTGTCAGTGCTTCCATTGCATACAATAGGTATTATCGCTATATTAAGATAATCATCAGTCTATCAGTTGGATAATTTAGGAATTCCATGATTATAATCCATGATCAGAATAATGTGACAAATAAGTTAGCAAATGGAAAAGCTAGTTTTGGGAATTTACATGCTATTGAAATTAATAGACCTGACTTTGCAAGGCTGTCTTGGTACCCTTGGGTAAGGTTCTAGGAAATGCTTTCTAGGAAAATTCAGGGGTGGTATGGTGGCTCAGTGGTTAGCATTGTCACTTTACAGCACCAGGGATCCAGGTTCAATTTCTGCCTTGGGTGTCTGTCTGGAGTGTGCAGTTTGCATACTCTCCCCGTGTCTGTGTGGGTTTCCTCCCACAGTCCAAGGATGTGCAGGTCAGCTGAATTGGCCATGCTAAATTGCCCATAGTGTGAGGTGCATTAGTCAGAGGGAAATAGGTCTGGGTGGGTTACTCTTCAAAGGGTCGGTGTGGACTTGTTGGGCTGAAGGACCTGTTTCCACACTGTAGGGAATCTAATCTAATCTTGTCTATATTACAAGGATGCAATCTGGATCAGCTCAAACATGTTTCATATAAGGAGATAACTATTCCATAGCTGACATTATATTATTCTACATGTTTCATATTTGCAGGTATATTTTAATGCATTTTGCCCTATGCATTAATAGATTATTTCAGGAAAATCATCATTATTATGTATCTTTTGGGGGTTGGAGTTCCTGTCGATACTTCTCTCTACACTTCTGAATTTCCCTGCAAATAATATCATAAAAGTAATGAGAATGAGTATTCTTTTGTGAGTTCTGATTGTGCTACATAATTTAGATGAGGAAATAAATCACACAAGGGACCTACAAGTCTGAAGTGTAATTACCCTCCAAACATCTTTTGCCACAC
Organism: Chiloscyllium plagiosum; assembly: GCF_037043375.1. Lineage (NCBI taxonomy): Eukaryota > Metazoa > Chordata > Chondrichthyes > Orectolobiformes > Hemiscylliidae > Chiloscyllium > Chiloscyllium plagiosum. The sequence goes on along the minus strand of NW_028270149.1, from coordinate 30,821,988 downwards.
ACGTCACTATCCCAGAGTCCTCTTAACAGATGCCCGCATATTTGCTGGGACTTATCAGCATTTACGAATTTTAAGCCATTGTGTGTCACATGAAATTTGGCAGAGATCTGTATTATGTGCTGAAAGATAACTTGCATTTAGAATTCGGATGTTGAAGAATTGAGGCTCTTCAAATTCATCCATGATCTGTACGAACAGAAAATAGTTACAGACAATTAACTTTCAGATATTTCTGTATCTATAACTGTTTTTAACAATAGATCACCATCCACAAAGAAACCATCATGCCTTCATTAGGTTGAAGTTCACGCTGTCCACATTACTTAAAGGAAATTAAACTCTGAGGAATGATATCAGCAAGAAGTCACCCTTATTTTGAAGCCATGATTTTTGAACAATTAAAATCCCCTGGACTTGAATACTTGAAAGAAAGTCAAGACTCTGTTGGAAAATGGAAGAAGAGACAGAATTTTTGGGGGGGTCAGGATCTTGCTAACTGGCTGGAGAGCCTGTACAACACCCACAGTGCTTCTTCTAAGAAAGGTCAACCAAACCACATTCCAGTCAGACAGTGGATGTATCACTAGTACATCTACCTCAAAAATTATGGTTGCAGGGTAGATGTCCTGCCTAATGAGAGCTGCCAGTCAATCTGAGGCTAACAGTGTTTGTTCTCAGCTAGAACAGCACCCCCAGAGTCTTAGGAACCTGAGGGTATTGGACACAGGAAAGCTATTTGGGGAAGTGTGTGGAAAAATTGGGCTAGTTATCATGGGGATACAATGGAGGGGATAGGATATAAGGGCAGGACGTTGGCTCCCATGGGCACTGTCTTGTTTGATATTCAATCCTTCATTGATTATCTTTGATTGAGGGGAAACCCCCACCCCTGCCAAGGTGAGAAATTACCAAGAGGGCATGTAATGATTACTACATGGCAACAAACCCACCTGAAGCTGGATTAACACCAGTGGTGTCAAGCTAGGGTTCTTTAGTGGTCATTAATTGGTAGTATATGAAGGGCAATCATAGACCTTTCCACCCAGAACATGACATCTTTCCTGGAGACAGAGTTTAGAAATGCCACCACCAATATTTTCTCGAAGCTGTGTGGCTGCACATACGCTCAGCTCTTCTGATGATCCACAAATGGCCGATTGCAGTGTACGATGCAAATCGTAGCAGTGATTTCCACTTGTGGAGGTCACTACCATACCCGTGCCTTGGACATCTGCACAGAAGAAAATGAAGTTAGAGAGAACGCTGGCCAGTACCCAATCTAATGAAGAGTCCTCTTGCCTCCAATTTACTACCTCTGGGAGTTGAAAACTACTTTCAGAAATATGCAAAAGGGCAATGATTGTTTGCAAATCTTCCAATACCTCCCAGAGAATGTAGAATTTCCAGGTTAGATGTGTGCTATGCTTAAAGAGCACCACATAAAATTTATACAAAATGAGCACCCCTCTTTTTGCCTCCCCCAGATATCATGTTGAACTGCATTTGCAGCCAAGGTACAAGGGACATGGCTGACTGCATTAACTCAATTCATAGCTTCCTTCCAAATGCCTCTAAATACCTGCAAATGACCATGTATATTTCTACTGATGGAAAATTGTGATGAAAAATATTGTGACAACAGGCAAAATTATCTATAGGGAGACAATTGTATTGTGGGAATGTCACTGGATGAATAATCCAGAGGTCCAAACTAATGTCCTGGGGAGATGGGCTCAAATCCCAATGTAGTAACTGGCAGAAATTAAATTCAATTCCTAAAATAGAAATCTAGAATTTATTCAATCTCAGTAACTGCTTGCTATATATTTTGTGTTGATCTACATTCAAGAAAACACAAGTAACATCTCAGAAATAGCTCCATTCCAGGAATTGGAAGGGAAGGAGAAACTCAAGAAAATTACAATTGCCAGAGAAGGTGCACTAGGTTGTTGGAACTTTAAGCTGACAAATTCCTGGGTACTGATTTGGCCTTAAAATATATAGCTGTTGAAATAGTTGGTGCATTGATATTAATTTTCCAAAACCCATTTGGGAAGGTTGAAAAATAACTAAAGTAACTCTTTTATTCATAAAGGAAGGGAGGCAGAAAGTAGGCAACTCTAGGCAGTTACCTTAACATTCAGTGTCAGGAAAATTCTAGAAACTTTTATTAAAATTGTTATAATCAGGCACTTGAATATGTTCAATGTAATCAGACAGAGCCTACATGGTTTTGTTAAATGGAAATGATGTTTAACTAAATTATTGGCATTCTTTAAGAAATAAATTGTGCTGTAAATAAAGGGGAACCAGTGGCAGTAGATTTCCAGAAGTTCATAGCTCCTTGAAAGTACGGTCGCAGGTAGATAGGATAGTGAGGAAGGTGTTTGGTATGCTTTCCTTTATTGGTCAGAGTATTGAGTACAGGAGTTGGGATGTCATGTTGCAGCTGTACAGGACATTGGTTAGGCCACTTTTGGAATGTTGTGTGCAATTCTGGTTTCCTTCCTATCGGAAGGATTTTGTGAAACTTGAAAGGGCTCAGAAAGATTTACAAGGATGTTACCAGGATCGGAGGATTTGAGCTATACGGAGAGGTTGAATAAGTTTAGGCTGTTTCCCCTGGAGTTGGAGGCTGAGGGGTGACTTCATAGAGGTTTATAAAATCATGAGGGCCATGGATAGGATAAATAGACAAAGTCCTTCCCTGGGGTCGTGGATTTCAGAACTAGAGGGCATAGGTTTAGGGTGAGAGGGGAAAGATATAAAAGAGACCTAAGGGGCAACTTTTTCATGCAGAGGATGGTATGTGTATGGAATGAGCTGCCAGAGGAAGTGGTAGAGGTTAGTAAAAATTGCAACATTTCAAAGGCATCTGGATGGGTATATGAATAGGAAAAGTTTGGAGGGATTTGGGCCGGGTGTTGGCAGATGGGACTAGATTGGGTTGGCATGGACGAGTTGGATTGAAGGGTCTGTTTCCATGCTGTACATCTCTATGATTCTAAGACTCTAAGGCATTTGATCAGATACCACATCAAAGGTTATTGCAGAAAACAAAAGCTTGTGGTTTATAGGGTAACATATTGACATGGGTAGAAGAATGGTTGGCTAAGAAGAAGCAGAGAGTAGGAATATGTGGGTCTCTTTCAAGCTGGCATGATGTCATGAGTTGCGTGCCACAGGAATCAGTCCTGGGCTTCAGTTCTTTTTATTATTTATACAAATAATTCAGCTGAAGAGACCGAAGGTATGGTAAGTAAATTTGCTGAAGTTACAAAGACAGATAGGGAAGGAAGTTGTGAAAAGGACATAAGGAGTCTACAAAGGCATATGGATAGATGATATATGTGGGCAAAAGATCTGGCAAATGTGGGCAAAAGATCTGGAGTATAAAGTTCAAAATTGGAAAATAATCCATTTTGATAGAAAGAATAAAAACGGAGCATCTGAATGGTGAGAGCTTGCAGAGCTCTAAGATGCAGAGAGATCTGGGGTCCCAGTGCATGAATCATGAAAGGCTGGTATACGGCTACAGCAAGTAACTTGGAAAGCTGATAGAAGATTATGTTTTATTGTGAGGGGAATTGAATACAAGAGTAGGTAAATTATGTTTTGGTTATACAGGACTTGGTTAACACTGCATCTGGAGTACTATGTAGAGTACTGATCACCATACTTACAGAAGAATGTTAATCCATTGGAAACAGTTTACCAGACTAATACCTGGAATGACCAGATTGCTTTATGAGGAATGGTTAGGCAGGCTAGGCCTGTATCGTCTGGAGTTTAGAAGAGCCAGTAATAATTGAAACATATAATTTCCTAAAGGACTTAACGAGGTGGATTTGGAAAGGAGAATCAGTGGTCACCTATTTAAGAACAGGTAAAGAAAAGAAGTTCTCTCAGAAGGTTATAAGTCTTTGGATTTCCCTTCCTCAAAAGGCAGTGGATGCAGAATCTTTCAATATTTTAAGGCAGCGATAGATTCTTGATTACCAAGTGGATTAAAGATTATCAGGAATGTCCATGAATGTCGAGTTGAGGATAAAAGGAGATCAGACATCATTTTGTTGAATGGCAGAGCAGGCTGAAAGGATCAAGTGGCCTACTCTCATTCCTTGCTCACATGCATGTTCATATGTATCTATGCTCAAGAAACCATCATTATCGGTACACTCTTGAAATGGGGATAATATATACTCTGTTATTGTGTAAGGATGGTGGACCAAAATATTAAAAGACTGATCACGTGATGTAATTATGGTATCATTGGCTATGTTGGGCAGGAAACAGCTTAATAACCCTACTGCCTCTAGATTAAACACCTCCATAATAAAGATCCAGCTGCTTGGTCTTTCTTGAAACTTAACACAAGAGTTTGACCAGGTATTATGTTTCATCAGATAACTTAGCCAGCCAATCCTGGAGCCACAGATCTTTTAACAGAACTGCAAGGGCTGGCCCATGAAGGGTATTCACAATCTAGCGTTCTGCTTTTCACTATGCTTTCACTTTCATCACTTCTCCACAGCAGAATTTAAGTCGACAGTTTCCAACTACACTGTGGCTTGTTGGATGCGATGCTGCCATATGTCAGTTTCCGTCAAGTTCTTCCCACACACTGATAATAACTTAGAATCATAGAAACACTACAGTATGGATGCAAGCCATTTAGCCTATTGAGTATGCATCGACCCTCTGAAGAGCAACCCACCCAGACCCACTCCCAATCCCTTTAACCCCTCATTTCACATGGAAAATCCACCCAACCTACACATCCCTGGACACTACGTGCAATTTAGCATAGCCAGTCCTTCTAACATAGATACCTTTGGAATGTATGAGGAAACCAGCACAGACACAGGGAGAACGTGCAAACTCCGCACAGACAGTCGGTGGAATCAAACTTGTATCCCTGGCACTGTGAGGCTGCAGTGCTAACCATTGAGCTACCATTCAGCCTCTCCAGCCTGTCTGCCATTCAGTAAGATCATGGCTGATCTGTGGCCTAACTCCATATACCTGCCTTTGGCCCTTAATGCTTTGCTTAATAAAAATCTATCTGTCTCAGATTAAAAATTAATAACTGCTCCAGCTTCAACTGCTGTTGTGGAAGAAAGTTCCAAATCTCAACCAACCTTTGTGTGTGGATGTGATTCCTAACATCTCTCCTGAATGGTCTGATCCTAATTTTTAAACTATGTTCTCTGGTTCTAGAATGTCCAACCAGTGGAAATATTTTAGCTTTAAATCTGTCTCTTTCTGTTCTTAAAATCGTAGACAAATGGAGGTGTTTGTTTCTCATTCTACAAATGTGAGTATTTTTGGATGTTTTGAAGTTGTGAAAGCCGAAATATAATATAGGACTTTTCAGTAGTGTAGTTGATTTAAAGCTTGATTTGTGGGCGGCACAGTGGCAGTGGGCAGCATGGTGGCAGTGGGCAGCATAGTGGCAGTGGGCAGCACGGTGGCACAGTGGTTAGCACTGCTGCCTCACAGCGCCAGAAACCCGGGTTCAATTCCCGCCTCAGGCGACTGACTGTGTGGAGTTTGCACATTCTCCCTGTGTCTGCGTGGGTTTCCTCCGGGTGCTCCGGTTTCCTCCCACAGTCCAAAGATGTGCAGGTCAGGTGAATTGGCCATGCTAAATTGTCCATAGTGTTAGGTAAGGGGTAAATGTAGGGGTATGGGAGGTTTGCGCTTCGGCAGGTCGGTGTGAACTTGTTAGGCCGAAGAGCCTGTTTCCACACTGTAAAGTAATCTAATCTAATCTAATCTAAACCCATTAACTTCTAACCGACATTAATTCTACACAATATTATATCCCAAAAGAAAACATCTCCTACATAATTCAGTAATATGAATCCCATTCATACTAATAGATGATTTATTAAAAGTTCTTCACTTATTTGCTGAACTGTGATCACTGATCCTTTCATCCTGCATTGTTCAAATGTTGTTTAATAGGTCTAAAATCTTGTTTCAAAAATCAAACTCATTTATTTTCATGCTGCTCACATTTGCAGTTCTTGCTAATTTCACTTTGGTAGGACAAAGTCTGCTTTTGTCACAATTCTAGCAATGCAAGTGTTAAAAACTAAACATATTCATCACTGCTCCCTTAAGATTTCTATCAGAAATGTCAAGCAAAACTGCCTTTTCAGGAGCCGTCTATTCCATTTAACAAGAGAGGTCCTGGCTATAGATTGTGACCTTTCTCTCTGAGCAGAACAACGTGACAGTGGAATATTTCCATAGTACCTTTTGCACAAGATAAATTATCTCAATAAAATGAACAGCAGGAATGTGCTTATTTCTCTGAGATGAACAACTGCACCATTCCTCTCCTGATCCCTATCTGGATTTGCTGTATTTATCTATATATAGAGATAAAAATATTTATGTAGGCGCTTTTTGGAATCACAATTGGCAAGCTTAGATGTATTCATTATAAATGGGGGATGTGATGGCAATAGTGTTAGTGTCACTGGATGAGTAATCCAGACCCCCAGGCTAATATTTGGGGACATGGGTTGCAATCACACTGTAGCAGATGGTGAAATGTGATTTCAATAAAACATTTCCGAATTAAAATTGACCATGTAACTATTTGTCATTAATGACCTTTAGGGGGCCACATTTAGTCTCCATGTGATGACAATGTGGTTGATTTAATTGTGTGAAAAGCTGACACAAAGCCTAAAGAAAGGAATGAAATCCAATGGACCACCTGACATCAGCTGAGGCACAGAAAATGCCCCGGCCCTATCAAGCCCACAAAGTTCACCTCACTAAAATTTATTTGTGCCAAAATTGGGTGAGCTGTCCCACTGACTAGTTAAGCATCGTATTCTTATTCTCAGATATATCCTATAGATAATGTCTCATTCCCACTATCACCAGCCCTGAGATATAGCAAAAAGGTATACAGTTGAGAGGGATCTGCTTCAGGAGACCTCAACATTAACTTAAGGTTCCGCATGGGCTCATGGCATTAAGTCAAACATGGGAAAGAAAACCTCCTTCTGACTACCACCTACCACTCCTCTTTGGCTGATTAATCATATTGAACACAACTTGAAAGAAGTACTAAGGTTTGCAAGGGCACAGAATGTTGTGTTTTTTTCGTTCACTCATGGGTTGTGGGCATCCATGGCTGGGCTCTCATTATTGCCCATTCCAAATCTCTAATTGCCTTGGAGAAGGTTTTGGTGAGCTGCCTTCTTGAATTACTGCAAACCATTTGGCTTAGGTATTCACAATGCTGATAGAGGGATTTCTAGGAATTTGACCAGCAACAGTGAAGGTCCAGTGATATATTTCCAAGGCAGGATGGTGAGTGGCTTGGACAGGAAAATACAGGTGGCTGTTGCCTTTCTCATTCTAGATGATAGTGATTGTGGGTTTGGAAGGTGCGGTCTAAAGAAACATGGTGAATTTCTTCAATGCATCGTGTAAATGATAAACACTGCTGCTATTGAGCATTGGTGGTGGAGGGAGTGAATGTCTCTGAATGTGGTGCCAATCAAGCGGGCTGCTTTATCCATGGTGCTGTTGAGCTACACTCATCTAGACCAGTGGGAAGTACTGTATCTCGTCCCTGACTTGTGCCTTGCAGATGTTGGACAAGCTGAAACTTTATTGCTGGAACAGCACAGCAGGTCAGGCAGCATCTAGGGAACAGAAGATTCGACGTTTCGGGCACATGCCCTTCTTCAGGAATGAGCAGAGAGTGTTCAGCAGGAGAAGATAAAAGGTAGGCAGGAGGGACTTGGAGGAGGGGCGTTGGAAATGTGATAGGTGGAAAGAGGTCAAGGTGAGGGTGATAGGTCGGAGTAGGGTGGAGGCGGAGAGGTCAAGAAGAAGACTGCAGGTCAGGAAGGCGGTGCCGGGCTGGAGGGATTCGGCTGAGACAAGATGGGGGGAGGGGGGATGAAGAAACTGGTGAAGTCCAAGTTCATCCCCTGTGGTTGGAGGGTTCCCAGTCGGAAGATAAGACGCTCCTCCTCCGACCGTCGCGTTGTTGTGGTTTGGCGGTGGATGAGTCCAATGACCTGCATATCCTCGGTGGAGTGGGAGGGGGAGTTGAAATGCTGTGCTACAGGGTGATTGGGTTGGTTCGTCCGGGTGGCCCAGAGGTGCTCTCTGAATCGCTCCGCAAGTAGGCGGCCTGTCTCCCCAATATAGAGGAGGCCACACCGGCTGCAGCGGATGCAGTAGATAATGTGGGTGGAGGTGCAGGTGAATCTGTGGCGGATATGGAAGTTTCCTTTGGGGCCTTGGAGAGAAGTGAGGGGGGAGGTGTGGGCGCAAGTGTTGCACCTCCTGCGGTTGCAAGGGAAGGTGCCGGGAGTGGAGGTTGGGTTGGTGGGGGGTATGGATCTGACAAGGGAGTCGCGGAGGGAGTGGTCTCTACGGAAAGCTGATAGAGGAGGGGAGGGAAATATATCCTTGGTGGTGGGGTCCGTTTGGAGGTGGCGGAAGTGACGGCCACCCAATCACCCTGTAGCACAGCATTTCAACTCCCCCTCCCACTCCACCGAGGATATGCAGGTCATTGGACTCATCCACCGCCAAACCACAACAACGCGACGGTCGGAGGAGGAGCGTCTTATCTTCCGACTGGGAACCCTCCAACCACAGGGGATGAACTTGGACTTCACCAGTTTCTTCATCCCCTCTCCCCCCATCTTGTCTCAGCCGAATCCCTCCAGCCCGGCACCGCCTTCCTGACCTGCAGTCTTCTTCTTGACCTCTCCGCCTCCACCCTACTCCGACCTATCACCCTCACCTTGACCTCTTTCCACCTATCACATTTCCAACGCCCCTCCTCCAAGTCCCTCCTCCCTACCTTTTATCTTCTCCTGCTGAACACTCTCTGCTCATTCCTGAAGAAGGGCATGTGCCCGAAACGTCGAATCTTCTGTTCCCTAGATGCTGCCTGACCTGCTGTGCTGTTCCAGCAATAAAGTTTCAGCTTTGATCTCCAGCGTCTGCAGACCTCACTTTCTCCTCGAAGATGGACAAGCTTTGGGAAGTCAGTCGGTGAGTTAGTCCCTGCAAGATTCCTAGCCTCTAATTTGCTCTTGTAGCCGCAGTACTTATATGACTAGTCCAGTTCAGTTTCTGGTCAATGATAACCCCAGGATGTTGATAATGGAAGATTCAGTGATAGTGATACCATTGAATGTCACAGGATAATGGTTAGATTCCCTCATTTTGGAGATGGTCAGAGCATGTCTCATGTGCATAAATGCTACTTGCCACTTATCAGACCCTGGCCAAATCTTGCTGTATGTGAACATGGACTTCTTCAACATTTGAGAAGTTGAAAATTGTGCTAACAGTTTGCAATTACCAGTGAGCATCCATCTTTTGTTTTTTAAGGGAAAGGAGAGTCATTGATGTAAATATTGAAGTTTTTTGATTGAAGATATTACCTTGACAATTCCTCAGAAATGTCCTTAGACTGAGATGGTTGACTTCCAACAACCACAACCAATCTTCCTTTGTGTTAGAAATTGGGGTTCCTCTCAAACTGAATTTTTCTAATGTTTTCTGTATAGTATGAGTGGCAACCCTTGACAGGTAGTTATCTTCATATTGAACAGAAGGTATTGTTGGAGGGCTTGGACAGTTCACTAACATGTCAGCTAGAAAGCAAGGGGCTTTAATGAGATGATGCACTCAGTGCCAACTATCTGTTTGTTCCATCTAGAACGAGAAAGGCAACAGATCCATGGGAACACCACCACCTGCATTTTCCTGTTCAAGCCACTCACTTGGAAATATATCACTGTACTTTCACTGTTTGTTCCCTGATATCAGTGAACCATCCTCAATTGTCACATGGTCATATGCTTTATTTGTTAACTGATCCAGCATATCTAAACTGTTGTTTCTGCAAAAACTTCATAACGATTGGAAAATTTTTCATGGAATTTATTAGTTAACTGTATTGAAGTTCCAAATATTTGTGCTCAGCATGACTCTGACAAGAAGAGAAATTTCCCTTTGATTCCCACTGTCTCCAGTTTTATCAGAATTCCTCAAAGCCATACTTAGTTAAATGCTGGCTTGATATCAAGGGCAGTCACTCTCACCTCACTTCACCTCTAGAGTTTATCTTTTTTATCCATGCTTGGATAATGACTTCCATGAAATCAGAAGCTGCATGGGTTTGGCAGAAGCCAAACTGAAGGTCAGTGAGCAGGTTATTTATTTGCAAGTGCTGCTTGATAGTTTTGTCAATGACACTTTCCATCACTTGCTGATGATCAAGAGTATACTGATAGGGTAAAAATTGGTCAGGTTAGATTCTCTTGCTATTTTATGAACATGACATACCTGGGCAAGTTTACACATCGCCAAGTAGATGCCAGTGTTGTAGCTGTACAGGAACACCTTGGCTAGGGACACAGCTATTTCTGAAGCACAAGTCTTCAGTACTATTGGCAGAATGTTGTCAAAAGCACACAGCCTTTTCTTCAAAATGAAGCAAATTGACTAAAGACAAGTCATGTATCTGTGATGCTGGGGGCCTCAGGAGGAGGCCAAGATGAATCATCTAATTAGAACTTCTGACTGAAAATGATATCAAATGCTTTTGTACCGGACTCCTCAGTCATTGAAAATGAGTACATTTGGAGAGTCTTCCATTCCTCTTAGTTGTTTAATGGTCTAACGTCATTCATGAATGCATCAATCTGCACTGTAGTGCCTAGATCTGATTTGGTTGGTTGTGGGATCACTTAACTTTGTCTCTCACATGCAAGTAGTCTTGCGTTGAAGTTCCACCAGGTTGACACCTCCTGCCTGATGCTGCTCCTGACATGCCCTCCTGCACTTTTGATTGAATGAGGGTTGACCTCCAAAATTGATAATAATAGTAGAATGGAGGAAAGACAGGTTACTTCTTGCTTTTGAATACAATTCTGTTGCTACTGTTAGGCTGTTGGACCTTATAAATGTCCAATTCTGAGTTCTGTCATCTGATCAAAGAATGCCCCATTTAACACTTCTTTAGCACCAGACAACATGATGGATGATATCCTCAAAGTGAAGATTGGACCCCCAACTCTAAAATGATTCTGCAGCCGTCACTCTTCATGATATTGTCATGGACAAGTAGATCTGCAACAAATAGATTGGTAAGGGTGAGGTCAAGTAAGATTTCCCTTTTTTCTGGTTCCATCTCCACAGACCTGGTGCAGCAGCTATGCCTTTTAGGACTCATCCAGATTGGCAAGTTATGGTACCAGGGCACTCTTACTGGTGAAGACAACTACCCTGGTGAAAGGTGCCATTAATAATGATGTCACGTAGCACTGGCCTACTCACTGGTACTCATTATGACAATGAATTATTCATTTATTCTTTCATTTTGGGTTTTACCATAGCCACTCAGGTCCTGATTTCTTTACAGCATGAATTCAAATATGGCTAATAGAGCTGAATTCCAGAGATGAGATGAGAGTGACTGTCCTTGATATTTCAGATGCATCGTGACCTGTGTTCACCTATCCCTACCTCACCACTCTGCATCCCCTCCCCCCTTAACCTGTAGCACCCCTTACATCACCCTCAGTCCTGAAGAAGGGTTACACCCAAAACAGTGACTTCTCCACCTCCTGATGCTGCCTGGCTTGCTGTATTCTTCCAGCCTCTGGCTTGTCTATCTTGATATCAAGGCCACATTTGACTGAGAATGGCATCAAGCAGCCCGAAGCAAAACTAAATGCAATGGGAATCAGGGTGAAATTATCCAGATGATAGAATCATACCTGGCACAAAGGAAGATGGTTATGATTGTTAGAAGTCAGCCATCTTAACCCCAGGATATTTCCAAAGGAAATCAGGGAACTGTCTTAGGCCCAACCATCTTCAGTCACTTCATCAATGACCTTCCATTCCTGAAAAGATCAGAAGGTGAGATTTTCATTGATGATTGCACAACGTTGAGCACTATTTATGACTTCTCAGAAACTAAAGCAGTCCATGTCCAAATGTAGCAACACCTGAACAATATCCAGGTTTGAGCTAACATGTTTTAAGTAACAGCACACGAGTGCAAAGCAGTGATCATCTCCAATAGGAGAGAACTTAATCATTGCCCCTTTACATTCAGCAATATCACCACCACTGAATCCTCCACTAGCTCACCTCTTGCCTCCCAGTGTCTGTCTGCCACATTCAAAATATACATCAGGAGTGTATTGGAATACCCTTACACAGATATGTGCACCTCCTACAGCTCCTGTCTAGAAGCTTAACACCATCTAGTGAAAATCAGCATGCTTAATTGGTACCGCATTCACTACGTTCAATCTTCATTCCCTTCACCACCAATGCACAGAGACAACAATGGGTGCCACTTATAAGATGCAGTGTAATAACTCTCGCAGATGACTCTGACAGCACTTTCTAAATCTATGACCTGTAGCAACTAGAGAGACAAAGACAGCTGATGCTTGTGAATGCCATCACCTGCGAGCTCCTTTCTAAGCCACACACTGTGCAACTCACAAGTTCAATCACCTGAAAGTAAAAGGATAGCAGATAAATGGGAATATCACCACTTCAGGTTCCCTTCTGTGTTACTCACCATTCTGATTTGGAGCTATATCAACATTCCTTCAGTGTCACTTGGTGAAAATCCTGGAACTCCCTCCCAGACAGCATTGTGGCCGCACAAACAGCACAGGGACTACAACAGTTAAAGAAGGCAGTTCACCACCAACTTCACCAGGGCAATTGGGGATAGGTACTAAATATTGGCCTCGCCAGCAATGACCCATGAAAGAATAAATAGGTTGAAAACTAAAAAACTTGGGGTTATCATTATCAGATTGATATGTTTGTGCACTGCGTGATAGAAACGTAACTGTGAAGATTTGCTGCTGCAATTTATCGGATAGTCAGTTAGTAGATAACAAGCAGATATGAGGCATTTTCCTGAATGAAAGTCAAAAAGAAAATGAAAATCTTTTATGCTAGACATAGACTCCCTTGCAATGGGTGACTGACTGCTAGAATCATTTGTAAAGGTTTAAGACCAGACTAGCTGCCTATCTCCTTGATTCTGCATAGTTTGAGGGTCAAAGAGGAGTTGTAGCTATACAGAATTCTAATCCCCGTGTTCAAATAAGCTGAATACAACAAAGTATTGCATTTGACCTTAATTGAAAATTCTTAAGAAATATAAAAGTTTGCCATTGTTTTCAATCGATGGTTGGAAATTTTAGCCCTTGCCTTAGTTAATTTGGAAATGGACACTTGCCATTGAGCTTCTGCACATAACCCCTGGGATTTCAAGATGAAACGAGAAGGTTGTCTCCGTAATAAATTGTTTAAGGAATGCACTGCTCACTGTGTTACTGAATTAAAGAATAACAAGTCAGCAATGTCTTAAAGGAGGAAAGAGTGGTACCAAATCAGAGAGGATGAAAGAATTTCAGGGTTTATGATCTACACAGCTGAAACCATGGCTGCCAGTCCTGCAGCAACTAAAATTGAGGCATGTGCAAAAGGCCAGACTTCGAGGAGCCCAGTATCTCAGAACTTCATATGGATCAAGGTGCTATTGTAACAGGAAAAGCCCAGGTTTGATCTTCAGTCTGGATGGGGTAATCTGATCTCTCCTCCCACAGTGAAGCTGGTGGCTGTAGAACTGCACTCAGCACATCTGGTCTGTCTGCTGGTTGGATCTGGATTCCTGTTTGTAAGGGCCTCAGTATTCTGTAATCAATGATTAATGAGAATTCCAAAGCTTCACAGCAAGCAAAGAAAAATGGAGGCTGGATCAAGTGCTGAGAATGATGAAGATTTCAGGAGATTGTTCATTCAAGATGACAACTTATAAGTTGAGATATCCAGGATCGTTATGCAGGTTGAATAAGGTAAAAGAGATAATCAAAACGCAGTAATTGGTCTACAAGGTTATCTATCTAAGAGGTCAACTGTTATTAGATTTCTGCTTCTTTTTGTATCTGTTAATATACGTTAGGCGCTGTTTTAACCATGTCCGATTGGTCTAAGTCAGATGGGTTTAATTAAAATCGGTTGTATGTTTAAGACATTGGTATTTATTGTGGATTTCATTGTTTTTGATTTGAGCCTGCTCCATTGCTCTCCATTAAGAATGAAGGTCAGTCACCCTGACCTTTGACTGCAACTTTAATTCTAGCTATAAGGGAGTGGTTTTCTTTCCAAGCAAAGACATCAAGAAGAATAACTATTTTTAACCTTCTTTGTGCTAATAGAAGGATCAGCAGAATCCCAGCTTGTCTCCTTCCTTCCAGTGAGACACTTACTGATATTTGCCTTGATTATGGTAACCACTTGATGCCTCTTAGTAGCCTCCTGGTATTTTAAATTCCACTCCTAACCAATTGCTTCTCCTCTAACCATTTTGGTCAGTTTACTGGCAGCTTGCAGATATGGATGTGGATGTTATAGTCAACCAAGCTCCTGACACCAGGAGATATTAGATGTTCACCTTCTCTTCCTGATCCCAGCTAAAATCAGAACTATTACTTTGGTTGAATCTTGGACATGACTGACTGTCATTTGTAAATAAGAGACCCTGGGAGTGAGACGGCATTTCTAGGGTCTCCCCAGCAAACCCAACACAGAACAGTTTTAAAATATGCGGTAATCAAATTGGGGTTTTAAAAGGTTGTAGCGTGTAGGAGGGAAGTTAGACTGAGATTGATATGACGTTTCAAAGCTTATGGTCAGAGAAACATTGCTCAAGTGTGGGAGACTGTGCCGTGGGCCATGATTTCAGCACAATGCATGTGGAGGAGGAAAAACATGTAGGATAGTGTACATGAAGCTCAAAAGCCACAAAAAAGAGAATAAATTAGAAAGATTTTAATCACAGTGATCAGGGTGACATTTGTGACAGAAGAGGTTATAAACTAGAATTTGTTAAGGTAATTGTAAAATAGTTGCAAAAAAAGATGGTGCATGAGAATTAATAATATTTCTGCTATTAAAATTTCTCTCCATGTTTAATGTCAAGAAATTGCATAAGCTGCAAACCTGTGGAGTCAATTTAGGAATGGATTTTCCTCACACAAATTATTCTTGCTTCTCTTCCATAGAATAGGAGACAATATCACTTTTTGTAAGTGTGTGTGTGTGTTTGTATGTGTCTGTGTGTGCTTGTGTGCACACACGTGTGTGTATTCTGTATGTGAAACAGAGAGAAAGGGTCAAGATCCAAGCATCTCTGGGACAGTTTTTAATTTTCAAAGAAATGGTGCTGTATATGGGAAGAATCACACCAACTCACAGCCCCTTAAGCTCCTGAGGTAGCTTGTTAAGGGGATAACCTGGAGAAGAATAGAAATTTCTAAAGTTTTGTATATTAGCCTAACAATACTTGTATGCCTCAATGCACAACTGTTGAGATTGCCACAAAGGCCAAGTAATTTTATTTGCAGCACTCTTTTCAATAGGTTTCTCAGGTTAATCAGACCAGCATGAGTACTGGCCCTACCTTGTTGTACAAGGCCACAAAGCTGCCTTGTTCCACTTCCAAGGATCTAGTGCATTAATCATCAAAGCTGCAGGAGCCCCTGACATGGTTGACAACTGCCTTTGCCACCAGGATGACCACTCCTGCCTCTTGCAGATGCTTGGTACTTCTTATTGAGTGTCAAACCTGCCTTGTGCATGGTCATTTAGGCCATTTATACTTTAAAACTGCATCACAATAATGATGCAGCTTGAGTGTGGTTACAACCCAGAATTCATTGTCGGGTTCCTAATTCATACGTAATTCCTGCCCTGTTTGTTAGACTTTGTTTCATAGGTACACCAACTACCTCTAACTGATGTGGAGGTGCCAGTGCTGGACTGGGTTGGACAAGGTCAAAATCACACAACATCAGATTGTAGTCCAATAGGTTTATTTGAAAACACTAGCTTTCATAGCACTGCTCCTTCATCAGATGTCAGTGAAAGAGGAAAATTTTAGAGAAAAAATTTATAAGGAAAAGATCAAAGGGTCACACAATTCATGTGAATGAATTGAACACACCTAAGATGGCTCTTAAATCTTTAATCAGGTAGAATGGAGGTGCAGTTTTTGATTAATATGCAAATCCCAGAATTTCTTTCCAGTCACTGCCCACACACTCTCTTAAACACACACACAAACTTTCTATCTCTCAAACACACATACACATACACACACGTACCTATAAATCTGTTTGTTTGCATTTGCAGATACATTACTTTTTCTTAAAAAAACACACAATTTGTAGATAGTCAGTCAATGTGGCATTTTATAAACTTCTACTTTGGAAATAAAACTAGTCTGACTCTAGGTTTTCCTGAAGAAGGGCTTATGCCCGAAACGTCTATTCTCCTGTTCCTTGGCTGCTGCCTGACTTGCTGCGCTTTTCCAGCAACACATTTTCAGCTCTGATCTCCAGCATCTGCAGCCCTCACTTTCTCCTCGATGACTCTAAGTTAAGACAGTGACAGACTCCAAACAAAAACTCATGCTTAAAATACATTATCTGACCAGAGATGTCACCTACTTTATGTTGATAACACTTTGTCTCGGGCAGTGACTTGAAAGAAATTCTGGGATTTGCATATTAATCAATTGAAACCTGCACCTCCATTTTATCTGATTAAAGATTTAAGAGCCATCTTAGGTGTATTCAATTCATTCCTTATAAATTCTGTGTCTAAGGCCTTCCTCTCTCTCTTGCAACGATGAAGGAGCAGTGCTCCAGAAGCTAGTGTTTTCAAATAAACCTGTTGGATTATAACTTGGTGTTGTGTGATTTTTGACCACCTCTAACTGGTGCAAGGAAAACTGGCACAGACTCTCCACTTGGCAGTACTATGTCAGGGAAATGCTGCATTGTTGAAATTGTTGTCTTTCAGCAGAAATGTTAAACTCAGGCCCTGTTGCATGGATGTAAAAGTTCCTATGAGGAGTGGAAAATTGTTACCTAGTCTCAGTTTCCTGTCAATATTTATCTTTCATCTTGCTGTATGCAAACTGCACACATAACAATAACTACATCTTAAATCCATTAACTCTAAAGCACTTTGGAGTGTCCAAAGGACTTGTATTATTCTGATTCCCACCACCAGTACCTCATTTCTCATTTACCTTTACTTGGTCTCGATTCTGTCTCATGATCGGTGGTAGAGTCTACACCAGTCTTTACAAAAGTAGCATGTCCTTTGATAATATGGTTTATTACGTGGCAGCAATAAGTACAACTATATTACAAGTCAGGCATAATTACGAGGACTCTCAGGAGCTGCACAGAATGCACTTGCTCCCTATGAAGGTGGGTGTGAAACTCACTGTCTCCACCCCATGACTGTGTGTGATATCATAGGCTTGGGGGAGCTAGTGGGCCTTTAGCATTGATTATTTAGAACCATTGCCTTGTTTAGGAAAACGTAACCCTATACTTCAGCCTGGCTCAAATGTGTGAGACTGGAGGAATGGGTCTTCAAGCAGAATTCAGCAGTTGGCAGCCTCTGATTTAAGGCAATGAGTCTGATTTTCAATATCTTTATCAGTTTGAATTTTGCCTTTCTATTTCAGGATTATCTGTTTACTATTTTCTAATGAATTTCACATAAACAAGATCTCTACACTTCATAAAAAGTCTCTGCTCATCATAATTGATTCATTACATATCAGTTGTATGCTTTAAGGCTCTCCTTCTCCCAGCCCAGAAATTACATAGGTTGTTTATTGAAATTTTCTGCCCTGTTTTCTCCTATTTTTGTTAACCTTTGTTATTGAGAATGGAGAAACATAATTCAACATAGTTAATACACAGGTGGATAAGACTGAAGAATTTAAGCTTATCTCTCACCTATATAATAGTCCTTAGCTTGGTAAAATTGTCATACCCCTGAACTCACTTGGTAATGCTATAAGGGCAATACTGTTTATTCCCACTTGAACCAAAGATGGGACTGCAACCTTTGGTAAAGTCTATGAATACGTTATAATCTCTCTTGACCCAGAGATGATGCTGCAACCTTTCTCAGCTGATTCAGTCTATTGGAACAAACACAACTAAGTGCATGTGGTATATCAAAATATACAGAACGGATAATTCTATCGTAAGATAAAATACAAAAGGATGGTCAGGCTATAATTCCAACATACTCGGAAACAATGTATAAATGTTGATGCAAACCAAATAATATGCTGTGAAGATTGCAGCAAGTGTCAGATGCTTATTCCCTGGTAAATTAGAATTGTAGAAACGTGTGACACAGAAGGAGAGAATGTGCTCCTGCCTCTGGTGGAGATTGCAGGAGAAAACCTTACTGGTGCTTCTCCTGATGCGTCTGTGACTTCTACCACAGAGTTGGAGAGGGGTTGGTTGCCCGAGGGACTGGTCTTTTGTGGGAGAAAAGTGTGTGAGTACCATTTGTGCCTCCAGAAGACAGGAGAGGGAATGATTTATGCAACAGAGGCAAAAGCTTGAGGTTGGTATGAATATGTTCACATGTCAGTAATGGGGGAGCAATACAGCACATCGCAATGAGTTTTACTGGCTTTTAGTATTCCCAAATAAATGGTCTTCATTCTCTCCCATGAACTTAAGAATCCTCTCCTCTCAGGGGGTGAAGAGGTAAATGTTGGCAACCTGAACAGTTGGCAATATTATGGACTGTTTTCTTCTGCAATGAGACAAAGTAAAGGATCAAGTTGAGATGTATGTGCCTGTTAATGTTAGTGTAGTGCAGGAAAGGTGGTGTGGAGTCTTGAGTGATTGATTAGGAAGCCTGAAGGGCAGGAAAGGTTAAGAGATTGGAGGGATGAAGAGAGTGTTGAGTGAAGGTGCTTTATGCAATAGTGAGAAGACCATGAGCCTTGTTGGGAGGTGGATGGGGTAGTGGCATTAAAGTGAGCATGAGGTAGCAGAGAAGGTGGTGGTGCTTCCACTTGCGGAGTACAGGTTATTGACCTTCTTGCAGAGTTGTTGCCCATTCCTCCAGTCTCACATATTTGAGTGTTTGCCTCACAAATTTAATTGAGATTTTTTTGAGGAAGTAGTGAATATGATTGAAGAGAGTAGGGCAATGGGTGACTTTACTAAAGCAATTGACAAGGTCCCTCAAGTAGGCTGGTACAGAAGATTAAGTGCTGAAAATGTGTTGCTGGAAAAGCGCAGCAGGTCAGGCAGCATCCAAGGAACAGGAGAATCGACGTTTCGGGCATAAGCCCTTCTTAAAAAGGATTTGACTGAGACAAGGTGGGGAGGGGAAATGAGGAAACTGGTGAAATCTGAGTTCATCCCTTGTGGTTGGAGGGTTCCCAGGCAGAAGATGAGGCGCTCTTCCTCCAACCGTCGTGTTGCCATGGTCTGGCGATGGAGGAGTCCAAGGACCTGCATGTCCTTGGTGGAGTGGGAGGGGGAGTTAAAGTGTTGGGCTACGGGGTGGTTGGGTTGGTTGGTCCGGGTGTCCCAGAGGTGTTCTCTGAAACGTTCCGCAAGTAGGCGGCCTGTCTCCCCAATATAGAGGAGGCCACATCGGGTGCAGCGGATGCAATAGATGATGTGTGTGGAGGTGCAGGTGAATTTGTGGCGGATATGGAAGTGTCCTTTGGGGCCTTGGAGGGAAGTAAGGGGGGAGGTGTGGGCACAAGTTTTGCATTTCTTGCGGTTGCAGGGGAATGTGCCGGGAGTGGAGGTTGGGTTGGTGGGGGGTGTGGACCTGACGAGGGAGTCACGGAGGGAGTGGTCTTTTCGAAACGCTGATAGGGGAGGGGAGGGAAATATATCACTGGTGGTGGGGTCCGTTTGGAGGTGGCGGAAATGACGGCGGATGATAGGTTGTACATGGAGGTTGGTGGGATGGTAGGTGAGGACCAGTGGGGTTCTGTCCTGGTGGCAGTTGGAGGGGCGGGGCTTAAGGGCGGAGGAGCGGGAAGTGGAAGAGATGCGATGGAGGGCATCGTCGACTACTTATGCCCGAAACGTCGATTCTCCTGTTCCTTGGATGCTGCCTGACCTGCTGCGCTTTTCCAGCAACACATTTTCAGCTCTGATCTCCAGCATCTGCAGCCCTCACTTTCTCTCACAGAAGATTAAGTCACATGGAATCTATGGATACAAAATGGGTTTAGTCATAGAAGACAGAGGATCATTGTGGAAGGGTGTTTTTCGGACTAGAGGTCTGTGACCAGTAGTGTTCCACAAGGACCAATGCTGGAACTTCTGTTGTTTGTAATAAATATAAGTGATTTAGATGAAAATATAAATGGTCTGATTGGAAAGTTTGCAGATGACACGAAAATTTGTGGCATTGTGGATAGCGAGGAAGGCTGTCAAAGAATACAGTAGGATATAGACAAGTTAGAAAATTGTGCGGAGAAATGGCAGATGGAGTTTAATCCAGACAAGTGTGAGATGACGCATTGTGGGAGGTCAAATGCAAGAGGGAAGTATACAGTAAATAGCAGCACCTTTAGGAGCATTGATATAGAGAGGGACCTTGGGATGCAAGTCCATAGCTCCCCGAAAGTGGTAACACAAGTGGATATGGTGGTCAAGAAAGTGTATGACATGCTTGCCTTCATTGGTTGAGGCATTGAGTATAAAAGTTGGCAAGATTAGAGTGGTGCTGGAAAAGCACAGCAGATCAGGCAGCATCCGAGGAGCAGGAAAACCAACGTTTCAGGCGGGAGCCCTTTATCAGGAATTCTTCACTTCCACTTATAAAAGTTGGCAAGTCATGTTGTAGCTGTATAAGACTTTATTTCGGCCACTTTTGGAGTACTAAATGTAGTTCTGATCACCACACTTATAGGAAGGTTGTGGAGATTGTGGAGAGGGTGCAAAAGAGGTTTACCAGCATGTTTCCTGATTTGGTGAGTATTAGCAATAAGGAGAGCTTGTCAATCCAGGATTGTTTTCACTAAAGTGTCAGAGGCTGAGTGGAAGAGACATGGATAGGGTAGATAATCAGAGTCCTTCACCCAAGATAGAAATGACAAATACTAAGGGATAGACATTTAAAGTGAGATGGAAAAAATTAAGAGATGTGTGTGAGGCATGTTTTTTTACACAGAGTGAGGTAGGTGCCTAGAACATGTTGCCAGGGGAGGCGGTAGAAGTTTAAGAGGCATTAACACAGACGCATGAACAGGAAAGAAATAGAGGGACATGGACCATGTACAGGCAGATGAGATTACTTTGGAATGGCATCATGATTGATACAAACATGAAGAGCCCATTCCTGTGCTGTACTGTTCTATGGTCAGTGTTCTATATTCTTTGGGAATGGCACTGACCCAGATGTCAACATCAGAGCAGGCTCCTGGATTGGATATCAGGATCTCCTCTACCAGTCTTAGGGACAGCCTTCCTCTGTACCTCCAGTTAACCGGGACTTATAGGTTCCTATTAGCATAGCAGGATGATAATTTGCCTTTCTCCACCATCTGTTTTAGAATGTTGTAGTGACAAACTCTAAAGGGGGTGCAGCTAAAGTTTGAACATGGAACTGGCAGAGTTAATTCCAGAGAGCTAGCAGTTCTGTCACTGCCAAGGGCAAGATTGTACAGGACCAGGGCTGTGGAGGGCAGGGCAGGGTGCATACTTAATAGTTGAGGAGCTGAGAATTGTTTGAGAAAATTGTGTGGGCTCATGTTAGGAGATGGGGCCTCCACGAAATTTCCCAAAATTGACAATTGAAATGTGGGAATATTAAGTCCATTGTTATGGCTTTTCTCAGTCATTTATGCACTTACATGCTTGTCTTTTTGGTCTTTAGTTCAACCTATATGGCCTCATTCAATGGTCCTTCAAGCGCATAATCTCTTTTCTCAGCTCTAACCGTTCCTTTAAGGACAAGCTTTGGAAGTGATTAAAATTGACCTCTGTATGACAGAAGGAATGGTTGAACAAAGGGAATCCCATTGTGGCTCTTGGAGGAAGAAGTAGGGTGCAGGAAGAAGTGCAGAAAATCTGACTTACATTCTTAAAGACCTTCTGAACCATGGTGGAAAGACATCTTCAATTGAGGATAAAGGAATATGTATTGGAAGCACAGGTGTAAATATGTTTACTTTATTGGTAAATATATACATATTAGACTTTCCTGGTCACCAGCTTCTTTTGGCTTAGGAGAGAGCCTCTAAAGGGCTTCCTGGTTTTTTGAAGCTGTGCATGTCTGAAGATCATCATTTCCTTCATGATTAACAGCACCATGTTCAATGAAATTGAAAGATGTGAGACATCAGACTTTTTCAATGACCTTAATAACTATTCTAACAGCTGAATTAATTGTTCAGAATCTATTGCTTTATATTAGCAATTGGTGTTTATGAATTACATCAGTCAAGTATTATGCCACTTTATACAATACAATATTGGATATCTTTTACCAGGGAACAAGAGAAGCTTTGTTTATTTCAAGTCAAGAAACTCCTCCATTTCAGGATACTTTACGGTAAACGGAAAGCATTATTCTTTGATTGTTCAACTGAAGCCACAGAAGGTCTAATACTTGGAAAAGCTAAAGATTCCTTTCCTTCTACTTTGGGGATCTACCCATGGCTACTCTAGTTGAGATGGTTTGTATGCCAGCTTGGAGCAATCAGCCAACTGTGACCTATGTTATTGATCGGCTGAACATTTACCTGTGGGATTAATAGAGTGCGTGGCCAACACATGTCCAAGTCTTACGAGTAACCTGCCCTCTAAAAAGAGAAATGTACTCAATGTAAGGAAACTGCTGTTGACTCGTTGCAAGTACAAGTTGAATAAATGGAGCACCAAGAAGACAAAGGCTTGAAGGATCACAGATGCTGCTCTTGAGACCTGAGTGAAGAAAATGCCAGGAAGAGAGAATCCATGTGTCCATGGAAGCCTGGAAGCCCTTTAGAGACTCTCCTAAGGCAAAGGAAGCAGGTGACCAGGAAAGTCAAATCCCACAGTCAGGTCCCATGAACATGGCTAAGATACTCCAAAATGTTCAATGACCTAACACATCTCATCAAAGTTGGTGAATCCATCTTCACATTACGTTTCACACCCAATGCACATCAAAAATGTATTGTGCAATGTACCACCCCTATGTACAGTATCCAATGGCAGTCAAGACACAGGTAGAACATTCATTTACACTTTTTCATTACCTGCACACATCTCCTAATGATACTAGGCTCACTCCCACCTCTTGCTGCATTCAGCTATTTAGAAGGGCAGAGGTATCCCTGAATACAATGCAAAACCATCAGCAACATTCTTTCCCTCTCTCATGCAGATCAAGGTTGCATGCAATTGTAGTGAACAGAGAATACCAGTGGTGGCCACACTTATAGCTCCTGTAACCTAAGGAGGAAGTGGCTCTGATGTTGTGGAGCTAACTGTTAACAAGCCCACTGCAACCAGTATCATCAAGAGCATTGTTGATGATGGTATGCTATTTTTTTTATGCCCCTTCTCAATTGCAATTTCACCATCATTCTTTAATCTGGTATGAAATATAAATTACTGATGTTGTAACCATGACATTCTTGCTTTCCACCCCACAATGTCCTTCACTCCCAAACTCCTTTTCTGACTTTCTCCATTCAGACACCAAAGACCTGCTGTGTATGAAACACAGCAGCTCTCAGAGGAAGCGAATGAGCTATACATACTATTTTCAGTTCTCTATACAGTAGTGTGCTATTTCCTATTTTGGTCTCCATTGTTTTTTTTGTTTCTATAAACCATTCTAATGACTTAGAAATCAAGCAGTGAAAAATATTTTAAGATTGTCATATTTTGTCTAGCCTAGGCTGGTAGACAACATAGTTGCCTTCTCACTTCCTCTCTCCAATTTAACTTGATCAAGATTAAAAAGTAGACCTCACTTACACTCACTTAGAATGACAGAAGATAGAATGCAAGTTTCAGTTTTAGGCTTGCTTATGGAAATTACATTAGGCTACCATATCACCAGGATCAGATGATATACCATCCTATAATTCTGAAATAGCTTTGACAGGAAATTGAATAATCATTGGTAATTAATTTGCTGCCATGAAGATATAATACTTAGCAGAGACAATAAGACAAAGTTCCTTAGGTAAAGGTAACCACAGGCTTAGTAACACAATTGTAGTAAAACAAAATGTCATGGAAACTATTTTAGGGGCTGCGGGAATACCTGTACAAAATAACACTGGAAGACCTAGCCTGACAAAATTTCCAAAATTCATGTATATAGAAAAATCAATGAGCTCCCTGTGATGCAGTTTATTTAGACTTTCAACAGATTTTGACTTGTTTCCAAAGAAAGATTAGTAATTAAATTCAATGTCATTTTAAACATTTCCAAATACAACTGGATTGATATCAGATCAGAAGAAAACTGAAGGTTATAAGGACAACACAAGTAATCAGATATTCTGCAAAATGATGGTTAACTCATCAGCAGATTTTAACTGATCAATGTTGGATTAATGGTCTGGACATTTGTTTTTCCATAAGCTTTGGGAATGAGATAGAAACTTTAACTTTTATTTAGAT
This sequence comes from Chiloscyllium plagiosum, assembly GCF_037043375.1. Lineage (NCBI taxonomy): Eukaryota > Metazoa > Chordata > Chondrichthyes > Orectolobiformes > Hemiscylliidae > Chiloscyllium > Chiloscyllium plagiosum. The sequence goes on along the minus strand of NW_028270149.1, from coordinate 30,797,455 downwards.
TATTAAGTAAGTTTGGAAGAGTTTCTGACAAGGCAAAATGTTTGTGGTATATTGGAAAGAGAATGTCTTAATGGCTTAAATATTTTCTCATTCTGTACTTCATGTTCTTTTATGCATGTTTTGTTCACAAGCAAAACTTTGCAGTACAGCAGTTTAATGCTGCCCACGTCACAAACTGTTAACACAGCAACAACACAGCGAGCCAAGTCTGATTGGAAGGACAATAAATATTTTAGTGTTTACATTACAAATCTAATGAGTATTAAAAATACTACAGAACTAATAAATATTTATTGTACTTTCCTGGAATGTAAAGCATTACACATCCACATTTGCACTTTCAGGGAATATTACAGCATTAAATATTTAGTACAAAACTAAAGTTATTTTAAATACACTATTGTTAAAAATGTCAGCATTTTGTTTCAGTCTCTACATAAAAGCTTGCAGTATGTGCAAGAAATTGCCCACATGAAAACTAATTTCGATATTTGCTTTGCACTGAAAAATTGACCCTTACGCCTACAGTCAAAATCTTTGGCATTGTGTTCCACCACAGTGGTAAAAGATTTATCTGAGGGTGTAAGAGTGAAGTGTAGATACTAAACAAATATTGAATTTAATATTTCACATGAAGAAAGAATACACAAAATACATCAAACAAATAAGTAAGCAGAATTTGATTTAAATAGATTGTGCAAGGTTCTTGCTAGAAGGACAAAGTAGAACAACTATCATGCATGTGGTAAAATGATAATATACAATGATTTTCATTGAACTATCTTGATATATCATGCTACAACAAACAAATCTCAGAATGTCCTGGCATTTCTTATATGGTGGCATGTCTAATAGGTTGTATCACATTCTCAGAAATATCATTAATTTTCTTACTCTTTCACTGACTTCAGTTCTGCTGAATCTTTCTCCCTTGTTTTTCTCCCTAGCAATCTGATATACAGCAAAACCATTTATGACTGTAATTATGGACTACAAATCTGAAAGAATATATGTCACAAAAATAATTCTGAATCTGAGTTCTCTATCAGTCTTTGCATGCCGATTGCCAGTAACAACATTTAAAAGGCATCTAGATGGGTATATGACTAGGAAGGGTTCAGAGACATATGGGCCAAGTACTGGTAAACGGGAGTAGATTAATTCAGGATATTCGGGTTGGCAAGGACAAGTTGGACCGAAGGGTCTGTTTCCGTGCTGTATGACTCTATGACTCTATAAACCATATTTGATATTGGTCAACTGATTCCTAACTTACCAACAATAGATCAAAGAATATTATAAGCAAATGAGGTGGGAGTTATTGTACTTGACGTTATGGCAGCAGATGATCAATTTTGGCATTGAGCAGCCTTGAAAAATTGGAATTCAATGCAATCAACTAATTAAAACCATAATTAGTGCAAAGGAAGATGGTTTTGTTTGTTGGAGGTCAATTATCTTAGTTCAAGTCCTTTGCTGCTAGGGTTCCTACAGTTAGCAACCCTAGCTCATACATCTGATACTGCTTCATCAATAATTATCCTTCCAATATAAGGTCAGCTAATTGCTTCACATTGTTCTGTCATTAATACCTCCTCTGATAACTGCTAGTGGTAGCAAGAAGGGTTTCGGCAGATATTCAGGTTTGAACAGATATGTAGCAAGTAACATCTGGTGGCACACAACTGCCAGACAATGATCAAATCTAACTAAAGAGAACCTAAACATCACTGATCAATGGATTATTCAATCACCCACCATCAATATCATAGAGTTGCCATTGAGCAAGAACTTAACTGAAGCAGCCACATAAATACTATCACATCAAGAGCAGGTCAGAGGCTGGGAGGTCTGTTGTCAGTTACACACCTCTTGACTCAAAGCATGTCCATCAACTAAAAGGGACAAGTTAAGAATGTTATGGAATACTCTCCACTTGCCTAATAAGTGCAGCTCCAACAATACTGAAAAAGCTTCTCACAAATCTCAACAAAAAGGCCCAATTAATCAACACCCCAGACAACACCTTCAAAATTTACCACCCTTATTACTGGCATGCAGTTGCAGCAGAGTGTACTTTCATTCCTTTGTTGCCACTGGTACTGTGACTCTGGCTTTGTGGTGGAAAAAACACTTTTTGACAGCAAACTCACTTAGCAGAATCAGAGGCACTTTTTAAATATTCATTCATTGGACATGGATTTTGCTGGCTGGGCCAGCATTTATTGTCCATCCTTGGTTACTTTCACAAAGGTGGTGGTGAGTTGCCATCTTGAACTGCTGTAGTTAGGGAGGGAACTCCAGGATTTTGACCGAACAACCCTGAAGGAACTGTGATAGTTTTCCAAGTCCGAATGTTGAGTGGCTTGGAAGAGATTTTGCAGGTGGTGATATTCCCATATATCTGCTGCACTTATCCTTCTATATGGTAGTGGTCAAGGATTTGGAAGGTGCTGTCTAAGGATCTTTGATGAGTTTCTGCATTTTGTAGATGATACACACTACTATTACTGAGCATCACTGGTGGAGGGAATTAATATTTGAGGATATGGTATCAATGTCCCAAACTGTTTTGTCCTGAATGGTGCCAAGCTTTTCGAGTTGTATTTGTACTGCTGTCATCCAGGCAAGTGGGAGAATTCAATCACATTCCTAACTTTTCCCTTGTGGATTTATATATATATGGTTTAGTCTCTGGCCTGCTCTAGTAGCAACAGTATTTATATGGTGACTCTAGTTGAGTTTCTCATCAATGGTAATCCCCAGGATGTTGAAATGGGGGATTCAGTGATATTGATACCATCGAATGTCAAGGGGAGATGGTTAGATTGTCTCCTGTTGGAGATGGTCATTGCCTGGCATTTGGACAAATGTTATTTGTCACTTTTCAGCCCAAATCTGGATATTGCTTCTTTTGGACATAGGTTATTTCAGTATCTGAGGAGTCGCAAATGGTGCTGAACATTGTACAATCATCAGCGAACATCTCCTCTTCTGACCTTATTATGGAGTCATTATTACGGTCATTAAAGAAGCAGCTGAAGACAATTGAGCTAATAACACTGCCCTGAGGAACTCATGCACAGATGTCCTGGAGCTGGGATGATTGATCTTCAACAATCACAGCCATCTTCCTATGTGTCGCATATGACTCTAACCAACAAAGAATATTCTCCTGAGACCCATTGCCTTCAGTTTTGCAAGAGCTCCTTGATGCCACACTCGGGTTGAATGTGGCCTTGATATCAAGGGCTGTAATTCTCACCTGACCTCTGGAATTCAACTCCTTTTGTCCAGCTTTGAACTAAGCTGTAATATAGTCAGGAGCTGAGTGGCCCTGGCGGAGCCCAAACTAGGCATCACTGAGCCGGTTGTTACTGAGCAGGTGCCAGTTGACAGCACTGTTAGATGTCACCTTCCATCACTTTGATTGTCCTTACTTGACTATCTTTGTCTCTTCAAGTGTACTTAACAACCTTTTTATTTCCAGAACATCTACTCTGTCGAGCTCACTCATTTGTCATTCTCACCATCCAGCTGGTTCTCAGCATCCTCTGCCATTTCAAAAGTTGTTATTATCCTCACACACTCTTTCTTCAGAATCCAATTCTTGCATAGCACAAACAGCCTTGCTGTGCAAAATAGCCACAGGAGAATAGAAAACATCAAGCATTTCAAACTGATTTTTAAAAAAAATTAAATAGTTTGTTTCTGTCTTTTCTTAGTTGAATTACTTTCTTATCTTTTAGGCTTCCCTTGCCATGCACCACATGTCAGCTACTGGAAATGGTGACTAAGTAACCTGGCACCTGTTGGTAACCAGATGTATCATACTGCAATACATTGGCATGTCCATTAGTTCTTTTTCTTTGTCCTTGTAAAGGAAATGACTGCCCAGATTTTATAGTAAGAAATGTGTAAATGCAGCTCAGCATTCACCTTGCAGCTAGCTGTTCACAATGTCAGCTGTCCTGGAAACACTTACGGCATTGTCTCCAGGTTTGAGGAGCCACACTCCTGCCGCTTACTTCCCTGGTACTTTGCTCCATCCACATTTTCTTGCTTGGAGAGGCTGGATTCTTTCTAACAGCCTGGAAAATATCATGTTATTTCAGTCCCCTACTTCCTGCAGAAGAATGTCCAGGTAAGATTCTGAAACAGGAGAGACAATCTTCCCAATTATTTCTCTGTATTCCTGTGGTTACTAAAATCAGAGGAATCAAGGCACAGTTCAGCAATTGTGAACCTTTCCTGGGCTCTTTAACAAAACAAAAACCTTCCTTTGACAGACTTGCTACATCACCTCACATGTTCTTGCTGATCAATCAAGGGACTTGTTTGGGGAATTCCAGTACTATGGCTCTTTAATTCCCACCTGTGTCAGTGTCACTTTAGATAAGATTTTCCCTAAAGATTCTAAACCAAGAAATAAAAGCCACGAAGTTTAAAAAAGATTAAATCGTGTGGGAAGGCAGACCAACAATTGGGAAAGGAAGACATTTGGGGCAGCATGGTGTCTCGGTGGTTAGCACTGCTGCCTCACAGCCCCAGGGACCTGGGTTCGATTCCAGCCTCGAGCAACTGTCTGTGTGGAGTTTGCACATTCTCCCCATTCCTGCATGGGTTTCGTCCAGGTGCTCTGGTTTCCTCCCACAATCCGAAAATGTGCAGATTAGATGAATTGACTATGCTAAATTGCCTATAGTGTTCAGGGATGTATAGGTAAGGTGCATTAATCAGGGGTAAATGTAGGAGAATGGGTTTGGGTGGGATGCTCTTCGGAGGATTGGTGTGGACTAGTTGGGCCTACAGGCCTGTTTCCAAACTGTAGGGATTCTATAATAATAAGAATAAAAGAGAGTAAGGTTAAAAAGCATGAAGGAAGAAGATTATTTTTTTTAAATCTCCAACAATAATAAAATCCTATCGGAGTGAAAAATTACATTGTAAAATGTTATTTTTGGAGTCAAAGTGCAATCATTATCATTTATCACATAGTCAGAAGTTCATATATATTTGAATGGAGCAACCCTAACCTTCTCTGACATTTTAGTGAGGAACTAGTGGGTAAGGAACACCACTTTTCTAAAAGATTATTTGTCACTGGCTAGGCAAGCATTTTATTGCCCATCCCTAATTGCCCAGAGGCCAGTTAAGAGTCAAACACATTGCTGTGTTTCTGAAGTCTCATGTAAGTCAGACCAGGTAAGGATGAAAAACTTCCTTTGCTAAAAGACATGAGTGAACCACTTCCTGACCTAGCATTGATTTTAATGACAAGGGTATCATTGAGGTGCTGTTTTCACACAGTCTGCAGAGAAGCAGGGTAGCTCAGAATTTCTGGCTGGTAGGTCAGAGTTACCTTCTGAAATTCGGCTTTTTAGCTGTTCATGAGTTTACTATAAACTTTGCTATCCAAATTAATACAGATAAACAGTGAGCACCATTATTCTCAGCAAAAAATCTGGGCTATTATCTGACGTTGGCTCAATATTTACCCAATGACAGGCACAGATGAGAGTAGTCACACAGAATAATTCTATTCCTTAACATCTGTTGTCATAAGGTATTAGTAAATCAATAAACAATTAATCATTTTGAGTGAGAATAACTGCTTATGATTTAGAAATGCCAACTACATGGATATCATTCCATATTACAGCATAGGAGAAAGTGAGGACTGCAGATGCTGGAGATCAGAGCTGAAAATGTGTTGCTGGAAAAGCGCAGCAGGTCAGGTAGCATCCAAGGAGCAGGAGAATCGACCTGACCTGCTGCGCTTTTCCAGCAACACATTTTCAGCATATTACAGCAGAGCTCAATTTTTATCAAACTTACAACAAATCCATTCCTAATCAAAAATTTCACCCATAACATTTTTTCTTGATGTTGCCGTCTCTTGGTGGTCTTAACTGAATTCAGTGCATCTGATCCTTAGACTATTTCTAAGCAGCTTAATCATGACGTTTTTACTAATAAACATTGTAAATATGATCCTTAGTGCTGACTTATTGGCATATTAGTACATTACAATTTGAAAGAAAACAGTAGGGGGATTAAATCATTATCATCAGTTCTTTTAAAAAATATTCCAAAGGAATCAGTGTTGGAATTTTTATCCAAATACATCTAGCATAATGCTACTTATATAACTCATGTGGGAGGGTTATTGGTTAATACATTTTGGTTATTCTAGTGTCTTCCATTTAGTATAATATATTCAATACTGTGAGACTATGACTAATTTGCTGCTCCACTCAATTTTCAGAAATGCTTCAGTTAATTTCTTCCCAAATGTAGGTTTTAATGATTAGTTGCAATGCCAGTCAGAATTTCAAATGCTATGATTTAATGGTATTGTAAATATGTACAAAATTGGTGGTCAGAGGAAAAGTGAACCAGGAGATGTGTCTCATTTCACAGCAGATAGAGGCAAGACATCACATCAACGCTGATGATAAACTGAAGGTTAAAGTCTGACAAAATTGGAAACCTTACGTCTTCCTGATAATATTCCATATTTCTCGAAATTTCTCAGTTAAATTACACACATACACACAGCACACAATTCATCATGCAATTGTTGTTAGGCTCTTGATCAGAATTGGGGAAATTAATATCTTTTCAGTGTTTATATGTTTGGGCACAGCATAATTACATTTCTTTGGTAAGCTTCAAATCTCTGTCAGACGGAAGATGGTCAAACATTCCTTTTTTTAAATACATATTTTATTGAAAAATAGATTTTTTAATATTACAGCAAATACAAACAATACAAAGAAGAACACAAAAAAATTTTAAAACCCAAACCGTCCTCATCTACAAATGTATAAATATATATTAAAATATATATTTAAAAAACCAACTAACTACTTAACTAAATAAATAATCACTAACAGCAAACTAATAAATAATAATAATACAGCTCAGCAAAACAAAATACTCACTCTCGAATATCATGGGCATTAATTTTCACAGACTCATACGGTCGCAGCTCCCCCTCTCTGGATACTGCACTTATTAAGCACAATCATTACATCTATATAAAAGTCCAGACAAATCTGTGTCAAGGTACTCCAAAAAAGACTGCCATGTCTCAGTCATGTGGTGTACCATACTTGTAAGAAAATCCAAGGGGATATACTCCATAACAGTCTTATGCCAACCTGACAGGCCCGGGGAATTTTCGGATACCCGACCTAACAAGATATTCTTCCTTGCGCAGAAAGTGAGGATGTTGAAAAGTTTTTTCTCATGCGCATCTATAGGGAACACACTGGGCAGGCCAAGAAAAAGAGAGATCGAGTCCATCTCCACCCTTACACACAACATCCCCTCAATTACACCTGCTGCAGCACTCCAGTATGTTTGACGTTTACCACAGGATCAGAGACAATGGGTAAGAGTGCCCATTTACATTCAGTTTTGGGACATGTTGAAGATACTCCTGGTTTATACTTTGACAAACGATCCAAAGCCAAGTGGACCCTGTGGAGAATCTTCAACTGTAAAGCATGGGCCTTATTGCAAATTGATATCTTTCTTGCATTTTCCTACATATTTTCTGAGGAGACCTTAATGCCTAGATCTCTCTCCCACACCCTGCAAGGTTGATCGAACTCATTGGGGGTGTCATCCCCACCCCCAGTTGATGATATAAAGGGCTGACAGAAAGTATATTCTTAGCACTGACCACCCTGCTCTCTGTTGGATTTGTAGGGATCAGTCAAAAGAGTAGTCTTTTTTTGAATAAAATCCCTCACTTGAAAAGAACAAAAGATGTCCCTACTAGGTAGTTCATATTTCTGCACTTACTGATCAAAGGACATTATTGTGTCTCCCTCAAATAAATCACCCATGCAAGACACCTAGCTGCCCAATGTTTGAATCCCGAATCCATCATCCCCGGTTGAAAACCCGGCATGCTCGCTATAGGTGTAAGAAAAGATGTTTTGCCAATATTGCCTTCCTTCTGCTTTAACAGTATTGATAACTCTCGGGTGATGGCAATATTCCTTAACTGTCCTCATTTTGTCCAAAAACAGCAAGCTAGTAAGGAGGCCCCCTGCCCGAGAAGTTTTGATATCTAACCATATTGAAAGAGGGCCCCCACAAGCCCGATGACACACTTAAGATAAAAGCGAGCTTAGTTGGTCGTTTTTAATGTCCGGGAGATCCACCACCCCAAACTGTGAGACAATGGCAGTTTAGCTAATTTAATAAGGGGCTGCTTACAATGCCAAATAAAAGAGTTGAACCAACGTTCAGTGTCCTGAACATTTGCTTAATGAAATGTTCCATGGGAGCATCCAGATAGCATACAACAAACAGGAGAGAATATTCATCTTAATAAGAGCTATCCAACCTAACCATGAGACCGAAAGCACCTCCCATATTTGAAATTAAAAATCACACAACACCAGGTTGTAGTCCAGCAGGTTTAATTGGAAGCACACTAGCTTTCAGAGCGACGCTCCTTCATCAGGTGATTGTGGAAGGCTCGATCGTAACACAGAATTTATAGCAAAAATTTGCAGTGTGATATAACTGAAATTATACATTGAAAAATTGATTGTTAAGCCTTTCATCTGTTAGAATACAGTGATAGTTTCACTTCTTTTATGTGTAAATCACAAAACCTTTTTTTTAAAGTTGCATTCTCGGGTTAGCTGTTAACAATGGTGATAGCTAGACAATATGTTGAAGGTGTTAGCCCCCTGTGTCCTCTGTCTATGACCTGATGTTTAGATTGATTCTAATCTAAAAAGTGAGATAACAGAGTTTTATATAAATTCATGCAGTGTTTGAGCTCAGAGTTCTATATGAATGTATGCAGTTTTTGAGCAAAGTGCAATGTAACTCTGCAAGTACAAATTCACCCCATAAAATATATGTGTGCATGTGGGTCTTTGTTTGTCTGTGTGTGTGTGTCTGTCTGGGTTGGGGGTTGTGAGTGTGAGAAAGTGTGTGTGTGTGGTGAGTGCAGAGTGTCTTAAGTCTGTGAGGGGGTGTATGTGTGAGTGTGGGAGTGTATGTGTCTATAAGGGTGTGTACGCGTGTGCGCGTCTGTGTGTACCTGTGTCCGTGTGTATGTGAGAGTGTGTGTGTGTAGGAATATCTGTGTGTGTGTGTAGTGCAATGGTGATCACCTGTAATGTGACATGAACCCAAGGTCCCGGTTGAGGCCCTCCCTATGGGTACCAAACTTAGCTATCAGCCTCTGCTCGGCCACTTTCCTCTGCTGCCTGTCCCGAAGTCCGCCTTGGAGGATGGTCACCCGAAGGTCCGAGGCTGAATGTCCTGGACCACTGAAGTGTTCCCCAACTGGGAGGGAACCCTCCTGTCTGTTGATTGTTGTGCGGTGCCCATTCATCCGTTGTCGTAGCCTTTGCTCGGTTTCCCCAATGTACCATGCCTCTGGGCATCCTTGCCTGCATCGTATAAGATAGACAACGTTGGCTGAGTCACATGAGTACCTGCCACGTACAAAGTGGGAGGTGTTCCCACGCGTAATAGTGGTATCTATATTTGAAGGTCTTGTTTAATTTTGTCGAATAATTGAACAAAATTAGCTTTAAACAACTGATCAAGCACTGGAGTGACGAATATGCCCAAATACATAAAACCCCACTAGAGGGTCACTATAGAGAACCTTCTCCCATCTTAGAAAGGCTTCAACCAAGCCAAACTGCTCTAGAATATAAAAAAGGTGAGCCCTCTCAACTCAGTCAAATGCCTTCTCTGCATTTAGAGAAATCACCAATCCCTGTATTGGCTATTGTTGATATGCTTGAATTACATTATGCAACCTCCTAACATTATTGGAGGATCTGTGGCCCTTTGTGAAAGCCATCTGGTCCTCTTAACAATAGAAGGTAAGACAGTTTCCAGTCTTAACACAAGAGACTTAGGATTTTAAAGTCAATATTTAAGAGTAAAATGGGCTGTAAGAAGCAAAGTACTCCAGGACATTCACTTTTTAAAGAATAATTGAAAGATTGGCCTCTCTAAGAGATGGCAGGAGTTGATCATAACTGGATGAGTAATTGAACATGCTGAGCATCAGGCCTGACAAAATGCTTATAAATTCCTTATAGAATTCGCTGGGAAGTCCATCAGGACTGGGCGCCTTTCCACTCTGAAGTTGCTTCACAGTCTCATGCACCTCTTGCTCTGATAAGGGTGCATTGAGAAAAGACTCTTATTCGGGGGTCACACCCGGGAGCTCCAGATCCTTGAAAAAGGATTCCATTTTGGCCCACTCCTCTTCACAACCCTCAGGATAGTATAATTCAGACTAAAATCTCTGAAATGCCGCATTAATCTTTTTGGAATCACACGTTAGGTTCTCAGACCCTTTCCTAATTGTTGTGATGGCTTGAGGGGCACTCTTTTCCTGGCAAGATATGTGAGGTACTTGCCTGGTTTGTCACCATGTTCATACAACCTTTGTTTTATGAAAGTAAGCTCCTTGTTTGCTGTCTTCAATGCAGATCACAGCACCATAATTTTCTATAGCTTGGCCAATGAGGACCAGTCAAATTAAGCCTTCTCGATTGCCTTCAACCGTGCTTCAAGGAGACGTTGCCGCTCGCCCTTCTGCCGCTTCCTACTGACAGAGTAGGAAATAACTAAGCCCTTGGCATAGGCTTTGGCAGTTTCCCAAAGAACAGATGGACTACGAACCGAGCCTGAGATAATGTCTAGGCATGCCTTAAATTCCTTAGAGAAGTACTCCACAAACTTATTATCCTTAAGGATAAAGGGATCCATTCACCAGTGCCTCAGGCTCACTGTAACATCCTTAATTTTAATCAACAGGTACACTGGAGTGTGATCAGAGATGGTAATATTTTCAATTGTACAAGATGCCACCAAGTCCAGGGTTGCCACGGGGGTCAGAAATAAATCAATCCGGGTGTAACATCTGTATGGATTGGAAAAAAAAACATGAAATCCTTCCCTGTAGGGTGGAGACACCTTCAGAGGTTCACCAACCCCTAACTCCACACACAGATCCACTAATTGTTTAGTTTGTACAGAGGGTATCGGAGGGCCCTTGGGCAACCTGTCTAGTGTAGGATCCATAAGACAATTAAAATCTCCCCCTAAAATGATTTGCCGGGTCTCAAGACTGATGAATTTAGACAACGCATCTACCAGAAATTTGAGGGGACGGGCAGGAGGGCAGTAAACATTTAAAACACTATATTTTTCCCTGTTTATCAGGGCTTTGAGGATTACAAACCTCCCGTGTGTGTCTTCAACTCACTCTAGTAACCTAAATGGGAGATTCTTCCTAACCAATATAGCCACTCCCCTACTTCTGATATTAAAAGATAAAAAGTAAACCCGATCAAAGCCATTCTGCTGTAATTCCAAATGCTCCCTATCATCCAAGAGTGTCTCCTGTAATAAAGCAATATCCACCTTTTCCTTTCTAAGACTCGTAAGTACCTTTTTCCTCTTAATTGGTGAGTGACTCCCCTTGATGTTCCAGATACACCATTTAATCAAGTCATTATCTGTAACCTTCCGCAGTAACATTTAGGTTCCAGAGAGGAGGAACTCGAATTACAAATCACCGAGCCTTAGTATCACAAGATCCATCAAATGTAAAAACTACATAAACTAAACCCACTACCTTAACAAACCTACAAAGCTATCAAAGATTATATACAACAAAAACCAAAAAGAACCCAACATACAAAGCACCAAGGGTGCTAAATAGGGGAACTCACCCCTGCCCAACATAAGCATCTCCATATGCCAGAACCCAACTTCCCATCCTGCTGCCAATACAGCAGACAAGGCATTTAAATACCTGAACCGGGCATAAACCGGGCGTAAGTAGACATCCAGCCATCCCAACCATTTTCTCTCCTCCTAGCTAGCGCTGCACCACAAACACAGGCAGCAAAGAAAGTTAGAAATTAAAGGTAAACATTCCAGCTGCCCCCGAGAATAGTTTAGACTGGATTGTTACCAATTAAAAAAAAGAAAGCCCCGATCGGACTTCCTCTTTTTATTAAAGAAAAGTAGAGACCTACCCAAACAACACTACTATTTGTACATACTAACTTGTTCAGATTAAGTAAATTTGTCCACAAAGTTTCTCGCCTTCTCCAACATGTCAAAGAGATGTACAGATCCATCTAAAGTAATCTGAAGCACCACCGGATATCTCAGAAAGCACTGAATCCCAAGTTCCCTCAGTCTTTTCTTGATGCCACCACAGGATTTCCTTTTCTGGATCACCACCACTGAGAAGTCCTGGAAGAACATGATCTTAGAGCCCTCATAAACTAGGGCTTTCAGATTCTTCCCCTGGATTCTAGAAGCTTCCACGATTCTCTCCTTATCTGGATAGTGATGAAACCGCACCAAGATAGGACAAGAACGTTGGTCCAGACCTGACCTCTGAGCCGTAACCTGGTGAGCCCTCTCAATCTTCAAGCTTCCCATTCCAGTCTCCAATTTAAGGAATTTTGACAAGCTGTCTTCAATAAATTCAACTGGTCGCCTTCGTTATCTTCCATCAGACTGACAATACGAATATTTTTTCTCCAGCCCCTGTTCTCGAGGTCATCAACCTGGTCAAGCAAATTACGGGCCTGCATCTCCAGGGCCTGGATCCTATCCTTGGAGGAATCGATATCAGCTTCCACCACTGTGACTCTGAGTTCTACCTCATCCATCCCTTTCTCCAGGTTTCCCAGCTACTGTTCATGCTACTGCAGCATGATAGAGATCGGGGCCAGCTTCTCCTCTACCCACTTGCCCAACATTTTGCGAGATTTCACGATGTCCTTTACCAGGACCTGGATCCTACAGGCTGGGCCGTGGGCCCAGCCTCAGACATATCTGCTCCCTTCTTCGGCATCCCTGGATGGCGAAAACTGAGATAAATTGCTTTTTAAAATTTTCCAGGGACTCCACGACCTTTCCAGAATCTCAGGATATCGCTGTGGTCCGGGTAAGGTGGGTTAGAACCTGGCCCTGCTTGTGCTGTGGCACGGAGCTCAGCAACGCTATCTTTCTAAATCGCCGCCATCTTGGATCCCCTGGTCAAACATTCTTAAGTCAGATAATTTATTGGCTTGAGTACAGTTTTCCTATTAATTATTTTTGAAGTAAATCACAAAATGATCAGCTGACCACTTAGCCCATTGCATCCAATTTCCTCTCAACCGCTTCAATTGAACCTGCCTCCATCACAATCAAAAACATATTCCAGACACTAACCACTCACTGTGACATGTTTTTCCTCATGATTCCATTGCTTCTTCTGCCAGTGACACTAAATCTGTGCCTATTGTTCTCAGCCATTCACCAATAAGGATAGTTTTTACAGATTTATTCTGTTCAGACACCTCATGATTTTCAATACCTACATCAAATCTCCTCTGAACCGTCTTTCCTCTCATTTTGTACTCTGTGCCCCTATTAAATAAAGGCCAGGATGGTGAATATTTCATAAACTGTACTCCCAATCTGTCATGGGAGAGAGTGAGGATTGAAGATGCTGGAGATTTCAGAGTCCAGAGTGCGGCGCTGGAAAAGCACAGCAGGTAAGGCAGCATCCGAGGAGCAGGAGAGTCAACTCTCCTTCTCCTCAGATGCTGCCTCATCTGTTGTGCGTTTCCAACACCACACTCTCGACTATCAATCTGTTCTGCTATTTCAATGGCTTATGTAAATATACATCCAGGTCTGTCTGGACCTCTACCCCTTTTAGAATTGTACCTTTTTTTTAATATTGTCTTCACATGATCTTCAAAGGAAAATTAATTATTTTACATTTCTCTGCCACTTGTCCATCCATTCTACAAACCTGTCTATGACCTTTTGAGGTTCTACATTGTCTGCCTCACAGTTCGCAATGCTGCCAAGTTTTCCGTAATCCCCAAATTTTGAAATTGGATTTGTTTCCCCTGCCTTTCCATTCATGTGAATATTTGACTGAGTCTGAATAACTTCCCCTTTAAAGGCAAACATTATTCATTACGATAGCCCGCCAACCTTTTATTCTAACTTATCTAGCCCAATCTTACCCATTGAAGTTGAATTAACCTCAAATGATTTTTGTTTACTTAGATTTTTTTTTTTTGCTTTCCATAACCAAACTAAACTTTAAGATATAGTAATCATTGTCCTCTAAATATTTTCCTAATGACACAATCTACTTGGCTCACCCTATTCCCAAGATGCTGGTCAAACAATGATTCCTTTCTTGTTGGATTGGAGACATACCACTGTAGAACATTTTTCTGAACACATTCTAGAAACTCTTCCATTTCTCTGCGTTTTATGCTACTACTATCTCAGTGTAAAATCAAACATCTAAAGTCTTCCATTTCAAAAAGCTCTTTAATTCTTGCAACTTTCTTGAACTTCCTTGAAAATTTCTTGATGTTCTAGAGACTAAACTGGACAATATAACTGCATTTTGTTTTGTTTCTTAGCTGTAACAAGAAAGATTCTGTCCCTGTCCACTCTGAGATATTCTCTCTCTGCAGCACTGTACATTTTCTTTTCAACTCGTACTGCCACCTTTCTCACTTTCTTTCTTCCCTTATCTTTTCTTAACATTGTGCATTCAGGAATATTTAAATCCTTTTTTGACACAAGAAACAGGAAGTGCTGGAGAGACTCAGTAAGTCTGGAAGTATCTGTGGAGAGAAAGCAGAGTTAATGTTTCGAGTTCAGTGACGCTTCTTCAGAACTGTTGGTATAGCTGTAAAGTCTATCAAAATTTTGAAACGAAATTGAACAGGAACAGCAAGGAGAGAGGAGTAACAGGATTTAGGAGATAAATATAAACTCGCAACATCTGAATGCAGAACTGGTAAATAATCAAGAGTCAATGCATCCCGAAACAGAGAGAAAAAAATGTAGTCACTGTATCAGTTAAACATTGACACCAAACAACTCATTAGAGGAATGCAAGACCAAAGCCCATAACGAGAGCTTCTGAAGAGAATCACCTACGGTGCTTTTAAAAAAACTTATAATTCATGTAATTGCATCACAACATCTAAAGTAAAGGTCAAAACGCAGTTTTCATTACGTTTTGTTTGTGAATACTAAGCGTGATCATTTTCACAGCTAAGACTAACCAATAGCCTGTGTGTTGGATTATTTCAGAAACAAACAAGAATCCAATATAAAAACTGAAAATGTTATAAAAATACTGAATAGGTCACATAGCATCTTCGTAAAAAGAAACAGAATGAATTAGCAGGAGCTTATAGGGGCCTGAATGAAATAGGATACATTGAGAAATCTGGCATAATCACAGGAAACTATCTTGAACATCAGGATCAACTCACTACATCTTTTCGCTGGGTTCCAGACATTTGAGGCAAGATTGTCGCTAGATACCATGAGTTGTCTATGAAGAAGAATTATTGCTTGTTAACAACCTTAGTAACTGCAGACCTTGCCTCATTAACACACAGCTCTTTATTCTAGCACTGGTTGCAAGAAGCTGAGAATTCTAGACATGGAAGTCAGTACGGGTATCTGGTGACCCCAATTGGTGACTTGCTCCAAAGAATCTTCAAGTTGAACACCAAGCACAAACATCTCAGGGCACACTCTATGAACAATAACTGCATGCATCCCACATCAACAGACACTGGCATACGACATATGCCAGTCTACAAACCCTCCTGACATGTCTTCAAACCACCAACAGTGCACTTCTGCAGTTCAATGTTGCACATCAGGATGCAACAACAGCTGACATTGTAATGCTGCAGCAAGGACACTGTGCTCACAGACATGCACCCAACTCATGGTCTGGACTAAGCTGCATCTTTTGGCTGCTTGCTCGCTCTCTAAACGCTCGCTCACTTTATGCCTACTTGGATGCTCATAGTTCCTCTGCCTTGCCTCTCAGCCAGTGATGCCAGGCTCATGCTACTGATTTATGGCCTTGCCAATTCGTGCAAATACTAAGCCAGGAAGCTCATCATGGTTGCCAGCAGCATCCAGTCAAATCAACGTAGATAGCCTTCACTCAGGTGGTTACAGCACAGCAAGTGCATTTGGATGGGTATATGGATAGGAAGGGTTTGGATAGGTATGGGCCAGGCGCTGGCAGGTGGGACTAGATTGGATTGGGATATCTGAGTCTAGATTAGAGTGGTGCTGGAAAAGCACAGCAGTTCAGGCAGCATCCGAGGAGCAGTAAAATCGACGTTTCGGGCAAAAGCCCTTCATCCTGATGAAGGGCTTTTGCCCGAAACGTCAATCTTACTGCTCCTCGGATGCTGCCTGAACTGCTGTGCTTTTCCAGCACCACTCTAATCTAGACTCTAGTTTCCAGCATCTGCAGTCACTGTGTTTACCTGGGTTGGGATATCTGGTCAGTATGGACGGGTTGGACCAAAGGGTCTGTTTCCATACACCTCTATGACTCTATGACTCTAAGTGAAGGGTAGCCTCCAATACCACTCCAAGGGCTTGGACACAGTCAGTCAGCTACCTGGGGTAGTTAGAGGTATGATTCTCTCCACATAAAGGGGTGAGGAGCCGAATGTCAGTAGTCTGCCACCCATCTTTGCTTTTCTTTATTCATTCATGGGATGAGGTAATCACTGGCTAGGCACAGCATTAATTGTCCATCCCAAATTGCCCAGTGGGCAGTTAAGAGCCAGCCACATTGCTGTGGATCTGGAGTCATGTGTAGACCAGACCAGATAAGGATGGTAGTTTCCTTCCCGAAAGGATATTAGTGAACCAGATGGGTTTTTCCGACAATCAACAATAGATTCATGGTCATCATTAGACTCTTAATTCCAGATTATGTTTCACTGAATTTAAATTCCACCATCTGCCAAGGTAGGATTCAAACTTGAATCCCCAGAACATTATCTGGGTCTCTGGATGAACAGTCCAGTGGTAATACCACTAGGCCATTGCCTCCCTTAGATAATCTTGTCTCTTTCTGCTATATTGTGGGCTGTTTTCCTCCTGGAATGAGAGAGAGGCAGGTATTAACGGTGATGAAAGTGGATGGCACAGCAGTCCTTTTTGGTATAGGTGGGAAGGTACTCCGAGCAAGTGATTAGGCAGCACAGGGGGCATCATGCAGGGTTAATACTGTCAGGGGTTGGGTTGGGTGGGAGACAGCAAGTGAGGGAACATTTTCTAGGCAATAGTCAGAGTGGTGAACCTGGGAGGAGGGTACAGTTTCAGAGAGAACATGTGAGATATTAGAAAGACAATGGTGATACATTGGGCAGAGTGAGGAAGGTGACTGACCTTCTTCCTACTCTGCTGTGCATTCTTCCAGACGGCTGAGAATGAACTGTCCCGGGGCCAACCTTGGACTAGGGTGGCATGGTTTGCTGTTGAGGCCTCCACTGCCAGTCCAGGCAGTAGCGGATGCCTCATCTCTGCACCACTCTATCCATCAGGACCTCCAAGTTCCTGCCCACAAAGCGGGGTGCCAATCTCCCCATCTCTGCTATTTCCATGGCAAATAATCAGGAACCATGCAAGGCAGTTCCAGACTAACATTACTTGGCTGAGTGCACAAAAACCTTTTAAAATTGGTACTGGTGCCACAGATGTCAGTGAACATGGTGAGGCAGTGGCCTGGTGGTATTACCGCTGGACTGTTAATCTGGAAACCCAGGTAATGTTCTGGGGACCTGGGTTCAAATTCCACCACAGCAGATGGTGGAATTTGAATTCAATGAAAAAGTGGAATTAAGAGTCTAATGATGACCATTGCCAATTGTTGGAAAAACCCATCTGGTTCACTAATGTCCTTTGGGGAAGGAAACTTACCTGGTCTGCCTACATGTGACACCACACTCACTGCACTCTGGGCAGTCAGTGATGGGCAATAAATGCTGGCCTAGCCAGCGATGCTCTCATCCTGTGAATAAATAAAAGAAAAGAATTCCGGGATCTCCTTTGAATGGCAAGTTGCTCTAAATATGACGAATGGTAGAATGGTGCTGGGGGTTTGGGCAATACTTGCACTGTAGGGATAGGATACATAGTTAATAATGTGGCTTTGATAAGATTTGGTAAGAAATATCAGTAGATCCTGTTGTGAGAAACCCTCTAGAAACTTCACAAAATTTACACATAGCCAACCTTTGATTCCATGACTGTGCATTAGACATTATGCCTAATTTCAACTTTTGGAATAGCAAAGAAGCATTAAGTTTTAAATTTGTTGACATCAAGGAGAAAGGTACAGTAAATTAAGAAAAAGATAGTGTGAAAATTAGTGAAACTAAGAGAGCACATTAGATCTAATAATCTTGCAGAAAATAAGGATCAAATAATGGGCACCTTGGGGATTATTTTTCAGAATTCTATTAAGGGTATATATGTATCAGAAAACTGGATAGTGGCTAATTGATACACATTTTAAAATACATGACAGAGCTAGCCAAGGTAACCTTTGGCCAGAAAGACAGAAATGTTGGAAATATACAGCAGGTCAGGCAGTATATGTGGAGATAAAAATGAAAGTTAACATTTCAGATTTGTAATCTGTATCAGCTTCACAAGATATTAAAAGCAGGTCAGTGAATAAGATCACATAGAGAGAAAGTTTCCTTTTTGTGGGGGCAAATGTAGAACCAAAGGCCATCATTAAAAGCCAGCTCTCAATAAATCTAATAGGAGTTTTAAAGATGTGGCACTCGTTACCACTGCCAATGGTTGAAGCGAATAATAGAACTGTATTAAAGGAAAGCGAGACTAGCATTTGAGGTAAAAGGTTAAAATGCTGGATTTAAATGGGAAACTATGTAAGGACCCTCAAGTGAAGCATAACCACCAGCTTGGACTAGTTGGGACAAATACCCTATTTATCCTAAATACTATATATGCTCCATGATCTTATGCAATAAAAACAAAGAGTGCAATATGAGGAGTAGATTTTATGACACAAAGGGCAAAAGTGAGGACAGCAGATGCTGGAAATCAGAGTCTAGATTAGAGTTGTGCTGGAATAGCATAGCAGGCCAGGCAGCATCCGAGGAGCAGGAAAATCAACGTTTCAGGCAAAAACCCTTCATCAGGACTGAAAGCAGGAAGCCTCCAGGGTGGAGAGATAAAGGCACAAAGGCATAGGGATAAATCAGCTCCAGAAAACTGACTTATGGATCACAATAGACAATTAGCAACTAATTACATTGCTTCAATGCAAGCAACATGCAAAGTTAGTGCTTCTTGTTCATTAAAATTATTGTAGCGTACAACAGCTAGCAATACTTAGAACTTATCTGTAAGACAGACACTTCTTGGAAGGGAGGGAAGGTGCATTCCTTATGCATTAGACCCTGGAAGTAGTAGAGGAGAGGATTGTGACAAATAAGGAAAGTGAATAATTGCATGATAGATAAGAGAATATGCTCCATTGTTCTCAGCAACGGCACTGAAGGCTTTGGTGGGAAAGTAGAAGGGAGGAGAGATGTCCTTCATCGAGAGGAGGCCCAGAGATCTTCTAGACAGACATTGCAAAGGTAAATTAGGTATTTATCACAATCAATGCTCCAAGTTTATCCCCAACCACCTGAATGCAGTTTAGAAAGAAGGTCAATGATCTCCAATGGGTCACCAATGTCAGTACATCATCAAGTGCAATATCGTACCAACTGAGCCATTAGTTTCAGACACTGCTCAATTCAACACATTCCTCTCACTCACTGACAAACACTAACAATCACAACTTGTACCTATGGCTACACTTCACCGTATCACACATAGCATGTCTGCAATCCTCACATCCACGTATCACAGCTCCCACACACCGCCAGCTACTCAACTTTGCGAGCCATAACATCCAAATAAATTACACATTCATTGGCACACTTCACTTTTTCTTGCATAACTTGTTGGCAAATAATTGGAAGCAGAGGCAGCAAACTGATGAGGGACAGGCATGGTTATATTTCCTTACGACCCTCACCCCCACCCCCATTATGGAGATAGTACTAAATAGCATTTTGGCAGCTATAACTCACCCAATAACTGGAAATGAGGCTGAAAACATCAAAAGTGAATGTAGACACATCATCTTTCTAACATTCCACTTTCCTTTTATCCTACAAGCTCCGGATTTACAAGTATCAGATACACCCTTTGCTTTGCATCGTTCTGCTCACCACATGCAGACTATTGCAGAAATTTTCCCTGATTGCTAAAGCCAACTTGAGAGGTCTGTGAAAATTACAAGAAATAAATAGCAGCATACTCCCATCTCATTCCACCTTGCCCAGAGCAGGTAGGAGGTGAAGTGGAGAGCCTACGTAGCAAACAGGGGAAAATAATTAAAATTGTTAAGCAGATAATTAGGAGGGATTTTGTGCATTGAATCTCTGTTTCTCAAAATGGGAGCAGTCCCACACATAATCTCCTGTCAAGCAAGTCAGGGATGACAGAACAGTGGGAGGGATATTCTCAGGGTGATGGATATGCTGTGAAAGCATGTGTCAGTTCCATTGATGCAGTCTGGACATGGTCAAGTGAGAGACTGCTGTGAGCAAAACATTTCATCCCTCAGAGTGTGCTATTACTCTGTGATAGGTGTTTGCCAGATCTTTGGAAGGCATTTCATCTGATCAGTACCTCATTTACTTTCATTGCTAGTAGCCTTCAGAGCTCTATCATTGTTAATGCAGAACTAGGGAAGGGGATTTCCTTTGCAATTTGCCCAATTGCAGCAGGAACCTTACTAGAAGAAGCATCAGCTGCCTCCTCCTCATCTATACGCCCCTTCACAAGACAGAGGGGATGGTTAATGTGATCCAGCCTGAAAGAGTCAGTGCCCAGGCCAGACTGCATGCATAGCACCAACTATCTAGACATATAGAAGCACCAAAGTCTCAGGAGGCTCTTGTGGCAAGTCACAGCCAATATTTTAATCCTCAAGATACTTGGACTATTTGGGCACAGATTGATACAAGTTGCCCATCAATCAGCGGCCAACTCACCCCTACCTCTAACAATCATGCATCTCTACCCCTAACTAAGTTGTGTGGTCTCCTCAACTATAAGGATGGCTGAGTGGTTGTAATGACTTTGGGCAGAGGAGTGAAGGTGGCCATTTGAAAGAAAATGGCTATGGCTGTGAGAGGGTAAGAAGCTGAGGGTGGCTGTGAGCACTGGCTGTTCAAATGGGTATGTTTAGTTACTGTGGGGACAGGAATGAGTGTAGGAGCAAGTTGTGTTGACCCGAGCAGAGTTGTTCAAGGAAATTCAGAGCAAGTCAGAGTTTGATACTTGGCATCTCACTCTTAAGGCCTTGATGCCCAGTCTCCAAGATGAATAGGACACCATGTTGCTTCTCACTTATAGTCATAGAGTCATAGTCATAGAGATGAACAGCATGGATGGTTTGGACCGAAGGGTCTGTTTCCATGCTGTCCAACCCATCCATGCCGACCAGATATCATGTGATTGGAGAGGCTGTGCTCTTCCACCTTTCTTTTTTGGTTAATATACCTTAGTGCACTCATCTGAATCTCAAGGCAAGAAGGAGAGATCTGTAGAGCAGCTTTCACAGATGTCTTCTCCATTCTGATTGTGCAAGTCTAATAAAAGCAACTGCGGGTGAGATTCTCCACAATGTGCCATGGTTGGCTTGAGCAGAAACCACTCCTTGACAAAATAGCCATGTCATCCTGTCTACTCTCCCTAATTGGAGGGAGCCCATTGGTGTATTTTAATTGGTCCCCTTAAAAAAAGAGCATTTGTACCTTTCTCCATTCAGATATCCAAGAGGTACCACCAGGTAGAAAAGAAAGAGATGAGTGTGCAAGAAGAATGGGATGAAGAAGAAACACCATCACTCACTCTCAAACTCACAGACACAAGCTCAGACATTAAGATTAAGAGGATAGCATACAATGGGACTTGCACTGATGATGAGTGCCTGCAGCCAGGGGAAGGGACAAAGGTGTGTGAGGCAAAATAGGAGTTCCAACACAAAAGACTCAAATGAGGACTTTGATGAAGTGGCTGAGAGATGATGGCTGATGACTATACGTGAACAAATATTTGGTGCATTGACAAATGTGTCAGAAAACTTAAAATCACTGTCAAGAAGCATGGAGTAATCCAGCATCAACTTGGGACAGAGCTTGGCACAGAGCTTAGCATTCAGCCTCTGCAATTTGTTGTGAACATTATTAACCATCACAATGCAGCATCTAATGATTGATGTCATGGTTCCTTTGCAACACAAGCAGAATCTAACCAATGTTTGGATGTTGCCGTGAAAGCTCAGCCTTGCTGTCATGTAAGCTTATAGCTGCAGATACGAACAAGAAGCTAGCAGGGTATCTCAGCAATCCACCACTCTGTCTTCCAACTGTCATGTTACATTATGTTGTGGCATTTTACATTTTTAAAAATTGAACAAAAGATTGCAAAGTATGGCTGCCCCAGGGTCACCTCACTTCTTTTGTGGATGAAATTATTTCTTATCACCTCAAAGATGGTGGTGGAGTAGGGACTCTTCCATTCCCATCTGCTTTCTTCCTCTTTTTTCTTTTCACTTCTGATCTTTTCTTCCCAGTGGTCAGAGGTGGCAGCAGCAGACACGGCTCCTGCTGGTGATTGGAGACGGTGATGGCAGCGGCAGCAAGGACGTTCTCCAGTGTTCAGGGCCAGCAGCAGCAGCGGCAAACATCTTCCAGCAATCAGGGCGGCTGCAGCAGAGAACTCTGCAAGGTGGCAACACCGACAAGGTTTCATCTCCGAAGCCAGTGGCCAGAGCGGGACTCTTGGTATGGCGGTTGCCTGGCCTGGCAGCAGAGCCAGGGACACCTGTTTGCAATAGGCCCAGAGTGGAGACTTCTGGCCAGGCAGCGGAGCTGGGGACATCTGTTTGCAATAAACAGGGGACTCAAGGAGCTGGCAAGGTAGAGCAGGGACTCCTGGTCTGGCAGTGGAGCCAGAGACTCGTGGTTGCAATAGGCCCAGAGCAGGGACTCCTAGAACTGGCAGCAGAGCCAGGGACTTCTGGTTGAAATAGGCCCAGAGCAGAGACTCCTGGATCTAATGAGGTAGATGCTCAGAAAGGGTTGTCCTGGCATCACTGAGGTAGCAGCAGAGCTGGGGACTTCTGGTTTCAGGGTGACTGTGCGTTCAGCATTGGACTCGGCAGTGCATCGGCAAGTTAGGCCCAGCAACAAAGAGATGGCGCCTAAACAATGACAACTCGTACATTGGTGGGTCCAGTGCAGGCAGTGGAGGAGGGATGACAGCACAGACATTGCTGGTGAAATGGCTCAGGGCTCATGGTGGAGGCGGTGGAACAAAGAGAGAATCTTTCTCAGTTATATCTTTATACCTCTTCTTATTCTTAAACTAGTCAAAATGGCACCAGACTGTGGCAACAGTTGAAGCTTTTCATTGTACTTCACTGCAAAATGCAGGTGACAATAAATCATTCAATTCAAAAATGGAACAAAAGAGGAACTTGACAGACTAATATTGAATCAAAGTGCTTCCTGGATCTAAATCAATATGCTAATTTTACTTGAATGTGTTATTCAAAGTCCTAAGGTGTTAAATGATTACACAGAATGATTGGAATCAACAGGCACACACCACCCGTTATTTGGCAAAAAAAAATTGAACTTACAGATGTTATGACAAAAAGTCATTTTTGTTGTCTGTTCATAAAATGAGCAGACACTGCTTGTAGACAGAGACTTTCACTGGAAGTCATCAAAATAGCTGGAAGTCATCCAGTGATCTTGCCAGGTAAGGTAATAAAAAACAATACCTTGAAAGTAGGAGAAGGAATTTCCCAACCTGTTTCAATTTTAAGTTCACTTGAGAATCAATATCATGGAAATTTGATGACAAGATTACTGAAAATCATTTGCTATACCAAACAACTGTATCAACTACAAAGCTTTTGTGTTCTCAATAAGATAACAATGTAACACTTGGTCAGAAGCTAGGGTAGCTGGTTGCCTGGAGACAAAAACAGATTTAAATTAGACCAATCAGTTTAAATTATACCCAAACATATACCAAATTCCAATCAAATTTGAGTTTAGTATATTTACAATCTTAAAAGCCACTGACAATCTAATGCTTTGGGTGTGTAGGACCGGGAAAAATTGAACAGACGAAGGAGAACTGCCACATCACCGCATGCAAAGACTGCCTGAAAATTAGCTCTCTTAAAGGTACCTTTATCGATCCATGACTGGTGAAACATAATTCCCAAGAAGAAAAGAAGACACGGGAAGATCCAAGTAGCTGATCCAACTGGTTTTGAAAACTTGAATTTTTAGTAAATCTTAATCGGGGGTTTTTATTGGACTAGTATTGTAGAAGGAAAGGTAAAAGGTGGGTTAGAGGAAGGAGTTGTAAATAATTGTTAGTTAATTATTCTCTGTTATACTTTAAGAAAGAGAGTTGTTAATTTTTACTTTAAATAGTTCTTGGCCTCTCAAATTGTGCGGGATAAATCTTTTCTGTGTTGCTGTTTTAAATTAAGCAGGACGGTTTACCCTGTGTCATAACCGTTTACTTTCATCTAAGAAACTACAGGCCTACCACAAAACCAACTGCAACAATTATAAGTTGCATGCATGTTGTTTACCTTTGTCTGTATCTACATTTTGCATGAAAATCTCAAGCAAGTGAGATATTACCTTTTATAAATCAGGGTGTGTATAGTGATAACCTTCCTTATTTTAAAACTTATATATAAACCTTGCTGCTGAAATTATTTAGTTGGGACATTCACTCTGAGGGTAAGAAAAGACACTTTTTTTTACGTATTTACATATTTAACACAGGCAGCAAAATGTGACATATAAATTCTGTCCACGACGCAACCACACCCTCAGATTGCTGAGGTGCCTCCCCGAGCAGGACATGAGGTGGAGATAGCAGGGGCAAAATGGAGCAAGAGGATATTGTTGTCCTTTCTTAAGTGAGAGCATTTGTTCTCCATTGGTATCCTTACTGTTTCCTATCAGGAGGCCATCTAGGCTGTTACCGCCCATGCTGAATTGGTGCAGTCCAAAGCAAGTCATTTTAGGACCAAGGTATTGTAGCCAGAAAGATACTGCAATGGTCAGTAGTGGAGAGTCGGGGTGGTTTGAGACTGCTGTTGAATGGGGAATTTGGATTCATACTGACAATTACAGTAA
The DNA here is from genome assembly GCF_037043375.1 of Chiloscyllium plagiosum. NCBI lineage: Eukaryota > Metazoa > Chordata > Chondrichthyes > Orectolobiformes > Hemiscylliidae > Chiloscyllium > Chiloscyllium plagiosum. Next base: position 30,772,298 of record NW_028270149.1, on the reverse strand, counting down.
TTAGATCATGGAATTAAAGGGATCAGAAAGACAAAGTTCTGAAATAACTCAGCAGCTAAGGTAGCATCTGTGAAGACAGAGGGAAAGTGAAATAACATTTTGGATGTGCAATCTTCAAAAGGGGTATGTGTTCATTGATACCTCCTCTTACTTTCCACTTCAGTGACAATATGTCAAGTGACAAGGACTGCACCCTTTCAAAGGTTTTGAAGCATGATCCAAGCAACAGAAGCATTGCTGAAGCACCAAAATATCCTGCTATATCACATTTTGTGTGCAAACATGGCTTATATATAAGCTGTCAACCAGAATTGTATGATTAGCAATTAAGCCAGTGATACCCTTTGTTTTGGTGTGTCAAACACAGACTGCCAAAGAATGAAGAGATCATAACTACTGCCAGGAGGATGAGAGGTGACATCATTGAAACATATAGGATTCTTAATGAGCTTGACAAGGTAAATGCTGAGAGGATGTTTCCCCTCATGGGAGAATCTGGGACCAGAAGACATGAAAGGAAAAGGACACCATTTAAGACTAAGATGAGGAGGAATTTCTCCTCTCAGAAAGTTGTGACTCTTTGGAAATCCTTGCCACAGAGAAATGCAGGGGGCAAAGTCATTTTGATACTTAAGGCAGAGGATTGATAGATTCATGATCAGAAGGGGAAATAAGGCTTAAAGGGAGAACACAGGAAAGTGGCCATGAGGAATGTTGGATCAACCATGATTCTATTGAATGGTGGAGAAAGCTCAAGGGACCAAATAGTCCACTCCTGTTCCTATTTCTTATGGTCTTATAGTAGCAACTCTGTCATCAAAGTGCCACAGTGCCAAAGAGAAACAGGTGCTGTAAAACCAAATTCTTCAGTCATTTAGGTCAATGTGAGACATAGTGGGCAGAAACCAACTGTTCCCAATGTTTGACACTGGGAAGTGAACAATGCTGAAATAAAGATCATCAAAATAGTTTAGATTAGTTAGTGAATTTTATGTGTTGACTGCTGTTCCACAGTTAAACTCCATTAATCCTTAAAACCAATCCCCTAAGGATAGCAACAACAATATTTTAAAATCTTTTTGGTTTCACAAAAAGAACTTTGTTTGGGAGTTTTCAAACCAATGAATCATCTAGTACATGGTTGCAAAGTTTGCAGTCATATTCAAGATGAGATTCTGGCTTACAATTTCCTGGAGGTTTCAACATCCACATTTAGTGATCTAAAAAGGAAATATTTATCTGATTATAACCCAGTTTCTTGCTGTTGCAGTAAACCAGTAGGGACACAATGTGTTGAATGGCCTCCTTCTGTGCTTTAACTACTCTACAATTCCATGACATAATAATTGTTCTGCCCTCTGATAAAAACAAGAGCAAATTTGTTGTATTAACAGTACTTCAATTGTCACTGCTACTTAGCTCTCTGCTGTATGGTGCCGTATTTAATCTATCATACCATGCAACTGCCATGCAATAACCATAGAATCCCTCCAGGGTGGATAGAGGCTATTTAGCCCATCAAGTCTACATTGACTGTCTGAAGGGAAACCCACCCAGACCCATAACTGCATTAAACATGGCTAAACCACCGAGCCTACATATCTCTGGACACTGCAGAGCAATTTAGCATGGCCAATCCACATAACCTGCATGCCTTTGGACTGTGGGAGGAAACCAGAGCACCTAATGGAAATCCATGCAACTCCTCTCCAATAAGAGACAATGAAACCATTTTGGTGTTCTTGAACTTGATATTCAATGACATTAACATCACTGAAGTCCCGACTATCAACATGCTGGAGATTGCCACTGACTTGAAGCTAAAATAGGCAGGCCTTGCAAATACTCAGTCTACAGGAGAAGGTCAGAGGTTAGCCATTATGTGGAAAGTAGTTCACTGCCTGTCTCCCCTAAGCTTTCCACCATCAACAAGACATGAGTCAGATGTTTCATGGATTACTGTCTGCTTCCATGGATGGGCACATTGCCAATTACACTCAAGAAGCTTTGTGCCAGCCAGGACAAAACATGCGATTATGTTACAAGGAGACAGGCAGCCAAACCAAATTAGCCTTTCTGCCTTGGTATTTGCAACATATTAAAATTAAAATTGTCAAAGGCCCCCAATAGTTACTCCTATAGTTCCTGAACTGACTTTTTAATAACTAATCTCAGACTTTGCAAATAATTAACTCCAGACACCAGTTTTGTATTTCAAACAAAAGACTTAACAATTTATTAAATATGCCATCACTTAAGCAGAGAAATGTTAAACAAGTTAATCTAATTAATGTATCTGCTTTAAAACTGAAACATTTGTTTTCAGCCCCCATTCGCACAAAAGACAGACTGAGAAATGAACACAATTGAGGGATAAATGTGAAAAAACACAAATTGATCAGATCACATAATGGCTTTCATGATGCTTTGTTTCATAGGCATAGTTGTAGACTCCTTGGTAGCTTATCTGGAGACATCAATAAGGATCACCTTTTCAGTTCATTCTGGTAAAGGTAGTGATGCATCAGTAGTGATTGTAATGAGGTCAGCCAGATGGGGCCTCATAGAATATTAGTTCCCCAATTGGGGCTGTTAATCTCGTGCAATCAGGGAGCCCTGGCTGACAGATATAAACAGGGTGTCAGACATCCTGTTCACACTGAGAGCTAGCTCTGGGGGAGCTGGATTAGTACCAAGGACTTTCCACATGTAAATAAAGTGACTCAGTGACAGGACACGAGCCTCTGTGGAGTTATATCAGCAACTAACTCTGCTTTCTGCTCTTTGGGTTTCTGGAAGCCAGTGAGGGGGTTGAGGCAGGGAAGTTTTCAGATTTTCATGCTGTTTCAGCAACAGGCAAATTAACCTTCCCAGAAAACACAATTCAAAACAAACAACTTCAACTCTGGCTCTGCCCCAATAGACTGATCATCTTTCCTTGAGGCCTCAATTACTATTCTACTTTTCCATTTTCTTGAATATAAGGTCTCTCCCAGACTTGCCAATAACCAATTCCTAGATACTGATCTCATTAATAGCCAACTTCTACCTTCTGTTTAAACACAATGCTCTTTCACAGATTGTTGTGCGTGTAGGAACCCTTTTAGTCAAGAATCAGTCTGCAATTAACCTCCTGACCTGGTCTCACAAACAAAAACAAAGCTTGTTTTATCTTTTCATTTTACCACAGGTTGTTTCCCAAAGTCCATAAGCCATCTTCAACTCACAATTCCCCAGTTCACAGCTCCAAAAAAAATTGATAAAAAGAATTTTTAAAAGCTGTGGTTCTAACAATTGACACCCCATCCAACACCTTCAACATTCACTCTTTTCACCACTGATATACATGACATGCGTCTGAGAGGGGTTCCTGGTTTGTGAATTTTAGGTACAACCGTGGTGTGTTGGATCCGTTTGGTTTCATTTTTTGGAAGTTGGTCTAATTTATTTCTCCAGAACCCCCCCCCAGACCCATAGTCTTGCTTCCTGAAACACCAACTTACAGATTGGCTAAGGAGCTACACCAAAGACAAAAACACTTCGTAGAAGACACACACCACCCCATCCACTCCATCCAAGAATTCCTGAAGACCATCAAAGACACAAAGATAGAAGAGGATGAAATAATGGTCTCCTTTCATGTAACAGCCCTGTTCACATCAATCAACATCAACCTGGCCCAGTAAACACTTGTGACACTATTAGAAGACCCAAAGACACATGCATCAAACACCACCAACTTCATCAGCAAGGACAGTATCGTCAAGCTAGTGGACCTATGCCTTCTCACCCACTTCACCTTCAACAACAAAACCTACAGACAAACCAACAGAACCCCATGGGATCTCTGATATCAGGGTTCTTAGCAGAGACAGTAATGCAGAGACTCGAACAAATAGCTCTGCCAACCATCCAACCCAAACTTTGGGTCCACTACATGGATGACACCTTTGTCATCACTAAACAAAACAACTTAGAGGAAACCTTCAAGGCCATCAAGAATACCCTTATTGGCATAAAATTCACTTAAGAGGAGGAAAACAACAACAAACTGCCATTCCTAAATGTCACAGTAGAGCGAACAGCCAATGGGGAACTTCAAACTAGCGTCTACATGAAAACAACACATATGGCCCAAATATTGAACTACAGAAGCAATCATCCCAGCATCCACAAACGAAGCTGCATCAGAACATTATTCCAATGAGCACCACAGACTGCAGCACAGAGGAACTGCGCAGAGCAGAGGAAAATCACCTATACAGTGTATTAAAAAAGAACGGGTACCCAATGAACACAGTCTGCCGATTCCTCAGCATAAAACCCCAACAAGCAGACAAAGTGCGCCCAGAAACCCTAATCACTCTCCCCTACATCAAAGACATCTCAGAAATGACTGCCAGACTATTCAGACCCCTTGGCATCATGGTAGCCCACAAGCCCACCAACACACTAAAACAGCAGCTAATGAACTTGAAAGACCCTATACAGACAACAAGCAAAACTATTATCATTTACAAAATACCGTGCAAGAACTGTAACAAACACTACATTGGACAAACAGGCAGAAAACTAGGATACATGAACTAGCCACAAAATGGCATGACCCTCTCTCAGTGGCATCCTTACATGCAGATGAGGAAGGGCACCACTTTGACTGGGACAACACATCCATCCTAGGATGAGCCAGAGACATGCACGAGAATTCTTAGAAGTATGGCATTCCAACCGGAACTCTATCAACAAACACATTGAGTTTGGCTGAGGAGTTGGGGCCTGTCTAAAGAAACACAGTTGCTGAAATTTCTGGCAACTTAACGAAAGTGTCTGTCATAGTAATGGACCTCATTGCCACTTAAAGGTGGCATGATCTCCCACTAACCCCACAAACTTGACTGGATCAACAGTAGTGGGTACTGCATGGTGGTTCAGTGGTTTGCACTGATGTCTCACAGCGCCAGGAACTCAGGTTCTATCTCACCCATAGGTGACTGTTTGTATAGAGTTTGCACATTCTCCCCATGTCTATGTGGATTTCCTCCCACAGTTCAAAGATATGCTGGTTAGGTGATTTGCCCATGCTAAATTACCTCGTAGTGTCCAGGGATGTGAAGGTTAGGTGGGTTAGCCATGGGAAATGCAGGGTTACAGGGATAGGGTAAGGGGGTGGGCCTGGGTGGGATGGTCTTCAGAGGGTTGGTGTTGGCTCATTGGGTAAAATGGTCTGTTTCCATGCTGTAGGGATTCTATGATTCTATGATACTGGTACATCCTTCACATGCCTGTCATGCATTTCTTGCGGACAATGACATTGAGCTTATAATCTTGACGATACATGGCTGAGGGATAATGGCACCATTCCCTTAACTGAAGCTTCTTCAACTCATTGTACTTTTCGCTAGTTGCCCTGCTGAAACATTTGCAGTGCTCTAAACCGTTCCTTGGTCTTTCTCCTTTCACCACTGGCAATTTCTCCTCCTTTGAGCTTTTCACCTTGTTCTATCCTACAGACTTCTCACTTAAAATCGGTTCTGTGTCACCCTCCAAATATCACTCCAAATTTCTCACTGACATATCTTCTTGACCATCTTTCTTCTGCCTCTTTGCTGAGTGACTTCTCAGCTTCAGTAATATCAATTGCCTTCTCAACTCTTCCATCCTCTGTCCTCAAAGATTACTGTCATTTTCTCCTCCCAAAATCTCACCCATCGTATAAACACTTCTTCTCACTTATATGGCCACTCATCTTGTCATCTTGTGCAGACTTGGTATCATTATCATAGGCCTTCGATTAGTTCCTTGTATCATGTCCTATTCATAATCCCCTCCCACTCCCTAAGCCCACTATCTTCTGTCCCCAAATCTGGAAAAAAACCTCTCCCACAAGTAAATATCCATTGCACTTTTAAATGGCCACTGTCTCATCTTTAACCTTTAATTCATCAGGCAATTTCAGCAGCTATTTGCTAAATCAAACTCTCTCAAACTTTGATGCATTTGCCCCCACTATGACTTTTTTGTTTCCTCGCATTAATCATTCCCCTCATACCTTTATTTTACATTCTTATATGTCCAAGAGACATGGATTTGAAAGTGCTTGATGAACAATTGGTTGAACTATTCATTGCAGCACTTGGATAGACCATTAACAGAATTTTCAAGCAATGCTCTGTTTCACTATAATTTCCAAATATAAACCTTAAGACAGTAAGATGTAGGTACTAAAGAAGGCTATTTGGTACAGCATATCGGCTTGCCAGTCAATGACATTGCGGCTGATCTGATAATCCTCAACCCCACTTTCCTGCCACCTTCCCCATAACCTTTGATTTCTTTGCTGACTAAAAACTTGTCTGTATTAATCCTGAATATAACTTAATGGTTCAGCTTTGATAGCCCTCTGTGGTAAAGAATTCCAAAGATCGCTATCTCAGAGAGAAGAATTTCATGCTCATCTCTGTTGTAATGGGGTGAGCCTTTATTTTGAGATAACACCCTGTGATCCTAGATTCTCCGATAAAAGGAAATAATCTCTGCATCTACCCTGTCAAGCACCCTAAGAAACTTACTTTTTAAAACAGAATCTTATGTTATTCATTCTTTGAAACTCCACTGAGTACAAACCCAACCTACTTAACTTCTCCTCATAAGAAAATCCCTCCTTGCCCAGGATCAACCTTTAATATCTTCTCTGGGCTGCCTCCAACAGCAGTGTATCTTTTGCAAGTTAAGGGGACCAAAACTGTTCAAAGTATTCTAGGTGTGATCAGGCAAGTAACTTGTATAGCTTTAGTATGACTTCTTCATTTTGTACTCCATTCCATTTGAAATAAAAGCCAATAGTCATTTGCCTTCTCTCTTACCCACTGAATTTGTATACAAGCTTTTCATGATTTATGTATGAGGACCCTCAATTCCCTCTGTGCTGCAGTTTACTCCAATATCTCACCATATTTAGCTCTTCTATTCTTCCTGCCAAAGTGCATAACTTTACTGTTTCACACATTATATTCCATCTATATTCCATTTGCCCACTCACTTAATCTGGCTATATTCCCATGTAAACTCTTTGCAAGTCACCATTTGCCTTCATGCCTATTTTTATGTTATCCACAGTTTGTCTATAGTGCATTCACTTTCATCATCCAAGTCATTAATAATTAATCGCAATACAAAATAGTAACTATTCAAAAATCATCCAGTTCAAAAAAATTTGCTTTTCCTTCTGCAATGACAACACTTCACCTCGACCTCCTCCACCTACCCTTCCAACAATAGGTTTAACGAGCTCTTGAATTTTCTGGTGGAGAAGTTGGTGGGAAGTTTAGAGCTGACGAGGGAGTGAACTGTCCCTGCAGAACATGGATAAGAGTGGAGAAAGAAATTTCTTTTTGATGGTGGGGTCTATATGGGGGACACAGATGTAAACGGCCTGCACGTCTATGGTGAAGATGACGTATTAGGGGCTGGGGAATTGAAAGTTTTGGAAAAGGTGGAGGGTATTGGTTTTGTCACAAATGTAGGTAGGAAGTTCCTGGACCAAAGAGGAACAGAGTCGAGGTAGGAGGAAATGAGCTCAGTGGGATAGGAGCAGTCAGAGACAAAAACTCAACTGGGGCAGTCAAGTTTATGGATTTTGGGTAGGAGATAGGAACGGGCAGTGAGGGGTTGGGGAACTATCAGATTGGAGGCTGTGGACAGGAGATCTGATGAGGCTGTTCATTGTCTGGGCAATGATGGCTTGGGTGATCAAAGGTGGAATCATAATTGAGGGAACGGTAAGAGGTGTCAGAGAGTTAGCATCTGACCTCAGCGATGTAGGTTGGCATCTGACCTCAGCAATGTAGAGGTCAGTTCACCATACTACCACCGCGCTCCACTTTATCGGCAGGTTTAGTAGGTTCGAGTTGGAATGAAGGAAGCGGAGGGCTGCGCATTCCGATGGGAAGAGATAGGAGTAATTGAGAGGGAGGGAGAGGTGGCAGTTTGAGATGAAGGAGTTGAGGGAGTGTAGGAGGCTGGGAGGGGTGTCCAGGAGGATAGACTTTGCTGGAGGTGGGAGAAGGGGCTGTTAAAGAGTGGATTAGATTCCTGTTCAAAGAAATAGGTATGAAGGTGGCAGAAAAAGAGCTTGACATCATGACGTATGCGGAATATGTTTATGTCTGGGTGAAATGGAATGAAAATGAGCCCTTTGCTGAAGACTGACCACTCAACCTCAGTGAGCGGAAGGTCTGGGGGAATGGTGATGTAGCAGCCACATGGTCCTCAACGTTAGCGGAACCGGCTGCCGGGTTTTCACCATCTCCCTGGACCTTGCTGAGATATTCGTATCATTGATAGCCACTGGTGAAGTGTTGGAAGAGTGGAGGTTGGTTCACGCGGCTCAGTATTTAAGAAAGGTAGTAAGGAAAAACCAGGGGACTATAGACTGGTGAGCTTGATATCAGTGGTGGGTAAGTTGTTGGATGGAATTCTGAGGAACAGAATTTACATGCATTTGGAAAGGCAAGGACTGATTAGGGATAGTCAACATGGCTTTGCATGTAGAAAATTGTATAGAAAATTGTTTCTCACTAACTTGATTGTTTTTTTTGAAGAAGTGACTTGGGATTGCTTTCAGACTGTAGGCCTGTAACCAGCGGTGTGCCACAAGGATTGGTGCTGGGTCCACTGCTTTTCATCATTTATATAAATGCTTTGGATGTCAATATAGGAGATATGGTTAGTAAGTTTGCAGATGACACCAAAATTGGAGATGTAGTGGACAGCGAATCAAGTTACCTCAAAATACAATGGGATCTTGATCAGATGGGCCAATGGGCTGAGGAGTGGTAGATGGAGCTTACTTTAGATAAATGTGAGGTGCTACATTACAGAAAGGCAAATCAGGGCACGACTTATACACTTAATGGTAAGGTCCTGGGGAGTGTTGCTGAACAAAGAAACCTTGGATTGCAGGTTCATAGCTCCTTCAAAGTGGAGTGGCAGGTCGACTGGATTTTGAAGAAGATGTTTGATATGCTTGCCTTTATTGGTCAATGCACTGAGTATAGGAATTGAGAGGTCATGTTCCAGTTATAGAGGACATTGGTTAGGCCACTTTTGGAATATTGTGTAATATTCTGGTCTCCCTGTTACAGGAAAAATGTTGTGAAACTTGAAAGGGTTCAGAAAAGATTTACAAGGATGTTGCCAGGATTGGAGGGTCTGAGCTACAGACAGAGGCTGAATAGACTGGCCTCAGCAATGTAGAGGTCAGTTCACCATACGACCACTGCGCTCCACTTTATCGGTGGGTTTAGTAGGTTGGAGTTGGAGCGAAGGAAGCGGAGGCTGTTTTCCCTGGAGCATTGGAAGTTGAGGAGTGACCTTAAAGAGGTTTATAAATTCATGAGGGTCATGAATAGGGTGAATAGTCAAGATCTGGATAGGGGAGTCCAAAACTAGAGGGCATACGTTTAAGATGAGAGGGAAAGATTTAAAACGGACCTAAGGGGCAACATTTTCACATAGAGCATGTTGCATGTATGGAACGAACTGCCAGAGAATGTGATGGATGCAGGTACAATTACATTTAAATGGCATCTGGATGGGTATATGAATAGAAAGGGTTTAGAGGGATATAGGCCAAATGCTGGCAAATGGGACTAGATTAATTTAGGATATCTGGTCGGCATGGACAAGTTGGACTGAAGGGTCTGTTTCTGTGCTGTACATTTCTATGACTCTACTGTATGCTGCTGTATCTCCTCCTTCCCTCCCTTCCTCTAACACACCAGCCTAACTTAAGATTCCCCATCGTCCTAACCCTGAATTTGCATTTTCTATTCATTTCACTCCCATCTCCCTAAATCTCCAACCTGGTCAGAGATGTTATTACACACCTCTGGAGCAGGTGGGTCCATATTCACCTTTTCTCCTGAGAGTCTAATCCTGCTATACTGTTAACAACTCAGCTTCCTCTCCTGGCTTCCATGGTAGCCAACATTACTAATACTCATCTCTCCTCAGATGCTGTGTCTTGCCATTCAGGTCACCATCATTGTCCCTCTCTTCAAAATAACAATCCTTGAGCTCTGTGTCTTGCAAATTACTGCCCCATCTACACCCCCACACCACCTTAAATATGTTAACCTTTCCCAAATCCATGCCTATCTTCCTCAGACCTTCTTGTTGAATCACTACAATTGAGTTTCCAGCCTCATTAGAGTGTCAAAGTGGCTCTTACCAAAGTCACAATGAAATCCTGGTTGAATGCAACAGAAGTGTACTATCCCACCTCATTATTTTCAAACTGTGCACAACCTTTGGCATAACCGACTATGAATTTCTTCTTCTGCACCTTTCTATCATTGTCTACTTCAGTGCGATAGTATTTCCCTGGCTCCTTTCTTATCTATTCCTTCAGAGCCAGAGAATAATTTACAATGGCTTCTTTTTTCACTCTAATGATTTGCATTTGGCATCACCAAGTATCAATATTTACTCCATTTTCTACTCATTTACTACCTTCTTCATTCAAAATCAACTTCATTCAAAATCAAGATGTCAACTTCCATATGAAACCTGGGACTCCTGTGGTGTAGTGGCACTGTCTGTATTTCTGAGTCAGGAGGTCTGGGTTCATGACCCACCTGCTCCAGAGGTGTGTAATAACATCTCTGACCAGGTTGGTTAGAAAATATGACCATATGAATGCTAATGGACAGTTCATCCAATATCCAGTATGATGAGAAGAAAATTCCTGCAATTAATAAGACATAAATTAGAAAGGCAGAAACCATTATTTCCTGTTCTTATAAGAAATTGAGTTCCCTTGCACCCTGATTCCATTCCTCTCTTTGCCAACTCTCCAAGGCTGGAATAGATTGTTCTCAATTTTGGTCTTTATATTTGAACCTGAAATGAACTTGCTATCAGTCTTCCATGTTGTCACTATCACTACCTATTACCACCTCCATGCCACTGGCAAATCACACCTCCCTCAGTTTCTTTGCTGCTCAAACATTCATTCATTCTATCAATACCTCTAAACTTGATTGTTTTAATGCATTCCTAGTCAGCCTCCCATCTAGCCTCTGTATATTTGAGGTAATTCAAAACTTTGCTGTCCATATCTTAACCTGTAGTAAGTCCCATTCAGCCTCTGTTTCTCTGTGCACTAATCAACATTGGCTTCCCATCAAGCAAGACCCCAATTCCAAAATTCTCATTTTAAAAAAACAATTCCTTCATGCCCTCATACCCGTCTATTCCTATAACTTCCATCAGCCCTACAAACCCCCTAGATCTCTTTACTATGCCAATTCTGCTCTCCTAAGCATTCCCAATTTTAATCACTCATCTGTTGGCAGCCATTCAGTTGCCTAAGCACTAAATTCTTGATATCTTTCCTTCTCTGCATCTCTTTATTTCTTAATCCTTCTTCCTTCCTTTTAGATCCTCCTTGTTTCTTTGACCAAGATTTTGGTCATCTGACTTTATGTAGCCATGTGTCAATTTGTTGTCCATAATGTTCCTTCAAAATGACTTAGAACATTTTATTATGTCAAAGGTGTTATATAAATGCACAGGGTTATTGTTAATAACCAGGATCAGCCTTTTGTCCTTTCTCTTGCGTATATTACTTGTATTTAATGAGATGCTAATTCACAACTTTTTTTCCCAGGCACCATATTTTGTTGGACAGTCACAAATTACAGAGAAAAAACTCCTTGCTTTTTGCTTTTAAAACTTTGAGTTGTAGAAGTATTTTACTAGATTTATGGCTACATATTATGTTTGATTTAGGAATAATTTTATCCTCAGTCAAACCATTCAATTGAAAATTGAAGATTAGTAGGAAGCCAGAGGATTGAGAAACCTTTGAAAATCAGCAGAGAATAATCCAAAAATGCAGTAAGGGAAGGCAAGATAAATTAGTAGAACAAGCTCAATAGTAATATTGTAAAAGATTGCAAGACTCTTTTCTTGCAGATATTTGAAAGTTAAGAGAGAGGCAAGAGTGAACATTGGACTGAACTGCGAAATGAGGCTGGAGAAATAGTAATGGAGAGCAAAGAAATGGCAGAGGAACTAAATAGGTACATTGCATCAGTCTTCATGATGGATGACACCAGTAGCATATCAGAACTTCAAGAAAGTCAGGGCAGAGGTGAGGCAGTGGCAATCTCTAAAACGCATGTGCTGGGGAAGCAGATATGTCTGAAGGTGGATAAATCACCCAGACCAGACAGACTACTCTGAAGGAGATAGCTGCGGAGATTATGGAGACATTGGTGGTGACTTTCCAGGAATCACAGGAGTCAGGGAGAGTCCCAGAGAACTAGAAAATGGCTAATGTAACACTCACATTTAAAAAGGGAGGGAGGCAGAAGGCAGGAAACTATAGGCCAGTTAGCCTAACCTCAATCATTTGTAAGATTTTAGAGTCGATTATTAAAGATGAGATTGTGAGTACTTGGAAATGCATTGTAAAATTGGGCTGACTCACCAAGCTTCATCAAGGGAAGGTCATGTCTGACAGATCTGTTAGAATTCTTTGAGGAGGTAAACAGTAAGTTAGACAAAGGAGAGCCAGTGGATGTGATCTATCTGAATTTTCAGAAGGCCTTTGACAAGGTGCCATACAGTCGCCAATATTGTGAGGGGGAAGATACTGGCATGGATCAAGGATTGGCTGCCTGGCAGAAGGTATCTTTTAAGTATGGCCTTGCAGTAAGTCTGCAGTAGTGAGTAGAGTGGGTTCTTTCTTAATTATATGTTTTATTGAGATACGTCTCTTGATTAAACTTAAAATATAAGCCATAAATATTAATTTAACCTGGAGCAGTGTTTTGCAGAGGAAGAAGACAGTGCTGTTTTCTGGGTCTGAAGATTGAAAGAAGCAAAAATGGCCTTTATGCTCTTCTTGTCGGATGTGGGAGTTTAGGGATAATTTATGGGTTACTGAGAATTATATCTGCAATAAATGCCATTGGTTGCAAATCCTATTGGATCGAATGGATTGGTTGAAGAGACAGTTAGAGGCAGTGAGGAATTTACAAGAGCAAGAGGGTGTGATGGATGGCAGTTATAGGAAGGGGAAGGTTGCAGACACAGTCACATAAATGGATTAACTGCACGAAAGGTAAGAGAGGTAGGTAGTTCATGCAAGAGTCGCCTGTGGCTTTCCCCATTTCAAACAGGGACCCAGGGAGATAGTGAGAAAAGAGATCTGGTACAGTTGAGAACGAAAGCGAGTCAAACCGTCAGGGCAGGCAGGGATAAAGCAGCTCAAGGTAGGACTGATAAATTAAACTGCATTCATTTCAATGCAAGAGACCAGCAGGGAAGGCAGATGAACTCAGGGCATGGTGAGGAACATGGGACTGGGATTTCATAGCAATTACAGAAACATGGCTCAGGGATGGGCAGAACTGGCAGCTTAATGTTTCAGGATACAAATGCTACAGGAAGGATAGAAAAGGAGGCAAGAGAAGTGGGGAGTGGCGTTTTTGATAAGGGATAACATTACAGCTGTGGATATTCCCGGAAACACATCCAAAGATGTTATTTGGGTGGAACTGAGAAATAAGAAAGGAATGATTACCTTATTGGGATTGTATTATAGACCCCCTAATAGTCAGAGGGAAATTGAGAAACAGAATTTGTAAGGAGATCCCGGCATCTCCAAATCATAAGGAGATCTCAGTTATCTGTAAGAATGATCAGGTGGTTATGGTAGGGGATTTCAACTTTCTAAACCTAGACTGGGACTGCCATAGTGTTAAGGGTTTAGACGGAGAGGAATTTGTTAAATATGTACAAAAACATTTTCTGATTCAGTATGTGGATATACCTACTAGAGGAGGTGCAAAGCTTGACCTACTCTTGGGAAATAAGGCAGGGCAGGTGACTGAGGTGGTCAGTGGGGAGGACTTTGGGGCCAGCGACTATAATTCTGTTAGTTTTAAAATAGTGATGGAAAAGGATAGACCAAAACTAAAAGTTGAAGTTCTAAATTGGAGAAAGGCCAATTTTGATGGTATTAGACAACTACTTTCAAAAGCTGATTGGGGACAGAAGTTTACAGGTAAAGGGACGGCTGGAAAATGGGAAGCCTTCAGAAATGAGATAACAAGAGTCCAGAGAAAGTATATTCCTGTTAGGATGAAAGGAAAGCCTGGTAGGTATAAGGAATGCTGGATGACTAAAGAAATTTAGGTTTTGGTTAAGAAAAAAAAGGAAGCATATGTCAAGTATAGACAAGAAAGATTGTGTGAATCCTTAGAAGAGTATAAAGGTGTATACTTAAGAGAGAAATCAGGAGGGCAAAAAGGGGACATGAGATAGCTTTGGCAAATAGAGTGAAGGGGAAGCTGAAGGATTTTTACAACTACATTTAGGACAAAAGGGTAACTAGGGAGAGAATAGGGCCTCTCAAAGATCAGCAAGATAGCCTTTGGGTGGAGCCGCAGGAGATAGGGGAAATACTAAACAAGTATTTTGCATCAGTATTTACTGTGCAAAAGGACATAGAAGATATAAAATGTAGGGAAATAGTTGGTAACATCTTGAAAAATCAAGATTAGAATGGTGCCTGAAAAGCATAGCAGGTTAGGCAGCATCCCAGGAGCAGGAAAATCAATGTTTTGGGCAAAAGCCCTTCATCATCTTGAAAAATGTCCATATCAGAGAGGAGGAAGTGCTGGATGTCTTGAAATGCTTAAAAGTGGATAAATCCTCAGGACCTGATCAGACCCTAGATCTCTGTGGGAAGCATGGGAAGTGATTACTGGGCCTCTTACTGAGATATTTGTATCATCGATAGTCATAGGTGAGGTGCCGGAAGACTGGGGGTTGGCTAACGTGGTGCCACTGATAAGCCAAGGAACTATAGACCAGTGAGCCTGACATCGGTGGTGGGCACGTTGTTTGAGGGAATCCTGAGGGACAGGATGTATATGTATTTGGAAAGGCAAGGACTGATTAGGGATAGTCATGTCTCACAAATTTGATTGAGTTTTTTGAAGAAGTAACGAAAAGAATTGATGAGGGCAGAGCGATAGATATGATCTACATGGACTTGAGTAAGGCATTCGGCAAGGTTTCCCATGGGAGACTGGTTAGCAAGGTTAGATCTCATGGAATACAGGGAGAACTAGCCATTTGGATACAGAACTGGCTTGAAGATAGAAGACAGAGCATGGTGGTGGAGGGTTGTTTTTCAGACTGGAGGCCTGTGACCAGTGGAGTACCACAAGGATCGGTGCTGGGTCCACTACTTTTAATCATTTATATAAATGATTTGGATGTGAGCCTAAGAGGTACAGTTAGTAAGTTTGCAGATGACACCAAAATTGGAGGTGTAGTAGACAGTGAAGAAGGTTACCTCAGATTTCAAAGGAATCTTGATCGGATTGGCTAATGGACTGAGACGTAGCAGATGGAGTTTAATTCAGATAAATGCATGGTGCTGCATTTTGGGAAAGCAAATCTTAGCAAGACTTAAACATTTAATGGTAAGGTCCTAGGGAGTGTGGCTAAACAAAGAGACCTTGGGGTGCAGGTTCATAGCACCTAGGAAATGGAGTTGCAGGTAGATAGGATAGTTAAAAAAAGCGTTTGGTATGCTTTCCTTTATTGATCAGAGTATTGAGTACAGGAGTTGGGAGGTCATGTTGCAGCTGTACAGGACATTGATTAGGCCACTGTTGGAATACTGTGTGCAATTATGGTCTCCTTCATATCAGAAAGATGTTGTGAAACTTGCAAGGGTTCAGAAAAGATTTACAAGGATGTTGCCAGGGTTGGAGGACTTGAGCTATAGGGAGAGGTTGAATACGTTAGGGTTGTTTACCTGGAGCGTCGGAGGCTGAGGGGTGACCTTATAGAGGTCTATAAAATCATGAGGGGCATGGATAGGATAAATAGGCATTTTTTTTCCCCTTGGGATTGAGGAGTCCAGAACTAGAGGGCATAGGTTTAGGGTGAGAGGGAAAAAATATAAAAGAGACCTAAGGGGCAACTTTTTCATGCAGAGGATGGTATGTGTATGGAATGAGCTGCCAGAGGAAATGGTAGAGGTTAGTAAAAATTGCAACATTTAAAAGGCATCTGGATGGGTATATGAATAGGAAAGGTTGGAAGGATATGGGCCAGCTGCTGGTAGGTGGGACTAGATTGGATTGGGATATCTGGTCGGCATGGACAAGTTGGACCGAAGGGTCTGTTTCTGTGCTATATATTTCCATGACTCTATGAATACAAGTGTGAGCTTATGCACTTTGGTAGGAAGAATAGAGGGATAGACTATTTTCTAAATGGGGAAAGGCTTTGGAAAGCTAAAGTACAAAGGGACTGGAAGTCCAAGTTCAAGATTCTCTTAAGGTTAACACACAGGTTCAGATGACAGTTATGAAGGTAAATGAAACTTTAGTATTCATTTTGAGAACAGGATGAATAATGCTGCTTTCATGATACAATATTGGGATTCTGATCTGTGTCAATGCTTCTGATAGCCACAAACATGCTCATGAACATTAGAATCCGAGAATTGTTTCTTCAGGATTAAAGGCAGCTTATCACTTAATTTACAAATTTACAAATATACTGAGTATTATGAAAAAACATTTTTCAAAAATGATGATTTTGGTGTCACCCTATAATGTTAAAACAAGATTATAAAGAATTGACAAAAAGATTAAAATATTTTAAAATAATTTTTAAAATCCTATAACCAACAGCACTTATAACATGACATAGATTCTCATTCTGTTAGAACAGTGACTCAACTATGATGAAGCTTTGCTTAAAATTCTGAAAAAGTGCCGTTAACATTTAAAAAGAAACCTACAGTTTTGAGCATTGTCAATGCTTGTTGCTGCAGAATGCACTCAGAATGTCAGTTGGAGGTCAAATTTGACAACAAAGATACAGTTACAAAGAAAGAGAAGTAAAACAGGAGAAAAACTAAAAAAGAAAGAAGAAAATACATTCATGGAAGATCGATCATAGGGCAAGAAAAAACACAAAGCAAACATTGAGTGCAATGAAAGGGAAGCAAATGGTCAGGGATAAAGGAAGGAAAGTCACCGTGAAGCAGTACAAGTAATAAAATAAATAGAAATGATGTGAAAAGCAATTGGGAAAGAGAGGTAATGAAAATAATGAAATGGACTGAAAATCCAGATAAAACATAATAATATGAAAACAAGTGATGGCGTCAACAAGTAAGAAGCGTAGAAATCAGCGAGAAAAGAAAAACAGGAGCAGGTATAAAACAGGTAGAGCTCAAATGAAAAATAAGAGGGAAATAAAACAAAAGTGAGATTCAAAGATAAGGCAAATACGATTAATTCTGAAAAGAACATTATCAGCAAGTGAAAGACAGAAAAGTCAAAAAGGAGTAACAGAAGTTAAGCTTTCCGAATTATTAAAGAATAATAATAAATGATTGGTTATTGAATTCTCATTATATTTTGCTTCAGTCAGAAACGATCGACAAAAGCAACTTAGGAACAGAGTTATAGGTGTGCATATCAAAGACCTGTACATAGCATGGCATGTAATATTTCTGTAATATTTCAGCAGGATTTGATTTGACCGGAGTTTGCTAATTTTGTTTTAAGTCAGTTGATTTGACAATTCTGGGTCAATGGAACAAATCGCGATTAGTATTTATAATAAAGTTAAAAATCACACAACATTAGTTGACAACCACCTGATGAAGGAGCAGCTAGTGATTACAAATAAACCTGTTGAACTATAATCTGGTGTTGTGTGATTTTTAACTTTGCCCACCCCAGTCCAACACTAGCACCTCCAAATCATGTTTCTAATAACGTTACTTTATTGATTTAATTGAAGTAAACGAATCAAGCAGTGCACAGTTGTTCATGTTGTCCAGTCTGTGTCCACTTTCATCCTTCCGTTTGAGTGCTCCTCCCACTTCTTTCTCTCCAGCTTTATTTTTTTAAAGCTTCATTTTCGCAAAGTTAGTCACCATGTTGGCGGGAAACACTTTTTAAATCTGCACATATAGAGTCATAGAAATGTACAGCTCGGAAACAGACCCTTCAGTCCAACTTGTCCATGCTGACCAGATATCCCAACCCAATCTAGTCCCACTTGCCAGCACTTGGCCCATATTCCTCCAAACCCGTACTATTCATATACACACCCAGATGCCTTTTAAATGTTGCAATTGTATCAACCTCCACCACTTCCTCTGGCAGCTCATTTCCCTCAGCGTGAAAACGTTGCCCCTTAGGTCTCTTTTATATCTTGCCCCTCTCACCCTAAACCTTTGCCCCCTAGTTCTGGACTCTCCCAACCCAGGGAAGAGACTTTGTCTATTTATCCTATCCATGCCCCTCAATTTTATAAACCTCGATAACGTCACCCCACAGCCTCTGATGGTCCAGGAAAAACAGCCCCAGTCTATTCAATCTCTCCCTATAGCACAAATTGTCCAACCCTGGCAACATCTTTGCAAATCTTTTCTGAATCCTTTCAAGTTTCACAACATCCTTCCAATAGGAAGGAGAACAGAATTGCAAACAATATTCCAACGGTGGCCTAACCCATGTCCTGTACAGCCGCAACATGACCTCCCAACTCCGGTACTCAATCCCCTGACCGATAAAGCAAAGCATACCAAATGTCTTCATTATCCTATCTACCTGCGACACTACTTTCAAGGAGCTATGAATCAGCACTCCAAGGTCCTTTTGTTCAGCAACACTCAATACGACCTTACCATTAAGTGTATAAGTCCTGCTCTAATTTGCTTTCCCAAAATGCAGCATCTCGCATTTTCTAAATTAAACTCCATCTGCCACTTCTCAGCCATTGGCCCATCTGATCAAGATCCTGTGTAATCTGAGGTAACCTTTTTTGCTGATCACTACACCTCCAATTTTGGTGTCATCTGCAAACTTACTAACTGTACTTCTTATGCTCATATCCAAATCATTTATATAAGTGACGAAAAGTAGTGGACCCAGCACTGATCCTTATGGCACTCCGCTGGTCACAGGCCTCCAGAGTGAAAAACAACCCACTACCACCACTCTCTGTCTTCTACCTTCAAGCCAGTTCTGTATCCAACCAGCTAGTTCTCCCTGCATTCCATGAGATCTAACCTTGCTAACCAGAGTCCCATGGGGAACCTTGTCGAATGCCTTACTGAAGTCCATATAGATCACATCTACTGCTCTGCCCTCATCAATTCTCTTTGTTGCTTCTTCAAAAAACTCAATCAAGTTTGTGAGACATGATTTCCCACACACAAAGCCATGTTGACTATCCCTAATCAGTTCTTGCCTTTCCAAATACATGCACATCCTTCCCACCACCGTTGTCAGGCTCACTGGTCTGTAGTTCCCTGGCTTGTCCTTACTACCCTTCAAACGTCAGCAGTGGAGAGGTCTGGATCAGCATTCACATAGCACCTTGGGCCTTCTCTCGAACACGACATTGGTTCTGTTTGACACAAAGGTGCATAAAAAGCTCAAAATAAAGATTTGATCTTACCTGCTAACCTATGTCCTAAGCCTAGCCAGCAATTCACAGTATCCTACTGGCCTCTGTTGCTTTAACTGTCCGTAATGCCTTGGGCCGTGAATCGACATCTCTGCCCTTTCCCATTAAGGAGTCATCTCACTGAACTGCAGACCCAAATCTAAAATTAAATTCGCACTGAGTGAATATTTGTGATCTCAGGAAAATTAATATTTAATCCTCAATCTTCTAGGCATTCATAGTGATTGTTGCAGTGTGGTGTATTCCGATTGTCTGAAGATACCCTGTTCAAATACAGCAACCCTGCATATTTCTGTTTTTGCATACAGGTTTTACCTAGGACATTGCTGGTCTCTGCTCTGCAGCAAGACAAGGGGATTGGGCGCCGGGATTATTGGACTGGGTTCCGTGCCAGAAATTGGGTGGGGATAGGCTCTCTCTTAAATAATTGCACTAATAAAGGATGAGCTGGATCCGACACTAGGATGAACCGCGGGGAAAAGTAACCTGGAATCCCCGTGTATAATCATTGCATGTCCTCCCTTTCAGACAATCTGTTACCGGGCGTTCGAGTTGGCTAAACTTCGAGATTGAGAATGATATTAAAAATGCCACTTCATAACAGCGCGATAAACGGGCCCTTTGAAAGAGCCAGAGGCGAATTGTTTGCGGTACGTTTTAAATTGTGGTTTGCAACAACAGAAAACAGACACACGAAAGAGAATGGGTGTGAGTGGAATGGTTCCATCTGTATTCGGTGCAGGAGCTATTCCTGGGGATAATCTATTTGCTACCTGGCTGCTTTCAATGACCTTGGGATGTGTCTGCAGAGGATGGGCGTCTGGTTAAGAAATCTTGTGAATGAAGCTCGGCTGGTTCTGATGTGTGTGTGTGTGTGTGTCTGTTTGATATTCTCATCACAGCCTGTGATTCAGTCAGGGAGCTGATCACAAGAAGTGTATACTTTTGACGTCAGAGCGGAGATTTATCACCACCCCATTTGGGCATCGCATCCACCGCATTCAATTCACCAAATCTAGTGTTTGATTAGCAATGTCAGCCACTGAATAAACCTGCAAACCGGAGCAAAGATCCTCCCCATCAGAACCGATTAAAGCCCAGACTACCAGCATCGAGAACGGAGCACAGGAGCCGGTAAGACTTAGTCCAGTTTCTGTCCTGTTATTAACATTGGAGGCTAAACGGAGAAATGTAAGGTTTCAAACTATATAGCGTTATATATCTTTTTAAAAACAAGTCTTAACTTTATTTCAATTCCGCTGTTATATTAAAGCATCAAAAACGTATGTATAAGATTTTACAGCATAGATGATTGCAAAGCCTTTCAGTGTTTAATATGAAGTGCCGGTATATTTAAGGTACTTATGAATTGCACATGGATTCAACAATGCTTGTGAATCGTCATTATTGTACAGGATAGAATGTCAGTATAAAATGTAAAAGTCTTTTTTAATTGTATGTTGAAGTATGCCATGCTGTTTGCATTTGAAAATCTAGACTGCTTTCACATTGTTGAGTAAAACTGCACTTGTTCGTGCCACCATTTAGTTTAAACTAAGCTGGCTTCACTCTCTATTAGTCCCCTTTCTTCTAATGCACACCATGGGGTCTAACTCCCTGCTACTGTAAATGGGTGCTTATGGGAATTTGCACCTTTTCCACCAGGCAGTTGCTACGTCACTATGAATTCTATTTTAACGGGTCTTTCTTATTGTGGGAACAACTGTCAATAAATGTTTGCCAGTTCATACACAACCCGCTGCAGCACAGGGCTGGATTCTTGGCAAGCAAGTGTGTTTTAGATGCCTTGTCCCTTTTGCCTTTGAACTATCTGCGTTTGTTCTCCCCTGTCCTCAGATGATGCTTTTCATGCCTCCAGTTATGAATGGTCAGGCCCGAAACAACTCGAAGCAGTCCCTCAGTTGGCTCTCCTCAGACAACAATAACTCCTCAGTCACAACCTCCGACCTAGCCACCGAGACAGTCAATCCGTGGGACATCGCCCTGTGTGTGGTGGGGACTGTCATCTCCTGCGAGAATGCCATCGTGGTGGCCGTGATCTTCTACACGCCGACCCTCAGGACTCCAATGTTCATCTTGATCGGGAGCTTGGCGTTGGCTGATCTCCTCGGAGGAGTGGGCTTGATCCTCAATTTCATTTTCCTTTACTTGCTGAACTTCGAAGCCGCTAGACTGGTGTCGGCCGCCCTTCTGATCGCTTCCTTCTCGGCTTCAGTCTGCAGTTTGCTTGCCATCACCATGGACCGTTACTTGTCTCTGTATAACGCACTGACATATCACACAGAAAGGACCACCACGTTCACTTACCTTGTACTGTTCGCCATCTGGGTCACATGCATCAGTCTGGGGTCACTTCCCGTCGTGGGCTGGAACTGCTTGGAAGACGAGACGTCTTGCAGTGTCATCAAACCCATCACCAAGAACAACGCCGCTGTCCTCTCGGTCTCCTTTCTGCTGATTTTCGCCCTGATGTTGCAACTGTACGTTCAAATCTGCAAGATCGCCTTCAGGCACGCTCAGCAGATCGCTGTGCAGTACCATTTCGTGGCCACCTCCAGCACCTCGACCAGGAAGGGGATCTCCACGTTGTCGGTCATCCTCGGCACCTTCGCTGCTTGCTGGGTCCCTTTTGCAATCTACTGCTTGATTGCAGACTCCAGTTACCCGCTGATTTACACCTATGTCACCGTGCTACCGGCGACTTGCAATTCAGTGATTAATCCTATTATTTATGCATACCGGAACCCTGACATCCAGAAATCGCTCTGGGTCGCATGTTGTGGCTGTATCTCATCTAATTTCTCATTTAGACCAAGGTCGTCCAGTGACGTATAGTGTCTTCTGTTTCGTGGGATTTTATTTTTTTTAAAACAATTATTATTTGTAATTTTTATTTTTTTACTGGAAGTTATTTTCAAAGAAGTACACATTTTTTATTTTGCCCGCTGTATAAACCATGTCCAACAAGGGAAAGTGTGCTTTTCGAGAGCAGCTTTTTCCACATCAGTGCATTCTCGTGATATGCGCCCCCAGCGGTTTCCAGTAGAATTGTGATGAGAAACTGCATTATTCCAGACGGGGCAAATGCGACTTGAATTGATGTAAAGATACAACATATCCACTGATGAACTAGCCCTGTGTGGGGGAAACATGTTATTTTGTTCCCCCCAAAAGTCTGCCACTTAGAGATACGGGCCATGTTTAGGAAAAGGGTAGATATTGTTGGAATGTTGTAAGGGTCACTTTGTACCTTCCCCAGCGGTCCATGAACACTAATGGTTACTAGCCTCCAGTTTAAAGCACTATTGGTCTGTGATGCACTTTAAACTACCTAAATTGAGAGCCCAGTGCTCTAAACGTCTTTAAAGATCTACCTAGTGTATTGTGATAAGAAAACAACATGATTTATTTATGTAAATGTATCTGTCCACCTGTCAATCCCACACCTACCCATCCACTATTTATCATTAGTTGAAGCCTGAAATTCCAACTGTGACGGGATTCTATTTTCTACAGTGGAGGTTTAACTGTTCACATCCAATAGAAACTGCGCATTATATTGGTCACAAGATTGTGAGAGTGTCAGGATGATTTACTGTATTTTCCAGTTGATCCCTGAGCGTGATGTGGTCTGGTGCAGTGAGCATTATCCCGCAGCAGCGCAGTTTCATCTTCAAGCGCACCTTGGTCCCTTACTGCGGCTCTTTCCTCCTGTTTCTTATTTGGGGTATCTTTTATTTTCTGATTTGTACCAATACCTCAAATTGTGAGTGTTCATGTCACCCTGTGAGCGAAACCCCTTGCCTTTTGGGGGTGGGTGGGGGGGTGGTGGGAGCTGACCAGAGTAGAAAACCCACTCGAAATGGCAGTTTTTAATCATTAATAAATTAGCACAAGAAAGTTCATCCAGTGTCATACTATTGATTACCCTCTGAAAATAGGCTGAGGGATACAGATAGATCCTTTCCCAGGAGTCATCGTGCACTTTGTAATTCTGTCCGTTTATCAGTAGAGACAACTGTAGACATAAAGTCCTTTTGCCAATACTCACCACTCTGAATGAGGAGCCCCATACTCAGAGCTACAGTTCACTCAGTATTTGCCAACGGTTTTGAACCTGCCCGAGTAGGTTTGTTGAACTAGATGTTTCCTCCCCACCCCCCACCTTAAAATTGCACTTTATCAAACAAGAGTAAATTTTTAAAGACAAATGTCACTTCCTGCACTGTCAAATGTCTGAGAAGCCTATTTATCTGCTGAGATGGATTTATTTTGTTATTGTTACATATGACTGTAAACAGCATTAACGACCTTTTTGCAAAGGGTAAATTGGATTAAAATAAACAATATTTTAGGAATCAACCTTTTGTTCTGTGTTGCTCTGCTGTCGATTGTTTGCAAATGGGTAGCAGTCTGCATGATTGGAGCCTGCGCATTGAGTTGCTGTAACGACCTGCAATGCTGATTTATCGCCCGAGTCAGATTCCAGGAGCCTTCGTATAGTTCGTCAAATTCTTGTTCCCATCTCGGATTCTCTGGCCTCATTGCCAAACCGCTAGGTCAAAGCCAGGCTGATTGGAGTGCCCATCAGTTAAGCGCGTCAGGAATACATAAGGTGTGATATCCAGTGGGCAACCTCGAGAATTTTGCGCAGTCAGTTCCGAATGGAGAAATATTCCCGTTTGAAGACAGAGCCTCCCATATACGGAACGTGTTCCCCCTCCCCACCCCCTCTGGACTGACGTCAATTCAGCCAGGGCCCGGGAGTGTTGGCAACGCGGGCAGACTTCAGATGTGAAACCATGTTAACCTGTACCCTGTACGCATTGCAAATTACTTGCGGACATTCCCTGAGCCTTTGGTTATTGTCGCCCAGTGATTCATTGCCCACCTGCCGCCCCCTCTTGTCCTCAGTCATTTGAAGTCCAGAAAGCTGAGATTTCTTCTTGTGCGTGTTTGACTTTCAACTAAGGACAGAGAGATGAAACATGAATGGCTCTATAATAGATACCGCAGCTTTCGACCGAGGTCATGTATTTTACCAAATGCCAAGCAGCATTTTAAATAAGCATAAGGGGAGCCGGTAGCGCAGTGGTATTGTCCCTAGTCTAAAGATCTACAAAGGTTCGACTCTCACAATGGTGAAATTTAAGTCCAATTTTAAAAACCTGAAATTAGAAACCTAACTGTAGCAACTAATCTTAGGAAGAGAAGAAAATGTGTGAAGCAGTGTAATCGATTCTTAAATTCCCTCTGGGCAACTAGGGATGGGCTGTTCTGAACATTTGTATTTCAGATAATTTATTAATAAATTATATTTTACAAAACAATATAGGGGTGGAAAATGACTCGGCAATGCCGACATCCCATGAAGAAAAAATAATTTAGTTATATCAAATTCAATGTTTTATTGCATAGATCATTGGGAAGGGAGACATCTTTTATTTTTTTTAAAAACTGAGTTCAATAATGCATTTTTGGGGCAAGAAAACATTTTCTGGAATGCACGCTTTAAATAGCAACAAATAATTTGGACAAAGGCACTTACATGTGATTTAATGGTAAAGGCAATTTCTCTCGACTAACCCATTCAAAATTAGAAAAATGAATTGCAAGTTCATAGCACATTTAATATTGACTGACTCCACTACTATGTTGATAATAGTTGATATTGGGGTGTTCGTAGATTGCCAAAGCTACCCTTAATACCAATACCATGAAAAAAAGTGTTTCTGCACCTAAATCACTATTTAGCAACCTAAACCTGTTGGACTATAACCTAGTGTTGTGTGATTTTTAACCCTGTTGGAAGTGTGCATGTGTTGGGGGTTGGGGGTCCTGGCAGAGGTGGTTCAGAGTTTTTATTATTAATTTCAGAGATTTGAGTGTCACTGGTTTGGGATCTAGATGGGGTTTGTGTGGTAGCAGGAGGAGTGGAGAACTGTGTTAAAACAGGTACAGGTTGGCCATAAATGATTCCTGCAAAATCCATGGCAAAATGATTTGTCAGCACTCACAATCTAAGTGTGAATAAACTAAATATAGGTGGCTAACATTGTATGGAACTGAATTCTAATATTTAAACATTCTCAATATGGAATGCTGCATGTGGGGTGGGGTTATAAATTTTGCAATATAAAAAGGATTTTCTACATTTTAAGTATGAGCACAATATTTGACACTAATCATACATTTCTATATTGGCCATAGTAATACATTTTTGTTAAAAAGAGGCATCAAGTCAAAGTTTTTCATTTTGTACTCAGACTGAAACATAACCAATTTCAGAAATGAAACAATAATTTCTGCAACATGAGAAGAGGGTGTTGATTTTTGAACTGAAGTGGCACGGATGATTCATTCTTCTTGAGTTATTTGAACATTCTATATTGAAAACAAATAAAATTTAGATTCTTCAATAACAAATTAATGACATGAAGTGGTGAACTCTCCACGAAGAGCTCTTCCCTATAATTCAGGGGGAAAAAAGTGAAATTTCCATGTAATAGGGCCATTTTCCTTTAGGCACCAAAGAGCTGTAGAATGTCTCTAAATTAAATTGCATATACCATAGTGACCAGAGAAGTAGTGTTGGTTTCTCAGACACTGTTAAATATTCTTAAGAAATGGCTAAAGAATTTCTCAGAGCTTTTCATGAAGTTGACCACATTTTCTTCTGTATCTTTCTAAAAGTTAGCTTTTTCGTAGTCGGGTTGAATGATGCATGAGGGTGTATAGGATTTGGTTGAGGATTTTGGGACCTTACCAATTTTGTTTACCAATGGTGTTGAGCACATTTCTACCATCAATGGTTCTTTGAAACATCAATAATTAGAATCAATAGATTTTCTTTTCTACTTTGATTTCTTATCTTATTTATTTTTGTTAAGGTAGTGAAGACTAAATTGCCACACAAGAGACCAGTTAGGAGGAGTTATTGAACCATTAGGAGCCAAAAGATTAAATTGACATCTGTAGGAAAAAAAATTAGACTCATAAGTTTATACAGGGTTACTCGAAGAGTGTTGTTCCTGTCAAAAGGTGAAAAAAATGCTAAATGGGTATGAGTTAATAAGACTAGCTGCTTGGAAGTCAGGACTTAGAATGTCCTGTACCTGCAGTGGAGAAGCGTGATGTGTCTCCTTACTTGCCACCCTGTCCTTCTCTCCTGCCAATCCTAATGTCATGCTCCCATTCCTTCTGCAGACTAAGGCATTTCTCTATTAAGATGCCTGCGATAAAGTGCTGCTTTATGGTGCCTCCTGGAAAGTTCTCTATAAGGAGACATAGCCATCTCTGGAATAAATATTGCTGGAGTTTTGCCAAACCATCCCAGAAAGTCTCCCAATGTTAGCGATTCTCTTCAGTGTAAATAATGAGGTTAAGTAGTGCATATTCCTTTAAAGTGATGCTCAAAATTAACAGCAATGCCACATTTACTTCCAAACAGCTCCCATTTTTTTGTTTATCAGGAGCAACATTTTGGTTATTTTCAGGTTAGCTTGTGCTGTGTAGAACAGCACAACTGCAAGAGACCAGGTTGTTGTTTAATGAACCACCTAGAGTATTATTTTAATTGAAAAGAACCCCTGAGCAAGATGTGTTTGTTACTGTGCTCAAATCCCATAAATTATAAGGATGAAAATAAATTACTGAAGGAAAAAAAATGGAATATTGCCACCATGTGGTTAAAATGTGTCATAGCATTTCGAAGGAATTGCACCCAGTTCAGTGGAGCAGAAACAAGCATCACAGCCGAGTGTAGCTACAGCTGTTTTTACCGTCTCCAATAAGGAGGAGCATTGGTTTCATGTTCAGGTTATAGTCCCAAAATGCCTACCTTCCAACCATAGGTCAATGTGCAATCTTCTGTAACTGATAAACATTTCATTAGGCAACACTGATGTAAATTAATAACTCCCTGTCGTCAAATAACATACACAGGAAATTCCCAAGAATGCAACCATAAAAATAACTGATTAAACTACCATACCTTTGTTTCTAGTTCTGTTTCAGCACCTAACAGCTTTGACAGGATATGGAAAATTGTGGTGCATTGCTGTTGAAAATGATTGTGTGAAATCCTGAGAGTCGAGTTTTGGAGCAAGGAATATTATCATGTTTCAATGCTAATATATATATATATATTTATGTTTATCCTCTCATTCCCTTGACAACAGCTTTAAAATGGATTGCACATACATGCAGGTGCTTGAGAGCAGAATTAAAATGAGGAACTAGTTTATTCAACTGGCACAAACATGATGGACTGAATGGTCTCTTCCTCGCTGTAACTGTTCTGTGGTTCTATTTATCCTTTGGTTGTGAACTTAAAGAATATTTTGAATTTCATTCTATCATTTCCTGCAGTGGATAGTTATTCTTAGCGCTCCTTACACACACACACAAATTGAGTAGTACCTAGGGTCACTAGATGATGAACTTGGCAAAAAACATTATTGTAACAAATAGGTTAAGATTACATAGCCCCGGCTACAAGCTAAAGCTTGTCACTGGGACTCAAATACCTTGTGAAGTGCAGAGGTCTGGGTTTTTTTAAAAAGCATCCAATAGAATTTCTGTTTTGCCTTAAGAACGCAAGGACAGTTAAGTCAGCTTCACTTGATGGACGTCGGTCCAATAAATCCAATCTTCTTAGCATATTAAAAATAAAAACTGCTGGAAGTACACAGCAGGATAATAAGTATCTGTGGGTAGAAGAAATGTTTTCATATTTTGGATGCATCCACATCACAGAGGCTGACTGACCTTCTGAAGGGCAGTTGGGGACACACAATAAATCCTTGCCAGTGGTGATCACATTTCAAGATTTTTTTTGAAGTGCAATTTTCTTACATTTACTGCACAGACATGAGTGAGAAAAGTAGTTTCAGTTCCATGTAGTTGATGAAAAAGAGTAAAACAAGTTGTGCTCATTTGTGTGTATAGCTCCAGAGAGATCCAGCTTTTTACAGCTTTTACTGTTTCTCTGATGATTCCAGAGATTTTCCTTCAGTATATTAATCATCCCATCATGGCATATGATGAAGTGATCCAGATATTTTGCTGATAACCATTTGATAAGTTGTTGCAAACATCTGCTATTCTATTCTGAGATCCTTTCTAATTTTTTTTCAATATCTTCACTAGATGCCATTTTGCCATATTGAATTTTGAAGCATCTCTACAGTCAGATTTCCATTTCAGCCACAGTACATGAATGACTGTGAAATTCAAACAAATCCTCCAACTCATCGTTCTTGGATCTCTCTGCAGCCATATAGACAAATGTGTACAATTTCTTTTACTCTTCTCCACCAGTTGCATGGGAACTGAATAAGTTGTTGTGGTTCTGTTCGCTGAGCTGGAAATTTTTGTTGCAAACATTTCGTCCCCTGTCTAGTTGACATCCTCAGTGCTTGGGAGCCTCCTGTGAAGCGCTTCTGTGGTGTTTCCTCCGGCATTTATAGTGGCCTGTCCCTGCCACTTCCGGTTGTCAGTTTCAGCTGTCCGCTGTCGTGGCCGGTATATTGGGTCCAGGTCGATGTATTTGTTGATGGAGTTTGTGGATGAGTGCCATGCTTCTAGGAATTCCTTGGCTGTTCTTTGTTTGGCTTGCCCTATAATGGTAGTGTTGTCCCAGTCGAATTCATGTTGCTTGTCATCTGCGTGTGTGGCTACTAAGGATAGCTGGTTGTGGCGTTTCATGGCTAGTTGATGTTCATGGATGCGGATCGTTAGCTGTCTTCCTGTTTGTCCTATATAGTGTTTTGTGCAGTCTTTGCATGGGATTTTGTACACTACACTAGGGCAAGCCAAACAAAGAACAGCCAGGGAATTCCTAGAAGCATGGCACTTATCCACAAACTCCATCAACAAACACATCGACCTGGACCCCATATACCGGCCACGACAGCGGACAGCTGAAACTGACAACCGGAAGCGGCAGGGACAGGCCACTATAAATGCCGGAGGAAACACCACAGAAGCGCTTCACAGGAGGCTCCCAAGCACTAAGGATGTCACCTAGACGTTTGCAACAAAATTTTCCAGCTCGGCGAACAGAACCACAGCAACGAGCACCCGAACTACAAATCTTCACCCAAACATTGAACTGAATAAGTCCTCTCATTCAGATCTGTACAATCATAGCAAGAGAATTGCATTTTAAAAAATTCTTGAGATGTGATCACTACTGGCAAGGATTTATTGTGCATCCCTAATTGCTCCTTAGAAGGTGGTGTGCCATCCTTGGACCACTGTAGTCCATCTAATGTAAGGTACACCCACAGTGCTGTCAGGGGAGTTCCAGGATTTTGACACATCAACAAAACAGTGAAATTATTCCAAGTTAGGATAGTGTCCAGCCTGGCGGGAAGCTCACAGATGGTTGTATTCCAATGCAATTATTATCTTGTCCAGTGGTAAAAGCCATGGATTTAGAAGATGCTGCCAACACGCCCCAGTTAAGTTACTGTAGTGCATCTTGGGCATTGTACACATGACTGCACTTGTCCTCTCATCTTCCCTGCTCCCATTACTTCTGGAATGCACCATATGCATCTTGATCTCCTATCTCTCATCTGTCAGTGTACGTCAGCCAGCAATCAGTGCAAGAGTAGTTGATGATACCTTTCAATAGTGCTGTTTGTGAGAGGTGCCACACTGAAAGAAGGTTCTTTTTGCTGTTGAACATATTTCCAGCTGTGCAAGATTAAGACAGGAAATTAGCTGAACTATTGAAAATGAAAATGGCACTGATAGTGTCAGCATTACACCTTGACTGACACGATCTGTTTGCTTTGGATATCTTTTGCACCAACTCCAAAGTGCCATTGTTACCCACCCACCCAAAATATCACCCAGTGTGGCCCATATCAGAAGAGTGAATGCATGGTGCGAATGACACCCTTGATGTCAAGGGTTGCTTACAAAGTTGCATTTTGTGACACTTATGTTTAAACTATCCAGCTAATACAACAATAAGATTATAGTGTGATGTTTGACTTGTGCCTAGATGGCATACAGAGTTAATAGCAATGAAAAACATTCTAACGTAATCTCACAGAGACTAATATTTATTTCAGTTTTAAAGACGATGTACAGTTAAAAATCACTAAGGTTTACATCATCATGACCCATCTCATGAAATATAATAAGACACAATACTGTCAAAACTCCAATGATAAGCTACTGATAGGATGATGTAAACTGAAGCAATGATGAATCCTGTCCAAATATGTACAAAACAATGGGCAAATCAACTGAGTCAATTTGTTATCTGTTACTTGGTGTTGCAGTAATTAAAGAGGCAGTAAACCTTTTCATGTACTCTACTCCACAATCTTAAAATCTAAATCTGAAAATTTACCAATCTCCAAAATTTCTGGGCAGGATCTTAAAGGCAGTTTTACACATTTTAAATTTTTTTCAAGCTACGATTTTATGTTTGTGAAACTAATATAGAACAGTCATTTGTGTTGACTTTATTTTGCATGTTATAATTAGATGGGTCAATAAAATTGTAAAAATAACTCATTTTCTTTAATAGAAATCTCCAAAACTCCACTCTGAGATTTTCAAGAATATTGGTAATCAATATAAAATAGGCTCATATTTATTTTAAAAAATGCAAATTTCTTGCCTGTCACTTCAAAAACTAAATGAGACTAAATAAACATCAAAACAAAATAAATTGCCCAAATTATCTTACAGAAGGAAATTCATTTTAAATTAAATTAAAATTTGGCTAAACAATCCAGAAAAATTAGTCAAGGCAGACTTGCTCATCTCAGTCATACAGAATCAGATAGCTATTTGGCTAGAAGCATCAGTTGAGATTCTAGGATTGGGTACTGATTGAGGTAATCAAATATTCTATGGAATAGTAGGATGGTAGTTGGGAGAATGATGATGAAATTACAGCCAACCACAGCTAAATGATGAATGATTGAACATTTTAGTGTTCTGTTGGGTATTTGCACCTCCTTCCTCATGACTGTCTTTGCTATTTTTTTCCCCTGAATCTAAGTTCTCTCCTGGAAGAATAAGTGGCACTATTTCATGCAACTCTGTTGATTCCCATACAGGTTGACATTGCTTGGTTAACTCTGGAAGTTATGGAGAAGTCGGCAAACTGTTTCTTTAAGTAGCTACATTAAAAAAAAAACTACGCATTTCTGAAAAGAGAAATGAAACTTGTAAAAGGAAATCAGTCTGGCATATGGCAGATCTGGATGATATGATGTAAGGGTCTAACTGTGGTCTTCCATGACAGCATTCCTAGTGGTGGCTAGGAGGAATTACAAATAATTCAAAGAAATGTGTGACAGAATTGAAACAATTCTACTATTCCATGATTAGAAGCAAACAGAGACTATAATTTAAAGTTGTCACAAGTCAGAGAGCACATGAAAATTGTGTACAAGCAAGCATCATGATAACAGTACCAATAAAGCACTGATTAATTTCTAAAACAAGACGTTTAAACCTTTATATTATCACCACAATATTTACATCAGCCCCAATGTTTGCTAAAATGTCAAATCACTTACAAAACAATTGAGAATTTATTTCTTTCAACTTGTATTTAAATATTTAATAAATAAAAGTGAAGCTTTAAGCATTTGTTTGATTACTCACTTATGACAATGTTCATAGACTAATTATTGTGCTATACAACAAGTACTGATTTGATACATCAGTATGAGGAGGCAACATGGAGTTACTTTGCCAAACCTGGATTTATCGCTGGTTGGGTGAAGTGGAATTCTGTACATGCTTACTTATATAAAAGGAAAATGATCTGCTCGAGAGCATCTTAAGCCAGTTACATTCTTCATGTTAGCATATACACAGTTGACTTTACTCATTTCAAAAACAAATTAAATGAAGCTTAGAGGTTGATTTTGCATTAGAGACATATTAATAATGGAACTGTTCCAATTGCAGAGCCAGATCCCACTACACAGAGTGAGTCAGAATCGCCACCTTGTGCACAATTGAAAAATCTGGTTAGAAATTGCATTACTTTTGCAAAAGAAACTTACGACTCATGTTTCTGCCTGAACTCATTGCAAAATCACATGTAAAATCTTCCACTATCCACTGATTTAAAATGTAACTGTTTATTTTATTTAGTAACAATATTTCATAAAAATGCACTTAAAAGCAGTAACTATTATTTTATGAATATAACTGAAAATTCAACAGTTGTGAGTAACCAGATTTAAATAAATCAAAATTACTTTGAAAAACTATACTGAATCACTTCACTCATGTACCTTTGTCAGTTCTTCATGAATTAAACATGTCTTCTAGTCTCTGTGCAACGATAAAAGCAAGCTTAACTTCAGGAGCCTCCTTGAACAGCTATAAATAGGTGCAATAAGTGCAAATTAATTATGCTAATAATTTCAATTGGGCTATGACTAGTTTTATGGGTAGACCAGGTTCCAACATTAGACATCACAAAAACTTAATTTTCACATGAGTAATTTGCACTTAAAACTCCACAACCTTTTTCACTGGTTTGGCCTATTTCAGGCAAATTGTGATGGTACAATTTCACTCAGCAATGACTGTTAACTTGACTAACAAGAAAAAAATGCTATTAGTCAGTAAGTCCTCATTCAAAGTCGTCCTGTTTAACATTGGTAAATGAATGGGGCCTGTAATTCATTGCAAGACTTTTGAAAACACTGTCCCCTGCTCCCCAAACTCAAGAGTTGTAGTCCCTTGCCCACATCTTTTTTCCCCAATGACTTTCAAAACTGCTCCTGCCTCTAGGTTCAGGAGAAGGAAGCAGTAGCATTTTTTTAAAATGCTGGATTATAAAAGCGCAGTGCACCGGAACCATCAGACTCACACTTTCACAACATTTCTTCACCCAGAGGGTTATGAGCCTGTGGAATTCTCTGCCGCAGAAAGCAATTGAAGCCAAAGCATTGTATGTTTTTAAGAAGAAGTTGAATATTGTTCTTAGGACTAGATGGGTATGGGAAGAAAATGGGAACAGGATACTGATTTGGATGATCAGCTATGATCACATTGAATGGAATGACAGGTTTGAAGGGCTAAATGGCCTACTCCTATTACTGTTTCCTATGCTTCTATGACATCAGAGCTCCAGCTTGAAACTGAACCTGGTTGTTGAATGGGAATAGTCTGGAGAAGCAAGCAGTGAGAGAATGGTTCAGAGGAGTTGCACAGATCACAACTCAGAGGTCAGGGAGTGGGTATGGGGTGGGTAGGGGGTAGGTTGGTTCACATCTCAGAGTTGAGAAATGGCAGGCGTCTGCACTGCTCAGTAGGATTAGGAAATAGAATTTTGGGAAGCAGGATCATTAACGCAAAGTTAATGGAAATAGGTTATATCTTCTATACTTTTAAACTTGTTTTTAAAAAGTTATTTCAATTACTAAGATAGGAACTTAGCAATTTTAAATACGTTAATTGAAGATAAAATGTTTTAATGTTGTTTTTGATAAATTCATACAGAACCTAATCACAGTTTTAATGCTGGCTAATATTCCTATTGGGAACAATGTTTCACTGAAAGTCATGTTTTTCAAGAAGCCAACCACAACTTTAAGTGAGGATATACTGCACTGCATTTCTTCAAGTGTTCCACAAATCACAATGATGATAAAACTCTGACTAGATGTTACTACTAGATGTCAGCCTTGAGTCAGTGATGCCACTCTCACTTTGAGTCACAAGGTTTTGGAACCAAGTTCAACTACAAAGATCTACTCTAGGCCAAAGGTATATCCCGTTGTTGGAGGTGCTATCTTTCAGAACTGATGTTAAAGTGAGGCTAGTTAATCCTCTCAGGAAGCTGGTAAGTATTTCACAACACTACTTGATAAATAGCGGAGCAAGGGAGCTCTCCTTCTGGCCAAGGCAACATTTCTGTCAAACACTTTCCAAAACAGACTATCTGGTCACTTACTTAATTGCATTTCGTGGGACCTTGCTGTGCACAAATTCATTGCCATGTTTCCTAAACTGCATCAGTGACTACAGTTCAAAACACATTAATTGGCTGTAAAGCACTTTAGGTTTCCTGAGGTCAAGAAAGGTGCTACATAAACGCAGGGTTTTTTTCTCTTTTGACATTTCGTTGGCACAGTTCAGCTGATGATACTCTACTGAACTCGGTCTTCACTATGTTCTATGAGTATTCACTGTATCCCATGCTATTCTCAGGAGAATCCCAGATTCCTTAATACGGTTCAAAGAAAATACTGTACTAGATCAAAAAACAGTACTGTTACAGTATGATGAAATTACATACATGTGTGCATGCTATAGTGAAGAAGCGAAGAGAAGCCAAACAACAGAGAAAAGCTAGCCTGCTGCTGAATAGTTTGATCAATTACTTGAATAACACTCTCACATTCAAAAACATTTGCAACATAACAGTTAATATCTATTGTCCAATTGCATCAGGCCATTAATTTTGATCTCTTTGGCAAAAGATTAATTATTTGCCACAGGGATCCATTATTTACACCAAAACATTATGCAAATTACAAGCTATAAAAATAGAGCTTTATAAATAATTTCAACATCTCAAAAATGCCTCGCATTCAAGTAGTAAATGATATGTGATTTAAATGACAAATGTCCACTTCAGCACTGCATTATGTTGGTGTAATTGTGCATACAGAATTACAGCAGGATGACATACTGGAAGTTATATATAAATACCATGAACAGTAACAAATCTAGTCTCAAATTATCTCAGGATACAACATTGACAATCCTTTGACATCTGGTAATTATTATCTTCAAACACATGAAAAGTGAGGAGAGTTGAAATTTAGTGGTGATGGTGCTTTCTCACCTTGACACTTTTTAAGGCTATTAAATAATCTAAAATGTCTCCTTGTTAGTTTGTAGGTACTATTAAAGATGGTGTTATTTAAATCACCAGCTTGCTGATATAACATGTGCGCTTTGGTTTGTGTCCAGTCACTGCTAGCAATAGAAACTGACTTTCTTTTTATCCATGACATGAGAACGTCTCTGGTTGGGCCAGCATTTATTGTCCATCCCAGAGGATGATTAAAAGTCAACCAGATTGCCATTGGCCTGATCCAGTAAAGATACCAGTTTCTTTCCCTAAACAACATTAGTGAAGAAGATGGGTTTTTCCAACAATCGACAATGGATTCATGGTCATATTAGACACTGATTTCCAGATGTTTTTACCAAATTCAAATTCCACCATCTGCCATGACAAGATTTGAACTTGGATGCCCAGAACATTACTTGGGGTCTCTTGCTTAATAGTCCAGTGATAATGCCACTAAGCCATCAGTTCCTTGAAATCAGTAGATGTTGAGGAATGCTGGCCAAGATGCTGGCAAGCTAGTTACAATATCATCAATTACAAATTTCAAATGTAAAACCGATAGCTAATGTTAAGCTAGCTAAAGAATTGCTTAGTTTCTGCTTCAGTTCCAACGATGTTTATGCATCAAAATTAGAAACTGTTTATAAGATGATAATGCTACACACAGCATGGTGATGGAGGTTGGTTGGCTAAATTGGCTGGATGGCAGGTTTTATGTTGCAGACTAAAACCATGGGTTCGATTCCCACACTAAATGAGGTTACCATGAAGGATTCTCCTCCTCAAAGTCTTTCTTCTTTCCTCACCACTAGCCACGAAACGACACGACCAGCTATCCTTAGTAGCCACACATGCAGATGACAAGCAACATGAATTCGACTGGGACAACACTACTATTATAGGACAAGCCAAACAGAGAACAGCCAGGGAATTCCTACAGGCATGGCACTCATCCACAGATTCAATCAATAAGCACATCGACCTGGACCCAATATACCGACCACTGCAACGGACAGCTGGAACTGACAACCGGAAGCGGCAGATTCAAACCACTACAAATGGCAGAGGAAAGATCACAGACGCGCTTCACAGGAGGCTCCCAAGCACTGAGGAGGTCACCTAGACAGAGGACGAAATGTCTGCAACACAAATTCCCAGATCGGCAAACAGAACCACAACAATAACTACATTAAACTTCACATGATTTAATTGTGAAAAGAATTTGGAGCACATGCAAAATACCTCAGTAAATGTATTCACTATTTTGAATTAAGGTAATTAGTAACCTAGGCAGTGAGATTGACTCCAACTGCAGAGAAAGCAAGTGTACTCTCTTAATCAATAATCTACATTTATTTTTGTGTACATAGCACTAGCCAACTATGGTACATAAGTCAATAAAAAATGAATATGTAAGTAAGGTAATCCTAATCTTTAAATATAGTTTTACTTTGCCTTTGAAATGGCAACAAGCTACAGGTGATCTACTGATTGTTAAATTATACTGTGACCTACATAGATCACTATCAAAGACAAAAAGGTAATGGTGACCCCTTGGAAAGGAAGCACCAATTACATTAGTGCTCAGCTGTGCAAGTGTTACAAATGGTCTTGCATATTTTTATTATTATGCTTTAAATATGTGAAACCATATGTTGTGGTTATTCATCTAACAGATAAGTTTCAAATTTAAAATTATCAAATTATAAAAGACAAATTACTTCTTTGATGTTATGTCCCAAATGATTTTAGTCTTGCAGAAGAATGAAAGGATTTCTTAATGAAGGTGAAATTTACTTAAGAATAGTGACCATTCACTGCTTATGATATTTAGGCTCACCATACTAAGGTTGTATATACATGTCGATAACACAAAACACCAATAAAATATAAAATATCTAAACTATGCACATACATTCTGCAGTATCCAAAATACATAATCTTAAAAAGAAAATTATAGAATGCAAACTTGAATCATATTCTTAAGGTTCCTATCTTTTGCCATATCGAAAGGCAATTGAGGTTGTGACTGGGTAGGTACTGTGAATAGAGTTCTGAGGTTTGTTGATGATGAAAGTTCATTGAAAACTTACAAGCCCACTATCGAAAATGTGCACTAAGATGAGCATCAAGGTATCAGGAGAAATATGTCTCTAATTGACTCAAACATCAGGAGATCCAGTCTAAAATTAAATTGCTGGCCAAATTAACTACAACTGAGAATGAAGAGCACAAGCCATATAAATTTGAAGGCTCAATGGCCCCCTTCTGTGCTATTACATACTATAAAAGGAAACAATAGTGCAATTTCTATAAAAACCAAAACTCTGGATGCTGTAAATCAGAAACTAACACAGAAATTGCTGGAAAAGCTCAGCATCTGCGGAGAGAAATCAGAGTTAATGGTTCGGGTCAAGTGATCCTTCCTCGGTACTATGGAGGACCTGCTGAGCTTTTCCAGCAATTTTTAGTTTTGTTTGTGAGTGTAATTTCCATGACTGAACCAAATGAATTTGCTACAGTAACAGGAGACTGTAATATTCACGGCTTTTCTGAACTTTTCTCAGTGCTTTCTCCTTTTAAGCTGATTTCAGCTGAGTCTTAGTTTTGGACCTATACCACATACAGGATACAAGATACCATAATGCACACAACCATATGGAAATGCATCTCTAATCCTGGTATGTGTAAGGAAAACAATGGCAGGATTTGAGCATCACTATTTTGTTTCTAGTTCTAAACATAGAAATCAACGCAAGCAGCACAGTTTTTTGCTGGATCTGAATCAAATGAGATCAGGGTAGAAAGTGGAAATGAATGGTGACGTCAGGTCAGGTATATGCATTTTAGTTGCAAGTTATATTCCAGATAACAGAATCAGCATTCTTATCCTAGACATCCACAAGGAAACTTTGCTGCTGGTTTCCCCCCTCAATCCTGTGAGGATAGCTTCCATTCAGCAGAATCCTAGACAAGTCCAGCTTTGACTGAGAGTTTAGCAGTGACAGAGAATGTTGGGAGAATATAATCCAACATTCTGTAATGCATTGGTGTCTTATTGATGTCATAATTTAGCTAACACTTTATTTAAAATTTGACTCAAACACTGATTAACAATGACCCTTATTTTGTTTATCACATTTTCTTCTTTTATGGATAGGAAAGAAGTTTATTGTTTTGCATTATGTAGTTAAAGGATGTTTTCTCAACTTCCATCATGCATGTTTTTGTGCTTATTAACCAAATAAATCTATATTTGCATCAAATATTCCCAGGTCTAGTACACTAAGGCACAGAATATAGCTCACAACTGCATTCCTACAACTTACATTTGTACTAACCACAGAAAATCCTCTTTTACAGCATCAGGGGAACTAGCTACTAACCTAATTCTACTATTTCAAATCACAATTTAAGACTTAAACCTATACCTTGGATTATATATCAGGGACAGGCTCCCTGCACCCCAGCATAAATGTAGGGAGAAAGGCCACCTCCTATCAGCCTCACTGTTTCAACCAACTATCATCTCCTGTTGCCCATTCAATTTAACAAATGGTACGATGAGACCCTTAAGTTGGTCTTAATTCCACCTAAGGGGCTCAAGCAGGCACAAGTTGACAGCCCATTGGCACCCTCATTCAACAAGTGGAAAATCACAGTAAGGGTCTCTGAGTTAGGGATGGGTATGTCACTAATGGTAGGGTATCCTATTTTACCTGTGGTGGCCTGTTAAATCTATCTCCATATCTTTCAAGTTAGGGATGAATTCCATTAGCTAAGCCAAGCTAACACAGTTTAAGATAAAATAAAGAATAAAACATTTTCTAAATCAAGAGATACAATACTTAAATCAGGGCCAGAAGTTAAAGTTTTAGCAAACTAGTAAATCATCCTAACCTAAAAATGTTTGGATCATAAATTTGATCCTTAAAAATGACACATTAATCAACTGAGTCCAACCATATATTCCTTAATTACCTGTACTGATTCTGGATCGATTGGAGTTGTTAAGAGTTGAACATAAAGTTATTCCCATCATGGAAACCAATTGTAGACACAAACAAATACTTCTTCCTCCAAGGCCATCATTTTATATTTTTAAAAGATGTGCATCTCATTATTAAAAATTGAATTACAGTATTGAAATTTGTGAAATAAGTGTTTATGATAAAAATATAAATCAATAATTAAAAATCAATTTACTGAAAACATAGCTTTCTACTAGCCTTGCATTCCTATCTACATGTTTCTATTTTTGACTGAAGTCAAAAACTTGAGACAGAAGTGAACTCCTAGCATATTTTTAATTTTTAAAAAATCATTTGGATGTGCCAAAAAGTAATTTGAAGAAATTTTAAGTTGGGTAGAATTACTGGCTTCAGCCCCCTAGACTACCAGTAGAGATCAATTTTGAAGTGTTCCTGTTCCCAGTAATTTAGAGTAGATTAGATTTGATTCCATACAGTATGGAAACAGGCCCTTCGGTCCTACCAGTCCACACCGATCCTCCGAAGAGCAACCCATCCAGACCCATCCCCCTCTGACTAATGCACCTAACACTATAGGCAATTTAGCATGGCCAATTCACCTGACCTGCACATCTTTGGATTGTGGGAGGAAACCCATGCAGACATGGGGAGAATGTGCAAACTCCATACAGACAGTTGTCCAAGGCTGGAATCAAACCTTGTGCTGTGAGGCAGCAGTGCTAACCATTTCTGCTGGAAAGTGCAAGTAGAAGCGTGACAGAAATTGGGCTTGGCTATTAACATTTTGTGTCGCCAAAGAATGTCATAAATGCTCATTATGTAGACTCACATATGAAGTATGAAGCTTGTGTTATGTTTCCACAGGACTGCTGTTATTTAAGTAAACTAACTCAAATCAGAAATTAAATGACAAAACCCGCTACAGGGTGCTTTTTTCATTGTTAACATCTTCCAGCATGAATTAATTGTATTAAAAATTGGTCAGACAATATCTTTCCCTCTGAAGCAGAATTGGCAGCTATTTACAATATTATCACACAGGTGATCCTACTTCTGAAATCAATATGATTAAATTTTAAGTGTCTTATTGACATAATTTTGGCCTGGTCCTTTAAATCAGCCATAATATGTTAAGCAATTTAAAAGACAGCTTCAGACAAAACCTTCCCCTATGCTAACCTTAATTCAAATGCTTCAAATTTAATCAACTGTCCTCAAAGCAAAGAAATAAAAATCAAGCAATTTTCAAACAACAATTGATGGTTCAGTTATTTGTACGACAGCTGGTTATTTTTAAAATGTAGTCTGCATTCCTTCAGATGCAGGGAATGCTGATAATTATTTTGGATATATCCAAATAGCTGTAGCTATATTTTCTTTTAAGGGATAATATAGAAAGATTTTTAATGTAAATCTGCATGTAAACACAGTTACTTTGAATGATGCTTTTTTTTTGTAAAATGGTACGAGGATGTAAAGCAAAATGAG
Source organism: Chiloscyllium plagiosum (assembly GCF_037043375.1). Classification (NCBI taxonomy): domain Eukaryota; kingdom Metazoa; phylum Chordata; class Chondrichthyes; order Orectolobiformes; family Hemiscylliidae; genus Chiloscyllium; species Chiloscyllium plagiosum. The sequence goes on along the minus strand of NW_028270149.1, from coordinate 30,731,405 downwards.
TTCTGAAGATTTTGAGCTCAAAAGATAAGGGTGCACTTTTATGGAAGCATAGGATTATGATGTTGCTAAAAATAAAGAACAGAAAGATTTCTCTGTTTGTTCTCCAGGAACACAGCTGAAACTGTTCCCAAATCAGACTCTTTAAAAAAGATAAGAAATTTTGACTAGTCAACAAGGGGAATGTAATATTTAGGGCCGGAAAAGATTTAAAAGCAATAGAAAATTATTCCACTATTATGTCAATTATTAATAAAAGGCTGATGGACTGTGACATTGCACAGATTAAATTTATCTCACTTTTAGATAAATATTACATGAATTGGACTTCTCCACTATTGAAGGACACTTTTATTGCTAACTGTAGTAATTCTTATCTCTAGCTTCAGTGTTTCAACAGATGCTATGGATCCAAGGTGTTTGCTTCTCTTAAATGAGAAGAGGCCAAAATGCAGTTCCTATGTTACCCAAACAGGTTTCTTTGACTTTCAACATGATGGTGGTATCACATCTAGGTAAAGTAGCAATTTACTGACAGTGCATTCAAGCGTGCAGAAACATCTTTGCCCACATGAGAAATTTCAAGGAAACCAAACCAGCAGCTTGCAAGACATAGCTTTGAAATTAACAAACAAATCTGCAGCAGGATTGCCACTTTCAACAAGACCGATGAATAAGCAGGCAATAATGCCAAGTGAGCAGTGACATCCAGAAAAGAACAGTAACGGTGGATAAGTGAACCAGAAAATTTTATTATGGCTAGAAGTCCAGATGATAGTGGCTTTGAAAGTGTGAATTGTTGCTGATTTTGATTAGGAGTTCTAACTGTTAATAATGATGAAACTCTGAGGTGTAAGTGGTATTTAATTGGATTCATTTTCAGAACTAAATCTGCCATGCCTTCACTATCACTGAATTAAAAACTTAGAGCTCCCCTCCTAAACAGTGGATTACCAACACTATAAGGATTGCAGCTGTTCAAAACAGTGCTCAGCACCACCTTCTTGACAGCTGTTGGGAATGATTAAAAAAAACTTTACCACAATGCTCACATCCCACGAAAGAATCAAAATGAAAAAGAAGAGATTTTATTGCTGTGTCTAGTGCCAGCAACTACGAACAACTTTCACACACTCTTTTGTCCTCTGGTCATTTTTTGATATGCTTCAGAAGTTTCTGTAATTTCCCAAGCAGAACAACCCCAAATCCCTTCCACACTGTAAATTTGGTGATCCATTTCTCTTCTTCTTTTAGTTTGGAATGACTTGTCACCCTATTTAAAATGGTCTGAAAGTTTAGCTTATCTTAGGTATTTGTTTACCTTACAGTAAAAGTTCAGAGACATTCTATTTGCGTTAAATTGAGGTATGTGTAGAGAAATTTTCCTGAATCAGTCCGGTAAAGTTCTTTTCACACCTGAGTCCTGGGGCAGGTCTTCCATGGTCCCAAAAGGGACTGTGTTGGGAGTGTCTCCTTCATTCCCAGTGCCAGCTCATTTCATTACCATGGATAAGGAAGCAGGTTATGACCCATAGCCTACTTGGTTATGTGTTGAACCTGACAAAATTGGTGAGATTCTCAATGATTACTTTGCATCAGTGTTCACTAAGGAGAGGCACATGATGAATGTAGAAATTAGAGATAGAAGTTTGTTTACTCTGGATCACGTTGACATAAGGAGGGAGGATACGTTGTGTAAACTAAAGGATATTAAGGTGGACAAATCCCCAGGGTCGTATGGGATCTATCCCAAGTTAACTAATGGAGAAAGTGAAATCACATGGTGTGCAGGGTGTTCTAGCTAGGTGGATAAAGAACTGGTTGAGCAACAGGAGACAGAGAGTAGTAGTTGAAGGGAGTTTTTCGAAATAGAGAAAAGTGACTAGTGGTGTTCCACAGGGATCAGTGATGGGGCCACTGTTGTTTGTGATATACATAAATGATCTGGAAGAGGGCATTGGTGGCCTGATCAATCAATTTGCAGATGACACGAAGATTGGTGGAGTAGCAGAAAGCATAGGGGACTGTCAAAGAATACAGGAGAATATAGATAGACTGGAGAGTTGGGCGGAGAAGTGGCAGATGGAGTTCAATTCAGGCAAATGTGAGGTGATGCATTTTGGGGAGTCTAATTCAAGAGCAAACTGTACTGTAAACAGAAGAGCCTTGGGAAAAGTTGATGAGCAGAGAGATCTGGGAGTTCAGGTCCATTGTACCCTGAAGATGGCTGCACAGGTGGATAGAGTGGTCAAGAAGACATATGGTATGTTTGCCTTCATCGGAAGGGGTATTGAGTATAAGAGCTGAGAGGTTATGTTAAAATTGTATAAGACTTTGGTTCGGCTGCATTTAGAATATTGTGTACAGTCCTGGTCGCCACATTACCAAACGGATGTGGACACTTTGGAGAGGGTGCAGAGAAGGTTTACGAGGATGTTGTCTGGTATGGAAGGTGCTAGCTATGAAGACAGATTGAGTAGGTTAGGTTTGTTTTCATTAGAGAAAAGGAGATTGAGGAGGGACCTGATTGAGGTCTACAAATTCATGAAGGGTATGGACAAGGTGGATAGAGATAAGTTTTTCCCAGTGTGTGGGATTCCATAATGAGAGGTCACGTGTTCAAGGTGAGAGGTGAAAAGTCTAAGGGGGATACACATGGAAAGTACTTTACACAGAGGGTGGTAGGTACCTGGAACGTGTTGCCAGCAGAGGCAAGCACAGTAGATTCATTTAAGGTGCATCTGGACACATGCATGAGTAGGTGGGGACCAGAGGGACACAGATCCTTAGGAAATGGATGATAGGTTTAGACAGTGGATTTGGATCAGCAGAGGCTTGGAGGGTCGAAGGGCCTGGTAATGGGCTATAATCTTTCTTTGTTCTTTGTTCCTGTTAGGAGAGAACAGGAATAAACCATTCAACATGTGATGCTACTCAGTCAGTCATTCAGTGCACTTACAGTTGATCATCCTCTTCAATCCCTTTTTGCCATCTGTGTATCACTGGTAAATCTCTACATTAAACACACCCAATGACGGTGCTTCCACAGTCTCAAGGAAAGCGAATTCCAAAGATTCATGACCCTCTGAATAAAAGATTTCTTAAGTCAGCTTTCCCATTATTTTGAAATTGTGTCACCTTGTCTGAGACTTCCCAACCAGGGAAAGCATGTAAATTGTATCTATTCTGCATCCACTCTTTAAACATCTTTTAGATTGAGACCACCTCTCAATCTTCAAAACGCTGGAGAGAAGTTTTTACCGATCACTGGACAGTCCTGCCATCCTGGGAACAAAATCAAAACGTGTGGTGCTGGAAAAGCACAGCCAGTCAGGCAACATCCGAGGAGCAGGAGAATCAGCTCTTGAGTGTCAGCTCTTCATCAGGAACAACTTATGCTCGGAACATCAACTCTCCTGGTCCTTGAATGCTGCCTGACCTGCTGTGCTTTTCCTGCACCACACTTTTTGACTCTGATCTCCAGCATCTGCAGTCCTCACTTTCTCCATCCTGGGAACGAGTCTGGTGAAGCTTCACATAATCACTCTGGCAATAATATACTTCCTCAGGTAAGGAGACTGAGCTGCACATAGTGCTCCACACATTGATATATATTGTGAACAACTAGATTCCAAGCATCAGGCAGCCACACTCATACAGAATATCATGGAAATTTAGCAACTACTGTCAATGATCCAACATGGTGACTTAGCAGTTAGCACTGCTGCCTCACAGCGCCAGAAACCCAGGTTCGATTCCAGCTTCAGGTGACTGTCTGTATGGAGTTTGCACATTCTCCCCATGTCTGTGTGGGTTTCCTCCAGGTGCTCCGGTTTCCTCCCACAGTCTAGAGATGTGCAGGTCAGGTGAATTGGCCATGCTAAATTGCCCACAGTGTTAGGTGCATTAGCCAGAGGGAAATGGATCTGGGTGGGTTACTCTTCAGAGGATTGGTGTGGACTTGTTGGGCCGAAGGGCCTGTTCCCACACTGTAGGGAATCTAATCTAATCTTCTTTCCAGAGGATATAATGTTGGAGCATTCAAACTGCAAGCAATGGGATTTTTTTGCATTGACAGAAACTTTCACTATTAGACTGTTAATCTTACCTAAACGTTCCTGGGAAAGGCGCATGTTATTAACAGTGGGTTTTTTATTGGAATATTAGCTCATTACCACCAATAAACAACCTCACTGACATGGACACATTGATGGAATAGAAAACCTCTCCATTATGATCCACAAAGTCCACAAATTTTTAAAATAATATACTTTTGAAAGTTTATCTTTATTTTGGCTTCCATATTATTCCAATCATACTCAATCATTTCACCATCTGAAATTTTTACTTTAAAGAGATTCAGTGCTTTTAACTTCCTGGCTTGCTGTCTGTATCAATATAATAGGGGAGGTGATGGCCTAGTGGTATTATTGCTGGACTATTAGTCCAAAGACCCAGATGTTATGGGGACCCAGGTTCAAATCCCACCATGGCAAATAGTGGAATTTGAATTCAATAAATATTAGGAATTAAGAATCAACTGACAACCATGTGCCAATGGTTGGAAAAACTCATCTGGTTCACTAATGCCCTTTAGGGAAAGAAACTACCTCCTTACTTGATCTGGCCTATATGTGACTCCAGACCCACAGCAATATGGTTGACTCTTACCACCCTCTGGGCAATTAGGGATGGGTAATAAATGCTGCCTAGCCAGCGATACCCTCATCCCATGAATGAATGAAGAAAAAACAATATTCAAAAGTGAAATTGCTGCTACTTAATTTGTTGGCAGAATCACTGCCTCAGGCTTGGATATCCCCTTAAGTTAGCACCTGTTTTAAATTGTTGACATGAAAGGGGAAGTCTGTATCATACAGAACGTTAGATCTGTCCGAACAGCCTTCTTCAAAGAAAATGCTGAACACTGCTGTTGTTGCCACTAACCTGAAAGTCCAGATTACTACATTTACAAATTCTGATTCTAAGTAATTTGGACTATCACAACTCAACTTGTGGTTGAAAGTTGCCCATGAAGAAAACACCAGGTTTTGGCTGAGTCCATTTGTTCACTATGATCAACCCTGCTTATTGAGATGGTGATCTATAGTAAATCATCACCACTCTCCCTCAACCTACTCCAAAACTGTTTTATCAATCTCTGTTCAGCTAGAATAGCTTCGCCTTCCACAAAATCTATTTCTCCTGCCTTTCCAGAACTTAGCATTTCATAGAATACACCTTTCCTTTCTAGCTATTCCATTTTCTTTAATGTTCTACACTTTTTAAAATATATATGTCAGTTTACATCTTCTGGAATAAATTACGCCTTTGTTATACTGATATTCTCCATTGCTACAATCTTTTCTGGTTCATCATCGTATTACGCATGTTTTTAGCATTCATGTGCATATCCCTTAATGAGAAATTCAGCCTTTTTGGTTTTCCTATTGAACTGGCTGTTTCTGAAAAGGTGCAATCGGTATTATTCTTTGGATTATTAATTTCCAGTTTGTCTTTTACTGAAATGAACTCGAATTGGTTTAAAATGGAATCTAGCCCTGCCCTCCTTTAATCTTATTTAACAACTTCTTTCCTTAGTGGTCGTATGATTCCCATTTTATTAAAATGCAATACAGTCCTCCTTACCCATTTTCTCATTCCTGGAATCAATTCCAGTTATTTACAAAAAGAAACATTATTATCATTATCAGCACGTTGCCAGCAATTTGCTTCCTCCATTTCCTTACCATGGTATTTCAGATGCTCAGTCAATGAGGATTGGCCATCAATAAAGCAAACAGAATACTGATAGACCAGCAAGAATATAAACAATTGGTGTCACTAAAAGTAAACAGTATTGTGGTCAGATCCCAGCTACGGACTTGCAACCTGCTTTGGGCATCAAAAGATAAGCAAAATATAAAGTGTAAACTCATTAGATTGAAACAATTATCAAAATAAATGCATGACAAAATTTGGGCTGTTTGGCCCTGAAAAGAAATGAAAAAGTACGCAACCTAATAGAGGTACACACAATATTAAGCAATACCAAAAAGGTATATCCAGAACATTATTTTAAAACACGCCATGTGAATCCAACTAAGTAGCATAGTGTGCATAGTGTAAAGATTTTAAAAAGTGGCTGTTGTTTAATAATCCCAAACATTGAGCTATGAAAGAGATACTATTTTGATAGGCCTGACCATCGGACTCTCTTATACTAATATTATTAATGTGTCAAATTTAGTGGTTGACTCTTAGATCATTATCTGGGATCTTGGTCCTATAATGCATGCATTTTGGTGCCCTTCAAACATTTACTAGAACTGGTATTTTGCAGCAACACATGTAAATATCTTCCTGCCACTGCAAGGCAGCAAATTAGAGCAAAACTCGAGTAATTTGTATTGATTATCTGACCTCACTGACTGGACTACTTAAAATTAGTTGAACAGCAGCAGGTACGCATATTCACACAGCAAAGTGTGAAAAAAAATTATCACTAGATTGTCAGTGGCTGTAATGTTGTTGATCTATAACACAAATAATAGCATTCTCAGAATGTAGAACATCAAATAATACCATTAGGATCAAGGAATACTGATATATAGATTAGAATCTCCAACATTTACCAAGTATTCTTTATAATGAAGTACAAAAAAATCCCTTTCACATTTATGTTATAAATTTACTTTTTGAGGAAAAGACAGAATATTGACAATTGAAGGCTGAAATGCAGGATCAAATTCACTTTTTTGATGTTCCATAGATTTTAGGTCAACCAAAATTCCTGAACCCTGACATCAGCCAGTTATTAGATATAGAGATTTCACTTGGTAGTACAGAACTTGTATATTGCTGAACAGAGAGGCATGAGGAAAAGCTTCAGCAATATAAATTTCCCTTTTCAGCAACATGTAGACATTTGTTTCAAATATATCAAATATTATTGAATGTGTACGTCATTTGAAATACACAATTTTATGACCAGTTCACAACAGCTTAGTCTAAATCATGGAAAAGAACCAAAGCCATGCTCATAAAAAAACATGTACCATCTTACACCAGAGACAAGCTGATGAACAACAATGATTTATTTTACGTATTTTTATGTGCACTTTGCTTGAGTGTAGTTAACCTGATGCATTAACTGAAAACATGTAAATGTAACTGCAATTACCAACCATTCCACTTCATCAGAAACAAACAAAATAAAACTTGTTGGCAGGGTCATTCCATAGAACATTACTGAATCAACTTATTAATCAGACCACTCATTCTCGTCCAGTTCTGAGTCATCATCAGATTCGCTGTATTCCACTGCAATCCGACGGGACAGAATGGTTGCCACATCATTCCCAACGGGCTCCTTTTTTGCTTCTTGCTCTCGTTGTTCTTGTACTTTTCGAAGCTGAATTCCTGCAACACATAATTCATTCTGATTACAAGGCTTCAGTCCACAATTTTAAATTCACCAAATTTAAATGCACAAAAAGTACATTAATTTTTTTAAAAAGTATAAACTTAATAACGATTGATAATTATAAAAAAGGAATGAAAATGATACTGAATTTGAATTATGAGGAAATGTTAAAGAAGGTAGGTTTGTTTTGTTAGGGAAATAAAACTCAGAGTACCCCTTGAGATTTTCATTCAGGCAGATTATTCACTAAAGTGAAGGGTTCAATTAGTAAAGAAGAAGTTAAAAATAAAAAGAAATTAGGGAAAAAAAATAGATTGGGGAAACTGTTGGCATAACATTTGCAAGAGAATTGCAAAATAAAATGCTTAGCAAGGTCTTTTTATAGATAATATAAATGAGCTCAAATGTAATGTAGCCCTTTTCTAAGCCCTTCAACACAAAGAGCTTGACTGATATAGTAAGAAAGCAGTCAAATGAAACAAAATGAAACAAACCTGTTGAGTCTGTTCCTAAAAATTGACAAACTGTTATAATCTGTTAATAAAGCAAGATTACACTACCGCATATCTGAATTCATGGTCTTCCAAATCAGATGACAGCCTGAGTCAAATTCAATATAAGCAAACCAAAGGTTTGATCAATAAGTATCTATTCTATATGAAATGAACCAGGCATCTTTTTCTTCTGTTGCAGACTGGTTTGAAGGTGTTCATCTTTAACTCCAACCAGAAATATGCTTCTGATGTGGACAAACTGCTTTCAAACCCAACTGGTCAAATTGGCCAGGAGAACTGTCCAACAGTTCAAATAAAATCAATTTCTCACAGGTCCTCAAGGTTAAGAAGGACATACATCTGTGCTGACATAGAAGGACTGAACTGTCAGATTGAATAATGCAGTGCCTTCTTTGGTAATTTAGCCCAAATTCACAACCTAAGCTAAAACATTAAAATTGAAACAGAAATAAAGCAAAGCCAAGAATGTCAAAGTTAATAGTTACATTGAGCGGTGTTTTTTAAAAGAAAACTATCCAGCTGTGTTAAAATACTAAACGATGTATGGCTTATACAGTAACCATGACCTGTGAGAGAAATATGTACACGATTTTTGACCAATAATCAACTTAGCCCACCATAACTTAATTTATCTGAAATGAAATACCACTCACCTCTTCGAATAGCAGCCAGCAAGTCACTTCGAGCATCACTAATTGGCATCAGAGTTGCTTGGGCTTTCTTTATTTCAATTGCAGTGGGTGGTGAAGCAGAGTGCAGCGGAGATGGGGCTAGAAGGGGTGGACCAGGTGGAGGAGGAGGGGGTGCAGCAGGGGGACCAGGAGGGGGTGGTGTATAAGACAATGGAGGTGCAGGCGGGGGAGGGGAAGGGGTATACGTGCGGCCCACTGCTGCCACTGAACTGACTGCAAGAGGTGGAGGTGCAGAAATTGGACTGTCAAATGCTGTTTGTGCTGATGGGATGAGGGGAGGGGGTGGTGGAGGAGGAGCAGGAGCAGGTGGTGTATAGTACTCTGCCAACTGCACTGGCTGTGCACTGTAAAACCAAACAGTAAAAGTATTAGTCAACACTTACTTGACAGCAAAATATCGGAGAAAGTGGAATGAACTGAGAAAATTACAATGAAGTGAAAGCTGGGAAGTGATTGCTGGGCCTCTTGCTGAGATATTTGTATCATCGATACTCACAGGTGTGGTGCCGGAAGACTGGAGGTTGGCAAACGTGGTGCCACTGTTTAAGAAGGGTGGTAAGGACAAGCCAGGGAAGTATAGACCAGTGAGCCTGACATCGCTGGTGGGCAAGTTGTTGGAGGGAATCCTGAGGGACAGGACGTACATGTATTTGGAAAGGCAAGGTCTGATTAGGGATAGTCAAAATGCTTTATGTGTGTCTCACAATGTCTCACAAACTTGATTGAGTGTTTTGAAGAAGTAATAAAGAAGACTGATGAGGGCAGAGCAGTAGGTGTGATCTATATGGACTTTAGTAAGGCGTTCAAGAAGGTTCCCCATGGGAGACTGATCAGCAAGGTTAGATCTCATGGAATACATGCAGAACTAGTCATTTGGATACAGAACTGGCTCAAAGATAGAAGACAGAAGGTGGTGGTGGAGGGTTGTTTTTCATACTGGAGGCCTGTGACCAGTAGAATGGCATAAATCAGTTCAGGGGACAATTCTGATAAGAGAAAGAATTGAGGAATGTAATATGAAAGCAACTAATGGGATTAATCGACATATATGCGAATATGAGCTGAAGAACTCTGGGTGTAGAAATTCAGGCACACCCATTTTTGAGATTGGCAGAGTGCAGAGATCAAAACCTGTGTTTAAATAGTAAGCTCCAAGGCACCATGATTTTGGTCTTTGGTCTCATTTTCATGGAGCTAGCAACGCATAGAGTAATAGGCAGCTCAGTAGTGAACCATGATTATTTAAGGTACTAGAATCTCAGGGGAAGAGCAAACAACTCAGGTGACTAAGTAGCTGTGATCAGCGTAATAAGGGTGGTACTACTAGTGATCAGATAGTGAATGTGGTGGCAGTTGGTATGGAAAATCCAATGGACAATCAAAGTCTATCGGGTGGGCATCAGTGTCCATCAAGAGAAAATATGTATCAATGTATTTATAGGAAGGTGAGGAGGACTGAGGGTGCAGTAGACCACTTTTTTAAATGTAGAGTCAAGGGGAAACACTATTCTGGCTTATAATTGAACAAGTCTGTGTTCCTGCCTTGAATATTGCAGAATAAAGAGATTGTTCAGTTTGAGATTTACAACTTGATGCCCTAAGTCTTGGCACAACACAAAAGGCACTGGCAGACATTTTTACAAGTATAGGCCATCTTTAATTGATCCAAATATATTTCCCATGGAATGTGTCCATGTTTAACTAGACTGGGGCAGAACCTTGTAGTTGGGAAAATATAGTTTAATTCTTCTCGGGATCTCCTCCTGGCTTGGTAAATACTATAAACTATCATCCTCATTCAATGTGAAATTCTCATTGATAAAACATCAAGCAAATGCAACAGTCAAAAGTATAATCTTTCCTTTCTAATGCTTAGTGAATCACATTTCCCTTGTATTAATCCCTACAATCCAATATTCAATATTCAGCACAATCTTGTTTACCTGTAGTCTTTAACTAGCTGGGGTCTTGGTCCATTCAGTGTAGCTTCAGTAGGCTGTGTTAGATGGGGCTGCTGTGGTCTGGTGAGTGAGCCTTGCCGAACATTTGTGGCAGGTAGTCTGTATGCACGATCCTGTGCCTGGGTTACAGCTGACAAGACCTCTTTGTTATCAGGTACTACATAGGAAACGGAGGTGGCTGACTGTTGAACTGGATGATTGGGGCTAGCAGGATACGAAAGCTCTCCAACATCAGATACATAAGACCTGTAGAGAATATAAATACAAGAAAATGCTATGTTCTTGAGAATTGTGGGGGAATAAAACAACTGAACTGCTGAGTTTTATAGGTGCAGGACTTGATCCTTGTTGGTCGCGATGAAATCCATGTTATTTTGTCACAGTCACTTTTATCCGCATTGTTATAGCAAAGACCCAGCAGCTCACGCACTGACCTCTGATTCGCTGCGAAGAGGCCACAGGCAGCTTGGAGGATTAGCAGTGTTGCTTGTCAATCACACAGTACAGCATTTTGCTTCTCTTAAAGACAGGCTACATCATAAAGGGAAGTTGGACTTAAATATTGCTGTAGTGTAATTAATTGCAAGTGAATTCCAGGACAGACAGGAGGATCCCAGACTGATGTTTTTATTCTTTGATGGATGCAGTGCTACAGGGATTCAAGTGGGGAGGAGCAGCATCCATGGCTCTGCAAAGGTCTGAGGGACACTGATAGAGCATCTTCAGAAGGGAGTAGTAACAAATGATTCAGTGACATCAACTCCCAAAGCCTTACCCTGAGAACCTCATAACAGTGCTACCTCATGTGGGTGTGAAGGTCATCAATGCATCCTTATATGTCTTCTCCTGCCCGTCATACCACCAACACATTATCTACGTACCCAACTACCTCATCTTCACACTATTTATCAATGCAACTAGTGTCACAACCTATTAATCACTGCCTATGCATGTTCTCCATTCAGGTCAAGTAGGGTCATCATCCATACCCGGCAAAACACCATCACTGATATGTGGTTTTGTCTCTTACACAGAACAAGGCAAAGAACAGAATGGTGCACAGTAGAACTAGCAGGGTATTTCTAGTTCCTGTAAAGAACACTGAGCCAGTTGTGGCATGGCCCAAAATGCTGCTCATCACTTAGATCACGAACAACAATGGCATATCCGTGCCTTTTACCCCTTCTCAACTCCAGGTTCACTCTCAGCCTGCTATCAAACATTATGTGCAAGGTATTCATGGTGTGACCATTGATCTCCTTCTTCCCAACTCAGTTCTCTTCCCTCACTCCATATTTTATCTTCTAAGTATCTGCTTTTCAAACAGTTGAAAATGCCTGCTTGCCCAGGAACTTCAGTTTCAAGAGGAGGAGGAGGAGGAAAGTGTAACAACAAGGCACGATCACTTAATGTGATACTCTCAGCCACCAGCTCAGATAACGATATTGCACAAAACCTGAAGTCCAGGCAAAAGTTAGGATTACCACATTGAGACTCATCTGGGCACAAGTGGCCTGCAGCCATACAAGTGGTAAAATGTGATCCCATTGCCAGCTTACTGGAGGGTGAAGTGGCAGATCAGTATTCCTACAAAGAACTCAGATGAGGGCTTCAATGGGGACTGGCACACAAGAGAATGCTGATGGGAATGAATACTGACTTGTTGGGTGCATTGGCCAGCCTGCTCCAGCTCGAAGTTGCCAGAGGACATAACACAGAGATTTCCCTCTTCAAGATTTTTACTGCATCTCCCCATCCTGCAGGAGACACAGCTACAGTTACTTCTCTACCTATGCTGCCTTTTTGTGGACAGATCGCCATTCCATTCTGCCCCACCCTATCTTTAGGATGCAACAATACTGTCCTTCAAGTCCAATAACTCATAAAAAACCCATCTATAACAGTTCAAAGAACTTCCAGACACTTGGCAGCAGAAGAACTCCATGGATCATTCCTTATCATAAACCAAAGGACTCCAATGATATATGTGTAGTTTTCAATGCCCATCCCTAATGACCCTCTAATGATTTATCAAAGTCCAGTTTTCTAATTTATACCTTGAAGTAGCAGAATTACAATCAGGTGGACTTTGTTCTTTTATGATTTCACTGATTATGCAGACTGAGTTCCTGACCTGTGTTCCTACCAGCAGACTGGGAATGGGAATAGGAATGGGAAATACTATGCAGCGGCCCCCTACAATCAATTCCTGTAATCTTCTTAGGCCTTCTTAAGTTTTCAGTTATTAATTTAATTCTTGCAAATCCCAATCATTATTCTCATTATTCTGACATTCATCACTACTGAATGTCTATTAATTCCTGTGACCAAGAACGTGTAAGATCAAAATATATTGACTTGCCTGATCCCCTCTTAAATTATATTTACACTGATTCATTCCTCTATACTCTTGACTTCACTTCCTCAAAACTTCTTTCAAGAGCATACAACAGCGATTCTGCCCACCATTTTCCTTAGTTTGCTCTTCTTTTCAGTGATGGGTACACTATGTGCATTCCGCAAGCTATTAAATTCAAAATATTAAATAATATTAAATAATTATTACATAATATTAAATGATTTCCATTGCTCCTAAAAAGGCTTTTGAGGATATCACATTAATTATCTTGAATGAGTCAAGGAATAAAATTCATTTTTGTCTGATATACCCAGTTCTGCCAGCAGTAACTGTGTTACATAGCTGTAGTCCATAGTCCTGATGTACACATTTTTTTCCAAATAAAATAATATTCACCCAATTCCTACACCTTAGTACAGATACTAGAAAACTTTCCAAACTTTTACATTACATCAGCTTAGTGGTGATAACGTGGGGCAGATCCCACTCCTCAACATCTTCAAAGAACTGACAACTCAAACTGACTGTGGCAATCTCAACTCGGTGTATTTCAACTTCAAAAATATTTTTGAACTTCAAACAGAGACTGTGAGTTATACTCAGAAGTTGCTGGAGATCATGACAAAGGAGGACAAAGAAGAAAAGCCTGGCAGAAGAGTAGGAAACATCACTGAGGTGTTATAGAGGAAAGAATTCTGAAGGCTGGCTGCATACACAAAATCAACTGCTGGGACCACTGGTGTATCTAATTTATATAAATGGCCTGACTTCAAAAGTCTAATAATATATGATCAAATTTGCTGATGGCACCAAACTAGCATGAGTAATGAACTGATCTCAAACACTTCCTTAACTATCAGGCTGAGATACTGTAATACTTTGAATTAACCATTTTTTGGGCGGGGGTGGGTGAATACCATCTGCTGCAGAATGATATCAAACCTAATCCATGGTCCAGTAACTGACCAAAGCATGACCTCTACCACACAGATGCTTAGGAAGACCACCACTTGACATTTCCCCTTCATGTCACACACTATCCAGATTGGAACTATTATCATTGTTTCTTTAGTGTTGCTGGATCAAATTCTTGGAAGTTCTTTCATAAAGGCATTGTGCACCTACACCCCAAGGGTTCACAAAGCTCACTAGTACCTACTCAAAGGAAATTAAAGATGGTCAATAAACAGTGACCTAGCCAGTGACTTCCACACCCCACGAACAAATGAAAAAAGGCAACAGAGAGCTCCTGCTATTATGTTGGAAGAGTTGTACCTGGTATCAGGTGACACTGAACCTTCAGAAGATGCTACGTGATAGGGTGATGGAGAAAACCTGTGATCAGCTCGAAACTCTTTATCGCGTCCCATCACATCCCACTCTGGTCGTCGGGTTCGAGCTTTACGAACCTTCTTCACCTCACGAGTGGCGTCTTCCACCAGTTTCTGCTCCTAAGTGAAAAGGTGCGCAAGTTCAGAAATTGTTAAACAACCTAGCCTCAGCTCTGCTGAGCAATGAATTGGATCTGAATGAAGAATAAAGTAGGAAGGAGGGTGAAAAGAAGCAAACGTAAAACTTTATTCGGGTAAACACTCAGCAAGCAAGGATGCATAAGGTATAACTAATTTTAGTGGGAATTCAGGTGTGATCTGTAGGCCCTAGGGAAATTCGCTATTTTGTTTGGAATTTTAAAAATGGCCATTTATTCATAATAGAACCTGGGTTTTATGATACATTAGGTGCTGCACTCATGTTGTGGGTGTATGATACATTAGGCACTGCATTCATGTTATGGGTGTACTTTCATAGCACGTTCGATATTGGTCAGCAGGTGGCAGACAGAAAACATGCACCCTCCATACTTCTACTGCAAATGTAAGATGCCATATGATGCAAAGGTCCAACATCAGCTTTTTAAGGTTGACACTATAGCAGTACTAGTCGAAAAGTATGGTACTGGAAAAGCACAGCAGATCAGGTAGCATCCGAGGAACAGGAGAGTTGACGTTTCGGGCATAAGCCTTTTATCAGGGACTGGGCCTGAAAGATAAGTAGGAGGGTAGGGTGGGGCTGGGGGAAGGTTGCTGGGAAGATGAATAGGCAGATGAAGGTGGGGGCCAGTGAGGTCTGCAGATGCTGGAGAAGAGAGTTGAGAGTGTATTGCTGGAAAAGCACAGCAGGCTAGGCAGCATCCAAAGAGCAGGAAAATAGACGTTTCGGGCCAGAGCCCTTCATCGAGAATGAAGTCAAGAACCTCGGGGGTGGAGAGATAAATGGGAGGGGGGGGGGGGGGTGGGGCTGGGGAGAAGTAGCTGAGAGCATAATAGGTTGGTGGAGGTGGGGGTAAAGGTGATAGGTCAGAGAGGAGGGTGGAGCGGATAGGTGGGAAGGAAGATTGACAGGTGGGACAGGTCATGAGGGCAGTGTTGAGCTGGAAGATTGGAACTGTGGTAAGGTGGGGGAAGGAGAAATGAGGAAACTGGTGAAGTCCACATTGATGCCATGAGTTTGGAGGGTCCCGAGGCAGAACATGAGGCGCTCTTCCTCCAAGCGTCGGGTGGTGAGGGAATGGCATTGAAGGAGGCCCAGGACCTGCATGTCCTCGGCAAAGTGTGAGGGGGAGGTGAAATTTTCAGCCAAGGGGCAGTGGGGTTGGTTGGTGTTTAGCCACAGAGCGGTGGGGTTGGTTGGTGTTCAGCCATGGGGTGGTGGGATTGGTTGGTGTTCAGCCATGGGACGGTGGGATTGGTTGGTGTTTAGCCATGGAGCAGTGGTGGGGGGTGACTGTGATAGTTCAGTCGGGAGGGTGGTGCTGAGTTGGACAGTTGGATCTGGGATGAGATTGGGGGAGGGCAGATTTGGAAACTGGTGAAGACGATGTTGTTGCCAGGTCCCAAGGCGGACAATGAGGCATTCTTCCTCCAGTCATAGGGTGGCTTGGACATGGCTGTGGAAGGTGGCCCAGGACTTGCATGTCTTTGGTGGAGTGGGAAGTGGAGTTGAAGTCTTCGACCATAGAGCGCTGGGGTTGTTTGGTGCATGTGTCCCAGAGATGTTCCCTGAAACGCTCCACAAGTTGGCGTCCTATCTCCCCAATGTAGAGGAGACCACATTGAGAGCAACAGACACAGTAGATGAGGTGGGTGGATGTGCGGGAAAATCTCTGCTGGATGTGAAAAGATCCTTTGGGCCTTGGTTGCAGGTGAGGGGGCAGGTGTGGGTGCAGGTTTTACACTTCTTGCAGTGGCAAGGGAAGATGGCAGGTGTGGATAGTTGGTTAGTGGGTGAATGAACCTAACAAGAGAATCATGGAGGCAATAGTCTGTGCGGAACACAGATAGGGATGGCAGAAATGGCAGAGAATAATGCGCTGTATCTGGAGATTAGTGGGGTGGAAGGTGAAAACCAGTGGGTTTCGATCCTTGTTGTGATTGGAGGGGTGGAGTTCAAGGACAGAGGTGTAGGAAATGGAGGAGTTGTGTTGAGGGCATTGTTGATCATATGGGAGGGTAAATTGTGGTCCTTGAAATAGTAGGCCATCTGGGATGTCCTGGAGTGGAACTGCTCCTCCTGACAGCAGATATAGCAGAGGCGGTGGAATTGGCAGTAAGTGATCGCATTTTTACAGGAGGAGTGGGTGGGAGTCGGTATGTTTGAAGTAGATGTCCATGTTGAGTCGTTGCTGGAGATGGAGATGGAGAGGTGCAGGAAGGGAAGGGAGGTATCCAAGATGGTCCAGGTGAACTTAAGGTCGGGGTAAAAGGTGTTATTGAAGTTGATGAACTGTTCAATCTCTCCGTGGGAGCATGAGGTAGCGCCTTTACAGTCATCAATGTAACGCAAGAAAAGGTGGGGATGGTGCCAGTGTAATTGCGGAAAATGAACTGTTCCATCGAACTCTTACTGTAGTAGTACTAACAACCACATTTGTTCCAATGAACTTAAAGAATTTTTAAAGAATTTTAAAATAATTATTAAAAGAATGTTTACATCAATGGTTTTGGTATCTAGCTTTCTCCAGAATAAGCTGCACTAACATTTCTGGTTATCCCCATACATATGAAGACTGTCTAGAATGCCAATCATTTGTGATAAGTATCTTTCCCACTGAGTAAGTTATGATTACCAGTCTTACAGTTTCTGATTAATAGTGTCAGCTATGAGCATAACAGTAGCTTGCAAATGCAACAGCTACAAATCACTACTTTTGTGAAAATCTCACATTTTTCTCCACATTGAGCTTCCCACATCAATCTAAACAGACCCTCCAGTAATTGAATGTGTGACTCAAGACTTGCAGCTGTGCTACTCCATTCAATCTCCTTTGTTAACAAGTCTAGTTGCTTTGCTGCCTGGGTAGGCAAGTCAATTTCACATCAGAATGAATCAGACAAGAACCTGGAACCAACCATGTGGAACAAAACCTTCAGCGAATCATATTATTTTTGAAAGGCAAATCTCACCAAGAATTCTCAGGTTCAAGCACAGATTCTGCTTTGTAAGCTAGCTTTACTCAGGTTGCCAGTACAACGTCCAAAAAATTAGCTTCAGCAACACAGACACAATGTTCCAGCTCCTCCCACCAAAGCAGAAACATTGGGAGAAAGTGGGTCACTGTAAAAAAAACGTACTTCAACAATCCATGAAAATGTACACATCACCCCACAGGTTGCTCCTATCACCCACAAAAAATTTATTTTGTAAATCAGGCATTCAAAAATTAATTTTCTGATGTTCTTTGTAAACTTCTGTTTAGAAAAATAATGAAGGCCTTCAAACGAGAATTGGATAATTATCCGAAGATTTATTTCAAAATGTGGGAGTATGGGGAACAGCAAGGTTTGAGGTGTGTGTATGTGTGTGTGTGTGTGTGTGTGTGGAGGGGGGTGGAGACAAATGAGTTGCTCTTGCTGAGAGTGTGCATGGAACAAATGGGTCAAATGGCATCCTTCTGCGCTGTAGGCATTCTACAATTTTAGGATAAGAATACATTTCAAACGCAGCCTCCAAAACACTAGTCACATCACTTCAGGCCACACCACAGGCAGATTAATTTTTTTTAAAAGCCCAACATTAATGGATTTCCATATCATTCTTTTCACAAAGATCTGTTCTGATAATGGGGAATCCCAAGATGGAGCAGTCTGTAGAATTGTGACTAACCAGAATGCGGATGGCACCAGCCTTAGAGGAGTTGGAAGAACTGGGATTAATTGCAGGTAAACCAATGTAGACATGATGGACTGAATGGCCTTTTTCAGCACCATAATAACTGTTATTCTGTGAATCTGCTCCATAAAGGCCAGAAAGGAATAAGCTAATAAAACAGAACTCTTCAATGTTCACAGGGACACTAGCCACATGGTGTTTCAGAGTACCCTGATATGTCATGCTCATCAAAACAGTGCATGCTTTGACTTCAGATTCTATGCAAGGAGCCTTCCAAACGTATGAGTCAGCTGGCAATTGCTAAATATAGCATGACATTTGCAAAGAGCTAAACCAGTAACATCATGCAGTTTGTGCAAGCTGATGAAGGTATAGAATGGGGACTATAAGATTTTGGAGCCCAGCTTAATAATAAGTTTGTGATCGTTTTGTGATTTATTGAGGTGTTGTTATGTTATTATTGAAAAAGACTCAGGCCATTCCAAAGCCTTCCCAGTCCATGAAGCTCTTTTCAAATGCAACCACTATTGTATCATAGAAAGGACGGAGGCCAATTCACACACGGAATGTTCCTACAAACTGCAATATCAATATGACCAGATCATTCTTTTCAAGTGATCTTGATTGAGGAATAAATATTGTTCAAATGTCAAAGATAACCCCCTTGTCCTTCTTAAAAATAGCACCATCCAATTTTTTAATATTCATCCACCTGAGCAAGAAGTTAGGGCCTCCGATGAATGCTGATTTGAAAGATGGCATTTCCAGTAGTGCAGCATTCCCTCAGTACCAAATAGAGTGAGAATCGAACCTGAAACGACAAGCTTTTATCTCAAAGTTGAGAGTGCTAGCAACTCAGCCATGGCTGACATCTGGTAGTGGTTCTTAGCAGCAGGGACAAGAATGGAAATCACAGACCCCTGTACTGCTCCTGACCCAGGCACCCAACCTGACATCAACCCCCTGTTACCAGAACCTCTATTGTCAGAGGCCCTGAAGTAACCTCTGATCCTGGGCCTGAACAATTAAGAGGCCAGTCAATTGTAATAAAGACTTTCAGAACATTTTGTTAAAATTAAAATGCTGTGCAATTAAATTTCAGAATGTCAGAAAGACATGTTATTTGGAAGAACAAAATTAAATGTAAAAAAACGACTAACTAAAAAGCAGGCTTCAGGTGCAGATAAAAAGATATATGAAGTGTGAATGATGATGGCTTCTAATTCTTATGGTCTCTTTACCAAAAAATAATACTGTAAGTGCTATGTCCTAGTGAATAAATATGAAGAAGGGGAAGGCATCAATTTTGTTTAAGAGCGCAACACTATATAGAATTCTAATTCACCCCAATACCCCTGCATTTCTTTTCTATTTAAAGCTTATCACACATTTCCCTCTCTATTCCCGTTTGGTCCATTAATTGCATATAGTCCTGTTACAGCTCATTGCACCACAACTGCAGCTGTCAGTTGTAATGAAAACTAACCAGAAGCTGGCGAAGGCAAGATCCAGGCTGTGGAACCTATTAAAGAAAAATCAATTCAATGCCTCAAGGGAATCTTCTTCCATACACAAGGAAGGGAAATTGCACCAGTCTTTTTCAAGGAGAAATTTGAACAAATTCTCCTTTAATTCATTTTCTCCAAGTAAAATGTGTCACAATAGGTATCTGCAAGGGTCCCAGTTACTCTCATCTCTTTCTGAAGTATGTGGATCATCCTCGTTTCACAACCTCTTTGGATCCCTCACACAACTCATTATCTGATATATCGATGTGTGTGTCAATGCTGCTGCCTATTCTCATCCAGAAAAAAATCATCAATTTTGCTTCCAATTTCAATCCTTCCCTCACCTTCAGCTGATCTATCTCTGACACTTTCCTTCCCTTCCTTGATTGTGTTTCCATTTTGTGGGATAAGCTGTACACCAATATCCATGACAAATCAACTCCCAGTTCCCTTGACTATACTTCCTTGCAGACTGTTTCCTGTAAGGAGTCCACTCCAAGCTTCCAGTTTCTCTGAATACGTCACATCTGTTCCAATGATGCAGCATCCCACAGGGGTGCTTCCAATATTTTTTCTCTTCTCCTGAGATTATTCCCAACCCCAGCATGACCATCAGCCATTTCTGACACATTTCCCACACACTTCTGGCCTCACCCCTTCTAATTCATCCCAGAACAATAGGGTTTCCCTTGTCCTCACATTCCACATCAGTAGTCTCCACATTCAAAGGATCACCCTCTGCCTATTCTGTGACCTCCACCACCAAATATATCTTCCTCACCCTGCTCCTCCTGTCAGTATTCCACAGGGACTATTCCCAATATCCTGGTCCTGACGTCATTCTCAGCAGCTCCCCATGACATCTTCTCATGCAATCACAAAAGATATTAAACTTGTTCCTTTATATTCCTCACTGTCTAAGGCCCCAATCAGATATTTCAGATGAAGCAGTAATTTTCTTGTATTCCTTTCAATCTAGTCTACTCTATCCACTGCTCACAATGCAGACTTTTCTACACTGGACAAGATGAAACATAAAGTGAGTGACCATGGGCATGAAAGCAGAACTAGCTAAAGTGAATGAGTAAATTAGTTTCAGGTGCAGGTCAATAAAGATGCGGTAGCAAACGTTAAAGAAGATATTACAGGATACACAGAATAAATATGTTACAATAAGAAATAAAACATCTATGAAGAGGAACCATTTCCATGGTAAACTAAAAATTTAAAGATGCGTATAGGTGTGTGACAGTGCAAGATAAATCAGAAAATTTGACAGGATAAGGAAAAGAGTTTTTAAAAAATGACTAAAAGAGAAGGAGGGACCAACTTGAGTATGAGAGAAAGCTCACTAGAAGTACAAAATAGATAGTAAGAGTTTCTATGGATGTCTAGAAAAAGTTAAGAGTGTAAGTGTTGGTCCTTTGAAAAGTGAGGAAGGGGAATTCATCATGAAAAATAAGATGTCAGATAAAGTGAACAGGCATCTTGTATCAATATTTGCAATAGGGAAAGAAAGTAATATCGTAGAAATAGCTGTAGAGCAGTAAATGGAAGGTAAGGAGGATGTTGGAGCTGCTCATGGGTGAGCAGAATTATTTTTTGAGGCAGCAGTTTCCACAGTCAGAATCATGGCTTTCATACTCATGGCAACCAGATAAGATAATGAAGTGCCTCATAGAAATCTTACTGGGAAAGAGAAAACTTATTTAGTAAAGTGTAGAAGAGAAAGTATGATCTCACCATAATCAAAGGTTTTTTTTTAAAGTAATTGCCCATTACATATTATACACGCAGGTATACTGGAAGTATAAGTGCAATTAACAAACTAACATTAAAGCATTGAGACAAACGGCTGTGGAAAAACCCATCCGTCAGCAGTGGGGGAATTAAAGGACAAATGGTATAAACACCAAAGGACTGAATGATGCACAACGATGGACGTAAACAGAACTTCGTGAAAGGACACCAGAAAACAGATAGGATTGTGAGGGGGAAAATGCAAAACACTACTTCAGTAGGATCCTGGGAAAATAAATAATCGCAGTTTCACAAGGTACCAAACAGAACCTATTCAGTATAATGGAGCTGACAAATGTCCAGGGAGGGATATAATGGTGAGAGGGGAGGTGGCAAGCACTGATATCAATCATGTATATAATCATTGTAACACAAAATGTATAATATCCTGTACTTTACTGGGGGAGGTGGGGGAATTATCTTGAAGTTTGTCTCAGGTAACCTCTTCCAGGCTGTTTTGTCAGGGGCATCAAATGAAGTTTGGATTGTGCTCCTGAACACAGCACTGAGACTCTTCTTTAAAATCTCCCTCCAGCAGAGGAATATAAGAGACTTACAGAAAGGAATGGTACTGAGTAAATTGTTGGAGCTGCTGGTCAATAACTCCCTCTGGTCCTGGTGGAATTCATCCCACAGTTGGAGAAGAAATGGTTAAAAAGATCATTGATGCATTGATTTTAATTTTACAAAATTTCCTAAATGTAGGGGAGGTTTCACTAGATTGAAAAGGAACAAATGTAACTTCTCTTTCAAAAAGGGAGACAGCCAGAAAGCAAGAAACTATAGGCCAGTTAGCTTAACATCCCCAATAGGGAAGATGTCAAAAGTTATTATTAAAGACACTCTCGAAGGCGGGTTACAATGCTTCAAGGTAATCAGGCAGTATCTGAGGAGGCAAATCATATTTAACCAGTCTGTTCATGAGGAAGGAAAATGTGCAGTGAATAAGGATGAACTGGTGGAAGTACTATACTTGGATTTCAACAAGGCATTTGGTAGGTACTACATCATAAGTAATTGCAGAAAATGTAGTTTGTAAGACCATAAGATGTAGAAGCAGACGTAAGCCATGTCATTCAATGGGATAATGGTTAATCTGATAATCCTCAACTCCACTTTCCTGCTTTATCCCCATAACCCTTGATTCCTTTACTAATTAAAACTCTAGCCTTGAACAGACCAAACAACGCAGCTTCAATAGCCTTTTGCATTAAAGAATCACACAGATTCACTATACTTCTCATCTCTGTTTTAAATCAGTGGCCCCTAGCTCTGAGATTATACCCTCTAGTCCTAGACCCTCTCACAAGAAGAAACAGTCTCTCGGCATCGAAACCATCAAACCCCCTAAGACAAATATACATTTCAAGAGTGCAGGCCTAAACTAAGTCTCTCATGAGAAGATCTTCATGCCTAGAATCAATTTGATGAATCTTCTCTAGACTGCTGCCAGTGCCAGTATTCCTTTCCTTAGATATGGAGACCACAACTGTTGTGTAGGGGGTAACACATTTGCATGGATACAAAATCAACTAGCTAAGTACAAATAGAGAGTAGGCATAACTGTGTCACTTTCTGGTTGACAAGATGTAATGAACAGAGTGTCAAAGGTATCAGTGCTCAATGTTTTACAATTTACACAAATAACTTGGATGAAGGAGCCAAAGGTATGTTTGTTAAATTTGCTCACAGAACATAGAAAGTAAGTTGTAAAGAGGATAAAAGGAGGCTACAAAAGGAACATAAATAGGTCAAGTGAATGGCAAAAGACCTGGTAAATGGGAGTGTGGGGAAAATATGAAACTATCCATTTTGGCAGAAAAGTAGAACAAAAAGAATAGAGATCGAGCATTATCTAAATAGTGAATGATTAGAGTTTGTAGATGCATAAGAATCTGGACGTACTAGTGCATGAATCATAGAAGGTTAGTATGTAGGTACAGAAATTAATGAGGACAGTTAACACAATGTTCTTCTTTAGGATGAAGGGAATTGAATACAAAATAGGGAGGTTATGCTTTAGTTATATACAGGGCATTAGACCAGCATTATGTAATTGCTGGGGAATGTACCATAATTTCTATTGAAAAGGTCCTCTGCTGTCATGTTTTTATGCTCTAAAGGGACTGGGAGGACAAGCTGTTGTTTAAAAAAATCCTGCTTCCGAAGGCAGAAAAATGCACACACCTCCCATCCACTGATTGAGAGACACTCTGCTTTAAAATGGATATCTGTTCTGTCAGTGGAGCTGGAAACTTTTGCTATAAATGTTATAAATGCTTGGCTGGGTTTTGAAAGATTCAATTCAGTGATATAATTACTTGAAGAACAATTTAAACTTTTCCAAACTTGTAATAACAAAATCTCTTTTTGATGTCATTTCTTGTTTGTTCACAAATCTAATAGGTACTCAAAAGATTTCAACTTTCTTCCCCTTGCAATTTGAATAATCATTTAAATTCAGAGTTTTTTGTAGATTATGAGAGGTTTGCTATGTCTCTAATCATTTTTAAATAATTCCCATTCCTCAGTTCCTGGGCACTGTGCATATTGCACACTGGGTGAATGATTACAGAAGATAATTGGGAGGTATCTAGGTGGCATGTGAATTCTGAGGGGGCATGGATGAATGCAAGGTTTCATGGGTAGCATTGTTGGGGATGGTGCAGGGATTGAAAAGTGAGATCTAAGGGGCCCTTAAACTATTTTGGAAGCTAGGCTGCTGTGTTGGAGAACTGAGACTGACTGCCTGACCAAACAACTTCCACACCCAAACTCCTAACACAGTCCATTGTAGTTTTCATGATGCACACCTGACCAACGTGTAACTTTGCTATGGATTTTCATCTTTCCATACATGTGAGGCACACAATGCAGAACACAGTGAAAATGTACAGATGGGTTTACTTAAGCCCAGATTTTACCTCCTCTTTCCAGGCTATTAATGTGGATGCAGGGCAGCTGGTGTTCCCTCGAGTGGGCTCCTGCTAACATCGAAGGCCAGGAAAGGGTGGGGAGAGGAATCCAGTATCTTTCTAGTATAATTAAGCTAACTGAATTGTACTGCTCAGTTAGATTGCAATGATGTCTATGTTTGAGTTCAACACAATGAATGAATGAGATCATTTGGCATAGATGTATTGATGTTTTTATTCTAATGATAGAATTTGGATATTAGAGACATCACCTTTTGAATCTTGTGTAAACCACTTTAATGAGCTGATTTATGCCTTGGAGCTTTGCCTGTTATTAGCAGCTGTTTATTTAATCCCTCAAGACAGCATCATTAAGAAACGGGACCTGCTGTAGTTTGTTAGTAATAAGAGCTCTCAGTGATTACAGCTACTCACCATCTTATAACTACAACAATATTTATTTGATCCTAACTTTTAAGTTTCAAGTCAAACCTTTCTCAATCATCTCATTGCTGTGGCTAAGTATAAAGTGTCTCATCAAGCAAGACAGAGCTATCTCAGTATTCAGGATCGCCAGATCCTCTTACTTCAGGACAGCACCCAACTCAGGGATCTGTGAGATCATTTGAAGGTGTCACTCTGCAGCTTCTCCAAACATCACCAATCTCACCTCCAGAGTAGCTCAGCTTTTACTGACTGATCAGCAACCATCACCAGCATTCTACCAGCAACGTAGCGAACAATGTTCCCTCACAAGTCAGCAACTCCTTTGCAAAGTTCAATGTTGAAGCTACATTTCCATCAATATTTTAAATATGGGTTTCACCATTTAGATACAAATGATATAATGTTATCTTCTCACTACGTGATATTTGGTTTATTACATCTCCTGCTATATTTCTGTCTTGCTCTACCCACTCACCT
Organism: Chiloscyllium plagiosum; assembly: GCF_037043375.1. Classification (NCBI taxonomy): domain Eukaryota; kingdom Metazoa; phylum Chordata; class Chondrichthyes; order Orectolobiformes; family Hemiscylliidae; genus Chiloscyllium; species Chiloscyllium plagiosum. The sequence continues at coordinate 30,706,139 of NW_028270149.1, read as the reverse complement.
CTACTGTCTCCCCCACCCCCACGTCTCCCATGTCCAGGCTGTTCAACAGCATGAAACAATTGATCTGTTTTAATTATGCAAGCTTAGGCGTTTTGTCAGACTGTCTCCAGATACTGTGATGCATAGGAGCTGGTGTTAAACAGGGATGGACAAAGTTAAAAATCACACAACACCAGGTTATGGTGCAACAGGTTTATTTGAAAGCACTAGCTTTTAGAGCGCTGCTCCTTCATCAGCTAGCTGTGGAGCAGGTCCATAAGGAAGCTGTATATTTCACTATAAATTCTGAATCTTATGGTCCTGCTCCACAGATACCTGATGAAGGAGCATCACTACAAAAGTTAGTGCTTCCAAACAAACCTGTTGGACTATATATAACCTGGTGTTGTGTGACTTTTAACTTTCTCCAGATATTGAATAGTGCTTGTAGCTAAATGCAACATTTGGATAGGAAGTAGGTCGCCGTGAAGACAGAAGAGCAGGCCATTGGTCAATCTTCCAGAATTGATCCCTCTTAGAAGAAATACAGTAAAACTGTACCTAAAAACGGTCAGAAAAATAAATGGTGACTGGAAGCTGCAGACAAGAGAGAATGAGCCCTATTAATCTTTTGCACAGAATATGCTTGTGAGTGGAGTTGCTATAAACAGAGAGGTACATTTGAAAAATGTGGTCAAAATAGCATGCAGAATCAGTTTCTGAAGGAAAATGCTGGATCATTTATTGAAACCAAAGCAAAGGAGGAAAATGGTGAGTAGTTATTCGAAATCTGCTATTTTGTTGGAAGGAGGTTAGGAATAATGGTGATGGCTGGAGTTGTGAAGCTATTGTTATTAGGTAAGGGAATCTGCAGCTTGGGATATTCCACTAAACAACAACTCTGCAGACAGTTGTGGACATGTAAACAAATAACAAGAAGAGGAGGTTCCACAAATATCGTCATTCTCAATGATGGGCCATCACAGCATAGCAGTGCAAAAGACAAGGCTGAAGCATTTGCAACCATTTTCAGCCACAGGTGGCCAAATGGATGACCCATCTCAGCCTTCACCTAAATCCCATAGCAATACAGATACTAGTTTTCAGCCAGTTCAATTACTGAGGCTTAGTTTGGATCCACCAGGGCCACCCAGTTCCTGACCTCATCGGAAAAAGGACAAATGAGCTAAATTCCAGAAATGAGGTTAGAATGACCGTCCTTGACACCAAGACAGTATATGACCATGTGTGGCATCGAGGAATCCTAGCAAAGCTAGATTTAATGTGAATCAAGGGGGAAACTCTCCACTGGTTGGTGTCATACTTACCACAAAGATATTTCTAGTTGTCAGAGGGCAATCTTCTCTGGACATCATTGTAGCAGTTCTTCAAACATCTTCAGCTGCTTCATCTGATCTATATGCATAGTATTAGAAGTGGGAATATTCGCTGATGATTTCAGTGTTCAGCACAACTCACAATCCCTCAGATCCTGGAACTGTCTTTGTCCAAATGCACTAAGGCCTGGACAACATGCAGATTTGAAGTCATAATTGGTGAGTAAAGTGTCAGGTAATGGCAACATTCAAGTGAGAATCTAACCATATTCCCTTGGTATTCAATGACACCACCATTACTAAATCCCCTATCAATATAGTGAGCATTACCACTGACCAGAAACTGAACTGAACCAGCCATATAAATACTGTGGCAACAAGAGCAGGTCAGAGACAGAAATTCTCCAACAAGTAACTCGTCTGCTGCCTTCCCAAACTTTACCAACATCTACAAGGCATAAGTCAGGATGTAATGGAATACTCCACACTTGCCTGGGTAAGTGCAGTCCACAACATGCAAGAAGCTCAAACCAGGATTAAGCAACTCACTCAATTGACACGCCATCCATCACTTTAAAACATTCACTACTTCTACTACTGACACAAAGTGATAGCAGCAGGTACTACTGAAAGACACATTGTAGCAACTCATCAAATCTTCTCATTCCAAGAAGAAAAAAGGCAGTGGATGGATGGGAATGTCACTACCTTCAAGTTTCTAACCAAACCATTCACTTTCCTGAATGTGATCAATATCATCATTCGTACAGTCATAGAGATGTACAGCATGGAAACAGATCCTTCGGTCCAACCTGTCCATGCCGACCAGATATCCCAACCCAATCTAGTCCCACCTGCCAGCACACGGCCAAAATCCCTCCAAACCCTTCCTATTCATATGCCTCTTAAATATTGCAGTTGTACCAGCCTCCACCACATCCTCTGGCAGCTCATTCCATACACGTACCACCCTCTGTGTGAAAAGGTTGCCCCGTAGGTCTCTTTTATATCTTTCCCCTCTCATCCAAAACCTATGCCCTCTAGTTCTGGACTCCCCAACCCTAGGGAAAAGAATTTGCCTATTTACCCTATCCATGCCTCTCATAATTTTGTAAACCTCTATAAGGTCACCCCTCAGCCTCTGATGCTCCAGGGAAAACAGCCCCAGCCTGTTCAGCCTCTCCCTATAGCTCAAATCCTCCAACCCTGGCAACATCCTTGTAAATCTTTTCAGAACCCTTTCAAGTTTCACAACATCTTTCCGATAGGAAGGAGACCAGAACTGCACGCAATATTCCAACAGTAGCCTAACCAATGTCCTGTACAGCCGCAACATGACCTCCCAACTCCTGTACTCAGTACTCTGACCAATAAAAGAAAGCATACCAAACATCTTCTTCACTATCCTATATACCTTTCAGGAGCTATGAATCTGCACTCCAAGGTCTCTTTGTTCAGCAACACTCCTAGGACCTTACCATTAAGCGTATAAGTCCTGGTAAGATTTGCTTTCCCAAAATGCAGCACCATGCATTTATCTGAATTAAATTCCATCTGCCACTTCTCAGCCCATTGGCCCATCTGATCAAGATCCTGTTGTAATCTGAGGTAACCCTCTTCGCTCTCCTCTATACCTCCAATTTTGGTGTCATCTGCAAACTTACTAACTATACCTTTTATGTTCACATCCAAATCATTCACGTAAATTACAAAACATAGGGGACCCAGCACCAATCCTTGTGGCACTCCGCTGGTCACAGGCCTCCAGTCTGAAAAACAACCCTCCACCACCACCCTCTGTCTTCTACCTTTGAGCCAGTTATGTATCCATATGGCTAGTTCTGCATGTATTCCATGAAATCTAACCTTGCTAATCAGTCTCCCATGGGGAACCTTGTCGAATGCCTTACTGAAGTCCACATAGATCACATCTACCGCTCTGCCCTCATCAATTCTCTTTGTTGCTTCTTCAAAACACTCAATCAAGTTTGTGAGACATGATTTCCCACGCACAAAGCCATGTTGACTATCCCTAATCAGTCCTTGCCTTTCCAAATACATGTACATCCTGTCCCTCAGGATTCCCTCCAACAACTTGTCCACCACTGAGGTCAGGCTCATTGGTCTATAGTTCCCTGGCTTGTCCTTACCACCCTTCTTAAGCAGTGGCACCATGTTAGCCAACCTCCAGTCTTCTGGCACCTCACCTGTGACTATCGATGATACAAATATCTCAGCAAGAGGCCCAGTTGGGCCAGTTTTGCAGCTGTGAAGACATTTCTTCACTGTCAAACACCTACAAGTTCCTTCTAAACTGTGCTCTGGGTGTCTCTACACCACCTGGTCTGCACAGGTTCAAGAAAGCAGCTCATCACTACCTTCTCCAGGGATGGGCAATAAATTTTGGCTCAGATGGCGATGCCTGCATCTTGTGTACCTTAAAAAAGGTGACAGTTTCAAAATTATGGACAGGGACAAAAAGAACAAATTGAATAGGAGTTTTGAAAAATGAGTTGGTTAACTTGTTGAAAGAGACAAAAGTTTAGAAACATAGTTAAAAAAACTAGGGAATGTGACTAACTCGATTGTTCTTCAAAAGGTGGTAGCATTGTTGCAATGGGCTAAATGGTCTCCTCTGCTGTAGTATTCTATTATTTGTCTCTATTCTCTGAGGCATTATGGGAAAAAGGCAGCAGTGAGAATGAACACAAGTGGAAATCACATTGCGGACTCTGGGAATAAATATTCCAATGAATACAGCACAGCCGCTTGAGAAGCACAGAGTACTGGTGGTATTTAGTTCAAATGAGGTGAAATTGGATTTTCAGCAATGGCACATGTGACTTCTTTGTCAGGATGAGCTTTGGCAATGATATGTAGGTGCATGCCAAAAGTACCTTGACATCTCAACAGAGTAGTTCAATATGAGCAAAAGGTTTCATGTTGAGTAAGTGAAACAAAATGAACAAATACATATGGTTAATAGCTTACTAAAGTAAAGAGTCAATGACATTTTCTGTAACATAAGAGAGCTGTCTGAGAAGCAAAAAGGTTGGGAATCCTTGCATTACAGATCACTACCACTCCAATCCTCCACTACCATAATATGATCCAAAAGGGCTGGATATTAATGCAGACTTTGAGAATCACAAAGGGAAAAGCAAATGTGATTCTGAGCAAGCACTGACTTGCAGCTGCCTGACAGTGTAATATTGTTGGAGGATTCTGTAAATCAGGCTCCTCTGCACTCACCATCCTTACACGGGCTCTCAATGCTGCAGGTGCAAGAGCTTTGGCAGCCTCATGGGAAAGTGAGACCAGGTACCACAAGGGTGTCTCAATATGGAGTCATCCTCAAATGTTCAGATATTTAAAATCTGACAAGGATCGAAAGTAGTAAGGGCCCTCAAAGCGGAGAGGACATCCTTCCAGAGGATTTGTTTGAGACACAGATATAGTCTTTTCGGCCCACATCCCTGTTATTGGGCACATAGCCTCTGACTTTGAAAAGCCTCTCAAACCATTTATTGATGAGGCAGCTTTCAAGGTGCAATTGTGGCAAAAGGTGTGCAATCTACTGGCAGTAAAACGCCTTCACAGCATTCACAATCTTAATTGGCCACCCGCCTCCTTGCAGGAAACATCCTGACAGTGGGAATTCCATGGGGTGCTATCCCAACACAGCCCCCACCAATTTCCTGGCCCACTACTTCTCAAATCTTTTCCAGAAGTCTGCAAAATTGTAGCCTGAAGTATCAATAGTTGATCACAATGTCCTCAATCTTGGATGCCCAACAAAATCAATTGATTATGATGGATATTATCAGTTTGTTCTAAGTAGTGTATTTCCTGTCAAACTCTGCAGACTTGGTTTGGAATTTGAAGTTTTGTCCATCATTATGTATTGCCTGCTACGTCTACTTCAAATCAGAGTGAATGGACTATACATGGGATATTAATTACGTAGAACATAATCTCTTTGTAATACCTTTTGTCTTCGTTTCTCCTTCCTTTTATCCTCTGTAGCCTGCAGCATCTTTTCCTTCCATAAATTGAAGAAATACGAGGAATCGGTGTAGAATTTCAACCCATCTTTTCTGTCATCCCTACAACATAAATGCAAAGAGCAAAGTAAAAATCTGTTATAGAACAGAGCAGGACACCCAGTAACACATTCCCATAATATTATTTTACCCAGTCCTTCAAAGAGCATAACTACGCTCACAATATAAAATGTAAACAGGAATGTCCTGCAGAAATGACACTGCAAATATTTTTAAAATGATCACAACTACCCTTCAAGTCAGAAGTCAGAACAAGTTGCAATACATTTCTTGCTATCTATCTTCGGGTAGAACCGACAACTTCATTGCTCTCTCCAATACTTCTATTAAATTTTCATTCCATTTTATAATGCCTACAGTTTCTCATAAAAGTTGAATTTATGAAATGTCTTCAGCTTTGGAAAATTAAGATCACAGAACCACAGAGCTGTTACAGTACAGGAGGCCATTTGGGCACTGTGTCTAAGCCAGCTCTTCAAATGAACATCATTACTGCCAATCTCCTTCTTGTTCCTCATACTCCTGCACATTAGTGCAGATAATCATCTAATGTCCTCTTGAATGCCTCAATTGAATCTGTCTCTATCACAAATCCAGGCAGTGTATTCCATATCCTAATTAGTCACCGAGTGAAAATGTTTTCTCTCACATCACATCTGCTCCTTGTGCAAGTCACTTTTAATCTAAGCTGTTTTATTCTATTTCCTTTTATGATGAGGAACATTTTCTCCCCATCAGCCTGCTCTTGATTTTACAAACTTCTGTCAGCTTCCCCCTTAGCCTTCTCCCCTTCAAGGAGAACAGTCCTAACTTTTTCAATCTATCCTCATAACTGAAGTTACTCATCCCTGGAACCATTCTTGTAAATTGCTTCTGCACTCTCTCCAATGCGTTCACATCCTCCCTTTAATGTGGTACAAATATAGTCCAGCTGAGATCTAACAAGATTATACAAGTTCAACATTCCCTCCTTGCTCTTGTACTCTATAACCCTATTAATAAAGCCCTGGATACTGTATGCTTTATTAACTAATCTTTCTATCTGTCCTGACATCTTAACCAATCTGTGCACATATACACTCCTGCATCCCTTAAGAATTGTACCCCCTATTTTATACTGTCCTTCAATATTCTTTCTACTAAAATACAGTGCCTCACACTTCTCTGCAATGAATCTCACCTGCCATCCTGTTCACCAACAAGTTTATATTCCTTTGAAGTTATACCGTGTCCTCCTCACAGTTTATAATTCTTCCAAGTTTCATGTCAGCTGCAAGCTCTATAATTGACCCCTGCACACCAAGATCTAGATCATTAACATGTATCAGGAGGGGCAAGGGTCCAATACTGACCCCAGGGAACAAACCTTTCACCAGTCCAAAGAAAATCCATTGACTATCCCATCATTCAGCTAGGTTTAGATCATAAGACAAAATAAAGTAGCAGCATTAGGTCATTCAGCTTGCTCTGCCATTCAATCATGGCTGATAGGTTTCTTAACCCCAATCTCCTGCCTTTCTTCTGTAACCCTTTGTCCCCTTACTAATCAAGAACTTTTATATCTCTGTTTTAAATGTATCCAATAAATTGGCCTCTATAGCCTTCCATGGCAATGAGTTCCACAGATTCACCACCCACTGGCTGAAGAAATTCCTCCTCACCTCAATTCTAAAGAGTTGGCCCTTCACTCTGATGTGGGCCCCTGGGTCTTAGTCTTTCCTACCAACAGAAACAGCTTCTCTACATCTATGCTACCAGGTCTCTGAGTATTCTGTAAGTTTCAATGAGATCACAAAGTCCTCAACTGCTCCTCATATAAGCCTTTCTTTACTGGGTTCATTCTTGTGAACCTCCTCTGGACTCCCGCCAAAATCAGCACATCCTTCGTTAGAAATGGGGCCCAAAACTGCTCACAATATTCTAAGTGCAATTTTGTATCCACATTGCTTCTGTCTTTTGTATTCCATGGCTACAGTTATTTTATTCTATTTTCCGTACAAATCTGTTTTGTGGCACTATATCAAGTTTATTTTGTAAGTCCACATACATCACATTAACAGTGTTAACCTCATCAAGTCTTTCTATTACCTCTTCAAAAGCCCCAGCAGGTTAGTCAAGGACTCTTCCTAATCAACATAGCTTTTTTTCATGTGACTACAAATTTTATCCAAAATAATTCTTTCTAGAAATTTTCCCACCTCTGAAGTTAAACTGACAGATTTGTAATTGTTGGGTTTATCCTTACAACTGTCTTCAACAAGGCCATAATCTTTGCAATTCCCCAAATTTCTAGCACTTCCCCCAAGTATACAGAAGACTGAAAGATTATGGTCAGTGCCTGGCAATTTGTACCACCTGCTTCAATATCTCTGGATGCATCTCATCCATCCCTGGCTCTTGTCAACATACGTACCAACAACCCAAGACTTTGTCCTTATCAATTGTGAAACTCTGCTAGTGGCGGTTTCCCCACTGTCACATGGTATAGATGGCACCTCCTTCTTCAATAAGGATAGGTGAAAAGTATTCATTTAGAACCTCAGCCATTCGCCCTGCCTCCATGTGTAAATCCCCTTTTTGCTCTCATCCGCCTTACTCTTCATTCTATCACTGTTTCATTTTTTATGTGAGTACTGAAGATTTTGGGACAGCCATTTCTGTTCGCTACATCTTTTCTCTTTAATGATTCCTCAACATTTCTCTTATTTGCTTTTCCACTTCTTCTCTGAACCATCTGCATTCCTCTTGGTTCTCATCTATACTTTCTACCTGACACAAGCATATTGTTTCTTTTTTATCTTATTTTCTATTCCCTTTGATCCAGTGATACCTTTCCCATTTGAGAGACTATTCCATGACTGTACCCAAGCCATCCAAGAGAAGGATGGGCACAGTCATTGTTCAGTTACAGTTTCTCCGATCAACCTCTTGTTCCAGTTTATCCTGCCCAACTCCACCCTTATCCAATTTAAGTCAGTCCTTGACGATTGATTTTCTTCCTCTAGATTGACCAAAGTCATTCTCCATCATCTTGAACCTTATGATATAATGATCATGGCCTCCTACCTGGACCCCACTTTTTTTTTTACATAATACTTCATCTGCTCCAAGTGCCTATTATTAATTTTCCAATTTCTATCACAATATACTAACTTGTGAGATTCATTCTATTTGGTTGCACAAAGTAGAGTTGAACTCCATTCAATATTTGATTAAATACAAATCATATCACCAAATCTAACAAAATTGACTTATTCCATTCTATTGTTTACTGTTCTCCTGCAGTTTGTTTAGCAATATATGAGGTTAATTTAACACCCCATTTTGTTCCTTTGCCTTAAACAGAGGACTTTTTCAATTTAGTCAATGAATAAATTATTCCTTACTTAGTACTTCATTCTTCCACTAGTACAAGTTTACTAGTACAAGTAATATAGCACTTTCATACAAAAACGTCTAAATGTAGAAAAGTACAGCACAGAAAATTAAACTATAGATCCACAACAAATAAGAACAGAAACTATTCGAAATATTGAGTTCAGTAGTCTACAGAATAATTTGCTGCTTTACAGATTCAGAAACAGTGAACAAAATAGATGAGAACGAGTGAACTGTCCCATCGGCAACAGAACATTTGATCAAAACACCTTACTCTGAGGAGTATCTAACATCTCCTTCATGGAGCAGGGCTGCAGAGCTATGCATCTACACCATACGGACTGCAGTGGTGTAAAAGAGTAGTTCACCATCACCTTCTCAAGAATGAGCTATGCTCACATTCCAGATTGAGCACATAATACATGAGGATCAAGAGGTATAATAGGGACAATTCACCTTTAGAGTATATTCAGTGTATTTTGCTGAGATAAAACTGGCCTCTCTAATTATGCAGATACTGCAGGAGGTAAGACTAGAGTTCTGTTTCAAGTTTGGACCTCTATCATAGAAGGGACCTTAAAACCATGAGAATTAGAAATGTAAATTCATCTAGATGATGTCAAGGTGGCAACTTTTAAATATGACAAATTGGCAATAGGACAGCCTTTTCCATTAGCACAAAGAGATTTCAAAGAGGATTTTAAAACTGAAAGGGATGGTGGGGTATCAGTGATAAAGTCATCAATTTAAAACTATTAAAAACTTGAGGAGAGAAATTAGAAAACATTTCTTCAGAGTTCTTATTGTGTGGAATATATTATCAGGAAGTGTTATATTCTTTTAAAAAAAACTGATTATTGTTTGAAGCGCTGAAAAATACAGTGTTGTAGAAACAAGGCATGGCAATGGAAGCAGTTTAGGATTCTAGGAGCTAACTGGAGTTAAATGATCTCATTCAGTGCAGTAACCCTATTGTGAGAACAGTCAGCAGTACAGTTGGTTTAGGCACAGGCCATAAATTTGCTTGATTTCACACTGAGTTTAATGTCAGTCAGGCTAAATAATGATAAATATAGGAAAGAGAAGTATCATACTGTTTTAATTCAGCTACTTTTACCCCAGGTCATAAACAGACTGGGTGAAACTTTAAGGCCACCATCACAGTCAATTTCAATCCTGTTCCGACTGTGCCTATTTCCAGTTTCCTAGGTTGGAACAGTGAGTAACCTACTCATTTGTCAATAATTCAACTACAGTAAGAAGAAAGACCTCCATTTATATAGCGCTTTAAGGGCAGCAGAAATCACAACGCACTTTACTGCAAACAAGGTATTTTTAAAATGTACTCATTGTTGTCATATACGAAAATGGCAACTAATTTAAGCAGAGCAATTCACAGCAATAAACAGCAATGTGAGGATGATCAGATAATCTGTTTTTATGGCGCTGATCGAGGGATAAATACTGTTGGAAGGCACTGGAGATAACTATCTTTTTCTTCACAATAACCCTATTTAGTCTTTTACTTCCATCTGCAAAGACAGGTGGGCCTCAGTTTAATGTCTCGTCTAAATGATCACGCCATGCCATCAACCTCATCTTGAAGTGAGACTCGAACTCAACCTTCTGACTCAGCAGAAAGCTTGCTACCATACTGACATGCATTATCTTAACAAGGCTCCGTATTTTAGATTTTAATGAACATTTGTATGAAATCGCTACTTGCTGCATTTCCCAAGACCCAGGATGTCAAGCTGTTCAAGGAGGGTCAGAACCAGCAGATCCGGCAGATTATAAAAACAGGGATTGCCAGAGTAACTCAGCAAGTTGGACAACATCTGTGTAGAGGTAGAGTTAACTTTGTGCCAAGTATAATTATTCTTCAGAATTTAATTCAGACTGGACTCGAAAAGTTAACGCTGTTTCTCTCTCCACAGATCCTGCCAGATCTGCTAAATTGCTCCATTATTTTGTGTTTTTATTTCAGATTTCCAGCATCTGCAGTATTTTGTTGTTAGTTCAAACAGGTAAACACTTTTGCAGCACTGCTTGTGGGTCAAGAGAAATACCAGTACCTCCCTATGGCCCTCCAACACCAACCTGTTTCGATCTGCTACCGTCCACGCAATTGTATCTGCTGGAGCCCTGTACAAAGCAACATTATCCAATCCCACAATCAGATACCCCCACCTCTGACATTTGCTCCCCCACCCCTAGCGGTGATCCAAAAATCCTCCTCAATATGTCCCAGCGCTCCCTTTCCTGGACCCCATCACAGCCCCATGATGCAACACACCACAATCTAACACCAATGATCCGCTGCATTCCCAACCCATCTGTAATATTTTTCCCGGAGATCCCTCTCCTCCCAATCTCACATAATCTTTTCACATTTCCACCCTTCCATTCTGAATCTGCGCTGCCATCTACTACCAATGGTTTGCTTGTGGGACAGCTAGCGAAATGCTCAACCAGGCCAGCTGGGAAACAGAGTCAAAAAGTGTGGTGCTGGAAAAGCACATTCCTGATTAAGAACTTGTATACGAAACGTTGATTCTCCTGCTCCTCGGATGCTGCCTGACCTGCTGGGCTTTTCCAGCACCACTTTTTTTAACTCTGATCTCCAGTATCAGCAGTCCTCACTTTCTCCCAGCTAGGAAACAGAAAACTTCACCTGAACTCCATGATCACCATATGGCTGCTATAGGTCATCATTCTTTCTATAAATAACGGGGCCACTGTTCAGTACAGAGAGTTTTACTTTTAATCATGTCCGAGATATATCTGACTCGGCCACACTACATACTAATAATGTCACCTTGTTGCATGCACAAAAATTCACAAAACCTTCTGAAAAAGAATTTAATTTGCTTATAAAAAGTGATTGTTAAGGAAACCAATTTTCCCCTCTAACATATTACAGAGATTTGAGTGTATTTTCAAGCATCAAATAATATCTTACCTGTATGGTGTCAGGATGTTGAGAGGTGGCGGTTTGTCACATTGTTGGAACATTTCCAATACTGGATTTGGAATAGTATTCCGTGAAACCACCTGCTGATCTTGTGTTGTTGAACTCTTAAATGCTTTCCTCATGTTGATGTCCTGAAGTGACACTTCAAACAAAAACAAATATATGGTTATTGAAACAATAAATCCACCTTTATTCAACTGACAATTTACAAGGAAAGAGAACATACTTTTCAGCCTCAATTTATCCCTATTCAAATGTCCTTCTGAAACATTTCACAATTTTTTGCACTAATTTTAACTCCACACATTGAGCTTCTCATTACCACTGAATGTTAAATACAATTAGATTTTATGATGATTCAGTAGCAGCATTAGTCACTGTTCTCTTTATGAGAATTCCAAAGATTCTATTCAATAGTTTCTCCCACTCCATTCACTTTCCATCAATTTCTCTCCTCCCTCATTTCTTGTTTGCGTAGAGTCATAGAGTCTTACAGCATGGAAACAGACCCTTTGGTCCAACCAGTCTATGCCAACCATGTCCCCAAACTAAACTAGTCCCACCTGCCTGCGCTTGGCCCATATCCTGCCAAATCTTTTTCATTTATGAACTTATCCAAATGTCTCTTAAACGTTGTAACTGTACTTGCATCTACCACTTTCTCTGGCAGTTCATTTCACACATGAGCCATTGCATGGATGCCCCTCATGTCCTTTTCAAATCTTTCTCCTCTTGCTGTAAGGATATGCCCCCTCAGTTTGAACTCACCCCATCCTAGGGAAAAGACCCTTGTCATTCACCTTATCAATGGCCCTCATGATTTTACTAACCTCTCATAAGGTCACCCCTCGACCTCCTACACTCCAGTGAAAGAAGTCCAGCCTATCCAGCCTCTCCTTGTAACTCAAACCCTCCATTTCAGGCAACATCCTGGTAATTCTTTTCAGAACCCTCCCCAGCTTAATACCAGAACTGCACAGAGTTGTACAGAAGAGGACTCACCAACATTCTGTACAACCTCAATGTGACGTCCCAATGCCTACACTCAAATGTCTGAGCAACGAAGGCAAGTGTGCTAAATACCATCTTAACTATGCTGTCTACCTGTGATGCAAATTTCAAAGAATTATTTACCTGAACCCCTAGGTTTCTCTGTTCTACCACACTATCCAGGGCCCTCCCATTAATTGTAGAAGTCCTGTCCTTGTTTGTATTACCAAAATGCAATACCTCACATTTATCCAAATTAAACTGCATCTGCCACTCCTCAGCCCATTGAGCCAATTGATCAAGATTTATTTGTATTGTTAGATAATCTTATTTATCACCAATTTTAGTGTCATCTGTGAACTTACTCACTGTGCCTCCTATATTCTCATCCAAAATATTTACATAAATGACAAACAAAAGTGGATCCAGTGCTGATCCCTGTGGAACACAGTTGGTCACAGGTGTCCAGTCTGAAAAACAACCCACCACCACCATCTTCTGTCTCCTATCGTAAAGCAAATTTTTGATCCAATTGACAAGCTCACCCTGAATCCCATCTGATCTAACTTTACTAATTAGTCTACCATGTGAAACCTTGTCAACGGCTTTACTAAAGTCCAAGTAAACAACATCTACTGCTCTGCCATCAATCATTTTGGTTACTTCCATTAAAAAACTCAATCAAGTTTGTGAGACACAATTTTCCTCACACAAAACTATGCTGACTACCCCAATCAATCTCCGCCTCTCCAAATGCAAGTAAATGCTATCTTTCAGAATCACCTCCAACTTGCCCATCATGATGTCAGACTCTCAGTCTACAGTTTCCAGGCTTCTCCTTACAGCCTCTCTTAAACAATGGCACAACGTAAGCCACCCTTCGGTCCTCTGGTACTTCACTCGTGTTTATAGATGACACAAATATTCCTGCCAGGGGCCCTGCAATTTCCTCCCTATCTTTCCACCACATCCTGGGATACACTCGATCAGTTCTTCGAGATTTATCTGCCTTTGTGTTTTTTAAGACCTTTAACACTTCCTCTTTTGTAATGTGAACTGTTTTCAAAACATCAATATTTATTCCCCTGAGCTCTTTCGTCTCCATTTAAAACTGGTGCGAAATAATCATTTAATATCTCTCTACAAGATGATTAGGGGTTTAGATAGGGTCGACAGTGAGAATCTTTTTCCACGTATGGAGTCAGCTATTACAAGGGGGCATAGCTTTAAATTAAGGGGGGGGTAGGTATAGGACAGATGTTAGGGGTAGGTTCTTTACTCAGCGAGTCGTGAGTTCATGGAATGCCCTGCCAGTAGCAGTGGTGGACTCTCCCTCATTATGGGCATTTAAGCGGGCATTGGATAGGCATATGGAGGATAGTGGGCTAGTGTAGGCTAGGTGGGCTTGGATCGGCGCAACATCGAGGGCCGAAGGGCCTGTACTGCGCTGTATTCTTCTATGTTCTATGTTCTATGTTCTATGCAACTCAGATCTTTGACTTTGTGGGTAACAAGGCCCTGGATTTGGAAAGCTGCAGTGGAGGTTCACTAGGCTGATCCCAGACATGGAGGGATTCTCTTAAAAGAAGAGGCTGAATTGGTTGGGCCAGAACTCATTGGAGTTTGGAAGAATGAGAGGTGACCATATTTGCACACACAAAGATTCTTAGCAGATGTCAGGTGAAATGTGAAAAGGTTGGTTCCCCTTGTGGAAGAGTCTAGGATCAGACAGCATACTCTCAGAGTAAGGGGTCACCATAAAAGACAGAGATGAGGAAGAGTTTCTTCTCTCAGAGAATAGTTCATCTGAAATTCTTAACCAGAGAAGACTATGAAGGCTGTGTCATTAAATATACAAATTTTTAATCAGTAAGGGAATCAAGGGTTATTGGGAAAAGGCAGAAGATTGGAGTTGAGGATTATCAGATCTCATTGAATGACAGAACAGTCTTGATGAACTAAATGGGCTACTTCTGCTCTAATGTTTTATGGACACCCTATCAAGGATTTTCTTTTTGCCCTTGTCCCAATTACACTTTGCTCAAATCTAACATATTTTCAACTCTTCCCAGTTCGGATTAAAAGTCATTGAACTGAAACATTAATACATTTCTCCCTCTTGCTTAGTATTTCCAGCATTTTCTGTTTTTTATTTCAGATTTCCAATATCTGCAATATTCTGTTATTTGATTGGTGTTGGAGCTGCTGGGTTATGCCATTTGAAGACATACCAAATGGTTTCAGAACAGCAGAAAGCTGCTCAGTTCAGCAAGCCAAGCTAGCTCAGATGCAGTCACAGAAATTGTTGTGGTATTCCATCTCAGTTCTCAGGATTAGATTCCTGGCATTGATAGAAAAACCCTGTGTAGGGTAGAAGAAAGTGTCAAGGAAGGGGATGTAGAGAGACAGAAAACAGATAATCTACTCAACAAGTAGAGGACAATGGAATGAATAACTTGCAAGGAATTATTAAATGGTTTAAATCTCATTCTGATGAGATAATGAAAGGGTTCTTAGAGCCCTCTGTAACCCTTTGCTATTCGTCAAAAGGGCCTCCTGAAGATACAGGGTATCTATTCTCATTTTCATATCCTCCAGCAAGACCTACAGCATAATGTTGGAAACACTCAGAACTTACTTTCTCCATGCCCTTCTTCTGACTTTCCCAAGAAATATTCAGCTCCCACATGATTGTCAGCAACTGCTCCAGCCACACTGAACCTTCCCTAACTTTAAATCGTGCTGGGAAGTTATGGTTTCAAACCCCTTGCTGATGCATGCAGCTAACAAACAGCATGTTAAACATGGGCAGCTAATCTGATCAGCAGACAACACAAAGTGAGCTTGCTCCCTGCATTTCAGTCTGTAAGAGTTTGAGGGGTTGTCCAATTTAACCCTCCTAGAACAAAAACACTGGAAAGGCCCATACAAGGAAAATGAAGAAAAGTGGGGGACAAATTAAACAGAAAATAGGAGTTAATAAACAGGAAATGGTAGAAGCATTCCATCATCTGAAATTCTCAAGAAGAGATAAGACTGAATGAAGGAGACAAATGAAAATCGTAGGCAAGAGCTGAACAAAATCTATTCCACGTTGCCAGTGGAGGGAGATGGAAATGGCAATAAATCAAAGGGGTTAACTGTAGAAGAATGGCTATGAAAGCTGAACACCTGAAAAAGCGGCAGAGTTTATAGAAATATGTGCATCAAGAAAAAAGGTAAGTTTAAAAGTCATACCAGATTTGAAATGTTAACTCTATTTCTTTCTTCACAAATGCTGCCAGAGTTTGTCTGACATTCTCTGTTTCAGTGTCGGTTATGTGACCCTTCAAGCCTGCTCTACTATTCAACATGACAATGGCTGGTTATCTATCTACATGCCACATTCTTATTTTCTCCCCATATCACTTGATGCCTTTAAAATTTAAACATTTATCTATCGCTTTCTTGAATATCTTTACTCATTCTTCTGTTCTTCCAATAGGCATTCATTACCTCATCAGAATTAGATTTAAACCATCTAACAAGTTATTCATTCCATTATCCATGAGATGCTGAGTAGATTATCTACTTTCTCTCTCTACGCCCCCTTCCTTAATATTTTCTTCTGCTCTACAGAGATTTTTTTTCAGTTTACAGGAGGAGTTTTGGATTGGAAAATGTTTTCAATTTCGGAAGTGAACATTTATGAAGGGATTTCAGGTGTAGTGCAAAACGTTGCACTGACCTGCCTTCTTCGTCCCTCCAACAAAAAGTGAGAAGGCCTGGTGAGCTCTTACACACAAGATAGAAATTTTAGTTATCTTTGCTACTTCACTGACCAAGATAAAGCTGCACCCAGCCATTAAACTGACCACCTTCCCTTAATGCAGTAGCATTGAAACCACAGTTTTGATATTAATAAGAGGGCAGGGAGGGTGCGGTGGAGGCCTGGAACCAGTGACAAATGCAGCAAGAAATGGAACCAGGCCATAGTTAAATAACACATATATATAAATATACATAAATGCAGATAATCCCCAAGCACACCAAGTTTACGGTAAACCAGCAAAGGCTGCAGGTTTAACATATTAGTTGATATTGTAAGAAGATTATTCACCTACATACATCCTCCGACAGGGTTAATTTTATACACTGTTCTTTTTAGCTGAAGATAAATGCTTTCTACCAGAATTAACATCCTGTGTTAACAAGCTGTGGGGGAGTATGTGGGCACAAATGCATCTGTTATCTGAAGTATGGGGACAGAGAGATCTACAGGGCATTACTCAGTATTACAACACTTCCACTGTATATTTGGTGGGAACGGGGAGGAAGCATAGTTGAGGGCAAATTCACTTTCACAGTCACCAGAGGGGACCTGAGTGCTGTGTCCAAAATGAAGGACAGGTGGGAGATATTTGCTTTTGAACTGGCATACCGTGATCAAAAGCGAAGCCCCGCAGTGCAGGACATCTGTGGATCTCCCCTCTGTGACGCATCATGATGCTGCAAACCGCAGAGTGGCTCCCAGGCAGGATATTACTTTCAAATGTGACTTTTGATAGAAGTCTGCAAAACACCTGCTGCAACTAGCACCTTTTTAAAATGGTCTAACACCATCTGCATTAACCATTCACAGTCAGTATCACATGGGAAAGTAGAAACATAGGAACAGGTAGGAACAGGTGGGGCATTGTGCCCCTCAAGCCTGTTCCATGTTCAGTTTGATCATGGCTGACCTGTATCTCAACTCCATTTACTACTCTTTGATCCACATCTCTTTGTACCATACCAAACCAAAAAAAAACGATTAACCTCAGTTTTGAATGCTGGTCAATCATTCCAGCATTCACAGACTTTTCAGGAGCGAGATTAATATCTCCACTACCTTTTGCTATGATTTCACTCAGACATGTATGTCAGTTTATTCACGTATGCTGATGACACTGAACTGTCAGGCACCTTTACAATAACTATTCTTGGATTACACACAATTTTTTTCCTGTTAAAACCAGGAAGCCCAAAGCCATCACCTTCGGCCTCTGACACAAGCTCCATACACTTGGTCCTGTTTCATCCTTCTCCTCAACCACTCAGGTGAAGGAGTGTATGAACAAACTTCATCTTTTTCAATCAGCTATTGAACATCTGACAACAAATCACATCTACTTCCACTTCCATAACTCCATTTGCTTCTACTCATGCACCAGCCCATTTTCTGTTGAACAGTAATTCAAACCTTCGTCATCCTTAAACCTGACTATTACAATATTCTTAAACACACCACCAATTCTTCATGTATCACAACATTATCCATGTATCTTATCCTGCACCAAGTCTCTTTGGCCTGTTATACTTAATCTTGGTTCTCTCCGTTGGCTCGGAGTAGCCCAATGACTCCAATTTAAAATTCTAATTTTCATGTCAAGCCTTTCATCTTTCCTATTCTGTTACTACCTTGAGACTTACAATGCCATCATAACTCCAAGTTATTTAGCAGATAGACCCCTTTCACGTACACAGGTAGCCATGGCATCTGCTGTGGAGGTCCTAAATGAGACCTTTCCAAAATGAAGGTCAGGATGCCCAAGAGGGATCACAAGCTCTGAGGCTGAATCTCAGTCTGAATTTTAATAGCTTTTCTCCTATTTTAACTGCTCTCACTCTTATAGGCAGCATCATTATCAACCACCCACCCAGGTATCACAGATCTCTGCAGTTTCTTAAGTGCCATGGAGTTTTCTTCAGCTATAAGGTGCTGTAAAAATGCAGTTTGTACCTTAGAACAAAATAAAGGCACACCAAAGCTTTTATATTGTACAATTACGTCTTTGAGTAACACCTTGCCACGTTAAAAGGTGCTATGTGAATTCAAGCTGTCATTTACTTTCCTGAATGCATTATCAAATGTTTATGTAGACATCATGACAATCATTGACAGTCTCCAAAGCATGGACAGTTACAATTTAACCCAGGAGGATTGTAGAGCTTGAGGATGTAAAAACAGAAATAAACTGTGAAGATGGCTTGAAAGGACCCAAAATATAGCAGCCATGTTAGAGTGCTGCAGGAAAAAAGGCCTTTCACAGCAATGACATTTTAGTGTTACAATTCAGATTAAACAGCAGGAATTAGTGAGACTATATTATTTTGAAATATTTAATTTAGAAATCTCAATTTTGACAGATCTTGTTCTGAGAAATAAACAAACCATCAACTTAATCCTTAATGGTTTCTCAGTCAAGCCATAATTACTCATTTAACTCAGCATCAAGCAGACAAACACTGTGCAAGATTTTTGACCTGAACATTATCTTCACGGAAATGGAAAATGGTTAAAGGTTATCTTCCTGAACCTGTAAAGGTTTGCCTTGTTTGTACACTGGAGGGCATTAACAGCCAACAAGATAGGTCAGACCATGTCCAGGTGGCAAACACATTTTCATTACTTTTGGTGTTGGCACACAAAAAAAATCAATTAAAGTGCAGCTTGACAGCTTGCCATGTTGCAGTTTGAACCCATTGCAGTCCAGAACCAAAAAAACCACTGCAATGCTATACAAATCAGTTGATTTATTGCAGACATTGTCTTTCGGGTAAGAGAAGATTTGAGATCATTTTGATTTCAAGAGAGTTGTTGTCAATCATCAGTACAGAGAAGTTCAGAATACATTTGGAAATTTGTCACAGCAATAATTGTTCACTAAAGTCAGTACAGCAGGGGTAAGGAACAAGTTCTGCCTGTGTTAAGAGAAAGGATACAATTAGGTTTTCACGAATGTAGCAAGTTGACATTTTACGAAACAAGCCTGATCTATGAACTTGGAAAGTTGGCCAATGTATAATCAAGATTAAATACAGATGTCTTTGACAAAATATTTTGTGACAAGTTCCTAGTATGTGTTCTTCGATTCTTTACTCACTCTTTTTAAATTAAACTATTCAGTGAAATGTCAGGAGGATTAGCATTTTGTAAGATTGAGGTGAAATGGGAAAGGATGCTTCATCATCCAAATTCACCTTCATACGTAAAAGTAACAGTATACAAATATACTTAGCAATTTAGTCCTGAAAAGGCTGGAAATTATATAATCTGGCAAGAACCACTTTTCAAGCCCAATGTGAACAGAAGCTTCCTTTCCTTATATTCTCAGTTGTGCGTTTTATTAGTTTTTTTACAGCTTCTTTGTTTCTCATTGCGTTTTTTGGCCATGTGCATTCAATCTAACTAATCTCGCTGCCAACACACACAAACATACCACACAGCATAAAACCCTGCGGGCGCAATTCAGTGCAACTGTTTGAGTTTGCACTGGTCTGCATTGCACTTTCTCATTTCACTCACCTTCCTCCACAGTGGAGTCCAATTGAGTGACTTTAATTGCCAGGCAATCAATTCTCTCTTGGAGACAATTAACTCTCATACAGAAATTGTTAGCTTCATTAAAGAGCTCGCCAAATATATCTTCAGCATGTCTGCCTGTGAGGGAGAAGATGAAGCATGCCAGTTAGAAACACTGTCAAGGCATCCATTTTGAATGCCGTCAATTTAATGAGAAATAAACAACTTAACATGCAACCTGCATATAGAGAAGAAACTGTAGGCAACAAAAGTAGAACAGAATCTCTACAGTGTGGAAGCAGGCCATTCGGCCTATCAGGTTCACACTGACCTCTGAACAGCATCCACTCAGACCCATCCATGTAACCCTGCATTTCCCACAAGTAGCTAAAAACAATGACTGCAGATGCTGGAAACCAGATTCTGGATTAGTGGTGCTGGAAGAGCACAGCAATTCAGGCATTCAAGGGCTTTTGCCCGAAATGTCGATTTTGCTGCTTATTGGATGCTGCCTGAATTGCTGTGCTCTTCCAGCACCACTGATCCAGAATCCAGATTTCCCACAAGTAACCCACCTAACCTGCACTTCTTTAAGGACTGTAGAAGGAAACTGGAGTATCAAAGGAAACCGGAGTATCCAAAGGAAACCCACACAGACGTGGACAGAATGTGCAAACTCCACACAGACAGTTGCCCAAGGGTAGAATTGAACCCAGAACCCTGGCGCTGTGAGGCAACTGTGCTAACCACTGAGCCACCGTGCTGCCCCAAAACTCAACTCTGTTGAAATATGAGTGCACAACCTTTGAATGGCACCATGACCCCTCAGATAATTGCAGTTTGATTTTTGATGCTGCCAGGAGATACAAGTACAGTTTACTGTACATGGCAAGATTTTGTGTGCTAAGTTGCTGGGGATAATGTCAAAATTTGTAGAATGATAAAGAAGAACAGAAACACATAGCACAGAGTATGGAAGTTTCTGACCTCAATCTTTCACATTTCATTCTTCCAATTGTTCACTGCACGCGTGACATGAGGACGACTGTAACGTTGTTTATCAATAACCAATTCACTTCTTCAGCTGCTGAAGCTGTTAAGTTTACTTTTACTACTTCCACACTGGGTTAATTTAAAATACTCCTGCTAGCCTCCATTGTTCAACCTACACAAACTTGAGCTCATTCAAAACTTTTCTGTCCATATTTTACGCTGTTTACCCATCCTCTCATACTCAATCTACATTGGCACCCAGTTAAAAAGCACTTTCAAAATCTCTTAATAATCTGGCCCCACCCAATCTCTAATCTTCACCAGCCCCATAATTCTCCAGAATATCTGTGCTCTGTTCATTCCAGCTGCTTGAGCATCCCTAGATTTCTATACCATTGGTGACTACATCATTAGCAACACACCAAGCCTCTGAATCCCCTTCCTGAATTTCTCCATCTCTCTACCTTATTTTCTTTCTGTTACTCCCTAAAACATTGACCATGCTTTTAACTTAGTGGGCGGCACAGTGGCACAGTGGTTAGCACTGTTGCCTCACAGCGCCAGAGACCCGGGTTCAATTCCCGCCTCAGGCGACTGACTGTGTGGAGTTTGCACGTTCTCCCCGTGTCTGCGTGGGTTTCCTCCGGGTGCTCCGGTTTCCTCCCACAGTCCAAAAATGTGCAGGTTAGGTGAATTGGCCATGCTAAATTGCCCGTAGTGTTAGATGAGAGGGTAAATGTAGGGGAATGGGTCTGGGTGGGTTACGCTTCGGCGGGTCGGTGTGGACTTGTTGGGCCGAAGGGCCTGTTTCCACACTGTAAGTAATCTAATCTAAAAAAAAAACTATCTGACCTTGTAACTGATTACATGGTTTAGCAGTGTAGTTTGCTTTAGAATGCCTTTCTGAAGCACAGAAGGACTTTTTAATTATGCAATTTACTGTCACTTCAGTTGTTGTTAACAATCTCTAAGGAGAGCTTGAAAAGCCAAGCAATAAGTGAAAAATACTTTGACAATTGCAGATCAGTAAATTTCTTCCTCACCAGCTCAGGCATTTCTCAGGAAATATTTACTAATTTCTGTAAGCTCCATTGAAGCTGCTCCACCTATGGCTGACATAAGACAGAGATTCAAAGAAGAATTATTTTTTAAAAGCTAATTCAGGGATATGTATGTCGTTGCCAAGGCCATCATTTGTTACTCATCCTCAACTACCTTTGAGAAGGTAGTGGCAAGCCAAATTCTCAAACTGCTGCAGTCCATGGGGTTGAGGGACTTCCATACACTTGTTAGGACCCTCTAGGATACTGACCCTGCAACTGTGAAGGAACAAGCGACATGGTTCCATGATAGGAATGCAGGTAAACGTGCAGGTGGTGGTGTTGTCTTGAAGCTATTTCCCTTGTTCTTTTAGGTGGTGGATAACACTGATTTGGAAGCCACTGTTGATGATGCTTTGCGGTTTTCTGCAGTGCATCTTGTAAATGGTACATAGTACTACACTGTGCACAGTGTTAAAAAGAGCGAATGTTGAAAGTGACGGACAGGATGTCAATTATACAGACTTCTTTGGATGGTTTGTAGCTTCCAGTGCACCATTGGAGCTGCAATTAACCAGGAAAGTGAACAGTACTCCATCACATTCATGTCTTGTGCCTTGTAGACAGTGGACAGGAGATGTATAACAAAGCAGGAGGTGAGTTAATTGCCACAAAATTCCTAGGCTCTAACTGCTCTTCTAACCACAGTGTTTATCTAGCTCAATGGTAAACTTCCAGATTTTGACGTGGTACTAACGTTAAGGGGGAATGGTTAGATGCTCTCTCATTAAAGATGATGATTGCTTAGCATTAGAGGGGCATGGAATTTTCTTGCTATTCATCACCCAAGTCTAATTATTGTCCAGGCCTTGCTGCATATGGATAAAGACTGCTTCAGTATTTGGAGAAGTCAAACTTTGTACTGTGCAACCATCAGCAAACATCCACACTTCTAATTTTATGACAGGAAAGGTGATCAGACAACTGAAGATGTTTGCACTAGGACATTATCCTGAGGAACTCCTGCTGATGACCAGGATGGAGATGATTGGCCTCAAACATAATTCTTTGCCCTGGGCTATTACATCAATGTAGGAGAGATCTCCATCCCCCCAATTCCTAGCAGATTGGACAACGGCACACGTAACTCTACCATTTAAAAAAGGAAGGGAGGGAGAAAACTGGGAATTGAAGCCTCATGTCAACAATAGAGAAAATGCTGGAGTCTATCATAAAGGATGTGATAACAGGACACTTAGAAAACACCAGAGGCATTACACAAAGAGAACCAGTATTTGACAAACATATTGAGTTTCTTTATGGACATAATTTGTGGAACATATAAGAGAGAAGCAGTGGATTTGGTTACTTGGATTTTCAGAAAGCTTTTGATAAAGTCCTATATAAGAGGTTGGTGTGCAAAATCAAAGCATGTAGGATTGATGATAACATACTGGCATGGATTAGTGGATAAGAAACAAAAGAACAGAGATAAATCTCTTTCTGGGAGTGGAAGGAGGTGACAGATGATGTACTACAATGATGAGTGCTTGGGCCCCAGATATTCACAATATATATCAACAATTTAGATAAGGGAGTCAAATGTTTGCTGATGATACAAATTTAGGTGGAAGTGTGAATGGTGAAGAGGATGAAAAGAGGCTTCTTGATTTAGACAACTTGAGTCAATGGATAAAAACATGCGAGATGCAGGATAACATGGATAAGTGTGAAGTTGTCGACTTTGATAGAAAGAAAAGCAGAGTATTATTTAAATGGTGATAGATTGCGAAATGTTGAGATATACACAGACCTGGATGTTGTAATATACTGATTCCTAGAAGTAAGTGTGCAGAAATAGCAGCAAGCAATTAGGAAGGCAACTGGTATGTTAGCCTTCATTGCAAGGAGGTTTGAGTATAGCAGCAGCTGCACAGAGCCTCAGTGAGACCACAACTGGAGTTTCCTGTACAGTTTCGGCCTCCTTACCCAAGAAAAAATTGCACTTGCCATAGAAAGAGTACAGTGAATGTTCACTAGACTGAGGGCATATTTGTCTCCTTCTGAGGAGAGATTGTTGGCTGGGGTTGTGTTCACTGGAGTTTATAACAACAAGTGGGGATCTCATTGAAAAGTATAAAATTCTGACATAGCTGAGCAGACTGGATACAGGAATGACATTCTCTCCCCAGCGCTGGCCATGGGATCTAGAATAAGGCGTCACAGACTCAGAATATGAGATAGGCCATTTCATGAGGCCAATGACTATGGACAGGATGAGCCTAAAGGTGAAGACAGGGATGGCGGCTTCAGCAGTATTGAGGATAAGGTCGATAATTTGCAACAGTGGAAATAAATCTTGCTGATCTGTAGAATGAGTTTGGAAGGATGAAGCAGGATGAGGAAATTACATACAGTCTGGAAAGGGAAGCTGGGTGTAGTAATACATGCATGTATTACAAGGAATGTCATGATTCGGAGATGCCGGTGATGGACTGGGGTGTACAAAGTTAAAAATCACACAACACGAGGTTATAGTCCAACAGGTTTAATTGGAAGCACACTAGCTTTCGGTGCAGCAACCACCTGATGAAGGAGCGTCGCTCCGAAAGCTAGTGTGCTTCCAATTAAACCTGTTGGACTATAACCTGGTGTTGTGTGATTTTTAACTTTAAAGGAAAGTCATGACTGTGCTAAGACTTATTCAAGAGTCCATTTGGCCAAATCCAACAAACTGTGTGGGAATTTGTTTCATTATGACAATTTTGCACAGTAAATTGCAAACTAGGCAATTAAAGAACGTTATTAACCAATTGCAGTACAGAATCGATTTTCCTCATTCATTTCAATCAAGTAATTTTGCTATACTAATGGGAGGTCCAGAAATGATTGTCAAAAGGAGACACGAAGGGGTGGTTAAGAATGCATATGGGATACTTGTCTTTATTAGCTGAGGCATAGAGTTTAAGAACAGGGTGGTTATGCTGAAACTGTATAAAATGTTGATTAGGCCACAGCTGGAATATTGTGTGCAGTTCTAAAATGCATATTGTAGGAGGGATGTGAATGCACTGGAGAGGGTGTAGGGAAGATTTACCAAGATGTTGCCTGGGCTGGAGAGATTTAGTTATGAGGAGAGATTGGATAGGCTGGGGCTGATTTCCTTGGAATAAAGGACATTGAGAGGGTTTTGAGATGTATAACATTATGAGGGGCATAGATAAGGTGGACAGGAGTGAACCTTTTACGGGCGGCACAGTGGCATACGGGCAGCACAGTGGCACAGTGGTTAGCACTGTTGCCTCACAGTGCCAGAGACCCGGGTTCAATTCCCACCTGAGGCGACTGACTGTGTGAAGTTTGCACATTCTCCCTGTGTCTGCGTGGGTTTCCTCCGGGTGCTCCGGTTTCCTCCCACAATCCAAAAAATGTGCAAGTTAGGCGAATTGGCCATACTAAATTGCCCGTAGTGCTAGGTGAAGGGGCAAATGTAGGGGAATGGGTCTGGGTGGGTTACGCTTCGGCGGGTCGGTGTGGACTTGTTTCCACACTGTAAGTAATCTAATCTAATCTAATCTTTCACTGTGTGTTTCTCTCACAATGTGGTGGGTTTCTGGTACTCACTGCCTGTGAGGATGGTAGAGGCAGAAACCCTTATCCTCATTCCATATAAAATGCCTTTAGATATGGACTTGCAATGCCAATGAATAGAAGGCTATATGCCAAGTACTGGAAAATGGGATTAGAATAGGTAGTTGTTTTTGTCTGGCACCGATTCAATGGGCTGAAGGGTCTTTTACTGTGTGGTAAACCTCCATGACTCTATAAATAATTTCAATGGAAAATCCCCTATGTGAATAGACATAACATACTGGGATTCTTTTCTCTAGGAAGGGAAATAAATCTACAGGTCTTTAAAACCATGAAGGCATTTAAAAGAAATAGTTGTAACAAAATTCTCAGTTATCAGGAAGTCACAGAAAGGGACTACATATTTAGAATTGCCACCAATCGTTCCAATAAGGAACTGGGATCTACTTCCTCACAGAGGAAGATGGGCTGTGGAATTCACTAGCACAAGGAACACTTGAAGCAAATGGCATTGATACAAATAAGGAGAAACAAGGTATGCACAAGAGAGAAAAAAAGTTGAACAAATTAGGTGGGTGATCACACATAGGGAAAAACACCAACGCAGACACCAATTGGCCAAATAGTCTGCAACTGCACCTCAGATTCCATACGTGTAGATGGAAAACTACATTTGTCAAACAGAAATACACAAGGCAAGACTTTGATGGACCAAAATGTCTCTGAATCAAATTTAATCTTTGCTGTAATAGCCAATCTCCACCAGAGGTAACAGTTAAATGCTATAACTGACCTCATTCACCCTTAATTAGAAACAGGGAGGACAATCAGATTCAACAACTTCTCCTAATCGTCCAGAAAATGTTCTGCATGTGGACATTGGACAGCATCAGGTTTGGTTCTGAATTAGCTGTGAGGTCATCCAATAATAAATAAGCTTTGGTACTCATGATCATACCCCAGTGGATCTTCATTGAAAATAAGACTGTTCTCACAGGACAATGCAAGTTAGCAAAAGTACCCTATTCTTTTGACAACTAATTGGTTGTATATTAATCAAACACAGATGTTCCTTTTTTAAAAAAAATTAGACAAACATCTTATACTCCAAAAAACACTTGCTGTTTTATAGGATCTTATTTTAAATATATTTTACCTTTTGAGATCATAGGGGTCAAGTCTCAGGACATTTAATTTAACATTCATGAAACAATACAAAATGATAAAAGCAGCAAGTTGAGAATTCTGTCACGACCATTGTGATTCAGTATTCTGTGCAGCTATCACAGTTTCTGCTCATTACCTTGAATCATTGCTATTCATCCTGCAGGAGCACCTATTTCATTACTGAAATTACTTGGTTCAAAGGCTGTCTGAAACAAATAAAACGGAATTGCACAATTGTTTTCAGGATGGTGCAGAGGTTGGAAAGAAGGCGAATCAGAAGCTCGACCCAATCCTTAAGCTGCCAGAAGAAACAGCAGAGGCTGGAGCAACACACAGGACATCTGGGAGTGGGGTGTAAAATCAATTATAATATTTTTAAAGCAGTTCAGAGCAAAGTTTGGAAAGAGAGACTGGAAGGAATACAGAATTAATAGCAGACCAGGGCTGACAAAGCAGTGCACAGGACTAGACTGCTTGTGTAAACACAAGAAAAGAGGAGCTGAGCCATGGAAACACATCCCAGATGTACCTCCATGGGCTGCCAGCAGAAGTGGCAGTGACCACATCCTGGATGCACCTCCATAGGCCACCTTCAAAACCGGCAGTGACCACATTCCGGCTGCATCTCCATAAGCCACCTGCAGAACCGGCAGTGACCACATCCCAGATGCACTCCATGGGCCATCTAGAGAACTGGCATGACCACATCCCGGGTGTACCTCTATGGTCCACCTACAGAACCCACAGTGACCACATCCCGGGTGTACCTCTATGGTTCACCTACAGAACTGGCTTGTGGTGGTCCTACTGGCACTGCCACTATGAAGAATGATGGCTTCCAATTGGCTGGCAACTCTAAAGGTGGACTTCCAGATGTACCCCTGCCCCAAACTGCTGCTACTGAATGTTGGTAGAGAAGGGAGTGGACACTTGTGGATGTAATGCCAGTCAACTAAGCTGCCTTTTCCTGGATGGTGTCAAGTTTCTTGAGTGTTTTTGGAGCTGCACTCAGAGTGTTCCATCACACTCCTAACTTATATCTTGCAGATCTAGGCAAGGTGTGAGGTGAGTTACTCGCCAGTTTTCCTAGCTTGCTCTGACTTGCTCTTGTAGCCACTGTGTTTATGTGGCAAGTCCAGTTGAATTTCTGGTCAATGATTACCTCCCCTGCACACCCCCCCCCAACCAGGATGTTGATAATGGGGGTCTTCAATAATGGTAACACCATTGAATATTAAGAAGCAGTGGTTACATTGTCTCTTATTGTGATGATCAGAGCCTGGCATTTGTGTGGTGTGAATGTCACTTGCCACTTATCAGCTCAAGCTTAGATATTATCCAAATCTTGTTGCATTTGAACATGGACTACTTCAGTATCTGAGGAGTCATGAATAGTGCTGATCATTGTGCAACCATTGGTGATCATCCTCACTTCTGTCCTTATGGTGGAGGGAAGGTCACCCATAACATTTATGCGGCGGTGTTTTCCATTCCTACACTATGTGTTCTGAGCCCACACTTACTGGTGGAAGTTGGTAGAGGCTAACCAAACCCATGTAAACTAAGTCCTTTAAGATATCAAGTAATGGCCAGTTTCCATCACATTGAGAGAGCAAACCCAGTCTAACACACACTTCAACCATAAATGCACTTTTTTAAAAAAATGATAAAACTTGCAAGAAAAGTAACAGAAAATAGAGTAAATATTAAATCATAGTTACGTACTGAGACTGCCAAGTTGCTTTATAATGGCAGCTAATGTGCTGTTTGTCACACATTCCAACTCACTGGTGACACCTTCTGGTAAAGCCCCATGACACAGATGCCGAGGTTCAATGATCCTCTTGATGAGCGGCATCTTTGGTTCAGAACATCAAACTTCTAAAACAAAATATACAACGTAAGCAAGTCAGGCAGATCAACATTATGTCGAATTATTGGAAATAATATGTCCAATATCTTTTACAGTAATGAATGATTGGTGATTATATTACAGAACTATAAGTCCTTAAACGAAAACTTATGATCTCAAGAGTAAATTCAAATCCCACCATATCAGCAGAGAGTTTTACATGTAATTAATGAATAAATTTGGAACAGAATATATGATAACCTATTATTATTCAAGCTGATGGTAATACTGAATAAGTCAGATTCCAGAGCAAAACTTGGCTTGGTAGACTGAGATTTGTTTTTGCAATTTGGTTACTCTGGTGGTCAGTTACTGAGCAGGTTCACTCATGACTGCCAATATTCTTTTAACAAAAGAACACATGTTTATTACACAAAAGGAAAAAGCAAAACCAATTTATGACAATTCAAAAAGATCTTAATATGAACATAATAAGTTTAACATTTTAAAAAAAGCTTTAACTATTTTCCCATCTATTTCCTTTACAGTTATGGAGTTGTAGAGTCACAGTGATATACAGCATGGAAACAGACCCTTCAGTCCAACTCGTCCATGCTGACCAGATATTTGAAATAAAATTAGTCCCACTTGCCAGCATTTGACCCATATCCCTGTAAACCCTTCCTATTCATATACCCATCTTTTAAATGTTGTAATTGTACTATCCTCCACCACTTTCTCTGGAAGCTCATTCCATACATGCACCACCCTGTGTGTGAAAACGTTGCCCCTTAGGTCTCTTTTATATCTTTCCCCTCTCACATTAAATCTATGCCCTCCAGTAGTTTTGGACTCCCCATCCCAGGGAAAAGACCTTGCCTATTTACCCTATCCAAGCCCCTCATGATTTTATAAACCTCTATAAGGTCACCCCTCAGCCTCTGGTGCTCCAGCGAAAACAGCCCCAGCCTAATCAGCCTTTCCCTGTAGCTCAAATCTTCCAACCCTGGTAACATTCTTGCAAATCTTTTCTGAACCCTTACAAGTTTCACAACATCTTTCCTATAGGACGGAGACCAGAATTGCATGCAATATTCCAATAGTGGTTTAAATAATGTCTTGTACAGCTGAAACATGACCTCCCAACTCCTATGCTCAATCGACTGACCAATAAAGGCAAGCATATTATAGGCCTTCTTCACTATCCTGTCTACCTGCAATTCCACTTTCAAGGGACTATGAACCAACACTCCCCAGGACGTCACCTTTAAGTGTATAAGTCCTGCCCTGATTTGTTTTTCCAAAATGCAACATCGCACATTTATCTAAATTAAACTCCATCTGACATCCCTCAGCCCATTGGCCCATCTGATTAAGATCTTGCTCTATGCTGAGGTAACCTTCTTCACTGTCCATGACACCTCCAATTTTGGTGTCATCTGCAAACTTATTAACCATACCTCCTATGTTCACATCCAAATCACTTATATGACAAAAAGCAGTGGGCCCAAAACCAAACTTTGTGGCACACCTCTGGTCACAGGCCTCCAGTCTGAAAAGCAACCCTCCGCCATGACCCTCTGTCTTCTACCTTTGAGCCAGTTTTGTATCCAAATAGCTAGTTCTCCCTGTATTCCCTGTGATCTACCTTGCTAACCAGGCGAAAGTGACGACTGCAGATGCTTGAGATTAGAGTTGAGAGTCTGCTGCTAGAAAAGCACAGCAGGTCAAGCAGCATCAGAGGAGCAGGTAATCAACATTCAGACAAAAGCCCTCCATCAGGAAGGGTTTATGCCCGAAACATCGATCCTCCTGCTCCCCGGATGCTGCCTGACCTGCTGTGCTTTTCCAGCACCACACTCTCAACTCTAACTTTGCTAACCAATCTCTCATGTGGAACCTTTTTGAATGCCTTACTGACGTCCAGATAAATCACATCCAATGCTTTGTCCTCATCAGTCCTCTTTGTTACTTCAAAATCGTGAGGCATGATTTCCCATGCACAAAGCCAAATTGACTATCCTTAATCAGTCCTTGCTATTTCCAAATACATTGAAATCCTACAGGTGCTCAACTTCAATGAAGCATCAAAGAATCATACAATACTACAGCACAGAGAGGCCTTTTAGCCCATCACGTCTGTGCCAGTCATCAAGCACCACTAGAGCCCCATTTCCCAGCACTTGTATGTGCTTCAAGTGTTCATCGAAATACTTATTAAATGTGATAGCCAACACCTCTTGCACCCTTTCCAGGAGTGAGTTCCAGATACCCACCACCGTTTGGGTGAAAATATTTCTCCTTTAATTCCCTCTTAATCCACTGCCTATATTTCTAAGTCAGATGGTGTGGCTAGGAGAGGAACTCACAAGTGATGGTGTTCTAATGTATCTGCTGCTCTTGCCCTTCTCAAGACAAGTGGTCGTAGGTTTGGAAGATGATGTCTAAGGAAACTTGGTGAATTTCCTGCAATGCACCTTGTGGATGGTACCCACTGCTGCTACTGAATGTTGGTGCTGAAGTGAGTGGATGTTTGTGGATCTGGTGCCAATCAGGCAGGCTTTGAATTGGATTGTATTAACCTTCTTGAGTGTTGTTGGAGTTGTACTCATTCAGGCAAGTGGGGAATATTCCATCACACACCTAACATGTATCTTGTAGATGGTGGGCAGG
Organism: Chiloscyllium plagiosum; assembly: GCF_037043375.1. Lineage (NCBI taxonomy): Eukaryota > Metazoa > Chordata > Chondrichthyes > Orectolobiformes > Hemiscylliidae > Chiloscyllium > Chiloscyllium plagiosum. The sequence goes on along the minus strand of NW_028270149.1, from coordinate 30,674,777 downwards.
CTTTGAGGAGTCAGGAGGTGAATTACTTGCTGCAGCATTCCTGGCCTTCTGACCTTGAATTTCTGTATCATAAAACTCAATTTTGTAAACATTCAGTAAAAAAAACTCCTCAGAAATTCAATGGAGTCATTTAAAGCACTTTAAGTCATTTTTTAAAAATTGTTTTCTTCTGTTCACTGTTCAAAATGACTTTCAGATCTTTAATAAAATGTCACCTTTGTAGAATTGAGAAGTGAAATTCAGTTTTTCTCAATTTCTGAATTGAAGTTCTTAAGTAATAAGAATATACCACAAGCATCCTCATACTGCTTTAGTGAACGAGATAGGCTTTCATGACAACGGATGGAAGAAAATCTGCTGCCCTTACCTGATCTGGGCGATAATGTAACTCCAGACCCACTACAGTGTGTCTGCCTCTTTAACTGCTCTCCAAAATGGTTGGTTAGCTTCTCAAAACCAGGATGGTAAATTCTGGCCTTGTTTGCAATACCATCATTCTGCTAAATGAACAAATAAAAATATCATTTAATATGATTGATTTAATGGCAATTTAATGACAATCTGTCATGGTTAGTTTTTTCCGTAGGTTTTCTAAACTGAATTTAAAGTTTCCAATTGCCAAATGGGATTATGAACGCTTAGGTGAGTACTTTTAATTACCTGTCCAGTATCATAAACACTGCATTGTCAAATCCTATAGTTTTCCAAACAAGATAACAATCTTCCTCAGACAGGCAAGAATAATGGGTCATGTAGATATGAAAAACTCACCCTGACAAAGAGTTGGTGGGTGCACTTAGAAAAACAATTGTTTAAATTTTGCTATAAATGTAAATCTGACAAAATCCCCAAAACTATTCATGATCCTCACTACACCTAGCAATGAAAGGAATTATAACGAGGTAGGATGAAGAGACCTTTAAGTCTACCTTTTGTGTACTGGAGTCCTCTTCTAAACACTCAAAATCTTCTTTGGCTGCAAGAAGAGGTCAGAGGCAAAGGAAACAATCACTTTCTTTCTATTACACCTCCAACATGCCCAATGACACACTGGTACACTGAAAAGTGAGAACAGTATTTGGAGATTACATATATCCCATTAATCACTACTCTACAGAGACTCATATTACCAGAAGCACAGAGCTAGTGATACTTGCTTCCTCAAATCCTTTATTGTCTATGGTTTTAAACATATAAAGTATTATTTATTCTTTCTTTTATGGCTTTCTTACATTATGCAACTCTATCAGCTGACAGAGCAAGCATTTATTTCAAGCCAATGAACCTTTATAGTAGAGTAACAAAAAAAGTGGAACAGTTAGTTAAGAAACTAAACAATCTTTGAACCACATTTGTTGGAAATTATAATATTTTTATCTGCTGGAATAACTTTGCAAGATGTGTCACATTGCTTTTGACTGCCTTAAGCTGCCACAATAAGAAGTAATTAATAGTCTTTCCTCTATCCTCAAGCCTTTGGCTGTCCTGAACAATGGATGTTAAAAAAAAAGTCGATGGCAGAACAAAAATTGCTGGCAGACAGTCAAAAAACTTTCTTCATCAAAACCATTTTTGTGAAATCACAAGACTTGGAAGTTGCCTCAATAGCGGCTGCTTCATCAGCTTATATTGTCTTGCAATAAATCACTTCCCTATATACCTACACACAAGCACATCTAAATTAATACTAGAGAGGTAATCTCTCACACCCAAAAATTGTGGTATGCGAGTGTTGGAAAGCAAAATTTGTTTTTCCTGTCACATTTCCACATCCCCAACATCAAGTCCTCTCAAATCAGGTATCGGCAATATAGGAAAATGTCATCCATTCTGTTCAACAATGTGCTTTAACCAGTGGGCAGCAGCCTTACTTACTTGTACAGATGCTTACATGAGGAGTCTTTGTTAAGCCAGATATTGATGTGTGCTTCAAGATGCAGATAGATTTAGTTGATTATGCTACAAGATCAATTCAAGAGGTTGCTTTGAAATGTGTATGTGTACAGAGTTCTGGTGTTTCCAGTTGGATTTAATTTCAAGTACCTCAGGGGAGATTCTGCTAACTATTTGTGTGCACATCTATCCATTTTGAATGTAGATAAGCAAAAGAGACTGCATATCCCCACCCATCTGAAGCCTGATCTCTGTAATTCTGCGCAAGTGCCAAGAAAAGGATATGTGCTGTACCACAACAAGGAACGTGTTATTTGACAACATTTCAAATACAGTCAACTTCATTTTGCACACAGAGTGGAAATACCATTGGCATATGCAATACTATCTTCCTGATGTCAGCACACAGCATGTATGGTATCATAGGTTGGGCACTATGTTATTTCTTTTGTAAATATGCTGAAAATACTCCCTGTTTTCACAAAGAAACATTAAAATGAGTTGCATGGACTTTAAAGTTTGCATACATCTATTTACCATATAAAACTGTAGCCCACATTTCCAGCATGACAAAATGGCAGCCACTAAAACTAATAATAATTTATTTTGTTTAAAAATATAGTCTTTTTGAATGTTCATCCCTCAAATCTAATTACAGCTCCTTCTGTTTAAATGAGTTGGTGATTCAACTCTTTTGCAATCACAATTTAATTTTAAAATGTTTATCTTTCCTCAGAGTGCCATGCACATTGAAGATACTCCAATGATCTGTAGAGGGAAGACAACAATTCTCCATGTGTACAGGCTGTACACAGATTTCACATACTTCAGTGGTTGTGCACAATTCCGCATCCATGAGAGCTGCAAAGCTCTGCATCTCCAATGGAGCATGCACAATTTGGGCGGTGAACAGCTGCTACTATACATCTGCTCCAGTCACCAACTCCCTACAGCAAACACAAAATACCAGCTCTATCATTTCAATGTATCATAAACATCATAAGAAATTAACAATTAGGTTTTAAAGGTTTTGAGTTGCTTCTACATAAAAATGTAGGAATTCTGCTATAGTTGAGTCTTATTAGAGTCCTATCATTAAAATTGCTAAGTCAAATGGTAAATGGATTTACAATCCTCAGTGTTTGAAATACTTTGTTTAGTGAGCAGCTGCAGTATTGAGATCAGAAAATCAATAGGTTTGTCAACCAGTCTATGCAGAGTTACCTGATCAAAGCTGTGGCAATGGTGAAGTCATCACAACTCACCTTACTGTCACCAGATTAAGGAGGAGGAAATCATCAGAGGTTCCTTCTCTTAATCACGTCAAGCAGGCTTGCTTTGCTTGGACTGATGTGAGGTGATGACATAATCAGACTCAGCGGTTTATCACAGACAGTGTTTAATCTTCTCCCTTTGTCAATGGACAGTGTCAGTACACAGTGCACCTTCAGTTTCATACGACACATACAGGAAGCTGAGTAAAGTTCCATAGGGAAGATACACTAATGATACAGCTAATGAGACATGACACTTTGTAGAAACAGTCACAAGTATTCATCAATAATTAAAGACATCCCATTTGTACTTCTAATTTTCTTATTTAAACCAATGCATCCTGATAGCATACACAGTTTTATTATTGACCCAAATGCATATTCACTTACAACTAATTGTCTTATATTTGGAAGAGGAAAAGGGTAAAGGAACCAAAACATCTATCAATATATTATTTTATTATTAACATCAATTCTACCATCAACATTGGCTGTAAAGACCTGCTCCTTAGGTGAAAGAATATGTTGTAGACTGGGTTTTACACTTTCCCATGGCCCTTATACAAGCAATGCCAAGTGGGCCGGTTGAACCATTGTCAGAATTTACCTCTCGGCAGAAAAGGCTCATACCAAAGGTTCCCTGATCCCAGAGCGCAATCCCACCAAGGTGTCACAGTCACATACTCCCCTCTTCTATTGGTCTCTCAAACCCTAATACACCCCCAACTCCCTCACCAGGGCCTGCCCGTTTGGCAAAACCCTGAAACACCGATCCAAATCCTAATCAATGGCACTGTCCCCAAGTGCTGGGGAACTTCCAGCCTTTGATTGGCTGGCAGGTCTCTGAAGTATGTCATCCTGATCTAGAAGGGCAGAAACCCCACGTTCAGCCTCTTAACAGCTAATGGACAAGCAGTCAGTGGACCTCCCTTCTCATTCTTTAGTCAGGTGCAGCCTTTAGAAACTGAAGTGACAACACAGGAGCAATTCTAGCACATCCTCACACTACATAGGAGACAGTTGTTGCTGGTTATTGGAGGAGTCGGGGGGGCATTAATTTGTAAAAACACATGAAATTCCAACCCACTATAAGCATATTTATACATTCATTATATCTATCTTAACTGAAGCAGGTTTGGGAGCATCCCAGTAAGTTCCTCAGATTTTAGGAGCCTTTTAAATTGAACGTTGATTGGTTGTGTTTCTAGGGCTCAGAAAAAAACAGATAACTTAAAAAGTGGCAACAGCTACATCAAACAGATAAATCTTCCCAGCACGCATTAGGGCCAGGAGCAGTAGAAATGTTTTCCCGGATGCTCAAGTGAACCTTCTGCCACAATCAACTGTCTGACCTGTGGTCTGGCATCTTCACTCAACCCAGATCTGGAAGTCAAGGTCTCCTTCAAAGCAATCCCTCCCTCCCTCCCTCCCAACTGATAATCTGAAACCCCCCTGTGCCTCCCAACCAAGTCCCCTTCCTCCCACCCATTTCTAATTGCCGTTGGTCCCCATCGCAACTTTCTAAAGCTGGCTTTCCCACTCACTGAATCTGCTCAACTGCCAACTGAGAAATAGAATTAAAGTAATTGTCATTGAACCTTCACAAGTTTGAATAAAATCACTTCTGAATTTAAAAGAAAACAAAAATGTAAACAATTTCTGCATTGAAATAAAACAAAAAAAAAATGAAACTTTTTGAACCTTCTAGAGTTTAAGTAAAACTATTTCTGAATTTAAAAACAAAAATGTAAATTTTTCTTTCAATAAGATACTGAGATTCTGCCATTGCAATCTCTACTACCATGCAAAGATGCAACCATTTTCTTTTCGCCAACCCACAAATGTCAGGACCCATTAGTCCCACCAAAAATAGATTTGACCATGAAACCTTACACCCCCACTCTGCTCCCATCAATTGCTATTATATTATGTGATTTCATGCACACAATTTGTATAATGTAACTGCCCTATACTCATTCCATTATGCTCAAGAAATGCCTTTGTTCTTTTACTGGGAGACTTTGATACCATTTCAAATGACGGTTCAGTTTGTTGCAGATCATAGACTATTAAAATAGACTCCCTTGAGTTAAGACAATTGTCGGCTGTCTTGTGCTGTTTAAATAAGCTCTGTTTACTGTCTGCTAATTATGAAGACTTTTTTGTAAAACAAGTTGTTCGTTTTAAATCTCGTCATAAGTTGCCCCCAGTCTCCAAACTCAGTCACTGATGCAGTAGCATTAAAACTCACTTTTGCAAAAGAGCTACAATGTAATGGATGTCTGTTCATAATTATCTAGCAGTAATCTAATTTGTGGTGTCTTGAGTCGTGAAAGCAATCTTTACTTATCAACTGAATGCTATGATTATTGCTTCCAAATGACCAAGACTAAAAAGGTCAAAATGATGGGGAGTAAATGCATAATAAACTTGCTACATGATTGGAAATGAAGCCTTGTTAAAATGTATGACAGACGAAGAGTGGGTAATTACTGAATGACACATTTCACAGTTCATTGGTGGGACCAGCAATATACGCATAACGTGGATTCAGAAACTCCATGCACGGTGATCAGGTTTGCAGATGATACCAAACGAGCAATTACAAAACAATTTAATAAACTACATCCATGAGAAGATCAATGACATAGAAAATTTAATTGAAGTGTAAAGGAACGATTTTGTGAAACTTGAAAGGGTTCAGAAAAGATTTACAAAGATGTTGCCAGGGTTGGAGGATTTGAGCTATAGGGAGAGGTTGAATAGGCTGGGGCTGTTTTTCCTGGAGTGTCAGAGGCTGAGGAGTGACCTCATAGAGGTTTGTAAAATCATGAGGGGCGTGGAAAGGGTAAACAGACAAAGTCTTTTCCCTGGTGTGGGGGAATCCAGAACTAGAGGGCATAGATTTAGGGTGAGAGGGGAAAGATATAAAAGAGACCTAAGAGACAACTTTTTCATGCAGAGGGTAGTATATGCATGGAATGAGCTGCCAGAGGAAGTGGTGGAGGCTGGTACAATTGCAACATTTAAAAGGAATCTGGATGGGTATATGAATAGGAAGGGTTTAGAGGGATGTGGGCCAGGTGCTGGCAGGTGGGACTAGATTGGGTTGGGATATCTGGTCGGCATGGACAGTTGGACCGAAGGGAATGTTTCTGTGCTGTACTTCTCTATGACTATGACTCTATGACTGTACATAGGAATGAAGAATAGAAGACATGCATTCATAGAGGGTTGATGACGATTCACCACGGCACATTCGCCGCTGCCGATTAGCCACTGCCGGTTCGCCACCAGCATTTCTCCACTGGGGTCGTTTGATCTCTGGAGGGAAATATATATATGTCCTGATTGTTTTCCCTCCCACCTGTTCTTTCATACTTCTCAGTCCCCTTTATTTATACAACTACATACGACATATTGATAAAACAAAAGTGAAATAAATATGATTTTATTGGTTTATACATAAAAATGAGTTACAAACACTTGCGGTGGCGAATCATCCTCAGCGGCCAATGGGCGGTGGCGAACTGTCCTCAGCGATGATAGGGCAGTGGCTAATTGGCAGCAGCGAATGGTCCCATCCCGATTCATTAGAATGGTGCTACAACACTGAAGGTGAAGCCATGACCCTGGAAAATCTTAATACACTCAATACCAGACATAAAAACAAAATATTACAAATGCTGGAAATCAGTTGCTGGATTTCAGAAAGAACAACAAAGTGTTGGTAAAACTCAATGTTTGGCAGCATCTGTGAAGAAAAACAGGTTTAGTGTTGAGTCTTCTTCAGAAATAAAAATGAAGTGCAGGAGAAATTCAGCAAGTCTGGCAGCATCTTTGCAGAGAGACGGTAACATTTTGAGTCCAATATGATTCTTCTTCAGAACTGAAGAGAAGTCAAAACATGATGGGTTTTATTAAGTTGAAAAGCTGGGGAAGGTAACACAGAACAAAATGGAAGGTCAGGAACAGTCACAGACCAAAAGGTAGTGGTAATCGCTGTAGTAAAGAAGCAAAGCAAAGGACCAGACTAAGTCTAAGAATATAGGAGATAGCAGAATAAAGGACAGCTTTGTTTGAATTAAACAAAGATACGAAAACCAGATACAGATTAATTAGCAAAACAAATATCAAAATGGAAGGTAATGTTATATATGGGTTTGGAAGAGTTAATAGCTGGAAGAGTGTGTTGAGCACCATTCACAGTGAAGATGTCACATAGATAATAACAGAAGATAGAAAGGGCAGATTTTTCCCTTTTAAAACTAAAGAATGGCGTCAAGCAAATGAATTATCTTGCACAATCATCCATTTCATTATTTATGCAAGAAAGATGCTGGGTACATTTACTTGGCAAACCATGTAGTCAGTGAGATGGAAGTGCTCGCCACTGCTGGGACCTCCCAGCTTTTAAGGTTCCTTTGCTATGTTTAAAACCCAGCTAGACACAACATCAGATGTTGCTGGCCAGTAATCTTTTCTCACACTGTGGTGCTCACTTCTAAAGTGCTCACTGTGGTGCACACATCGCACAGAGAAAATATAAATGAGCTCCCCACTTTGTAGAGAAAGATCTTAAGGTGCTGAAGGACGGTGAGTGGAGAATAGGTCATCCTGACTGACTGCAACAAGAGGCTACATCACCAGGTACATCCAGCCCAGGATCAGCCATAGGGCTCAATGCAGTGCCAACAGAACTCAGTAATCTCCTGTGCTCCACGAGAGACAGAGTCATACCATCTTCTCCCTGCCATTGCCGATGTGATGGACTACAATCCTTAGCAATACATACATCATATCTATACAAGGGCTCACACCCACCTCATCACCTCTACAACCACTAACCACTTGTGCCCTCTGTGCTTCCTATTCACTCACAGGGGACAGCTCATCACCTCTCCTGCTCATGCATGATAACGAACTGCTCGTGCACCCACTTCCATCACACTCCATCATTCTCTCTCTCCTTGCAAGAAAAACAGACCCACAACCACAACTAAGTTTCCAAGAAAAGTATGAGCGTGGGGGATATCATCCTCAATGTGGGCAGAAGGTAATCATGCTGGCTAGGTAGGCATCAAAACAGAGAAACAGGAGCAGGCCATTCACCCCATTGAGACTATCCCTGTTCTTGGCCACCGGTGTTCAGCATCAATGGCAAGGCAAAGGGGAAAATAAAATTTGACCTCTGGAAGACAGAATGGTGCCAGAAGCCTCTTCTAGGGCAATCCAGAGGTGCCCTGCTCCTCCAACATGTCCCTGCCTATGTTTCCAAAGCATGCAGCAGCACAAGCTGAGAAGGGTAACCTTGCATCTTGGAGGGAGATCCTCAACAGGCCTGGACCATTTCAGTCATAAAGCAACAGAGGATCATCAGCCAAGTCTTTCAAATCAACAGGGCTAACTACAGAGCTAACACCTTTACCCAGCTGCAGAACCCATGCAGTGCAACTAGACATAATGGGAGGGGGAAGGAGAAGAAAACATACCCAGGGTACATGGGTGGCACGGGCACTACACCATTGTAAATACACCATCACTTTTGCCAATATATTTTCCAATTGTTAGACAGAGGGTGGTGGTGGAGGGTTGTTTTTCAGACTGGAGGCCTGTGACCAATGGAGTGCCACAAGGATCGATGCTGGGTCCTCTACTTCTTGTCATTTATATAAATGATTTGGATGTGAGAATAAGAGGTACAGTTACTAAGTTTGCAGATGACACCAAAATTGGAGGCGTAGTGGACAGCGAAGAAGGTTACCTTAGGTTACAACAGGATCTTGACCATATGGGCCAATGGGCCGAGAAGTGGCAGATGGAGTTTAATTCAGATAAATGCGAGGTGCTGCATTTAGGGAAAGCAAATCATAGCAGGACTTATACACTTAATGGTAAGGTGCTAGAGAGTGTTGCTGAACAAAGAGACCTTGGAGTGCAAGTTCATAGCTCCTTGAAAGTGGAATCGCAGGTAGGTAGAATGATGAAGAAGGCGTTTGGTATGCTTTCCTTTACTGGTCAGAGTACTGAGTACAGGAGTTGGGATGTCATGTTGTGGCTGTACAGGACATTGGTTAGGCCACTGTTGGAATATTGCGTGCAATTCTGGTCTCCCTCCTATTGGAAAGATGTTGTGAAACTTGAAAGGGTTCAGAAAAGATTTACAAGGATGTTGCCAGGGTTGGAGGATTTGAGCTATGGGGAGTGGCTGAACAGGCTAGGGCTGTTTTCCCTGGAGCGTCGGATGCTGAGGAATGACCTTATAAAGGTTTACAAAATTATGAGGGGCATGGATAGGATAAATAGACAAAATCTTTTCCCTAGGGTGGGGGAGTCCAGAACTAGAGGGTATAGGTTTAGGGTGAGAGGGGAAAAGTATAAAACGGACCTAAGGGACAATTTTTTTCACGCAGAGAGTGGTACATGTATGGAATGAGCTGCCAGAGGAAGTGTTGGGGGCTGGTTCAATTGCAACATTTAAAAGGCATTTGGATGGGTATACGAATAGGAAGGGTTTGGAGGGATATGGGCCGGGTGCTGGCAGGTGGGACTAGATTGGGTGGGGATATCTGGTCGGCATGGACGGGTTGGACCGAAGGATATGTTTCCATGCTGTACATCTCTATGACTAAATGTCTGCTGTAGTATTATTTTTGTTTTTGGATCTTATTAAATCAGACCCTGTGAGGGACAAGGGTACTCATCATAGATGCCAAACACAGAAAATGTTGCAATTGCCAAGCATTGCTGATCACTAACGAGCAGAAAGCTTCATCCATCAGCAATCCAGGAACCTCAAATGTTGAGAACTGGAGCTATGGCATTGCATTTCAATGTGGAGGTCACTGAGCCTAAAAGGCAATGTCTAGGGGATGTGCCTGCAAACATCCTACAACATTGACACCCACCTTATGGGTGGGAGAACAGGACCAGTGATGGTTCCACATATGTCAGTAGGTTGCAAGGTTGGCAGTGACATTCCAGACTTGGAGATGTTCAATGGGCAGGTCACATGTCCACAATACCTCACAAAGCACTGGTCTGGAGAGAGAACTTTACACAATGGGCTGCCTCTCACAGGTTAAACCCAGGTCATTAAGGATGTTCTAGATTATCAAGGCAATGCTACAACCTCTGCACATCCTGATCTGATGAAGGGATAGAGGTGAAGGAAGAGTCGAAAGGAGCTTCTTCAGAATTTGTGTTAACCAGCTGGCTCTCATGAGGGAAAGTGATTCATATCAGATTTTCATGGATGGTTTCTGAGTTAAACAAGTGTAGTGCCACCTCACTGCAACTTTCTCCCTAATGCTGATATAGGGCAGAGTCTATGTGACAACTTTAGCTTTGGTTCAATTGAGGATATAACTCACACATCGACATTTACAACATTTAATCTGCAATAAAAAAGGTGATAAACATGTCCTTCATACCAAGCAAGGTTCTACCAGCTAGATAAGCAACTTAGATATTGGAAAAAAATCAAAGTCTATACCCAGCTTGCTCAGTCATCCTGAAGCAGCTAGCAATACAGTTGACCTGCAACCTTGTGATTTCTCCAAACCAATATTCTTTCATCCTCTCTGGGTTAATGTCCTGATCCTCAGCCGAATTGGTATCTCTCGACTTTTTCAAGTGCATCCAGGACATTTCCCTGTTTGTCTATGAAAATTATGAGGGGCACACCATTCCACAATGATGTGGAACACTTGGATTGGAATATACTGCAAAGCCACATCAGAGAGGTCCAAGTGTAGAAACATCGGCTTCAGGAGATCTCTTTTCAGTTTCACCATGTCATTAGCAGAAGCATGTACAGCATTGTACATTGGTTCTGCATCCATCTGTACATTTTCTACAGATGTCCTGACCAGGTTTGGAGGTGGTACCCCTTGACTCCCAATAGCCATCTCTGCATGGCTAAGGACTTTGGAAGGAAGGAGTGCTACAATATGGATGAGTGTCAGGGCATTTCCCAGGATACCTGATATATACCTCTAAAATGACATTTTAATGGTTACTAATTAGTTGAGCATTAAGGGAGTGAAATCCTGCCCTTTCTCAAAGATCACTAATTGGTGAGAGGGTACTCTCAAAAGTAACATGGGTGCATCAATAGCATCCTATACATGGGGAAGCTAGTGATGGTCAAGAATCCTAAGTCCCTAGCAATTTGATTCTCTTCATTCAGGTTGAAGGTAAATGAGACAGTGGACTCTTATGAAATCAGCAGCATCAGTAAAAACCCAGATGTATATATTAAGAGAGGATTCAGAGATGGTAGAGTTCACCAGTTGTTCCCCGAAATGAGCCACTAAGATTGAAAATGAAGGGCACCTGGACTGATTTACAACTAGTCCTCAGGAATACAAGTCCTTTTCTGGCAGCAGATATAGCTGACATGATGGAACAGAATATCTTTAATCTTCTGCAGTGTTGACTTGCCAACATTTCCACATGACTGCAAGAAAACCTATAAACCCTGGTTCTCTGTCCTCCTCTGTCTGCTTTGGCTAACCATGTCCTGTAGCTTCTCCGTCTGGAGGCTGACTGGCAGCTGCTGAAAGTTGCTGTCCTTTGTTGGGCTTGCTGAAGCTCTTGTCTCTGTTGTGCCCTTCTCCTATTAATTCTCAGTAGCAGCTTCACACAAGCGATAGGTGTGGCTTCTCACTTTTTAGCTCTCTTAGTGAATAATCTGCGGGGAAAGTCAAAGAGATCATGGCAGTGTTATTGAAGTGATGCCTAAGATCTCTCAGCCACAGCATCAAGCTGCATGCTATGCCCTCACACAGAATGGCATGGAGACTTCCCAAGGAGATCACTATCATGCCTCGGTAAGGTGAAGTAGGTGAACTACCAGGACAACCATGGACTTCTGCCAGCAGACCCCCACCTCAATCTCTCCCTCAAGCAATCCTGCCACATCACAGATATTGCAGACTTAATGTTCTCTGTAAGGGTGTGGCAATTGCTATGCTTTACCTTTCAGTATATGTCAAATAGGAAAATCAGTTTCAGCTTTGAAGTTCCTTGTTACAAGATGACTTGCTGAACTTACATGACAACAAGGCAGTCTTAATGGATACAATGTAATGCTCATGATTATTTGACTCCATAATTTGTTATCTGCATTCTTTGACAATTGTTGACTTCCTGACAAAGTGAGGTTTAAAGGTAGATGGGTAAGTATTGTCCAACCAGAGAAGTGGAGGTCCTGGTGTTGGACTTGGGTGGACAAAGTTAAAAATCACATGACGCCAGGTTATAGTCAAACAGGTATATTTGGAAGTACAAGCTCTTGGAGCGCTGCTCCTTCATCAGGTAGCTACCTGACGAAGGAGCAGCCCTCCGAAAACTTGTACTTCTAAATATACCTGTTTGACTATAACCTGGTGTCATGTGATTTTTAACTTTGAGTAGTGAATGCATGATTACTACAACTACCTCTTGCAAAGCCTCAAAGTGAATGGCGCAATTACAAAGTCAGTAGAAGAAAACAGGAATTTACTTCTCCTCATTTTCATGCAATTACAGTCATTTTGTGAACTTATTGCATAACTTGTTCAAATATGCCGAAGTCCTAACTTTAAGTTCACTTCAGTGACGTGTAGCCCCTGCTGACAACCCACAAATATCTCCCCATTCATGTTCCCTCTTATGCTGCTGTCCCTGTGGTCTCAATGACCCTCCAGTCTCCCCACCACCTCTCCCAATTTTTGTTAAGCCCCCTTTCAATCACGATTAATTTGCTTGATCTATTCCCAGAACCCTGAAGGAACCATACCCTTGCTGGCACTACATCATCCACCTACAGAGTCAGGTTAACCCTGTCCTACTTAGAGCCTCCCTGTGAGAGTTTCAGTCCCCTATGAAGTCCTACCCTACTGTCTGCAACATCCCCTATTATGGTCATAATTCTCTCAGCAATCCAACACAATGAAGCCCATTCCTACATTTGAGGTGCTTTATTTCTCCAGGAGTCCATGGACATGCACTCTAAACAACATTGACCAAAACCATATTACTGACTGTGTCCTACACCCTGGACTGTTTTGCCAGGATAGTCCTGTGTAACCATGGGTAAAACATTAGCACCCCATCTAATGTAAATGAAAATGCTGGCCTGCTTACACTACACCTCAAAGACTGACCTAAGACCAAAGCCCAGACTGCAAGGGCACAAATCCCCAGTCTGACCTAGCCAACCCTCTGCATTGCAACTGAATGATCCCCTACAATGACAGTGGCAGTACCCATTAATCTGGGACCTGACTCGTCTAGCAGTCCCATCAGCTGGGATCACAACAAATGTGGCTCTTGCTGTGATCTGAGAGCCTTGAACTTAAGACAGATCTATGTGTGTTTTTTTAAAAAGAAACAGTTACGTCATGGTGCAGAACATAACACAACATGCTGTGATCAAGTTTATTGTTAAAGATTGGGTTTCAGAAAAGGCTTTGAATGTTCCAGAAAATTTTCTCGGAGTAAACATATAATAGTGAATTATTTGAAATCTTTCACAAGGCTAAATTGAGAGAATTAGCAGACAAAAGAAAATCAGTAGGTGGAAGAGACACCAAAGCAGTAAAGAAGAAAGGCTGGAACCAAATAAATCATACAAAGAAAACAACATGCTTCCATTGTAATAAGACTGGATGTAACAAAGTCAATTGCTGGAAGTTAAATCAGAGACTGAATGTTGTAGCAGGGATGTCCACAGAATCTTCAGGAAAGGGAGCATGAGGAAAGTTAATAGGTATTAAAACCATAGCAGTAATACAAACAGAAGATTCCACCAGCATTTGCTAAAAAGGGGCAGCTGTCTCAGGAATGGCATGAAAATGTTTCTTCAAATGTTGATGAAGAGAATCAGATCGTTGGAGGTTCTATATTTTAACTCTACCCGGATACATTTCCTAATGCTTCCAATCAAGCAAGTGAACCGATAAAGATGCTGACAGGCACTGCAGTTAATCAGTCACAGATGCTGGCTGATACCAACAGGGGAGGTGAGAGCTACTGCCATTGACAAAGTATGGCATTAAGGAGACCTGGCAAAAAAAAAATCGGGGTCAGTGGGAATGAGGGGGAAAACTCGCTGATGGTTCAAGTGATACCTAGCACTTAGGAACATGATTCGCTTCGCGGAAGATCAGATGATCTGAGCTCCAGGATATCTCTACAAGAATTTCTCAGGGTATTATCTTAAGACCAGACATCATTACTGACTTTCTCTGCATTATAAGGTCAGAAGTGGGGATGTTCACCGATACCTGTACAATGTTCATTACCATTTGCAACTCGTCAGATACTAAAGCAGCTCATGTTCAAAAGCAACAGTCGTACGGACTGAAAAGTGGCAAGTGACATTGTTTCTTATTGGAGATGGTCAATTCAGTGCCATTCAACCATTCATCAGAATCTGAACTGGATAATATTTATATACACTGAAAGAGCAGGTCAGAGGCTCAGAATACTGCAACAAATAAATAATCACCTGACTCCTGAAAGCCTGTTCAACATCTACAAGACACAAGCTGGGAATGTGATGGAATATTCCCACTTGCTTGGATGAGTGCAGTTCCAGGAACACGCAAGAGGCTCGACACTATCCAGGAAAAAGCAGTCTGCTTGATTGGCACCACATCCATAAATATTCCCTCCTTCCACCGCTCATTCTCAGTAGCAGCAGTGTGTAATATCTAAAAGATGCACTGCAAAAATTCACCAAAGATCCTCAGATAGCACCTTCCAAACCAGCCACCATGACCGTCTAGAAGGACAAGGGTAGCATTGGGACACCACCACATGCAATTGCCTCTAATTGGAAATATATTGTTGTTCCTTCAGTGTCAATGGGAAAAACATACTCCCCAGAGGCATTGTGCATCTACAGGACATGGACTGCAGTGGTTTAAGAAGGCACCTCCACCTTCTCAAGGGCAACTAGGATAGGCAATAAATGCTGGTCCAGCCACTTCTGATGAGTGAATACAAAAAACAATTTTACTTCTCAAGGGCTAAATTACAGAGAAGATATTAGTTGCAGGTATACATGGAGTTGACAAACCAGTCCCATTATACAGAATTGGATTAAAGTGCAAGTTAACAAATGGAGAACTCATTCTGGGAGTACTGAAATAAGTCACAAGGTATAGATTTTATGTTGGGAAATGGCCTGGCTGGTTCACAAACATTGGCCTTATGGAATATCCAACACAGGTAGAAGAAAATGGAGATGCTGCATATGAAACATCATAGATTGTTTCCTGACTATGTCATGACCTTAAAATTACACAATTATGAAAAACAAGATGGTATGGAAATTCAATTATCAGATGCAGTTTTTAAAAATCGAAACAAAAGGTATGAAGATAAAGAGAAGGAGGCTAGCAAGTTTCACCCACGTTCGTTAATGGAAATGAAATGGATTCCAAATGGAGAGTGTTATTAAAAAGCCTACTCAAAAATTGAATCAATAATTCAGTATTATAACACAGTTCCAGCAGATCACTCTATCATTGGAGAGAGCTGATTAGTGGTGAGTTTAACCTGACAGACAGCATGTCAAATATTATTACAAATATACAAAGAAATGATGAGTAATTGAGGAAAAAAATTGTTTTCAACAGGTCACCCACAGGATGGTGTCAAACTTTGAAGAGTATAATTTGAGTTTATTGTCAAGAATATCCTAATGATTGGGATAACAAAATTTCGCTGTTAGTGCTTGTCATTAGGAGTGCTTCTTAATGAGTACGCTGGATTCAATCCTATTGAACTGATATGCAAAAATGAAATGAAAGGACCAATCAAATTGATTCAGGAAAAACTGATAAAACAAAGCTCTACACTTTCAGCCTCGGTTTTGAGTTACAGACAGAAATGAACTAAAGTACGTGGGTTTGCCAAAAAAAGATTGCAGAGTGCTCAATAGACAATAAAAACACAAGTAGATAAAAAGGCCAAAATCTAAAATTTTACTACTGGAGAAAAGACACCTGGGGAATCATTAAAAGCAAAAGTTAGTGGGCATTATCAAATGAGAAAAGAAACTCAATGGTGTGAATTATGTAATGAGTAATCTAGACAGAAGGTATAATCTGTGAGAGTATTATGTTAATATGTTCAACAGATATTATGATAGGAAAGATAATCAGGAGAAAAGTGTAGTAAAAGAAATGGGGAGTGAAGACAAAGTTCCAGAACAATTGGAGAATGAATCAGAAATTCAAAATTCAAACATGGATCCACGAGCAATCATATTGGCTAATACCAATGTGCTTAAAACAGTGCATAGCATAATATTTTATATTCCAGTAAACTACTGAAATGATTTACAAAGTAAATTTACAGACTTATAAATTAATTTGTGTGAATGGGTCAGGAAAAACATCCTTTGCTATTCATTACATCAGTGGAGGGAATGCATTAACTATGAAAAGCATCTTTACAGACTCAATCCAGAGAAACAAACTCAAGTGAGCAAAGAGATGATTTTCATGATGAACAATTACGTTATAGAAGCTGGAGCTCACACATCATTATTATGCTAAAATCATGTTGCAAAGATTCAACCTTGGTCATTGCAAAGTCAACACAGTAACAAAAACAGATTCATATCCTATTCCAAGACTGAAGGATTGCACTGAATGAATTGAACATGGATTATTCATAATCAAAACTGACCTGTTGAAAGAATATTGGAAAGGGCCATTGACAGATGGAGTTTTGTTTTGATTAAAGATTGATTTTAGTTTTAAAAACTCAGAGATTGGAAGTTTTGAGCTGTTCAGAGGAGATCTAACCGGGATAAGAAACACAATATAATTTATCTCCTAGAGAGGAGTATTTAACAGCTCAGGAAATAATTTACCTTAATATAAAGCTGGTTTGTGCAACTTCCCCAACGGAGTGATTGGTTAGAAATCTAGACTTTAAAAGACTGAGAAAGTCTAAGCTTTCCGTCTTGAGAGTAATCATGTAAGACTTCACAATATTCAGGAGGGAACTGAGAAGAATCCATTTCATTAAACCTAAAGATTTAAGATAGAGGAATAATCTATCTTGATTTATATTTCTGTAAAGTGATGTGTTAGGAAGTAAGGTAAAGATTTAGTTTTGCTGTGATTTATAAGATTAGTTTAAACTGTTTTATGAAGATGTAGAAATGTACTGTATCTTAAAGAAAGTTAAAAGTTAGCAGAACTATCTGACAGCACCAAACGTGCTGAACAAGATATAATGTAACTTTTTGATCCATCAGCTTGAGTAGCTGGTTGCCTGGAGACAAAAACAAATTTGAATTAGGCCAATCAGTTTAAATTATACCCCCAAAAAAAACCAAACCCCAATCAAGTTTGAATTTAGTATATTGACAACATTAAAAACCAATGACACAATCTGATGCTTTAGGGGTATAAGATCGGGAAAACATGAACAGTTGAGAGAGAACTGCCAAGCCTCCAACATCTGCAGACTGCCCGGAAAAGTAACTCTCTTAAAGGCACCTTCATAATCAGTGATCTGTGAAACAGAAATCCCTAAGGTGAAGAAAATCTACAGAGGATGTAGAAAAGATTCGACAGCTAGCTAGTTTTGAATTTGAATTTTGGTAAATATTAATCAGGGGATTTATTGGACCAGTATTATAGAAGGGAAAGTAAAGATAGGATTGTAAATAGTTATTAATTAATTATTCTCTGTTATACTTTAAGAAAAAAGTTGTTACTTTTTACTTTAACTAGTTCTTGGTGTCTCAAATCTTCACAGATTACTGCAGGGGATAAATCTTTTCCGTGTTGCTGGTTTAAAATTAACAGAGGGTGTTTACCCTGTGTCATAACAACTGTGTTCTACATTTAGACAGCAGAGTTTGTTTAATATTATCACTTTCCCTTTTACGTAGTAAATTACAGAAATTCTTCAGCCATGTGTGCTTATATTACAGTGAATGATCACCACACTAAATAAAATACATGATCTATCAAGCTGGATTTCATTCTAGGATCTGACTTGTTGAGTAGTATCTTCATTTGGCATATAACAGGGTTTATCTATTGGATCATGATGGTCTTGATACTAACCATTTCAAAATAGAAAGTTGACTAGCTCAGTTAAAAAATTAGACCCAAAAAATGTTTTGACTTTCTGCATATACAATGAAATAGCAATAGCTATGATCTTACCAGTCTGTGGCAGATAGTTTGTAGAATGAGAGCTTTGTGAGTCCATACATTAGTGTGTAACTTTGAAAAAATCTTTTGTTGTTGGCTTTTGCCTGTTTCCTGTGTTAATTTAACACAGTATTAGTATTTAGGAAATTAATGTATATTATGGCTTCAAGCTTAATGGAGAGATGATCTCTATTGAGGATGTTAAAAATATACTTAATTCTGTTTGAGTGTCCATACATCAACAAGGCAGTAATATGTGGCATCACTGAATAAGAGAGCTAGTGAGAATCAAGAAGGCAACCCAGAAATCCAAACAGTAGCCTCAAACAAAAGTCAAAAAATATCCCGTCAAGGGGAGGTCATGCTTGACAAAACTGTCAGAATTCTTTGATGAGGTAATGAGCAAGTTAGACTCAGGAGAGGCAATGGATGTGGTCTATTTGGATTTTCAGAAGGCCTCTGACAAGTTGCTGCACTGGTGGCTGCAAAATAAGATAAGAGCTCCTGGTGTTAGGGCCAAGGTATTGGCATTGACAAGGGATTGACTGACAGGCAGAAGCCAAAGAGTGGGAACAAAGAGATCTTTTTCAGGATGGCAGTTGGTGACTTGTAGAGTTCAGCAGGGGTCAGTGTTGGAACCACAACTGTTCACGTTATACATTAACAATCTGGACAAACGAACCAAGGGCATTGTTGCTAAGTTTACAGATGACACAAAGATTGGTACAAGGACAGGTAGTACTGAGGAAGTAGAGAGGCTGCAGAAGGGCACTGGAAATGCTAGGAGAGTGGGCAAAGAAGTGGCGTATATAGAATACAATATTGGAAAGTGAGAGGTTATGTTCTTTGGTCGGGAATAGAGATGAAGTCGATCTTCTAAATTGAGAAAGGCTTCTGAAATTCTGAAGCACAAATCGATTTAAAAGAATCCTTAATTAGGGCTCCTAAGGTTAACATGCAGGTTCAGTTGGCAGTTAGGAAGGCAAATGTAACATTTGCATTCATTTCAAGAGGGCTAGATTATGAGAGCAGAGATGTACGGCTGAGTCTGTACAAAGCTTTAGACAGACTGCATTTGAAATAATATGGGCAGTTTTGGACGCTGTATCAAAGGAAGGATGAACTGGAATTGGAGGGTAATAAAGAGGAGGTTTATGAGAGTAATCTACTGGATGAAGAGCTTGTCATATGAGGAGCAATTGAGGAGTCTGGTTTGTACCTGATAAAGTTTAGAAGAATGAGTGAAACTTACAGAATACTGAGAGGCCTGGATAGAGTCGATGTGGAGAAGAGGTTTCCACAATAGAAGACTCTAGGACCCAAGGGCGCAGCTTCAGAGTGAAGGGATGACCCTTTAGAACTGAGATGAAAGAGAATTACTTCAGTCAGAGGTTGGTTATTCTGTGAAACTCATTGCTGCAGAAGATTGTGAAGCCAATTTATTTAGTGTATTTAAGACAAAGATAAATAGGTTTTTGATTGGTACGAGGATTAAGGGTTATGGGAGAAGGCAGAAGAATGGGGTTGGGAAGCATATCAGCCATGATCAAATGGTGGAGCACACTCAAATGGGCCGAATGGCCTAATTCTACTCCTATATGTTATGTTCTTTTGGTCTACATCTTTAAGACTATAGGAAGTATCCCTTCTTTAGTACTCCCAATGCATTTTTAAAAAGACAATATCCTAACCAAAACGTGTTGAACAAAAATCTGATTTACATAAGAAAACATGAAATATGCTTAGGTTACACTAACTATTCTGTAATGTTAAATTAAAAAATTATTGGTTTCTTTGAATCTGACAATCCCAAAAATCCTTACACTAAATTTAGTAACTCATTAACTCTCGACTCATAGTTCTAATGCTTTCAATTAATTTCCTACTCCACAATTCCCACCTCCAGCTCTCAACATGTCTTGACTATCCATATTTGCTCCTTCTCCTGCTCTTCCATTACCCTGATAACTTGTTTCTCTGGCACTCCCACTCATCACTTCCCTTTCCAACTCTCACACTGACCTGACTCTCCCGCTCACAACTTCCATTCAATGCTCACTTTCACTTCCTTTCCACCAACTCTCCTGGGCATTGAGAGCAAAGCATTTTTGTGAGTGGGAGGGAATAACTGGAGGTGGGTGGGGAGGCGTAGGGGGAGGCAGCAGCAATTATGAAGGATATGAGTTAATGAGGAGCAAAGAGAAATGTGGGAGGCACTGAACATCAGATTTTAAAACAAAAAAAATCAACATGACAACATCACAACCAAAACAGCAGCCACTACTGAAGAGCATCTTTACCCTTGCTCAACTGAAAACACACTTTTAGAACAAAAGAAATCTGTAAAGTCAACATGCTCACAGAAATATTAACATAGTTTGAAATGATAAAATGGCACAATTAACATAGGAAAAATACAATTTACTATAAAGCAATGTCAGCTGGTGAACATCATATAACAATAAGCAACAGTGTCAAGCCAAAACACAACTCAGTTCCATCACTTTCTAACTGGGCATTGGAATTTGCTAGCTAAGAAATACATTTTCATTGAATGGTTTTGGAAAAAAGCAAGAGAAAGGAGGCACTATAAACTGGGAAAGTACTGGATGGAACAGATTGTAGTAGATAGGCTGTTACGTTTAGTAAAATATAAAGCTTGTTGTGGAGTTTCTATGAAACATTTCAACCTTTACCCCTCGTTGCCATTTCAGGAAAAAGTAAATTACCAGAATATGCTGTACTCTTATTTTACATTGATCTCCTTGTTCCGATATGTCAACTGTATTCATCTAAACAATCTATTTATGTACCAACTACAGCAATCAGCACTTCAAAATTCTGATGAATTTTACAAAAAGATGTCCTGTTCCTTTCCCCTTCCAACTACTCCAAGCAAAGATTGGCTTTTAGCCAATAAAGTGAAAACTAGAAAGTCATCTTTTTTAAGCCAACTGCACAAAGGCTGTTCCATTATGTATCTAAAATTAAGTTTGTATCATTAATCCAAACAACAAGTTAAAAGGCTTTCTCTTCATTTCTGTCGAATTTTAATGCCCACCCCATTCAGCTTTAGCAAAGGCTAGAACTCGGTTAAGCACCTCCAGAGATCTCCAAGAATATAAAACTTTTGTTTCAGCTGTTGTTCCAGTCAACTTTTGTCGACTCTAGATGCCATCAAATTATAACTACATACAACTTTCAATCCTACTAATAATGTGCTCTCTGCACATGTCCAACATAGCATTGAAGCGATGCACAATTATGAATATAATTTGACCACAGAAAATTGATTTTATGCAACATATTTCCCTTGAGGTCAGTCTAATAACCATTTCAATACATCCATGTGAAAAATGCACTTAACTGCATCTATATCAAGAAATCTTGATTATGCATTGTGACAAATGTCTCTGCAGTGCATTCCAGAAAAACTATTTCAGATCCTTTACTATCATATCTTTGTTGTCCTTTTATCTTTGTCCCATTATCCTTTAAATGATAAGATACTCTTGCACTTTCTCATGCTTACTTCAATAGTGGTAGGAGGAGCAATAAATGTTTGACTTATAACAAATTCCACATTCTCCACATCCATTGCTGAAATCAGTTATGCCAGTACCATTAGGGAATGAATCATCTGTATGGATTCAGTGCAGATTGCCACTTCTACCCAAGTAATGAGGGGAACAGCTTCTGAATTATGATGAAGTGCCACATCAAAGGTTACTGCAGAAATGAAAAGCCCATGGTGTCGGGAGTAACATAATGACACGGAGATAATTGACTGGCTAATAGGCAGCAGACAGAAAGAATAAATGGATCTTATTCAGGATGTCACGAGTGGTATGCCACAGGGTTGAGTGCTGGGGGGGTGGGGGTCTCAAATCTATGCAAATTTATATGGATGATTTGGATGCAAGAGCCAATGGTATGGTAGCTTGTCAGAGAAGCTGGAACCAGGAGTTCAAAACCTAAAAATAAGGGGTTGCCCGTTTTAAAAAATAGATGAGGAAACATTCTTCTTTCAGAGGGTTAACAGTCTTTGGAATTTCCTTTATCTAAAGGCAATGGATGTAGAATCTTTAAATAATTTTAGGCAGAATTTGATAGATCCTCGATTACCAGGGAATGGAAGATTAGCAGGGGATATGCAGGAAAATGGAGTTGAGGTTAAAATCAGATCATGATTTTATTGATGGGCCTAGTGGCTAACTCTTGTTCTTTGATTATATGTTCAATAGTTTCATGTGAATTCATCTCATATTAAAAAATAATAGTGCAATAACAATATTTGATTGTGAATCTCAGAATATTTGTCAAGTGGGGGATGTTAATGAAATTTATATTAACATCTCATGGATTTAACTTCACTTAAAAAACTTTCAATGACATAGAATATTAAAACCACCAACAAGCATTCTGTTGTGGTCATAGTACAGAAACTGGCTTCAAAAGGTTTCTGGGGGAATTTTAAATCTATAGGAGCGTGTGGTTTGTGTGCAGATGAGGAATTAAATCCAGCAAAAGTGAGAGGACATTAAGATGCTGGCTTCAAGCCACTGACTTCAACCTACAGCATGAAAGCATTAGACAACTTACACACAATTCACCTTGAGAGAATTGAGTTGCCTATTAAAGTATTGCTCAATTGCTAAGTTGCTCAATTAGATTGACACTTAACACAGTTTTACATTTAACACAGTATTAACAGGTCTTCCTGGCTTTGCAAGAACACAGCACCCAGAGAGAGCCATTACCCTTATGAAAATCTTACACTAAATGTTCATTACTCACAGCTCTCTTACCCACTAACTGGGAATTTTGAAAGGGATGTTTGAAATAAATAGAGTAAAATTAAGCAGGCTGTCCAACTGGTTAGTTAAAACTATGCCTGAATGTCTATATTGTCAAAATATTATATTTCAATCACAGTGCATCTAGAAGCTGCTAAGCAGAAGCTGGGCAAGGCTGCACAGAAAGAAAGACTAATTCAACTTGCAATCATATCAGAAAACATCCAAGGTGCTTCACTTGAATATTATAGAGTTAACTTTGACCAAGCCACACATAAGGAAATATTTGGGCATGTGATCAAAAGCTTCAAAGAGACATTTTTTAAAGAGACTTTTAGAGGAGGAAGGAATAAGGATGAGGCAGAGTTAATGGGAAGGAATTGCAAAACCTAGGACCTTGACAGCTGAAGGCTCAACCACCAAGTGTGCAGCAGGTTAAAATGGAAATATTCAAGAGGCCAGAAACAGAAAAAGCATAGATATCCAATGTTTTTTTTTACAGTATATGGAATATTGTTAGATAGCCAGCATGTATGGTCCATCTCTAATTGCCTGAAGATGATAGTGGTGAGCTGCCTTCTTGAACCACTGCAGATTTGTACTTTATTATGCACAAGGCCAGATAAGGCAAGAGATAAACAATAGTAATGGGCACTGGGTTTAGAATAGTGGGAGGAGGGAAAGAGAAACGAATCCTATATAAGATATGTACTTGCTAAACTCTGCGTGTCTATTTTAGGCACCACGCTTGCAAGTGTATAATAAACAATACTGTTGCTTCAGGTCTTGTCTCGGACTGAAATTATTGAAGTGAGTGAGTTGTATTTCCCACAAGTGGCCTCCCAAAAAACATGTTTCGTCTGATGTTCCCACAGGGCGGCATGGTGGCTCAGTGGTTCACACTGCTGCCTCACAGCACTAGGGTCCCAGGTTCGATTCTAGCCTCGGGCAACTGTTTGTGTGAAGTTTGCACATTCTCCCCGTGTCCGCGTGGGTTTCCTCTGGGTGCTCTGGTTTCCGCCCATAGTACAAAGATGTGCAGGCCAGGTGAATTGGCCATGCGAAACTGCCCGTAGTGTTAGGTGCATTAGTCAGAGGGAAATGGGTTACTCTTCAGACGGTCGATGTGGATTGGTTAGGCCGAAGGGCCTGTTTCCACACTGTAGGGAATCTAATCTAATCTAAAATGCGTGGGAATTGTAAGCAACAGGCCTCAGCTGCCTGCAAAACAAGATCCATTCTCATTGTTAAACAATTTTCATTAATACCTCTGAATTCAGTTTGAAGAACTTATTGTCTCCTGTTCTGCCTCAGAACCCTCCTTGTCTTCAGAACAGCACCTCTTCCATTACTAAACAAAATTCTTTCATTCACCAAATTCTATGTTTAGTACCCTGTATAGGTGTACTCAATGCTACTTGCTCTGTGCACTAGCAAACGCCACCTGTATTTACACAGTCTATTCTGATCTATCACAATAGTTCTGTTCCCATGCAATCCAGCAATATAAGAAATTGTGTATTAGCAGCACCATTTAAATTAATGGGACCGGAATCATGTTACAGCCAATACAATTAAGGTACGTTCGCAGTCTACAAATAATGGTCTAAATTTTTCAATCGCAGTATAGTCAATTCATGTTGAAGAAACATGGGTTATGGCAGGCTGACTGTACCAGCAAACAATCTGAAGACCTGTATCAGCCAATCATTAAAACATAGACTGAATACATTGGAAATGTGTAAAGCATCTCAGACCAAAGCCTGAAGTCCAATCTATTATCCTTTCATCTCTTTCACAATTTTAGTCAATGTAAAGAGAGCACAGAAATGCTTTACCCCCACAAATATCCCATAATTGAATTATATTTCTTGTAAGTTATAACTATGCATATAACTATCTAAGACATGTACATAAATTATGCAAATAGCAACTGCAGTTAAAATGCAGATCATGAACTATTGACCTACATGCGTTAGGAATGATGAAATGCATTATAATGGCCACAAGCTACTATTAAATTTGTATCTGTGATTCAGGGCCAACCGTTCAGCTCATTAAAGCCTGAAAATATGAAGCATTGGCTCATTATTTTGTTCAAAGAGATATACCACAAACTATTTCCATGCAATAAATCACAAATTCTGTTTCATGTATAATTACATTTTTATTGTGCAAGTACATATTGAACATAGACAATTGTAAAACATTGTTAAATGTTCCTAACCATCCCTACCTTCTTCATACACACATTCCAAAATCCTGGCAAGGACATTGCTGCTGCTAATTTTAAAGCTTTTCATTGCAGTGTTGAATACTTGCAAAGCATCGGCATAGAAATCTCCCATTGCAAAAAATAACAGCACCATGAATCATTTTTTCAGCATATTGAGGTCAAAGATGCTGGAGTATGGTTCCAGAATCATTTCACAAGGCATTACAAGACTTCCTCAAGGATGCCACAATTAGTTCAGGGGTGAAATGTTACATTAATGGTGCCGTTTTGCCTGAGTTAGGTATCTTGCATGTTCTGTTAACAGCATTAATCGGACATTCTTTCATGGCTTTCAAAGCACTGGTACTTACTGAAATATCTCCATAGAGGCCGTTATCCTATCACCAAGTTACCCTTTATTTACATTTAGAGAGTCCTTGACACTGACTCAGCTCCCTCAAATCCAGCTCCCAGAGTGAACAGAACCTCTGACACTCCTATTCTTATCTGTGAGCCAGGGATCCCTGACTGACAACCCCAATCACGGAACTCATATTCTAGGAGGTCTACCTGGCTAACCTCATTACACTTACACCCATGAAACAAACTTTAACATGAGCTTTCATCTCATTCTAACTTCCTTGCATTGATGGCTAAAAAAATCACCCTTTTTTTGGACAAAGTATCAGATGATACACCTCAGTGCATTTTTCAAGTAATGAACCAAAAACTATTTCTTGGTAAATTTGTAATAATATTCTATTACTTAATTCTTCAAAGTAAATGAAACTGATATTAAGGGCATGGAACACCATGTGCTTTTAGCATAGGGACTTGTCTGAAAAATGACTGGAAACAGAATTAACTTCTCCTGAACAAAATAAAACCCCAAAGAACTTCAGATACAGCAAATCAGAAATAAAAAAAGGAAATTGCTGGAAAAACTTAGCAGATCTGGTAGTATTTGTAGAGAGAAAGCAGAGTTAACATTTCAGGTCCAGTCATGGTTCTTCAGATATTCTTCAGAAGGAGGGTCATTAGACCCAAAATGAGAACTCTGCTTTCTCTCCCAGATGCTGCCAGATCTGCTGAGTCTTTCAAGTGAATTTCTCCTCGCCATGAGTAAATAAAAATAACTTAGTTTACCCTGAATCACTCCATCTTTCCCTCAAAATGATGACATAAGCTACAACACAGCTGGCGTTTCTCTTCAAATCACTTGCTTATTTTTGAGGATAGATGCTGAGTGTTGGTGAATTATTCAACTGCGAGAGTTTTTTTTGTTGAACCATTCATGCCCTTGTTTGTTGCATGTAGATGTACTTTTCAGCTACTCTTTGGAGTCGAATGTCACGTATGGTGATGCTTTATCCACTAGACTAGACTATCATGGACATTTATGAAAACCCCTAATATTGTAAATGCAGCTGATCTCAATAATAATTCTGAGGTAAGTTACACCATTTGTCTTGTGTTTCCAGAAATCTACTCCTAACGGTAGAGGATGCCTGGTGGAAGTCCATCATAATTTCTGATGAAGGACTTACGCCCGAAACATTGATGTCCTGCTCCTCGGATGCTGCCTGACCTGTTGTGCTTTTCCAGCACCACACTCTCAACACTAATTTCATCATGATGCCAGTCCTCATAGCTTCTTTAAGTACACAGACTTCTAGCTTTAATCAAAATCCAATATTTTAAACATCACCAATCTACTAAACCATAGTTTATTGTACTGTTTTATTACATTCTGAATCAGCTTAATTGTATGTAAAAAAAATCTGTAAATAAACAAAAACTGATAATGATTCTAAATATGTTATTGCCTTTAAGCATTACAGTTTTTAGTTTAATCTCTTTTGCAGGGCGCACTAAAAATCATACCAGTAAATCCAATAAAATTCCAAGAGGTTTTGTTGCTTTGGCAAAGAAACAACACTGCATAATATTGCTGTTCTGATGCTTAATATTTTCTCTCTGTAAATTCAGTTCTTTATTCACCTCTAACTAAAGGCCTTCTCATATTCTGCATGACCATTTTCATCATGACTTAATACAATGCTTTATGATTATTTATGATTATTTTCATACATCCTACAATGGCATTAACTTTCCTGTCTGCATTAGCCTGGAATAAAATTATTTCCCTATGTGACTGGATAGGAAACACCAATTCTGATTTCAAAGTCTGAGGCTCAGAAAATGTAATATGCATGCTGATTTTTGAACAGGGCCATGTGGGTTATTCTCATAGGAGAAATTTATAATGGGGAGTAAGGAACTAGCTGATGAACTAATACATACTTCACATCTGGTTTCACAAAGGGAGAAATGAATAACCTACCAGAAATAATGGCAAACACAGAGTTTAGTGAGGGGGAAGAACTGAAGCAAATCTATATTGGTGGAAGAATGATGGTGCAGAAACTGATTGTATTGAAGGCTGGTAAATCCCCAGGGCCTGATAATCGACATCCCAGAGTACTTAAAGAAGTGGTCCGAGAAATTGTGGAGGTATTGGTGGTCATCTTCCAAGTTTCTTTAGGCTCTGAAACAGTTCCTACAGATTGGAGGGCAGCTAATGTAACCCTACTATTTAAAAAGAGAGGCAGAGAGAAAACAAGAAGTTACAGACATCGGTAGCGGGGAAGATGCTAGAATCCATTATCAAGGATTTTATAGCAGAGCTCTTAGAAACCAGTGGTAGAATCAGTCAGTCAATATGGATTTACTAAAGGAAAATCATGCTTGACAAATCTGCTGGAATTCATTGAGGATGTAACTAGTAGCATTTATCAGGAGAAGCCAGTGAACGTGGTTTATTTGAACATTCAGAAGGCTTTTGAAAAGGTCCTACCAAAGAGATTCATGCATAAAATCCAAGCACATTGGAGATGGATGGAAAGCTGGTTAGCAGGCAGGAAACATAGAGTAAACATAAATTGTTTTTTATTGGAATGGCAGGCAGTGACTACAGAGGTACTGCAGGTACTAGGGCCCCAGCTATTCACAATATGTATTAATGATTTAGATGAGGGCACTACATGTAATATCTAAAAATTTGCAGATGACGCGAAGCTGGGTGGAAGGGTGAGCTGTGAGGAGGATGCAGAGATGTTGCAGTATAATTTGGACAGGCTGAGTGAATGGGCAAATGTATGGCAGATGCAGTGGATAAATTTGAGGTTATCTGCTTTGGTAGCAAAAATAGGGAGGCAGATTATTATTTGAATGTCTGTAATTGAGAGGGATAAGTTTTCAACAAGACCTCATGCACCAGTGGTTGAAAGTAAACAGGCAGGTCCAGCCGGCATTAATGAAGGCATACTGCATGCTGGCTTTCACAGCGAGAGGATTCGAGTACAGGAACGAGGATGTCTTGCTGCAATTATACAGGGCATTGATGAGGCCACACCTGGAATATTGACAGCAGCTTTGGTCTCCTTATCTAGAACGAGTGCAGCAAAGGTTTAGCAAACTGACTCTCGGGAGATGGCAGAATTGACGTATGAGGAGACAGGTTAGGATTGCATCCTCTGGAGTTTAGAAGAATGAGGGGAATCTCATAGAAACCGATAAAACTCATACTGGACAAGATAGGTAGGAAGCATGTTTCCAATGTTGGGAGAGTCTATAACTAGGTTCATAATTTAAGGATAAAGGCTAAACCTTTTAGAACTCAGATGAGGAAAACTTTCTTTATTCAGAGAGTGGATGAGACTGTGGAATTCACAGTCAAAGAACATGGTCAAGGCCAAAACACTATGCCTTTTTGAGAAATAGGTAGATATAGCTCTTGTAGCTAAAGGGACCAAGTAATATAAGAGGTGAAGATGAGATTAGATGTATTGAGCTTGATGATTGCAATGATCATACAGAATGGCAGAGCCTCAGTGGGTCCAATGACCTACTGCGCCCACCTTCCATGTTTCTATGTTTACGGGTCTTCATAAATGTTCTTAAATTGATTATTTCTGCTCTCTGTCCAAGCTCTTTTCTCCCCAGAAGACCTATATAATCCTGGTCTCCCAGCTGAACGAGAAAGCACGCCTGCAGGAGGCAGTATGACTGAGAGCTGGGAGCAGCAGCAAGAGCAGAAACGCTAGTTGAACTGAAACTTGCAAAACCAACCCATTCACTTAAGAACTACTGAGATGAGCACTTGAAATGCCAACAAGGCTAAAGACCAAGTGCTGGAAAATGGCATTAGCATAGATAGATGACCGGCACAGACATGGTGGGCCAAACAGTCTCTTTCCATCCCAAAAAACTCTGACTGTTTGACTCTTTGATTCATGATAGTTCAATATTCCTTCAAGATTGTTTGATATGCGAACCATTAACAATAACGTTTGCTGCACTCCCTTTATAGCAAGAACATCCTTCCTCAGATAAGGAGACCAAAACTATGTATAATATTCCAGGTTCTGGCCTCACAATTGTCAGTCCCATTCTTCTTGTCACCATCCACTCATGGCCTCCCCTTTAAACATTTCATATCTTCACTCATCAAATGTGTAGACTTGAACCAATTCCTTCAGGTAAGTATTATGCAATAAAGGTTGCATTTCCTTTTCAGACAATGACAGTAATTGCTGGCAGCATGAAAAAAAGGTGAAGGGTTCAAAATTGGTATGCAGCTACTTACAAATGCAGAGATCACAATTTGCTCTCTACCTGAGCCCACTCTCATTGATTTAGGCAACGAGCAAAATTCCTGCTGCATCATTATTTCTGCAGCCTAGCTCAAACCATGCTACTTGCTGGCTCCACACAAGAGGCCTAACATTTGTTACTGATGGATTGACAAATTCTTAGAATCCCTATACAGTGTGGAAACAGGCCCTTCGGGCCAACAAATCCACACCCATCCTCGGAAGAGAATCCCA
Source organism: Chiloscyllium plagiosum (assembly GCF_037043375.1). NCBI lineage: Eukaryota > Metazoa > Chordata > Chondrichthyes > Orectolobiformes > Hemiscylliidae > Chiloscyllium > Chiloscyllium plagiosum. The sequence goes on along the minus strand of NW_028270149.1, from coordinate 30,644,534 downwards.
CCCAAGCCCATTCCCCATTATCCTACATTTACCCCGACTAATGAACCTAACCTACACATCCCTGAACACTACGGGCAATTTAGCATGGCCAATTCACCTAAACTGCACATCTTTAGATTGTGGGAGGAAACTGGAGCACCCGGAGGAAACCCACACAGACACAGGGAGAATGTGCAAACTCCACACAGACACAGTTGCCTGAGGCTGGAATCGAACCTAGGCCCTGGCACTGTGAGGCAGCAGTGCTAACCCACATTGTTTTAAGTTAAAAGCTGGAAATATTTTTTTCTTAAAAAGAAGCTGTAATCAATCAAGGAACTGATGACTGCAACAACTGAAGACAGGGTAACTAAAACACAAAAGCAAAGAGAGGACCGCTTGGTTCACATTGAGTGCTAGTGACCTTAGTCATAGAGATTGTCAGAAAGAGACACACCAGTCCCAGCAAATGCTAGCAGGGCCTCAAAGAATATCTTTTGAAAGCAACGGGATACTGCGAACTAGGGAGATCAAGCCCCTAAGGACCTGGCAACAAGTTTGCAAGGGGTTTAAAGACTTCTTGCAGGTGGTCAAACAATCTCTTCCTGATTTTCATGACATAATATACTTTCATCCTCTCTCTCTGCTTAATGCAGGTACTGTCCATGCAGCCAGTAGCATGCCCTAGCACTCAGCATGCATACCTAATATTCAGAAATTCTGAACCTCCAACTGCACCTCCACAACCTTTCAATTATGTCAGCCACTTATCTACTTATCCCTGCTGACACATAACTTCAGTTTTTTAGTTAAAGAAGTTGCATGGCCCAAATACTGACTCAAAGTTACTATTATTTTTAACCTCCCTATTGCAAGATAAGGTAACCCATAATCATAGGGAGCTGCAGAGAACCAGAGAGCCAGGTCAGGCTGTCATCCTCTGTGTTCAGAGACGGGAGTGTTCAACTTCATGGGACTGGCTGCAGCACAGCTCATTGCACTTGGTATTGCCAAAGGCACTTAAAAGGACAGAATGCCCTCATGATATTTCTCAACTCTTACCTCACCCTCGTCCTGCTATCTAGCATAGAGGAGGTGGTGGTTTATTGATAATGTCACTGGACGAGCAATCCAGAATGGTCTGAGACTTGAGTCTGAATTCTACTATGACAGATGGTGAAATATGAAGTCAATAAAATCTGGAAATAAAAGCGAGACAAATGATGTCTATTTGTCAACTGTTGACTTCTGTTCACTTATGTCCTTTAGGGAAGCAAATCTGCTATCTTTCACCATTCACCAAGACTCCTCAGACAGCATATTCAAACCCACTACTACTACCATTGAGAAGGACAAGGGCAGCAGATACATTGGAACACCCCTACCTGCAAATTCCCTCTCAAGCTATTCACCATCCTGACCTGGAAATATAACATTGTTCCTTCAGTGTATTTTGGAATTTACTCTCTAACAGCACAATGGGTCCACCTACACCAAATGGATTGCGACAGGTCATTGCCACCTCCTCAAGAGCAAGTAGGATGGGCAATAAAAGCTGGCCCAGCCACTGAGGTCCACTTCCCATGAATGAATAAAAAACAATCCTTACCTACTTTGGCCTACATGTAGCTCTTGCACCAGAGCACTGTGGTTGATTCTTAACTTCCCTGTAGAATGGCCCAGAGAGCAAATCAATTCAAGGGCAATTAATAATGGGTAACAAATGCCAGTCTTGTCAATGATGCCTGTATAAGATGAAAGAATTTTTAAAAATGATATACAAGCTGCGGGTGACCATGGGCCTCCTGTCATTCCAACCCTCTCCTTCTATCTTCTGGATAGAGACAGAGAGAGAGACAGACAGAGAGACAGAGAAACACAGAGAGAATGAGACAGCAAGTTTCAGACTTGAGACAGAAGAGGCACAATGACTTGATTGGACATCACTGCCACCAACATTAGAACTGCGCATAACCTGGAGGTCAGCATGGCATTGGAATCTGCCAGAGCTGAGTTTGCAACTAAAGGAAAGAATAACTCATAAGTCAATTTACTGAAAGACAAGATCAAAGACAAGATAAAGACAAGCTCTGCCACAGACTGACAGCCTTTGCCTCTATCAAGAAGCATGGTGAAGCGCAGCTCAGAGGATATTGCACAGAGTTTGGAGCACATTCTTTTCACTGTGCTAGTTGCTGCCAACTCAATGATAACATTAGCAAATCTACTTGTAAAGCACTGTCTAAATTCTCCATAAGCTTTAACTGCAGAACAGGTAAAAGCCATGCAATATCTATTTGGTTCCATGGGAGCTCAGACAAGTCAATGAAATTGATGTCTGTGCTCATGCAGGTAATTTGATTAAACTGATACCATTATTACTGCGGATATCAGTGCCCAAGGAACCCCAGGGTTGCATATAGTCCAGCAATCTGTCCTCCAAGAGGTCTGGGAGAGATGAGATTCCTCCCCCTTGAGGTGACAGTGGTTCCATGGAACATTTAACCGGCTGTCCTCTCTCTGAGTAACAGCTTTTATGTTCCCATCACCACCACTCCACCTGCAAACTTGCTGCAATTTCTCAGTCACTCAACTCAGATGGCTGTCACCCATGTCATGTCAGCAGTCCAAAGCCAGACCTTTTAAGGCCCAGAGCTACTTGAAAATACACTACCTATCATCCCCTCAGTGAGTGGCAGCCATTATTCTCAGCCATGTTGCAGATAAGGGGATAATACAGTTCAGGGCAGGCCCCAGGAGAACAATGCAGATTAACAAGTCAGTTTTGTTTGTTCAGTTATCTATCTTCGGACAAAATGTTTATGAAATGGTTTTAGTTTGTTTTTGTTTTGTTGGCCAAGGTGATGCCGAGATGGAGTGTCTAAAGTCAATGTTATATGGGGGAAGGACAGATGGGTGGTTCCAAAAAGAAACTGTCCTATGGAAAAGAAAGCAAAAGGTTTTAGATTTCCAGGTACCAGGTAGAAGATCAATTCTACAGTATCTTTTACGGACATCAATAGTGCCATCCTCACTCCAAAATGAATCTTCAGATTGCATTGAAAGTACGCTTCTGTGATCATCCATTGGCTGATCATCCTGGGTTGGAAATGTGTTGCTGGAAAAGCGCAGCAGGTCAGGCAGCATCTAGGGAACAGGAGAATCGACGTTTCGGGCATTAGCCCTTCTTCAGGAATGAAGAAGGGCTAATGCCCGAAACGTCGATTCTCCTGTTCCCTAGATGCTGCCTGACCTGCTGCGCTTTTCCAGCAACACATTTCCATCTCTGATCTCCAGCATCTGCAGACCTCACTTTCTGATCATCCTGGGTTAAATACAGCACAAAAAGTGCTTTCTAAAAAGCTATGGTGAGCTGTGGGCCCTTCTTTGCAGAGGTTCCATCTCTACTGTGCTTAAACCATTTCTTGTCAATGTTGTGGACTCAAAGTAAATGCAACCACAAATCCACATCTCTCATGCAGACTGGATGCATCAGGTCCTTGGGCCTCCATCAATATCTGCAACACTTTCACCACAAAACATCCAAAACAATACTATAGCACTTCCACCTGCTTTGGCATGAGTAGTAAGTTTAAGAATTGGATCTTTGTCCTTTAACTATGTTATTACAGGGCCTCATTTGCTACTGAATGCACGCTCAGATGATAGTGATTGGCATGGGTGTTAAGTGGTCATATTACACACCAATTTTGAGTAGTGTGTGTCAAAAGTGGCAGATAACATCAATCAGAAATCGCCTCACTCCCTTAGTACATGTATAGTATACTTGAGCTAGTGCTGTGTTACACAGGGGACCTCACAGAATGCAGAATAAGTGCCTGACAAGATGGCACCACCGCCTCCCATTTTAGGACTTTGGGGCTCCTGTAACATAGGCACTAATGGTATTACAGAGCACAAAATCACAGCATAAAATATCATCCATTAAAAAGAATAGGAGATCTTGAGTTAATGTCTACTCTCATGAATTTTTAGTCATTGTAACTATCTATCTCAACATCACTATGTTAACAACTGCCATTAATAAACACATAGGCAGGCAACCAATAATTTTCATAAGGAGTCCTCAATTTAACATGCTTGCTAAACAAATCTTTTGTCAAACAATATGAGAATAGATTCATCCTAAACACAATTATTTATAAATCCCAACAAAATAACTAATAGCTTCCTTACATTGCTCAAGGTTATTGAATTCAGAAGAAAAATTTGCAAAAAAAACCAACTGGAGAAAAATAGTTTGACCTAATATTGACTGGTGTTAAAAATTATTTCACCTCGTCTTCATTAAGTCTGAGGTTTCTTTGGTGTTGGCAAACACTAGTTTTCTATTTAGTAACCCTTACCTTCCAAATTCAAAGAGTTAAATATAATTTCCAAAAACGGAAAACTGTTTTAGCATTATTTTACACTGCCATACAGGATACAAGAATTTTTTTTCCATTCTTTCATGTACTGTGGGTATTGCTAGTTAGCTAAACATTTATCGCCTTCACTAGTTGCCCTGAAGAGGGAGTGGTGGAGAGCTTTCTTGAACTGCTGTAATCCATTTGGTGTAGTTATGCTCGCACTGCTGTTCAGGGACAAATACTAGGTTTTTGACACAGCAACAGTGAAGGAAGAGTGATATTTCTAGATCAGGATGGTGTGTGGCTTGGAGGGGAACTTGCAGGCAGTGATGTTCCCATGTATCTGCTTCCCTTGTCATCATAGGTTTGGACGGTGCTGCCTAAGGAGCTTTGGTGAATTTCTACATGACAACGTATAGATAGTACAGACTGTTGCCTCTGAGCTTTGGTGGGGGAGACAGAGCATGTCTAAGGACATGGTGCCAATTAAACAGGCTGCTTTCCCCTGGATAATGTCAGGTTTCTTGAGTTATGTTGGAGCCGCACCCATCCGGGGAAGTGGGGAGTATTTCATAACATTCCTAACTTGAGCCTTGAAGATTTTGGATAGGCTTTGAGGAGCCAGGAGGGGAGTTACTCACTGCAAGTTTCCTAGCTTCTGACTTGTTCATATAAATACTAGCTTCAGTATTTATATGGCTAATCCAGTTTAGTTTCTAAACAATAGTAATCCCAGGATGTTGACAGTGAGAGATTCAACAATGGTAAAGCAATTGAATGTCAAGAAGCAATGGTTAGATTCTCTCTTACTTGAGGTAGCTATTGTCTGTGTTCAGATCTGTTTTCACTGGGGAAGACACAAGCAATCTCCCAGAGGTAACAGTGGCTGAAGGACCTGAACTTAAGGGAATTTTATATTTGCCAGGAATTGGTGTTGGAGAGACTGTTAGGTCTGAAGGTTGATAAGTCCCCGGGGCCTGATGGTTTACATGCCAGGGTACTGAAGGAGGTGGCTCAAGAAATCGTGGATGCATTGGTGATTATTTTCCAGAGTTCGATAGATTCGGGATCAGTTCGTGCAGATTGGAGGGTGGCTAATGTTGTACCACTTTTTAAGAAAGGTGGGAGAGAGAAAGCAGGAAATTATAGACCAGTTAGTCTGACTTCAGTGGTGGGAAAGATGCTGGAGTTTATTATAAAGGATGAAATTACAACACATCTGGATAGTAGTAACAGGATAAGTCAGAGTCAGCATGGATTTATGAAGGGGAAATCATGCTTGACTAATCTTCTGGAATTTTTTGAGGATGTAACTCTGAAGATGGACGAGGGAGATCCAGTAGATGTAGTGTACTTGGACTTTCAGAAAGCTTTTGATAAAGTCCCACATAGGAGGCTAGTGAGCAAAATTAGGGCGCATGGTATTGGGGGCAAAGTACTAACTTGGATTGAAAGTTGGTTGGCTGACAGGAAACAAAGTAGTGATAAACGGCTCCATTTCGGAATGGCAGGCAGTGACCAGTGGGGTACTGCAGGGATCAGTGCTGGGACCACAGCTTTTTACAATATATATTAATGACATAGAAGATGGTATTAGTAATAACATTAGCAAATTTGCTGATGATACTAAGCTGGGTGGCAGGGTGAAATTTGAGGAGGATGTTAGGAGATTACAGGGTGACCTGGACAGGTTAGGTGAGTGGACAGATGTATGGCAGATGCAGTTTAATGTGGATAAATGTATGGTTATCCACTTTGGTAGCAAGAACAGGAAGGCAGATTACTACCTAACTAGAATCAATTTAGGTAAAAGGGCAGTACAGAGAGATCTGGGTGTTCTTGTACACCAGTCAATGAAGGTAAGCATGCAGGTACTGCAGGCAGTGAAGAAGGCTAATAGCATGCTGGCCTTCATAATAAGAGGGATTGAGTATAGAAGCAAAGAGGTTCTTCTGTAGCTGTACAGGGCCCTGGTGAGACCACACCTGGAGTACTGTGTGCAGTCTGGTCTCCAAATTTGAGGAAATACATTCTGGCTATTGAGGGAGTGCAGCGTAGGTTCACGAGGTCAATTCCTGGAATGGCAGGACTACCTTACGCTGAAAGACTGGAGCGACTGGGCTTGTATACCCTTGAATTTAGAAGAACTGAGAGGGGATCTGATTGAGACATATAAGACTATTAAAGGATTGGACACTCTGGAGGCAGGAAACATGTTTCCGCTGATGGGTGAGTGCCAAACCAGAGGACACAGCTTAAAAATACGGGGTAGACCATTTAGGACAGAGATGAGGAGAAACTTCTTCACCCAGAGAGTAGTGGCTGTGTGGAATGCTCTGCCCCAGAGGGCAGTGGAGGCCCTGTCTCTGGATTCATTTAAGAAAGTGTTGGATAGAGCTCTCAAGGATAGTGGAATCAAGGGTTATGGAGATAAGGCAGGAACAGGATACTAATTAAGGATGATCAGCCATGATCATATTGAATGGTGGTGCAGGCTCGAAGGGCAGAATGGCCTACTCCTGCACCTATTGTCTATTGTCTATTGTCTGGCACTGATGTTATGTGAATGCTCCTTGCCACTTCTCAGTTCAAACATGGCTATCAGCCAGGTCATGTTGCATTTGGATATGGAACGCTTTAGCATCTGAGGAGTTGTGAAAGGTACTGAACATTATGCAAACACTTCACTTCTGTTGGAGGGAAAATTGTTGAATAGTTGAAGATGGTTGGATCTGGAATATTACCCTGAGGAACTCCTGCAGAGATACCCTGGAGCTAGGATGAAAAAATGCACATTATTTGTGCTAGATGTGCCTCCAACCAGTGACGTGTTTTCTCCTGATACCTACTGAGTCTAATTTTGCTCGGGTTCTTTGATATAATTCTCAGGTAAATGAAGCCATGATGTCAAGACCAGTCACTCTCACTTCACCTACTGATTCAGCTCTTTTGTCAACTTCTGAAACATGTCTAGCCCTGGTGAAACCCAAACTGGGCATCCATGGGCAGATTATTACTAAGCAAGTTTTTCTTGACAGACTGTCCAAGAACCCCTTCATTACTTTATTAACAATAGAATAATCGGCTGGACTGGATATGTCTTGCTTTTTGCACACAGGAGATATCTGGGCAATGTTCTATATTATCAAGTAGATGCCAGTGTTGTAGTTGTACTGCAACACCTTGGCTAGGGATCCAGCAAATTCCAGAGCATGTATCCTCAATCGGAGGGTCATAGAGAGGTACAGCACGAAAACAAACCCTTCGGTCCAACTCGTCCATGTCGACCAGATATCCCAACCTAATCTCGTCCCATTTGCCAGCACTTGGCCCATATCCCTCTCAATCCTTCCTATACATATACCCATGTAGAAGCCTTTTAAATGGTGCGATTGTACCAGCCTCCACCACTTCCTCTGGCAGCTCATTCCATACACACATCACCCTCTGCATGAAAAAGGTGCCCCTTAGGTCTCTTCTTTTCCCCTCTCACCCTAAACCTGTGTCCTCTAGCTCTGGACTCCCCCACCCCAGGGAAAAGATTTTGTCTACTTATCCTATCCGTGCCCCTCATGATTCCTATTGCCAGAATGTTGTCGGGACTTATAGACTCTACAACATCAAGTGCCTTCAGCCATTTTTTTGATATCACATGGAATGAATCAAATTGGAAAATTAAGAGGATCTAAGGTTCCTGCCAAGGACAGCCAAGTGAAAGTCTTCCTAAAACTAAACAAGGATTTTTGGAATGTATGATTTTACCAGAGATTTGTGCATAATTTCAGTCTAATAACTGTATCGTTCACACATTTTTTAAAGGAAAAAGCAAAAGTGGTATTCTCAACAGAATGCAAATTAGCTTTTGAGAAGCTGAAGGCAATTGTTAAAAATGAAGCTTTGTTGATTGCCCCTAATTTTTTCAAACCTTTCAAAGTGGCAGTCGATGTTAATGTTTTGGATGTTGGTGCTTTCTTATTACAGGATGTTGTGTGGGAATAGATATGCTAGTGCAGTACTTCTCCAAGAAACTAAACCAGTATCAGAAGAAGTATTCTACTGTAGAAGAGATTTCGAGATTGTTGTTAGCCCTTCGGCATTTTAGAGTTCATACCCAACATGGTAACAGGGAAATATTATAATAATTCACTAGTCTTCATTAAAAAGTTTAAAAAATAGAATGCATGACAATTGGGATGGAGCCTTTCATTTCAACCATTTGATGTGCTGCTACAGAACTCAGGAGAAACTTGTTCTATTAAGCAATCCTTCTCATTGCTAGCCTCCAATATCACATATAGAGTCATAGAGTCACAGAGATGTACTGTTAGAATCTTTTCTGATAGATATTGCCTGTGAATCTTGAGCCTTCAGGGCACTGCAGTGGTCATCAGCGGAAGTTCCTTCTAACATTAGGAATTACTGTGACTTCTGGCGATGACTTGGTTAAGTCAATGATCTGGCTACTACATGGTCGCTTGACATCATATAAAAATACCTGGAATCTTTTCCTGCAATCATTCATCTTTTTAGCCTCAACTGGACTTCCATGATTATAGGTGTCATGTGACTTACTCTCCTGCCAAATCATTCCCACAAATAAATCAACTCTATCTACCAGTAATTTCTTAATTACCCCAACTACCACTAGTTGAGACAACATGTCATACTCCTACAGGACCTGTAAAGTGGAAGTGGGATATATCTTCCACCTTTTCCATCACCAACACTTTGGCTTTCATTGGACTCTCTGGATGGAAAATTAAAACCTGATCCAGGAAGACAGTTTTCCAGGACCCTGTATCTCTCAATAATTATTGGCTTGGATGCTGCTTTTGGAGATGTATAGCTATCTTTTTTTAAAAACTCTTCATATCTCTCATCTACCTTTACTACTTCTTTTACATTCACAAGAGTGTCTATCCCCAGTCTCTTATTTGTAGTTAAAACTACAATCTAATCTGTAGTCTTTTCTTTCTAGGTTTCTTTTTTGGACATATTCTTCCAATTCCAATAAGTTCCATAGCTTTCCATTTCAATTCCAGCATTCCAAATGAATGTGTCCCACTTTGTTACCACAGAGGCAACTTGACTTCTGATTTTCACCTCAGTACTTTTTGTTCTGATGTGAGGAGATGATCTTGGGGGGCTCCTAGCTAACCATTCCTTACCTTGACTACTTGCCTTCTTTTCACTATCTTATCTTATTTCCCTTTTGAAAGTATAAAAGGTGACAGAAAAAAGATTTAGTTTTACAGATTAACTCAATTGTCAGCCATTATTGCCAACTTCCAGCAGTTGCAACTCTTTGGTCCTCACAGCGCCTGAGACCCGGGTTCAATTCCCGCCTCAGGCGACTGACTGTGTGGAGTTTGCACGTTCTCCCTGTGTCTGCGTGGGTTTCCTCCGGGTGCTCCAGTTTCCTCCCACAGTCCAAAAGATGTGTAGGGTCAGGTGAATTGGCCATGCTAAATTGCCTGTAGTGTTAGGTAAGGGGTAAATGTAGGGGTATGGGTGGGTTTCGCTTCGGCGGGTCGGTGTGGACTTGTTGGGCCGAAGGGCCTGTTTCCACACTGTAATGTAATGTAATCTAATCTAATCCCAAGACACATCTTCTATGAGTAAAGCGTAGATTTCCTGTGTTCTACCTGTCAATTTGCCATGTGTGAACAAGTCCTCTTCCACCCAATTCATTTGTCGAGCCATATTCTCAAATGCATGAATAATATCTTTGATCCATTTCCTCAGATGTTGGTAGGGTCTGTGCAAACATAAATGTTTCTCTACTAGACCTCAAATTATGGTTCAGGTTCTGCTTGCTAGGTAATAAGAGCCTATGGTATTGGAGGTAGTTTTTTTTAAGCATGGACAGAAGATTGACTAAATACTAGAAGACTGAGATTTGGGATAAGGGGGACATTTTCAGGATGGTTAACCTGTAACCAGTGGAATACCATAGTGATCAGTGCTGATGCCACAACTGTTTATAATATTTATCAATCACTTGAATAAGAATATTAAATGTACTTGAGCCAAATTTGCAAGTGACACAAAAATAGGTGGAAAGGAAGTGATGGGGATAATACTAGAGTCTGCAAAGGAATACAGATAGGTTAAGTGAGTGAGCAAAAACTTGGCAAATGTAATATGAGAACATAAGAAATAGGAGTAGAAGGCGGCCATATGGCCCCTCAGGCCTGCTCTGCCATTCAATAAAATTATGGCTGATCTTTTCGTTTCACTTACCTGCCCCCTCACTAGAACCCTTAATTTGTTTACTGTTCACAAAATCTACCTTTGCCTTAAAAGGAGGCAGCCTCAACTGCTTCAGTGGGCAGGGATTTCCACAGATTCACAACCTTTTGGGTGAAGAAGTTCCTCCTCAACTCAGTTCTAGATCTGCTTCCCCCTTATTTTGAGGCTATGTCCCCTAGTTCTAGTTTCTCATGCTAGTGGAAACAAGCTCTCGGTTTCTCTCTTAACTATTCCCTTCATTACTGTATGCGTTTTTATAAGATCCCCCCTCATTCTTCTAAATTCCAATCTACTAAATCTCTCCTCATAAGTCAAACTTCTCAATTCTGAATCAATCTAGTGAACCCCCTCCACCCTGCACCCCCTCCAGTACCAGAACAACCTTTTTCAAGTAAGGACACCAAACCTGTACACAGTACTCCAGGTATGGCCTCACCAGCACCCTATACACTGCAGCATAACCTCATGACTTTTAAATTCCATCCCTCCAGCAATGAAGGACAATATTCCATTTGCCTTCTTAATTACCTGCAGCACTTGCAAACTAACTTTTTGTGATTCATGCACAAGGACATCCAAGTCCTTCTACACTGCAGTATGCTTCAACTTTACATCATTTAAAGAATAGTCCAGTATGTTTAGTATGTTTAACCATACAAAATGCTGGTGCGGCCACACTTGGAATATTGTGTATAGTTCTGGTTGCCCCATTACAAAAAGAATGTGGAAGCATTGGAAAAGGTGCAGAGGAGATTTATCCCCAGGATGTTGCCTGGTCTTATAAGGAAAGGCTGAGAGACTTGGGCTTTTCTCATTGGAAAGAAGAAGGCTAAGTGGGGATTTGATAGAGACATACAAGATGATTAGAGGATTAGATAGGGTAAACAGAGAAAGACTTTTTCCTAGGATGATGACGTCAGCTTGTATGAGAGGGCATAACTACAAATTGAGGGGTGATAGATTTAAGACTGATGTCAGAGGCATGTTCTTTACACAGAGTGTGGTAAGGGCGTAGAATGCCCTACCTGCTAAGGTAGTCAACTCAGCCACATTTGGGAGATTTAAACAATCCTTAGATAAACTCATGGATGATTTTGGGATTGTGTAGGGGGCGAGCTGAGAAAAGTCCATAGGTCGGCTCAACATCGAGGGCCGAAGGGCCTGTTGTGCACTGTATTGTTCTATGTTAGTTTCTGAGCATTTCAATTTTTTATTTAGTTTCTTTTCCTCTAGGAACCCATCTATAATCCCCGGATTTCCACATGCTTTTCCTGGCTTCCTGCCAGCACCGAAGAATCTACCTAAACCCATCAGATTCCATGTCTTAATTTCTGCCACTTTGTCCAAGACATTCAAGCCCTGGAAATCCTTACATATGTTAATTTTAGGTGTCCTAATCATATCTATGAAACACAAGACTGAGGTTCCAAATCTTTATAACTTAATTTGCCTTCATCTATCACTTTCAATTCCATAATTAAATCTGCACCTTTCACCTCGGTTTATCAGCCACAATAATCTGTGAAGATTTCACTTACTTTTAATCTGGAATTCTTGGAATGTTTCTGCATTCTTCTAAATTTCAGCTTTGGATTTTTTTTAAAAAAATGTTTCTCTGAAACAAGTTGAAAATGGAAACAAGTCAGGAAATATCTCTGACAAATTTGAACATTAATCTTGAGTTGTAACATGTATTTCATTGGGAAGCTAAAATTAATGTATCCAAAGAGTTCTGTGGTTAAATTTCTTGAACAGAATGAGAGAAATTAGAATATGGAATGTGATGGGTTTAGGTGGAATTTTCGCAGCCTGCAGGAAGATTGACCTGGGTGCTCTTCCCACAGTCCAAAGATGTGTAGGTTAGGGTGGATTGGCCATGCTAAATTGCCCCATAGTGTCCAGGGATGTGCAGGTTAGGTGGATGGCCATGAAAAATTGCTCACAGTGTCTATGGATGTACAGGCCAGGTGGGTTCACCATGGGAAATGCGGGTTTACACAGGTAAGGTAGGGAGGTGGGTCTGGGTGGGATGTTCTTCAGAAGGTAGGTGGAGACCCGACAGGCTGAATGGCCTACTTCCACACTGTAGTGCACACCTATTTCTCCCTTAGTGCACTTTTATTTTGTCACTTTACCAGAGAATCTACTTTTTTCTCCCTCTTTACAGTCACTCAACAGCAGAAAAGATTTCAAACCCACTTGGAATTGAATATTAGTGCTGGTGTGATGCAAAAGTGATGAACTAGGCTGGATTAAGAGAAATGCCAATAACTAATGAAGGGAGAAAAAATGCGAAAGTCAAAAAGCCCAAAGATATGCTTGCAATAACTAGTAATTTTTCTTTAATTAGGCAGGTGCGGCTTTGAATCAAACATCTGTCTTCTATGTACAATCGCTGATGTTTTGTTCCTTGGTATAGTTTCTCAAAATAATGAACAGAGTATAATTTTGCAGAGTAGCATACAATAATATCTACAAGAAGCATATGTAGTTCACATTGTCATGATGGATATCATAAAATGCGATGCTCTGCACTATCACACCATCTCAACCACAACAAATAGTTCATGTGGGTCATATAAGAGGATGGTAAACTCAAAGCAAAGATCAGGTGTCCAAGATGACCAAAAGGCCCTTAATATAGTGAAACCTTAAAAAGGTCATTACACAATCAACCTTAACTTTACTGCTGTCATCAGAAACCATGAGCTTTGGAAGAGTCATTATCATTTGCCTTATCAGTTATGAACTAAAATTTAATAGATATATTAAATCAATAATATAATTGATTAACTTAATTATTTTTACTTTTTTAAATATATAATCATGATATCACTTACCTCATCAGTTATGCACTAAAATTTAATAAATATATCTGATTAACTCGTGTTTTTTTGAGTACCTTTGCAATAACTTTGGTGTTGTCGGGGGGGGCTAAATCACAATGCTACAATTCCCAACTGGAAATTATGCTCAGGGAGCATGGAGAAAGATTTTACAAACAATAATGTGATAATAACCAATTAATCTGTTTTAAGTAGTGGTAGTTGACAGATAAATATTGGAGGAGAAAGTGAGGACTGCAGATGCTGGAGATCAGAGCTGAAAATGTGTTGCTGGAAAAGCGCAGCAGGTCAGGCAGCATCCAAGGAACAGGAGAATCGACGTTTCCTGAAGAAGGGCTTATGCCCAAAACGTCGATTCTCCTGTTCCTTGGATGCTGCCTGACCTGCTGCGCTTTTCCAGCAACACATTTTCAGATAAATATTGGCCACAGCATCAGGGAAAACGCTGCTCTTCTTCAACAGTGACAAGAATCATTCACATCCATCTGAGAGTGCTTTGAATTAATGATTCAACTGAAAGAAAGAGACCACCTTGCATGGCACAGCACTGCCTCAGCAAATGCAATTGAATGTCAGCCTAAAATTTGGCCTCTAGCCCTGCTAACTCAGAGGTAAAATATGTCCAGAGCCACAGATGACACGATAAACAAGCTCACCTCACAGTGTGTTACAGACTTCATATTATCACATTCAAATACAATTAATGTATTGCATTAACTATAAGCTGTACTTGATTAGGGTTACCACCTAGGGGATATTTGTTGAAAGAAATAATAAGCTAACAGATGACTCAAAGCTTTGATTATTCTGTTTACATACGAGTACTACAGTAGCAGATTTCTTCAAGTGCTTCTTGAAATGACTCCACAGAGGCCGGTAACCCACAACCAAGTCACTCTTCATTTACAATTGGAGAGTGCTTAACACTGATCCAGCTCCCTCAGAGCCAGCCCTCAGCATCAACAGAACCTCTGACACGCCTCTTCATATCTATCAGCCGTCGTGAATTAGTCCCTTGTTTTCAATCACTGACAACAAAGATATTGCAAAAGTACTCAAAAAAACATGAGTTAATTGGATATATTTATTAAATTTTAATGCATAACTGATTAGGCAAATGATATCATGTTTCTTCCAAATATATTAACAGTACGAATTGGTGAACCAATATTCTATGATGGCCATCCGGCTGCATTGTTATAATCACTAGATCCCTCCCCTCTGAGTCAGAGGACATTGGCTGGTTCTTTTTCTGTAGCTCCTCCTGGGACAGGTTCCTCCAACTCTGCCTCTGATATGGCAGCATGTTATGCATAATAGCTCACTTCTTGCACACGCAGCATTCATTCTCTTCTTCAAAAGCATCAAGGCAACAACATTTACAGGGTCCATCTCAGATTCCAAGATATCTTCAACACTCGAAGAGGGAGAACCCATCAGTTCCAGAACAGTCGGAAAGGCAGTCGAGGAGCCGGGCATGGTTTTGCTCCCGCACTGTTTGTGCATTTGCAACTTTCATATGGTTCGCATGTTTACAGTTATAGAGTCATAGACATGTACAGCACGGAAACAGACCCTTCGGTCCAACATGTCCATGCCGACCAGATATCCCAACCCAATCTAGTCCCACCTGCCAGCACCCGGCCCATATCCCTCCAAACCCTTCCTATTCATATACCCATCCAAATGCCACTTAAATGTTGTAATTGTATCAGCCTCCACCACATCCTCTGGTAGCTCATTCCATACACGTACCACCCTCTGCGTGAAAAGGTTGCCTCTTAGGTCTCTTTTATATCTTTCCTCTCTCACCCTAAACCTATGCCCTCTAGTTCTGGACTCCCCAACCCCAGGGCAACTTTGTCTATTTATCCTATCCATGCCCCTTATAATTTTGTAAACCCCTCAGCCGCCGACGCTCCAGGAAAAACAGCCCTAGCCTGTTCAGCCTCTCCCTAGAGCTCAAATACTCCAACCCTGGCAACATCCTTGTAAATCTTTTCCCAACCATTTCAAGTTTCACAACATCTTTCCGATAGGAAGGAGACCAGAATTGCATGCAATATTCCAACAGTGGCCTAACCAATGACCTGTACAGCCGCAACATGACCTCCCAACTCCTGTACTCAATACTCTGACCAATAAAGGAAAGTATACCAAATGCCTTCTTCACTATCCTATCTACTTGCGCCTCCATTTTCAAGGAGCTATGAACCTGCACTCCAAGGTCTCTTTGTTTAGCAACACTCCCTAGGACCTTACCATTAAGTGTATAAGTCCTGCTAAGATTTGTTTTCCCAAAATGCAGCACCACGCACTTATCTGAATTAAACTCCATCTGCCACTTCTCAGCCCATTAGCCCATCTGGTCCAGATCCTGTTGTCATCTGAGGTAACCCTCTTCACTGTCCATTACACCTCCAATTTTGGTGTCATCTGCAAACTTAGTAACTGTACCTCTTATGCTCGCATCCAAATCATTTATGTAAATGACAAAAAGTAGAGGACCCAGCACCAATCTTTGTGGCACTCCACTGGTCACAGGCCTCCAGTCTGAAAAACAACCCTCCATCACCTACCTCTGTCTTCCAACTTTGAGCCAGTTCTATATTCAAATAGCTAGTTCTCCCTTTATTCCATGAGATCTAACCTTGCTAATCAGTCTCCCATAGGGAACCTTGTCGAACGTCTTACTGAAGTCCATATAGTCACATCTACTGATCTGCCCTCATCAATCCTCTTTGTTACTTCTTCAAAAAACTCAATCAGTTTGTGAGACATGATTTTCCACGGACAAAGCCATGTTGACTATCCCTAATCACTCCTTGCCTTTCCAAATACATGTACATCCTGTCCCTCAGGATTCCCTCCAACAACTTGCCCACCACTGAGGTCAGGCTCACTGGTCTATAGTTCCCTGGCTTGTCTTTACTGCCCTTCTTAAACAGCAGCAGTACATTTGCCAACCTCCAGTGTTCCGGTACCTCACCTTTGACTATCGATGATACAAATATCTCAGCAAGAGGCCCAGCAATCACTTCTCTAGTTTCCCACAGAGCTCTCGGGTACACCTGATTAGGTCCTGGGGATTTATCCACCTTTAACAGTTTCAAGACATCCAGCACTTCCTCCTCTGTAATCTGAACATTTTGCAAGATGTCACCATCTATTTCCCTAGTTTATAGCTTCCATATCCTTTTCCATGCTTATATATCCTTATATATCACTGGACCTGACCTCATGCCAACCATGCCTCTTAACCCATGTAGGGTCATTCCCGTGGTTTCTAACCAAACATCACCTCCCAAAGTTAACTGCCTCTTTCACTTAGCGGAGTCTCATATCCAGCACTGTTGATCCTGATGCCATTTCCCAGGTCGAGGAAGATGAGATTTAAGCTGGTATGGAGTCTTCTCCCTTTTAGCAACTCTATTGGAACTATCCCTGTGGTTGCAGAAGGGGTGATCCTAAAATCAAATATAAACTGGGACAGTTTGGTATAATGTGAAGCTATAAGCTATTTCTTTAAGCCTGCCTTCAAAGCTTAGAATGCCCTTTCTATCAGACTATTGGATCATGGATGGTATGGAGCTGTCTTTATATAGTGAATACCATTTGATTTTAGGAAACACTCAAATCCCCCACTGGTAAACGATGGCCCATTATCTGTGACCAATACTTCCAGGAGACAGTGTAAGATGAACTCAGATTTTCTATCATATTCCCATGTTTGATGAATGAACTCTGTGCACATCCAGCTATTTTGAGTGGGCTTCCAAAAAGCCTAAAAAGATTGAGCACATTAAAGGACCTGCATAATCCACCTGTAACTGAGTCCAGGATTTACCCACCATTCCCACAAATGTGGAGGAGTTGATGGTGGTAATTTTGGTCCTTGCTGGCACTGCCTCACCAATACGGGTATATCTGCATCCAACCCTGACCGCCAGACATAATTTCTCACCGATACCTTCATTTTGGAAACCCTGGAGGAGTTCAGCCAGTATTTGGCGGTGACCTTTGCTCGAGACAATCACTCTTGATCCCCACAATAATATGCCGCCCCTACAGTAATCTGGTCTCTCCGGGTCCAAAAAGGTTTCAATTCTGGTTGCGATGGCCCTTTGATTCCCCCCATCTGCACCCGCTGTTTCAGTTTTAGGACCAGATCTTTATGCAACCAAAGTCTGATATTGTCAGCTGTGACAATTTAGTACCATTGCTGACTCTTCCAGTGATGGTACCACTAGTGTGTATCTGCCAGTGGAGTTAACTGTTCCAAACCCAGGTGTGGGTCGACTTTCTAGCATGTGCACTCTCCTGGATACTGACCTATGAGTTCTCTTGCTCAGTTTAGGTCTAATGGTACTCTTTTGCTGTTTTGAGTCTGGATAGCGGCAGCAACTACAATGGTTTTCCGGCTGGGATAATGAAGAAAACTTTAAACATTTGACTAAGGCTTGGCTTTGCTTTGTGGTTTTGATGTGGGCTGACCTAGACTCCCTCTGTTCAGAACATATCTGGAGTGAGGCTATGCAATTGCCTTCACTCAAGCGGTGTTCCCCAAGCTCATTCGGACTGGCAAGGGTATCCACTTCCATTGGAATACCTTGCAAATCATATGCTCTATTTGCCGCATTTTCCAAAGATAAAGCCTGTTGCATTACCTGTTGTTAGAAGTCCAGTTGGGCTTCAGCTACTAGGTGCTTTTGCATGCTTCCGTCTTTAATCCCACATATAAAACGGTCTGTCAGCATCTCATTAAGGGTTAAATCAAAGTCACATGCCTCTGCCAGTCGTCTTTACCTAGTCAAAAATCCCAACATGGACTCCCCTGGTTTTCGAATTGTCAAGTAAAATCAATAGCATCTCAGAATTTGAGGAGGCTTAGGGGTCATAATAATATTTCTGAACTAAATCCACCAACTCTTGAAAGGTTTTAGTATCTGGTGTCTCAGGAAAAGTTACACTCCTAATAACCAAAAATACTGCAGGTCCACATGCTGTCAGGAGAATTACTCATTGCTTTTCATTTTCCCAATGTCAGTTGTCAGGAAAAAAAGTTAATTCTTTCCACATACTGGACCCAATCTTCGACAGCAGGATCATATGAGTCAAGGTTCCCAAAATAACAGCATGATGCCCCAGAAATGCTTAAAGACAACTGCTGCAAGTAAATTTCTTCAGGAGCGTGCTTTTCTCTCATCATCACTGAAATAACTCCAGAGAGGCCAGTATGCTATCATTCTTTATTTACACATGAAGAGTCCTTGACACTAATCAAGCTTCCTTACTGTCAGCCAGGGTTCCCTGATTGGGGCTGTCAATCTGGTCCAATCAGGGAACTAATAATCTATATGGTCCACCTGGCTGACCTTGTTACAATCACTCCACGTCTGTTATTTATTAACAGAAAAATGAAAGTGAGAGAGAGAAGAAATTCAGGTTATCATCAGTAAGATTATATCTACATGCACCTTTGTTTTCCTTTGGTTCTTAACTGAGGAAATTATGACAAGGTGAGCCGGTTCTATGACTAAGCACCTTAAAGAAATTTTAAAAAAGCCTTAACATTTTCATAACCATTTACAGAAAAGAAAACAGAATATATTTCATAACACCAACAACCAAGATTAATAGCTAATTCTTTCCCAGTCAGAATCTCATTATACTTTACCTATGATTGCAATTTACCCTGTGTGTGCCCTAGAAGAGTGTTATCAAATTTCTACCAAGTCCTTGCAATCAATTCCTCAAAGACAAAGATATATGCATTTGTATTTCTCATTTTCAGTCATTTGAAGTTTGACGGCTGGAACATCAGTAAAGTCTGATTTTTGAGTAACTGAATTCCATACCACAAAGATCAGTTACATGGAACTGCCTAGAAATATCAAAACAAAATAGCACAGAGAGTTTCAGATATCTGCAAATTAATGAGTAGCACCTGAAGTTCCACCATGCGCATGTACCAAACCAAACTCAAGCTTGTGCACCTCAGTTGTAAAATATTTAACCTACAATTAATTAGTATTTGCCTTTCATAAGTCTTACCTATCTCTGAAATTGTATTATGTAAAGGTTTTTACCTGTGTTCTCAGTTTCTCCACTTCTGCACTTTGACACTTTGCTCTTCTTACTATATCAAAACACTCAAAAGTTTCATTAATTTGCTGCTGTTAGATGACAATGTTTAAAGCTATCTTCTAATTTATAATGGAAAAAATAGTTAACTACTTTCTTCCTTCAAAATTATATTGAGCAAGGTGAGTCTCCAATATTTCTTCACCATTATCATTAGTTTTTGTCATCAAGAGAAACTAATGGATAATTTATGGGACCAAGTCACCAAATAATGCAGATTAGGTATAAGAGAAACAGATGCAGGAATATGAAAATCAAATTTAAATAATTATCAAACTGAAACAGTTAATTTAACAAATATAATCTTGTTGCCAATACAAGTTACACCTTGGGAAAAAGCACTGATGAGATACTCTAACACTTCACAAAATCCCTTTTCTTCCTCTGTACCTTTGGAATCCAAAATATTGTTTTATCTTCTTACTCTTTAATCAACATCTTGATTTCTTTTCCATCCTACAAAGTGCTCAGAGATTGGTAAGAGAGGTACTATTAAATTAAGCTTTGCTTTGTTATATTTATTAGAAAAGCAACTGGCAATATTAGGTGATAAATTATCCAATAAAACCTGAGAGTATTAAGAATAGCTATGCAATACTAGTTAGGTAGTTCTGTACTTTACCTTGTTTTTTTTAAAATCACCTGGTCAGATGTATTATGACTCATTCCACAGCAGGTGGAACTTGAACTCAAAACATCCGGCTGGGACAAGGACACTACCATCATCCCTCAAGATATATTGATTAGTATGCTAAATAAATTAATAATTATTATTATAAATGTTCAACCAATCTAGCAAATTGTCTACAGAACTGCAACTTACCATTTCATGCATCTGTCACAGAATGAGAAAGGACAATTTATCAAATAAAGGTTATTAATGCAATTTCTTTCACAAGCAGTCACTATCTGCCCAATTAAACAACAAAAAAGAACACTAATTTTAGATGATGCTTGCCTACAGCATAAATCTTCCTTCATAAGTGTAGGTTAGAGATAGTACAATTCAAAGACAATAGGCGTTTTGATCTGTGCTACAGGGTTTTACTCAGTACCCATCAATATATATTTATACAGCATCTTTAATGTAATGAAATGCTCAAAGCATTTCACAGGTGCATAAAGTAAAGCACAAAAAAATGTAAGAAAATATTAGACCAAATTACCAAATGTTAGTCCAAGGAGGTAGGTTTTAAGGAAGGAAAGCAAGGTAGAAAGGCAAAAAATATGTTGCAAGGTATTCTAGAGCTTGAAAAGTAAGCAACTGAAGACATGATTACATGGTGGAAAAGAATGTGCACAGGAAGCCAGAGAAAGGAATGCCATATCAGAAGATTGTGTGGGTGGAGTAAATTATAGAAACAGAATTTTGAAACCAAGAGGCTGCTTGCCTGTGAACCAATTACAGAGGTGATAGAATAAACTCCAAGTTAACTCATGGGCTGAATTTCGGATAACATCAAATTTAGAGGTTAAAATGTGAGGAGTCAAGCAGGAATATATTGGGAAAGTCAAGTCAAGAGATAACAAAGATATGAATGAATCAGTATAAAAGTCTCATCTTATGAAGACTAGCACTACATGCTGTGATAAAAATAACTGCAAAATCAAAGCTTATCACTGCCAACAATATCTATTCAAACTGGTAAAAAAAAAGTAAATACAGTTGCCAATGAATTAAGCATAATTCAATTGCCAAGATGGAGATCAGTGTGAGATGAACAAAAACTACCAAAGTTGCTATACTCTGACATGTGACATGCAAGTCTTCCTACTGGTTTATTGTTTTGCAATTCATTGACAATTATACCGTGTTTTCCAATTTGAGAGTGCTGTGATCTCTGATTCCAATGAAGGTTATTACTACACTGGTAGCTAAAGAATTACTGTAACAGTAGTTCTACTCTGCTCAGTCTCGAAATCCAAAGCATTACATGTGCATATATACACAAAATATTATATAACTGTATAAGCAAATCTTTTTTTAAAATGATAACTCAGCAAGCCTACGATTTTAGGCCAGTGTCAATATATATAGTTGCAGCTCTGTTTCTTGCCACTCAGCAGCCTGACCCAGTTTCCATGACAGCAGGTATGGAGATTGCACCAGTAAGTCTACTACCATAAGTCACTGCTCCCTATTCAGTGTGACAAACAAGGATAAGAAAATAAAAATAACGGTGCACTTACCCTAAAAATACAAAAAGTCAAGGCAAGTTTAAAACATTTTCTGTAAAGCAAACCTTTAGAAGACTAGGGAATACAAACATTGCATTAAAAAGCAGTATAGAGTCACAGAGGTATACAGTATGGACAGTGAATTTTCTGTCAAAAATATTTAATTATATTTAATATACAAAATTCAGCACTGCACTCTTTTACTTTATATTTGTTCACTTTTCACTCGGTGTATTTCAGTAATCGAGTGAACAAGTTTGAGATACAAAAACTTTAAACTGTTACTTTCCATCAGGGTTAGGGAGAGGTTGCCATGTCTCCCTTCTCTGCATATCTCAGTTACTGCATAACATGACCATCTTCTGCCAAGGCAAAATAAGTATAGGAATCAAATAGGGCATGTGCAAAGGATGGGAACACAGCTCCAGTACTAATGTTTTGATTTTCTGCAAACTGAAGACAAATTAAAACCGTAATTTCTAATTTTTCTATGCAAGAAGATGCAAGAGTTAACTTATTCAATCAGCCAAAAATGCACAATTTTAAGAAGCAGGATCCTGTTTTTCAGTATTAACCTTAACAATTCTCAGAAACAGCATGCAAAAATAAAACAGGCTGGATCAAACCCAGTCCAATAGCAACCTTTGTAGCACATTGTGTTATGACATTCCAACATTTCCTAAATTAGTTTAAACTAACAATGAATCTTAACTGAAGTTCGGATGGTATTCACCAGACTGCATGATTACAAAGAGGATTATTTGAACAAATCACCATAAACGTATTATCACTTAATTCCGCTCCCTCCACCAACTTACAAATGCTAAGGCATCTTCTTTTAAACTGTTACAGCCACTGGCTGCATAAAAAGCAGAATTCAAATAGTTCTTTTTTTAAGCTTCAAAGTTAGTGAAGTACAGAAGCTAATAAGTCACTGAATATATCTCTAACGGGTGAGGTATTCTGCTGCCACCCTGGAATCCTGAGCTGTCCAGTTCAAATTCTAGCACCGCGGTTGTTGGAAACCAATAAATATTAAGTACCAGCCTATAATACTAGCGGTGATGACGATCTGCCTTTTGGTTTCATTGTCCACAGCGAATTGAAGCTATAGTCAGCTTCTCAACGTCATATCACTTCTAGCTTTCTCTCTAAATGCTATTTTTCCATGCTTTCGGAAACAGTTGCAATGGTGGGGTTTGGTTTTATTAATTCGCTCAGCTTTGGCGCAGATGGTTGCAGCCATTGTGATCTGTGTTTAAACAGACAACAGGCGAATGGGTTTTTCTTTTACCTGGTGCACTTACTGCTTCCGTGGTCTGGTGCAGATTTGAGGGCAGGTTAAACCCCCGATACCTGATCGCTGAGGATGCGTTTCCCTTCAGGCACCTTCATCTTTCCTGAAGATGCCGGCCGAGGAAGCGAACCTGTAGCTGCCGCATCTGGGTCCTGGTGAGAACCAACTCGCTGCCCGCAATGGGCAGCGCGCATGCGGCTGACATCCCGGACCACCACCTCCCCCCCCCCCCCCCCCACACACACACACACACACACAAACACACACAAGCTTAAAAGGGCAATGCAGCTCCACGCCAGGAAAACCTGGTAGAAGCAACAAATTCATCACCAATTTGTATGGTTCTTGGTTTTTTTGTTAGTATCACAGTGTGAAGTAAAATGGGAGCAATAACATTGAATGCAATCAATGATTAGGAAAAAACCATAAATTCCTTATATGCGAATGCAGACCGTGAAGCCATGAGAAATAGGAACAGGATTATGTTGTGCTCTGCCGTTCAGTAGGATCATGGCTGATCCGATATTCCTCACATCAATTTTCCTGCCCTTTCTGATAACCCTTGGTATCCGTCCTGACTAAGGATCTATCTCAGCATTAAATATACACAGGGACTCTGCTCCAACAGCTCTCTGTCACAACGAGTTCCAAAGACTCAGAACGCTCAGAGAAGAAACTATTCCTTACCTGTTTTAAATTGGCACTCTACTATCCTGAGGCTGTGCCCTGTCATCCCTCCGATGACGGAAAACATTCTCTCAGCATTTACTCTGTCAAGCCCCTTCAGAATCCCATATGGTTCATTGATATCACATCTCAATCTTCTAACTTCCAGTGAGCAGAGTCCAACCTGTTTAGCATTTGCTCAAAAGACAATCCCTCCACCCCAGGGATCGTCCTAGTGAATTTTCTCTGGACTGTCTCCAATGAAATGATATATTTTCTTAAATATGGGGATCAAAACTGCTCACAATCCTCCAGATTACAATTGGACTTCCGTATTCTTATACTTTAGTCCCTTTGAAATAAGGGCCAATATTCCATTAGCTTTCTTGAATACCTGCTGCATCTGTGTTTTAGCTTTCTGTGTTTCTTGTACAAGTACCCACAAGTCCCTTTGAGTTGCAGTTTTCTTCAGTTTTTCTCCATCGCAATCATATTATTTTTTTTGTTCTCTCTTCTAAAATGAACAACCTTGTTTTCTCACATTATACCGCAATTCGCAACTTCTTGCCCACTTACTTAAACTATCAATATTGCTGTATAAATTATTTGTATTCGTCTCACAACCTGCCTTTCCACCTATTTTTGCAAAAGTGTCTATGGTGCATTGTTTCTTTTGTCCAAGTTATTAACAAACAGTTGTGGTCCCAGCACTGATTCCCATGGAAACGCACTGGTCATAGGTCGTCAAACTGAAAAAGAATCCCTTATCCCCACTCAGTGTTTCCAGTCATCGAGTCATAGAGTCCATGAGGCAATTTTCTATCCATGTCAAATTCAACCTCTCCAACCCCATGGACTCTTATCTTATGAGTTAACTTGTATGAGGTACCTTGTCAAATACTTTGATGCTTACTCAAATAATACTTAGCCCATTTTAACTCTGACCTGTCCAGTTATATTTTCCCAAATCATTATCTAACTATTTTATTTGACAACATTTGTTTGTGACAAATCCATGCTGTGGGAGTAAAACAAAAGAAACATAATATGTTCTTATAACCTGGATATTCTTATACTCAAAAGTATTGAAATTCCTTTTATTAGTAATTGTCCTGAAAAGCCTGCATGAGTGCAAAAAAAAACCCATATCGTACTAGCCTTGCTGTTTTCACTAACATTCGCAACAGCACAGAAACAGATCCTTCAGTCCAACTTGTCCATGCCAACCAGATATCCCAACCCAATCTAGTTCCACCTGCCAGCACCCGGCCCATATCACTCTAAACCCTTCCTATTCATATACCCATTCAGATGCCTTTTAAATGTTGCAATTGTATCAGCCTCCACAACTTCCTCTGGCAGCTCATTCCATGCACATACCACCATCTGCGTGAAAATGTTGCCCCTTAGGTCTCTTTTATATCTTTTCCTTCTCACCCTAAACCTATGCCCTCTAGTTCTGGACTCCCACACCCCAGGGAAAAGACTTTGTCTATTTATCCTATCCATGCTCCTCATGATTTTATAAACCTCTATCAGGTCACCCCTCAGCCCCCATAGCTCCAGGGAAAACATCCCCAGCCTATTCAACCTCTCCCTATACCTCAAATCCTCCAACCCTGGCAACATCCTTGTAAATCATTTCTGAACCCTTTCAAGTTTCACAACATCTCTCCGAAAGGAAGGAGATCGCAATTGCATGCAGTATTCCAACAGTGGCCTAACCAATGTCCTATTGTTATCTCAAAAACACTCAATGAAGTGTTTTTCTTCATTACCTTTTAGAATCTATGCATAATTGATGACTACTTCTACCACTGTACTAATAATTTGAGAGTAGACGGATGGGATAGTAATTGACCAGGTGGCATTTGACCTCTTGGTTTTTATGTACAGAATATACATTGACATTTTTCCACATTGCTGCGTAGATGCCAGTGTTGTAACTGTAGTGCACAGCTTGGCTAAAGGTGTGGCACGTTCTAGAGAACAAATCTTCAGCACTATTGTCAGAATGGTGTAAGGATTCATAGCCAATGCAATATCCAATAACTCCAACTGTTTCTTGACAGCAGTCAGGGTGAATCAAATTGGCTGAAGACTGTCATAGGTAATGCTGGAGGAGGTTGAGATTAATTATATGCTTGGCACTTCTTGTGGAAATTTGTTGAGAATGCTTCAGTCTTATCTTTTATGCTGATATGTTGGTTTCTCAATTATTAAGTATCTGAATGGTTGAGGAGCCTTCTCTTCCAGAGAGTTGTTTACTCATTCTCCATTGTTCATGTCTAAATGTGGCAGGACTGCAGAGCCTTGATCCATTCTTTTGATTGTGTAGTCACTTAGCCTTGTGAATGCCACATCTGAATATTGGGCCAGGAAGTGGTCCAGTTTTGTAGCATCACCTGGCTGACTCTCATTTTTGGTGCTTTTCCTGACATGCCCTCCTGCATTCTTCATTGAACAGAGTTGATCCCTTGATTTGATAAAGGCAGAATGGGAATGTGCCAAACTGTAAGGTTGTAGACAGGGCTGGAGCACAATTCAGTAAGCTGCTGTTTGCTAACATTGCCTCATGGATGCCCAGTCTTAAGTTAGTAGATATTTTTGAAATCTATCACAGTAATAGTGACACACAACATGGTGTAAGACATTTTCAACACGAAGGAGAAAGTGAGGATTGCAGATGCTGGAGATCAGAGTCGTGAGTGTGGTGCTGGAAAAGCACAGCAGGTCAGGCAGCATCTGAGGTGCAGGAGAATCAATGTTTTGGACATAAGACCTGATGAAGGGCTTATGCCGAAACATCAATTCTCCTGCTCCTTGGAATCTGACTGACCTGCTGTGCTTTTCCATCACCACACTTTCAACATGAAGGCAGGACTTAATCTCCACAAGGACTGTGCAGTGATTAGTCATACCACACCATCATGGACAGATGCAATTGCAGCAGGCAGATTAATGAGGATGAGTCAAGTATGATTTTCCCTCGTGCTGATTGCCTCATCACCTGTCACAGGCCCAAACTAGTGGGTACGTCCTTGAGGACTCGATCTGCTTGATCAGTCGAGGTTTTGCTGAGCCAACTTTGAGCTGGAAATTGAAGTCCCCCACTTGGAGAAAACACAAGGAGTGGCAAAGGCAAAGAACATACTCCAATTGGTGTTCAGCATTGAGGAGTACTGATTCATCTGCTGAGTGGACAGTAGGTGATAATTAGCCAAAGGTTTCCTTGTCCAAGCTTGAACTGTTGCCATGAATTTTTATTGTTGATGACTCTCAGGGCATTAAGGGCTACGGGGAGAATGCGGGTAAGTGGAGTTGAAATGCCCATCAGCCATGATTGAATGGCGGCTTGGACTCGATGGGCTGAATGGCCTTACTTCCACTCCTATGTCTTATGGTCTTATGGTCTAACTTCTTCCTGACCAGACAGCTCTGTGTCATGGTTCTGTTGGGGATAGTCTGTTCCATTGACAGGACAAAGGTAGTGGTGTCTTGGAAATTATCTGTAAGGTAATCTGTAAGTCATAGAGTCATAGAGATGTACAGCATGGAAGCAGACCCTTCGGTCCAACCTGTCCATGCTGACCAGATATCCCAATCTAGTCCCACCTGCCAACACCCGGCCCACATCCCTCCAAACCCTTCCTATTCATATACCAATCCAAATGCCTCTTAAATGTTGCAATTGTACTAGCCTCCAACACTTCCTCTCGCAGCTCATTCCATACACGTACCACCCTCTGTGTGAAAAAGTTGCCCCTTAGGTTTCTTTTATATCTTTCCCCTCTCACACTAAACTTATGCCCTCTAGTTCCTCCCCGACCCTAGGGAAAAGACTTTGTCTATTTATCCTATCCATGCCCCTTATAATTTTGTAAACCTCTATAAGGTCACCCATCAGCCTCTGATGGTCCAGGGAAGACAGCCTCAGCCTGTTCAGCCTCTCCCTAGAGCTCAAATACTCCAACCCTGGCAACATCCTTGTAAATCTTTTCCCAACCATTTCAAGTTTCACAACATCTTTCCAATAGGAAGACCAGAAATGCATGCAATATTCCAACAGTGGCCTAACCAATATTCTGTACAGCCGCAACATGACCTCCCAACTCCTGTACTCAATACTCTGACCAGTAAAGGAAAGCATACCAAACATCTTCTTCATTATCCTATCTACCTGTGACTCCACTTTCAAGGAGCTATGAACCTGCACTCCAAGGTCTCTTTGTTCAGCAATACTCCCTAGGACCTTACCATTAAGTGTATAAGTCCAGCTAAGATTTGCTTTCCCAAAATGCAGCACCTCACATTTATTTGAATTAAACTCCATCTGCCACTTCTCAGCCCATTAGCCCATCTGGTCCAGATCCTGTTGTCATCTGAGGTAACCCTCTTCGTTGTCCACTATACCTCCAATTTTGGTGTCATCTGCAAACTTACTAACTGTACCTCTTATGCTCGCATCCAAATCATTTATGTAAATGACAAAAAGTAGAGGACCCAGCACCGATCTTTGTGGCACTCCACTGGTCACAGGCCTCCAGTCTGAAAAACAACCCTCCACCACCAGTCTCTGTCTTTTACCTTTGAGCCAGTTCTGTATCCAAATGACTAGTTCTCCCTGTATTCCGTAAGATCTAACCTTGCTAATCAGTCTCTCATGGGGAACCTTGTTGAACGCCTTACTGAAGTCCATATAGATCACATCTACTGCTCTGCCCTCATCAATCCTCTTTGTTGCTTCCTCAAAAAACGCAATCAAGTTTATGAGACATGATTTCCCACGCACAAAGCCATGTTGACTATCTCTAATCAGTCCTTGCCTTTCCAAATACATGTACATCCTATCCCTCAGGATTCCTTCCAACAACTTGCCCACCACCGACATCAGGCTCACTGGTCTATAGTTCCCTGGCTTGTCCTTACCACCCTTCTTCAACAGTGGCACCATGTTAGCCAACCTCCAGTCTTCCGGCACCTCACCTGGGACTATCGATGATACAAATATCTCAGCAAGAAGCCCAGCAATCAATTCTCTAGCTTCCCACAGAGTTCTAGGGTACACCTGATCAGGTCCTGGGGATTTATCCACCTTTACCTGTTTCAAGACATCCAGCACTTCCTTCTCTGTAATATGGACATTTTGCAAGATGTCCCATCTATTTCCCTACAGTCTATATCTTCCATATCCTTTTCTGGCTATGACTAACTAATCTGTGAGACAACTGTCAATTTTAACACCAGCCCCGAAGGTGTTAGTAAGGAGGACCTTGCAGGATTGACAGGGTTATGTTTGCATTGTCATTTCTGATGCCTTAGTTCATGCCTGATGGTTCATCCAGTTCCATTCCTCTCTTGAGACTTTCTAGAGGTTGATCCAACCAAGTGGCTTGGTGGGCCATTTCAGAATGCTGTTAAGAGCCAAGTTATAATTTAGATGTATTTCAACTGCAGTGATTCAGCAAAGACTCAGGCCTCCAAAGATAAAATTGACTATTACTTCAACCAATATTGTTTAAATATTGTGAATCACTGGAGTACTTTCTTGTTAACAAAATTGCCAAATTGCATTCAAAACCGGAGAAAATATATTATGAAATCTGTCTTGCCTTTGACTGAAATTGAAACGTCAGGAGATCATTAGCTTTTAAGTATGCCCTGCTGTTAAAGATCAAATCATTTTAAGCACATTTACCATTGTTTCATTAAGGGCAATCTTCTTCAAAATGTAACTTTAACATAATCTGCATTTTAAAGGGCCACGTGATTTGTTTTCCAATTGTAATAGATTTTAGATTTCCAAAGGTTGATAATTATAGCTGTTTCTGCTATGACTGTTAGCATTTCAAAAGCACACAGAACCATTTTTCTCAGTATGGAATTCTATTTTGAAAAGCAGTTTCAAGTGATTCTTAAAAGTGCATGTATGTATGATGCGTTTAGTGAATAAGTATTTTAAATGAACACTTGAGGGATTTATATTTTTAATGACTTTTATAAATGAGGAGTTTTTGGGGGGTATGAAATGTCTGTGATTACCAGCTTAATTGGATAGTTAGTGTCCATTTCAAGGACGTCCTGAGACATTCACATAAAGGATCGTAGATGACTATTTGTGGAAGACATATGAGAAGCACAAATGGTAAATGGGAGTATGAGGGAGCATGACATATGAGTGGTTTCAAGAGACATGTAATGTTTGAATGTCATTGAGTTGCATGGGATATAAAAGGATACAGAGGGGTCACAGGGTGTATGAGGGGGTTATAAGGGCAGAATGATGCTGAATCAGGGGTTGAGGAATGAGATTTAGGAAGAATATGAAGTATATCAGGAGCTAGGTTGCTGTACTTGAGAACTGAGGCAACCTTCTAACCAGATACCTCCTTCCCATTCCCTCCACACGCAATGCTATTCAAAAACCTGAACTCTCTCTGTCAGCAGACAGAGGCAAAATATTGTCGAGATGGAGTTCAAAAGTGAATTTGGATTTCGCAAATCCAAGCATTTCCTTGCAAAATCCATGCGCAGGCTTGAATGAGATCTAGAGCTGTGTTTTCCTGGTAGAAACTAAATTAAACATGCTTGTGTCGGCTCCTTGCAATTGATTATGGCTTTATCATATTGATGTTGACTTCTTCCATTCCAGTATATCACTAGAGAAAAGTAGAACCAGAAAAACTAATGGAATTAAAGGCTGATAATTTGCTGTGGACCTGATGGACTGCTATGGAAAATAAAGAACATGAAAGCATAGGAAGGGTTAAAGCATGAAGACCACTGGCAGTCTGTGGTCTGTGGAAGGCAGGATGGGATAAAAATAGTGGAATGCTCTTACACCAATTAGCAGAGTAAGGTTAAGGCTGAAAGTTCACTATAGCGAGATGAGATAACACAAGTAATAAAGCAAGTTCTCTTTTAAATATCATTGTGACAAGATTGGGACAATAAATATTTGGGACATGACATTAAAATACCTAATTAATAATTAGTAGAGTCAGCTTGAGACAGGAGACTATTATAATAGATGGAATAGCTAAATATCTATCATGACAGGTTAGTCTGGAATGGAAGATCACTGTAGCAGAGTTAGCAATAAGTATCCCACTGTGACATTAGAATAACATTAAGTAGAATGTACAACTAAATAGATAATGGGAACTAACATCACTGGTTTATTGTGTAGCTAGAGTGAGGTACTTTGATTAATATAGGACATAGAACATTAAGCGCCCTTCGGCCCTCAATGTTGCGCTGACCTGTCATACCAATCTGAAGCCCATCTAACCTACACCATTCCATTAACGTCCATATGCTTGTCCAATGACGACTTAAATGTACTTAAAGTTGGCCAATCTACTACCATTGCAGGCAAAGCATTCCATACCCTTACTACTCTGAGTAAAGAAACTACCTCTGACATCTGTCCTATATCTATCACCCCTCAATTTAAAGCTATGTCCCCTCGTGCTCGCCGTCACCATTCTTGGAAAAAGGCTCTCCCTTTCCTTCCTATCTAACCCTCTTATTATCTTATATGTCTCTATTAAGTCACCTCTCAACCTTCTTCTCTCTAACGAAAACAGCCTCAAGTCCCTCAGCCTTTCCTCATAAGACCTTCCCTCCATACCAGGCAACACCCTAGTAAATATCCTCTGCACCCTTTCCAAAGCTTCCACATCCTTCTTATAATGCGTTGACCAGAACTGTGCACAATACTCCAAGTGCGGCCGCACTAGAGTTTTGTACAGCTGTAGCATAACCCTCTATTAATAAAAGCTAAAACACTATATGCCTTCTTAACAACCCTGTCAACCTGGGTGGCACCTTTCAAGGATCTGAGTACCTGGACACCAAGATCTCTCTGCTCATCTACACTACCAAGAATCTTACATTAGCCCAGTACTTTGCATTCCGGTTATTCCGACCAAAGTGAATCACCTCACACTTGTCCGCATTAAACTCCATTTGCCACCTCTCAGCCCAGCTCTGCAGCTTATCTATGTCTCTCTGTAACCTACAATATCCTTCATCACTATGCACAACTCCACCGACCTTAGTGTCGTCTGCAAATTTACTAACCCACCTTTCTACGCCCTCATCCAGGTCATTTATAAAAATGACGAACAGCAGTGGACCCAACACCAACCCTTGCGGTACACCACTGGTAACTGCACTCCAGGATGAACATTTCCCTTCAACCACTACCCTCTGTCTTCTTTCAGCAAGCCAATTACTGATCCAAACTGCTATATCTCCCACAATCCCATTCCTCCACATTTTATACAATAGCCTACTGTGGGAAACCTTATCGAACGACTTGCTGAAATCCATATACACCACATCAACCGGTTTACTCTCATCTACCTGTTTGGTCACTTTCTCAAAGAACTCAATAAGGTTTATGAGGCACAACCTACCCCTCACAAAACCGTGCTGACTATCCCTAAGCAAATTATTCTTTTCTAGATAATTATAAATCCTATCTATTATA
Organism: Chiloscyllium plagiosum; assembly: GCF_037043375.1. Classification (NCBI taxonomy): domain Eukaryota; kingdom Metazoa; phylum Chordata; class Chondrichthyes; order Orectolobiformes; family Hemiscylliidae; genus Chiloscyllium; species Chiloscyllium plagiosum. The sequence continues at coordinate 30,612,305 of NW_028270149.1, read as the reverse complement.
ACCTTTTCCAACACTGTACCAACAACTGAAGTAAGGCTAACTGGTCTATAATTACCAGGATTGTCTCTACTCCCCTTCTTGAACAGGGGAACCACATTTGCTATCCTCCAGTCTTCTGGCACTATTCCTGTAGACAATGATGATTTAAAGATCAATGCCAAAGGCTCGGCAATCTCCTCCCTGGCTTCCCAGAGGATCCTAGGATAAATCCCATCTGGCCCAGGGGACTTATCTATTTTCACACTCTGCAGGATTTCTAATACCTCTTCCTTGTGAACCTCAATCACACCTGTCTAGTAGCCTATATCTCAGTAATCTCCTCGACAACATTGTCGTTTTCTAGAGTGAAGACTGTTGAAAAGTATTCATTTAGTGCTTCCCCTATCTCCTCTGACTCCACACACAACTTCCCACTACTATCCTTGATTGGCCCTAATCTTACTCTCGTCATTCTTTTATTCCTTAAATACCTATAGAAAGCCTTAGGGTTTACCCTGATCCTATCCGCCAACAACTTCTCATATCTCCTCCTTGCTCTTCTGAGCTCTCTCTTTAGGTCTTTCCTGGCTACCTTGTAACCCTCAAGCGCCCTAACTGAGCCTTCACATCTCATCCTAACATAAGCCTTCTTCTTCCTCTTGACCAAAGATTCCACTTCCTTCATAAACCACAGCTCCCGTGCTCTACAGCTTCCTCCCTGCCTGACAGGTACATACTTATCTAGAACACACAGTAGCTTTTCCTTGAATAAGCTCCACATTTCTAATGTGCCTATCCCCTGCAATTTCATTCTCCATCCTATGCTTCCTAAATCTTGCCTAATCGCATTGTAATTGCTTTTCCCCTAGCTGTAACTTTTGCCCATAGTTGGACATGCTGATAAGCTGACAGAAACATGATAAAAAAAGATATAAAAATCCACAGACCCTGAGGTTCGTGAGCATTCAAGAATCTGCTTTCTCAACGGTTTTTTGTTTGCAAATAAAGGACTACTTCTTGAAGAACTCTCTGCATCTCCTGGTGATTCTCTGTATCCTGTGATCTAAAGGAAGGGCTACAGAAGTAATACCTTTATGATTGTAATTTTCTATATTTCCCTGAAATTGGGAAAGATCCCAGGTAGCCAGTTGGAAACCAGGAATGACCACGATTAATCAAGAAAAGAGGGAAATAGAGAGCAGGTAAGTATAGGACAGTTGGTCTACCATCTGTCATTGGAAAAATGCTGGAACACTAGAATAATAAGGGGATTGTCACAGTTCACTTAGAATATCATAATACTTACTGGCAACATGGTTTAATGAAAGGAAATCATGTGTGTCAGATTAAATGGAACTTTTTGCGAATTTGACATGCAGGGTCACCAAAGAGGAGTCAATAGATACTTGGGTTTCTAAAAGACATTCATTAAAATATCACATCAAAGGTTGCCGTGCAAGGTAAGAGTTCAAGGTGTTGGGAATGATGTTTTAATATGGAGAGATGATTTGTAAATTAACAGGAAACAGTGAGCTAAGGTAAATGGATCATTTAAGGTTGACAAATTGTACCTAGTGGAGCTCCGAAACAACCAATACTGGGCCTCAACTATTTACAATCTAGAATAATAACTTGGATGAAGGGCAGGCACTCATGCAGTCAGGTTTGCTGATGATACAAAGATAGGTAGGAAAGAAAGTCTTGAGTAGGATACAAGTAACCTGGAAAGTGATATTTACAGTTTAAATGAGTAGATGAAATATAATGTGGTAAAATGTGAGATTGTGCACTTTGACAGGAAATATTGAAAAGCACTCTATTAGTTAAGCAAAGAGAGATTGCAGGATGTTGCAGTTCTGATGGATCTTGGTGTCCTTTTGTTTCAATCACAGAAAGTTGTAGTGCAGATACAGCAAGTAATTAGGAAGGCAAACAGAACATTATACCTTTTTTTGTAAGGGTAGTAGTGTCAGGGTTAGAATTGTAGGTTTCTTTAAGGGTAAACCAGAATAGCTTCTGAGTTGATGGAGAGTAAGTGATGCTTATTGTCAATGTATCAAGAGTTGTGTTCTTCCCCATTTGAGACAGGAAAAATGTCCAGAAGGGAAAGGTGGAAAGCTATAGATTTGTGCAAAGCTATAGATTTGTGCAAAGCTATAGATTTACAACGAAACCCTTGTAAATATCTGGAAGCTTTTTGCTGCCTAATACAACATATGGATATCAGTCTGTTTAACAGGTAGAGTAAAACCATCAGATGCCTTGCTGCAACCATTATTGATCAGGTCACATTTAGATACTTTGCAAATTTCTGTCACTTAGTGAAGGAGTGAAAGACATGCATTGGAATTTTTTCAGATAATATGCACTATCTTGATTCCTGGACTGAATACGTTGTCTCATGAAGAAAGAGTGAGCAGATTTGATCTGTAATTATTAGAAAATTAGTAAGATGAGGGGTGATCTTATTAAAGCATACAATATTCTGAGGGTGTTCAAAAAGCTAGATTCTGAGAATGTGATTCCTTTAGTCAGAATATCTTGAACCAGGAGGAAAGGTTTAGAGATGAGGTGTCCCACATTTCAGGCAGAAATGAGAAGGAATTTCATTTCCAGAAGGTCTTGCACATAAAATAATGGAGTCATTGAATTATGCAAGGCTGATACAATTTTGATCACATAGCAGAAAAATGGAAGTAAGACCACAGTCAGATCAGTCATGATTTGTTGAAATGGTAAAATTGCCTCAATGAGCCCAATGGCCTGCTCCTGCTTCAATGGTTACACTGCAAGGCTAGTAACTAGACAGATTTATTTAATTTTGTAGCTAGAGCATTCCTGGGTGACTTACACCATTTTAGGATAAATATCACTATCATAACTGCTCAGAGAAAGGCTAGCACTAGAACATAGATGAGGAGAAAGTGACGATTGCAGATGCTGGAGATCAGAATCAAAAGTGAGGTGCTAGAAAAGCACAGCAGATCAAGCAGCATCCGAGGAGCAGGAGAATCGAATTTTCGGGTAAGAGCCCTTCATCAGGAATGAAGCTTGTGAACCGAGGGGGAGGAGAGATAAATGAGAGGGGGATGGGGCTGGATGAAAGTTAGTTGAGAGTGCAGTAGGTCGATGGAAGTGGGGGTAATGGTGATAGGTCGGAGCAGAGGATAGAGTGGATAGGTGGGAAGGAAGGTGGACAGGTAGGACATGTCATGAGGGCGGTGCTGAGTTGGAAGGTTGGAACTGGAATGAGGTTGGGGGAGGGGAATGAGGAAACTGGTGAAGTCCACATTGATGCCGTGTGGTTGGAGGGTCCCAATGTGGAAGCCGAGTTCTTCCTCCAAGCGTCGGGTGGTTAGAGTGTGGCGATCGAGGAGGCACCTGATGTCCTTGGTGGAGTGGGAAGGGGATTTGAAGTGACCTGCTGTGCTTTTCTAGCACCACACTCTCAAACGTAGATTTTCAGCACTGTTTAAAGGATATTGTGAGGGCACAAAGACTTTGCTCTGCATAATGCACTTAACTGTTATTAATCTCATGTGGAGTGAATCAAATTGGCTCGTGCCTATGATGATGGAAACTTTGAAAGCAGACCAAGTTTAATCCTCCACTCAGTACTTTTGACTGAAGAATTTCCAACCAACTCAGCCTTCTCTCCTGTACTCACATGCTGACTGCCACCATGAGTGAAAATGAAATATTCTTTCACTGAAAACAACGAATGCTGGAGATCACAATGAGTCAGACAGCATCTGTGGAGAGAGAGCAAGCTAATGTTTTTGAGTCTCATTGAAAGGGTTCAGAAAAGATTTACAAGGATGTTACCAGGGTTGGAGGATTTGAGTTATAGGGAGAGGTTGAATAGGCTGGAGCTGCTTTCTCTGGAGCATCAGAGGCTGAGAGGTGACCTTATCGAGGTTTATAAAATTATGTGGGGCATGGATAGGATAAATAGACAAACTCTTTCCCTGGGGTGGGGGAGTTCAGAACCAGAGGGCATAGGTTTAGGGTGAGAGGGGAAAGATATAAAAGAGACCTAAGGGGCAGCTTTTTCACACAGAGGGTGGTACGTGTATGGAATGAGCTGCCAGAGGAAGTGGTGGAGGCTGGTACAATTGCAACATTTAAGAGGCATCTGAATGGATATATGAAAAGGAAGGGTTTGGAGGGATGTGGACCAGGTGCTGGCAGGTGAGGTATCTGGTCGGCATGGACAGGATGGACCGAAGGGTCTGTTTCCGTGCTGTACATCTCTATGACTCTATCACTCTTCAACAGGCTCTACTGAAGAGTCATTAGACTCAAAAGATTCACTTGCTCTCTTTTCATGGATGCTATCTGACCCACTATGATCTCCAGCATTTGTTGTTTTCGGTACAGATTCCAATATCTGCAGTAATTTGCCCCTAAATATTTTTTCACCATTTGACTCTACTCTACCATTCTTGTCTATATTTGGGCTAGAGCACTCTGCTCTGAACAATTGGCTGTGGGACTGACTTAAAAGGTACAACTAGGCAAAAGGGAGGACTGCAGATGCTGTAAATCAGAGTCTAGATTAGAATGGTGCTGGAAAAGCACGGCTGGTCAGGCAGTATCCAAGGAGCAGGAAAATCAACATTTCAGGCAAAAGCCCTTCATCAGGACTGAAGGCAGGGAGCCTCCAGGTGGAGAGATAAATGGGAGAGGGGTGCGGCTGGGGAGAAGGTAGCAAAAAGTACAATAGGTAGATGGGGGTGGGGATGAAGGTGATAAGTCAGAGAGGTGGGTGGGGGAAGGTAGCAAAGAGTACAATAGGTGGAGGGGAGGGGATGAAGGTGATAGGTCAGAGAGGAGGGGTCGAGCAGATAGATGGGAAGGAAGATTGGCAGGTAGGACCAGTCATGAGGATGGTGCCGAGCTGGAAGGTTGGAACTGGGGTAAGGTGGGGGGGTGGGGAAATGAGGTATTTGGTGAAGTCCACATTGATGTCATGGGGTTGAAGTATTCTGAGGTGGAAGATGAGGCATTCTTCCTCCAGGTATCGGGTGGTGAGGGAGTGGCGGCAGAGGAGGCCCAGGATCTGCATGTCCTCGGCAGAGTGGGAGGGGGAGTTGAAATGTTGGGCCACGGGGCGGTGGGGTTGATTGGTGCGGGTGTCCCAGAGATGTTCCCTAAAGCGCTCTGCGAGAATGCGTCCCCAATGTAGAGGAGACCGCATCGGGAGCAACGGATACAATAAATGACATTGGTGGATGTGCAGGTGAAACATTTGCTGGATGTGGAAGGCTCCTTTGGGGCCTTGGATAGAGGTGAAGGAGGAGGTGTGGGCACAGGTTTTGCAATTCTGGCAGTGGCAAGGGAAGGTGCCAGGAGGGGAGGGTGGGTTGTTGGGGGGTGTGGACCTGACCAGGTAGTCACGGAGGGAACGGTCTTTGCGGAAGGCGGAAAGGGGTGGGGAGGGAAATATATCCCTGATGGTGGGGTCCGTTTGGAGGTGGCGGAATGTCGGCGGATGATGCGGTTTATGCAAAGGTTGGTAGGGTGGAAAGTGAGGATCGGGGAGGTTCTGTCCATGTTACAGCTGGAGGGGTGGGGTTTGAGGGTGGAGGTACGGGATGTGGATGAGATGCGTTGGAGGGCATCATCAACCATGTGGGAAGGGAAATTGCAGTCCTTAAAGAAGGAGGCCATCTGGTGTGTTCTGTGGCGGAACTGGTCCTTCTGGGAGCAGATACGGTGGAGGCGGAGGAATTGGGAGTATGGGATGCCATTTTTGCAGGAGGTAGGGTGGGAAGAGGTGTAATCCAGGTAGCTGTGGGAGTCGATGGGTTTGTAAAAAATGTCAGTGTCAAGTGAATCGTCATTAATGGAGATGGAGAGGTCCAAGAAGGAGAGGGAAGTGTCAGAGATGGTTCAGGTAAATTTAAGGTCGGGGTGGAATGTGTTGGTGAAGTTGATGAACTGCTCAACCTCCTCGTGGGAACACGAGATGGCACCGATGCAGTCATCAATGTAGCGGAGGAAGAGGTAGGGAGTGGTGCTGGTGTAACTACAGAAGATGGACTGGTCTACGTAGCCGACAAAAAGACAGGCATAGCTGGGGCCCATACGGGTGCCTATGGCTACCCCTTTGATCTGGAGGATTCGAAGGAGAAATTGTTAAGGGTGAGGACCAGTTCAGCTAAATGAATGAGAGTGTCAGTGGAAGGGTACTTTTGGGGACGTCGTGAGAGGAAGAAACGGAGGGCTTGGAGGCCCTGGTCATGGCGGATGGAGGTGTAGAGGGATTGGACTCACCTAATTAATTCAGATTAATTCATTACTGGGATGAGTTAATGAATTCTGCTGTCCTACTCTATTTACTTTAAGAAGAAGTAATAATGAACCAACAGAAGAAATAATCAAAATGCAATAGCAAACCTTGGCTGAAGAGTGCTTAATTACATTTGTGAGTGGCTGACAGTCATCCTATGACTGAAACTTAGGAGACTTTCATCTGTCTTATTAGATCCTTGCTAGTTTGGTTTCCAGTGGATAGTCCTAAGTTGTCAAATGTATTTAAGACAGGCATCAGAAGATTTTTTGGACGAAGAAAATTTTGGAATATGAGGAAAGAGCAACATTTTGAAATTGCGATGATAGCTCAGCAAAATCATATTGAATGGCAGGCTAGGCTGAAAAGGATGAAGGGACTATTCCTCCTCCTATTTCTTAAGTTCTTTCATTCTTGTTTCAAATCATTTATCTAGTCTCAGTTGAGTCGCTGAAATATCATAAACTACCTAATTTATTTTGTGGAATGCTAAATGATTTAACATATCATAAATGTTCCCAGGTTAATGTATTTTGTTAATTTGTAATTTTATAATTTATTTCAATCTCCAAAAATACAGTGAAATTGATTGTATTGAACAGTTTATGATTGCTTTCAATTTCCAAGCTCTCAATCCACTCACTGTCGAACCAAATTTCATTGCCCCTTTAGTAAAATGAATTGCACCAAAGACAGTCTTTCTGTTTTTTCATGATGGATCATGAAGTAATCTTCGATTGCCATTTCTTTTATTTTTGTTTGAGTAATAACGTAATTCCTAAAGAAATTATATATCTAAACCAGTTTCTCGGCGTTGTCTTTCACTATTTTATACATCTATTGCAGTTACTTGACTCCCTAGTCTTTCTTCAACTTTCAGTACTTTTATTCTAAAACATCACCCATAGGAAATAGGAAAAGAAGAAAAATGTTGAAATGTTATAAGCCTACTATGTTTTCACATTTACAATTCATGTAGAGAAATGCAGGTGAAATAAAAGCCATATTTTGTCTCATGTTATGCTACAGTGAACAAAATTATGTTCATTCAGCAGTTCATTCTGGACTATCTCATATAGTTACAAATATATTAGATTGGATCTCCAATATCCACACTCCATTTATCAACCAGAAATGTTATGGCATGCAGTCTTAGGCAAGATATTTCTAGCATTAATCTGTTTCTGTCTGATATTAATCCACCTCACACAGAAAGGTAAATTATATCCATATGGTCTGTGCTGTATTTCTCTTCATTTCTTTGCCAAGACTATTGTTTCATGTATAAGAACAACACTTGGAGATTCAACTGTCAATTTATATTATTCAGCACAGAAATTTCCTACATTATAAAAGATATTAGATGTTAGGCTTTCATTCATATGATCATTGCTGCTCAACATAATGTTGCAAATGAGATAGCTCGTAAGTTTTAAAAAACAAAATAAGTGAATTTTCTGTTGAACTATCAAAGCTATTAAACCTTTCTTGTATTGTTATAAATAGGGTTGATCAGATCTTACTTAAGTTAGTTCTTGGATATTTTTGAAATATCAAAAATTTTAACACAACAAATGTGTGTCACATTAATCAGTGCTGCACCTGAAAAACAAAGAATTAGCATGATATTGAGATTGGACAATGACCATTTGCCCTTGGAACCTCAACCAATTTGATAGCACACTGTGTCAAATTAAGTTGGACTCAATTGCAATTCCAGTTCCAATTTCAATTCTCAGTAGTCATGGATCCGTAGCACTAAATTAGGCAGTCTTACACAGAGAGCTGCAGGGTAGCTAATGTGAGAAATGGAGACATAGCCTATTCAAATACAGAGAATGAAGCTTTACCCGGATCTATAGCTAGTCTGATAATACTTGAGTGGGTTGTAAAAACAACAGGCAAAGATAAGGAAAGTTATTCATTTCATCAAAAGAAGATTTTAATACTTGAAATCATGCAATCTTAAACACCCTTAATTTCTTTGATCCTGAAAATTACCCTTTGATCATTCTTATCATTTAACATACTTTGATTGAAATATATAAGATCTTGAGGGGACCTGATAGAGCATCTGTGAAAAGTAAGGTTCCTCCTGTGTGAGGTTTAAGGTCTAGTCACGCTTCAAGCAGAGATGAGGTGAAATGTACTACCACAGAGTTTCGTGAGTATTTGGAACCCTCTTCTCAAAGGGAGCTGGAAACAAAGATTTGCATCTTATTAAGGCAGAAGAATGAAAAGTCTTCAGAAATGAGGTAACCAGAGTTCAGAGACAGTATATTGCTGTTAGGGTGAAAGGAAAGGCTGGTAGGTGTAGGGAATGCTGGATGACTAGAGAAATTGAGAGTATGGTTAAGAAAAAGAAGGAAGCATATGTCAGGTATAGACAGGATGGATCCGGTGAACCCTTACAAGAGTATAAAGGCAGTAGGAGTGTACTTAAGAAGGAAATCAGGAGGGCAAAAAGGGGACATAAGATAGCTTTGGCAAATCAAGAGTTAAGGAGAATCCAAAGGGTTTTTACAAATACATTAAGGACAAAAGGGTAACTAGGGAGAGAATAGGACCCCTCAAAGATCAGTAAGGTGGCCTTTGTGTGGAGCCACAGAGGATGGGGGAGATACTAAATGAGTATCTTGCATCAGTGCTTACTGTGGAGAAGGATATGGAAGATATAGAATGTAGGGAAATAGATGGTGACATCTTGAAAAATGTCCATATTATAGAGGAGGAAGTGCTGGATGTCTTGAAATGCATAAAAGTGGATAAATCCTCAGAACCTGATCAGGTGTACCCTAGAACTCTACGGGAAGCTAGGGAAATGATTGCTGGGTCCCTTGCTGAGATATTTGCATCATTGATAGTCACAGATGTGGTGCCAGAAGACTGGAGGTTGGCTAACATGATGCCACTATTTAAGAAAGGTGGTAAGGACAAGCCAGGGAACTATAGACCGGTGAGCCTGATGTCAGTGGTGGGCAAGTTGTTGGAGGGAATCCTGAGGGACAGGATGTAGATGTATTTGAAAAGGCAAGGACTGATTAAGGATATTCAACATGGCTTTGTGCGTGGGAAATCATGCCTCATGAACTTGATTGAGTTTTTTGAAGTAACAAAGAAGATTGATGAGTGCATAGCAGTAGATGTGATCTATATGGACTTCAGTAAGGCATTCGACAAGGTTACCCATGGGAGACTGATTAGCAAGGTTAGATCTTACGGAATACAGGGAGAACTAGTCATTTGGATACAGAACTGGCTCAAAGGTAGAAGACAGAGGGTGGTGGTGGAGGGTTGTTTTTCAGACTGGAGGCCTGTGACCAGTGGAGTGCCACAAGGATTGGTCCTGGGTCCTCTACTTTTTGTCATTTACATAAATGATTTGGATGCGAGCATAAGAGGTACAGTTAGTAAGTTTGCAGATGACACCAAAATTGGAGGTGTAGTGGACAGCAAAGAGGGTTACTTCAGATTACAACAGGATCTGGACCAGATGAGCCAATGGGCTGAGAAGTGGCAGATGGAGTTTAATTCAGATAAATGCCAGGTGCTGCATTTTGGGAACGCAAATCTTAGCAGGAGTTATACACTTAATGGTAAGGTCTTCAGGAGTGTTACTTTACAAAGAGACCTTGTAGTGCAGGTTCATAGCTCCTTGAAAGTGGAGTCATAGGTAAACAGTGAAGAAGGCTTTGGTATACTTTCCTTTATTGGTCAGAGTAATGAGTACAGGAATTAGGAGGTCATGCTGCGATTGTATAGGACGTTGGTTAGGCCAATTTCAGAATGGAATATTGCATGCAATTCTGGTCTACTTCCGGTCGGAAGGATGTTGTGAAACTTGAAAGGGTTCAGAAAAGATTTACAAGGATGTTGCTAGGGTTAGAGGATTTGAGCTTGAGTTGAATAGCTTGGAGCTGTTTTCCCTGGAGTGTTGGAGGCTGAGGGGTGACATTATAAAGGTTTACTAAATCATGAAGGGCATGGATAGGGTAAATTGGCAAAGTTTTGTCCCTGGGGTCGGGGAGTCCAGAACTGGAGGACATAGGTTTAGGTTGAGAGGGGAAAGATATAAAAGAGACTGAGTGGTCAACGTTTTTCATGCAAAGGCTGGTATGTGTATGGAAATGAACTGCCAGAGGAAGTGATGGAGGCTAGTACAGTTGCAACATTTAAAAGGCATCTGGATGGATATATGAATAGGAAGGGTTTAGATGGATATGGGTTGGGTGCTGGCAAGTGGGACTAGATGAGGTTGTGATATCTGGTCGGCATGGACAAGTTGGACTGAAGGGTCTGTTTCCATGCTGTACATCCCTATGACTCTAAGTGCGTGAAATGTTCTCATGGGCAAACAGGAAAATGGAGTTATGCAATTGGCCATGATCTTATTGAATGGCGGAGCAGGCCTCAAATTACTGAGTGGTCCACACTTGCTCCTAATTCATAGGTTCCTATGGATTGTTTCTAAAGAAGTGAAAATCAGTATTGATCTTATAAACATACACTACTGACAGGGAAATTTGCCCAATTGCTTTGCAGTGTAAGAAATTGATTCACCATTTATGAAAGTTTAGGGCAGCACACCTACAATTTCCCAGTATCCAAGCAAGATGTCTTACCAGGTTTCATGTCTGCACTGTCAACAGCCAATGATTAATTGTCATCACTCTATTGCTTCAATGTCACTTACTGAGCTGTCAGTCTAAAATGTGCACAGATGTTCAGTATACTGAAAGCACTTCATGAATTTAATTTCTGTCATTATGTTGATTTTCTAATATTTACATTAATCTCTGTATTATTTCTAATATTTATGAATAAGGATTCTAATTACACAGTGTACAGTGGGGAAAAATAACCATTTACATTTCATGTTGTAAAGATCTTCCATATATATTTCAGTGTGAGTTGCATTTCTGTATAGTATGGCAGATCATCATAGAATCCCTACAGTGTAGAAGAAGGCCATTAGGCCCATTGAGTCCACATAGACTCTCCAAACACCATTCCACCCAGACCTGCCCCCAAACCCCACACTTCCCATGGCTAATCCAACTAGCCCACACACTTTGGGCAATTTAGCATGGTCAATCCACCTAACCTACAAATCTTTGGATTGTGGGAGGAAGCCAGAGCACCCACAGGAAACCCACACATACACGAGGAGAATGTGTAAACTTCACACAGACAGTCACCTAAGGCTGGAATCAAACCTGGGTCTCTGACTCTATGAGGCAGTGGTGCTGACCACTGAGCCACCATATTGCCCATAAAGCCAGATGAAAAGCTGCCAGTTTACGTATGTGAATTTCTCAGTGTTGACTCATTCATTTTTCTGGTAAGACTGCCTCAACACTGAAGTGACATCTTACATCAGTTGTGAAGCAGATAATCTTTTGCACTGCCCCATCAAGCCTTTGGGAAAATAGATGAAATGTCGCAGTCTCCTGAACAATGCATTGATAAATATTGATATCAACAAACTTATATACTACGAGATTTGAACACACTGACAGCCCAAAGGTCAGGAAGCAGAGGCTTTTTATTCTACTGGCATAAGTCGTTATAAACCTAAAGAAAACTTACGGTTAAACACGGACGACACAGTATTAATGGAATTAAGTCTGCATTTTATGTCAGGTTGAGGAAATCCTTTGTCTGCCTGACCTTTCACCCCATGAGGCCTGTTTACAGTATACATCAATGATATAGATGAAAGCACTGTTTACAATATAGATCAATGATATAGATGGAGGCATTAAAAGTAATATTAGCAAATTTGCTGATGATACAAAGCTGGGTGGCAGGGTGAAATGTGAGGAGGATGTTATGAGAATACAGGGTGACTTGGACAGGCTAGGTGAGTGGACGGATGCATAGCAGATGCAGCTTAATGTGGCTAAATGTGTGGTTATCCACTTTGGTGGCAAGAACAGGAAGGCAGATTACTATCTAAATGGAGTCAAGTTAGGTAAAGGGGAAGTACAACGAGATCTAGGTGTTCTTGTACATCAGTCAATGAAAGCAAGCATGCAGGTACAGCAGGTAGTGAAGAAAGCTAATAGCATGTTGGCCTTCATAACAAGAGGAATTGAGTATAGGAGCAAAGGGGTCCTTGTGCAGCTGTACAGGGCCCTGGTGAGACCACACCTGAGGTATTGAGTGCAGTTTTTGTCTCCAAGTTTGAGGAAGGACATTCTGGCTATTGAGGGAGTGCAGCATAGGTTCACAAGGTCAATTCCCGGAATGGCAGGGACTATCATAAGTTGAAAGATTGGAGGGACTGGGCTTGTACACACACGAGTTTAAAAGGATGAAAGGGGTTCTGATTGAGACGTATAAAATTATTAATGGACTGGACACTCTGGAGGCAGGAAGCATGTTTCCGCTGATGGGTGAGTCCGGAACCAGAACCCCTTTAAAATAAGGTATAGGCCATTTAGAACAGAGTTGAGGAGAAACGTCTTCACACAGAAAGTAGTGGATAAATGGAACGCTCTGCCCCAGAAGGCAGTAGTGGCCAAGTCTCTGGATACTTTCAAGAAAGAGATGGATAGAGCTCTTAGAGGTAGTGGAATCAAGGGTTATGGGGATAAGGCAGGAACAGGATACTGTTTGTGGATGATCAGCCATGATCGTAATGAATGATGGTGCTGGCTCGAAGGGCCGAATGGCCTATTCTTGCACCTATTGTCTATTGTTTATTTACCCAAAGGCACCCTGTTCTCCAGAGTGGTTCCTTTTAACTAAACAAGCTGACCTGGCCAGTGCCCTTCTTCAGGTCACCAGCCACAGGTGGAGGTCCTGACACAGATGCTTGAGAAACCATGCTCGATGTTGTCTATCAGCACTACCTTCTATGGTCCCGTTTTGCATGCTTTACAGAAAAGTGCACAATTGAATGACTAATACCTGTACAGCAGACTTCAATGAACACAATTTATGAAATTTTGTTTGCTATCTTCAAATTCATGAGTGCAGCGTTTTTGTTAGAAGTGTTCCATGATGTGACATAATACATTGATTGTTCAATTTGCGAAGTGTGGTTTCTGGGGAATACTTTATTTCAATTTATTTCCAAATCAGCTTGACATGATTTCTATTGATATGTTTCAAATTTCTATTTGGGATTTGAGATATTGAAAGTGCTTACCAGAGCTGGAAGGAGCTCTACTTCAGCATATTGGTATAACTCTGATGGGAGTCAAAAAGTGTGGCGCTGGAAAAGCACAGCAGGTTAAGCAACATCTGAGGAGCAGAAGAGTCGACGTTTTGGGTATAACACTTCATCAGGAAGGGCTGATGGGAGTTGATAATACATAGTTAATCAAGCCCTACTACTTCATGAACCATACCATTTGTGTAAATCTTCAGACTCAGTCACCAAAAGGGTCAAAGATATCATTTTCGGGAATCTGAGCTGCACCCTCTCGAAGACCATAATATGGGCTTTGGATAAATATCCAAAGGCAGAATCTTTATTCTTGTTGAATATGCTGTGTGAGTCTAAAAGCCTCTGCAGAAATAAGCAGCCAGAATTGGTTTATACAATGTTTGGTTTATACAATGTTAAAGTACTTTATGTGTAAGAATCAATTTGTACTTAGATAGCTATGAAAAAGAATTGACTGTTTATCAGTTATATACATGATCGAATGGTTGAATAGGCTTCTTAAATAAAATGGTTGGCTAGCACATGCCATTCATAGAGACTGAAGACCTTTAAGCGGCAATTGGATAGGTACATGGATGGGTGCTTAAGCTAGGACAAATGTTCGGCACAACATCGTGGGCCGAAGGGCCTGTTCTGTGCTGTATTGTTCTATGTTCTATGTTCTATGTCTATGTTCTAACGTATTTATACATTCATTAACATAAATATATGTTCATATTGCAAATCTACTGACAGCACCATAAATCCAATTACTGTTCCTCAATAACATTTTCTTCCAACTTTGCCCTTTTGCTTCTGAAAGCATTCATTTCTCACTGGATATGGACTAGAATCAACAATTACCCTCTGACACCGCTCATGTATTTAAAATGCAAGAATCTGCTTACTTCTGAAGGACTTTGCAGATGAGTTCAATTCTATCTCACCCTGATGTCCACACATGTGTTTCAAGGTTTGGTTGAATAATAATTAGGGTGGTAGTGCTAGTCACCTTCATTTTCTCTTGCCTAAGGACAATACGACTCAATGGGAATTCTGGAAGCCATGCTTCCACTCCGACAGAGGTAAGCTAATTCAACACAACCTGTGAATTGAATTGGACATTTTTGTAACTCGAGGTTCATGTTGTCATTTTTCCAACCAATACCCACTGCTAAGATACAGGTTAGTGATTACTAAAACACTGCAAGGGATCATTTCTTTCAGTCTCCAATTACTTGCCACGTAGTTACTTCTGTTTGAGCAGAATGCCTGAATAAATCTGAATGGAAGTCAATTATGTATGCATCCATTATGTTAACAAAAACCTTTAGGAGAAGTCAACAAACCTGCTATTGAAACAATTATTTCAATGTTTAATTCAAAGGGAAAGAAACAATACTTGCAATTTTTAAAGACTTATTTTGCAAGTAATGCCAATGCACATTGTTATTTTGAAACAAGAGTATTTTAAGTATACATTTTTGAGATAACAATTTATCCTTATGTTGTAATATTAACACATACTTTCTACCAATGCTTAATTTATTTTATATGTGTTTCAAAGAAAACAATGGAAGAAGATGTTTATTTAATGAAAGAAGCAGAAGAAACATTGCTCAAATCACTACCATACAGAAACTGACTGGAGTATTGCTCCCAAAGGCAGGGTTCATCATAGCAGAGGACAGAACGCCTCTGGTGCTCACCTTCCACCCTACCAACCTTCACATAAACCAAATCATCAGCTGACATTTCCGCCACCTCCAAAAAGACCCCACTATCAGGGACATATTTCCCTCCCCACCCCTTTCCGCTTTCCGCAAAGACCGTTCCCTCCGTGACTACCTGGTCAGGTCCACGCCCCCCTACAACCCACCCTCCCATCCTGGCACCTTCCCCTGCCACCGCAGGAACTGCAAATCCTGCGCCCACACCTCCTCCTTCACCTCCATCCAAGGCCCTAAAGGAGCCTTCCACATCCATCAAAGTTTTACCTGCACATCCACCATTATCATTTATTGCATCCGTTGCTTCCGATGCGGTCTCCTCTACATTGGGGAGACTGGACACCTCCTAGCAGAGCACTTTAGGGAACATCTCCGGGACACCCGCACCAATCAACCACATCACCCTGTGGCCCAACATTTCAACTCCCCCTCCCACTCTGCTGAGGACATGGAGGTCCTGGGCCTCCTTCACCGCTGCTCCCTCACCACCAGACGCCTGGAGGAAGAATGCCTCATCTTCTGCCTCGGAACACTTCAATCCCAGGGCATCAATGTGGACTTCAACAGTTTCCTCATTTCCCCTTCCCCCACCTCACCCTAGTTCCAAACTTCCAGCTCAGCACTGTCCCCATGACTTGTCCTACCTGCCTATCTTCTCTTCCACCTATCCACTCCACCCTCCTCCCTGACCTATCATCTTCATCCCCTCCCCCACTCACCTATTGTGCTATATGCTATTTTCTCCCCACCCCCACCCTCCTCTAGTTGATCTCTCCACCCTTCGGGCTCTCTGCCTTTATTCCTGATGAAGGGCTTTTGCCCAAAACGTCGATTTTACTGCTCCTCAGATGCTGCCTGAACTGCTGTGCTCTTCCAGCACCACTAATCCAGATTCATCATAGCAGAACCTATGGCCATCTCTCAGAACCTACTATAACTGGAGCTCCATTGAGGTAATGGTGATATATGTATAAGCAGGTTACTGACAGGGCTGTCACCAAAAAGAGAAAACAAACATGCATCATAACAATATCTTGATTATTCTGGCAACTGAATATTTAAAGGCCCAGAATATCCCTAAAGATCAGGAAATTAGTTGCCTTGGAGCTTCACCAGTGATTTGATTGGTTATGGATTATAAAGGAAATTGAATATGTGCATGAGAAAGAAAAGTTTGAAATACATGGGGGAGAGGAACTAATTGAAGAGCATTTTCAAACCACCGGCACAGGCACATTGGACTGAATGATCTCCTGCTATGTTCTGTAATTCTATGACATGGAGGAGCCGGTGTTGGATTGGGGTGGACAAAATTAAAAATCACACAACACCAGGTTATAGTCCAACAGGTTTATTTGGAAGCATGAGCTTTTGGAGCGCCACCGATGAAGGAACGGCACTCTGAAAGCTAGTGTTTCCAAATAAACCTGTTGGACTATAACCTGGTGTTGTGTAATTTTTAACTCTGTAATTCTATGATCTGGTAAGTATGCAGCAACTTGCGCCAAATTGTCTGAGACAGATACAGGTGTTCAGTTCTTTTGAACTCTACCTCTGTTCATTCCGGAAAAAGGATCTTCTGTATTATCAGTCAATGTGATAATCACAGATGTAAAAAATCTGCAAGTAGAATATCAAATTGTTACTCTTTAGAGGAAGGATCAAGAGAAAGATCTATTCTGCAAGTTCAGAAATCTTTGAAGGTGATATTAAAAATGACAAGAAAGTTAAAAAAGAACACATGAAACTTGCTTCTAAAGTCAATGCCCCGATTTACAAATCTAAGGAAGTCATAATAAAGTATTGATTATGAGCTCAACTGGAAAATTATGTGCAACCCTGGGTACCATAATTTAGAAAGTGTGCCTTGGACAGAGTAGACAGGAGTTTGCCAGGCTGACATTAGGAATGAAATGCTTCCAAAGATGTTTTTGTGAACAGCCACAATGCATGATGTAAATTAGGCACATGGCAATCACATTCGGGGTTGTGTCAGTGCGAAGTGGGCAATATCTGTGATATGTTCCTCAATGATACATGTGGAAGCTCCATAGAAAGTGAAACTATAGTTGCAAGTGGACTTGGGTTCCAGCATTTTCTGGTTTTACTTCATATTGACATCATTTGTAGCTTTTTTTGATATCGCTACTGTGATAGCCAAGGATCTACATTAGACACTGATGTGGATATTACACATTTTGGCAAAATTGGTGTTGCTGTTTAATCAACCCATCACATTAGAAGCTTTTGTAAGTAATATCTTATTTTGTTTCTGATATACAATCTATTTACACATGGAAAGGAGCATGAAAGACAGAAAAATGCAGTTTGTAATCAGCATTATTCTCTGAAGACAATTTTCTTTTAATTCCTTAAAACTATTATATATTTATCAGTATAATGATGACACAATGTTGTAAGCAGTTGAAAGATAATCATATCCAATGTGAAATACAGGCTGAGAGATGTAAATTTGATGCCAAAATTATTTCAGACCAAACTGCAATTCTGTTTGTTTTTGTTACCTCTCACAAGAGTTACATTATTCTGTGTCTAATTTGCTGGAAATATTTGGAATTCTGCTGCTCGACCATTTTGTCAGATGATTGCAAGAGGAGATAGCCTACCTATATTAAGCCTTTAGTTTGTTCTTACAATTTATAATAATTATATATGCAAGCACACATTACTGCTCAGTTCTGCTTGAATCTGATTAGTGATTACTGGCATCATTTAATCAGTGATTATTTAAAAAGGTAGTATTGTTTAGAATGTGTCATTTCTAAGCTCACAGTATAAGAAAAACAAATTAGTCTCTCATCAATATTCTGCCTGGCGTAGACTGTGAGCAGCTGATTTCTTCTTTAAGAGATTTTTCTCAAAGGTTTTGAACACTGCTGTCTTCAGATATGAGCTTATTTGAAGATAATGGTGTTGCCATTGGCAACCAAAAAAACTTTGTTTGATTTTATCATTTTGTCACTCACACCACTACCACTTATTAAAGATTCAAGCAATTGGAGAGCTTCTGTGTGGTATTATTTTGTGGAAACATTGAAATATAGCTGGAATCATTAAGGGAAGACATTTTTCCCCCCAATGTGGGGATTGGAGGAAAACATAGATTTGGCTTCAAGGGAAATGCTTGTTCATAGGAATCGGATCTGTGCTTACAGCAACCCAGCACAGATTTTACAAAATAAACATCTTATATCAATAGCCTTAATTATTTTGGCAAGATTTTCTTTTCATTAAAATCTGTGAGCCCTGAACATTTAAATACAAAATGCTTAGTGTCCTTTCAAAATGTCACTTTTCTTATATTATCTACAACTTCCTCTCTCCTCTCCCTCTGTCTCTCCCCTAACGACTTCACTCCTACATACTCATAGAAAAGTCAGAGTATCATAAAAATAGTATAAATTTATTGCAAGGAAGGGTGGCATTCAGCCTATCCTGTCAATACTGCCTGCAAGGTAGCTATCCAGCCTTATCCCACTATCCAGCCCTTGGATAGTGCCTTTCCAGACACCGTTTGGGTTCTGTGTACATGGACAGCAAGATCCCTCTCTTCATTTACCCTTTATTATTCCACCATATGTTATATATTCCCTTGTCTTGTTAGCCTTGCCCAAATGCATTACCTCCACATTTCAGGACTGACACACAAAACATAGATCTGACTCAACTAGGTGGTAGGAGGTAGCACCTCATAGAAGCTGCAGGAAGGTAACTGATCTTATTAAAAAGGTCATTTAGTAAAATTAACATAACTGACTTTAATTAAAACTGGTTTCAGAATTTAACATGGGGTTCAGGCTGTTAGATCCCTGAACAATCAAAAGTGTTCGTTTCAAGAAGAGGTCTTGGATTCTGAGGTAAAGGTCAGAATCTGATGCTGTAGCTTATAGCTGGACAGGCAGTATGAGGACTGGCAACAAGACAAAGCTATAGCAAGGTCATTCAACCATATAAGTACTGCAGCTATGAACAGGTCAAAGTCTGGAAATTCTACAGTGAGTGACTCACCTCCTGACTATCCACAGTCTGTCCACTACTCATAAGGCACAAATCAAGTGTATGATTTACAGGGATGAGTTCAACTCCAACAACACTTAAGAAGTTCAACATTATCTTGGATAAAATGGACTGTTTGATTAACTCCCTATGGTTAATAATCACAATTTACACCACTGACACACTGACACAACAGTGTATACCATCTACAAGTTTCACTGCAGTATCACAGCAAGGCTCCTTCAAAGACTTTTCAAATTCATAATCTCTACCATCTGAAAGGACAAGGGCAGCAGATCTGAACTAATTTTTAATATCTGGCCTTGTGAACTGTTGAAAATAGATGACATAAAATATTTAACTTTCCTGATATTGATTGGGAAAGCTATAGCTCAAGTTCGTTAGATGGGTCAGTGTTTGTTCAATGTGTGCAGGAGAGTTTCCTGACACAATATGTAGACAGGCCAACAAGAGGTGAGGCCATACTGGATTTGGTTCTGGGTAACGAACCAGGCCAGGTGTTAGAATTAGAGGTAGGTGAGCACTTTGGGGATAGTGACCATAATTCGGTGATTTTTACACTCGTGATGGAGAGGGATAAGTGTGTACTACAGGGCAAGAATTATAGCTGGGGTAAGGGAAATTATGATGCGGTGAGGCATGACTTAGGATGTGTGGCTTGGAAAAGTAGACTCCAAGGCAAGAGTGTAAATGATATGTGGAACTTGTTCAAGGGGCAACTATTGAGTGTCCTTGATAATTATGTACCTGTCAGGCAGGGAGGAAAGGGTCGTGCGAGGGAGCCGTGGTTTAATAAGGAATTGGAATCCCTTGTTAAATGGAAGAGGGCGGCCTATCTCAAGATGAGACGTGAAGGTTCAATTGGGGCGATTGAGAGTTATAGGGTAGCCAGGAAGGACCTGAAGAGAGAGCTAAAAGCAGCAAGGAGGGGACATGAAAGGTCCTTAGTAGATAGGATTAGGGAAAACCCTAAGGCTTTCTATAGGTATGTTAGGAATAAAAGAATGACTAGGGTAGGAATAGGTCCAGTCAAGGATAGTAGGGGGAAGTTGCATGTGGAGGCGGAAGAGATTGGGGAGACACTGAATGAATACTTTTCTTCAGTATTCACTCAGGAACAGGGCATTGTTGTCGATGAGAATACTGAGGCACAAATAAGTAGAATGGATGGCTTTGAGGTATGTAGAGAAGAGGTGTTGGAAATCCTGGAAAAGGTGAAAATAGATAAGTCCCCTGGGCCTGATGGCATTTATCCTAGGATTCTCTGGGAAGCAAGGGAGGAGATTGCAGAGCCATTGGCCTTGATTTTTATGTCCTCTTTGTCTACAGGAGTAGTCCCAGAAGACTGGAGGATAGCAAATGTGGTTCCCTTGTTCAAAAAGGGGAGTAGGGATAGCCCTAGTAACTATAGGCCGGTGAGTCTCACTTCTGTTGTGGGCAAAGTCTTAGAGAGAATTGTAAGGGATAGGATTTATGCACATCTAGATAGGAATAATGTGATCAAGGATAGTCAGCATGGTTTTGTGAAGGGCAAGTCGTGCCTCACAAACCTTATTGAATTCTTTGAAAAGGTGACGAAGGAGGTTGATGAGGGGAAAGCGGTAGATGTGGTATATATGGATTTTAGTAAGGCGTTTGATAAGGTTCCCCATGGTAGGCTACTGCAGAAAATACGGAGATATGGCATTGAGGGTGAGTTGGAGGTTTGGATTAGGAATTGGCTGGATGGAAGAAGACAGAGGGTAGTAGTTGATGGCAAAGTTTCTTCATGGAGTGCCGTCACTAGCGGTGTTCCGCAAGGATCTGTTTTGGGACCATTGCTGTTTGTCATTTTTATAAATGACCTGGAAGAGGGGTTAGAAGGTTGGGTGAGCAAGTTTGCGGATGACACGAAAGTCGGAGGAGTTGTTGACAGTGAGGAAGCATGTGGCAGGTTACAGCAGGATATAGAGAAGCTGCAGAGCTGGGCAGAAAGGTGGCAGATGGAATTCAATGTAGCTAAGTGCGAGGTGATTCACTTTGGGAAGAATAACAAAAAGATGGGGTACTGGGCTAATGGTCGGATACTTGGTAGTGTGGATGAGCAGAGGGATCTTGGTGTCCATGTACACAGATCTCTGAAAGTTGCCACCCAGGTAAATAGTGCGGTGAGGAAGGCATATGGCGTACTGGCTTTTATTGGTAGAGGAATTGAGTTCCGGAGTCCTGAGGTCATGATGCAGTTGTATAAGACTCTGGTACGGCCGCATCTGGAATATTGTGTGCAGTTTTGGTCGCCATACTATAGGAAGGATGTGGAGGCATTGGAACGGGTGCAGAGGAGGTTTACCAGGATGTTGCCTGGTATGGAAGGAAAATCGTATGAGGAAAGACTGAGGCACTTGGGGCTGTTTTCACTAGAGAAAAGAAGGTTTAGGGGTGACTTGATTGAGGTGTACAAGATGATTAGGGGGTTAGATAGGGTCGACAGTATGAACCTTTTCCCGCGTATTGAGTCGGGTATTACAAGGGGGCATAGCTTTAAATTAAGGGGGGGTAGATATAGGACTGATGTTAGGGGTAGGTTCTTCACTCAGCGAGTCGTTAGTTCATGGAATGCCCTGCCAGTAACAGTGGTGGGCTCTCCCTCTTTATGGGCATTTAAGAGGGCATTGGATAGGTATATGGAGGATAGTGGGTTAGTGTAGTTTAGGTGGGCTTGGATCGGCGCAACATCGAGGGCCCAAGGGCCTGTACTGCGCTGTATTCTTCTATGTTCTATGTTCTATGTTCTATATCTCAGATTGCTATGTGTTTTCATACCATATTCAGAGTCAGTGATAACTCCCAGATGATTACAATTCCGTTTGTAATGCATTTTTCTATTTTAATTCCAACATTTTGAAGCTTCCTTGACCTCATCAGGTATATCAATCCAGTCTCTCCCTCTCCTTTGCCCTCCACCCCTGGATAGGTACTAAATTTACATCAGAAATATCTTCTAGCTTGTATGTCCCTTTTGTAAAGAAAACATTGTAAGTAAAAATGTAATTAGTAATTTAGTATTTGACATGACATTAGAAGTAACCACCTAAAGTCTTGTCATCACACTGAGGAAAGCCTCCATCATGTCATGTACACAACTGCCGTGCTAAATCAGATAGATTTTGAACAAATCTGGTACTCAAAATTGGGTTCCATGATGTGCTGTGGGCCATCAGCAGCAGCAGAATTGTGTTTGATCATAATCTGTAGTCTCATAGCTGTCAGATCCCACACCCTACAATTACCATCAAGCTAGGGTAGGGAGATTGACCATGGTATAATAAGATGAACAGGAAGGCATTGCAAGGCAGCATCAGGCATACCTAAAAAATTAGTTATCAACCTTGGTGAATTTTTATAGTACCTAATCTGGCTCTGATACTCTGTAATCATTCACTTTACTTGGGGGAAAGTGAAGCTTGCTATCATTTTCTGCACACTCAAGACTTACTCCAACAATGTGTCCAAAATCGAGAAACATAGGAACAGGGGCAAGTCTTTCAGGCTTATAAGCCTGATCCATTATTCAATTTGATCATGGTTGATCATCAATCTCAACATTACACCGTGTACTATTTCCAAATCCCTTGATGTCATTAGTCTACAGAAATCTATCGATTTCTGACTTGAATACATTCAGTGAATGAGTTACCATATCCCTCTGTGGTAAAGAATTCCAAAGATTCACCATGGTCTGAGTGAAGATATTGCTCCACAACATGATCTTAAATGATTTACCATTAGTCTGAGATGATGTCCCATAACTCTAAATTCAATACCTAAGAGAATTTTTTTTATCCATCCTATCTAAAAGAACTTTTCAATTACACTTTAGAGAATACAGACCTGGTTTCCCATGTCTTAGCTAAATGGCAATCCTGCCATCCAGGAATTAGACTGGTGAACCTTTATTGAATTCCCTCGATGGGAAGTATACACTTCATTAGATAAGGAGAAGAAAACAGTACACATTAATCAAATTTAAATCTCACCAAGACACTATACAATTGTAGTTAGATTGTGTACTATACACCATTGCTAATCCAAAGAACTGAGAAGAACTTTCCTCTAGGCTCTGTCACTGCCATTCTATAACCAATGATCACAACAGTGCATGACAGACTCCACAAAATGTAATTCCCTTCCAGTTTTTACTCCACCCTCTACATTCTAATTAATGTTCACTGCCTTTTATTGACATCACGCTATTGAGTACAATATCTGCTTTTTAGAAACGTGATAAAAGTTTGCCTAATTTTCTTTATAAATGGCACTGTTCCATCAAAAGAGCAGCTTCATTTGGGGTTAGTCAACTTTACTTGAGAAGTCAGCCATTGGAGAATAACCAATGTTGTCCCATTGTTTAAGAAGTGCAGCAGGGATAATCATGTAAATTACAGGCCTGTGAGTCTCACGTTGGTGGTAGGGAAATTATTGGAAAAGATTCTCAGAATCAAGACCTTTACGCATTTAGAAGCAATGGGCATATTAGCGATAGATAGCATGGGGAGGTCATGTTTCACTGACTTGATTGAGTTTTTTGAGGAGGTAATGTAGATCATTGATGAGGGAAAAGCAGTTGATGTTGTCTCTATGGACTTCAGTAAATTCTTTGACATGGTCCCTCATGGCAGACTGGTACAAAAGATGAAGTCACATGGTATCGGGGTGAGCTGACAAGACTTCTTAGTTGTATGAGACAGAGGGTGGTGGTGGAAGGATGCTTTTCAGAATGGAGGGCTGTGACTAGTGGTGTTCCACAGGGATCAGTGCTGGGACCTCTGCTGATTTTGATCTACATAAATGTAGCTGTTCTAATTAGTAAGTTTGCAGACGATATAAAGGTTTATGGAGTTGTGGATAGTGAGGAGGATTATCAGAGGATACAGCAGGATATAGATCAGTTGGATGCATGGGCTGAAAAATGGCAGATAGAGTTTAATCTAGACAAATGTGAGGTGATATATTTTGGAAAATCAAGTACAGGTGGAAATTATACAGTGAATGGCAGAACCCTTAGATATATTCATATACAGTGAGATCTGGGTGTGCAGATCTACAGATCACTGAAGGTGGCAGTGCAGTTAGAAATGGTCGTAAAAACGTCCTATGGCATGCTTGCTTTCATCGGAAGGAACATTGAGTATAAGGATAGATGAGCTATGCTGCAGTATTATAGAACTTTAGTTCGGCCGCAATTGGAATATTGCGTACAGTTCTGGTCACCACACCACCAGTTCCTGTGCTGTATTGTTCTTTGTTCTTAATAAATGTATAGCAGCTCTGATGATAATCTTCATCTTACTAAAGTGCTAGCAGGTTTCTCATGCTCTAGCTATTAGACATAGCTTACAGTGAGGCAATCAAAACGCTCAGCAATAGTCACTTTTACATAATACAAATCCTGCTCTTTAACTGTACTTTCAAGTATCTAAACCTATTAACAATTCTTTCCATCCTTGTCACAGTAATTGTGGGTATTTGATGCCAGCTCAAATAGAGGGTAAAAATTAACCCTACCTGTTCATAGAAAATTGAGTAGGTGAAAATTTCGTTGCCTACTTTGGAACTACTGGCAGCTGCCAGGTTTGTCACTTTAAGTTTCTGTTCTGATTTACAAGGATGTTGACAAGTTTGGAGGATTTGAGCTATAGGGAGACGCTAAATAGGCTTGGGCTGCTTCCTCTGGTGCATCAGAGGCTGAGTGGTGACCTTTTTAGAGGTTTATAAAATTATGAGGGGCATGGATAGGAGAAATTGACAAGATCTTTTCCCTGGGATGGGGGAATCCAGAACTAGAGGGCATTAGGGTGAGAGGGGATAGATATAAAAGGGACCTACGTGCAATGTTTTCACACAGAGGGTGGTGCATGTATGGAATGAGCTGCCAGAGGAAGTGGTGGAGGCTGGTACAATTGCAACATTTAAAAGGCATCTGGATGAGTATATGAATAGGAAGGGTTTGGAGGGATATGGGCCAAGTGCTGGCAAATGGGACTAGATTAGGTTGGGATATCTGGTTGGCATGGATGAGTTGGACCAATAACAATTTGTAGAACACCATATCTGTTCATTCTCAGAATTGGCACTGCAAAATTCTTTGAGATAACCAATCTAATCTATTCTCCTCTCTTTAAAGTATTTAAAATAGCATTATTCATGTAGGAATTACAAAGTTTAGCTGAAGGAGTTGGGCTGTACCTTGTAAACACCAAAACTAGAGAATGAAGAGCAAGGAGAGAATAGAACAGAGCTGCAAGAGGTGCAGTGAGAAAAACACCAAGTGGGACATTAAGAGAAGTGGCAATAAGGGTGGCAAGAACAGTGGAGAACTCAGCAGCAGCAGAAAAGCAAGCAAGGTGGTGAGGAAGTGGAGAATGAAGCAGGGGGAAAATGGAAACCTGCACAGCGGCATAGGGAGAGGACAATGAAGCAACGAGAAGAGCAGAGGGGAGAAAAGATCAGAGCGGCAAGTAGGGAGGAGAGCGGGGCACTAAGGGAGAGGAGAATGGGCTGGAAAGGGAGTAGCAGTAATGATGGGCATATAATGTCTAGTTCCAATTCCAACTTCTGGTTCCAGTATGGTATAGCAACACAATGACAACATCAATTGTTCCAACTTCCTGTCTCAGTGCTTTGGCAGGAGATTGGGACAAATAATCAGACAACTCGATCTATTCCCAGAAGTAATTAAAGGCAAGAGCGTAACAAACATGTGGTCCACAGATGGCGCAGCATGATGTGAAGCTTTAGAAGAGGCCATACAAAATGTTGTAAATCAAATAAAATCTAGATTTTTAGAATGTAAATTTAATACAAACTCCAAAAAGACAAAAACAATGATAGAGAGAAGGTATACATTAAAGAAGACTAGAATGGGGATGAAATGGATAATGTTGCACTGAAACACATGGGCTGTTTGTCTACTTAGGACAAATCATAGCAGAAAATACATTTGATGTAGTCTACCTGAGCTCTAGTAATGCTTTTGAGAAAGTCCTGCATGGGAGACTGGTAGTGAAGGTAAGGGCCCACAGCATCTAAGGAAATTTGCCATTTTGGATTCAGATTTGGCTGAGGGGAAGGAAGTAGAGGATGATGGTCAAGGAATGTTTTTATAACTGGAAGCCCATGTCCAGTGGGATTCCACAGGGATCAGTGTTGCGCCCCTTGCTATTTATGGTAAATATAAATGATTTAGACTTGAATGTAGGAGGGTTGATCAGTAAGTTTGCGGATGAAATGAAACTTGTTGAGGTGATCAATCATGAGGATAGTCTAAGATTATAGTGGGAGGTAGACAGGCAGCTCAGTGACAAATGAAATTCAATCTGTGTAAGCATGATATGATGCACTTGGGCAGGACAAACAGGCAAGGAAATACATGATGAACAATAGGACTCTTGGAAGCAACAAGAATCAGAGGGACCTTGGTATGCATTTTTCCTGACTGGTGCTATACTCATTGGAATTTACAAGAATGAGGGGGAATTTTATAGAAACATATAAAATTATGGTGGGAATAGATAAAATAGAAGGAGGGAGGTTGTTTCCGCTGGCAGGTGAAACTAGATATAGGGGGTATTGCCTCAAAATAAGGGGAAACAGATTTAGGTCTGAGTTGATGAGGAATGTTTTCACCCGAAGGGTTGTGAGTCTGTGAAATTCCCTCCCTAGTGAAGCAGTTGAGGCTACCTCATTGAATGGTTTTAAAGATAGAAAGATGTTTGAACAGAAAAGAATTAAGAGTTATGATGAGCTGAGTCCACAAAAGTATCAGCCATGATTTTCTTGAATGGCAGAGCAGGCTTGACGGGCCAGATGGCCTACTCCTGCTCCTATTTCTTATGTTCTTATGTTCCTTGGAGCAGAGGAATCCAAGAGGGTGATATGATTCAGATATGTAAAAGTGTGAAGGATATGGGGTAGATGGGAAGAAACTTGCCCTTGATAGATGGATTAATGATTGGGGCATAGATTGAAGGTAAGGAGCAGGTGATTTAAAGTGGACATGGGGAATTTTTTAACCCCTCAGCACGTTGAGACTCTGGAACTCACTGCCTGTAAGGGAGGTGGAAGCAGAAACCCTCATAACATTTCAGAAGTATTTAGATAGCCATACAAGGGTATGGATCAAGTACAGGAAAATAAGATTACAATAGTTCAGTGGTTTAATTTTTGACCTACACAGACTCAATGGGCTAGAGGGCCTTTTATGTTGTGTAGACTTCTTTAACACTATGACTGTAAGATGGCAGGTATAATATAGAAGTTCGAAGAAGGATGTGGTCAGCCAGAAGTAATTTTGTGGAAATGAAAGATGTGCTAACAAGAAAATTTAAAATTATAACAAGGTAAGCTTTCATAAGGTGCTTCTTTCTTTCCATTTCTGGTCTGTCCCTGAAACCTGAGCAATTAGATCTGTGGAAGACAATAGATGACTTTGTAATATAGATGCTAAGATATGCGTTGAAAATTGCATACAAAGACCACAAGAGAAATAAAGAGATATTTAAAATTGTAAGTGCAAAAGTTACTCTAAAAAAGCGATGTCTAGAAAAGAAAGGCCCAGACTTTGACCACAAAGAAAGCTCTCTGTCATGATAAAAATGACAGAATACTTGTCCCACAGCCAGGGACACAATTGGGAGGACTGTGGTTCATGCATTAGCCGTTCACAAAGGCGTTTGGCCATTTAAATAATAACATACTTCTATACAAATTAGATATTGAAACTTCTACTATCTGAACCCCAGAGTGTTGAAGTTAGACTCGGTAAGATCAGGTTTGTTATTCTTCCTTTTTCTTTGGATGGTCAGGGTACACCTTTGGAGAACTGAAGTACCTTTGTGGAGATGGTCCCAGGACACCTTGGAAGTAGGGCAAGGTATCCATTGGGAAGGGATTTCAGGTAACCTTTGATAGGGAACCAAATACCCTTAAACCACTTGTCAAGGCTTTAAAAGAACTGTCAAGAAGAGTTAAGTTTCAAACATGTCAAAAAATGAAAAGTAGAGAAAGGTGACACTGCCAGTCCGCGAGGCGGTCAGGTCTGTCAATCAAAAGTTGGCGTGGAGGCAGAGCCGAGGAGTCAGACATCACACAGCGCCGTGGTGATAGGAGACTCCATAGTGAGAGGAACTGAATGAGGTTTCTGTGGCAACAGGCGGGCATTAAGGATGGTGTGTTGCCTTCCTGGTGCCAGGATTAAAAACATTGCAGACAGAGTGCAGGAAATCCTCAAGGGCGAAGGTGAAGAGCCAGAGGTGGTGGTACATGTCGGCACAAATGATATCGGGAAGAAGAGGAGGAACATACTACAGTGGGACTTCAGAGAACTAGGAAGAAGGCTGAAAAGCAGGACGTCCAGGGTGTTATCTCCGGTTTGCTTCCAGTTCCTCAGGCTGGAGAGGCCAGGAACAGGGAGACAATGGACTTGAATGTGTGGCTGGGGATCTGGTGCAGGAAGCAAGGATTTAAATTCATGGATCACTGGGGTATGTTTTGTGGTAAGCATAAATTATACAAAAGAGACAGTTTGCACCTTAATAGGTTGGGGACCAGCATTGTGGCAGGCAGGTTTGCTACTACAACACAGCTACGTTTAAACTAAATAGCGGGGGGGAGGGGACAAACTGGACTTTTAAGAAGGAAATTGAAGGGAAAGTTAGAACAAGGGAAGTCAAGAAAGACAACGGTATCAATGAAGCAGAAAACTCAAAAAGGGATCGTGCCGTAAGGTTGAGTGAAATAGGGGTTGATAGGAAGGATGAGGGCAGTAATAAATTAAAAATACTATATATGAATGCACGAAGTATTAGAAATAAGATGGATGAGCTTTTGGATGAGGCTCTTTTGGAAATTGGCAGCTACATATTGTGGGGATAACTGAGACGTGGCTTCAAGTGGACAGGGCGTGGGAAATGAATATTCAAGACTATATGTGCTATCGTAAGGACAGACTGATGGGCAGAGGGGGTGGGGTGGCCCTGTTGGTAAGGGATGATATTCAGTCCCTTGCACGGGGGGACCTAGAATCAGGGGATGTAGAGTCAGTATGGATAGAGCTGAGAAATTCTAAAGGTAGAAAGACCCTCTTGGGAGTTATCTACAGGCGCCCAAACAGTAGTATGAATGTAGGGTATAAGTTGAATAAGGAGCTGAAATTGGCCTGTCGCAAAGATGTTACTACAGTTGTTATGGGGGATTTCAACATGCAGGTAGACTGGGAGAACCAGGATGGTATTGGACCTCAAGAAAGAGACTTTGTGGAGTGCCTCCGAGATGGATTCTTAGAACAGCTGGTGCTGGAGCCTACCAGGGAGAAGGCAATTCTGGATCTGGTATTGTGCAATGAACCAGAATTGATCAGGGACCTCGAAGTGAAGGAGCCATTAGGAGGTAGTAACCAAATACAATAAGCTTCAATCTGCAATTTGAAATGGAGAAGGTACAATTGGTAGTGACAATATTTCAGTTGAATAAAGGGAACTATGGAGCTATGAGGGAGGAGCTGGCCAAAATTCAATGGTGCAATATCTTAGCAGGGATAACAGTGGAGGAACAATGGCAGATGTTTCTGGGTATAATGCAGAAGATGCAGGATCAGATCATTCCAAAAAGGAAGAAAGATCCTAGGAGGAGGCAGGGGTGGCCGTGGCTGACAAGGGAAGTTAAGAAACATATAAAGTCAAAAGAGAAAAAGTATAACAAAGCAAAGATAAGTGAGAAAATGGAGGAGTGGGAAGCTTTTAAAGAACAACAGAGGATTACTAAGAAGGAAATACGCAGAGAAACAATGAGGTACGAAGGTAAACTGGCCAAAAATATAAAGGAGGATTGTAAAAGCTTTTTTAGGTATGCGAAAGGGAAAAAAATGGTTAAGACTAAAATTGGGCCCTTGAAGACAGAAACAGGGGAATATATTACGGGGAACAAAGAAATGGCAGAAGAGTTGAATTGGTACTTCAGATCTGTGTTCACTGGGGAAGACACAAGCAATCTCCCAGAGGTAACAGTGGCTGAAGGACCTGAACTGAAGGGAATTTATATTTGCCAGGAATTGATGTTGGAGAGACTGTTAGGTCTGAAGGCTGATAAGTCCCTGGGGCCCGATGGTCTACATCCCAGGGTACTGAAGGAGGTGGCTCTAGAAACCGTGGATGTGTTGGTGATTATTTTCCAGAGTTCGATAGATTCAGGATCAGTTCCTGTGGATTGGAGGGTGGCTAATGTTGTACCACTTTTTAAGAAAGAAGCGAGAGAGAAAGCAGGAAATTATAGACCAGTTAGTCTGACCTCAGTGGTGGGAAAGATGCTAGAGTCAATTATAACGGATGAAATTACGACACATCTGGATAGCAGTAACAGGATAAGTCAGAGTCAGCATGGATTTATGAAGGGGAAATCATGCTTGACTAATCTTCTGGAATTTTTTGAGGATGTAACTCTGAAGATGGACAAGGGAGATCCAGTGGATGTAGTGTACCTGGACTTTCAGAAAGCCTTTGATAAAGTCCCACATAGGAGGTTAGTGAGCAAAATTAGGGTGCATGGTATTGGGGGCAAAGTACTGACTTGGATTGAAAATTGGTTGGCTGACAGGAAACAAAGAGTAGTGATAAACGGCTCCCTTTCGGAATGGCAGGCGGTGACCAGTGGGGTACTGCAGGGTCTTTCTACCTTTAGAATTTCTCAATACCGCAGCTTTTTACAATATATATTAATGATATAGAAGATGGTATTAATAGTAACATTAGCAAATTTGCTGATGATACAAAACTGGGTGGCAGGGTGAAATGTGAGGAGGATGTTAGGAGATTACAGGGTGACCTGGACAGGTTAGGTGAGTGGACAGATGTATGGCAGATGCAGTTTAATGTAGATAAATGTATGGTTATCCACTTGGGTGGCAAGAACAGGAAGGCAGATTACTATCTAAATGGAGTCAAGTTAGGTAAAGGGGCAGTACAAAGAGATCTGGGTGTTCTTGTACACCAGTCAGTGAAGGCAAGCATGCAGGTACAGCAGGTAGTGAAGAAAGCTAATAGCATGCTGGCCTTCATAACAAGAGGGAGTGAGTATAGTAGCAAAGAGGTTCTTCTGCAGCTGTACAGGGCCCTGGTGAGACCGCACCTGGAATACTGTGTGCAGTTCTGGTCTCCAAATTTGAGGAAAGACATTCTGGCTATTGAGGGAATGCAGCGTAAGTTCACGAGGTCAATTCCTGGAATGGCAGGACTATCTTACATTGAAAGATTGGAGCGACTGGGCTTGTATACCCTTGAGTTTAGAAGACTGAGAGGGGATCTGATTGAGATGTATAAGATTATTAAAGGACTGGACACTCTGGAGGCAGGAAACATGTTTCCGCTGATGGGTAAGTCCCGAACCAGAGGACACAGCTTAAAAATAAGGAGTAGGCCATTTAGGACAGAGATGAGGAGAAACTTTTTCATCCAGAGAGTGGTGGATGTGTGGAATGCTCTGCCCCAGAAGGCAGTGGAGGCCCAGTCTCTGTATTCATTTAAGAAAGAGTTAGTGGAATCAAGGGTTATGGAGATAAGGCAGGAATAGGATATTGATTGAGGATGATCAGCCATGATCATAATGAATGGTGGTGCAGGCTCAAAGGGCAGAATGGCCTACTCCTGCACCTATTGTCTATTGTCTATTGTCTGTCAAGAAATGTCAGCCTATCAAGGGTCAAGACCTATGAGGAAAGATCA
The DNA here is from genome assembly GCF_037043375.1 of Chiloscyllium plagiosum. Lineage (NCBI taxonomy): Eukaryota > Metazoa > Chordata > Chondrichthyes > Orectolobiformes > Hemiscylliidae > Chiloscyllium > Chiloscyllium plagiosum. Next base: position 30,580,355 of record NW_028270149.1, on the reverse strand, counting down.
AGACCTATCAAATGTCAAAACTTGTCAGGAAGTGTCAAGACCTGTCAACTGCCAGGACTTGTAAATAAATATCAAACTTGTCCAGAACTGTTATGAGGATTTGTCAATACCAGTCAAGAAGTATCAAACATTCAAAACCTGTTGTCAACACCATCTGATTTGAATTTAATTGGTTCTTAGTCTCCAAGTGCCCTTTTAAGTTAATTGTGCCGCAAGACATTACCTGAGTCGGTGGATTAACAGTCCAGCAACACCATCAGGCCATTGCCTCCCCAAGACATTGGGTGATGAACAGTGGCCACTAGATGGCCCTAAAAGTATTCAATTGGTTAAATCAGCCCAGCATTGATTTGGTGATGAAACCTGGGCTCTAAAACGAAAGAATTGATTGGACTGTGGCAGCAATTCTGTGATGAAAGCTGCAAAGAATCAGTCTTGCGCTCATGGCAGGATACTGCCAGCAAGTTGGGAATTGAATTAACTAATGATGGTACCATGAAATCTACTGAAATCCTCAAAAATGAATGTGCTCAAGTCGAACGTCAACAGAAACAAAAGGAAAAGTCACTGGTGACTGGTAAACAAAAAGAGTTGTGTTGTTCGATGGTTGGCTTTGGCTTGGGCACAGTTCCTGTTTATTTTTTTCCTTTTTTTAATTTCTTTTTTTTCCCTCTTTTTTTATTTAACCACGATAGTGCTTATTTTTTCCCCAGCACCCATGTTGTGTGCGTGCAGGTGTGGGACACAGTGAAAGACACAAGGTGTATGAATCTTTATTCAGTTTCCACCACCAGGAAGAAAGGAAACACCCGAGTGGCCAGTGATAAGTAGTGCCTTTCACATCAAAGGGCAATGCTGTGTGATCAAACAGTGAAGGGGAGGGCAGGGATTAAATCAAAATAGATTGGAGGGGGAAATAATGCACTCCATTCCCTGCGGTGCCCACCTCTCCCTGAACAACTCCAGGGTGTTGGTGGAGACCGCGTGCTCCTTTTCCAGAGACACCCAGGCTCTAACGTAACCGCAGAGGAGGGGCAGGCAGTCGGCCCTAAAGACCCCCTCCACGGCCCGCTGCCTGGACCTATGATTGGTATTCCTATCTGTGCCTCACACCGCCATCGCCTGCCCCAACCCCACCTATCCCACAAGTGAACCTGAGTGCGCCCCCTGTTATTCAAGCCCCTGCTGGATCAGCAAATCCAAAGCCCCAAGCGCCCCCTGCCCTCACCCTTCCCCCATAGACTGTCCAACCTCCTGCTTATCAAACTGCTGTTCCACCCAAACCCTCAAATTCCCCTTGTTCCTCTGCCACCAACCCCTGTATTTTTCCCACCTGGCTTTATCACCCGCTAATGCCGCTCTTTCTCCAATTCCTCAGGTTCCTGTTAGCTCGACAGCTGCAGCTCGTCATCAGACATATGCTGCTGCCATAGCCACGCTTGCTCCCCCGCCTCCTCCTCAGTTTACTAACTCTGTTGCTTAGAACACTCGCAGTCAACAAAAATCAAAATCTCACCAATTGGGGACATCCAAGATGGCGGCAGTCTGAGTGGTCTCCTGTGCTGGGCTCTGTGCCATATCCCTAGGCAAGGTGGACCTTTACCACCCCAAGGAGAAAAAAAGTATTAACTTAAACTTACTATTTGGAGCTGCTGGAATCGTGTGGGACAGCTTTAAGGTCAGGATGAAGTTGAATGAAGGAAAGGGGCCTAAAGGAGTACAGAAGACAAGGCACTCCCCTACTGCGTCGGGGGTGCCTGCAGCCACTGTTCAAGCTCCCAGGGCGGCACCTTTGGAGCGGGCCCACCGGATCGCAATGCGCAGGTCAGGGCCGGACTCGTGCCCCCACGTGGTCCAAGTGCAGCTCCTATGTTGTAAGGAAAAACAATTATTAGTTGAAACAGCAAGAAGACTGGGAAGGAATTCACAAGCTTTAAAGTATAAAGGCTCAAAAATAATGCTTTTTCAGGACTTTTCAGGAGCCCTAATTAAGAAGAGAAGGACATCTGATGATATCAAGAAAGAATTAAGGGACCTGAATATTCAGTACTCCTTGAGATACCCGGCTGTGTTGCGATTCGCCGATGGAGGGGACAATATATAACTTAGACTCCGCAGAAAAAGCAAAGGACTTTATGAAGTCTTCGAATTGAAAGACCTGAGTCAGGGTGGGATGGGGCATCATTGCGGACAATGGTTTGGAGGATTTTTTTTCTTACCCCCTTTTTTACTTCCCTCTTCTTTCCTTTTTTGTGGTTATTGGTTTTATATGTACAGTTTTGTTGTAAAATTGTAAAATTGGGATTATTTTAGATCTCGGTCGTTTGGTTATTATCTAGGGCTCCTTATTTTTACTGCTGTCCCTTTGATTTTGTATTGGGGTGGCTATATCTGTGGTTAAGATGGGGGGGAATGGGTATCCATTGTTAGCTTTCAGAATGTAAATAACAGATTTTCCTCATTTGTGAATTGCCTGGGACTAGGGATCAGCCTCAGCTAGAGGAAGGTAAGATGATAGTAAGGATTGGGAGGAGTGCCCCATGTGGGCAAAGAGGAAGATCTCGAGCAAATTGGGGGATATTTGGGAGTTTGCTTCAGTTAAGTGTAGTTTTTTTTAGTTGTAGTTGTTTTATAGGAGTAGCTTTTAGTTCTCATAGAGTTAATATCTTTGTAGCTCATCACACCTCAGATAAGCTCCCTCCTCCTGGGAAATCACAGGCTGCCCTGGACGACCATGGCTAGTGATTTGTTTAAGTAGACCATCTGGAATTAAAAAAGGGAGCCATTCTGCTGTTAAAAGAAAGTCTTATCAAAGCTTAGGAAGGAAAAGGTGGACATTGCCCTGCTGCAGGAGATGCATTTAACTGATAAGGAATGTCTGAAACTGCAGCTGGGGCGGTGGTGGTGGGGGGGTGGAGGGCGGGTGGGTGGAGGGGGAAGATTATGACAAGGTATTTTTCTCATCCTTCAGCTCTAAGAGTAGAGGAGTGGTTATACTGGGAAGAAGGAACCTTCATTTCCAGGTAATTGAACAGATTAAGGACTAACATGGACCATTTATCATTCTTAAAGCCCTAATACATGGAGAAGAGTATGGCGTTTTGAATTTATATTGTCCCCCAGCACACCCTCTTAAATTTCTAATTGATGCAGTGGCTAAGTTAATCATTCTTGGGGTACACCATATAATTATTTGGGATGGCACAGTGGCTCAGTGGTTAGCATTGCTGCCTCACAGTACCAGGGTCCCACGTTCGATTCCAGCCTCGGCGACTGTCCGTGTGGAGTTTGCACCTTCTCCCCGTGTCTACGTGGGTTTCCTCTGGGTGCTCCAGTTTCCTCCCACAGTCCAAAGATGTGCAGGTCAGGTAAAATTGGCCATGCTAAATTGCCCATAGTGTTAGGTGCATTTGTCAGAGGGAAATGGGACTGGGTGGGTTACTCTTCAGAGGGTCGGTGTGGACTTGTTGGGCTGAAGGGCATGTTTCCACACTGTCGGGAATCTAATCTAATCTAAAAAAAATTATAATTGCCTAATAGACCCAGAGATTGACAGGGTGCCAAAAGGCCTGGCAGGTATGCCCGCGCAGTCTCAACAGTTGGTGGGACTAGTGGATGTGTGGAGGTACCTCCATCCAATGGAAGAGACTTCACGTTCTATTCCAACCCACACAAGTACCATACTTGAATTGACGTTTTTATGCCAACTGACGGTTTGGACAGAACATTGGTGTGCAAAATTGGGAATATAGTTGTTTCAGATCATGCGCCAGTGTATTTAGATGTTAAAATCAAGGGTAGTGGAATGGATGTACGTCACTGGTGCATGGATCCATTTTTGTTAGGGGATAGCAAATTTGTTGAGTATATTACAAGAGAGTTCAAGACCTTTTGGGATATCAACTCAGGTACGGCGAGTTATCCGGCCTTTGGGAGGCCACTAAGGCATATTTACGAGGCCTGATCATTCATATTCGACGACTAGAAAGAGGCAGAGGGAGGAGCAGCGATTTATGCTGGAGGCCCAGCTGAAGGTAGCTGAGAAAACATATTATAATGGCAATCATTGGTTAAGCTGCAGTGGGTTACAGCTCTCTGGGCTGCTCTCGACTCATTGCACACACAAGTGGCTAAAAAAAGAGGTCTCCTTTGCCAAACAAAGATTGTTTGAATTTGGAGATAAGCCTGGTAGATTTCTGGCTTATTTGACTAGGAGGAAAAAAAGCTTCCCAATCTATTATGTCTGTCAGGGAGACGGCTGGTACGATTGCCCGTGAATTGAAAAAGTTCAATGTTAGGTTTAGGGAATACTTTGCAGAGCTATATCGGTCGGAGGGTGGAGTGAACAATGGGAATGCAGTCCTTTTTTGAAAATCTGGACCTCCCCAATATAAATACAGAACAGGCTTCCCTTTTGAATGCGCCTATATCAGTGCAGGAAGCAATAAGGCATCTCCAGGGTGGCAAAGTACCGGGGCCAGATGGATTCCCAACTGAATTCTATAATGAATTCATAAACATGTTAGTGGAGCCACTTCTGGGGATGTGTAACTATTCTTACACACAGGACTGTCTGCCGCCTTCTCTTAGGAAGGCTGATATCTCCCTCATTTTAAAGAAAGGGAAAGACCCCGAAGAATGTACTTCATACAGACCAATTTCACTGTTGAATGTAGATTTTAAAATTTTATCTAAGATGCTGTCTCTAAGGTTAGAGAAGGTCCTGCCTGATATTATAAAAGAAGACCAGACAGGCTTTATTAAGGGCCAACAATATCAGGAGAGTCCTGAACACAGTGCAGTATGCCAGCAAAGATTGATTCCAGATTTGGTGGTCTCCCTAGACGCAGAAAAGGCATTTGATCGGATAGAATGGCCGTATCTATTTGAGGTCCTAGAGCGCTTTGGTCTGGAGGGATCCTTTGCCAGATGGGTAGCAGTACTGTATAATGATCCTAAGGCGGCAGTCATTACAAACAATATTAAGTCAAATAACTTTTTTTTTTATAGATTTTTTATTAGAGATTTAACATGTTTACAAGTTTACAAAAATAAACAAAACTCTCAAATACAAACATTGATATACAATTAAATCAAATATACAATAGCCAAAATTTAACAAAAGAAAAAATACCGAAAAAGGAAAAAAAAACTCAACTATCTACTAATCTAACCTACAACTAACCAGAGTGTATATTTAAGTCTCTTACATGCTCGGAATGTGTTAACATCAAATGTAATAAAACCCATATTCGTGCGGGATTCCTCTCCTAAGGGGCCCCGGACCAGCCAGGTTTGTAATCTCAATTAAATAAAAGCCCTTGTTAGGATAGCCGAAATATCTGTATTTATGTAATTCATGAAGGGCTGCCATATTTTATAAAATAATTCGGTCTTTTGGTGCACCATATTTGTAAGGAAGTCAAGGGGAATACATTCCATAATTAATCTGTGCCAATTTGAAAGTCCAGGGGGGCCCTCAGCCATCCAGTTCACCAAAATATTTTTCCAAAAGAGAAAATAGAAAATAGTCTCTTCCCGTACATGTCCAGGGAGGGAAAGTTCGAAAAGCCCAAAAGGAGAGATACAGGGTCTACTTTAATTTCCGTTCCTAAAATTTCTGTCAGGGTACTTGCTACTTTAGTCCAATATCTACGGATCTTATGACAGGTCCATAGGCAATGTACAAGAGTGCCCACCTCTATTTTACATTTGGGACATGTTGGAGATGCTCCTGCCTTAAATTTTGCCAATCGAACCGGTGCTATATGGGCCCTATGAAGTATCTTCAGCTGGATAGCCTGGGTTCTGTTACAGATAGTAATTCTTCTAGCGTTTTCCCAAATATCATTCCATGTTTCTATAGAGATTTCTAGTCCCAAATCCTGATCCCATGTTTTAAGCAAATTATCCATATCTCCCCATACTTCATCATGTAGTAAATGATAAATAGTACTGACGGAAGATACCCCACTGGTCGTAGGACACTACATTCTCTATCTGATTTATAAAGACTATCTAATAACGTAGTCTTCTTCTGTATATAGTCTCGAATTTGGAAGTATCGAAAGAGGTCTCCATTGGGTAATCCGAATTTCTGACGCAGCTGTTCAAAAGACATCAGGACCCCATCTTTAAATAGGTCCCCGAGACATGAGATACCCCTCGATCTCCAGAGTTTAAAAGTGGCATCTGTAAACCCCGGTTGGAATCCCCATGCTCCCACTATCGGTGCATAGGGGGATGTTTTATGTGAATTACCCTCATTTTGCCGCATTATATTCCAAGCCTTAATTGTGTTTAGTATTATAGGGTTTTTACAATGATCTGTAATGATTTTCCTCTTGTCTGAAAATAAAAGGTTAATAAGTGGGTATTTTACTTGAGAGGCCTCGATGTCCAACCAGATTGATTGTGGATCAGACAAGACCCAATCAGCTATGTAACTTAATAGGGAACTTAACTGATATTTCCTAAAATCTGGGAAGTCCAATCCTCCACCTGCCTGTGGAAGCTGTAGCTTCTTCAGCTTAATGAGGGGCCGTCTATGATTCCAGATAAAGGAACCCAACCAGCCGTATAATTTACATAGAGCCAGCCTCAGCAGCATCACCGGAAACATTCTCATAGGGTATAGGAGACGGGGCAGGACATTCATTTTAATTAGTGCTATTCTACCCAACCAGGAAATTGGAAGGTCTCCCCATCGCTGGAGGTCCTGCCTTATCCTTTCCAGTAAATGCACAAAATTAGCCTTATACAACTGATCAAATACTGGGATAATAAAAATGCCTAAATATAAGAAGCCCTCCAGGGACCAACGAAAGGGAAAAAGGAATCCGTCCACTAAGTGGGGTATCATAGCAAGGCCACCCATTGGCATAGCGTCCGATTTTGAAAAATTAATTTTATAGCCTGAGAATGCGCTAAATGTATTAATAACTTGGATTAGGCGAGGTACGGACATCAGAGGATTACTGAGGAATAGAAGAACATCATCTGCATAAAGGGTAATTTTATGTTTACCTGTACCAATCCTCGGGGCCGTTATATTAGGATCAGCTCGTATAGCTTCTGCTAGTGGTTCAATTATTAGCGTAAATAACAATGGCGAGAGAGGACATCCCTGATGGCAGCCCCTACCCACATTGAAGCTATCCAAACCTAATCCATTGGTAACCGCAACTGCTTTGGGATCACTATACAATGTTGAGACCCATTTGGTAAACACCTTTCCAACGCCAAACCTTTCCAATGTGTAAAACAAATATGACCATTCAACCCTATCAAATGTCTTTTCCACGTCTAATGAAACTACTACTCCTGGTATCTTTCCCTGATGACAGGCTTGAATCATAAAGTAGTGAGATATTATTTAATTTATTTGAATTTAGTTTGTTAGTATTTTGTAATATGTTTGAAGTTCAGTTTAAGTTAAGTAGATATGTTTTTCTAGTAGAACAGTAGGTTGTTCATTAATAATAGCACTGTGTTATAGCTTTGTTGTACTGTCTTTTTTCTGTTTTGATGGTGTTATTCTTTTTTATATAAATGTTTTGTAAAAGATTTAAAAAGGTTTTCAATAAAAATATTTATTAAAAAAATTTTGCCATCTTCTAAAAGAAAACTTGTTCAACGATCAGAAACCCCATTGAGCTCCTCTTCCAAGGACTCAGAAGATGAAATACCTGCTCCAGATATGTTCCCTATGAGAGAACTGCCGAATCCACAGACTGGCACTTCCAGTCAAAACGCCACTAACCCTTGTCTATTGTCCCTGGAAGCCCCATGAAATTATGTCCATTCTCAGTAATGCGCCAGACTCCCATCACAAGGCTCCTCAATAGTTTGTTGATTTTCTAAACACCGCAATTAAAGTTTATGATGGCACTGCCCAGGACATTTTGGCCCGTATTCAAAAAAATCCTTACCCGTACTGAATATGCCTGGTTCACTAAACACATTGATTACAATGATTTCACTGCCCTCTCCAACGCTGTAGCTCAGGATCAGCAGTGACAGAATGATATCCTTGATGTTGCATCCGCCATACTGGCAAAACCTATTAATCTGTCCCGTATTCTCGAACTTCGCACTAATAGTAAGGAGTCTGCTGAAGATTTCCTTGAAAATTTTCGAGAATGCTATGCGTCTTATTCTGGGGATCGAGCTTGGAATTTCCATGCTGTCAATGCTAAATATAATTTTAAAATATCAAAACTGTTTGCTTTCCTGTGTCACCACAGCTGTCAAGACAAACAACCTGGACTGGGTCGACACTAATCCTAATCAACTCCACCGTTCTGTAAGGCTTTGTGGAAACATCACAGCGAAGACAAGGCTCCAACCTGCATAAAGTCAGAATTTGCTGTCTAGGAGGAGACTTCTCAACAACTACCTGTGCATTTCAGTGGCAGCCCTGCACCCATTCATGGTCACGGTCGTGGGTGTGGCCAAGGGGCCCCTCTCAGGCAGCTCCCTCAGTGATGGCAACCCACATCACTGTGCTTGTGACTGCCCAACCCAAGGCTGCTTTAATTGTGGGCACCCTCTTCATTAGGGCAGTTAGAGAACCAAAGAGGCAACGATGGGAACCAAGGAAGCACTTATGGAAATTACCCTCAGGACACCTATGACACCTGGGGGAGACTCTCTAAAAACAGAGAGGCCACAAGCGAGAGGCAGAGGACGAGTCAGTATGTTTCGCAAAATAGCCCCTTTTCCCAATGATTAAGTAACTTTCCTTTACAGTCTGTGTCTTAGAAGCAGGAACCCACAGTCTTACTTAAAGTTGAAAACAGGTGGTATCCCTTTTTGATTGACACAGTGTCTTCTGTGAAATCAACCTGAACCTCCCAATCTCTAAAGAGACAAAGACATTATCTGGCTTTCAAGGAGAAACTCACAAATATCCACTTTCTTATCCAGTCCCTGTCTATTTCTAGGCTGTTCCCTGGACCACCACGTTATGATCACTACCACATTATCCTGCAATCTAAGGGATGAGACCTGCTGTGTGCCTTCCAAGTTAAACTCACCTACTCCCCTGATGGTGTCCAACTTGATTCTGACTCAGTTGAATGCCAACTGTATGTGTCCACTGAACCCCAATGGTGATCACTTGTCCTTGACCCCCAAGGGTCTGGAAGTCACATCACCCTTATGATCGGACAGGCCAAGACAAATCCCTTGAAGACTTCTTTAGAGACTTGATTGGTCTTGAATGGACTATACAGATCTTGGCTTGGGTCACCAGCCCAAAAAGCAAAGCAGATTTCATTCAAATACCTCTAATCTGTAGTTACAAGCAGACACCTCAGATCATCACATCACTCGGAAGGTTAATCCACTTCATTATGCTAAGGACCTGGGCCCTTTGGTCTACATGTAGTCACCAGGGCTGATCCACACTGCTATCAGCTGCAAACCTTCCAAGGAGGGATGACTACCCTCTACTATCCAACTCATATCTCTCACTATGCCACACTGTGCCACCATGAAAGTCGGGATATCCTTGATTTAATCTACGCTGATGTATTGGACTCACGAACTATGAATCCATTCAGGTTGCCCTAAAACCAAATGTTACTTTACCATCCGAATGCCAATACCTGCTGAAACAATAAGTGATACCGAGCCTTATTGCTCTAATTAATGACTTTCTCCATCAAGGTTTGGAGACCCAGTGTTGGACTAGGGTGTACAAAGTTAGAAATCACACAACACCACGTTGTAGTTCAACAGGTTCAGTTCGAAGCACTAGCTTTCGGAGCACTGCTCCTTCATCAGATAAATTGACATAACCACCTGATGAAGGAGCAGTGCTCCGAAAGCTAGTGCTTCCAAATAAACCTGTTGGACTATAACCTGGTGTTATGTGATTTCTAACTTTCTCCATCAAGGCATTCTGGTCCCTTGCCAGTCACCCTGTAACACTCCAATTATGGCTGTCTCAAAACCTGGCAAGCCAGATCAGTATAGACTGGTTCAAGACTTAAAAGCTATCAACACCATTGTGCAGCCTCTTCATGCCCTGGTCCCCCATGCCCAAATCCAGCTCATATTCTAACCTCGGTGCCATCATAGAGTCATAGAGATGTACAGCATGGAAACAGACCCTTCGGTCCAACCTGTCCATGCCAACCAGATATCCCAACCCAATCTAGTCCTACCTGCCAGCACCCATATCCCTCCAAACCCTTCCTATTCATATACCCATCCAAATGCCTCTTAAATGTTGCAATTATACCAGCCTCCAACACATCGTCTGGCAGCTCATTCCATACACGTACCACCCGCTGCGTGAAAAAGTTGCCCCTTAGGTCTCTTTTATATCTTTCCCCTCTCACCCTAAACCTATGCCTTCTAGTTCTGGACTCCCCAATCCCAGGGAAAAGACTTTGTCTATTTATCCTATCCATGCCCCTCATAATTTTGTAAACCTCTCAAAGGTCACCCCTCAGCCTCCGACGCTCCAGGGAAAACAGCCCCAGCCTGTTCAGCCTCTCCCTGTAGCTCAAATCCTTCAACCCTGGCAACATTCTTCTAAATCTTTTCTGAACCCTTTCAAGTTTCACAACATCTTTCCAATAGGAAGGAGACCAGAATTGCATGCAATATTCCAACAGTGGCCTAACCAATATCCTGTACAGCCACAACATGACCTCCCAACTCCTTTACTCAATACTCTGACCAATAAAGGAAAGCATTCCAAACGCCTTCTTCACTATCCTATCGACCTGCGACTCCACTTTCAAGGAGCTATGAACCTGTACTCCAAGGTCTCTTTGTTCAGCAACACTCCCGAGGACCTTACCATTAAGTGTATAAGTCCTGCTGAGATTTGCTTTCCCAAAATGCAGCATCTCGCACTTATCTGAATTAAACTCCATCTGCCACTTCTCAGCCTATTGGCCCATCTGGTCCAGATTCTGTTGTAATCTGAGGTAACCCTCTTCGCTGTCCACTACACCTCCAATTTTGGTGTCATCTGCAAACTTACTAACTGTACCTCTTATGCTCGCATCCAAATCATTTATGTAAATGACAAAAAGTAGAGGATCCGGCACCGATCTTTGTGGCACCCCACTGGTCACAGGCCTCCAGCTTGAAAAATAACCCTCCACCACCACCCTCTGTCTTCTACCTTTGAGCCAGTTCTGTATCCAACTGGCTAGTTCTCCCTATATTCTATGAGATCTAACCTTGCTAATCAGTCTCCCATGGGGAACATGGTCGAACACCTTACTGAAGTCCATATAGATCACATCTACTGCTCTGTCCTCATCAATCTTCTTTGTTACTTCTTCAAAAAACTCAATCAAGTTTGTGAGACACGATTTCCCACGCACAAAGCCATGTTGACTATCCCTAATCAGTCCTTGCCTTTCCAAAAAAATGTATACCCTGTCCCTCAGGATTCCCTCCAACAACTTGCCCACCACTAAGGTCAGGCTCACCGGTCTATAGTTCCCTGGATTGTCTTTACCACTCTTCTTAAACAGTGGCACCACGTTTGCCAACCTCCAGTCTTCCGGCACCTCACCTGTGACTATTGATGATTCCAGATGCCCAGCAATCACTTCTCTAGCTTCCCACAGAGTACTCGGATACACTTGATCAGGTCCTGGGGGTTTATCCACCTTTAACTGTTTCAAGACATGTGCTAATTTTTTCGCTGTTGTTGACCTGCAACATGCCTTTTACTCTGTACGTCTTCACAGTAGTCAGCACCTGTTCGCCTCTACCTTTAATGGACACCAGCCTCGTGAACTCGACTATGTCAAGACTCCAACCTTGTCTCTCAGACCTTGTAGAAACAATTGCGATCTCTAACCCTCAAGGTGGATCTGCACTGATACAATATGTAGTTGACCTCCTTAATGCCAGTCTGGATGAAGAATCCAACCACTCTTATGTCGTCCTCCTCCTCAACTATCAGAAACGCCTGGGGCATGTAGTCTCCCCAAATAAGCTTTCCATTGTACAACATCAAGTAAAATTTCTAAATTTCAACCTGACTGCTGACTCATGTTCTCTTGAATAGAGTGCATCACTCCTATTGTCAACTTTCCAGTTCAAACAACCACAAAAATGGTACGCTGGTGACTACGCATGGTCAACATCTGCTGACAATGGATCCCCAATGCTGCTCTCCTTGTTAAGATGTCAACCCCATTTACCACCCATGAAGGTACCCTCGACCTCTCCTCAGAGGCAAAGCAAGCCTTCGATGAACTTAAGCAAGCCTTGTCACAAGCTCCAGCTTTGGGAAGACCCCTCAATGACAAACCCTTCCAACTATGCTGCACCATTCTAGCTGACCGTGCTACCTCAGTTCTCACTCAACTACATGGAGATTGACACCGCCCAGTTGCCTATTTCTCTACTAAACTTGACTCTGTTGCTTTAGGACATCCCCGTTCCACCCAAATCCTAACCACTATTTATCTTAGTTTGCAGTCCGTAGAAAACCTCACACCTCAACAGGACATTGTTATCTACAATTCTCATGTGGTGATCACCCTGTTAGGACAATTGCAAACTCAGCATTTGACTGCAGCTCGCCAAAATCTTTATGAGGTTTACTTCCTGAACAATCCCAGACTGACCTTTAAGTACTCCACCACCATTAATCCTGCCGATTTCCTTCCACACCCCCTTCACCCTTATCCACTCCTGACCATGATTGCTTTCTTCTCATCGATGAAGACATCCAAATTCATCCAGATCTTTCTGATGCCCCTATCTCAGACCCCAACATTAATATGTTCACTGATGGTAGTTCCTCTACTAACCATACAGGTACTCGCCTTTCAGGCTATGTGATAGTTGATGACCATAGCTCTGTCCTGGAGTCTGCTGCTTTTGAGTCTCCCTTTTCCACCCAACAAGCTGAGCTTTTTGTCCTCATCTGTGCCTGCATCTTCAGATTTACACTGACTCCCGATATGCTTTTGGGATTGTGCATGATTTTGGACAACTCTGAAGAAGCAGAGGATTTTTGATATCATATGGTACTCCCATTTCCCACCGCCAACTTGTCTCAGATCTTTTAACCACGCTCCTGCTCCCAAAACCGGTTTCTGTTATCAAATGTGCCGCCCATACTACTGGCCAATCCCCTGTTGACATTGGTAACCGCGCTGCTGATGACACTACAAAAGAAGCCTGTCATGACCATCTTATGATTGTGCCTATAATGATGAGCCAGACTGAAAGCTCCGACAAGAGTGGGTCAACCTTGGACAAACTAGTGCCAACCGTTAAAGATGTTGTTACCTTACAGGGGGGCACCTCTGATTGTGAAAGACAGTTGTGGTCCAAAGCTAGCTGTTATTGTAATCCTGTTACTAAACTATGGACCACTCCGGTTGGACCGACGTGTACGTCTGATGCTCTTGCTTCATGGATAGTCAATTGCCTCCACAATGCGACACACTCTGGTGATCGCTCGATATCTGACCTCCTTTAGACCACTTGATGGTACCCTCGCCTCCAGCAGATGGCCCAAAGTGTCAGTGCTCGATGCCTCACCTGCCAAGAACACAACTCGGGCAATGGTGTGCCTTCCCTGGTGGGGCAGACACTCCTCCCTGAAGGGCCCTTCCAAACCCTCCAACTTGACTTCATTGAGTTACAAAAGCATCAACACTATGTTTTGGTCATTGTTGATGTTTTTTCTCGATGGGTTGAAGGTTACACCACTTCTAATGCTACTGCCAAAACTGTTGTAAATATCTTACTTAAGGAGATTATTCCCCACTTTGGTATTTCTTTTTGCCTGTCTTCTGACAATGGTCCTCATTTTATTGGCGACATTCACAAGGAATTATACTCTCACTTTGGCATCTGCCACTAACTTCATTGTGCTTATCGCCCACGTGTTCTGAAAACTAAACTTGCCAAATTGACTTCTGAGACAGGTCTTTCCAGGGTTAGATTATTGCCTCTGGTATTGTTCCACCTATGCTGCACTCCTGTTGGTAAAACCCGTTTGTCCCCAGCCGAAATCATCTATGGTCGAGCTTTCCGCACACCTTGGAATGATGCTTCCTCCCCTATTCATTTCCCCCACATGACTGAGGACATGTCCACCTCTGTCCTTTCCTTTACTAAAATTTTGCCAGGTCTTCACTCCCAAGTCGTGCTGCTCACAAGAAAATCCCCTCCCTCAACAGTGTTCCCATTGTTGAAACAGGCTCTTCCGTTCTCATCAAAATTGGAATTGCCACGGCCTCCAACCTCGATGGGAAGGACCCTTCCAGGCCCTCCTCACCACCACAACTGCTGTTAAGGTCACTGGGCGCTCTGCCTGGGTTCATCTCCATCATTGCAAGGTCTTCGTATGAGCCCCTTCTAAGGGAGGAGATGATGGAGATGAAGACGATGGGGAACTGAGAGAGGAACCGGAATCAGACTACTAAGATATAGCTGCATGTTTCGAATAGTAATTCTTCTTCTGTTTTAGATATCCTAATCCTTGCTCCAGAAATGACTACTAGGATCACGATCGAACTTGCCCTGCTATAATGATTTGTCATCGCCAGCATTGGTAATCAAGAAGGGACTGTTTACCTGTGTGATCCTGAGCAACCAGAGACTGTGTATCATTTATGCCAGAAAAATGTCCTTGTGTGCCAAGAGACTGATTCCTTCGATGCATGGAACATTACCAAAAATGACTGTCGCAATAGTCAACTGCATCAAGATTATCGGACAGTTCAGTTACAGAACAAGTCTAAATGGTCCTTACCCTGTCAGGGTGTTGTGTGCCAGTTTGATTTCAGTTGTGCTATGGGCAGCCCTGGTAAGCCTTTCCCCCGTTCAAATAGGTCTAAATCTGCATGCCATAAAAGAGAAAAGGGGGAAATGTTATCTTTCATTAATAATCTGTTTCTTCAGAGTCATAATAAAATATTGGTTCGGGATGAAGTGGTCTGTTATGTCCTTACATCAGCAAAAGACACTTTGACCCCTTTCCCCCTCCTGAATCCCAACGAAGAGGTATGGAACGCTTCTAAGGCATTTATTGGACATAATATTTCGTTTGACTATTACTTATTCCCACCTGCTAGCTGCTTATGGACTTCCTCTAGTAAGTCTGGAGTAGCCTATTCTAACTGTTACAATGGTGAGGGAAGGGAGTGCACTTATGTGAATGTGACTAAGACTATTCCCTGCACTATGATCAAATGGTACCAGTTGCAACTGCTCCCCTGTAGGACCTCGAATATCGTGGGTATGGCCTAGAGGAGGAGTGTGGCTCTGTTATCGCTGGTACTCAGGCCCTTCGTGGAATGGGTAATGGCACCCACCTGCACTATGAGACCCCTAACGGGACCTCCATTTTCCCAATTGTGGGATGGAAGGAACCATTCTGGCACAATAACCATATCTCTACCAAAAGACCCACTTCTTTCTATTGAGCAGCTTTCACCCTAAGCACTCAGGACAACCATACTTTGTAGCAATGGACAACCATACTTTGTAGCGGGGAAGTCACAACGACAGACCTGCTTCTTATCGGGAAGCTCCCTCCATTATCTGTACTAAACCTGGTTACTACTTTTTCAGCCAAGGCAAAGCAACCAACTTCCTTCCCTTGATGAAATAAGTACTCCCCATGCTGTAGCTGTAGGGACACCTTTCCCAACTACTGTTCCCTGTCCAATTACCTGAGGAATGGGATTGGAGTTTCCCTGCCAAATGTTCAGTTTCACCTGAATTCTTCACACATTGGAGGCTAAGGCTTTAGACACCACAAAAGCTCAGTCTGTGGGTTACGCATTTCTTAGTACTTTTTCCTTAGGAGGGTCTGCAGGAATTATTAGCCATCAAACCCAAAATTATCTTATTTCCAGTCTCACCCTCTTGGGCAACGAGACGGCCTCGGCCTTAGCAGGAATTAAGGACATTCTTTCAGAATTACGCCTATTTCCCAACAAAACGCCCTTGATTACCTTCTTACAAAAGAGGGTGGGGTTTGCACCATAGTTAAAGGCAAATGCATGATTGAGGTCATCGAGAATATTACTAGACATGTAGATAACACCCGCACCTTCATCAGTCAAATGACAGAAGGCATGAGAAGGGGAGATTGGGGCTTTGGCTCATGGTAAAACTGGTTGATAAATCTGACCATGTATATTGGTATTATTTTAGTTTGTCTCTTTGCTGGTATTACTATTGTTAAATGTGTTATTGCTAAGTTAATAGCTTCTGTTGACAGCATCGGTTCCCACCCCCCCCCCCCCCCCCAATGCTTCTTCTCTATCCAAGTGAAGATGAGGAGGTGCAATTGCCTACCCCTACTTCCTCCCAAGAGTAGAAGGAAGTCTGGAAGTCTCTAGCATCCATTCGATTGGACTGATCTAATCTATGCCCTCCCATCCTCTGGTATGGTCATGGAATGACCAAAGTGGGGGAGATAAGGATCTGAAATCTGAATATAGGCTGAAGTAACTAGTTGTAGTCTGAAACAACCATTTAATACATGCCCTTACTAACATAGGCAGCAATAAAATGGTTTCTTGATGCAAATAATGTAACAAAATGGCTTCTAGGCTGCAAATTGACAATTCTGCTTAAAAGCTGCATAATATAGCTTTTAACCCTGCTAAAAGCTGCATTCCTGAACAAGCTATAGTGTGCCTCAACAAAGATTAGCAGACAATGCTTCCTTTACAGTATATAAATAACTAGACTAGATAAGACATTGCTAGCCATCCTAAATGACCTTGCAAGTGCAGGTGCAAAGAAGATGGGGATGCTTGGATGTGGAAAATAAGGTTGGTTCCCAGGAAATACCATTGGGCTAAGTTGCTGTCAGTAAAGCCAGTTTATTAAAGTCGGCTGAATGTGTTCTGTAATAATGCTCTGTACTCCTCTCAAAAAAAGGTATAAAAAATGTCTTTGTCTTAAGCCATGCGCTCAGTTTCTCCTAGGGACACAGAAATGTTTAACCTCTGTGTTGCTGCACAACCTGTGCCCGGCCGTAATTAAAGTTTGAAATCGTACAGAACCAGACCGAATTGCTAGTGTTTATTGACCAATCACGGAACCGAGAGACCCCTCCCATGTGTTGAGATCTTCAGATGGAGAGCATGGGTTGGCATAGATTGCATGTAGAGAGTATATGGGACTAAAGAGGAATGAGGGTGGGTTGACAACTGAAGGTTGGAGGAATATTTCATGCCCACATCCATTGTTTTAACTTTTAGGTGCAGCACTGAAGCCCTGAGGTAACGCCAATCTACCTTGATAACTGGCAGACTCAGATTCTGGATCACCTGGCCTTGCTTCCAATCCAACTCATGCCCGTGGAGCAAAAGTGGATAGAGCATGCTGTCATTTTCAATTCAGGTTCACAAAGCAGACCACCTCTGCCCACAACCTGGGAACAAAAGTTGGGGCCAAAATGTCAGTATTTCAGCCGTTTGATCAATCGCTGAAAAACCACAGAGATCCTTTCTGGCAGAAAAAAATGAATGTCAGCAAAATTGAGCAGGTCAGCCTTTGTGTCTTGGATGATGGTCACCACAGAATGGTTGAAGATAAACTACAGTGGATGTGTGAGGATGGTGCATGACATAGCATGGCAGCAGCACTCTTGGCAGGATTAGCAGTGGCACAGCAAATCTCCTCTCAACATTCTCTTCTACAAGGGGAACAGTCACAATTTCTCCAATCTGAGATCCAGCAGAAATCCGAGTCATGTACAGACATTAATACAATTGCACAAGCAAAAGCAGTGCTCTGAGCTTATTTTAATTAATCACATCGGGGCTTAATCAGGTTTTGTTATGGACAAAGTACCGCAGATGCCGGAGATTGAAATACAAACAAAAAAGTGCTGGAGAGATTCAGCAGGTCTGGGAGCAGCTTCAGAGAGAGGAGTTAACCGTTCAAGTCCAATATGATTCTTGTTCGGAACAGCCAGTCAATTTTAGATTGTCTTGTAGCTACTTTTCCATCTGTGTATGCAAAAGGCTTCAATGGGCAGAAGACATGGCTTGAGTGTCATATTCCAGGTCTCTGCCAGTGAGCAGTCTATTTAAAAGGTGGCAGCAGAGGAGAAAAGCAGAGCAATAGTAAAGGAGATGGGCGAAAGATGTATCCATAGAGAAAATCAGGAGCTGAAGCAAAGGGAAGGTTGGATCCAGAATGAAGATTAGAAACCAGAGGAGAAGTCAAAAGCTGTAGATGAGGAGCCAGGTTCCAGGGAGATCAGAAGCCTCATCAGTGGAGACATCACAAGAATCAAAGAAGGGGAGATGGTATGGGGTGTCCAGTCATGGGGATGGAGACAGGTGGTGAAATTGGTAAACTTAATCTATAAATTGAATCCATCAGCTAAGTGGAAATTGCTTAACCTCAGATCCAGCAGTCCTCACCTCCCTTTACAAGGATCATTAACCCAGTGATGTAACTATCAGATCAGCATATAGTGAAATTCAAAGTTTGTGAGAAGATTTGTAGCTCGGGTGCTCGTTGTTGTGGTCCTGTTCGCCGAGCTGGGAATTTGTGTTGCAGACTTTTCGTCCCCTGTCTAGGAGACATCCTCACCTAGACATCATCAGCTGGAACTGATAACCGGAAGTGGCAGATTCAAACCACTACAAATGCCGGAGGAAAGATCACATAAGCACTTCACAGGAGGCTCCCAAGCACTGAGGATGTCACCTAGACAGGGGACGAAACGTCTGCAACACAAATTCCCAGCTCGGCGAACAGAACCACAACATATAGTGAAATGCCTAGGGAGCAAAGGCTGCCTGATACATATACCACAGCAGTCATACTAGCAATCACATCATAATGAATTATGCTCTCTTTCTCTCTCCTTCTCTCTTTTGCAGTTTTCATTTCTTAAACATGGCAACAGTAATTTGATGCTGAAGATTCTTGAATATGCCATGTAGGTGCCAAAACAAGCTGGAAAATAAATTTTGTCTCTTTCCACCATAGTTTAAATCAGAAACCTATCAAGCAAACAAAATCAAGTGTAACTAAAAATATATTTTAAATCTATTTCATTCACATTAACATGGTGCAGTTGGTGAATATAAAATAGGTGCCACACTTATTTTCAACCATATTCACATTCTCCCTCGGTTACGGGGGGTGAATTTGGTTGTACTGGAAAGATGGCGGGCTAGGCATTGAAACGCATCCCCCCATCAATTGAAAATACACCTGACAGGGGCAGGTAAAATCCAGTCTGTGACCCTAAAGCTGGACTCACCAGCTAGGGAACATCTTAACCACATTCATTCTGTCACACCCTCCATGAATTTTGTAAGTTTCAATGAGATCCTTTGAAAGTCTAAAAAAATACAGGCCTAATTTCCTCAAATGGTTCTCTTAAAATAATCCTGACATTCCAGGGACTAGTTAACTCTGTTCCTCTTTCCAAATTAGAATATTATTGTATTCCCTCCACAGGAAGTACACTCTTCATTAGAAGACTAAAACTACTCAATACTTTAGGTGAGGGCTTGCCAAGGCTGTATAACAAATGCAACAACACATCTTTAATTATGTACTCAATCATTTTCAATATTTTACTGAACACCAGTTGTCCTTGTGGGATTTGAATCAAGAACATTAGCCTGTGGGCACTGGATTATCAGTCCAGTGACATTACCACTACACAACTGTCTTTTCACAGAAGCGTGGTTTAAGGATTCTGCAATATTCCATGTGGAAGCACGTTTGGCCATCTAAATTGAATGGTCTCTGTGCTGTTGAACACAGCGCAATAGAGGATATTTTGTTGTTAGTGAATTTCTTTAACTGTTGAATTTTCATGGGCGTCCTCAGGTGAATTTGACGCATTTTCCATAGTAGAATTACGATTCTAGGCCATGCAACAGGGAGGAAGGGATAATAGCGTGCTAGCATTTAAGTTTAGTCTTCAGTTTACGTGTTTCCAGATATTAACGTAATATATTTTAAGTTATAAACGTGCTAGCCGTAAGTTAAAAAGCATTCCAATGTTAATCAGAAACATAGTTTGACATTTATTTTTCTGGTGAAGTATTCATCCTACGTGTTGCTCATTTTTCTCTCATAAATGCATGCACCCGCATTTCCAAATTTGTTGTTCACACATGTTTTCAAGGTGACTTTTTCCCCCCTCGCTCAAGAAGAGCCGAACAAATATCTGCTGAACTCATGTTCAAAGCTGGACCAGGAGATAGCGCTGCAACTGCACGGAAGGGACAGGAATGAAGGTTATCGAAAACTGGAAATGCCATCCTCCTACCGCTGGGTGGCGGTCAAACAACCAGTTTCGGGGGGCGAGAGGCGTGTTCAGACGGAAACAGTGAAGGCGGTCCTCCCACCGCCAGGGCGGCGTGGCAGCGTATCCCCGCTCTCCTTCCCTCCCCCCGGACAGACGGAGCGGAGGCGGAGCGTTGCTACCTCGGAGTGATGGCGGCGGTGGGGATGTCAGAGCCTGAGAAAGAGGGAGAGGCGTCCGCGACGTGTTCTAAGGCAGAGCCGGCCGAGTCCCGAAAACTGTCCGACATCTTCGAGAGCGGTTGGAAACTGCACGAGGAGGCCGAGAGCAGCAACGAGCCGTCCAACTCGGACACCTACCAACGCAAAGTGCGGCGAGGGGTGGAGCTGTTGGAGCAGGCCACCCGAATGGTCAACCAACTGGATCTTTTCAGGTAACCAGAGATTAACAGCAGGAGCCTGCAGTCTGGGCTGTTCACGCAATGCTTTATTACAACATGTATCACTCTTAAGTGCTTTAATGTTACTCACGTTTTTCCATCTTTAATCATTGGCTAGAGTAGGCTACAATTACACAGTCATTGGTAGCCCTGCAGCCTGTTGTCTGGACGAGGGGGTGTTGTTTCAATAACTGAAAATGCTGGAGAAACTCAGCAGGTTTGGTACCATCTACGGAGAGAAATAAAGTTCCGAGTCCACAGACACATCGAAACGGCTGTCTTCCTTTTTGGAAAGAGCTAATTTGTCAGTCTGTTATTTCTGTCTTGTGGGCAGACATGGGCTGCTTTGTAATCAGAGGGGTTCTGAATCAGCCAACATTGCACTAAACGCTAATATTCACACTTCTGATCTAGTGGCAGACCGTTCTATACTCTGCATTGAATCAAGGTTCATTTCCTGACTTCATGATCAAGGTTGAAGGTTATTACCAGATGTAAAATTATAGATTATTATGGTGTATAAACTCAATAGTTTCTCAGTTTCTGTTAATCTGATTTTAATTTGGCCTACTTGGGGGTAACCATTCCATGAGAGAAGATAGTGGAAAAGTGAAGTAAAAGCAGGAATTGATGAAAATTTTCAGTTCATCAGGAAGCATTTGTGGAAAAAGAAGTTGTTTTTTTTGTTGGTAAGGTTTCAAAAGTGACTTTGACTTCAAATTACATGGTCACCTTTACCTCCTGTTTGGGAACACACATTAAATGCCAGAGACAATGATTTGGAGATGTCGGTGTTGGACTGGGGTGTACAAAGTTAAAAATCACACAACACCAGGTTATAGTCCAACAGGTTTAATTGGAAGTACACTAGCTTTCAGAGCCTCGCTCCTTCATCAGTCTTCAAAGTACTGTTACATGGCAGACAGCAGATATGTTCCTTGAAGGCACGCAAACTCAAAGAAAGTCAACCGTCGCGAACAAATTAAGTTCAGAATTATATGAGATCAAAAGAAAAGGCCTACAAAATTGTCAGAATTTCAATAAATTTGGGAAGTTTTGAGAATACAGCAAAAGACCAAGAAATTGATAAGGAAAGGGTGAATAAAATAGGAATGGATTCTAGCAAAAAAAACAAAAATTATCTGAAAAAGCTCCTATTGGTATGTTTAAAAAAAGGAAAAAAATTGGCTAAAATGCAATGAGTCGATAACAGATAGGAGAATTCATTTTGGAAGAATAGAGAAATAACAGAGAAGCTAAATCATTACTTTTGAGTGTTTTCATTCAGGAAGATACAAGAAATCTCCCAGAACTAGAGATCCAAGTGGCTAAGAAGAATGAGAAGTTAAAATAAATTAGTGTTAATACAAAAATGGTACTGGAGAATTTAATAGGTCTGAAAGTTGATAAATTCCAAGGATTTCTATAATCCTACAATACTGAAGGAGGTGGCTATTGAGGTGGTCAATTGATTGGGATTATCTTCCAAAATTCTTTAGATTCTAGAATCATTTCCTGCAGCTTGGAAGATAGCAAATATCGCTACACTTTTTAAGAAGTGAGTGAGATGAAAAACAGGCAACTACAGACCTGTTGGCCTTGAATCACTAATAGGGAAAAATATTAAAATCTAGATATTTTCTAATTAGCCTGATCAATGATGTTATTGCGCATCTTTGGAGCAGGTGAAACTTGAACCACAGACTCCTGGGTACGAAGAAGGGACACTACTGCTGCACCACAGGTGCCCAATGAAAAAATACTGGAACCTATTATAAAGGAGTATGATGAATAGATAATTAATTATCATGATCTGATTGGGCATCGTTGATATGGTTTTGCAAATAGGAAATAGTGTTTGAGCTTGGAGTTTTGATTTTGAAGATGTGTCTAAAATAATTTATAAAGTAGGGTCAATGTGCATTTATACTTGGATTTTCAGAAAGCTTTTGATAAAATTGCCCACTGGAAGCAGGTTTGAAAAGTTAAAGCACCTGTGATGGTAGATGATTTATTGACGTGGATTTATAATTGGCTAATAGAGAAAAAGAGTAAGAATAAATCGTTCATTCTGACATTGGCAGCCTATGATGTAGGGCGAGAATCAATACCTGTGCCCCAATTGATCACTATATATCAATTACTTGGAGACTAAATTAATGTTTTCACATTTATAGATGACACATAGCTAAGTGTGAATTTATGTTGTGAGGAAAATGTAAACTGACTCCAGGAGGATTTGGACAGGCATAATGAATGGGCAAAATATGGCAGGTGGAATATAATTTTGTGAAATGCGAGCTTACCCATTTTGGAGAAACAGATGGACAGAATATTTTCTAAATGATAAGAGGTTGGTAAATGGTTGTTATTGATAAGTTACTGGAATAAACATGCAAATGCAGCAAAAGACTATTTGAACGTTGACCTTTATTGCAAGAGGATTTGAGAACAGGAATAGTGAAGTCTTGCTTCAATTATATAGGATCTTGGTCAGACCCCACCTGGTGTGTAGTGAGCAGTTTTGGTCACCTTATCTCGGGTAAGATATTATTGCCATAGAGTAAGCGCAGCACAGGTTCACCAGACTTGTTCCAGGATGGCAAAACTATCAAAAGAAAGATTGGGAAAACTGGGCCTATATTGTCTAAGGTTTTGAAGAATGAAAGATGATCTAATTAAAATTTAGAAAATACCTAAAGGGTAGACAGGATTCATGCAGGTCAGATGTTTCCTTTGGATAGGGACTCTACATCTAGAAGACGCAATATAAAAAATGTGATGCCATTGCAACTGTTGAGAATTTATTTTACCAGAACCTTAGGCATTCTTTACCACAGTGGGCTGTTAACGCTCAGCCTTTTAAGTATGTTTAAAGCAGAGAAGAAGAGATATGCTTTTCAGTGGCCTACAGGGTAATGGGGATGGAATGGATAAAAAGCATTAGTGTTTCATCGGGAACATATGTATTGAATGCCGGGGCAGACTTGATGGGCTGAATAGTTAGCATTTTGATTCCAGTGACCCTTCTTCAGAACAGGTCATGGCTAAATCAATTGGCTTATTAGTTTCAAATTTAGGAGGCATCCAATTCCTGGCAATAGCTCTGTCAATTTAAGTTTGGAACAAAAATTTCCATTTGGGTCACTCAGATCTGCTGACTGAAGCAGCATTGCTTTTTTACTTTTGCATTGTCATCATCAGCAACACTGTCAAATATAAATGTGAAGCTTCCTAAACACGTCTTGTCAGTGTTCCTTTAAACCAGATCGTAGGGGAGTACAAAAATGATGAAAACACTCAGCAAGTCAGGCAAAATCTACAGAGAGAAACAGAGCTAATATTTAGGTCCCTGATCTCATCAGTTCAGATTAAACACCATTGATAACTTTAAATGTAGTTTCTTCTTTGTGGGCAAACACAGCAAATTTCTACATTCAGCACTGAGGTAAATTATCAGTTAACGTTTTTAGTTTTGACTTAATATCAAAATTGAAAGTTTTTGCTTAATGCATTTGAATTTATGTTAAGATTTTCTTTCATTGAATTGCAGTCGAAATGAAGAGCTGGAAGAAATAGCCACTGCAGATGTTAAATATCTGTTATTGCCTGTGCTCCTGGGAGCCCTTACAATGAAATTAGGAAATTCTGCTAAGCGACTGGAACATGTACAGAAAGCCCAGGTCTATTACATGGACTTCTTAAAGCGTTGCAAAGATTACAATATTATGAAATTTGAAATCCCTCAAAAAGTAGAAAACAACGAAGAACATAATGAGTCAAATGTTCCCAGTGGTCCTGGTGTCTGCAGTCAATCCAGTTTACTCTCCATGGCAAGTAAAAGACAGGCTAAAATTGAAAGGTAAGAGTTTCATACATTTCTTTGTGCTTAACGGAATAACTTTGGAATAAATGAGGCTTGAAAGCAGATTATCTAGCAGTGCTTTGAAAGTTTTTGTAATGCATTCCAAACAGGTATAATATGAAGAAGGAAACTGAAGCTCAATTGAAAGAGATTAAATCTGTTATCTGCAGTGGAAAGGCAGATGATGAGCAAACGAGAAAATTCTATCTACTGAATTTGCAGCATTGGATAAGCACAAGTCTAGAAGAGATTGAGAGTATAGAGCAAGAAATTCAAATTTTGAAAAGAATGGAAGGAACGAAACGGGTATGTGATTTATTTTAGTCTCTGCATTTTATACACTTCACAACTACAGACGTCGTGTGTAGAAGAACTGTAATAGGAATGTTAGTGAGCAGACTTGGATCATCTCAAATATAACATGGTTAATTCTTGTGTTGTTACTCCCAGTGTGGATGAGGGCATAGACTGCAGGAAGGATAAGTTAACTGACCATAGCATCGTGGCCAAAAATACCAATTAAGTGCCTGGGAGAAAAGAAAAAGTAGTATTAAGGCTAGCATAGTTTGGGGATGCTCGTCCTCACTGTTCTGCAATAGTAGATGCTGAAACAAAAACAAAGATTCCTAAAGGTTATTTTGCCTGCCTAATGAACGCCTGTTCTGGAGTGGAAAGGAACTTGAAGTTCAAGGAGTGGATCCAATTGATGATGCCTCAAGTTTTTTTAGAAAAGGGACTTCAAAGAGTATTTCAGGATTGCTACCACTGTACGCACTAGTTAGAATAGAAATAGGAGAATATGTTCAATGAATATGTGGCTGGAGAGATGGTGCAAGGTGAGCATTTCAGATTTCTGAGGCATTGGGACCATTTCTCAAAGAAGTAACTTCAGTACAAGCTGAGTGAGTAGTACCTATCCAGGACTGGAACTGATATCTTAGGGGTGTATTTGTGAGTACGGTTGGGAAGGGTTTAAATTAAAATGGCAAGCGTGGGAGCCTCAAGAGACAGATGACAAGAAATACTGTACATACCCGTGTAAAAATTGAATTTTTAGACTTTTTTTAAGGTTAAAATTATGGGGTCAACTATTGCATGGATACTACTTTTGAGGAGCTGAAAGTCGTGCTACAGTCCAAAGTAGCAGAAGCCCAAGTAATCTCTAAACGAATAAAGAAAAGAAACAGTATGAATTACAATAATTCCACAATGCTACAGGGGAACTGAGCTGCACACATTGGAAGGTTGTCACCTGACTCTGACTTGCACGACAAATTCTTCTACTTCCCACCATTTTCTCTCGTCTACTGTTGTATTAGTTTTTCAAACTAATATTTTAAGCTTTTATTTCTGATAAAGTTGTCAGACATTTGATTCTCGTACAGTCTCACCGATCATTGTAGCCATGAAAAATTGTCAACAAATGCACTGTAATTGTAGTGAAGTAAATGCATATAGGCCTATCTTATATAGGAAATAATGTGATAAACTTTGTAGCACACTATTTCATACTAATTACAGTGCTCATTCAATAATAATTTTAAGTAGTCCGTAGCATAACGTTGGTGTGAATTGTACATCAAAACATAATAGCATGAGAAAAATTCATTTCCTCATCATAACGTTTATGTATAGATAATACCTTGACTCTCAAATCTTGATCTGCGAAGAATCTTTACATGAGATCAACTTTTGCTCTAGCATGTACAGTAAGGTCTAAAATAAAACACTGAATTGGAAATAAGGTGACAGGCAGATAATTCCAGAGAAGAGCAAGGCCTTAATGCACAGATGTTTGCAATGAAATGGATGAATTAGTATCACAAATAGATCTAATTAGATACAATATAGTAGGAGTTGCAGAGATGTCACTCTAGAGTAACAGGGAATGGGAACTGAGTATGCAGTTTCCAGAAAGGAGACAAAAGGGAAAGGTGGAGTAGCATTGCTGATTTAAAAAGAAGATTTAATGTGATTGTGAGCAAGGATGTTAACTCCAGAGAAATAGAATCTCTGGGTTGACCTTAGAAACACCAAGGGGCAGAAATGATAGGAGTTGGATTTTCATTCCAAATCTATTGGGGAAGCATTAAGAAAGAAATAGAAATGCAAGTAATAGAGATATGGTTGTAATTTAGTGACTTCAGTCTGCATGTAGGTTAGATAAATGAGTAGCAATATTGTAGAGGAGGAATTCTTGGAATATGTACAGGATAGTTTTATAAATCTATATTTAGAGGAACCAATTAGAGAAAAAGTTCTCCTTGTCTGGGTATTTTGTAACAAGGAAGGAATCATTGACAATTCAGTTGTGTGTGGGCCTTTGGGAAGAGTGACCATAATAGGATAGAATTCTTTATTAAGATGAAGAGCGACTTGTTTCTGACACTAAGGTCTTGAATTTAAATAAAGGCAATTATGATGGTGTTAGTTGCAAACTCGCTATGACAAGTTGGGGGTCATTATTCATCGACTTTTATTTTAGCATATACAGATAGATAAACAATGAAGATCATTTAATGTGTGCATGGGTGAACTGCAACAGTTATTCATCTCAGTTTAGCAGCCCGTGGCTAACAAAGAAAATTAGGCTTAATATTAAATCTAAGGAAGACGCACAGAAATTAGCCAAAACACACAGCCCTGAGGACAATTTTAAATTCCAGCAAAAGGAAACAAAGAAACCGATTAAGAGGTGGAAAATGTTACAAGAATAAGCTTGCAGGGAATAGACAAACCAATAATAAAAGCTTCTATAAATATATGAAGATTTAAAAAAAACAGCATATGACCCCTACAGCTTTTTTTAAAGACAGGAATTTATAATGGGAAACAAAGATGGCAAACCAGTTAACTACATACTAAAGTTTTGCATTCACAGAGGAAGACACAAAAAACTTACCAAAATATGGAGGAGCACATGGTTGTGGTGTCGGCGGGGATAGCAGGAATTGAAACTGGAATTGAGGATAAAAGATAGATAAATGCCCATGGCCTGAAACTGCCAGAATACTTGAGGAAGTGTCCCTAGAAATAGGCAATGTGCTAATGGTCATCCAAAAATCTATAAATTCTAGAACAATTCCTATGGGTTGGAGGGCAGCTAATGTGACCCCACTATTTAAGAAGGGTGGCAGAAAGAAAACAGCAAATTGTAGATTGGTTAGCTTGACATTGGTAGTGGGAAAACTGTATCGGCGCCGCCTCGTGCTCCCACGAGGAGGTTGAATAGTTCATCCACTTCACCAACACCTTTCCACCCCGACCTCAAATTCACCTGGACAGTCTCAGATTCCTCCCTCCCCTTCCTCGACCTTTCTATTTCTATCTCAGGCGACCGAATCAACACGGACATCTATTACAAACTGACCGACTCCCACAGCTACCTGGACTACACCTCCTCCCACCCTGCCCCCTGTAAAAACGCCATCCCATTCTCCCAATTCCTTCGTCTCTGCCGCATCTGCTCCCAGGAGGACCAGTTCCAAAAACGTACAACCCAGATGGCCTCCTTCTTCAAGGACCGCAATTTCCCCCCCCCCGACGTGGTCGACGATGCCCTCCACCACATCTCTTCCACTTCGCTCTCCTCCGCCCTTGAGCCCCGCCCCTCCAACCGCCACCAGGACAGAACCCCACTGGACCTCACCTACCACCAATCTCCATGTACAGCGTATCATCCGCCGTCATTTCCGTCACCTCCAAACAGACCCCACCACCAAGGATATATTTCCCTCCCCTCCCCTATCAGTGTTCCGTAAAGACCACTCCCTCCGTGACTCCCTCATCAGATCCACACCCCCCACCAACCCAACCTCCACTCCCGACACCTTCCCCTGCAACCGCAGGAGGTGCAAGACTTGCGCCCACACCTCCCCTCTCACTTCCCTCCAAGGCCCCAAAGGAAACTTCCATATCCGCCACAAATTCACCTGCACCTCCACACACATCATCTATTGCATCCGCTGCACCCGATGTGGCCTCCTCTATATTGGGGAGACAGGCCGCCTACTTGCGGAGCGTTTCAGAGAACACCTCTGGGACACCCGGACCAACCAACCCAACCACTCTGTGGCTCAACACTTCAACTCCCCCTCCCACTCCACCAAGGATATGCAGGTCTTTGGACTCCTCCATTGCCAGACCACAACAACACGACGGTTGGAGGAAGAGCGCCTCATCTTCCACCTAGGAACCCTCCAACCACAACGGATGAACTCGGATTTCACCAGTTTCCTCATTTCCCCTCCCCCCACCTTGTCTCAGTCAAATCCATCGAACTCAGCACCGCCTTCCTAATCTGCAATCTTCTTCCTGACCTCTCTGCCCCCACCCCAGTCTGACCTATCACCCTCACCTTGACCTCTTTCCACCTATCGCATTTCCAACGCCCCTCCACCAAGTCCCTCCTCCCTACTTTTTATCTTAGCCTGCTGGACACACTTTCCTCATTCCTGAAGAAGGGCTTATGCCCTAAACGTCGATTCTCCTGTTCCCTGGATGCTGCCTGACCTGCTGCGCTGTTCCAGCAACACATTTTCAGCTCTGATCTCCAGCATCTGCAGACCTCACTTTCTCCTCGGAAAAATGTTGAGTCCGTTGTAAAAGATGTAATAGCCGAGCTCTTGGAAAATAATGATGGGATGCAATAGAGTCAGCATGAATCTATGAAGGGGAAGTCTTACTTAACAAATCTGCTAGAATGTTTTGAGGATGTAACTAGTAGAGTGGATAAGTGGGAGCCTGTAGATGTCATTTAGTTGAATTTTTCTGAAGGTTATCAAAAATTCCACATAAGAGATTAACTTGCAAAATTAAAGCGAATGGGCTTGAGTTCGTTACTGAAATGGACTGAGAACCAGGGAGACAGGAAACAGTAGGAAAAAGCAGGTCTTTTGCTGAGTGGCAGGCAGGGACTAGTGAGGTATCGTAGAGATCAGTGCTTGAACTCCGGTTATTGATAATGTATTAATTAGATGGGGGAACTATGTGTCATCGCTCGATGTTTGTTTGAAGAGGACAAAGCTGGCTGGGAAAATGTTCTAAGAGGAAGATGCAAAGAAGCCTCAGTGTTATTTGTACAAGTTAGGTTAGTGGACGAATAAATGATAGATGGAGTATAATATGGATAAGTATGAGGTTATCCACTTTGGTAGTGGATTAATATCTAAATGGTGATGCAATGAGACCTCTGTGTCCAAGTACACCATTTACTGAAAGTGCAAGGCAAATAGTATGTTGACCTTCATAGCAAAATGATTCAAGCAGGGTTGACTTGCTCCAACTGTACAAGGCATTGGGAAGACCACACCTGGAGTATTGTGTCCTGCTTTGGTCTCCATATTTGAGAAAGGATATTCTGGCTGTTGAGGAAGCACAAAGAAGGTTTATTACACTGAACCCTGGGATGGCAGGACTGAAATGCTGGACAGCGACTGGATTGTTTAGCCAAAAATAATACAACCTCAGGTTAAAGTCCAACAGGTTTCTTTGAAACTGCAAGCTTTCGTACCCCCTGCTTGTTCCTCAGACAAGTTGGATTATAACCCAGTGTCGTGTGATTTTTGACTTTGTCCACCCCTAACACTAACACCTCCACATCATTGATAGTTTAGGACTATCACTGTAGTTTAGAATAGTGAAGGGGAATGTCATAGAAATATGTAATATTCCAACAGATTAGACAGTAGATGTAGAAAGAATGCTCTCGATGTTTGGAGATACCAGAACCACAAATCACCAGTCTAAGACTAAGAGGTAGAGTCCTTCCTGAAGAAGGGCTTATGCCCGAAACGTCGATTCTCCTGTTCCCTGGATGCTGCCTGACCTGCTGCACTTTTCCAGCAACACATTTTCAGCTAAGACTAAGAGGTAGGCCTTTTAGGACAGAGATGGACACTGTAAACATACCAAAGATAACAGATTGCTAGTGGGAGGAAATATCTAGTAAGAGTCTATATCACAAGAAACAGAGAGGATTTTAAAGAAAGTGGCTGCAGAAATAGTGGAGGCATTGTTTGAAATATTCTAGAAATCTTTGGATTGTATATGTTTCCAGCAGATAGGAAATCCACTATTTGAACCCAACCATCTTGTGGTTGCCGGGACTGATGTTTGAGTTATCGGGTTAGTTTCCCTGAGATGTAGAGGGCTGAGGGGTGACCTTTATTGAGGCTATAAAATCATGAGGGACATGGATAGGGTGAATTGCCTGGGTCTTTTTCCGAGGCTGGGGCAGTCCATAACAAGAGGGCATAGGTTTAAGGTGAGGGGTAAAAGATTTAGAAAAGACATGAGACATAACCTTTAAATGCAGAACGTGGAACAATTTGCCAAAGAAAGTGGTGGAGGCGGATACAATTACAACATTTAAAAGGGGTCTAGATGGATATATGAATAGGAGCGATTTAGAGGGATATGGGTGAAATGCTGGCAAATAGGACTAGGTCAGGCTAGGGTGCCTGGTCAGCGTGGACAAGTTAGACCAAAGGGTTTGTTTCTGTGTTGTATGACTTGATGACTCTAATTGCACAGGCTGATAGTGAGGTTACACATGGAGTGTTTTGTAAGTTTTGGTTCCTGTATTTAAGTAAGGATATTCTGGTAGTTGAAAGCCAGATTCACAAGACTGATTCCAGAGATGAAGGGCTAACTTATCAAGATCATCTAAGCTAATTAGGCCTTTATTCATTAGAGTTAGAGCAATGAGAGGTGATCGTATTGAAACATGAAAGATTCTGAGAGAGCTTGACAGAGTGGATGGAGAAGAGGTTGGCATAAGTTCAAAGCATTGAATTTACTCATTTAAAACTGAGATGTGAAAGAATTTCTTCTGGAGGGGATGAATATCTGCAATTCAGTACTCCCCATAAAATTGTGAAGGCTAGATTACAAAGTATTTAGAGAAGGGCTAAGTAGGCTTCACCTCTACTCTACTACAAATTATATGATGAGATGGCACAAAAAAGTTGAGACTTGGGGCATATCAGCCACGATCTTGTTGAATGGCAGGGTAGGTAAAGGTAAAGTCACTAGTCCCAGAGGACCATAGGGCTGTTCTGTCATTAGAGAGACAACAGATGGTGAGTTTAATCTGAGGGACACCACACCCACAGTGAGTTTGGGAAGGCAAATTCTTCAATCTAGCTTCGGCTAGTGCGGGAATTGAATCCTTGCTGTCGGTGTTACTCTACGTGGCAAACAAGCTGTGTGTGCCAAGTGACTTAATCTTGCTCCTATTTCTAATGTACAGGCCTTACTCCACCTCATCTCTGACTTCCTCCAGTCCAACAATCTCATAACATCTGTTTTCCCCTAATTCCATTCTCTTGTGCATCCTTGCTTTCTATTACACTACTCAGGGCAACTGTACTTTCAACTGCCTAACCTTCTGTCTAACTTGCTCCTTTCAGATGCTTGACTATTTTAGTATCAGTTTATGTGGCTTAGTAACAGGTTATTGGCCTGATAATCCTCTCATGAAGTGTATTGGAACATTCTATTGTGTTAAAGGTTCTTTCTAAATAAATGTTACATAACAAAGTCTAGAAGTAGTAGCTCTTGCAATATATTTTACACCATTTGTTTGAGTCACAAGACTTTCTTCCATTTAATCTGGCAGTTTGATAGATTGGAGAGGTTGAAACTATTTTCTTTAGTGACATAACTTCTACTGGATTGTCCAGTAGCTCTTTTCAGAAATGAGTGGTCTGGAATAAGTAGCTGAGGAGTCTGCTTATGAAAGGATCAAGAATGAGACAACATAGATTTAAAGTGACTTGCGAAAGGACGAAATATGACATTTTTTTTAAAGACAATAACACAAGTGATTCTGATCTGGAACTGTTGTTGTGATATTCGTGCTTTAATTAAAGTTCTCTGTCTTTTAAGTAGTTGCCCTTGAAAAGAAGATCTGAAACAGAACCATGGATTGTGTCTATAGGTACAGCTCATAGATGTCGAAGTTCCAGTTGCACTGCTGGGCTGATTATAAGCTTGCCTATTTGTTTGCACTGATAGTGACAAGAACTCAAGTACCTTCGCCCCCCCGCAAACTAATTCTGTGTTATGTCGATGGCTTAGGATCAATATTTTTAGTTTTATTTTTCTCTTTCTGAGATGATCTCATTTATCACTTGTAACTTCTCCTAGATTTCCATGAGCATAACGGCTGTCAGGATTAATGCAAAATAGGCAATTGCATAATATGTCATTTACTCAGTATCACAGTGACATAGCTGAAAATGCAGAATTCGTGAAGTGAGTTCATGGTTGCCTATTTGAAGGGGTGCTGTAGTATATGTCACAAAGTTTAAAAACATATGGATGTAAACTTTCAACTTACTATGTCTACTTGACCATAAAAGAACCTTGCAATGTATTTACAGCTTGCATTCTCCAAAGCTATCAATTATTTAAATAATCATCCAATGCTGTATTGAATGCCTCAATTGAACATGTCTCCACCACACTTCCAGGTAATGCCTTTCAAATCCTAAGTACTTGCTGAATGAGAACTTTTTTTTGGTATTAATCTTGCTGCTTTTGCAAATCACTTAAAGTCTATGCTCTCTCATTATTGTTTCTGTTATATGGATTGATCTACAGTTTCCAGCCCATTCTTAATTTTGAAAACCTCTATCAGATCTCCTTTTCTCTAAGGAGAACAGTCTCAATTTCTTCAGGCTATCCTCGTAACTGATGTTTCTCATCCCTCCTGTAAGGTGCTTCTGCACTGTTTCCAATTTGTCTTGAAGGGTGGAATGGCCCACTCGTGCACGTATTTCTTATGTACCTAGGCTTTTGAATCTGTTGGTGTATGTTTTACTGTAATGAAAAATAGATTCATTGCAAACGTTACACTTTCTGGAAGCATCCTTAAGGATTCTTTAACAAAATGTAAACTTGACATTTAAAATTTAATGGCAAAACTTTGGTGTTTTGAGAGTATTTTAACAGGCAGTTTCTTACTTTCATGCTATAAATAAGTACAGTTGTGAACTTGAATATTTGCAATGACTTTGGATTTGAAATTTTATTTTACGATACTTGTAGACAATTCTGTCTACCCACATAAAACTAATGGTCTTTTTCAGCCTCAGGCCACTCGACCACAAAGACCTCCCATGAAACCGTTTATCCTTACTCAAGATGCAGTCCAAGCCAAGTAAGTGCTAAACCAGAGTGCTATTGAAAATCTAATATCTACTCTAAATTCTGTGACCAAAAAGCTTACAATTTTGTGAATAGCTTTTTCTTTTCTTGTCATCTTATTCACCCCATCCAAATTTTCTTTCTAAAAGAATAGTACACATTACCATAACTTCAATGTCCGCTCACCTCCCCTCACCACCGGCTACTTTATCTCAGCAAAGCAGCCGTTCTTCACAAGTGATTAGGAATTCACCATCAGGTTTGCTTGAAAGGAGACTAAGTGTAGTGCTAGAAAATCACAGCCTGTCAAGCAGAATCCCAGGAGCGGGAGAATCGATGTTTCGGGCATAAACCATTCCTGATGAAGGGCTAATGCCTGAAACATTGATTCTCCTGCTCTTCAGAATGTGAAGAATGGCAGCTTTGCTGAGATAAAGTGGCGGCTTGGGGGTGGGGGGATTGGACATTGGAGTTATGGTAATGTGCACTATTCTTTTAGGAAGAAAATTTGGATGGGGTGAATACACTAATACACTCTTCGACTCTGTTCTCCAGCATCTGCGGTCCTCACTTTTTCTCCTTGCTTAAAAGGAGGACAGCAGAGTCAAACTCAGTCTTGTTCTGAATTGACATTCACATACATGTGTTGAATTTTATGTTTTCTATATTTGTCCAGACCAAGTCAAGCACGAATCTTAAAAGAAATGTAAAGAGAACTGTAAAATGCACCTCAAGGGTGTACAAGTTAGCAAAATGAGCAAACATGCAGCAGGAGCAAAAATAAAAATTGCTGGAAAAGCTCAGCAGGTCTGGCAGCATCTGTGGAGAGAAATCAAAGTTAGCATTGCGGTTCCAGTGACCCTTCCTCCAAACAGTTCATGGCTAAATCAATTGGCTTAATAGGGCTCAGAAACTTAGGAGGTAGTACTGAGGAAGGGTTGCCAAACCCAAAATATTAACTCTGATTTCTTTTCACAGATGCTGCCAAGCTTGCTAAGCTTTTTGTTTTTGTTTCTGATTTACAGCATCCACAGTTCTTTTGGTTTTTAGACATGTGGCAGATATAATTTAATGTCAGGTAATTTAATTTGGGAGGTAAAACAAAAAGTGAGCATGTGGTCAATAAATGCAAACATGTGCAGAGACATTGGGATTCTAAGACATAACTAAATAAAACAAGCCAGCAGTATTTTGGATTGCTTTTTAAAGGAGCATAGATCCTAAAAGTATTCCAAAAAAAGGATGTAATCCTAATTTTGCCAATGGATTGGTTAAACCATAATTGAAATATCAAGTGCAGTTTTTGGTACTCCATTTTAAGGACATAGAAGGCAAAGTAAGCATTTATGATATGTTTAACAAGATGATGCCAGAATGGGAAACTATAAAGAAAGACTAAACAGCCAGGGCTGCATTCTTGAGATAGCTAAGGAAAAATATAGGATGGATATTTTTTTAAATCATTGAAAAGATCTCTTCCTCAACGTTTAGCAATCATTGGCAAGGTATCATAAACATAGAATAGCACAGTACAGGCCCTTCAGCCCACCATGTTGTGCTGAGCATTTATCTTAATCCAAGGTCAACCTAAGCTATACAGCCCTCAATTTACTGCCGTCAATATGCATGTCCAGCAGTCGCTTAAATGTCCCTAATATTTCTGACTCTACTACCACAGCTGGCATTGCATTCCACGTACCCACTACTCTCTGCGTAAAGAACCTACCTCTGGCATCTCCCCATACCTTCCTTCAATCATCTTAAATTATGACCCTTCGTGATAGCCATTTCTGCCCTGGGAAAAAGCCTCTGGCTATCTACTCTCTCTATGCCTCTTACTACCTTGTGCACTTCTATCAAGTCACCTCTGTTTCTTACTTCTCTCCAGTGTGAAAAGCCCTAGCTCACTCAACCTCTCTTCATAAGACAAGCCGGCAATCCAGACAGCATCCTGATAACTGTCCTCTGTACCCTCTGCAAAGCATCTACATCCTTCCTATAATGAGGCGACCAGAACTGGGCGCAATATTCCAAATGTGGCCTAATCAGGGTCAAATGGAACTGCAGCGAAACCCTGCGGCTCCTAAACTCAATCTCCCCTGTTAATGAAATCCAAAACACCATATGCCGCCTTAACAACCCTATTAACTTGGTTGGCAACTTTGCGGGATCTACGTATGTTGCCGCCAAGATCCTGCTGTTCCTTCACATTGTCAAGAATTCTGTCTTTAACCCTGTATTCAGCATTCAAATCCGACTTTCCAAAATGAATCACTTCGCATTTATCCAGGATGCACTCCATCTGCCACTTCTCAGTCCAGCACTGCATCCTGTCAGTCTTGTTATAGCCTGCAACAGCCCTCGAGGCTATCTACACCACCAACCTTTGTGTCATCAAGAAACTTACTAACCCATCCTTCCACTTCTTCATCCAAATCATTTATAAAAGTTACATAGAGATCCCTGCAGGACACCACTGGTCACCGACCTCCAAGCAGAATACTTTCCATCCACTGCCACTCACTGTCTTCTTTCGGCCAGCCAATTCTGTATCCAAACAACCAAATTTCCCTGTATCCCATACCTCCTAACTTTAAGAATGAGCCTACCATGGGGAGCTTTATCAAATACCTTACTGAAATCCATATAGACCACATCCACTGCTCGACCTTCGTCAACTGTCTTATCATATCCTCAAAGGATTCAAAATGATTTGTGAGACATGACCTGCCCCTCACAGAGCAGTGCTGATTATCTTTAATCAGACTATGTTTTTCCAAATAGTCATAAATCCTTTCCAGTAACTTACCACAGACTAAGACTGGCTAGTCTGTCATCCTCAGGAATTTCACTTTTCCCTTTCGTGAACAGAGGAACAACATTCACCTCCTTCCAATTAACCGGTACTACTCCCGTGGAGAGTGAAGATGCAAAAGTGATCATTGCCAAAGGCGAAGCAATCTCATTCCTTGCTTCCTGTAGTAACCTTGAATATATTTGATCCAGCACTGGAGGCTTATCTATCTTGATGCTTCTTGAACTTTCCAGCACATCCACTTTCCTAATATCAATCTGTTCACCCCTATCAACCTGGTCCACGGTGTTTTGCATGAAGGGGTAAACATTAGAACCTCCTTTTTGCAAAGGATAAATGGAAATTTTAATGCTTTACCACAGGAGTGGTTGAGGCCATTTAATCTTTCAAGGGAGGATTAAATAAATGTTTGAAGTATTTGGATTATTCTAGCGAATGTCACTGAACAGGTACGCAAGAGCCCAGGCTCATGTTTGGAAGACATTGTTTGTATCCAACCATTGTAGATGGGGAAATTGAATTCAATAAAACAAAACTAGAATAAAAAGCTAGCCATGTAACCACTATTGAAAAAACTCCTGTCCTTTGGAAAGGAAATCTGCCATCCTTAACTGGCCAGTCAAGTGACTCCAAAGCTCTATCATGTGAGTGACTCTTAATGTCTGCCCTCTTAACATTGATTGCAAGTCCCTTGTTACCAATGTTGGTGTAGCCAGCAATTTCCACAAATGAGTGATTTTTTTTTTTAAAAGGCCATAAAGGACATCTTTCTGTGCAGTATACATTGATGAAATATGAAGCACTTAATGTTTGCTTCACACATACTAGACACCGCAGTTCATAAAGTTTTTTTTTAATTCATTCATGGAGTGTGGGCATCACTGGCTTAAACCAGCATTTATTACCCAATTACACCAATGTAAAATCACTTTTGGATAATAGTTGCGACAGCATGGAAGGAACCGCATAATGATAGATTAATGCATCTGGTATCACACCTCCAAACTAGTTTTCTTGGTTGAAAGTTGTTTCTTTGAAATTTTAACATGCTATGTAATATAACTCAAATTTTTATTTAGTTTGGTGGCAAAAGGTAAACATTCAGGGTTGCATAGTAAAGTATGAACTCTGCTAAGGGCCACCAAATCAGCAGTATTCTATATGGAAGCATTAACTCTAAATCGTGATATTTGTTCATTGTTTGTTTAATTTTATTTTCAATATTGCTCAAATAGATATAGTAGATATAGCACATTAGTGTGAACAAGGCTTTCAGCTGAAAAAAGTCCACTTAAAATGATGTACACTTAATTACAATTCCAGTTGAACCTGTATTTTCATAATTGTCATTCATAAATATTCTGATTTGTTTCTAGGGTGTTTGGTGCTGGTTACCCAAGTCTTCCTACTATGACTGTTGATGATTGGTATGAACAACATAAGAAGCAGGGTGCTCTGCCTGATCAGGGTATTTCAAGAAGCTGTCCAGGTAGGAATAGTCCTGTCACGTGTTTTGATACGGAATAATTTGATCCATTCCGTTTTGATGCATAATTTTTGGTGCAATACCTTTTCTAAAATGCCAGCAGTTGAGCTTTATTGATCTCAAATATTATAGAACCACAAATATTGAAGACCTGCAAATGATTCTGTGTAATTTACCTTGTGATAATGCAGCAACACTGCATATTCAAGGTTTTTTTCTTCTTTATTTATCACCTAAGAATGAAACAAAAGTTGAGTTGAAAAAATTAATCTTAAAATGTTAATGTTAAAATTCTCAACTAGATCCTAATTATGCAACGGATATATTAACCAAAAATTTCAACTGTCTGTAATTTAACAGTTTTGCATTTCACAGTTGATTTCTGACTTTCGTGCTGTTTAGCAACATCAAAACCTCTGGCTAGATTTTCACTGTGTCCCATTGGCAGATTTGCAGATGGAGTGAGTGGTAAAATTTCCCAGTTGTTTTTCCTGACGCAATTCCATGCGTCCCAAGTCTGTCCATGATTTTATGTGAAGCAGTTGAGGTCTAGAATGGCATGCCCATCCTCTCATTAGTTAAGGCCTTTAAGTGACCAGTTATTAACAACTTAAGAGTGACTTTAAATTTGAGGCTGACAGGAAAACTTCATGGCAGAGAGAAACCTAGCAGTTACCATACTTGGGCAGAAAGAGGGTCAGAGGTGCTCCACTAAAGAGCCCACATTCCATAATATGCTCCCACACCAAGGTCTGCCAGCTGCAGACATCCCTTACATCTCCTTCTCCGTCAAGACTCTTTCCCCACCACACGCCCATCCTCCTTACACCTTTCTTGGCCTTGCATATTTGTGTTGCAAAATTTTATATCTGTGTACACTTCCTAGTCTCTTAACAAGATTTTCTTCTTCAAGTTCAACATAATGGTCTGTCTGTTTCATGCTCCTTCTGTAAAGACAAGCATCCACAATACTAGTGAGTGTTATCCAGGGAAACTCCTAACGTGACTACAATCTAACCACAAGATTTTCTGTTAACTTGCTCTAAGTACTTTTAAGCAGAATAAATTTAATCTATCTAACTTTAAAATGAGTAGCAGAAATGTAGAAGATGAAATTTAAAAATTACTTGTTACAAGGAAACAATATTTGTAGCATTACCTTTAATTATTCCGTTTTTCTCGAAAATCTCACTTTTTCACAAAATCTTAAAGTTCTCAGCCCTGTAGCTCAATCAGATCCCCCCTTACCCTTCTGAATTCTAGAGAAAACGGGCCTAATTTACATAGTCTGTAAACCTATGTTGTACTCCCTTCAAGGTCGGAGTATCCTTTGTAAATTGTGGTGCCCAGATCTGCTCAGTACACATAGTGGGGTTTAGCTAGGGTGTTTTAAAGCCACAGCATAACTTCTGCATCCTTGTATCCCTATCCTTTAGATATAAAAGCCAGCATTCCTTTAATTTTTTTGATTATTTTCAGTTTGTGATATTTTAAAGATCTATGCTTCTGAACTTCATCTTTTTGGACATCCACTATATTTAACTTAATGCTATCTGTCAAATACCCTGATCTGTACTTTTATCAGTACAAAATGGATAACCTCGTACTTGCTTCCATTGAACTCCATCTGCCAAAATTTAACCTGTTCACTTAATCTATCAATGTGCCTTAGTAATTTTAAGTGGGACTAGTTTAATTTGGGAACATGGTGTGGACTGTTGGACCAAAGAGTCTGTTTCCATCCTCTGATTCTATATGCACACTGTTTATAGTGCCACCTAAATTGTCATCAGCAAATTTGGCTATATGAGTTTCTATGCCATTTTCCAAGTTGTTAATAAAGAATGTGAATAATTGATTCTCTAACACAGATCCTCTTGGAACCCCACTGGTTGCATCCTGATATTTTGATTTCTTTAATTGAGAAATTGGATGTTTTAGCCAACCAACTGCTGTTTTGAATTCACCATGCCAGATAGACTCCTCTGGCACAGGAGGCAGTGTTTGTGAAAGATCCTATGATTTCTTTTGGTCAAACCTATTTATTCAAATATTCATTGAAATGTTTATGGATTTTTTTTCCATTTATGTAAGATTATATCCATTATAAGCCATATAGATCAGCACCCTCACTAGTGTGTTCTTAGCATTTGGCATGTGTGTGGACATTAGGAAATTGAAAACATGCAGCACAGAATTTAGCATATGTTATTTTGAGGAGAACATTAAATTCTTGCACTAAAGCATAGGAATATGGAACAGCCAATGTTGGGCAGAGTAGTGATTGTAGTATGAGCCATTCAGGAATTGGAAGACAGAAGTTTAAAAGGAGCCAATAACACTTAAATTGGTAATGCCTTTCCCACAAATGTATTGGGTGCAGCTGTTTCCAGCACTGTTGAGATTCCAGTAACACTCCAGATGCTTCCAGCGTTTTGCTGGATATTGGGGTGACCTTCCTCAGACTTCTGCTTTCAAGATTCTAGTTCTTCTGAGTCTTTTTGATATTATTCCAATTCTAGAAAGTCTTCCCTTATCGAGAGGCACGTGGGCTTGACTTAGTTATCTCAGTCCAGATCAACAATGGAATTCTAAACTTTGCAACTTTATACTTATGTGAACCAAGTTGTATGGTTCATTTAACTTATGTTGTTGGTGTAGTTGATAGATGTCAAATTGATGTTGGAAACTTTCTTGTTCCAGGTGAAGAGGGCAATCAAGATCAAGAGGCAGAGAATGATAATGAGAGTGATGATGAACAAACCTTGAAAATCGCACGTGACAAGGATGACTGGAAGGACACGCATAGGCGTGGATATGGCAACAGGCAGAACATGGGCTAGCCTTTCTACTCCGATAACACTGCTTTCTTTGGTGCCTGTGAAATTGCACTGAGAGTCGGATCCTGCACCAATGCTCAAATGGATTTGGCAACCATGCAGAGTATATTCCTCTGTCTCTTGTCTGAGAATGTCACTGGTTTCTGAGTTGTCAGCAATTACGTTGTTGCTGCTTTAAAAAAAATTCGGTGACAGTATTGTGATGCTTAACTGTTAACAGTCAGGCACTTGTTGCTTTATGCCATTTAAAACTTGCATTTTCTCAGTGTATGGAAAGATAAATGGAGGAATGGCTTTGGGTGTGAGAAATGTGTATACTGCACAGATGTGCAATTGCCACTTATTGAGATGTTTACATAAGTAATTGCCTTAGTGGAGTTCTTCTGAGTTGCAATTATATAAATACAGTACAATTGCTAAATGTAATATTAACAACATTGAATACATTTTAATCTATAGCTCCTAACTGTTTTCATTCTCCAAATTAGGAGTTCAGATCTCTTTGGCAACTTTCCTGGTGTTTAAAAAAAACTAGATGCACCAGATGAATTCTCAAGCTATAATTAATCCCTGATTTGATTAGTTTTTTTGTCACCTGAATTCATGTAACCTGTATGTATTCAATTTAGCATTTGTAGAAAATGTTTTACTGC
Organism: Chiloscyllium plagiosum; assembly: GCF_037043375.1. Taxonomy (NCBI): domain Eukaryota; kingdom Metazoa; phylum Chordata; class Chondrichthyes; order Orectolobiformes; family Hemiscylliidae; genus Chiloscyllium; species Chiloscyllium plagiosum. The sequence continues at coordinate 30,538,859 of NW_028270149.1, read as the reverse complement.
CCTTTCAGAGTCCTTGGAATTGACTTAATTTTTAAAAATCCTATGTTGAAAACCAAATATTGCAAAATAAAAGAAAATTCACTCTCTTCATCAGTTATTGAACTTTTCCTACAGCAAAAACAAACCCTGCTGTTCTGAATGGTTGATTTCTTTAATCATAGGCAATGATAAATTGTCAATGTGACAAATCTGCTTCTTAACAAAGTTATGCAGTCCTTGGGTTTTTTTTTCAGAGAGGTTGTAAGTGACACAGATTCCGAAAAGTCTGGAGGTTGACTGGTTTTAGGGCCAGTTTGATAATAGCTAACAGAGACTGCCTCAGGCAAAAGGCTTTCAAGAAATAAAAACACTAGTACAATGAAAGGGGAGCGGCCATTTCTCCCAGCTCAGCTCTCCTTTGGTTTTGGTATTTGTTTATGCAGTAGTGTGGAAATGCTGCTGGACCCAGAAGCACATCCAGGCTGATACTCTCTCTGACTTCTATCCTGTAAGAACTTGAGTTTGATTTTACCTTTCGTGCTAAAAGGTGTTTATTGGGATTGTTGCAAGTGCTTGGAACAGCATCGTTATGTTGTAATGGTCTGTTGGGCTTTCGGCTGCTTAAGTTATTTGGTATTCTGTTTTCTGTTGTTTGTGTTTCATTCAGTCATCTTGTAAATAAATTCTGTTTTGTTTGAAACTAAGTGGTTTGACCAGCTGATTCTCTCCTGGAATATCCACTTTACACCTCCTTAAAACAACTAGTTAGGGTTTGGGCTACTTTCTTGCAATGTCGTGAGGGGGTCTGGCCTGGTCCATAACAAATTGAGGGCTCTTTGTGAGATTTGTTCTGTAATTCCAAGTTGGGATTAGAGTTTCTGGACTCTAAGCTGGCAGTGGTGGATATTGGTGTCTTTTGTTCCAAGTGTTGAATTTGGTTGGTTTAAACAGTACTTGGGATAGCAATGGTTCTTTCAGTCACCAAGAGTTTTATGGAGGTGGAAGAAGTGACCTTGGGGGTTTTACAAAAGGTGATTAAGGCTAGGTTGTTGGAATTAGCAGAGAAGCTGGAGTTGGAGCTGCCTCCTTGCATGAGGAAAGGTGAGATAATTATAGCAGTAGCTCAGCATTTAAATTTGCTGGAAACACCAAATCTTTCTTTGGCTAAAATTCAATTGAAAATAAAGCAGCTTGAGTTAGAGGCAAAAGACAATGAATTATACTTAAAAGCAGAAGAGAGAGAGTTCGAACGTTGGAAATTGGCACTTAGGCAGGAGTTCAAAAATTTACTTTCAGATATAATGAGAACTCATGGAAGAGCAGAGAGTTAAAGCAGCAAGACTAGCAGCTGAAATGGCTGATGATCATGAGTAGGTCCATAAAGCAAAGTTTGGTTTCCAGAATCAATTTCAATTTGTGAGGGATAGAAATTGGGGAAAAGAGAGATCCTCACTTGGAAAGGGTAAGGTAGGTCTTCATGAAAATCATAAAGATAACTTACCACTGGGTAAAAAGGAAACCCTTAAAGGGGACAGATTGTGTTGCAGATTGTGTTGGAGTGCTTTTTGACTCATGGATGCCCAATATTGAGTTGCTAGATCTGCTTGAAGTCTGTCCAATTTAGTGTGGTGATGGAGCCACACATGTTGGAGAGTATTTTCAATGGGAAGGCAGGCCATTTTCTCCATAACTCTGCACTGGTCACTCTCAACAATACTGACATGGATAGATCCATCTGAGACAAGCAGATTGGTGAGGATGAAGTCAAGTATGTTTTCCCTCTTATTTGTTTCCCTCACCACCTGCTGCAGACCCAATCTAGCAGATGTGTCTTTGACCACTCATCCAGCTCAATCTCTGATAGTGCTTCCAAGCTCTCTGGGTCCCGCACCCAGAGTTCATTAGATCTTTACCACCCCCAGTGTGTCCTGAAAGAAGCTGTATAATGTGGAAGAGTACTGACTTGTTAATTATGGGAAATGGTACATGGCAATCAATAGGAGGTTTCATTGCTCGTGTTTGATTTGATGCCATAAGACTTCATGGGATCCAGAGTTAATGTAGAGAACCCATACGGCAGCTCCCTTCTGACTGTATACTATTGCTCCCACCTCTGCTGAGTCCATCCTGCTGGAACAAGACATGGTGATGGTGTTGCCTGGATTGTTGTGTGCAATGTATGATTCCAAGGGTCTAACTATGTCAGGGTGTTGCCTGACTAGTCTGTGAGACCATTCATCCAATTTTAGCACAAAGGAGAATTTGCTAGGTTAGCAAATCTGTGTTCGCTGTTCTCATTTCTTTCTTGATGTCAGGTGATGCATCCAGGATTTTTTTTCCTTTCTAGTTGATGCAACTGAATGGCTTGCTGGGCTGTTTCAGGGAGCTGGAGTCACATATAGGCTAAACCAGGTAAGTTTCCTTCCAGAAAAGTCAGATATTTTTTCCAACAATTGTCAAATAATCATCATTAGACTTGTAATTCCAGATTTATTAAAACTGAATTTAAATTCAATATTGTGATGGAATTCAAACCCAGTGTAGGTTTCGGCCATATCAACATCCTGGAAGTCACCATTGACTGCAATCCGAACTGGATTACCAATATAAATACTGCAGCTATAAGAGCTGGTCAGAGGCTAAGAATTATGTGGTAAGTCACCTAAATCCCAAAACCTGGTCTATCATCTATAAGATACAAGTCAGGAATATGATGGAATGCTTCCTACTTGCCTGGATCAGTGCATCTCCACACAAGAAACTCAACATCATCCAGCGCAAAGGAAACCACTTGGTTGACACACCTACATGCATTCAATCCACTACTTTTGCTTAACAGCTGCAGAGTGTACCATCTACAAGATATACTGCAGAAATTATTAATGTTCTTTTGATTGTAGCTTCCAAACCCACAATCCCTACATTTGGAAGTCCAATGCAGCAGACACATAGGAGCATCACAGTCTCCAAGTTCCTCTCCAAGTCAATCACAAAGTTAACCTTTGCAGTGTCGCTGGATCAAAATCCTGAAACATCCTCCCTCACAGAACTATTGGATACCTTCACCCAAGTGGAGTCCAGCAGTTGAAGAAAGCAGCTACCACGTTCTCAAGAGCATTTAGGGATGATCAGTGCATAATGATCCAGCCAAGGAAGTCGTCATCCTGTGAATGAATATTAAGAAATATCTGGGGAGTAATGAAAACATTAGCATGAAATTAAAAAAGAAAAATTAGGAAGCAAAGATAGGATGTGAAAAAACATTGGCACGTAAAATCTATGAAAATCCAAAGATGCTTTATCATTTAAAAGCATGAAAAACTGAGGAAAGGGTAGGTCTATCAAAGTTGCACATGGTAATCACTGATGCAGAAGATCCATGCAGGGTTCTCAGTGAGTAATTTCCTCTCCTTGCTGAAGACAGAGACAATGATGCAGGCACTCTAGTTTGAGGAGAGTAAAATATTTGATACAATGAGTATGAGAGAGGAAATACTAGAGGGAGAAATATCCATGAAAGTGGATAAATTACCAGAGCCAAATGGATTGTATCCTAGGCTGTTAAAGGAAGCAATTCAGGAAATAATGAAGGCTTTAAGGAAGATCGTCACTCGGTGCAGATGTGTTGAAGATTGGAAGCATGCAATACTATACCATTACTTAAAAAGAGTGCAAGTGCTAAGTAAAATAATTACAGGCTCATCAGTGTAGTTACTATGGATAGCAAATTCAGGATAGTGAAGCTTTAATAGGGAAAGATTGTGACTGCTGACATTTCTGAAAAAATGACAAGGAGAATTGATGATAGTATTGCTGTAGATGTTAGTTACATGTGGTAGACTGGTCACAAAAATAAAATCCTTTGGGATACAGGAATATGGTGAATTGGATGCAAAATTGACTCAGCAACAGGAAACAAAGGGTAATGATTGCAAAATGCTTATACAAATGGAAAGTGGTTTCCAGTGCAGTCCACAAGACTCAGTGTTGGATCCTTGCTATTTGTGGTATATACTTAAATGTGAAAAACATGACTGGGAAATTTGCAGATGATGCAGAAACTGGTCATGTAGTAGATGGTGAAAAGGATGGCTGTTGACTGTAGGATGATGTCAATGGTTTGGTTGGGTGGACAGTAAAGTGGCAAATGGAATTCAATCTGGAGAATTTGGGAGATTATGCAATTGGTGAGAATAAATAAAGCATATAAATCAAATAAAGAATATTGAGATGGTTAGAGGAAATGAGCAACCTTGGCATATATGTCTTCAGGTCCCTGACAGTGACAGTGCAAGTTCTTAATATGGTTAAAAAAATGAAATGCTTTATTGAAAAGGGGGTAGAATACAAAATCTGGCTCTAATGTTGGGATTATATTAAATACAGGCTAAGCAACAGCTGGAATTTCACATCATAGGAAGAGCAGAATTGCTCCAGAGAAAGGACAGAGGAGACCTACAACAATGTTGCCAGGATTTGAAAATTGCAGCTAAGAGATTGGATAAGCTATGGTTGTTTTCCTCAGAACAAAATAAGCCGAGGGGTAACAAGTCAAGTGTACAAAATTATGAGGGGCCAAAACACAGTAGGCAGGAAATACTGATTTCCACTAATTGGTCAGAGTATTGGGTACAGGAGTTGGGAGGTCACGTTGCAGCTGTATTGACTGGGCCACTTTTGGAGTGTTGCATGCAATTTGGGTCTCCTTCCTATCAGAAGGATGTTGTGAAGCTTGAAAGGGTTCAGAGGAGATTTGCAAGGTTGTTGCCAGGGTTGCAGGGTTTGAGCTATAGGGAGAGGTTGAAAGGCACATGAATAGGAAGGGATTGGAGGGATATGGGCCAGCTGCTGGCAGCTGGGACTAGATTGGGTTGGGATATCTGGTCAGCATGGACGAGTTGGACTGAAGAGTCTGTTTTTGTGCTGTACATCTCTATGACTCTATGAGACGTCAGTTACCAGATTGTGTAGATTTGACGTGATGGTTAAGGAATTGATGGACACAAAGAACAAGTTAGTGAGCATCTGTCGTTCTAAGGAAACCTTGCTCAACCGGAAATGTTAACTCTGATTCCTCTCCACAAATGCTACCAGACCTGCTGAGTTTTTCCCAGCAATTTGTTTTTGTATTTGTAATTCATTGTCTGGCTTCGTCATTGAGGCAGAAACCCTAACTCAATTAAAAGATAATGAGATCTACACCTGATGTTCAATAAACTGTAAGGCAATGAACCAGGTAGTGGAATTAAAACAAGCAGCTAGGTCTTTCTTTTCTCTTTTTCAACTGATGTGGACATAGTGGGCTGAATTGTCTCTTTCAATGCTATAAAGTTTCTATGGTTCTATATATATTGAATACTTTTGAAAATTCCCACAAGTTCACTTAGGACATGCACTGCTCCTGAAATAAAACTCATTCCATTGACCATTAAACTTCACCCTTTCTTGATATCTTTTAAAGCTTTTGCTTAGAATGTTAAATTATCTTACCTTACACCAATATATATACAGGGTGCATTCAATTTCTATAATTTGAAAAGACACGGCAGGCCAGTAACTTTTTTGTTCCTTTTATTAAGAATGGTAAAAATGAGACAAGGTTATTCTGAATGATCCAGCCTACCAAAATATGTGGAAAAATAGATGTAACACTGTCTGCCGAAGAATTGTATTCACTTACAAACAGACTATGTTCCACAGAAGGAAAATATTCTTTTCTTGGTGATATTAACAACCTCACTTCCTAAACAAACTCATGCACACATAGGTAGTATCTGTTGTTGAAGAAGAGAATGACTAAAATATTCATGAATTAATTTACATGAAATGAAGATATGAATCATATAGATTATAATTTTTTGTTCTCTTGATCTTACAAATAGTATATTTAGGGATCTACAAAGCTGTTCAAATGAAAACAAAATGACAGGAACAGGTAATAGAATTGTGTGTGTAATGATTGATCCCATGATAATAGGTTTATCATATATCATTATAAGTTGGTAAATTCCTTAAACTCTGATGCCACTAAGATGCATTTAGTAATCTTGATTTTAAATATTCTTATTTTTTGTGGAACAAAATGCATTTGTTTGGACAGTTTGTCTACTGCCATAATCACAGGCATTAGAATTCAACACAATCAACACTTTTTTACCCCACAGGGTCAACATTGTGGAACCACAATAACAGGAATGATTCTTACACCACCCCCATGTCATAAGTAATCTAAATGTGAGGTCATTAATATACATACAGAATATTGCTGCATTTATTCAATTGAAGTTTATAACTCATCATGGTCATTGCCTTTTGGTTTAACTAACTTTCCAATAAGGAGTATAGAGTTGGTTTTCTTGTCTCGGACTAGGAAGATGTAGGGATGATCTGCATAGAAGAGCTTGGGTGATTTCATTGCCTCATGGGAATGTATGCCTGTATCATAAGGATTTCCTTCAATATTCCATTCAATAGCAGTAGCATGGAGCATGTTGGACAAGTGTAGATCCCTCTTCCCTGTGATACCAGAGAAGTCAGCTTTGTTCTTATCTACAGCTTCAGTCAGACCAAGCTCTTGCAGATGTTTCTAAGAAACAAAGAAAGAAGATTTTCAAAAAATTGAAAACAACCATAAGCAAAGCAAAACTAGTTATGCTGCAAATAAACACAAATTTGTCACTAGAAAATAAAGTAAAAGCATTATCTAAACAATATCTTATTCATACGCGCTTTTTAAAAAATCTTCACTTTATTCCACTGCAAGCATTCAGTTAACCATCGGGTTACGTGCTCGACATATCTGTAATTAAACTGAACGTAAGAAGCATTAAGTAGATGGTGACATCTTGAAAAATGTCCATATTACAGAGGAGTAGGTGCTGGATGTCTTGAAAAGCCTAAAAGTGGATAAATCCCCAGGACCTGATCAGGTGTACCCTAGAACTCTGTGGGAAGCTGAGATATTTGTATTATCGATTGTCACAGTTGAGGTGCTGGAAGACTGGAGGTTGACTAACATGATGCCACTAGTTCAAAAAAGGTGATGAGGAAAAACCAAGGAACTATAGACCGGTGAGCCTGACATCAGTTGTTGGAGGGAATCCTGAGGGACAGGATGTACATGTATTTGGAAAGGCAAGGACTGATTAGGGATCGTCAGGGCTTTGTGCGTGGAAAATCATGTCTCACAAACTTGACTGAGTTTTTTTAAAGAGGTAACAAAGAGGATTGATGAGGGTAGAGTGGTAGACATGATCAATATGGACTTCAGTAAGGCATTTGACCAGGTTCCTCATGGGAGACTGGTTAGAAAAGTGAGATCTCATGGAATACAGGGAGAACTAGCCATTTGGGATATAGAACTGGCTCAAATGTAGAAGACGGAGGGTGATGGTGGAGGTTTGCTTTTCAGACTGAAGGCCTGTGACCAGTGGTGTGCCACAAGAATCAGTGCTGGGTCCACTGCTTTTCATCATTTATATAAATGATTTAGATGTGAACATAGGAGGTATAGTTAGTACATTTGCAGATGACACCAAAATTGGAGGTATAGTGGACAGCAGAGGTTACCTCAGAGTAACTCACTCTTCATATCAATAATCTAAAGTTCAATCCATAGAGTCATAAAGATGTACAGCATGGAAAAAGACCCTTCAGTCCAACTCATCCATGCCTACCAGATATCCCAAACTAATCTAGTCCTATTTGCCAGTACTTGACCCATATCCCTCTGAACACTTCCTTTTCATATACCCATCCTTTTAAGTGTTACAACTGTACCAGCTTCCACCACTTCCTCAGACAACTCAATCCATACATGTAACACCCATTGTGTGAAAAAGTTGCCATTAGGTCCCTTTTACACATTTCTCCTCTCACCCAAAACCAATGCCCTCTAGTCTGGACTCCCACACTCCAGGGAGAGGACATTGTCTATTTACTGTATTCATACCCCTCATGATTTTATAAACCTCTGTAAGATCACCTGTCAGCCTCCAACACTCCAGGTAAAACAGCCCCAGCCTATTCAGCCTTTCCCTATAGTCCAAACCCTCCAACCCTGGCAACATCCTTGTAAATCTTTTCTAAACTCTTTCAAGTTTCACAACATCCTTGAGACTAGAATTGCACTCAATATTCCAAAAGTGGCCTAACCAACGTCCTGTGCAGCCACAACACAGCCTCCCAACTCCTATACTCAGTGCTCTGACCAATAAAGGCAAACACACTAAACGCCTTCTTCACTATCCTATCTAGCTGTGACTTCACTTTCAAGGAATTATGAACCTGCATTCCAAGGTCTCTTTGTTCAGCAACACTCCCCAAGACCTTACTAAAATGTGTCTAAGTTCTGCTCTGATTTGCCTTTCCAAAATGCAGCACCTCACAATTTATCTAAATTAAACTCCATCTGCCACCTCTCAGCCCATTGGTCCATCTGATCAAGATCTCATTGTACTCTCAGGTAACCTTCTTCACTGTCCACTACACCTCCAATTTTTGTGTCAAGTGCAAACATACTAACCATACGTCCAACATTAACTATACTAACTATCCAGTTAAAATAAACAAAATAGATCTCAGCATCTGATAGCTGCAAGGTTTTCTATGTAAAATGTGTTTAAAAAGTGATATTCTAATTTATTATGAACATAGTACCAAATTTATGCTGTGGACCTGATTGTCAATCTAAACTACTTTGTAGGATAACTGGAACATGAGGAAAAAGCTAGGCCATTGGATCCCTCAAATCATCCGTTTCTGTTAATCATGTTATCCATAGTTTATTAATTTTATTTTACTCCCAGTTCTGGCCAGTTTAAATTCTTGACCAAAGAGGTTGATTTAAGGAGGATATTAAAAAGGAAGAGGGCAATAGAGATGGAGTTGCCAGAAAAATACTTTGTGGCTAGAGCCAGCGCCTGTGACTCTGGGCTTTCAAAAGTTTAACTGTAAGAAATTGCAACTTATTCATGGCTGCATGTTGTACAAGTAATCTGAAAACACATAAATAATGGAGAGATTCAGAAAAGGTCACCAGATTTCTCTTCAGATAATTTTGCCAAAAGGCAGAATATTTTTTTCTAAATATTTTAGAAATTCCAGTGATTAAGGTCTGGAAGCAATAAAAACATTTTGTATTCTCAGTCTATGACAGAACAGACAAGAGTTGAACCATGTAAAAGCAGTCCCAATGAGCTGGACAACAGAAGAGGCATGTCGGTCAAAGATGCTGCTACATCAAAGACAGCATTAAAGTTATGAAGAACAAGGAAACAGCATGCAATTAATGACTTTTATGTGGGCCATTTTAATCTGTAGTAAAGTGTGAAGTACAATTGGAAGATATAACATGGATTTCTCAGAAATGATGGTATTTTATGGATTTGATAACAGTCCATAAACTTTGAAAAGACAAGATTTGACAAGACAGAGCAAGTTATTTTTGATTTGGGAAATTATTTGTCAGTTTTGGGGAGGAAAATTGAAATGTTAGCTAGTCTAAGGTTCAGAAAGAAGTATCTTGTGGTCTCCAGTTTACTATACAAAGGATTAAGGAATAATTTCTTGAACAGCTTGAATTTGGAGAGGTCATGAGGCAATATAGAACAGAATTTTCAGATAAGAAATAAAAGAATGAACCTTGAAAGTTTAGAATTGTCAAGGGGAAGGAAGAATGTGGCAAAGGTAGCTGAATAGATGTATAATTCTTAGTGATAAAGACATCAATTAGCTCCTTCTGCAAGTGAGTGAGGGTGTAGAAGGCATAAACAGATTTTAAAAAGGGGGGGGGGTTTCATGGAAAAAAGATGCTTGTTCTCCAGAATAATCTTTGAGCAGTGAGTAAGGCTCCATAGTGTTTTACAAATACACCTAGCGATGAATTGTTGAAGTTTAGAGAGTAAAATACGTCCTTAATTGAATATGTTAATTTCTTATGTTAAGTTTACATGATATTTTTAACATTGTAAATTATCTACAAAGTCAAATTTTCATTAATTTAGTTAGTTAAGCAAAAGCTATTAATTTACAGATATTACCTGTAGCTCATGGCTGACTTCAATGTTGACTTTGGGAAGAGAGATACCAATAGCACGTTTCTGCATCTTGCTAAACCAATTGTTGAGTTGTTCCTTTGTTAGTAACTTTTCTATTCTTTCCAGAGGTTCCACGTGACGAGACAGTATTAAAATCATGCTGGAAAACTTGTGAGCCAGAGGCATCTCAAGAATTTGTACTTTATTTACCTCATCTTCATAGTAATTATACAGACCTGAAAAATTAATTGGTAGTCACGTGTCAAAAATGACAAGCACTTCAATGCAGAGCTCTAAATTATCATTGTAATTAAAGATCACAGTAGATAAATAACATAAGATCTACAATTCCAAACAAAAGACAGGTTTTAACACAAAGCAGTTGGAATAATTTGGATTAATGCTCTATTTCGTTGAGCATCTTGATATAAAAAATTTAATGGAAAATACAAAACTTCTTCTCCACAAATATACACATATCTTTTTAATTTTGCAAGTACTCTCCACTTTACTGCAAGCAGTTACGTCACTGGAGGTGTTAAAGCTGTCTGGTGTACTTTGATATCTTGCCCAGGTAGCCATCATTCATACGTCAGCTTTCTCAGCTAATATTCCAAAGCTATCAGACTTTAAAGAATATCTATCAAGCTTCGCCTTTTCTCCTTTGTTGTCTAAACAAGCACATTTTCAGTTGAAATTGCTCTCACTAACACCCTGAGAAATGTTTCTAACTCACAGCAGTGGAATGAAATGCAACACCCATAAAGTCACCAAGGCTACAAAATCTTTATGGATCAAATCTAGGACTGTCCTAGGCTGTGAGATTCAGAAACATGTTTCAAATTTCTAACACTTGCCTGTGCGGTGCATCATAGGTACAGAAATAGTATGGGTTCTAGTCACCATAAAACCTCTTTTATCAACCAAGGTGTCATGAAACCTCTCGTCCCAGTGTGCTGAAAAAAAAATAATTACAAGTAAGTTTGTAGTCAAGTACAGAGTCACTGAATATTTATATATAATCACTGTCACCATTTAATACAAAATCTTTAATACCAAATACAATACTTACGTTTAAAGTACATGGCGTTAACAAATAAGGCACCATCAACATTAGACATATCCTTTATGATTTCTCCTAGCTTTCCCTCTGTTGTCTGAAAGGCCCATTCATTGATGGATTGGATTGTACTCCTCTTATCCCTGAAGTTTATCTTGGAATGATCATGTCTGTAGTGCGTCTTGCTTTTCTGAACAAAGTCATCCCTGAATTTAACTGAACTTGGTCCATAGAGGCGACTGCCAATCTTCCAAGTGGTGTTGCGGATTGTTTCATTGCTCACCTCATTGAACAATTCTGAGAATGCTGGATGAAAAACATCATCACCCATGTTAATGTTGAGAAGGGACTTCACCTGGTTGGCTGTTTTGTCTTTGGCACCCAGAGACATCACCCCCAAAGAGGAAGCCACCACCACAGGTGAAAAGAGGATGTTCTGAGATGATAACTTCCGATCTTTGGCTATTGTCTTGTAAAGATTAAGGGCCAGGTTTATAGTGCTGTCTGCCAGCATGGAGCCATGTTCTTTCAACATCATAGGATCTGCTGTTACCACAGCAAGTAGCAGGCTGAGGACCACTAATTTTATCTCCATGGTTTTGTCCAGTAAATACAAGTTAGTAGAACTGTTGGATAGAGAATGGAACACAATTATTTTGAAGTACAGAGTTTAGAAATACATAAAGCCTATTCTTAAATATTAGGAGTATTTACAAATTGAAAAATGCAATGATTTCTCAGAAGGCCCGATTTCAACTTCTTGTAAATTTCCAGCAGGACAATATGTCATCAAGATTAATTTCACAGCAGTCCAAACAGAAAGAAATCTAGCTAAATTGTATGAATAACCGCATCCCTTCATCAACTTCCAACCTATCCTGGACATGACAGAAAATCATGCATCCCAGAGGATGCCCTCAAATAGCAGTTACATTGTGACAGCAGCTACATCCTGTTGTGGTGACTGGGGAAAGGTGCAGGGGTTTGCAGATGAGACTGTGCCAGCTGAGCGCCACAAAGAAATATAAAATACAGCTAAATAAATGTTGCCTTTATGAGCCTCCTCAGGCAAGAATCAGCCACTTTACTGGGTTGGTCTGATTAGGAACTCTCTGCCATTTCCCAATCTGGATTGTAAGAAAAAATAGAAAATCTGTAATTCTTTGTACACTTGCACTTGCAAAGTTTACAATATAGTAACCAACATTAGATGCAATTCTGTAATTGCATAACATCCAGTATATAATCCTGAACGTGCAAAGAATTACACTGAATGTCGAATTAGGATTGTCACTTTAGCTCGTAATATGGCACAACATATGTCAAAACACAAAGTCCTCACTTTGCAAACAAAGCACACTGAGCATGGTGGCTCAGTGGTTACCAGTACTGGCTCAGTGCCAGGAGCCTGGATTCAGTTTCTGCCTCGGGTGACTGTTTGAAGTTTTCACATTCTCCCCATGTCTGTGTGGGGTTTTTTTTGGGTGCTCAGGTTTCCTCTCACAGTCCAAAGATGTGCAGGTTAGGTGGACTGGCCATGCTAAATTGCCCATGGTGTCCATGGGTGTGTAAGGTTTGGTGGATTGGCATTGGGAAATGCAGGGTTACAGTGACAGCGTGAGTCTAGATGAGATGTTCTTTGGTGAGTCAGTGTGGAGCTGTTGGGCTTAATGGCCTGTTTCCACACTGTGGGGATTCTAAAGTTTCTATTCTACGAAGAGTCTTTTTATTCAAACTTTTGATTATCTCTGTTTCTCTCTCTCCACAGCTGCTGCCAAATTCCTCCAGCATTTTCTGTTGTTATTTCAGGTTTCCAGTCTCCACAATATTTTGCTCTTATTTTAACAAAGATAACAGTTAGGTCCATGACATCATCGGCACCTGATATGTATGTATAAAAGAGAACTATTGACTATGAACTATTGTCCTTAGTACTTGCTCAATTGAGTAAATTAAAATAATACTGGTCAGTTCCTAGCAGCTTCAGACTACGTAAGTAGTTTGGGCTATTTTATTTGCTCATCCATCTTCCACTAATTATCTAAAATGAATCAAATACCAAAATTGTCTTTCACTCTATGATTGTTACATGGTCTATGTTTTATTATCTGCATTTCATAGGACTATTGCCAATTTTCTGAAAACTAGCACATCATTATGAAGGTTTTCAAATCTGAAGGGAAATGGTGTATGGAACAATGGTGTGGAATGTGCGGCAACAAGAAAACAGAGTCAAAATCAAGGAAGTCCATCCAGCAGCATTGTGTGAGGTTGTTATTTATTTGTTCGCATTAAGTGGCTTAGCTCTTGTTGCACTTGAAAAGATGATAGTGAATTGCCTCCTTGAACTGCTGCAGTCTGAAGGAACCAGTGTCCAAATGCAGCAAATGGTCAATATCCAGGCTTGAGTCAAAAAGTGACGAGTAACATTTGTGCTACACAAACACCAGGAAATGACTACCTCCAGCAGTAGAGAATCTAACCAAAACTCCTTGACATTCAATGGTGTTACCATCACTGAATACCACATCTTCAATATCCTGGGGGTTACTACTGACAAGAAACTTAACTGGACTTTCCAGATAAATATATTGGTTACAAGAGCAGATCAGAGGTTAAGAATCCTGCAGAGAGTAACTCACCTCCTGACTCCCGAAAGCCTGTCCACCATCTAAAGGCCATGAGTCAGAAGTGTGATGGAAAACTCTCCATTTGCTTGGATGAATGCAGTTCCAACACTATCCAGGACAAAGCACTGTGAATGATTGGTACAACAACCACAAACATCCACCCCCTCCACCACCGATGCACAATAACAACAGTATATAATGTCTACAAGAGGCACTGCGTAAATTTAACAAGGATACTTAGACAACGTCTTCCAAACCCTTGACCACTTCCATTTAGAAGGACAAGATCAGCAAATACATGGGAACATCACCACATTCAAGTACCTCTCCAAGTCACATTCTTGAAAATAAGTCACTATTCCTTCAATAAATATCTGTAACTCTCTTAACCTACATCACATGCATGGCAGAGGTTTACTCCCACTTTCTGGCATTATAGAGACCACACTTGAAGTCTTATCACCTTACTTTAAGGAGTATATTAATGTATTGGAAGCAGTCCAGAGAAGTCCATAGACTAATACTTAGAATGAGTGGTTTTCCTTATTCATTCTCGGGCGGTGGGCGCCACTGGCTAGGCAGCATTCACTGCCATCCCTAATTTGTCCAGAAGGTAGTTAAGAGTCAATAACATTACTGTGGGTCTGGAGTCACATGTAGACCAGACCGGGTAAGGATGGCAGATTCCTTCCCCAAAGGACATTAGTTTGCCTTGTAAGTAAAGGCTAGACAGGCTAGGCCAATATCCTCTGGAGGTTAAAATAGTCAGAGGTAATTTAATTGAATCACAAGATCCTAAGAGTACCTAACAGTGTGAATATTGAAAGAATATTGTGTGTTTAAAAATAAGGGGGTGCTCATTTTAAACAGAAACAAGGAAACTTTTCTCCCCCTCAAAAGATTGAGTGTCTTTGGAATTCCCTTCCTCAAAAGGAAGTGGTCACAGAATCTTTCAATATTTTTAAGACATAGATAAATTCCAGATTACTGAGACAGGTAGGAATAGAATTGGGCATAAAATCAGATTAACTGAATGGCGGAGCAGGCTCAAAGGCCAAGTTAGCCTACTCTTATTCCTTATTTATATGTTCTCAAGGGGAGCTAGGGACAGCAAGTGCTGGCCCAGTCAGCGATACATCCATCACATGAATGTTTGAATAAACGAAAGTCCTTGAGTTTAGGTCTACCCATAGTGCTGTTAGGAAGGGAAGTTTCAAGAGTTTGATCCCACAACATCCTTCAGCACCAACACTGTGGCAACAGCATGTATCATCTTCAAGATGCACTAAAGTAACTCATCAAGGTTCATCCAAAACCAACTTCCAAATCCACAACCACCTAGAATGAAAAGAGCACAGGTCCAAGATACAACCACCACTTGTAAATTAGTCTCAAAGCCAGATATAGTAATGATTTTGAATTATTTTGCTATTCCTTCACTGTTGCTAGGTCAAAACCCTGGGGCTCTCTTCCTCACATGATTACATGGATCTCCCTACACCACCAGGGACTGCAGCAGCTCAAGAAGACAGCTCACTACCACCCTCTCAAGAGAATTAAGGATGGACAATATATGCCGACCTAGCTAACATTTTCCATATCCCATCAGCTAATAAAAAAAGTCAAGGAGCAGTGATATAGCTTTACATCAAGATGGTTTGTGGCTTGGACAGGATTTTACAGATGGTGATTCTGTAACCACTTCCTATAATCTGCTGGCCTTATCCTTCCAAGTAGTATAGATTACAGATTTGGAAGATGCTGTTGGTTTTGAAGGGTTTAACCATGATAAACATCAAAAGAGACTTCCACGAGTTGGCAACACAGACGCAAAGGAGCATTAACTATTTGAGTAATGAGCCATTCATCATTGTTGCAGAATACTAATTGGGAATTTCGACAAACATGAGAAGAAAAATATAATGGAAATGAAAAAAAACAAAGAAATGGCTTTTCAGCAGCTGATTCCAGTTGAGAATCTAGCACTCATGCTGGCATGAGGGATCATTTAGCCTTGATCTCGACTCCAATAATTAAACTGACTCGTTCTCATTTAGGTACCACTCAATGTGCTGTTTCAAATAACTTACATCTTTAAAACTACAAAAATGTTTTAAAAGCTAGATGTTACTGTTAATAACCTTGCTGAGCAAGTACTTAACATCCTCACATTGAGATGGATTTTTAATGAGTGGGACTTGCTGATAACATCGAAGCAAGCTATTTAAAGATCGGGCAAATCATCGAGCACTGACTTCCTCTTTCCTAACATCTGTGCAAGTCAAATGGACTTGCAGAATCTAGCAACGTAGAAGACATCAAGCAGGGTAAGCAACCTCACTTTGAAGAATTCTCACATACATGAAAGAAAGTAAAACCCTTCACTTTTAACTTTAAAATTTTACTGTTAGTGAAAGAAATGACTGGGACAAACATATATAAATAAAGATCGAAGCTAATTTTTTTTTTAAATCAGTGCTTTTATTTTGTAATAAAGACAACTGACATTCAACCAATGTAAAAATATTCTATTTAAAGACCAGAGAGGTTGCTTAACCCTACTTATGAATTTTGTGTATTGCTAAAATCCAGTTAAACCCCATTCAGTAAGGTGCAATACTAGTGAGTTTTGAGAAGATTTGTAACTCAGATTGAGGTTCTGGATGTAGGTTTGCTCGCTGAGCTGAAAGGTTCATTTTCAAATGTTTCATCACCATACTAGGTAACATATTCAGTGAGCTTCCAGACAAAGCACTGCTGATGTTTCCTGCTTTCTGTTTATATGTTTGGGTTTTCTTTGACTGGTGATGTAATTTCCAATGGTGATGTCATTTTCTTTTTCTCAGGGGATGGTAAATGGGGTGGTAAAATACCATGCAAGAACTGTAACAAATACTACCTTGGACAAACAGGCAGAAAACTAGCCACAAGGATCTATGAACATCAACTAGCCACAAAACGATATGACCCTCTCTCACTAGTATCCTTACATACAGATAAGGAAGGACACCACTTCGACTGGGACAACACATTCATCCTAGTGCAAGCCAAACAGAGACACGCATGAGAATTCCTAGAAGCATGGCATTCCAACCGGAATTTTGTCAACAAACAAATATTTTTTTGAAATAGCGTATCTATAATGTGCTTTATATATATTATAATATTGTTTATTTCTGACATTGGAGTTTTGACTTTGAACTTCTGGCTTGATATTTTTGTGTGCCTGAAGGAGTTTATGATTAACTTGTAAGTATTTTATTAGCCATGGTGATGTCCTTTTAAAAAAGTCTGAGAAAGACAGTTTTGGAGCAGAATGAGAATTTGTTTACTTTGGGAGAGTTTACAAATGAACAAGGTGAACATATAATACATCAGGCATTTAGAAGAAGAGCCAGCAATTGATTTTTGGGGGAAACATCCATAGCTTGAAACAAAAAGGGTTTTTTTGATTCAGTTGAACAGTTCTGCAGGATGCTTAGCTAAAGCTGAATGTGTAATACAATTGCTACCGAGAAAGGGAAAAGATAGCTTAGAGTTGATAAAAACAGGTTACTTTAGTCAAGGCGTTTAGTTTAAAAATATCCAGAGCAGAAATGTTAGTTAAAATAAAAACATGAAGTCTTAGAGAAACTTGGCAGATCTGGTTGCAGCTTTGGAGAGAGAAACAGAGTTAACATTGCAAGTCTAATATGACTTCTCCACAACTGGGTTGACTGTGTTTCTCCAGCACTTCTGTTTTATTTCAGATTTCGAGCATCCATAGTATTTTGCTTTTATTTAGTATTTGATTAAAGCTTTGAAATGGTTATGTCAAGCTGCATAATTCTAGGCTCAGTTTTATGACAAATCAAGGAAGAGGCTTCCAGATTCTCATGGCCTGGAATTGAAGCAACAGCTCAGTCAAACCTTATGTGGGATCAAGAAAAGCATTAATGGGATTGTATTTTTACTGAGTTTGGTGATCTTTAAGTATGTGATATGTGTAAATAGTTGGTTTATTCTATTTTATTTTGTTTCTTTTGACTAAAAACTTATCTCTTATTGTTAAACCTGAATCTGTAGTATTGCCTGCTTATATCTTAGTGAAAGGACAAAACCTCAGAATGAATGGATGACCTGTTATAAGTGAGACGAGGAAACTTTCGTCAGCTAGAGGGTGCTTAATCTGTGGAACTTACCGGAGCAGAAGGCTGTGGAGGCCAAACCATTAAGTGTGTTTAAGACAGAGATAGATACGTTCTTGATTAGTCAGGGGATCAGAGGTTACAGGGAGATGGTAGGAGATTGAGGTTAAGAAACATATCAATCATAATCAAATAGCAGAGCAGATTCGATGGGCCAAGTAGCCTAATTCTGCTCTGTTTCTTATGGTCTTATAGTAATTATATCAGCAATAAGAAATGTAAAGTGCAGAAAAATAAGGTTATAGGATTAAGCAGTGGTCTCTTGAATTTTGTGATCTCGTATGTATCTGACTGACTGTTTCCCTTCATTTTAATGTTTGTAAAGCATTCTATAATGACTGATCATTACCATTTAGTCCCTGCATTTATCTAGATGTTGATAGTGCAAGTAAATGCAGTGAAAATTCTTCCCTGATTTCCACATAATTGACAAGATAAAATAAATTTAAAACACCTTTTGCAATTAAAAATAACTTTAAAAACTATGTCCTCCAAAAACATTGAAATGAAAATACCAATAGTAAATTATAATAAAGTGCAAAGTATGGCAACTACAGCATGAATTTTTAAAATTATGTAAAGCTCATCTGTTCAAACTTTAAAATTGCTGAAATGATAGAATGTTTCAAAAAATTGTTCTCAAGGCTGAATATGTCTGCATAATCTCAAAAATTCTTATTTTATTAATCTAGAAGAAACAGGCTTCTATATAAGACAATACCAAACTCAACCTTAACCATAACTTTCATAAAGTCACAGCTCTCCTGAAAAAGATGGATAAAAATTTTCTACTATGCAGTATTCCTCCAAACCTCTGGATATATCAAAATATTTCACTTTCAGTTAAGTACGTCTGAATTGTAGTTGCAGTGTAAGAATTGCAAAGCCAACTGCACACATTAAGATCTTACAAACAGCAATGGGAGAGTGACTAGATCATCTATTTCAAGGTGTAATTTCAAAACAATGTTATAAAACCTACTATATCCAGCTAAGAAGGAAGAAGATGAGACCTTAGTTACATGTGTACCTGAAACACAACATTCTGCAGAACTGTGCTAGGGTGTCAGGTTAGACTTTTTCTCAATGTGACTTGAAATGACAGAAAGTACTACTCCTGAATCACAATTGGCACAAAAAAATTATACTTCTCGTTCACACTCATTAAGCAATGGGAGAAAATAAAGTATGTTGAACTGGGACTAACTGCCTCTGATGTTTCTGCTTACAGCTGATCCACTTGGTGAAAATTGACAAGCTCCAGTCCTATGAAAACCCTGCCTTTTCTTGCAAGATTAGTAAAGGAAGACATGGATTAAATCACCATCAAGCAAAACAAACTGATGGCTAACATTTATGTTACTGACACTGCTTAGAACTTTAACAGTCAAACCCGTACATAGGGTAATCGAAAGTTTGCAGACTTGAAATCTTTTCAAAGGGACGTGCATCTTTGCCAAGTTCATTCTGAAAGATATAATAGATACAAATGAAGGCTATACAGTTCATTCAGTTATTGTCTATTATAGCAATGCATTACACTGCATGGAAGGGGAGAAGCATGGACCCAAAAAAAACTTTCATTCTCTGCCTGTGTGTTTCATGCAAACAGGATTCTAGTTAATTTTGATCTCAGTCATCACACAACTATCTAATGTCCTGCTGAATGTATTAATTTTTAACACATCTAATCGAAACATTTGTAAATCTAAATTATAGAAACTGGTTACATTGATAATACATAATCAAATTATACAATTGCCTTACTCATCTCAAGATCTATCAAGATTCAAACAATTCAGTTTTTTTTAAGATATATTAGGCCTTCAACTTAATAGTTCTACTTTAAGGCTGTTCAACAGAAATTACAAACTACCTTAACTACATGCATGGTTTTTGTAAAAACACCTTACTCACATCTACAATACAGATAAATGTACTCCACACATATTGATCTTTTGTTACCAAGATTTTTCCAGGATATTTTGGCCAAAGAATTAAAGCCCTCAACAATTGTAAAAACACTTTGTCTTTCATTGAACAGTTGCACCAACAAAGTGCACATGCATATGCCAAGAGATCACACCCCACAAAATCAGTGACAATGCACTAATGAGGAACACACTGGGATTCCTGAGTTATTTAAATGTGGCCTGTGGCAATGTATTGAACAACTTACATCAAGCAGCTTACAGAATTACCACAATTTGATTTTGGCAACTTCCATTTATGCTTCTGGTACAACAGCACCAATAGTCTGCTAAGCAAGCTCAAAATATATAGGGTAGACAGGCAGGAGGCTAGAAGAACATAGCAAGCCAGGCAGCATCAGAAGGTGGAGAAGTTGATGTTTTTGGAGTAGCCCTTCTTCAGGACTCAGGGTGTGTGTGTAGGGGGAGCTGCAGATAAAGGAGGTGGTGGCGGCAGGGTGGTGAAGTGGGGATAGGTGAAGACAGGTAGTGGTTATGACCTGGTTGGTCAATGGGAGGAATAAATCTGGTTGGTGGCAGGGAGGAGTGGAAGGCAGGGGGAGGAGCTGGAAAGGGAGTCAGGGATGGGAGGGGAGGTTATTTGAAATTGGAGAACTCAATGTTGAGTCCTCCGGGATATAGGCTGCCCAGCTGGAAGATAAGATGTTATTTCTCCAATTTGCGGTTTGGTTCGTTGTGGCAATGGAGGAGGCCGAGGATGGTCATGTCGGAAAGGGAGTGGGAAGGGGAATTAGACTGGGTGGTGACTGGGAGGTCCGGTCTGCCCATGCAGGCCCGACTGAGATGTTCAGCTAATCATTCCTTAAGTTTGGTCTCCCCGATGTAGAGAAGACCACATTGGGAGCACATGATGCAGTAAACTGGGTTGGAAGAGAGGCAGGTGAACCTCCGGCTCACCTGGAAGAACTGTTTGGAGCCTTGGATGGAGGTGAGGGGGGTGGTGTACCGGCAGGTTTTGCATCTTTTCCGGTTGCCGGAAAGGTACTTGGGTGGTCAGGGGGTTGGTGGGGAGAGTGGTGCAAACCAAGGACTGTCAAAGGGAATGGTCCTTGCGAAAGTCAGAGAAGGGTGGGGAGGGAAAGATGTTCTTGGTGGTGGAGTCTAGTTGGAGTTGGTGGAAGTGTTTAAGGATGATGCATTGGATATACGGAGGGTCAGCATTTTATAATCAAGCATTATACTTGCGGACATGAATAACATATTTATGCCATCTCAAGAAACTGGATCGCTTTCACCCAAGCTGCGATGAATAATGAAAATCAGATGGCAAGGCAAGGTCCCTTTATAAAAGCAAACATGAAAGCTCCATTACACTGACCAAGTCATATGATGCATGGGGATTATGGGGCATTAACAATCCAGAAGCATTATCCTAATAAACGGCAACAAGATATAAAGATTAAAAGTGACTGAAGTAGAACAAGAGTCCAAAATCAGAACAACTTGCTTAAGCATTGTATTAAAGAAGAGGAACAAGAAATACTGAGAATAAATAGAAAATATTTAGGGGTTAGCATCTTCAGAAGTGGATATGTTGCTAGGTCCAGATGAAATGTATTCCAGGCTGTGTAGGAAAGCAAGGAAGGAAATAGCAGAGGTCCTTGACAATTCTTTCTTCTTGCAGGTACTTCTAGAATAGTGGAGATGTGTTAATCATATGTCATTCTTTAAATCTTAACTCCAGCCACCAACCAAAGAGGCATCATCAATATTTGTGAATGCATACTTTGTCTAATCTATATGTATTTGATTGAAACAAGTTGGGAAGATTTTATGCAACAAGATCTGACAAAGCCATCTCAGTGTTAGAAAGTCAGACACTTATTCCCAAATTCATTGTTTTGAGCTCCATTAAAGTTGATGATTTTTATCAATGGTGAATTTGCACAGGGATCTGGAATTTCCAAGACTGATTCTCACCCATTCTAATAAGATGCTGAGGAAAAAAAAATTGTTTTGGATTTCAAGAATCTGACTATTAAAATAGTTGCTTTCTTGGTAGTTTATTTTTCCATTAACTGATTTTGTTGTTATTACAGTTGTAAAACACCATCTTGCAAAAACAAATAGCTAATTCAGTGACAAAATGCAGATCTGCATTTAAAAGTTATTTTAAAAATTGACACTGGTGTGTGCATCTCTGCATGTACATGCCCTAGTGTTTCAGCAGAAATATGAAAGGAAGTAGCTCATCACCATCACCTCTTCTCAAGGGCAATTAGAGATTGGCAATAAATGCTAGCCTAGCCCACAGCGTCAAAGTCTCATGGTATTTTTTTTTTAAAACACAGACTTATAATGGGAGTAAGGCCAGTGGCAATAAGCCTAACCTCAGTG
The DNA here is from genome assembly GCF_037043375.1 of Chiloscyllium plagiosum. Lineage (NCBI taxonomy): Eukaryota > Metazoa > Chordata > Chondrichthyes > Orectolobiformes > Hemiscylliidae > Chiloscyllium > Chiloscyllium plagiosum. The sequence continues at coordinate 30,516,638 of NW_028270149.1, read as the reverse complement.
GTGGGCAAATAAGCAGGAAAAAAATTAGGGATAATATTAATCAGCATTTAGGAGAGCATGGATCACTCCATCAGAGCCTTGTAAAAGACAGGTTTACTGAATAGTTGAAGGAATTTTTTGAGAAGCTAATAAGGAGCATCAATGAGGACAGCATATCTTGTATAGAATACATAGACGTTAGCAAGGCTCTTTAAAAAGTCACAACATGAGGTAATGGTCAGAATAATAAAATTCTGTGGAAATGTGTCAAGTTACATCTAAAGTTAGAAAGAAGCAAAGAATGATTGTGGAAAAGGTGTTCTTGTGATTCCAAGACAATTTCCAGTGATCTAATGTATTGTGAAGGTTCCTTGACCTTTGTAATGTATCTTAATGATTTAAATTTGCAGATAGGAGATAGGATGCTTCCGGATGAAATAAGGAAAAAGGTTAGCTGGGTAAAGTAAGGAATAAAGCCGTAGACTATAAGAAGATATCAATTAGCCCATCAGGGAGGAAAATGGCCAATAGAGTTTCAGTCAGAGAAACATGAGATAATGGCTTTGGAAAAGGCAAAAAAAAACCACGATAAATGGTAGAACACTGAAAAACGTAGAGGTGCAGAGGAACTTGGGAGTGCATGTCCATAGATCACTGAAAATGATGGGTCAATTGTACAAGGTGGTCAAGATAATACTGTAGAGAGAACAGCTTTCTTAGCTGAGAACTCAGTAAAACACCGATTAGGTCACAGGTACAGTCGTGCATAATATTCTAGTTACCACTTTACAGAAAGATGTGATTGTACTGGAGAGTTTATAAAGGAAAATTACAAAGATGTTTCCATAACTGAAAAATCTTTGCCATGAGAAAACAATGAACACCTTTGTTTGAACTTGACGAAACTGAGATTATTTAATTGAGGTGCTAGGAAGGGCTCTGATAAAGCGGGTAGTAATGACATTTCTTTTCACACGGAGGTCAATGGATTTAAAGTAATTGATAACCGGATTACATAAATGTTTTTTTCAAATCCAGACGATGTGAAAGGTTTGGAGCTCACTGCTAAAACAGTGGTATATAGTCAGAAACCCGCACTTCACATGGAAAGTTCGTGGATAATGCACTTAAAGTGCTGTAACTAACAAGACTGGTGACAAGCTGTAAAATGAAAGTTGGTTGGATAACTCATTTTAACTGCCAAAACTACTATAAATCGAATGTCCTTCGGCATAGATTTCTGGAAGAAAGCAGAGCGAAAATCATCCCTGAAAGACGTTGAATGAGACCCTTCAATTTACAGGCGCCGAATGTATACCCCAGCTGGGGAGATCTCTGAAAAATCAATCTAATTTATCAAGGGTTCGTTGTATACTTGCAGTCTTTGCAATAATTACCTAAATAATCATCTTCAAAAGTATCTACAGAAAACGAATGTTTTGGATGTTTTCAACAGACGGGCCGCATTTTACATGTATTTGTTTATAAACCGCTTGGGATTACATTGCAAATAGTAAACAAAGGCTATCGTCATTTCTACTTTTTTCTACGCTTTACTCTTGTAATTCTCGCAATCTATCCACGCTGGCAGTAGGAGCGCCTCCCGCAGAATTGGAGTACAGTATCTAATCTTACTACGTAAAAATACTTCTCTTCCCACAGATAAACTGCATGCGTGGCAGTTTCTCAACGTTATGTTTTCTAATGAATGCCTACACTTTTTAGCGATTGTACTTTATATAGTCGATAGAAGACTATCTTAATGTCCTCCTTAGCGTTTCGTGCCATATATCAATCAATACTTAAAATATTGCCATATTGATTGTACTAAATCGAACATGTTTATTGTCCTCTAAGAGGAACAATTACCCAGAAACTTTTGGAAAATTTCTCTCCCATCTGATGTTGTATATAAAGTGGAGCCGCATCATAGCGCGCCCCTACACTTAGCTCTTGCGATTACTAAGGTTTTTCCTAAAAGATGAAGCCAGGCAGCTGTGCCATAGTGACTGAGGAATTCTTACCTTCACTCTCCGGCTTGCTCAGGTCAGACAGCGGAACAGTGATAAAGCCAACACCACTTCTACCCCGCTCCACGCATTCAATGCAAACAGACAAAAGACCTCTCGCCCATTTTATAACCAACCACAGGAAAGATCCAGAAAGAATTCGCTGAACGTATGTGAAACCCGAGCCCGCAGAACCGCCTACATTGAAAAAGTTAGTGTATATCCTCATGATCCAGTTTGCAAGAGTTTATAAAATCAAGATCAATTTAATTGGGGAAATCAACAGAACACATTTAATATTTATTGGGGTGGGGGTGGTGGGCAGGTTTTTGAATTTTCTATTTGTGCAGTTTATGTAAATAAAATTGAAAGAAAAAATGGTGGTAAATAAAGAAAATCTAATACGATAGCCGGAAATCAATGCATTAAAAAGAAATTTCACTTCTGTTGTTTTCGCTTTATTCTAGTACTAAAAAATAGGTGCAGAGGGAAGTACATATCCACCGTTCACTGAATGGTCAATGAAGTTGGACAGGTCAAAATGATATTACCAACTTTACATTTTCTGTTTTAGCAATTAGCAATTGAGGTGTAAGGTTTTACATATTAAGGTTGTGATTTAGACCACATTCTCTACATGAATTTATTAAACTGGTCAAATAGGGTATTTTAAATCAAGGGTACCAATATTTTGTGCTTTTAGCACGCCTTTAAACGTTTTAGTCATGACATCGTACTAAGAAATTAAAACAAACACTTGTAACAGTATTATAAAAGAAAACGATTGTCAGATCGATAAGAGAAGGAAAATGGCACATGAACTTTAATTATGACGAGAGTTTGATCATACTTTTGCTTTTTGTGTGATTTCAGGGAAAAAAATTATTGTAATAGTATTTTTTGCATTTAGGTGTAGCCCATCAGGGTTTTCCACTATAAGCAGTTAAGCATAGATACACCACCCCCAGGCTTCACGCCGGGAATTGCCACGTCGGCAGTTAAGAAATATCCGTCAGTTTTCACATCTGCACTTAGTTATTTTACACTGACTCTTTAACTTCCAAAATGTAGATGTTCTTTACCTCGACCACGTGCCCTCTCAATCAACACAATACAATTCTAGATTACGTTTTAAGCGTATAATAGCATACTTTATTAAAATGAATGTACTGTTGGAAGTATGGACATCACAACAAAGAAAATTATGGCATTTCATTTAAAATAAATAACTTATCTGCAAAGGACTGAGGACTTCGAGCTTTCGAAATGTCAATGTGTGAATGTTCTATCTGGTTAAATTCTAGTGTAGTTTTGTGCCCACCAAAGTTACCACAGACATCAATACTCACCTCTGCACATGGCTCTTTTTTAACCTCACCCGAAAAATCCTTTGTCGCCTTCACGGATTATCTTCCTCAAATTTGACTGCTCACTCCATAGTGCCATATACCTGTCTGTAATCCTCACCTACAGCCAAGCTAGTCCTTAACGCAATGAAAGCTGGTGTCAAACAGGGTTGTATCATCGCACAAACCCTCTCCTCTATCTTTCTCAAAGCATCACCACACCTCATCTCCAGCAAATTACTTGTAGTCGTGCAGATAATTTACAAGACAGGAAACAGTTCCACCTAAACTGCCATCAATCCAGATCAAAATGACTTCAGTCATGAAGCTTGTGTGGGCATCCACTCAGAAACTAAGCTCCAACTATTTTTGACTCCTTCTCTGAAGATTACAAAATAGAACTTTTAACAAACCAGAAAACTGATTCTCTCCAAAACAGTTACAAAAAACTCCCCATCCACAAAGATCAATAGTGAGATCCAGAATTAGATAGGATGGTGAAGGCAGCATTTGGAATGCTTTCCTTTACTGGTCAGAGCTCTGAGTATAGGAGTTGGAAGGTCATGTTGCAGCTGTGTAGGACATTGGTTAGGCCACTTTTGGAATAATGTGAGCAATTCTGGTCTCCCTCCTATTGACAGGAAGTTGTGAAACTTGAAATGGTTCAGAAAAGATTTACAACAATGTTGCCAAGGTTGGAGAATTTGAGCTATAGGGAGAGGCTGATTAGGCTTGGGCTGTTTTTCCTGGAGCGTCAGAGACTGAGGGGAAACTTTATAGAGGTTTATAAAATCATGAGGGGTAAGGATAGGGTAAATAAACAAGGTGGGTGAGTCCAGAACTGGAGGGCATAGGTTTTGGGTGAGAGAGGAAAAGTTTTAAATGGACCTAAAGGGCAACTTTTTCATGCAGAGGGTGATGCTTGTATGGAATAAGCTGCCAGAGGAAGTGGTGGAGGCTGGTACAATTACAACATTTACAAGGCATCTGGATGGGTATATGAATAGGAAGGGTTGAGAGAGATATGGGCCAAGTGCTGACAAATGGGACTAGATTAGGTTGGGATATCTGGTCTGCATGGACGAGTTGGACCGAAGGATCTGTTTCCGTGTTGTACATCTCTATGACTTTGGATTATTTACCAGATCTTGGGAGCTTTCTTCTCTCAGTGAAGTCATACACAATTAAAATTATCATCATATCCAATAAGCTCACACAGCCTTTAACTGACTGAGGAAAAGAGTTTTTGAGGACCATAATCCTCAAACTCAAGGCTAAGGTCATGGGTAGCAATGATCCCTGTTCACTGGTATGCTTTTGAGGCATGCACAATTTATTTCTGCCACTCTAAAGGACTGGAGCATAACACTCATGCTATTTAAGAACAATGAACAATAAGCACAGGAACAGGCCCTTCGGCCCTCTCAGTCTGCACTGACACATATTGCCCTTCATACTAAAACTGTCTTCACTTACAGAATCCACGTCCTTCTATTCCCTTCCTATTCATGTATTCGTCCAGGTGCTTCTTGAATGCTGCTATTGTGTCTGCTTCCACCAACTCCTCTGGCAGTGTATTCCAGACACTCACCACTGTTCATGTGAAAAACTTTCCTTGCACATCTCTTTTAAACTTCCCTCCTCCCCCCACTCCACCTCCGCACCTTGAACCTGTGTCCTCTAATAATTGACCCCTCCAGTCTGGGAAAAAGCCTCATACCTTCCACTCTATCCATGCCATTCACAATCTTATAAACTCCTATCAGGTCAACCCTCAACCTCCTGCATTCCAGTGAAAACAAATCCAGCCCATCCAACCTTTCTTCATTGCTAAAGTTCCCTATACCAGGCAACATCCTGGTAAACCTTTTTCTGTACCCTATCCAAAGCATCCACATATTTCTGGTAATGTGGTGACCAGAACTGTATGTAATATTCTAAGTGTGGCCTAACTAAAGTTCTATAAAGCTGCAGCATAACATATCTATCCTTTTGGTCAATGCCCCTTCCAATGAAGGCAAGCATGCCATAGGCCTTTTTTACTACCTTATCTACCTGCACTGTTACCTTCAATGATATGTGGACCTGCACATCCTGATCTCTCTGCATATCATTACTCCTAAAGGTTCTGCCATTCACTGTAGAATTTCCATTTTACTTGCCCTTGCAAAATGTGTCACCTCACATTTGTCTGGATTAAACTCCATCTGCCATTTCTTAGCCCATGCTTCCAAGTGATTTATATCCTGCCGTATTTTCGGACAATCCTCCTCACTATCCGCAACACCACCATTTGTATTGTCTGCAAATTTACGAATTAGGCCAGCTACATTTTTCTCCAAATCATTTACGTAGGTCATGAAGAGCAGAGATACCAGCACTGATTCTGTGGAACACCACTATCCCAACCCTCCATTCTGAAAAGCATCCTTCCACTGCTACCCTCTGTCTTCTATGAATTCTGAATTCATCTTGCCAGCTCATCCCTGATACATGTTTCTTCAACTTTTGTACCAGTCTGCCATGAGGACCTAGTCAGGGGCTTTACTGAAGTGCATGTAGGCAACATCAATTGTTTTTTTCTCATCACCTCCTCAAAATACTCAATCATGTTAGTGAGGTATGACCACCTCCATGCAAAACTATGCAGTCTACCATTAAATCCATTTGCTTCTAAACATGTATAGATCTTGTCCACAAGAATCTTTTTCAATAATTTCCCTATCGCATGTGATTTTCAGGATTATTCCATTTATCTATCTAAAACAAAGAGAATAACCACTGGCTATTCTGCAGTCCCTTGGGACCTCACTTGTGGTCAAAGGGGACACAAAGATATCTGTCAATTTCATAGAATTGCATAGAATCCCTACAGTGTGGAAACAGGCCCTTTGGCCCAACAAGTCCACATTGACCCTCCGAAGAGTATCCCACCCACACGCATTCCCTATTACTCTACATTTCCCCCTGACTAATGCACCTAAACTATACATCGTTGAACACTATGAGCACTTCAGCATGACTAATCCACCCTAACCTGCATATCTTTGGACATGGTAGGAAACCAGAACATCTGGAGGAAAGCCACACAGATATGGGGAGAATGAGCAAATTCCACACAAGGAGTCACCAGAGGCTGGAACCGAACCCAGGTCCCTGGCTCTATGATGCAGCAGTGTTAACCACTGAGCCATTGTGCTCAGAAATTTGTTCTCTTCCCTCTGTGATGAAGCTGCTCCTTTAACAAGGTTATGCTGTCCTTGCCTTTTTTTCAGAGAGATCGTAAACAACTCAGTCTCTGAAAAGCCTGGGGTTGAAGGGTTTTAGGATCAATTTGATAATAGCTAATAGATACTGCCTCAGACAGAAGGCTTTCAAATTTTTCAAAAAGAACACTTGTACAATGAAAGGTGAGTGGCCAATTCTCCCAGCTCAGGTTTTCTCTGGCTTGATTTGGTATTAGCAGTGGTGTGGAAAAAAACTGCTGAACCCAAAGAGGCAGGTCATAGAGTCACAGAGTCATAGAGATGTACAGCACGGAAACAGACCCTTCAGTGCAACTCGTCCATGCTGACCAGATATCTCAACCCAATCTAGTCCCACCTGCCAGCACCTGGCCCATATCCCTCCAAACCCTTCCTATTAATATACCCATCCAGAGACCTTTTAAATGTCGCAATTGTATTAGCCTCCACCACTCCCTCTGGCAGCCCATTCCATACATGCACCACCCTCTGCATGAAAACATTGCCCCTTAGGGTCTCTTTTATATCTTTCCCTTCTCATCCTAAACCTATGTCCTCTAGTTCTGGGCTCACCCACCCCAGGAAAAAGATCTTATCCATGCCCCTTATGATTTTACAAACCTCAATGAAGTTATAAGGTTCATAACCTCAGCCTCCAACATTCCAGGGAAAACAGTCCTGGCATATTCAACCTTTCTCTAGAGCTCAAATCCTCCAATCCTGGCAACATCCTTGTAAATCTTTTCTGAACCCTTTCAAGTTTCACAACATCCTTCCGATAGGAAGGAGACTTGAATTGCACACAATATTTCCAAAAGTGGCCTAACCAATGTCCTGTACAGCCACAACATGACCTCTCAACTCCCATACTCAATACTCTGACCAATAAAGGAAAGCATACTAAACACCTTCTTCACTATCCTATCTACTGGCAACTCTACTTTCAAGGAGCTACCAACCTGCAGTCCAAGGTCTCTTTGTTTAGCAACACTCCCTAGGACCTTACCATTAAGTGTATAATTTCTGTTAAGATTTGCTTTCCCAAAATGCAGCATTTCGCACTTATCTAAATTAAACTCCACCTGCCACTCCTCAGTCCATTGGCTCATCTGATCAAGATCCTGTTGTAATCTGAGGTAACCTTCTTCGCTGTCCATTACACCTCCTCTGACTTCTCTCCTGTAAGTACCTATGTTAATTTTACCTTTTGTGCCAAGGTGTTTGTTGGGATTTTTGCAAGCATTTGGAACAGCATAATTAAATTGGGATGATTTGTTGGGTTTTCAGAGAGGTTGTTATTCAGTATTCGGTTTTCTGTTGGTTGCGTTTCATTCAGTAATCTTGTAAATAAATTGTTTTTTAAAAAACTAAATGGTTTGACCTGTGGCATTTCTCCTGGAATATCCACTTTACACCTGCTAAAACCAACCAGCAAAGTTAGGGTCTGGGCTAACTTCCTGAAATGTTTTGAGGGGTCTGGCCTGGTCCAGAACACCTCCCTCAATATTCTGGTATAGATCCCAACACGACCCAGGGACTTAGTTAGCTTAATATTTTTTAAGACACACCTCTACCTTTTTAATAGCAACTTGGCTTAGAGATTCAACACTCCCTTCCCTGAGATCATCCTTCATCAAATCCTTCTCTTTGGTGAATACCAATAGAAAGCATTTGTTTAGGACCTCACCTACTTCTTCTGGCTCCACACATTGATTCCTTCCTTTGTCCTTGAGTGGGCCAAGCCTTTCCCTGGCTACCTGTTTGCTTTTTAATATATGTATAAAAAGCCTTGGGATTCTCCTTAAAGCCATTTGCTAATGATTTTTCATGATCCCCATTAGCTCTTCTAATTTGTTGTTTAAGTTCTTTCCTACTTTCCTTACATACTTCAAGGGCTTCTTCAGTTCCCATCCTCTTGGACTTTACATATGCTTTCCTTTTCTTATTGACTAAGGTCCTGACATCCATAGTCATCCAAGACTCACATAATTTGCCATACCTATCCTTCATTCTCGCAGGAACATGCCACACCTCAACTCTTATCAACTGTTGTGTGAAGTACTCCCACATGTCCAGTGTGGATTTACCCTCAAACAGCTGCTCCAATCAAACCTCTCCAGTTCCTGCTTAATATTGTTGTAGTTCTCCTTCCTCCAATTTAACACCTTCACCCAAGGACTACTGTTATTCCTATCCATGGAGTATCTTAAAACTCACGGTATTATGATCACTACTCCCAAAATGCTTCCCCACTGAAACTTCACTCACCTGGCTGGGCTCATTTCCCAAAACCAGGTCCAATATAACCCCTTCCCTGGTTGAACTGTTATACTGTGTCAAGAAACTTCACGAATGGTCCTTACAAATTTTGCCCCTTCTAAGCCCCGAGCACAAAGTAAGTCCCAGTCAATGTGGGGAAGTTAAAATCACTCACAACAACCCTGCTGTTTTCATATATTTCAAAAAATCTGTCTATGCATTCTCTCCTCTATCTCCCGCTGGCTGTTGGGAGGCCTGTAGTATACTGCCAGCATCGTAATTTCACCTTTTCTATTCCTGATTTCTACCGATGTTGCCTCGCTGCACGAGTTTTCTGGTGTATCCTCCCATAGTACAGCTGAGAGATACTCCTTTACCAGTAATGTAACTCACCCAACCATTTTATACCCCTTTCTATCACATGTGAAACTGCTAGATCCTGGGACATTCAGCTGCCAGTCCTGTCCCTCTTTCAGCCAAGTGTCCGGAATCGCAATGATCTATAGCTCCAAGTACAGGTCGTTCTGCTATAACACGCATTTTGTCAATGTGAATGTACTGTAACACAACTGAGGAATTGGGAAGGCTGTTTCTAAAGCACAAACCTTTAAAATATGTGCTTGCTGTAACGCGATTATATCACCAACACTTTAAGTGCTGTTTCTAAAAGGCATTTTTTCTATAACACAGGGTTACACAAGAATGCAACTATGATATAGAAGAACTGACTGTACTAATCAACGCACTGAGTTCACTTACCTTGCCAATTATAGTTCTCGCATTGCAACACTTGCATTGCAGACCACCTCCCCACTCTTTTCAGCACTATTTCCATGCCTGTTCTTGTTCTTAGTCATGTTTGCCTTGACTTCTATTTCTCCCTCAATTTCGGCATCCACTGTCCTACTCCTTTGGTTCCCCTCCCCAACCACTCTACTACCAATAACCACATCAGTCCCAGTCCTGCTCAGGTGTAACCCTTCCAGTTTGTACAGCTCCCACCTTGCCAGAACTGGTCCCAGGCCCCCACAAATCGAAACCCTCCCCTTCACACCATTCTTTCAGCCACGTGGTCATTCCACATTCATCCTACTGTTTCCATCCACTACACTTTGGTAGTAGATGCAAAGTATCCAGCCTGGAGCTCGGTAACCAGTGGTGTTCCGCAGGGATCTGTTCAGGGACCTCTGCTCCTTGAGATTTTTAGAAATGACTTGGATGAGGAAGTGGAAAGGTGGGTTAGTGAGTTTGCCAATGACACGAAGGTTGGTGGAGTTATGGATAGTATGGAGGGCTCTTGTGGGTTGGAACGGGACATTGACAGGATGCAGGAAACGGGACATTGACAGGATGCAGAACTGGGCTGATAAGTGGCAGATGAATTTCAACCTGGAAAAGTGTGAAGTGATTCATTTTGGAAGGTCAAATTTAAATGCAGAATACAGGGTTAAAGGCAGGATTCTTGGTAGTATGGATGAATGTCCCACGTCCCATAGATCCCTCAAGGTGCCACCCAAGTTGAGAGGGTTGTCAAGAAGGCATATGGCTTGTTGGCTTTCATTAGCGGGAATTTGAGCATAAGAGCCGCAAGGTTATGCTGCAGCTCTATAGAGCCCTGGTTAGGCCACACTTGGAATATTGTGTTCAGTTCTGGTCGCCTCATTACAGGAAGGATGTGGAAGCTTTAGAGAGAGTGCAGAGGAGATTTGCCAGGATGCTGCCTTTACTAGAGGGAACATCATATGAAGAAAGGTTGAGGGAGCTGGGGCTTTTCTCATTGCAGCGAAGAAGGATGAGAAGTGACTTAATAGAAGTGTACAAGATGATGAGAGGTATAGAGAGTGGATAGTCAGAGACTTTTTCCCAGACAGAAATGGCTATCACGAGGGGGCATAATTTTAAAGTGATTGGAGGAAAATTTAGGGGAGATGTCAGAGGTAGGTTCTTTAAACAGAGTGGTGGGTATGTGGAATGCACTGCCAGTGATCGTAGTAGAGTCAGATACATTATGGACATTTAAGCTACTCTTGGATAGGCACATGGAAGATTGTACAATGAAAGGTATGTAGGTTAGTTTGATCTTAGAGTAGGATAAAAGGTTGGCACAACATCGAGGGCCGAAGGGCTTGTACTGTTCTATGTTCTATATTCTGACTAGCTCATGGCACTGCTAGTAATCCTGAGATAACTACCTTTGAGGTCTTACATTTCAACTTTCTTCCCAGTTCTCTATATTCTGCAATTTGTGATGCTTTCTGAAGAAAGCAAATCCAAATTCAATGGCAAAAACCATTCAAAAACAGCATCCTTGTCAATTCAACATGCCATCAAGTTAATCACTCAAATATGGCCAGGACACATCACTCCTAAGCCAGACACCAGATTTCTAAAGCAATTAATTTATTTGGAATTCAGTTGGGCAGGGAAATTCCAGAATAGTGGAATTGCTTTAGCAATGGTCACCAAGTATTGCTACAGAAGTCAAACATTCCTGTTGACTGATGGGAGATCCTGATTTGTGACAAACCAAAATGGAGAAAGTTCATTCAAGAAGGGACCATGAGACTTTGTTGAGGAATCTTGGAGAACATACGAAAATCCAAAGAATTCATCTGTGTGTGGTAGAATCTACAGGTTGCATACTGGACTTATCAGCCACTTCAGAACCTATTGAACTGAGAGAAAGCAAGTCATCCTCAAACCTGTGGGTCTGCTGAAGGATAAATGGTTAAGGAAGTTAGTTTCAGTGGAATAGGTTTTGGTAGCAGTTCCCTACACTTACATTTTAATGGCGGATTGTGCTTCCGCATTGCAAAGGACTTCATAAACTAGACATTAACTCAGGAGTCAGCAATGCAGAAGATGGTAATGGCACTTCCCAAACTAGGATATTTCCTGGTCTAATTTGGGGTTTTTTTTTTGGTGTTTGTGTAACACAATAAAAGACAGAATAGCAAGACATACACAAGCTTCAGTCTTGTTGCATTAAGTAGGCAGCAAGTTATCAACTAAAATTCAATTCTTCACTACTGATCAGTGTCTCCTGCTACAAAGTGCACACGTGTGGAGGAAATATGACTTAGCCATAATACTCTTTACCCAAGGTCTGCTTACACTTATTGTCCATGCTCAAATCTGAAAAAATGGCCACTTAATTGATGTTTTAAAAAATAACTGATGCCTGTAAGAAATGATGTGTTTGATTTTGGCCACTACTACTGAATGCCATAGTAGGAATGAAATATCGGCCAAGTTGTGCCTTCTGGCAATCACACCTGCTGGGGTCAAGAATAGAAGATGAAATGAAACGTCACTGGCTTCCAGTCTTCTGCTGCTGGGCAACCAATTCCTCTTTCAGTTACTTTCAGCTTAGGTGTGTGGCCCATATGCTACCTGAATGATTCTAATTAGCATCTGATGAACGTTCTCAGCAAGCACCTATAATCGGTCTAAATGACCATTTGTCTCTGACTGGAAGGGTGAACTTTCTGGCACACTCATCTTCGAAAGTCCATGGGGAAAGCTTTCCACTGGTGTCCTGCACATTGGAGGTTGGCTAATGAAATGCCATTATTCAAAAAGGACAGTAGAGAGAAAACAGAGAATTATATTGGCCATAGGATATGGAATAGGGATATGGGCCAAATGCTGTCAAATGGGTCTAAATTAACTTAGGATATCTGGTCAGCATGAACAACTAGGATCGAAGGGTGTGTTTCCATGCTGTACGATTCTATGACTCTATAGATCAGTGAATCTTACATCGGTAATGGGGAAGATACTAGAGCGCATTATCAAAGATTTTCTAGAAGAGGACTAGAAAACAGTGGTAGAATCAGATACAGCATGGATTTACTAAAGGGAAATCATACTTGACACATCTACTAGAAGTTTTCATCAATGTAAGTCATAGAGCTGTTCAGAGAGAGCCGGTGGATGTAGTTTATTTGGACTTTCAGAAGGTTTTTGACAAAGTCCCACAGAAGAGATTAATGTGTAAATTTAAAGCATGTGATGGAGAAGTAGTTTATTGAGATGGTCAGCAGACAAGAAACAAATAGTAGGAATAAATCGGTTATTTTCTGAATGGCAGGTAGCGAATAGTGGATACCACAGGGATCAGTACAAGACCCCAGCTGTTCCCAATATATGTTAATTATTTAGATGAGGGAACTAAATGTAATATCTCAAAATTTGCAAATAACATAAAGCTGGGAGGAAAATGCATTCTGATTTGGACAGGCTGAGTGAATGGGAAAACGCATGGTAGATGCAGTATAAATGGATAAGTATGAGATTATCCACCTTGGTAGCAAAAATAGGAATGCAGATTATTGCTAAATGGCTATAAATTGAGAGTTGGAATGTTTAATGAGACCTGGGTGACCTCATACATCAGTTGCTGAAAGTAAGTGTGCAGGTGCAACAGGCAGTGAAACTCAGCAAACCTGGCAATATCTGTGGAGAAAAAGCAGAGTTAATGTTTCAGATCTCCAGTTCTTTATTTTACTTTAGTATAAAAAGTCACACTGTATGTTGGCCTTCATAACAATAAGATTTGAGTACGAGAACAAGGATGTCTTGCTGCAGTTATACGGGGCTTGATGAGGTGGCATCTGGAATATTGAGAACAGTTTTGGTCTCCTATCTGAGGAAGGGTGTCCTTGCCATTCAGGGACTACAACAAGGGTTTACCAAATTGAATCCTAGCAAAGCAGGACGAACAGATGAGGAGAGATTGAGTTGGTTAAGATAGTATTCACTGGAGTTTAGAAAAATGGGGGGGGGGGGGATTTCACATAAACCTATAAAATTTCAACAGATCTAGACAGGTTAGATACAGGAAGGATGTTCCTGATCATGGGAAAGCCTGGAGTCAAAGGTCATATTTAAGGATAAGGGGTAAGCCTTTTGGAACTGTGATGAGGAGAGATTTCTGCACCCAGTGTGGTTAGCCTGTGGAATTCACTACCACAGGAAGGGTTTGAGGCCAAAACATTGTGTGTTCAAGAAGGAGGTCATGTGATTAAAGGAATCAAGGGGAGGAAGGCAGGATTAGGGTACTGAGCTCGATGATCAGCCATGATAATATTGAATGACACACCATGCTTAAGAGGTTGAATGGCCTAATCCTGTTCCTATCTTTTATGTTTCTAATAAATCAGAGGAAAAAAGACCATCAACAATTCTGGGGATAAAATGTATTCTAAACAGGGAGGACAGAATAATCTCCAACAGTGTTGATGGTGCGGAGGAGCATGTGGAGCCTGATAAAGGCACAATGCCCGAAACGTCGATTTTCCTGCTCCTTGGACGCAGCCTGACCTGCTGTTATTTTCCAGTGCCATACCTTTCGACTGGAGTCATGTGTAGGCCAGACCAGGTGAGGATGACAGTTTCCTTCCCGAAAAGACATTAGTGAACCAGGTAGTTCTTCTGACATTCAACAATGGATTTGTAGTCATTAGACGGTCAATTCCAGATTTTTATTGAATTCAAATTTCACCATCTGCCATAGCAGGATTTGAACCTGGGTCCCTAGAACATTATCTGGGGCTCTGAATTAACAGTCCAGAAATAATACCAATATTAGGGTTGAGGTGCTTTCTGCAAGGAAAGGAAAAAACTCCTTTTTCAGAGGTCTGATAGTTTTTCCCCCAATCATTCACACCCACAAGCTGTTCCGCTACCTGGAAGCCAATCACATAGTTGTCAGTAAGCAAAAGCCCTTTATTATCAAAAACCAATCACCATTCCACAGACCAATCAGCTAATAATGTTAGCTGAATTTCCATTTATATACACCACTTGACTGAAGTGGGAAGAGGACTATTTTAAAACACAACAATTGTACAAATGATTACTGCACTTTTTAAAAGCAAGTTACCTGACACTCATTGTTTACACTGCAGCTTGTTCAAGGAGTGGACATGCATACTTCAGTGATCCATTCTGCACTGGATTAGAAAAAATCCATCCTCTATCTGCAAAAAAAACCCAACTTGCTGGATATTTTCTGTTCAGAGATGCTATTACATACTTCTGTAAAAGGACTTGAACATAGGCCTCCTGGTTCAGAGGTAGAGATACTACCACTGTGCTACAAGAGCCCCAGTGATCCAGAGTCTTTTTAAAATTAACCTATTTTCTTAATCAACGTGTTCAGAAATATTACTATACCCCTCTGGAGCAGGTGGGACTTAAACCAGGCCTCCTGGCCCAGATAGGGACACTATCACACATGCCACAACAGCCCCAGTGATCCATTATGTTACAAACCTCCAGTAGCTGTGGGAAATGATCAGTTTGCTGACTGATGATCCACTGTGCACTGGGTTCCCAACCTCCAGCAGCTGTGGGAAATGATCAGTTTGCTGACAGATAACCCACTGTGCACTGGGTTCCCAACCTCCAGCAGCTGTGGGAAAAGATCAGTTTGCTGACTGATGATCCACTGTGCACTGGGTTACCACCCTCCAGCAGCTGTGGGAAAAGATCAGTTTGCTGACTGATGATCCACTGTGCACTGGGTTACCACCCTCCAGCAGCTGTGGGAAATGATCGGTTTGCTGACTGATGATCCAATGTGCACTGGGTTATCACCCGTCCAGCAGCTGTCTGCAGCCCGAGAACCCTCTTGTCAATCATTATTCCAGGGTCTGACGGTTGGAGGAAGGGGCGGTGCTTGCAGATGGCGGGAATGATGGAGGTAAAGTAGATGTTGTCGAAGTACGGGTGAGATCCACGAAGGGTGAAAGGGCGCCACAACTGCTCCGATTTAAATTAATAGAAACTGAGAGGTTGTAAGAAGCGCGATTCCCCTCAGAGGGTGGGGGATGATGAGTGTCTGCCATTTTTGAGCTGACGGTCCAGGAGGGAGGGAAGGCTCCCTAACTCCGAGGTGACGGCGACACTCGACATCTGTTGGCGGTGCTCATGCCTTGCCCTGCCTCCCATTGAGCTATCCTGACGGTTTGTGTAGCCCGCGTTTTGCCCGATAAGTCGGGAAGGGCCGAACGGCCTGCTGCTGCTGCTGTTGTTACTTGTTTTTTTTTGGTGTTTTCTCTCGGCGGCAGCTGTTCATCGAGAGGCGAAAAGCCACGCGTTTGGCCCAGAACCGTTAATTTTCAAAATGGTGCGCGCATGCCCTCCTGGTGAGAGTGTCTTTACCTAGCATGGACTGGACCAGGAGCTGCATTTACCTTCCACCATCTGCCATGGTGAGACTTGAACATTTTCTGGGGTTTCTGGATAATAGTCGAGCAGAAATATCATTATTCTGGATTAGTGGTGCTGGAAGAGCACAGCAGTTCAGGCAGCATCCGAGGAGCAGTTTCGGGCAAAAGCCCTTCATCAGGAATACAGTAATATCATTAGTCTACCATCTCTCGGAGCTACTTCCTGCAGCTTAAAAAGTCTGGCCAACCTGTACAGACTTGTTATACAACAGTTACACCCCTCACAGGGCGGGTGAGACATGATCCCTGACCTTCTGGGCCATAGATTATAAATCAAACTGCTCAGTCAAGTTATCGTACACTTCCTAGGGCAGGAGAGACCTGAACCCAGAGCTTCAAACTCCAAGATAGCAATGTTATCACTGTGCCACAAGACTCTTGGTTGTCAATGTTTTGGAACTCCAGACTCTCCCTTCAACACGTACAACTGAACTGTGTTCAACAGTAGGAAGGACACTCTTCTTCCCCCACCTGTTATTTAGATGGATCACCAACCGCTTGGAGATTAGTGGGTCATTGATTTCTAATGGCTAACACCCTGATTTTAGATGCTGGCTGAGTTCTTTAATGTTGCTAAAAACTACATGCATTTTGCCCAGACTTCAACAATTCTGCACACATGACTTGCTACCTAATGTGGGTGCAACAATCTACATCCACGTGGACTACATTACAAGGGTGAAAAGCAATGGTGACACAGGGCAAGAGAAGATGCGTGAAGGGTTGGGGGGTGGGTGAGAAGAATGCCTGTCAGAAGAGACAATATCCACGTAGCGTTCAGAAAGTCGTTGTCCCATTCAAAGCTTACAGAGAATCTTTGTGCCAGATTGTACTTCAGAAGGGACATTCTCATTGAAACCTGCCAACTGCTGCTGCTCAGTGTAGGGCTGTTAATAGTATTGTCAAGGGCTGGTGAGGATAGTTACGGCAATATTTACAACACCTTGCAGTTTTCAAATGTTGATTTGATTTATTACTGTCACGTACTGAGGTACAATGAAAAGTGTTGTCTTACGTGCATCACAAGTAGATCGTACTATGCATGTGCATCAGAGTAACAACACAATGCAGGATACAATGTTACAGTTGCCAAGAAGGTGCAGAAAGAGATTAACATTTGAGATCCATTCAAAAGCCTGATAACAGCAGGAAAGAAGCTGTTCGTATATGGGTATATTTTCTGCCCAAAGAAAGAAGGTGGAAGAGAGTATAACCAAGGTAAGAGGGCCCTTAGGTTATGTTGGCTGCTTTCCCAAAGCAGTGGGAAGTATAGTGGATGGGAGGCTGGTTTGCATAATGGACTCAACTCTATAATTTATTGCAGCCTTGGGAAGAGCAGTTGCCATACCACACCATGATGCATTCAGATAGGATGCTTTCTATGGTGCATTTATAAACATTTGTAAATCTTTATGGACATGCCAAATTTCCTTAAGTCTCTGAGGAAGTAGAGACATTGTTGTGCTTTCTTGACAATAATTTCAGTGTTGGTGGACAAATTGATTGTGACGATCATCTCCACCTCGGCACCGTTGATGCAGACAGGGGCATGCCCTCCATACCGCTTCCTGAAGTCAATGTCCAGCTCCTTCATTTTGCTGACTAAGCACTCTTATCTCCTTCCTGTACTGTTTCATTGTTGTTTGAAGTCTAATTTACGGTGTTGGTGTTGTCAGCAAACTTGTAAATGGAGTTGGTATGGAATTTGATCCCACAGTCTTGAATATATAAGGAGTGCAGTAGGGGGCTGAGGGCGTAGCCTTTTGGGGCACCGGTATTGAGGATTATCATCGAGGAGGCATTGTTGCCTATTCTTACTGGCTGGTCTGTTGGTCAGGAAGCCACAAATGCAATTACAGAGAAGGGGAGCAAAGAAATAGGTCCTGGAGTTTATGGAAGAGTTTGGTTGGAATTATGGTGTTGCAGATGAAGCTCTCATTAATAAATATGAGCCTGGTGTAGGTATTCTTGTTATCCAGATATTCTAGGGATGAGTGTAGGGCCAGGGAGATGTCTGCTGTGAACAGATTGCGCCAGGAGGTGAATTGCAAGGGATCAAGGCAGTCTGGAAGGCTGGACTTGATGTGAGCCAAGACCAACCTCTTGAAGCACTTCATAATTATGGATGTCAGAGCCACTGACCACCAGTCATTGAGGCATGCTGCATGATCTTTCTTTGGCACTGGGGTGTTGGTGGTCTTTTTCAAGCAGGTGGAAACTTCAGGTCACAGTAAGGAGAGGTTGAAGATGTCTGCATATAATCTCGTCAGCTGGTCTGTGTAGGATCTGAATGCACAGCCAGGGACTCCATTTGGGCTGGTTGCTTTCAGTGGTTTCACTCTTAAGGCTGATCTGTGGTGATGACCAAGGTTACAGTACATCTGAGGCTGTTGGGACAAGTGACCTCACTGTTTAAAGTGAGCATAGAATGCATTGAGCTCATCAGTTAGGGACGCACTTGCACATGATTCTGTTTGACTTCGCTCTGTATCATAAGCCTTGCTACAACATCACTAAAGTACCATATTTTGAGAGAGCAGATGGCAGAAGCACATGAATTCATGAAATTTGCAGGCTTCTCTTGTTTTTTTAGGGAATTATTGACTATTTTATGCATCATTTTATACAGGTGTTGTGTGTCAGTTCAGAAACTTACTGCAGCTGAAAGGGACTGTACTAGATACACGACTGACCATACACAGTCTTGGAGGTGAATGCCTGCCAACTGTCGTAATGTCTTCTGTGGGAGTCTATCGTGCCATCTACAATTTAAACTACCACTGCAAAGCAGATTGTGCCTCCTTAGCAGTAATGACAATATAGCTCACGAATCCAGTTCACCCTTCGACTTAATGCCAGCTTGCATGCAATTAAACTATTTCAGTGCAATAGAGCAGACTTTTGTGGTGTTAAGACAAACTTTCTGTTGCATGGCCTTGCATGATTTCAGCCTGAACTGTTGCTTGTGGTACAATGGTAGCTGTGACATTGACCAGCGGATGCTCAGTTTTGACTGGGTCTCGTGTTATTGAAATTGGTCACAAGTTCTCCATAGCCTCCAAACTTTGTGCATAGACCCATGCTAAATCAGGGCTGAACTCCTCCACACTCCTAAATGTTGTACATAAACCAAATGCACAAAATATTTATTTGTGCTTATCCATAAGTTTTCTTACGTAACTTGTCCTCATCTGAGTTCTCTGCAGGAGTACTCTCCCTTTAGCAGGATGGCTATCCTTTTCCCTGAGCTGTGGTTGTAAACTGTGCTTACACCCTGATGTCTCGCCACATAAACTCTTGCCTATAAGGTATTGTCATACAAAGCATGCACTGTCAAAGGGGTCAAAACATCCAAACCCACTGCCTCCATACACCATCCACCCACCTACCTTCACAGCCCCTCCCTACATTTTCATTTTCACTATTTTATTGGTATATGCTGTGTCTAGGAGAAAGTGAGGACTGCAGATGCTGGAGATCAGAGCTTAAAAATGTGTTGCTGGAAAAGCGCAGCAGGTCAGGCAGCATCCAAGGAGAAGGAGAATCGACATTTCGGGCATAAGCCCTTCAGGAATTGTAACCACATCCACCATGTCCTCTGGAAGTTCATTCCACACATGCACCATTCTGTTTATAAAAAGAAATTGCTCCTCATGTCTTTTTTAAATCTTTCTACTCTCCCCTTAAAAATATGCTCCCTAGTTCTGAAATCCCCCACGCTAGGGGAAAGACACCTGTCATTCACCTTATCTATACCCCTCATTATTTTATAAACCTCTAAGTTCTCCTGTCAACCTGTTACGTTCCAGTGGAAAAAAAATCAGCCTATCCAGCCTTTCCTTTATAACTCCAACCCTCCATTCCTAGCAACATCCTGGTAAATCTCTTCTGAACCTTCTCCAGCTTAATAATATCCTTCCTAAAATAGGATGACCAGAATGGGACACACTACTCCAGAAGAGGCCTCACCAACATCCTGTACAACCTCAACATGGCATCCCAACTCCTATAGTCAAAGGTCTGAATGATGAAGGCATGTGTGCTAAATGCATTCTTAACCACCTATGTGATGCAAACTTCAAAGAATTATGTACCTGAATCCCTAGGTTTCTCTGTTCTACAACACTACCCAGGGCCCAACTGTTATTAAGTCCTGCCTTTGTTCATCTTAACAAAATGCAATACCTTGCATTTATCTAAGTTAAACTCCATCTGTCAGTCTTCAGCCTATTGACCCAATTGATCAAGATCTGTTTGTAATCTTAAATATCCTCAATTATCCACTATACTGCCAATCTTGGTGTCATCTGCAAGCTTATTAACTATAGCTTCTATACTCTCATCTAAATTGCTTATATAAATGACTAAAAAATGTGGACCCAGCACCGATCCCTGTGGAGCACTGCTGGTCAAAGACCTCCAGTCTGAAAAACAATCCCTCCGCCATCACTTGTCTCCAGTTAAGCCAATTTTATATCCAATTGGCAACCTCACCCTGAATCCTATGTGGTCTAACTTAACTAATTAGTTTACCATGCGGAACCTTGTCAAAGGCTTTACTAAAGTTGGGAAATATTTCTGGCTGTAACAGCTGCTCTTTGAGGTATTTTAGGTGCTGGAGGTGATTTCCTCGAATTGCAGGAGCAGCAATTACTGTTTCACATGCTGTTGCATTGTTTTGGAACTTTTGGGAAAAAAAGTCAAAACAACAGTAGTTTTAAAAGGGAGAAGAATAGGTAAAGGAAGCACATGGTGAGGTCATTGCAGGAGAGAGAGACAACCTGCATAGTTACTGCCTTTGGTGTTTGAATTCGTGTATCGCTGGACATCAGAGTGCATCTGGGAAAATTATCAAACAGTGAAATTCACAACTCATCTTGGAGGAACTGTTGGGTGAAGTTCACAGCACAGAATCAGATAAGTTAATTGTTGTTTTAAGTGTGGTCTACAGAGAATCTGCAGGAGTGAGTAGAGTAGGTTCTTTCTTGATTATATGTTTTTGGAGATATATTTTAAGTTTAATCAAGAGACATAAGCCATAACTCAGTTTAACCTGGGGCAGTGTTTGTAGAGGAGTAAGACGGTGTTATTTTCTGGGTCTGTAGATTGTGAAGGAGCAAAAATGGACTTTAATAGAGTGATATGTACTTCTTGTCAGATGTGTGAGTTTAAAGAGAGTTTTAAGGGTTACTGTGGATTATATCTGCCATAAATACAGCTGGCTGCAAATCTTATCAGATCGAATGGATCAGTTGGAGAGATGGTTGAAAGCAATGAGGAATTTGCAACAGTATGTGATGGATGGCAGTTATAGGAAGGTGGGGGTGGGGGACAGTCTCAGATGCAGTCACATCGATGGGTTAACTCCAGGAAGCGTAAGAGAGGTAGGCAGCTAGTGCAGGAGTCTTTTGTGGATATACCCATTTCAAACAGGTATGCTGTTGTGGAAAACGTAGGGGGTGATGGATCCTCAGGGGAACGTAGCATGAACAGCCAAGTTTCTGGTATTGAGACTGGCTCTAATGCAACGAGGGGTATGTTGGGTTCCAAGAGATCAATTGTGTTAGGGGATTCTCTAGTTCGAGGTACAGACAGACGTTTCTGTGGCCAGCAGCAAAAAAGCAGAATGGTGTGTTGTTTCCCTGGTGCCAGGATCAAGGATGTCTCGGAGAGGATGCAGAATGTTCTCTCGGGGGAAGAGGGGGCAGCAAGCGGTCATTGTCCACATTGGAACCAATGACATAGGAAGGGAAAAGGTTGAGATTCTGAAGGGGGATTAGAGAGTTAAGCAATTTAAAAAGGAGGTCCTCGAGAGTAGTAATATCTGGATTACTCCTGGTGCTACGAACTGTTGAAGGCAGGAATAGAGCAGATGAATGCATGGCTGAGATGCTGGTGTATGGGGAAAGGATTCATATTTTTGGATCATTGGAATCTCTCTTGGGGTAGAAGTGACCTGTACAAGAAGGATGGATTGCACCTAAATTGGAAGGGGACTAATATACTGGCAGGGAGATTTGCTAGAGCTGCTCGGGAGGATTTAAACTAGTAAGGTGGCGGGGTGGGTAGGACCCAGGGAGATAGTGAGGAAAGAGATCAATCTGAGACTGGTATAGTTGAGAACAGAAGCGAGTCAAACAGTCAGGGCAGGCAGGGACAAGGTAGGACTAATAAATTAAACTGCATTTATTTCAATGCAGGGGGCCTAACAGGGAAGGTAGATGAACTCCGGGCATGGTTAGGAACATGGGACTGGGATATCACAGCAATTACAGAAACATGGCTCAGGGATGGGCAGGACTGGCAGCTTAATGTTCCAGGATACAAATGTTACAGGAAGGATAGAAAGGGAGGCAAAGGAGGGGTGGAATTTTTGATAAGGGATAACATTACATCTGTGCTGAGGGAGGATATTCCCGGAAATACATCCAGGGAAGTTACTTTGGTAGAACTGAGAAATAAGAAAGGGATGATAACCTTATTGGGATTGTGTTATAGAACCCCTAATAGTCGGAGGGAAATTGAGAAACAAGCTTGTAAGGAGATTTCCGTTATCTGTAAGAATAATAGGGTGGTTACGGTAGGGGCTTTTAACTTTCCAAACATAGTCTGGGACTGTCATAGTGTTAAGGGTTTAGATGGAGAGGAATTTAAGTGTGTACAAGACAATTTTCTGATTCAGTATGTGGATGTACCTATGAGAAAGGGTGAAAAACTTGACCTACTCATGGGAAATAAGGCAGGGCAGGTGACTGAGGTGTCAATGGGAGAGCACTTTGGGCCAGCGACCATAATTTTATTAGATTTAAAATAGTGATGGAAAAGGATAGACCAGATCTAAAAGTTGAAGTTCTATATTGGAGAAAGGCTAATTTTGATGGTATTAGGCAAGAACTTTCGAAAGCTGTTTGGGGGCAGATGTTTGCAGGTAAAGGGACGGCTGGAAAGTGGGAAGCCTTCAGAAATGAGGTAACGAGAATCCAGACAAAATATATTCCTGTTAAGGTGAAAGGAAAGGCTGGTAGGTAAAGGGAATGCTGGATGACTAAAGAAATTGAGGGTTTGGTTAAGAAAAAGAAGGAAGCATATGTAAGGTATAGACAGGATAGATTGAGTGAATCCTTAGAGTATAAAGCAAGTAGGAGTATACTTAAGAGGGAAATCAGGAGGGCAAAAAGGACACAAGATAGTTTTGGCAAATAGAATTAAGGAGAATCCAAAGAGTTTTTACAAATACATTAAGGACAAAAGGGTAACTAGGTAGAAAATAGGGCTCCTCAAAGATCAGCAAGGCGGCCTTTGTGTGGAGCCACAGAAAATGGGGGAGATACTGAGTATTTTGCATCAGTATTTACTGTGGAAAAGGATATGGAAGATATAGTCTGTGGGGAAATAGATGTTGACATCTTGCAAAATGTCCATATTACAGAGGAGGAAGTGCTGGATGTCTTGAAATGCATAAAAGTGGATAAATCCCCAGGACCTGATCAGGTGTACCCTAGAACTCTGTGGGAAGCTAGAGAAGTGATTGCTGGGCCTTTTGCTGAGATTTGTATCATCACTAGCCACATGTGAGATACCGGAACACTGAAGGTTGGCAAACGTGGTGCCACTGTTTAAGAAGGGTGGTGAGGACAAGCCAGGGAACTATAGACCAGTGAGCCTGACATCGGTGGTGGGCAAGTTGTTGGAGGGAATCCAGAGGGAGAGGATGTACATGTATTTGGAAAGGCAAGGATTGATTAGGGATAGTCAACATGGCTTTGTGCGTGGGAAATCATGTCTCACAAACTTGATTGAGTTTTTTGAGGAAGTAACAGAGGATTGATGAGGCAGAGAGGTAGATGTGATCTATATGGACTTCAGTAAGGCGTTCGACAAGGTTCCCATGGGAGACTGATTAGCAAGGTTAGATCTCATGGAATACAGGGAGAAGTAGCCACTTGGATACAGAACTGGCTCAAAGGTAAAAGACAGAGGGTGGTGGTGGAGGGTTGTTTTTCAGACTGGAGGCCTGTGACCAGTGGAGTGCCACAAGGATTGGTGCTGGGTCCTCTACTTTTTGTCATTTACATAAATGATTTTGATGTGAGCATAAGAGGTACAGTTAGTAAGTTTGCAGATGACACCAAAATTGGAGGTGTAGTGGATAGCGAAGAAGGATACCTCAGATTACAAAAGGATCTTGATCAGATGGGCCAACAACTGAGAAGTGGCAGGTGGAGTTTAATTCAGATAAATGCGAGGTGCTGCATTTTGGGAAAACAAATCTTAGCAGGACTTATACACTTAATGGTAAGGTCCTAAGGAGTGTTGCTGAACAAAGAGACCTTTGGGGTGCAGGTTCATAGCTCCTTGAAAGTGGAGTTGCAGGTAGATAAGATAGTGAAGAAGGTGTTTGGTGTGCTTTCTTTCATTGGTCAGAGTACTGAGTACAGGAGTTGGGAGGTCATGTTGCAGCTGTACAGGACATTAGTTAGCCCACTGTTGGAATATTGCATGCAATTCTGGTCTCCTTCCTATTGGAAAGGTGTTGTGAAACTTGAAAGGGTTCATAAAAGATTTACAAGGATGTTGCCAGGGTTGGAGGATTTGAGCTATAGGGAGAGGTTGAACAGGCTGGGTTGTTTTCCCTGGAGCATCGGTGCCTGAGGGGTGACTTTATAGAGGTTTACAAAACTATGTGGGGCATGGATAGGGTAAATAGGCAAAGTCTTTTCCCTGGGATTGGGGAGTCCAGAACTAGAAGGCATAGGTTTAGGGTGAGAGGGGAAAGATATAAAAGAGACGTAAGGGGCAACGTTTTCTCACAGATGGTGGTACGTATATGGAATAAGCTGCCAGAGGAAGTGGTGGAGTCTGGCACAATTGCAACATTTGAGGCATTTGGATGGGTATATGAATTGGAAGGGTTGGAGGGATATGGGCCGGGTGCTGGCAGGTGGGACTAAATTGGGTTGGGATATCCGGTCGGCATGGACGAGTTGGATGGCGGGTCTGTTTCTATGCTGTACATCTCTCTGACTCTCAGTCCATGTAAGCAATATCTACCACTCTTCCCTCTTCACCCTTCCTGGTAGCTTCCTCAAAAAACTCGCTAACACATGTTTTCTCTTGCACAAAACCATACTGACCATCCATAGTCATTCCTCGCCTCTCCAAATGCATATGAATCTTTCAAGATAACCTCCTATAACGTACCTGCCGTCAAAGTCAGATTCTCAGGTCTTTACTTTCTAGGCTTCTCCTCTTAAACAGTGGCACAACGTTACCCACTCTTTTGTCCTCCAGAACCTCACCTGTAATTATAGATGATACAGATATTTTTGCAAGAGGCCCTGCAATTACCTCCCTAATTTCTTACAATGTCCGGGGATACATTAGATCAAATCCCAGAGATTTACCCACATTTATATTTTCTAAGACCTCCAGCACTTTCTCTTCTAAAATGTGAACTGTTTTCAAAACATCAATATTTCCCTGAGTTCTCAAGTCTCCATATTTTTCTCCACCGTAAAACATGCAAAATATTCATCTATTATCTCTCCCATCTCCTGAGGTTCAACACAAAGATGACTTCTTTGATCTTTAAAGGTTTCTACTTTCCCTTGTTCTTTTGCTCTTAATGTACTTGTAGAATCTCTGGATTATCCTTAACTTTATTTGCTAAAGCTATCTCGCATCCTATCTTTGCCTTCCTGATCTCCCTCTTAAAAATTCTCGTCCACTCTTTATACTGTTCCAGAGATTCATTTGAACACCGTTGTATATAACTAACATGATTCTTGACTAAAATCTTTAATCATTCATTGTTCTCTAATCGTACAAGTCTCGCCTTTCTCTATAACAGGAACATAATGACTCTGGAATCTCGTTATCACACTTTTGAATGCCTCCAGTCCCTTTACATGTAATACTTTACTCCAGTCAATTTTTGAAAGTTCTTGTCTTATGCCATTAAAATTTGTCTTACTCCAATTAAAAGCTTCAATTTTATGGAAGGCTTATCCTTTCTCATAACTATTTTAAAACAAATAAAATTATGATCACTGGATCCAAAGTGTTTTGCTAGCTCTTTCTCTCCAGTAGGAATGTTTATGTCGAGTCATAGAGATGTACAGTGGCCTAACCAATGTCCTGTACAGCCGCAGCATGACCTCCCAACTTCTGTACACAATACTCTGACCAATAAAAGAAAGCATACCAAATGCCGCCTTCACTATCTTATCTTCCTGCAACTCCACTTTCAAGGAGCTACAAACCTGCACTGCAAGGTCTCTTTGTTCAGCAACACTCCCGAGGACCTTACCATTAAGTGTATAAGTCCTGCTAAGATTTACTTTCCCAAAATGCAGCACCTCGCATATATCTGAATTAAACTCCATGTGCCACTTCTCAGCCATTGGCCCATCTGGTCAAGATCCTTTTGTAATCTGAGGTATCGCTCTTCGTCACCTCCAATTCTGGTGTCATCTGCAAACTTACTAACTGTACCTCTTATGCTCGCATCCAAATCATTTATGTAAATGACAAAAGGTAGAGGACCCAGCACTGATCTTTGTGGCATTCCACTGGTCATAGGCCTCCAGTCTGATAAAAAACCCTCCATCACCACCCTCTGTCTTCTACATTTGAGCCAGTTCTGTATCCAAGTGGCTAGTTCTCCCTGTATTCCGTGAGATCTAACCTTGCTAATCAGTCTCCCATGGGGAACCTTGTCGAACGCCTTACTGAAGTCCAAATAGATCACATCTACTGCTCTGCCCTCATCAATCCTCTTTGTTACTTCCTCAGAAAACTCAATTAAGTTTGTGAGACATGATTTCCCCCGCACAAAGCCATGTTGACTCTCCCTAATCAGTCCTTGCCTTTCCAAATACATGTACATCCTGTCCCTCAGGATTCCCTCCAACAACTTGCCCACCACCGACATCAGTCTCACTGGTCTGTAGTTCCTTGGCTTATCCTTACCACCCTTCTTAAGCAGTGGCACCTCATTAGCCAACATCCAGTGTTCCGGAACCTCATCCGTGAATATCGATGATACAAATATCTCAGCAAGAGGCCCAGCAATCACTTCTCTAGCTTCCCACAGAGTTCTAGGGTACTCCTGATCAGATATATTGATAATGAAAATTTTCTTGAACACATTTTAACAAATTCTTCACCGTCCAAACTTTTAATACTGTTGTAGTCCCAGTCGACATTTGGAAAATTAAAATCACCTACTATTAGAACCTTCTTATTTTTACGTATATATGAGATCTTTCTACTTATTTGTTCCTCGATTTCCCTCTGATTAATGGGGCAAATGGGGGGCGGGGGGGGGGGTGCAGTCTATGGAACAATCCCATTAAGGTGATCATTCCTTTTTTATTAATAATTTCAACCCATATATTTTCCCTAGATGACATTTCAGAAATATCATCTTCAGTTGCAGTTTATTGAAGATTAAAAGAAGGCAATTTTGCCTTCTGCAACCCCTTTTAATTCATTGCTGCCACAGGTTCTTTTTCCAATGTATTACAGCTTGAGACCATTACATTCCTGTGAAAGGTCTTGCAGGACGACTTGAACTATGAAAACACTCTCAACTACCTCAGGTATGCTTGAATTGTGTCTCTGGAAAAAAGGAGGGAGATAAGAAAGTTTCTGCGAAACATCCATATTAGGTGGAAAGTGAAGTACCTCCTCTCCATTGCTTATCAGTGTTTGTTACCTATGATCAAGCTAATGAGTCCCCGAGTACCCTCTACCCATGTTGATCTGAAGATGGTTTCATTTCGCAAGCCAGCCATTTTTGCAGTGTTTCCTAAGACTGTTCTGTAGAATGATGCATATGAGGTTAAGAAGCCCTCCCCTCTTTGGTCAAGTGGATGTCTCGTACACATCTTTGGCAGGTAATTTCTTACCACAATGCCATACAGGATGACTTTCGTGCTAACAGCAGAACATGACCTTGCTGGAATATGTATACCATAAGACCATAAGACATAGGAGTGGAAGTAAGGCCATTCGGCCCATCAAGTCCACTCCGCCATTCAATCATGGCTGATGCGCATTTCAGCTCCACTTACCAGCGTTCTCCCCGTAGCCCTTAATTCCTCGAGACAACAAGAATCTATCAATCTCGGCCTTGAAGACATTTAGCGTCCCAGCTTCCACTGCACTCCGTGGCAATGAATTCCACAGGCCCACCACTCTCTGGCTGAAGAAATGCCTCCGCATTTCTGTTCTGAAATGACCCCCTCTAATTCTAAGGCTGTGTCCACGGGTCCTAGTCTCCTCGTTTAACTGAAACAATTTCCTAGCTTCCACCTTTTCCAAGCCATGTATTATTTTGTACGTCTCTATTAAGTCTCCCCTTAATCTTCTAAACTCCAACGAATACAATCCCAGTATCCTCAGCCGTTCCTCATATGTTAGACCTGTCATTCCAGGGATCATCCGTGTGAATCTCCGCTGGACACGTTCCAGTGCCAGTATGTCCTTCCTGAGGTGTGGGGACCAAAACTGGATACAGTACTCCAAATGGGGCCTAACCAGAGCTTTATAAAGTCACCATGCTTCAGTGAATGAAGATAAAATTTCACCACCAAGATAAAGTTGTCTGTCCTGCCATCTGAAAAGTCTTTGTTCATTTTTTAAACCGCAGTTCCAAATTTAAAATAAGAAACTAGGATCAAATTATTCAATCTTTGTAATGAAACATTAGGCACAAATATTTTGAATAATAGGCCAAATTTAAAGCACATGGTTATTGTAGTTTCTCATTGCTTCTCCATTCCCTTTCCTTTCCTACTTACGTTACATAACTTCTCTTGTGTTTGCCCTTCCTTAGCTCATTGGTTACTGAAACCCTCGTCCCCTCTAAAATTGACAGACAAAATGCTGTCCTGACCAACTTCCAATCCTCCATAAACTTAAGTTTCTGCCACAGCCTCATTTACCCATCATCCTTGTACTTGCTCGCCTACGTTGACTTTAGATTGGCAATACCTTGATTATAAAAGCCTCTGCTTTTGTTCAAATTTTAATAGCCTGATCTTTCCCTAATGTTGTAGGACTGCAGGAGGTTACAACATTTGGGGTTCTTTTGGCTTCCACCAATTCTGGATACTTTGATATTTCTGATTTTTGTTCCCTCTAACATGATTGTGCCTTCAACTGCCTGAAAAATGTGTTGCTGGAAAAGCGCAGCAGGTCAGGCAGCATCAAAGGAGCAGGAGAATCGACGTTTCGGGCATAAGCCCTTCTTCAGGAAGAAGGGCTTATGCCCGAAACATCGATTCTCCTGTTCCTTTGCCTGACCTGCTGCGCTTTTCCAGCAACACATTTTTCAGCTCTGATCTCCAGCATCTGCAGTCCTCACTTTCTCCTCCTTCAACTGCCTGGACCTACAGCACTGAAATTCCTTTGCTAGGCCTCTCTGCCTCTTTAAATCTTACCTCTGACCACGCTGTTGGTCATTTGGTGTAATGTTTCTTTGTGAAGTTCAATGTCTAATTTAGTCAGCATTCCTGTGAAACTTGGGATGTTATGCTACATGGAAGGTGGTATGTGCAGGCAGGTTTTTAGATTTTTGAATGTGTGCACAGTTTTAAAAGTATGCATAATGCCATGTATTTTCAACACTTTATTTTACTAGCAAAATGTGCATATGGAACAGAAGCATGCTCCTACAATAGAAAAAATGAAACGGTATCTGTACTACCAGCTGATGATAATTGAAAATTACCAGAAGGCCATTAGCAAAGAGCTGAGGCCACTCGTTGAATGGGTATGTTACTGTAATGTTTAATCAAGCATGTATTCCCAAGGAATGGAATGTTTTGATTTTTTACAGCAGTAAATCTTTTTATTTGTTTGTAACATTAATATTCTTTATATTTTCAAGATACCGCATTGCAGTAATTCCTTTACATTCAAATGAAAATGGACAAACATGATTTTGAGTTTGTTTTGCATCAGGTTTATGTTCCCAGTTAATAGGTTCCAAGTCTTCCCATTTAAAGACAGGCACAATCATCAGTAAAGATAATTTACTTTTCTTCATAGTGGTTTTAAATCTCAACACAAAGTAGCACAAATAAATTCTCACTGTCTATTTGCATGACTTATATTATTTGATTAATGAAAATAGAAAAATGTAAACTTGCACACTTAGCCTGGTTCGTAAGCTTGTTTTATTTGCCCTGCAAATTCTATTTATGTGCTTGATGCTCAACTCTTCTAAAAACAGATAAACTGTAATATCAGGAGCTTGCTGATAATTTCTCTTGATATTATGTAGTTTAGTTGACATCTGCACCATGATCTTCTCTGTTAGGATGTTGTCAAGGCTTACCACTTATTGGTTTCATGGTAGATCTCTCCCCTGTCCTGTATCTACAATGATATTTTTGTGTAAGTACTCCCAGAGTATCAAAGAAACCTTTCTTTGTAATCCACTACATGTCATAGAGAAAAAGCGCAGATAGGAACATACTGTCTTTACTACTTAGTCCTAGATTCTTGTAGTCTTTAATCGGTGCCTGACGAAGATTAATAGTGCATAGATTTTATATAGTTTGAGTGCAGTTTTGGCATACTTCCACAGACTCAATCAAGTTAATGCCCTGGTAATAATATGGTCAATATGCTGTGTATAAGCCATACTCCTCTTAATTGTTATATGCAAAATCTTCCATTCTCTGCTGGTTTTGTTTTATTTTGAAAGCAGCTCCGTCTTACCATCCCAGTAGTTCAGAATATTATAGGATAGAAATAGTTACATGTTCCCTAGGATACAAATATAATTCTCTGCTAGGGAAGATATTTGAGGCCACAAGTGGCACAGTGGTTAGCACTGCTGCCTCGCAGCACCAGGGTCCCAGGTTCAATTCCAGCCTTGGGCAACTGTCTATGTGGAGTTTGCACATTCTCCCCATGTCTGCTCCTCGTGCTCTGGTTTCGTCCCACAATCCAAAGATGTGCAGGTCAGGTGAATTGGTCATGCTAAATTGCCCATAATATTAGGTGCATTAGTCAGAGGGAAATGGGTCTGGGTGGGTTACTCTTTGGAGGGTCGGTGTGGACTTGTTGGGCCGAAGGGCCTGTTTCCACACTGTAGGTAATCTAATCAATACTGTTTTCAAAGAGTTAGATATTCTGGTTTTGGGGGCTAAATGAATCAAAGGGTATGAGGAGAAAGTGGGAACAGAGTATTGAGTAGAATGATCAATCATGATCGTATTGAACAGTGGAGCAGATTTGAAAGATTGAATAAGAAATATTCCTTTTTTCTAGGTCTACATATTTGTGATTTTAGCAGTTGTGCAGCGTATCCAGTCAAAGTTAAACACTGATGTAGATGCTTAATTGTACTTAATTATCTTTTGAAACTTAAAATGTGAATACATAGAAATGGCTGTAAACAGGTGACATGGAGTTTATGATCAGGCATTAGAATATAATGAAAACATAAGCATAATGAGAAGGAAGCTATTATGCTCATTCCATGTTTCTTTGACTTTAGGGAATTGCAAAATATATTTTTACTTTCCAGATTATACAGTGATCTTCACAGGGAACATTTCCTAAGAACTACAATAGCTTATCTAATGAAGGATCTGCGTACCGTAGAGAGGGAGGGCAGTGTCAGTGCACTAGAATAAATGATGGGACTGAGCTCTGAGGAGAGATTGAGAAGATTTGTCCTTAATTTCTACAATTTTTAGGTGAAATAGATTCAGAGAAAACAATCTCAGAATAAAGGACAATAGTTCTATATAACAAAAAAATTGTTTAGTCTACAGGCAGTGAATCTTTGGAATTTTCTCCTCCAGAGTACTGAGGAAGGTCAGACATAAAATATGTTCTGAAAGAAATCAATAAACCGAGAATTATGAGATAGTGTAGGAAAATGTTAAGCTAAATGATCAATCATGATCTCTAAAATGGTGGAAGAGGCTTGAGAGATTGAATGGGGTCAAGATTGGCCTACTCCTGCTGCAATGTTTTAGCAACATTCTGCAAGCTTGGCATTTTGTGCATCTTTGATTCCTTTACCACCTCGGTGATCATGCTTTCAACTGTCCAGACCCTAAGTCCTGAAATTCTTAAACCTGTCTGAGTCTCTACATATATCATGCTTAAGATTTCTAATGGTTAAAACTAACCTCTTTGGCTTGTTCTCTTATCTCCTTATGTGACTCTCTATCACTTTTGTTTGACAGTGTTGCCAAGAAGCACCTTAGGATGCTTTATATGTAGAAGTACAATGGGAATGTGAATTGTTGGTAAAAATTGACTGGTAAAAATATATTTTCACAGGTCAGATTGAATATTCAGAACATTACTTTTAAAGAAGATCTCTGCAAAATTTATGAAGTTGTCTTTGGTCAACTAAGTCAACTATACAATTTAAGTAAAGAATTATACAAAATGTTTCAAGAAACTAAAGCAGGTAAATCCTCATCTGGAACTAAATCTGTAAAATCTCAAATAGTAATCTGCATCAAAAAAAATCTTGCTTTTTCCTAAACTTGTAGGAGGTACACACGAGAAATGTGAATATAAAATCTAGAGACTAGTAATTGATTTTTCATACATTTAAACAAAATAAATAAATTTTATGTTGCATATTGTATTTCTAACTGAGCAAAGATAAAATCTGTACTTGAAAAAAGTTGTTCATTGGTTTGTCAACATTAGCTTTGAAAATTCTTTAACTGTCTGCTTCTTTTTCACTGTCTCACCTTTTTAGTGCTTTCCGATTTAGTTGTTAATGATTTAACAAATTGGTTATTATTTGGTTACTCTTAACTTGCCTTAATGTGTTGTACCTCTAAAATCTTTGAGAGGTGTGACACTACAGAAAGTTTTCAAATTAAGACATTCATTTATCTGATATACTAAAATTGGAAATTCAACTTCAAAGCACATTCTAGTCTAATTATTCTTCATACTTGATTACTGGTTTTGGTTGATAGCTGTAGGTTGTCATTTCACATTCTGCAGGGTAATTAGAAGAGTTTAAGTTTGAGATCAGTTATACCAAGTTACTATGTAAACAATTTTTTTCAGAAGCCCTCATAGAAAATTAAAGGAAATTACTTTCCAGTACTTTAAATTGTCAAAGCATATTGATGTGGCATAAATATTTAAAGATCATGCCTGAATTTAACAAAGATTAGATGTTTCTTTGAAGTTACTTTTCTGCTCCTCACTAAGGCCTTATCTACCATCACAGGCATCTTGTTTCAAGTAGGAATTGTGGCAACTGGACAACAGACTGCAACAGAGAAACCTCTTCCTTTTGGAGTTCCTGCTTTTGGTTCTACAAATTATGTTAACGGTTTAGCTCCAGAAGATTTTCCAACAGGTGTTAAACAAAATGTATGTGTACATATTCATGAAGGACCTGGCATCTGTAGTCCAAAGCTTGACATTTCCAAAACAAATACTTCCCGAGTAGTTGGTGCATTTTGTGAGGACATAATATCAGAATCTGAATTGCAAAAATTGCAAAAGAAAGAGCAATCACTAAGGCATTCTAGTGATTGTTCCCCTTTTCTCAACAGTCAGTTTTCAGAAGTGGACCAACCTCCAGAAGAAATTGAATCATCAAATCTATGCAATGAACTCATTGTGGAAACAGTAGCGGACATATTAACTACTGAAAACTCAAGTTGCACAAGCCTGCACTCGAAACGAGAAGGTCCACATATCCTTTCCAACAAAAGCAAGTCTCTGAATGTTAATCAAACATACATTGTTAGATCGGAATGGGAAGTTTGGGACACTTTTGAATTCCCTACATCGGACAGTGATACTAATTGCTGGGTTAGCCCTGAAAAAGAAAAGACATGTAATGGAAAAGTGCTGATCTCAACTCTTGATGCCATTTCACCTCAAGAACCCTTGAATCCGCATGATATTTTCTGCCTCCCAAATGCAATTGAACAAGTGGCAACCTCAAGAAATTGTGTAGTTTCGCCAGAACAATATGAGAGTTCAAACTGTATGTTGGAACCATTAAATCGGAGTCATTTTTCAAATTCACCATTTGGAAGGGCTATGGAACCACCTGTAGCCAGTGAGATCTCAGAATTCCAGTTTTGTCGGTGGCAGGAGATGGAGATAAGGGTCAGTTATGCAATCGATCCACACTGTTTCTACATTCAGCACGTTGGTAAGGATCTACCAGAACTGATGAGAAAATTCAAGTAAGTACATGAAAGGATTTTCCTACTTTGTGCCGTAAAAGAATCATCCCTTTCGAAAGGGGAGCAAAGTACCACAAGAACAAATTGCCAAGATGCTGAGAGATTAATGAGGCAACAGCAACTCTTAGTTGGTAACACAACACATACGTGGGGTATAGACATAATAGTATTGTTTTTTCTTGCCTCTGACATCAAGGACTGCATCTTGGACTGTCTTTTGATTTAAAATTTACTATATCTCTAAATCCTCTAATATTGCACAAATGGAGTCAACACTGAGTGTTGGATGAAGACAGCAAGAGGCAGGAAATTAATTGGGTCAGGGGACCAGGCATAATTCAGTCCCCATTTTAAAATTATACTTCTGTCCTTTTGATATTATTATAAATACAACCATCTGAATTTATAATAAAAGCTACTAATAAGAGTTTAGCATAATGACATCCTTTTCCATGATACGTCAATGCTTCAATTGGTAAAATAGTGTAATTGCAACATGACAGGGTTTTATGAAAGGGATGTTCATTATAAATTTGGGCAATAAAATTTGTTATATGTAAAGTTGATAAGGAATATGTACAGATTTTATATCTGATTGGTTGATGTGGTAAGTCCAGACCAAACCTATTCAAAGAGCATTCAAGGTGTGGTCTGACCAGTGCCTTGTATAGTTTTAGCAAGATTACTCTAACATTCCATTCCCTTTGATATAAAGGCCAGTAACCTATTTGCCTTTCTTGTTATTTGCTGAACTGTTATGCACTTATTGACAGATAACACTCAGGCTTTGTTAATTTTAAACTTGGTCGTTTTTTTTAAATTATTCATTCATGGGATGTGGGCATTGCTGGCTGGGTCAGCATTCCTAATTGCCCAGAGGGCAGTTAAGAGTCAACCACGTTGCAATGAGTCTAGAGTCATATGTAGGCCAAACCTGGATTTCTGTCCCTAAAAAGACATCAGTGAGCTAGATGGTTCTTTATAGCAGATGATAATGGTTACGTGATCATCTTCAGACTAGATTTTTAAAAATTGAGTTTATATCTTAAAATCTGCATGGTGCGATTTGAACATATGTTTTCAGAACATTCTGGATTACTACACTAGTGACGTTGCCATTACACCACTGCCTCCCCATCGCGAGGAAAAGTTGACTAATCCAGGCATTGTTGAAAAATGAACAACTGAATGGCTGTCACTTACTATGTTGAGTTGAAATAGACACCATGCATGTACATGTTCTTTTCATCTGCAAAGAACTGAGCCCTTTGTATATGTGGCTTCCAATACACACAAGTGCATTACATTGTAAGCCCAACTAATAATCTTAGTTTGATTTTTAGAATACTCCATAGCAACTTGAAGATTAGTCTACAGATAGAGCCACAGTCATACAGCAGGGAAACAAACCCTTTTGCCCAACTTATCTGCATCAACCAAACATCCCTCTCATGATTTTATAAACTTCAATACAGTCACCCTTCAGCATCTGACCCTCTGGGGCATAAAAACCCACCTTCTCCCTATAACTCAAAACCTCCAGTCCCAGCACATTCTTGTAAATCTTTTCTCCATCCTCTCAGTTAAACAACATCCTTCCTATAGAAGGGTGACCAGAATTGTATGCCGTATTCTAAAAGGACCCTGACCAGTGTCCTGTACAGCCACAATATGACATCCCAACTCTTATACTCAATGCACTGAATGATAAAGGCTCACGTGTCAAAAGCTGCTTTCACCCTGCCAGAACCTTACCATTAAGTGTATAAGTCCTACTCTGCTTTGGCTAACCAAAATGCAACACCTCACATTTATCTAAGTTAAACTCCATCTGTCACTCCTCGGCCCATGGCCCAACTAATCAAGATCCAATTGTACTCTGAGGTAACCACCTTCACTGTCCACTACACCTCCTATTTTACTGTCATCTGGAAACTTCCTAACCATACGTCCTGTGTTCACTCCAAATCATTTATCCAAAGGAAAAATGGCAGCGTACCTAGCACTGATCCTTGTGGTACGCTGCTGGTCACAGGCCTCAAGTCTGAAAAGCAACCCTCTACCACCATCCTTTGTCTTCTACCTTTGAGCTAGTTCTATATCCAAATAGCCAGTTCTCCACGTATTCTTTGTGATCTAATCTTGCTAAGCAGTCTTTAATGTGGAACCTTGTCAAACGCCTTACTGGAGTCCACATGGATCACACCCACCACTCTGCCCTCATCAATCCTCTGTTATTTCTTCAAAAAACTCAACCAAGTTAGTAAGACACAATTTCCCAAGCACAACACTATGTTGACTGTTCCTAATCAGTCCTTGCCTTTCCAAATACATGTAAATCCTGATCCTCAAGATTCCCTCCAACAACTTGCCCACCACCGATGTCAGGCTCACTGGTTTATAGTTCCCTGGGGTTTCCTCAATACCTTTCGTAAATTTCCTTATAATTGCTTCTCAATTTCCCACTTACAATTGGGGGGCCTGTAATATATATAATATGACCATCCCTCTTTTATTCTTGAATTCCACCCATATATCTTCCAGGAGTATTCTCCCTAAGTACAACTGTAATGTTATCCCTTACCAGAAACGTCACTAGCCCTCCTCTCTTGCCTCCCTTTCTATCCTTCCTTTAGCATCTGTACCCTGGAGCATTAATGTGCCAGTCCTGTCCATCCCTGAGTCATGTTTCTGTAATAGTTATTGTATCCCAATCCCTTGTTCGCAAAGTTCATATGCCTTACTTCAATGCAAGAGGCCTGACAGGTAAGTTCAGTTTAATTTATCAGATTTACCTTGTTCTCTGCCAAGACCATGTCTGTTTTTACTATTCGACTTGCTCCTCTTATGTACTGCACTAGTCTCCAGCCTTTTCTCTTTTCTCTCTATTGCTTTTGTTTCTCTCCTCCTCCCCTGCCCCAACACCGCAAAAGTAGTTTAAAGGCTCCTGAGTAGCACTGGCAAATCTCCCTGCAAGGATATTGGTCCCTTCCAATTCAGGTGGAACCCATTCCTCATATCCAAGTCATTTCTATCCCTGAGGTGATCCCAATAGTTCAAAAATGTGTATCCTTTCCCCTTGCACCAGCTTCTCTAGCCATGCATTCATTTGCTGTATCATCTTATTCCTACTCTCACTCGCATATGGCATCGCTAGTAGTCCAGATATTACTACCCTCGAGGACCTCTCTTTAATCTCCTGCCTAGTTTCCTATGTTCTCTCTCTCATCTCTTTTCCTATCTATGTTGTTGGTACAAGCATGCACAACGTCCTGCTGGTCACTCTTCTCATTCAGAATATTTTGCACCCTTTCGGACATTTTTGACCCTGGCTGGTACCAGGGAGGCAACACACCATCCTGATGTCTCGCTGACGGCCGCAGCAACATCTGTCTGTGATCCAGCCTAGAGAGTCCCTATTACAATTGATCACGTGGAACCTGTCATAGCCTTATTACAGTAGAGGCCCAGTACTGGCAGGCCTCAGTTTTGTATCTGGACCCATTTTGCTTACAGTAAGTCTATTCTTCAGAAAGATTTTTAAACTTCATCAAACTGCCACTTATTCTGAAATTTGAAAAATTCTGAATTCTGAAAACCAGCTGGTCCCGAGCATTTCAGGTAAAGGATTGTGCTCCTGTAACAGCATCTGTTGCTCAAAACTTGCAAATACGGCATAATGACATGGTGATCTAGATTTGCCAATATTGTGTGAATCAGTATTTGTTGAACTTATGAAGTCAGCAACTCACATAGTTGAATTCAGTTTCCAACATGTATGCCCAAATAGATAGTGTTTTTGTGGGATCCCCACTAGACCCAGTGATCTAAAAAAAATCCATGTTGGGTTCCATGAGAGATGTGATGTGACCTTCTATCTCTTGCACATTTCTGATAAATTGAATTTGCAATTGCCTGTAAGAATTTATTTGTCTTAATGGGCTCCATCATGCACTTAAGTTCACATTTGAAATGAGCTCTCTTACCCAGACATTGTTGTTGAACAGTTGTTTAGGGAATTCTGTAATAGTGTCTACCACAAATGTACCTTCACGAGTAAGTATACATGTTAGGATTCCAAAGACCTATGCACTGTAGGGCTGACCTTATCAGTAACCTCATAGGGCTTAAGCTGTTTGTTCATGCTGCTGAAATGGGGTACTTCAAAGCTATCCTTAGAGATAATGGCTATCCTCATCAGATAATTTCTCATTATATATCAAAAAAGCTCATGGAATCTCAGGGTTGGTCTTGAAAAGTGTTCAATCTAGATTAGATTAGAATAGATTACTTAGTGTGGAAACATGCCCTTCGGCCCAACAAGTCAATACCGACCCGCCGAAGAGCAACCCACCCATACCCCTACACCTAATACTATGGGCAATTTAGCATGGCCAATTCACCTGAACTGCACATCTTTGGACTGTGGGAGGAAACCGGAGCACCCTGAGAAAACCCACGGGGAGAATGTGCAAACTCCACACAGTCAGTTGCCTGAGGTGGGAATTGAACCCAGGTCTCTGACACTGTGAGGCAGCACAGTGGAATACCTTGGAATACCCTGGTGGGGTAATCTCCACAGTTTGAGCAAAGGTGAATCTAGTTGTTTCACGCTACTACGATGCAGGTGCCATACAGATGGAGGGTTGCTTTTCAGATTGGAGGCCTGTGACCACTGGAGTGCCAAAGGATGGGTGCTAGGTCCACTACTTTTCGTCACTTATATGGATGATTTGGATGTGAGCTTAAGAGGTATAGTTAGTAAGTTTGCAGATGACACCAAAATTGGAGGTGTAGTGGACAGCAAAGAAAGTTACCTCGGATTACAACGGGATCTTGATCAGATGAGCCAATGGGCTGAGAAGTGGCAGATGGAGTTTAATTTAGGTAAATGCGAGGTGCTGCATTTTGGGAAAGCAAATCTTAGCAGGACTTATACACTGAATGGTAAGGTCCTAGGGAGCATTGCTGAACAAAGAGATCTTGGAATGCAAGTTCATAGCTCCTTGAAAGTGGAGAAGGCGTTTGGTATGCTTTCCTTTATTGGTCAGAGTATTGAGTACAGGAGTTGGGAGGTCATGTTGTGGATGTACAGGACCCAACTAGTCCTTGTTTGCAAAACATGCAACATAGTGCCTAAATTAAATGTGATTCTGACTTGAACAAAATTTACAAGATAATCCTGAATATGCCAGGACGTATGATGGCAAACAAATTATGATTGTTAATCAGGCTCTCAATATAACACACTTGTCTGTAATGGTAGCTATATATTAAATCACAATACCCTGTTATTTGCTGACAGAACATGTCCACACACTGCACCTGTAACAAAACAGGTGACAGCCACTCACTGTTCCATTTTTACAGGTCACTGCCCGAACTAATCAAAGTCAACCTGTCTGCTTTAAAATCTAACAAGTCTAACTGTTATCTGTCAATCAGCATCAATGGGTACATTGTCCATGAAAACTCATCTACCTATCAAAGGTCCACTTGCCAACTAATCAGCATTCTCCTCTTACAGTATAAATGCTTGTTTTCTCCTTTAATTTATATTGTTGCAAAATGTCCAGCTGAGTGCAAGAATAGATGCTTTGATACAATGTATTTTTTTTCAACAATACTGAAGTTCAGTTAGAACCAAATAACCATGGACAAAAAAGCTAAACTCAAGAAGTGAGGGTGACTGCCCTTGAGGTCAAAACAGCAATTGACCACATAATACATCAAGGAGACCCCAGCAAAACTGATTTTGACAGCAAATTTGGCAAAATACTCCACTGGTTGCAGTCATAGCTAGTGGAAGATCGTTGTGGTTGTTGAAAGTCAGCCATAAGACATTTCCCCAAGTAGCCTATAGTAGTGTCAGCTGCTTCTGTATCCCTTTCCTCCATCATAAGTTCAGAGCTTGGGATACTAGCTTTTGATTACATAATGTTTTGTACCAGTTGAGACTCCTTAGTTACTGATGCAGTCAATATCCAAATACAAGATGTAGAGGACTTTCGGGTTTGGGCTGATGAGTTTCAAATAGCATTCAGGACACACAAGTGCCAGGCAATGGCAGTCTCTAATAAGAGAATCTAACTGTTACTCTTTGACATTCAGTGGCTGAATCATTGCTGAGTCGCCCACTATCAACTTCCTGGTGGTTACCATTGACAAGAAACTGATCTGGGCCAGCCATGTACAAATGGTAGTAACAAGAGCAGATAAGAGGCTGGTAATTTTGCAATGAGTAATCCACCTGACTCCTCAAAGCTTGTCCATCATCTACAAGATGCAAGTCAGGAGTGTGATGGAATGATTCCTACTTGTCTAGATGAGTGCAGCTCCAACAGCATTCAAAGAAGCTTAGTACTATCCAGGATAAAATAGCCTGCTTAATTGGCACTATAGCCATCACATTCAACAGTCACTCTCTATCATCAACACTGCAGTGTCAGTACCATGTACAACTTGCATCACATCAACTCCCCAAAGCTTGTCGACAGCATTTTGCAAACTTGTGACCTGTGCCACCTAGAAATATAAGCTGATATGTGAGGACATCACAGCTGCAGGTTCTCTCCAAACCACACACCATCCTGACTTGGAACCATATTGCTCATCCCTTCACTGTTATTGAATCAATCCTGGAACTCCTTAATATCACACACAGTATGCCAATAGCCCAAGGACTACAGTGTTTTAAGGAGGCTGCTCTACACCATCATCTCAAGCAGTTAGGGATGGACAATAAATACTGGCTTAGCCAGTGATGCCCACATCTTTTTTAAATTAATTTTAAAGAAAATTATTGGCTCCCAACCCAAATGAAATTTTGTATATGTTTGCAAGCAAATGTGCTAAGTTAGAGGTTGCATGGTCTGCAGGAAAACACAAATGAGTCTTTGGTTTGGATTTCAGGCCATGGATATGACCAGAATTCCTGAGGTTTTTAGTAGACTTATTATACTGGATGAAAAAATAGGTAAATAAGTTATTTCTCCAGCATGGACTAAGCCACCTGCCTCAATTCAAAGATAGCATTTTACCATCCAACAAAGTGAGAATGAAAAATGCTGAAGTATGCTTAGATTCTGTCACTTGCAAAATCCCAATATCTATAACTATGGCTTTTTTTGAGACCACAATTATTCTGTTCTGTGGATTCACCATGCTATCCATTTCCTCCTCACCAGCTGAGCCAATTACCAAAACTAACATTTGGGTTGTATTTTTTTATTGCAGCATTGAGTGCTCAAGGAATTCTGCTACATTGAGTTCCATCCCTATGATCAACTCCTACGTGTGTGCTTGGCTCCCTGAAAACAAGCAGTGGTATCGGTCTCGTGTGATCAGAATTGTGGGGGATGTAGCAACACATGGTATGCACATAGGCTGTATGCCAATTGAGCTAGAAAACGTATTACAAATTGGAATGAAATAAGTGGACATTGAAGACAAGAAAGTACAAATCTTATGGTTTCAAGTAATTTTTTTGTCAACGTGCAATTCATACTTTTTGATGGGGTAAAAGGATAGCATAAGTGGTCTTTCTTTCAAAAACAAAAAGAGAAATTGCTGGTAAACTGAGCAGGCAATATCTGTGGAGAGTAGGTAGAGGTAACATCTTGGGTCTGCTAGCCCCTCAGGACAGTCTTTCTTCATGTGAGAATCTAACTGGCCAGTCATTAACATTTATATATATTCACTTTTCAGAGGTCCTAACCCATGCAATTATAGCATAAAACAATCCCAGCTGAAATTGGCCAAATCGTTCAATGTGTTGTTACATAGTTTCATAGTAATAGAATATGAGCAGGCCAGTTGGTCCGTCAAGCCTGCTCCGCCACTCCTTAAGATCATGGCTGAACAATCCATCATCTCAGCTCCTCCTACCTGCATTATCCCCATAACCCTTAATTTCCCTACCATGCAACTGTGTCTTGAATATTTTTAATGAAGCTGCCTGCTTCCTTGGACAGAGAATTCCATAGATTCAGCACTCTCTGGGAAAAGCAGTTCCTCCTCATCTCTGTCCTAAATGTACTCTCCCTAATCTTGAGGCCATGTCCCCTAGTCCTAGTCTGACCCACCAGTGGAAACAACTTGCCTATCCATTTCATAATTTTATATGTTTCTATAAGATCCCTTCTCATTCTTCTGAATTCTAGCGAGTACAGTCCCGAGGGCTCAACCTCTCCTTATAGGGTAACTCCCTCATCTCTGGAATCAACCTGGTGAGCCTTCTCTGCACCGCATCCAAGCCAGTATATCTTCCCTCAAGTAAGGAGACCAGAACTGTGTACAGTACTCCAGTTGCAACCTCACTAATACCTTGGTGAAAGTGGGTACTACACATGCTGGAGATTAGAGTCAAGAGATGAGAGATATTGACTCACCAATACCTTGCACAATTGCAGCAGAACCTCCCTGCTATTAAATTCAATTCCTCTAGCAATGAAAGCCAATATTCCATTTGCCCTCCTGATTACCTGTTACGCCTGCAAGTCAACTTCTAGCAATTAATGTATGAGCACTCATACGTCCTTCTGCACAACAGCATTCTGCAATCTTGTACCATTTAAATAATACTCTGACTTAATACTTCTACTTCCAAAATGGATAACCTCACATTTACAGCATTGTACTCCATCTGCCAGACCCTTGCCCACTCACTTAACCTATCTAAATCTCTCTGCAGATCCTCCACATCCTCTGCACAGTTTGCCTTAGCACTCAGTTTGGTCCTCATCAGCAAACCTGGATATGTTACACTCTGTCTCCTCTACCAAATCATTTATATGTATCATGAACAGCTGTGGGCCCAATATCGACCCCTGTGGTGCCCCGCTCACCATTGGTCTCCAACTAGAGAAACACCTATTTATCCCAACTCTCTGCGTTCTATTGGTTAACAATTCCTCTATCCATGCTAGTACATTCCCCACAACTCCATGCATTCTTATCTTATGGATGATTCTTTTATGCGGCACCTTATCCAACGCTGTCTGGAAATTCAAGTATACAACATCTACCTGTTCCCCACCATCAACCGTGCTTGTTACATCCTCAAAGAGCACCCATAAGTTTGTCACCCATAACACTTCCCTCCTTGAATCCATGCTGCATCTGCCTGATGGAACCCTTTCCATCCAGAAGTCTCACTATTTCTTCTTTAATGATCACCTCCCACATTACATGCTGAGTCAGTAGCAGGTAGTAAAGTTTTAGTAAAGTTTTAGGAATGTGAAACATTGGGTTAGCTTGACATACCAATTGTGTTCCTGAAGCTCTAATACAACCTATTAAAAGCTTTGATTATCCACTTGGGTAAAATTTACATAAATCGTAAATGAGCTTAGTCATTTACGATACACCAACTTTAAGACCAATATATTTTCAGCAACTTATTGAAAAGCTGTTTCCCTCTGAATCGAGCAGTCTGTTTGCATTCATTTTTTGAAAGATAGATTCACATCAAAGAGATCAATTCTTAACTTTGACATTGTTTTGCAGGTGATCATCAACACCTTCTACTGGAAGTGTTATGTGTAGATTATGGATTTTCTGCTTGCCTTTCATTAAGTTATTTAAAACCTCTTCCTCCAGCATATTGTGTCCTTCCCCAGCAAGCATTGTGTGTGTCTTTAGCAAACGTAAGTATATAGGGATGTGAAGTTTACTAAAATTCTTAACATAGAGGGTTTTATTATACCTAATAAAACCAAGACCAATGATGCTGTTTAAGCCCTTTTTTAGCTTTAATGTATACCAGATGAACTAAAACTTATTAAATGCTAAATTTAGAAGCTTGGGTGTTGCAAGTGTGCTGCACCAGTGCTCAGTGCCTTGGGCATGATAGAATATAACTTGATTGATATTGACTGCTGCTTCTTCCCACAAACAAGTTCTCCCTACTCATTATCTTTGAGACACTTATTCTCAGTAACAAAAAGAGCATTTTAAAAATTGAAACAGAACATGGCATAAATAGTGTAGTTTCTATAATGAAATAAGTTTTCATAATTAGACCATGAGAAGATCTTGTGGTGCAATGGTAAAAGCCCTCCATTAAAATCCTACTTCTGTACTGGA
This sequence comes from Chiloscyllium plagiosum, assembly GCF_037043375.1. Taxonomy (NCBI): domain Eukaryota; kingdom Metazoa; phylum Chordata; class Chondrichthyes; order Orectolobiformes; family Hemiscylliidae; genus Chiloscyllium; species Chiloscyllium plagiosum. The sequence goes on along the minus strand of NW_028270149.1, from coordinate 30,472,267 downwards.
AGGAAGGTATATTCATGATGTAGCTAAACAGGTTGATTATTAGCCTGCAAATCCTTCCAATATATATGATGGCATTAAGGGCATAGATGGCAAAGACGAAGCACTACAGTATTTTGCCAAACATAATCATAAACCATTCTGATGGGAGTCTGTGGTCACCTGTGTCCTTTTATGACATGGTACCTGAAGAGAGGGACTATGGCAGTCCATAGACATCCATAATGTGTAGTGCTTTTTTAACTCAACTGTTAAGCTTATCAGGTGCTGACAATGATATACCAATTTGTCCACATTGCACTGTAAAATATAAGTTTAACAATGAGCATATGTTAGATTTAAAAGATGAAACAGACACATTTTTGGTCTCTCAAGGGATGTGTGAAATTGGAGTTGAGGAAGAAGACCAGCAATTATTGTTCTGAATGGTTTGGTGTGCTTCGGAGACCACAGGAGTTCCTATGGTCTTATGTTGAGCTTAGTTGGGAATTGAGGTGGTGGGTACAGAATGCAAACAAAACAATATCTTCTCAAATTTGCAGGTTTCTCCAATGCATGGTGTGACCTGGTCCAGATCAGAGATAAACTGGTTCAAGAAGTCTGTGAAAAACAAAACATTTTTTGCAAGACTTTATCAAAAAGCGAACATTATGACGGTGGCACTTTTCAGTGAAAGAGGGAAAATAGGGATCATGAGGTATGCTGGCAAGGCATCCATATATGCTTTTTGACTTGTGATGTTCTTATCTTAATTAAATATATGTTTTATTTTAAGTCGTACTAATGAGACCAGGTAAAAGTGTGTTTCTTTATGCATGAACCACTTATGCCCAATGTGTCTCTTTATCCAGACTAACTGAACCTGCATGATAATCTTAAAACAAATCTGAATTAGGACTTCCAAGTCCCTTTGTCCTTCAGATTTCTGAAACCTTTCCATGTTTAGAAAATAGTTAGCACCTCTATTCTTCCTACCAAAGTACATAACCTCACACTTACCCACACTGTATCCCATCACTTTGTATACTTGTTCTTGAAACTTAAACTGAAAGCTCTCCCCATGCTTAAGCTTTTCCATACTTTTCCATGCAATTGAATCCCCCCTATCTTCACTAATCAGTTTTAAACTCTATCCACAACCTGAGTTATGCGATTGGCAACCTATTCAACCTCTCCTCAATCTGAAGACAATCCTTCCATAACTGGAATCAACTTAGTGCATCTTCTCTGGACTGCCTCCAGTTCTGCTATTACCTTTGATAAGGGGATCAAAATTGCTCACAGTATTATTGGTGTGCTCTAATTTTAGTAGATCCTTTCTATGTTTGTATTCCACTTCTTTTGAAATAAAAGCCATCATTCTATTTGCCTTGCTTATTACCTGCTGCCTTGTATGCTACCTTTTTGTGAATTTTGCATGAGGACTCCAAAGTCCTCCTTTCACTCACGTCAACTCAGCTTTTCACGCATACTAATATACTGCCCCCAAAATTCTGTCTAATCTCTTATTTTATTAAGTAGCCTAATGTGTAACACCTTATCAAACGACTTCTGGAAATCCAAATATATTATATCCAATTTATCAATCATGTTTGTTGCTTCCTCAATTGTAATAAACGTAACTTCCCCTTCATGAAACCAGATGATGTCACTTGATATTACTACCTATGTTTTAAATGCTCTGCTTTTGCATCCTTTATAATAGACTCTAACATTTTCCCAGTAACAGATGTTAAGCTAACTGGGCTATAGTTACCTGTTTTTAGTCTCCTTCCCAGTTTGAATGAGGATATTACATTGACAGTTTTCCAATCCTTCAATATCTTTCAAGAACCTCTTGATTCTTGAAAGATTCTTAACCAGCGCATCCACTATCTCTGTAGCTACTTCTTTTGGTGTCCTAGGATGCATACCATTGGTCATGACGACTCATCAACCCTCAACCCATGAGTTTCCTTAACATACTTTCTCTAGTGATAGGACATAAATCCAACAACTTTCTCCTTTTACCCTTTGATTATTGAATATTTCTGGAATACTGTTACTGTCTTCTACCACGAATACAGGTGCAAAAGTATTTATTCAGCTTCTCTACCATTTCCTTATTCTGTGATTTCACTGCCTCATTCTATTAGGAGTTATCGTTATCGTTGACCTCTCCTTTTTACAGATTCAAATAAGCTCTTACTATCTGTCTAATTATTACTTGCAAGCTTACCCCAAAGTTTATTTTCTCCCTCTTTATTATGTTAGTCATTTTTTATTAGTTTTTAAAACTTTCCCAGTTCTCTAGCGTAGCACTAATCTTTGCCACATTGTATGATTTTCTTTCTTAAAACTTGATGCTATTCTTCTCTTCCAAGGTTAACCATTGTTGTTTTTTCCCCTTCCTAGAATTCTTCTCACTGGTACATATCTTTGTTTTGAGCAATAACCTATTTTCTCAAAAGTCTGCCATTGTTCTTTGACCATCTTTGCTGGTAATCTCCTTTTCCTATCCATGCCAACTTGTTCTCCTTTAACACAGTTAGTTCTGACTGAACTTTCTTACACTCAAACTGCATGCTATATTCTATAATGTTATGGACACTGTTTTATAGATGATCTTTTAGTCTAAAGTAATTTATTGAAGTTCATTTCACATTACCAGGTCTAAAATATTTTCATCCCTGGTTGGATCCAAAACACATTATTCCAAAAAACTGTTCTGAATATACCAAGAATTCCTACTCATGGCTACTGTCAATTTTATTTTCCCAGTCTACATAAGTGTTAAAATCACCCTTGATTGCCTGTTCTACATGTATTCTCTGTCCTATAGTATAGCTGTCACTAGGGGGGCTATAGACTACTTTCACCATTGTTTTCACCCCTTGTTATTTCTTATCTCGATCCATATGGATTATACATATTTTAATTCTTGCTCTTGTAACCTATCCTATATTAACAAAGCTACCCCTTCAGACTTTCCTTCCTGCCTGTCCTTTCAAAAAGTCACATACCCCTGGATATTTTGTTCCCAACTTTGATCAGCTTGTAACCCTGTCTATAAGATCATACCCTTTAGCCTCATTTGCGCCTTTAGCTTCTTTATTTATTTTGCTCCACATCCTACATGTATTGAAATAAAGAGCCAATAAAATGTTGTCCATTAACTGCTGTTTTTGTGTGTATATATACTCAATCCCCTCCTGTCCCATTCAGAGTATCATTATCCAAATAGCTCCCAAACTAATATATCCTTTTGATTTGTAAACTGACATTTCTACTTTGCACACATCTCCATTCCAGCCCCTCTAATTATTTTAAAGCCCTTGCTATGGCTATAGTTATTCGATTTGTCAGGACACTGGTCTCAGTAGGTGCAGTGATTGTAACAAGGTCGTAGAGCCGTAAGCAATGAAACAGGCCCTTCGGTCCAACTTGTCTATGCCATCCAGATATCCTAACCGAATCTAGTCCCATTTGCCAGCACTTGGCCCATATCCCTCTAAACCCCTTCTATTCATATACCTATCCAGATGCTTTTTAAATGCTGTAGTTGTACCAGCTCCCACCACTTCCGCTGGCAGCTCATTCCATACATGCACAACCCTTTGTGTAAAAAAGTTGCCTCTTGGGTCCTTTTTATATCTTACCCCTCCTCACCCTGAAACTCAAGTTCTGGACTTACCCACCCGAGGGAAAAGACCTTGTCTATTTATCCTATCCATGCCCTCATGACTTTATAAACCTTTATAAAGTCACTCCTCAGCCTCTGACACTCCAGGGAAAACAGCCCCTGCCTATTCAGCCCCTCCCTCTGGTTTCACACTCTAACCTTAGCAAGATCCTTTTAAATCTTTTCTGAACCCTTTCAGTTGAAACTCATGGGATATGAGTTTCCTGATTGGGGCTGTTAATCTTGTCCAATTAGGGAACCCTGACTGATATGTGAAAAGGATAAGTGTCAGATACTGACACTCTGATGTCTGACACTATGAGGCAGTACCATAGTCACAGATTGTTTGTGAATAAATAAACGGTGACTTGACGATGAGATAGTGGCCTCTTTGGAGTTACTTCAGTATGGGTCAAGTGAAACCCTTTGGAACCGCTCTTTTCTACCCCAATAACAATGCCATTATCCCATGAACTGAAACATTCTATCCACATCAATCTTTGAGCTACACATTTAACTCATTGATTTTTAACCCTATGCCAGTTTACCTGAAGAACGGAGTATGTGGTGAATAAAGAGCCATTATCTCAGGTATAATCTCTCTCTTTTTCACAGTGCTGTATAATTTTAGTCCAGTTTCATTTAACAGTCAAAAGTTACAAAGCCTATACAGCATAAGTTCTCTTTCTTTAACTTTGTTAGTTTAGTTTGTTGTTCTTGTTTAAACATTTTATTTCCTGTAGGAGAGGATCTAAGCTTTCCCAAAGGATGGTAGCGGCTGGGCTTGCAAGATATTCAGAAGGTAATTGTGGTAAGTGTTACAGCCCGTGGGTTAAATAACGTCAAAAATGCTTCCTGTATGAAATTTCAAAAGAATAACAATTCCATTTGCGGAAGTGAACTTTAACTTCGACAGTTTTCGCTTTTGTAAAAAATGCCACGTGTATTCTTGCCTCACCATCACATGCTGTAAATCAGTATTGGTTACCCATATAACATTTTTAGTGTATAATACCATTATTCATCTGACCACCCATTTTTGCTCCTTTCACAAAGGCCACTGTTAATGTAGGTAAAGTGCACTTCCCATCAGAGGTTTTTATAAAGTGGCAGCATTTTACTATTCCTAATTACAAGAGTACTAATATACATTGGCGCACATCTGCTATTGCTCCAGCTAAGATCAGCTAACTGCAAAGATTATGGTTTGAACAAGAGATCTTATTGTTCAGTATGGCCTTATTATTTTCTGTATCAACAACAATTTGGATTTATACAAATATATACTATATAAATTAGTAAAACATCCCTGATGCTTCACACAGATTTATTAAATAGTATTTGACACAGAGCAAAGTAAAGGGGTGGTTAAAGGACAGTTGAGCAGTAGCTTGCTGAGAGGTGTGTTTAAGGAGTATAATAAAGAAGGAAAAGGAAGGAAAGATATGAAAGAAAATTCTAGTCCTTAGAAGTTGTTGGTTGAAAGAATGGAGCAATTAAAATTAGGGGAAACACATGATGCCATAATTGCAAAGGTTCAGATATCTTGGAGGCTAGTGGAGCTGGCGCAGGGAAGATCTTGGCCATGGATGGATTTGAAAACAAGATTAAAAATTGCAGAATTGAGGCAGTGTCAGACTACGTCAACAAGCAAAGGGGTAATAAGTGAACAAGAGATGTGACTTTGGATATAGATAGCAATATTTTAGTGAGTTCAGTTTTGTGGAGTTTGGAATTTGTGGGTCTAATTAGAAGAGCATAGATAACCTACAGATAACAAAGATATTGATGCAAATTTCAACAGCAGATGAGCAAAGTCAGGTGATGTTACAAGGGTAAAATAAGGCAGTCTTGTTTATAGAGTGGACTGTGTGGTTGCAAGATTATCTCTGGTCAACTTCAACATTAAGGTGTGAATGTACTGGTTCAGCAATCAACCACTCGGATACAAGGGTAAACTGTTATTCAAATCTACACTACATTGCATTAATTTTTTTTTCCTGAATATTAATACTATTATTGTTTTCATGGTTCCATAGCATAGTGGAAAAACAACTTAAGGGTGACTTTTTTGTTTTTGATTTGTCTTAAAGCTTCACCCAAAACTGGAGCAAGTATTCCGCTGTACTGGAAACAACGTCTCGTACAGTTACTGTCACAACCAACTAACTTGAGAAAATGACTAGGTATGTTCCAATGTGCAGTGATTGTATAGATAATCAGAAGCTGGAGATGTTACTGCTAGTAAAATGTCAGGTAGTTCAGATAGTGTTCTAGGACAACATTTGTCCCTAATGAGTGGCACTAGAATCCAGTGCCCTAATTTTAGCTTTCAGTGCACTCTTCAAAATTTTACCTATAAATGAAATATGAAATGTATTTTTTAAAAAGATGCAGCAACAAATTCTGGGATTATAAACCTCATGAATGATTATTCTCAGTGTAAGAGTATTGTACTAAATTTACGGTGGAAGATAATTTGAACTTGCCATTAGTATTAAGACTAAGGAATACAGAGAAAGAATTAATTACCATCAACATCCCTAGAGAAGTGATATTAAACAAACTAATGCAGCTAAAATAAATCCCCTGGCCCTAATGGTTTACATCCAAGAATCCTAAAAGAAGTAGCTATAGAGTTGGTGGATGCATTGGTTGTAGTTTTCCAAAATTCCTTGGATTCTGGCAAAGTGCCAGAAGATTGAAAACCTACCATTGTGGTATCTCTATTCAAAACAGGAGGGAGGCAAAACTATTTAAACCAATTCGCCTAACGTCTATTGTTGGAAAAGTATTGGAATCAGTCATTAAGGAAGTAATAGCAGAGCATTTGGAAAATCAAATCTAATCAAGCACAGTCAACATGGTTCCTGAAAGGGAAATCATGCCTGACCAATTTATTAAAATTTTTTGAGGAACTCAACCAGAGAAAATCGAGGGGAACCAGTAGGTGTGTTGTATTTGGACTTCCAGAAGGTGTTCTACAAGGTTTTTAGAGGTAGTCTATTGGCATGGATAGTGAATTCACTAGTGAATAGGAAATAGCGAGTGCAAATAAGGGGTTCTTTTTCAAGTTAGTGAGGTGTGACCAGTGCAGTTCCACAGGGATCAGTAACAAAAATAGTGATTTATGGAAAAGCTCAGCAGATCTAGCAGCATCTGAGGAGATAAATCAGGGTTGACGTTTCAGGTTGATTGACCCTTCCTCTGAACGGAAGTGATAGTACTGATACCATAGTTGTTTACTATATATATATATAATGACTTGGAGGAAGTGTAGCACAGTGGTGCCAGGGACCCAAATTCGATTCCAACCTCTGGTGACTGGCTATGTGGAGGTTGCATGTCTGCGTGGTTTCTGGCGTGTGCTCAGGTTTCCTCCCACAGTCCAAAGATGTGCAAGTTAGATGGCTCGGCTATAATAAATTGCCCATAGTGGTCAGGAATGTGTAGGTTAGGTGCATTAGCCACAAGGAAATGCAAGGATGGGCATGGGTTTGGGTGGAATGCTTTTCCAAGGGTTGGTGTGGACTTGTTGGGCCCAATAGCTTGTTTTCACATTGTGGGAATTCTATGAATGTATTGTCACCAGATTTGTACAGGTCACAAAAATAGGTGGAAAGGTAGGTTGTGAGAGGGATGTAAACAGTTTACAAGAGATATTGTTAGGTTGAGTAAGTGGGTAAAATATTGACAAACTGAGTATTTGGGAAAATATGAAGCTGTTTATTTGGAAGGAGCAATAAAAGAACAAAATATTATTTAATGGAGAAAAACTGCAACACAAAGTGACTTGAGGGTACTTGTGCACAAAACACAAAGCTAGGGTACAGCAGGTAATTGGGAAAGTTAATGGAACGTTGGCCTTGAATTCAAGGGGTTCGGGGCATGAGAGTGAGGAAGTGTTACTGTAACTGTACAAAGTATTGCCGATGCTATACCTCAACTACTTTGAGCAGTTCTGGTCAGTTTTTAAGGAAAAACATTATTTCATTGGAGGCAGTTCAGAGAATATCCACTAGGATTGATGATCCCTGGTATGGAGGGATTGTCTTGTGAGCAAAGGCTAAACAGGTTGGGACTCTACTCACTGGAGTTCAGAAGAATGTAAGGTGATCGCATTGAAATATACAGGATTAATAAGGGCCTTTACAGGGTAAATGTAGAGTATGTTTCCCCTCATAACAGAATCTAGTACCAGAGGGCATGGTATCAAAATTAAGGAATGGCAATTAAAGATTGAGATGGGGAAGAATTTTTTCTGAGATGTGAGTCTTTGGAATTTCTAACAAAATTATGAGGGGCATGGATAGGATAAATAGACAAAGTCTTTTCCCTGGGGTGGGGGAGTCCAGAAATAGAGGGCATAGCTTTAGAGTGACAGGGAAAAGATATAAAAGAGAACTAAGGGGCCACGTTTTCACACAGAGGGTGGTACGTGTATGGAATGAGCTGCCAAAGGAAGTGGTGGAGGCTGGTACAATTGCAACATTTGAAAGGTAGTTGGATGGGTAAATGAATAGGAAGGGTTTGGAGGGATATGGGCTGTGTGCTGGCATGTGGGACTAGATTGGGTTGGGATATCTGGTCGACATGGACAGGTTGGACCAAAGGGTCTGTTTCCATATCGTACATCTCGATGACTCTGTGACTCTACATATGTAAGGCTGAGAGATTCTTGATGCAGTAAGGGAATCAAAGGTTTTGGGGAAAGAGCAGGAAAGTTGATGTGAGGAATGTCATAATGGCCTACTCCTGCTTCAATTTCGAGCAGTCTTAAATAACAGTTGTAATATAAAACTGTACAACTAAATATTTAATGTATTAGTAGAGAAATTTGAACTTTTTAAAAAATTATCTTTTTTCCTTTGCATGGTCTAGACATTGTTGAATTTGAGTTTGGCATCAAGAAAGGCTCAAGAAGAGAACCTGAATTGCTCGGCATTTCTTCATTTCCAGCTTGGAATTTGGATTCAGTTGGCAGTATACCAGTCAATGGATTGCCATAAGATTCTTTTGAGTATTACATGAACACATTATACAATCTATTTATTGGCAAAACTTGATCAAAATTTTAGAATAGAATGCAGAGATGGAAAACACATTGAACTGTAACTGTTTTCTCAAAGACAGTTAGAAATGAGCAACAAATGGCTCACATGATAAAAGTAAAAAATGTTACTGAAGAATAATAGTTAGATTTATGCTTTAGAGTACTTGATGCCATCGACTATTTCACTGTCAATACAAATATTGATTTGGTGTAGTTATGATGATTGGTTTGATGTTACCTTAATTTTTTAATGCCAGTTGGGTCATTTTTGGTAGCAGCAGCTTGTTCTTGAACACATTAATGTGTTAATTTTGTGCTGCAAAGTCACATAGAATTATGCAGCAACTCAACTATGACATGACTTTGTTGGTATTTATCCTCCAGACATTAGTCTTTCCAGATACTCTGCTTGCTCTGTTCTTCTAGCTATTTTATTTTTCAGCTTCACAACACTGACTTTAAAAAAAAAACTTTCCCTGTGAATTTACTCATTTATCAACTGAAACCATTTGTTTCTGTCTACTCTGTCCTATCAAACTGTCCTCTTGTTTTCTTTTAAAACAAAAAGGCCTGAATTTTTAAGTCTTAAGAATTATATTCCTTGTAATAGGCAGAATCCTAGTAATAACAATGCACGTTTTATTTGTCCCATGTTTACCATAATCTGGAGTTCAATACTACTCTTGAATACAAAATTCTAGAATCCCTACAGTGTGGAGTAGGCCATTTGGCCCATCGAGTCCACACCGACCCTCCGAAGAGCATACCATACCACCCCCACCCCACTTACCCTATCACTCTGCAATTCTCATGGCTAATCCAGCTAGCTTACACATCTCTGGACACTATGGGCAATTCAGCATGACCAATCTAGCTAACCTGCATATTTTTGGATGGTCTTACTATTGAGGTGCACAGGTACATCTCAATTTTAACATTCTGTATCTCTCAGTATAAAACTCAGTATTCCATTAACTTTATTATGGCCTTGAGCTGTTTTCTTTGTTGCTGTAAGTACTCAAATCTTCCTAATTGATCCCAATTTTTAACATTCTCCCAATAACCAACCAGTGCTGTAAAGAATCAAACAGGCCCTTTAGCCCACCATGATTTTACCAACCAACAAACACAACAATACACTCATCCCATTTACCTGCACTTGGTCCATAGCCTACAGTGCAATGACATTTTAAGTACTCATCCAGATGCTTAAATGTTGCTAGAATATTTGTCTCCAGTTCCCTTTCAGACACCAGGTTCCATACATCTACCAACCTCTGGGTGAAAAAGCTTTATCCTCAGACATCCTCTAAACCACTTGCTCTTCCCCTTAAACTTCTGCCCACTGGTCTTACATGTTTGCCATGGGGAAATTCCATTGATCTGTTTACTATACCTGTCGTAATTCTATATACCTCAATCAGATAACTGTTCAGCCTTCTCTGCTCCTAGGAAAACAAACACAGCCTATTCAGTCTTTCCTCATGCCAGGTAACAACCTGATGAACCTTCTGTGCACCCTCGCCAATGCAATCATGTCCTTCCAAGAGGAAATACACACAGTATTCCATGTGTGACCTAACCAATGTTTTAAAAAGCTGAAACAAGACTTCCTTGCTCCTATATTCTGTACCCATCTAATGAAGGCAAGTATCCCTTTTGCCTCCTTCACAATCCTGACTCTGTGCTGACACCTTCAAGGATCTATGGACTTCTATGCCACTTTTGCTCCTCAGTGCTCCATAGGGACCTACCATTTATTGGTGTATATCCTTCCCTCATTAGACCTCACAAAATGCATCAGCTTGCACTTATCAGGATAAAGTTCCATCTACCATTGCGTTTCCCAATTTACCAGCTGAGCAATATCAAGCTAGCCTGGCACCGAGGTCTTCACTATCAACAATACCCTCAATTTTCATGCTAGTTGCAACCTTACTAATTAACTTGGATGTGAATGCAGAGGTTTATTAATGTACGTAACAAGCTGCGAGGGTCCCAGCACCAATTCCTGTGGTATGCTGATGATCACAGGCTTGCAATTACACAAACAACTCTACATCATCACCCTCTGCCTCATATTTATAAGCCAATTTTAGATCCAGTTTTCCAGTTTGCCGTGATACCATGGGCTGTTGCCTTTTGGACCAGCCTTCCATGTGGGATTTTGTCAAAGGCCTTGCTGAAGTCCATGTAAACCACACCAACGGAATACCCTCACCAATGTGTTTAGTCAACCTTTCAAAAAACTCAATTAAATTAGTCAGACAGGATCTCGCTCTACAAAGATTCATGCTGACTATCCTTGAACAATCCTTGTCTTCCTAAATATTGTTTAATCTTGTCCTTTCAGAATTTTTTTCCAGTAATTTCCATACCAATGATGTCAAACTAACAGGTCTGTAATTACCTGGCCTATCATTGCTGCCCTTAGTAAACAAAAGAAGTATATTAACTATCCTCCAGTCATCTGGTACTCACCTGTGTCCAGCAAAGTATTAAATATATCTGCCAGGGTCCCAGCAAACTCCTCCTTTGCCACCCATAGCAACCTGGGTTACATCTCATCAGGCCCTGGAAATTTATTTATCTTATACCTCCTCTGTATTAATCTTTAACATGTTTTACAACTTCACCATCCCAACTGAAATCCCCAGCTACAATGTTTTTTTCTGTGAATATATATGAGAAGTATTCATTTCAGACCTCACTCACATTCACTGGCTCCATGCATAAATTGCTGCTTTTATCTCTAATCAGTCCCACTCTTTCATTGATAATCCTCTTACATCTACTCATAAAATGCCTTGAACCTGCTGCCTTGCCATCACTCTTAGAGAAGCACACTGGCCCTGAATTCTCACTGTAATCATGAAGGGGTTTGGAGCAAGAGAATAAGGAAGTCTTATTGCAAGGTATTGGTGCAGCTGCAACTAGAGTACTCTGAGCAGCATTCCAGACCTCCCATGTGCCTTATACTGCCCTTGTGTTCTCTGCTGACTGTATTGTCGTAGTTTTCCTTCTATTTCTGAATGGAACTTGCTCCTGACTTTACATCTACTCTCTCCAGTACTACTCTTTTGGCCCCTAAAGCTGGTTCCTAAGCAACCAATCCTCTTGTCATACATCACTTTTTAAACTCTGACATCACCTCAAGAGCTCTGCCTTTGGGTTAAGTGAATATTCTACACACTCATTTCTTCTCCCACTGCTGCTGCGACTGAGCTTGATCTGGGCCCTGTTCCTCCGGTTTTTATCCAGAAGTTCCGCTGCTACCATTCGCTCCCAGGTTCCACCCACTCCTCTCCTGCTGCTGCTCCAAATAAGCTAAAATTATTATGTAATACTTGTCTTTTTTCAGTCATGTACTGCATTTTTACTGTTCACTGCTTATAATGTTCCTCATTATACTATGATCTGAAAATCTGGACATCAGTTCTAAAGATTGCCACTTGTCAATCTCTAACCACCTCTGAAAATACATTAATGGATACCTGAATGAGGGAAATCAGTCAGATGGCCATTAGCCATATGCCAGAATAGAGAAGAACAGAGAAATTAAAGAGATGGTGTCAGGATTCCCTTCTTGTCAATTCGTAAACCAATTTGTTACCTTTCTGCTAATCTTGTATTTGTTAATCTCCCCCCATTACTCTCTCATTATTTATCAAAAGTTTTCTGAAAGTCTCTATATACTACATTCACTAAATTTCAAAGGAGTTCAGAGAATGTGTCAGTCTTTTTTGTCTGAAGGTGAGAGATGCTGAAGCTAATTGTGAAATTAGCTGAGTGAATCTAGAAGATTCATGGTGTAATCTCATGCATGATATATTTATCAACTGAGGTAATTATTAATAAACTTATTTGAGAAGAGGAATGTATGAGAGTCTGTTTCATGTGCGTTGCTGATGTAAAGCATATAATCAATATATGTACACCAGTTCATAGTCCCTTCTTGGATTTATTTCGTCACTTGTTTCTCTTCCCTCTCCCATACCAAGTATTCCTGTCTCCTTCATTCATCAATCCTTGTTCCCTTCCTGTTTTTCAATCTACATGTTATGCCTTGACCAGATCATTTGTTTTTACTCGTGCATTGATGGTACTCTCGTGCAGCTCACCACTGATTCATGATCCTTTCACTGTTAGTAAATTATTCATCTGCTTATTTGATATTTATGATTCGATGAGGAACATTTTGTCCAATTAAATAGTTGGAATACTAATGCTATTGTCTTTGGTGCTAACTCCAAAGTCTACTCCCTAGCTATAATCATGGGCGGCACGGTAGCACAGTGGTTAGCACTGCTGCTTCACAGCGCCAGAGACCCGGGTTCAATTCCCGCCTCAGGCGACTCTCTGTGTGGAGTTTGCACATTCTCCCCGTGTCTGCGTGGGTTTCCTCCGGGTGCTCCGGTTTCCTCCCACAATCCAAAAATGTGCAGGGGTTAGGTGAATTGGCCATGCTAAATTGCCCGTAGTGTTAGGTGAAGGGGTAAATGTAGGAGAATGGGTCTGGGTGGGTTACGCTTCGGCGGGTCGGTGTAGACTTGTTGGGCCGAAGGGCCTGTTTCCACACTGTAAGTAATCTAATCTAATCTAATCTAAACCATTTGCTTGAGACTAAACCAGCCTGTCACTCATTAAGTCGTCCTTTGCTGTTGGTGCAGGATGATTTCTACTGATGCGTTGTTTGCAGGATTAGCATCTGCTTTGGAGATTCTGAAACCATATGATGATGTGTGGCAATCTGCTTGTTCCTTTTCCAGATTTTGCACACATACGAGCAAGTAAGTTAGGAGCATTTAAAGGCCAATTGGCCCTTTGAACATGCTCTGCCATTCAGTAAGATCATGGCCAGTCTGATTGTATCCTCCACTCTATATTACTGCAGCATCATTTGAAGATTAACTGCAGTGATTTTCACACCTTTGTCAGCCTACCTAGTGAACAATAGAGTTTAAGGGGTTCTTGAAGAGCTGAAAAGTTCTGATGTTTGTCATTATGCATGGCATTCTTTGTACATGTGTGAACAGCGCTGGACAGATGAAGACTTCTGGTGATTATCAGATCAAGTTGATAGTAGTGTTGAAATCCTAGATGGTGTGATGACACATTGGAAGAAGGCAAAGTTCACACTATGCACAAATATCTAGTAGCCATTGTCCATTGTGTTATCTTTAAACTTGGCTACTCCAACAGAGTTGAAAATGTGTTTGTTGCTGGAAAAGCGCAGTAAGTCAGGCAGCATCCAAGGAGCAGGAGAATCGACGTTTCGGGCATAAGCCCTTCTTCAGGAATCCTGTCCTGAAGAAGGGCTTATGCCCGAAACGTCGATTCTCCTGCTCCTTGGATGCTGCTTGACCTGCTGCGCTTTTCCAGCAACACATTTTCAGCTCTGATCTCCAGCATTTGCAGTCCTCACTTTCTACTCCAACAGAGTCCTGACTGGTTTCCCGTGTTCAGTCCTCTGTAAATTTGAGGTCATCGAAAACTCTCATCCATGTTCACGTGCATATCAGGGCATATCTATCGTCTGTTTTCAATTAACTAGATTGGCTTCCAATCATGTGATGACATGATTCAAAACTTATCCTTCTTTTCAAATGTCTTGCATCACTTACTCTTCCTTATCCCTGTAATCCCTCCCATCTCTCAAACCTGTGAAATATGTGCTCATCTAATTGCCTTTTGAGCTTTATTAATTCCATTATTGGAAGCCACACTGTCAACTGTTAAGGCCTTATGTCCTGGAATTCCTCCCCTAAATCTTATCTGATTTTCTACTTCTCTTTCTTCCTTTAAAGTTACATCTTTAATCTTTTGGTCATCTGTCCTACTATCACCTTATGTTACAGTGTCTAACTTTGCTTTATGATAATCCACAAAAGCATTTTGTTACACTAAAGATACCATATAGATGTGTTGTTTCAATACGCATTTTTAACGTTTTAAGATACCTTAAATTAAAAAAAATTTAAGTCTTAAGGCTGAACAGCTGAAATCAACCCAGAATGCCTAGTGAGTTTTAGAAACAAAAATTGGCTTAAGCTACTTGGTGGAATCATGATCTTAATATGTAGTCAGCAATGAAGGCAAGGATATATTTTTGGAAAAGGTAATAGCCACTTATGGATTATACTGTTTAAGGCTGAAAACCAACATTAGCTGTTTCTTGTGAACATATCTGCTATGTTGTCTCACTGCTGATGCAGAGATGATAGTAAGAATTGTCAAATGTCCACAGCTAATTGGTGGATTCAGTTTTAAGGAATGAAAGACAGTTTTAATTGTGTGTGTGCTTTTCCAGATGTTTTCAATTGAGGCCTTTGCCAAATTTATATAACTCTTGTTTGCACTAACAAGTATAGTCTGAACGAAGTATTACACTAAAAAGTCACCATTTTTTACTAGAAAACACCAGCTAATTGACTTGTCTTTGATCATTTCTATAATTTGCATAATTTAATTCCTCATTTAGCAAACAGTTTTGGAATTGGAACCAGAATGAAAATTTTGTCATTGTATTTTTATTCCTAATTTGTTCAAAATTTTGATAAAGGTTTCCTATCAATACAGCAGCAATACAAATGATCACATACTTGGTTATGACAATATTGTTGTCGAGAGAGCAAACTTATTTCTCCATTCATGGGCCGTGGGCATTACTGGTAAGGCCAGCATGTATTGCTGATCCTTAAATGTCCCGCTGTTGCAAAACCATGCTAAATCCTTGATATTATGTTTACAATATTTGTTGAGAACAAATTCACATTGGTACCAAAATCTTATACCCAATATTCTATTGAATGTGTTAATTAAACACTAGTAAATACCTTTGTTAAATATTAGACCAAAGAATT
The DNA here is from genome assembly GCF_037043375.1 of Chiloscyllium plagiosum. NCBI lineage: Eukaryota > Metazoa > Chordata > Chondrichthyes > Orectolobiformes > Hemiscylliidae > Chiloscyllium > Chiloscyllium plagiosum. The sequence continues at coordinate 30,456,693 of NW_028270149.1, read as the reverse complement.
TTATATGAATTTACCAGCATATGCTTTACTAATATCATGAGCAAATTCAATGCAATTACATCATCTTACTGTCTGTCTAGGGTGTTCCGGTTAGCTCTTCTAATGTGTGCCTGGTTTACAATGCAGAATGATGTCAACAGTGAGAGTTCAATTCCCACACAGGGAATGTTAAAAATCTCACAACACCAGCTTATAGTCCAACAGGTTTATTTGCAAGCACTAGCTTTCGGAGTACTGCTCCGTCATCAGGTGAACAAAATTCCAACTTGATGTTATTTTAATTCTCCAGTGAATTCCAAGTGATTTCTTTTAAGAAAAACTTAACTGTTTATGTGGAAGCACAAACAACTGATGCAATTTCATTCAGCGCTCCAAAAGCTAGTACTTCCAAATAAATCTGTTGGACAATAACTTGATGTTGTGATTTTTTTTTAACTTTGTCCATCCCAGTCCAACACCGGCACCTCCGAATCTCACAGGCTAAGGTTGTTATCTCAACCTCACCCCTTGTCTGAGGCATGTGACCTTACAGGCTAAACCATTATTAGTTGTCTAATATGAGAGCAGCTCTATGGTTCTGTAGGACTACGATGTCTTTACCTGTATTAGTCTGAAGAGAGACCAGGGAGAGTTGTTTTTCACTAATTAATTCTAGGGGTGTATTTTTATTTGTTCACTTATTTTTGAAAAATTTATAGCACGATAGCTGTCTTAACTCTAAGTCACTTAGTTTTTATATTCCAATATTTAACCTCTAAATGATCACTTTGATTACTTGCACTATTTGACTTGAAGTAATAGATAATTTGTTCAAAAGATAATTCATATGGGATCGACTATGTCAGCATCATGCCCAAATTAGGGAATGCAGCTATTTCTGACATGCCTAGAGTATATTAACTGGTAACACTTGCAAATTAGAGGAGAGTTCACGAAATACTGACAGCCTAAGAATTTGAAGAACAACCTGCCAAAGGTGCGCATTAAAACTAAATAAAGTTTCATCAGCAAGAACATTTTTAGGCTACTGAGGTGTATGATAGTAGCTTCCAAAATGTTACCAAGTCACCACCAACAACTTTGTTACCATAAAATAGTTATTTTCATTTCATTTCACAGTAATTTTGTTTTTGTTTCATTGGGCAGTTTGAATGAAATATTTTTAGCACACTGTCCCAGTATCAACTTACATTCCTTCTCCCTTCTGTGGTGGCTACAGCACTGAGGAAATCTCAGACAGCATTGCATCAGCTTCTGTACAAAATTCCAACTTAATGTTATTTTAATCCTCCAGTGGATTCCAAGTGAGTTTTTTTTAAAAAAAAACTTAACTGTTCATACATACGCACACACGACTGATGCAATTTCATACATTACTACACTGCTACAAAAAGTATTTTGTAACAAGATATTATTTGCTCTAATTCAGCCTAACCTGACAGGAGGATGTTTTAACTAGTTCGAACCAGGGAGACAATCTCAGGATACAGGTAAACTGTTTAAGATTGAGATAAAGAAATCTTTTTCAGTCAAAGGATTGTAAATCTGTCAAATTCTCTGCTACAGAAGGCAATGGGCAGCCACATCACTGAATGTACACTGTCTAGGAAAGAGAGAAAAAAATTTTAAAGGCATCTTTGCTGAACAAAGAGAACTTGGAGTGCAGGTTCATAGCTCCTTGAAAGTGGAGTCGCAGGTAGATAGGATAGTGAAGAAGGCGTCTAGTGTGCTTTCCTTTATTGGTCAGAGTATTGAGTACAGGGGTTGGGAGGTCATGGTGCGGCTGTACAGGACACCAGTTAGGCCACTGTTGGAATGTTGCATGCAATTCTGGTCTCCTTCCTATCGGAAAGATATTGTGAAACCTGAAAGGGTTCAGAAAAGATTTACAAGGATGTTGCCAAGGTTGGAGGATTTGAGCTATTGGGAGAAGCTGAACAGGCTGGAGCTGTTTTCCCTGGAGCATCGGAGGCTGAGGAGTGACCTTATAGAGGTTTACAAAATTGAGGGGCAAAGGTAGGGTAAATAGGCAAAGTCTTTTCCCTGGGGTCAGGGAGTCCAGAAATAGAGAGCATAGGTTTAGCGTGAGAGGTGAAAGATATAAAAGAGCAACTTTTTCACACAGAGGGTGGTTCATGTATGGAATGAGCTACCAGAGGAAATGGTGGAGGCTGGTACAATTGCAACATTTAAGAGGCATTTGGATGGGTTTGGAGGGATATTGGCCGGGTGCTGGCAGGTGGGACTAGATTGGGTTGGAATAGTTGACCGGCATGGGCGGGCTGGACTGAAAGGTCTGTTTCCATGCTGTACATCTCTATGACTCTATGAATCTATCAAGCAGACTGGGGAGAAAGGAGGTGGCAGTGATTTAGCAAGCCAGCCATTATGCTTTTGAATGACCAGGCTCAAAGGGCTGAATGGCCTATTCCAACTCCTAATTTCAATGCTTCCAATGGGTGTGAAACTCAGACTTGTAATATTGCTGGAGTCAATGTTATGCCAACTGGTGTATCTGCCTGTCAGCTGCTTCTAATATGGCATATCATGCTCTGAAGGACCTTTGCTAGCATGCTATCCATGTGCTGGTATGTTGTCATGTAACTTACAAACTTGAACTATACACGTTCAGTCAACGTATTTGTATGTCACTCACCAAAAACATGAATAAAGCTGGAAGATGGGCCTACTATTAATGTCATTTAAAGGGTCAGGTAACCAATTTAATGAAAGTTGATAATTTTTCTCCATTCTTTGATGGGATGTGGTGTCAGTGGCAAGGTAGCATTTGTTGCCTGTCTCGAATTGCTCAAATGGAGTGGCTTCCTAGGCTATTTCAGATTCAAGCAGTTGAGAGTCAACTTTATTGCTGAAGATCTGGAATCACATAAGCCAGACCAGGTAAGAATGGCAGATTTCCTTCACAAAATGTAATTAGTGAACCATTTAATTTTTAAAGCAATTGATTGGTGCGTCCTTGCCAATATTCTAGCATTTAATTCCAGATTACATAAATTGAATTAAAATTTCACCATTTGGCATAGTGAGATTAAAATTTATGTCCTGGGTCTCTGGATTACTAGTCTAGTGACAATGCGACTCTGCTACTGCCTCCCCAGTTTACACTGATGTCTGCTATTGTGATCATCGTAAATACTGTGGAATGTTTTTGAGGTGTTGGGGTGATTTGCTGGGTTGGGGGAAGAAGTGTTGTTGCATCCTCAGAAAGAAGGTGAATGTCCTGTCTACACAAATTCTGTAATAGGCACAGTGGCTGAAGTTGCAGTGTATTTGGATGTACAATGTGACATGGACATGGACCTGAGTCTGGGAGAGCCCTGTTTGATGCCATCTGTCAAGTTGGACCTCCATTTTCCTTGTCTGCATCAAGAGGCTGTTTAGATTAGGGAGTCAGTGCATTCCAATGTGGTTTGCACCTTCATCGAAATTCTCGTGTATGTAGCCCCACGAGCTAGCACACAAGGTATTCCCCCAACCTTTTATCTTGCCATAGCTCATGCATGCCCAGTGACTCATCTTGTGCAAATCCCCATTCTCTATTAACCTTTAAAGGATGTGTAGTGCCAATGTCTGAGTTTCAGACCAAGTGATGGGGCCCTTTAACTGTTCTAGGGTGCCTGAAAGCAGAAAATTAGGAAATTTGGTTTGAGTAAATGGGATGCAAGATAATAGCAAGATACCCATGGTGATGCTATTAGCAGTTGCAAGTAATGACAGGTGATGGCAAGATGAGGGTAAACTGGGGCAAAAAGTAGGAGCATTCCATCGTGCTCCAAAAGTTTTTAGTGACACCAGATAGCAAAGGCATTGTCCAGCATTGCTGTGAACCATTCTGTAGCCATCCTGAGATTCAGGTGTCTTTACTCCCCCCATCAGTTCTGCTCTGCTCTGTTTTGTTTTTGGTGACCTCTTTAGTCAAGAGACAGGGCTTAATATTGGTACTGGAGTGACGCTGACATGTCTGCCACAGCTGAAAATATAGAGAGAGCAACAGTTAAGTTTGGTTTGTTAGAATATGAGAGTTTTAGTGAGGTGGGTTACCTAGATGTTAGTCTCAAGTCCTGTATGCCAGAAGTATATGCTGGTGCATTGAACACAGAGAGGTAGCGGCTGTGTGCTGTTGTATAAAGACACTTCCACTGATCTTGACCAACCGTTTGAGGACAATAGGTTTCTTGTATTCCTGCTAGGTCCTCAGGATCAGGTGCCAGGATAGAATGGCAAGCATAGAAACCAGTTATGAAACATACAGCATTTACAGTCCTATACAAAAATCAAGCACGGGTGGAAGGGGAAAGGTTTTTTTTTAAATATAATCCTTAGATTTTAAAATCTATCAAGGGGTATGGGAAGAAAATGCGAATACAGCATTAAATGCAGGGTAAGCGTCACTGGAAAAGCACAGCAAGTCAGGCAGCATCCAAGCAGGAGAGTTGACGTTTCGGGCATAAGCCCTTCATCAGGAATGTGTCGGGGTGGGAGAGTGGGGAAGGGGCTGAGAAATAAATAGGAGGGTGGGGTGGAGGGAAGGTAGCTGGGAAGGCGATAGGTAGATACAGGTGGGGGGGGTGATTGTGATAGGTTGGTGGATAGGTAGGAAGGAAGATAGATAGTTCAAGAAGGTGGTGCCAAGTTGGAGATTGGATCTGGAATGAGGTGGAGTAGGGGAGTTTTGGAAACTGGTGAAGTTGATGTTGATGCCATATAGTTGAAGGGTCTCAAGGCGGAAGATGAAGCATTCTTCCTCCAGTCATCAGGTGGCTTGGATTTGGCGGTGGAGGCGGCCCAGGACTTGCATGGCCTTGGTGGAGTGGGAGGGATCACAGGGCAGTGGGGTTGTTTGGTGCATGTGTCCCAGAGACGTCACCTCTAAACAAGGCCCCAAAGGATCTTTTCATATTTGGCAGAGATCGTCCTGCACATCCTAACACCTCATCTATTGTGTCCGTTGCTCTCGATGTGGTCTCCTGTACATAAGGGAGACAGGATGCCAAATCACAGAGCATTTCAGGGAACATTTCTTGGTAACCTTACTTTGGCGACCAAATCTGTGGTTTACTTGTTCCTATTTTTCTAGAATATAGCTGTCCCAAAATGGAATAATCTTTTAAATCTCATAATTGTAAAACATATAACATTTCCCTTCCTACCCATTAACCAGCAAAAGACATCTTCTCCATTGCTTTGCCCCTTTAATTTATAGATTTATAATAGTTGACTGCTAAAATAACTTATGTAACTGTGGGCTGCTGATAATTGTGTAATCAAAATTGATACTTAATGCCATCATGTGGCATTGCCTTGGTACTGCATACTTGGTACTGTTTGAATATCTTTAAATCATTCACAGGATGAGGGTGTCACTGGCTCAGCCAGCAGTTATCACTCATCCATAATTCCCCACAGGGTGGTTTAACAGCTAGCAACGTTGCTGTGGATCTGGAGTCACATGTAGGCCTGACCAGGTAAGGTTGTCAGTTTCCTTCCCTAAAGGACATTAATGAACCAGATGGGTTTTTCCAACAATTGACAATGGATTTGTGGTCATTAGACTCTTCATTCCAGATTTTTTTTTAAACTGATTTCACATTCCACTATCTGCTGTGGTGGGAATCAAACCCAGGTCCCCAGGACATTACCTAGGTCTCTGGATTATTAGACTAGTGACAATACCACTGGCCATCACTTCCTTTTGCTGAAATCCTAGCCACTTTCTGGATTAGAATGGAAAAACTCACAAACAAACCCAATAGAAAACATTCCTGAAGAAGGGCCTGTGCCCGAAACGTCGAATCTCCTGTTCCCTGGATGCTGCCTGACCTGCTGTGCTGTTCCAGCAATAAAGTTTCAACTTTGATCTCCAGCATCTGCAGACCTCACTTTCTCCTCAATAGAAAACATTGCAAAATAATTAGTTTGATATAAGTGAATAATGTAAGTTCTCCCTTGATGGCTCATTGATTCATTGGATAGATCAGTATCATTGATTATAAAGGTTTGGGTTATTTTTCTTCCCCATCTGTGTTGAGTTAGCTAATGTCTGTTTGATGCAATAGTTGGGGGCCACCACAGTTAACCTCAGTACTCCTGGTCTTGGGAAGAAAAAGTACTTTGGGTAAAAATGTTTGTTTCTTGGTATATATTGGATTGGAGGTGAGCACAATAATGACAACACCCACCACGATATCTAAACCAATTTAGTTAGGCTTAGTTTATATTCAGTTGAAAGAAAGACTTTATAAAACATGACTTGGAGATGCCGGTGTTGGACTGGAGTGTACAATCACACAACACCAGGTTATAGTCCAACAGGTTTATTTGGAAGCACTAGCTTTCGGAACGCTGCTCCTTCAGGTGGTTGTGCAGTACACAACTGAAAGACACAGAATTTATAGCCAAAGTTTACGGTGTGATGTAACTGAAATTATACATTGAAAAATATCTTGATTGTTTGTTACGTCTCTCATCTGTTAGAATGACCATGTTAGTTTCACTTCTTACATATGTAAATAGGAAAACTTTTTTTAAAAGTTACATTCTCAAGTGAACTTTAACAATTGGTGTTAGCCCAGATAATGTATTGAAGGTTTTAGTCCCCTGTGTGCTGTTGTCTGTGCCATACTGTTTAGACTGATTCCAATCTAAAAAATGAGTTAAGAATCTCACATGGATTCATGCAGTTTTTGAGCAAAGTACAATCTAACTCTGTAAGTACAAATTCATCCCACAAACGTACATGTGTATGTGGGTTTGGGGGGCATTGTGAGTGTCTGTGAGACAGACTATATGTATATATGTGTGTGTGAGAGAGTGTAAAGAAGTCTAAGTCTGTGAGAGGGTGCATGTGTGTGTCTGTTGGGTGGGTGTGTCTGTGCGTGTGTGGGTGGGTGTGTGTGTATAGTGCAATGGTGGTCACCTGTAGTGTGATATGAGACCAAGGTCCCGGTTGAGGCCATCCCTATGGGTACCAAACTTAGCTATCAGCCTCTGCTCGGCCACTTTTTGCTGCTACCTGTCCCAAAGTCCGCTTTGGAGGATGGTCACCCAAAGGTCCGAGGTCGAATGTCCCGGACTGATGAAGTGTTCTCCAACTGGGAGGGAACACTCCTGACTGTTGATTCGTGTGTGATACCCATTCATCTGTAGCCATAGCCTCTGCTCAGTTTCACCAATGTACCATGCCTCAGGCCTCAGTCCGCACTCAGATTTCAGGACAACTCCATACCACCCTGACATGGTAGATGCTGCAGAGTGTGGACATGGATACCACCACTTTGCGTGGGGACATGTCCCACTCTGTATGTGGCAGGTACTCCTGCGACTCAGCCAACATTGTCTATCTCATACGCTGCAAGCAAGAATGACCTGAGGCATGGTACATTGGTGAAACCAAGCAGAGGCTATGGCAACAGGTGAATGGGCACTGAACAACAATCAACTAACAGGAGTGTTCTCTCCCAGTTGGAGAACACTTCAGTGGTCCAGAACATTCGACCTCGGACCTTCGGGTGACCATCCTCCAAGGGGTACTTCAGGACAGGCAGCAGCAAAAAGTCTGTGACATCGAACACTTCTTCCGCCACCTCCGCCTCCGTGCTTACTTTTACAATCAGGACTCCTGTCCACCTTCAGAGGACCCCTTTGCCCACCTCCAACACACTCCATCCACCTGGATACCCTGTGCTGGCCTATTACCTGCCCTCAATCTCTTCATTTCCAATTGCCGCTGAGACATTAACCACCTCAATCTGTCTACTCCCCTCCCCCACTCCAACCTCTCCCCCTCACAATGCGCAGCCTTCCACTCCCTCTGCTCCAATCCCAACTTCACCATCAAATCAGCAGATAAAGGGGGTGCAGTGGTAGTTTGGCACACTGACCTCTATACCTCTGAAGCCAGATGCCAACTCGAAGACACCTCCTACCACCCCCTCGACCATGACCCCACCCCCCATCACCAAACCATCATCTCCCAGACCATACAGAACCTCATCACCTCAGGAGATGGTCCAGGTGAATTTAAGGTCGGGGTGGAATGTGTTGGTGAAGTTGATGAATTGCGCAACCTCCTCGCGGAAGCACGAGGTGGCACCAATGTACCACAGCTTCCAATCTCATAGTCCAGGAACCCTACATCGCCCGATTCTACCTCCTTCCCAAGATCCACAAGCCTGACCACCCTGGCTGACCCATTGTCTCAGCATACTCCTGCCCCACCAAACTCATCTCCACCTACCTTGACACTGTCCTATTCCCCCCTAGTCCAGGAACTCCCCACATACGTTTGAGACACCACCCATGCCCTCCACCTCCTCCAAGACTTCTGTTTGCCCAGCCCCCAACGCCTCCTCTTCACCATGGATATCCAAACCCTCTACACCTCCATCCGCCATGACCAGGGCCTCCAAGTCCTCCGTTTCTTCCTCTCCTGATGTCACCAATAGTAGCCTTCCACCGACACACTCATTCGTTTGGCTGAACTGGTCCTCACCCTTAACAATTTCTCCTTCGAATCCTCCCACTTCCTCCAGACCAAAGAGGTAGCCATGGGCACCCATATGGGCACCAGCTATGCCTGTCTCTTTGTTGGCTACATAGAACAATCCATCCTCCGTAGCTACACTGGCACCATTCCCCACCTCTTCCTCCACTACATTGATGACTGCACTGGCGCCACCTCGTGCTCCCGCGAGGAGGTTGAGCAATTCATCAACTTCACCAACACATTCCACCCCGACCTTAAATTCACCTGGATTATCTCTGACACCTCCCTCCTCTTCCTGGACCTCTCCGCCTCTATTAATGATGAGTGACTTGACACTGCCATTTTTTACAAACTCACCAACTCCCACAGCTACCTGGATTACACCTCTTCCCACCCTACCTCCTGCAAAAATGCCATCCCGTATTCCCAATTCCTCTGCCGTATCTGCTCCCAGGAGGACCAGTTCCACCACAGAACACACCAATGGTTTCCTTCCTTAGGGACAGCAATTTCCCTTCCCACATGGTTAAAGATGCCCTCCAACCCATCTTGTCCAAATCCCGCCCGTCTGCCCTCAAACCCCACCCTCCAACTGTAACAAGGACAGAACGCCCCGGTGCTCACTTTCCACCCTACCAACCTTCGCATAAACCACATCATCCGACGACATTTTCACCACCTCCAAACAGACCCCACCAGAAATATATTTCCCTCCCCACCCATTTCCATTTTCCGCAAAGACCGTTCCCTCCGTGACTACCTGGTCAGGTCCACACCCCCCCGAACAACCCACCCTCCCTTGCTGGCAACTTCCCCTGCCACTGCAGGAATTGCAAAACCTTCACCCACACCTCCCCCCTTACCACCATCCAAGGCCCCAAAGGAGCCTTCCACATCCATCAAAGTTTTACCTGCACATCCATCATTATCATTTATTGTATCCGTTCCTCCCAATGTGGTCTCCTCTACATTGGAGAGACAGGGTGCCTCCTAGCAGAGCGCTTTAGGGAACATCTCTGGGACACCCACACCAATCAACCCCACTACCCTGTGGCCCAACATTTCAACTCCTCTTCCCACTCTGCCGAGGACATGGAGTTCTTGGGCCTCCTCCACCGCCGCTCCCTCACCACCCAACGCCTGGAGGAAAAACACCTCATCTTCCGCCTCGGAACACTTCAACCCCATGGCATCAATGTGGATTTCACCAGTTTCCTCATTTTCCCTTCCCCCACCTCACCCCAGCTCCAACCTTCCAGCTCAGCACCGCCCTCATGACCTGTCCTACCTGCCTATCTTCCCTTCCATCTATCCACTCCACCCTCCTCTCTGACCTATACCTTCATCCCCACCCCCATTCACCCATTGTACTCTATGCTAACTTCCCCCACCCCTACCCCCCTCTCATTTATCTCTCCACTCTGCAGGCACCCTGTCTCTATCCCTGATGAAGGGCTTTTGCCCGAAATGTCGATTTTCCTGCTCCTCGGATGCTGCCTGACCTGCTGTGCTTTTCCAGCACCATTCTAATCTAGACTCTGGTTTCCAGCATCTGCAGTCCTTGTTTTTACCTAGCAGCAAATGGTGGCCGAGCAGAGGCTGATAGCTAAGTTTGGTACCCATATGGAGGACCTCAACTGGGACCTTGGGTTCATGTCACAATGCAGGTGACCCCATTGCACTATACACACACACAGACACTCCTACACAGACACTCCTACACAGACACTCCTACACAGACACTCCTACACAGACACTCCTACACAGACACTGGCTCCAACAGACACTGGCTCCAACAGACACTGGCTCCAACAGACACTGGCTCCAACAGACACTGGCTCCAACAGACACTGGCTCCAACAGACACTGGCTCACACATGCACCTTCTCACAGACTTAGACCCCTTTACACAGACACACCCACAAATCCACATGCACACATACACATATACGTTTGTGGGGTGAATTTGTCCTTGCAGAGTTACATTGTACTTTGCTCAAAAACTGCATGAATCCATGTAAGATTCTGCTAATTCACTTTTTAGATTAGAATCAGTCTAAACATTATGGCATAGATAGCAGCACACGGGGCTAACACCAATTGTTAAAGTTCATTTGAGAATGTAACTTTTAAAAAAACGTTTTGCCATTTACATATGAAAGGAGTGAAACTAACATGGTCATTCTAACAGATGAGAGACTTAGCAAACAATCAAGGTTCAAAGTTTGTGAGAAGATTTGTAGCTCGGGTGCTCGTTGCTGTGGTTCTGTTCGCCGAGCTGGAAGTTTTTGTTGCAAACGTTTCGTCCCCTGTCTAGGTGACATCCTCAGTGCTTGGGAGACTCCTGTGAAGCGCTTCTGTGGTGTTTCCTCCGGCATTTATAGTGGCCTGTCCCTGCTGCTTCCGGTTGTCAGTTTCAGCTGTCCGCTGTAGTGGCCGGTATTATTGGGTCCAGGTCTATGTGTTTGTTGATGGAGTTTGTGGATGAGTGCCATGCTTCTAGGAATTCCCTGGCTGTTCTTTGTTTCGCTTGCCCTATAATGGTAGTGTTGTCCCAGTCAAATTCATGTTGCTTGTCGTCTGCGTGTGTGGCTACTAGGGATAGCTGGTCGTGTCGTTTCGTGGCTAGTTGATGTTCGTGGATGCGGATCGTTAGCTGTCTTCCTGTTTGTCCTATATAGTGTTTTGTGCAGTCCTTGCATGGGATTTTGTACACTACATTAGTTTTGCTCATGCTGGGTATCGGGTCCTTCGTTCTGGTGAGTTGTTGTCTGCGTGTGGCTGTTGGTTTGTGTGCTGTTATAAGTCCTAGTGGTCGCAGTAGTCTGGCTGTCATTTCAGAGATGTTCTTGATGTATGGTAGTGTGGCTAGTCCTTTGGGTTGCGGCATGTCCTCGTTCTGTTGTCTTTCCCTTAGGCATCTGTTGATGAAATTGCGAGGATATCCGTTTTTTGCGAATACCTTGTATAGGTGTTCCTCTTCCTCTTTTTGCAGTTCTGGTGTGCTGCAGTGTGTTGTGGCCCTTTTGAATAGTGTCTTGATGCAACTTCGTTTGTGTATATTGGGGTGGTTGCTTTCATAGTTCAGGACTTGGTCTGTGTGTGTGGCCTTCCTGTGTACCTTAGTGGTGAATTCTCCGTTTGGTGTTCTCTGTACCCTCACGTCTAGGAATGGGAGTTGGTTGTCCTTTTCTTCCTCTCTCGTGAATCGGATTCCTGTGAGTGCGGAGTTGATGATCCGGTGTGTATTCTCTATTTCCGTGTTTTTAATGATTACAAAGGTGTCATCCACGTATCTGACCCAGAGTTTGGGTTGAATTTGTGGTAAGACTGTTTGTTCTAACCTTTGCATTACTGCTTCTGCTATGAGTCCCGAGATCGGTGAGCCCATGGGTGTTCCGTTGATTTGTTCGTATATCTGGTTGTTGAATGTGAAGTGTGTTGTGAGGCACAAGTCCAGTAGTTTAAGTATGCCGTCTTTGTTGATGGGTTCAACGTCCTGTTGTCTGTTATGTCTGTTCAGCAGGTTGGCTATTGTTTCTCTGGCTAGGGCTTTGTCAATAGACATGAACAGTGCCGTTACGTCAAATGAGACCATGGTTTCTTCCTTGTCTATGTGTATATTTCTGGTGATGTCCAAGAATTCCTCTGTTGATTGTATAGAGTGTCTGGATCCACTGATCAAGTGTGTCAGTTTCTGCTGTAGTTCTTTCGCCAGTTTGTGTGATGGTATCCCTGGTAGTGATACTATGGGTCTGAGTGGGATGTCTGGTTTGTGCACTTTAGGTAGTCCATAGAATCTGGGGCTGTTGTTGCTTTTAGGTTTCATTCTTTGTAGGTCCGACCTGGTTATCTGTCCGTTTTTTTGTAGGTTCCTCAGTGTGTTGTTTATCCTATTGGTGAGCTGTGGGGTGGGGTCAAACTCCCTCTTTTGGTAGGTGTTGGTATCTGCAAGTAGTTGTGCTTTTTGGATGTACTCTGCTTTGTCTAGGATGACCGTTATTCTGCCTTTGTCTGCTGGTAGTATGATTATGATCTTATCGTTTCTTAGTGATTTTAGTGCTTCCCTCTCCTTGGTGTTGAGGTTATGTGTTTGTCTTTTCCTTGTTATCAGGGGTATGATACTTTGTCTCACTGTTTGTTGTGTCTCTTCTGTCAGTCCATTGTTCCACTACAGCGGACAGCTGAAACTGACAACCGGAAGGGGCAGGGACAGGCCACTATAAATGCCGGAGGAAACACCACAGAAGCGCTTCACAGGAGGCTCCCAAGCACTGAGGATGTCACCTAGACAGGGGACGAAACATTTGCAACAAAAACTTCCAGCTCGGCGAACAGAACCACAGCAACAATCAAGGTATTTTTCAATGTATAATTTCAGTGATATCACACTGTAAATTTTTGCTATAAATTCTGTGTCTTACAATTGTGTACTCCACAACCACCTGATGAAGGAGCAGTGTTCCGAAAACTAGTACTTCCAATTAAACCTGTTGGTCTGTAACCTGGTGTTGTGTGATTTTTAACTTTATAGATCATAGAACAGTACAGAGCTGAAAATGTGTTGCTGGAAAAGCACAGCAGGTCAGGCAGCATCCAAGGAACAGGAGAATCGACGTTTCGGGCATAAGCCCTTCTTCAGGAATGAGGAAAGTGTGTCCAGCAGGCTAAGATAGAAGGTAGGGAGGAGGGACTTGGGGGAGGGGCGTTGGAAATGCGATAGGTGGAGGGAGGTCAAGGTGAGGGTGATAGGCCGGATTGGGATGAGGGCGGAGAGGTCAGGAAGAAGATTGCAGGTTAGGAAGGCGGTGCTGAGTTTGAGGGATTTGACTGAGACAAGGTGGGGGAAGGGGAAATGAGGAAACTGGAGAAATCTGAGTTCATCCCTTGTGGTTGGAGAGTTCCCAGGCAGAAGATGAGGCGCTCTTCCTCCAACAGTTGTGTTGCCATGGCCTGGCAATGGAGGAGCCCAAGGATCTGCGTGTCCTCGGTGGAGTGGGAGGGGGAGTTAAAGTGTTGGGCCACGGGGTGGTTGGGTTGGTTGGTCCGGGTGTCCCAGAGGTGTTCTCTGAAACGTTCCGCAAGTAGGCGGCCTGTCTCCCCAATATAGAGGAGGCCACATCGGGTGCAGCGGATGCAATAGATGATGTGTGTGGAGGTGCAGGTGAATTTGTGGCGGATATGGAAGTGTCCCTTGGGGCCTTGGAGGGAAGTAAGGGGGGGAGGTGTGGCTGCAAGTTTTGCATTTCTTGCCATTGCAGGGGAAGGTGCCGGGAGTGGAGGTTGGGTTGGTGGGGGTGTGGACCTGACGAGGGAGTCACGGAGGGAGTGGTCTTTTCAGAACGCTGATAGGGGCGGGGAGGGAAATATATCCCTGGTGGTGGGGTCCGTTTGGAGGTGGCGGAAATGACGGCGGATGATACGTTGTACATGGAGGTTGGTGGGGTGGTAGGTGAGGACCAGTGGGGTTCTGTCCTGGTGGTGGTTGGAGGGGCGGGGCTCAAGGGCGGAGGAGCGGGAAGTGGAAGAGATGCGGTGGAGGGCATCGTCGACTACGTCTGGCGGGAAATAGCGGTCCTTGAAGAAGGAGGCCATCTGGGTTGTACGGTTTTGGAACTGGTCCTCCTGGGAGCAGATGCGGCGGAGACGAAGGAATTGGGAATATGGGATGGCGTTTTTACAGGGGGCAGGGTGGGAGGAGGCGTAGTCTAGGTAGCTGTGGGAGTCGGTCGGTTTATAGAAAATGTCCGTGTCGATTCGGTCACCCGAGATAGAAATGGAAAGGTCTAGAAAGGGGAGGGAGGAGTCTGAGACGGTCCAGGTGAATTTGAGGTCGGGGTGGAAGGTGTTGGTAAAGTGGATGAACTGTTCAACCTCCTCGTGGGAGCACGAGGCAGCGCCGATACAGTCATCGATGTAGCGGAGGAAAAGGTGGGGGGTGGGGCCAGTGTAGCTGCGGAAGATGGACTCTTCCACATATCCTACGAAGAGGCAGGCATAGCTGGGGCCCATGCGGGTGCCCATGGCTACTCCTTTGGTTTGGAGGAAGTGGGAGGATTGGAAAGAGAAGTTGTTCAGGGCGAGGACCAGTTCAGTCAGTCGAAGGACGGTGTCAGTGGAAGGGTACTGGTTGGTACGGCGGGAAAGGAAGAAGCGGAGGGCTTTAAGTCCTTCGTGATGGGGGTTGGAGGTGTACAGGGACTGGATGTCCATGGTGAAGATAAGGCGTTGGGGACCGGGGAAGCGAAAATCATGGAGGAGGTGGAGGGCGTGGGTGATGTCCCAAACGTAGGTGGGGAGTTCTTGGACTAAGGGGGTATGCAGAGGTATGCAGAGATGAGTTCGGTGGGGCAGGAGCAGGCTGAGACAATGGGTCGGTCGGGGCAGTTAGGTTTGTGGATTTTGGGCAGGGGGTAGAAACAGGCGGTGCGGGGTTGTGGGACTATGAGGTTGGAGGCGATGGATGGGAGATCCCCTGAGGTGATGAGGTTCTGGATGGTCTGGGAGCTGATGGTTTGGTGGTGGGAGGTGGGGTCATGGTCAAGGGGGTAGTAGGAGGAGGTGTCCGCGAGCTGGCGTTTAGCCTCAGCGGTGTAAAGGTCGGTGCGCCAAACTACTACCGTGCCTCCCTTGTCTGCTGGTTTGATAGTGAGGTTGGGGTTGGAACAGAGAGTGGAGGGCTGCATGTTCCGAGGGTGAGCGGTTGGAGTGGGTGGAGGGGTGGAGAAGTTGAGGCGGTTAATGTCGCGGCGGCAGTTGGCTATGAAGAGATCGAAGGCGGGTAAGAGGCCAGCACGGGGTGTCCAGGTGGATGGGGTGTGTTGGAGACGGGAGAAGGGGTCGTCAGAGGGTGGGCGAGAATCTTGGTTGAAGAAGTAGGCGCGGAGGCGAAGGCAAAACTTGCGCCCACACCTCCCCCCTTACTTCCCTCCAAGGACCCAAGGGACACTTCCATATCCGCCACAAATTCACCTGCACCTCCACACACATCATCTATTGCATCCGCTGCACCCGATGTGGCCTCCTCTATATTGCGGAGACAGGCCGCATACTTGCGGAACGTTTCAGAGAACACCTCTGGGATACCTGGACCAACCAACCCAACCACCCCATAGCCCAACACTTTAACTCCCCCCTCCCACTCCACCAAGGACACGCAGATCCTTGGACTCCTCCATCGCGGACCATGGCAACACGTCGGTTGGAGGAAGAGCGCCTCAACCTCTGCCTGGGAACCCTCCAACCACAAGGGATGAACTCAGATTTCTCCAGTTTCCTCATTTCCCCTTCCCCCACCTTGTCTCAGTCAAATCCCTCGAACTCAGCATCGCCTTCCTAACCTGCAATCTTCTTCCTGACCCCTCCGCCCCCACCCCACTCCGGACTATTACCCTCACCTTGACCTCCCTCCACCTATCGCATTTCCAACACCCCTCCCCCAAGTCCCTCCTCCCTACCTTTTATCTTAGCCTGCTGGACACACTTTCCTCATTCCTGAAGAAGGGCTTATGCCCGAAACGTCGATTCTCCTGTTCCTTGGATGCTGCCTGACCTGCTGCGCTTTTCCAGCAACACATTTTCAGCTCTGATCTCCAGCATCTGCAGCCCTCACTTTCTCCTCATAGAACAGTACAGCACAGTACAGACCCTTTGGCCCACAATGTTGTGCTGAGCATTTATCTTAATCTAAAATCAACCTAGCCTACACACCCTTCAATTTACTGCTGTCCATGTGCTTGTTCAGCAGTCACTTAAATGTCCCTATGTCTCTAACTCTACTTCCACCGCTGGCAGTTCATTCCACACACTGACCAGTCTCTGCGTAAAGAACTCACCTCTGACATCTCCCCCCATACCTTCCTCCAATCACCATAAAATTATGGCCCCCTCATGACAGCCATTTCTGCCCTGGGGAAAAGTCTCTGCTATCTACTCTATCTATGCCTCATTACCTTGTAGTATGTTTCAAGACATTCCCAAAACGTTTCCAGGCAACAAAGTACTTTTGAGAGGTAGTAATGAAGAAAGAACCGCAGCAAGTTTACACACAGGTCCTTCAAACAGCATTGAGATAATGATCAGATTTTGTTTAGCGATGTTGTCTAAAGGGTGTTTTTAGCCAAGGTGCTGGGACAAACTTTCCTGTTTCTTCTTCAAAGTAGCAGCATGGGATCTTTTACTTCCATCCAAGGGTAAAGACAGGGACTTGATTAAATATTTTAAACAAAAGGTAACACCTCCAATAATACTGACCTCTCTCAGTGTTACATTAGAGTATCAAACCTACCTTTTAGACTGAACCCTGAGCCCACAGCCTTCTGATTCAAAGGCAAAGAATTGCATTCACTTATTTCGACATTGGCAGTTTGCAGTATATGTGTTGATAATGACAGCTCACTGTTTTGGAGGGTGTTTCGTTGCAATGGGCCATATCCTTCAACAGAACCCAAAGCCCAAATCAGAGAAGAACAGTTCTATCAGGGTCAATTGAGGTCACTGCGGCTCTCAACTTCTATACAAACAAGTCTTTCCAGGTGGGAGGAGATGACAAAGCCAACATTTCCCAGCTCAGGTGGTGTTTCCCCACCAGAGGTGATGGAGATCCCATATTTCAGAAGAGGGGCTTTGTTGTCTATTCTTTTACCAGAAACTGAAAATATAAAAGTGTACACAAAAATTATTAATGTCCAATTTTCTCTTTTTATTTTCTAATCAGTCTATTTATGTTTTGTTAGATCATTAAATAGTTACTTTGCTCCATTCACGAGTCATGCTGTCATGGAGGATACTGCCTCTTTTGCTTCCACCCAGTATGTGATCTGTTTCACGCTCCCTCATCCTACAACTTAATCCCAATCACCACCACCACCAACCCTTCCATTTGGTATTATTCTTCCATGCCATCTCTTTCCTCCTCTCTTCCTACCACATGACCAGTCTCGTTTTTCTCTTCCCTGCTCTGAATCCCCTGTACCTCCCTCCTACCTAGCAATATACCCAATGAGGCACAAAGATAGCTGTTGTGAAAATAGAAAAGGTTAAAGGAAAAAGCAACACTATCAGAAGAGTCATTCATCTCAATACTATAGCCTTTGCCATGTATTAATTCACTGCCAGTACAATAACACTTCGTACTTGGTTCATTGTGCAATACTTAGTGTTACCTTGATGAGGTGAAATCTTCTAACTTTCTCTCATTCTTTGTTTATCTTTCTCTTCCCCCTTTTGTTTCATTTCCTCCATCTTTCTTAGTATTTTTTTTCTTTCCTCCATACTGGTATCCTGAACAAAATTATTCAGAGTTGGGAGTGAGGTACATCTAGGGCAATATGCTTTATTTTGCATCAATGCATAATACATTTGAGTTGGGTGTGACCAATGCTGACTCTGGTTTCCACAAATGTGAAGCATGCCATCAGATGCTGGTCATCTTTTAAAATTGTTTTAGTTTCAAAGTGAAGAATATTTTTCTTGGACTCCAATACTGCTGAATTTTCAAAATGCAATGGCAATTTTAATAGATCTGAAACCTTTAATGACTTCAGGGTCTTGTTGTTCCACAGTTGCAAAAAGCTATAAGTAAAACAGGGTACTAAAATATTCCTGTCCTGCTTTAAATTTCTTCCTTACATTTCATATGAACTTTTGAGAAGTAAGAAGCTAAAATATAATTAAAATATTGAAAGTGTGAATTGTATTGAAGGTTCTCTTCAAACAATATATCTATATTTTGTTTCAGTGCTGATTAGTCTATAGTGCATGTTTTGTGTTCATTTCATGCCATTTTGGTGTCCTTTTTTACCATTCAAATTATTTTCCAGCTATTAAGAACTGTTTGTTTTATAGTTAGCTTTGCTCATGCTTAATTTATATCAAAATTCAATCCTGCCATAATAAGTATGTTCATTCTTCCCAAATTGGGATAAAGAGCATATTTCTAAAGGAGAATGAAAGCTATTTCCTAGTCCACTAAACAAGTTTTAACCTGGCCTTTTTCTTTCCCTGAATGCAACTAAATTAAACAATTAAACAGTTTTAAATCTAAATAAATACTAGCTCTCAGTAAAATTAACATAAGTTCACATGCTGCCCTTTTGCATGATAAAAAATGTCAAATTGTTAAGGCCTTGAACTATACGGTAAGTCTTAAACAAATGAAAGAGGACTAGGATTTGTTTTAAACAATAAATTGAACAAAAGAAATTCTGTCACTGTGACTGTGACTACAAATGATGCAACTTGGCATTATTGACAAGGAATGGTATTTACTACATCAGACGCCACTTATCGTCACTAAGAACATTTATGGCATAAATGTGATGGCAGTCGACTGAATAAGCATTATTATTGACACAATTTGCATTGCTTCAGTACAAAACATTTCCCCACTATAGTCAGCTGAGTGTCACAGATTAATCACAGCAATGACATACTTCTGATGCCAAGATATGACAGAAAAGGCCATTATTTGTTCAACAAAGTATGCAAAAAGGACGTTTTTCAGAAAATTAAAATCAACAGGAAGAATTCACTCCTCATTCTAAGTTCAAGTTCCTCAGTGTTTCAGGTTAATATCTAATTCACTATTATTGAAAAGAAAATTATGGAGCAAAGTTACCATTGCAGTATATCTTCTCACTCTTCAACAAACATTGCAAAGCCTCAGTGAAATCAATGAACTATCCAGCATAAGAAAGAGATTGAATATCAGGATGACTGTATGCCAATGCTGCCAGAGGCACAGGGAACTGTCATCACATGCCCATCATCATGCCTCCCTATCCTGACTTGAAACCTCCACAGCAAAAATCTGGCACTGTTACTTAGGTCTACGTAACCAGAATTCTGTCTTCAGCAGTTATTAGTGGATCAGCAAACTGATACATGTTGAAAAAATTGAGGATACATTGATATAACTTATGTGTAAGTGAAGGCAAGTACTGAAGGGAAAGCGGGGATTAACCTTGTTTTGATGCAGGATGAATCAGCTGCCCCTTTGACATTGTTTTTCTTTACAATTTGCATGCAGCAACATCTTGCATTTAAGTAGCAGCTTTACTGTAGTAAAATGTTCTGAGGCACTTCATCAGAGTGTCATCAAACAAGATTTGATAAGCATCTAAAAGGGCCACCAAATGCTTTTCTTCCATCCTCCATATTTTCTCTGCCTCAGCTCATCTGATGCTGAAATCCTCACCCATATATTTGTTACCTCTCGGTCACTATTCCCATACTCTCCTGACTGACCTCCCATCCTTCATCTTCCATAAACCTGAACTCATTCAACTTCTGCTACCTGCATCCTAGCTTGCTTTGTTTCTTTCCCTATTTCCCTTGCACCAGCTCTTTATATTGGCTTCCAGTCAAGTAATGCTTCAATTTTCAAATTCTTGTCTTTAAATCCCTCATTGAGACTTTCTCTATGACTTCCCCACTGAAATCCATGTATGCTTTCAATTCTGGTCTCTTTTACATCCCAAATTTTGACCACTCCACTATGACTAATATTACTAGGTAAAAACAAGGACTGCAGATGCTGAAAACCAGAGTCTAGATTAGAATGGTGCTGGAAAAGCACAGCAGGTCAAGCAGCATCTGAGGAGCAGGAAAATCGATGTTTCGGGCAAAAGCCCTTAATCAGGAATAGACGCATTAAGTCTATTCCTGATGAAGGGCTTTTGCCCGAAACGTCGATTTTTCCTGCTCCTCGGATGCTGCCTGACCTGTGCTTTTCCAGCACCATTCTAATCTAGACTACGACTGATCTTATCTTCAGTTTCTTTGGCTCTATGTTCTGGAATGCTCTTCCTAAGTCTGTTTTTTTTCCTTCTTTGAGGCATTTCGGATAATATGCCTGTTTTGTAAAGCTTTTAGCACTTATTCTAATATCTTATGTGGTTGATGAGCAAACCTTTTTGTCTGCTCCTACGAAGTGGCATGGAACGATTTATAATGTTTAAGGTGCTGTATAAAGGCAAGTCTCTGTTGTTGAATAGTGTCTTGTAATGACAATATTAGTTGATTTCAGCTTTTCTAACTACAACAATATCAGAAACAATGTGGCACACCATAGTCTTGTTTGCTGAGGCCAACCAAGCTTAGATTAGAAGGTCAAGTGGATTGTTTTTCTCGTCTACCTATTTGGTTAACTCATCTAATAACCACATTGGACCATTGGAGAAGCACATATGCTACTTTTACTTTAATGCATTAAAGCAAAAATTATACTGGCCAGAAAACGTTTTGCCTTGCAACTGCGCTGTTTTGTAAAATAGTTTGCAGTTAACCGACTTGGAGAAAAATCCTTTCATTCATTTTACTAAATCTTGTTGACATGTAAATACTTTTTTGTTAGCCTGTAGAAATTGCCATAAATAAGGAATATTCTTAATTGATTTTAAGTATAAATGGTTGAATGTAAAAAATGGACAAAATTGTTTCATTCGTAAGGCCTTTCCACAGACAATGTCCATGTATGGGAGAAAAGGGATAACGTGGGCGAACAACAATGAATAATAGGCACATGGTATCTCTGCGACTACACAGATTCCTTTATCTAGTGTAGGTGGAGATGAAGGAGTCGGAACTGAATACTGTTTTGTTAGTACAATAAAAGGAATCATTGTATGCAAACGTAATATGTAGAACGCTACAGGCCATATGATCATCAATTACAAAAGGCGTTGGGTTGATGCTGACACGGAGGAATTGGCACCTTAATTGATTACTTTCCCTTCCCGAACCGAGTGGAGATGAACTGGCCTGTCTTCTACACTGTTCTAATAGGGGTGAACAAGCATTCGACTGGCATCGGACGGATATGGCTCTCTGTTCTGTTCATTTTCAGGATCATGGTGCTGGTTGTGGCTGCAGAAAGTGTCTGGGGCGATGAGAAGACTGGCTTCACTTGCAACACTCAGCAGCCAGGTTGCAACAGTGTCTGTTATGATCAGTTTTTCCCCATCTCCCACATAAGGCTTTGGGCTCTCCAGCTGATTCTGGTGGCCACTCCTGCTCTCCTGGTGGCCATGCATGTTGCCCATAAGCATCACGTGGAAAAGAAGATTTTCCGGATCAAGCAGCTAACGGGTGAAGCTGGGGAAATGGACATAGAGAAGGTGACCAAGCGGAAAATGCATATCGTCGGCTCTCTCTGGTGGACCTACGTGATCAGTATTATCTTCAGGGTGATTTTCGAAGTTGCCTTCTTGTACATCTTCTACATGATCTACCCGGGCTTCAGGATGATCCGACTGGTCAAGTGCGATGCCTACCCTTGCCCCAACACAGTGGATTGCTTCGTCTCCAGACCCACCGAAAAGACTATCTTCACCATCTTCATGCTGGCGGTCTCTGGCGTCTGCGTGCTGCTGAATATAGCAGAGGTGGGCTACTTGATCATCAAGGCTTGTGTGAGACAGTGTCAGAAAAAAGAAACCAGATCCAGTAAAAGTGCATTTTACGGGCGTAAGTTTCCTCAATTCAGACCACATGAAATAAATGAGTTGCTGTCAAATCATGAACCAGCATTTCTGAAAAACAGTAAAATGAACGCTGTGCGGAAAAGTACATCTAATAAAGATATTTGTAGAACCGCCTGAATGTTTAAACATGACCTCCCTTGTGTAAGCATTTTGATTTGGGAAAAAAACATTTTTAGTTAGCTTAAGCCCTTTGCCCCCACCACCGCCTGATTTTGATCGTTTTTATAGCACTGCACTGAATATTAAAATCTCGTCAATCTTTTTTGAATGCATCTTTCCCACCCTCAGATTTCAGTGCTATTTCTGTTCTAAAGCCATTAAACCTGTTAACACTCCAGGATTAATGATGTTGCTGGGCAGTCACTATAGCATGCATCTCACTAGAAGATGCTGGGTGCTTGGTTGCCAACAGTTGTGTTGGACCAAGTCTGCCCTGTAACAGCCTTTGCTTCAATTCTACAATTATTTCCCCAGTAACCTCTAAAACAGTTTGTGGTGTGGAATCATCTTAAAAGGTCCACTAGTCCATTGGTTGGGTTGTAGAGAGTTTGCAAGGTGGACACAATATAATTCATGTAAGAAGTAATGATACTAAACAAATGGGTCGCTCCCCAAAATTTTTGAGTTAATTTAAGTAGGTAGCTATTCTCTTGCAGCCTTACCAATGGACTCAATGTATGTAGCCTTTATGCAACCACAACTAGAGTTGAGCGGATCAGAATTTTGGCTGGAGCTTCTCTTCCAACAGCTAAAAATAACCCTAACTGCTGTAAATATTTCAGCAACTTCTGCCCATTGCTTGACATTACTTCCACCGAAGATCAGTGTCCTCACCGGAGTTACTGAGCAAGCAGCCACCTGCAGTGTCTCTTGAGAGATTCTGCTGGTCTTCCATCGAAGTGACATCAGAAGATCCTATGGGAATTCCACTTGTAAATGTTGAAACATTGAGGCAGTATGGAAGCTAGTCTGAGGATTGCCTAACTGTAGGTAGGTCCAATGATGCCCAGGAGATCCCTTGAGCATTTTTGAACTTCGTTTGACATGTCGCTTCATTTGGTGTTACAACCAGCATGAGAGCAAGTTTCCAGGTAGCCCAGCCCTACTTCACTTCAGATTTAAATCAGGCCCTGTCTCTGGACTCACGCAACTCTGCAAAGCAAAACTATTGGTAGTCATGATAAAGCTGTCATAGAAATGCATGTGTCCCACCGCTGCTAAAAATTACTAAATTGGGCAAGAGAATTTAAGTAGGCATTAGCTTATGCCACACATATGATGGTGTATTTATCTTCAATTGTACATAAAGCTGTATTTTGCTCTGCTAAAAATAAGCTGGCTAATAATGGAAATGAGTCGGTGATCAGAAAGATAGAGTTTAGGAAGTATTTTAAAGGAGAGGAAGAAAGGAGAAGGATGCTTAGGAAGGGAATTTAGAGGGAATTTAGATTATGGCAGCTGAAAATGATGGTGTGTAAAGGACAAAGACTGGAGGACCCTAAGATATAGGAGCAGAATTAGATCATTCAAGTATTGCTGATATGTTTCTGAACCCCTTTCTCCTGCCTTCTCCCCATGGTCCCATTACCAATCAGGAAACTATCTATCTCTGTCTTAAATACACTCAATGGCTTGGTCTTCACTGCCCTCTGCAGCAATGAGTTTCACAGATTAACAACCCTCTGGCTGAAATTCCTCCTCATTTCAGTGGGTTTTAAGGCTGGATAGGATTATAGAGTCATACAGCACAGAAACAGATCCTTCTGCCCAACTTGTCCAGACTGACCAGGATTCCAAAACTGAACAAGTCCCATTTGCCTGCAGTTAGCCCATATCTCTCTATCTTTCCTGTCTATGTACCTGTCCAAATGTCTTTTAAATGTTGTAACTGTATTCACCTCTACCATTTCCTCTGGCAGCCCATTTCATACACACAACCTCTATGTGAAAATGTTGCCCCTTGGGTTCCTTTTAAATCTTTCAGAGTGGCAAAACCATGGAGGGATTTAAAAAGGGCTTGAAATGTTAACTGCTTCTCTCTCCATGGATATTCTCAACTTGCTGAGTTTCTCCAACTTTTCCCACTTCTATTTCAAATCTCCAACATCTGCTGTACTTTGTTTTCATTTGTAATGGTTAAAATTATTTGGTGCAGATTTTTAGATTGTGGAAGATGAAGGTAACCAGAACACCATTTTTAATTTAACTCATTTGTGGAATGAGGGTGTCACTTGATGGGTCAGCATTTATTGCCCATCCCTAGTTGCTCTTGAGAAGGTGGTAGTGAGCTGCCTTCTTGAACCACTTCTGTCCAAAATGCTGTTAAGGAGGGAATTCCAGGATTTTGACCAAGCAATAGTGAAGGAAAAGTGATCTATTTCTAAGTCAGGATGGTGAGTGGCTTGGATGTAAACTTGAAGGTGGTGGTGTTCTCCTTCTAGATGGAAGTGGTCATGAGTTTGGAAGATGCTGTATGAGGATCTTTGGTGAATTAATGCAATGTATCTTGTAAATAGTACACACTGTTGCTACTGACTGTCAGTGGTGGAGGGAGGGGACGATTTTGGACGTAGTCCCAATCAAGCAGGCTGCTTTGTCCTGGATGGGGTCAAGCTTCTTGAGTGTTGTTGGGGCTGCACTCATCCAGGCAAGTGAGGATTATTCCATTTAAAGTCAAAAAGTCCGAAGATAACAAGTGAATGAATGAATGTGATTTTCAAGAGCAAATGAGCTGCAGTGAAGGTTGAGATGGACAATGCTGTAGAGGCAGGAGGAGGTGATCTTGTAATTGATACATGGCCTGAATCTCATCTCAAGGTCAAATAGAATGACAGATGGTCACAATCTCAGACAGTGACAGTTTTGTGTCTATCATCTCTAGATTAATGTACATCAAGTTCTTTGTTGAGTGTCATGATTTGGAGATGTTGGACTGGGGTGTACAAAGTTAAAAGTCACACAACACCAGGTTATATTCCAACAAGTTTAATTGGAAGCACTAGCCTTCGGAGTGCTGCTCCTTCATCAGGTAATTGTGAAGTACTCAATTGTAAGACACAGAATTTATAACAAACAAATTTGCTATAAATTTTGTTGCTTATAATCGTGTACTCCACAACCACCTGATGAAGGAGTAGCACTCCGAAAGCTAGTGCTTCCAATTAAATCTGTTGGCCTATAACCTGGTGTTGTGTGACTTTTAACTTTGTTGAGTGTGAGATTGATCCATTGACCAGAGACCAGGTGCTATCACCAGCCTTATCACTCTCTTGCCAAAAGAAGAGGGAGGAAATGTAAATGGGAGTGCTACTCTTTGCATAACTCCTGATATCCATTTACTACAAAAAAGTAGCAGCTACTCTTTGTGCTGCATACCTAGGTTTCACTTGGATATTGTATGTGATGCAGTGAAGAGAGAAGAGATGAGTAGAAAATATATACACTTTGTCATATTTTATGGATTCAGGTAAACACCACTTCCTTTGCAATTTACTGCTCATCCCCAAATAATAATTACAGCACAGTCACTAAAATGTGATCGTAATCTTTCCTCCATTTCCTGTTTGTGTCACTCAACTGAGCATAACTGGAATTAGGAAAGATGTTGGAACACACAGATTTTACAAATTAATGGCTATTTTTTATATTTAACTGTTTTGATAAATAAAAGTAATAGATGCCTATTTATGTAGCACTGCTTGGTCTTCACAACTGCGTATTAAAGCTAAGTAGTCCTTGTTCAAATTGAGCAAGGCAAAAGTGAGGACTGCAGATGCTGGAAATCAGAGTCTAGGTGAGACTGGTGCTGGAAAAGCGCAGCAGGTCAGACAGCATCCAAGGAGTAGGAAAAGCGATGTTTCGGGCAATAGCCTTTCATCAGGACTGAAGGCAGAGAGCCTCCAGGGTGGAGAGAGAAATGGGAGAGGGGTGGGGCTGGGGAGAAGGTAGCAAAGGGCTCAATAGGTGGATGGGGGTGGAGATGAAGGTGATAGGTCAGAGAGGAAGGTGGGGGAAGGTAGCAAAGAGTACAATGGGTGGATGGGGGTGGGGATGAAGGTGATAGGCCTGAGAGGAGGGTGGAGCAGATAGATGGGAAGGAAGATTGGCAGGTAGGGCAGGTCATGAGGATGGTGCTGAGCTGGAAGGTTGGAACTGGGGTAATGTGGGGGGAGGGGAAATGAGGAAATTGGTGAAGTCCACACTGATGCCCTGGGGTTGAAGTGTTCCGAGGCAGAAGATGAGGTGTTCTTCCTCCAGGCGTCAGGTGGTGAGGGAATGGCGGTGGAGGAGGCCCAGGACCTGCATGTCCTCAGCAGAGTGGGAGGGGGAGTTGAAATGTTGGGGCACAGGGCGATGGGGTTGATTGGTGCGGGTGTCCCGGAGGTGTTCTCTAAAAACTCTTGTTCAAATTGATTTTAAGTGTGGAACTGGAGTTGGTTGGTTGCACAAACAAATATCATTTCTGCAGTAATTTACTGATCAGTATTGGATCTATAGCAACAAAGCTGAAGAAACAAGTGCAGATTAACTGTTAAGGTTATATCTATTGAGCAGTCTGATATCAATACAGTGAGCATACAATAAATTTTATACAACTGGGGAACTGATCATCATCAATAATGGCAAAGGCATGGTCTTTTGAGAGGCAAAAACACCATCTCTAGGCTATAAAGGCTAAGAAAGTCTGAGGTTTAATTCACCTGTGTATGCTGAGTTAGTTATTTCAGAATGCTGTTAGGGATGCTACAGTTTGTCATTTCGATCTTACCAAAGAGCAAATCACTATCCAACGAAATGCTAGAAATGCAGGTATACAGAACTTAATTGAAAGTGGGATTGAAATTATTGTGATGCCTGCACTGATCAATAGTTTGCAGTCACTGTTGGTAATATTTATGCATCAGTGATATCAAATTGGTGCAATGTATTAGAGAAACCACATTCCAGCAAGAAAACAACCTTCCAAAGAAGTATGATAGAAAAATTGCAGAAAAAGTATTTTTACTGGCTTCCTGCATCAACCATTATAGCACATTCTGGTAGTGCATGGACAGCTAAGGATATCATTAAGACCAAAACCATGCTTCCAAAAAGGAATGGACTAGAATCAGGAAAGCTTGGCTGATGGGCACTCCTGGTCAGAAGAGTGATTCAGGTGATAAGGGGAGCAAGGCTGGGGTCACAGGAAGCAATGGAGGTGTAAAGGTGTAATGTAAAGTTGTTTTGAGAGGATAGAGGCTTCATACATATGTAAAGTACATAATTAAAAATTACTTTTACATAAAAGAATCCATGAAATTGAGACATTGTCTTCATTAGTGTAAGTTTGAAACAAAAAAACTTAAAAAGAAAAAATATTCAGAGAGATAGATAACTGGATTACATAGATTGAGTTACATGTTTGATGGAAATCCTAATAAACAGGATATAGTCATGAAAGTAATACTGGCAACATTTCATTTGATATCAAATCATGTATGTTTTGTGATGAGGATAATCCTTATGAGATTTAAAACCAATCTCCCATTCCAGTTTAAAGCTCAAAACTGATGATGCTTTGCACAAAAGGGATCAGATAGGCAGTAATATACAGAAACCAACTAGTATCTTTTTACATCAGAATTTCTATTCCTTCCTGCATATATTTCCCAATGGGTTGACATAGTGAACCAGTCACATATTCAGTCTGAATTTTACAAGGTATGTATTTGTGAACACAATTTAAAATGTTTTCAGTCTAAAGCAATAGGACTTTAGTTCAGGGTTCCAAACAGCAAGTTCAAGACCAATTTCAGGAAATGTAAATGATTCTCAAGAATGGTGGTTGAAATCAAGATGCAAAACATGCTTTAAAAATGGATAAATGCTGTAGTAGGAAAGTATAAAGTCCGCTGTGAAAGAAAATAAAACAATCTCTTCTTTCGAATTCATTTTGTAATTTTGCATCCTATGTAAATTATTTTGGCCACCTCAATCTATTTTTTTAATGAATGGGAATAAAGCAAACAATTCCCTAGTTGTGTCAAACAGAATCAACGGGATCATTGGTATGAGAAATTGAACAAATGCCACATTAGCACAGAAGGACAGGGCCCTTCTGAGGGTGGGTTAATGCAAGAGTTTAACTTTGCATCTGACTGTACTATATTTGATCTTCAAATATTTTATGGTGAAACTATAAGAATAAGAGCTCCAATTACCAAGATCAAACACTCTCAGTATTAACAGAATGTTATACTTAAAGAAATGGAACTTACCAGCCCATTAGAATATGGGTTTTACTGGCTCATGCACTGACTTCCTTTGTTTATTATTATTTCATTTTAATACCATTAGCCAAGTATTGTTTGTCCCCCTCCTATATGGCTTCAAGATTGTACTTTTCTGTCTCTATGTTGCACACCTCTTGCCACCTGTTTCCAAATGTGTAAATGTCAAACAAATGTGACACTGGAAAAACACAGTGGGTCAGGTAGCATCCAAGAGCAGGAGAGTCGATATTTCAGGCATAAGCTCTTCATCAGGAGTGACATCAAAAAGCTGTGCTTTTCCAGTGCCACACCTTTTGGCTCTGATCGCCAGCATCTGCAGTCCTCACTATCTCCTGGTGTCTACCAATCCAACAGATCGCAATTGCCATATTTTTTCTGTACATTGTATAGAATTATATTGGAGGAGAAAGTGAGGTCTGCAGATGCTGGAGATCAGAGCTGAAAATGTGTTGCTGGTTCAGCGCAGCAGGTCAGGCAGCATCCAGGGAACAGGAGAATCGATGTTTTGGGCATAAGCCCTTCTTCAGGAATCTTATTATTATATTGCCCAATTATAGAATTATTTTGCCTAATTAAAGTGTTCTGACTAGCTGAGTAAATTAAACACTACTTAGTAATATTAATAAACAATGCCAAATGAATTTGGAAGTTTGTTGGCTTAGAGATTGGCCTTCATCTTTGGAAACCAGTTTCAATTATGATCAATATGTGGAATTGAGGTCTTCACCGGTTATAAAGTGAGTCAGGACAATCACAATAAAGTGTTTCTGTGAGTCCACAGTACAAAAATCCCTTAATGTGGCATTAATTAGCACAAAACTAGTAGTATTGCTTCAGAGACCACAAAATGCACAAACAAAATCATGTTGCTACAAAATAGGGTACTCTTAGTGAATTGGGATCTATTGTTGGAAGATTATGAAAGAACCATTACTAGCAATCTAACTGCACTACATATGATTGAAAGATTTTTATAGTGTACTTCCTTCACCTTAATTACAAAATGGCTGTCAATAACCATGACTGTCACTGATCATTGGAGTTTAGACAATAACTACCAAAAATGGAAAAGCTAACTGTGATGGAAAGTCACTGCTCCCTGGGTTAAGATGTTTCTGTTCAAAAACTATTAAATTTAATTTATTGTGATTAGAAACAAAATTGGCAAGTTTTTTTTATAGTCAGATATGAAGCAGATTTATTGTGATGTAGTAATGACTGAAAGTGTGCTATTTGCAAATGAGGTGTGGAAATAGATACTTAAGGTCAACAGGGTAAACTAGTGGGAAAATCAAAATATCCTTTGTTCTAATGTCATGTCAATTATTCAAGAAATTGCATCAAATAACAAAAATTTTAAAAATCATGAATCTTTACATGAGATACAATTAGCCCATGAAAATATCCTTAATATAAAACCCTCTGCTTTCTTTTTCATAAATATGGACTGTAACAGAAATTGCTTGCAGCTACGTGATTCTGTAGTTCTGTTCATGCCCCAATTACTAACTATTGAGTTTTTAGGATATTTTCTTCTTTTTCCCTTTTACCAGTATGGTGCTGCCAGGGTTACATCGACAGATAATACAGGGTTATATAGTTCTGCCTACTACTGTCACTGACAGTTTAGTTGATGGTTACAAAGTATGTCTGCCTCATCTTTCTCCTCTCACCCCCAATCCACCAAACTCTGAGAATGATTAAATGGTTGGCAAGGGGAGTTCAGATGAGGTATTGTGTTGCAGCTACCAGAGAAACTACAGTGTCTCACAATTGGGACTCCTCCCAAAGATATAATCAATCCAACATCCAGCAGTAATTGTTGATTCTATTGCAGAATCATTTTAAAGCCTTTGCTCTTAAAATCGATTTTATAGATCATAGAATCATAGATCATAGAATTTCTGTGGCAATGTTTGTTTTAGCAATGGTCATCCGGGAAGCAGGACAGGAGGGGTTCCTAACAGAAGTCCTTTAGTCTAACAATGGTCTTCTGTACACAGTCGGGTTTGAGAATTCCTCCTGATCAATTCCCTCAGTGGGTTTCACATTCCAAAGTATTCCAAAGCTGGTTTATCTGTCTCATTTTCATGACCATTTAAAGTATATTTGTTGCATTGTATACGTGTCAGAACCGGACACCCAACATTAAAAAAAACTAATGCTGCATTCCCAGACTAACCCGCAGTCAGCCACTCATCTAACACTAATCTCTAAAGAAAAAGGTCTCCTGCCATTGCAGATGCCTGAAGACTGCTTCACCGGCCAAGATTTGATTCTGCAGTTGAAACCCCAGGACCCGAGACGATAGCTCAGCGTTTTTCCATCTGGAACGTCGAAGCTCTTCATCCCAATGGTTCTGGGGACTGGAGTCACACTCAATGCTCTTTCAGTGAGCCACTTCAGGTTTCTTGATTGACATTTTACCGTTTCCTTCATCAAATTCTCGGGCTTTCTCGGACTGATGCCCGAGACCACGTAGACAGACGTTCAAGTTTTCCTGGTCTGAACTCCAATGTCTTTTTTTTTGGTTAAATCGCCATGAAGGGCTTTCACATCAATGCTCGACCTTTAGTTGTTCGACATTCCAGGATTTGCGGCCTGATGTCCAAGATTTTTCACCTTAAGTACATTTCGTCATCACAGCTTCCCATTTCATGCATTCCTCTGGATCCCCAGATTAATATCCATGATTTCACCTCTGGAACATTCCAGTCCTCTCCTCCCTTACTGACCTGCTCCAAGAGATATCCATTCGCGTTCACACTATGGTGACATGTTTAGTTAACATTGCATCAAATTTCAAAAATTTGAATGAGATTATGCCCTTTTCAACAGACCTTTGTTCTTAAAGGAAACGGACCTGACTTTTAAGGGTAAGCTTCGGTTCTGGCCAAAGTTTGGTTCGGTTGAGATTTTGGGTTCAGTTCGGAGCTCAAGACTGTTAAAAACAAAACCCTCGGGGTTCGCGTCCACCCTTGGTCCAATAAGAGAGTATGAATTTTAAAACTGAATTGCAACTTCGCCAAATCCATGATTTCAAATACGTTTAAATCATTCCTAATCAATAAGTTAGTTGACCAGTTATTTATGTTGGTTTTTTAATAGATTATATTAATATTTCAAATGTAAAACTTACATCTGTACTGATAGATCGTTTGTCTTGACTTCTGTAATATGACTTGAATTTGCTGCTATTGAATGATTGAGTGATGCCACGCATTGAAAATACAACTAGGTCAAATGTAATCATAGAATAGAATCGGGGTCCCTACAGTGTGGACGCCATTCGGCCCATCGAGTCCACACCGATCCTGGCAAGCGTATCTCACCCAGACCATCCCCCTACCCTACTCCCATAACCCTGCATTTCCCATAGCTCACCCACCCATTCTGCACGTCCCTGGAAATGAGGAGCTATTCTACCTAGCTGTAATCGCTGTGTGATTTAAAAACGAGATAGCAAGATCCTGCTAAGATCTTTGACAGCGAATGCTTCGACTTTCCCTACTCTGTTCCTTCATCCGGTGTAATATCGTCAAGACAACGTTCTTTCAATGTCCTTCGAGGAGACGCGTGAATAGTTAAACCACTGAAACCCCACACTGTGAGCGTCTGTCTTAGCAAACTATATGGATAGAATTCAAACCACAATGCAGAGTTGAGGTGGAGCAGATCTCTGATTCACTCCCCGTGGTCAATTTTATTGGGTTTCATTTCTTAGATCAGCTATTATTTTGCCTTTTTTTTGATTTTCTAAATTCC
Source organism: Chiloscyllium plagiosum (assembly GCF_037043375.1). NCBI lineage: Eukaryota > Metazoa > Chordata > Chondrichthyes > Orectolobiformes > Hemiscylliidae > Chiloscyllium > Chiloscyllium plagiosum. The sequence goes on along the minus strand of NW_028270149.1, from coordinate 30,424,666 downwards.
CGAATTTCCATTCACCAGACCACCCTCCCGTTAACCGGCCAGTCGAGCATATTAGAACACTGCAGGCAGCTACTGATCACTTAATGTCGCTGTTCAGGGGTCTTTTGATCTTGCGATGTGCCATCGGAGAGTTTTTATTTCCTGAGCCACCGCTCCCACCCCCTCCCCCCACCACACCCCCGTACAAATCGGGCTCTCACGAAGAAAGAGCGTCCCATTGAGTATCATCGTCTGGACTCCGCCTGAATAGATATTTTTGCGCAGTTATCCTGCAATCCTCTAGTATTGCTCTCGCAGCTGCTGTATACCATACTTACAGTTGAATGCATGATGTACAGACAAAAAAAAAACTGGAAAATAACAGTGTGGGTTTGCAATTGTGCCAGGTGACTGGACACCTTGTGGCTACAAATTAACAAGTTGGGCATGCGTTACAAAGATAGATACTGCAATGTCTAGACAAAGTAGCACTGAGGGACTTGTCAGAGGGTGCGGCAGGATTAGTTTTCATATCAGTTTGAGCGGAAGAGACGTAGACTATATGGAAGGCAATGTGTCACCCAGACACAGGCATATTTGGTAAGCAACACACAAATGATTCAAATTGAACATGAAACATTGTGAAAATGTCGTGTGGATGGAAGAACGGGGAAAAAGATGAATTTCACTCGAAAATGAGGACAGTAATCTAAAATCGATTTGACCTTTGGAAGCGGGGACGCCTTATACAGAAGCTTCTGTCAGCAAATTCAATCCATTAGATACAAGTTTACGCTATGGTCAACGCAAAGAGAGGGTTTCGTGCGATTAAGTTGCCTCGTTTCCCGCTCTTTAATGTTTGAGAATAAGCTTTCTGTACGTGCTTATTATTTCGGACACCAATCTTACACGGATTGTTGTGCAAACATAGACCTAGAGATGCACGCAGGCTCTCATACACGGACACTTCTGTCCGAGCTTTCTCGCTCCTTCAAACAATGTCATGTGGAGGATACCAGCTCCCAGACAGACACGTCTGAATACTGAACCACAAACAGTATGTGCCGCTCGAAGGCACACGCCTGTGCTAAAACACATCTTTATGTCCTCCAGTCAATGTACAAACAGTCCAATCAGTATTACAATGGAACTAAAGGTCCAAACATTGTTTTTGGCTGATCAGATTATTCCAGATTTACCATGTTGTCTGAGCACTTCAAGGATTCAGTTCTTATAAAGTCTACTTTTCAATCTCCCTTGTCAGAAGTGGTCCCTAAGGGTGAATTGTCCTCATTTGTAAATGTGTAGTCCCCACCGGACAGAAGGATCTTTATTGTTGCATGCTGCTAGATTGTCATAATCTGCTTCTTTTACATCACTAACTAAAACCTCGAATAGGGCTCAGTTTTAACAGCAACAAACTATTTTAGGGTTTACAGGTGGTTAGCGACGCTCCCAGCATAACGCCATGCTATAACTTTATCAATTCTCCCTTCTTGAGTCTGTTTCCACTCCCCACCCCCAAACCTCCATGTCTAGTGGAGGATTGGGGCTGGATATTTGACTGTAACCTTTAGAGATCGTTTTAAGAAATAACCTGCGGCCCTCAAACATAACCCGGGTCGTTACATATTAAGCGAAAAACCAGAGGAAAGGAAGCTGTGATTTATTTTCATGTCGTTCATACTATGCTCACTGTGCTGCATGCGCCGGTTTTGCTTCTGAAGAATAATGTTAAGACAGTGCTATATACTGGCAGAAGATACAATTACATTTGTCTTCCACTGGCACTACTGAGCGCTATTCCTATAACCTTCCCTTTCAATCCCGTTGTTTGCAAAATATTGAATCCTGAAGTAATGCGAGCAATGTATTTATTTCAGAATGTGCACGACTGCATTAAAATAATCTAATTACTTATAAATGTTGACATATTTGATTAAAACGTATAATATATTTGAACTAAGAGCTTATCTTGCTGGAAAACTGTGAGCAATTTTATCTGATTGGATAATTGAAATTTACGTTTCCCAGAAAATGCTCAAAAGCGAATTTTAATTGGTCCAGGAGCCGGAATATGAAAGAAGCCGAGATTTGATCTAAGCTGTTCAGGGATAGCGTTTAAACAAAACATGCTACAGCATCTTTGTAGTTCATTCTATTGAACAGCTCAAAAGTCCAGATATTCATTAACATACAATTAGTCCATGAATATTTTGTGTATTGAATAAATTGTATTCAACATTTCAGAACTATGACAACTAAATTCCTTTCATTCTCACTGCACTTTTGTGAAGAAAAATGCAAAATCTCGATATAAATGTCAGATATTATGCTGAATGCCGTGTATAGTGTTCATACGTGTCACCCGATTTCTTTTTATGTGACGATTGTACTAGTTATTAACTAAATAAACTAACCACACTCATACATGTATGTGTGAATGTGGTATATTTATTCAATGCAATTAAAATGGTTTCAATTAGATGCTACTTGAATATTGTTTGACCAGGAAATTCATTTGTTGTATAATATGAAATTTTCAAGCTCAGTCAATAAATGTGATCTGAAATTCTGAGACTGTTTAATGACAGTGTGAATTAATGCCACATTTTTAATTTAATCAGGATTCTGAATTTATAAACAAAAGCACAGTTTGTAATGTGATGGACTTACAGGAGATGAACTTTCATCTCTGGGATATGAGTTAAAATCTAGTCTGAGGAAATGAATCTCTCCATTGCTGACTGTAAGTACTTTAATTAGTTTTGATAGTTTAACCCAGTTATTTTTGAGGATTGACCCATGACATAATGGTGCCTCTAATTTGCTAGTACTAAGCACATGTCTCATACAAATAGACCATAGGTTGACTAGCATAGAAAATTGAAAAATGCCAGATCAGAGATGACTATCTCACAATGAACATTTTAGGAGCAGAGTAGAGGGAGCTGTACGTTACCTTTAATGGGATTGTGGATAATCTGCTGGCAATAATACATGAAATAAGAACATGGGGGCTCACCAGGGACCCAGGTCCGATTCCCGCCTCGGGCAACTGTCTGTGTGGAGTTTGCATATTCTCCTGTGTGGGTTTCCTCTGGGTGCTCTGGTTTCCTCCCACAATCCAAAGATGTGCAGGTTAGGTGAATTGGTCAAGCTAAATTGCCCATAGTGTCAGGGGTAAATATATGGCAGGGAAATGGGTCTGGTTGGGTTACTCTTCGGAGGAGTGTTGTGGACTTGCTGGGCCGAAGGGTCTGTTTCCATACTGTAGGGGATCTAATCATGAAATCCTCTGTTATTGAATATTAAAAGCATGCACCATGATTGATGAGGACAGAGCAGTAGATGTGATCTATATGGACTTCAGTAAGGTGTTCGACCATGTTCCCCATGGGAGACTAATTAGCAAGGTTAGATCTCATGGAATACAGGGAGAACTAGCCATTTAGATACAGAACTGGCTCAAAGGTGGCTCAAAGGTGGAAGACAGGTGGAAAGGTGGCACTGGAACGTGTCCAGCGGAGATTCACACGGATGATCCCTGGAATGACAGGTCTAACATATGAGGAATGGCTGAGGATACTGGGATTGTATTCGTTGGAGTTTAGAAGATTAAGGGGAGACTTAATAGAGACGTACAAAATAATACATGGCTTGGAAAAGGTGGATGCTAGGAAATTGTTTCAGTTAAACGAGGAGACTAGGACCCGTGGACACAGCCTTAGAATTAGAGGGGGTCATTTCAGAACAGAAATGCGGAGACATTTCTTCAGCCAGAGAGTGGTGGGCCTGTGGAATTCATTGCCACGGAGTGCAGTGGAAGCCGGGACGCTAAATGTCTTCAAGGCCGAGATTGATAGATTCTTGTTGTCTAGAGGAATTAAGGGCTACGGGGAGAACGCTGGTAAGTGGAGCTGAAATGCGCATCAGCCATGATTGAATGGCGAAGTGGACTCGATGGGCCGAATGGCCTTACTTCCACTCCTATGTCTTATGGTCTTATGGTCTCATGGACAGAGGGTGGTGGTGGAGGGTTGTTTTTCAGACTGGAGGCCTGTGACCAGTGGAGTGCCACAAGGATTGATGCTGGGTCCTCTACTTTTTGTCATTTGCACAAATGATTTGGATGCAAGCATAAGAGGTACAGTTAGTAAGTTTGCAGATGACACCAAAATTGGAGGTGTAGTGGACAGCGAAGAGGGTTACCTCAAATTACAACAGGATCTGGACCAAATGGGCCAATAGGCTGAGAAGTGGCAGATGGAGTTTAGTTCAGATAAATGCGAGGTACTGCATTTTGGGAAAGCAAACCTTAGCAGGACTTATACACTTAATGGTAAGGTCCTAGGGAGTGTTGCTGAACAAAGGGACCTTGGAGTGCAGGTTCATAGCTCATTGAAAGTGGAGTCGCAGATAGATAGGATAGTGAAGAAGGTGTTTGGTATGCTTTCCTTTATTGGTCAGAGTATTGAGTACAGGAGTTGGGAGGTCATGTTGCGGCTGTACAGGACATTGGTTAGGCCATTGTTGGAATATTGCATGCAATTCTGGTCTCCTTCCTATCGGAAAGATGTTGTGAAACTTGAAAAGGTTCAGAAAAGATTTACAAGGATGTTGCCAGGGTTGGAGCATTTGAACTATAGGGAGAGGCTGAACAGGCTGTTTTCCCTGGAGCGTCGGAGGCTGAGGGGTGACCTTATCGAGGTTTACAAAATTATGAGGGGCATGGATAGGATAAATAGATAAAGTCTTTTCCCTGGGATCGGGGAGTCCAGAACTAGAGGGCATAGGTTTAGGGTGAGAGGGGAAAGATATAAAAGAGACCTAAAGGGCAACTTTTTCATGCAGAGGGTGGTACGTGTATGGAATGAGCTGCCAGAGGATGTGATGGAGGCTGGTACAATTGCAGCATTGAAGAGGCATTTGGATGTGTATATGAATAGGAGGGGTTTGGAGGGATATGGGCTGGGTGCTGGCAGGTGGGACTAAATTGGGTTGGAATATCTGGGTCGGCATGGACGAGTTGGACCGAAGGGTCTGTTTTCATGCTGTACATCTCTATGACTCTATGAAACATAAAATCTGCAAATAATTTACAAAATAATGAACTCCCCCACTAACGTCCAGTGCCAAATCATATTGGAGACTCTACTGGATTAAATTTGTGTCAATGCTACTGGTCCCTGCTAACCTTGATGACAAGTGTGACGATGCCCTTCTTTCCAGTGGACAACTCACTCTATGTTTCCCCATATGCATTTGTGTCTAATTCAGAACAGCATTAGTGCAATCATCAACACAATTTACTCACCTTTTTGACCAGAAATAGTCTATGGCTTTATGGAGAGTAGGGAAGGAGAAGAAAATTATTGATGACAATGGAAATTTCATTTTCCCAAAAGAAGTAAGTAAATCCCACTAAAAACAAATACAAAGGCAGCCATTAAAGAAGATTTCTACCATTTCTGCAACTGGACCTCAAAGTAGGATCTGAGGTAAGTCTATTATTTACTATGTTTCAGTCGTTCCTACTTTAACATGCTTCTTCGGCTATAAGGAACTTTGAGATGTCCAGTGGTCATGAAGTACTTTATAAATGCAAGTGATTCTTTTATCTTTCTTTCTCCTATTCAAAAGTTATCACAAGTTCTTGTGTACATCTGACCCCATCATGACATTAGAAAGTTAACACTGTAGAATGTGAGAGGAAAGTCCCTTGCAGCTGCCAGTCCTATTCCTGCCATTTAGTGCATGGCACAACACAACAGTACATTGTATCATTGGATCAGACTTCCTGAAGTTGTCCAGTTGTAACAAAGCAATTCATTTACATGATGAGAGTTCCATAGTGTTTAAGAATTAAACAATGTCATGTGAAACGTTGAAAATTTACAACTTCAGTATACTTCAGAATAATACTTCTGTTAATAAATAAATAATGAAGACAATTTTTTTTATGTAACTGAACTCACACATGATGATATTCTCAAAATGGCCATTTGGTGGGGATGCTGCATAGATGTGGTTAGCATGCCAGCAGACCCATGAGGAGGACATGTGGAACAAATTGTGTGCATTGAACAATTTTCATGGGACATTTTTGTGCAATATTAATTTTCATTGTTCTATTAATATTCTTGAGATACCTTCCATTCCAATAGCAGATTCACAAATACATTGCAGCTAATGGTAAAATTTAAACATTTACACATTTATCATTTGTATGTTTTAAACCTCTTGTTTATTTTCTTATTAAATTTAACAGTATCTACATCTTTCTTTACCATCAAAAGAAAAGCAACTGTAACAAAAGAATCCATTAAATTTATCCTTTGCTCAACAGCTACTCTGCAGATCGTCATAAAATCAAACTGTCAAACAAGTTACACATGTTCATATTGGTGGACTTAGCGGAGGTATATGTGGCAGGACTTCTAACATAAACAATGTTTGCAGGAATTATTAAGCATGTTTTTAAACCTAATACTAAACATTTTTTCTGATCGGTTTATCCACCTCCCAAATATCAACTGTTGCAGTGAGATTCTATATCTGTCAATGCCCACTAACATAGCCATAATGGTACACAAATCAACGGCAGAACCGATTGGAGGCTTGTCTGCAATGACAGCAACAACTGTGTTCAACTACTAGCATTAACATAATAAGATTCATGGAATTTGTACTTACATGTTGGACCCGGATCAAGTGTAATAAACCCATGTGATCCATTGGAACCACATATCGGACATCCGATGTGTCATCTCAAGAGGCAATAGCACTAAAAATTTAAAATTTACGTCTGTCAAACAAAAAGAGGCACCGAGTAGAGGTTTCCATATCTAAAAGGAGAGAAGATCAATACAAAAGCTACAGTGGAAATCCAAAGAGCTGGTTACAGAACAACTCTGGTAAAACCTAGAGGAAAGGTGGATGTAGGTTTTCTCACTGAGCAGGAAGGTTTGTTTTCAGATGTTTCATCACCATACTAGGTAATATCTTCAGTGAGCCTCTGGATGAAGAACTGGTGGTGTAGCCCACTTTCTATTTATATGTTTAGGTTTCCTTGGGTTGGTGATGTCATTTCCCGTCGTGATATCATTTTCTGTGGTGATGTTATTTCCTGTTCTTTTTCTCAGGGGGTGGTAAATGGGATCTAAGTCAATGTGTTTGTTGATAGAGTTCCAGTTGGAATGCCATGCTTCTAGGAATTCTCGTGCGTGTCACTGTTTGGTTTGTCCTAGGATGGACGTGTTGTCCCAGTGAAAGCGGTGTCCTTTCTCATCCATATGTAAGGATACTAGTGAGAGTGGGTAATGTCTTTTTGTGGCTGGTTGATGGTCATGTATCCTGGTGGTTAGTTTTCTGCTTTTTTTGTCCAATGTAGTTACAGTTCTTGCAAGGTATTTTGTAAATGACATTAGTTTTGCTTGTTGTCTGTATAGGGTCTTTCAAATTCATTAACGTCTGTTTTAGTGTGTTGGTGAGTTTGTGGGCTACCATGATGCCAAGGGGTCTGAGTTGTCTGGTAGTCATTTCTGACATGTCTTTGATGTAGGGGAGAGTGGCAAAGGTTTCTGGACTTGTTTTGTCTGCTTGCTTGAGTTTGTTGCTGAGAAATCGACAGACTCATTTCACTGGGTACCCATTCTTTTTGAATACACTGCATAGGTGATGTTCCTCTGCTCTGCGTAGTTCCTCTGTGCTGCAGCATGTGGTGGCTCATTGAAATAAAGTTCTAATGCAGCTTCATGTGTGGATGTTCATCCGGAGGGTCACCAGTATGGTGACAAAATGTCTTAAAATGAACCTTGCAGATCAGCGAGCAAACCTACATTCAGAACCTCAACCTGAGCTACAAATGTTTTCAAAACATTCGCTTGGAAATGTATCTAGCATAACGGCAACAACTTATTTCATATATTGCCGTTAACAGAGAGAAAGTAGAATTTCTACGTTTCGGATTATGAGATAATTCTTGATTCGGGGATATAAAATAGGGGAAGAAAATTCTAATTAAATAAATAGTGAGTATAAAATGCATTATTTTATTGGTTCCATTGCCTTGCATGTTGAATCCAATGTTTCAGACCTATATGTAATGGTTGCAGTACACGTTATATAGGTTAAATACACACCACTTCATTTGAAGACTGCAGTTACTAAGGAGTCTATACTTGGCTCAACTTCATCAAAATTCAATGCTATTCTCTGCAGGCATCTGGACAAAACGTTACCAGATGAAATATTGGTCGCAGAAGAACATTTTCCAGTTCAGCTGTTTACTATGTTCCATATCTGCCCAATCCATCATTATTACTAACATATCTTTGTAGCTTTTCCTCTTTTTCTTTCAGATCCTAGCAACTAATTTATTTCTCGTTCAATGTTTACATATATGATTGTTCATGACAAGTAGGTATCCACCCTCACTGTGAAAAAATCATAATTTTTACTTAAATGTTTAAGAATTTACAGATCTCCAAACAGGTTCTTAGATGAAAGAAGTTGAGAGTGTGGTGCTCGAAAAGCACAGCAGGTCAGGCAGCATCCAAGGAAGGAAGACAATCAATGTTTTGAGTATAAGCCCTTCATCAGGAATGAAGCTTGTGAGCCAAGGGGGCTGAGAGATAAATGGGAGGGGCATGGGACTGGGGGAAGGTATCTGAGAATGTGATAGATAGATGAAAGGGGTAATGGTGATAGGTTGGAGAGGAGGGTGGAGCAGATAGGTGGGAAGGAAGATGGACTGGTAGGACAATTCCAGTGCCAAAATGCTATCCCTTATTCCCAATTCCTCCACCTCCTCTACTTCTGCTCACAGGAGGACCAGTTCCACCACAGAACAAACCAGATGGCCTCCTTCTTCAAAGACCACAACTTCCCTTACCACATCGTCGATGATGCCCTCCAGCGCATCTCATCCACTTCCCCATCTTTGCCCTCAAACGCCACTTCTCCAACCGCAACAAGGACAGAACGTCTTAGTCCTCACCTTCCACCCCACCATCCTCCGTATACATTGCATCATCCTCTGCCATTTCCACCAGCTACAAACGGAGCCCACCACCACAGATATATTTCCCTCCCCACCTTCTGTAAAGACCATTCCCTCTACGACTCTCTTGTCAGGTTTTCGCCCCCATCAGCCCCCTCCCCTCCCCTCCTGACACCTTCCCCTGTCACCTCAAGAATTGTAAAACCTGCGCCCACACCTCCCCCCTCACCTCCATCCAAGGCTCCCTAGAAGCCATCCACACTATCAAGGTTTCACCTGTTCTTCCACACATGTAATTTACTGTAACCGTTGCTCCCGATACGGTCTCCCCTACGTTGGGGAGAGAGGATGCCTACTTGCAGAATGCTTCAGAGAACACCTCTGGGACACATGCACGAAGCAACCCTACCATCCCGTTGCTGAACACTTTAACTCCCCCTCCAACTCGGCCAAGGACATGTAGTTGCTGGGCCTCCTCCACTGCCAAACCCTAACCACCCGACGCCTGGAGGAAGAACGCCTCATCTTCTGCCTTGGGATTCTGCAACCACATGGGATTAAAGTGGATTTCACCAGTTTCCTCATTTCCCCTCCCCTCACCTTATCCCAGATCCAAGCTTCTAACTTGACACCACCCTCATGACTTGTCCTATCTGTCCACCTTCCTTCCACCTATCTGCTCCACCCTCCTTTACCTTTACCCCCACCTCCATCTACCTACCGCGATCTCAGCTACCTTCCTCCCAGCCCCACACCCGCCTCCCATTTAGCTCTCAGCCCCCTCGGCTCACAAGCCTCATTCCTGATGAAGGGCTCTTGCCCGAAACGTCAATTCTCCTGCTCCTCGGATGCTGCCTGACCAGCTGTACTTTGCCAGCATCACACTCTCGACTCTGACCTCCAGTATCTGCAGTTCTCATGTTCTCTTACAAGAAAGAATCCAATCTTCAACATATTTCTTGCTTTAAATATCTTGGAATCGGCTGATTAAAGACTCTCACTCAGAACCAGTTTGAAAATTAGCATCTGTAAGACTGTAACAATGCTAAATTGTTACGTGATTCTTATCTGATTTCTGAATTAATGGATACCATTGTGTTTGGACTCGTGCTCCAATATTAACATTTCTCAGTTACGTTTCTATGCCTGCAGGCTGTTTTTGAAATAAAGAGGCACTTTTGCTCAGGCAATTATTAGTGCAGTACTAGAAATGCCTTGAAGAAATTAAGGCCAGAGTTGATAAGATGTAGATTTTGAGATTAGCTCCAAAATATTTTCCTGTGAAAATACTTAAAGATGAAATAAATTCCAGGAGAGAATCCTCTAACTGTGATATTATAGTTACTCAATATTATCTTTCTTTCATGAATATTTGGTCTTATGAAGTTGAAAGATATCACAACTGAAGATAGCAATTTTTTTTTCTCTTATTTTCTGCCAAAGATAAATGCATACTAAATGTCCACCACTGCCCCAGAAATGCACCCAAAATTTGGCAAAGCAGTTTCGATTTACCAGTGTTTCATTTTGATTCTCATAAAGTTAGCTTTATGAGCAGTCTGAATTAGTAAATTGAACTGTTTAGTTCAAATTAGAGATCTGGAACACTTGTGGTTTGCTTTACGATAACCAATCACACTATGTTAATTACTTTTATAAATTTTTATCATATTCACTACCCAAGTTGAAATGAGCACAATGCATTGATTCTGAGATACCAGGGTAAAGATTGTCCCAGTGCCAAAACCACATCAGACGTATGACAGGACAGAACCTTCTTTCCCAAGACCTCATTCAAAATTTCAAGTATAAGCTCTTAAAGTAATAGAGTTAAGTGCCTTCTTAATTGAGATGCGATAAAAAGGAAGTTGGACTTTCCCACTGGCCTGTTAAAATCTGGGAAAAGAATTGGAGGCCCCCCCAGCCAATTTGTGCTGTAGATTCCAAGCAATTATGTCAAGGAAGAGAAGGGAGGAGTCAGAGATGGACCAGGTGAAGGTGAGAATGAGGTGGAAATTGGAAGCAAAATTGAAAAGCTTTTCCAATTCCAGACAAGAGAGGGAAGTAGCACTAATTGATATACTAAAGAAAGACTTGTGGGTTGGGCCTGTAACAGGACTAGAATCAAGAATGTTCCATGTACCCCACAAAGAGGCAGGCATAACTGGGGCCCATTTGTCCCAGATATCAATCTATTAAACAACTCCTTTTCTGCTTCAAAAGCACTTACATCCTTTCTTCAATAAGAAGACTAAAGCTGCACACTGTATTAGAATATGGTCTTCCCAGTGCCCTGGGGAACTGAAGCATAACATCCTTGCTTTTATGATCAATTCCTCACATAATAATGAAAGCATCGCATTAGCCTTCTTGATTATGTGTTGGAACCACATACGAATATTTTGTGACTCATGCACCAGAACACTTCAATCATTCTGCACTTTGGAATTCTGCAGTTGTTCTCCACTTAAGTAATACACTACTAATACACTTGTTTAATTTTTTCTGCCGAAGTGAATATTTTCACATTTTCCGACAATATACATCATCTGCCAGTTTTTGAGCCACTCACTCAGTGCATCTATATCCATTAGTAAACTCTTTCTGTCTTCTTCACAACATACTTTCCTACTTTACTTTGGGTCACCTGTGAATTTAGCTACCATGCCTTTGCTCCCTTCATCTAAGTCATTGATGCAAAAGGCCCCTTCAGGACTCCATTTGTCACATCCTGCTAATCAGCAAAGACCCATTTATTCATACCCTGTTTTCTCCCAGCCAGTCAGTGTTTACCTATGATGATACGTTACCTTCCTGCATCCTGAGTTTTTATTTTTCACAATCACCTTTGACGTAGAGTATTAAAAGGGATGGCTAATTAGGTTGCAGAGGCATTAATTTTCTAAAATTTCATAGGTCCTTATCAAATGCCTTCTAGAAATCCAGGTGCAGTTCAGCTGTAGGTTTCTCTTTACTCACGATACATGTTACTTTTTCAAAGAACTCCAATATATCGGTTAAACTTGACTTCCCTTTTACAAAATCTTGTCAACTCTTCCAAATTAACTTGAATTTTTTTAAGTATGCAAATATAACCTCTTTAATGATCGATTCTGATGCCTTCCCCATGACAAACATCAAGCTTACTGGCCTATAGTTTCCTGTTCTTTTTGCCTACTTCCCTTCTTGAATTATATTTTAAGATTTTATAGGTTGGGTGGCATGGTGGCACAGTGGTTAGCACTGCTGCCTCACAGCACCAGAGACCCAGGTTCAATTCCCACCTCAGGTGACTGATTGTGTGGAGTTTGCATGTTCTCCCTGTGTCTGTATGGGTTTCCTCTGGGTGCTCGGGTTTCTTCCCATAGTCCAAAAATGTGCAGGTTAGGTGAATTGGCCATGCTAAATTGCCCATAGTGTTAGGTGTAGGGGAATGGGTCTGGGTGGGTGGCGGGTGGGTGTGGACTTGTTGGGCTGAAAGGCCTGTTTCCACACTGTAAGTAATCTAATCTAATAGGTCATAGTTTCTGGTAGGAATCTTGCCTGAACCTATTGGAAATTTTGGAAAATTAACACCAATGCATCCACTATCTCATTACCCTCCCCTTTTAACATCCAAGGATGAAATCGATTTGGACCTAGAAACTCTCCAGCCCAGTGCTCCATCAGTTTGTTTAGTACTAGTGATAGCAATTTCATTAACTTTCTCACTCCTCTTCATCTCCTGATTTACAATTATTGTCAGAATATTGATTTTGTTGTGAAGTCAGATGCAAAATATATGTTAATATCATCTGTCATTTCCTTATAATTGACTATTAACCCCTCATTCTCACTCTCTGAAGGAGCAACACTCACTTTAGTAATTCTTTTCCTTTTTAAATACCTTTAGAAACTTTTGCTATTTTTACATTTTTAGCTGGCTGACTCTCATAGTTAATTTCTTCCTCCTGATTAACCTTTCTCTGCTGTTTTGCATATTCTAACAAATTATCTGCTATTTATCTCCATACATTTATATTGTTTTTCTTTGAGTTTCTTGCTTCATAATTTCTTCAGTTAATCATGGATGATTGGCCCTCCATTTAAAATTCTTCTTTATTTTAGATTAGGTTAGATTAGATTATTTACAATGTGGAAACAGGCCCTTTGGCCTAACAAGTCCACACCGATCCTCCGAAGAGCAACCCACCCAGACCCATTCCCCTACATTTACACCTTCACTTAACACTACGGGCAATTTAGCATGGCCAATTCACCTAACCTGCACATTTTTTGACTGTGGGAGGAAACCGGAGCACCCGGAGGAAACCCACGCAGACACGGGGAGAATGTGCAAACTCCACACAGACAGTTGCCTGAGGCGGGGAATTGAACCCAGGTCTCTGGTGCTGTGAGGCAGCAGTACTTTAGAAATTTACTTATTCTGAAGTATACCCTTAAATGGCTGCCATTTCATTGTCTCTATTGATCTTTCCTTTCACCTAATATACTGGTTCACTTCAGTTAACTCAGCTATTATGCCCACATAACTGCCTCTATTTAAGTTGAAAACTTAGTCTTCTCCCTTTCAAACTAAATGTAAAATTCGATCATATTGTAGCCATTGCTACTTCAGGATATTTGTTATGTGGAAGAAAGAAACATCATCCTGGATGTCCAATGGAGTGCAGAACTGATTATCAAGGACAGAAGAATATCCAAGGCAAATAATGAGGTGATTTCAATGTATTATACTCTATTTTCTTTATACAACCTATGATATAATATTGATTTAATCGTCCTCAGAAGAGTGAGACCTGCCCAGGTTTAACCTTCATGATCATCAGGACCAGATTCTAGCTCTCAACTGACTGATGCGCACAGTCAAGATTAGAGTGGTGCTGGAAATGTACAGCAGGTCAGGCAGTATCCGAGGAGCAGGAAAATCGACATTTTGGGCAGGAGCCCTTCATCAGATCTGACTGATGCACACATTATAATGAGGAGAGAGCAGTCTTAAAGTCTTCAGTGAATTAACATTGCAATTATCCCATCCATCCACCTTTGCACTTGACAGTTGGTGAAACAAGCATTAACTTGATGTCTTATGAAACAGAATCTTTTTGACCATAAGAGCCTGTATCTATATCTGTCTTGTTGACCCCAGATGATTCTCTGGAAATAATTCAAATTATTTTCTGCTGGTTCTCCCTTTTAATAACACATATGCCTCAACCAGTATTGGCACATTAATTGTACTGCTGTTGCTACTTGCTTATGAATTTTTTAAAATTCACAAGAATTGCATGATGGCTCAATGTCAGAACCAATAAATATTGGCCTGTACTGAGTAAATGATTTCAACCTGGTGCAGGAGAAGGCATTAATTAGACATCAGCATCCCTGGGTTATGAATGACACCTAGCCACTTTCATTTTCCAGTAGTCTGCACTAAAAGGTGTGCCTATTGGGTGAGAAGGAAATTGGATTTGTCAACGACTTCAGCTGTTGCAAGGCTCACACGCAAAAAAAATCAGTCTTGTATTCTGGACAAGAGCATAGCTGATGCCTAGGATCAATCAGTTAGTTCCTTCGGAGAGGCAGGAAGAAATTAAGAGAAAAAAAACTTGCAGTGATTTTCATCAGACAAATAGACACAGATAAGATCACCACTGTTGTTTTATCTCAGATTATGTGATGTACAATAGCATGAGAATAACATCTTTTTTAAAGGGACACCGTGCCAATTCCTTTCAGCAACATTCTGTGATAAATAATCACAGAAAACATTGCTGATGCAATTTTAAATTGGAAAGGGCAAAACTGAATTTTACCATATGGTCTACAACAGGAGATACATCTGGTGGAACAGAAACAATAGAATAGGAGATCAGGATCCACAAAGCAACTAGATCTTGTTTGCATCGCGAGACAAAGAAGCTGATAGGAGATATACCATATCCCTTATTCCCTGAGACTTCACTTGTTCTGTTCTATAAATAGTATTGTTCATTGACAGTACCACAATATGTTAACTTACCCAGAGGCTTTTTGAAAAGTTGGGATTTTTCAGTATTTATGCAGCTATTTTGAAAATTTTAATGAATAATAACATATCTAATCCTATAACATTGAAACTACAGTTTTCCTACATTCATGTTTCTAAACTGAGCAAGCTAATATGCTAAAACCCAGAGAGTTGGTCCCCAGGCTTAGTAGACCAGAAGGCTTAATCAATGTAGAAAATAATGTTCACATTGAAGGCAGACATACCACACATGTTGCGAATATTAGTGGTTTTACAATTTACTGTGATGACACAATGAAAGTATTTTTAATTTTTGCTAAACAAATTATTATATGGCAGTTACACAGATTCCAGACATGTGTACATCAAAATCAATCTTCCATGCCACTACCTACATCTATAACCACTACCTATCAGCTCCCCTCACCCTGTACTTCAGTGTTTTAATTTCCTCACTTTTCCTTCCTCAATTAGGCAGGTGTGACAATTTGTCTTACCGTTGCTTTTTCAGCCACCAAAGCTGTATTTTTTCTTCTGCTGGCTTTCATTTTTCAGTTCTATGGATACCGATTTTCCCTATTACCTTACCTAAGTAGCAAGTCCTGACGTGTCAACCTCAATAGCAAGTGTTATAAGGCTATTCAACAATGGGGGAGGTACCATTCCTGATATGGAGTCCCCCTGCATACTATCCAGCTGAGGCACGGGATGGCAAAGATGAGCAGGAATTGCAGTGATTGTGAAATATTAACATTCCACGCCTAGCTTGGGGACAGGTGCTGGATCAGTGGTGCTGGAAGAGCACAGCAATTCAGGCAGCATCCGAGGACAGGCAAAATCGACGTTTCGGGCAAAAGCCCTTCATCAGGAATAAAGGCAGAGAGCCTGAAGCGTGGAGAGATAAGCTAGAGGAGGGTGGGGGTGGGGAGAGAGTGGCATAGAGTATAATAGGTCAGTGGGGAAGGAGATGAAGGTGATAGGTCAGGGAGGAGAGGGTGGAGTGGATAGGTGGAAAAGGAGCTGGGCAGGTCGGACAAGTCCGGACAGGTCAAGGGGACAGTGCGGAGCTGCAAGTTTGAAACTAGGATGAGGTGGGGGAAGGGGAAATGAGGAAACTGTTGAAGTCCACATTGATGCCCTGGGGTTGAAGTGTTCCGAGGCGGAAGATGAGGCGTTCTTCCTCCAGGCGTCTGGTGGTGAGGGAGCGGCGGTGGAGGAGGCCCAGCACCTCCATATCCTCGGCAGAGTGGGAGGGGGAGTTGAAATGTTGAGCCACTGGGCGATTTGGTTGATTGGTGCGGGTGTCTCGGAGATGTTCTCTAAAGCGCTCTGCTAGGAGGCGCCCAGTCTCCCCAATGTAGAGGAGACCGCATCGGGAGCAACGGATACAATAGATGATATTAGTGGATGTGCAGGTAAAACTTTGATGGATGTGGAAAGCTCCTTTGGGGCCTTGGATAGAGGTGAGGGAGGAGGTGTGGGCGCAGGTTTTACAGTTCCTGCGGTGGCAGGGGAAAGTGCCAGGATGGGAGGGTGGGTCGTAGGGGGGCGTGGACCTGACCAGGTAGTCACGGAGGGAACGGTCTTTGCGGAAGGCGGAGAGGGGTGGGGAGAGAAATATATCCCTGGTGGTGGGGTCTGCTTGGAGGTGGCGGAAATGTCGGCGGATGATTTGGTTTATGCGAAGGTTGGTAGGATGGAAGGTGAGCACCAGGGGCGTTCTGTCCTTGTTGCGGTTGGAGGGGTTGGGTCTGAGGGCGGAGGTGCGGGATGTGGATGAGATGCGTTGGAGGGCATCTTTAACCACGTGGGAAGGGAAAGATGCCCTCCAACGCATCTCATCCACATCCCGCACCTCCGCCCTCAGACCCAACCCCTCCAACCGCAACAAGGACAGAACGCCCCTGGTGCTCACCTTCCATCCTACCAACCTTCGCATAAACCAAATCATCCGCCGACATTTCCGCCACCTCCAAACAGACCCCACCACCAGGGATATATTTCCCTCCCCACCCCTCTCCGCCTTCCGCAAAGACCGTTCCCTCCGTGACTACCTGGTCAGGTCCACGCCCCCCCTACGACCCACCCTCCCATCCTGGCACTTTCCCCTGCCACCGCAGGAACTGTAAAACCTGCGCCCACACCTCCTCCCTCACCTCTATCCAAGGCCCCAAAGGAGCTTTCCACATCCATCAAAGTTTTACCTGCACATCCACTAATATCATCTATTGTATCCGTTGCTCCCGATGCGGTCTCCTCTACATTGGGGAGACTGGGCGCCTCCTAGCAGAGCGCTTTAGAGAATATCTCCGAGACACCCGCACCAATCAACCAAATCGCCCAGTGGCTCAACATTTCAACTCCCCCTCCCACTCTGCCGAGGATATGGAGGTGCTGGGCCTCCTCCACCGCCGCTCCCTCACCACCAGACGCCTGGAGGAAGAACGCCTCATCTTCCGCCTCGGAACACTTCAACCCCAGGGCATCAATGTGGACTTCAACAGTTTCCTCATTTCCCCTTCCCCCACCTCATCCTAGTTTCAAACTTGCAGCTCCGCACTGTCCCCTTGACCTGTCCGGACTTGTCCGACCTGCCCAGCTCCTTTTCCACCTATCCACTCCACCCTCTCCTCCCTGACCTATCACCTTCATCTCCTTCCCCACTGACCTATTATACTCTATGCCACTCTCTCCCCACCCCCACCCTCCTCTAGCTTATCTCTCCACGCTTCAGGCTCTCTGCCTTTATTCCTGATGAAGGGCTTTTGCCCGAAACGTCGATTTTGCCTGTCCTCGGATGCTGCCTGAATTGCTGTGCTCTTCCAGCACCACTGATCCAGAATCTGGTTTCCAGCATCTGCAGTCATTGTTTTTACCTTGGGGACAGGTGGTCATGCAGCTCAATGGAATAGGAGCTCCAGCCTCTGAACCAGTTCAGGTCTCACTTAAGGGTTCAGGATGGAACTCAGGTACAATGAAGGCTATTATAATGTTCACATAGCCCCAATTCCACATGGAAATAGACCCTTTAGTCCAACTCATCCATGCCAACCAGATATCCTGACCTGATCTAGTCCCATTTGCCAGCACTTGGTCCATATCCTTCTAAACCCTTTCTATTCATATATCTATCCAGATGCCTTTTAAATGTTGCAATTGTACCAGCCTCGACCACTTCCTCTGGCAGCTCATTCCATACATGCATTACCCTCTGCGTGAAAAAGTTGCCTCTTAGCTCTCTTTTAAATTTTTCATCTCTCACCCTAAATCTATGCCCTCTAGTTCTGGACTCCCCCACCCCAGGGAAAAGTCTTTGACTATTTACCCTGTCCATGCCCCTCATGATTTTATAAATCTCTATAAGATCACCCCTTAGCCTCTGACACACCAGGGAAAACCGTCCCAGCCTATTCAGCCTCTCCCTGTAGCTCAAATCCTCCAAACATGGCAACATCCTTGTAAATCTTTTCTGAACCCTTTCAAGTTTCACGACATTGTTCCGATAGGAGGGACACCATAATTGCACACAATATTCCAAAAGTGGCTTAACCAATATCCTGTACAGCCGCAACATGACCTCCTAACTCCCATACTGAATGCTCTGTCCAATAAAGGAAAGCATACCATTAAAAAGATAAGACTTAGTAATTTTATTCTTTTACAGGATGCATCACTGACAAGAACAATATATATTGGCCATCCCTAACAACCCATGAATACCACTGAGAGACTTGTTAAATCATTTTAGAAGGGCATTTAAAATACAACCACTTTGTTGTGGATCTGGAATCATATGTAGGCCAGTTGAAATGAAGATTATTTTTATTTCAAAAATATACTTTATTCATAAAATATTTTGATGATCTGTACAATTGGTCATGTCATACATCCGTAAACATTCCATTTCTTGGTATACAGAGACAGAGTAATCATTCATATATACAGGTTTGTACGATTATATATTGAGCTGAGGTGTCAGCAGAGCCCAAATGACTGCGTGGGCCCCCTGTTCTTCTTAGGCAGGCAGATGTTACACAGTGGTCTTTCCCCACTGCGCCTTGGCGGCAGCTGCCCCAAGCTTCAGCGTGTCCCTCAACACGTAATCCTGAACCTTGGAATGTGCCAGTCTGCAACACTCCGTCAGGGTCAACTCCTTCAGCTGGAAGATCAACAGGTTTCGGACCGCCCAGAGAGCGTCCTTCACCGAGTTGATGATCCTCCAGGCACAGTTGATGTTCGTCTCAGTGTGCGTCCCGGGGAACAGACCGTAGAGCACGGAGTCTGGCGTCACTGAGCTGCTCGGGATGAACCTTGACAAACACCACTGCATTCCTCTCCAGACTTCTTCTGCGTAGGCACATTCCAGAAGGAGATGTGTGACAGTCTCGTCCCCCCCGCAGCCGCTTCGAGGGCAGCATGCAGTGCGAGAGAGAGTTCGGGTGTGCATAAAGGATCTCACAGGCCCTTCTCACCACCAGCCAAGTCATGTCCTAGTGCTTGTTGGAAAGTTCTGGTGATGAGGCATTCTGCCAAATGACTTTGACAGTCTGCTCAGGGAACCGCTCGATAGGATCCGCCCTCTCCTTTTCCCAAAGGGTCTCAAGGACACTACGTGCTGACCACTTCCTGATGGACTTGTGGTCAAAGGTGTTTTTCTTCATAAACTTCTCCACGAAGGACAGGTGATCCGGAATGGTCCAACTACTCGGAGCGTTTCGCGGCAGCGAGGCCAGGCCCATCCTTCACAACACCGGGGACAGGTAGAACCTTGGTACGTAGTGACACTTGGTGTTTGCGTACCAGGGATCCACGCACAGCTTGATGCAGCCACACACAAAGGTGGCCATCAGGGCGATGGTGGCATTGGATGTATTTTTCCCCCCGTTGCCCAGATCTTTATACATCGAGTCCTTTCGGACCCGGTCCATCTTTGACCTCCATATAAATTGGAAGATGGCCCGGGTGACTGCAGTGGCACAGGTTCTGGGAATAGGCCAGATCTGTGCCACATATAACAGCAATGACAGTGCCTCACACCTGATGATCAGGTTTTTTCCCGCGAGGCCAGTTGAAATGAAGATGGCACATAGCTTCCCTAATTGACATTAGCGAACCAAATGGGTTTTATCATGGTTTCATGGTTACCACTGCTGATACAAGCTTTTAGTGCAGGTTGAATTTTATTAGTTGAATTTTTAACTTCCTTGGTTGTATTTGGATCCATGTTCCCAAAGCGTTATCCTGAACTGCTGGTCCAATGACCTTACCACTAAACCATCTCCACCTCCATTACTCTTATACAACACCTTTCACAACCTCAGAATATCCAAAATTGCATTCCAGCCAATTAAATGTAATCAATAGCATAGTGTAGAAAATACATCAACTAATTCACACATGGCAAGCTCCAAACATTACAATGACATAATGATCAGATAACATTTTTGAGCTGTTGACAGGGTAACAATCCACCCAGGCCATCAGTGTTAAATCCCCATTTCTTTGTTGAAATAGAATTGCTTCCACCTAACAGGACAGAATTCTCTTGGTCGAACAGTTTGTGTGAAAGACAGTACAACTGACAGTCTAGCACACACTCAGTACCACTCTGGAACATGAGTCTGGAATTTAGAGCTGAAAGATATGGAGAGGATATCAACCCACAATTGTCTGACTTGATGGTAAAAGCACTATCCATTGAGTCACTCAGGTGTCAGTTGGTCACTGCAGTGTCACCAAGAAGTATGCTCAGTGGATGCTGATTATTTGCACACCAGAAAAAGAGAAAATATAATCACTGTAATAATTCCATGCATACCATGGTTCCTAAATCTTGTATATCTAGCACACTGTCACAAGTGGTGGCATAGCCCAGGACAATCAAAAATAGAGGAAGATTAATTACCTTGCTCTTGGGAATCAAGTTAAATGAGAGCTATTCGTCAATTCTTTTCAAAAACATCAGCAGTTCTCTTATTTTAGATAACAAGTAGCTACCTTATGCATCTACTGTATTGTTTACAAATGCATAAAACATATATTGTATATCTGAGGCTCTGAGAGGAATGCAGACAAGAGTTGGTGGACATACTGGAAACCAAAATGGATACTTTTTAAAAAAATGAACATTGTATTTATTTGAACATTTTTGAGAGATAATAAAAGAAATATTGATGTTTTTCTTGTTTCAACCAAAATGAAGTTTGAGCATATTTTTGCAATCGAAGAATATCGAGGGATCCCAGACAAAATATTTTCCTTATATTGATATACAGGCTATTATTTATAATGTATATATTGAATACATTATTTTCACTAATTTATTATCATTCTCTGAATCTGCAATAGACATATCCAAATTGTTGATCTAATCAGACATCGATGTCATAGGCAATACATACAATTGATGCCTATTATGGCATCTATACTGGCAAAAGAAGAGCCTAAAGTGAATTACAACTGCCACAGAAAGCAATTCATCTCTGTAGAGAAAGAAGAAAAGACTTAGATATATTACATTTGCATAACTCAGGCTGTTCAAAACACTTTACAATAACAACAATATTTATGTAATGCCTTTCATGCTGTAATGTAACAGCATTTTATAACAGTGTAATCAAACAAATTTTAACACCAAGTCACATAAAAAGGCAGATAAGCAAAAACTTGATCAAACGAGGTAGGTTTTAAAAAGAGGCCAAAGGAGGAAAGATAGAGATGCAGAGAGATTTAGGGAGAACTTTTCCAGAGATGTGGACATGGACAGATGAGGGCATCACCACTAATGATGCTTGAGAAGCCAGAGGAAGATGGATACAGAGCTGGAGGAGATAATATGGGAAAGGAGGGGTGAGAGTGTGAAAAAAAACAGCATGATAATCTTAAAACCAAAGGATTACTTAACTGAGGAACAGTATAAGTCAGTGAACACTGGGTGGTGAGTGAACAGAACTTAGTGCAATTTAGGGTAAAGGCAGGAAGGTTTCCTTACATTTATAGAGTATTTTAGTAGTGTAGTCACTGTTGTAATAGAGGAAATGCAGAACTAATTTGTACAGGTGATTCTCATATAAATTGTGTTTCGGCAGCGTGATTTGGCTATAGTGTTGCTGAAGAATGAGAGAATGGTATTTTCGAGAACGCTTTCCTCTGTTTGCAACAGCGCAATTCCAGCAGTGATTGTTTTTCATGCTTCATTCTACACATGCGCCAATGTCAGCGCTGAAGTCTCCACACCGTTCTGTGCATACGCCGATATTAGCTGCCATCAGAGCATGTGACAGGTACAGTACTATACATTGAGCAGCTTCCTCTCAAAAATTAAACTCATGAATGTTCATCGCTCTCCCTCTGAGACAAGAATCTTCTTGTATAATTCCTGTACAAGCCCTGCATAATTCCTGCAGGACTGCATTACTCTTAGACAGATCATTTGCCTTTCTAATTTGTTCTTGAACTTGCGTGCCACACAAACCTCAACCAACCCCCACAAGAAACAGTCAGAAGACAATCAACCACAGCCATCTACTTCTGCAACCACAACTGCACCTGATGATGATTTGGAGATGTCGGTGTTGGACTGGGGTGTACAAAGTTAAAAATCACACAACCCCAGGTTATAGTCCAACAGGTTTAATTGGAAGCAAACTAGCTTTCGGAGCGACGCTCCTTCATCAGGTGATGAAGGAGCATCGCTCTGAAAGCTAGTGTGCTTCCAATTAAACCTGTTGGACTTTAACCTGGTGTTGTGTGATTTTTAACTTTGTGCACCTGATGATGATGGTGATGATGATGACCTTCTGTCCTTGCATTAACAATATTTTTTTCAATGTAATGTGTTAAATTTACTTTTGCTAATAAATATGATTTAAACTTTTATTCAGGCTGTACTATACTTTGTGTTCAGCTTTTGGGTGATTTTTGAGTGATCGCAAGTGATTTTTTTGCTGGTCTGCCCTCCTAACCCCACTTTTCCCATAGGCCCCATTATTTCTATTAAGCAATTTTTCTTTTAAGTGAGGTTTGACTGGATGTAACTATGATCACAGAAGAACTATTTGTACAACACATTGATCCATCAAGAGCAAGAGATAATAACTGCACACACTTCTGACAACACATATGTATATAACATCATTAACATAGTTGAACATTCCAAAATGTTTCTTCAGGATGTTTTCAAACAAACATTGATTTTGGCTTAGGGACAAAAGAAATAAGTATTCGAGATAATTCTGCTGCTCTTTGTTGAATATTGTTGTTGGACTGCTTAATATGCCAAGGGGACAAAAAACAAACCAGTATAACATCTCGTCTGAAAGACAACTGTGTAGTAGCCCAGCATTGCATTGAGTTGATAATATGCTTGTGTCTTTGGTCTGATCCTTGAACCAACAACCAATTGGCTTAGACTAAAGAGATTTCACGACAACAGACACTTACAGAGTTGCTGTTCCAGCAGTAATAATAATTGCTTCAATGGTATAAATCTTGTCTATGGGCATCTGAATGTCAATATTATATGTCCTGCATTACATTATTGACAACATCCTGAACTGAGATTGAAGACAGATTCTGCAGATCTGCCTGTAGGCGATTAAAATAACATATGGCAACTACTGCAGATCATTTCACCTTTTTAAAATGTTGCAAGTTGAGCTTTGCTGGTTCATGTATCACTTAATGAGATTAATGCCTGGCTACAACTTCCTCTGTGCTATGTTTAAGGAAATGCTATTTATCGTCAACAGTTATAAATCGCTCGTTAAATATCCTGAGCTGGGGGTGGAGGGGGCGGTGCGGTGGGTGGTGGGAACAGAATGTGACTTTAAGGGATTAATTGTTTTAAACAGTATAAAGCTCCAGAGTATCAAACCATTCCAAATTGGGGTTCATTGTGAGAATTCAAAGGGGCTTAGCCAAGGAGTGATTTCACCTAGATTCTGACTAATGGGTGAGCAGAATTTCTAGAAAGCTCCCATACCTCTAACCATTATCCTAACTATTATCTGCCCTCGACCTCTTCATTTCCAACTGCTGCAGGGACATTAACCACCTCAACCTCTCTACCCCCCTCTCCCACTCCAACCTCTCACAACGAACAGCCCTCCAGTCCCACTGCTCCAATCCCAACCTCACCATCAAACCAGCAGATAACGGGGGTTCAGAGGTAGTTTGGCGCACTGACCTCTACACCGCTGAAGCCAGACGCCAACTCGAGGACACCTCCTCCTACCGCCCCCTCGACCATGACCCCACCCCCTCATCACCAAACCATCATCTCCCAGACCATACAGAATCTCATCACTTCAGGAGATCTCCCACCCACCACTTCCAACCTCATAGTCCAGGAACCCCACACTGCCCAGTTCTACCTACTTCCCAAGATCTACAAGCCTGAACACCCTGGCCGACCCATTGTCTCAGCATGCTCCTGCCCCATGAACTCATCTCTACCTACCTCGACACTGTCCTATCCTCCCTAGTCCAGGAACTCCCCACATACATTCGAGACACCACCCACACCCTCCACCTCCTCCAAGACTTCCGTTTCCCTGGCCCCCAATGCCTCATCTTCACCATGGATATCCAATCCCTCTACACCTCCATCCGCCATAAGCAGGGCCTCCAAGCCATCCGTTTCTTCCGCTCCCGACGTCCCCAACAGTACCCTTCCACCGACACTCTCATTCGTTTGGCTGAACTGGTCCTCACCCTTAACAATTTCTCCTTCGAATCCTCCCACTTCCTCCAAACCAAAGGGGTAGCCATGGGCACCCCTATGGGCACCAGCTATGCCTGTCTCTTTGTTGGCTACGTAGAACAGTCCATCTTCCGTAGTTACACCAGCACAACTCCCCACCTCTTCCTCCGCTACATTGATGGCTGCATTGGCGCCACCTCATGCTCCCGCGAGGAGGTTGAGCAATTCATCAACTTCACCAACACATTCCACCCTGACCTTAAATTTACTTGGACCATCTCTGACACCGCCCTCCCCTTCCTGGACATCTCTATCTCTATTAATGACAACCGACTTAACACCGACATTTTTTATAAACCCACGAACCTGGATTACACCTCTTCCCACCCCAACTCCTGCAAAAATGCCATCCCATATTCCCAATTCCTTCGCCTCCACTGTATCTGCTCCCAGGAGGACCAGTTCCACCACAGAACACACCACATGGCCTCCTTCTTTAGAGACCATAATTTCCCTTCCCACGTAGTTAAAGATGCCCTTCAACGCATCTCGTCCACATCCCGCCCCTCTGCCCTCAAAGCCAACCCCTCCAACCGTAACAAGGACAGAACCCCCCTGGTGCTCACCTTCCACCCTACCAAACTTTGCATAAACCAAATCACCTGACAACATTTCTGCCACCTCCAAATGGACACCTCCACTAGGAATATATTTCCCTCCCCACCCCTTTCCACTTTCCACAAAGACCATTCTCTCCGTGACTATCTGGTCAGGTCCACGCCCCCCAACAACCCACCCTCCCATCCTGGAACCTTCCCCTGCCACCGCAGGAATTGCAAAACCTGCACCCACACCTCCTCCCTCACCTCCATCCAAGGCCCCAAAGGAACCTTCCACATCCATCAAAGTTTTACCTGCACATCCACCATTATCATTTATTGTATCCATTGCTCCCGATGCGGTCTCCTCTACATTGGGGAGACTGGACACCTCCTAGCAGAGTGCTTTAGGGAACATCTCTGGGACACACGCACCAATCAACCCCACCGCCCTGTGGCCCAACATTTCAACTCCCCCTCCCACTCTGCCGAGGACATGGAGGTCCTGGGCCTCCTTCACTGCCGCTACGTCAGCACCAGATGCCTGGAGGAAGAATGCCTCATCTTCCTCCTCGGAACACTTCAATCCCAGGACATCAATGTGGATTTCACCAGTTTCCTCATTTCCCCTTCGCCCACCTCACCCTAGTTCCAAACTTCCAGCTCAGCTCTGTCTCCATGACCTGTCCTACCTGCCTATCTTCCTTTCCACTTATCCATTCCACCCTCCTCTCTGACCTATCACCTCCATCCCCACCCCCATTCACCCATTGTACTCTTTGCTACCTTCCCCCACCCTCCTCCCTGACCTATCACCTCCATCCCCACCCCCTCTCACCTATTGTACTCTATGCTACTTTCTCCCCACCCCACCCCCCTCTCATTTATCTCTCCACCCTGCAGGCACTCTGCCTCTATTCCTGATGAAGGGTTTTTGCCCGAAACGTCGATTTTCCTGCTCCTCGGATGCTGCCTGACCTGCTGTGCTTTTCCAGCACCACTCTAATCTAGAATCTGGTTTCCAGCATCTGCAGTCCTTGTTTTTACCATTATCCTTTGGCCGAACGGGAATGGGGGCTGGTACAGAGCAGCCCTTCAGACCTGAAAGTGAGTCTTCGTCTTCAAGAAATTGTAACCACTGCTGCCCCTCAGAAAGCTTAGGCCAATTCCAGCCCTGGAACGTGATAAGACAAGTCCCACCCTGAAAGCAATGCAAGGCGGGTTTATATTTAGAAAGGGCTCCGAGCCCTGTCGCTCACTCACTTCCCAACTTCAGTGTGAAGAGTTGGAGTTCAGACCGAGCCGGATCACTCAGCAGCCAGCAGGTGGGTTCATGTGTGCGGTAAAGTAGGGGCAGGGGAGCAGAGGGGACAGCGTTTGTGCGCAGATTTCTTTCTTGTCCGGTTCCTGTTCAATAGCTGCAGAAACTAGCCGGAAAGAATATCGCTTTTGCGATTAAAGACAGCTCGTTAAACTGAAGCTGAGGATCAAAGGATCGATGAGATTCGAGAAATAATTGTCAAGTAGCCAGGGAGAGTACCAGGAGAGACTGGCTGCTGTGAGATATATCCAAGTGATCTGCTTGGAATAAAACCAGCCTCTGGTAACAAGGTAATAAGGTCACTGTTATCTTTATGACTGTTTTATTTCTCCGTTCGAAGCGTTTATTGCGCCCGCATTGCGGGAACATCCCCAACATGAGTGGTTAACGAATGACCTTTATTCATTTTCAGGAGACAGCAGCCACTTCCATGAAAAATGTCAAAGCAGACCTTTTTGACAGAATGGGGCTTTTTTTTTAATTTGAACAAATCAGTTTGCCGGTTAACTGCAACTATTCATCCAATGTTTAGAAACAATTAGAACTGTCGGAGTGTTACACAGGAAGCAAGTTTTATTTAAAGAAAGTTCCGCTCAAGCAACATTTCCTCGCAGTTTGTGGGACAAGGTGAGTTAATGTTGTTCCAGGGACTGTCAACTTCTCGACAGTTCAGGCCAGGGCGATGGTAAACATTTTATCCGTGAGGGTCTCCAGTGTTTAAGGGCAGTGAATATAATCTATGTGTCACAGCCAGACACTGGGCAGAATAGGATTCTAGTCCTTGTATCTCAGTCAAACAAATTAGTGATCCAGCTCCGATCCAGTCACACAATTTCACCTCCTGTGTTCTCTTCGGCAGCAAATGTACTAAAATGAGAACAATGCAGCTAAGTCATGATTGGAGGTGCCAGTGTGGGACTGGGATGTACAAAGTTAAAAATCACACGACACCAGGTTTATTTGGAAGCGCTGCTCCTTGATCAGGATTCCTAATGAACCTATTGGACTATAACCTGGTGTTGTGTAGTTTTTAACAATGCAGAGAAGGTTAGCGAGGATTGACCCGCAAATTCGTGAAGTGTTCCATAGTTTACAGAGCTCTGTGGCACAGTGGCAGGGTCCCAGTCTCTGGGTCAGAGGACCCGGGCTCAAGTCCCACCTGTGCTGGAAATGTCTCACAACGTGTCTGAACAGCAGAACAGGAGTAGGCCACTCAGCCCTTCAAGCCTGTTCCTCCGTTCAGTAAGATCACAGCTGATCTGTGGCCTTACTCTATATACCTGCTTCTGGGCTCATAACCCTTCTTAACAAAGATTATCGACCTCAGATTTAAATGGTTGATTTAAATGCTTACAATTTCACCTCTCTATTGCTGAATTCTCTCTCCAGCTCAATTCCTTAATTCCCCCTCCCCCCACCTTTTATTTCTGGTGCTCCATTTATGCACTTCTATTTAACTTTTTCTTCTTTTTCCATGTCCCTACTCCTCCTGTTTAGGATCTTGTTTCATACCGGTAGTGCTCCTGTCTCTGAGTCAAAAGGTCTGTGTTCATGTCCCACCTGTCCTTGAAATGAGTCATTACATGTCCTAACTGTCTTTTCCTGTTAGTGTTTGCAATCGTGGGTCAGAGAGTGTCAGCAACACTGGAGTTCGGTTAAATTAGTTAAGACAGCAATTACAGAGAGAATAAGCTGAACATTAAAAAAAACGCTTGAGTAGGCGAGAAGGTTAGTGTTACCAAGCCTAGTCCCAATCCAACTCGCTTGCCTCCAACACAGGCCAGTCAGAGAGCAGATGACCAAGCCACTCCATTATGCTGAGCAGCACTTGAAATGATGACGTTTATTGTGAAGAGCCAGGTTTGCTGAGCCAACCAGCTAAATCCAGGTGAGGAATCATAGTACCATACAAAAGATGAGGTTACACAACAAAAGATGAGGATTCAGCCCATCATGTTCATGCCGAATCTCCCACATGTTACAGTCCAAGAGGGACCAGGAAGAAGAAGTGTTGAACAACAGCAGGAACATTATTATGGAAGTGCTGTCTCCTCAGCCAGGAGGGTTAGACTAAGCTGTCCCCTATAATATAGTGGGATAGGACTCTTAAAGTGATATTCTGGATTAGTGGTGCTGGAAGAGCACAGCAATTCAGGCAGTATCCGAGGACAGGCAAAATCCAAGGACAGGCAAAATCGACGTTTCGGGCAAAAGCCCCTCATCAGGAATAAAGGCAGAGAGCCTGGAGCATGGAGAGATAAGCTAGAGGAGGGTGGGGGTGGGGAGAGAGTAGCATAGAGTCTGAATTACCTCGTTTTTACCTCTTAAAGTGATAGCCCACCATACTAACAAAAGACTCAATACCACAACTGCGTCCGATCCCTACATTCTTCCATTTTACTACCTCTTCAGCTGCTTATTCACATTGCTCTTGAAACCCCTAAATGAACTGCTTCCACCATGATTAGGGAGTGCTTTCCCTTCTGCTGTGTGAAAGTACAGAGTTCAGTTGAAAAACGTTCAAACGAATCCAAGGCTGAATATCAAATACTGTAAGTGATTAACCAAGTCTTTTCAATGAATATCCAGTTGAATCTGTATCCTAGGAAAAATCACTGAGTGTTGAACAGAATGTAGAATTCAGATCATCTCTTTTCCTTAGCATGAGGGATCCTAAAACAATTTGTAGTGTTATTAGTTCTACTCCTGCTAACTCAGTAAGCTAGAGATAGGAATGGGACCACCCCAAATGTGTAGCTTAGTTTTACGGCAAACAGTGAGATAGTCCATTTATAATTAACACAGCTCATCTAATATATATTTAGTTTACACCAGACTAAATTAATTTGCCCTAAAAACAAGACTAATGATGTGATTACAACAAAATGCTACCGATAATATTTGTTCACTCTCCCCTGAACAGTTAATAACAAGACACCATCTTGATAAGATGTTCCACCTGTCAATAAATTTCAAATCTCATATGATTAGAGAATAATGACAATAATCATGTATGTGCATAGCACTTTGAAATATGATTTCTATGCAAAAAAGGAAGAAAATAAAGATCTACATTTATGTAGCATCTTTTAAAACTCTGTAATATCCCAAAGCACTATTTGGCTAATTCAGTATCTTTAAAATCAAGAAGCAAGAACTGTGGCAGACAATTTGCGCATGAAAAGTTCCCATGCATAGAAATGAAATAAATGACCTGTTTTGGATGTTGGTTGTAGGACTCCTCAGGAGAGCTGGAGGGACTGATAGGACCCCAGTTAGAAATTCCGCCTGAAAGATAACACCTACTGATGCAGGATTTAAATGCCAACCTAGACTCTGTGCTCAAACCTTTATGGTGGGATTTAACCTACATCCTTTTGACTCACAGGTACTACCTTTGTGCCAATTGAATTGAATTGAATTTAATTTAATTAGCTTTCTTGTAATATGTACTCAAATGAGTACAGTGAAAAGTTTATAAGTTGCCGATTACAGTGCTGTCTTAAGTACAAAGGTACCGAGGTACAATTCTTAGTTACAGAATAGAGAAATTAAGAAAAAAAAGTTTGATTAGCGATACACAGTACGACCATAGGTCAGAAAAAACAAGAAGCAAAGTTAAAAAGACAAATGTCACTATTTGAGAATTGCTCCTAACCAACAATAAGATGAACATGGTGAAACTTGGTTATTTGTGAAGATTATGTCAAGGATCATTATAGAGTGAACAATAATCACATAGCAATCAGAAGATACTAAGGCGGATTTTTGAATGAGAAGATTTTGAATTTTCATCACAGCATGACAATAATAAACTCTGAAAGTAGAAACTATTCACTTAACTCATTTTCAACTATTCACCTCATCCTGTATATGATAATTGAGATTACTATATTATAGTCAGATATCAAACAAATGCTTGAGACACAGGATTGAATCTTTTCATTCACTGGATTACGTAATTTAGCAATACAGGACCTCATCATTGTTTGCAGGCTTCAATACAACTTCAACATGTGACTAAGGCTGGTGTCAGGTAGAAAATACAATTGAGAATCAAGCCTGAATATTAGAGTTTAGAGGGGAGGTGAAAAACTATTGAGAAAAAAATGGTGGAGTATTAAAAGAGACTGACAGCTAACATAAAAGGGAACCTCAAAGTTTACTACAGGCATATGGACCATGAAAATGTATTAAAAGGAAGGATATGGCTGGTTAGAGACTAAACAGGAGTATTACACATGAAGGTAGTGGCCATAGCTGAGGTATTAAATTAGTACTTCCCACCTGTCTTTACTAAGGAGGAAGATGCTGCATGAATCCTGGAAGAAAAGGAGGAAATTCAGTCACTAGAAAGATTTACAACTTTGAAGGGAAAGAGATTGGGAATGTCTGAATTTAAAATTGAAAACCCTGGCAATAGATTAGGTAGTGTCAATTTATCTGGAGAATTGCAAATGTTATACTTTTGGTCAAATAAAGGTAAGCCCAGCAACCACAGCACAGTCAGGTCAACATTGATTGTTGGGAAACAACAATAAATAATGATTTGGAAGAAATTAATAGCCTCATGAACAAATTATGGTTAATTAACAAAAGTCAGCATGGATTTTGCAAAGGAAATACAAATTAAAGTAACTTGCTGGAGATTTTTGAGGAGGGAGCAGACTTGATGAGACCAATGCAGCTAATGTGGTGTTTGTGGGCTTCCAGAAAAAGGTTTGATACAGTGAGCAAAGTTATGGCTTAGTACATCATGGCTGCAAACTTGGCGAGTGACAAGAAACAGAGAGTAATGTTAATGGATGTTCCTTGAGCTGGGTGAAGATTCATGTTGGCATTTTCCAGAGATCAGTGTTGGGATCCTTACTTTTCCTGATATATACTAATGACCTGGATCTTAATATGCAGAATTCGTGGGTGATACAAAATTTAGAAGTTTGCAAACTGTGATGAAGGTGGTTTAGAATTTTAACAAGAAGTAGAAAATTTGATGTAAAAGGTAGACAAGTGGCAGATGAAAATTAATACAGAGGAATGTGAAATGATCCATTTTGGTGGGAAAGGCATGAACAGATGATTTAAAACCAAAGGGAACAAATTTAAAATGGGCACACAAGCAGAGGAAACTCAATATATGCGTGTGTAAGTCATTAAAGCTGGCAGGAAAGATTGAGAGCAGTTAATAAAGGATAAAATATTCTGGTTTAACAGGGGCAGAGTGTACAAGAGCAATAAGGTTATAATGGACTTACATGAAATATTAATTCAGCTTCAAATGGAACATATATCCAGTTCCAGGAACCACATTTCAGAAGCATGTGGAAGCATTGCAGAGAGTCGAGATTCTGTTGCTGGAAAAGCACAGCAGATCAGGCAGCATCCGAGGAGCTGGAGAATCCTGATGAAGGGCTTATGCCTGAAACATCGATTCTCCTGCTCCTCGGAAGCTGACCTGCTGTGCTTTTCTAGCAACATACTCTCAACTCTGATCTCCAGCATCTGCAGTCCTCACTTTCTCCTCCGTGTTGCAGAAAGTACAGACATACAAAATAGGAGCAAATGTAAATCATTCAGCCCTCGAATCTGCTCCATCATTCAATAAGATCATAGCTGATCAGTCTTTGTTTCAAATTTCTCATTCCGAATTAGCCTGATAACCCTTGATTCAACTGCCTAACAAGAATCTATCCAGCTCTGTCTTAAAGATATCCAATAGCCGTATCTTAAAGGTACACTGCCTGCTGGGTTTGGAATCTATGGAATAATACAACACAACCAATCACATTAAAGGATTTTCACAGATCACCAAACAGAAAAGAAAAGCAGCAAAATAATTTTAAAAACACTGAAACTGATTATTTAGAACAAATTGACCACTGGAACATACCTATGAGGTAAAGAGAGAAGCTAAAATATTCTGAATATTTAAAAATTGAACATGTACTTATTAATCATTTAACAGCATTCCATGATTACAAACTTATTTCAGGGCCATTTTTGCTATTATGTTTCAATGTAATTTATGCAGTCTCTAACAATGGCTTGGGTTGGGGAAGTCGACATTCTCACTGATGTCAGTGTGTCTTGAAACCCTGGATAACAGATTGCACCTTGAAGATGTCAGGATGCTGCAGTCAGTTTCAGAGGGGTGGTAGAAGATTTCACTGCTTAACAGAAGCATACATCCAAAACATTTACTTGGCATTAACTTTAAACATATTCTTTAGTACAAGTTGCATAAAAATACAGTAAAAGATCCTGTAAATGTAGTAATGCTTGGCCTGCAAGTAAAAATGAGTACATATCATTGTTGACATGAACATGTCAGTGTTGATATTTGAATGGCACATTGCTAACTAGAATTAAGCTGGATTAAAAAAAGGCCAGGTTACAATATACAACCTCAACTGGAATGGATCCCAGTTAAAAATGGATGACATTTAACATTGTGAACCACAGTTGGACAGCTGGCCAGCACTAATCATGAATAGCAGATACTTTGCAAGACATCAGAGAGTGACTGTTGCCAAAAGGAACAGAGTCGGAATCAAAGATTTCATGAAATGAATTGGACAAAAAATAAAAACTCACAGGAGCACTTAAGATATGGTGTTGCTTGACATTAATAGCGATCAGGTGACCCTGAAGAATTAAAGACTTCAGCATTAAAGCATTGGGGAAGCAGCAGCCATTTTTTAATATGTCAGTGTCACAACTGTAATATTTGTTGCAGAAGTTGGAATTTTGTGATTGCGACAGGCCTACATAACACATGGTGTTTGCTTCTTAGATTTGCTACCTTCTTACCTCAGCTTTAAAAAGAATATTACCAATTTGTGAGTGGAGGCGGGTGGTGGTGATGGTGAAGTGATGAGTGACTATATCATATAGCATGGAATCCCTACAGTATGGAAACAGGCCCTTCAGCCCAACAAGTCCACACCGACCCTTGGAAAAGTAACCCAGCCAGACCCATTTCCCCCACTCTACATTTACCTCAGACTAATACACCTAACCTACACATCCCTCAATATTATGGGCAATTCAGCTTGGCCAATTCACCTAACCTACACATCTTTGGATTGTGGGAGGAAACCAGAACACTCTATAGATCATGAATCTGTTACAACACTTAAACATTTAACACTGCAGCATTGTTGCATGTTATTTCATTGAATGATGCTGAAATTGGATCACCAATGAAATTGATTTAAAACTTTCTCACTAAACAAAGTCATCTTCTATTTCGACAAATTAATGTTAATCTATCTTTTTAAAGATTCTATTAGTTTTCCTGGCAGGTACTGGATGTTTCAGATTTAACATTTTTTAAAAAGAAGGTTTCATTGTCTAAAGTGTTGACATGGTCAAGGATTCTAGAGGACACAGACTAAAATCATTCCTTCCCAACTATTGTTCTAAAGAAAAGCTGTAAACAGCACAACCTGCTGTCAAGGAAGCCACTGCAGCACCAAGTGCCTGTTTCCCAATATCCCAATTAACGGAAAGCTATAAAAAGAATTCAATGGCTTGTAGAGGATATCTGCGAAGGAAGCTATTATTGTGCAACTACCATCTCCTATTCACTACCCGTTTCCCTATCTCACATTCAATACATAGAATTGTTCAGGTGCCATTCTTGATCAACTTTTATTTTGTAAATTATTTCCACCACCTGCACGTTTGTCTCTAAGTCACTGACTTAGAAATATATCACCATTCCTTCACTGTCACTGGATCAAAATTCTGGAAGTCCCTCTTGAGGGCATTGTGGTTTTATCTATACCACGTGGACTAACCCTACCACAGTGGTTCAAGAAGGCAGCCCACTATTACCTTATCCTGGGAGCAGTCAATAAATGCTAGCCTACTAGTGATCCCCACATCCCAAGAATTTTTTCAAAACTTCAGATGTTCCTTCCTTTTCCTGTTCAGCTATAAGAGCAAAAAGCCTCCTCCAATTAGAAGAATATATAGCCTGGCTTTCAACAGCTGTTTTGCTTATCAGACAATGCAAAGTGCAGTGTTATGAGCTGAAGCAATATTATTAACTAACATGAATCAAAAAACAACATAAAACACTTTACGAAGGGAATTACCTCTTGCCCATGTTTGATTTCATCTGTGCTCATAGTTGTTGATTTTTCAAAATGAATTTCATAATGATTCCATTTGAGCTATACTTGTACCATACAAGTGCAAATAAATATCTAATTTATGAATATTTCATGTGTTATTGTCAAATGACTACATTAGAATATTGGAAGATAGAAATGAGAAATAAAATACTGTCTATGAAACTTATATTATTGTTCAGGTCATTGTGTAACTACCCAGAACCATTTGCATCTCGCTCCTGTCTTAGTGCTGATTACATTTGTCTACTGTTTGGTAAATTAAGAATCAATTCATCTTCCTTTTAAGTATTTTAACCTAATCTGCATTTATTGCAGCTCAGTGTGGTAGCTATATAACCTCCAGTTCTAACTTCAGATTTATCAACTGAAAATGCAGGCACGGGTTTTTGTGGAGACTCAGTGGTCCTTTAAAAACTGATGAGTGGGAACAAGATGTGGAACAGCACACATGAATCAAATGGCCATTTGAAATCGGTTGAGTTCAAACACCCAATTATGCTGTCATAAGATACTTGATTTGCAATGGAGCAGCCATGAAATTTTGTAGGAGACATAAATGCTTATGAAGGCTGGAGACGGTCTGTTAAACATCAAAGTGTGAAATTATTTAAATCCTTAGCCTTTTAAAAAGTTAAAAAAAGAAATCAATTGGCTGTTTGCTGAAGTGAGAGTTGAAAAAAATCTGTTCAAGAGCAGTAATTGTTTATTGAAATTTCATATCATGATGTCATTATTCATGCTTGGGTACTTTCCACAACTAATAATTATCTTAGCAAGAAGCTTGTAAATTCATTTGATTGGAAATTTGATAGACAGTTCAAAAATGTGATTAAAAGATTAGCTGTCTTTGATGTGCGGATCAGAATGCAACCTTGCTTATTTTTTATAAAGCATTCATTACTTTGAATGGATTTAAGAGGAATAGGCTTTTATAAATCTGTGTTTTTTCTGTAACGCAGTGAAGGCTGTAATCAATGGCTAGACGTTAATTTTATTTAATCTCAACATGGCTCCTGAAATCTATCCATGGTGGCTACTGGGTGTGTTGGCAAATAGGGTGTAAGGGTTGTTTGTGGTAGGTGGGTTGACATGAGTTGGCATTAAATTGGCAGTGGTGCTCTAAAAGGGCTATGAGATGAATAGGTGTCATGGGCTGGCATGACATTAGCATGGAGGTGTCATAGGAAGTTTATTCAGGATGGTGTGATGTGATGTGAGAGATGAAAGTTGTAGGGCTTAAATTTTATGAAAACAACTGTCAACAAAGTCTGAGATAATTGAAACCTTTAAAAAGACAGCCTTGGCACTTGGCAGCCTATTGTCAGGCCTGACGCTCTCCTATAACTACCTCTTCCACAGCAAAGATCCCATCATTCAAGATATTTCTTACAAGGCATGTGTAGTGAGCTGGGAAAATCTGGTTTTGTTTCATTGTAATTCCATCGATACACATTCGCAACTCTGATGTTCGAAAACAGGATCTCACAAAAAAAGTGTTCAGATAATGTCATCCAATGATTCAGAACTACCTCTGACATAGGACTTGTGACATGCCAAATAGCATGATGTTCTATTTTTCCCATCTTGTATCATTTGTTCACACATTGTCAACTGTTTAATCCTGGTCCTCATATGAGTGGCATTGGTTAAACTGCAAGTTCAACATAACACTATCTCTCCTCCTGACTACTCAGTGGCAGGATCCTTCCTCCCATTTTAATCACTCATCATTTTTTGACACAAAGCCACCTCGGGAGTTGGTCCTAGAATTTTTGTCAAATTGAAAGTATGACATTTCAAGGAGCTCTGAAGCATAAATGAGAAAGTATTTGAATATCTGAAACTTAAGCTGCATTCCAACTCTATGGCTATTGAACAAAGACGAGAAAGATCCTTTTGGCTTTAATAAAATTAATTCACGGGAGATGGGCATTGCTGGCTGGCCAGCATTTATTGTGCATCCCTAAGTGCCTACAGGCCAGTTAAGACATTGACATTGTCTGTTATCCTAAAATCTGGGACTTATTCATTCATGGGATATGGGCATTGCAGGCTGCGCAAGCATTTATTGCCCATCTGCAGTTGCTTTTGAGAAAATGGTGGAGAGCTGCCTTCTTGAACTGCTGCAGTATATGTGCTGCAGATTGACCCACAATGCCAATAGGGAAGGGAGTTCCAGGATTCTCCCCAAGAAACACTGAAGGAATGGTGATGTATTTTCAAGTTAGGATGATGACTGGCATGGAGGTGGTGGTGTTCCTATATATCTGCTGCCCTTATCCTTCGCAATAGAAAGTGTCATGAATTTGGAAGGTGTCATCTAGGGAGCCATGGTGAGTTTGCGCAATGCATCTTGTATATAAACACCTTGTTGTTTGAAAAGTAATAAAGTGGCACCATCAGGACTTTGTGGACCAAGGGTAAGGAAATTTGTAGAGGTATGCCTTGCTGTTGACAAAACTTGAAGATGAAAGGTATTAGATAAGACTCCTGGCCTACTCTGCGTAGACAAAGAACAGTATATTGTGGAATTATGCAACTACATAATGTGACACTCCTTTATTTGCTCATGGGACATGAATGTTGTGGGCCAATAATTTTGCTCATCCCTAGTTGCCCTTGAGAAGATGATGGTGAGTTGTCTTCTTGAACCACATCAGTCCTTGTACTGTAGGCAGACCCACAATGCCATTGGAGGGGACGTGTAGGGAGCGATGTCAACACCTGCAATTGTGTAAGACATATCTTTGTCATATCAACTCCTTAAAGTGAAACTTATCTTTTTTATTTGAAGTATCATTTACTGGTTAATTCATGCACAATTTGCACTGGTTCTGATTCACGTTAAAGTAAAATTTACATAAGTGGAAATTGTTGGTAATTTATTCATTTGAAATATTCATTCATTCAGAAAATTTGGTTATTTTGGTTCATGGTTTACCCACGGTAATTGTAACACTAGGCAAAAAAACACTGGTCAAAAAATATCTTTAGGATTATAACATCTGATGGATTACTTATGCTTTCTGTTGTCTTGTTGGTTCACAAGGAATTCCGTTGTTCTCTTCCTCATTATAAAAGTGAGATTGAAGAGATTTTAATTTGTCTTGTATTTGCCATTTACTGGAACCAACTCCAAACTTGGAGTAAAATATTTGCTAGTTCTGCAAAGAAAATTCTAATGTTGTGATTAATTCAACCATTAAGAAAGTACAAGAAAACTGGGAAAAAAAGTTAGGTTAATTCAGCCCGATAATGACAGTCCTGAATTACTGCTATCAAAATTAGCTAATAAAACTGAATTACTTCATACATTGCTCCAGCTTCTACTTAAGTATCAGTACTAAGTCATTTAAAAACAGAATGTTAACATCTGCATGGACAAATTAGACAGGCTGGACACATTGGGGGGGTTTCAGCTGAAGAAACAGTGAGAGTTTATGCTGCCTCTTTAAGGGAAGGCCAGCTGTATCATGTGTTCCTTGGGCAATGGACAGGCCAGGAGTCCTCCAGAACCCCACCTGCCAGAAAGCTGCCTTTCTGTTAAAGCACAATGAGGGAAGCAAAGGCTGCTATATGTAAAACACTCAAATGAGGCCTGGGATCATCACCAGATCCCACTCCAGAGGTGAGTGATGGCAAGAGGGGAAGACTGGCGGTTTGAGGGGAATCAGCAGCAACATGCATGATTCTCCACCCTCCTGATTTTGAAACCTTCGATCAGGCACAGGGTTGTTTGTTATGCTTCCCACCAGAAGTACCCTCTGCCCATCTCTAGGTTCATACATTTTCATCACTTGTGGTTGGATACTTGAGTTAGATGTCATTGTGGTATTTTAATGTCTGTGCTAAAGGGACTTGCTGAAAGTAGAGAAATACTTCTAAGTAGGTATTAATTTACCACCTTAAGGGTCTGAATTCATAATAGAACCAGAAGGTCATCCACAGGCCTTCCTACCATGGACATAATCAGAATGGTGGAGGGAATTTGGTGCAGACACCACCCTCAACCTTCCATTTGATTAAGAGAGCCCCCAGAGGAAATTAGACATGGGAGAGGGCACCACCTATTCACTTCTGAAGATGTTAAGCAAACATCCATCGATACTGGCATTGAAATATCTGCTCTAACAAATCTTGTACTTTAACACAGAAATGATATTCACACCAAATATCAGATGGAAATTACTAAATGGGTATTGAATGAATCAGGCCCTTTCAGTGTCATCCACTAACTCTAAAACAGAAGAGCACAGGAAGGGAAATGTTAACAGAAGGGATGTCTAGTATTTTAAAAGGAAATGAATACTGCGCTTGTGATGATTAAATGATAAAGAGTTCTAAATTTGAAAGTGGAACATTGTGACTCAGTCATGATGGACCTTGTGATTCTTAGCCTCATAATCTGCTCTTTGTTTCAAATAATGTGCTTTCGTGTGAACAGTTTAATCGAAAATTAGATTTTCTGCCTTTCGTACAGCAAGGCCTTAATGTTCTATCACACACATATATAATATATATATAAAAAGGATAGCATTAATGTACCCTGTGTGCATTCAGTGAGTGAATAATTTTTGACAGATGGTAGTGAATGTGTCTGTATTCTTTAAACCTATGGCAACTCAATCTGTAATATCTGTTTCTAAATGATGGTTTAACACAAAGTAGAATTCCAGTGCTAAAAGGACACTTTGTTTTTGGGAAATCATGGATTATTCACAACGACATACCAAATAGTTGCATAAGCAAATTATACAGACTAAACCCGTTCCCAAACATGTGCTAATCTTATTTGGGACAGAAATAAGCGCAAAGTTGAACTAAGCGTGTCTCACTAACTAGATGGAAAATTGGTACTTAAATGAAAGCAAAATGCTATGGATGTTGGAAATCTGAAATAAAAATAAAAGTTCTGGAGAAACTCTGCAGCTCCAACAGCAACTGTGAGAGAGAAACAGAGTAAGTGTTTCGAGTCCAGTACAGCTCTTCTTCAGAAATAAAAGGATCTGGAAAATGGTGGTTTTAGGCTGTTAACAGAGAGAGGAGGAAGAGCAAGTTAAACAGATTGTGAGCTTGACCAGACCAAACTACAATGTTGGTGATAATGGTGGTAAAGGAGTAATAGATATGTAAAGTAGGTGTGAAAAAGAGAAAATAGGCTTGAACTGCTGGGAACAAAGTCAATAAGACAAAACAAAACATGGCTGGGGCTATATGGAAGATGTATAGTAGAGTACCTACAGATAGAGTAGAGATCATAGAGTCATAGAGATGCACAGCATAGTAACAGACCCTTCGGTCTAACTCATCCTAACCTAATCTAGTCCCATTTGCCAGCCCTTGACCCATATTCCTCTGAACCCTTCCTATTCATATACCATCCAGATGTTGTTCCACAAAGCACTCACCCCATCTATCTTTGATCTTGCCAATGTAAAGGTCACTATCACTGTCTTTTGTCTTTTGGTCTGGGCACACTCATCATTGTTCCTCCTTCCATCTGTCAACAGTATTAAAAAAACACCATTTTCCAGCTCCTTTCAGTTCCAAAGAACAGTTAACTCTGTTTCTCTCTCCTCAGATGCTGCCAGACCTGCTAAGTTTCTCCAGGACTTCATATTTTATTTTGGAAATCAGAGTCCTAAACCTTATTAAATTGCCTGTGAAACAAAGAATGGGATATAAGTGCTTGTCAGCTTTGATTGAGAGGTTTGCCACTGTATCCTAACAATGATTACTAATGCTCACAAATGAAGTCTGGCCAATAGGCATAGTGTCCAAGAACAGATTACACCCATATGTGTGCCCTACCTATTTTTGAAAAAGCAGCAAAAAGTGGCAAGTCCATTTATCTGTGGTTGGTAACTTGATAGGGTGAAAAAAATCATTTCACAATGAACTTACATAAATAACATTAAAATAACACAACAACACATGACTTGTTTGATGCATCTCTTTTTCCAGATCCTGAATAAACTGACAACATCCAGTTTCATGAAGAGACTACCTCTTCAAATTTATATAATTAGCGCAACTATAGTTAACAAATCAAAAGTGGCAACTACATTAGCATTTAAAAATATAGTGATATTATAATCCAATGACAGGAAATAAGATTTTAAGTTCAGCAGCAGACTTTATAACTTTGCTGCCAATGCACAAATGCAGTCCAAGTTCCAAATAAAACATTGGACCAGGTTTGTTGTATGGAGAAAATGGTTGTGTGACATGAGATACATAGATAAGCTTGAGTGTTTGATACAGTCAATGAGAACTGACTTGGAACATATTTCGTAGAGGATGGCAGTCAGGTTAGATTGTATGATATAGAAAATAACTCATGGTCTGGAGTAAGCTACGTAAAGGATGAATGAAAAGGAATTGTACAAGGACTTCGGACGTTGACTCTTCACAATCATTAATCATGGCATTTGTAGCTGATGTGCAGCAGAGTACAAGAAGGTATTTACATTGTTTACATTAACCTATGTAGGACTGCTTTCTGATGAGTGGTAATTTCACATAGATTACCGCTCCAGCCTTTCTGTTTTACAAAAGAAGGGAGGTTGGGAGATCAGGAGGTCAGTAGATCTGACAGGAGAGCTGTACTTCCGTTGTGACAGATCTCTTGTTTCAGTGAGCTGTCAGAGAGAGGCAATCCATGCACCATTCCGTAGAGATCATTCCCTCTGCGATTCCCTCATTAGGTCCACACCCCCCACCAACCCACCCTCCACACCCGGCACCTTCCTTTGCCACTGCAAGGGGTGTAAAACCTGCACCCCCTCACTTCTGTCCAAGGCCCCAAAGGATCTTTTCACATCCAGCAAAGATGTTCCTGCACATCCATCCACCTCATCTACTGTGTCTGTTGCTCTCGATGTGGTCTCCTCTACATTGGGGAGACAGGATGTCAACTCGCAAAGTGTTTCAGGGAACATCCCTGGGGGACACGCACCCAACAACCCTACTGCCCTGTGGCCGACCACTTCAACTCCCCATCCCACTCCACCAAGGCCTCCTCCATCATCAAATCCAAGCCACCCAATGACTGGAAGAAGAATGCCTCATCTTCCCCCTTGGGACCCTTCAATCACACGGCATCAATGTCAACTTCACTAGTTTCCAAATCTCCTCTCCCCCCACCTCATCCCAGAATCAACCCTCCAACTAGGCGCCACCTGCTTGACCTGTCCCACCTGTCCATCTTCCTTCCCATCTATCCGCTCCGCCCTCCCAACTGACCTATCAAAATCACCTCTCACCTGCACGCACCTATCGCCTTCCCAGCTACCTTCACCCCAGACCCACTCTCAGCGTCCTATTTATCACTCAGCCCCCATCCCCCCCACATTCTTGATGAAGGGCTTATCCCCAAAATGTCAATTCTCCTGCTCCTCAGGTGCTGCCAGTGCAGACATTTTGACCCCAACTTCATAGCAGCCAGCTGTCCTATTCTGAAATTGGACATTTCTGTAAACTATGTGATAGCTGCTATTGAACTGTAGGTACGTAAAGTAAATGTGATGTTAGGGTGCTGGAGGTTAGGCTGCTGGATGAGTATGGGGGTGGCATGCTGGATGGTAAGGGATAGGGTACCAGTTGGGTAGGGTGTAAAATGGGAAGGGTGGAGGTTGCCAGGATGCAACTTGGTAAGGAGGCTAGATGAGAGATGCAGCGTTTAGGGAGGAGGTGGTTCAGAGAGTTTGTAGTGGTAGGGAGGAGATGTCAGTTTAAATCTAGTAGGGGTAGGGGCACGAGCTTGGTCCATTCCAGCATGGGGGTGGCTGGCGGTCAAGTCTTGTCAGGTATTCTGGAGTCCAATGGGGCGGGCATGAAAGTCAGATTTGGCAGCGGGGTTCTAGATGGAGGATGTGAGGCTGGGAAGGGAGGGTAGATGAGGGGCCAGTAGGGTCTAGTGGTGGGGAAGTGGGGCAGAGCACAGAGGAAAGGAGTTGGAGGATGTATCAGGTCAGAATCTCAGTGTGTAAAGGGTCTGGGGGAGTTTGGGGTATATGAGGTAAGTATGGAATGTATTGAATAGTTACTAGACTATTAAGTATGTAGTCTAACTTTTCCTGACTAACTATTTTACTTAATTTCATCAGAACTCTCAAATTATCTGATTTAAATCAAGACTTTTGGAGTCTTCCAGGAATAGAGAAGTTGCCCAACAGAATCTTCAACTTCTCAGGCAATCCCTTCGGAATATGATACTCTGGGAATTCCATGTGCGACTTCCCTCTACACTGGAATAACAACTACCTGGCAATCAGAAAAATTCGACCATAATTTAAGGCAATTACTTTCATTTGTACCCTGAGAGCTTTTGTAGAGTAAGGGAAGACACATGTTCAGTTTGATTGAGAAAATGTCTTTCTCAAAGATAATAAACATGAATTATTCAAATTCTTTTCTTCAAAATCACAACCATTGCGTAGATCATACTGTAATGTACAAGAAGCTAGATTAGAGTGGTGCTGGAAAAGCACGGCAGTTCAGGCAGCATCCGAGGAGCAGGAAAATCGACGTTTCGGGCAAAAGCCCTTCATCAGGAATAGAGGCAGAGTGCCTGCAGGGTGGAGAGATAAATGACAAGAAGGCCAATTGTATGTTGGCTTTTATTACAAGAGGTGTTAAATATAGCAGTAAAGATGCCTTACTTCTTTCCTTACAATATTTTTGCCATCGATGGAGTGCAACAGAGGTTCACCAGCCTAGTTCCTAGGACAATCCTTTCATCCTATCAGAAAAGATTAAATAAACAGAACGTAGTCTTTGGAGTTTAGAACAGTGACAGGTGATCTCATTCAAACGTACAAAATTATTAGAGAGATGGACAGGGTAAATGAAAGAAGGATGTTTCCCCTGGTTGTGGTGTGTGAGGGTAGAAGAGGGGAATCTAGGACCAGGGAACAGTCTGCCATCCAATTCTCTATCCATGCACTTTAATTTTACAGGGAAAACTAGAGGGCATAGGTTTAAGGTGAGAGGGGAAAGATTTAAAAGGGACCTATGGGGCAACTTTTTCACACTGAGAGTGATGCATACATGGAATGAGCTGCCAGAGGAAGTGGCAGAGGCTGGTACAATTACAACATTTAGAAGACATTTGGATAGGTACATGGATAGGCAAGGTTTAGAGGGATAGTAGTCAAATGCAGGCAAATGGGACTAGTTCCTTTTAGGAAACCTAGTTGGAATGGGCAAATTGGACCAAACGGCCTGTTTCCATTTATGACTCGTGTCTCAGAGCAGGGAGGAAGCCATTTCAGACTGAGATAGAGAATAGTTTTTTTTATTTGAGGCCATGAATCTTTGGAATTCTATGTCCCAGAGTGCTGTGGAGGCTCAGTCATTAAGCATATTCCTAAATTAAGCACATTGATAGATTTGAAAGCATTAATATCTTCACACATGAGGGGGTGGTACAAGAAAATGGTCACACGGCTGAAGGGTTGGAATATATGGTTGTCAAATTTGCTAACATCACAAAAGTAAGTAGGAAGGTAAGCGATGAAGAGAACACCAGGAAGCTAGAAAAAGATATAAATGGGTTAAATGTGTGGCAAAGATGTGGTAAATTAAGTATAATAAAAATGTGAAATTGTCCGTTTTGTGAAGAGGAATAAAACAACATAAATTGAGAGAGATTGCAGAGTTCCAAGACATGGAAGCATTTTGATATCCACATGTTTGAATTGCAAGTGCACAGGTATAGCTAGTAATTGGAAAAGCTAATAAAACATTATCATTTATCAAAAGAGAATTGGATACATAGAGTACTGATGAGACTGCATATGGAATTCTGTGCACAGTACTGGCCATGGTATGGCCTTCTATGTAAAGAAGGATGTA
This sequence comes from Chiloscyllium plagiosum, assembly GCF_037043375.1. NCBI lineage: Eukaryota > Metazoa > Chordata > Chondrichthyes > Orectolobiformes > Hemiscylliidae > Chiloscyllium > Chiloscyllium plagiosum. The sequence continues at coordinate 30,380,051 of NW_028270149.1, read as the reverse complement.
AATGCATTGGCGAAAGTTAGCGAAACCATCAAACTTTTGGAAAGTGGATATAACCATGCAAAGATAAGTAGCCAGTCAGATAATTGGTCAGAATATAAATAATATATTCAATAACGGAGAGCAGTGGAAAAGAGGAAGCCATGATGTCTGTTGTGGAAAAGATTGATTTGATTAGAATTGATTATTGAAGAGGTTACAGTTGTGCGCTTGAAAACTCTCAAAATAATCAGATAGTATCAACAGGGTTTGATCAAAGAGAAGCTATATTTAACAAATTTATTGGAGTTCTTTGAAGAAATAACATGTGCTGTGGACAAAGTGGAGCCGGTTGATGTACTTTATTTTGATTTTCAGAAGGCATTTAGTAAAGTGCCGTATCCAAAGTTATTGCAGAAATGAAAAGCTAATGGTATAGGAGGTAATATATTAGCATGGCTGTGATTCTAAGAGATTATTTCACCATTTCTCTTGAAATACTTCTGATCTTAGCACTGAATATTCTGAGGGCTCTTGCATTGAGTCCCAGGTTGGCGGGTTTCATATCCATCTGTTTCTCATAGGACAGCATTCTTCTGTAATTACCAATGAGTTATAATCACGGCATAAAAGCAGCATAGAGATTCTTCATATCTAAGAATAATAATTCAAAGTACCACTTTGTGTCAGCTTTAATATTCCAACCAAAAATATGAAAATAACCAAACATTGGCATGAAAGGTCATAAATGAATGTTTTTAGCCTATTTTACCTTATTACCATGTCTCTGCTCCTAATCATTTAAGATGGCTTTCTCAGATTATTGCTGAAATTAATTTTGTTGTCATCTGGTTTGGATAATGTCTGCTATCTCTCTACACCAGGGGCTGTATTGTGTTGCAGTCCTATGTTTACTTCTAACAATTTCTGCGACTGCAACTCCATTGTCTGAATGACCTTTTGTACTTTAATATTAAAAATTGTGCAGTTTACATATTTTAAAGCTTTATAATGCAGGATACTTCTCAACAAGAATTATATGGTGAAAGCTGTGCTATCCTTTGCATTTATTCGCAGTAACAGGGATTTAGATGTGCAATTATAAACATACACACAGTTGAAACTTTGCTCTTTAACATTTAATATAGTCAATGTGTTCAAAGTTTGTGAGAAGATTTGTAGCTCGGGTGCTCGTTGTTGTGGTTCTGTTCACCGAGCTGGGAATTTGTGTTGCAGACGTTTCGTCCCCTGTCTAGGTGACATCCTCAGTGCTTGGGAGCCTCCTGTGAAGCGCTTCTGTGTTGTTTCCTCCTGCATTTATAGTCAATGTGTAGGTAATTAGCCATTGTCTACAAAGACCAGAGGCATCTGACTCCATATGAGAATGACAACTAGTTATTTTACTTGATAGACTCTGCTCTGCATTAAGGAGGCAGGTTTCCATGAACTACCAAAGCAATTGCAGATATTGAACCTCTGTTGTTGGTGTCATTCTGCACCACAATCTACTTATCTAAGTTAACTGACCTCAAAACCATATCAATCACAATGTAAAATAGTCATGATTTGGAGTGCTGGTGTTGGACTGGGGTGGACGAAGTTAAAAAAAATCACACAACACCAGGTTATAGTTAAACAGATTTATTTGGAAGCACTAGCTTTCAGAGCACCACTCCTTCATCAGATGGTTGTCCAAACTATTGTTTTCAGCCTGATTTTAAAAATAACAGCAGAGTCTGTTCTAAGACAGAAAGGCCATCCTAATGTAATTGAACCAGGTGGAAGATTATTACGCAGCCAATAACTACACCTTGAAAATGGGGAAGAAAGATCCTCCTTCAATCTGTTGCAAATGCAAGTTCACCTGAGAGCTGACATCCTGCTAATTTGATTAGAGGATATCTCATGACATGCTTAGAATCTTCTGCTTTTACAAAACCTTCACTTCAGCTAAAAAGCATCAATTCATCTAAAGGAACTTCAGGCTGGCTATGAAAACAACTAAAATAGTTCCAAATTGTAATAATGCTTTCTTAAAGTTTATTTCTGTATGATTGTGTGAGAGAGAGTGAGAGAATATATGTGCGTGTGATTCATCACACTCTAAGCATGTCCGAGTGTGTGATGTTAGATAATCTTTAATATTTTTTAAATTCACAAAAACTTGTTGTTAATTGACTGAATTTGAACAAATTATTTGTAAAGAAAATCCATCAACTTCACACATAACTGGGCAGTAATAGAATGCATAAACTCTGCTGTGGTACTATTATCAAGGACAAAACATTGTAATCACTTCTCCATTTCTATGACTTAAAAATTGTCATCTAAGTATAATAACATTGAACAGCCAATGCGTTAGATTTTAAACACTCTTGGCAATTAAGATATCAGTGAAAGTTTTATATTAGAAGTATGGTAATGCTAGAATGATTGGAAAGGCATAGGCAGATCGATAATATGCAATGCATAAACAACAAATATAAGAATAATTGTGCAGCTGCCGTGAATTTAACCAGGTCCATTCCATCCAATCTTATTGATCTCCTCCAACTGCACATCACCACTCTGCTTCTGTTTCTTCGTGCTGTCATCATTGTTATTTCAACCAGATGCTATTTTCCTTTTGAAGTCCCTTCATAAACATTTCCATTGGTAGCATCTGTCCAGTGCTTTTAAAAATATCTCTTCAACCTTGAATTAACCTTTCTGCCCTGTTCCCCATCTTGGCAACAGTGACTGCTTTTGTCCACACTGCCTAGTTCTTTGGATTTTCTTGGGAAAAGGTAGATTAGTGTGAGCATATTTGGTTGTGTGTTTGCAGTGTTGATTTAAAACTGGAGGCAAAACTTTATTTTGCTCATTGTAATCACGTAGTGGGAACCATACAATTAAAGCAGTTATGTAGAATTAAAAACTGAGAATAGTGAAAACATTCAGCATCTCTTTGGAGAGAACTTTGCCAGTCCTAGAACCTCTGCCTAGGAGACAGGTGAGCTTGTAAAATGCACCCCCGCCCAATGCAGCTGTACCAATGGATAATTGGGCAATTTAAATAATTAAAGGTCATTTTTCTGCACCATTAGCAAACTGCTGATGGCAAAGCCACACCCTTACTACAAAGGTTGTTCAACAGCTGCCTCTGAGTAGCTTGGGTGGGGAATCAGGGACCCACTATTCAAGGAGGATTCCACCAATGACTAAATTCCTGACTGCTTGGTTCAGCAAAATGTACAACTTGCTCTCACTCTTGATGAGGGTGCCTCAAAGGGGAAACACCCTGGCATTTTCCTTGCTGATGTTCAGTGGCATTGCCAAGGCTACAGGGGTTCCAGTCTTTGATTGGGCTGGTAAAATGGGAGACCTGCCATGTAAGATGGGTTATACCTGAAGCATTGACTTCTCCACTTCCTGATGCTGCCTGGCTTGCTGTGTTCTTCCAGCCTCCTTGTCTATCTTGGATTCCAGCATCTGCAGTTTTTTTTGTCTCAGCCTACTTTACCTCCTCCACAAATCTGCCATCTTGTGAATGCCTCCTCCTTATAATATTGCAGGGATAGCCTCACATCCAAACTGAGCCTTCTGGCCAGGCTAAACATTCCCTGGGTATCTGGGCTTTTCCCCCACTGGGAAGATTCTGTCCAATGTTAAAGGTCAATGACCTTTCATCAGAACCACTTAAAACTGGTAAGTTCGTTTCTCGTATAGGATGCAGAAAATGGTCCCCGTTTTTGAGAAAATTCAGGGATAAATGCTGTGAGAAATAATTTTATCCAAAAAACAAACTGAGATGGAACGCCAAACATACTAACTTCTCTTTTTCTCTCTCTCTCCCCACTCACCAACCCCCCCTCACCCACCACCCACATTTCTCTGTTAACCTAATACAGGAAAGAATGGGAGATTGGAGTTTCTTGCAGAACCTGCTGGAAAGTGCCCAGCAGCACTCCACTGTGGTAGGGAAGGTGTGGTTAACGTGTCTCTTCATCTTCCGCATTCTGGTGCTCGGGACAGCCACCGATAAAGTCTGGGGAGATGAGCAGTCCTTCTTCACATGTGACACCAAACAGCCCGGCTGTCAGAATGTCTGTTACGACAGGATCTTCCCCATCTCCCACATCCGCTTCTGGGTGCTGCAGATCATCTTCGTGTCCACCCCAACCCTTGTCTACCTGGGCCATATTTTCTATCTGGTGCAAATGGAGGAGAAACGGAAGCAGAAGGAGAAAGAGAAGCTGAGCAGATACCTAGGTGGAGACAAGGAGGCATTGACACAGAATGCAGGGAACATTAAATGTCCATTGCTGGATGAACATGGCAAAATTAGAATGCAAGGAGCTCTTCTTCGTACATATTTGTTCAACATTATTTTCAAAACCATTTTTGAAATTGGCTTTATATTAGCCCAATATTATCTCTATGGCTTTGAGCTGAAACCTCTCTACAAGTGTAACTACCAACCTTGTACTAACCCCGTTGACTGTTATATCTCCCGTCCAACCGAAAAGACAATTTTCATCATATTCATGCTGTCCATGGCTTGCCTTTCACTACTTTTGAACCTAATTGAAGTATGTCATCTGGGTGTGAAAAAATTTAGAGATAGGGTCAAGGAAAATCATGAATCAAAGGCCTGTAAGCAAAATGGGGTGCTCTCACTTGAGGGAATGTGGCCCTCTGCCCCGAGTTACCAATACTTTTCCAACCATGGTGGACCACAGCTGGACAAGATGGAGTCAGGGTTCAGTGTCTCTCCCTTGACAGAAACAAACTCTGTGACCCAGCCTTACAATGGCAACAGGGCAACAAAGCAAAACCAAGACAACTTTGCTATGATGGATGACAAACAGGAGAGTCAGGAGGAGACAAGCGCACTTCCCAGTAGCCAAGTTTCTGTGACCAACAAACGGAAGAATAGTGACACGAGCAAACAGAGCAATCGGACCAGATCCGATGATTTAGAAATCTGAGTTTCTGACTGCTTACATGATGAGCCACTGACTAAAGAGATCATTCCACTTGAATTTCAAAAGAGAAGCTCACCCCAAAAACTGAATCCAGCCACCAATGGGAAAATTGTCAAAGTGTTAAATTGACCAACATGACAAAGTAGATACAAAGCTCTTACATCAACACCAGAATAAGGTGTCAGTTATATTTGATTTGATGCATTGCATTGTTAAAATCATTTGCTTTCTCCATATAAAAACATTAGTGTCAATGATATATAGAGCAAAATTGCTTTTTGAAAAAGGTGACATTTCAGAAATCCTTTGTTCCCATGATTTTATGTGGGAAAATCTGATATTCTCCCTGTTTTCGTTAACAAGAATGCTCAGTTCACATGGAGTTCAAAGGACTAAACTTTATTTAAAATTCCTATGAATCCTGAAACATTTATAGGGTTATTTTCATAATCAAAAAGGATTTGTGAAATTCCTTTATGTGAGGCAACTGGAATTTGTCATTTTTGTTACAATTAAATCATTGTTAATTATCAAACACATTAATGTACTGCCAAGCTTTGGCATAATTTCCATGATCATATATATATTGGTGGAAAACAAACTGATTCCCTAAAACTTTTCCAATGAAGATTGTGCCTCCTTGAATGCATAAATCATGAAAATGTTCAAGAATCGAAGAAGCCATTTGACCTAATCCAATAACCCCTTTTGATAGATATACCCTCCCTTCCCTCACAAACTTAATTTGCTTCATTCTTCAAATTCAAGTCTTATTGGACTGGCTCTTTCAGTCAGTAGTGAATAAACACAGTTGTCATTCATTACACTTAAATTTGACCAAAGACTCACTGGCATGTGGTTCTTATGGCATTATAGTAATCTTCCTACCTCTGAGCCAAGTATTTTGGGTTCAAGATCTCCATGCTAAGAAGTGTATCATAACATCTCTGAACTTTTTGATCATTAGGAAAAAAATAAACTCTCTGGGGGATTTTGCATTGATGCTTAGAAAGCTATTTTGATACAGTGGATCTGGAATTTGCAAAAATGAAGTAAAGAACTATTATTTCCTTAACTCATTGGAAACATGCAGAGACTAAACTAGGAACTGTCAGAACATAAAATAAAACGAAAGAAAGGAAATTCTGATTAAAAGTGAAAAATAAAAAAAACTGGAATATAATAATTTTAAAAATTCCTTTTTAATTTTATCAGTGTCCCAAAATTTTTTTAAATGGGAGTAAAAGTGAATTTTCAGGGCCAGAGAGGTTGTTTGATAATAATTGAGAATGAACAGGTCATTAAACATTGTTATACTAAAATGCACAAGCCTTTTTTTTTGTTTGTGATTATAATGGGTATCTACCATGTATGTACTGTAATTTCACATGATTCCATATCTTTTCAATTCCAAGTTTGTTGGCAAACCACTGTTCCAGAAAAGTGCCTGGAAAAGCAGAGTAACTCAGACAACAATATCTTCTTTCTGCACATAATCACAGATATGGAGTATCTGCAAGCAGTCTAATTTAATTTTCAATAGTGGTCAGTATCAATAGCCTTACGTTTCTCACTAAATCCAGGTCAATGTCTTTTGAACTTACAGGTACTTATGCTGTTTGTATAACAGCATCTGCCCTAGTAATTTATTCTCCACTTTGCTATTACCTTCCTACCTTCCACATGATTTTTCTTCCCGCCAGAACCGTTACACACACAGATTTTCCGCAGGATTGCTTGAGCACTTTTTTTATTTCGCCCAAGAATCTCGGTCAGCTCATGAATCCCAAATGGAAAACAAAAAAAACCCCAAAGAATTGTGGATGCTGGACGATGGAAACAAAATCAGAAATTGCTGGAAAAACTCTGCAGTAGTGAGTTCTGAAGAAATGTCACTGGACCCAAAACATTAACTCTGCTTTCTTTCCACAGATGGTCGTTGTAAGCATTGGAAGGGAAACGGATGAAATTCTGAAGGGAGCATGTAGGAAGTTAGGCAGGAATTTAAAAAGTAGCAACATCTGAATTACTCCCAGTGCTATGAGCTAGTGAAGATAAGAATAGGAGGATAGAGCAGATGAATGTATGGCTGAGGAGCTGGTGCAGGGAAGAAAGGTTCACATTTTTGAATTGTTGGAGTCTCTTCTGAGGTAGACGTGACCTGTATAAGAAGGACGGATTGCACCTGAATTGGAAGGCAACCAATATACTGGCAGGGAGATTTGCCAGAACTGCTCAGCAGGATTTAAACTAGTAAGGTAGGGGTGGGACCCAGGGAGATAGTGAGGAAAGAGATCAGTCTGAAACTGATACAGTTGGGAAAAGGGATAGATCAAACAGTTAAGGCAGCTAGGAACAAAGCAGAGAACAAGGTAAGACTGAAAAATTAAACTGCATTTATTTCAATGCAAGGTGCCTAACAGAGAAGGCAGATGCTGAAAATGTGTTGCTGGAAAAGCGCAGCAGGTCAGGCAGCATCCAAGGAGCAAGAGAATCGACGTTTCAGGCATGAGCCCTTCTTTAGGATTCCTGAAGAAGGGCTCATGCCCGAAACGTCGATTCTCCTGCTCCTTTGATGCTGCCTGACCTGCTGCGCTTTTCCAGCAACACATTTTCAGCTCTGATCTCCAGCATCTGCAGTCCTCACTTTCTCCTAGAGAAGGCAGATGGCATGGTTAGGAACATGGGACTGGGATATCATTGTAATTACAGAAACCTGGCTCAGGGATAGGCAGGACTGGCAGCTTAATGTTCCAGGATACAAATGCTATAGGATGACTAGAAAGGGGGGCAAGAGAGAAGGGGGAGACATGTTTTTGATAAGGGATAACATTATGACTGTACTTTGGGAGGATATTCCTAGGAATAATTCCAGGGAAGTTATTTGGGTGGAACTGAGAAATAAGAAAGGGATGATTACCTTATAGACTATAGACCCTCCAGTAGTCAGTGGGAAATTGAGAAACAAATTTGTAAGGAGATCTCAGGTACCTGTAAGAATATTAGGGTGCTTATGGTAGGGGATTTTAATTTTCCAAACACAGACTGCCATCGTGTTAAAGGTTTAGGTGGAGAGGAATTTGTTAAACTTGGCAAGAAACTGTTTTGATTCAGTATGTGGATGTACCTACTGGACAAGGTGTAAAACTTGACCTCCTCTTGGGAATTAAGACAGGGCAAGTGACTGAGGTGTCAGTGGGGGAGCACTTTGGGACCAATGACCATAATACTATTAGTTTTAAAATAGTGATGGAAAAGGATAGACCGGATCTAAAAGTTAGAGTTCGAAATTGGAGAAAGGCCAATTTTGACAGTATTAGGCAAAAACTTTCAAAAGTTGATTGAGGGCAGATGTTTGCAGGTAAAGGGATGGCTGGAAAATGGGAAGCCTTCAGAAATGAGGTAACTTGAGTCCAGAGACAGTATGTTCCTGTTAGGATGAAAGGCAAGGCTGGTAGGTGGAGGGAATGCTGGATGACTACAGAAATTGAAGTTTTGATCAAGAAAAAGAAGGACGCATATGTCAGGTGTAAACTGCAGAGATAGAAATTAAACATAGAACAGTACAGCGCAGAACAGGCCCTTTCCCTCGATGTTGCACCGACCTGAGAACTAAACTAAGCCCATTCCCCTACACTATCCCATCATCATCCATATGCTTATCCAAGGACTGTTTAAATGCCCCTCATGTGGCTGAGTTAACTACATTGGCAGGCAGGGCATTCCACACCCTTACCACTCTCAGAGTAAAGAACCTGCCTCTGACATCTGTCTTAAATCTATCACCCCTCAATTTGCAGCTATGCCCCCTCATACAAGCTGACGTCATCATCCGAGGAAAAAGACTCATTGTCCAGCCTATCTAATCCTCTAATCATCTTGTATGTCTCTATCAAATCCCCTCTTAGCCTTCTTCTCTCCAATGAAAACAGACCCAAGTCTCTCAGCTTTTCCTCATAAGACCTTCCCTTCAAACCAGGCAACATCCTGGTAAATCTCCTCCGCACCTTTTCCCATGCTTCCACATCTTTCCTGTAATGGAGCTACCAGAACTGTACACAATACTCCAAGTGAGGCCGCACAAACGTTTTGTATAGTTGCAGCATGACATCACGGCTCCGGAACTCAATTCCTCTACTAATAAAAGCTAACACACCAAATGCCTTCTTAACAGTGCTATCAACCTGGGTGGCAACTCTCAGGGATCTATGTACATGGACAACAAGATCCCTCTGCACATCCACACTTGCAAAAATCTTTCCACTGACCCAGCATTCTGCCTTCCTGTTAATCTTCCCAAAATGAATCACCTCACATTTATCTGCATTGAACTCCATTTGCCACCTTTCAGCCCAATTCTGCAGTTTATCCAAGTCGCCCTGCAACCGACAACATTTTTCCACATCGTCCACCACTCCACCAACTTTAGTGTCATCTGTAAACTTACTAACCTATCCACCTATGTCTGCGTTCAAGTCATTTATAAAACTGACAAACAGCAGTGGTCCCAAGACAGATCCTTGTGGCACACCACCAGTAATTGGACTCCAGGCTGAACCACTCACCACCACTCGCTGTCTTCTTACAGAAAGCTAATTTCTAATCCAAACTACTAAATCACCCTCAATCCTATGCCTCTGCATTTTCTGCAAAAGCCTACCATGTGGAACCTTATCAAAGGTGTTATTGAAGTCCATGTACACCACATCAACTGCCCTACCCTCATCCACATGCATGGTTACCTTCTCAAAAAACTCAATGAGGTTTGTGAGATCGAGTGATTTCTTAGGAGAGTATAAAGGCAGTCAAAGTATACTTAAGAGCGAAATCAGGAGGGCAAATAGGGCTAAGAAGTGTCCAAAGGAATTTTATAAATACATGCAGGACAAAAGGGTAACTAGAGAGAGAATAGGGCCCCTCAAAGATTAGCAAAGCAGCTCATATGTGGAACAGCAGGAGAAGGGGAAGATACTAAACGGTGCTAGATAAATTTAGTATATCTGGTCAGCATGGATGAGTTGGACCAAAGGGTCTGTTTCCATACTGAACATCTCCATGACTCTATGCTGCCTGACCTGCTGAGTTTTTCCATCAATTTCTGATTTTAATTCCAAATGGAACTTTTCCTCAATTCTTTCTGTAATTCTTCAGAACTTGCTTTAGAATCATACAGAACTGAAGAACCAGACCTCTTTTATAGAGTAGTGCTCATGGGGTGCATGGTTTAAAAAACCTGTCTTGAAGAATGATCACCTGATAGCAAGGTGATGGCACAGTAGTATTATCACTATATTTGCAATCTAGAAACCCGGGTAATGTTCTGGCAAATTGGGTTCAAATCCTGCCATGGAAGATTGAGGAATTTGAATTCATTTTTTATTAAAAGTCTAGAATGTACGACCATGAAACTTTTATTGATTGTAGGGGGAAGAACCCATCTGATTCACGACTGTCCCTTAGGGAAGGAAATGTATCATCTTTGCCTTATCTGACCTACATGTGACTCCAGACATACAGCAACTCTTAACTGCCCTCTGGACAAGTCGGAACGGACAGTAAATAATGGTATGGCCACAATAGCTCATCCGGGTAATGAGTAAAGAAAAAAGCGAAAGGGTGAAATTAATAAAGAAACTATAAAACACTTCTACATTGAATTTATTATAGTATGAGCATACAATATTTAGAAGACTTGATGCAATCGCAGAAAATTCTGGAGTTTTAGGAAAATGCAAACATCACATCTTTTAATTTCATAATGTCTGCTTAGCAGGTTGAAGTCTCATTTGGTACATGGGCAAACTGATTTACTTTCTATATAAACAAAGTTTCTAACTGAAAAGGAAACCACATACAGATTAATTGCACATCCACAGGGATCTTTGTGGTATGTACAGTAAAATGTAAATGGTTTACAGTGTATGAATCCCTCACATGTTTATGCGGGAGGAGTTTCACAGAAGATCTCCCAAATTACAGCACAGCAATCAGGAACCTCCTTAGCCTTGGACATTGTTGCAATTGTCAATCAGTAAGCAGTGTTTCAGTCAAGCAGCTATACAGGTAGTTTATTAAACACAATTTGGTTGTAAAGTGATCAGTGAATTGCAGACCTTTTCTTTAAAAGTGTACTGTTGTTTGCTGTTACGCGATTCCATCCCTGCACTAGCTGAACAACAAAACCCAGCCTCAGGGTCATCTGTCTGCAAAATGCAAATTCAGTGTCTTCAGTTAAATCAGGAATGCAATCACCTCTGCAAGCTTTAATTGTAGTTTACATGCAGAAACAACTTTATTTCAAACCACGGGAAAATCTTGAGCAGGCCTGGACTTCCATGTCGCTAGCACGTGGTCAGTTGGCTCGTGTGCTTTCTGGTGGAGAGCTTTGTGAAAGGTACAGTGCTTCAGTGATCTGAGTGTTAAAGTGTGAAATTTACTGTATAATTTCATTAAAATATGATTTTAAGATTTACTTAGACTGTGTTATCATTTGTGTTAGGCTAACTACTATTTTTGTTTCAATTTTTATTGATCCATTTGGTGGTTTACCCTAATTCTGTTTTTCCCATAGGCCCCATTATTTAGATTGCACAATTTTCTGTAACACCAAGTGGCACGGGAAAGCAACTACCATGTTATAGGAGAACTACCGGTATCTGGACAGATCACATGTTGAAACTTGAAATATCTTGCTTTTCTAAAACACATTATTTAATGGAATGTGGGCATATCTGGCATGGTCAACATTTCTTGCCCATCGTAATTCTCTTTAACAAGGTGATGGTGAATCTACATTTTCACCCACTGTAGTCCATCTGGTGCAGATACACTCACAGTACCAGCAGCCTGGTACAACTGAGTGAGCTTCTAGATTGCAATTTAGAGTCAACTACATTACTGTGGATCTGGGCTCACATGTAAGCTAGACCAGGTCAGAAGAATAATTTGATTTCCGATATGGCATCAACTAAGCAGGTTTCTTTTAGAAAAATGATATTTCATAGCACTATTAAGACTAACTTTCAATCCCAGATTTTCCAAAATTAAGTAACTGAATTAAATTGTACCAGCTACAATGATGAGATTGGAACCTGTACCCCCATGGCATTAGTCTGGGAGTCTGGATTAGAAATCTAGCAACGTAACCACTATATAACCAATTCTTAACTATGGCACAGGACTACGAGGAAAGCACACACACACACAAAAAATGCATTTTAAAACGAACCACTGATTAGAAAAGTGTTTTTGAACAAATTGAAGAGTAGATAGTTAACATTATTTCTGCACACACTGTTAAAAGGTCTATACTTAAAAGCTTCTTTAAGTAAAGAGCTACCCTTTAGGCTTAGTTGATTTTTTTGTATCTGCAAATGCTATCTCACAAAACCGAACGCCTTTTTCTATCACAAGCACTTGCGGCAAATTTTACCCATTAACCACCATCGTTAAATCACTCATGTTTCCGATTGTTCGATTTATATGCAGAGCCGATTATAGATGATTCGATAACACAAAAGTGGAGGGAGAGCGAAATGAAAACCCAGTGGGTTGGGCGGAGTGGTGTGATTTATCATTTTGCATCTTGTTAAAGATAGGAAACAGGTGGTCTACAAATCCAGCTCCACAGAGTCAGTTTCTCCGGCATTAAGTGGTCTCCCAGTGGCATGGGGAGGAAATACATCACATGTCTTTATTAGTAAAGTCGCCGGGTCCCTGTCGGAAGCAAGGGCCGATGTTGTCTGAAGTTCCCGCTGCAGTATTCTTTGCATTCGCGGGGGGGAGGGGGGAGATAAGTCAACATAGAGCCCGACAAGCAACGAGGCAAGTTTTGTTTTTGTTCAGATACTAACAGCAGGACGAGTAGGAACAGCAGCAACCTGTGATCTTCAAAAGCGCTTTGATATCGAGAAGTCTAATTAAGAGACTAAATCTGACTTTTTTCTCTAGGATAGATTAGATATGGATGTGCTCTTATTATTCAAATGGAACCGTATACCGCAAAGGATTTGAAACGTGTCACCGTTAGACAATTGATTATGTATAGTTTGTGGGGAACTATTTACTAAGTATGCGGTTAAAGTGGGGAGTTTCGTATGGATTACCATAACCGAGATGAGGATGGAACCTATACCTTTTTCTTGCACCACAGTCGAGTCATCCAGCCAACTGAGCTGCCGATTCCCCACTCCAGAATGTTACTGAGAATGGTTCTTTAAAGGCTCCTTACATTCAGCTAGATGAATCTAATAAATCTGTATAGATCCAATATGAGCTATTCATGGCTTTCAAATGCTTGAGTATCTGTTTAGTGTATTCAAAATTAATCTACCAATTACTTTATATATTTCAGTAATGAGGCTTAAATAATTACTGCGAAGGTTTCAAATGTTTACACTTGTCACCCAAATGTTAGGTGACTTTATTTCAATAGATATATTTTGGTAAAGCTAGTGGTAGTTTTAAAATGTTCAAGTCAAACTGGAAGGAGGGTGTAGATCGTGTTTTTATTGCAGACCCGGTGCACAGCACCATGGCCACCTCTGATTCTCCACCAGTCCCTCCCTGCCCTGGAAATGTACATAGACTGCTGAATGGGACAGAGGAGATCTGTCTTCCCCTCACTTAAGATTAGATTCCCTACAGTGTGGAAACAGGCCCTTCGCCCCAACAAGTCCACACAGACCCTCTGAAGAGTAACCCACCCAGACCCATTCCCCTACATTTACCCCTGACTAATGCACCTAACACTACGGGCAATTTAACATGGCCAATTCACCTAACCTGCACATCTTTGGACTGTGGGAGGAAACTGGAGCACCCAGAGGAAACCCACGCAGACACGGGGAGAATGTGCAAACTCCATACAGACAGTTGCCCGAGGCTGGAATCGAACCTGGGACTGGGAGGCATCGAGGCCTTTGCACTTTCCATCCCAGCTCCAGTTTGACTCCATTCTCAATGAGATTGAGGAAGGGAGCCTAGTGGGGGAAGTGAACTTCAACACCGGCGACCACTTTTCCAGCATGAAACATCATCGAGGTCGGTGTTCGGTTAATCTACTTGCAGAGTTTTCAAAACTAACGTTCATCACTGTCACAACACAGCCTCACGGTCTTCCCCTCTCTGGGCACACACTCCCTGAGTCTTCTGACATTGCCTGGATAGCAGACAGGGATTCCTGAAGGGTATTTTTTGTTTGGACGAGAATGAGCATTAATGCAGGTGGGGTGGTGTTAGTGGTGAACACTTTGAAATGTTGCGAGAGCTGTTGGAGGTTACCACTATCAGGCTTGCTGTAGGTGCTGGAGTATTGCTAAGACAGCTAATTTTAATTGTAGATGCACTTGGCAGCACGTTCGGAAAAACACAGCAGGAGAAGTTCTCCGCTGAACAAAATTAAGAGAACAACTATAGACAATGTGGTTATGACCATCCCCTTTCACAGACACAGAAAGCTGTGCCCAGACTGCAGCACAATCGGGAGTTAAACTCCCAGTTTAAGTGCGTGGGACTTGCTCGGGTTCCCGCAGTTTGAGTGATCCACCACGGGGATGCATGAAAATTGAAACCGCTTAGTCCCCTCTCCATCAGTGAGCCACAATTTCAGATCGCCATCTACAGCACCTCACTGGGGTACCTTCAGCACAGGGACTCCAGCAGCAAGGGGAAAAGAGGCTGCCCTCATTGATAACATCCACATTTCAACCAGGAAGGGTCACCTGACCCGAAATGTTAACTAACTGCTTTTTCTGCACAGATGCTGCCAGACCTGCTGAATTTCTCCAATAATTTCTGGTAGTGTGTGAGAAAAAAAAAAGCTGACCTCGCCCGCAATCTCTAAATTTCAATTTCAGCAATGAATAAAAACCCTTCACGATGGAACCTTCCCTCCTCCCCCCACCCCCTACATCGGCCTCTATAATGTTCTGAGATTTTTTACTCTTTCTTTATTTGCTCATGGGATGAGGGCCTCGCTGCATTGTCCCTAATCACCCAGAGGGCTGTTAAACGACAAAGTCGAGAGTGTGTTGCTGGGAAAGCACAGCAGGTCAGGCAAAATCTGAGGAGCAGGAGAATCAATCTTTCGGGCATTCCTGATGAAGGGCCTATGCTGGAAACGTCAATCTCCTGCTCCTCAGATGCTGCCTGACCTACTGCGCTTTCCCAGCCCCACACTCTCCACTCTGATCTCCAGCATCTGCAGTCCTCACTTTCTCCTGTTTAAAAGACAGCCACATTCACAGGTTTGGAGGCACGGATAGATTCTGAATTTGGTTTTGTTTGAGCTGTGTTCTTTCTACCATCCCATCTAATGCACTACAAGAGTGTACAGAAAAGTCATGCACATGGACCAGATCCTGAATTCCAACAGCACCCACCTGAATGCAGAAGAGAAGCTGCATTAGGACTCCGTTCAAAAGGGCTACAGCACACTGCCTCACTCCCGATCTGCGAAGAGAACACCTCTAAGGAGTCTTCACCAAGAACGGATATCCCTGCAACTTCATCTGCAGATGCCTAGCAGACAAACAATGCAATGAGGACGTGTCATGACCCAACACAATAGCCACTCTACCTTATATATAAAACATCTCTGAACTAACAGCCAGACGTCTCTGACCACTGGGATTCATGACAGCTTATAAACCAACAGACCCGTTCAGGCCACAACTCACCAGGAAAAAGACCCTACAACCATCATGTGCAAGACTAATGTAAGTTACAAGATTCCATGGAAAGACTGCATGAAACACTATATAGGGCAAACAGGCAGACAACTAGCAATCCGCATCTACTAACACCAACTAGCCACTAAACACCATGACCAGCTGTCTCTAGTAGCCATGTAGATATTTCAATCCATTTGAATCATTTGTGGTATGACCCTGGTTAATTAACAGTTTCCAAGATAGAAGTCCATGTAAACTGAGATTAAGTCAGTCAAGATCATACATTTGTGTACAGTAATTGAAAAAATGTTTTTAGAAGCAAGGTCCTCAATTTGTTATTTTGTTGACAGTTTTGTTTTCTTAAAATCACTGTACCAGTTTTTAAAAAATGTTTTATCTGATAAATATTTAAATTTTAAGCGAACAAACAATTCAAAAATAATCTATTTGCAACACTCATTTAAACATTGGGTTTTATATTGTTTGGTGGTTATATACACCCGTAATATCAACTTCCAATTTTCTTCCCAGAAACATTTGAGCAAATTTTTAAAAATTAATTTAAATCCAGACTCTTGATAAGTGGAATGAATTTCTCTTCAATCTTTTAAAAATATCTCAATTCTTGTTAGATGAAATACTTCTCTTGTTGGTAATGCTGACATTTGAACCAAAGTAGCAATTTCTGAAAATTAAGTAATATTAAAATTTTAAAAAAGCAGAGGAACCTGTTGGGAACTGCATGGTTTCCCTTTTAACACTTCACCCAGTCTTTTTTTTAAGTCTAGTTCTATCTTTAATAGTTCAGGGGTTTTGTTTTGGTTATATGGCAGTACAAGACAAGTAAAGTCAGCTTTCCAAAGATCAACACTTCTGGTGCAAGCCTTCATTTTTTGGAATGAAAATAATTGTGCGAATGCAAATATTAAAATTTCATAAGACTGTTCATTGCACGTAGCAGCAAATTTTCACAATGACTAATCAAAAACAAATGTGTCCAGTTGTGGTAGTTTACTGGGCAATATGGATAAATACAGTATCCCTGTAGATGGATGAGTAGACTTGAACAATTGTTCGAACAAAAAAAGTGTAAGACAATGCTTTTTGGGAGGTGAATGAATGGTAGGTCCTGAGGGAGTACTGAGGAACAAAGGAATCTTGGTTTACAGGTCCATAGATCCCTGAAGGCATCAGCACAGGAGATAGGGTGGTGAAGAAGGTATACAAGATGCTTGACTTTGTTAGCCAGGGCATAGAACATAGGAGCAAGGAAGTCTTGTTACAACTTTTATAAAGCGTTCGTTATGCTACAGATTGAATATTGCATAGCAACCATAACTGTACACAATCAGAAGGATGTGTTTGCATTGGACAGGGTCAGAGAAGATACACTAAATGGTACTTGGCATGAAAAAGGTCTCAGTTATGAGGAGAGACTGGATAGGCTGGGTTTGTTTTCTGTGGTGCTGATTGACATACACAAAATTTATGAATGGTATACAGAACAGATGGTAAGAAATTGTTCCCCATGGCAGATGTGTCTAAGCCAGAAGGCATAGAATTAAGGAGAGGAGTATATTGAATCAAGTTTCAAATGGAATGGAGGTGAATTATTTCACCCTTACCATAGGAGGGCTATGTTTTTAATAGGACCTAAGCAAGAGAGCATACATGCTGCCATATTTATGCAGTTCTGTTTCTTTAACTCTAATTTTCTGACATTCATAGAAAATAAACCTTTCCTGCACTGATGAGATTGGGATTATTTCAGTTTTACTAAATACCCTCTAAATTCTCCATTTTGGGTTTGACTAAATCAGATAAAAGTCAGAATTTATCCCAGATTTCTGTCCATTTAAGGCCACACTGGTTCCAGAAATCATGTGAGAGCGGTGCAGTGGCCCTCCCTCCACAACTGCATTAAGTGACACACTGCAACTTTTAGCAACATCTTCACATTCAAGCCAATCCATTCTGCAACCTCCTACAACACAATTTGATTTTCCCTGATGGGGTGAATGAGAATCCACAAATGGATGGCAACATCTAATGTTATTTTAGTTTTTTTCCTCATTATCTTGAGCTTAAATACTTGGAGTCATAGAGTCATAGAGATGTACAGCATGGAAACAGGCCCTTTGGTCCAACCCGTCCATGCCGACCAGATATCCCAACCCAATCTAGTCCCACCTGCCAGCACCTGGCCCATATCCCTCCAAACCCTTCCTATTCGTATACCCATCCAAATGCCTCTTAAATGTTGCAATTGTATCAGCCTCCACCACTTCCTCCGGCAGCTCATTCCATACACGTACCACTCTCTGCGTGAAAAAGTTGCCCCGTAGGTCTCTTTTATATCTTTACCCTCTCACCTATGCCCTCTGTTCTGGACTCCCTGACCCCAGGGAAAAGACTTTGTCTACTTACCCTATCCATGCCCCTCATAATTTTGTAAACCTCTATAAGGTCATCCCTCAGCCTCTGACACTCCAGGGAAAACAGCCCCAGCCTGTTCAGCCTCTCCCTACAGCTCAAATCCTCCAACCCTAGCAACATCCTTGTTAATCTTTTCTGAACCTTTTCAAGTTTCACAACATCTTTTCGATAGGAAGGAGACCAGAATTGCATGCAATATTCCAACAGTGACCTAACTAATGTCCTGTACAGCTGCAACATGACCTCCCAACTCCTGTACTCAATACTCTGACCAATAAAGGAAAGCATACCAAATGCCTTCTTCACTATCCTAAACCTGCAATTCCACTTTCAAGGAGCTATGAACCTGCACTCCAAGGTCTCTTTGTTCAGCAACACTCCCAAGGACCTTACCATTAAGTGTATAAGTCCTGCTAAGATTTACTTTCCCAAAATGCAGCACCTTGCATTTATCTAAATTAACTCCATCTGCCACCTCTCAGCCCATTGGCCCATCTGATCAAGATACTGTTGTAATTTGAGGTAACCGTCTTCACTGTCCACTACACCTCCAATTTTGGTGTCATCTACAAACTTATTAACTATACCTCTTATGCTCCCATCCAAATCACTTATATAAATGACGAAAAGTAGTGGACCCAGCACCGATCTTTGTGGCACTCCACTGGTCATAGGCCTCCAGTCTGAAAAACAACCCTCCACCACCACCCTCTGTCTTCTACCTTTGAGCCAGTTCTGTATCCAAATGGCTAGTTCTCCCTGTATTCCTTGAGATCTAACCAGTCTCCCAAGGGGAACCTTGTCGAACGCTTTACTGAAGTCCATATGGATCATACCTACCGCTCTGCCCTCATCAATCCTCTTTGAAGGAGTAACAAAGAACTCAACAAAGCCATACTGACGATCCCTAATCAGTCCTTGCCTTTCCAAATACATGTATATCCTGTCCCTCAGGATTCCTTCCAACAACTTGCCCACCACTGACATCAGGCTCACTGTTCTTTAGTTCCCTGGCTTGTCCTTACCACCCTTCTTAAACAGTGGCACCACGTTAGCCAACCTCCAGTCTTCCGGCACCTCACCTGTGACTATCGATGATACAAATATCTCAGCAAAGGGCCCAGCAATTACTTTTCTAGCTTCCCACAGAGTTCTAGGGTACACCTGATCAGGTCCTTGTGATTTATCCACCTTGATGCGTTTCAAGACATCCAGCACTTTCTTCTCTGTAATATGAATATTTTTCACCATCTATTTCCCTACATTCTATATTTTCCATATCCTTTTCCACAGTACATTCTGATGCAAAATAATCATTTAGTATCTCCCCCATTTTCAGCGGCTCCACACAAAGGCCACCTTGCTGATCTTTGAGGGGCCTTATTCTCTCCCTAGTTACTCTTTTGTCCTTGATGTATTTGTAAAAAACCTTTGGATTCTCCTTAATTCTATTTGCCAAAGTTATCTCATTTCCCTTTTTGCCCTCCTGATTTCTCTCTTCAGTATATTCCTACTGCCTTTATACTCTTCTAAGGATTCACTCGATCTATCCTGTCTATACCTGCCATGCTTCCTTCTTTTTCTTAACCAAACCCTCAATTTCCTTAGTCATCCAGCATTCCCTATACCTACCAGCCTTTCCTTTCACCCTGACAGGAATATACTTACTCTGGATTCTCGTTATCTCATTTCTGAAGGCTTCCCATTTTCCAGCCATCCCTTTACCTGCGAACATCTGCCCCCAATCAGCTTTTGAAAGTTCTTGCCTTATACCATCAAAATTGGCCTTTCTCCAATTTAGAACTTCAACTTTTAGATCTGGTCTATCCTTTTCCATCACTATTTTAAATCTAATAGAATTATGGTCGTTGGCCCAAAGTGCTCTCCCACTGACACCTGAGTCACCTGCCCTGCCTTATTTCCCAAGAGTAGGTCAAGTTTTGCACCTTCTCTAGTAGGTACATCCACATACTGAATCCAAACATTTTCTTGTACACACTTAACAAATTCCTCTCCATCTAAACCCTTAGATTGGGACTGCCATAGTGTTATGTTTGGAAAGTTAAAATGCCCGACCTAAACCACCCTATAATTCTTACAGACAGCTGAGATCTCCTTACAAGTTTGTTTCTCAATTTCCCTCTGACTATTAGGGGGTCTATAATACAATCCCAATAAGGTGATCATCCCTTTCTTATTTTTCCAGTTCTACCCAAATAACTTCCCTTGATGTATTTCCAGGAATATCCTCCCTCCGTACAGCTGTAATGCTATCCCTTATCAAAAATGCCCCCCTCCTTTCCCCCGCCACCCCCCACCTCCCTTTCTATCCTTCTTGTAGCATTTGTATTCTGGAACATTAAGCTGCCAGTCCTGCCCATCCCTGAGCCTTGTTTCTGTAATTGCTATGATAGCCCAGTCCCATGTTCCTAACCATGCCCTGAGTTGATCTGCCTTCTCTGTTAGGCCCCTTGCATTGAAATAAATGCAGTTTAATTTATTAGTCCTACCTTGTCCCTGCCTGCCCTGACTGTTTGACTTGCTTCTGTTCTCAATTGTACCAGTCTCAGATTGATCTCTTTCCTCACTATCTCCCTGGGTCCCACCCCCACCCCCATCTTACTAGTTTAAATCCTCCAGAGCAGCTCTCGCAAATCTCCCTGCCAATATATTAGTCCCCTTCCAATTTAGATGCAATCCATCTTTCTTGTACAGGTCACTTCTACCCCAAAGGAGATTCCAATGATCCAAAAATGTGAATCCTTCTCCCATACACCAGCTCCTCAGCCATGCATTCATCAGGTCTATCTTCCTATTCCTGCCCTCACTAGCTCATAACACCGGGAGTAATCCAGATATTACTACTCTTGAGGACCTCCTTTTTAAATTCCTGCCTACCTCTCTGTAATCTCCCTTCAGAATCTCAACCTTTTCCCTTCCTATGTTGTTGGTTTCAATGTGGACAATTACCTCTTTGCTGGCCCCTCTCCCTTGAGAACATTCTGCACCCTGTCCGAGACATCCTTGATTCTGGCACTAGGGAAACAATACACCATTCTGCTTTTTCACTGCTGGCCACAGAAAGGTCTGTCTGTACTCAGACTAGAGACTCCCCTAACACAATTGATCTCTTGGAACCCGACGTACCCCTCGTTGCAATAGAGCCAGTCTCAATACCAGAAACTTGGCTGTTTGTGCTATGTTCCCCTGTGAATCAATCACCCCCTACATTTTCCAAAACAGCATACCTGTTTGAAATGTGGATATCCACAGAAGACTCCTGCACTAGCTGCCTACCTCTCTTATCTTGCCTGGAGTTAACCCATCTATGTATCTATGTGGCTGTTTATGAGACTTGTCCCCCCTCCCCCTTCCTATAACTACCATCCATCACATTGCAAATTCCTCATTGCTCATTTGAAGGGGAGAGACAGAGGCAAAAAAGGTGAAACAGAAGAAATCACATTTTTGGTCAGAAATCTTTTCTCGTACTCAAGCTGGCTTCGGGTGAACTGTGTTGCACAATGTTACTGTACTAAATTATAAAGAACAGTCTTGGGCCTAGTTATTGGGTGAGATGAATTAGTTGTCACCTGTAAATGAGCCTGTATCTGGGCAGAACATTCTCCATGTCAGGCCATCTAACCATCAATGCCATGAGGGTCATGGCCTAAACCTTCCAGATTAATGGAGTCCATTGCAAGCAGGATCCTTCCGTCCCAAGTGGAGATCCCAGGACTGTTCCTCAACACAGGAGGGCAAGGAAAATAAGAAATGCTCATGACCTATCATTGTAAATAATATTTCATAACAATAAATATATTCACTTTCAATAGTCACATCTGATTATTTTAACATTATGAATAATCTTTATATTAAAATAATCATTGTAATCTCATTCTATTAAAAGAGCTTCCATGTCAGCATTAAGCAGTCACTTTGTACATTTTCCAGAGATGATGACTTCACCCTAGTCTTCTCTTCATTCTATTATGCTTGATGTCACATTTCTCCTCATCACCAGCCTCATCCATCCTTCTAGCTGGAGGATTGCTGCAACTCTCTCTCAGTTCCTCTGCATTCATTTTATTGATTTCCCCTCTTTACCTGCTCCACTAGTGCAGAGCACAGCAGACCAGGCTTATGCAGCTCATATCTGGAGTATACTGCAAAACCCGAGCAATTTATACTTCAGGTTCCATGATGTCTCCAGTGGAAAATTGGGCTGTATTGTATCCATGTTTTGCCTCAGTCAGCAGGTTCTGGCAAGAAATTCAGACAGATAAGCCATGGTGTGTAATAGCCATCCTTATATAGCATTTGACTATTGAAATGAGGCAGGAAGTTAAGCCTTATTGAGAATATCAGCATTACGGCAGCTTCCAGGATACCTAGCACTGAATTCTTAAGGTGTGGCATCAAACCATAGATCAGTTGGATACTGACTGGAACCTTTCTCTTTTATTGAATTCAGAAATGAGCACAAAGGCAAAGGCAATGGAAGAGTTTGATGTCATGTTGTGCCTGAAATTCATTGAAGTGCAGAGGGATAAAACTAAGATCTTTTGAATACATAATGTCCAGCATCAGAGGGGTAGTAACCACCTGACTAGGTGGAGTTAGGAGAAGGGATGGAGAGAGGAGGAATGTTCTACTGGGTTTGGGTATCTCTGAGCTTTTGCAGCTGGCATTACTTAATACCTGAAAGGAAGTGTTTCTTGTTAGAATATTGAACAAGCCAGAGGGTGAAGTGGAGTCGGTGGGGGGGGGGGGGGGGGGGGGGGGGGAGGGGGAGGAGAGGGAGGGGGAGGAGAGAAATGTTAGGAGAGCTCTGAGCATGAGGCAGTAGTAATGCAGAAGGAGGTTGACACTGTGCATATGTGTCACTGAGTGAAGGCCTCAGTGTATGGCAAGAACAGCTGTCTGAGGAGCATTGAACATCAGGAGATGCCTGTGATCCTGGGTGAATTGAAAACAAGGCAGAAGGGTGAAATTTAAATTGGAATCCACATGGGATGAGTCTCTGCCAGAGGCAGTCACTGAGGAATGATGTTAGAGCCAAAAAAAAACTGTAGATGCTGGAATCCAAGATAGACAAGCAGGAGGCTGGAAGAACACAGTAAGCCAGGCAGCATCAGGAAGTGCAGAAGTCAACATCTCGGGTATAACACTTCTTCAGGGCTGGGGGGTGGGTCTAAGCGGAGCTGCTGATAAAGGGAGGGTGGGAAGCATTTTGGGTGGGGAGGTAGGGATGGGTGAACATAAGTAGAGTGTACAACCTGGTTGGTAATTGGAGAGAAGGGTTGATCAGGAATGGAAGGGAGAAGGAGGGGCTGGGAAGGGAGGCTATTTGAAATTAGAGAACCCAATGTTACGTCCTCTGGCAGCAGTTGAGGTGTTGTTCCACCAATTTGCGGTCTTATTCGCTGTGACAATGGAGGCGGCTGAAGATGGTCATGTCAGAAAGGGAGCGGGAAAGGGAATTAAGATAGGCCCCTGTGGACCCAGCTGAGATGCTCAGCAAAACATGCCCTGAGTTATGTTTGGTCTCAACGAATGATGTAGCCGTTTGAAGTGAGTTTTGGTAAATAGCTTGTCACTGCTGGTGTTTGACAATGAACATTCTGCACAAATGCTGTTCTGTCCCTGGGCTCTTCACCTCCACCTACTGTTCACCACCTTCCCCTTCCACTCCTAGTCATCTTCATAAATATCACCCTTTTCCGAGCTACAATTAGTTCTGCAGAAGGTTCACTCCTTTGTCTTTTCCAACTCTTTCCTTTCCCTCCCTCCCCCACCTCCTTCCTCTCCTCCCCATCCCCACCTCCTGACCAAACTGTGAGTACCCTCTCTTTTCGTTTTCTGTCTGTGCACTGCACAAGATTGATCACTATATATTTTTTAAATGAAGGATAGAAATGTGGTGGAGGAATTGCAGGAGGTTTACTACTCAAACCCAGAATAAGTGGGTGGGATGTGGTTACCTTAAAGGCTATGCTTGTATCCACCGGAATTTAGAGGGTTTGACAAATTGAAATAAGCAAGATCATGTGTCTTGGAAAGGATGGTTTCTTAGGGAAGAATGTAGAACTACAGATTGCTAATTTAAAAAAAAATCAATTCTTTGAACTCTGAAAATATGATGGAGGCAGAGTCCTTGAATATGTTTAAGAGTGAGGTAGATTCTTTGGCAGAGGACAGGATTGAGCATACAATTAAAGCAGCAACAATCTGACTGACTGGCAGAGCAGGCTCAAAGGGCTGAATGGCCTACTGCTCTTAATTGTACATTCATTTGTAATTTGCACTGTGGTTGCTTTTGACAGCCACAAAGATGGGCTGCCTTTTATTCACTCTTGGGATATCAGCATTTATTATCTGTCCCAAGTTGTGCTTTTGCTAGTGATGGTGAGCTGCCTCGTGAACTATTGCAATACATGGCCTATGGAGGTAGGCCCACAATGCCATTAGGAGCGCACGTCAGGATTTTGACCCAGTGACTGAACAAACTGCAATCTCCTTTTTCTCTGTCAGGATAGTAAGTAACCTGGAGAGAAACTTACAGCTGGTGGTAATCCCATATATCTGTTGCCCTTGCCTTTCTAGGTGGTGGTCATGGGTATGGATGGTGCTATCTAGGCAGCCTTGGTTAGTTTCTGCAGTGCATCTTGTAGATAGTACACACCACTCTACTGAGCATCTATGAGAGACTGACTAACATCACATTCAATCAAGTCCTGAATGGTGTCAAGCAATGTGTTGGTGGAAGTGCACTCATCCAAACAAGTGGAAACTAATCCATCACACTGATTTGTGCCTTTATAGATGAAGAGGCTTTTAGGAGTCCAGTGGTAAGTTATTCACTGCCATGTTCCTAGCCTCTGCTGTGCTCCTGTAGCTACTATTTACAGTATTTGGTGACTCCAGTTGAGTTTCTGGTCAGTAGTAACTGCCGCAGATGTTGATAATGGGGTGATTTAGTGATGGTTAGATGGTCTCTTACCAGAGGTGGTCATTGTCAGGTACAAATGTTAATTGTCAGTGCAACATGGATATTGTCCAGGTATTACTGCATTTCAACATGGATTGCTTCAGTGCCTGAGAAATCCCAATGATGCTGAACATGGAGTCATATGCGCAACTTCCTCCCTTTTTTAGGTAGGGGAAAAGTCATTGAAGCAACTTAGAATGGTTGGCCCTTAGAAGCTGCTTGAGGACTCCTACTGTGATGGCCTCAGCTGAGATGACTTAACACCCACAACCATCTTCCTATGTGCCACATATGACTCTAACCAGTAGAATTTACACTGATTCCCATTGATCCCAGTTTGGTTAGGGTTCCTTGACACCACAGTTTTTTAAGCTGCTATCTTTCTAACACCTGCCTCCTGCATTGTGGCTGTGGAAGTGAGACAGTAAAATGGCACCTTGTGTTATATGAGGAATTTCAGATAGAGGACAACTTCCTAGCATGTCTCAGGAATTTGTTGCTATCAAACAAATGAAGTTTCTTAATAGTGTATGTAACTTATGATGGCAGCCTCAAAGAAGGGCAACATAATTCCTCCATCTGGATCTATGACAGAGATTGTGTTGCATAAATCTGCATAATTCACATTGCCACCCACACAACTCAATAAATTAAGTATCAAAAAACATGGGTGCTTATATTCAAACAGTTCACTTGAATGGATTAACAGCTCCAAACCCTGGTATAGCAATGAGACCACTGGAATGTGTTGAACTGGTGATGGCAAATGACACAAGTTCACCTGAGATTACTTCATAAAGATGACACCACAATTAAACTGTTATGGTCAATGGTGTAGACATCCTTCTAGCCAAGAATTATAATGTGCTTTTTGGTCAATACATAAGCTGCACAGAGAAATCTGGCAGGTGGGTGTCATAATTTAAAGCATTGACCCATAACAGACCTCATCAGAAATAAGTTCGCCTCACCCCCACAAATTGTTACTCTACCTACTGTTTGCACGCAGCCATTTTTCATCCTTGTTGCACAGTTGAGGTCTGGACAAAGATGACACACTATCCAGGTCACATGCCTAAGTGTGACCATGGAGAAGTCATGACTCCCTCTCCCACTCCATATATCCTTTTTGTGTAGCTTTGCTGTTATCCATCAGCTTTTAGGTTGCCCACATTATCCATATAACCCTCTTTACTGACAGTAAAAATCTATTTTCCTCTTCAGCCCTTGGTCTACCACACTGCCATGCCAATTATTGGTAACCCGCATTATGTAACAGTGTACACACATCACCACCTTCACAGTCGTTATCCCATCTATCTCCTAGGTACAATTCATCCCATTTCTACACTTCAGTTTCTCACTTTGTCGAACACAGGAGGAACTGCTCCCTGTCCCACCTCCCCCGCAATATGCCCAAGGACTGACAGTGGCCCAGCATCTCCCTACACTTGAGGGCTTTACAAGTTCCCTGACTTTTCTAAGCCTCAGACTGGTTGGACTTTAAGTATAGGATTGACGTTGGCCTAATTCCTAGATGCTGATCACAGCCAAACACATCTAGAAAGAGACTCCAAGTGCCCTTAAGAGTGTGACCTTACTGATCAAAGCTTCTCCTTCACTCCTTTCAGACATGCTTGTTTGACTGAAGCATATAAGCCAGCAGTTTGTAGCACAAACACTGTCTAGATGTGATATTGATATAGCACAGTACCATACATCAACACATCCACTCCCTTGTCTGTTCAGTGCTGACATCTATGACAGGCTGGCAAGCTTTCTGGCTGCACAATAATACAAACTGCATACAAATGAGATTCTGATCCAACCACAGAAACTAAAAATCTCCTTTTTACACCATCCCTCATTTTGAGAATGTTTAATTCCAGCTATTTTGCACAGTTAAATATGATTGTCCAGGGAAGGAGGGAATTAGGATGGAGGAAAGAAATGCATTAAGGTGTAGAAATAGGATTAACATTCTTGGAACTTAAATATAGCACTTACATATATTTGTATTTGGTTGGGTCTGTACTGATTTTGAGCTGATGTTGTTTGTAATACTAAAAAAAACAATAACCATTCTTCTTTCAACAAATTTGACTTGTAAAGATGAATTACACAGTTCTTTTTACTGTTCAAGTGGATTACCAATTGCCAAACACTTTGCAAATGCAAGATAGCCACATGAAGTGATCAGAATTCAGTATAAAGCTAAGAGTGGGGAAAAATCAGCACCATGGGCTTCATCACACTGTTGGGAAAGTAACACCCAAAATGAAAACCCATCCCATTTGACACTAAGGTATGGTACATCTGCTGCAAAGAAGACGATGTAATTAAGAGTGCTCATTTTTAGAGTAGAAAGGTTGTCGTGCCCACGGGGGAGAAAAATGCTCCTGAAACTTGTGTTGAAGTTGATTGCAACTGTGCTGGTCAAGTACCCAGTTAATGGCAAAGGGATAGACACTTTAAAAGTAGCAAGCAATAGGGCAATTAGCTGAGAACGCTTTTAGGTTGCTGCATCTTTGGTCTATCCATAATTTAAACTTGGCCTCCTAATACAAGTGACATTAATAAATTGGAGTTGATACACAAATTGCTACTTTATATGAAATAACATATTCTATCTTTGTTCAATCCTTCCACATTCCCAGCACTACACACCTCCATCCCATTCATGCATAAACATACTTGTGAAATACTTGATCTGAAAAGCATTAAGGTGGACAAGTCTAAAGAACCTGACGCAAACTATCCCAGAGTGCTGAGGGAGGCAAGTGAGGAAATTGCTGGGGACTTGTATTAAATTTTTGTATCTTGTTTAGTCACAAGACTGGTTCTGGAGCACTACAGATGATTTTCCTTAAAGCAACAGGGATAATCCCAGGAAATTACAGGCCAGTGAGCCTTAAGTCAGTGGCAGAGAAACTATTAGAGAAGATTCTTAAGGACAGGGTTTACTCACATTTGGGGAAAACATGGACCTAGGAAAGGTCATGTTTCTCAAACGTGAAGGCATGGTGGTAAATGTTGTCTATGGACTTTAGCAAGATCTGTAACCAGATTAGTGAAGATTGCCAAAGGAACGGCAGGATTTAGGCTGAAACTTTGGCTGGAGAAATCGCAGATGCAGCTTAATCTGGACAAATTAAGTGATGCATTTTGGAAGTCTACAGTATACAGCAGCACCCTCGGTAACATCATAGAGGGATCCAGATGTACAGGTCCACAGTTCCCTGAAAAGTAGTAATACAAGAAGGCATGTGATATGCTTGCCTTCAGTCAGAGCATAGAGTATAAAAATTGGCAAGTATGTTACAGCTGTATAGGACTTTAGTAAAGCCACATTTGGAATATTGTCTACTGTTTTGGTCACTACACTAACAGGAGGTAGAGACTTTGGAGAGTCAACAGAAATGGTTTACCAAGATGTTGCCTGGTTTGAGTGTATTAGCAATTAGGAGGCTTTGGACAAACTTGGTTTTGTTTACACTTGATCATCAAAAGATGAGTAAAAGTTATTATAAAGATGAGGCAAGTTTTTGTTTTTATCGAGAGGATGATAAGTGTGTGGAATATGATGTCAGTGATGGTGGCAGATAAAACAGCAACATTAGGAGACATTTTATAGATGAATCAGCAGGGATAGAGGAATAAAGATTGCGTAGAGGCAAAAAGTTTTAGTTTAGAAAGGCATCACGTTAGCACAGGCTTGGTGGGCCTTAGTAGATGGCAGGGATGATATAGGCCCAGTGTTATAACAGCATTTGCCCAAAATAATGTAAACGGTTCAGCTCGAAACTACCTCTTACCCAGATTAGGAAATGCTCGGACAAACTGATCAAGAGTCAAGATTGTAGTGCTGGAGAAGCACAGCAGGTCAGGCAGCATCCGAACTGGAGGATCGACATTTTGGGGATAAGCCCTTCATTCCTGATGAAGGGTTTATGCTGAAACGTTGATTCTCCTGCTCTTCAGATGCTGCCTGATCTGCTGTGCTTTCCCAGTGCCACACTTTTTGACTCTGATCTCCAGCACCTGCAGTCCTCACTTTCTCCAAACTGATCAGTGAAAGGAATGCAGTTACAGCTCAAATTAGTAAATTGTACTTTTATCTCAGGGTGTACTTGGGTACTGATTTGTTTCCTTGCCTTAAAAGCAAAACAACTTTGGGGGAATGCTATTGGGCCCATTTATCCAGTTAACAGTTCTGTGAAAGTCCTTCATCGAATATAAAATTATGTCAAGTCTATCTCTCTGTTGGAATCAACATTAGTAAATTCAGCACAAGCTACAAGTTTAATCAGAATATATTCATTGTATTTTAAGGCTTCAGTGAAATTGCAGATTCAAACTCAGAAAACCAAAAGCTCTGATTGTGAAGTTGTCAGCTATGGCAGAACAGAAGACAACAAAGTTCTGGAGGAGTAACTCTGCATTAGCCAAACTCGTGCACATTTGTCATGTAACTGTACCAACTAATAAGAGTGGAGGTGGGCCACACCGGAGCACCAAACTACAATCAAACTTTTAGCAAAGACGACAAAATGTCTTTGTTCACATGCTGAATGTGAATTAAAACGTTTTCAGCAGTTTTGCTCTGTTTCATCTATTCTTTGTTTCAGATATTAAACATTAAAGGTGAAAAACAAAGCGAGGAATTTATCACTGAAGGTCTGCACAAAAATGTAATGGCACTGTAAAGTGTTTCGCAAAGTGTTCAATTCGAAGGCATGTTGTTTTACGAATGTCAAGACACTACCCATGCAGTACAAGATAACAAAACTACATGGATGAACCTCAAGCATTTGTTTTGAGTAAAATGAACAAAATTTATTATCCTGATGTATCTACAATCTGAACAATCATTCGTTCATCTACCGGTTTCCCTAGTTGAAACGCTGTGGATGTGCTCTAGGATTTCACTCGCCCAAAGCCAAACCTACTTGACTGCATTGAAAAACATGGTGGATTGATCAAAAGATTAGCCTTTCTGGAGCCAATTTCCCAACATTTTTCAATATCATTTACCGTATAAAGTCAGATATTAACCTCAAAGTCAGGGGTGACAAAGGCCCAGTGGTATTATCATTGGACTGTTACCATATATACTTGAATGATAGGCAAATTTCTTTTGCCTACTTTTTGAAGTTAAATTTATGGGGTGGACTATTACATGGATGCTATTTTTGAGGGCTAAAATTCATGCCCGTCAAAATCCGTATTGTATCATTAACAGAAGCCCAATCGATCACTAATTGAATTTTAAAAAGTGGTAATTCTAAAGACCCAGAGTGGAGCGAGATGACTGACCAGCAGACTGACTAAAATGTTGAACTAGAGTCAACGTTTACAGATATATGGAAAATTCCAGAATTTTTGGCCAAAAGTAGCAGGTTTGCTATTACTTGAGTGTATGGCAATCCAGAGACTTGGATAATGTTTTGTGTACCTAGTTCAAATCCTACCACAGCAGATGGTGGAATTTGAATTTCATGAAAATGTGGTCTAATGACGGCCATGAACCATTGTTGGGAAAAAAAAACATCTGGTTCACTAATGTCCTTTTAGGGAATGAAGCTGCAACCTTTACCATCACTGTCATTACTCATCTGAAACCTTATCCATATACTGTACTTGGGGAAACAAATCTTAGAATCACTCATCCAGAAATTGATTTCAAAGTGCAGATTCCACAATGCAATCATGTAAGAATTACTGAAAGAGCAGGACTACTACTTGTTTCATTTCACTATCAAAATCTTTGAAAATGTTACTTTGTTGAATGATGTAGAACTAGACTTTAAAAGCAAAGTAGGTTCATAAGGACTTAAACAGCTTCCCAAACTACACTATTTTACTGGAGCACATGTTTTCATTTCACTCTTTTTGAAAGCTTCTTATAATAAAACTTCTACCCAAGTTGCATAAGCTGTAAATTTTAAGAGCCAGGATTCAGTGATTTCTTTGAATCATTCTCACAAAACAGCAAATGTGGCTCGATGACACCCTTCTGCCTTGACTTGGTGACAGTTATACAAACATTAGGAAAGCAAAAAGCTGCCCCCAACTTGCCAGATGGTTGAGGCCAATGGCAACTACAAAAACTGCTTCTTTAAATAACAGCAACCTTTTATTCCACTTTTTAACACTGTCGAATCATCAGTTGAGTGAATTGGCTCAGTGAAGGTGGAATTTCTGACACTTTTGGTGCATTTATTTGTAGGCAGCTACAGTTGTGGCAAAAAAAGTCACCTAGTTTGGCTCCTTGAAATAAGGATTTGGCAAGGTGCTGATATGTATTACTCCAAGTACAAGGGTCACCTTCTTTATAGATGTATATACAACTTTTATTCAAACACAGTGGTTTAATGTAGCAGCTTATTGTATGAGAGGTTCAACCAACAGTAAAATCTCTTGGGGATTTTAAAAGCAAAGTAAGTTCATAAATTATTGTAAAATGCAGTAATTTACACAATTTGAGATTAACACAATAGAAACAAGACAGCTAATGGTTTGACTCAAGTTCATGGACACTTCTGCAAGCAAGAACATGTACAGGAAAGCAAATTTTCTGCAAAGTTCTCAATAGCAAAGGGACAAGATTTCTCAGTGAGGACATGGAGTGAGACCTACAAGTTGCAGTCAGGGGTGTGGGGTGGGTTAAAAAAAAGTTAGATTAAGTATAGGTATTCCATAAGAACAAACAAAGTGACTACACAGTAACTAATATTCAGACTCCTGACCTAAAAGACATTAGATCTGAGCTCCAATGACATTTAATCATAACTGCATCCTGTAGTTTGGAGCCTCAAATAAAGTCAAACTTTAAATCAATTCATTGTGAACAGCAAGGAGACAAGAGAAGGCACCAAATAGGGTGACAGAAGGGAAGAAAAGCTGACAAGATTTTCCACCTCTATTCTCACCCAAATAGCTTACTTTTGCCAATCCTAAACAGAACACCACATCTGAATAGTACTTTGCAAGCCCAAAATAGCAGTGAGGCAGTCGACGTAGTTTACAAAAATGCTAGTACTATTGCTTTGGAAAACATATAGCTACAAAAGCTAATATCAGTGCAATTCAAATAAACTGTTCCAGAAATTTATTTTAAAAAACCAATATCACTCAATCCACAATTAGCCGCGCGGAATATTTTAAAAATGGAATTTCAAGTGCAACATGTCTGTTTTAAACTGAACAGCTGTAAAAATGGTTCACATCATCAACATTATATGTAATGTAGGCTTGGATATTTTGTCTCCCAATGGCTCAGCTGGCAAAGTGCATCCAGTTTGGAATGGAGTTACAGACAGCAAAACTTCCAGTGTGTAATGCCTAATCTATGCTTCATTAAGTGATCTCACCTAGTGGACACCAATCACTAATATTTCTTTTGTTCAGCGGAATTTTAAGAAAAATGAATAGTTTCAAAGCAATAGACAGTCACCAACTCTGTGGCGGCACAGTGGTTAGCACTGCTGCCTCACAGCGCCAGAGACCCGGGTTCAATTCCCGCCTCAGGCGACTGGCTGTGTGGAGTTTGCACGCTCTCCCCGTGTCTGCGTGGGTTTCCTCCGGTTTCCTCCCACAGTCCAAAGATGTGCAGGTCAGGTGAATTGGCCATACTAAATTGCCTGTAATGTTAGGTAAGGGGTAAATGTAAATGTAGGGGTTGGGGTATGGGTGGGTTGCACTTCGGCGAGTCGGTGTGGACTTGTTGGGCAGAAGGGCCTGTTTCCACACTGTAATATAATCTAATCTAATGTAATCTAATCTAATCTAAATGTATGGATTTGAAAATCAGGAGTAAAAATGACCAAGCCACTGTTCCTACTAATATTTAATGAGGTTGTTCACACTCAAAAGTAGTCTCTATGATGAAAATGTATTCAATGAGTCAGAGTTCAGGAGTGCAGAAATTATGTGAAGAGATGAGAAATCTAAAACAATCACGTGAGCCTTTCTTGGAATGTCACACTTTTTCATTTCTCCTTTGTTTATTGGCCATCGCAAGAATTTCAAAAATACTCAATTGTGTCACATCACCTCATCTCTTCTGCTTCCCAATCATTGAGAGATGCTTTTAAAATATTGTAAAACAGCAAATCAACCACTTAAATAGACGTGAATAGTTAATCTCCACAGAACTAATCGAAACTGACAACTAAATATAAAAAGTGAGCACAGACATTAGTTACACTTTTTGAAATAAATCACATCAGTCATACAACAAATAGTATGTTGATAGTATAGGTTGAGAGATGTGGGATGAGAGACTTGGGGGGGTGGGGGGGGAAGAGATTGAACAGAAGAAAAAAGTTTATGAAAGAGTGAAGTCATTTCCCTTACTGTATGCTGCAATGGTTCAACAACATTTCATGAACTCTACCGAAGAAACATTGGAAAAGATTGCCTTACAAACATTCGATCAATGTCCTAATACCTGCAGCCACAAACCAGAAGTTTTTTTAAGAAACCATTTTCATCACAACAAAGTCAAGCGTCAAGTTTGGGAATTCTGTACAGCTAGTTAAAAAGGACCAATGAATGCACAATAGACAAGAAGTGTAACGGGGAGAACACGATTAATTTTTATGTTTTCAGCCACTTTTCTACAATCTTTTTCAATAAAATAAGATGACATAGTTCAGCTTTGGTCAACAATTTATACAATGACTGTGTGGTTAGGCTTACGAGCAGTAAAACAACCAATGGCCATTATTGGATGAATGGACTAAATCCCAGATCAATGAATATTACTGTTATTACTTATTAGAAAGAATCTAACAAATATACAATTGCATTTCTAGAAGCAGATACCATTTAACAGGGTCCACTGGAACAAACTTCGGCCACCTTCTTTCTTCTAATCCCTTTTTTCCAAAACAAGATAGCATCATGGAAGCATACACCATTCTACGTAATAAAATCAAGATTCTTATTGTTTCAAATTACCCATCTATCAAGAATTTCTTTCACTCTAAGTGGAGAAGACATAGTTCTTCACAGATTACAATTCAACATAAGGAAGATATAAGAGGGTCATTATAGTGTTCCTACACTACATACCCTAAAAATGCTTCACTGCGGACATGTAAATACTTTTTTCCCCCTAAATGTTACATCACATCAAAAAAAAACACTTCCTGAAATGATTTGAATGAAACTCAACTGCTTTCTTCTAGATATAGGAATCTTAACAATTGATGATTGTGGTACAGCAGTTTGTAAATCCCTCAATGTATGGTTCATCCAGTTTGCATAAGCACCTTTTAAATTTTTCTTTAAAAAAAATTAAACTGAGAGAGAACTTGGCAAACCATCAGCTTACCAACTGAATACTGTGCAGATATTTATCATTTTAAAACAGATTGGTTTTACATTGATCTAGCTCACTGAAACAGATTCATATATACTACAGAAATACACATAAGAGACAGTATCCCCTTTTTGATCCCCTTCTCATGAGTTTCCACACATACTGAATTTTTCCATCAGTTCTGTTGAACCACTTGGCAGTCGAAAGATAGAACAAGTGTTATATGAAGATGCAGCACCATTTGCTTGCCTTAACCGCATCAACCATGAATGACCAAATCAGAAGCAGATATTTCAGTCCATTAGCTATCTGCATGAGCAACATCTTTGTTTATTTTTGAATGTCACTTCAAATTCTAATCTACCATGTGAGAGGCTAAAGAAATTTAGCTGGACACAGTCAGATAGGTAATGCTGTGAAAGCATCATTGCTCCTAATTATAGCAGCGGAGGGAAAAGATGAAGGAATTAAAAAGGCTCATTTCAACAAATTAAAATTAAGAAACTGGGAACAAAAAAGTACTGGATAACCTTCCTGCTGTCTCCAATATTTCAAGATCCCCTGCACTAGCACAAATGGCGACAACTAGCACCTATAAATGTTCACAGCCTTTTTGGTTATAATAAAAAATGAAATAAAATAATTTTTTAAAAAATAGATTCAAAAACCAGCAAACACATCAGAGGGGTAGGCAAGAGCTATAAAGAAGTGTCAATTTATGATGCTCAAGTTCCTTGTTTCTTCTGTTCTTCATTTTCTCTAGCAACCATTCATTTAGACTCTCAACCCCTGATATCTGAATCAGACTTAGCAGATTGAACCAGAAAACACCCTTTCAAGAGATAGATGACTCGCTGATATTACTTTTTTTCTACTTTCAAATTAATTATAAAAATATATTTTTAAATTTCTATTCATGCACTTTGGATACATTTTTCCTTTCTCATGCCTCTCCCAAGCTCCAACAAGGGAAGAGTTGAGAATTAAACTGTAATGTAATAGCAAATGCAAGGATATTTTAGAGAGTAAAATCCAGGTGTGCTTCAGTGATATGCCGCTTACCTTCAAATTCTCCTAGAAAAGGTATGCAAGGCAATAACTTCTAGACATATTTAACTTCAATCTCTCCCCTTGCTCTCCATTACCCCTCTGAAGCTCTTTTTCTCAAAACAAAATGGAAGCACAATGGGAAGGCAGGCTATTTTGCAGCATCCATCATTTCATTACATTAATCATTTTAAGCAACTCTAAAAATCCCAAGGATTGCAATTAATTGGAGGACTCCCCCACTGCAGCAGTGAGCATTCCACTATAGATCTTGGCTGTTCCATTCAAAGTAAGAACAAAGCTGTTTGCTTACTGACTGCAGGAGTTTAAGGTTTGTGTTATAGCTTTTGGTCACTGCAAAATGTTACGTACACCTGATTGTCAGCAAATGCACGCAAGCTAAAAGGGATACTGTCTCTAAACAATGGCGATAGTCTAACCATCTCTGCTCTCACAATAGGCCACATGACTCTGCAAGTACGTGTGTAGTATTTTTTCTTTCCGCAGCACCAAGTAGGCCAGCCTATAATGACCCATTGTTTTTTTTCTAATAAAAGTAACAGAATTCTGTACAATATCTACTAATCATCATCCTTCAACATCATCATCTTCAAGTGAATCCTTCGAATAGTCATCGTAAATTTCCTTCACAGCCATAATTCTATTCAGCATGCTCTCCAACATACTCCGATCCATGGGAATGACTGAGTACCACAGGGGGCTCTCTGCCACACAGGAGCGTTCTGGCTGCAAGTAGAAAACATCATTCCTGCTCTTCATACTCTCAGGGCTGCAGCAAAACAAGAAACAAAACATTCATTTGGATGAGTATCATTCATAAAATATTGCCTTTTATTTGGTGTTCTCATCCCCACTCAAATTTCATTCTGTTGAGAACCAAATCTTGAAGCAGTTAAGAATACTTTTCTTGTGCCTCCTCTACTCTTCATTTTGATGATATTTGGAGTCAATTTTTAAAATGGGAACAACGCTATACAAAAGCTAAGACAGGTTAATTCCCAAATTACTTACTTTCAGCAGAGACTTTTCCCCAGGGCAGAAATAACTTTCACAAGGGGACATAATTTTAAGGTAACTGGAGGAAGGTTTCGGGGAGATGTCAGAGGTAGGTTCTTTACACAGAGTGGTGGGTGTGTGGTATGCACTGCCAATGGTGGTAGTAGAGTCAGACATGTTATGGACATTTAAGCAACTCTTGGATAGGCACATAGAAGATAGTACAATGAAGGGTATGTAGGTTAGTATGATCTTGGAGTAGGATAAAAGGTTAGCCCAACATCGAGGGCTGAAGAGCCTGTACTGTTCAATGTTCTCGAAGTGAACAAAGACACAGCAATTATTGATGGAAACCTTTGCACACAAACACACAATCGAATATAATGACATGGCATCCATGTTCATAGTTATTATGGGCAGCAATTAACTAATTTCCTGAAGATCACAGTGTTGTTTATCTGGGGTTGATTTTAAACCCAACTTGGTACTGCAATCTTCAATTTATTGCATTTTACTCAAGAAATTACCCTGCCCTCGGTGGGAGAAACTCTGGTGTTTTTGTCACAGTTTTGTTGGAATCATTGATATTCTTTTTAGATAGATTTTGTGAATAGGCTTGGTTTGCTGTATAAACTGTTGTTTGCTCAAAAACATACGTGCCTCATGGCTAACATTGGTCAGCTCAATAGCATTGATGGATATTCCAGTTAACAGATTGCCCATGCAGCCCCTTTGGCCAAACGTTCTGCAGACATACATTCAGTTAAAAACTGTGTTGCATGAGATGTATGGAACCATACTGACA
Organism: Chiloscyllium plagiosum; assembly: GCF_037043375.1. Taxonomy (NCBI): domain Eukaryota; kingdom Metazoa; phylum Chordata; class Chondrichthyes; order Orectolobiformes; family Hemiscylliidae; genus Chiloscyllium; species Chiloscyllium plagiosum. The sequence goes on along the minus strand of NW_028270149.1, from coordinate 30,342,811 downwards.
TAAATCAGCTCTTTCAAACAATTGGAAAGAGCACTGCTCCTTTTAAAAGGGGACCATCTTCATTAAAAGTTGGTCATTTCAGAGCCTTTTTCTACAAGACAATCTGACCTTTAATAGGATCATACAGTAAAGATTCCTGATGAAGGGCTTATGCCTGAAATGTCGACTCACCTGCTCATCGGATGCTGCCTAGCCTGCTGGGCTTTTCCAGCACCACTTTTTGACTTTCTGATCTCCAGCATCTGCACCTCACTTTCTCCTAGTCATACAATAATGAGGCTGTTTGGTCCATTAAATCTGCACTGAACTTATCGACACAATCCCACTTGCCAGCACTTAACCTCATAGTCATGAATGTAACGACATTTCAGCTGCTCATCCACGTATTTTTTTTTTGAAGGTTGCGAGGCGTCTTGCCTGTACTACTCACCCATCCAGTGCATTCCCAGATACTTAGCAGCCTCTGGGTGAATAAAGGCTGTCTTTAAACCCCTAACCCCCTTGTCCTTCACCTTAAAATTATACCCCCTGATTACTGACTCTTCAAAGAGGAACAGTTGCTTTCTATTTACCCTGTCTATGCCCCTCAGCCAGGTTCCCCTCATGCTTCCCTGTTATAAAGAAAACAAACTAAGCCTATCCAACCTCTCTTCATAGCTAAAATGAAGCTTCCTGGTCAATCCCTTTTGCATCCCCTCCAGTGTAAAAGTGAATAAATAGATGCTACTTTTTAATAAACTTGTGTCTTTGAATTCTGATACATGAATTAAAAGCGGGTGGATTCTATTTGATGGCATCATTATCATCAGCCTTTTGGTGCCATGGAACGTGCAAATAGTGTTAGTTGATCAGAGGGGAATGTTCTGAAATGCAAGATATCCAAGCTTTACGTGACTTGCTTTGAGTCTTATGAATACATATTTAAATTGATAATTTGTAAATAAGCTTTTGGAAAGTATTTCATAAAGGGATCAACAAAGTTATTTTGAAAAAAAATCTAAACTCAAACTAACAGATTCTGTTGAGAGATTCCTGAGTCAAGTGCAGAGACTAATCACTGTGACTTAGATGACTTCTGCTGAAGAGCAAGGAACTTGAAATTAACTTTCTAGCTGGGATATTTTTGTAAAGTTTTGTTAACACATTAAAGTAACCAAGTGAGAGCAATAATACAAAAAGCCTAAGTAACATCAAGGTATCATTTTAACAAAATAAGCAGATTGCTCCTTTGTCACTTTTATAATCCACAATGTGCATTACATTCTTCATTCTCCCTAAATTCTCCCTAAAGACAGAAAACAGTAACAGGTCCCCGCAGAATCAGCATGGATTTACCGGGGGGAGGAGCGGAAATTATGCTTGACAAATGTTGTGGATTTTTTTAAGGATGGAATTAGTGGAGTTGATATGGGGGAGCTAATGGATATCGCTTACTTGGCCTTTCAATAAGGTTCCACGTAAGAGATTACAAAACAATATTAAAGCACATGGGATTGAGGGTCATGTACTGACATGGATAGAGAACTGGTTGACAGGAAACAAAGAGCAGAAATTAATAATATTTTTCAAGTGACAGCCAGTGACTAGTGGGGTACCACATGAGATCAATGCTTGTACCCAGCTAGCCACAAATATAATAATTGAGGAAACTAAATGTAATATCTCCAAGTTTGCAGATGACATAAATGAATGGACAGCTAACAGTAAGGAGGATGCAGAAATGCTTCAGTGTGATTTGGACAAGTTGGTGGGTAAATGCATGGCAGATGAAGTACCATATGGATAAATGTGGGGTTATCCACTTTGGTAGTAAAAACACAGGGAAATTATCTGAATGGTGATAGATTGGTAAAGGGGAGTGCAATGAGACCTGGGTGTCCTTGTACACGAAATGAAGCATGCAAACGGAGAAGGCAGCAAATGGCATCTTGGGATCCATAATGAGAGGATTTAAGTACATGAGCAGGGATGTCTTCCTGCAATTATACAGGGCCTTGGTGAGACCACACCTGGAGTGGTGTGAGCAATTTCAGTCTCCATACCGGAGGATGAATGTACAACAAAGGATTACCAGACTGATTTGTGGGATGGCAGGACTGAAACATGGAAACAGATTGGATTGGTTAAGACTATATTCGCTCGAGTTGAGAAGAGGGAAGAAATCTCATAGAAAACTGTAAAATTCTAACAGGATGAGACAAGGTAAATGCAAGAAGGATGTTAACAATGAAGAGGGAGGTTCAGAACCACAACAACGAGCACCCGAGCTACAAATCTTTGCACAAACTTTGAATGAAGGGGGAGTCTAAAAACAGAGGTGACAGTTTAAGGATATTGGGTAGGCTATTTAGGGCTGAGATGAGCAGAAAGTTCTTCACCCAGACAGTGGGAATTCTCTACCACAAAAAGTAGTTGAGACCAAAAAAAATTAAATGTTTTTAAGAAGGAGGTTCTTAGGATTCAAGGAAATAAAGGTTATGGGGAAAAAGCAGGAACTGAGAACTGCAGTCGATGATCAATGACCATATCAAATAGAGCAGACTCAGAGTCAAAAGGCCTACTCCTCCTATTTTCTATTTCCCCATATCATTGTTTCACAAACAGATAAAAGAATAGTGTTTGTTTTTAACATAAAGGCTTGGTCAGTTTTCTAAAACTAAAATCTATTTATACAAATACCAAGATAAAAGTATAGTTGTATCCTGCACAAAGTAACGAGTCAAAAAGGGAAAAGGTCTCAGGAAGTGAATGCTTTTCCCTTCACGTTACCACCTCAAATACCACTCTTTCTATCTCCCCATGGGCTATTAATCTTCATTACCCTAGTCTCAGATCTTTCTATCTCTCTGGCTCAAGACCATAATCTCCCAAGTTTACCAACTTTAAAATCAGCCAATATTATTTCCAACACTATCTCTGCACATTAGCCAGAGTTGAATTTTAATTCTCTTTTACAAAAAAAACTTGAGAAAATAATTAGAATTAAAAACCACTGGACAGATCACAAAAATAGGTAACGGCTTCATTCTGCTTATAATTATGTTATACCAGGCAGTAACTGAAAGTAATAAGACAGCAGAATTAGAAAATTTTCAACATCAAAACTGTTCATCTTGATGACAAAAATCAATGCAAGTTTAAAATACTAGCAGGAAGGAATTAGTGGTCTCACCATTTTGAGAGGTAGAATTCATAAAACTTCACAGGGCATCTTAATGGATTCATTCTGTTTTCTCTCTGTTCTAAAACAGCAACTTCCTCTTCACGTTTCCTCTTCCCCATGGTGCTGCCTATAAACAAAAAAAATGAGAGAAAGAACTGAACCATCATTTGGTGGTACAGAACAGTATAGAAATGATTAGCATAAAATTTTATTTCAGACTATCCTGAGCAAACAATATTCATAGCGAACGCATCAAGTCACATTATTCAAAGCTATTAGACATTCTATAATAAAAACAAATAGAAAGGGCCAGGCGATATATTATATCTGCGTGGAATGGGAGCTGGTGGATCCCTCTGTGCTTCATAGTGACCACATCGTAGCAAGTATTGGTTGTTTGAAGAACTGCAGCTCAGAGCTAATGAGCTGGATTTTGGGCTTTGAACACTGTGGCACATCAGGGAAGACTAGAGTTACCTGGACAGTGTATTTCAGTGGGCAGTCACATCCCTTAGGTTAACTACCTTGTGTTTAGTCAGGGACAGGAGGGTGTGACTAAGAGTGAGGCAGGGAGGTTATACAGAAGGAGCCTCAGCCTTTAACTCGTCAGACAGGTTTGAGATTTTTTGCTGTCTACTGGATTAAAGCAGAGGTTGTGGGGAAGGTAAGCAAACTGACCATAGCACCACGTACACAGAGCCATTCAAGATGGGGGAGAAAAGACAAATGTAATTGTAATCGGGGATAATATAGTCAGGGGAATCAACACTCTTCTGTGGCCAGGATCAATACTGTGTTGCCTGGGTTCAGGATCTCTCATCTGAGATGCAGAGGAACTTCGGAATGAGAGGGGACAGTGAATTATCATGGTCCATTGAGCTATCAACACCATAGATATAAAGAAGAAAGTGATTCTGCTGAGGAACATGAGCAGCTAGGAGTTAAATTAGAAACCAGAATAAAATCTCTGAGTCACTAACTGGCATCAGGTCAACAAGATTCAAGTAATAAACACATGGCTCAAAGATCAGTATGTGAGTAAAGGGATTCAAATTCATGGGACAGGCTGCACCTATATTGTGCTGGAACCAGAGTCCTGGCATATCACATAACTAGGTCTGTAGATAGGGCTTTGAATGAAAGTGTGCATGAATGAATGGTGTTACTGAGTTAAGTTGCATGGAAAATTTTGCACAAAAGCTAAAGGAGCGGAGGGCTCAGCTCTTGTCTTGATTGTCTTGTTTTTTCAATGTATAATTTCAGTTATCACACTGTAAATTTTTGTTATAAATTCTGTGCCTTACAATTGTGTCCTCCACAATCACCTGATGAAGGAGCGGCGTTCCGAAAGCTAATGTGCTTCCAATTAAACCTGTTGGACTATAACCTGGTGTTATGTGGTTTTTAACTTTGTACACCCCAGTCCAACACCGGCATCTCCAAATCATGACTCCTTTTTTGAAGTATTTTCAACATTGGAGCTGATTTCCTCCAATTCTAGGAGCAGTAATTACTGTATTATAAGCTGTTGCATTGTTTTGGAACTTCGGGGGGGAAAAAGATCAAAACAAGAGCACTTTAAAAAGGAGAAAGAGAGACAAGGGCAGTTACCACATGATTCAAACAGAGCAGTAACCCTGCATTGCTGTCTGACTCAGCAGTGACATGCATAGCTAACTGCCTTTGCTGTTTGTTTTAAGGAGAGAGCAGAAAGATTTAAAAGGGACTTAATGGGGAACTTTTTCACGGAGAGGCTGCTGTGTTTATGGAGTGCACTGCCAGAGGAAGTGGAGGAAGCTGGTACAATTACAACATTTAAAAAGGCATCTGGAAGGGTATATGAGTAGGAAATGTTTAGAGGGATATGGGCTAAATGCTGGCAAATGGGATTAGATTTAACTTAGGATATCTGGTTGGCATGGATTAGTTGGACTGAGGGGTCTGTGTTGGATATTTCTATGGCTCTATGTATGAAATTAAATCAATAGTAAGAAGCAATATAGAATCAGAAACCATAGAATCTGTATGGGTAGACTTCAGGAACTGCAAAAGAAAAAGACCTTGAACAGAATTACTTATAGACCTCCTTGCAGGTAGTCAGGATGAAAATAAATCAGGAATTAGAAAAGGCATTTAAGAACGGCACTTAAGAACAGCAGTACTATCGAGGAGGGGACTTCAATATGCAGGTGGACTGAGAAAAATCAGGTTGATGGCAGATTCAAGAAAAGGAATTTGTGGAATGTGTATGAGATAGTTCTTTTGGAGCAGCTTGTAGAACAGCCCATGAGGGAACAAGCAATTCTGGATTTGATGGTGTGTAAAGAGGCAGAATTGATTAAAGTGAAGGAACCCCTAGAGGTCAGTGACCATCATATGATAGAATTCGCCCTGAAGTTTGAAATGGAGAAGCTTAAATCAAATGTAATGGGAAAACAATTGAGTAATGAGGGAGACATGAGGGAGGAACTGGCCAGAATGGATTGGAAGGAGAGGAGAAAGTGAGGACTGCAGATGCTGGAGATCAGAGCTGAAAATGTGTTGCTGGAAAAGCGCAGCAGGTCAGGCAGCATCCAAGGAGCAGGAGAATCGATGTTTCGGGCATGAGCTTTTCCAGCAACACATTTTCAGGATTGGAAGGAGAGCCTAGCAGGGAAGATGATGGAGCAGCAATAGCAGTTGTTTGTGGGGTAATTTGGGAGGCACAGCAGATATTCATCCAAAGGAAGATGGAGTGTGCTAAGGGGAGGACAAGGCCAACCATGGCTGTTAAGGGAAGTCAGGTGCAGTAATGTGGATCTGAAGAGAAAAATAAAGCAAAAGAAAAAGCATCCAGTGTGGTAGGAATAGAGGGAAACTGAAGGATTCAGAAGCCTTTAATAACCAGCAGAGAACAGCGAAAAAGTAATAAAGAGGGATAACATGAAACATGAGGGCAAGCTAGGGAGGAACATAAAAGAAGATTACAAGTGGTTTTTTAGATACATAAAAAGTAAGGGAGGGCCAAGAGTGGGACACTGGCAAATGAGGCTGGAAAGGAAGTATTTGGAAGCAAAGTAGTCACAGATGAATTAAATAGGTACTTTATTTCAACCTTCGTGGTGAAAGACACCAGTCGCATACCAAAACTTTAAGAGAATTAAGAGCAAAGGTGAGTATGGTGGCCATCACAAAGGAGAAAGTGCTGGGGAAGCTGAAATGTCCGAAGGTGGATAAATAACCAACAGCAGATGGACTACACCGCAGGGTTCTGAAGGAGACAGCTGAACAGATTGTGTCGGCATTGGTGGCAATCTTTCAGGAATCACTGGAGACGAGGAGGATGCCAGAGGATTAGAAAATGGCTAATGTAACATCTTTTATAAGAAGGGAGGGAGGCAGAAAACAGGAAATTTTAAGTCATCTAGCCTGACTTCAGCCATTGGTAAGATTTTAGAGTCCATTATTAAAGATGAGATCGAGCAGTACTTGGAACAGCATGGTAAAATAGGGGTGAGTCAGCACAGCTTCATCAAGGGGAGATCACAGCTGATAAATCTGTTGGAATTCTTTGCAGAGATAACGAGCAAATTAGACAAAAGGAGAGCCAGTAGATGTGAACTTTATGGATTTTCTGACAACCTCTGACAAGGTCATCAGGAGGCTGCTATACAAGACCCCGTGGAGTCGGGAACAAAGTACAGCCATGACCCTTTAAATTGGTTTAAGAACTGTAACTCAGGTGCAGTAAATAAGGAGAAACAGAAACAAATCACCCAGATGACTGCCCCATGCATATTGAATAAAAGGGTCTTTTTCAGAACAGCAGTAGAATTCTGCAGGGGTCCATGTTAATTGTCACAGTATACATTAACAATCTGAATGAAGGGACCGTAGCATTGTTACTAAGTTTGCATATAACACAAAGATATATGGAGAGACAGGTAATGTTGAGGAGGCAGGAGGCTGCAGAATGACTTGGACAGGCTTGCAGAGTGGGCAAAGAAGTGACACGTGGAATACAATATAGGAAAATGTGAGGTTATGCACTTTGATAGGAACAAGTGTAATGTTAAAAGATTAAATTGGAATATCTCTCTATACATTGATGTAATACTAAAGAGATAACTGCACTGAGTGAACATTCTGGAAGTGAGTGGGGGCGACAATGCAAGAATGTGAATCACCCACACCCCAATTAGACAATCATTTGCTATTACTCCCCCATTATCAAATTCAGCTATCATTCAATCTCATCCATTCAGAAATGCTTTCTAAAATTGGGGCATTTTCATTATCTCTGAGATGATCTCATCCTACCATTATACCTGGGGTAACATGTGACTGAGAGTGTGACTGGGGGTTGTCTTGAGTGGCATGTGACTATGGGGGAGTAGCCAGAGTAACTATAAGCATGGCCAACTGACCTGCAGAAAGGGGATATGTTTTCTTTGTTCAATGCCTCACTTTGACTCGACCTCGCACGCCTGTGAGGGGGTCAAAGGGGTCACCTAGCTTGTACAAGCTTTAATAAACCTTAACTGTTTGCAGAAGTTGGTGAATGCAAATTGCATCTTGTGTGTGAAACCTCGGGAAAAGAACGTAACAGAAGAGGCATAGACAATTTTCTAAATGGGTAAAAGCTTCATAAATATGAAGAACAAAGGGACTTAGTAGTCCTAGTTCAGCATTGTCTTAAGCTTATCATTAATGTTCAGTTGGCAGTGACAAAGGCAAATGTCAGCTTTCATTTCGAGAGTGCTAGAATACAAGAGTAAGAATGTACAACTGAGGCTGTATAAGGCTCTGGTTACACTGCATTTGGGATTACGGTGTACAGTTTTGAGGCCCATATCTAAAGAAGGATGTACTGTCGTTGGAAGGGCTCCAGAGGAGGTTCACTAGAATTATCCCAGAGATGAAGGGCTTATCATATGAGGAGCAGTTGAGGACAGTTCTCAAATCTAGAGCGATGAGGAAAGGTGAGGGGGATCTCATTGAAACTTACAGAATACTGAGAGGCCTGGATAGAATGAATGTGGAGAAGATGCTTCCACTAGTAAGAGAGGTGAAGACCCATGGACACAGCCTCAGAATGAAGGAACTAAGATGAAGAGGAATTTTTTCAGCTCGAGGGTGGTGTATCTGTTATTAAGTGTTGTTTCTAAGAGAGATAGCTTCTTGACAAGTAAAGGGATCAAGAGATACTGGGAGAAACAGGGGAATGGGGTTGAGAAACATATCAGTCATGTTTGAATGGCTGAATAGACTAAAGGTGTCAAATGGCCTAATTTTCTTCTATATCTCAGTCTAAAAGCTGAACAATTCTTCTGCTGCAAGAATGTGCAGAATTTTCCTTTTACCAAAACAAAATAAAGCATATATTTAATGTTAACAATCTGCTTTTGTTTTGTTACTTCCTATCTTCAGGATATCATTTCTAGCCATACACAATTCCACACACTGGGAGATATTGGGGAATTCTCCCAAATGAACACTCTTCAGGGTTTGAATTGACGTAATAAGCAGTAATGTATCACCTGAAGGCCTTTCAACTGAACTCATTCTTCACTTTTCAGAAGTCACTGAAGGTTGTACAGAATTTCTGACTACAGCCAATTTTTCCCAATTTTTCAATTCAAACCCATGGTAGCAAAGCTATTGATAGCAAACTGTTAATTCAGCTATAAGGGGTTGACTGAATAGGTGCTATTTACTGCAAGAAGAAAATTTGAGAAATCACTTGTAACTTAAGCATGGCTCAAAATAGATGAAAGAGTAAACAATATTTGCTGACAGAGAGTGAATGTAAATGGAGTGCAGTAAGAACAGAATAGAAAAATTTGCATTTGGTGAGGACAGTGCAGAGGGGAAAATAAGTTGTTAGCTTTTCTTTCATGGGTCGATGGTTTACTAGTCCAGTGATATCACCACTACCTCATTTTTCCACCCTTTGCCTCCTGTAGTGGCTTACGGAAGCTAAAGATAGATAATTTTTGTCCAGTATTTTAATGCATAAAGTTAAAAATAAACTATAAAACATATATTAATAATCTAAACAAAGATATAGGTTGTAGTTGTGTGTCTACAATGCAGTATGAGTGAGAGTTTCAGGGAAGTGTACTTAATGTATCTTTTTTGCATTCAAAAAGGCCAATAATTTGACAATGATTAAAATTAGTCATCAAAGCAACAGTGCTATTTGTTAAATATGTTCACATGATCATGGAATGATAAAGTTCAACAGCATTTGAAAGGTAGCAACACAAAACAACCACTAAGGTTTGAAAGTTACGGAATGCTTTAATGCAGCGAAATGGGAAACTTCTTAACAGAAAGAATAGAAAATTATCAAAAGGCATTCAGCAAAGAAATCAATGGGACACACAAAAACCTGAAAAGACAAGAGTATGACTTACCATAAATAAAACTGCAGGGGACAAGGGGAAACATAGAAGAATACAGCGCAGTACAGGCCCTTTGGCCCTCGATGTTGCGCCGATCCAAGCCCACCTAACCTACACTAGCCCACTATCCTCCATATGCCTATCCAATGCCCGTTTAAATGTCCATAAAGAGGGAGAGTCCACCACTGCTACTGGCAGGGCATTCCATGAACTCACGACTCGCTGAGTAAAGAACCTACCCCTAACATCTGTCCTATACCTACCACTCCTTAATTTATAGCTATGCCCTCTCGTAATAGCTGACTCCATATGTGGAAAAAGGTTCTCATGGTCAACCCTATCTAAACCCCTAATCATCTTGTACACCTCTATCAAGTCACCCCTAAACCTTCTTTTCTCCAATGAAAACAACCCCAAGTGCCTCAGCCTTTCCTCATACGATCTTCCTACCATACCAGGCAACATCCTGGTAAACCTCCTCTGCACCCGTTCCAGTGCCTCCACATCCTTCCTATAGTATGGCGACCAAAACCGCACACAATATTCCAAATGCGGCCGCACCAGAGTCTTATACAATGCAACATGATCTCAGGACTCCGGAACTCAATTCCTCTACCAATAAAAGCCAGTATGCCATATGCCTTCTTCACCGCACTATTTACGTGGGTGGAAACTTTCAAAGATCTGTGTACATGGACACCAAGCTCCCTCTGCTCATCCACACTACCAAGTATCCGACCATTAGCCCAGTACCCCCAGTACACTGGCCCAGAGAGCCAGGAATAAGGGACAAGACTAAAAACAAACCATATGAATGCAGACTAAATGACAAAACTTGGTGAAGATACGAAAAGCAATAGAGTATGTTAAAATAGATAATAAGAGCTACACAATGTATGAAAAACTTGTAAAGAATATCAATGTCAACAGGTTTTGTTTACAATTAGATTACAATTAGAGGGAATAGAACCAACCAGGAGCAAATTGGGTCTCTTGGAAATCAGCACGGTGATACTCTCAATTAAATAATGAGCCAACAAACATGTTGAATAAATACTTCAATGCAATACAGAAAGAGGTCAGCATGCCAGAATTCCCAAGGAAAGTAATATTAAATCAAAAACAAACACTCAAAAAGGCAAAGGGGTAAAGATGAAGAAAATAAGGATTAGAAAGAGTGACAAATACCCAGGATATTCTAGGATTTCCAGGAATTAGGTGGGAAAATTTAATGTTTATAATTATGGCAAACACTTGATTCAGGAAATGTTCCTTTAGATTAGAAAATTGCTTATTTCCCTTAATTAAGGGCAGTAACAGAAGGCAAGCAGAGAATTATAAGCCAGTTAGCATAACATCTGCTATGTGAAAATTACTGAAGACGATAATTAAGGGCAGGGAGACTGAACACCTTTAAAATGTTTAGCTGATCAGAACGAGAGCTAGCATTCATTCATAGAAGGTAATTCATGCCTCTGGACTTTCTGGTCAGCTGAACTCGGTCCCTCACTTGTTTAGTAGGATCCTGGACATAGCAAGCCAGACAAGGAGAAACAACAAGAGGTAAGATAGTTGGGAGTGCCCCTGATGCATCTGAATTTTATGCCCCCATATGTCAAACTTGTGCAAAAAATGGTTTTGCCACTTTCATCCACCTCTCATTGCCCAGCATTTTTTGGCAGTGGAAGGGGATTGAGGGCCCTATGTGGACAATAAATGGTAGGAATCAGTGAGGTGTGGGAGGCAAGTGGTGGGATTGTTTACACTAGACTTCTAAAGTGCAAGCTTTGCCTTTGTTAGTCTAAGATTTGTGTGCCATTTTCTGATGATAGACCTACCTATGTTGGGAATCTGGGAAAAATTCTCAAAATAAATTCAAAGCACAAATGAATTACATCTGTGGCTGATTGGTCCCAAAAGGTTCTCACTGTCCATCCTATCTAACCCTCTGATTATATGGCTCAATTAAGTCATCTCTCAACCTTCTTCTCTCTAAGAAAAACAGCTTCATGTCCCTCAGCCTTTCCTCGTAAGACCTTCCCACATACCAGGCAACATTCAAGTAAATCTCCTCTGAACCTTTTCCAAAGCTTCCACATCCTTCCTATAATGCAGTTACCAGAACTATATGCAATACTTCACGTGTGGCTGCACTAGAGTTTTGTAAAGCTGCAGCATGACTTTTGGAGCCACAAGCTCAATCCCTCTACTAAAAAAGTTAACACACCGTATGCCTTCTCAACAACCCTATCTGGTGGCAACTTTCAGGGATCTATGTACATGGACACCAAGATTTCTCTGTTCATTTACACTATCAAAAATCCTACTATTAGCCCAGTAATCTACATTCGTGTTACTCCTTCCAAAGTGAATCACCTCACACTTTTTGGCATTAAACTCCATTTTCCACCTCTCTGCAGCTTATCTATGTCCCTCTGTAACCTGCAACATTCTTCAGCACTATCCATAACTCCATTGACCTTAGTATCATCCGCATGTTTACTAATCCCATCCTTCTTACACCCTCATCCAGGTCATTTATAAAAATGACAAACAGCAGTGGCCCCAAAACAGATCCCTGCGGTACACCACTCGTAAGTGAACTCCACGATGAACATTTCCCATCAATCACCACCCTCTGTCTTCTTTCAGCTAGCCAATTTCTGATCAAAATGCTAAATCACCCTCAATCCCATGCCTCCGTATTTTGTGCAACAGCCTATCATAAGGCTTATCAAACGCCTTATTGAAATCCATATACATATCAACCGCTTGGCCCTCATCCATCTGTTTGGTCACCTTCTCAAAGAACTCAACAAGGTTTGAGAGGCACAACCTACCCTTCACAAAACAGTGTTGACTTTACAAAAGCTTTGATTCTGTATGGTTTTATAGAAAGCAAACATACTTGCTCTGATTGTCACATTACCATGAAGGCCAGTCACTTTCTGAACATGTGGGCTACAATAAGCAAATCCAAACTTGGATGAGAAATCAACTGGGAGCAAAACTGGAGTTATACTCATTTTGTATGATTTACATCCCCTAGTTGTTCCTCCTTTCATCTATCCCTGCAAGATAAAGCATATTTTATAAACACTTACTTTGATCCCTTCCTTTTTTATAATTAGCAGGCATGTAGTATCGAATGCTGACAAGCTTTGTGGTTCCTCTGGGTGTTGTGCACTTTCTGGACTGCCGAACAACATTAGTGAAGGACAGACGCATGTGCTCTTCGACACACTTCAGTCCAAAATACTTGGTGTTAAAGAACATGAGTGTGTTTAGGAGAACAAAGGGCGAGTATACTCCAAGTTGCTTACATTCCCAGAGATGCTCTTCCTCCACCCGAGAGAATATCAAACCTAGAGAAGAAACAATGTCACAATATTAACAAATGTACTTGGAACACAATATGACAAAACAGTGACAATATGAAGTCACCATTTTGAGGTACAGGAGACATTAATATGTCAGATCTTTAAAATGATACTTTTGTATGGGATTGTATTCATAAGTACCAGCATTCATAAGTCAGGCATTCATAAATTGGGGACCCTCTTTCATCTGTAATGTAATAAAATATCAGGACACATGAAGAGAAGGACACAAGTGAGACAAATGATATCTTTAAAGAAAGAGAAAAGATTCAACAGCTTAGTCCTTCTCCATCACAATAGGATGAACACTCAGTAAATGAGATTCTCGCATTCAATGGCATTTTTAAAACATCAGGAAGACATTAACTTATACAGTCATAGGGTCATAGAGATGTAAAGCACAGAAACAGACCGCTCGGGCCAAGCCATCCATGCCGACCTGGCATCCCAACCTAATCTAGTCCCACCTGCCAGCACCCGGACCATATCCCTCCAAACCCTTCCTATTCATACACCCATCCAAATACCTTTTAAATGTTGCAATTGTACTAGCCAGGGAAAACAGCCCCAGCCTGTTCAGCCTCTCCCTATAGCTCAAACACTCCAACCCTAGCAACATCCTTGCAAATCTTTCCTGAACCCTTTCAATCCGGATGGCAACTTTCACAACATCTTTCCAATATGAAGGAGACGAGAACTGCATGCAATATTCCAACAGTGGCCTAGCCAATATCCTGTACAGCCGCAACATGACCTCCCAACTGCTGTACTCAATACTCTGACCAATAAAGGAAAGCATACCAAATGCCTGCTTCACTATCCTATCTACCTGCGATTCCACTTTCAAGGAGCTACCAACCTGCACTCCAAGGTCTCTTTGTTCAAAAACACTCTCTAGGACCTTACCATTAAGTATATTAAGTCCTGCTAAGATTTGCTTTCCCAAAATGTAGCACCTCGCATTTATCTGAATTAAACGCCATCTGCCTCTTCTCAGCCCATTGGTCCACCTGATCAAGATCCCGTTGTAATCTAAGGTAACCTTCTTTGCTGTCCACTACACTTCCAACTTTGGTGTCATCTGCAAACTTATGCTCACTATACCTCTTATGCTCACATCCAAATCATTTATATAAATGACGAACAGTAGTGGACCCAGCACCGATCCTTGAGGTCACAGGCCTCCAGTCTGAAAAACAACCCCCCACCACTACTTGTTGGGTAAAATCAAGGAATAAATTAGGTATTTAATATTCCAGCTGAAAAAGGAAATACGTGAAAACTACATAGACATACACACTAACAGAGAGAAGAACATTATTCATAAATGAAATACAAACAAATTGCTGGAAAATACACAGAACTGGCAGTATCTGTGGAATGAGAAACATGGTTAACATTCCAGGTCTGTGACCTTTTATCAAAACATTATTCACATGCACAGTTAGAAAATGCATCAGATAGCAGAAATCAAATTTTAAAAAAAATATGGAAATAAATAGCAAGTCACTAAATATTTGAAACTAATCCCTGGAATTCTCAACCCCAAAGAACAGTAGAATTTGAATGACTGAATCTATTCAAATGTGTCCAGGGTAACACAGTGGTGGTGTCACTAAACTAGGAATCTTCAAGCCAGACAATTGGTCTGGGGAGGAAAGTTCAAATCCAATTACAGCATCCGGTGGAATTTTAAATCTGGAATTTAAAAACAGCAAATCTGAGAAATGAAACAGATCATGGACAATTGAGAATGGGTAACAAGCGCTGGCCTTAATGGTGGCTCTCTCATCCTGGAAAGAAAAAAAGAAAATTTGACCTATAAGGAAGCCCAAAGTCATGTGTTAAGCAGGAGTGGAATTAAGGCCACAATCAAGTCAGCCAAAATCATACTGAACAGCAGAGTAGAGCACGATGAGACAAATGGACTAATCCTACTTTATTATTTTGATTACGTGTGCTTTAACTACAGCAGTTACTGATTTAACTAAGGTTCATCGGGAAGTATGTACTTTTAATTATTGCCATAGCTTAAATAAAACTACTGTCATTTTGAAGGCACTTCTGGTTATTGGTTATTCTCTACCAAGATAGGTGTAGATGCAGATGGATAAACATACGAAAGATAGAAAATCCGAAGAACTTACCATTTGGAAGCAAACTTGGTTGCCAACCTTGTAGCATTTTATTCAACTCTTGGACAAAGGTAAGGTAATAAAGATCAGTGAATATGTTGACCATTCGGTTGTTTTCAAGCAAGAACTAAAACGAAACAAAATCAGAAATAGCAACATAAGAAATTAAGTAAACATTCTTTATTGCCCATTCTTGAAAAAAAAGCTATTTTACATATACTAATGGGATATTGATAAATCTATTGTAATTTGAACAGATTATATTTTCAGCTTTTGTATTTACTTTTATTGAAGCAAGGTAGCTCATTTTGATTCAAAACATTTCCCATACTAGACATCACTGAGTAAATAATTAGCAAGATACTGAAGATTAATGAGGCATCATATTTTTTTAATGACAGGCTACTCTTTCCAATGCTGCGCTGTTGCAAGGAAAGCACCAAGTAGAAAGCCAGCAACTCTGATTTAGTGAGTGGCAGAGGAAAGAAATAGTTGTCTCTAGTCCCAGAGGACTAAGTTATGGGGAAATGTGTAATATTATGCCCCTGCTTAAATAATTTCAATAAACAGTGACAGAAATGGAAGACAATTCCGTTGATACTTCCCATCAGGTCTGTTGAAAAAAGAAGTTTGCATTTAATACAAAAAGGTAATTTGATACATTAGTCCATAAGTGAATTTTAATCAGTTCTTTTATCCAAGAATCTCAATAAAATCATACAGCATGGGTGGCCATTCAGTCAGTCAACTGCCAGTTTTGAAAGAGCTATCCAACATGTCCCATTCTCCTACTGTTCCTACATCCCTGCAAATTCTTTTTATAGTATCTAACCAAGAAGTATGAATCAAAACACACACAGTTGAGTCATGTCCATATATGAAAATAATAATATCCATATTTCTTTTAAAATCAAACTCTGTTTAAGGAAGCAGATCCTGGACAGCTTACTACATTAACTGCTAGAAAATGAGGAGTGAATATCAAAATGCAATGATTATAGGCTTGATTCCCATTCTATTCAGTTCCCAATAGTAGAATCTCCCAACGGCATTCAGAAACAAATTGGTGAAGACAGTTTTCTCACTGCTTGAATGTTACTACTGAAAGCTAGTGAGTTGATCTAAAAAAATCTTATCCTTTTCTTGCTTTGGGTGCAAAAGCCAAAAGTGGGAGGATGAAAGTTGGAAAATGGAATAGTCAAATAAACAGTCAAAAACTTGAAATTAGCTTCAACATGGCATTCATAGAAAACTGAAGAACAAAAAGCATTTTTCAGTGGAATCTTCAGAATTAATCAAGAACGTCTGAACAGTCTAAATCTGATCCCACGACTGGGAGACAGGCTTGAAACATTAATGTGACTTTGACAGTCCTTCCTGCACTGGTAGTTGAGATAATTCCCATTGATCCCACTTGCAAGTTAAGATAATAAGCGGCAGAGAAATCCCATATCGATTAGCAATAAGAAATTTACCAGTACTCTTTATTGCCTGGCACTAATAAGCTGCAAGGATTTGGAAAATTTAATTTCAGAATTGCCTAAAAGACAGTTCAAGTTTGAGCTTTTGCAATGAGGTCAACTATGCCTCAGAAAATGACACTCTCTGCAGGGTTAAATGGTGAATTCAAACTTGTTAAACCATATATCTTGCTTCCAAGCTCAGTTGAGATCATAACACCTTGACTGTTCTTTCAAACATAAAAGGCAAGTGAGTAACCAAATAAAAACGGAAGCATTAGCTATGGCCAGTTGACTCAACTGCAAGTGGATCCTTCCAGTCTGTATGGTTCAGTGCCATCAGACACAATGCACTGACCTAGTGCTGCATTGGCAAACCAATTACTGGATTTAGAGATGGGCTTATGTGGGTGAAACTGGAAGCAGGCAGTTACTGTGACAATGGGTATATAGGGTTGAGGTGGCTCTGGATAAATATGTTGTCAGATTGAACCCCCCAGTTCAGTCCCAACTGAGACAAACAGCAGGAAAGGAGATGGAGACAGTGGTGACAGTAGAGTTTATGATGGGGTCAAAGACAACCGTTTCAGTTCTCTCAAATTAAATGGAAAAAAAATGCAGCTCATCCAGCAGCATTGACAACACATAAAATCCAACTCAAAGACATCCAAGCTTTTGTTTTTGCGAGCTTTATAGGTACACATCACGTAACCTTAATAGCCACAACAAAATTTAAATCAGACACCATTTGTGAATATCTCTGGCTGCTATCATTAACAAGTCTAAATTTAAAGGTTAGCCAAGCTCTTTCTACACCAGACACAGAAAATTAAAAATATATAATGGCTACCGGGACAGACTTTCATGAACTAACAAACAAAAGTTCAATGAACTTTATTTTTCTCTGATGATAAACTGAGTTGCTTTGGATAGGAAGCACAGAAGTGCCAATAATGTTAAAAATTGCAATTTATCAATGCTTTATGCTTGTCAAGTATTTGTACATAAGTCTCAACAATAAGTAGTCTGAGCTCTGATTTGTTTTAGAAATTGTCACCCCTTTTTTCTGAATAAAATTGCTTAAAATTCAAAAATAACAGCTGCATTCAGAAGAGAAAAACAAAGGCTTGACCTCACCTGACCTAAGAGCTGGCGATGTTTCCTTTTGGTGAGAATCAGAAACTCCTTCCCACAAGAAAGTATTTATAAAGGAAAATGCAGTCATGTGTTCTGCGCATTTTAATAGCGCACAGCATTTGTCAAGGCAGAGAAAATGCACATCATGTGGACTGTCGAGTTTTGGGAGAAAAACATGCACCAAATACAAATACAGGAAAGCAAGCTGCAGATTCGTCAATACCCAAAAATAAAATAATAATTTTACAGAACTGTTGAGAATTTCCAGAATGTGCATCTTATTTCTTTCTCAATTATACTGGTTAGATTCCCTCTGATTTATATTATATTTCATTTTAAAAGTTACTGCATTTTTAGCATTTTCCCTTGGATACCACTGCATGCCTGACATTGGCAGTGCCTCTTCACACTGCCCAGACCTTCACCAGTTCATCAGACGGAGATTGCTCAAGAAAGTGTTTGGAAACCAGATTTCAGGACTTTGGCAATGTTACTCACAGGCTGGATATTATGTACTTTTAAGTACCAAGAAGACCACTGATCGGACTGCACACACCTCCTCAGTCGCAATCCAGCAAGAACAAAGGCTGAGGCCACTGCCTCCAGCCTCGAAGAATGCCAGTTCAAGTATCGCCAGATGTGATCACAGTCGGAAATCATAACTGGGCTAAATAATTTACAGACTTTTAAAGTCAAGTTTGGATACAATATTTTTTGAGCACAATCAAGACTATGATTGGTTAAAGATCAAAAACATCTGATAACCGTTCACATCAGAAACACAAACTTCACAAAAGCTTTAACAGCAAATATTCTTGGATCATATTCTTGGTTTCCTTCAGGAAACGAAATCTGCCATCCTCACTTGGTCTGGCCGGCATATGACTCCAGACCTACAGCAATGTGGTTGACACTCAATTGCCCCTTGAAATGGCTTAGCAAGCCACGCAGTCATACCATTCGCTACAAAGTCTCAAAAGAAATGAAACCAGACGGATCACCAGGCATCGACTTAGGCACTGGAAAAGACAATGGCAGAAACAGCCCTGTCGACACTGCAGGCTCCTCCTCACTAACACCTGGGATCTAGTGCCAAAATTGGGAGACCTATGCCACAGACTAGTCAAGCAATAGCCTGACATAATCATATACATGGAATCATACCTTGCAGACACCACTATCACTATTCCTGGATAGGTCCTGTCTCACCGGCAGAGCAGACCCCAGCAGAGGTGGCAGCACACTGGTATATAGTTGAGAGGCAGTTGCTATGGGAGTCCTCAACGTTGACTCAGGAACCCATGAAGTCTCATGGCTTCAGATTAAACAAAGGCCAGAAAATCTTCTGCTGACTACCCTGTACTGTCCTCCCTCAGCTGATGAATCGGTACTCCTCCATGTTGGACATTACTTGGAGGAAGCACTGAGGATGGCAAGGGCACAAAATGTACTCTGGGTGAGGGATTTCAATGCCCATCACCAAGAGTGACTTGGTAGCGATACTACTGATGGAGCTGGTCGGGTCCTAAAGGACATAACTGCTAGACTGGGTCTGCAGCAGGTGGTGAGGGAACCAACAAAAGAGAAAAACATACTTGACCTCATCCTTACCAATCTGCCAGCTGCAGATTCATCTGTTCATGACTGTATCTGGAAGAACGACGACTGCGCAGTCCTTGTGGAGACCAAGTCCCGCCTTCACAATGAGAATAATCTCCATCCTGTTTTGTGGTCCTGTCACCGTGCTGAATGGGACAGACTGCGAACAGATCCAGCAACTCATGGCTGAGTATCCATAAGGCACTGTGAGCCATCAACAGCAGCAGAACTGTACTCCAGCACAATCTGCAACCTCATGGCCCAGCACATGCTCCTTTCAACCATTACCATCAAGTCAGGGGATCAACTCTGGTTCAATGGAGAGTGCAGGATGGCATGCCAGGAACAGCAATCAAACCTAAAAAATGAGGTGTCAACCTGGTGAAGCCACTAAACAAGACTGCATGTATGCCAAACAACATAAGCAGCAAGTGATAGACAGTGCTAAGTGATCCTACAAACAACAGATTAGATCTAAGCTCTGCAGTCCTGCCACACGATAAATGATGGTGAATGATTAAATAACTCACTGGAAGCAGTGGCTCCACAAATATCCCTATCCTCAATGATGGAAGAGCCCAACACAAGCATTCAAGACAAGGCTGAAGTTTTTGCAGCAATTTGCAGCTAGAAATGCCAAGTGGATGATCACCTTCGCCTTCTCCAGTACTCTCCAGCATTACAAATCTTCATTCGATTCAATTCGATTTACTCCATGTGATAGCGAGAAACTAAATACTGCACAGGCTATAAGCCCTGACAACATTGCTGCAGGACTTCTGAAGACTTGTTCTCCAGGACTTGCCACTCACTTAGCAGTTGCAGTATTGACCTGACAATGGGGAAAATTGAACAAGTATGTCCTGTACATAAAAAGCAGGACAAATTCAACCCGGCCAATTACCGCCCCATTAGTCTACTCTTATCAGTAATGAGATGAAAGGTGTCACCAATCGTTCTATCAAGCAGTACCTGCTCAGTGATGCCCAGTTTGGGTTTTGCCAGGGCCACTCAGCTCCTGACTTCATTACATCGTTGGTTCAAACATCAATAAAAGAGCTGAATTCCAGAGATGAGTGACAGCTCTTAACATCAAGGTTGCATTTGACTGAATGTGTCATTACGGAGCCCTGTCAAAACTAGAATCAATGGGTTATCAGCGGGCAAACTCTCTGGTGGTTACAGTCAGACCTGACACAAAGGAAGCTGGTGGTTGATCATATCAGTTCCAGGATATCTCTGTAGGAGTTCGTCAGGGTAGTGTCCTCGGCCCAACCATCTTCAGCTGTTTCACCAATGACCTTCCCTCTATCTTAAGGTCAGAAGTGGGGTTGTCCGTCAATGATTACACAATGTTCAGCACCATTCACAACTCCTCAGACACTGAAGCAGTCAGTGCCCGAATACAAGGTCTGGACAACATCCAGGCTCGGGCTGACAAGTGGCAAGTAACAGATGCACCACACAAATGCCAGGCTATGACCACTACCAACAGGAGACAACCACTCCTTGACATTTAATGGGGTTAACACCACTGAATCCCCCACTATCATCCTGGGAATTATCTCTTATTAGAAACTCAACTGGACTCACCGCATAAAGGCAATGACTACAACAGCAGGCCAAAGGCTAGGAATACTGCAGCGAGTAAATCACCTCCTGACTCCCCAAAACCTGTTCCCATTTACAGGCACAAGCCAGGAGTGTGCTGGAATACTCCCCACTTGCCTGGATGAGTGCAGTCCCAACAACACTCAAGAAGCTTGACAGCATCCAGGACAAATTGCTTGATTGGCATTATGTCCACAAGCATCCACTCCATCCACCACCGATGCTCAGTAGCAGCAGAATGCACAAGATGCACTGCAGAAATTCACTAAAGATCCTCAGACAGCATCTTCCAAACTTATGACCACTTCCATCTCGTAGGACAAGGGCAGCAGATATATGGTTTAAGTTCCTCTCCAAGCCATTTACCATCTTGACTTGGGAATATATTGCCATTCCTAATGGCTTTTTGGGTCAACCCACAGCAGGTGGGCTGCAGCAGTTGAAGAACTTAGCTCACCACCACCTGGTCACTAGGGACAGACAATAAATTCTAGCCAGCAACCCCACAAAAAGAATAAATAATACCATAAATGCACCAATCCACAGCTGACAATTAGCTGGTTAGCAAACCTTTACACCACAGCATACATATGTCAGTTTTCTACCATTTTGTGTTCACTTGTCCTGAGAAAGTGGTATTCAACCTACTATTTTTTGGAGAGGTATTAAGAACCAATTGCAAAGATTAAAAGGATTTTTTTCAAATGCAGTTTTCATATATACCCAGCACTGAAAGATTATGTGAGCATACTCAAAGACTCTGCACTTCGAGATGTATTCATTTATGTGATCATAGTTCTGTCCAGTTGTGATACTGGGGCAGAGGAATACTTGAAATCTAAGCTTGGATAAGACAAGCACTTCCACTAACTCAAGTGTTCTCATGGTCCACACATCTGTCAATCTTAATCTTAAGACACTTGTGATCATTCAGCCATCTACTAAAATGTCACTGGTCCAAATTTTCAAACTACAAAATTACTGCTCAGTGGTTAGCACTGCTGCCTCACAGCGCCAGGAGCCTGCGTTCGATTCCCACCTCAGTCAACTGCTGTGCGGAGTTTGCACATTCTCCCCGTGTCTGCATGGGTTTCCTCCGGGTGCTCCGGTTTCCTCCCACAGTCCAAAGATGTGCAGGTCAGGTGAATTGGCCTTGCCAAATTGCCCATAGTGTTCGGCGTGTATATATTAGTGAGGGGTATAAATAGGGAGGGGGATTGGGTCTGGGTGGGTTACTCTTTGGAGGGTCGGTGTGGACTTGTTGAGCCGAAGGGCCTGTTCCCAAACTGTAGGGAATCTAATCTAATCTAATCTACAGGAGTACAAGTTAATAGATGCCTCTGCAAAAGCTAAAGGAAGTGTTGCAGTAATATCTATTTACGTTCCACTGAAAAGGGAGCAAGTTATGTGAAAAACACATATTCTAAAAAAAATAAGCAATGCATCAAGGCTCATATTTGTAACACAGTCACCCTTCTATTGTGGGATAAAAACTTTATTAATCTCCTTTTTGGCTCAAGTGCCCAAGTTATAAACTCATGACTGTTCAATTTAAATTACATTTGATTAAGCTTGCACCAGCAAATGGGCACTTGCTCCCTCCAGTGGAGAAAGACCAAAATGCAGAATGAGAAAAGCAAAAAAGTCGATCTAAAAAAGGTTTCGAATTAGTATTAAAACAGGGAAAAACACTTCCCACATTTCCTTTATGAAAACACTGAAAATCAATGAAGTAAATAACTGATTTTATTTTAGAAAATGAACCTTGACTGGTACTAAGACTTGAATCAGGACATTTCAATCTGCATACAAACACCCCTCCATTATTACCACGGAGTTAACCATTCTTCCCTTAAAAGTGTGCACAGCATAGTCATACACTTCGCGAAAATCTGTGTTATTTTAATTTTTAAGCATCAAGGAAATAAAGAATATTGCGTTACATATTTTTTGATGGAGAAAGGATTATTAAAGGACTGATGGCCATTTCACTTACCGACAAAGCACTCTGAATTACTGTCATGATCCCATCCCTACCCTCAATTAGCAAAAACATTGTTACTCACTCAATTCATTTCTGCCATACATCATTTTTTTTTAAACTGGACTTTAAACGTCTAACAACAATCACCTGTAATAGTTAGGAGATGGATGCTGGAAGTCAGTGTTGATACAATGTACAGCTGGAACAGCACAGCATCCAAGACAGCACCAGAGGAGCAGGAAAGTCAACATTTCGGGTCAGGACTCTACATCAGGACTGCGGGGTGGGGAAGGTAGTTGGGATGGTGAAGGTGGATTCAGATAGGGGGTTATAGTGATTGGTCAGTGGGAAGGTTGGAGCAGATAGGTGAGAAGGAAGATGGACAAGTTAGGTCAGGTCAAAGAGTTGGGGAGGAGGAGGAGGGCTAGACATGAGATGAGGTTGTGGATGGGGAGATTTGAAGCTGGTGAACTCTATGTAGAGCATGGGCTTTAAGCTCCTGAGGTGGGATATAAGGTGTATTGACTTGCAGTAGCCAACTCGCTGTACCTCCAGTGTTATCAGCCACAACCACATTCTCTTGAGTTAAGGCTAAATGTTGTAATGCAAAGACGACAGGGTCTTTATTATTGTAGATGCAGTTACACTGAATATCCTCTTTGCCTGAAATAATCTTGAGTAAGTTCACTGGAAAAACTGAGAAAACATTGCACTCAATTCACAGTTCTTCTGACCAATTAAGAGCAATTATTTATACAGATTAATTAACAAAAAAATCAGTTTCATAGCACTGGAAGTGACCATGTAGCCTAACATGTCTCAACTGACTAAAACGTATTCAGTTTAATGTCACTTCCCAGCATTAGTTGCACTGCCAAGTAGACTGACTCAAGTCCTTGTGAAACCCTTTGTCAATTCTTTTAATTCTGCGCAGCCTGGTTATTTGTCCATAAATATGAACAGAAATAAGTCCATGCTACCTCAACTTCTCATAATTACATAAACATTATTTAAGCCTTTTTCTGTCTTCTCTCTACCAAAGAAATTAAGCCCAGCATGTCCAATCTTTACTCACAAAGAAACATTTTCTATTCTAGGCTAGGCTGTGGGAGGAAATGGGAAGACACAGCAGTAACCCACACAGCCACACATTTTCACACTGACAGTCACCCAAGAGTGGAATTGAACCCAGATCCCTGGTGATGCATGACAGCAGTCCAAACCACTGAGGTTAGGCAGCACGGGTGTTCTGGTTTCCTCCCATAGACAACATGCGCAGGTGAGGTGGATTGACTATGTTAAATTGTCCCATGATGTGTCGGGATGTGTAGGCTAGGTGGATTAGCCATGGTAAAATGTAGGGCTGTGGGGCTAGGGCAAGGGTCTGGGTAGGACATTCTTCAGGAGGGTCGGTGTGGACTCAATGGGCCGAATGGCCTCTGTGAACAGTAGGGATTCTAAATTCTAGTTGGGCTTTCCACAATGGGAACATAATTTTCCATTCATATCTAGGCTGAGGTCAATAAATATGCCTCCTTGACCATCTTACTAACTTGTCCTGATGCCTTCAGGAACATGCATTTATAAGTTCCCTTAATTTCTTCACAGCACAAAAGTGAATCTAAATTCCTTTGCTTCTTCCAACCACAAAATGATAGGAGTTAGGCCAGTAACTGCCTTTAAAAAGTTGTGCGTAAGAAAAAGCTGGCATTCTGCCATTTCTGAATACACATACCAACAGCTCAAAGAAATGTGAATTTATAAACAAACCTGTTGAATTCCGAGACACAAGTAGTAAACACTATCCGGCTCGTATCGCTCCCCATTGGGCCTCTGCACTTCTTTAACAAATTGAGCCAGCCCGTAGTTTAGTTCTGCAGCAGTGCAGGATAAAATATCCTCTTTGATCCTCATCGGTTTAGCTAATAGGGAAGAACAAAAGCATATATTTTTAATAAAGTTGTTAAGATGATAATCCTCCATTTCTAAATATGAAGGAAGTTTTTGAATTCTTACTGGCAATTGCATCAAAATAATAAGGATATAATTTTCATAGAAAATGCATGGATTTTCAAAACTCAAGCTGCTGTCAAATCACCATCTATTCCCAGCTAAAAATGTACGTTAGAATTTCAAGAATTGTCAAAGGAAACTGGAATCAAGCTTCTTCGATTAGCATGTACGCAATGGCTCTTTTCAAAAGCACCAACTGCCAGTTATGAAATATCTCAGCAAAATTTCATTGTTTACCAGTTGAATTGAGTAACTCTCAAATCTCTCTGCTGTGGGTTGTTCACCTGTCAATTAAAACGGATCACAATTCAAACCAAAACTCACCTCGAGCTCACTTCAACATTAGAGGATTAGGCGACTTAAAGGAGTGACTAAAACAATTGATTGTCGATAATGAAATATCTATCAGTTTTTTAAAAATACAAACAGCCATATGAAAATGGTAGCTACAAGGGCAGAGTCTGGCCACTCTGCAATAAAAGGCGCGTCTCCTGGATCCTCTCAGTTTCTCAACTAAGAAGCTCAAGGTAGTGTGTGAATGGAACAATGTGTTTTCCCTTTCAGGTGCATAATGTACTAGTCAGTTCACGTTGCAGAAGCATTTTTCACTACCCAAACAACTACCTGAAACTGAAAAAAAGGGGATTACATACCACTAAACTTCTATTCTTCAAACATACTTAAATAGATGGCTTATTTCATACATATTTGTTATGTTCTTAAAGCAAGAACCATGGGTGACATCTTAATGGGAGCCTACTACTACTTTAAATGTCCATTGCTAATTTATGAACCGTGATAGAAAATATGAATAAGCTGTTCAATGTATTGGATTTGTTAGCATACAGTATACAATTAAGACACAAACTCATGATAACATCACTATAATACAGCATGTGACCTGAGGGGGAAGAAGTCTCAGGCTACACCTTAACTTGGACCACTTGAAGTATGTGCTGAGGAAGTATACTACTTTTTCTAACTAAACAGCTGAATGCTAACCTAGACATGGATGCGTCCAAGAATATAACATTATATGAACTATAGTAAATTCTGTTGGATGTTTCAAATGTTATGCACATCCCAGTTTCTTAGGCTATGAGGGATAACACAAGCACTGCAATTTTAAGTAAACATACCCTGCTGGATGCAAATGAACACCAAACAAACCTAAACATTCTGTACAGTTACGATTGGTTCATTATTTTTAAATGTAAAACTTAAGTGTTTAATAGTGGACGTTTTTGCACCCAATAGCGCATAACTTTATTTTCTCTGTTTATTTAAAGAAAAAATTGTCAAAGCAACAGATACTGGTCTAATTTTCTATATCAAACATCAGCAATCACTCCCAGATTAACTGCAAAAGCAAGCACAGAAACACTGGGAAATTGTTCATCACTGTATCTGCAACATTATTTCATTCATCACAAGCTTTCTTGTGCCATTCCATTCTTCTAATTCAATCCCAACTAGCACTATAATAGAGGCCATTTTGCACTCTGGCTGATATTTACTTTAGAATAGGTGGATTTTATTTTTTAAAAAACTGATAGTTAGTCTGGGACTGTTTTCATGCAATACAGAAGCAGAGGTGTGGTTATAGGGTTTTGGTCAGTGGTTTTCTTGCCTTAAGCAGACTACAAGCAGAGAAGGGGAAGAAAAGGTATTTACTACACTCATCAAAAGGAAACATAACAAAAACTTACGTCCAAACCTGAGCTCTTCACTTTTACTGGTATCGCCACTGGCATACTTAGCCTGGAGCCAGGACTTCCAAGCATTTACGCCATACGAGTAATTTAATCCTGTACAACACTGTTGGCTAGCAAGAGAATCACGTGAACAACTTTCTGAAAGCATTAGCCGCTTCTGACCCTGCAAGACAAAAAGCAAAAATCAACACCAAAATGCAGTCCTTTATGATGAAGTGAGAAGTCTTGTAACATTCCCCCTAAAACTTTGGAATTGTCATATTTTACTACATTCCATTCTCAAAATCTAAACTTCCTTTTATATTTGAAATTAAAAATGAAAAAGAGACCAACTTAAAACAGCTTCAAGAAAAAAACAAAAACAATTTCACAACTTTCAGTTCCCCTTCAGTATCTTGGCCAAGTGGTAACACTTGATATATGAATGAAAACAGTGAGTGGCACTGATCTATTTGTTAAGTGAACAAAGTCCAGGTCAAATTTAATTTTGACCTCATAGCATGTTTACTCACATCTAGTTTCTAGTTGGGATCAACATGTCAACAGCAGTGGCATTCTCATATTTTCTTCCTCCCTGATTGATGCATTTATAATTACAAAGTATTCTCAGTTTGTATATTTTAGTTCTATATTGACATTTATCAAACAAATTCCAGTGGCTGTGGGGCTTTTCAACAATGGCAGATGTTCTTGTTACAGCTCAACAATTTAGAATTAGTTTTTAAATGGACGGAACTACAATTTGACTCAGCTGATTTTTGAAAGTCACATGGCTGTAGCAAAAAGACACACAAACCCAAAAAGACACACAAACCCAAAAAGACACACAAACCCAAAAAGACACACAAACCCAAAAAGAGACACAAACCCAAAAAGACACACAAACCCAAAAAGACACACAAACATACCCTTCTGACTGCTCGTGGGATTTCAGATTCTGGCTGTTCTTCATCTGTTGTCACGATCCCACAATCAAATAGGAAGTCAACACCAGAGTTAAGTTCCAATGGGGCTGAAATATAAAGTAAATAAAGGTAATTATAAAAACACATCTGAAAGTGAAAATAATCTAATATGCCCCAAAAATGTTCTATAATAAAATTGAGAAAACATGAAAATTATCTTTTTTTTGTTTCCTGATAGCAATACTATTCTTTCAATTATTAAGAATGAACTCAATATAGTAAAGGCCATTTAATCAGATCACCTGTAAGGTAAACAAATTTCTCAATGAATTAATTGCCACGCGCTTACAAAGTAGCCAAGTGTCAGTTGACTGTTGAATTTTTATATCCACTGTTTAAACCTGTCTTGTTTAGCTACTTTGGCACTCGTAAAGGCAACAGAACCATTTCTGTAGTCTGAGTAGTTATCTTATGTAGAAGGCAGCTGCTTAGATTACTGATCGACTTTTCTTCTCACATATCTACACAACAGCAAGAAAACACCACACTTCACAACAGCTTTTTGACTTGCATGTCCGTGAATCCCAATAAAGTGTGATCTTATGGTTCATAAAAGTCCATGAAATGGGAACAAGCTGCCAAAAAGTTCCTGAACTCTTCTTGTGCTTATTCATCAAATAAGCAACATTTTCAAATTTGCATTGGGAAGTTACAATTGCAATATTATCAATTTTTTAAAAAGTTACTTTGTCATTACTATTATAGCAGGAATAACTTTGACTTACTTTTGGGGAAGTCAGCTTCCAAATCCTGCCCTGGTTCATCTAAGACATTAGCCATCTTAACTGCCATGGCCAAGACGTCATCCCTGGCAGGTCCAAATAAGTCACAGTCTTCCAGGAGGCCATCGGCACTTGGATTGCTAGCAAGATCTGAACAAACAAGGAAGAAATAATTATAGCAAATAGCATATTAAAAAGATAACTACATTTAAAATATCAGGTGAAAAAATTGAAAACAAATCCAAATACTTATCCACACTGACAATGGCATATTACTTTAAAGGGAAAATCACATTAGCTGTCAGATTGGCTCAATTGTTAACATATCCAAGTCAGATCAGAAGATCTGGAATAAAATTACCAGTAATAATTTGAAATGAATTGTATTAAATTGCTTGCAGACATCTACAAAGAGGCAATTATTAGGATTTCACTTCGGGTCCTATAAATATGTACGGCTGAAATGGATGATATGGGGTTTGGAGGATTTGCAATGTGTCACTAAGTTAAAAAATAGATTATAGGGTCCTGAGTGGCTCGTCATGATCATATAGTGGCTAGTATGCTGGATAATAGATGCAGCAACCTTGGTTCAAATCAAGGGTCCTGTGGCACAGTGAGCCTAAATCCCACCTGCTCCAGCAGTATATCATAAGATGTCTGAAGAGGCTCTTTAAAATAATCTAAAATATCTTATGAAGTGTAAAAAAAACCTGGTTCCAGTTCTATGCTTCCCTCCTGGGACATTCTAGAATAAAACTAGCTATACTTTTGGACAGTACACAATATTGATTTAAACCAAGGAAGTGCTGCAAGGAGGTACTTACTGCATTGCTGAAAAAACTACTTTGCATGAAATTATAAAGTTTGAATTTAAAGATCTTATGGTTTGATTCAAAGAGAAGCACAAATTTCTTTTGTTCATTAGAAGGTAACAATAAAATATTGACAAAAATATGAAAACAAAACTGAGTATTATTTGCTTTTCTAATCACTTCTTGAACTACAAACATAGTCCATATTCATCTTGCTAAAGGAACTGTAGAACATTTTGAGGGTCAGCGAACAGAAGATTTCTAAATCTCAAACATTGGTATTTTAAAAACTTTTATTAAGTTGCCCTCTCAGCCTTCTCTTTCTATTTTTTCTTGATGACAATTATAACCTCAATTGTGGTATCACTTTTATAAACCCTCTTTGCACTTTTTCAAGTGGTGTCCTGTATCCATTTTACAATATAGAAATCAGTAGTGTCCAACTAAGATGGGTCTTAATCTCGAACTTGTTGGCAGTTTTTGGAAATTGTCATCACATTTCTCCAGCCCTCTGAGTCTTTGAACTGTTCACTTTGAATGAATTTCAAATTTTTTTAATGTATGTTTCGCAATTTTATTTATCCCAACACTTCTTTTTCTCAAAGAAATAAATATAGTTCAAAATGAGTTTAACTTATTCCACCCCAGAGCGATAGAAGAAAAAGGCAGTTACAATGCAACAAAGCAAAACTTTTCTCACACAGCAAGCCTGAAAGTTCCCTGACCCACCTCAATCTTTCAGATTTCTCAATATCAACACTGACTGCACATTTGTCCTCAGCCCCTAACATTACTTGTACGGTTTCCTCTCGGTGTTGTGAAGTTGAAATCAGAACCTAATTCATCTACTCACTCATTAGTTCAGAGGTTCACTTTGAAACTAAGGAAAAATCAGGTAAAGAGGTATATTTTATAGCAATAGAGAAAAAAATTCCAACAATTAGTGTATTTAGGATCCATTTTTCATCAGAACAGATGCAAGAATAATTTTGAAAGAGAAATGAACAGAATTGAATTAAACTTGCCACAAAGATCTGATGAAGCTTTCTCCATTTCCTCAGCCTCTGCTATCATCTCAGCCATGGCGAGTATATCAGCTTCAAATGGGTTTGAAGGAATTTTGACCTTCAGTTCCTCTATTGCCTCCACTATCTTATCAGCACTGTCTAAAGTAGTAGGAAGGAACATCGGAATAGGGACCTATTTTGAAAATCACATGATAGTTTGTTACAAAATGTAAAACATTTCAAGTTTAATGAACAAAAAACTCTGTACATATGAAAATATCAACGAGAAGCAGAAGTAGGTCAGTCAACTGTTGAGGTCCATTCCACCATTCAGTAAGATCATGGCTGATTTGTTTACACTCCAAATTACACATGCCTACCTATCCCTGGAACCTCGGATTCCCCGGTTGAATCTACCTCCCTCCACCTCAAAAGTATTCAATAACCCCATTCAGAGACAGAGTTCCGAAGTTGTACAACCCTCAGAGAAAAGAATTCCTGTCATCGCTCAAAGGAAGACCCCAATTTTAAGAAGACAACTCATTTCCTCCAGATATCAATCACGTAAAACTTTTCTGAAACATCATCAATGAATCTTAAGCTTTGTTAAAATAAGGAGACCAAAACAGTACCAAGTAGTTAGGTTGTGGTCTCACCAATGCCCTGTACAACTGATTACTCTCATATTAAATGTTGGTGAAATAACTCCAGAGGCCAGTATCCCTTCACCAAGTCACCCTTTATTTAATGTGCATTGTACTTGACACTGGTCCAGCTCCTCTCATGAACAGAACTGCTGACATTCCTGCTATCTGAGTCAGTCAAGGCTCCCTGACGGGACCGGGTTTACCAGCCCCAATCAGGGAACTCATATTCTGAGGTCCACCTGGCTGACCTTGTTAGAATCACTCCATACCTTACCTCTGCCTCTAAATCTGGGTATGTAGATCTGTTCATTTTCTTGTAGCCACTCCTGGGGCCTTTTCGCATCAGATCCAGTTTCTTCAACTCAGATTCCGCAATGGGAAGCGTGTAATGCACCATGGCTTGCCTCTTGTCACTGTAACGTCTTGGAAGAAATGAATCCTCTTCTGTAGGAGGTAAAGGCATCAAGCATCGAAGCGACCATGTGGCAGATGGCGCAGCATTAGGGGTGATTTGATAATCAAATAGAAACTGGGACATTTTAGCATCGAGTGAAGTGTTTCTTTAAGCCTGCCTTCAAAGTTTGGACTGCTCTTTCTGCCAGATCATTGGATGATGGATGGTATACAGCTGTCCTCATATGCCAAATGCCAAATGACTTCAGGAAATACTTAAACTCCCTGCTGGAAAACAAAGTCTCATTGTCTGTGAACAATGCTTCCAGGAGCCGGTGTATTTCAAACCTTGCCTGGAGTTTTGCTATCCTTGTCCCTTGTTTGATGAATGAACTGTATGTACATCGACATATGGTTTGAGTGGGCGTCCACAATGATGAAGAACGTTGTGCTCATGAAAGGTCCAGCATAGTCGACGTGCAACCAAGTTTGGGGTTTACCCAGCCATCCGCGCAAGCATGTGAGGGTGCTGCTGGTGGTAATTTGTGACACTCTGGGCACTGACCCATCAATGTGGCTATGTTTGCATCCAATCCTAGCCACCAGACATAATTTCTCACCAACAGCTTCATTCTGGACACCCCTAAATGGCCCTGGCAGAGTTTAGCCATAATCTGGCGACAACCTTTGCTGGGGACCACCACTCCTCCCCCCCCCATAATAAAATGCTGTCCTCTGTGATCTGGTCTAGTGAGGTCGAGAAAGTTTCAATTTTGGTTGGGATAGCCCTTTTGTTTCTCCCATCAGCAACGCTGTTTTTGTTTCACATCCACAGTGAAACAAAAACAGCAGTGACTAGAAGAGTGTGCAGAAAGTTTAAAACTAGAACAGACTCTTCCAGTGGCGACAGCACCAGTGATCTATCTGCCAGATGGAGGCAGCTCAAGGCATCCACATTTACTACTGGCCTCCTAGACAGTGTGCCAACTTGTAATTGTGTGCACATGCTACAAGCTCCCACTGCAGAATTTTACCTGAAGCTGTGGTTTTATCCTTTTTGAGAAGCCCTAGCATGGGTTTGAGGAACGTTACAATACAAATTTACATCAGTAAAAAGGTACTGGTGGAACTTTCTCCCACCCAAAAATGCCCACCAAACCTTCCTTCCCTATCTGGACATTTTGCGCTCTGCATCAGCTAAAGTCTGGGAAGCATAAGCCTTTAAATGTTCCTCTCCATTGGGCCATCTGTGAGCCAACAGTACCCCGGTACTATAGGGGGATGCATCACATGTCAGCACCAGATCTCGCTTGAGATCATAATAAACTATAGATGACAGCTCCTTCTACACTTCCCTAAAGGCTACACCATTTCTAAGGCTGACCCTTTCTCAATAGAATGTGTAAGGGTACCAGAATGGAGGCCAGGTTGATATGAACGTTCCGAACTTATTCACCAATTCAAGGAAAGACCTATGCTCATATCTAGCTTCGTGAAGGACAGCCCCTTGCCAGTTTACATTTAATCCTCTATATGCAAGGGATTTATCCAGGTTCAAGAAGCGGTCCCTACAAAGGCAAATTGACCCATCAGGCTTCACAATCAGTACAACTGGTGCTGCATATCCCACAAACTGTACTCGTTTGAAGATTCCTTTACTTTCCAGCCTCCTGATTTCTGCCACTATATTTGCCTGTAAGGCAAATGGCAATGGACAGGTCTTGCTGAATCATGGCACTGCTTCCTGGTCAACATGAAAGGTGGTTTTAGCTCCTTCGATAATGCCTGGATCTTCCTGAAAAGCTTACGGGTACTTAATTAGGACTTCACTCTTGCAGCCATTTCTCGAATCAAAAAATGCTGAGCCAAGGTGCATCTTTCTCAACCAATTCTGTCCCATCAGGTGAAGGCCTGAGCCTTTTACTACAATCTGTGGTAACTGAACCAGGAGTTTCTCATACGCGATCAGAATCGAAACTGTACTCTTAAAAGGTTCCCCAGTATAGGTTCTCAGTGTAATGGAAATCTAAAGCAAATGTAAAGATTGGAATCAGAGCAAATTTTGTGAAAGACCAGTTTCATCATCAGTGATACAGCTGCACCAGTATCAATCTCCATTAGAAACGGTGACCACTTAACCAGACACTTTTTTGATTGGTTATGATTTGGATATTGCTTAACTATTTAACTGTTCCAAGCCAGATGTGGGTGGGCTTGCCAGGGCATGCACTTTTCTGGATACTGGCCGAAGTGCTCTCTTACTCAATTCACGCCGAGTGGGACTCTTTTGCCGGTCCACATACCGACAGCAAGTATAATGTCTTGCTGGCCTGGATCCTTAAGAAAATGTTATCCATTTGGTCGAAGCTTGAC
This sequence comes from Chiloscyllium plagiosum, assembly GCF_037043375.1. Classification (NCBI taxonomy): domain Eukaryota; kingdom Metazoa; phylum Chordata; class Chondrichthyes; order Orectolobiformes; family Hemiscylliidae; genus Chiloscyllium; species Chiloscyllium plagiosum. The sequence goes on along the minus strand of NW_028270149.1, from coordinate 30,309,306 downwards.
TTTGTTTTGGGGTTTTGCTGTGGGCTGACCGAGAATCCCTCTGTTCAGGATATGTCTTGAGTGAGGCTATGCAATTGTCTTCACTCAACTGGTGTCCCATAAGCTCAGTCGGCCTGGTGAGGGTATCCTCTTCAATCGGCATATTCTGTAATTCATTTGCTCCACTCGCCACATTTTCGAGTGACAAAGCTAATTGCAGTGCCATTTGTAGTCTAGTTGAGCATCAGCTAGTAGGTGCTTTTGTACAGTTACATCATTAATCCCATGTCATCCACTGAAATAACTCCACAGAGGCTGGTATCCTGTCACCAAGTCACCTTTTGTTTACACATCATAGTATTTAGTACTGGTCTTTCCACTCAGCCAGCTTGGAGTGAACAGAACTTCCGACACTCCTGTTTATGTCAGTCAGACTTGGCTCCCTGACTGGACCAGGTTAACAGCCCAAATCAGGGAACTCATTCTATGAGGGCCACCTTACTGACCTCGCTACAATCACTGCAGCTAGAATCCTATATGGCTTCTTATTTGCACGTTGTACCTGCTTATTAGCCTTTTATCATTTATGCACTAGAACTTCTAGATCCCTGACTAAGAATTCTGTAGTCATTTTCTATTTAAGTACTCGTCTGCATTTTATTTTCTGTACCAATGTGAACAGCCTCACATTTTCCCACATTATACATATATGCAAAGCTTGTAAAATTTTAATTTGACCTTTGTTCCTTCCTGTAAATCCCATCAACACCCTCCAAACAAGCCTCCACATCTACAAACTCAATCACATTACTACATCCACCAAGCTTATGATTCTCCTTTTAAAGAGTTTCTTGTGATGCAGTGGCCCCACTTGTTTCAGAGGTGTGTCATAACGCATTTGAACAGGTTTACTAAAAATAACTATAATTTTCTGTTTTCAACAAACTGCAGCTTTGCCTGATTTCTCCTAATAATCTGCTTCCAACACCTAGATTTATCCATAAATCTCATTCTTCTGTATGTTAAGCGTGATGGCTCTAGATCACGCTTCCCCAAGCCTCCACCAAGCTTCATTTCCTGAAACATCAGTCTCTTCAAAAATCAAGACAGACCCCATTGCACCCCAACCCTTAAAAATCCTGTCAGAAGCTAAATACTTAACTGACAACCAGTTTTGCTTCCCTCTATCAAAACTACATAAAATAACCTCTTATTCCCTGTCTCAAACTCTCACATTATGTTTTCTCAACACTCAGAACTTGTCTATGAATGGGTGTTGTCACAGCAGTTTTAATTTATTTTTAAAACCGTTCAAAATATGATGATCTGTGACTGAATTTAACAAAAGCTGACATCACCTACCAGTTGAAACTATGGGAGTCTAACTAACAGAACCACGGATCTGATTCGATCAGCAGGTAATTCCACCGTAAGCAGTAACATAAAGAAGCCAGGTCCAATCCTCAAAAGGATGTTTACTTTCCACCAAAATCCCTGGATGGGTTTTAACAGCAGTAACCCTTTGCCTATATTCTGATTATCTCAATACATTACTGTTGAGTCTATCCGGTGAAAAATGAAACTTGACGAGGCTTTGAGAGAACAGTCAACACTTGAAAGAAATTAAGAGAGAGGAGAAATCTGGAAGTGAAATAAACATCAGCATTCCATCCACTGCAGTGTCTCCACTTCCTTTCCAATACTTATAAATTGAGCAACTGAAAAATATTTACCCATTGACAAAAAAAAAAGGTAAAATTAAAAATTAGTCATTAGAACAAGTTGAACCAATAGAAGTTGAATTGTTTTTCATAATTTGCATGGTTCTACTTTACAAGCTTAAAAATGCAATCTTTGCATTATTCACTTTTGATAATATATATCACAGACTCGTTGTACGACAAGTTACAAAAGCTATGAAACTTACCGGGATTGGCATAGAAAAAGGCACTGGTGTGTTTTGACAATACATATGCAAAGGCACTGGTATGAAGACTGGCACAGGGATGGGTACCACAATCAGTTGTGGCTTCCATTCTTCCTCTGCAATAGAAAAGGGACAAATTTAAAAATTGGTTAACATATTGTAATCTTATTGCAGATATGTAATGTTCAACTTATTACAGTTTGTAGCAAAAAATTTAAGTCTCAAACTATTTCCAAAGTTAAGACAAAGGTACAAGTGCCATGTACAATCCAAACCTGGCCCCCCTCTCAACAATTATAAACCTATTTCTCCAATATTCAAAATATAATTTAAAAAGGGATTTATCACAGTTCTGACAAATCAAGTGGAGTACTGAGCTGGAAGCTGTCAATATTATAAAAATAAAATCTCCAACAGTGAAGTGATAGAAATAGCTTCTTAAAAGATCTGATGACCAGAAAAGGAGAAACTGAAGCAAAAAACAATTATCTAAAAGTTGATGGCCAGATGAGGTTTGATTCTAAACCAAGTGAAGATGAAGAGGGAAGGAAAAGCATGTGAAAGCATACTGAAAAAGGAAGATGGTTGATCAGGTGACATACCTTTTCTTTTCAATTATAAAGACAAATAAAGATGACCTATGACATCTGCCATCAATTCCAGATCACCACAATTAAAGCACCCTAACTGCCTCTTCAATAACTTCAAAACCATTGCTTCCAATAACCGAATGTGTTTGTATAATGCATTTGATGCTGCAAAAAAGCATCTGATCACCATATATTGGTCCCTGCTAAAGAATGGTTATGCATGATTTGTGAGCAAAAAGCAGCAACTTTTGAGAATTACAGGAAAGCATCCGACATCTAAAACCATAACTTAGTAACAGGTTAGTAATGTCAGGAAGGAATGGGAAGATGAGGAGAAATTTTAGGGAACAAAGCAAAAAAGCACACTTGCCCCTTCTTTGCACAGACTTTTCTCACTAGACTACCCACTCAGCTATCAAAACATGAACACCAGATTTAAAGGTGAGGTGGGGTGAAGCAATAGCAAATCCAACATCAGGGATGATCAGATGGACCAAATGGGCTGAGAAGTGGCAGGTGGAGTTTAATTTACATAAATGTAAGGTGTGCATTTTGGAAAGGAAAATCACAGCAGGACTTATACAGTTAATGGTAAGGTCCTGGGGAATGTTGTTCAACAAAGAAACCTTGGTGTGCAGATTCACAGTTCCTTAAAAGGGGATTGCAGGCAGATAGGTTAGCGAAGGCAGCGTTTGGTATGCTTTCCTTTATTGGTCAGAACATTGAGTAAAGGAGTTGGGAGGTCATGTTGTAGCTGTAGAGAACATTGGTTCGACCACTTTTGGAATATTGTGTGCAAGTCTGGTTTCCCTCCTATTGGAAGGATGTTGTGAAACTTGAAAGGGTTCAGAAAAGATTTACAAGGATGGTGCCAGGGTTGGAGGATTTGAAAAACAGGGAAAGGCTGAACAAGCTGGGGCTGTTTTCGCTGGAGCATCGGAGGCTTGGGGGGGGGGGGGGGGGGGACCTTATAGAGGTTTATAAAATCATGGTGACAGAGAAAGGGTTAATAGACAAGGCCTTTTCCCTGGGTGGGGAATTGGTGGGGGGGGGGGGGGGGGGGGGGGGGGGGGGGGGGGGGGAGGAGGAGAGTCCACACCTAGACGACATAGATTTTGGGTGAAAGTTGTAAAATTTAAAAAGGAACCTAAGGGACAACTTTTTTAAGCAAAGGGTAGTGCATGCATTGAATGAGCTACCAGAGGATATGGTGGAGGCTGGTACAATGATAACTTTTAAAAGCGACTGGATGGGTATATGAATAGCAAGAGTTCAGAGGGATATGGGTCAAATGCTGACAAATGGGACCAGATTAGGTTGGATATCTGGAGGGCACAGATGAATTGGTCCAAAGGGTCTGTTTCTGTGCTGTACATCTTCATGATGCTGACTCCAGCACAAAAGCTATACAAAAGGCAAAATAATTACTTGGGCTTACAGAACATCTGATCAGTCTGCCAGGGAATAAAAAAATCAGAACACACTACAAAAAATCATTTTCTGAAGACCAGTAAATAGAAACCATAGTAGCCATTTGTGCACAGCAAATATAATAATTTAGAAATGCAACAAATGAGCAGCTGATTAAGATATAATTTATTATGAAGGAACATTGCTAAAAGGCACAGAGAATTCTTTGATCTTCTTAATAGGCTGGTTCTTAAAAATAACTGAAGCAAATAGGATGTTAACCTAAAACAGCAAAATCTTGGACAAAACACCAACAAGCACTCTTCCATCCATAAGTACCCCTCCATATGACTTATCAGACCACTTTATAGGGCTTTGAACATTAACCGTGTTGGACAGGAGTCAAAAATAGCTCCAGACAAAATGAAGATAGTGGATTCCTTTCTCCTTGAGGTTTATTAATGAACTGGTGTTTTTAAGACAAATGAGAGTTTCATGATGACTCATACTGATCCCTGCTTATTTTAAAATTTGTTTGACACTGAATTCAAATGCTGAAGTTGCATCTGCAGGATCTGAACTCATTCTCTGGTTATTGTCATGTCACTTAGACATGACAAATATACTATTGTACTCTTGATGTGGTCCTGGCAGATTTGATGATGGATACTCAGTGCAGATATGCTCAAAATTATACTTCTTGGACTTTAAGAGAGCAAAAGTACAGGCCATAACAAAAGGAAGAACCAGATTATATACTTCCAGGTATCAATCACCATCAAATTTTAAAATAAAACTAACCTGCTGAGTTCAACTTAGTCTCATGGAGATATTGGTTTCCTCACATCAAACTTCACTGACCCAAAAATTTAAGAGATAATTAGAGTCATAAAGACGCACAGCACGGAAACAGACCCTTCAGTCGAACTCATCCATGCAGAAAGATATCCCAACGCAATCTAGTCCCACCTGCCAGCACCTGACCAATTAAAAGCTAATGTTTCTTTGAAATGCTTTTAAAGGAATTCAACAAATATACAGCAAATTAATTCAATTGGCTTTATTATCATGAGTAACAACAATTTCCCTTCATTCTGATCATTTACCTGTTTGACATCCTTTGGACTTCATTTCAGGTTTACAGGAGATGCCCTTATTCTGAGTCAAGGGTTTACACAGTACAGCCTTATTCTTCAGTGTCACAGGAGGTGGAGATGGTGGTGACGGTGGTGGCGGTGGTGGAGGTGGCGGTTGTTGTTTCGATGACCGAGTCTGTACAGATGCCTAATAAGGAACATTTTAAAATTAGAAATATACAGGAGAGTTATCGCATTTCTGGAATAATGAATTTTGAAAAATAAAAAATTAGCCAGAGTGGATTGGATGTGAGACTGCATCATGGAGACAACCAAGTTTCCAAACTGAATTCTTTTTCTGTTGAGTCAGCCAACCTCAGCCATGGTTCTGTTTCGAATTGCTATCCAGTGATGCCTGCTCAAGAGTTTAGTGGAAGGGTCATAAGAAGAGTCAACAGAATCAAACAGGAATTTTGCTGCCCCCTCACATACGCTGTCCAAGCTGACACGTGATGAATGGTCACTGGGTGAGATACAGTACTACTTTCACTCAAGACTGAACTTCAGGATGGGTCAGCAGGGATAATACAGGGCTTATGAAGGGGAGCAGCACACTGGAGAGTGGAATGTCTTCAAAAGAAAAAATGAAATGTCACTGAAGGCTAGATGAACAAGATCACAAAGTCACTGAAAACAATGTATTGAAATTCTGAATCTCATTCGAGAATGCAATCTATCCTTTAATAACAATAAAATAGGCACTGGTTATTACTTGAACTTATAAATACACAATTTCAAAGCTCTGCAATAAAAGGTATGTATTTTGTTTCTGGCCCAGCCACCCAAGTATTATTTCTGCTTTGGGGCTAAACGTGAATGATAATTTTACAGTTGATATGCGCTGAAAAGTGGTCTATTTTGTATAGTTGGGGCATGCTTATACTTCACCTATAGTCTTCGTCCAGCGATACAATTGAAATATGGAGTAGTTATTGGACTTCTCCCCTTTTCTAATTTAATCTCTATAATAGAAATGATTTCAAACCCACCAAAAATCCTGCTTCAATCATTTCCATTAGCCCTGTAATCTATCATCCCATTTGACAAACTAGGCAGAGGAAGACCAGAAACTCACTTCCCCAACTGTTACCACTCCAGTTTATCATTTCCACAAGAAGCTGTCAAATCAAAAGGTTTGAAGGAATGTTGTTTTCAAAAAGGACTCAATATAAACCAAGAACAAGTGCAGGAAAGGAAGGAACACTGAATTTATGCACCTATCCATATTTGTATGTATCTTCAGAATTATCTTCCATTCAATTAAAAGATTTGATTTTAAACAGTCTGACAGTCTAAGATCTTCAGTGTTAACGTCCCCAACCCTAATGCCCATGTGCAAGAGACTCCCAATAAAAGCAGTTAATGCTTTACAAACTGAAATACCAACAAAATATGCTTAAATACACAGTTCTGATGAAGAGTCAAATCTGAAACTTTACCTATTTTTCTCTTTCAGATGTTGAATGGCCTGCTGTACGTTTCCAGCAATTTTTTTGTTTTTATTTCAGATATTCAGCATTCACACTGCTTTTTACCAATGCTTTGCTGATTAACTCCTTAATAAATAAAAGTTATATAAAATAAATGGTTAATAATGGATTTGAAGGTAGGATAAGCACAAAGATAAATCAAATGCTCCATGGAACAGAGTGTTTCTTGCAGTGCTGGAACTGTGAAGGGCAGCTGACTACTTATGAACGACTAATACAAATACAAGGTAGAAATTGTGTTTTGTTCAACTATTATTGGAGACCATATGATATTTTGCAGAACTTTCCCTCATTTCAACGGTGGCATGGAATCCATCAGAGGACAGATTGTACACAGTCTGTGGAGGAAGTAAGCTTGATAAGCCATATAGCCTTTTCCTGTTCAATGCTTTCTTACATTTGTTCGTATCCAATAAGATTATGTATCCATTATACAAAACCAGAAATAAAATTTCAGTCTGCAGAGTAACACAAAGCAAAACAAAAATAAAGGATTAAGACTTAGGTGATTTAGAAATTATAAAGTTGTGATTTTCTGACCTTTGATGACATGTTCAATTTGCCTGAAATGTATAAAGTGCATCCAATTTCCATGGTAACTTTTTCTATAATGTGGGAACTATTGCTTTAAAAATTATGAGTGGAATATGGATGCACTTACCTTAGACATTCAGGGTTCAATCTCTCAACTTTTCAGTTAGCACCCAGAGCATGGGAGGAAGCACACTGAATGTGGAGTTAAAATGGTTAAAAAAAAACACTTCAATCCACTCCTGTGGTAGGTGGAAGATCATTCAAAACAAAAAACTTTACTTACTTCAAACTGCGTGGGAGAGGGAGTCGGAGAGGGAGTCGGAGACGTCGCATTCTTAGACTCCTGCGCCTCATCTGCAAACAAAAGACACAGATTGTTTGAAACAAACTGAGCCGATGTTTGTGACTGTGCACGTTTTGAGAGAGTGCGCACATCTGTGGGTGTGCATGTTTACAAAACTTCAGCAAGTTTTTTGTTCAAAAATCATCCACACAATAATGTGGAAACAATTTGAGGTCACTACTGCACATCTCTGTACTTGCACTAGTTTGCGCAAGTCGTGCAACATTTGCACGACGTACTACCAAACAGTTGCTGGGACAAAACAAACATGCCAATTACTTCTCATACATGTGTGTTTGAGACTTTTTCATACATAACTAAACAAAACAGTTAAATATTTTTGAAAAGCTGGCAGTTGAATGGAAAGTTCGAAAAGGGACATTGAGGTGCAAACTGATACCAAGGATTTGGATTTGAGGACAGCTCAAACCTATGGGACTTAAAGGATATATTCATATGCCACCTGAAAGAGAGAAAATGAATCTGGAGCAGTCCAACCAAGTACATCTCAGTTAGGAGCTCACCCATTAAAATGACAATTTAAGCCAAGATGGCTATAAACGGAGGTCTAAAAGAATCAACTGGAACAAGATTAAAATTGGAACTAAGTGATGCCATTACAACTCATTACACACATTGCATGCAAAGACCATCCTTCACCTGAACACCACAACAAAATAAACTAATCTACTACTTGTACAGACTGGAAACACAAATAAATCAAAACACATTTAACCAAAACCTTACATCCACTTCAAACTTGTGCACAGCTAAAAGTCATCAGAATGGGGGTGAGATGTTCAATATTGTGAATGGATGCATGCAGGATACGGGACGATATACTGCAGTATCGGTAATTCTTGTGTAACAACAATTTGTTAAGATAAATCTAGTTATAAAGAAAACCGGCAGCAGAAAACTGTGCAACACATCAACCTCCTTTCTGTATTGGGTGGCCTAGAGGTATGACTGCAAACCTTTCATCAAGTCCAACATTGGGAGTCCAAGAATGGTATGGTGGGGTTTGGTTTACTGACCAAAAGCTAAAATAAAAAAATGTAATTCTTAAAACAAAAACAAATTATGAGACAGAATTAGGTGAAAATTTGATTTAGTACTCAAGTCAATCTTTCAGAAATTCATGAATAGTACACGCAAAAGTCAAATAAGCATATTTCTTTGTCCCATTTTAAGATGTTACCCTATTTAGTTATTTGACAATATTTGCACAGCATTGTAAAGATTTCCCTCCCCTCTGACCCCATTTAATATCTTGTCTGTCCTTCAGGATGATTTGCAATCACTCCCAATGCTCTATAAATACCGCCTGACTGTAATTGTCCAAGCAAAGAAATGGTATAGAGCAGCTTAAGAGCTTTGTCTACAACTTGAGGTTAGCAGCAACAACACAAATGAAACATTGATAAATAAAAACATGCAATGTATGAAGAGTAGAGATGGTCAGGCAGTGGGAAGGCATCCAAGGAATTGTATACCACTCCCCGTTGGCAATCATGCTGGCAGAGGTCGGTAAAATTCTGCCCCAAATCTAGATTGTAACATAGGCTTTTAATATTAAAAATGTATATACAATTAGTTACACAGTTGATAAGATCTATATTTGAAGGCAGTAATTTGAAGGCAGTAGATAACTAATTACTGTCTTCAAATATAGATCTTACCAACTGTATAACTAATTGCATGTACATTTTATGAGAACTCCAGTTGACCAGGAACATAACTGGACTTGTCATAATACTATGGCTCAAGGGTTCTTGCAGCGCAATGGTAGTGTCCCTACCAGTGGGACAGAAGATTGGGGTACATGACTCACTTCTTCCTGACACATTATAACAGGTCTGAACAGGTTGGTTAAAAAAAAAATCTATAATATGAGCAATATCTATAATGGCTACACAGGCAGATCACAGTTTTGGAATCCTGCAAAATCTATCATCTACAAGGAACAATGTTAGGAGCATCGTGCAATGCTCTCCACTTGTTGGATTAATGAAGTTCCAACATCTTGATCCACGACAAGTCAACCTGCTTGACTGGAAACCATTGAGCAGCTTAAACATTCACTCCCTTCACCAAAGCAGAATACTGTACTGTGTATAAGATGCACTGCCGCAACTTGTCAAAATTCTTATAACAGCGCCTTCCAAATCCTGACTGCTACATCTCAAAGCAGATATTTAGGAACTCATATTTAGGAACTCCTACAAGTTCCCCTACAAGCCGCATATCATCCTGATTTGAAAACAGTAGCAATCCTTGATTGTCACTGGGTCAACAGCATTGTAGGTGTACCTTATAGATTGCAGCAATTCAAAGTGTGGCTCCTTAAGGGTAATTATAAATGGGCAAAATGTGCTGGCCTTGTAAACAATGTTCTCACTTCATTAGAGAACTTTATTGTACAATACATTCATTGAATTTGGGGTCATAAACATCTTCTTAAGTTGTTCCCATTACAACTATCAGTGCCATATGTATAATCATTAATACTTCACCCTAGAGCTTTAACAGCTCAAAATGGTGTCCAACTTTGGAAAGTAAACCCAAGATAGTGCTGGTTGGTTTTCTACATGGATAGTACATAAAAACATACATAAAAACCATGCTTTACTCCCCTGATATCAGGGTTACACTTACTGACATATGCAAAGCCATAATAATGAATTAACTTTAACTCATCTGTATTGCTGTTCAAGGCTGATGTTAGTACCTATCTTAGCTCAGAATAATTTCAAACCTACATTTTATTTTTCAAAAAGATTACTTTCAAAAATCTTTTTAACAAGATTGCTTTTGTTTGTTTCAAGATTCAGATGAAGTGACCATCTGAACCGTTGGAACAAATGAATACTTTCCCACTCATGTCCAACTATCTATAACCTTGCCTCTAATATTACTATAATGAAACACATAATAGAAAAAAATAAAACTGTTCAATGCATATTGATCAGCATTTGAAAAGACTAAGTATATGCAAACATCCTATGAATTTTTCATTAAAAAGATTCTGATGGAAGGTTTATATCTCAAAGGTTCATATCTTAGATCAAGTTATTTCAAACATAATTTTCTTTTATTGCTACACATGCATACATACAGCATTATAGAATACTTATTCAGCACTCATTCAACTGCAAAGACTGCTAAGAGATGAAGAACTCAATATTTTTATCAGTACAAGATAGTGCATACTAGCCATGAGTCATTGCAATTGGAGTCAGGAGAGAAGTGAAGGTACGAGGTTCGATTTTTAGCTTTCGGACAAAGCAAAAGATGAAGTAGAAACACAGCCAATATTCCAATATGCCAGTCCATAATCTAGCAGATCCTGTATGAAATGTTTATAGTGAGGACCAGTGGATAATTTAGGCAAGAGTCTGATATTATTATACGTCCTACAGTCAGAAATCTCACCAATTTTCACATTACTTAAACGTTACCCGTGGAATTATACACCAGGGTCTGCAACCTCAGCAGAGTAGATTAGTAAACCAGGGTAAACCTTAGAAGATTGTTTGGAAGTATTACAAAACCAGTGAACTAAATGTTTTAAACAACACTAAGATCTGCCCAGAAGAAGGTGTTTACATTAATAGCTGCATCTTTTCAAAAGCTGTCTACTTGTGTTAGTGCAAGGACATCTGTGCAAGTGGAACTTGCAACTGTGTACACACTTGATGAAAATTTCTTCATTTTAAGAACTGCAAGCGTGAATCACTAACACCCATTAAAATTTAAAGTAATCTACAGCGCAATAAAATTAACACATTGTAAAAGCAGAAAATGTCTCATTTCATTATTTTAGCAGATAGTTTAATTTGAGATTAAACTGCTTAATCTAAGGCAAGCACAAAAATCTTTTGTACATTAGTAACTCATTGCAAATTTGGAGGTTATGAAGTGTAGTGAAGAAACACAAACTACCAACACATGAGAAGTATCACGTTGGCTCAGTGGTAATATAATATAATCTAAATAGGAGCAAAAGTAGATCATTCAGCCCCTTAAGCCTCCTCCAACACTCAAAATCTTGGCTGATCTGTTGATTCAAATTTCACATTCCCATCTACCTACAATAATATCTGATATCACAGCTAACAAGAATCTTTCTTCGTGTGTCTTAGAAGTACTCAATAACCTTCAGACAGAGTGCCACAGTCACACAACCTTCTTCAGTTATGCCCTAAAAGGGTGACCTCTAATTTTAAAACAGTATCTCAAGTTCTGTACTGACCCAACATCTTTTCCATGTTCACCGTGTGAAGACCTTCATGGTCTTTGATCAAATAACCCCTCACTCTTCTAAACTCCAATGGGAAAAAAGCCAAGTCTATCCAACCTCTCTCTTAAGAGTATGCATTCCAGTTATCAATTTAGATGTCCTGAACTGCATCCAACTCGTTTACATTGTTCCTCAAATAAGCAGACCAAAACTGCACACATTCTTCAAGATGTGATCTCACCAATACCTTGTACAACTGAGACGTAATATCCTTATCTTTAATACCTCTTGTTAAACAAGATAGCATCTTATTAGCCTTTTTCATTACTTGCTGTACCTGCAAATTACATTTTTGTGACTCATACATAAGAACACCTCAATCCTTCTCCATTTCAGAATTCTGCAATCATTCTCCATTCAAATAATATTGTTTTCATACTTCCTGCCAAAGTGAATAATTTCACACTTTTCCACATTATACTGGGAACTGAACAGATTTTTGCCCACTCACTCAACTTGCTTGCAGCTTCCTTATGTCTTCTTCACTTCCTATCTGCCTTTGTGTCATCCATGACTTGAGCTACTAGATCTTCATCCCCATCATCTAAATTGTAAGAAGTTGAGATCCCAGCCCAGACCTCTGCAAGACTCCATGTCACATCCCTCCAATCAGATAAAGGTATGTATACACTTGTTTCCTGCCAGTCAGACAATCTTCAATGCATGTCAATGAGTTACCTCTGCGTTGAACTTTTATTTTCCACACTAATCTTTGATGCTGCAACTCATCAAATGCCTGCTAGAACTTAGAGTCTGTTCTCACATCAAAGCTGGAAAATCAAGCTCAAACTCCGCCTTAGAATGACAGTGCATAATCAATATTGACACATCCAGTGAAGAAATATTGCATTAAAGATATTGGGTTTTGAATAAAACAACAGATGGAGGTTTGCTTACTTTGCCTAATCATTTAAAGTTCATTTTGAACGGGCTAAATTTCCCACTTTACCAGTCAAAAACAAACCGTAACCAGCAGAGTCAAAAACAAAATCAAATGTATTGTTATTCTTTGAGGTGTGAGACTGTGTTGTAGTCAAATTGCTTGATATAGGATAATAAGCTACATTTCCCAGAAGGAATTCCTTGACTATGAGATACTTTAGGAAATCTTAAGGACATGGAAGGTCTCCAAACATAAAAGTTCATTCTTCCACCATACTAAGATCACACAAGATTCACATGACATGAAAAGTTGTCTGTATGCAAAACACTAAACGTTGATTTACTTTAATATAACAAGGACTGTAAGACAATAACAGTATCAACAACTGCACATCCATTTCAGCACAAGGTATTCAGTTGTCAGTCTGGCAATACTGCTGTAGGACAGGACCAAGAAAAGATTCACTTTATCTTGAGGAGAAAGTGGAGGCAAGCACCAGTCAGGAGTCAAGATGATACAGTTTATCAATAAGTTTAACGTTCTCCAATCAATGAATGCAACCAGGTAATAAAAGGAAGGGAAAAACCTTCTTGACAGGGAAAACTTCTTACAAGCAGATGTGTAAACAGCACATGGCAATTTTTATCACAGAGAGAATTCAAATTTTTTTGGAAATTCATGGCAGTCATGCTACCTCTTCCACAGAATAAGAAAATGTAATGATGAGCAAATACATGCGAAAATGTAATTCTAAATGTAAAAAGCCTGGGAGGACCGACACTTCAAAAACTACTTCCAACTTTTGCTTTATCTAAAGTATTTATATAAAGAGTAAAATTATCTTACTGGCTGAAATCATTCTTGCGCATGTTTCTTCCTCAAAAGACACATTTATCACCACGTTAATCTCTCAATTTATTTGATATAGGAGGTGCTTTCATCTAGTATCCAATACTGAACACATGGGACAGCAAAGCCCTAAATAACTACTACATGATTATGCCAAGTAAATGAAGAATGACCTACAATGACACATATACTGCAAGTTTACAGAGATGCACAGATAACAGCTGATAAAGCAAAGATTAGAACTTGCAAACATCAGCTAAGAATGGCTAAGTGGTCACATCTCAATGGTTACTAATAGCTAATAGATCAATAACTATAGCAATGCACTAGTTGATACACTGATGCCATTTGCTGTACTAGTGTATCACGTCCACTGCCTACAACATGCGACTTTCTCTACCCACTTACTGTTGAGTAGACTTTCAGGTCCCTTCTGCGTCGCTAGATTGGGTTGGTTTTGCTGACTGTAGAAGCGCAAGAGGCACTGCTGGTTGCAGAAGTGTTTAATTTCCCCGCGCCAGTGTACCGTTTCCAGAAGCTTGCCCTGACGTTTGCAGGCATGGCATCTGGCTACCTGAAGGACACAGTGAACAATTAGGAAGCAGTCACCTTCTGCACCCAAACAAACATGTTGCACAAGGCAGGTCACAGCTGTTAACACAAAGCATGGAACGAGAAAAGGGCCATTCAATCCATCAAGCTTGTTCCATCCACAGACAGTGTACAATCTGCCCTACCATGGGCTTTTATTCAATGACCTGAGGGAAAGTTCTGCAAAGTTTCTCCCTGTCCCAAGAAGGTTGAACATGCTTCCACAATATCTATCCAGAGTGACTCAAACCTGGCCAGATGCTCTCCGCAGATGACAGTTTCACGGTCCCAGCGGCACAGGAACCATTGTTTCCATGGAGCATTTGATGATCTCTGTCTGCACCTAACTAATCTTTTATCGCATTCCTAGCCAGATACTTATCCAGCATTTTTTTTCTGACGGAGTTCGATACCATTAACTGCTTTTGCCAGGAGTCTGTTCCACAGATCCATTACTCTGTGAGGAAGGGGGGAGAAAAGGTAAGATTTGTAGGCAAGTCTGAATGACAAGATGGTGAGATTCCATGTCCTAAATACAACATCATCTGTAAGAAAACATTCACGCCTCTTAAGGTTGGCTGCATAATCCAGATTCACAATGTGCCTGTGGAGAAACAGTGGAAGAGTTTTTTTTTAAAAAACCGTTAAGGTAGCTAAAGTAAGGATATGCAACATTTCAAGAAAATTCAACAATAGTACAACTTGTAGGTTTTTCATTCAAAGCTTTCTCCTTTTCGACAACATTAAAGCACCGCAAAATAGGAATAATATGGTTCACCACACGGTACAACACCATCTCTCAGATCGACGGTTCTCATCATAGTTTTGACCTTTTGGAGTTCTTCAGTTAAGCAGATTCTCCTAGAGCTCTCACTCAATTCACTCGTACCTTCACAGACATACTGGCAGTAGAAGTGGACTAAAAATTATTCAACTATTTAAACAAATAATTTGGCAGCACATGCAGCCATATGGCCCAAAGTTCTTTTGCTGGGTTTCTGAAAAAAGCCATGTATTTAGTCCTAATCTCTTTCCCTTAATCTAATTTTTATTTTTTCTTGTTTATATTCCTGTAACTCTTTTGTGAAAAGCATTCAAATACCATAATCGGTTGCCCAAGAAAAGGACCTTCGTAACATTCCTCAATTCTAAGCCTATTTGTCACATTTCATGTTCCTTTGGTGCACCCTCATAACTGACATTATTGTAGTATGCTTTTGCCATATCCTTTTCTGTGGATTTCCCATTCTTCCACAAATTTGGCACCCAAAACTGGACAGATCATCCCAATTGCAGCATAATCAGTTATTATTGTGATTTACATTCTTATGCCTCTACTTCTAAAATGCATGATTCTTCACTTTTAAAATAAAAAAAATTAAAACTACTCACCTTTCTAATGGTTCATATACATGTACTGACAATTCTCTGCACTCATTTACTCTGTTCAGAGTTTTACAGTTAAATATACATTTTCTCTTATCCTTCTTTGAAAAGTAAGCTTATTCTGTGTGAATTTTTTTTCTGGAGACCTCCAAGCAAATTAACTAAGTTCTCAAATATTGTAACTTCTCTATCTTTTGACACTGACATACTTAAGTCTAGAGCTGAAAATGTGTTACTGGAAAAGCGCGGAAGGTCAGGCAGCATCCAAGGAGCAGGAGAATCGACGTTTCGGGCATGAGCCCTTCTTTAGGATTCCTGACTTGCTGCGCTTTTCCAGCAACACATTTTCAGCTCTGATCTCCAGCATCTGCAGTCCTCACTTTCTCCTCGAAGATTTTTCATACTCAAATCTAGGTCTCATATTAAATACAAGACACGCACCATACATAGCTTTGAGAACAACCTGACCTCAGGTGACCACACGTCAAATACACATTACGAATTACTCTCACGCTCCTGTCTTCTTTCACTTCTCTTTTTGCTATTATTTCAATACCTTCATCAATCCAATCAGTGTTTCAACTCCTGCACTAATAACCTTTCATTTCTTCCATCACTCTGAAAGCCAAATGACCAGTTTAACATCTACTATAGGGATCTGTTTACAAGATCACGGATTATCTTGCTAGCTAGCCTTGCTAATATTTTGCTTAGATTTTCTAAGCTATGCTTGATGCTGTAGTTCAGCATCTGTAATTTCATCTCAGCATGCTTCTCCAAACCCTTTCACAAAAGCAAAACAGTGCAGATGTTGAAAACCTGAGATTGAAACAGAAGTGCAGAAGAAACTCAGCAGGTCTGACAGCATCTGTGAAGAGAGAAACAGAGTTAATGTTTGAGAGTAATATGAAGAAGTTTTGAAGTCATCATACTGGACTTGAAACATACCACATTTGCTGAGTTTCTGCAGTCGGCATTATTTTCCATGTCCAATTTCTTAGCTATTCCTGGAATTACATTTAGGACATACCCAAAAATCCCAGTGTCTGTATCCAAATCTGCCAGTCTTTCTTTTAGGTTATCTGAACTTGTTCCTTTTTGCATTATTAAATTGGCTTTTGTTATAAAAGCAATTTAGTTTTCCTTTTAACTGTTCATTCTCCATAACCGTGTATGTCAAGGACATTGGATGGAAAGGGAACTTAAAATTAATATCAAAAATTGTGGCAAAGAGAAACAGTCTCACATTCATTAGCTACAAAAAAAACTTCAACACCTTGTTCCACAGTGAAAAATTCATACAGCTATCATAGCTTTATGAATCACTCAGAAAATTGTGCTGCAGTAACTTGAGTGATTGGATAGATATAATGAGATTTTCAACGAACAAAAGAGTGGAAATAACCAAAGATTAGAACAACACAGGCAAATTCTCAATCTAATGCAGATCTGAAATTATTTTTATTCAAAGTGCTCGATAGGATATTCATTTTTTAAACCTCATACCTTATCATTTCCACTGAATATTGCCTGGTATAGTACAAGCTGCACAAAACAAGAAGGTGCCACATTCAATCTACAATAAGTTTACCTTCCCCCCCCCCAGGGCAGTCTTGTGAGCATTTCATTTTGACAACACCCTTGGGGTGGAAATAAAAAAATCTCCCATAACAATCCATACACTCAGTGAATCACAGGTTTCTAATCTACAGATGAAAAGCCTTGAAGTTCTTTCAACCAGAGGTGAAAGAAAAGGAGGAAAAAAAAATGTGAGGGTGAATGCAAGAGCCAGAAAACTAATGATATGCAACTTTTCCTACTGACCTTGAAGTACCACAGTAGGTATTTGCTTTTGCATTCCTCCCCACAGAAATCCCATGTATTTCCATCCAGCTCTTTGGTCACTGCCCTCTGACAGGTCTGGGAACAGTAAGCACACGTGATGCAGCACAAGCCCAGGTTTTTGGTAAAGTCCTGCTTATAAAGAAGCACACAACCTGCAGACAATGCACACGAAGAAAGAAAATTAAAGTATGTCAAGAATAATGCAGCAAATCAATTACAGCCAAAGGCACCGAAGAAACCAATCGCCTAGTTTTTATAAGGATAACTCTTTTTTCACAAATGATCTTCTCCCTAATTGATTGTCCTTGGAATTTCCACCATTCTCACACACAGATAGATTGCCTGTTCCCAAACAGCACCACACAGAAATGTCAACTGGGGCATCAACAAGTGGAAAATGCAGGATTGGGAAGGAAGTGAGCCTAGTCAACTGATGGGTCACACAAGGTCAGTGGTAAAAGAGCATAAACATCAGTAACATCTCCAGAGCACTCTGCAAACAAGAGAACATTCTGTTGGAATGAAAATTACTTCCAATTGTGTGAACAAAAGATTTCTACTTTGTAAGCTTGCCTCCATTTATCAAATTGCCAAGCATTTACGACAGAGAACTAGAGTATTGGCCAGGAAATACTTCATGTTAAAAACCAGGTAACAACCATTCATATTTTAATGCATAGACATGAATAGTCAGTGCCAAATATGATCAAACAAGGGTCATTATAAAAAGAAACACAAGAAATCAATGTACAACACTCCCTACTTTAAACATCAGATGGCACTTCCAAAGCTAATAAAAAATATTTGTACACTGTGGTTGTAAAGAATGCTGATGAATAGACAATTTAGACATGACAATAATCTTCTTTAAACAAAGGCACAATACTTCAATGCATAGATTCAACTTAAATTATTTCACATAATGCATTGTTATGCCTTCCTTTAGTGTTCCAGTTACAATTGCTTCAAAAAACAACACTGCTGACTCTAAGACTAAGATGAGAAGTAAATATCATGTTAACCAGAGTGGTTCATTTACATTTCAGTTGTAATAAATTCTCCTTTAATTCAGGAAAATCACAATATCTAAACACACTGGAATACTGGAACAAAACCTGATCTCTTATTTTACGGCATTTAAACTAGGTGTGCATATGGGAATGCTCCCAAATTGATTAAACTAATGTACAACAAAGTCATGGAAACGAGCATGTTCGCAGCCTTCACTTCTGCAGAATTAACTGATATCATCCAGAGAAGCATCAGAGATGCAAAAATTTGCTTCCACTCTGAATTAGCCAAGTGGAGTGAGCAAAAGCTTCAGACAGCTCGTGACCTGTACTGAGTAAAGAATAATATGCAGATATTGAATGAAGAAAAGATTCAGTTCTGAGGAAGTGTCACTGGATCAGAAACATTAACTCCAATTTTGCTTCACAGAAGCTGCCAGACCTGCTGATTTTTTCCAGCAACTTTTCTTAAAAAAAAAGATCACTGATGGTGAATTTATCCCCACACACACTGGAACACCAATGCTTGCTCCTCTTGCTCTCCAGTTGACAAATTGGCCAACATTCACTCACCATAGACTTCAGAACTGCAAGTTGACAACATTTTTATTTTTTTTTAAAAATGTGATGAGCAGAAAACAGAGGGACTAGGGATCAAGAAAACCTTAGTCTACCTAGCCAAGTTTGACTTAATGTCATAGATTAACCTGGGTGCTGTCCTCTTGAGGGAATTAAAAAATGGAATTGATATTGCATGCTCAGCTGGTAAGGTCACTTCTGAACCAGATAAACCTGTACTAATGTATATTTTTCTGAAACGGAATAACTAGGGCTATGACCATATAAGTCTCAAGAAAAAAAAACATATAAAAAAGGTGCAAGACAGTAATTATTTTCCAGAAAGACAAAAGTAAATATTTGACAAGAGAGCTTCACAGTGGGACGAATGCAACTAAAGGTACATCATCAATGCATGAAAAACAAAAAAAACATAAGAAATAGGAGCAGGAGTAGGCTATCTGGCTCTCCAAGCCTGCCCCACCCTTTAATAGTTCCATTTACCCATCTGCTCACCATAACCCTTGATTCCTTTACTGTTCAAAAATCTATCCTTGCCTTAGAAACATTCAACAAGGTAGCTTCAACTGCTTCACTGGGCAAGGAATTCCATAAATTCACAACCTGTTGGGTGAAGTAGCTCTTCCTCAACTCAGTCCTAAATCTGCTCCCCCTTATTTTGAGTCTATGCCCATTAGTTCTAGTTTCACCTGTCAGTGCTCCTATCTTATCTATAATACGTGCACAAAGTCACAGGCAGGGTTGAAGGCAAGGATGAGAACTTAGGTTCAATGGTGAGGGGTCTTGAAGTCAACACAAATCTGCAAGGACGAGAATGACAGGTGACTGGGACTTACTAAACAAAAAATAAAGCAAAGAACTGCGGACGCTGGAAATTACAAATGAAAACAAAAATTGCTGGAAAAACTCAGGTCTTGCAGCATCTGCAGAGAGTAAGCAAGAGTTAAAATGTTGGGTCTCGTGGCCCTTCTCCAGAACTCAACTGGAAAACATTGTCAAGTTTTGGATCAGATGGAGAATAGGAAAGAGTGCAAAGGACCTCAGTGAAATCAGATTTAAAAACACAGTTAAGGGTTCCAGCAATGAAAGGCTATATTAAGAATTTTTAAACATAATGAATAATATCTGTGAGGCACAAGTGGAAGGATAGTACAAACAGACGAGATAACAATTTCTTCAGTGGCAATTCGATGATTATTTGAAATGGAAAATATTTCAGGGCTATTTAGAAACAGCAAGGGAATGAGACAAATTGGAAAATGCTAGCACAGGTATAATGGACTAAATGCTTGGTGCAGCATTTTTCTATGATGTAAGCAATGTAGTGGGTGAAATAAACTGATATCTTGGTTTTTAACAGGTTAAAAATTGGAAATCAGGCAGTTACATGGCTTGACACGGTCTGAACAAATAGCAAGAGATGGGAATGAAGTCAGCCATTAACAGGAAAGGAACATATCTCAGGAGGGACCACAAACACCAGGTTTGGTCATTTGATACTCAGTTGTAAAGTACTGACACCAATCAGGCAAACATATCAAGGTATAATTCCTCGAGACACACGAAACACGAGACTACACAAATGTGAACAATAAAAACCATTCAGTTGTGCTGCAACTCTCAGTGCACCACTTTCTGCACATATTCAGTTGCACTCTCTATGTCAGAGTAACCATCTCTATGTTACAACAAACAAGTTTGTTTTATACAGATGAACAACAAAGTTCACATTTAGGTCTGCGCGGTTCTCGTGTCTAGTTAATGCTTTCAGTGACTGTTCCCTTTTTAATCTGTTTCCGATTACAGTAAATTAAAATGTAAAATTATGAAATGTCAGTAAATGAGATTCTCACATTCAATGGCATTTTTAAAACATCAGGAAGACATTAATTTATATAGTCATAAAGATGTGCAGCACAGAAACAGACCCTTCAGTCCAACCCATCCATGCTGACCAGATATCCCAACCCAATCTAGTCCCACGTGCAGGCACCTGGCTCATATCCCTCCAAACTCTTCCTATTCATATACACATCCTGGTGCCTTTTAGATGTTACAATTGTACTAGCCTCCACCACTTCCTCTGGCGGCTCACTCCATACACATATCACCCTCTGCGTGAAAAAGTTGCCCCTTAGGTCCCTTTTATATCTTTCCCCTCTCTCCCTAAACCTATGCCCTCTAGTTCTGGACTCCCCCAATCCAGGGCAAAGGCTTTGTCTATTTATCCTATCCATTCCCCTCATAATTTTGCAAACCTCTAGAATGTCATCCCTCAGCCTCGGACGCTCCAGGGAAAACAGCTCCAGCCAGTTCAACCTCGCCTTATAGCTCAAATCCTACAACCCTGGCAACAGCCTTGAAATTCTTTTCTGAACCCTTTCAAGTTTCACATCTTTCCGATAGGAAGGAGACCAGAATTACACACAATATTCCAAAAGTGGTGTAACCAATGTCCTGTATAGCCGCAACATGGCCTCCCAACTCCTGTACTCAATACTCTGACCAATAAAGGAAAGCATACAAAACGCCTTCTTCACTATCCTATCTACCTGCGACTCCACTTTCAAGGAGCTATGAACTTGCACTCCAAGGTCTCTTTGTTTAGCAACACTCCCTAGGACCTTACCATTAAGCGTATAAGTCCTGTTAAGATTTACCTTCCCAAAATGCAGCACTTTGCATTTATCTCAATTAAACTCCATCTGCCACTTCTTAGCCCATTGGCCCATCTGATCAAGATCCCATTGTAATCGGAGGTAACCTGCTTCGCTGTCCACTACACCTCCAATTTTGGGGTCATCTGCAAACTTACTAATTATACCTCTTATGCTCACATCCAAATCATTTACATAAATGACAAAAAGCAGTGGACGCAGCACCGATCCTTGTGGCACTCCACTGGTCACAGGCCTCCAGTCTGAAAACAACCCTCCAGTCTGAAAACAACCCTCTACCACCACCCTCTGTCTTCAACCTTTGAGCCAGTTCCGTATCCAAATGGCTCGTTCTCCCTGTATTCCATGAGATCTAACCTTGCTAATCAGTCTCCCATGGGGAACCTTGTCAAACGCCTTACTAAAGTCCATATAGATTATATCTACTGCTCTGTCCTCATACTGCAGCACAGAGGAACTACGCAGTGCAGAGGAAAATCACCGAAGTATTGAAAAAGAATGGGTCTCAATGAACACAGTCCGCCGATTTCTCAGCAACAAACCCAAACAAGCTTGTGAGACATAATTTCCTATGCGCAAAGCCATGTTGACTATCCCGAATCAGTCCCTGCCTTTCCAAATACATATACATCCTGTCCTTCAGGATTCCCTCCAACAACTTGCCAGGCTCACTGGTTTATAATTCCCTGGCTTGTCCTTACCATCTTTCTTCAACAGTGGCACCACATTAGCCAACCTCCAGTTTTCCGGTACCTCACCTGTGACTATCGATGATACAAATATCTCAGCAAGAGGCCCAGCAATCACTTCCCTTGCTTCCCAAC
Source organism: Chiloscyllium plagiosum (assembly GCF_037043375.1). Taxonomy (NCBI): domain Eukaryota; kingdom Metazoa; phylum Chordata; class Chondrichthyes; order Orectolobiformes; family Hemiscylliidae; genus Chiloscyllium; species Chiloscyllium plagiosum. Next base: position 30,286,949 of record NW_028270149.1, on the reverse strand, counting down.
TCAATCAAAACATACTTCACAAAAAATTAATTATCCAATGTGGGAATCAAAACTATGACCAGTGTGATTTCAAGTCTGATTATATTCAAAGTGAGCTACCCAGGATATGCAGAAAGTCCTTGCACAAATCTTAACATAAGCTGAGAGAGGGGTTTATCCTCCATTCCAATGTCTATCTAATACAATAAACGCAAAGTACTGAATGGATTTAAAACCTAATTTAGGCAAGCTAGATGCATAGATTAAACATCTAACTTTCACTCTGTATATTCTGAACAACATTCAGACTCCTGTCACTAAACAGAAATTTATAAGGACCAAATGCAGTATGAGGGGAGTGTGGATGTTCAACCATTTCTGATGCTTTTCTAGCCAGGAATTACAGCGCAAAAAAAATCCTGTCTTTCAAACAGTGAGAGCACAGGATCAAGCAAAAAGCAGCTTGGAGGAGCTGAATAGTTGAGCAGAGCCTTTGGGATTGAGACGTAGTGGAAAACAGTTTCTTCATTAATGTCAAAACACTTTTCGAAAACCAATAAGGTTGATGCATCACGATGGAAGTCAGACGGTAGCATTACAGACATAGATCAGGGCAGCGCAATAACCCTCACACAACAAAAACTGAATGAGTTTTTATTACAATATTAGTTTTTCAGCGAGTGGGACAGAACTAAGTAGTAACATCACGTTATGTGATTGACAGGAGCCTGCAGATGAGTTGCTGGAAGGACAATTCTAATTTACAGGTGTTATGACAGCCATCATGTGGTTAAGAATTGGATAAGGGAAGGATGCAAACTGTTTATGGAACAACAGGCAAGTGATGAGAGATCCGAAACAGAGGGCGGAACAGTCAGAAGAGAAGTTTGAGTTGGCAACACCTACGTGGATTCCCTTCATCTTGAAAATAAAGAAATTAATAAGTCTTCACATTTGTACAGAAGGCAAGGATTTGAAGTGGTGTTCAACCCTGTTAGTTGTGCTTGCCTTCCAAGAACAGAAGCAGAGTGTGCTCAAGATGCATGAGGGCTGTGGGCAAATTTTCCCCAGAGAATCCCCAAAATACCTGGAAAATTCAGTCATGGGACAACCAGAGAACAATTAGTGGATGTAGGTTTGCTCGCTGAGCTAGAAGGTTCATTTCCAGATGTTTCGCCACCATACTTGGTAATATCTTCAGTTGGCCTGTGGGTGAAGTACTGCTGATGATCCCTGCTTTCTATTTATATGTTTGGGCTGGTGATGCCATTTCCTGTTCTTTTTCTCAGGCAGTGGTAGATGGGGTCTAACTCGATGTATTCGTTTAGAGTGTTCCGAATGGAATGCTATGCTTCTGGGAGTTCTTGTGCATGTCTCTGTTTGGCTTGTCCTAAGATGAATGTGTTGCCCCAGTTGAAGTGGTGCTCTTCCTTATCTGTATGCAAGGATACTAGTGAGAGGGGGTCATGTTGTTTTGTGGCTAGCTAATGTTCATGTATCCTGGTGGCTAGTTTTCTGCCTTTTGTCCAATGTAGTGTTTATTACAGTTCTTGCATGGTATTTTGTAAATGACATGAGTTTTGCTTGTTGTCTGTATAGGGTCTTTCAAGTTCATTAACTACTGTTTTAGTATGACGGTGGGTTTGTGGGCTACCATGGTGCCAAGGGGATTGAGTAGTCTGGCAGTCATTTCTGAGATGTCTTTGATGTAGGGGAGAGTGGCCAGGGTTCCTGGACATATTTTGTCTGCTTGTTTGGGTTTGTAGCTAAGAAATCGGCGGACTGAGTTCATTGGGTACCCATTCTTTCAAAACATTATTTCAATAAGCCAACATACTGCAGCACAGAGGAACGACGCAGAGCACAGGAAAATCACCTATACCATGTATAGAAAAAGAATGGGTCCCAATGAACACAGTCCGCCAATTTCTGGACAAAACACATCCAGAAACCTTAGCCACTCTGCCCTACATCAAAGACATCTCAGAAATAATTGCCAGACTACGCCACCCCCTTGGGATCATGGGAGCCCAGAAATCCACCAACACACTGAAACAGCAGCAAATGAACTTGAAAGACCCTACACTGACAACAAGCAAAACCAATGTCATTTACAAAATACCGTGCAAGAACTGTAACAAACACGACATTGGATAAACAGGCAGAAAACTGGCCACCAGGATACATGAACACTAACTAGCCACAAAAAGACATGACCCTCTCTCACTAGTATCCTTACAAACGGATGAGGAAGGACACCACTTCGACTTCAAACACATCAAGTTAGACCCCATCTACCACTGCCTGAGGAGAAAAACAGCAAATTACATCACCAACCCAAATGTACAAGTAGAAAGCAGGAATCATTCAGAGGCCCACTGAAGATGCTACCTAGTAGGGTGACAAAACATCTGGAAATTAACTTGCCAGCTCATCGAGCAAACCTACATCAGGAACCTCAACCTAAGCTCCAAATCTTCTCAAAACTCACTAAGAGAACCATTACCTCTGTATGTGGAACATTAAAAATTTAAAGGTGGGGTTGTTCTAAAAGTTATGACTTTTAGTGAAAATTGAATTAGGTTCTGCAGAGCATTTCTTAGTCAAGAGAAAAAGATGAAACAATATATCTGTTGAATTACTTTACTACCTGTATTTTAAATTGCTAAATTCCATCACTGCAAATAAAGAACTAAAAATAAACCAAACTGAGTGGGAAGTAACATTCCACAGTACTGTACAGGTTCCAGGCTCCAACTAGAAAAGCTAATGTCTCAGAATAAACTGCACTGACTAACTTCTGCCACTAGATGGTAGCCAGGCCCTCAGTTTGAAGTCAGGAGGGAATGTAGGAGTGCAGCCAGGAAGGGGGTTCTCATCGAGTGACTCAGAGACATACAGCATGGAAACAGACCCTTCGGTCCAACCAGTCCATGCCGAACATCCCAAATGAAACTAACCCCAGCTGCCTGCTCCTGGCCCATGTTCCTCCAAACATTTCCTGTTCATGTACTTATCCAAGTGTCTGTTAAATGTTACCCCTTTGCTCTGAATCTGTTCTTGTCCTGTGCCTATCCTGGGGAATGTTTGGTAGGTAGAGTGTAGAAAGAACTTTATTCTGCTGACAAAATCCAGAGTGTATCTAGTTTAGTTAATGAGCAGCTAGTGAGACAGTGACACATAGTGCGTAATAATGGCACTTTAAATGATGGGGAGTTGATATCATTCCACAAGTGCAACCACATGACATGACATCAAGCTCGAACTCACTTCACACTTTGCAGTCACAGAGAATGTTGCACTTGGCTGGGTGTCTCAGTCTAATAACATGCTTTTCCTGGACTCACCTACAGTGCAGTAAAGGTCAGCATTACTTCAATTTCTCCGAATAACTTATCATTCATCTTGTGAAAGTGTTGAGTGAGAGAAGAACAAACGTCAGATGCAGTTTCCCAGCAAGCAAGCTATAGTTTATAACAAATAGCATAACCTGAGAAGCCCAGAATGGGGAATGTTCCTCGGGCAAGTGTCAGAGGGGCATCAAAAATCCTAATGGTATTAGTGGTAGCCTAGTGTTATTATCACTAAACTATTAATCTAAAGACCCAAGTAATGTATTGGGGATTTGAATCTCACAATGGCAGGTGATGGAATTTGAATTTGATAATCTGAATGTAAATGTGAAGCAATTGTCAGAAAAACCTATCTGGTTCATTAAAATTTTTTAGAGAAGGAAATCTGGGATCCTTACCTGTTCTGGTCTTTAGAATTCTTCAGATTTATAGAATCACTACTGTATAGAGGTAGGCCATTTGGTCCATCATGTCCGAACCAGCCCTCCGGACAGCATCCCATCCAGACCCACACCCCTACCCTATTCCTGTAGGCCTGCATTTCCCAAGGGTGGTCCACATAGCCTGCAAATCTCTGGTCACTATGAGCAGTTTGGCGTGGCCAGTCCACCTGATGTGTGCATCTTTGGTCTGAGAGTGGAAACCCACACAATGTACAGGCTCCAAGCAGACAGTCGCCCCGGAGTGGAATTGAACCCGGGTCCCCAGTGTTGTGAGGCAGCAGTGCTAACCGCTGAGCCCTCTTGGCACCCTTTACATGACTCTACATCAACGTGATCAACTTTTAACTGCCCTTTGGGTAATTAACAATTGGCAATAAACGCTGGCCTAGCAACAACACTTGCATCTCAAGAATGCATTTTTTTTAAAAAGTGACCTGGAAAATGAATATCTCAGGCAAGAGGAAGTTGCTTCACACCAGTTTTGGGTATTTTGACAATATTGCTAGTCAATGTATCTCTACATCCATCTTCACCTCCTAACCCTCAAAGTGCATAGATAGGAACTTGTTGGAGAATCATCTTACAGAATCCTGGGCCAGGCTAAGGTGACTGGCAATACACCAGGTTAGCAAGTGATGGGCATGCTATCAGAATCTGGAGTACTGTGTCCAGTTCTGGTCATACAGTTATAGGAAAGACATTATTAACCTGAAAAAGTTCTGAAGAGATTTACCAGGATGCTGCCGGGTCTGGAAAGTGCAAGTTATTTAAAGGCTGGGACTTTTTTCTCTGGAGCGTAGCAGGTTGAGAAGTGACCGTATACAGGTTTAAAAAATCATGAGCAGTTAAAGATAGGTGCCTTTTCTCTGGGGTGGGGAATTTCAAGACTAGGAGGCACAATTTTAAGGTGAGAAGAGAGATATTTAATAAAGACACGAGGGGCAAATATATTGTGTTGTTTGCATGTGGAATTAACTTTGAGGGGTTGAGGTGGAACAAACTAGGAAACAAGGCTTCAACAAACCAAAGCTAAGAATCAAGGCTGGGCATGACTTCTTCACTATGATCAGAGCAGAAAGAAATGAGTATCTGAGATACACGCAGTACAGTACTGGACAATGATTTATTATGACAGTGGACACTCAAAATGCATACAAATATGCTAATGTGAAAATGCCAATTCAAAGAGTGATCAAAACAAGCTCCAAAGAACAAGCAACATTAAAATGAAATATTGTTCAAAAGACTGCATGACATGAGGACCAGCTATACGTGAGATGGAGATGCATCTCCAATCAGAGGCTTATAGCAAAATGTCCTATCAGCAAATGTGGGAGAGAGGCAGCCTGTGATTGGAGAAACAGAAAGAAGGGGAGTGTGGCAGTAAGCAAGGCTTCTGAATGCCTTGGAGTAGGAAGCATCACTGGTGAGGCTGTAGGAAGTGCAGGGAACCAGGACAGCCAGCCAGAGGTGGCAAGGCTGAGAACTAGAGTATGTAATTTTCAACTTTTCAATAAAGGAACATTCAGCTAACTCAAAACCAAGAAAAATTGACGTCACGAGTGAATTCCTTGCAAATTAATGTTTCATCTGTAACTTATGGCTGCAGAGGTTCATGAACTACTATTGGGGGGAACAGCAGTAATGTTGTGAACACAGCAATATAATGAACAATGTGTCAAGTAGATTGTTAAATAAAATTGTTCAGAATTAATCTTAAATCGATAATGTGTAAATACATTTCAAACCTTTTCTCATGCTGTTAATTACTGGAGGTGCATTTCCAAAGTTGAGACAAACATGCAACTATTTAGATGTGTCCTCACCAGTATGTAGAAAGTGTGTTTGATGTAAATGTCTTTTGTCTAGAGCAGTGTGTTAGATTTTAAAATTGTTGCTAACTTGTCTGTGTGGTGTGGGAAATTTAAGTTTTCCTTTCGCATGTGGTTTTAAGTTTGATGACAATGATTATTGAAGAAATAGATGAATTCTTCTAATAGTGCTTGTGTGTGGGTGCAAATACCCCTGATGCCATAAAAATATATTATAAAAATAGTATCAAATAAAGGAGTTGAGAGATGAAAAACAAGCAAATAATAAAAAACGTCCTCAAGAAAATCTCAAATGAGCCCTCGAAACTAAAAAAAAAGTTGTGCTTGGTAGCAGATGATGTGAGGGTAACTGTACCAAGAATACATTACTGTAATGCTCCACATGGCTGTGCCAGAACTTGTACTACCTAGTTTAGGAAATAGAATTCATACAGCAAATATGATCATTGTCACTGAAAATGCAGGGTAAGGGAGACATTTAGTAACAACAATGAAAGTAAAAAGAAGGCAATCTGCAGATGGAACTGCCATCTTTGGTTTGGAAGCCTTCCTACCCGTATAAGGTTAAAAATCACACAACACCACGTTATATTCCAACATAACATTGGAATCTTTCAAGATGAAGAGGCAGTGCTCTGAAAGCTAGTGCTTCCAAATAAACCTGTTGGACTATAACTCAGTGTTGTGTGATTTTTAACTCGGTCCACCCCAGTCCAACACAGGCACCTCCAAATTATGACCAACAGTATACAGGTAAAGTTGATTAATTATTCATCTGCATGGGAGTGCCGTGCATGTTTAAGGTCATACCTTCACTACAAAAATTTTTTTCTACTCCTGAAAACTTAATCTTCTCATGCAGTATCTTCTCCTGCTTGCAATATTCACAGACGGACACAACACCATGCAGCCTTTTATAATCTTCACAGCATACCTTACAACAAAACTGCCGAACACTGCCCTAAAGAAAAAAGAAAAGAAAAAGTGAATTCCAGTTCAAACAACGAAATAATAGATGTCTCATGAATTTCAAAGGTATGTATTTCCCCAGTTTTCAAAATAATTTTTTACTTTTCTTTCAGGATAAAATCTTTTAAACCAAAGAGCAAACCATTCAATTCTATCTCCATTTAATCAGTGGACAAATCCAGGTAAATATACTGCATGCTCAAACTCAATTGTTACAATGAAAGGAGCAGAGCTGACAATACACTGCTGAGCTTCCGTGCCCTGAATCTAGGTGTGATACATTTTCCACCCCAGGGATACAATGTAGATTGTTTGGTTCAGTGGTAATCCTTCTGTCTCAGATCAAAGTCCATGCTTCACCTGGACTTTACGAGGCAGTCTGGGGTGACACCAAAACACTGCTGTCATTTCAGAGATTTGTCTTTCAGGTGCTCAGTTGAGGCACTGTCCAATTACATGGTGGTATTGGCAATAACACTCCCCTCAATCTGAGGCACATGAAAGCATCCATTCTTCAACAAACATAATCAAAGCAGACTATTTGGTCCTTTATCTGCTGTTTGAGGTTTTTAGTGTTGCAAATTCACTGCTTCTCTTAACTTTTGAAGCCCAGAAACTAAAACAGATAAAATATAACAGTTGCAGAGCAATTTAGAACACTTGAGGCTATAAAAGGCTTTTCGCACATTAATGCAAGTTTCCCTTTTTTCTCCTGGTACTTTATCTGACACATCATTTACCACTGCCTTAATTTCTTCATTTTTCTAAGGTTAGACTCGCAATTACAGTACAACCAACAAAAAACAAAACTACGTCAGCTGAACAAAGTTCAGTACTGGGAGTAGAGAAAGAGAATAACACCCATGACCCAATATCAATGTAACATAACATTTTAAACACAGCAACAATTATAATTAGATTGCAAATTTCTTGGGAAAGCCAGTCCCTGGTTTCACCTTAGAAAAGGCTAATTTCCAGACAATGTCATATTGTACTTTTACAGAAACGACTGGAAGCACAAACTGCAAAGAGATTTATAAACAGTCGCTGTATCTTCCCAGATCTTACAAACTGAAGTTCTATATAAAAGAATTGTTGTGGTGTGGTTATTTGTTTTCAACTTGGATCAAATTTTCATGCAACAGACATGCTTTATTTTTAGCACAGCCAGGTGCAATTCTCTCAGCTTTCATACTCAGAAAAATGTAATTCTCCACCGAGTTCTGGCATTGTTTGTAAACGCAGCCCAAGAATAAATCCAAATGCTGATTGACATTAAATGCTGCTGCAAATTTTAAAAGATTTTCTTTTTAGGTTTAATAATATGTGGAAGGTAGCCAGAAACTGCTGAACTTTATCTTAGCTAGAATAAAAGGATTTCAGGACATCACAAGCAAACAAATCAGTGGAGACCTGGCAAATGAGAGAGAACCAAGAATAGTGTCACTGTATGGCAACAGTACTTCAGGACAAACTTTGCATTCCATATTTCCAATCAAACCGAACATTTGTCATAGCACTTTTGAAGCATACCAATTTGTAACATTGCAATGGTTTCTCATTAAAGAATTTGCATCTCCTTCTAACTATTCTGTTCCCTCCACCCACCACAGACCACCACTCCACCCACTTCATTTTTGCTCTCCTCATCAGACCATTTCATTTAAATCTTTCCCTTTTGTCAAATTAGAAGCTTTTCCATTCTGAATGAATATATGGCAAGAAAAACTTGGCCCATTAGAATACAATTACCCAATTCAGAATGGAAAGAGCTATTACCATCTAAATATGAAAACATACCTTTCAAGTATGGAGTGCCCAAACAGATTAACAGTGCCCTTACCTGCCAGTCCAGTATTTCTGGTTTCCCAGTGAAAATATTGTGGCAGTATGTGCAGTTCAGTTGTATGCTACCTTCAGGGCTGGACTGCTGTTGTGAACAGAAATATAAAGCAAATATAAATAATTACTCAAATGTTATGAAATAAATGCCTAATAATACAAACTTTAGTTGAAGCATTGTGGTTTTAAACAAAACTGAATTCCCTCTCAAACAAGAATGACATGTTTCTATGAATTTTAATGGACAAAATAACCCAATAAAAATACACTTAGTTTTAAAAATTACTAACTGCACTCAAGTGAACCACAAATAGCATGCAATTCCTCATCAATGAGACGATGGCTGATTTGGTTATCTTCAACATCACATTCCTGCTTTAACCCCATCTCCAATCCCTGATTGGTTGAATATCAGTTTACAAAAATCATTAATGACACAGCCTCCACCACCCTGTGCAGCACAGATTCACAACTCTCAGAGAAAAGATTCCTCTTCAGTTCTGCCCTAATTTGGCAACCCCTTATTTTGAGATTCTGCCCTCTGGTCCTAGCCTCTTCCTCAAGGGCAACAACTCCACTGCATCTACCTGGTCAATCCCCTTAAGACTCTAATATGCTTCAGTATGGTGGCTTCTCATTCTTTTAAACTCCAATGAATACAAAACAAATAAAGCTCTGAATGGTATCCCTTCAGATAAATAAACTGAAGATTCTGCCATGGTATCAAGCAGTACAGGTTTATTGGGTTTCACAAACATTTCCAAAAATGTTATTAGAAATTGAACTTTTGTTTAGTGATTCGGTTCTACAATGCACTAAGTGTGATAGGTGGAAATTATATTGAGGCAGTCAAGAGGGCATTTGATGATTATTTAAATGCAGACAACATGCAAGGGTACAGTAAACAAGCAGGAGATTGGCACTCAATCATGTGGTTCACTTGGAGAGCTCAGGTAGACACAATGGGCTGAATAGCAATACTTCTGTGGTTCTCTGATTCAGCTCCAATGAAAGATCAACCACCTAAAATATCGACTCCATTCCTCTCTTAAAACGCTGTCCCATCTGCAGATGCATTTTCAGTATTTGCTATTTAAGTAAATGGCTACCTCCTTATCCAGTCAGATAGAACGAACTTTACTAAGATATGCAGAGCCGAGACAAAAGGTGCTACTTTGAAAGTTAAATCGATGTCAAATCATGAACAGAAACAAAACAAAAGGATATGTGAAAATGGAATGAGAAAAATAAAAGGGTTGAATAAATAAAAATAACTTTATTAAAAATCCATTTTTAACTTAAAAATCCAGTTATGATATATTGGCATTGCTGTCTAGACTAGTAGGACAGTTAGGAGTGAGCCAAGGACTTTGCTGTGGGTCTAGAGAGCGGTGCGAGCCAGACCAGGTTAACATGGCAGATTTATTTCCCTAAAGGAATTAGTGAACCAAATTGGTTTTTACGACAGTAGACAGTGGTTACAAGGTCATCATTAGGTTAGCTTTTTGTTCCAGATTTTTATTGGATTCAAATTTCACCATTTGACATGGCTGGATTCAAATTAATGTCCCCCCAGAAGAAGGAATTGATACTGGTCACTTATAAAAGATTAGATTAGATTAGATTACAGTGTGGAAACAGGCCCTTCGGCCCAACAAGTCCACTCCGACCCGCCGAAGCGAAACCCACCCCATACCCCTACATTTACCCCTTACCTAACACTACGGGCAATTTAGTATGGCCAATTCACCTGACCCTGCACATCTTTGGACTGTGGGAGGAAACCGGAGCACCCGGGGGAAACCCACGCAGACACGGGGAGAACTTGCAAACTCCACACAGTCAGTCGCCTGAGGCGGGAATTGAACCCGGGTCTCTGGCGCTGTGAGGCAGCAGTGCTAACCACTGTGCCACCGTGCCGCCCACAAGCAGTCTTCAACATCACCAAGGTCGTTTAGCAGTAATTAAGACTTGCCACACTATCAAGAATTTTACATACACTAGATTGCACAAATTTGAATTGCTTCAGGCATGTTTGATGTGTACTCATTATGAAAGGATCCGGGTGTGGGTGGGATACTTTTCAGAGGACTTGTTGGGCCAAATAGCTGAGGGGTGACCTTATGGAGGTTTATAAAATCATGAGGGGGATGGATTGAATAAATAGACAAGTATTTTCCCTGGGGTGGGGGGGGTCCAGAATTAGACGGCATAGGTTTAGGGTGAGAGGGGAATTATATAAAAGAGGCCCAAGGGGCAACTTTTTCACGCAGAGCATGGTACGTGTATGGAATGAGCTGCTAGAGGAAGTGGTGGGGCTAGTACAATTGCAACATTTAAAAGGCATTTGGATGGGTTTGGAGAGATATGAGCTGGGTGCTAGATTGGGTTGGGATATCTGGTTGGCATGGATGGGTTGGACAGAAGGGTCGGACAGTAGGGTCTGTTTCCGTGCTGTACATCTCTATGACTCTAGAAAATATCTGAACGTTGAATTTCGCAAAGAGATATTATGAAAGCAAAGTTTTTTGGAGAACAGGAAAACAATTGCATGTTTTCTTGATTTTTGCATTTATCTCTGCACAACTAGTCAAACGTTGTTCTCCAATTTACAATTTATCAACAGTAAACATTCATGGTCTCAAAAGATATTTTTAATCACAAAGTCTAGACTATCATTTACCTGAGCCAGAGTGAAAGGAACATTACTAGTTTAAGCTGATGCTACATCCTGTGTAAATCTCTAACTGTAGACAAGTGCAAACAGCTGCATTGCAAGTTGGAGCAAAAGTTGAGTGGCTTCTTTTGGATCTCCAACTGGGAAATCTCACTACTCACTTGTAATAAGATATCACTAACCTCAAATACAATTTTTATTCTTATTGCTATCTGGGCAAGACTGTATTTATGAAATACATTATTTGCCATTAAAGCTGTCCAGAGAGCGTGAAAAGGCAAACAGTCATATGGAGTTAAGATTCACAAGAACATTAAAAACTAGGAACAGGAGTAAGCCTTTTGGTCCCTCAGGCTTGCACAGTCATTCAATAAAACTACAATTAATCCAATTACCTTAACTCCATTCTCTTGTCTACCCTCACAGATCATCACTCCCTAACAAATCAAATGTTTCTGCTCTCATCTTTGATGCATACCAATGAATCAGATGGTGTTTAAATGACCATCCAGCATTTTTGTGACATTTTTCTAGTGGAAGTCCACAAATTACCAATTTAATTCAGTAGTGTTCAAACTCTTCTGTTCACATATACTTCAAATTCCCCCTTTATTCAGCCTCTTGCAGTGTGACTTTTTTGTCTCAGTGAAGAACATATACAAAGACAAAATTGCTACAGATGTATGATAAATTTACACATCTGTTGTATCAGTGCAAATTAGGATGAAAAGCAACACCATAAATTTTAAAATAGGCTATTCCACACATGCATCAGTTGTCTAATTTCAAAATTATAGTATAATAAAACATTCACGAAACTAAATTACTTTGTTTGCCTCCACATTAAAATAAAGACACTTTTTTAAAAAAACATTTACCTGAAAATTAGTCCAACAGTTAGGGCTGCAGAACTGATGCACAACTCTATCAGTCATATTGTAATAAACCCGCTCTGGAAGATTCTTTTTACAAAATTTGCATTTAGATTTGGGTCCTGTGATAAATATACACATTTAATTACAATTTTTTGAGGTACTGTAAAACAATTCTGGTTGAAGGAATTCAACAATATTGTACTGAACTAACTCAATTTACGATGAGGGGACACTGAACAGTAGTCAAATTGCAAGTATAAACCTTTACCTAAGGAATACCTCATTACAATAAATAAGTACACAACCATCTTGCGCCACTGTCAATCTTACCAACAAAAAAACACAAAAACAATTTTTATCTAGATCATCTCAACCTCAACCATTCTGGAGTAATCAGAATTGTAGGAACATAGGAATTAGAATAGATCATATAACTCATCAATCCTGTTCTACCAATCAATTACATCATGGCTGAGCATTTACCTCAACGCCACAAGAGCAATTGAGCCTCCAAAGATTTCTGGGACAGAAAATTCCATAGATTAACCACACTGAGTGAAGAAATTCCTCCTCAACTCAGTCATTAATGGCCTATCCATTACCGAGCCTCATCAGCCAGGGAGAACATCCTATCTATACACACCCTGTCACATCTGTAAGAATTTTGGAAGTTTAAGTAAAATCACCTCTCATCCTTCAAAACTCTGGAGGACACAGTACCAGTTTCTTCAATCTCTTCTTGTCGAACAATTCCTCCATCCTAGAAATTAGTCTGGAGAACCCCACTGCGCTACTTCTATGGTAAGTTTATTGTTCTTTACATAAAGAGACCAATACTCTAAAAATTATCCCAAGTGAGATCTCACCAAGATCTATACAAGAGTTGCAAGACATGTTGATTTCAGTATGTAAATCTCCTTATAACAAAGGCCAACACAGTTTTGACCTTCCTTATTCACCTATATGTTGCATCTGCATGTTAGCCTTTAGCTATCCTTGAACAAGGACACCAACTCAGTGTCCACTATCTCATTATCTACAAAATAGTTTTGTTTCTACCAAGGTGAATATTTTCACATATATTCACATATTCCATTTCTTCTCATTTGCCTAGTCTGTCTCAGCCCTCGCGAGCTTCAATGAATCTTCCTCACAACTTGCATTCCTACCCAGTCCAGTTTTGTGACAGAAGCAAATATGGAACCAGTACAATTCATCCTGATATCCCACAACTAACAGCCGAGTGGGAATAAGGTGCTTATTCTCAATTGCTTCTTTTTTTATGTTAAGCAATTCTGAATCATGCTTGTGCACTTCACCCAATTCACGCCCTCTAATTTTGTTTACGACTCGTTAAGCTTTATTTACGCTCCAATTAATATCCTCAAAAAACTCCAACAGGTTCATTCGACATCATTTCCCTTATTTAAACCCATGCTGACTATGCCAAATTCAACCATTTGTTTGAAAACGTCCAGTTTTCACATTATTTATACTGGATTCCAACGGATATCGAGCACAGTGTAATTTTGTCAGAACGTAACAAGTCACACTGGACTCGAAATGCTAACACTATTTTTCTCTCTAATAATGCTACCTAACCTGCCAAGTTTCTCCAGTATTCTGTGTTTATTCTTGGTCATCCTTTACTGGGTTTTAAATTCCTCCCAATCTTCAAGTTTACCACATTTTTCTGGCACCCTTATACATAATTTCACTTAATCTATTGTAATCTTTAACTTCTCGTGTCAGACATGGTTGATTCACCTCTCCTGTTGGGTGTTTGTATTTTTGAGGGATTAGATTATCTTACTTACAATGTGGAAACAGGTCCTTCGGCCCAACAATTCCACACCGACCCGAAGCACAACCCACCCAGACCCACCTAACACTACAGGCAATTTAGCATGGCCAATTCACCTAACCTGCACATTTTTGTACTGTGGGAAGAAACCGGAGTACCCAGAGGAAACCCATGCAGACACAGGGAATTGAACCCGGGTCTCTGGTGCTGTGAGGCAGCAGTGCTAACCACTGTGCCACCATGCCTCCCATCTAGATATGTTGAAGATTACACAGTACTTCTTTAGATATTCGGCATTCCCCATCTACCTTCAAATCTTGTAACTTTTGAATCCATCACTTAACATGCCCCTCAGTTTCCTTTGGTCAGATCTAAGACACAGTTTCAGAATGAACAATTTAACATTCAAACCTAATGCATTATTACGGTCAATAACGGGTGGAAGGGTAAAGTACTACAAACTGAATTTCATTCTATACCAACGTCCTCCCTCTACAATATTAGCAAGTCACCCAACCCTGCAACAACATATCCTTCCCCTGCCCCCTCCTTGGGAAGCTCACCTCATTGCCAACAGTATTCATTTCATAGCAGAGAAAACACAAGCCACAAACTAACCCAAAGCCAGTTCAATGCCATCATCACTTGATTTTAGCCATATTGGCTTTTTGACTGTCAAAGAACTGAAATCATTTATGATTTCAATGCCTCAACACATTTATGATTCATCACCCCACCTCAAACCTTGATAGGGATTTGGTCTACTCATCCTCCAATAATAAGAGATATCAGTTCACTCCTACTCCGAAAGGTCAGGAACCACCACTGATCCAATTGATAATTGCCACATTAACTGTCTTTTTATTAAATAGTAATTTTTGTTTGGCCTTCTCAATAAAATAACCTGTTCCCGTGTACACATTCTCTCAACACAACACTGAAGATTAAAAACATGCTTCATTTAACAGCACTATCTTTCCTCAAAGATGTGGAGCACATAAGACAGAAGAAATAAAAGTTACAATACCTATTGTGCCAGACTGTTTTACTTTGTACGAAGTGATGCAGCACAGTGAACAGAAAAAACCCATCTTTCCAGTGGTATCCACATTTGCTATCATGTCGAAATTCTTGCCCAAAGTTTTGCACCAAGCACAAGGAAGCACTTTTGTGTTTTTCTGAGGAAAGAATGGAGAAAAAGGCTTTATGTTTCACAATTGGCTATTCGTAAGTAATTAAATTGATATGTCAATATTATCCTGTTTTTTCTTAGCCAGATTAAACGAACTGTGCTGGTCATTAATGATGTAAGCAATTTAGATTAGATTAGATTACATTACAGTGTGGAAACAGGCCCTTCGGCCCAACAAGTCCACACCGACCCGCCGAAGCGAAACCCACCCATACCCCTACATTTACCCCTTACCTAACACTACGGGCAATTTAGCATGGCCAATTCACCTGACCCTGCACATCTTTGGACTGTGGGAGGAAACCGGGTGCTCCGGTGCAGAACCTGAACCATAATTTGAGGTCTAGTAGAGAAACATTTATGTTTGCACAGACCCTCCCAACATCTGAGGAAATGGATCAAAGATATTAGATTAGATTAGATTACTTACAGTGTGGAAACAGGCCCTTCGGCCCAACAAGTCCACACCGACCCGCCGAAGCGAAACCCACCCATACCCCTACATTTACCCCTTTAACCTAACACTACGGGCAATTTAGCATGGCCAATTCACCTGACCTGCACATCTTTGGACAGTGGGAGGAAACCGGAGCACCCGGAGGAAACCCACGCAGACACGGGGAGAATGTGGCTCATATTATTCATGCATTTGAGAATATGGCTCGACAAATGAATTGGGTGGAAGAGGACTTGTTCACACATGGCAAATTGACAGGTAGAACACAGGAAATCTACGCTTTACTCATAGAAGATGTGTCTTGGGATTAGATTAGATTACATTACATTACAGTGTGGAAACAGGCCCTTCGGCCCAACAAGTCCACGCCGAAGCGAAACCCACCCATACCCCTACATTTACCCCTTACCTAACACTACAGGCAATTTAGCATGGCCAATTCACCTGACCCTACACATCTTTTGGACTGTGGGAGGAAACTGGAGCACCCGGAGGAAACCCACGCAGACACGGGGAGAACGTGCAAACTCCACACAGTCAGTCGCCTGAGGCGGGAATTGAACCCGGGTCTCAGGCGCTGTGAGGCAGCAGTGCTAACCACTGTGCCACCGTGCCGCCCCAATTGATACGGTTCAACTGGTCATTGAAAAAAAAGGCTTGCTGGGACAAGATATATAATGTAGTGAGCCCTATCAGAAAATGTAGATATTGAGTATGGATAGGATGGGAACTGAAGCAGATTCAATAATAACATGTATATTAATTTTTATGACAGCATAACTGGGTTAAAACATTCAGGCAAGGACAGGACAATGGAGCTAAGTGGATAGCTCATTGAAATTGTCAGCATAGGACCTCCAAATTAGTCTCTCAAATGAAAAACACAGTCACTTTCAGGAGACAGAGAATTATTTTAAAAACCTCTGCTTGGAAGAATACATAAATGGATTGAAGATGTAAGCTTACCCAACTGCATAATAAAAATAATTGGGTGTCCATAAGACAGACTAATTTGCTGTACTGGGAATCAGCAAGTTTGTAACAGAGCAACCACTCAAGATAACAGGGTGAAACAGCAGAGGGAAAGTCAACCTAAACTGGTCTCACTCAGCTCAACATCATAACACTATTTAGTACGACTTTGCTGCAAACTGCCAGCTCACCAAATTCAAAACATGACTAGGGGCTCAAAATAAGAGAAAACTTTATTTTCCCCATAAGCTTTTGCTTATGGAATTGCAATATGGACATGACTAGAGAGAAACATTGCTTCGATCTACATTATACAGGAATTCAATACTTAAAAAAGCAATTTCATGGAACTTTATCAACAAACAAGGTTTAAAAAAGAAGCTAAGAAATGTTAACAAACTTTTGGTCAGATAAGGAGCTTTTTAACTAAGATCTGAAAGGAGAAGACAGATGACTGGAAGAAAATTCTATTTGCAAGGAGCCCAAGTGACATAAGGCATGATCACTCATAATGGGTTAAAAGGTGGAGGAATGTCAATACACAATGAGTAGTCATTTGAAGTAAGTTTTTTGCTTCATCTGTGTTGGGGTGGGGAATTGCAATGGAGAGTTCGGTGGTGGGCCTCATGTGGCTAAAAAGGATATGGAGAGAAGTTTGAAACACAGGAGAAGAAGGTGGTCAAAAAAACACACTAGTTGACTGAAATGTTTGGGGTAAATTGGTTGACTGGACTTGCAGTCAGTTTAGGAAACAGGCAGAAGATAACGACCTTAAGTTTAATACACCATTCTGGCCAGATTGGTATGAAATTGATTACTTTGATAAGCTCAAGACAAAATATTAGAGAGATTTGTAAACTAACCACAGACGTAAAATAGTTATTTTAGGAGCCCAGTAATTCTGAACACCACTGTTGTTTTTGGATATATCAGCTTCTTTAAAAATGTTCGCAAAATTAAGTTTTACCAGAAATGAAAATAAAATGTATTCATTTATTCAGTGAGTAAAAAGATGCGCATGTTCCCATGTTAAACAACATGCCTGCAGTTTGATATACAACAGCACCCTCAAATCAGGTGTAATTGCTGTGGATTAATTCCAGTTTGAGTAATTTGGTAGGATTAGGGTAATGCCTATGAATAACCTTTATTAAAAATCAAGAAGCAAAACTAAAAGTGCACACCTTTCTCTTTGCAAATACTACTGAGTCTTTCTAATTTCTTTAATCTTGGAATATAAAACAATGTAATGGCATTTTAGCCAACACTCCTATCTCAATCAATATTAAAACAGATTAGCTGGGAATTCATTGCCACTTGATTTGTTTGCATCAAAAAGAAACTGTATAAAATGTTTTACAATACATATATAAAAAGTACTACATAGAATAACGTTTTCCCTTACCAACCTCCATTGAAGACTGGGAGGAGTCACTTGCTGCCCAAGTGAGAAACCAACAGAGTACAGAAACATTGGAAACACAGACTTCTTTAAAAATCAAAAGGTGGATGTGAAAGCAGACAAAATTCAGGATGAGATACAAGTTTACCTTTTTGTACATATTCAAACAGCCTGTGTTACAGAACCTCCTCTGTTGTCCTTCATGATACAAGTACTGAAGCATAAATCCTCGGTTGTAAAAATAAACCCCACAGTTATCACAACAGTTGGTTTTCAGGCCATTGCTTGCTCTGAACTTGCTGAAACAGGCATTGCTGCACAGCCGATGGACGACATTTCCATTACTGACTTCATGCAGAATCTAGAGGCAAAACAATTAATAGTTTTATGCAACATTATGTTAATGAATAATACAATGACTCTATGATAACTCTGGGGAAAAAGCAGTTGCACCACAACTCCTTATTACTTGCAATCGCGAACAGCACTTGCCATTCACGAGCCTCATAGTCTTTACATTTCTGACTCATTTAGAACAAGTTTGGTCCTAAGTCAAGATTCCAGTGAGAATTGTGTCTTGGAAAGTTATAAGAATGAGCAAAGCCAATGAACTTATTTGACAGCCATTCAGAAGTGTTGCATGGCTGGACCGCTTACATTCCTCCTCTCTCAGTGTTACCAACAATGATGAAAAAATGACTGGATTTAGTGTGATCAATTGCAGACCCACCATATTTTGAAGTTACATAATGGTTCTTATGATGCTTGTACAAGGCAATTTGGATCCCAGGCTGAAATCTGCCTCAATGTATCATATTTTACTTTTTTTTTCTTTTAACAAAGTGGTCTCTCACTGAAAGCACACAAGACTGCAGGTTTGGTCTTAACAGTAAAACAAAGATTTAACAAAAGAAACCAGAACAAAATAAAACAAACTAAATGATTTACACATAACACGCAATTAAAGATTACAAACATGCAGTAAAATATTATTTCTTTAAAATCACCCCATTGAAATACTAAAGAGAATTCGCATCTTAATCACACACAAGCTTTGACTTAGCTGTGACTTCAATTTCTGTTCTTAAGAATCTGATTGCTCAATGTTTTATACAACTGAGCTTAGACTTTCTTTATGCCACATCGTACCTTTAGGGTTTCAACCAAACACTTCTTGTTGAGAAATTTTAAACTAAAGTTCTAGGATTAAGGTAACTTATTTCTTAACTATTCTAAGCTATCACCCTTTCTCATGACCAACTAGTTTACACATTATGCTTCAGCCAAGACTTCTGCAAAAATGCCAAACTGAAAGTTAAAAGTTCTCTTTGGGGATTTTCCCTAAAATTAAAAGCAAAATCAACCTCTGACCTTCTAAACTGGAAGGCTAATGTACACAATGGAAACAGAGTCCCATCATCCTCCAAGAATACATACACACAATATTTCTGAAAACAAAATCATGATGGCTACAGAAATACTTAGAAGTTAATCACTAAACCCTTTCAGACACAAACCATAATCAAATTAGCTCAAATTCAAACTCTACAATAAATGATATTAATTTTATATATAAAAATATATATAATATATATATATTAATCACACACCTTACATGAGTTATTATAACATTCTACAAGAAAAGAGTTGGTGTTATATCACAAAGATCTCAAGATAGAAGTACCTGTAATATTCAAATTTTTAAACAACATTAACAAATAATTAATTGCACATTCTGAAGTCACTTCGGCAATATATAGCAAGCAAACTCAATTGATGAGTTTGGGGCTCTATTTTTGTAACATCATGGGCCTTTTCAGTTGGATGCTTAAGATCCCATGATGCTGTTTGAGGTCTGCACTACTCTTGCAGAAACAAACATTCATTGAATGGTGTTACCAGCTATATTATTAAAATGCATTGACTGAGGTTTATCACCTAAACATCCAATCATCAATATATTCAATCCGCTTTCTAAGCAAATACAATCAAGTGGCAGTACATGGAAAAAATCTATCACAGAAGGTGCAACGACATACATTACACTGTCCAATTCAAAGTCTCATTCGAGCGAGCTGAAATATTAAGCAGGTAAAGGGACAGTCCAGCCCCTGACTCAACTGCAAAACTCTAAGCTAATAATGGCTTTGGCTGATGAGAGCATAATATCTTTTGATTCTGCAGTCTCGGCGAACAGAAGAGGATGAAGAAATAGGTGGGAAGGAGAGGGAAAAGGCAAAGGGAATACAGGCAAAATAAAAGAGTTTTAATTCCAGCCCAACTCAGTATCCTTACTGAATAACACACATGCAGAAAACCTAGCACATGCTGGGACACTATTCAGCAAAGCCTGTCGAACAGAAAATTAATAACCTGCTGGCAGAAGATTATATGCAGCTGCACATTATATTCTGCCTCTCAAAATGTTCAGTTTGTTAGGATAGTAATATATTTGTCCCATTAGGTTTGCATCCTTTCCTCCTGGGACCGTATTGGCCTAGTCAGTGTACGTTTGCAGGATACTGCAGTACAAGTGGCTATCTCATCACAGTCCAGTACAAAGTGAAACAACTCATTTAAAACTATACACGTCCAAAAATCTTACGTTTAATTGCTTGTGAATGGCCATTTAGGAGTCCACCATCTTGAGTGCCAGGCTCATGACAGTATCTTAACTACTTAGGGATGAATTTATATGCAATATATATGGGGGGGGGGTGAAAGAAGAGGGGAGAGAAAGAGGAAAGTTTACATAGGACAGAAGGTTTTAGGTTTCTATTTTGTGTGTCTGTGTTACAATGTGCAACTTAAAGAGATAATAAAAAAGACTCCCATCTCAGTCTTACATAATATATTAGAATGTATTAGAATATATTCTTGTGCTATGACTTCTTGCATCAGATATTATTTTCTTTAAAAAAAAATCACGTCCGCTTGGTCACCCTCACCTTTCCTTTTTTATTGCAGATACTGCATCTTGAGGAATCATCTGAGGAAGCTGGCTTAAGCAGTTTGGCTTCATACAGTGATAGGCAAGTTGAGTTGCAGAATTCCTGGAAGGACTGACTTGAACCAGCCTGTGCCACAACCAGTTCTTTTGTATTCAAGATATCCCTTAAAAAAAGCACAACACTTCATTGTTATAAAGTTTTTCTTTTTCCCTTTCTTTAAGAATGAAAGAACAGGAGAATAAACAATTAATTGACCCACAAGGTAAGGACATCAGATCAGAATGGAACACTACTATGCACAGCGACAGATATCTGGACTTGAGACTGGGATATAACAATCAATAAAGCTGCTGGACTTGAAGCAGGAAGTTTTGCTGGAACAAACTGAGAAAATATCATACCAAAAAGTAAAAGAAAAAGAAAATGAAAAAGCTAAACAAAAAAACACTGCCATAGAATGGGTAGGAAATTATGAAAAATAAAGGACTAATGTTCTAACTATCATAATTGAATGGTATTTATGAATACACAAAGCCATCTCAACAAAACTAGAAAATTAAGTCATGGAGATGGAGACATCATAAATTTTTAAAAGAATAGGGATAATATTCCTGCATATAACAGAAGAAAAGGGGCAAGGTGGGAGTGTAAGTCAAGAATTTTATCACACCCCAAGACCGGGAAATAACAAAATGAAAGGCATGAAGTGTTGCATTCAAACAAAATAACTTCAATCTAAATTTAAAATTAGAAAGGTTTAATCACAGGCAGGATAGACAAGAGAGAATTCCTGACTGTTTGACAATTATGCAAGTCTAACAGCTCACTAACAATGAAAGATCAGTATGAATTAGAATAAAGATAAGTGGGTAATGTATCTAAGCCTGCATTCAGAACGGTTTCTTTGGTAAGCCTGTTTCTTAATCTGTGGGGAAAGCACCATTTCACCCTGGTAAAATGAAGAGGACCAAAAAAAAGGCACTGTCGTTGGATTCCTTGCATGAATTGGAAAAGAAAACAAACTATAAAGGCACTGAACTGAGGAGAGCCAAGTACAACAGGTGGAGGAATTTGGTCCAAACAAATAAGACAAAAAACGTAGCAAAGTCAAAGATCAGTTGTGGAAAACCTTCATGAATGAAACTGAGACACAAATAAATTTAAAATAAAAATACAAAGAAAAATAACTTCATGGATAGATTAAACCTCAACTGGAATCAAAGACAGATGCAAGGAGAAAAGCCAAGACTAGCAAGACCAAAGATGATCATATCAAAGCTAAAGAGCCCTTATAATTTAGTCTGATTATATTCAGGATCAAGCTCACTATTCCTTCCTTTGGAGCTACAAAGCATTAATGGTTGCCACTCATGGACCAAACTGAAGCAACTCATATTCTGGTCAAAGTACTGCACAACTTAGTCATGGAGAACCTAACACTTAAATTCCAATGTCGCTGTGCAGTTTAGTATTTTGTTTGCTTTGCTTGCTGCAGCTCTACAATGAGCATTTATGGTTAACACACAACTTTCACCTCAGATTGTTTTCAATCATTACATTTTTCACTTTTATTGCAGAATGTACAACAACTTGTACCTATTTAATGGCATTGCCTTAGGTCTGTTAACAGCCTTTCATGTAAATCTGAGGGTCTTTGGAATTTTAGAAGGATTTTTCAACATTTAATTAAACAAGTTCCTTTTCAAAAATATGGTGGTCTCGCTAAGCAGGACCTTTATGTTGTGTTTTACTTCAAATATTTTGATTTTACAACAACAAAAACTTCAACGTCCAATGTCAACAATCAATATTCTTCACTGAATAAGTGTGCATCATGAGTACAATAAAGTAGGATTGTACAAGCACATATATTTTCTTCCTTACCCAGACAACTTTAAAGTCACGAACATGTCTCACAAGCACAATACAGTGCAGGTCTAAATCACGTCCAAATTAAGTATTCATGTAAAATAAATTCTCTTGACCCCTTTTACTGATATTTCAGTTTCCATTTGGTGTGGTGCTGAGCCAGATAGTGCAAAAGGCTGAGATTGCCAGACCCAATTCCCAAAAGTGACAGATTAGCTAACTTGAGCTATCATCTACTTCTGGACTCAGAAGGTGAAATCAATCAGGGTTCCTCACTTCTTTTTGTTCAATTTTGTGATTAGAAGATGAAATTATACTTGAGTACAAGATTAGCCTAAAAGTGATATTGTAACATACTGGGAAAATTATCCAACACTTCTGTGCTTAGATCAAGACTTATGCAAAAAGAGAAAACAGTTACTTGTTGCAAAATGTGCATATCTTGGTAGATGATGGCTTCTGAGAATAGGTTGTGAGGCATGCAGAAGAGCAGAAGAGCTGAGGTGCCCCTTTTCTCTGGTATGCAGTTTGTCCCTTTTGCAGGGGTTTTTTGCAGTTAGCACAAGTTACTTTTGCCAAGGATCGTGAAGGCCTTTGTGAACGAGAAGAATGGATTTGGGCTTCAGCTTGAGCCTGAGCCTGAGCTGCTTGTAGAGACAATCTGGTGGTCCGCCGTGGTCGCCGTGAAACATAATCTTCCTCCTTAACATTAACCATTGTGGTGGCACTATCCTTCACTGAAGGAAGAAAGAAATTAGAATAAAAGGAATAAAATACAATGGCATTCAGCAGTGCTTTTCATACTTCCTCAACTAGCAAATGATACCCATTCAGCAGGACAACAGGTTCAACTTGTTGTTTCAGATTCAGCCAGCCAGAAAATATGAAAGTTTCCCAAATCTAGAGTGTGGAAGCAGGCCATGCAGCCAACAAATCCACACCAACCCTCAGATCATCCCTCCCTCACACCCCACCCGCACAAAACAAACCTTAATCGCTGTAGCCCTGCATTTACCATGACTCACCCATTTAGCCTGCACACCCCTAGACACTATGGGGCAATTTAGCATGGCCAATCCATCTAAACCTGCACCTGGATTGTGGGAGGAAGCCGGAGCACCCAGAGGAAACCCATGAAGACACAGGGAGGAAACCACCTGTAAAGCTCCTAAGGGCCTCCAAAAATGAATCTCAAATACTGTATATTCTAATGTATCAATCCATAACAAAAGACCCAACGATCAACTGCAGCAAAGACACCAGGATGAGTTAATGCACAAGAAGCTAAATTCATGTGGAGTTCCTAATCACTTTTTGAACAGAGCGAAGGTACTTGATCTATTACTCCAACCTCTCAGTATGTTTGATGATCAACTGACCCTCAGAATTATCTAAAATGTGCAGCATAGAAACAGGATATTCATTCCAACTGATCCTGGACATAAATGCACAACATCAATGGTCAAGATATCCTATTCCCTTCTTCTCATTTATCCAACTTTTCCTTCAATTTATTTTGTTCTGCAAATTCAAGTCCTCAAAGCAATCAGCCCATTTCTCCATTTGAAACAGAGTAGAAGTTGGTTGCTCCGCCATTTAATACAATCATGGCTGATCAACACATCAATGCCTTTTATCCGTGATTCCCGTATAACTGTTTAAAGCTTGATCACAAATCTCAGCCTCTACCTTAAACATGCTCAAAGACTAAGCTTCACAGCCTTCCAATCTGTACTCCAAAGATTTATAACCCTCTGAGTAAAAACATTTATCCTCAGCAGACCTAAGTCATATGCCCATTATTTTTAAACTCTGTCCATTGTTTCTAGACTACTAAACTAGGGAAACATCTAATCTACATTGACCTTTAAGTATTCTGCAGTTTGCAATTGATCACCTCTCTCTCAATCCTCCAAACCCTAGAGAATACTCAGTTTACTCAATCTTTCTTTAAAGGACAGTCACTCCATCTCTGGAACAAGTCTGGCAGACCTTTCTGCACTCCCTCCATGGCAATGTCCCTTCTAAGGTAGGGAGATTAAAACTGCACAAAGTATTCCAAGTGTGGCCCAACAAAGGTTCATACAACTGAAGTAAAACTTCACTACTTCTGTACTCAAATAATTTTGGGATGAAGGCCAACATCGATTAGCATTCTCAAGTAGCTTTCACTGCATTATTGACATGAATACCCAGGACCCTTTTCTTGTCCTATATTTACACTTTGCAACTTCTTCAGAAATATTCATACATCTGTTCCTCCTACTAAAGTGGATACCCTCCTATTATTCCATGAGATATTTGACTGGTCATGTTCCTGCTTACTCACTAAGCCCGTCCAAATTCTCCTAATGCAGATTTACTTATTCCTTAACATACATTTTCACTTAAATTAGTACGATCTGCAAATTTTGAAATATTACACTTGGTCTCCACTGTCAAATCATCAATGCATATTGTGAACAGATAGAGCTCAAGCACTGACCCTTGTGGAATCCCATAAGTCACAGTTAACAACAGGGTTTTACAGCTGTACAGTATAGAAACAGATCCTTTGGTCCAAATTGTCCCTGCTGACCAGATATCCTAAAATAATCTAGTCCCATTTGCCAGCATTTGGTCGACATTTCTCCAAACCCTTCCGATTCATACACCCATCCGGATGTCTTTTAAATATTTATAATCGTACCAGCCTCCACCACTTCCTCGCATACACGCAACACCGTCTGCATGAAAATGTTGCCCCTTAGGTCCCTTTTAAATCTTTCCCCTCTCACCTTAAACCTATGCCCTCGAGTTTTGGACTCACCCACTCCAGGGAAAAGACCTTGGCTATTTATCTGATCCATGCCCCTCATGATTTTAGAAACCTCCATACGGTCACCCCTCAGCCTCCAACGCTCCAGGGAAACCCACCCCAGCCTGTTCAACCACTCCCTTTAGCTCAAATCATCCAATCCTGGCAATATCCTTGTGAATCATTTCTGAACCCTTTCAAGTTTCGTAACATCCTTCCTGTAGCAGGGAGACCACAACTGAAAGCAGTATTCCAAAAGAGTCCTAATCAATGTCCTGTACAACTGCAACATGACCTCCCCACTCCTAAACTCAATGCACTGATCAGTAAAAGCAAGCATACCATATGTCTCCTTCACTATCCTATCTGCTGTCGACTCCATTTTCAAGGAGCTATGAACCTGCGCTCCAAGATTTCTTTGTTCACCAACACTCCCCAGGACTTTACCATTAAGTGTATAAATCCTGCCCTGATATGCCTTTGTAAAATGCAGCACCTCACATTTATCTAAATTAAGCTCCATCTGCCACTCCTCAGCCAACATGAGCATCTGCCTGGATATACGAATAGGAAGGGCTTAGAGGGATATGTCTGTAAGAATAATAGGGTAGTTATGGTAGGGGATTTTAACTTTCCAAACATCGACTGGGACTGCCATAGTGTTAAAGGTTTAGATGGAGAGGAATTTCTTAAGTGCGTACAAGACAATTTTCTGATTCAGTATGTGGATTTATCTGCTAGAGAAGGTGCAAAACTTTGATCTACTCTTGGGAAATAAGGCAGGGCAGGTGACTGAGGTGTCAGTGGGGGAGCACTTTGGGGACAGCGACCATAATTGTATTCGTTTTAAAATAGTGATGGAAAAGGATAGACCATATCTAAAAGTTGAAGTTCTAAATTGGAGAAAAGACAATTTTGATGGTATTAGGCAAGAACTTTTGAAAGCTGATTGGAGGCAGATGTTCACAGGTAAAGGGATGGCTGGAAAATGGGAAGCCTTCAGAAATGAGATAACGAGAATCCAGAGAAAGTATATTCCTGTCAGGGTGAAAGGAAAGGCTGGTAGGTATAGGGAATGCTGGATGACGAAAGAAATTGAGGGTTTGGTTAAGAAAAAGAAGGAAGCACATGTCAGCTATAGACAGGATAGATCGAGCGAATTCTTAGAAGAGTACAAAGAAAGTAGGAGTATACTTAAGAGGGAGATCAGGAGGGCAAAACAGGGACATGAGATAGCTTTGGCAAATAGAATTAAGGAGAATTCAAAGGGTTTTTACAAATATATTAAGGACAAAAGGGTAACTAGGGAGAGAAAAGGGCCCCTCAAAGATCAGCAAGGCGACCTTTGTGTGGAGCTGCAGAAAATGAGGGAGATACTAAATGAATATTTTGCATCAGTATTTGCTGTGAAAAGGATATGGAAGTTTTCGACTGTAGGGAAATAGATGGTGACAACTTGCAAAATGTCCAGATACAGAGGAGGAAATGCTCTTTGGGGACAGCAACCATAATTGTATTCGTTTTAAAATAGTGATGGAAAAGGATAGACCAGATCTAAAAGTTGAAGTTCTAAATTGGAGAAAAGACAATTTTGATGGTATTAGGCAAGAACTTTTGAAAGCTGATTGGAGGCAGATGTTGAAACGGTTAAAAGTGGATAGATCCCCAGGACCTGATCAGGTGTACCCGAGAACTCTGTGGGAAGCTAGAGAAGTGATTGCTGGGCCTCTTGCTGAGATGTTTATATCATCGATAGTCACAGGTGAGGTGCTGGAAGACTGGAGGTTGGCTAACGTGGTGCCACTGTTTAAGAAGGGCAGTAAAGACAAGTCAGGGAACTATAGACCGGTGAGCCTGACCTCGGTGGTGGGCAAGTTGTTGGAGGGAATCCTGAGGGACAGGATGTACATGTATTTGGAAAGGCAAGGACTGATTAGGGATAGTCAACATGGTTTTGTGCTTGGGAATCATGTCTCACAAACTTGATTGAGTTTTTTGAAGAAGTAACAAAGAAGATTGATGAGAACAGAGCAGTAGATGTGATCTATATGGATTTCAGTAAGGCGTTCGACAAGGTTCCCCATGGGAGACTGATTAGCAAGGTTAGATCTCACGGAATACAGGGAGAATGAGCCATTTGGTTACAGAACTGGCTCAAAAGGTAGAAGACAGAGGGTGATGGTGGAGGGCTGTTTTTCAGACTGGAGGTCTGTGACCAGTGGAGTGCCACAAGGATCGGTCCTGGGTCCTCTACTTTTTGTCATTTACATAAATGATTTGAATAAATGATAAGAGGTACAGTTAGGAAGTTTGCAGATGACACCAAAATTGGAGGTGTAGTGGACAGCAAAGAGGCTTACCTCAGATTACAACATTATCTGGACCAGATGGGCCAATGGGCTGAGAAGTGGCAGATGGAGTTTAATTCATTGCATTTTGGGAAAGCAAATCTTAGCAAGACTTATACACTTAATGGTAAGGTCCTCAGGAGTGTTGCTGGACAAAGAGACCTTGGAGTGCAGGTTCATAGCTCCTTGAAAGTGGAGTCGCAGGTAGTTAGGATAGTAAAGGCAGCGTTCCGTATGCTTTCCTTTATTGGTCAGAGTATTGAGTACAGGAGTTGGGAGGTCATGTTGCAGCTGTACAGGGCATTGGTTTGGCCACGATTGGAATATTGCGTGCAATTCTGGTCTCCTTCCTATCGGAAAGATGTTGCGAAACTTGAAAGGGTTCAGAAAAGATTTACAAGGATGTTGCCAGGGTTGGAGGATCTGAACTTCCGGGAGAAACTGAACAGGCTGGGGCAGTTTTCCCCGGAGTGTCGGAGGCTGAGGGGTGACCTTATAGATGTTTACAAAATTATGAGGGGCATGGATAGGATAAATAGACAAAATCTTCTCCCTGGGGTCGGGGAGTCCAGAACTAGCGGGCAGAGGTTTAGGGTGAGAGGGGAAAGATATAAAAGAGACTTACGGGGCAACTTTTTCACGCAGAGGGTGGTACGTGTATGGAATGAGCTGCCAGAGGAAGTGGTGGAGGCTGGTACAATTTCAACATTTAAGAAGCATTTGGATGGGTATATGAATAGGAAGGGGTTGGAGGGATCTGGGCCGGCTGCTGGCACGTGGGACTAGATTGGGTTGGGATATCTGGTCAGCATGGATGGTTTGGACCGAAGGGTCCGTTTCCATGCTGTATATCTCTATGACCACGTGCTGCCAAATGGACTAGATTAAGTTACGATATCTGGTCAGCGTGGACGAGTTGGACCAAAGGGTCTGTTTCCATGCTGTACAACTCTATGACTAAGAGTGACATGCTTATTCCACCCCTCTATTTTCTGCCTGTTATCCAATGTACTTTAATTCTGCTTAACAACTTCCTATGGAAACTCTATGAAGTAACTTCTGAAAGTCCACGTATATATATTATGCTATCAGTTTCCTTTTACCAACCTTAGTAAAACCCTCAATGATTTCAACAAGTTCACCAAATATAATTTCCTAATCACAAATCTATGTGGTGTCCAACTATCATTATTATCAGAGTTCTGTTTATCACTTATTCTTCATAATGGCTTCTGATATTTTCCCTACTCCTTGTGTATAAACTAACAAATCTGAAGTTCCTTGTTTTCTTTCTTGTTCTCCTATTAAATGTAGATGACGTTTGCTCGATTACAATCCGCAACTATCAGAATCTATAGAATTTTGTAAGATGATCACCAATATATCAACTGTCAGGTCCCAGTGACTCATTAACTTTCAGCCTTAATGACCAAAAATGATTAGTGTATCCATTAGCCTATCCAAGTGATACTTCTTAGTGATGTGCAGCATTATTTGTCCCTTCACAAATGTGTAAAGGGTTCGTGCTGCAGCCTCTGTGGTGAAGGTTGACTGTTCATCTTCACACTCTTCTGAAATGCAGATACGTAATTCCATGATTACATTTTAAAGTAAAATTCCTGATTTCAAGAACTATAAAGCCATCATCCCTCTCCACAAACCCTCCCACCATAGTTACTTTATATACAATCTCAATTTCTCAAATCTTTAGGAAACTACAGGAGATTTGTGCCTTGTATTTTGGACTACATTGGAAATATTCATCGCCTGCAGCTACATTTCGCTCAGAAGAAATGGGCTCGAACAGTATTTGGCAAAAATAAATACAAACACGTTCTATATCCTTGCAATGATCTTTTTAAAAATATTTTTTGGAAAATATTCAGTTGCTACATTGTGCAAAAAGTGGAGAAAAAGTGTATCTAAATCAACGAAACAAAGCTAAAATTGATACTATAATAAATAATTCACATATTAATATGCTAAATTAAATGGAGTCTCAAGCTGGACAAAGCCATGCCAAAAAGCAATATGCACAGCATGAAATAAATAAGCAAGTTATCAGCTTCCTCATGCTTTCATAATATTACAAAATTCTCTTTGCAGACATCATTATCATGTATATGGTTGCCATGCTGCCTGACACCCATGCCCTGACAGGCTTGATGGCACATTTTACTCTTAGTATTAGAATGCAAAGATAACTTGGGCACAGCAGTGAGAATTTGGGTAGGGAGGATCATAAGACACCCCAAAAAAAGTCTTGGCAATTTCAAATGTACAAACTTACAACTAGTTTTCTTTGATTCACTTTGCACAGGTAATCCCTTTGGACAAGTATAATCAGAAGAGTATCCACAAGGTTGCAGTCTCCTACAGTTTCACTAGCAATTCAATGAGTATTTCATATGGACTAACAGTACATTTGAACAGAATTGCAACAGTCTACCTCTAGACAAAAGCCCATGCTTCACTATCCTACACTAAGTTCTCGCCATCATTTTTTCCAAGGACTAACTTTCGAAATTGATTTTATGATAGGCCTCTAAAAGCCTTCTGTCTCTCATAATTCAACTAATCCATAATGCAGACTGTTCACGCCCTCATACAAATTTCAGCATGCTTGCCGAGCTCCAGTTCTTAAGGTACCAGTCTCCAGTTTTAACTTGCGACCTGAGAAGATTATAAATATCAATCATAATAGCCCCATCTCCTCACACCCCAAACACATGAAGGGATGATTTTCTAGTCATTACGACTAGGTCTCTCAAAATATCTTCCTCAACCACACTAAATTACTAAAACTCATCTTCAAACACATTTAAAAATCTCATTCATAATGTACATCACTGGCCTCTGCCTGCAATTATTTCACCAAGTTGCTCGTGTTGCAATCTCAAAATGGTCAAATATGTTCTTCAAATATATGGTAATGCACAATACATGTTTCTCTTACCATTTGCTTTGTCAGAAGATGAACAATTTTCTCTTTTTGAAGATTTTTGGACGATTTCCTTAACCTCCTGCAACACAAGTACAGTATGCTCCATCATTATCAGCCATGATATTACTTCATAAACAGCTGGAAATAAGAAATGTTAAAACTGTATTGTGCAGGTGAACAAAGACAAAGTAAACTTACTGTGTCCTTATCTGCTTGTTCAGCATTGTCACTAGTTGCATCAGTTTGACAGTGAGACATTTTCACTTTAACTGCAAAACAGAAAAAAGAACATTAGCCTTCCACTTCTCAATTCAGAACTAATGGACAGATGACCACTCAATGGTGTTATAATGAATTTTCAATTCAAATCTATTACAAAGGTAAAAAGGACAAAATACTGTCAGAGGTCAAGCTCTGAGTCCATCCACTTCAGTTTGAAAAGTAGAAAAACTGCAACAAAAAAAAATTCAAGAGGCAATTTACATTTTGTTTTAGCTTTCAATACATATTTGAAATTAGAGAAAACCACCGAATAGTCACTAAAAATTCTTAGACAGCAGTACAGACCCAGAACAAGGCAGGTAAAGAACACACTAAGGTGGTATAAAGATAGGGTTAGGAACAATCAACAAAGGACTAACTAATGCAGTCTGATTGCATAAATTTCTGATTTTTTCATGCTGTTCACATGCCAGTATCCTCACACAGAAGGCAGGCTAGTTCCAGATTTTATTGTACTGTTCTTTGATCAAATGGCCCTGTCAAAGTACACCAATGTTTGCAAATGCCTTACTATTTAGGCAACATAATATGGCTGACTATGAATCTGATTGGCGAAAGCGAGGGCTGCAGATGCTGGAAATTAGAGTCGAGTGTGTGGTGCTAGAAAAACACAGCAGGTCAAGCAGCAGGAAAATCGACGTTTCGGGCAAAAGCCCATCATCAGGAATGAGACTGGGAGCCTTGGAGGTGGAGAGATATATGGGACGGGGTGGAACTGGGGGAAAAGGTAGCTGAGAGTGCAATAGGTGGATGGAGATGGGGATAAAGGTGATAGGTCGGAGGGGAGGGTGGACCTGATAAGTGGGAAGGAAGATGGACAGGTGGGACAGGTCATGAGGGCAGTGCTGAGCTGGAAGGTTGGGGGTGGGGGGAGGAGGGGGAAAGAGAATAAGTAAACTGGTGAAATCCACATTGAGACGATGGGTTGGAGTGTCCCAAGGCGGACGATGAGGCGTTCTTTCTCCAGGTGTTGGGTGGTAAGGGAGTGGCGATGGAGGCAGCCCAGGACCTGCATGTCCTCTGCGGAGTGGGAGGGGGTGTTGAAGTGTTCAGCCACGGGGCGGTGGTGTTGGTTGGTCGGTGCACGAGTCCTGGAGATGTTCTCTGAAGCGCTCTGCGAGGAGGCATTCTGTCTCCCCAATGTAGAGGAGACCACATCGGGAGCGATGGATATTGTAAATGACGTGTGGAAGTGCAGGTGAAACTTTAATGGATGTGGAAGGCTCCTTTGGGACCTTGGATGAAGGTGAGGGGGAAGATTTAGATTTAGATTAGATTACTTACAGTGTGGAAACAGGCCCTTCAGCCCAACAAGTCCACACCGACCCGCCGAAGGGCACCCACCCAGACCCATTCCCCTACGTTTACCCCTGCAACTAACACTACAGGTAATTTAGCAAGGCCAATTCACCTAACCTGCACATTTTTGGACTGTGGGAGGAAACCGGAGCACCCGGAGGAAACCCACGCAGACACGGGGAGAATGTGCACCCCGATTGTGGGTGCAGGTTTTCCAATTCCTGCAGTGGCAGGGGAAGGTGCCAGGAGGGGAGGGTGTGGACCTAACAAAGTAGTCGTGGAGGGAATGGTCTTTACGGAAAGCGGATAGGAGTAGGGCGGGAAATAAATCTCTAGGGGTGGAAATAGCGGAGGATAATGCGATATATATGGAGGTTAGTGAGGTGGAAAGGAAGGACCAAGGGGTTCGGTTAGAGGGGTGGAGTTCAAGGGTGGAGGTGCGGGAAGTGGACGAGATGTGCTGGAGGGCATAATCAACCACGTGGGAGGAGAAATTGTGGTCTTTAAAGGAGGTGGCCATCTGGTGTGTTCTGTGGTGGAACTGACCCTCCTGGGAACAGATGTGATGGAGGCAGAGGAATTGGGAATAATCGGATAGTGTTAGTATATTCATGAATTTGTTTTGAATAAAAGATTTGCTGTTATAAATCTTGTACTCTGCAAAATCATCGTTCATTAGTAAGCAAAATGGAGCATTTTCCATTTCTCATACTACCATTAGGGACTTTCCATACGATTATACATTCAGCCTATTGCAATAATGCATTGTCTCAACCGAATCTCAGAAAATCTCAAAGCTAGAATTATCATTTGTCCTAACTGTCCTCTCCTTAACGCTTCACTATCACTTCCAACCTGCACTTTTGGTTGTGTAACTATCATTCTGGTCTTGACCCAACTACATCTTCTGATGTATCTGCCTCCACATTCACAGGCAAAGTGTACGACCTCGCATCTTCCTGGAACATCATCCTTAAACCCTTCTAAACAACTATTTCTCTCCCTACCTTATAAAGTCTATAATTATCAAAAAAACAAAAGGTGCATCAATGTGGGCGGCATGGTGGCACAGTGGTTAGCACTGCTGCCTCACAGCGCCAGAGACCCGGGTTCAGTTCCCGCCTCAGGCGACTGACTTGTGTGGAGTTTGCACGTTCTCCCCGTGTCTGCGTGCGTTTCCTGCGGGTGCTCCGGTTTCCTCCCACAGTCCAAAGATGTATAGGTCAGGTGAATTGGCCATGCTAAATTGCCCGTAGTGTTAGGTAAGGGGTAAATGTAGGGGTATGGGTGGGTTACGCTTCGGCGGTCGGTGTGGATTTGTTGGGCCGAAGGGCCTGTTTCCACACTGTAATGTAATCTGTAATCTAATCTAATAGACCAAAAGGCCAGCTCCACTATTTCCTATGATTATGGCCAATCTGCCTAAATGTTATTTCCTACCCCCTTCACTCTCAATCATAATTTTAGATTACTTCTTCCAACAGTTGCCCAATTTACATTAGTTTCTCTGTTTAAGCACCGGAGATGATTTTCAAATTAGAAAAAAAATGCAAATGCAAATAATACAGGCAAGTTATAAACCACTTTTGTTAGATGCAGTTTGCAAAACGCTTTCTGAAGCCCTTATGTTTTGTCAAAATACAGTGCAATAAAACAAAGCTACAGTCTTAAATCAGTGAACATGTCCAGTCATACCAGTTGCATTTCCAGAATATACCTTGAGCATTATTATTTTTGGCCAGCTATTTGTGCCAAGTATTTTACAAGCTCACTTGTACTTCAGATATTAATTACCTCACACTCGTAAGACTGTGTTCTTAACTGACTTACTCAACTCATTCTATGGTCCTGAACTACATATATTCTTTATAAGCTCTTGGAAAAGACAGGGATGGAGGGGGAGGAGTGGAGGGGGCGGGGTGGAGGGGGCGGGGTGGAGGGGGCGGGGTGGAGGGGGCGGGGTGGAGGGGGCGGGGTGGAGGGGGCGGGGTGGAGGGGGCGGGGTGGAGGGGGCGGGGTGGAGGGGGCGGGGTGGAGGGGGCGGGGTGGAGGGGGCGGGGTGGAGGGGGCGGGGTGGAGGGGGCGGGGTGGAGGGGGCGGGGTGGAGGGGGCGGGGTGGAGGGGGCGGGGTGGAGGGGGCGGGGTGGAGGGGGCGGGGTGGAGGGGGCGGGGTGGAGGGGGCGGGGTGGAGGGGGCGGGGTGCCATCGGGCTGGCCTGGGGAGTGGACGACAAGAGCTGTCACAAAAGGTGGCTCAGGTCCTCAAGGGGATGGGAGAGAGAGAGAAGCAACAAGCCTCCTTTTTTCACACCTGTGACCTCTATTACAATTTACAATGATAATTTGGAGTTGGGGATTAGATGCAATGTGTCAAAATTCGCACATGACACGAAGATGACACGAAGATGAAGTAGAGCAGTGTGCAGAGAACACAGTCTGCCAAGGGATAGAGATTGGTTACATGAGTGGGTAAGGGTCTGGCAGATGCAGCACAATGTTGGTAAATGTGAGGTCCTCTATTGGTAGGAACAATACCAAACCGGACCATTACTTAAATGATGAAAAATTGCACCATGTTATTATGCAGAGGGACCTGGGTGTTCTTGTGCATGAATCACAAGAAGTTGGCTTGCAAGTGCAGTAGGTAACTAAGTCGGCAAATGGAATATTGTCCTTCATTGCTAGGGGGATGGAGTTTAAAAATAGGGAGGTTATGCTGCAGTTGTATAGGGTGCCGGTGAGGTCACACCTGGAGTACTGTGCACAGTTTTGGTCTCCTTACTTCAGAAAAGGATGTACTGGCATTGGAGGGGATACAGAGGAGGTTCACTGCATTGATTTCAGAATAGACAATGTTGGCTTATGAGGAAGGTGACTGCACTGGAATTACATTCATTGGAATATAGGGGGGAACTAATGGAGACACACAAAATTATTAAGGGATTAAATAAGATAGAAGCAGGGAGGCTGTTTCCATTTGTGGGTGAAACTAGAACTCGCAGGTACAACCTCAAAATAAGGGGCAGCAGATTGAGGACTGAGTGTGCAGAAACTTCGTTACCCAAAGGATTTTTGGAATTCCCTGTCCTGAAAGCAGTTGAGGGTACCCGAGAGTCATAGAGTCCAGAGAGGTACAGCACGGAAACAGACACTTTCCCCCAAACCCGTCCCCACGCCGCCCCACCTCCCCCCCAAACCCATCCCCTCGCCGCCCCACCTCTCCCCAAACCCGTCCCAACGCCACCCCCTCCCCTCAAACCCGTCCCCCTCCCCCAAATCCACCCGTCCCCCCAAACCTGTCCCAATGCCGCCCTCCTCCCCCCAGACCCGTCCCAACGCCGCCCTCTTCCCCCAGACCCGTCCCAACGCCGCCCCCCTCCCCCCCAGACCCGTCCCAACGCCGCCCCCCTCCCCCCAGACCCGTCCCAACGCCGCCCCCCCTCCCCCCAGACCCGTCCCTACGCCGCCCCCCCCCCCCCCCAGACCCGTCCCTACGCCGCCCCCCTCCTCCCAAATCCGTCCCTACGCCGCCCACCCTTCCTCCCCCAACCCCACCAGCACCACTCCTTGCGCACCCAACCCCACTCCCAGGCAGCCGGAATGGACACCAACCACAAGATTGCTGCTGCTAGTGTTATCTTTTGGCCTGTGGGGTGGGGGGGGGAAGAGAGAGGTTAGAGAGGGGAAGAGGAGGACAAGGAGGAGAGGAGTCTCCAAATAGCGTGTGTCCACGCGCACACACAGATAAGTTTGACTGCAACGTTTTGACAGATTCCACCTTTGCCCTGTACAGGACAATGTTGGAGAGATTATCTGGGGAAGGGGCGTTTCAGGTTCACCCATGGAGAACTCCAGGGAACGTGTGTGGGGAGAGAGAGAGGATGGGAGGTCAGTCATTTGGAGACGGTGCCTGGGCTCCTATCAGTTCAGGACTGTTCCCGGCAGCATTTCAGTAAGCTGAGTTCACTTTCAATCACTGTTAGCAAAAGATGCGAACGGTGTTGGGAACACATCTTTGATGTCATGTTTCTATCGGGACCTCGAGATCTCCTTCGGATAATCCAATATTCGGATAATTGATATTCAGATAGTCAAGGTTCCTCTGTATACCATCATTCAAGTCTTTCAACAATAAGGGAAAACTCTGCTAATTAGGAGCTAAGAAAACTTGAAAATTGCTGAAGTAACAATTTACTCTTATCGAATACTGCATACATTCAGGCACTACTTTCATGCAAAATTATAGCAGACACTACTGAAAGGAACACTGCGTCAATTGTTCAAATCAAAATAATGATTGAGATCGGAGATGTTGTTAAAAAAGGTTGTAACTGGCTGATTAAAATATTTCAGCTTCATGAATTTACATTAGAAATGCATTTTAACAATGCCTCACCAATGGCAGGTTTAGGGTGATGTGCAGAGCATCAGTACTTTAGAAGAAATACCTTTGCTAACATACACCTGTTGTCCTGTGACAATTTAAATATTGTCATGTATAGGATATTAATACATTCATTGCATTATTTTGTAGCTTTAAATTTGATCAGGATTTAATAATTATGGAAGCTATTATTGACGAATTGTCAAAATGTCCTACGCGTCAATACAAAGACAGAAAGTGATTTTTCTATGTAACTGGATTGACAAAGAGGCTGGAGAGAATGGAAAAGCTGCCCCCCAAAGCGAGGCGAGAGTAACTGTCTCCGACATCAAAGCATTTGACAGAGTGTGGCATCTCACACCGAGCAAAAGTGGAGTTAGTGGGAATCAGGGGAATCCCACTACTGGCTAGAATCATAACTTGTACAAAGAAGATGGTTGTTGTTGTTGGAGGTTTGACAACTAGCTCAAGACCATCTGCTCACGGTAATGGAACTGTTTCAATGGCCTTCCCTCCATCTTAAGGTCACAAGTGGTATATTCACAGATTGCATAATAATAGCACCAGTCACAATACTCAGGTATTGAAGCAGTCCATGCACAGATGCAGTAAAATATGAACAATATGGAAGTTTAGCCTGACAAATGACATTTGTGCCACACAAGTGTCAGGCAAATAACTATATCCAATGATAAAAATTAAACTATTGCCCTTGGACAGTCAGTAGTTTTATCATTGTGAAATCACTGGGATCAATATCATGGGGATTACAATGGAGCAGAAACTGAACTGGATCAACAATATGTATGTATGTGGCTACAAATGCACATCAGAGACCAGAAAATGCCCCAGTAATTATCTCAACTTGACCTCCCACAGACTATCCAAATCTACCAGACACAAGTCAGGAGAATAATGGAATTCTCCCCATGTGCCTGGATGAGTGCAATTCAACAACACAGAAGAAGCCCGACACTATTCTGGACAAAACAGTCCACTTAATTGGTAGCACATCCACTAACTCCACCAACAACACTCAGTAGCAGCAGTGTGTACTGCTACGAGACATTCCTACCTTTTAATGGGCTAGGGTTACATTGCCTCATGCCTCACAGTTTTACAGTAGCAGAGAATGGAAATGCATTTTTGTTTGAGATATTGGCTCAGGACCAAATCTATCCTTTCAAAAGGTGTCCTCAAGAGATGTTTTTACACTCAACATTCTGCATAACTGTCTTCTTTCATGTGGTTTCATCGTGGATCATTACAACATTTCCTCCCCAGTCAGTAAAACATGCAGACACCAAACTTTCCAGTTTGGCCTCCCAGTTACTTTATGCTGTATGCCTGCTTTACTTTCTGTTGATTTTCTTGTGCGACACGTCATTACCAAATTCACAGAGTAACCAGATGGCAGAATGATGGAATGATACAGCCCAGTAAACTATATAGGTCCTTTGTGCTTCGGCTTGTGCTGGCTCTTGACAAGTGCCATCCAATTATTTCTTGCCTTTTGCAGATATCCTTGGGATTTTTCACTAAAAATAGACACCCTACTTCCTAATTCAATGCCCTTATCTTTATAATTTCTTGCAACCCACAATGTTCTGGAATGTCCAAACACATCTAATTCAGATCCCTTGGGGATCCCCAATTTTAATGGCTCTGCCACTGGGGGCCATTCCTTCAGCTGCTTAGGTCCAAGCAGCAAAGGTCTCTCCTGATAGCTCAATCTAACTTTCCTCCTTTAAAGCCTAGCTCTTTGATCAAGTTTCGAGTTACTTGACCTTATTTATCGCCATGTGGTTCAATATCATATACTGTATTGCTTTATTTTTAATGCTTCTGTGAAGAGCCTGGGGATACTATCTATTATAGTCTGAAGGATTGATTGAAACCTGGTAGAATGAGAAAACAGTTGAGGGATATATAAAGAATTAATTGGTTGTATATGGTGAGTTAGTAAATAGTGATGCAAACATTTTACAAGTGTGGTTAACTTAAATAAAAGCTCTCACTGAAAGTGTACAACTGGATTCAAAATATTTATCAGTGACCACCGATACTCCTGCCGACTTCATCTGCAGGAAATGCAGTCAGATTCTGCTCCTCACAGAACGAGTTAGGGAACTGGAACTGGAGTTGGATGAACTGAGGACTATTCGAGAGGCTGAGAAGGTGATAGATAGAAGCTACAGGGACATAGTTACACCAGAGAACAGAGGTAGCAGGGTAACAGTTAGAGGTGGGAAGGGGAGGAAGCAGGCAGTGCAGGGATCCCCTGTAGTCATTCCCCTAAACATTAGGTATACCGCTTTGGATACTGGTGGGGGGGGGACAGCCTAGCAGGAGTAAGCTGCAGTGACCGGGTCTATGGCGTGAGGTATGACTCTGAGACTTTGAAGGGAAAGGGGGAGAGGAGGAGAGCGCTGGTTATAGGACACTCTCTAGTTAAAGGGAAGGACAGGTGATTCTGTGGGCATGGGCGAGACTCTCGGATGGTTTGTTGCCTCCCGGGTGCCAGGGTCCGAGACGTCTCGGACCGTGTCTTCAGAATCCTTAAGGGGGAGGGTGTGCAGCCAGAAGTCGTGGTGCACGTTGGCACCAACGACATAAGTAGGAAGAGAGGTGTGGAGGTCATTCAAGAGCTCAGGGAGTTAGGCTGGAAGCTGAAAGCTAGGACAGACAGAGTCGTCATCTCTGGGTTGTTGCCGGTGCCACGTGACAGTGAGGCAAGGAATAGGGAGAGAGTGCAGTTGAACACGTGGCTGCAAGGATGGTGTAGGAGGGAGGGCTTCAGTTATTTGGACAATTGGACTGCATTCTGGGGAAGGTGGGACCTGTACAAGCAGGACGGGTTGCACCTGAACCAGAAGGGCACCAATATCCTGGGGGGTAGGTTTGCGAGCTATCTTCGGGGGGGTTTAAACTAATTTGGCAGGGGGATGGGATCCGGACTTGTAGTCCAGCAAGTAGGCTAGCTGTTTGTCAGGATGTCCAAGTATGTGGGGAGGCTGTGAAGAAGGTAGCACTGACAGGGAATACTTGCGGACACAGAGATGGGTTCAAGTGCGTATACTTCAACGCAAGAAGTATCAGAAATAAGGTCGGTGAACTTAAGGCGTGGATAGGTACCTGGGACTACGTTGTTGTGGCCATCACGGAAACGTGGATAGAAAAGGGACAGGAATGGTTGCTGGAGGTTCCTGGTTACAGATGTTTCAGTAGGATTAGGGAGGGTGGTAAAAAAGGAAGGGGGGTGGTTTTGCTAATTAGAAATGGTATAACAGCTGCAGAAAGGCAGTTCGAGGGGGATCTGCCTTTAGAGGTAGTATGGGCTGAAGTCAGAAATAGGAAAGGTGCAGTCACCTTGTTGGGCGTTTACTATAGACCCCCCAATAGCAGCAGAGATGTGGAGAAACAGATCGGGAAACAGATTTTGGAAAGGTGCAGAAGCCACAGGGTAGTAGTCATGGGCGATTTCAACTTCCCAAATATTGACTGGAAGCTCTTGAGGTCAAATAGATTGGATGGGGCGGTGTTTGTGCAGTGTGTCCAGGAAGCTTTTCTAACACAGTATGTAGATTGTCCGACCAGAGGGGAGGCCATTTTGGATTTGGTACTCAGTAATGAACCGGGACAAGTGATGGGCTTGTTAGTGGGTGAACATTTTGGTGATGGTAACCACAATTCTGTGACTTTCACCTTGGTTATGGAGAGAGATAGGTGCGTGCAACAGGGTAGGTTTTACAATTGGGGGAAGGGTAATTATGATGCTGTAAGACAGGATCTGAGGAGCATAAGTTGCGAGCATAGGCTGTCGGGGAACGATGTCGTGGAAATGTGGAACTTTTTCAAGGAACAGATACGACGTGTCCTTGATATGTATGTATCGGTCAGGCAGGAAAGAAATGGTCGTGTGAGGGAACCTTGGTTGACGAGGGAGGTTGAATGTCTTGTAAAGAGGAAGAAGGAGGCTTACATAAGGTTGAGGAAACAGGGTTCAGACAGAGCATTGGAGGGATACAGGAGAGCCAGAAGGGACCTGAAGAAAGGGATTAGGAGAGCCAAGAGAGGGCATGAAAAATCTTTGGCGGATAGGATCAAGGATAACCCAAAGGCATTTTATGCATATGTGAGAAACATGAGAATGACGAGAATGAGGGTAGGTCCGATCAAGGACAGTAGTGGGAGACTGTGTATTGAGTCGGAAGAGATAGGAGAGGTCTTGAATGAGTACTTTTCTTCAGTATTTACGAATGAGAGGAACCGTATTGTTGAAGAGGAGAGTGTGAAACGGACTGGTAAGCTAGAGGAGATACATGTTAGGAAGGAAGATGTGTTGGACATTTTGAACAACTTGAGGATAGACAAGTCCCCCGGGCCTGATGGGATATATCCTAGGATTATGTGTGAAGCGAGAGAAAAAATTGCAGTACCGTTGGCAATGATCTTTTCATCTTCACTGTCAACGGGGGTGGTACCAGGGGACTGGAGAGTGGCGAATGTTGTGCCCCTGTTCAAAAAAGGGAATAGGGATAACCCCGGGAATTACAGGCCAGTTAGTCTTACTTCGGTGGTAGGTAAAAGTAATGGAAAGAGTACTGAGGGATCAGATTTATGAGTATCTGGAAAGGCACTGCTTGATTAGGGACAGCCAGCACGGATTTGTGAAGGGTAGGTCTTGCCTTACAAGTCTTATTGAATTCTTTGAGGAGGTGACCAAGCATGTGGATGAGGGTAGAGCAGTGGATGTAGTATACATGGATTTTAGTAAGGCATTTGATAAGGTTGCCCATGGTAGGCTTATGCATGGAGGCATGGGATAGTGAGAAATTTGGCCAATTGGATAGAAAACTGGCTAACCGGTCGAAGTCAGAGAGTGGTGGTAGATGGTAAATATTCAGCCTGGAGCCCAGTTACAAGTGGAGTTCCGCAGGGATCAGTTCTGGGTCCTCTGCTGTTCGTAATTTTTATTAATGACTTGGATGAGGGAGTCGAAGGGTGGGTCAGTAAATTTGCAGATGATACGAAGATTGGTGGAGTTGTGGATAGTGAGGAGGGCTCTTGTCGTCTGCAAAGGGACTTGGATATGATGCAGAGCTGGGCTGAGGAGTGGCAGATGGAGTTCAACCCTGCCAAGTGTGAGGTTGTCCATTTTGGAAAGACAAATAAGAATGCGGAATACAGGGTTAACAGTAGGGTTCTTAGTGAGGTGGAGGAACAGAGGGATCTTGGGGTCTATGTTCATAGGTCTTTGAAAGTTGCCACTCAGGTGGATAGAGCTTGTAAGAAGGCCTATGGTGTATTAGCGTTCATTAGCAGAGGGATTGAATTCAAGAGTCGTGAAGTGATGTTGCAACTGTACAGGACTTTGGTTAGGCCACATTTGGAGTACTGTGTGCAGTTCTGGTCGCCTCACTTTAGGAAAGATGTGGAAGCTTTGGAGAAGGTGCAAAGAAGATTTACCAGGATGTTGCCTGGAATGGAGAATAGGTCGTACGAGGATAGGTTGAGAGTGCTAGGCCTTTTCTCATTGGAACGGCGAAGGATGAGGGGTGACTTGATAGAGGTTTATAAGATGATCAGAGGAATAGATAGAGTAGACAGTCAGAAACTTTTTCCCCGGGTACAACAGAGTGTTACAAGGGGACATAAATTTAAGGTGAAGGGTGGAAGGTATAAGGGAGATGTCGGGGGTGGGTTCTTTACCCAGAGAGTGGTGGGGGCATGGAATGCGCTGCCTGTGGGAGTGGTAGAGTCAGAATCTTTGGTGACCTTTAAGCGGCAATTGGATAGGTACATGGATGGGTGCTTAAGCTAGGACAAATGTTCGGCACAACATCGTGGGCCGAAGGGCCTGTTCTGTGCTGTATTGTTCTATGTTCTAAGTATATTAGAGGACATTTTATCATATAAAAGGTGCTATATAACTTAGTTGTTGTTATTGAAAGTTCTGAACTGAATCTGCTTAGCCACCAGGCAGTCCATACGAACATACCTCAGTGTATAAAAAATATTTTCATCTTTCCTTTGGAGCTTTTGCCATTTAACTTACGTTCTTGGAATTACTGCCCCTCCTTTCACTGGAAGCAGTTTCTCCTTATTTACTCAACCAAACCCTTGATGATTTCAAAAATGTCTATTAAATTTCCCCTTGGTCTTTGCTTAATCTCAGCTTCTCTACGTCCCACATTCATGATAATATTTCACTTAGTTCCACTTTCCTAAGGTTTTACAGTTGTCTAAATTGTCCAAAATCAATTAACCGTGTATTTATACAGACTCAGCATAACCTCCTTGTTTTTAAACTGCAAAACTCAATTTACAAATTCAAGGATCCTTTATGCTGTTTCAGTTATCATTTCTTCTTCTGTCACCTTCAAAGATGGGTGCAAATCTATTTTCTCTTTCAGATCTGGGCAAACCAAACAAATGAAGGTGTCTTCTCACTGCCAGTCACCAGTGTCCAATGAAAATTTCTTTCAACACACTCAACCACCCTCCTACTGCTTCGACCATACAGAAAAACTAATTAGCAGTCAACTGACAATGCAGATGCAGTGTAAAAGAATCTGAGAAGTGTAGAGATTCATACTGGGGTCCCGAATGTTCATGTGTAGGAAAAGGGAAGTCATGTTTCACAAATGTACTGGTGTTTTTTTTTGAAGTTGTCACAAGTAAAATAGTTAGAGGGAAATTGAGTGGATGTCATGTACTTGGCTTCTCAGAAAGCTCTTGATAAAGTCTCATGCAAAGTACATGGGACTGGTGGTGATGTACAGGAATAGATTGAGAATTAGTTAGCAGATAAGGAAAAGAACAGGAATAAACTGGTCATTTTCACAGTGGAAGGCAGTGACAAGTAGAGTACGAGAGGATGGACAACACTTGGGCTCAGTTATTCATTAAAAGATTGAGGTGAGGGTTTTGAGAACAAGTTTGCTCACAACACAGAATGAGGTGCTAGGTGACGCACTATACCATTGATAAACTGGGTTTTTCTACTGATAGAATCCCTACAGTGTTGAAACTCTAGGCAAAATGGATTGGGAGAGTACAACTTATAAAGGATGCCCTTAGATAGTGGTGACTGAAAGCAAGCGTGCAGATGCAGCAGGCAGTTAGGAAAGCAAATGGCATTCAGCTTTTGTTGCCCAAAGATTTGAGTACAGGATCAAGGAAGTTTTATTACAGCTGTATAGGGCCTTAGTGAGACCTCACCTGGAAGAGTGTGTGCAGTTGTGGTGCCCTTACCCAAGGAAACAGATATTTGTCATAATGGGAGTGCAGTGAAGGTTCACCACAATTGCTGGAATGGCAGGTTTGTCTTCAGAGGATAACAGAGCCTGAGTTCACCACAGCTTGGAAGAATAATAGATGGTCTCATTAAAAAGTATTTAATTCTGACAGGATTGTATCGAGGAGTCCAGAACAAGGGTGCACAGTCTCAGGATAAATGGTGGGCCATTCCAGACAGAGTTGAAAGGGTGGTGAATCTGCAAAACTTTCTACTGCCAAAAAGATACCAAGTTAAGGACGAAATAGATAGATTTCTTAAATCTAAAGGGAAACAGCAGCAGTCTGGGGTCGTGCGTTGAGATAGAGGATAAGCCATGATCATGTTGAATGGCAGAGCAAGAATGTTGAGTTGAATGACCTATATTAGCTCCTATTTTCCATTTCTATGTGAAACCATGATCTATAGTTCTGGATAGATTACTTGCCAAGAATGCACTTGGTTAACCAACTACAGGGTCGCCTGTTATTGGTGTCAACACTAATTAACACTTTTCACTTGGAGGCTTATTCGCATCCAATCAAAAGAAAAGCCTATGTGCTTGGTTTCCTCTTTCCTTGGACTACTTTGAATTTCTGGTGAAAGCATTCTAACATAACATTTCGGCAGACATAATTCAACACTCTAGCATTACAAAAAAAAAGTCCCTATGTATGGTAAAAGGTTTTTCAACATCTTAAAAAGCTCTGGATGTAAGTTTGCTCGCTGAGTT
This sequence comes from Chiloscyllium plagiosum, assembly GCF_037043375.1. Lineage (NCBI taxonomy): Eukaryota > Metazoa > Chordata > Chondrichthyes > Orectolobiformes > Hemiscylliidae > Chiloscyllium > Chiloscyllium plagiosum. The sequence goes on along the minus strand of NW_028270149.1, from coordinate 30,242,267 downwards.
GGAAGGTTCGTTTTCAGACGTTTCATCACCATACTAGGTAACATCATCATACTTAGCATTGTGACGAAACGTCTGAAAATTAACCTTCTAGCTCAGTGAGCAAACTTATATCCAGAACCTCAATCTGAGCTACAAATCTTCTCAAAACATGCTGCTATCTTAAAGAGTGAAAGATCAATTTAATCAAAATTTTCAGGAAGCCTGTTGCATGCTTTATTCCCCCTCATTCTTGCCAGTGATCGGTTGGCAGAGATGGCAGCAAGATTGGCAGGGTAAGATTGTTAAAAACAAGAGGTTGAAAATCCGAGCAAAAGTAGCACTTGATCAGGTACAAAATACATGTGTGTTTCACTTTCAATCGTAATCAGCAATGTGACAATCAGGAATGCTGCTTCAAAGTAGATTAGTCCTGTTAGCCTCGCAATGGCAGTTTTCTCTCAGATGCCATAATGTGCATCAAGTACAAACTCCTTTTAAGGGTGATGTGACCGCTCAATCCATCCAATACAAATCAATCAATGATAAATGACAACTCATTACACAGTACCAGAAAAATGAAGAAACCACCCTGCATCCACTTGAAGCCGGTTTAAACTACAAACATGGCTCATAGCAGTAAACAAATGGCTACTACTGGTTACGCAGTAGGATGATTGAAAACACATGTTCACATCCCAAGCACCTGACAGATCAAACTCAGAATTTGAAATTGATTGTTCTTTTTTTGATTTCCTTTCCCTCTTCAATTTCTCAGTGGTGTGTTAGTGTGTTATTAAAAAATGTCAAAGATTGTGGCAATATGGTTCAGCCACCATTTATTTCACTGAATATTTGACATTGCTACTCCCTGGCTTTTGAGGAAATCCAGCCAATGCAATGAAAGACAAGGCAACTGTAATTTGCTGCACCATGCCAAAACAGCAAAGAGTTTAATGAGCCTGTTGAAATTACACAACTCTCTTTTCACTTTCCCACCACATATCCTCTCCACCCCCACCCCCAACCCATGCACATGGACAGGTTTCTACATGATTAAGGATATAAATGTATTGGGGTCTATCAGATGGGATGAGAATCTAATAGATTTATTCAGCCAAATGCAGTATGAATGCAAAGCAGCAAGCAATCAGCTCTGCCCAGGGCCATAAGTTCAAACAGTACAATTCAACACGGCACTGAGTCATCCTAGCTAGCCAATCTAAGGTTTGATTTTTTGCTTTTGTCAAATTAAGCTAACTTTGAATGAATACTAGTAAAGGCACCCCAATTCTCGAGAGACCTTTACAAAGAGCAAATTAGGTTACCTAATATTGATTTCAATTTGACACCTCTTACTATTAGCAAAAAAGTAGAATTAATGTTGTTGAACAAGTGGAGAGCAAAACAAAAGATCATATCAATTTTATGTAGATTCAAACATTTGGATGAAATCGACAAACTATGAAAAGCTGTTGCCATGAGTGAAATTATACCATTACAATTAAGTAGCACCTTCAGAAGGATGTAAAACAAAAATTGAATAAAAGATCATGGGAATCTGGGAAGGCAGAGAGAAATTGATTGATCAGTTTTAAAATTCCTCCTCGCCCATTTCTTGGATACAGGAGAACTGCGAATTACAAAAATTTACAAGATTCTGCAATTGACTGCTCTGAAAGGAAATTAAACCATGATGGTATCAAATATTAACGTTTTGCTTTATATGTCCTCACAGCAATCCTTGCAAAAAATATGAAGGGGACATACCAGACATATTTCCTAAAAGAGAAGTAATTCAAGTGCAGTGTGCTGTACTGGAAGAACATCTAAGCAATAATAACAGAAATATTATTATTTATGGGTTTGAAGTAGCAATAGAAATGGTAAAGAAAAAGCAATGAAAATACTCAAATGGGGAAAAGTCTATGAGAGTTATTTGGAAGGGATCCAGATGGACCAGAACAAAGACTGGCCAGGAAAGCAGTAAACGAACAATCGGGTGCAAACAAGCACCTCTGCATACGGAAGAAAGATCGGAAGCTCAGATTTGAATGCTCTAACAAGAAAGGTTAAAATAAAAATGAATCAAGCTATGTAACAAATGCCTGGAACTGGAAACAGACAAAAACTGGCAATGCACAGAAAGTACAAGGAGAGATATAAGGGAAGAGAAAATAGAAATTACTAACCTATAAAAATTAAATTCAAATATCTTTCATCAACATATTAAAAGTAAAAAGACAGTTCAACAAAAGGTGGGGCTGAATTAGGGACAGATAAGGTGATAACTCTGTTCAGGCAAAAGTAAACAAAAACTTGACATGCTTTCACAAAAGAAGCTAGTTATTGTTGCAAAACAGAGCAAAAATAAAAGGTATTGTCAAAGACAAAAATAGATCAAAGATATGTTACTAAATTGATATCAAAGTTAACAAATAGAATGGATATTAGACTGTTGAGACTTTTGAACAGAGACAGTAGAAACTGACCATAATCCTTCAATCTTCCTTGATTACTGAAATAATGCAAAGGGATTGGAAGATTCCAAGTGTGCCAACTATTGTTTATTTTTGGTGGAGGGAGAGGAATAAAACTAACTATTATGGAAAATAAAGTAAGCACCAATGATTGAATGGCTAAAAAAAAAAAATCACTTGTTGAAGCTAAGGTAAAAAGACAGATGGCACAGTTCTGTGATTCGGTGAGTTGTGTCGAACTAACTTGAAGATCTTTGATGAAGCAACAGAGTGCCTATGAAGGCAGTACAAAAAGTACTACTTCTGATCAGGCTTAAGTATAGTAACTACAATTTTGAAATTTTACAAATCAGTCCAAAATTGGCAACATGCTAAGTAGTAAGCTGGACAGTCATCGACTTCAGGAGTACAGGCAGATTGCTGAAATGGACAGAAATATAACAGATGCAATTTAATAGTGATAAGTATTCAGTGTGGCACTTTAGATAAACCATGGAGAGGCTGTACAATCTGAATTGTGCAATTTTGAGGAGGTTACAAGTATAAACAGATCTGCTGACTATCTCACTGGCTGCTGCTTCTTAAATTTAACTTTTCAGCAATGACCAATTTGTGCACACAAGCTGTGCTTCAACAGCCACCAGCATCAAAGGAAGAACATTGCTCTTGAGTCCAGATATGTGGGTGAAAATCCTTCCATCGGCATTCAGTCGACCTTTGATCCAATAACCCAGGTTGACACTAAGTATTATTGTTGAACACTGTGGGATTGCTAACAAGGAATGGGGGTTTGAGAATAGATATGTCCTTTTCAACCTTTGGCACAACTGGGCTACAGTCTTGTTCCTAACAGTGAACTCTATGTCAGTCCCAGAAGTGTTCAGTAAACTAGAGTATAGTAGGCCAAAATAGTTAAGTCAAATTAAAACGATCAAAGATAGTCCTGAGAAAGTTTCTTCTTATCGTCACAGCAATTTTGCAGCCACTATGGGAATATTGTATTGACCAACTGAAATAATTCTTAACAAGGGATAGAGGTTTGTAAATCACATATTACTGCCTTTGTTTCAGAAAATATACAGTGAACGGGTAATGGCCATCCACTATTTGTTAAATAAAAACTCAAAGAACTGCACATGCTCTAATTCAGAAACAAAAACAGATTTCTGGAAAAGCTCAGCAGATCTGACAGCATTGTGGAGAAAAATCAAGAGTTAATGTTTCGATTGAGTGACCCTTCATCAGCATCAACACTCTTAACACCAGTTCTGAGGAAGGCTCACTTGACCCAAAACGTTAACTCTCCTTTCTCTTCACGGATGCGGCCAGATCTGCTGAGCTTTTCCAGCAATTTCTGTTTTTAACATGACCTGTTAAACTTCACATAGTTTGACAAATGTTTCTTATAATTCACAGTCTGGCATAAGATAGAAGAAAGAAAATTTTGAGTCAATATATGGATGTACCCACCAGAGAAGGTTCAAGCTTGACCTACTCTTGAGAAGTAAGGCAGGGTGGGTGACTGAGGTGTCAGGGGGGAACACTTTGGGGCCAGCAACCATAATTATATTAATTTTAAAATAGTGATGGATAAAGATAGACCAGATCTAAAAGTTGAAGTTCTCAATTGGAGGAAGGCTAATTTTGACAGTATGAGGCAAGAACTTTCAAAGCTGATTGCGGGCAGATGTTCACAGGTAAAGGAATGGCTGGAAAATGGGAAGCCTTGAGAAATGAGATATCATCAGTCCAGAGACAGTATACTGCTGTTAGGGTGAAAGGAAAGGCTGGTGGCTGTAGGGAATGCTAGATGACTAGAGAAATTGAGGGTTTCTTTAAGAAAAAGAAGGAAGCATATGTCAGGTATACACAGGAGAGATCAAGTGAATCCTGAAGAGTATAAAGGCAGCAGGAGTATACTAAAGAGGGAAATCAGCAGGCCAAAAGGGGACATGAGATAGCTTTGGCAAATAGAGTTAAGGAGAATCCAAAGGTTTTTACAAATACATTAAGGGCAAAAGGGTAACTAGGGAGAGAATAGGGTCCCTCAAAGATCAGCAAGGCAGCCTGTGTGTTGAGCCGCAGGAGAAGGGGGAGATACTAAACAAGGATTTTGCATCAGTGTTTACTGTGAAGGACATGGAAGATACAGAATGTAGGGAAATAGATAGTGGCATCTTGAAAACTGTCCGTATTACAGAGGAGGAAGTGCTGGATGCCTTGAAATGCATAAAAGTGATAAATTCCCAGGACCTCATCAGGTGTACCCTAAAACTCTGTGGGAAGCTAGGAAAGTAATTGCTGGGCCTCATGCTGAGCTATTTGTATCACCGATAGTCACAGGTAAGGTGCTGGAAGACTGGAGGTTGGCTAACGTGGTGCCACTGTTTACGAAGGACAAGCCAGGGAACTATAGACCGGTGAGCAAGTTGTTGGAGGAAATCCTGAGGGACAGGATTTACATGTATTTAGAAAGGCAAGGACTGATTAGGGATAATCAACATGGCTGTGTGCATGGAAAATCAAGCCTCACAAACTTGATTGAGTTTTTTGAGAAAGTAACAAAGAGAATCGATGAGGGCAGAGCTGCGGACGTGATCTATATGGACTTCAGTAAGGCATTCAACAAGGTTCTCTATGGGAGACTGGTTAGCAAGGTTAGGTCTCATGGAATACAGGGGGAACAAGCCATTTGGATACAGAACTGGCTCGAAAGTAGAAGACAGAGGGTGGTGGTGGAGGATTGTTTTTCAGACTGGAGGCCTGTGACCACTGGAGTGCCACAAGGATTGGTGCTAGGTCCACTACTTTTTTTCATTTATATAAATGGTTTGGATATGAACATAGGAGGTATAGTTAATAAGTTTGCAACTGACACCAAAATAAGTGGAGTGTACAGCGAAGAAGGTTACCTCACATTACAACAGGATCTTGATCAGATGCAGGTTCATAGCTCTTGAAAGTAGAGTTGCAGGTAGATAGAATAGTAAAGGCGGCATTTAGTATGCTATCCTTCATTTGTCAAAGCATTGAGTATAGGAGTTGTGAGATCACGTTGCGGCTGTACAGGATATCGGAAGGATGTTTTGAAACTTGAAAGGGTTCAGCAAAGATTTACAACAGTGGTGCCAGGGTTGGAGGATTTGAGTTCAAGGGAATGGCTGAATAGGCTATGGGCTGTTTTCCCTGGAGCATCGAAGGCTGAGGGGTGACCTTATACAGGTTTATAAAATCATGAGGGGCATGGATAGGATATAGAGACAAAGCCTTTGCCCTGGATTGGGGGAGTCTAGAACTAGAGGACATTAGGTTTAGGGAGAGAGGGGAAAGATATAAAAGGGACCTAAGGTGCAACTTTTTCACGCAGAGTGTGGTGCGTGTATGGAATGAGCTGACAGAGGAAGTGGTGGAGGCTAGTACAATTGGAACATTTAAAAGGCATCTGGATGTGTATATGAATAGGAAGGGTTTGGAGGGATATGGGCCACGTGCTGGCAAATGGGACTAGATTAGGTTGGGATATCTGGTCGGCATGGACAAGTTGGACTGAAGGGTCTGATTCCTCCCTGTACATCTTTATGACTCTAAATAGGGAAAGGCAAAACTGGCTGGGGCTTTTTTCCACTCAAGTGTCAGCTGAGAGGTGACCTTATAGAACCTTATAAAATCATGAGGGGCATCCATAGGGTGAATAGCCGAGGTCTTTTTCCTAGGGTGAGGGAATCCATAACTAAAGGGCATAGGTTCAAGATGAGGGAAATAGATTTTTAAAATTGCTTGAGAGGTATAATTTCCATGCAGAGGATGGTGCATATATGGCACAAGCTGTGAGAGGAAATGGTGGAGGTGGGCACAATTACAACATTAAAAAGATATGTATGAACAGGAAGGGTTTAGAGGGATAGGAGCCAAATGATGACAAATGGGACTGGGTCAGATTGAAATGTCTGCTTGGCAGGAATGAGTTGAACCGAAGAGTCTGTTTCCATGCAACAAATGCCCAGGAACTGATGGTCGTAAGTTGATATTTTCTGCAGATTTCTTTTTAGACTCTGTTATATTACATATTTTAAGTTTAATTATTCACAGCTTCAGTGCCATATCATTTTAAACTATTTTACTGAAATCTGTAACTACATACATTAGGTTAGAATTGTTTTGAAGTATGCATTCAACAAAGAACTATGGATTGCAGCCAACAATTTCTCTTCAAGAATGTGTCTGGGTTTCTACCCTCATCTGTCTTCTGCACAGAATGGAACCTACATTTCTCCAGTACCCGCACAGGATCTGGCAAGATGTGGAAAGCTGTTGATGGAAACAGAAATGAGAAGACTGATCAGCTGCTGGAAGGCAGTGCTCTTTTGGTGCTAACAGCTGCTGGAAGTGCAGTTTCCATGTATGAATTGGCTGCTCCTTGAGAAGAGAGACGACCAGCAACAACAGCCCAAACACTTGGGCTTTGAAGCACAACACCAAGGAAGGCAAGAACAGCACAAAGCTATCCGAGCTGGGAGAACAGATGGGAGTAGGAGCCACTTGGAAGCAACAAAACTTAGGGGATGGGGACGAAATCCAAAATGAAATGGGAGGGAATTGGATGGTGTTACATAATAAAGTTGGAATTGTTTGGAATGGAGACTGAATGAAGTACAATTGCAGCAAAGAGAAGAATTTTGTCGCTAAGGTTTTGAGGATCTCTGCCTGAATTTGCATATTTATGGATGGGAAGCAGATTAGAAGAAGTGAGGCATTATGTTTCCAATACAAAAAATGTGACGGCTGCTGTCAATGGTGTTCAAAAATGCAATCTCCTGCTGAAGGAGTTCATATTTTTAGTTACAAGATCTCAGTTCTCCCCCTACCACCACCACCCACCCCCCCACCCCCCCGACTGACCAAATAAAAAGGTAGATTAAATAACCCAAATGAAATTCCATTAGTTCTCCTACTCAACCCAACTCTTTTACTTTCCACAACGAATTCTTCCGTCCCAAATAATGCATATTGGTAAAGACTTTATAAGAGATATGCATGAATGTTATTAGTCAAAGAAAACAAAGGCAGATATTTATTTCAAATCTACAAATGTGGAGAACAAACTGCTTTTTTGAACTTAACTATAGGTGAATTAAAAGCATTTTTCCTAGTTCACTAATCGGATACTTGATTCTTAATTGAAACAAACTGCTTTCATCAGAATTATTTCATAACTTATGCTGTTCAACAAACAGCTGAATAACCAAGGAGGGAGACCAAATAAGAAACTAAGATTAGGTACCATATTTACCTGCTAGCCTATCACAAGAAGCTGTGAATGCCAATTTAGAAAATGAAAAGGTACTGACCTTTAACAGTTTCTGGCGAAGTTACCACACTGGAAGTTATTTTTGGCGGAGTCTCACAGGCGTCACCTTCTTTTCCGTCTGACTCACTGCATTGTATATCACGCTTTCTGGCGGTTTTTGTGCCCTCAGAATCCTCCACAGTCTTTATATCACAAAGCACCTCTGCCTCTTCCTCCTCTGGCATTGGTGATCTAGCCAGATCGGGGAGCTGCTGTGAACAGTTATCTGTCTTTAGATCAATCTCTTTCAGATTTGGCCCAGTTCCCAAATTTCCTTGTTGAGCTGCAACATCTGCAGGTGTGTCAGGTTGGTGTGTTGATTCTGAGAGTTCTGTTTTTGCGATTATGTCCACATGCTCAGGGTGGCCATGAGAAGAATCTACGGCAATGTTGTTGTCAGTGTCCTCTTTCATATCGACTGCATCTTTGTTGCATGTAGACTCCACTGACTGTAACAAATAGTCCATTGTGCTTCCCTCATCATCTGCTCCGCAAGGATCATTCAATCTGTACACCGAAGGTCCAGTGTGACCTTCCCCTGAAGGAGAGTCATTATAAAAAGCCCCCAATTCTCTTCTTTCACCATTTCCTTCACTGAAGCTTTTCGGTTTAATCCATACCTCATTGCCTCCATCAGTATTCAACTTTACTGTGACTTGCTCATTAACAGGCGGTGTCTTAAGGGAACCGGTTTCATCAGTAGTGGAACTCTGTTCCCTTTCTGAACAGGACTCTGATGCATCGAGTGAAATATTCATGTCTGCAGAAGTTGAAATATCACTGCTTTTATTTGCAGCATTTTCGTTAGGAAGACAGTTTGTAGATTCTGCAACACTGCTAGTATCCATGTTCAGACAGAATACAAACTGTGGGGAAAACAGAGAAAGGTTAAAGTTCTTTGTAAAAAGAAAAAAGAAAATACATACTAGGCAGCATACAGTTGTACACCCCAGAAAAGATATCGATGGCAAACCTTTAGCAAGTGATATAGTGAATCAGTCTTTCACAAATCATGTCAAAACAAATTAAACAACGTATCGCAAATGTACTGAACTGCTTCACAGCCAAAGTGAGGATCCGTAGTCAGGGCAGACTGCTCAACTACAAGACATCACCAAAACAGACAATTCTCATTCAACACTCAAACAAACATACTTCCTCTTATTTCTGGACGTCCATTATCAACTTGAGTTTAATCAAAAGCCATTAATGACAACTTTATCATCCAGACCATTGGTGCAACAGAGGGCCAAAGGGTCTGTACTGTGCTGGAATGTTCTATGTTCTAACGTACATCAGGTACTCCAAGAACTTCTAGTCAGTACATTTCAGTACTACCCCATGAGCTTATTGAGCAATTGGAAAAGTCACAATTATTATTTTACCATAAATTCACAAATGCAATAACTGTTAATCCTTCACAAGAACCCTCGCACACTAACAATGTAGAAACAGGCCCTTCAGCCCAAAAAGTCCACACTGACCCTCCAAAGAGTAACTCACCCAGACCCATCTTCCTCTGACTAATGCACCTAACACTATAGGCAATTTAGTAAGGCCAATTCACCTAACCTGCACATCTACTGGACTGTGGGAGGAAACCAGAGCACCCGAAGGAAACCCACGTAGACATGGAGAAAATGTGTCTATGACAGACAAGCAGTCACCTGAGGCTGGAATCGAACCTCGGTCCCTGGAGCCGTGAGGCAGCAGTGCCAGTCACTGAGCCACCGTGCCATCCTCTTGAAGACAGACTTTTTGTCTGTCAGTGCACTGTCTGGTTCTATTCCAGAGATTTCACACATGATATGCAATTTGCGGACACCAACTTCTGTAAACAGTTAAAGTTTATTAAAGCTTGTAAATACCAGGTGATCCCTTGGACCCTCTTTGCAGGCATGCGAAGTTGGGTCAAAGTGAGGCTTTGAAAAAAGAAAAAACATCCCCTTTATAAAGGTCAGTTAGTCATGCTTACAGATACTCTGGCCATGCCCCCACAGTCACATGCCACTCAAGACAACTCCCAGTCATTCACAGTCACATGTTACCCTAGGTAAAATGGTAGGATAAGATCATCCTTTGAGATAATGCAAATGCTAATGCCCTAATCCTGAGGAATCATTATGCAGATAATTTCCTGACTCAGAAATTCTCCAAGAAAATGCAGGTGTAAGCTGTTCTAGCTTTGGGGGATGGCTTGAAAGCATTTCTGAATGGAAGAGATTGAATGATAGTTTAATATGATAATAGCAGGTGCAAATGACTGTCCAATTGGAGCGCAAGTCATCCGCAATCTTGCATGAATGTCATCCCAAGCCACTTCCTGAATGTTCACTGAGTGCAGTTTAACTCTATTATATTCATGTCCAGAAAGATAGTCCCATTTAATCTTTTAACATTACAGCACAATGAACCGAAGTGACACATGCCTCTCATGTTCCCACTGTCAAGTAAAAAGGTATGGTAATGTAAGACTTCCTTAATCTTGTTTCTTCTCAAATTGAAGATAGATCATGAAGAGGACACATTCATTAGTTTATTCTTGGCCTCGAGGATCACTGTTGAGCATTCCAAACAATGTTTGGGGTGAATACAATTAATTTACAACAGGAAATTCACATTTTGCATCTCAACAGAATCCTTAAAATGCTCAAGGGAGGACTTTTCTCCTTGGGAATGTACAATTTTGATACCTCCTCACAGATCTGCCTTTAGATGTAATGTGTGTTTACATGAAACGAACAAGTTCATACCAAAATACAGAGATTATAGTTTGAAACATCCTTCAAGATGAGTACAACTACTTCAAAGACAACTTTGGGCTATCCTCAGTATCGCCACTGCCTTCAATTTTTGTTTTCTTTAGCTTCCTTCAGGGTGTTGTGCATTAGTTAGTATTCTGGGGATGGAGTTATAAGGCACGACAGAAAGAAGCAGACTGAGATAGTGTAGAGTGGGATTGCATATTATTTTAAAAACAAAAATTGCATTTGAAATATCCTATTATCTAACTGTAGGCAAGTTTCAGCATGGGCTTTTAAAAATTAATAAATTAACATCCTCATGAAAGTGAGGAAACCTAACTAAGGAATGAGGCGGGATCCATTGGTCTAAAATTAACATGCATTGATCTGGAAGCAACCTGCATAATCAATTCGCCAACAAGAAACAGAAAGTAGATTTAATTGCTTAGATTCTGGATCAGTGGTGCTGGAAGAGCACAGCAATTCAGGCAGCATCCGACGAGCAGCAAAATCGACGTTTCGGGCAAAAGCCCTTCATCAGGAATAAAGGCAGAGAGCCTGAAGCATGGAGAGATAAGCTAGAGGAGGGTGGGGGTGGGGAGAAAGTAGCATAGAGTACAATAGGTGAGTGGGGAAGGAGATGAAGGTGATAGGTCAGGGAGGAGAGGGTGGAGTGGATAGGTGGAAAAGGAGCTCGGCAGGTCGGACAAGTCCGGACAGGTCAAGGGGACAGTGTGGAGCTGGAAGTTTGAAACTAGGATGAGGTGGGGGAAGGGAAAATGAGGAAGCTGTTGAAGTCCACATTGATGCCCTGGGGTTGAAGTGTTCCGAGGCGGAAGATGAGGCGTTCTTCCTCCAGGCGTCTGGTGGTGAGGGAGCGGCGGTGAAGGAGACCCAGGACCTCCATGTCCTCGGCAGAGTGGGAGGGGGAGTTGAAATGTTGGGCCATGGGGCGGTTTGGTTGATTGGTGCGGGTGTCTTGGAGATGTTCCCTAAAGCGCTCTGCTAGGAGGCGCCCAGTCTTCCCAATGTAGAGGAGACCGCTTCGGGAGCAAAGAATACAATAAATGATATTAGTGGATGTGCAGGTAAACTTTAGACCCCAGACCGATAGAGTATACAAGTACATCTGCATGATATACAATGGGAGACAAGCAAAACATTGCGCATGTTGGAAATCTGAAACAACTAAACACACTGGAAATAGTCACCAGATCTGCCAGTAACTTTAGAGATTTTTTAAAAAGTGAATACTTCAAATGATTAAATTTTTGTCAGAGCTTGAAAACAGTTTCTGGAAAGCTACAACAGATTTTAAGAAAGCTGATGCAGAGGAAGGTCGAGGAGTATAAAGATAAAAGGGAAGGTCAGTGTTAAGGTTCAAGAAAGGAGAGATTACAAAACAGAAGGAATGATAGTCCTCTTCTGTCTTGTATGGTCATCACAGAATTACAGTAGGTTTACAGCAGGGGAGGCCATTCAGTCTTTCTCGAGTGTGTGGTGCTAGAAAAGCACAGCAGGTCAGGCAGCATCCGAGCAGGAAAATAAATGTTTCGGGCAAAAGCCCTTCAGCTTATTCCTGATGAAGGGCTTTTGCCCGAAACGTCGATTCTCCTGCTCCTCGGATACTACCAAACCTGCTGTGCTTTCCAGCACCACGCTCAACTCTGATCTCCAGCATCTGCAGTCCTCACTTTCTCCCATTCAATCCATCTCACCAGCCCACAAATGAGCATAACCTTAAACATTTTAAATACAAACAATGATCATTTGAGGATTCTTCAATGGTTCAATGTAAACGGTTCAATGTACACATATGCAGTGCATACCAGACTCTGACTAGTTCTTGAGTGAACATATTTTTCTCCTATCACATTTGTTTCTCTTGCAAATCAATTAAATCTGTGCCCTCTTGCTCTTGATCTTTTTATGATTGGGTACAGTTTCTCTCAATCTATTCTATACAACCTGCTCTTTGCACTTTCCTTACCAAGGAAACAGCCACAACCTCTCCAATGTACTCTCATGACTGCGGTTTCTCATCACTGGAAACATTCTTGTAAATCTCTTCTGCATTCTGTCCAATGTGTTCACATCCTTCTTAAGGTATAATATGCATAACTGTGCAAAATACTCCATAGAACATAGAACATTACAGCGCAGTACAGGCCCTTCAGCCCTCAATGTTGCACCGATCTGTGAAATTAATCTAATGCCCATCCAACCTACATCGTTCCATTCTTATCCATATCTATGTCCAATGCCCATTTAAATGCCCTTCATGTCAGCGAGTCTACTACTGTTGTAGATAGGCCATTTCAACGCCCCTATTACTCTCTAAGTAAAGAAATTACACCAACATCTGTCCTAAATGTATCCCCTCGTGTTAGCCTTCACCATCCGAGGAAAAAGGCTCTCACTGTCCACCCTATCAAACTCTCTGATTACCTTATACGTCTCAATTAAGTTACCTCTCAACCTTCACCACTCCAATGAAAACAGCTTCAGTTCCCCCAGCCTTTCTACATAAGACCTTCCCTCCATACCAGGCAACATCCTAGTAAATCTCCTCTGAACCCTTTCCAAAGCTTCCACACCCTTCCTATAACGCGATGACCAGAACTGTACGCATTACTCCAGGTGCAGCCTTACAGCTTGTACAGCTGAATTATGACCTCGTGGCTTCGAAACCCAATCCCCCTACCAATAAACGCCAACACACCATATGCCTTCTTAACAATCCTATCAACATGAGTGGCAATTTTCAGGGATTTATGCACCTGGACACAGAGATCTTTCTGTTCACCTCCACAGCCAAAGATTTTATTTTAACCCAGTACTCCACATTCCTGTTACTTCTTCCGAAGTGAACTTCTTCACACTTTTCTGCATTAAACTCCATTTGCCACTTCTCAGCCCAGCTCTGCAACTAATCTATGTCGCTCTGTAATCCACAACATTCTTCAGCACTATCCACAACTCTGCCTACCTTCATGTCATCAGAAAATTTACTAACCCATCCTTCTACGCCCACCTCCAGATCATTTAGAAAAATGACAAACAGCAGTGATCCCAAAACAGATCCTTGCGGCACACCACTGGAAACTGAGTCCAGGATGTACATTTCCCATCAACCACCACCCTGTTTTTTCCTCAGCTCGCCAATTTCTGTTCCAAACTGCTGAATCACCTTCAATCCCAAAACTCTGTATTCTGTGCAACTCCAGCTGAAAGCTAGCTAATTTCTGCATAGGTTCAGCATCAGCTTCTTGTTTTTGTACTTGATATCCCACTTAAAAAAGCCCAGGGCACTCTACCCTTGGTCTGTCTTGTTTCCTTCAAATGACTACTTTCAATGATCTGTGCACACATACACCCAGGTCCCTTGGCTCCAGCAGCCCCTTTAAAACGATATCCCTTATTTTATGCCATCAGTCCATGCTCTTCCTGCCAAAATGCATCACCTCACACTTCTCCATGTGAAAGCTCATTTGCTATCTATCCACTCAAACCATTAATTTATGAGCTTTTTAAAGCTCCGTCCTCACCTTTCCATTGATAAAGCTTCCAAATCCATCTAGTCTACAATCGCTGTGACTGATCCCAGCACAATAATATTGAGAATAATTCAACGTAATCAGGAAAAACACGAATTCCAGTCCTGAACTCTTGGGAACTCCACTCCAAACTTTCAGCTGGAAAAATATTCATTGATCATTACTCTTGGTTGCCTATCACAGCCTATTTTATATCCATGTTACTAAGGTCCATTTTATTCCAAACGTTGTGATGTGCCACACAGGCCTATTGTGTTGTGCTGTGCCCAACATCTTCTGGAAGACTGTGTAGATCACATTAATAGCATTACCTTTATTATTTCCTCCAGTTACCTCTTCACTAAACTTCTGAAAGTTAGTCAATGAACAATTTCACCTTTAGAAATGCATGATGGCTCTTCCTAATGAACCTACCTTTTCCCATATGGCTACTAATTTCATCTTGAATAATTATTTCTAGACACTTCCCCACCAGTGAAGTTAAACTGACTGGCATTAATTGCCATGATGATTGTCATCTCCAGTGTTTTGACACTTCTGTCAACTAGGGAAGAATGGAAGATAGTGGCTTGTTCCCCTCCAATTTCCATTTTCACTTCATTCAGCATCTTTGGATCATTATATCTGATCCAGGTGACTTGACAATATTAAGAACCAACAGTCCATCCAATGCATCTTTTATCAATTTTGAACCCTTCGCGTGACACTTGCGTCACTATGGTCTAAAGACAGATGCAAAGTATCCATTTGATACCTCAGTCTTAGCCCAGTTTTTATGTGTTGGTCCACAATCAGCACCATTCCTCCTTTTATCACCCTTTTACTACCCATATACCCCAGAAGACTTTGAGATACCCCTTTATGTTAAGTGTTAGTCAAAACAAACTCATGTTTGCTTCTCTAATATGCAATGTCACTTTCTCTGTGTACCTTCTGTGTTCCTTTGTTTTCAACTGCATGTTTTACCTGACACTTATCATAAGCATACCAACTCTTATCTTATATTCTATTTCTAAATCATGCAAGCAACAAAATAGGTATCAAGAACATGTAAATGGGAACACTATAGCTAAAACATTATCCACTGCTAATATCTAAAAAAAAGATTTGAGCAGAAATTATGATCTGAAAATTGCTGAACTCCACATCAAGCTTGAAAGGCTATACTATTTGCTTAACCAAAAAAAAAGCTGGGATAGAGAATTAAAACATTGGATCAGGTTCAGGCTTATGACTAGACTCTGGTATTGGTAAGAACTAATACAAAATAAATAAAATGTGAAATAACGCAGATGCTGAAAATCTGAAACAAATACAAAATGCTGGAAAAACTCAGATCTGATATTACCTGTGGAGAAAGAAACAGAATTAACTGACTCCAGAACGACTCTTCTTACGAATTAGATATTTTTCAGGACCGACAAAGCCATAATGTGCTAAGTACTCCAGGTTCAAATTCAGGCGAACTGAAGCCGGATAAAATTAGATTCCTTACAGTGTGGAAACAGGCCCTTCGGCCCAACTAGTCCACAACGACCGTCCGAAGAGTAACCCACCCAGATCCATCCCCCCTAACTAATGCACCTAACTCTATGGGCAATTTAGCATGAAGACTATTTGTTTTTAAATTCAATCACAGGACATGGACATGACTGGCTCAGCTAACATTTATTGCCCATCCCTAATTGCCCTCAACAAAGTGTTGGTGAACTACCGTCTTGAACTGCCATTCTCGGGGCATAACTACACCCAAAGTACTGTTTATCAGGGAATTCCATAAGTTTGACCCAGTGACAATGGAGGGGAACATGCAGGTGATAACAGTCCCAATTATCTGCTGGTTTGTTCCTTAAATTAACGCTGGTGGTAAAAATAGAGAAAGGTGAAGGTGTTCGATCAGAGTCAAAGAGTCACAGAGTCATACAGATGTACAGCATGGAAACAGACCCTTTGGTCCAACCCGTCCATGCTGACCAAATATCCCAACCCAATCTAGTCCCATTTGCCAGCACCTGGCCCATATCCCTCCAATTCCTTCCTATTCATATACCCATCCAGATGCCTTTTAAATGTTGCAATTGTACCAGCCTCCACCACTTCTTCTGGCAGCTCATTCCATACATGTACCATCCTCTGTGTGCAAAACTTGCCCCTCAGGTCTCTTTTATATCTTTCCCCTCTCACCTTAAACCTATGCCCTCTAGTTCTGGACTCCCCGACCTCAAGGAAAAGACTTTGCCTATTTATTCTATCCATGCCCTCATGATTTTATAAACCTCTATAAGGTCACCCCTCAACCTCGATGCTCCAGGGAAAAAGCCCCAGCCCGTTCAGCCTCTCCCTATAGCTCAAATCCTCCAACCCTGGCAACATCCTTGTAAATATTTTCTGAACCCTTTCAAGTTTCACAACATCTTTCCGATAGGAAGGAGACCAGAATTGCACACAATATTCTAACATTGGTCTAACCAATGTCCTGTACAGCTGCAACATGACCTCCCAACTCCTGTACTCAATACTCTGACCAATAAAAGAAAGCATACCAAATGCCTTCTTCACTATCCTATCTACCTGCGCCTCCACTTTCAAGGAGCTATGAACTTGCATTCCAAAGTCTCTTTGTTCAGCAACACTCCCTAGGACCTTACCATTAAGTCTATGAGTCCTGCTAAGATTTGCTTTCCCAAACTGCAGCACCTCGCACTTATCTGAATTAAACTCCATCTGCCACAATTAAGCACATCGTTTTGTCCTGTTTGGCATTGAGCTTCTTGAGCACTGTTGTAACTGCAACCATCTAAGCAAGTGCAGACTATTCCATCATACTGCTGACTTGTTCCTTGCAGACCGTGGACAGACTTTGTGGAGTCAGGAAGCGAATTACTCAGTACAATTTCCAGTCTCCAACCTGCTCTCAAAAACATATTTACATTCTTTTATATGTTAGGCCTTTTCAATAGCTGGTCAATGGTAACTCTTAGGATGTCAGTAATGGGGGATTCATAAATGGGAGCATCACTAAATGTCAACAAGTTGTGGCTGGATTTTCTCAATCAAGATATTCACTGTCTGACACATATATATTGCAAATATTACTTGCCACTTACAACCCTAACCAGGAGGTTGCCCAGGTTTTGCTACGATTGAACACATACTGCTTCAGTATATGAGGATGCACATTGTTCAAGATTCTTGACATCATCAGTGAACACCCTCAGCTTACGAAGGAAAGATCACTGGCGATGCAGCTCAGTGGAACAATGCAAGAGGAAAGATATCTTGTAATTGAGATAACCGATACAGAAGATACTTTTGAAAAATCATCCAAGTCAAAAGATATGGGTAAAAAAAAGGAAAGATCACATTGATGGGATTATCTGGGTTGGTACGGTGGCTCAGTGGTTAGCACTGCTGCCTCACAGCACCAGAGACCCGGGTTCAATTCCCGCCTCGGGCAACTGTCTGTGGGAGTTCGCACATTCTCCCTGTGTCTGCGTGGGTTTCCTACAGGTGCTCCGGTTTCCTCCCATAGTCCAAAGATGTGCAGGTTAGGTGAATTGGCTATGCTAAATTGCCCGTGGTGTTCAGATTGATTAGTCAGGGGTAAATGAGGGGAATGTGTCTGGGTGGGTTGGGCTGAAGGGTCTGTTTCCACACTGTCGGTAATCTAATCTACCTCTACTATAGCCCCTCGCCCATAGTAAGAGGGAAATTGAAAAACAAATACAGTCAGCTCTGCTATAACACATTTTTCTTTAATGCAAATTGGCTGTAATGCAATTGGTGAATCAGGAACACTTGCTAAAATGCGAACTTGTAGCACATGCACTGGATATATTGTGATTAGATTGCCAAAACTTTAAGTGTTATTTATATTGCGTGGTTGCACAAGAACACAACTATCACGACCGAATTCAAAGAGATCTCAGATATACGTAAAGCATAACAAGGTTGTAATAATGGTGGATTTTCATTCCAAACATTGGCTGGGGTTATCATAGTGGTAAAGGTTTGGATGGTGAAGAATTTGTTAAATATGCAAGAGAATGCGGAGAAATAAACTTTTGACATTTTAAAAACAGTTCATATTACCTAAGAGAAAGTTTGGGAGGTGTTACAGAATATAAAAGGAGGATAATTATCCAGGACCTGATCAAATGCATCCCAGACATTGTGGGAAGTAACAGAGGAAACAATGAGATCCCTAGCAGAAATATTTGCGTCATCTATAACCATAGGTGAAGTGCCTAATGACAGCAGGGTGGCCAATGATGTACCATTGTTTAAGGCTGTAAGGAGAAACCAGCGAACTACAGACCTGTTGAGTCTGACTTCAATCAAGGGTAAATTCTTGGAGGCAATTAGAAAAGATAGGATTTATGGACATTTAGACACAAAAATTGATTAGGGATAGACATGCATGGTTTTGTGCAAGAAAAATACTCTCACATAAACTTGATTTGAGTTTTTTGACTATGTTACCAGACAAGTTGATGATGACAGAGCAGAAGATGTTTATTTGGATTTGGACAAGGTTCCACATGGTAGACTGATTAGTAAAGTTAGGTTCCATGGGATTCAGGGTGAGCTTGCCAACTAGACACATAATTGGAGAGAGTAATGGTGGAAGATTGTTTTTTGGACTGGAGGCCTGTGACCAGCAGTGCTCCACAGGGATTGGTTCTCGATCCTCTTTTGTTGGTTATTTATATAAAATGATTTGGATGAGAATACCGAAGGTATGGCTAGTAAGTTTGTGGACAACACCAAAATTGGTGGCATTGTAGTGAAAAAGGTTTTCTAAGATTACAAAGGGACTTTGATCAAATTGGTCAATGGGCTGAAAACTAGCAGATGGAGTTCAATTTAGATAAGTGCAAGGTATTCCATTTTGGTCATATGAACAAGGGTAGGGCTTATACAATTAATGATAGGGCCTTGGGTAGTGTTGTAGAACAGAGGGACCTAGGGGTGCAGGTATGTAACTCTTTGAAGTTTGCGTCACATACAGGCAGGGTGTTTAAAAAGGCATTTGGCACTCTTGCCTTCATTGCTCATGTCCTTCGAGTGTAGGAGTTGGGAAGTCATGTTGAGATCGTCCAGGATGTTGGCAATGAGAAAGTGTACAAGGTATAAGCAGGTAGGGAAAGAGTTAAGTTTTGGGTTGTGTGAGATAAAGGCTCAGCTCGCATGACTTGGATCAGATAAGAACTTGCAGTAAACAATGGAGGTGCTGGAGACAAGGTAGTTGGTTAACAAGGTGAAAAAGCATTCATTATGTGAAGCACTTAAGGTTAAGAAGGTTAAGAAGATCCCTTGTGTAATGCCAGATGGCTTAATCTTTACTGTTGATGCGTGCTGATTGTAATGGTCACCCAATCAATATGGATGCTTCCTTATTTGGAAACTGCTCACTGCAAGTGACTATATAATTCCTTAAGAATCTGCTATTCAAGAGAAGATGAGAACTCATGTGTCTGTGCACAAGGGTCATCCTACTCTCTCCCTCCAGGGCCCAGAATAAAAATGAAGGAGATAAAGCCATACTGTGTCTTTGAATGTTTGCTTTGACTGATACAGGGATGGGGAAACGGGACGACAGCGAGGCTTCTTAGGGAATACTGTGTCCAGTTCTGCTTGCCTAGTTATAGGAAGGATATTATTGAGCTGGAGAGGGTTGAGATTTACCAGGATGTTGCCGGGTATGGAAGGTTTGAGTTATGAAGACAGACTGGACATGTTTTGGAATATTTCCACTGGAGCATAGGAGGTTGAAAGATAAACTGATAGAAGTTTATAAAATAATGAGGTATACACAGGGATAATGGTAGTTGTCTTTTGCTTAGGATGGAGGATTTCAAGACTGGGGGCACATTTTTAACGTGAAAGGACAGAAATTTTAAAAAGACAGGGGGCAATTTTTTTTCCCCCTCACAAAGAGTGGTTAACATATGGAATGAACTTCCTGAGGAAGTGGTGGATGCTGTACAGTTACAATGTTTAAAACACACTTGGATAGATACAAGAACAGGAAAGGTTTGGAGGGATATGTGCCAGAAACAGGTGGGACTAGGTTAGTTTGGGATTATGTTCGGCATTGACTGGTTGGACCAAAGGGTTCGTTCTGAGCTGTAAGACTCGATGACCACAACAATCTCCCTTTCTGCTTGATCTATCACTGAACAGTACCCACAATCTCCGACTCCAGTTTTTGCTTGGGCTTGACACTACATATGTGAAATGCTGCTTTGATCACGAGAGCAGTCACTCTCACTCCCCACCTTGAGTTGTTTTGTCTGCTTTCAGACCAAAGATGTTTTGAGGTCAGCAGCTGAATGGTTATTATCTGCAACTTACAAAGACACCGAGAAACCACCTGCACACTCATCCTCCACTATGAGACTGCCACTTATCTTTTACATATTTTACTTGCTCCCCCCACAGAATTTAACAATAAGCTGATAGAAAACTAGGATCAGCAAGAATCCCTATAAAACAAGAAAATTCTTGGACTCTGTTGAGTAACTTTGTCTCAAGCGGAGGCAGCAACCGGAGTGCTGCAGATTTCTCCAAATAGGTCTGAGCAAATAAGGAAGGAAGAAATGAGGAAGATATTTAGTCATTCTGACTCAGAAACTCTTCCTGGAATGTCCACATACATATGAGCATGGACAAGATGATTTTCAGCATATCCAGAATTAAGACAGTACATTTTGTGGGAAAAAAGTTTTTATTGTCATCAATTTCTTTTCATGTGCTCTGAATCAGGTTCACAAGGTTTCCAGTTAAGTATAACAGGTTAGGTATGCTAAAGTTAACTACATATTGGCAAATGCATTTCCACAGGTTTGTGGCAAAGTGTATGCATTTTGGGATGCAGGTTTGCTCGCTGAGCTGGAAGGTTCATTTCCAGATGTTTCATCACCCTACTAGATAACATCTTCAGTGGGCCTCAGGTGAAGCAGTGCTGATAATTCCTGCTTTGTATTTATATGTTTGGGTTTCTTTGGGTTGGTGATGTCATTTCCTGTGGTGAAGTCACTTCCTGTTCCTTTTCTCAGGGGGTGGTACATGGGGTCCAACTCGATGTGTTTGTTGATCGAGTTCTGGTTGGAATGCCATGCTTCTAGGAATTCTCGTGCGTGTCTCTGTTTGGCTTGTCCTAGGATGGATGTATTGTCCCAGTCGAAGTGGCGTCCTTCCTCATCCATTTGTAAGGATACTAGTGAGAGAGAATCATGTCTTTTTGTGGCGAGTTGGTGTTCATGTATCCTGGTGGCTAGTTTTCTGCCTGTTTGTCCAACGTGTTGTTTCAGTCCTTGCATGGTATTTTGTAAATTACATTAGTTTTGCTTGTTGTCTGTATAGGATCTTTCAAGTTCATTAGCTGCCGTTTTAGTGTGTTGGTAGGTTTATGGGCTACCATGACGCCCTCTACAGACAACCAGCAAAACTAATGTCATACCGTGTAAGGACTGTAACGAACACTACATTGGACAAACAGGCAGAAAACTAGCCACCAGGATACACGAACACCAACTAGCCACAAAAAGACATGACTCTCTCTCACTAGTATCCAGCTCAGTGAGCAAACCTACATGCAAAACCTCAACCTGAGCTACACATCTTCTCAAAACTCGCTGCATGCATTTTTTTTGAAGGTCAAAATATTGGATTCACACTGCATACCAACGAAATTCTCAGAATGAAACAATGATGCAGAATATTACAATATTCTGCAGTTTCCAAGGAAAGTAGGCAGAACTGCAGAATACAAGTCCTCCAAAACCTAAACAAGTCCAGCATTGGCACAAAAATGGTCAAGGGAAAACAGGAGCTCTGCAGATACACAAATTCCACCTAGAAATGTGAAACTGCTTGTACCATGGGGAAAAAAAAATCATGCAGCTGACTGGAGTCTGTGAAATGTAAACAACATAAATGAAAAAGAAAGCAAATTAGTACATTTAATGACTCCAACATTCAACTAAAATCCCTTCAGGAGCAAACCAATATAATTCACCCTCCAGTTGAATTGTCATCAATATGGTAGAGATGACAGTGGTTGATGAGGGGTTAATTGGGAGTCTTAGAGGAAAATCCAGACACCAATGAATTAACAAAATGGCTGAAAATACACAATCCATCCAACTACCTAAAAAAATAAACATATTAAGGGGGAGGAGTGGTTTGTGCAAAGAACAAGATCCTACCATAGAACCACAGAATTATTTTGAACAACTGCCACTAAAATAATCATCCTTCAGTTTTATCGAACCATTTGATTTTTCAGCACTTTCTGATCTGTTAGCATTGCAACTGTTCCTGATTATAGTTCAAATTAGCAGAATGCCCACAAGCAGTCAGGCTTAGTGACCCAGCCTCCACAGCTCAGTTCTGAGACATAACAATTTTTTTTTTACTCCTGATTTCTCCCATTCAAATTGTAAAAAGGATCATTTCTACATACTACTCCCATATCAATGTTGTTAGCACCTCAAGATGTATCAATGGAACTTAAATTTAAAGTTCGCACATGGTACACAAGAGTCTAAAGCATAACACAGCAGACCTCAAAGAGCATTCCTACCTTCCATTCACTCGTAAAAGCTAGACACACAAGGAGAAAGGACATGCCAGCACAATGTATGCATGTTGCCAGTAAAGGAACAGCTGCATTCTGCACTGTCATAAAAATTGGCAATGCCTTGAGTTAGTGAAGTTAGAATGAACAAACATCAAAGTTGCATTTCAGAGTCACAAAGTATACAGCATTGAAACAGACTCTTTGGTCCAACTTTAAAATATAAGCATTATTTGCTCAAGGTATTGGTGATAAACAACATTAAGTCATTGCCCAGATTAAAAATCTCCCCATTGTATCATTGAGTATATTGCCACATTACAAAGTATGAACATTCTTGTATTGCTGCAACCAGGCATGAATAGTTTTTAACAAATCATTGATATGCATTTTGCAGTAGTAGCAAAGTGAAGGTGTATGGCACCAACATTTTAAATTTCAACCCTGCCATTTTTTGCACACTGCAGCAGGAGCTCCCTCTCCTGGATGTAGCATGGATCCATTGATTAAGAGAGTAAGGTGGCTTACTGGTGAAGCACAATTGCACTGAAATTACATTGCTGACCAATAATCACCCTCACTGAACTCTTCCAATCCTAAATGAGATCATCAGCATAGGCTATCAACTTCTGGCAAAGCATAACTTCTGATGCAAGTCAGTTCTCCAGAAATTCAGTGATTTGCAACTGCAAGATCCAAGTGATTCTCTTCTCGAGGCACCATTACTATTTGGGGCAGCGCATGGTGGCTCAGTGGTTAGCACTGCTGCCTCACAGCACCAGGGACCCAGGTTCGATTCCAGCCTCTGGCGATTGTGTGTGATCTGCACAAACTCCCTGTGTCTGTCTGCTCCGTTCCCTCCAACAGTCCAATAGATGTGCAGGTTAGGTGAATTTGTCATGCTAAATTGCCCATTGTGTTCAGGGATGTGTGGGTTAGATGCCTTAGTCAGGGGTTAATGTAGAATAATAGGGGAGGGGAATGGGTCATGTGGACTTATGGCCTGTTACAACACTATAGGGGTTCTATAATGTTCTATTACAATAACATGACTGCATATAGTATCCTTAACCTAGAAAAAAAATTCCAAAGCACAAGAAATGTACAAAATGACATTGCAATATTGGAGGCAGTGCAGGGAAAGTTGATTTAGGTATACAGAGGAACTTTGATTATCCGAACGTGATGGGAAGGCACTATTTCGTTCAGATAATTGATTATTCGGATAACCAATCTGACCTTAAACAAGGCAAGTCATGCTGATCTAACACTGTGCTCCACCAGAAAGTTTGTTTAAATCTATAGTTTTGATGAGTTTGCTATTTAAACCAATCTCTGCATTCTGCAAATTGAAGGTTAAACTGAGAAGGACTAAATCCTTACCATCACGTAAATATATGAAACCCCAGCATTAAACAAGATGCTGAACAGCTTCGACAATCACAAAAGCATTTGTCAGTTTCCGCTGCTAGAAAGACAGAAGCACCACCTCGTGCATGCATTTACTTTACCACCATTTTTTAAAATGACCGACCAAGGAGAGTGACTGGAGTAAAGCACTTACTTTTGCAAAGGGTTGTATAACTAAACCTTATGTAAAAAATATCCAGTCGCTGATGCTTGAAGTGCTTGTGTTTCTTTGTTTTTGCCAGCATTTTCACATGTTCATCAGTACAAGTAACCCAAATTCACTTACCTGTTTGATGTAACATTTTACGGGACCTTGAGATCTAATTTGGATAATCTGATATTCAGAAAATCGAGGTTCCTCTGTAGAAGGATTATATTAAAAAATGTTAAATTGGTCAAACTTATGCTTGCTGGAGTTCAGAAGAATTAGAAGAACTGACAAGATTCGCAGGGGTTTGGACAGTATAAATGCACGAGGGTTGCCTCCCTTTGACTTGCAGTGCCAGGGATTTCAGTTCGATTCCAGCCTTGGGTGACTGTATTTGCGGAGTGTGCACATTCTCCTCGTATCTGCATGGGTTTCCTCCCACAGTCCAAAAGATGTGCAACTTAAGTGAATTTGCCATACTAAATTGCCCGATAGTGTCCAGGAATGTGTAGGCTAGAGGAATTAGCCATGGTTAATGCAGGGTTATGGGTATAGGGTAAGGAATGGGTCTGGTGGGATGCTCTTTGGTGGGTCAGTGCTCAATGAGCTACATGAACTCCATCGGCACTATAGAGATTCTATGGTTCTTTGTGAGTGTGTTGGACCAGATAGCATAATCGCAGAGTAAAGGACCACACAATTAAGGCAGAGGTGACAAGGAATTTCATCTCTCAGAGGGTATTAAATAAGTAGCATTCTTCACCAAAGAGAGTTAGAGATTGGGTCATTCAGTGTATTCACATCAGGCAGAAATGGCCAGTAATAAGCAACAGCCCAGTAGACAGCACAGATAAGAAGAATAGGCTGTCTGGCACAGTGCCCTGGACGCCACACTCAAAAGCTCCACTACACTGCGCTGGATGTCGAACACGAAACACAAAATAAAAAGATTTTTTAAAAATTTAAGTTAAGTTATTTCATTTACCAATGTGGGAACTTAGCTATTTAAAGTAAGGTACTTCGACTCAGAGGGGTACAGGTATAATCTTTTACTTTGTCCTCAAGCCCTAAAGAATTTACCTACAATTTTAACAAAGATTCCTACGCTTCACGTAAAGTTGCAATTTTCAGCAATGAACCAACTTTAAGTGAGGATAGCGCTTCTTACAACCATCCCATGTCTCAATGTGCTTTACAACCAACAGAATACACACTGAAGGGAAACCACTGTTGTAAAGTAGGCAAAACAGCATGCATTTGCACTCAGCAAACTCTCCCATGTTTGATCTTAATCACATGATCTATTTTGTGATGTTGACTAAGGAATAAAATATTGGCCAGGTCAATGGCAGAGGCACACTCCCCAGCTCTTCAACATTGTGCGACAGGACCTTTTGCATCCATCCAAATCAGAAGGTGGGCATCAGTTTAATGACTCATTGAAAAGGCAGCACTTCAGACAGTAAAATACACTGTTAGTACTGCGGTTATCACGCTTGATTGTTTTTGTGTGCTTAAGCTCTGCAATAGGTCTTGAAATTGAAAACTGGGAGATACAGAGGCAAGTGTGCTACCAACATGGCTGTCAATGACAACATACCAGGAAAGGATGGTATGTCAAAGGCTTCAGAGACATGAAATGGCAATGAATTTTATGCACCATCATGTGACTTTCATTCGGCTTTAAGTGCTGCAGAAAGGGTATAAACCTATGTAAACTATGACAAAGGTGGGCACAGATTTGGGATCAAATTCAAATATACTGGAAACAAGGCAATCACTTCTAAGTTGAAAGTTAACTTTTTTTAATATAAGGGTATATAGCATCTATGAGGAACTGTACACAATGTTAGCTAACCTTGGGGTCAGAAGAATAATTAGATAAGCAATTTGTGAGAACGAGATTGGAGAGCAGAAAGGAAGTCTCAACAGGTGCAAACAATATAGCTTGGGAGAGGAAATGAGAGAAGATGGGAGGCAAGCACGCCCAGGGTGAGGGCAGTGGGAGATCTGAAATGGTAGATAAAAGGAAATGCAGGAATGGAAGACAATGAGCAAGGGCAGACTCAAATATTACAGTTCAGGAGGAGGCTATTCTGCTCATGCCTTTGCAACAAACATCTGATTACATAAATTTCATTTTCCAGCTTTTGGCCCATTGTCCTGAAGGTGATGTCATAAAGACGTACAGCACGGAAAGAGACCCTTCGGTCCAACTTGTCCATGCCTACCAGATATCCCAACCCAATCTAGTCCCGCCTGCCAGCACCCGGCCCATATCCCTCCAAACCCTACCTATTCACATACCCATCTAGGTGCCTTTTAAATGTTGCAATTGTACTAGCCTCCATCACTTCCTCTGGCAGCTCATTCCATGCATGTACCACCCTCGGCATGAAAAGGTTGCCCCTTAGGTCTCTTTGACATCTTTCCCCTCTCACCCGAAACCTGCACCCTCAAGTTCTGGACTCCCCCAGACAAGGGAAAAGACTATCCATGCCCCTCATGATTTTATAAACATCTCTAAGATCACCCCTCAGCCTCTGGTACTCCAGGGAAAACAGCCCCAGCCTATTCAACCTCTTCCTAAAGCTCAAACCCTCCAACCTTGGCAATATCTTTGTAAATCTTTTCTGAACCCTTGTGCATATTCTTACAAGCATTACAGAATTTAGAACACGGAAGCAGCCATTAAGGCAGCCTTCACCACAAGGGGATTGGAATACAGGAATAAAGAAATGGTTTTACAATTGCACAGTAGTTTGCTGAGACTATACCTGTAATAGAGGTAGAGAGGGATGGAGGTTGAGGGAAAGACTTGCAGAACTCAGACACAGACACCAGTGGTGCAGAGATGAAAATAAGGAGGATGCACATTCCCCTCGAAATGGTACCGCCATGGTTAATTACTGGGTGACTAATGCAGAGGTCCAGACTAATTCTCGAAGGGCGAGTTCAAACCCGATCATGGTGGATGGTGGAACTTAAAGTCAATCAATAAAGCCAACCAATAAAGTTGTTTTTCATCTGGTTTACTAATGTTCTTATTAGATCTGGCCTACCTATGATTACAGACCTATAGCAATATGGTTCACCCTTCACTGGACAATCAGGGATGGGCAATAAATGATGACCGAGTCATTCCCATGAATGACTAAAACAAAAGACCATATCCCAGACACCTCCAATACATTGCAAATGAATATCTAAAAAAACTGTCCAAGTTCAGACTTTGAGTTCGAAATTTCTACAACCCTTTGTGAAAACCATTTATCCTCAAACCTCCTCTTCACCTTATGCAAATTGCCTTAAATCTATAATCATTAGTTATTGAACCCTCTACCGGTGGGAAAAGTGCCTTCCTAATCACCCTATCTGCATCCTTATCAGATCCTCTTCCAACCTTCTCTGCTCCAAGGAAAGCCACCCTCAACTGTCTAACGTTTCTCAACTAAACCCACCACATCACAACTTGTCAGTGTAAAGACATAGTTGCAACTTTAGTTGTGGGATTTGTGAGGACACTGCTCCCAGCATGGATCAAATGAACCCTGTCCCAATGGAACAGTTCTCTTCGCCAACTACTGTAAGTCCCCCACGAATTGGAATCTATTTGTCTCACACCAATCTATCAACCATGCATTCACCTTTCTAATGTTCTTTACTTTATACCAAGTAACACATTTCTCAAATATTAAGAGATCATCTTTGTGCTCCACTTTCTAATTTAGCCCATAGCCCCTCAACAGAACCACTTTCCCTTAGTCACTGACCATTGGTCTATGGTCAATCTAGGGGTTGTGACACTGAGCAGTGTTCTGTTAACTGGCCCCCTCCCCAACATATCACAGCATCTGCAGCTCAGACTCCAGCTCATCAACTCTGATCCAAAGTTCCCAGAGCAGCCAACACTTGCAGAAGATAGTATCGCCATGTATTGCACATGCATCACCAGCCCCCGCATACTACAACTGCGATTCATCACCTGCCCAGCATCTATATTTATTTTAATTACTTTAGCTGCTGAATATTTTAAGTCAATTTCTTAACTGCATTTTTCAGCCAAAACAACTTCTCTTCATTTAAACCACTTAAACCATCAAGAAAGATGTGCAAGAAATACCTAACAATGACCTGTTGTCCAGTGATGTCACACTTCAGTTCTGACAGTTAAAAACAGGTGGACGGGGCTCTTTGCCTCCAATTTTTGTTTCCCACCACTCCAGCTCTTCTCACATGTCAGGTGCTCCAGTCTGCTCTACAGTGATGCTGACTTGCTGCACTATCCTCCCAGTCTCCAAACATTAAGAGCCCCATCAACGAGCCCCGTGAAAATCCATTAGAAACAGAAATACTTACCATCACATTCTGCTTCCTGCATTTCACTCAATTTGCCTTGAATACCAGAAGAGCTTTTACTTTCTTGACTGGTCTGCCTTGAGCGATCTTATCAAAAGCCTTGTTAATGTCCATACATACCACATTAAAATGCATTATTTTTCTTAACATACCTAGTTACATCAAACAATTCAAATTTGTCAAACTTTATAACAAATTCATGCTATCCTTGATTCATCCATGACATTTTTATGTCCTCGTTGTCTACAGGAGTAGTGCCAGAAGACTGGAGGCTAGCAAATGTGGTTCCCTTGTTCAAGGGGGAGTAGGGATAACCCTAGTAACTATAGGCCGGTGAGTCTCACTTCTGTTGTGGGCAAAGTCTTAGAAAGAATTGTAAGGGATAGGATTTATGAACATCTGGATAGGAATAATGTGATCAAGGATAGTCAGCATGGTTTTGTGAAGGGCAGATCGTGCCTCACAAATCTTATTGAATTCTTTGAGAAGGTGACTAAGGAGGTAGACGAGGGGAAAGCGGTAGATGTGGTGTATATGGATTTTAGTAAGGCGTTTGATAAGGTTCCCCATGGTAGGCTACTTCAAAAAATACGAGGTATGGCATTGAGGGTGAGTTGGACGTTTGGATTAGGAATTGGCTGGCTGGAAGAAGACAGAGGGTAGTAGTTGATGGTAAAGGTTCATCTTGGAGTGCCGTTACTAGCGGTGTTCCGCAAGGATCTGTTTTGGGACCATTGCTGTTTGTCATTTTTATAAATGACCTGGAGGAGGGGCTAGAAGGTTGGGTGAGCAAGTTTGCGGATGATACGAAAGTCGGTGGAGTTGTTGACAGTGAGGAAGGATGTGGCAGGTTACAGCGGGATATAGATAAGCTGCAGAACTGGGCAGAAAGGTGGCAAATGGAGTTCAATGTAGCTAAGTGTGAGGTGATTCACTTTGGTAAGAGTAACAAAAAGATGGGGTACTGGGCTAATGGTCGGATACTTGGTCGTGTGGATGAGCAGAGGGATCTTGGTGTCCATGTACACAGATCTTTGAAAGTTGCCACCCAGGTAAATAGTGCGGTGAAGAAGGCATATGGCGTACTGGCTTTTATTGGTAGAGGAATTGAGTTCCGGAGTCCTGAGGTCATGTTGCAGTTGTATAAAACTCTGGTGCGGCCGCATCTGGAGTATTGTGTGCAGTTTTGGTCGCCATACTATAGGAATGATGTGGAGGCACTGGAATGGGTGCAGAGGAGGTTTACCAGAATGTTGCCTGGTATAATAGGAAGATCGTATGAGGAAAGGCTGAGGCACTTGGGGCTGTTTTCATTGGAGAAAAGAAGGTTTAGGGGTGACTTGATAGAGGTGGACAAGATGATGAGGGGTTTAGATAGGTTTGACCGTGAGAACCTTTTTCCACGTATGGAGTCAGCTATTACAAGGGGGCATAGCTATAAATTAAGGGGTGGTAGGTATAGGACAGATGTTAGGGGTAGGTTCTTTACTCAGCGAGTCGTGAGTTCATGGAATGCCCTGCCAGTAGCAGTGGTGGACTCTCCCTCTTTATGGGCATTTAAGCGGGCATTGGATAGGCATATGGAGGATAGTGGGCTCGTGTAGGTTAGGTGGGCTTGGATCGGCGCAACGTCGAGGGCCAAAGGGCCTCTACTGCGCTGTATTCTTCTATGTTCTATTTTAAATACATTCCACTCCTCAGATATTCTTTCAAATATTTTCCTTCCATCAAAATTACACTGATTGGCTTTTAATTCCTGGCTTTTCCCTTAATTCTTTTTGTAACAATGGAATAACATCAGCAGTCCTCCGATTCCTCAGGTGGAGCCAGAGAGAATTTGGAAGTTACTGCAGCATCCGTACTATCGCCACCCAAGCCGCCTCCAACAGCCAAGGATACATCTCAATCAGACATGCAGATTCATCCACTTTTAAGGTTGCGGAAACCCCCAAATTCTTCATCTCTGTCTCTGGGGATGTGCTCTAATATTTCACAGTCTTTCAACCTGACATCGATACCTGCATCATCCTTTTTCATTGTGAAGACCAACGAATTATTCATGGATATCACAATACATGTCTTTCGGGTCAACACAGAAAACAATCAGATTCCCTTCTTTTCATTCATTTGTGGGACGTGGCCATTGCTGGCTGGCCAACATTTACCGCCCTTCCCTAGTTGCACTGGATAACGTGGTAGTGATTGCCTTCTTGAGCCACTGCAGTCCACATGCTGTAAATAGACCCACATTGCCAACAGAATGGGAACTCCAGGACTTTGAATCAGTGACAGTAAAGATATGGCAATATATTTCCAAGTTAGGATGGTGATTGGCTTAAAGGGAAATATGCATCTCTCTCTTGCCCTTGTCCTTCGAGACAGAAGTGTCATGGGTTTGGAAGATGCTGTCTAAGAAGCTTGAGTCAATTTCTACAAGGCACACACTGCTGCTTCTGAACTTCAGTGGTGGACAGAGTTGACTTTTGTGGAGGTGGAGCAAGCAAATGGGCTGCTTTGTCCTGAGTGGTGTTAAGCTTCTTCAGGAAGGGTTTAAAGGGGGGTCACTGGACCCAAAATATAAACTCTGATTGCTCTCCATAGACCTGCCAGATGCGCTGAGATTTAGCAGCAATTTGCATTTTTATTCAAGCTTGAGTGTTGTTAAGCTACACCCATCTTGGCAAGTGGGAAGTATTCCGCCACACTCTGGACTTGTGCCTTGTATTTGAAAAGACTGCTTTGGGAAGTCAAGAAGTGAATCACTCAATGCAGTATTCCTAGCCTCTCACCTGTTCTTGGAGCCACGGTGTTTATGTGACGAGTCCAACTGAGTTTCTGATAAGCCCTTTTTTAAGTTATTCTCTTACTCTTTATATATTTGAACAAATACTTTGGGTTTTCCTTTATTCTACCTGCCAATGCTTTCTTGTGTATTCATTCTGCTTTCCTAATTTTAAAACTGCCCCTACGCTCATTATATACCTCGCCTTCTCAATCCTAATTTTTATGCCCTTGACATCCAGGATTCCCTAAATTTGGACAGACCCTTATGTTTCTGCAAAGTCTATTTCCCTGGTAGTCTCACTAATTCCTCCTTGAATGTCTCCCACGGTTCTGACAGTTTTATCTGCAAGTAACTTCTCCTGGTCACTTGGGTCAAAACAGATTTTCTTTCTAAAACTAGCTCACGTTCAGTTAAGAACTTCTATTCCAACCAATCCCTATCCTTTCCATAACTATCCAAATCAAAGTGGAATTATGGTCACTGTCTCCAAAATGTTACCTTACTTGAAATGAGGTCCAGAACAGTTCTTATGAAGCTTTCCAAGTACTGATTAAAAGCATTTCCTTGGATGAAATTTAAGAATTTTGCTCTCTCTCAACTGTGAGCACTAAAACTATCCCATTAATATGTGGGTATGAGAAAATCTCCTACTATTCCTGTATTATTCCTACTCATCTCTGAAATTTGATCAGATTAGCTTATTGTCATCCCGTTTTCTCCTGCTCAGTTGAAGCGAAACGCTCAGATACACAGTAGTTTTACCTCCATCTTTATTCTCGGCCCTGGAGGGAGAGAGAAGGTTCGCCAAAGTGCGCAGGGACATGAGTTCCTGGTCTTGTCTCTCGAAAAGGAGTTTCTTAATGAATTATATAGTCACTTACAAGGAGGAGCATCCACATAAGGCAGCATGCATATTGACTGGGCGACCGTTACTATTGACACTCGCTGATTGTAAAGATTAAGCCATCTGCTGTTAAACAATGATTGTTCCGAACCTTAAATGGCTTCACAATGAATATTTTTCACCTTGTTAAACTGACCTTACATACTGAATACTTCCAAGATTGTTAAATGGCTCTACATAATGAATGCTTTTCCACCTTGTAAACCCTCCTTTCCTCCAGCACCCCATTGTTAAGTCTAAGTCCTTATGTGATCTGAGTCATACTCAGCTGAACTTTCTGTTTCACAAAACTCAACTCTTTCCCTGCCTGCTTATACCCTTTACACATGCTCAGGCTGAGTGGCAGATGGGAATTTAACTTACATAAATGTGAGTTGCTGCATTGTGGTGTGCCAAATCAGGGCAGGACTTACGACAGTTAATGGCAGGATGCTGGGAGAAATGACTTGGGGTACAGGTTCATAGTTCCTTGAAGGTGGAGTCACAGATACGCAGAATAGTAAAAGGGTAGTATACTTGCCTTTATACAAGTTGGGATGTCATGTAGCTATACAGAACATTGGTTAGGCCACTTTTGGAAGAGTGCATTCAATTCTGCTCTCCCTGCTATAGGAAAAATGTTGTTACGCTTGAAAGAGTGCAGTAAAGGTTTACAAAGATTTTTCCAGGATTGGAGGATTTGAGCTATAGAGAGTGGCTGAATAGGCTTGGGCTATTTTTCCTGCAGCTTGGAGACTTATGGATGACCGTATATGGGTTTATAAAATCATAAGGGGCATGGATAGGCTAAGTAGAAAAATTCTTTTTCCCAGGGCATAGGTTTAAAGTGAGAGGGGAAAGATATAAAGGGGTCCCAAGGGGCAATTTTTTCCACACATAGAAGGTGGTGCGTGTATGGAATGAACTGCCAAAGGAAGTGGAGGAGGCTAGTGCAATTCCAGCATTTAAAAGGCATCTGGGTGGGTACAAATGCTGGGAAAGGGGACTAGATGAATTTAAGATATCTGGTCAGCATAGACGAGTTGGAACGAAGGGTCTTTTACTATGCTGTACAACTCTATCACTATGTCTGATGCTTCTTGATTGACCCCTACACTACACACCCAATAGTGTGTTTGTTTTGCCACTGAGGTTTTTTTTTCACCTCTACCCATAAGGTTTCATTTCATGATCCTTCCAAAATATCATCCCTCTTCACTACTTTAATTGATTCCTTCAGCAACTCCCCTTCTATTCCCTTCTTTATCTTGTCTGAATACCCTATTAACCAGGAATGCTGAGTTGCCAACCCTGTCCATCGTTGAGTCAAATCTCGAATGTAACAACATCATATTCCCACAAGCCTATCTGTGCCCTCAGTTCATCTACCTGATTGCTCAGACTCCTTACATTAAAATACATTCCATTTAGCCTTGCTAAACTCATTTCTTCCTTAGCCAACCTATATTTATTTCCTCTGTCTTCCAGACTCTAATTCTAACTCAGCTTCTCTCCGTTCTGAACTACTTGTCAGGATCCCCTGCTAATCTAGTTTAAATCCAACTCAACAGCATTAGTACATATCAAAAAGGTAAAATGGATCATCGCAGTCTTAACAGTTAAGATATCCAAATATTGCTGCACATCATGGAGGGAAGTGGACATAATGGTTTATGGCACAGATTGTTCGCAAAAATAAGAAGTGGGGGATTATGTATGCATGATCTTGTGATGATTGCCTGCTTTAGTAAAAGATAGTGAAACCCTACAGTATTCAAATAATCCAGATCTAGCTAAACTATTCTCCAAAGCAAACCACATAGTAATGAAATACAAACACAAATGAAAAGCAAGATAGTTCCGAAAAATTCTGAAAACTCCATAGGCTAATGGAGTGAATGTTTTATTGACTTAAAAAAAGTCATCCCCAGTCTCTTATGAATTTGTTTACAGTCAGTTCTACTAAAATGTGTAGTTCCATTCCCATGCAATCCTGTAATAGCAGCACCATTTAAACTAATCAGGCCGGAATCATGTTATAACCAATACACACTGTAAAACTTTGTGTTTTATAAACAATCCCCAATTCAACAATCGTGTTATAACAAATTCATGTTAACGAAATACACATTACAACCCTTTCTAATCACACTATCTCCTGTGCTGAGCAAATTTGAGGGCAATGTTGATAAACAAGGCAAAGTAGTTATTTCCATTGTCATTCAATGGTCTGAATTTTAGAACACAAATATCATTTAGTTTAGCAGTTGGAGGTTTTAAATCCAAAGCAAAGGGTGACAGAAAGGATAGCTGCTAATTAATCCATTGAAGAATTCTCAAGAAATTTGTTCATTCAGAATGTGGAACTAAGAGTCATAGAGATATACAGCATGAAAACAGACCTTTCGGTCCAACTCGTCCATGCTGACCAGACAGCCAAATAAATCTAGTCCCACTTGTGAGCATTTAGCCCATATCTCTCTAAATCCTTCCTTTTCATATTTCCATCCAGATGTCTTTTAATTGTTGTAAATTGCACTAGCCTCCAGCACTTCCTCTGGCAGCTCATTCCATACATGAACTACCCTCTGCGAGAAAAAGTTGCCCTTTCAGTTCATTTTAAATCTTTCCCCTCTCACCTTAAATCTATGCCCTCCCTTTTTGGGCTCCCCACCTCAGGGAAAAGACCTTATCGATCTACCCTGTCCATGCCCCTCATGATTTTATAAATCTCATAAGATCACCCCTCAGCCTCTGACACTCAAGGGAAAATAGCCCCACCCTATTCAGCCTCCCCCCTTCATTCGAGCCCTCTAATCCTGGCAACACCCTCGTAAACCCTTTCAAGTTTCACAACATCCTTCCTATATCAGGGAGTATATACAGATGTACTTAAGTAAGAGCGAGCTCAATAGGAGGCAAAAAATAACAGAAATTTATCATGATATGGTGAGATAAAGTAGGGTGTGAAGAAGATTCATGTGGAGTACAAACACGAGCATAGCTCCATTGTATCAGATAACTTGTTTCTCTTCTGGTGAAAGATCACTGATCTGAAACTTGAACTCATTTCCCTCCACAGATGCTGCCTTACCTACTGAGTATTTTCAATGTATCTTGTTTCCATTTCAGATTGCCAGCCTCCATAATGTTTGCTTTTCATTGGCCTTTTCCTTGAAGTTTGTTCTATGTCGCCTCAAATTAGTCTAATGTTAACACATATAACGAATACTCTTCTGTCTCTTTATGAAAATACAACATACTCCATCCAAAATCCAATTGATCTCCAGAGAAATGCAGAACAAATTTTAAAACTCCAGGTCAAGTAAGGGGAAAATACCCCTTTTCCAATCAGAGTAATCAAAACAAGTTAAAGAGATCACCCTTGTCCAAATTTGTTGTAGTACTTACATTCTGCAAACAATTATTTCCAACCAAACAAGAAATCATCTGAAGAGAAAAAGTGAGGACTGCAGATACTTGAGATCAGAGTCAAGAGTGTGGTGCTGGAAAAGCACAGCGGGTCAGGCAGCATCCGAGGAGCAGGAGAATCGACGTTTCGGGCATTCCTGATGAAGGGCTTCTGCCCGAAACATTGATTCTCCTGCTCCTTGGATGCTGCCTGATCTACTGTGCTTTCCCAGCACTACACATACAACAAGAAATCATCCAAGTCCAGTCAGAAGAATTCAGTCAGTTGACACCTACCACAAACTAGTATTGCAGAGAATCCAAGATTCCATGAAATAAACCACCTCCTGACACCTAAACTAGATGTGGTCTTATATAACAAAGTTGCAACATCTGGTCCTTCCTTAACTTGAACAAACTGAACTGGAACAAAACATATCCTCTTCATGATCTTATAAACCTCAAATCAGACCATTTTGAAATCTATGCATCTCACAAATGCAGGGTCTTGATTTATTTGAGTTATCTTGATAATGGAGATGCCTCATGCTCAAAATTAGCATGATTGCTCTCTGCTGTATCCTGCCCAAAGTCACCAAACTTGAGATAACCAAAACTGGACATCATATTCAAAGTGAGGTCTGGTCAAATTCAGTTTAGGAGAGTGGTCCAAGAAATGGCTAATGAAATTCAATGTGAGCAAAAGTGAGGTCTTGCACATCAGAAAGAAAGAATACAGGGACGGACTATTTTCAACACCTCACTTGCTTTAGTTATAATTTCATTCATGAATCCTGATGGGTATACATAAACACACATATATGCACAATGATTTAAACGTCATTTGAGAGTCACCTGTTCAATCTCCTCACATATCAAAATTCACTTGAAGTAGAGGAACATTGTCCACAGGCATAAAACCAACGCATGCCTTAAAATTACCTCCAAAAATGCAAATAGAGACCCACATGTAGATCAATGAAATTGAAGGGCAGGGGTCCCATTTAACCTTGCAGGACATGAATGCTAATATAGTTAAACAGATTTAAATCCATCTACAATGGCCTTATGCCAATGTGGTCAAGGCAATCCTCAACCCAGTTCAAAATATTCTGATAATACAATATCAGAAGCTGTGGCTTGCAGAAGCTTGGTTTGGTACTTATCTAAAGCACTTTGAAAGTCCAAGTAAACAATAATAGGGGCTCAGTGATTAGCACTGCTGCCTCATAGCACCAAGGACTTGGGTTTAATTCCACGCTTGGGCAACTGTGTGTGGAGTTTGCATATCCTCCCCATTTCTGCATAGGTTTTCTCTGGATACTCAGATTTCCTCTTACAGTCCAAAGATGTACAAGCTCAGTGGATTAGCCATAGAAAATGCAGGGTTAGAGGGATAGGGTTGGGGGTGGTATCTGGGTAGAATGTTCAGTAAGTAAGAAACAAACGAGAGACAAAAGTAGAAATTGGGCCGATCCAAATTGATGCAGGAAGGCTAGTGATGGGAGATAAGGAAACAGCTGAAGAACTTAATAAATACTTCGTGTCAGTCTTCACTGTGGAAGACATGAGTAATATCCCAACAATTAAGGAGAGTCAAGAAGCAGAGTTGAGTATGGTAGCCATCACAAAAGACAAAGTACGAGAAAAGCTAAAATGTCTGAAAATTGATAAACCTCCTGGCTACATCCTAGACTTCTGAGGGAGGTGGCTGAAGAAATAGTGGAGGCATTGGCTGTAATCTTTCAAAAATCACTGGAGTCAGGGAAAGTACCAGATGATTGGAAAATCGCTGTTGTAACCCCTTGTTCAA
This sequence comes from Chiloscyllium plagiosum, assembly GCF_037043375.1. Lineage (NCBI taxonomy): Eukaryota > Metazoa > Chordata > Chondrichthyes > Orectolobiformes > Hemiscylliidae > Chiloscyllium > Chiloscyllium plagiosum. The sequence goes on along the minus strand of NW_028270149.1, from coordinate 30,204,770 downwards.
GAAAGGATCGAGACAAAAGATGGAAAATTATTGGCCAATTAGCCTAACCTCGGTTGTAAGTAAAATTCTAGAATCCACCATTAAGGATGAGATTTCCAAATTCTTGGAATTGCAGGGTTGGATTAGAACAAATCAACATGGATTTAGTAAGGGGATGTTGTGCCTGACAAACCTGTTAGAATTCTTTGAAGAGGTAACAAGTAGGTTAGACCAGGGAAGCCCAGTGGATTTTATCTACCAAGACTTCCAAAAGGCCTTTGATAAGGTGCCTCACGGGAGGTTGAGTAAGGTCAGGGGCTCATGGTGTTCGAAGTGAGCTACTGGCATGGATTGATGTTTGGCTGAACGACAGAAGGCAGAGAGTTGGGATAAAAGGTTCTTTTTCGGAATAGCAACTAGTGATAACTGGTGCCCCGCAGGGTTCAGTGTTGGGGCCGCAGCTGTTCACTTTATATATTAATGATCTGGATGAAGGGACTCTGGACATTCTGGCAAAGTTTGACGATGATACGAAGTTAGGCGGACAGCAGGTAGTTCTGAGGAGGTGGGGAGGCTGCAGAAAGATTTAGACAGTTTAGGAGAGTGGTCCAAGAAATGGCTGATGAAATTCAATGTGAGCAAATGCGAGGTCTTGCACATCAGAAAAAAAAATACAGGGACGGACTATTTTCTAAACAGTGAGAAAATTCTTAAGCCAATGTACAAAGGGATCTGGGAATGCTAGTCCAGAATCCTGTAAAGGATGACTTGAAGGTTGAGTCTGTGGTTAAGAAAGCAAATGTAACGTTGCCATTTATCTCAAGAGGGCTGAAATGTAAAAGCAGCGAAGTGCTACTGAGACTTTATAAAGCTCTGGTTAGGCCCCATTTGGAGTACTGTGACCAGTTTTGGGCCCCACACCTCAGGAAGGACATAGTGGCACTGGAGCGTGTCCAGCGGAGATTCACACAGATGATCACTGGAATGGTAGGCCTAACATAAGATGAATGGCTGAGGATCCTGGGATTGTATTCATTAGAGTTTAGAAGGTTGAGGGGAGATCTAATAGAAACTTAGAAGATAATGCATGGCTTAGAAAGGGTGGATGCCGGGAATTTGTTTCAGTCAAGCGGGAATACTAGGATCCATGGACACAGCCTTAGAATTAGAGGGGGTCAATTTAAAACATAAATGAGGAGACATTTTTTCCAGCCAGAGAGTGGTGGGCCTGTGGAACTCATTGCCATGGAGCGCAGTGGATGCTGGGACATGAAATGTCTTATCGGCAGAGATTGATCAACTCTTAATCTCAAAAGGAATTAAAGGATACAGGAGAGTGCGGTTAAGTGGCGCTGAAATGCCCATCAGCCACGAATGAATGACTCGATGGGCTGAACGGCCTTACTTCCACTCCTATGCCTTATGGTCTTCATAATGTCGATGTGGACTCAATGGGCCAAATGGCCTGCTTCCATACTGTATGGATTCTACGATAATGGGCTTGCCTCATCCACAACCTTGTGACTTCAATAAGATACAACTGATTTTAAAACAGAACCTTTTCAGAAATTCATACAGGTTGCCCCTTGCATATAACGATCTATTCAACCAATCATATCGTGCACCCTGTTAATCGTCTCACTTATTTTCATGGTTACAAATGTCAAATCAAAGGAGCCTGGATCATCAGGATTGCCTTGACACTTTCTGAAAAGAAAATTGGGGGAGGACACTAGCTTCCCTTATGTTTATGAGACGTTTACCAAGTGCTGTAAGTTATTCAATCTACGACCAGGATTTTATACAGCACGTGACCCATCCCTCCCAAGGCACTCAGTCGAAGGATGCAGTTTTTTTTCATTTCAATACATTTGAAAATGTGTTTTGCTCTACTGAAGCTATAATGTGGATTTTCCGGCCTTAAGGCCACTAATTCCTCTGCTCTCCTATCATTCCTCAAGAGCTCTAAATTCCACTATTCCTAAATAATTTCACACAATAAAAATTAAGAAAATTATTAGATCCAATTTCCACTGGCATGGCAAATCCATTCTATTTCAGAACCAGTACATGCAGAACATTTCTCAGCAAATCCAACAGCATTCTATTAAGATTTTATCAAAGCACAATGTGTGTTTGTTACTTTCCTACTCTGACCTCTCAAAAACACCCAATAGCAAACAGTGTGTCCTTCCAGACTTTGGTACTGCTGTACAATCTGTTTGAATTCTGATACTTAATGTGCAATGTTGATATTGCACACACAATATAAACTGGTAACATATTACAAATTTCAGAATCTAAACAATAACAATGCGGCTTTATCAAACTGCTTCAGGAGTTGTAGAAAAGATGTTAGCCAGATCGTTGCTAACAAGGAACCACTAACACAAGTGACATTTTCTGGACCGAACCAATAGATGAACAAGACTAATTCTCAAGTGTCTTGATCAATGCTATGGAAACAGAAGTAACTAAGTCACCTAATTGCCAAATTCACTGTTACTTTATCCAACATACAAAACGTTTTGACACACGTGGACCATGCTAAGTATTATTTTTAAAAAGTCAGCTCAGCAGGTGGTGAATACCAGCAGATTGAATGTGCCCAGCCATGCTTTTATTTTAGCTATTATTTTTCCCAAAACATTCAACAATTTATTTGAGACTGCCTCAAACAAACAAGTTATATGTGATCGCCTTCAAAGCTCAATGCAAACAAGCAGTTAACACCACTACTGTATTATAGATATTATTGTTGTATGCAGCATGGAAACTCCGTAACTTAACCTTTCGTTTTTCTTCTCTTTGAGGAAACTTCCAACTTCTATTTAACCTTCAAGATTGAAATGGATGAGAAACTACATACCTGGGAGGTACAAGAGTGAATCCATCACCACTTATTAGTGTGATGACCCAGTGATGTATCAACAAGCTGTATAACTGTGGCTAGAGAGTTTGGTTTTCTGACCTAAAATTTGTCGTTGGCAGAAAATTATGGCAAGTTCACCGTGCTTCAACATAAAAAGTAGAATTAAACCTCAAAATAACATAAGGCATACAATTTAGAATTACTGACATTTTCTTTACTGTGAAATGAAACTGATGGGAAATGGAAATTTTCCCCACTTCAGACATTCTTGCCCAAAAATAAGCACTCTTGGACAAGATACATAACAACTGAACTAATGGTGACTAAACAAGTAGAATCAGTTATCCATTGAGTATGATATGTGAAATGATATGGTCAGTCCTATTTCAATCTAGGTGTTCAAGCAACAATCAAACAGGTAATAGTGTTAGCTAGTCTCAAAGAAAGCTTGTACTGTGCTTGTAATATTAGTTCTCTCTCCAAATAGATCCTGAGTTTCTTGAGCAAACTCTATGTGAAGAACACTACACATGTGCTCATGTTGCTTTCCTGAACCTGTGACCATCCTTTCTCAGAGACCTTGATGCAAACGCCAGGTGAGAGAGATGAATGAGTGTCAACATATCTCAATTAAAATACAAAAGAAATGTATCTATATGCCTAAAAACAGGCAATACCCCATTGTAATAAAGGCACCTTATAAGTAATATAATACATTTATTGATGCAAATAATGCCCAGCTGGCTAAGAGTTCCATTCATAGACTGATTTGTATGTTCAACCTCAGACAACATGAATATCTTAAAATCCAAAGTACACTCAGCTGAGGATTGGCAAAAGTGACATTTATGGAATACTTAACTGAGTACTTGAAATGTCGTGGCACACACAGGCATAGGCCACGTGCTGGAAAATGGGATGAGAATACAGAAACACAGAATTTTACAGTTCAGAGGTGGTCACTTGACCAGCTCCTGAAAGAGTTATGTAGCTGGTCCGTTCTCCAACTCTATCTCCATAACCTTCTCAATTCATCACTTTCAAAATATATCCAGCTCTCTTTTGAAACCTCCTATGAAATTTGCCTCACCACGCTCCCAGGCAGCATATCCCAAATCCTAGCAACTCTGAGGAAAGAGATTACTCCTCATCTTACTCCTGGTTTTCTTGCTGTCTTGAAATTGGGATCCCGAGTTACTGACGTACCAACTAGTGGAAACAGTGCATCCTTCTTCATCCTGTCAAAATTGTTGATAATTTTGAACACCTCAATAAGGTTACCTATTAATCTTCTCTACTTCAAGGAGAATAAGCCCAATCTCTCCACGATTTCCTTGTACCTAAACTCCTTCCTTCCTGGTATCATTCTCGAAAATCTTGCTTGGAGGTCTCAACAGAGCTTGAACATCTTTCCTTGACTAAACTGCCCAGAACTGAACACAGTACTCCAAATGTGGTGAGACCAATGATTGTAGGGGTACAGCAACACTTCCTCGCTTTTATACTCTATGCCTCTATTTATAAACCAAAGGATCCTATATGCCTTCTTAACAATTGTTTCAACATGCCCAGCCACCTTAAGAGAATCACGGGTATGAACCCAGAGGTCCCTCTGCTACTGTACTCCCCTAAACATCATACTATTGAGTCTGTATTGTCTCTCCATGCTTCTTCGACCAAAATGCATTACTCACGTTTCTCGACATTGAAGAGCATTTACCAGGAGTCTGCCCAAGTTCTCAACTTAACAATATGTCTTTGAAGTCACTCAGCATCATCCTCTCAATTCACTATTCTCCCTCGCTTAATATCCTCTGCAAATTTAGAGAGTTTGCCCTCATCACCCATCTCTAAATCGTTTTTATAAATCAGAAAAAGCAAAGGTCCCAACACCGATCCCTGAGAAACACCACTTCCAACTCTTCTCCTCTGAGAAATGCCCATCGACACCTATCCGCTGTTTCCTATCTTTCAGCCAACATGTAAATCCATGCTCCCAAGGACCCATCAATCCCGAACATTTCTCATTTACTAACCAAGCTGTCATGCAGTATTGTATTAAATGTTTTCTGCAAGTCCAAATATACAACATCCACAGCACTACCCTCAACTATCTGTGTCATCTCAAATAACTTAGTCATAGAGATGTACAGTATAGAAACAGACCCTTCGGTCCAACTGGTCCACGCCAACACAATATTCCAAAAGTGGCTGAACCAATGTCCTGTACAGCCACAACACTACCTCCCAACTCCAATACTCAATGCTCTGGCCAATAAAGGAATGCCTTCTTCACTACCCTATCTACCTGCAATTCCACTTTCAAGGAATTATGAACCTGCACTCCAAGGTCTCTGTTGAGCAACATTCCCCAAGACCTTACAGTTAAATATGTTAGTCCTGCCCTGATTTGCCTTTCCAAAATGCAGCACCTCACATTTACCTAAATTAAACTCCATCTGCCACTCTTCAGCCCATTCGTCCATCTGATCAAGATCCCATTGTACTCTGAGGTAACCTTCTTCGCTGCCCATCACTCCAAATTTGGAGTCATCTGCAACTTACTAACTATACCTCCGATGTTCACATTCAAATCATTGATATCAATCACAAAATGCAGTGGACCCAGTACTGACTTTTGTGGTACACCATTGGTCACAGGCCTCCAGTCTGAAAAGCAACCCATCTCCACGACCTTCTACCTTCAAGCCAGTTCTGTATCCATATGGCTAGTTCTCACTGTAAATCCATGCGATCTAACATTGCTAACCAGTCTACTATGGGGGACCTTGTCGAACACCTTACTGAAGTCCATATAGATCATGTCCACTGCCTCATCTGTAAATCTGGCCTCCATCTGTTTTCCCACTATTGATGTCAAATTGACAGGTCTCTAGTTTCCTGGGTTATTCTTTGTCTCTTTCTTAAACAACGGTATCACTCTGTCCTCATCAATCCGCTTTGTTACTTCTTCAAATAGCTCAATCAAGTTTGTGAGCCATGTTAACTAGCCCTAATCAGTCCTTGCCTTTCCAAATACATGTAAACCCTGTTCCTCAGGATTCCCTCCAACAACTTGCCCACCAGCGACATCAGGCTCGCCGGTCTATAGTTCCTTGGCTTTTCCTTACCATCTTTCTTAAGAAGTGGCACCACGTTAGCCAACCTCCAGCACCTCACCTGCGATTATCAATTATACAAATATCTCAGCAAGGGCCCCAGCAATCACTTCCCTAGCTTCCCACAGAGTTGTTGGGTACACCTCATCATGTCCAGGAGATTTATTCGTCTTTATGCATTTTAAGACATCCAGTGCCTCTTCCTCTGTCTTGTGGATATTTTTCAATAGGTCACCATCGAGTTCCCCACATTCTATATCTTCCACGTCCTTCTCCACAGTAAACACTTGTTTAGTATCTCCCCCATCTCCTACAGTTGCACACAAAGGCTACCTTGCTGATCTTTGAGGGGCCATATTCTCTCCCTAATTACTCTTTTGTCCTTAATGTACTTTTAAAAGTCCCTTTGGATTGTCCTTAATCCTATTTGCAAAGCTATCTCATGTGCCCTTTCTGCCCTCCTGATTGCCCTCTTAAGCGTACTCTTACTGTTTTTGTACTCCAAGGATTCACTCAATCTCTGCTGTCTATACCTGACATGCTTTTTTTTACCAAAACCTCAATTTCTTTAGTCATCTAACATTCTCAACACCCAATTAAATTTGTCAGATATGCCCTGCCCTTGACAAAGCCATATTGATAATCTAGTATTAACTTATTTTACTCCAAGTGCATACTTACCTCATCTGTAAATCTGGCCTCCATCTGTTTTCCCACTATTGATGTCAAATTGACAGGTCTCTAGTTTCCTGGGTTATTCTTTGTCTCTTTCTTAAACAACGGTATCACATTTACAATCCTCCAGTCCCCTGGGACTCATCCTATGTTCAGAGGGGCCCGGAAAATTTCTGTCAACAGATCCGCAGTTTGCTCCCATAACTCTCTCAGCAATCTAGGATGCACCTCATCTGGGCCTGGTGACTTGGCTACCTGGAGTGCAGACAGCCTTTTTAGGACCTGTTCTCTATCATTTACCATTTAGTTGCTCAACACACACATTTTCAACCAGGCCACTGTGACCATCTGTAATTTTGTAAAGACAGAAGCATAGTAGTGTTCTTTTAGTACCACTGTCATTGACCCCACTCTGTCTTTCACTTTTACTATTAATACACTTGAAGAATATTTTACTGTTTGGTTTAGCAGAGCCTGACATTGTTTCCTCATTCTTCCTCTTAGCCCTTCTCATGCATTTGAGATACTCTTTCTGATTTCTATTGATATTATTATTCTCATCAATCATTTGCCCACCTTTTCTTCCTTAGTTTCTCAACAATATCTTTAATCAGGCAAGATACTCTTGCTTTAGTTACCCTGTATTTATTTCTCACAGGTATGTGCCTAGCTTGCACCCTATTTGTCTCCCTTTCTGAAATTCTCCCATTTTTCATCCACTGTTTTATCCACCAAATGCACTTCCAATCAACACACTCCAGTTCAACTTCCAATTCCCAACAATCTGTCCTTTTCCAATTTCGATTCTTAGCATTGACTGATTTTCACCCCATTTAGATACTTGTATCCGACACGTGCATTATGGGCCAAAGAGTCTCTTTCTATACTGTAAAACTCTGACATTTTACCATGCATCAGAAACAGCAACCTTTTTGTATCCATATTTCTTGTAATCCTCACTGCATCATTCCTGTTCAAGGGCACAAGTTCACCAAGTTCCATTCATTTGTGAGCTAATAGAAAAGAGAGAACTAAAAGCCAACACTTACTATTCTGGTCACAACATGGTACAAACAATTGTCTCCTGCCTTAAACACAATGTGATTACATTAATATGATGTGCACAACGCTAATACTTTATAATGGAGATTTTTTTAAAATGTGGTACAGTAATCCGAATATCCTTGTCCGAGAATTTGGTAAATGCACAATGTTGTACCATTCGAGCCTAATCAGGGAAGTCCGAGCTTGCATCGCTCATCTGTATTGAGCTGAACATTGCATACAAAGAACTGCCGTTTGACCAGGTTTTATTTTGCTCTAAAGTAATCAGTAAAGATAACTCCAACAACGATCGGTTGCCCGGCCGCTGCTGGGCTAGATATCAGGCGAGGACATCTTGCCATGCTTTTCTCCTCCACAATTTCTCTCTCATCTCCGAGCAGCAAACACAAACTGATACAAATATAAAGTTAGCTGAAAATGTGTTGCTGGAAAAGCAATGAAGAATTCCTGAAGAAGGGCTCATGCCCGAAACGTCGATTCTCCTGCTCCTTGGATGCTGCCTGACCTGCTGCGCTTTTCCAGCAACACATTTTCAGCTCTGATCTCCAGCATTCGCAGTCCTCACTTTCTCCCACAAATATGAAGTTAGCAGAGATCAGCCAGCAACCTGGCTGAGTAGAGTATGCAATCAAACGCCCCGTCTAGCTATTTTTTGAGAGGTGGTATTGAAACAAGCAGCATCAAGTGAACTGTTTGTAACATTTGTTACTGGGCTGTGCACTTTCATGCACGTCCTTCCTTTGCCTTATTTACTGCGAGAGGGAGCAAACAAGCAACAGCAGCAACTAACGGGCGACCCCCACGCTTTTGAGCAAGATAGTCTTCAGATTCGTTGCTGTAATTGGTGCTGCTGCCTGGAATGTATGTGCTCAGGGCTCAGGAGAGGATCGTTCCACAATCCCGGAACGGATTCCCACCTCCTGAACCGGATTCCCATTTCCACCCCTCAGCCCCAGCCACCCACCTCCCTCAACACGAGCTGACTCCAACTCCAACCCCCACCCACCCACCCACCGTCTGACTGGGCGAGACGTCTCCAACCGCCACCATCGCCTCTCATTTAATTCCAAACAAAAACACACACAAATAAAGTCTGTTTACCACCATTTTCAGAGCAAAAAAAATGTGCTTGCAATGCGACGGCACAGAAGGGCAGACTTAAAATGGACCAGTGAACGAAACACATACACATCGAATATCCCTGACTCTCCAACAGAGCGGATTGTATGTGTATTTTTAAAGAGATCACACCAAGCCAGCGGGGTAGGAAAACTATCGAAACCCACAAAAAAAATGCACCAAACGTTAAGTGATAGGGATAGATTTCACCCCCAAACATGAGCCATTTGTTGCACCAGATCCGAGATAAAACGCTACTCAGATTCGATTCCACGATTGCAATTTTTTAAAAATGTACACATCCAGAGGCGTTAAAATAATTTTTCATCCCACCCCACACCTTTCTCGATTTGACCGGAGCACACCTCCTCGCGGATTTTTTTTTGTTCCCTCAGTTTTTTTTTCTTGCGCCGAGTCCGCCATTATTACATGCAGCCATCCTGCGTGAGGCGCACAACGCAAACACACACACAGAGAGGCAGCCACTCGCTTCAAATAAAAACACCCACACTGCCCACCTCCAAATTTCAACTACCCCTGAAATTAATGAGCTAAACCGAGCAACGAATTTCCCACTCCTGCAGGCCCAACATCAACGACATTTCGAAGCCCCCCTCCTTCAAAAAAAAGTGCGGAAATACCTGCGCCACGGCTGCTCAAGAGACACCAGCGGCAGCGCCAGCTCCAGATGCCGGCGGTTCCACTCAGGATCACAAACCTCACTTTCCGAGCAGCGCTACAAACTGAGCGCTCCGCGTGATTGACAGGGCCAAGGGTGGGGGCGTGGCTACTGAGGGACTGGAAAGGGTAAGCGGGAGGAGGCGGGGCCCAGCGGGCAGATTGACAGGGAAAAGGGGGGCGGATCACCGCGCCCGATTGACCGGAGGAAGGGGCGGGGTTGCTCCGTCTGATGGACAGCTCGGGGGGGGGGAGGCGGCTCCGGAGGTCTGATTGACATTTGGAAGGCGAGGAGGGGCAAGTGCCGCTCCCCCAACTCCGTCTGCCGAACCAGAGGGAGCGGGGCGGGGTTAGGCAGACAAAAACCATTCCAACAATCACCGCCTTCTGGTGTGCGCCCGCCCGCTCGCCTTTTTTTTATTGTTTTAGTGATTCGTAGGGGAGCGGGTGGGAATACAAAACCTGATTAAAAGGGAAGTACGCGGTCGGTAATTTAACGGAAAAAAACGTACAAACACCTGTAGAACAGAAAATCCTCAAAAAGTGTGCCTTCAAAAGCAAGATAAATATTAAAACCAGAAACTGATGTCGAAAATTTGAAACAAGAACAGAAATTGCTGGAGATATTGAGATCTGGTAGCATTTGTGGAGAGAAAGCAGTTAACGTTTAGCGTGCAGCTACCCTTCAGATAAATCTTAATGTATGGGAAAAGGATAAGCAAAAGGACATTCTTTGAATAAAACATTTAAGCATGCTTGTGTTACTGCATAAAAGTGTGTGTAAATTGTTAAATCACTAAGAAAATTTGTGGAATTGCTGACAAATAAAACACTTGTGCAGAGCACAGTTAAAACGAATGGGTTTGCTCAATAGTAGGCCTCACACATACTCCTAAGTTAAATCCATCACTGAACAACAGATCCATTCATCAGACAATGTCAGGTGTACTGAAAAAATGCTATTTGTTTGAAGTTACAGAGAAATGAAATACTACTCACTTAGCCTAAACTCCTGCAAGGAATACTGGGGTAATAATTTCAGCAGCGAGGTTCATACAGGTAGCTGGCCTGGATGCGAATGCTAGCCAGAAGGAGTGAGAGTTATTTGAGGTTACAGTGAGTTCAGAGTCAAGAGTGCTCACCTCTGTCCAAGGACCCAAAGGATCTTTCCACATCTGACAGAAATTTACCTGTACCGCCACAAATGTCATCTACTGCATCCATTGCACCTGATGTAGTCTCCTCGACATGGGGGAGATAGGACGCCTACTTGAGGATCATTTTAGAGAACAACTCTGGGACACCCACATCAACCGGCCCCCACCGTCCCGTAGCTAAACACTCCAACTCCCCCTCCCACTCCATAAAGGAGGGTGTCATCGAGCATGTGCAAGGGGAAATTGCAGTCTTTGAAGAAGGTGGCCATCTGAGATTTTCTTTGGTGGAATTGGTCATCCTGGAAACAGATGCTTCTGCCACCTCTGCCGCACCTGTTCCCAGGATGACCACATCCGACAGAAATTTACCTGTATCTCCACTAATGTATCCGTTCCAACTGATGTGGTCTCCCCTACATTGGGGAGACAGGACGCCGGCAGATCGTTTCAGAGAACATCTCTGGGACAACCGCACCAACCAACTCCACCATCCAATTGGTGAACACTTCAACTCCCTGTCCCACTCCACCAAAGGCATGCAGGTTCTGGGCCTCCTCCATCGCCAAGCCCTAACCACCCAATGCCTGGAGGAAGAATGCCTCCTTTTCCACCTTGGAACCCTGCAACTTCATGAGAATAAGGTGGATTTTACCAGTTTCCTCATTTCTCCTCCCCTCACCTTAGCCTAATCCCAAGCCTCCGAATCGGCACTTCCCTCCTAACCTGAACCATCTATCTGCTCCACCCTCCTCTCTGACCTATCACCTTCTCCCCCACTTTCATCTACTTAATGCATGCTCAGGTGCCTTCCCTACAACCCAGCCCCCCAAACCCAGCATCACCCTCCTCCCATTTACCTCTCAGCCCCTCGGCCCACAAACCTCATTCCTGATGAAGGGCTTATGCCTGAAACGTTGATTCTCCTGCTCCTCAGATGCTGCCTGACATGCTGTGCATTTTCAGTACCACACTCTCGATTATTGGTGCTATATTGTTATTATTGTAGAGTGCATATTGTGAGGTAATTGGATGCTCAGAGCGACTGTATGTTAGTAAATTGAGTATTATTTGTTGGATACTGTATATGGAGTTTATAGTGCAGTATTGGTGGTTCCTTTTCTGGTAGCTCTACAAATTTTTGTTCTCTTCTCATGATAAACCTACCTCTACTACACCCTCAGGCAATGTATTCCATACATAATCACTCATCTTGTAAAACAAGATCTTAACGTCACCATTAATACTTTTGCCAATTATCTTGAACCTGTTTCGGAACAGTTTCCCCCTCTCTATCTAGACATTTTGTGATTTGAAACCCTCTATCAAATCTCCTCTTAATCATTTCTCCAAGGAGAAAAACACCAGCTTCTTCAATCTGTCCACATGAATGAAAATCCTCTTTGTTGGAATTATTTTCATAAATCCTTTCTTCATCTCTCCTACTCTTTCCGAAAGTATGCTGCCCAGAACTGCACAGTAATACATTTGAGGCCAAACTAGTTTTCATGCACATTGATCATAACTGTACCCAATGCCTGTGATTATGAAACCTAGAATCCTGTTTATTTTATTCACTCCTCTCACCTGCTCTGTGACTCTCAATATTCCACATATAACCACACTCTCTATTCCTGCATTTTCTTTTGTATTGTGCCCTTATTTATTTGGCTTCTTTTCATTTTTCCAACCAAAATCACTTCACACTTCTCTGCAGATTTCTCTAAGTTTGTTCACTTATTCCACCAACCTTCGTATGTCCTTTTGAAGTTTGTCATTATCTTCCTTACAATTCACGTTACTTCTATGAGGATACACAATGGTGCTGTTTGGGAGCAATTTGCCGAATTTTGACCCATTAACAGTGAAGGAATGGCAATATGGTTCTAAGTCAGAGTGATGTGTCACTTTCAGGGGAACTTATAGGTGTCAGTGTTCCCATGCATTTTCTGCCCTTGTTCTTCAAAGTGCTAAAGATTGCAGTTTGGAAAGTGCTGTCAAAGCAACGTTGGTGATTTTCTCCAGTCCACATTTAGATGGTATACGCTCAGTTGACTGGATGGCTGGTTTGCAATGTAATGTAGCACGAACAGTATGGGTGCAATTCTTAAACTAGTTGAGTAACCAGGAAGGATTCTCCTTCTCAACCTCTCCTCTTGCCTGAGGTGTGGTGACCTTCAGGTTAAATCGCTACCAGTCATCTTTCTCTAATGAAAGAGCAGCCCTTTGGTCGCTTGGACTATGGCCACTTTACCTTTACTTTTTAGAATTTAATTGAACCTGAATAACAATTTATAGAAATGAGCGTACTTTTTCTGATCTTCTGTATGATGGTAATGTAAAGAATGTGAAGTGTTTCCATGTGTTCTACACAGCAGAATCAAACTAAAGAAAAACAAACTATTAGTGATAAATAAGCATCTGATTTAATTGGAATTTCATCAAGTAAGCAAGGATTGAGACATGAGATCAAAGCATCTATCATTAAATCCATATTATTTCTGCTTCCCTTCTCATTTTCAAAAAGAAGCAAAAATATCTATCAACCACTTTTTTATTCACCCCGGGACACGATCATCATGGCTGGGTCAGTATTTATTGCCCATCCCAAGTTGCCCTTGATAAGATGTTGGTGAGCTGGCCTTGTTGAACTGCTGCAGTCCATGATCATCACCCTTACTCATCATTAGGGGGACGCAATGGCCCAGTGGTATTATTGCTGGACTGTTAATCCAGAAATCCAGTTAATATTTTGGGGACCCAGGTTCAATCCATGACGGCAGATGGTGGAATTTGAAGTCAATAAAAGTCTGGACTTAAGAGTCTAATGATGACCATGAATCCATTGTCAATTATTGGAAAAAACACATCTGGTACACCAGTGCCCTTTAGGGAAGGGAATCTGCCATCATCATCTGGTGTGGCCTACATGTGACTCCAGATTCATCGCAATATGGTTGACACTTTACTGCCCTCTGGGATGCGCAATAAACATTGGCTTAACCAACAACACCCTCATCCTATGAATTAAAAAAAAACCTCAAGAGCCAATTAGAAATAGGATCAAGAGTCCTTCCAACCAATTACGAATAAGTCTCATGCTTAAGCCAATCAGAATGTAATGCTGTAAATGACCTTGCTGAGGATTGCAACTCAGAAAAAGTTCATGAGCAGCAGCTTTCAATGGTCAAGGTGCGCATGTGAGAAAGTTATTCTGCGTCCAGCTGAGAGACCAAAGTTCTTGAGGCATTGCAGGCAGTGGGGGAGGCAGGGAAAGAAAGAAAGAGAGAGAATCTGAAGCAGAAACCAAGAGTCACAGTAGGCTTGTAAAGAGTCTACCCTGCTCTTACAATTGTACAATAAACTTATAGTAATTTTATAACTAAATAAAAGTTTCCTGAGTGACTACACCAGATTGTCTCTTGTTGCCTTATTGGTTCAAGTCTGAAATGAGCAAATTAATATTGAGATTTGAATACTAGAACTCTTAAAAACTTATGCCCTATTATGTTGATGATGGGAATTCAGTGATGGTTATGCCTTTAATTGTCATGGGGTTTGACTATTTATTGTTGGAGATAGCTATTCTCTGGTGCTTGGTTGGCACAAATTTTATTTACCATATCTCAGCTCAAGATTAAATGGTCCATGCTTTGCTGCTTCAGTATCTAAACAGACTGCTTCAGTATCTAAACACTTGTGAATGGTTCAGGACACTGTAATCCTCAGTCATCTCCCTTTCTAAAAGTTATGATACCAAACAGTGGTGAATTTCCCTGGTTCCCATTCACTTCAATTTTTCTAGGGCTCCAACAAACAGTGCTCCAAATAATACCTTGTTACCAGTTACTTTCGTCTCATCTCTGGAATTCCAGTTTCTTGGCCATTTTGAGTCAACACTATCACTGACTGCTCTCATAACCCTAAACTGGACATTGGTGAACGGGCTATAGCTGCTTTATAGCATTGCCAACAAAACTTTCCATTATGTTGCTAATGAGTAAGAATAGATTGAAGGGGTGATTGTTGACCATAAATAAAAACATTTGAGAGAAAGTGAGGGCTGCAGATGCTGGAGATCAGAGCTGAAAATGTGTTGCTGGAAAAGCGCAGCAGGTCAGGCAGCATCCAAGGAACAGGAGGATCGACGTTTCAGGCATAAGCCCTTCTTCAGGAAAGCCCTTCTTCAGGGTCAATGTGGACTGGTTGGGCCGAAGGGCCTGTTTCCACACTGTAGGGAATCTAATCTATATTTATGTATGCACTCACAAAGATTGCAAAGCAGAGGAATGTGGTGAAACATGTTGATCCAAAAGATTTAATGGATATGAATAGGAAGGGTTTGGAAGGATATGGGCTGGTTGCTGGCAGGTGGGATTAGGTTGGGGTGGGATATCTGGTCAGCATGGATGAGTGGGACCAAAGGGTCCGTTTCTGTTCTGTACATCTCTATGAGTGGTCACAGCACAGAAACAGGTAAGCAAATATTTTAAGTGTGGCCTTTCAGTAAGTCTACAGTAATGAGTTGAGTGGATTCTTTCTTGATTATATGTTATATTGAGGTATGTCTCTTGATTAAACTTAAAAACATGGGCCAAAAATATTAATTTAAGCTGGAGCAGTGTTTTGTAGAGGAAGAAGACAGAGCTGCTGTAGATTGAAAAAAGCAAAAATGGCCTTTAGCAGAGTGAAATGCTCTTAGAACATAGAACAGTACAAGCCCTTTGACCCTCGATGTTGCGCCAATCCAAGCCCACCTAACCTACACTAGCCCACTATCCTCCATATGCCTATCCAATGCCTGTTTAAATGCCCATAAAGAGGGAGAGTCCACCACTGCTACTGGCAGGGCATTCCATGAACTTACGACTCGCTGAGTAAAGAATCTACCCCGAACATCTGTCCTATACCTACCACCCCTTAATTTAAAGCTATGCCCTCTCGTAATAGCTGACTCCATACGTGGAAAAAGGTTCTCATGGTCAACCCTATCTAAACCCCTAATCATCTTGTACACCTCTATCAAGTCACCCCTAAACCTTCTTTGCTCCAATGAAAACAGCCCCAAGTGCCTCAGCCTTTTCTCATACGATCTTCCTACCATACCAGGCAACATCCTGGTAAACCTCCTCTGCACCCATTCCAGTGCCTCCACATCCTTCCTATAGTATGGCGACCAAAACTGCACACAATACTCCAGATGCGGCCGCACCAGAGTCTTATACAATTGCAACATGACCTCAGGGCTCTGGAACTCAATTCCTCTATCAATAAAAGTCAGTACGCCATATGCCTTCTTCACCGCACTATTTACCTGGGTGGCAACTTTCAGAGATCTGTGTACATGGACACCAAGATCCCTCTGCTCATCCACACTACCAAGTATCCGACCATTAGCCCAGTACCCCATCTTCTTGTTACTCTTACCAAAGTGAATCACCTCACACTTACCTACATTGAACTGCATTTGCCACCTTCCTGCCCAGCTCTGCAACTTATCTATATCCCGCTGTAACCTGACACATCCTTCCTCACTGTCAACAACTCCTCTGACTTTCGTATCATCCGGACACCCAACCTTCTAGCCCCTCCTCCAGGTCATTTATAAAAATGACAAACAGCAATGGTCCCAAAACAGATCCTTGCGGAACACCGCTAGTAACTGCACTCCAAGATTAACCTTTACCATCAACTAAAACCCTCTGTCTACTTCCAGCCAGCCAATTCATAATCCAAACCTCCAACTCACCCTCAATGCCATACCTCCGTATTTTTTGCAGTAGCCTACCATGGGGAACCTTATCAAACGCCTTACTAAAATCCATATACACCACATCTACCGCTTTACCCTCGTCTACCTCCTTAGTCACCTTCTCAAAGAATTCAATAAGGTTTGTGAGGCACGACCTGCCCTTCACAAAACCATGCTGACTATCCTTGATCACATTATTCCTATCCAGATGTTCATAAATCCTATCCCTTACAATTCTTTCTAAGACTTTGCCCACAACAGAAGTGAGACTCACCGGCCTATAGTTACTAGGGTTATCCCTACCCCTTCTTGTACAAGGGAACCACATTTGCTATCCTCCAGTCTTCTGGCACTATTCCTGTAGACAACGAGGACATAAAAATCAAGGCCAATGGCTCTGCAATCTCCTCCCTTGCTTCCCTGAGAATCCTAGGATAAATGTCATCAGGCCCAGGGGACTTATCTATTTTCACCCTTTCCAGAATTTCCAACACCTCTTCCCTACATATCTCAAAGCCGTACATTCTAATTAATTGTGACTCAATATTCACATCGGCAACAATGTCCTGTTCCTGAGTGAATACTGACGAAAAGTATTCATTCAGTGTCTCCCCAATCTCTTCAGCAACCACACGCAACTTCCCACTACTATCCTTGACTGGACCTATTCCTACCCTAGTCATTCTTTTATTCCTGACATACCCTTAAGGTTTTCCCTAATCCTACCAACTAAGGACTTTTCATGTCCCCTCCTTGCTGCTCTTAGCTCTCTCTTCAGATCCTTCCTGGCTACCTTATAACTCTCAATCGCCCCAATTGAACCTTCACGCCTCATCTTTACATAGGCCACCCTCTTCCATTTAACAAGGGATTCCAATTCCTTATTGACCCATGGCTCCCTCACATGACCCTTTCCTCCCTGCCTGACAAGGACACTCAATAGTTGCTCCTTGAACAAGCTCCACATATCAATTGTGCCCATGCCTTGAAGCCTACTTTTCCAAGCCATGCATCCTAAGCCGTGCCTCACCGCATCATAATTTCCCTGCTCCCAGCTATAACTCTTGCCCTGCAGTGCACACTTATCCCTCTCCATCACTAGAGTAAAAGTCACTAAGATGTGGTCACTGTCCCCAAAGTGCTCACCTACCTCCAATTCTAACACCTGGGCCTGGTTCGTTACCCAGAACCAAATCCAGTATGGCCTCACCTCTTGTTGGCCTGTCTACATATTGTGTCAGGAAACCCTCCTGCACACATTGGACAAACACCGACCCATCTAACGAACTCGAGCTATGGCTTTCCCAGTCAATATCTGGAAAGTTAAAGTCCCACATAACAACCACCCTATTACTTTCACTCTTCTCCTGAATTATCCTCGCAATCCTTTCATCTACGTCTCTAGGACTATTAGGAGGCCTGTAGAAAACTCCTAACAGGGTGACCTCACCTTCCCTATTCCTAACCTCAGCCAAAACTACCTCAGATGGCGAGTCTTCATCCATCGTCCTTTCCACCGCTGTAATACTATCTTTGACAAGCAATGCCACACCTCCCCCTCTTTTACCCCCACCTCTGACCCTACTAAAACATTTAAACCCTGGAACCTGCAACAGCCAATCTTCTTGTCGGATGTGGGAGTTGAGGGAGAATTTACGTATTACTGAGGATTATACTTGCAATAAATACCGTTGGTTGCAAATCTTATCAGATCAAATGGATTGGTTGAAGAGACAGTTCGAGCCAATGAGGAATTTACAAGAACAAGGGGATGTGATGAATGACAGTTATAGGAAGGGAGCAAAGTCGCAGATACAGTCACATAGATGGGTTAACTCGAGGAAAGGTAAAAGAAGTAGATAGGTAGAGCAGGACTCTTCTGTGGCTATCCCCATTTCAAACAGGTATGCTGTTTTGGAAAATATAGGGGGTGATGGATTCTCAAGGGAACACAGCATGAACAGCCAAGTTTCTGGTATTGAGACCGGCTCTAATGCAATGAAGGGTACATCGAGTTCCAAGAGATCAATTGTTATGGGGACTTTCTAGTCTGAGGTACAGACAGACGTCTCTGTGGCTAGCAGAGAAAAATCAGAATGGTATGCTGCTTCCCTGTGTCAATTTCAATGATGTCTCAGAGAGGGGACAGAATATTCTCGAGGGGGAGACGGGCCAGCGGGAGGTCATTGTACACATTGGAATCAATGACATAGGAAGGGAAAAGGTTGAGATTCTGAAGAGATTACAGAGAGTTAGGCAGAAAGTCAAAAAAGGAGGTTCTTGAGAGTAGTAAGATCTGGATTATGCTCATTGCTACTAGCTAGCGAGGCCAGGAATAGGGGGATAGAGCAGATGAATGCATGGCTGAGGAGCTGCTGTATGGGAGAAGGATTCACATTTTTGGATCATTGGAAGCTGTTTTGCAGTAGAAGTGACCTGTACAAGAAGGACGGATTGCACCTAAATTGGAAGGGTCTATCATACTGGCAGGGATATTTGCTAGAGCTGATCAGGAAGATTTAAACTAGTAAGGTGGGTGGGACCCAGGAGGATAATGAGGAAAGAGATCAATCTGAGACTGGTACAGTTGAGAACAGAAGCGAGTCAAACAGTCAGGGCAGACAGAGACAAAGCAGAGAACATGGCAGGACTGATAAATTAAACTGCACTTATTTCAATGCAAGGAGTCTAACAGGGAAGGCAGATGAACTCAGGGCATGGTTAGGAACATGGGACTGGGATATCATAGCAATTACAGAAACATGGCTTAGGGATGGGCAGGACTGGCAGCTTAATGTTCCAGGGTACAAATGCTACGGGAAGGATAGAAAGGGAGGCAAGAGAGGAGGGGGAGTGGCATTTTTGATAAGGGATAGCATTACAGCTGTGCTGAGGGAGGATATTCCCAGAAATACATCCAGGGAAGTTATTTGGGTGAAACTGAGAAATAAGAAAAGGATTATCACCTTATTGGGATTGTATTATAGACCCCCTAATAGTCAGAGGGAAATTGAGAAACAAACTTGTAAGGAAATTTGTTATCTGTAAGAATAATAGGGTGGTTATGGTAGGGGATTTTGGGAAATAAGGCAGGACAGGTGACTGAGGTGTCAGTTGGGGAGCACTTTGGAGCCAGCGACCATAATTCTATGAGTTTTAAAATAGTGACAGAAAAGGATAGACCAGATCTAAAAGTTGAAGTTCCAAATTGGAGAAAGGCTAATTTTGATGGTATTAGGCCAGATCTTTCAAAAGCTGACTGGGGGAAGATGTCTGCAGGTAAAGGGACGGCTGGAAAATGGGAAGCCTTCAGAAATGAAAGAACGAGAGTCCAGAGATAGTATATTCCTGTTAGGGTGAAAGGAAAGGTTGGTAGGTATAGGGAATGCTGGATGACTAAAGAAATTGAGGGTTTGGTTAAGAAAAAGAAGGAAGCAAATGTAAGGTATAGACAGGATAGATCGAGTGAATCCTTAGAAGAGTATAAAGGAAGTAGGAGTATACTTAAGAGGGAAATGAGGAGGGCAAAAAGGGGACATAAGATAGCTTTGGCAAATAGAATTAAGGAGACTCCAAAGAGGTTTTACAGTTAAGGACAAAAGCGTAACTAGGGAGAGACTAGGGTCCCTCAAAGACCATTCCTGAAGAAGGGCTTATGCCCTAAACGTCGATTCTCCTGTTCCTTGGATGCTGCCTGACCTGCTGCGCTTTTCCAGCAACACATTTTCAGCTCCCTCAAAGGTCAGCAAGGCGGCCTTTGTATGGAGCCACAGAAAATTGGGGAGATACTAAATTAGTATTTTGCATCAGTATTTACAGTGGAAAAGGATCTGGAAGGTATAGACTGTAGGGAAATAGATGGTGGCATCTTGCAAAAGTCCATATTACAGAGGAGGAAGTGCTGGATGTCTTGAAATGGGTAAATGTGGATAAATCCCCTGGACCTGATCAGGTGTACCTTCGAACTCTGTGGGAAGCTAGAGAAGTGATTGCTGGGCCTCTTGCTGAGATCGCCAGTGATCTTTCCTTCGTAAGCTGAGGGTGTTCACTGATGATGTCAAGAATCTTGAACAATGTGCATCCTCATATACTGAAGCAGTATGTGTTCAATCGTAGCAAAACCTGGGCAACCTCCTGGTTAGGGTTGTAAGTGGCAAGTAATATTTGCAAGATATATGTGTCAGACAGTGAATATCTTGATTGAGAAAATCCAGCCACAACTTGTTGACATTTAGTGATGCTCCCATTTATGAATCCCCCATTACTGACATCCTAAGAGTTACCATTGACCAGCTATTGAAAAGGCCTAACATATAAAAGAATGTAAATATGTTTTTGAGAGCAGGTTGGAGACTGGAAATTGTACTGAGTAATTCGCTTCCTGACTCCACAAAGTCTGTCCACGGTCTGCAAGGAACAAGTCAGCAGTATGATGGAATAGTCTGCACTTGCTGAGATGGTTGCAGTTACAACAGTGCTCAAGAAGCTCAATGCCAAACAGGACAAAACAATGTGCTTAATTGTGGCAGATGGAGTTTAATTCAGATAAGTGCGAGCTGCTGCAGTTTGGGAAAGCAAATCTTAGCAGGACTAATATATTTAATGGTAAGGTCCTATGGAGTGTTGCTGAACAAAGAGACCTTGGAGTGCAGGTTCATAGCTACTTGAAAGTGGAGTCGCAGGTAGATAGGATAATGAAGAAGGCATTTGGTATACTTTCCTTTATTGGTCAGAGTATTGAGTACAGGAGTTGAGAGGTCATGTTGCAGCTGTACAGGACATTGGTTAGACCACTGTTAGAATATTGTGTGCAATTCTGGTCTCCTTCCTATTGGAAAGATGCTGTGAAACTTGAAAGGGTTGAGAAAAGATTTACAAGGATGTTGCCGGGGTTGGAGATTTTGAGCTATCGGGAGAGGCTGAACAGGCTGAGGCTGTTTTCCCTGGAGCATCGGAGGCTGAGGAGTGACCTTACGGAGGTTTATAAAATCTTGAGGGGCATGGTTAGGATAAATAGACAAAGTCTTTTCCCTGGGGTGGGGGAGTCCAGAACCAGAGGGCATAAGTTTAATGTGAGAGGGGAAAGATAGGAAAGGGACCTCAGGGGCAACTTTTTCACACAGAGATGGTACGTGTATGGAATCAGCTGCCTGAGGAAGTGGTGGAGGCTGGTACAATTGCAACATTTAAAAGGCATCTGGATGGGTATATGAATAGGAAGGGTTTAGAGGGATGTGGGCCAGGTGCTGGCAGGTGGGACTAAATTGGGTTGGGATATCTAGTTGGCATGGACAAATTGGACTGAAGAGTCTGTCTCTGTGCTGTCCATCTCTGTGACTCTCTATGAAAGCTGTCAACAGGAAACAAAGCAGGAATTGGCATTGTCGTGAGGTTTGTAACATATTAAGCTATCTCCACTTGTGTTGCTCAAGGCAAATTAGGTTCTATATTGTTTGAGCATAAGAGGATTTTGTGATATTATAAAGGGGTTGATTATGTTTAAATCAAAAGAGATTACAATCAGGTGAATACAAACAACTGAAAATAGAGATGAGATATATATAAAGATGCTTTTATACGATTGTTGAGATTAAACAGTGCAACTGGCAGGCAGAATGGATATCAAATATGTAGGTTAATCTGCAACTTAATGCTGTTTATATTTGATATCCATATCTTTATTTACAGTACAAATAACATATCTAATTCCAAATATTAAGAATGATTGGAGACTATTATCTGGAAGATAAAGCATACAATACAAATATCATCAGAATGTTAGATATATGACACATTGATGAAAGTGAGCCAATGCTATCCAGCAGGGCTTTGAGGAACAGCATGCCAGATTTTGGAAGATATGAAACTTGACACCGAAAGAGGAGGAAACAGTTGAGTTGTGCAGAGGAGACTGCCACTGATAAAGAGATTGTGGTAGCATGCAAGTGGTAAAAATCTCATGGGATATGTTAAAAAGTTGTGGAGGGAAAATGAGCTCAAAATGCAAATGGTGGTTAGAAGAAGTGAGTGGAATAATGCAGTCGAAGCAATCAAAATGAAGAGAAAAAGCAGATAAACTGAAACATTTACGTGAAAGTGGAAAATGATGGGTGTTTCACCAATGGATGGACTGAACGTTTTAAAAAGAGAACTAGCTGTACAACTAAAAAAAAAGATTGGTATTTTAAGTGGTAAAACAGGTAGACATGAGGAAATACAAATATCATATATGATGTTGAAATATGAACCAGCTATGATTTAATTAAAGAGTGAAACTGGTTTAAGGAGCCAAATGGTCAGCTGTTGATCATCTAAGCACATGACAAAAGAAACCAAAGTAGAAGAAACATGAAAAGAAAGGAAAATATTGGGAGCAGAATCCGAAAGGAACAGTCGAAACAAGCAAACAAATACTGTACCTGAATCCAGGAATAGTGAAGTAGCCTTTAAAAAAAGCACAACAATCTCGAGTTGTATTAAAACTGTGGTACCTAGAGTTGTATTACAATGGGAGTGAAATTAAACAGTACAGAGATGCTTATAGTGGAGACAGAAATTAAAAGGAAACAACAATAAGTTGAATAATAAGTGGAAATAATGCATAAAAAAGTATATCAATACCTAGTACAAGGCCAAAAAAAGACAGGACTGGATTTAAAAATAGAACCACTCAATGAAAGAAGCTGCATAATAAAGCAGAAACTCAAGCAGTGAGGCTTAGAAAAGGAAAACAAAAGCAAAAGACAAAAGGAAAATCATAACAGACAAGCTCAGATTGAAATGCAACAGAAGAAGCAAGTCTAAAATTAAAATATAGACACAGAACAATTTCTGCAACCTAAATCCTTAACTGGAGAATGAATAAAATTATAGGAACACTGGAAACATTATTTTAAACATCTCTAAAAATTAGAGCAAGACTAGTAAAACAAAATGTAAACAAATAATTGATATCTTAGCTGAAGGTTGGCTTTTATTTATGTGGTGTGGTATGACCTGCACAGCAGTCAGGACTTTTGAAGGATTTTGGATAATCAGTTAGGAGAGGGATATGACCAGTGCTTGAGTGTAGTTTCAGATATGATGGGCTCGATGTGGTCATGTTCGGATTTTTTAAGTTCATTGTGACCACTGCTCCCCCTTCTCACATATGTTTCCTCTATTTTGTCTTTACTTTCTGTACTCTTTCTTCTTCTGCCACACTCCAGAATGTTACATGTCATAATGTTAATACAATCTTGTGCTTTTGTACCATTCTTCAACCTTTAAAATGATGTGTTATATCCTAAAACACTTGTTCTCACCTCATAAAACCCAATGTTATGATGCCTGCCAAAGCCTCTATGCCGATATTTGCACGATATCTTATATTGCCTTTCCTACCTATTATCCATCTCTTATAACTATCCAATATCTTTATTCAATGGTTCCCCATCTATTCCATGTTGTCTGACCCTCAACCATCATCACATGTTCCTCCTGGGGGGCTCCAGTATTGAGTGTTAGTGAATGAAATATTGTCCCCAATCTTCACTGATTGTGGCCTATGGGTCAGGAAACTGAGGATCCAGTTGCAGAGAGTGGGGCTTAGTCCGAGATCATTAAGTTTAGTAGTTAGTCTTGAGAGAATAATAGTGTTGAAGGTTGAACTGTAGTCAATGAGTAGGATTCTTACTTAGCTGTTGTTGGTGTCAAGATGTTTGAGGGAGAAGTGAAGGGCAAGTGATATGGGATCTGACATGAATTGGTTGGTCCGATAGGTAAATTGAAGTGGGTCAAGAGTAGTGGGGAGGCTGGAGTTGATTAATGCCATGACCAGCCTTTCAAAGCACTTCATGACCACCGAAGTTAGGGCCACTGGGCAATAGTCATTGAGACATGCTGCTTCAGCTTTCTTAGACACAGGGATGATGTTGACCCTCTTGAAACAGACAGGGACAGGGCCTGCTGCAGGGAGAGGTTGAAGATGTCAGAGAAGACCTCTGCCAGTTGATCTGCGCATGCTCTTAGTGCACAGCCTGGTACTCTGCCTGGTCCCATCACTTTCCTTGGATTCACATGAAGGAAAACTGATCTGACCTCTGATGCAGTGACTGTTGGGATAGGTTCATCAGAACTTGTCGGAATAGGTGTTACCTCTCCGCCAAAATTCTGCTCAAGTATAGAAGGCATTGAGACGATCTGAGAGGGATGTGTCATCATCTGCTATCTTGCACTGTCTCTTTTTGGAACCTGTGATGTCATTCAGTCCTTGCCATAGTTGCCGGCTGTCTATCTGGGTCTCTAGTTTGGATCGGTATCAGCCCTTGGCTGTCTTAATGGCTTTGCGAAGGTTATACTTGGATTCCTTATACAGGTGTATTTGAGTGGGTCTCCTGATCTGAAGGCCTCACACATGGTTTTTAGCAGGTTCTGTATGTCTTGCTTCGAGGGTTTCCTATTGGGGAACACCCGGATTGACTTCCTCGCTACGCAGTCCTCCACACACACTTACTGATAAAGTCTGTGACAGTGGTGGCGTACTTGTTCAAGGTACCTGCAAGCTGCTTGAACATGGCCCAATCAGCTGATTCCAGGTAGCACCGAGTTGTTCCTCTGCCTCCTCCAACTGGCACTGGTCCTTTATCCGCGAGGGGGTCTCCTGCTTGAGCTTTTGCCTGTAAGCCGGGAGAAGAAACATGGCATTGTGGTCAGAGTTCCCGAAATGACAGCGGGGGATGGAACAGGAGGCATCTTTCACAGTGTCGTAGCAGTCGTCTAAAATGTTTGGGCCCCTAGTGGGGCAGGTAATGTTCTGGTGGTACTTGGGCAATACCTTCCTTAGATTGGCTTGGTTGAAGTCGCCAGTTACAGGGCCTCAGGGTGTTCCATCTCCAGGGTGTTAGTGGTGGAGTACAGCACATCCAGAGCTTTCTCAACCTTTGCTGTGCGGTATGTACACAGCAGTTGGTATAGCAGCGGTAAATTCCCATGCTAGATAGAAGGGGCGGCTCTATTTACCATAGAAAATGAGGGTTTGATCATTTCAGTTTTACTGCTATTTGAATAGTTTTTACTAAATGTTAATTACTAAAAATAACACCTTTGACCTTAGAAATGAACTAAAGCAAGTGTAGAGCCCCATTCTTACAAGCTTTAACAGCTGTTATATTTTAAAGTACTCTTTTAAAACCTAAGTTTAGTTATTCTCTGTCTTAACCTGATCTTCCTTCCCCTCTCTTTCTGTATCTGATGTGATATTGAATTCACCATTCTGATTCTGATGACAACAGTCATTTCCCAAACTGGCTGAGGAAGGAGCTGTACAGTTACTTCTCCTATTCAAGTAGCTCACAGAGACCCTGTAGAGGCTACTCCCACAGATCTCCTGTGTGAAGATCCACTACTTGCATCTTCTCCCTCTCAAAAAGGAATTACATAGGTAATGGAAAGTCTAATTAACAGGGAAAATCATTCATCAACTGGCTACAGAGAACTCTGGACCAAAATCTCAGTGATGTAGTAAAATCAGTTCCTTACTCAGACAGCAAATCTCCAGATTGCAGTCCAAGAGCAACCATTTATTAGTGATTGCTGTAAAAACCCATCTAGTTCATTAATGTCCTTTAGATGAAGAAATCTGCCATACTTGCCTAGTTTGGCCTACATGTGACTCCAGAACACCCACAGCAATGTTGTTTAAACTTAAATGCCCCTTGAGGTGACTTAGAGAATCAATCAGCTCAAGCGTAGGGAACTATGGGAGGACAATAAAAGTAACATTTGGTTGAACAGCTCAAGTAGTTGGGTTACTATGAGACAAAAACAAATTTCAAATTTGACCAATCGGTTTAAATTATGCCCTAAGATACTAAACTCCAATCAAGTTTAAATTTAGTATTTTGATAATATTAAAACCAATGAAATGATCCGATGTTTTGGGGCATAAATATCGGACACTTTGAATAGTTCACCAGAGCAAAGAGAACTTCCAAAAGACCAACAAATGTCAGCTGCTAGTAAGAGCTCTCTGAGAAGTACCTGTCTGGAGAAGGCATTTACACAGAAAAACATCAAAACTGACCTGGAGAGATAATCTACAGAGGAAAATCTACAGAGGAAAATCGACAGAGGAAAATCTACAGAGGACACTCGGCAAAGCTGACCGGTTTTGAAACATGATTTTGTTTTGTAAATAGTAATCAGGATTTTTATCCAACTAGTATTGGAGAGGGAGAGGTAAAAGATAGGTTTAAGAGAAAGGCACTGACAAATACTGTTCATTGATGTTCTCTGTTAGACTTAAAAAATAAAGTTGTTAATTTTTACTTTAAATAGTGACTTTTGGGATAGTTGTTTTCCTCTCGAATATTAACAGATTACAGCAAGGGGTCAATCTTTTCTGTGTGGCTGATTTAAATTAGCAGAGAGGTTTACCCTGTGTCGTAACAAATGGCACGGGGATTTCTACTTAAACTGTATTAATAAGAATTATATTTAGGAAAGAGAAAATTCAATGTTAGGAGAATACTGAATGTATATTAATGTGAGCGAAGAATTGGAGCTAAAAGTTGTGGAGATTTAGTATGATTGTGGAAAATAGATGGAGTAGATAACAGTAAAGGGAGAACAAGTGTGAGTCATATCTAAGCAATACTATCATAATGAGAGAAAGATACTGAAGAATGAGTGTAATAAAATTGCTCGCGCTTTTCACTTGTGTTCATTAGCTTAAGCAGCATCCATTCATCTGAAAAAAGGGAGAAATGCACAGGCTTGCCAAAGGAGAAGTAAGAAAACTCTAAACACCTAATTTAAATATTATAAATTTCTTAATCTCCAAATGCAAATCTGTTGTAAAATTAAATTGAAATGCTGATAAATAAAACAAGCAAATTTCCTTCCAAAAATAAATATATATTCATTTTGTGATGCACAACACGTAATACGCACAAGATACACAACAACCAGTATACAAAATATCTCAATATACAGAATTACATGCAAGAATGACTGCAAAATGTACATTACCCCACAACGACACCCAATAAAGGCCTTCTTGTGGTGCAGTGCTCGGGTCCCTGGCTCTGGACTATGAGGCCTGCCTTGACATCCCACTGCTCCAGAGGTATGCAAAAACTTCTCGGAAGATCACATTTACCGCTCTGCCCTCATCAATTACTTCCTCATAAAACTCAATCAAGTTTGTGAGACATGATTTCCCACACACAAATCCAAGTTGACGACCCCGAACCAGTCCTTGCCTTTTCAAATACATGTACATCCTGTCTCTCAGGATTCTCTCCAACAACTTGACCACCATTGACGTCAGGCTCACTGGTCTATAAGTTCTCTGGCTTGTCCATACCACCCTTCTTAAACAATGGCAACACGTTATCCAACCTCCAGTCTTCCGGCACCTCACCTGTGACTATTGATGATACAAATATCTCAGCAAGAGGCCCAGCAATCACTTCTCTAGCTTCCCACAGAGTTCTAGTGGGGATTTATCCACTTTTATGCATTTCAAGACATCCAGCACTTCCTCCTCTGTCATATGGACATTTTGCAAGATGTCACAATCTATTTCCCTACATTCTATATCTTCCAGATCCTTTTCCACAGTAAATACTAATGCAAAATACTCATGTAGTATCTCCCCCATTTTCTGCGGGTCCACAGAAATTTGAGGGGCCCTAGTCTCTCCCTAGTTACCCTTTTGTCCTTAATGTATTTGTAAAAACCCTTTGGATTCTCCTTAATTCTATTTGCCAAAGCTATCTTATATCCCCTTTTTGCCCTCCTCATTTCCCTCTTAAGTATACTCCTACTTCCTTCATACTCTAAGGATTCACTCAATCTATCCTGTCTATAATTTATATATGCTTCCTTTCTTTCTGAACCAAACCCTCAATTTCTTTAGTCATCCAGCATTCCCTGTACCTACCAACCTTTCCTTTCATCCTAACAGGAATATACATTCTTTGATTCTCGTTATCTCATTTCTGAAGGCTTCCCATTTTCCAACCGTCCCTTTACCTGCGAACATCTCCTCCTGATCAGGTTTTGAAAGACCTGGCCTAATACCGTCAAAATTGGCCTTTCTCCAATTTAGAATTTCAGGTTTTAGAATTGGTCTATCCTTTTCCATCATTATTTTAAACCTAATAGAATTATGGTCACTGGCCCCAAAGTGCTCCCCCACTGACACCTCAGTCACCTGCCCTGCTTATTTCCCAAGAGTAGGTCAAGTTTTGCACCTTCTCTAGTAGATCCACGTACTGAATCAGAAAATTGTTTTGCACACACTTAACAAATTCAACTCCATCTAAACCCTTAACACTATGGGCAATCCCAGTCTATGTTTGGAAAGTCAAAATCCCCTACCATAACCACCCTATCATTCTTACAGATAGTTGAGATCTCCTTACAAGTTTGTTTCTCAATTTCCCTCTGACTATTAGGGGGTCTATAATACAATCCCAAAATGGTTATCATCCCTTTCTTATTTCTCAGTTCCACCCAAATATCCTCCCTGTATATATTTCCGGGAATATCCTCCCTCAGCACAGCTGTAATGCTATCCCTTATCAAAAATGCCGACCCCCCCCCCCCCCACGCCACGTCCTCTCTTGCCTCCCTTTCTATCCTTCCTGTAGCACTTGTATCCTGGAACATTAAGCTGCCAGTCCTGATCATCCCTGAGCCATGTTTCTGTAATTGCTATGAAATCCCAGTCCCATGTTCCTAGCCATGCCCTGAGTTCATCTGCCTTCCCTGTTAGGCCCCTTGCATTGAAATAAATGCAGTTTAATTTATTAGTCCTAACTTGTCCCTGCCTGCCCTGACTGTTTGACTCACTGCTGTTCTCAACTGTACCAGTCTCAGATTGATCTCTTTCCTCACTATCTCCCTGGGTTCCACCCTCCCACCTAACTAGTTTAAATGCTCCTGAGCAGTTCTAGCAAATCTCCCTGCCAGTATATTAGTCCCCTTCCAATTTAGTTGCAATCCATCCTTCTTGTACAGGTCACTTCTCCCCCTAAAGAGATTCCAATAATCCAAAAATGTGAATCCTTCCACCATACACCGGCTCCTCAGCCATACACTCATCTGCTTTATCCTCCTATTCCTGCCCTCACTAGCTCGTAGTACCGGGAGTAATCCAGATATTACTACTCTCGAGGACCTCCTTTTAAAATTCCTGCCCAACTCTCTGTAATCTCCCTTTAGAATCTCAACCTTTTCCCTTCCTATGTGGACAATGACCTCTTGCTGGATGCAGAATATTCTGCATCCTCTCTGAGACATCCTTGATCCTGGCACCAGGGAAGCAACAAACCATTCTGCTTGTTCGCAGCTGGCCACAGAAACGTCTGTCTGTACCTCGAACTAGAGAATCCCTGAACACGATTGATCACTTGGAACCCGACGTAATCCTCGTTGCATTAGAGCCAGTCTCAATACCAGAAACTTGGCTGTTCGTACTACGTTCCCCTGAGAATCCGTCACCCCTACATTTTCCAAAATGGCATACCTGTTTGAAAAGGAGACTTCAGAAAGGCATTCAACAAGGTTCCCCATGGTAGACTGATTAGCAAGGTTAGATCTCACGGAATACAGGGAGAATGAGCCATTTGGATGCAGAACTGGCTCAAAGGTAGAAGACAGAGCGTGGTGGTGGAGGGTTGTTTTTCAGGCTGGTGGCCTGTGATCAGTGGAGTGCCTCATGGATTGGTGCTGGGTCCTCTACATTTTGTCATTTACATAAATGATTTGGATGTGAGCATAAGAGGTACAGTTAGTAAGTTTGCAGATGACACCAAAATTGGAGGTGTAGTGGACAGCGAAGAGGGTTACCTCAGATTACAACAGGATCTTGGCCAGATGGGCCAATGGGCGAAGAAGTGGCAGATGGGGTTTAATCAGATAAATATGGGGCGCTGCAGTTTGGGAAAGCAAATCTTAGCAGGACTCATAGACTTAATGGTAAGGTCCTAGGAGTGTTGCTGAACAAAGAGATCTTAGAGTGCAGGTTCATAGCTACTTGAAAGTGGAGTCGCAGGTAGATAGGATAGTGAAGAAGGCTCTTGGTATGCTTTCCCTTATTGGTCAGAGTATTGAGTACAGGAGTTGGGAGGTCATGTTGCGGCTGTACAGGACATTGGTTAGGCCACTGTTGGAATATTGAGTGCAATTCTGGTCTCCTTCATATCGGAAAGATGTTGTGAAACTTGAAATGGTTGAGAAAAGATTTATAAGGATGTTGCCAGGATTGGAGGAGTTGAGCTATAGGGAGAAGCTGAACAGGCTGGGACTGTTTTCCCTGAAGCATCGGAGGCTGAGGGGTGACCTTATAAAGGTTTACAAAATTATGAGGGGCATGGATAGGGTAAATAGGCAAAGTCTTTTCCCTGGGGTCGGAGAGTCCAGAACTAGAGGGCATTGGTTTAGGGTGAGAGGGGAAAGATATAAAAGAGACCTACGGGGCAACTTTTTCACACAGAGGTTGGTACATGTGTGGAATGAGATGCCAGAGGAAGTGGTGGAGGCTGGTACAATTGCAACATTTAAGAGGCATTTGGATGGGTATATGAATAGGAAGGGTTTGGAGGGATATGAGCCGGCTGCTGGCAGGTGGGACTAGATTGGGTTGGGATATCTGGTCGGCATGGACGGGTTGGACCGAAGGTTCTGTTTCCATGCTGTACATCTCTATGACTCTATAACAGGTTGATTAGAAAAATAGGGCAAATTTAAAAAAAATTAACACCCAATAAACTCATGTCACCTCAAAATAATACCCAATAAACACACAAAGATCTAGGCCAGAAGCTCCAGGTTCAAGTACTACTACAGGGCTTATTGGTCAAGTAATGATATAGTTAAGCAGGTTAATTATTAAACTGTAAATCCCTCTGTTACACCGATGGTAAACAGTAAGAGCAGAAGAATTTTTGTGGTCAGCCAGAACCACGTGGTAACTGTAGTACAACAGCCTCCCCTTGGTAAAAATTTCCATGCGCAGTTTATTGTCATGATTATCGTCCTTATTCTGAGGGAGTACCAGACACATACCGTACCTCAAACAATTCCCAATATATACATTACCCAAACAACAAGACACACAGTTATCCCATAAAAACACCCCCAATATACACAGTACCCTGTAACACTAAATAGACACACAGTACCCACAATAATACTTGATATTGCAAAGTAGATCCTGGCTGTAGTGGTACTGATGTCTTGTGATCGTGAACTGGTAGCATCCCTAGTCACAAGTATACCTATTATACTGACATCCGATCCACAAAATGAAAAATGCCCCAGCATGTCCTGTTCACAATAAAATAGGACAAATCAAAACTGGCCAACTACCATAATAAAAGAAAAATACTGTGGACATGATGAATGGAGAAACTCAGTAAGTTTGGCAGCATCTGTGAACAAAGAAATAAAGTTAATATTGTGAGTCCTATATGATTCTTCAGAACTGACATGCTCAGTGGCTAGCACTGCTGACTCACTGCCCCAGACACCCGGGTTCGATACCAGCCTTGGGCGACTGTCTGTGTGGAGTTTGCACATCCTCCTCCTTTTTGCGTGGGTTTCCTGCTAGTGTTCTGGTTTCCTCCCACAGTCTACAGATGCATAGTTTAGGTGGATTGGCCTTGCTAAATTGCCCATAGTGTCAAATGCAAGCGTACTGGGACGGGTTGGGTCTGGGAGGGATGCTCTTCAGAGGGTTGGTGTGGGCTCGATGGGCCAAATGGCCTGCTTCCACACTATAGGGATTCTATGACTCAACATAATTACCCTTTATTTCTGAACAGATGCTACCAGGCTTGCTGAGTTTCTTCAGAATTTTCTGTTTTTATTTATGTTAAAAATGTGTTGCTGGAAAAGCGCAGCAGGTCAGGCAGCATCCAAGGAACAGGAGAATCGACGTTTCGGGCATAAGCCCTTCTTCAAGAATGGTCTTTGAGGGACCCTAGTCTCTCCCTAGTTACGCTTTTGTCCTTAACTGTAAAAACTCTTTGGAGTCTCCTTAATTCTATTTGCCAAAGCTATCTTATGTCCCCTTTTTGCCCTCCTCATTTCCCTCTTAAGTATACTCCTACTTCCTTTATACTCTTCTAAGGATTCACTCGATCTATCCTGTCTATACCTTACATTTGCTTCCTTCTTTTTCTTAACCAAACCCTCAATTTCTTTAGTCATCCAGCATTCCCTATACCTACCAACCTTTCCTTTCACCCTAACAGGAATATACTATCTCTGGACTCTCATTCTTTCATTTCTGAAGGCTTCCCATTTTCCAGCCGTCCCTTTACCTGCAGACATCTGCCCCCAGTCAGCTTTTGAAAGATCTGGCCTAATACCATCAAAATTAGCCTTTCTCCAATTTGGAACTTCAACTTTTAGATCTGGTCTATCCTTTTCTGTCACTATTTTAAAACTCATAGAATTATGGTCGCTGGCTGCAAAGTGCTCCCCAACTGACACCTCAGTCACCTGCCCTGCCTTATTTCCCAAAAATAGGTCAAGTTTTGCACCTTCTCTAGTAGGTACATCCACATATTGAATCAAAAACTTTTCTTGTACACATTTAACAAATTCCTCTCCATCTAAACCCTTAACACTATCCAGTCCCAGTCTATATTTGAAAAGTTAAAATCCCCTACCATAACCACCCTATTATTCTTACAGATAACAAATTTCCTTACAAGTTTGTTTCTCAATTTCCCTCTGACTATTAGGGGGTCTATAATACAATCCCAATAAGGTGATAATCCTTTTCTTATTTCTCAGTTTCACCCAAATAACTTCCCTGGATGTATTTCGGGGAATATCCTCCCTCAGCACAGCTGTAATGCTATCCCTTATCAAAAATGCCACTCCCCCTCCTCTCTTGCCTCCCTTTCTATCCTTCCCGTAGCATTTGTACCCTGGAACATTAAGCTGCCAGTCCTGCCCATCCCTAAGCCATGTTTCTGTAATTGCTATGATATCCCAGTCCCATGTTCCTAACCATGCCCTGAGTTCATCTGCCTTCCCTGTTAGACTCCTTGCATTGAAATAAGTGCAGTTTAATTTATCAGTCCTGCCATGTTCTCTGCTTTGTCTCTGTCTGCCCTGACTGTTTGACTCGCTTCTGTTCTCAACTGTACCAGTCTCAGATTGATCTCTTTCCTCATTATCCTCCTGGGTCCCACCCACCTTACTAGTTTAAATCTTCCTGATCAGCTCTAGCAAATATCCCTGCCAGTATGATAGACCCTTCCAATTTAGGTGCAATCCGTCCTTCTTGTACAGGTCACTTCTACTGCAAAACAGCTTCCAATGATCCAAAAATGTGAATCCTTCTCCCATACAGCAGCTCCTCAGCCATGCATTCATCTGCTCTATCCCCCTATTCCTGGCCTCGCTAGCTAGTAGCAATGAGCATAATCCAGATCTTACTACTCTCAAGAACCTCCTTTTTTGACTTTCTGCCTAACTCTCTGTAATCTCTTCAGAATCTCAACCTTTTCCCTTCCTATGTCATTGATTCCAATGTGTACAATGACCTCCCGCTGGCCCGTCTCCCCCTCGAGAATATTCTGTCCCCTCTCTGAGACATCATTGAAATTGACACAGGGAAGCAGCATACCATTCTGATTTTTCTCTGCTAGCCACAGAGACGTCTGTCTGTACCTCAGACTAGAAAGTCCCCATAACAATTGATCTCTTGGAACTCGATGTACCCTTCATTGCATTAGAGCCGGTCTCAATACCAGAAACTTGGCTGTTCATGCTGTGTTCCCTTGAGAATCCATCACCCCCTATATTTTCCAAAACAGCATACCTGTTTGAAATGGGGATAGCCACAGAAGAGTCCTGCTCTACCTATCTACTTCTTTTACCTTTCCTCGAGTTAACCCATCTATGTGACTGTATCTGCGACTTTGCTCCCTTCCTATAACTGTCATTCATCACATCCCCTTGTTCTTGTAAATTCCTCATTGGCTCGAACTGTCTCTTCAACCAATCCATTTGATCTGATAAGATTTGCAACCAACGGTATTTATTGCAAGTATAATCCTCAGTAATACGTAAATTCTCCCTCAACTCCCACATCCGACAAGAAGATTGGCTGTTGCAGGTTCCAGGGTTTAAATGTTTTAGTAGGGTCAGAGGTGGGGGTAAAAGAGGGGGAGGTGTGGCATTGCTTGTCAAAGATAGTATTACAGCGGTGGAAAGGACGATGGATGAAGACTCGCCATCTGAGGTAGTTTTGGCTGAGGTTAGGAATAGGGAAGGTGAGGTCACCCTGTTAGGAGTTTTCTACAGGCCTCCTAATAGTCCTAGAGACGGAGATGAAAGGGTTGCGAGGATAATTCAGGAGAAGAGTGAAAGTATTAGGGTGGTTGTTATGGGGGACTTTAACTTTCCAGATATTGACTGGGAAAGCCATAGCTCGAGTTCGTTAGATGGGTCGGTGTTTGTCCAATGTGTGG
Organism: Chiloscyllium plagiosum; assembly: GCF_037043375.1. Classification (NCBI taxonomy): domain Eukaryota; kingdom Metazoa; phylum Chordata; class Chondrichthyes; order Orectolobiformes; family Hemiscylliidae; genus Chiloscyllium; species Chiloscyllium plagiosum. The sequence goes on along the minus strand of NW_028270149.1, from coordinate 30,169,875 downwards.
CCAACAAGAGGTGAGGCCACATTGGATTTGGTTCTGGGTAACGAACCAGGCCAGGTGTTAGAATTGGAGGTAGGTGAGCACTTTGGGGACAGTGACCACAATTTAGTGACTTTTACTCTAGTGATGGAGAGGGATAAGTGTGCACTGCAGGGCAAGAGTTATAGCTGGGAGCAGGGAAATTATGATGCGGTGAGGCACGACTTAGGATGCATGGCTTGGAAAAGTAGGCTTCAAGGCATGGGCACAATTGATATGTGGAGCTTGTTCAAGGAGCAACTATTGAGTGTCCTTGTCAGGCAGGGAGGAAAGGGTCATGTGAGGGAGCCGTGGGTTAATAAGGAATTGGAATCCCTTGTTAAATGGAAGAGGGTGGCCTATGTAAAGATGAGGCGTGAAGGTTCAATTGGGGCGATTGAGAGTTATAAGGTAGCCAGGAAGGATCTGAAGAGAGAGCTAAGAGCAGCAAGGAGGGGACATGAAAAGTCCTTAGTTGGTAGGATTAGGGAAAACCTTAAGGGTATGTCAGGAATAAAAGAATGACTAGGGTAGGAATAGGTCCAGTCAAGGATAGTAGTGGGAAGTTGCGTGTGGTTGCTGAAGAGATTGGGGAGACACTGAATGAATACTTTTCGTCAGTATTCACTCAGGAACAGGACATTGTTGCCGATGTGAATATTGAGTCACAATTAATTAGAATGTACGGCTTTGAGATATGTAGGGAAGAGGTGTTGGAAATTCTGGAAAGGGTGAAAATAGATAAGTCCCCTGGGCCTGATGGCATTTATCCTAGGATTCTCTGGGAAGCAAGGGAGGAGATTGCAGAGCCATTGGCCTTGATTTTTATGTCCTCGTTGTCTCCAGGAATAGTGCCAGTAGACTGGAGGATAGCAAATGTGGTTCCCTTGTACAAGAAGGGGAGTAGGGATAACCCTAGTAACTATAGGCCGGTGAGTCTCACTTCTGTTGTGGGCAAAGTCTTAGAAAGAATTGTAAGGGATAGGATTTATGAACATCTGAATAGGAATAATGTGATCAAGGATAGTCAGCATGGTTTTGTGAAGGGCAGGTCGTGCCTCACAAACCTTATTGAATTCTTTGAGAAGGTGACTGAGGAGGTAGACGAGGGTAAAGCGGTAGATGTGGTGTATATGGATTTTAGTAAGGCGTTTGATAAGGTTCCCCATGGTAGGCTACTGCAAAAAATACGGAGGTATGGCATTGAGGGTGAGTTGGAGGTTTGGATTATGAATTGGCTGGCTGGAAGTAGACAGATGGTATTAGTCGATGGTAAAGGTTATTCTTGGAGTGCAGTTACTAGCGGTGTTCCGCAAGGATCTGTTTTGGGACCATTGCTGTTTGTCATTTTTATAAATGACCTGGAGGAGGGGCTAGAAGGTTGGGTGTCCGGATGATACAAAAGTCAGAGGAGTTGTTGACAGTGAGGAAGGATGTGTCAGGTTACAGCAGGATATAAATAAGTTGCAGAGCTGGGCAGGAAGGTGGCAAATGCAGTTCAATGTAGGTAAGTGTGAGGTGATTCACTTTGGTAAGAGTAACAAGAAGATGGGGTACTGGGCTAATGGTCGGATACTTGGTAGTGTGGATGAGCAGAGGGATCTTGGTGTCCATATACACAGATCTCTGAAAGTTGCCACCCAGGTAAATAGTGCGGTGAAGAAGGCATATGGCGTACTGACTTTTATTGATAGAGGAATTGAGTTCCGGAGCCCTGAGGTCATGTTGCAATTGTATAAGACTCTGGTGCGGCCGCATCTGGAGTATTGTGTGCAGTTTTGGTCGCCATACTATAGGAAGGATGTGGAGGCACTGGAACGGGTGCAGAGGAGGTTTACCAGGATGTTGCCTGGTATGGTAGGAAGATCATATGAGGAAAGGCTGAGGCACTTGGGGCTGTTTTCATTGGAGCAAAGAAGGTTTAGGGGTGACTTGATAGAGGTGTACAAGATGATTAGGGGTTTAGATAGGGTTGACCATGAGAACCTTTTTCCACGTATGGAGTCAGCTATTACGAGAGGGCATAGCTTTAAATTAAGGGGTGGTAGGTATAGGACAGATGTTCGGGGTAGATTCTTTACTCAGCGAGTCGTAAATTCATGGAATGCCCTGCCAGTAGCAGTGGTGGACTCTCCCTCTTTATGGGCATTTAAACAGGCATTGGATAGGCATATAGAGGATAGTGGGCTAGTGTAGGTTAGGTGGGCTTGGATTGGCGCAACATCGAGAGTCAAAGGGCCTGTACTGCGCTGTATTTTTCTATGTTCTATGTTCTATGTTCTAAGAGCATTTCACTCTGCTAAAAGCCATTTTTGCTTTTTTTAATCTACAGCAGCTCTGACTTCTTCCTCTACAAAACACTGCTCCAGCTTAAATGAATATTTTTGGCCTATATTTTTAAGTTTAATCAAGAGACATACCTCAATATAACATATAATCAAGAAAGAATCCACTCAACTCATTACTGTAGACTTACTGTAAGGCCACACTTAAAATATTTGCTGACCTGTTTCTGTGCTGTGACCACTCATAGAGATGTACAGAACAGAAACGGACCCTTTGGTCCCACTCATCCATGCTGACCAGATATCCCACCCCAACCTAATCCCACCTGCCAGCAACCAGCCCATATCCTTCCAAACCCTTCCTATTCATATCCATTAAATCTTTTGGATCAACATGTCTCACTACGTTCCTATGCTTTGCAATCTTTGTGAGTGCATACAAAAATATAGATTAGATTCCCTACAGTGTGGAAACAGGCCCTTCGGCCCAACCAGTCCACATTGACCCTCTGAAGAGTAACCCACCCAGTCCAATTTCTCTCTGACTAATGCACCTAACACTATGGGCGATTTAGCATGGCGAATGTACCTGACCTGCACATCTTTGTGACTGTGGGAGGAAACCGGAGCACCCGGAGAAAACCCACGCAGACACAGGGAGAATGTGCAAACTCCACACAGATAGTCACCAAGGCTGGAATTGAACCTGGGACCGTGAGGCAGCAGTGCTAACTACTGAGCCACCGTGCCACCCTTATATACATATCTATATTTACTTATATACCACATTTATTTGGGAAGATGCTGCTCGAGATATTCCGACACCATGTGGAATGAAACATAAGTATGATTCTGTCCCTTGAATAACATGTGGACTGAATGCCTTCCAGCACTGTATTATTCTTTTAATCTGAATGAGATCTTTCCACAATGCAGCAGGATGTAGTTCAAGACACTGTAGCAGGCAGCAGTTGCCGGTACAGAATATTAAGCAAAGAAGACGGTTACCTAAACAAGACCAAGTACTAACTGTTGAACTTTCATCAAATCAGGCTACAATTTAGGCATGAATCTATTGATAGGACTCACTTCTACTCGCAATGGCCAATAAACCTGGTTCACCAGACACATTAATTAACAATGATCTGTTGTCCATCTAAGAAACAAAAGAAAAGGACCTCTCAATTTTGGAAGCTTTGGCACCACCCTTGTACCATTTCTACTTCTTTGGGTGCTAACGCTGTCCCAAGTAAAGCCAAGCAGGATATCCCATGCAAGGCAAGTGCTTAAAGTATCTTAGTTCCAGCTTAATCTTGTGCCCTTTTTACTGCATTTGTAATGGAACACAGTGTTTGTTTTGGCCTTCAAAAGTGAAAACAGCGAATTAGATTATACATGCCTTTAGGGGTAAATTAAACAATTTCCTGAAGGCATTCCCTTGGTTAAATTAGCATATTTCAATTGTTATTGAGTTTATGACCAGCGAAAAAAACTCAGTTAATTAAGGGTTCTATTGGAAACATTAGCCTTACCATTCAAAAAGGGATTTTAGGATGACCACAGCTACTTTTGTGACAGACAAACACACAAGGATTCAGGAAAACCATCAGTGTGTGATGTTCTCAGTGATAGTAAGGGGCATTCAAAATCAGTTTAATAATAAAGTACTCCCACCTAATAGCACTGTAGCTGTACCTACACAACATGATTAAAGAGGTTCAAGAGGCAAATTACCGCCACTTTCTGAAGAGAAATTAGGGATTAGTCAGCAATTTCCACAGTGTGAAAAGAACAAGACAAAAGTTATTAAATACTCATCTTGTAATTATTCATTTCCCTCACCTTCAGGGAAACCAGGATACCTTCAAATCCCCATATATCCTCAAACTTTGCAAACTGTCAGATTTGCTTGCCTCTAAATCAATAGTCCATCAAGATTCCTATTCTTGATTACCATTGAGTATACAAAAGTCAGTTTGTGTGAACTGAGATATTGTCCAAAATCAACCAGCTGATTTCCACTGACTGCAAAGACTCGCACTTAACATATTTGGAACCAAGCATATGAGTGCTTTCAGAAGAGAAATGGACCTGGAGCGGCTCACATTGTTTACCAACTCTCATCTCCGCCATCTTGGATAAGAATGCTTGTAGTTTGTGTCTACAATCTTTGAAAATCAGATGGAAAAAAATGGCGAGACAGCATCAAATGTCAATCCTAACAAGAAGCCTCTGTACACCACATCCACAAGATAATCCACAAGCTTGGTGAAAGATTTAGAAATATACATATGTAGTGAGCTCGATTATAACATGATTCTGATTCCCTGGATGGACCAAGAAATAATTCTACCAATGGACAAGCTCATAAAACATTCTTATTTATTCAGCTTTGTAGTATAACATCATTCTCAATTCAGAGGAAGCTTTTAGGGAACTTAAACACTGGAAAATTCCTATTGAACTGATTGGTTTATTTCTGTGCTGTAAGTATGCAATCCTTTTCAGATAGCTTTGGCCAGAAAACCTTTGAACTGTAGCTGCCTTTTGGTCTATAAATTTAGATTTATATACTAAAAAATAAATTAAGCTGGTACTTTAAGCACTTGCCTTGCATGAGATAGCCTGCTTGGCTTTACTGAGGACAGAGTGCAAGCTTGCCCAAAACAGTATAATGTACAAGGATGGTGCCAAAGCTTCCAACGTTGGGAGTTCCTTTTCTTTTGCCTCTTAGGAGGGTGAAAGATAATTTTAAATTTAGGTTTCGAATATAAATTTCATACATTTCAGACCAAGACATAGTCCTAGCTTCAGTTATCAGCTAGAACTGAGTTCACCAAACACCAGAGAAAACACTAAGGTGCTCCAATTGATTGAATTCAGAATCCCACAACTAAATCAGGTTAGAAACAATTCAGGCATTCTGCTTTTCATCACCTTCCAGTGACCCCTGCTGGATTGAGTGAGTGTATGCTAAAGGGTAGATATTGTATGAGGACAGAATCAAGCTCAGCTCAGATGCCTACGTGATTGCACAGCCTGCTAGAGTATGCAAATATAATTTAATCTTTGTAATAGTTTTGGCATACTGGTCAACAAAAAAGAATTAACTTTCTATTTGCACAATTTCAGTCTAATTGCTAACCTTTTCAAACAAAAATGAAAAAGTAAGCTAATTCAGATGTGTTAACTAATGCAGTAAAAACAGCGCACAAAGAGATTTAAACTCATCCCTGTCTGGATTGTCACTTGAAATGTGCCTTTATCACTAAGCCACTAGAATGTTGTCAGATACTATGAACCTTGGTTCGCTATAACATTCAGTACCTCTGGACCAAAGAACACTCATCAGAAAAATGAAATGGAGTTGTGGCTTCATGCACACATCTTATTAATAATGCACACATGTAAGATACCTATACTCACTTTAGGAAGTATATCACAAAATGACTTCAGCAAGGCCAATTTTGAGTCCAATTTTTCAACGGTAAAAGCAATTTACTGCAACAGTCCATGCATATTGATTCAAATAGCCTTCCACAATACCTTGCTCAAATGCTTAACATGACACACAGTAATGATGTAGAAGCTAGTGCATGTAATCTGACTGGAAATTAACAGTACCAGGAAAAAGAAAGCAATGTAATTAAAATAGGTAAGGTATGACTTGTATGTTTCTTCTGTATTGGTGTTTTCTTGATTTTATAGAATGTTTTTTTATTTGTTCTTTGGATGAAGGCAAATCTGAAAAGCCATCATTAAACCATTTTGAGAAATGCTGAGGATTTGGTCATGCATTTGTCCTTTTAGCTGCTGCAATCTTTGTGATAATAGTGATCCAGAGCCACATTAGATGTGGAATTCTGGGCATTTGTCTCTTTTTGTCAGTTTTGTGCCTCTCTTTCCTCCTGAAGATACTGACTGGCATCACTTCCCATCAGTACCTTGTCCAAGTGTAGTTGTAGGTTTGCACATTCTAACTTTCTGATTCTGATAGGATCTGGGAAGCAAGGGTGATTGAAGAGCAGAATATCTGGATTTCTCTTACTTCCTGGCAGCTTGTTAAAAAGTAGCATCTATAAGAAGCTTGACAAAAATTTCAAGACATTTGTTAGTGGAGTGTATGGTATTCCATATCTTCAACCCTTCATGTTGTAAAGCTTCGCTGGCTTATTCCCTGGAACCTGTGGAACTGTACAACAGTCAAAGCATTCAGGAATGAAGGTGATGAGAGTAACAACAAAATAGTTATTGTGTAATAGTCCAGTCAAAAGCAAAAAATATCAAGGAAAATGAGCTTTACAAGAAACAACAAATAATGGAAATGAAGAATGGATGCACTGAAAAACATGCTGAGGAGTATTTTGTTATTAAACCAACACAAAAATTCTTAAATCCACTCGTGATGTGGAGCTCAAGAAATTAAGTTCCTGAACACTCACCCTGATTTAACTTGGAGCAGGATTTGTGAAGGCACCATACCCATCCGACTGTACACAATCTTAACTTCCAGACCTTACACGCAAGACCAAGATAGTGGCCTGTTTGGCAAGGCTTGCTGATTTAACAATTCAGACATGTGAATTAGGAGCTGGAGTAGGCCATGCACCCCTCAAATCTTCTCCACCATTCACTCAGATCTGATTACTCAGATTCCCACCTAATCCTGACAATGTTTCACTGTCTTGTTTATCAGGAGCAGGAACATTTGCAGATTATTGTCCCCCACTGTAGCTGAGAACACTGTTTTCAATTGTAATTCTCATTGTTAGCATATTCATTGGTTGAGAATTATGGGAGAGTATTCAGGTGATGAAACAAAAACCTTTCTGGGTTGTTTATTTACTCACTATCTAGCCATATGATGTATTAGGGAAGCTTCTATGATATTTTCTAAATGTTTCTATTGACAGTTAAATTGTATACATAGTTCAAGAGTGCTGTGAAATGTCTACAACACTGGATGTCATCAAGGATAATATCTATTATTGGTGTCATCCTTTAAATATTTCTAATCAGCCTGTTCAAGCAGGTTGTGATTCCTCATGGTCCAAGGTAAGCACACTGCCACAATAGTCTCTTGACGTCATGATTGTATTTGTAAACTAAACAAAGCAGGCATTTGGTCTTCTGTGGTGTTACAGTCCAACAAATGGTGATATTCGGCTGTTATCCAAATAAGGATTGTTTTGTTATTGAGATGGTGTATATGTAGAGGGAGAAACAGAGTGAACATTTCAGGTTAGCAACCTATCATCAGAACTTGGGAACTGGAGTTAAACATGTATAGAGTCAGTCAAGTGGTGAGAGAAAGATCAAAATGAAGGTGTGTAATAATGTAGAAGGCAGGAGACATTAAATCATACAATGGTTTCAATATAGGAGGAGGCCATTCAGCTCATTATGTCTGTGCCAATTCTCTGCATGGGCATCTCATAGTTATTAACACTCCCTATTCTTTCCCTGTATCCCTGTAAAGTTTCTCTCTTTACATACTTATCCAATTCATTTGAAGGGAACAATTGAATAAGCCACCACATTTCTCAAACAGTGAGTGCATTCGAAGATTCCAACCATTCACTTTGTAAAAACAGCTTTACATGGGATATGGGTTTTGCTGGTCAACATTTTTGTCCTTCCCTAATTGGCCTTGAACATAGTTATTTGTAACAGCCATTTCAGAACAGTCAACCACATTGCCACGGGTTTGGAGTCACACCAAGATTACACCAGGTAAGGATCGCAGATTTCCCTCCTGTCAGGGTACTAGTCAACCAGATGGGTTTTTAATAACAATTAACAATGATTTCATGGTCATCATTATTGAGACTAGTTTTTAATACCAGATTTATTAATTGGCTTCAAATTATACCAAATGCAATGGTGGGATTTAAACCTATAGCTCCAAAACCTTCAGGGACTTTGGATTATTATTCCTAACGATGTTACCACGATACCACCATCTCCCTCATGTCGTCGTTGCTATTTTTGTCAATTACCTTAATTCAGTGTCTTCTGGTTCTTCATACTCAACAATTGCAGTAGTCTCTATCTACTTACTAAAGTCCCTCATGACCTTAATCAACTCTAAATCTCTTCTCAACTATACTTCTATAAAGTACAGCCAGCTGAATCAGCATATCCACGTAGCTAAAGTCCCTCATCTCTGTCACTATTGAAACTTTTTTCTGCATTGTTTCACATATCTTCATAATTTTCCTAAAATATGGAGTCCAGAATTGGAAACAACACTCCAGTTAATGCCAAACCTGTGTTTTCCAAAAATTCTACCTTACCGTTTTTGCTTGTCTTTTTTTGTGTGTGGTTTTATGTCCACATTATGAGTCAAGATTCAAGACTGATTGATCAAGGAGAAGGCAAGGACAAGAACTATCTTCAGACTTGGGCTTCTGTAGAGCTCTGCTTATTGTAGCTTAGTACAAAGTACTCCTATATATATAATCAGAGATACATCAGACTCTAATCTTACTGTTTGTTTATTAAAAGACAATTCGTGCTTTTTCCTTCACTCTTACTTAACTCTCCCCATTCTGTAAAAGGAGCCATTAAGCAAATGTTGCAATCTGAAATTTTAAACTCAGTGTTAAACCTGGAAAGCTTTAAAGTGCCTGCATGAAAGATGAAGTGCTGGTCCTTAAACTAATTTTGAACTTAATTGGAATTTTCCTATCCCCAGCGAATCACCTCCCACTATTAGCTAACACTGCTGGAAAGGCCTTTCAATTCATTTTATCCAGAACTGACCAGTTTTCAGCAAATGTTTGCTGTCGTGAGAATCTTAGCTGTGCCCCCCACTGACAGCTCTGCTGCAGTGAAGCACGAACAATGTTGCTCAGCTCTGTGGCAGCTCAGCCCCTCCCCACATCGCTGGCCAATAAATGACGGGTTTGCTTCACCATCTGCAATGCTGGTCTGACCATGCCCATACCCATCTTGAAAAGCAATGGACTCTTAAATATACACTATCCATGTTAATAAGCTGTAAATTTCAGTGGTCATTTATTGGCTTCATGCCAGACAGTGCAGTTTTTAGTAGGTGTGGTATTCCATCTGTGACCATCCTAGCTTTAGCCTTTTAAATCTGTAATTTAATCTTTTTCTTCCAACCTATCACAGCAAACCTTCTCTTTTGTTCTTTCCTCCCCACCACACTTTCTTTTCTTCTGCTTTGCTTAATATCTAATGCTTCTCAAACAATTTTGCATTTCTGTTGGAAGGGTATTTACCTGAACCACTAACTGTTTCTTTCGGCACAGATGCTCCCTGATTATTTCCAGTATTTTCTGAATGCACCCTCCTTTGCTTTAAATTTAGATCCTTTTGTTCTACTGATGCAATTCAATATAAAATAATGTTGTGGATTCACTATTTTGTGAATAAATTAATATTCTGTGATCATCTTCACTGCATACTTATTTTTTATAAAACTTTTCTCAAAATTCACAGCATGAAACTAGGCATCAACATAATGGGTGTTTCTTTGCACATTCTCTTATTTTCTAGCTGCTAGACCTAAACATAATATTTAAGGTGCATTCAGTTTTAAGCAAGAAACTACTGTCCTCAATGATATCTACATACATGAGAGGGATCAGGAACAGACATCCAAATTTTATTTTTCCAATCACAAGCTCAGGAGTGGAGAGTAAAATTACAGCAACCCAGCTGGTGCAACAACAGCTAATTATTTTAATTATTCAAAACATGCACTAACTCCCTGATGATCCCATTAATTAGGTTAATGTCAGGATGAGTCATAGAGTCTCGCGTCAGTGGTTCCAATCCTATTCTGTGCTGTGCTGGTTAATTACAATTCTGGAGGTAATATTGATATTGTAGATAGCCTCACTACTTCTGGATATTGAGAGTTCTATGGGCCGATATTCCTCCTCAGCCTTGGATATGTGTTGGAGTCAGATGTGCATGGGGTTGCTTCAGCAGGGTTAATGTTCCCAGCTTCTGGTAATACAGGTGACTACTCCATAACCTGCCAACACTCACAATTAAACTTCTCATCTGCTAAACAGTCACAAAGCATGAACATGACAAAGCTAAACATGAACAAAGTGGTGAAAAGCAACCAGGTCTGTACTCCAAAACAAAAATGAATGTCTTCATGAGAGAAATGTTAGATTTACTGCAAACAAAAGGGAAGATATCTTAGGAGATTCCTCAAAGGAGGTCATATGGGTATAACTGGTATAACAAAAAGCAGGCAATCACGTTGCTGGAAATTTATTATAGATCTCCAAACAGTCAGCGCAAGACAGAGGACTGATATGCAGACAAACCTCGGAGAAGTATAAATATGTAATAATAATAGTGGATTTCAATTTTCCACAAATGGGATGAATAATGGGTGAAAGGCTTAGAGGGAGTGAAATTCCTAAAATGTATCCAGGAGAGCTTTTCAAAGCCACAAATTGAAAGTCCTATAAATAAGAGATAGTGCTATACCTAATCTTATGGAACAAGTCAGACAGTGATAGATGTATCAGTGGGGAACATTTTAGTGACAGTGACCATAACTCATTAAAATTTAAGGTAGATGGGGGTAAAGGTTGTGAAATGGGGTAAGGCCAATTTTAATATGATGCAACAGAAGCTTGACAAAGTGGACTAAGAGCAGCCACATGGAGGAAAATCTACATCAGAGCTGTTGGAATCATGCAAAAAGAAAAAAATGAGATTGCAGGGGCCAACATGTTCCTGTAAAAGTAAAGGGTGGGACCAAAATGCCCAAAGAAATCTAGACATCAAGGGACAAACAGGATTAGATAAGGAAAAGGAGAAGCGTAATGCTGATATTAAGATTTGCATGTTAATGATCAATGTTTGGTCATGTTATGGACATACTTTCTGTGGCTATCAAATCTTGGAGTGTAACTCAAAGTTGGAGCCTTTGGTTCAGAGGTAGGGATATTCCCCACAGTGGCACAAGATCTCAGGAGAAAAGAAAGGAAGACAATGGGGGGATAACTGAATCATTGATTTATAGCACTCTTCCAGTAAAATTTGTCTTCAGCTAACCATTACAAGTAGTTGATCAGGTTGAAAAAGTGTTTTAAAAGACATACAGGATATTGGGTTTTTGAAAAGGACCAAGGAAACTACTCTTTTTGAGTTCTCCGCCTGAAGAAATGTTTGAACTACTGTACTGTGATCTCCACTGCAAGTAAGTCAAGTAAACAAGTCTTGCATCCATCCCATCCACAACTGGAAATTATACTATGGCATCAACCTGATGCATATTGATTATCTAACTAACCAAGCCAACCAGCTTATATGTGCATCTTCTAGCCTAGAGCTATGGATAGTGATGGTCGAGGCTCCAATTTCTTTTGGTTACTTGGCTGACCAGGAATCTCTCCCACTTTACTAGTGGCATTCATAAAAAGGATTTACAAGATGATGCTCAACCTGTTTGAGGCTCTTTGCATTATGAATGTGATTCTTTGGCCACCAAAATGTCTGGCTTAGATTCAGGGTTGATGCCTGTCATGCTCAATGAAATTGTTATAAACTACTTGTTTGTCCTAAAGGCTGTAAAGGCTTTAGGGAAGGAATAGATGAGCAGTGAACTGTCAAATGCAGCACAATCCTATTTTAAATATTCAGGTAAGGCTTCTAAGACAGCATGCAGTACCCAACAGCAATTTTAATACAGATCTGAGCAGGCAAACTAGAGTGTGTTTAGAAGAACCCAGTATATAAACAAATTAACTTGTTCCAGATTCCCTGTGAGAGACTGGAAATGAATCCCTCACTATTACCAACCTGGGGTTAACAGTTACCAGAAATTCAACTGGGCTTGCCATATTCACAACAGCAGATCAGAGGCTAAGAATACTGCAGCGGGTAACTCAGATAAGATTACAGATAACATTACAGTGTGGAAACAGGCCCTTCGGCCCAACAAGTCCACACCGACCCGCCGAAGCGAACCCACCCATACCCCTACATTTACCCCTTACCTAACACTACGGGCAATTTTGTATTGCCAATTCACCTGACCCTGCACATCTTTGGACTGTGGGAGGAAACCGGAGCACCCGGAGGAAACCCACGCAGACACAGGGAGAACGTGCAAACTCCACACAGTCAGTCGCCTGAGGCGGGAACTGAACCCGGATCTCAGGCGCTGTGAGGCAACAGTGCTAACCACTGTGCCACCGTGCCGCCCACAACTCACCTCCTGACTCAGCAAAGACGGTTCACCATCTACAAGGCACAAGTCAGGAGTGTGATGGAATACTCCCCACTTACCTGGATGCATGCGGCTCCAACAACACTCTTGAAAAAGCATCCATTAAGAGCAGCCTGCTTGATTGGCACCACATCCACACCAATGCTCAATGGCAGCAATGTGTATTATCTACATGCTGCACTGCAGAAATTCACTAAAGATCCCAATATATTACTTTCCAAACACAACCACTTTGATCAAGAAGGACAAGGACAGCCAACACATTCAAGTACCCCCCCCCTCCAAGCCACTCATTATCCTGACTCAGAAATCAATCACCATTCCTTCACTGTTGCTGGGCCAAAATCCTGGAAAACCATCCCTAAGGGCATTCTGAATCTATCTACAACACATGGACTGCAGTGGTTCAAAAATTCAATTCATCACCACCTTCTCAAGGACAGGCAATAAATGCTGGTCCAACCAGAGATGCCCATGTTTCATGAATCATTTTTCCAAAATGGTGCAGAAGCTCCATACTCCTCCTAGTGATGACATCTGACAGTACAGAAGGATTGGCTTCTTTAGATGGAACTTCAACCTTAAAAGGTTTGAGTTAGTCATTGTCTGAAATTCGTAATTCCCAAATTGCACATTACTGCCTTTAACAGATGCCACATGGTGAGAGGCAGCTTCTCCACTGCATGGAGATTTTGGATGGAACTTCAGATGCGTTTATGAAGTTGTTCATATCATTATCATATTAAGACTGAAATATTTCAACATTTTTCAATTGAAGCTCAGTTGACCAGATTTATCCAAGCAAGGGGAGAACATGCTAGATGTAGCCAGTAAGTGCTTTCACACATACACCTGGATGCAGATGCCTGCTGAGGAGACTCCATGATCAGGCACTGCTCTATGACTTGCCTCACATGGGCGAAGGATCCCATTATCAGGCCTTCAATCTTTATATACTATGATGCTCATAATCCATTATTATCAGGCCACTTCAATATACCTGCACATTCCGTGGCCAACATCTCTGTCTCAAGCCTGTCTCAGTGCTCCAGTGAGGCATAGCATAGGCTGGAAGAACAGCATCTCATTTTCTGCTTGGGGACCCTGCAACCTTCAGGACTCAATACTGAATTCAATAAATTTAGCGCCTGAACATTTTCTGCATTCTTTATCCATCCCTATGCACTGGCCTTGTCATCCTATAGACTGCTTTCATCATTGACAACCCATTTTCATCCACTACCAGTCTCCATTAACAGGTTTTCTTTCTCCCCAACTCACCATTGTCCATTCCTTTGTCTTCCCAACTGGTGTTGGCTCTCTGGATTCCAGCTCCATCTTTTGTTTACTCCTCCCCCACCCCATCTCCACCCCATTTTCGGTAAATATACCATTTGTTTTCTAGCTGAACTTGAAATATTAACTCTACTTTCTTTCCATAGATGCTGCCAGACCTGCTTAGTTTCTTCAGCAATTTTTGTTTATGAGCCTCAGAGCTTTGCTGTTCTGTTGAATGCAATGCTTTCTAGTACTTCTCCCAGCCACTTGTTTGGCTGTTGGGTGTCCAGCAGTGGCTTCTTGCTGCCAAAATTCTATTCTCACTCCTGAAGCCTGCAGTTCCTTCCCGTTGCGTTTAGATGGGAAAATGGTGTAGGTGACAAAGATTATGGTTGCAAACCAGAATCTCTGAGGACTTGTGCCATGTTATCATCAAGGCTGCAGTTTGCCGAGTGTTGGTATGACAGGAATGACAATCTAGACACATCAGATTGTACTATCCCTCATGTGGTACTAGTATGGCCAGCAGTGATACAATGTTTTGATCATTTGGCAGCATTCGCTCTGAAAGCAGAAAAAGCATAATTATTGGTTATGACTTGCATGCAGCACACAATGACCTATATATTCGGGATTATCAGAAATTACAGCATCTTGGGCATTGTTACGTGCACAGATGTTAGTATGTCATTGGTATCAGTTCATTTGTGTATTTAGTTTCTACAGTATTTTATGATTTCCAGGTTAAATAGCTACTCAACTGATTGGATGATAGAAAACAGGTGATTTGCTTTTTCAGGGCCAGGAACCTGATTACAAACTTTTAGATAGCTTGCTTCAGAATTTAACACGTTGGTAGTCAATCACCATGACCAAGATGTGTGTGAAAAATGACTGAATATGAGTGAAAATGTCTCAATAATCGACTACTTGATTAAATATTTGAACCATAAAGAGAGGAGACTCCCTGTTACTAACTTATCCACATTGTAATAGAAGTAATTTATCTGGATTTTCAAAAAGGCTTTTGGTAAAGTGTTATATCATAAACTGATGAATAAGGTCAGAGAATGGGGTGTCATAGGACAAGTGGATCGCAAGTTGACTTCCAGTTTGAAAGCAGAGAATGGTAGTAAAGGATAGTAATTCAGTGTGTAGAAAGTCAGAACTTGTGTTCCATAGGGGATCTCATTTAAGCTTACAGAACACTGAGAGACCTGAATGGAGGGGACCTTGCAGAAGATGTTTCCACTAGTAGTGGAGACTAGGACCTGAGAGCAAACTCTCAGAATGAAGGGACAACCCTTCAGGCCTAATTCTACTCTTTTATCTTATGGTCTTATGAATAATGAATAGGAAGGAACAAAGGTTTATTGGAGCACAAAGAAGCTAACCATCATACAAATAAACTAACAAATGTTGCACCACAGGTTAGTAAGGTCATTAAAAAAATCAAACACAGCACTAGGCTTTACATAGAACATATAACAGTACAGCAAAGGAACAGGACCTGCAACCCATCATGTCTGTACTGACCACAATGCTATTCTAACTTAATCCCTTTTGCCTGTACATAATCTGTATCCCTCCATTTCTTGTCTTTTCTTGCAGCTGTCTAAATGCCACTTAAGCAATGCAATCATCTCTGCTACTACCACCTCTCCTTGGCGGCATGTTCCTGTTACCTGCCACTCTCGGTATAAAAAGCTTTCCTCCCACATCTCCTTTAAATTTTTCCGCTCTCACCTTAAACCTATGCCCCCTAGTATTTGACATTTCCACCCTCATCCATACCAACTAGATATCTTAAACTAATCTAGTCCCATTTGCCAGCACTTGGGCCATATCCCTCTAAACCCTTCCTATTTATATGCTCATCCAGATGCCTTTTAAATGCTGTAATTGTACCAGCCTCTACCACTTCCTCTAGCAGCTCATTCCATATATGCACCCCACCCTCTGCGTGAAAATGTTGCCCCTTAGGTCCCTTTAAAATTTTTCTCCTTTCACCCTAAACCTGTGCCCTCTAGTTCTGGACTCCCCATCCCAGGCAAAAAACTTTGTCTATTTACCCTATCCACGTTCCTCATGATATTATAAACCTTTGTAAGGTCACCCCTCAGTCTCCGAAGCACCAGGGAAAACAGCCCCAGCCTATTCAGCCTCTCCCTATAGTTCAAACCCTCCAACCCTGGCAACATCCTTGTAAATCTTTTTGGAACCCTTTCAAGTTATATAATATCCTTCTAATAAGAGGGAGACCAGAATTGCACACAGTATTCCAAGAGTTCCAGATGGCCCTCTTTGTCCACCTCAGGCTTCCAGTTTCCTCACTAGGGCCTGCTAGGTTGACCTCAGTGACAACCTGGAATCTTGTACCAACTCCTGGCTCCTCTTCCTCAGAGAATTCACTGCAATCATTTGCAAACCTTGAAATTACGCATAGATTCATGTAAATTTTTTGAATCAAGAAATAGAGACATTGAGTTTTGCATGAGTGTCAGCATGGCTGGGTGGCCAAGACACCAGACAAAAGGAACTAAATGCCTTCCATTATAAGACTTGGGTGTTCTGGTCTCCAACTGGAGGTGTGTGTTCAAATCCTACTTGTGACATCATATTGACATCTAGAGGAATGGGATTGAAAGGTAGTGAAGCAATGCTCAATCTGTGTCCTGATCAGATCACACATAGAGTCATAGAGATGTACAGCATGGAAACAGACCCTTTGGTCCAACCTGTCCATGCTGACCAGATATCCCAACCCAATCTAGTCCCACCTGCCAGCACCTGGCCCATATCCCTCCAAACCCTTCCTATTCATATACCCATCCAAATGCCTCTTAAATGTTGTAATTGTACGAGCCTCCATCACTTCCTCTGGCAGCTCATTTCATACATGTACCACCCTCTGCGTCAACCTCCCCAAGGTCAACCCTCAGCCTCCGACGCTCCAGGGAAAACAGTCCCAGCCTGTTCAGCCTCTCCCTCTAGCTCAAATCCTCCTATCTTGGCAACATCCTTGTAAATATTTTCTGAACCCTTTCAAGTTTCACAACATCTTTCTGATAGGAAGGAGACCAGAATTGCTCGCAATATTCCAACAGTGGCCTAACCAATGTCCTGTACAGCTGCAACATGACCTCTCAACTCCTGTATTCAATACTGTGACCAATAAAGGAAAGCATACCAAATGCTTTCTTCACTATCCTATCTACCTGCGACTCCACTTTCAAGGAGCTATGAACATGCATTCCAAGGTCTCTTTGTTCAGCAACACTCCCTAGGACCTTACCATGAAGTGTATAAGTCCTACTAAGATTTGCTTTCCCAAAATGCAGCACCTCGCATTTATCTGAATTAAACTCCATCTGCCACCTCTTAGCCCATTGGCCCATCTGATCAAGATCCTGTTGTAATCTGAGGGTAACCCTCTTCACTGTCCACTACACCTCCAATTTTGGTGTCATCTGCAAACTTACTAACTTTACCTCTTATGATCACATCCAAATCATTTATATAAATGATGAAAAGTAGAGGACCCAGCACCGATCCTTGTGGCACTCCACTGATCATAAGCCTCTAATCTGAAAAACAACCCTCCACCATCACTCTCTGTTTTCCACTTTGAGCCACTTCTGTATCCAAATGGCTAGTTCTCCCTGTATTCCATGAGATCTAACCTTGCTAATCAATCTCCTCATGACTCCCCCCAACAACTTGACCACTACCAAAGTTAGGCTCACTGGTCCATAGTTCCCTGGCTTGTCCTTACCACCCTTCTTAAACAGTGGCACCACGTTAGCCAACCTCCAGTCTTCCAGCACCCCACCTGTGACTATCGATGATACAAATATCTCAGCAAAAGGCCCAGCAATCACTTCTCTAGCTTCCCACAGAGTTCTAGGGTACACCTGATCAGGTCCTGAGAGTTTATCCACCTTTATGCGTTTCAAGACATCCAGCATTTCCTCCTCTGTAATATGGGCATGTTGCAAGGTGTCACCATCTATTTCCCTACATTCTATATCTTCCATATCCTTTCCCACAGTAAATACTGATGCAAAATACTCATTTAGTATCTCCCCCATTTTCTGCAGCTCCACACAAAGGCTGCCTTGCTGATCTTTGAAGGGCCTTATTCTCTCCCTTGTTTCCCTTTTGTCCTTAATGTATTTGTAAAAATCCTTTGAATTCTCCTTAATTCTATTTGCCAAGCTATCTCATGTCCCGTTTTTGCCCTCTGATTTCCCACTTAAGTATACTCCTACTGCCTTTATACTCTTCTAAGAGTTCACTTGACCTATCCTGTGTATACCTTACATATGCTTCCTTCTTCTTCTTAACCAAACCCTCAATTTCTTTAGTCATCCAGCATTCCCTGTACCTACCAACCTTTCCTTTCATCCTAACAGGAATATACATTCTTTGATTCTCGTTATCTCATTTCTGAAGGCTTCCCATTTTCCAGCCATCCCTTTACCTGCGAACAACTGCACCCAATCAGCCTTTGAAAGTTCTTGCCTAATACCGTCAAAATTGGCCTTTCTCCAATTTAGAGCTTCAACTTTTAGATCTGGTCTATCCTTTTCCACCACTATTTTAAAACTCATAGGATTATGGTCGCTGGCCCCAAAGTGCTCCCCCACTGATGCCTCAGTCACCTGCCCTGCCTTATTTCCCAAGAGTAGGTCAAGTTTTGCACCTTCTCTAGTAGATACATCCACATATTGAATCAAAAACTTTTCTTGTACACACTTAACAAATTCCTCTCCATCTAAACCCTTAACACTATCCAGTCCAGTCTATGTTTGGAAAGTTAAAATCCCCTACCATAACCACCCTATAATTCTTACAGATAGTTGAGATCTCCTTACAAGTTTGTTTCTCAATTTCCCTCTGACTATTAGGGGGTCTATAATACAATCCCAATAAGGTGATCATCCCTTTCTTATTTCTCAGTTCCACCCAAATAACTTCCCTGGATGTATTTCGGGGAATATCCTCCCTCAGCACAGCTTAATATACTGTGTGCAGTTTTGGTAAGCATACCTATAAAATATGCGTAGAGGTGGAGAAAATATTTACAAAACTAATACCAGAAATGTGTGGGGACTGTATCAGTTAAGAATTGACGCATTTGATTTCCTTTGTTTGAGAAAGATAATTTGAGGTGTTGAAAGTTATAAAGAATTGAAATTTTGGTTGCAGAATGCAGGTGGGGGCACATACAACTGGTACTGAATGCCTTGTCCACTAACAAAATAGTCTTCTTGATAGACTAGGGAGTCAAGGTTAATGACAGCAAAAAAAGAAAATGAAACTGAGGCAACTTCAGAACAATGATCTCATTGAAAAATGAAGCAGGCTCAAATAGCATAATTATTACTTTTGCAGCAGTGGTATCTGCAGTACCCCTTGTGGACACAACTTCTCACTTTCTACACTCTGAATAACTACCCTGTACTGCCATTCTTGGCTTTCTGATATGAAGCTAGCTAGCAATCCATTCTGCGACTTGTCCCCTGACTCCACATGCCCTGACCATATTTGTCAGTTTATTATGACCTCTTAAGTCCTATGTTCGATGTTCCTGAACCCTTGCAAGTATTTTATCTGCATTCAGCGAGACATTAGTACCTTACTCGCCAATGGCCAATCAAAGCTCTTAACTGACCAATTAATACGGGCACTTTTGCTGTTGCAGGTGAATCAGATGCTAAATGTCCACGTTTCCCAATAAACTGGCAACAGTTGACTGCGCTTGGGGCAGGATATATTGTGCATCCTGGCAGACCGCTCTGCTCATCAAAAGCATCCACAATGTTTCTCCAATGACATTAAATATTGTTGTGTAACAGCGTTATATGAGAAGCTGCTGTCTTAACCATTTGGACAACATGGTTGTTTTTTTAATTACAAAATAATATTGATAATAAAATTTTCTGATTCAATACTAAAAGAGAGCAACAGATGTCAGCAGACTTGAACAGATGTCCATGATGTGTCAGACGGATTGCCATCTTTGTCCACCCCAGACCTCCGGCCTCCTCACTAGGGCCTGCTAGAATGACCTCAGTGACACCCTGGAATCTTGTTCAGATCAGAGTGGTGCTGGAAAAGCACAGCAGGTCAGGCAGCATCCAAGGAGCAGGAAAATCAACATTTCGGACAAAAGCCCTTCATCAGGAAAGATCCTGCTCCTCGGATGCTGCCTGACCTGCTGTGCTTTTCCAGCACCACTCTGATCTAAACTCTGGTTTCCGGCATCTGCAGTCCTCACTTTTGCCCCCTGGAATCTTGTATCAACTCCTGGCTCCTCTTCCTCAGCGTACTCACTGCAGTCATTTGCAAACTTTGAAATTATGTTTTTTTTAAATCAAAGTGCAGGGAGACATCTTGTTGAGATTTTAAAATATTTTTTATTAGATTTCCTGTAGCGTGGAAATAGACCCTTCGGCCCAACAAATCCATAACAATCCTCCAAAGAGTAACCTACTCACCCTTTGACTAATACACCTAACAACCATGGACAGTTTAGCGTGGCCAATTCATCTAACCTGCACATCTTTGTGGGAGGAAATCACAGTACCTGGACTAAGCATATGCCGGCAGGGGGAGAATGTACAAACTCCACACAGACAGTTGTCCAAGGCTGGAATTGAACCCAGGACCATGGCACTGCAAAGTAACAGTAGTAACCACTGAGCCCCATCCTGCTAGTGAAAGAAGAAGGAATGGGGCAGAGCAAGGTAATCAGAAAATGATAAGATACTGGCAGACAGAATGGGGACACATTTCCCATGTGAGGTACCATCTTCTGAAAGACACATATCAGAAATGGGATTTGAACTCACACCTCCAGTTAGAGACCAGAACACCCAGCCTTTATGTGGAAAGATTTAATTCCTTGAAACTGGCACCTTAGACCACTTGGCCATTCTGATAACTGTTGAAAGGCTTCTTCTCCCATGCTCTCAGTATTGCAGAATGTTTGAATCAAACACTTGCTCATTCCTGAAGAAGGGTTTACATCCGAAACATCGATTCTCCTGCTCCTCGGATGCTGCCTGGTCTGCTGTGCTTTTCCAGCACCACATTTTTCAATTCTGGTACTCGAGCATCTGCAGTCCTCACTTTCTCCTAGTCAAACACTGTTGCTGCCAACCCTCCATTCATTGTAGATTATCTGTTTATCTATGTCCAGAGTATCCACCAATTTTGATGTTTTCCCCGTTATCTTGAATTCTCGAGCTGCTGAATAATTAAATGTTGTGTAATCTCAACAACTCTTGAGTTTCAACTGGACCGTGTATTTGAGGATTATTTTTGATACTTATGGGGTATGTTCGAGGGCAAGATTAGTGGTGGGAACGAAGTGGACGCGGTGAGAGAATATTCTTAACACTGTATCTTGTGTTGATGTGCACTGAACGCCGCGGAATGGGACCGGGCTGAGGATCGCCTTCTAACGTGATATATATGGAAAATGGATTATTTTCGGTCAAATGTTAGGGTCAAGTTTTGCACCTGATCAACCATTTCTCGTAAAACCAGGGACAGAAGCTATAATTTTCCAGCACAGTAACAGGTCCTTCGATCATAATATCAGTTCTTAAATTTTAAATTGTTCAACTTGGAAGTTGAATTTGGAGAACTGCAAACCTCTTGTGAAAAAAACGAAGTGTTCTTCATGCTTACATTATGGCTTAGAAAGAACAAGGAATGGTGAGAATGGAGCAGAGGAAGGTAACCAGAAATTGGGAGATGAGGTGACACTGGCAGACAGACTGGGGACACATTTCCCATGTGAGGTACCATCTTCTAAAAGGTACAATGTCAGAAGTGGGATTCGAACCCACGCCTCCAGTTGGAGACCAGAACACCCAGCTTTTCTGCGGAAGGATTATAATTCCTTGAGTCTGGCGCCTTAGACCACTCGGCCATCCTGACACATACTTAACCACTGTTTTACCTGATATTGACAGACTTGCAAGTTGCTTCTTTTCTGCCATTGTTTATGTAGCAATAATTGTTCTGTAAATGAAACGAGTATTTTAAAAGTACTCCACAAATGTAAAGGACAGGATCGTTACGGTTTAAAGAGGGCGATCGTCTGATACATTATGGATATATTTTCGAGTCTGCTGACTCCTGTTGCTCTCTTTTGGTACTGGATAAGAAAATATTATTAAAAAACAACCATGTTGCCCAAATGGTTAAGAAAACAGCTACTTATGTGATACGATAATATTTAAAGTCGTTAATTATTTGTAATTTAATTGCTTTCATTCTTTTTTCAAGGTGATTTTACTTATTAAACCACATTTCAAAAATTTCTATGACTCTGATTATACAAATTCAAGCTCATAATGCAGCCACCCTGTCTACTGGTTTTCAGTGTATTGGTCTTTTTCCTCAAAACTTGATAAACAAGGTATTTCATTGGTAACTGGAAACTGGAACCTGTTGCAACAAATAACAGTCGCTGTCATCTACGCTGAGACTGGAAAACAGTGAAAGATGGATTTAAGAATAGGTTTCAACTGGACAAGTTTATAAAATGCCTTAAGAGAAAGATAAATCGAAAATAACTTTGCACCTCAAATTCATTAGAAGTAATCTTTGGGTTGCTTTCATGTTTAGTGATGATTACCATCATTTTCAAGATGTGGAGGAGCCGGTGTTGGACTGGGGTGGACAAAATTAAAAATCACACAACACCAGGCTACAGTCCAACAGCTATTGCTTCCAAATAAACCTGTTGAACTATAATGAGGACTGTAACCTGGTGTTATGTGATTTTTAACTTCATAATTTTTAATACAGATATACGGCAGACAGAAACTCGGTATATTTTATTACAAAATACTCCACAAGTTGGACCGGAAACCTGGCCTTGAAATTGGGCTTGGGATGTTTGTAAAATGAAATTCCTGAGGAGTTAACACTCTTTACTCCTAACCAGATCATTTGGATATTATTTGTTTTGGTTCTGGCTCTTTCCTTTTTTAATCGCGTGTCTAGGGTCACTTGAAATTCTACACACTTACTCCTTTCTCTAAACCTTGCTGTGCGTAGCAGCAGAACAAGATAGTTAGTCCTAATGTAATTTCTATACTAGTGATTGGGGAATAAAGGGTGTCTTTTCGGACTGGGAAGCGGAAGGATAAGCGTAACCTCGTGAAACCGGTGGCACGTTACTCTACAATAACGCAATAACGATTAGATTAGGGACAGCCTCATCATACCGCTCAGCCTCAATTTATATGCCATGAAAAGGTTAATATTTGTGCCGAATATGTGTTGGTTAATTTTCAGATACATTCAGGACAAAGATGCATTTTGAAAATCAAATGGGAATAAAAAACGTGTCAGAAGTGGGATTCGAACCCACGCCTCCAGTTGGAGACCAGAACACCCAGCCTTTATACGGAAGGACTTTACTCCTTGAGTCTGGCGCCTTAGACCACTCGGCCATCCTGACACCAATGAAAGACCTGTCGACTGTTCCCTAGATAAAGTAGAAAGGGAAGTCTGTTTTTCTTTTGTTCTATTCACCGTTTTTGTTGTATTTCCTTTCATTTCTCGCATGGGATTTTTATTTTTGGTAGTCGCAGCAGCCGATCCTCCGACAGAAATGCTGCAGTGGTTCCTTAATTCAAAATAATCTGCGGCACATAGAATGCTTAGAATCCCTTAACTCCTGTGAACCTCAAACATTTAATACGAATATTATTCGTAGTATTACGCTGTAGTTGAGAAAATGCGCCAAACGCTAAATATTGATGGAAGATTCTAGCTGGGAGCGGGGCCACACTGCATTCTGGGAGCTGTAGTTCCGTTGCAGTTGTGCGCATGCGTTCCCCTCCTTCAAAAAGGTTCCCCTCTCTAATGACATTTTTTACAATATGCGCTCTCCGTCTTTTTATTTCATCGATTTAAATTACAAATCGTGATAGGTAGTTGGTTTAGTTGTTTTTTAAATACTGCTTCGTCAAAAGTCGGGATGCTAGCGCAGGCGCGGTGTTGTGTGGCCGCCATTTTGTTTTCCTGAAGGGTAAACGGACGCGTTGAAGAGATGGTGCCTTTGAGCAGGAGCCTTCTCTCCCTCACGGGTAAATAAATGTCTGTCTGGTGTCCATGTCTGGCTCCTGCTGCGGCCGTTTCACCTACTTTCAAGCTTTAACTTGTACTTGTCAGGGTTCTCGGTTTTTGTCCATGGGGCAATCAGACGGAGGCGTAAGGGTGGCGGCGGACAGGCGGATGCGCGGAAGGTGACCCTGTGATTGAAGTAACTGAAAGGAAGCCACTCCATGCTTCAGAAATGTAGGGTCCCGCAAAATAATCTCGGCTGGATATGTAATGTGAATGGAGTGTTTTTCTGTTTCTCCGTCATTTTCTAATGAATTAATTAATCCAACTATCTCGACATTTCCTGTGCATTTAAAGCATCCAAATTGCAATTTGTTTACCCTTTTGTGTATCTTCTAAGTAGAGGAATATTTGACGTATTGGATTAGCTCTCCAGATTGATTTCGGTGTCAAGATTTATGTTAGTCCGTTTGGTTTGTTCACTCAAATTCCAGCAGTCCTAAGTCCTAACTTTGCATCACAGCATCTCTAACAATTACGTTTAGTTTGTAAGACACTATCTTTTGCAGTACAGTCCCACCTGTGTGAATGTATGTTTCTTCATGTTTTCCAACATCTCCCTTTTTTCCAGTCCCTAAGTGCAGCTTTGGGTATATTATTTCCTCTAGGATGTTTCTTCTCTTGGAAAGCTAGACTTTGGTCCCCTACCTTGATATATTTGAAAAGGTTATTCAGTGGGTTGCTTCCTCAGTCGTCATGTAACCGTAGGCATTTGAAATGACCAAAAGTCATGCTTGTTTTTATCAATTGATTTTTGAAGATGATCCTTGAGGCGCAATTGTCAAAGACCAGCCTAAACTCATGTACTATGGTTACTGCAGCCATGTATTATCATGCCTGTAGTCATAATTTTAAGTTGGAAGTTGCAAGAGCTACAACTGATTTTATCAAAGATGGGAATTTTAATGCTTACCAGTTATGTTCACATTTCTGGTCAATGATTTTATATTTCTGAAATGTTCGTCTTTCACATTTTGCTGTCAGATCATCTGAGTGGCAACCTTTTTCATTGTTCTTTAAAGCTGTATTTTAGAAGCAACATTATGAAGCTTATCTGTTTAGCATTTCTTTCAAGGTTATTCACCATCTTTAAGTTAATTTATTCCCTATTCAAATTCCTTTTAAAATTCTGATCTCTTCCTCTCTCTGCAGCAGTAATGCTGTATTCAGCACTCAGTTATGCATCCCTGATGTATGGTATGCTTTTCACTAACTCGGTACATGTGACAACAATAAATCAATCAAATTGAATTTCACCTTTTTTGCCAGGACACAATTCAACAGTTTCTAGATTGTTGTATAGAGACCAATGTTAGAGGTGTAATAAGAGTTGACTAGGGGTAGGGCGTAGCTCTTCAATTCTGTAGATGTGGTATTATCAGTGTGTTAAATCTTGCACTATCCAGTAGCTTTTTTGTTATAAAGTAGAGTGAAGTACATTGACTGAAGACTGGCACTTGTCTCAGGATTCTGGATCAGTGGTGCTGGAAGAGCACAGCAATTCAGGCAGCATCCGACGAGCAGCAAAATCGACGTTTCGGGCAAAAGCCCTTCATCAGGAATAGCACAGCAATTCAGGCAGCATCCGACGAGCAGCAAAATCGACGTTTCGGGCAAAAGCCCTTCATCAGGAATAAAGCTTTATTCCTGATGAAGGGCTTTTGCCCGAAACGTCGATTTTGCTGCTCGTCGGATGCTGCCTGAATTGCTGTGCTCTTCCAGTACCACTGATCCAGAATCTGGTTTCCAGCATCTGCAGTCATTGTTTTTACCTCCTTTTTAACTTGTCTCAGGAGGCAATCAAGTTGGCACTTCACTGAAGCAAGGTTCAAACTCCTTAACCTGTGTTTTGTGTTGAGATGCTGGTCTTTTCCATCATTGAGGGTGGAACCATTGGTGGAGCTGCTACCTTCTGTTTAATTGTCCACCACCATCATCATGATTCAATGTGGCAAGACTACACAGCTTCTATCTGACCGATGATTGAGAGGCTGGTCTGTCATTCTGTCGATCATATTGTTTGGAATGTATATTGTCCTTCTAGTAGCTTCACTAGATTGACATCACACTTTGGTGTTCCAAGCATGAACTCCTGCACAGTTTGTAGAACCAGTGTTGATACCGTGGCATTGATAGTAATGCTAGACTGAGGGATGTGCCTTACGATGAGGTTACAGGTTGTGATTGAGTAGATGATTGTTGTTACTAATGATCCATAGCGCCTCATGGAGCGACTGTTCTCGATCTGTTCTGTTTAGCAAAGTGGTAGTGCTACATAACAAAATGGAACACCACCTCAATGTAAAGAAAGGATATAGAGTCAAAGAGATGTACAGCATGGAAACACACCCTTCGGTCCAATCCGTCCATGCCGACCAGATATCCCAACCCAATCTAGTTCCACCTGCCAGCACCCGGCCCAGATCCCTCCAAACCCTTCCTATTCATATACCCATCCAGATGCCTCTTAAATGTTGCAATTGTACCAGCCTCCACCACTTCCTCTGGCAACACATTCCATACACGTACCACCCTCTGTGTGAAAAAGTTGCCCCTTAGGTCTCTTTTATATTTTTCCCCTCTCACCCTAAACCTATGCCCTCTAGTTCTGGACTCCCCAATCCCAGGAAAAATACTTTGCCTATTTATCCTATCCATGCCCCTCATAATTTTGTAAACCTCTATAAGGTCACCCTTCAGCCTCTGACGCTCCAGGGAAAACAGCCCCAGCCTGTTCAGCCTCTCCCTCTAGCTCAGATCCTCCAACCCTGGCAACATCCTTGTAAATCTTTTCTGAACCCTTTCAAGTTTCACAACATCTTTCCGATAGGAAGGAGACCAGAATTGCATGCAATATTCCAACAGTGGCCTAATCAATGTCCTGTACAACCGCAACATGACCTCCCAACTCCTGTACTCAATACTCTAACCAATAAAGGAAAGCCTTCTTCACTATCCTATCTACCTGCGACTCCACTTTCAAAGAGCTATGAACCTGCACTCCAAGGTCTCTTTGTTCAGCAACACTCCCATCTTGACCATTTGTATTAGAAATGTTTCATAGATTAGTTATGGTATATCTGTCTTGTTTATGAAGCATGGGTCTCATCTGCTCTTGTAAATTATGGTTCCTCGAGTAGCTGTGGAAGAAAAATAGTTTTGTTGCACATTGGTTATATTGCATTTGTGATTGTGGATCGACCACTCTAATAACTATTTGAAGGGCTTCTGCTAAAAGGCCAACAGACTTTGTCCTAATTTATTATTAGAATAGCAAACTTGATAGAATTGCCAGCACTGACCATTGAGATAAGTCGAAACAGAATGTGATTATTTTGCACTGCGTAATTTGCTGCTGTGCAGATATGCAGTGAAGCTCATTATGCTACTGGCAATTGCATAGAATCGTCGAAAATAGGACTGAGTAGGCCATTTGTCCCTTTGAACCTATTTCACCATTCCACATGAGCATGGCTAATTATTCACTTCCCTACCCTGCTGCTGCTTTCTCCCCATGCTTGGATCCCTTAAGTCCAAAGAACTATCTCTTTCAAAATAGTTGGCCTGAACCCCTTTCTCTGGAGAATTTCACAGGCTGGCCACTCTGGATGAAGACATTTATCTTTGCCCAAATCCTAAATGGCCTACCCCACATCCTTACACTATGACCATCATTCTGGACTCTTGGTATACAAGAACATCTTTTATTCATATCAAGTCAGTGTGAACCAGAAATTACAGGTAACAAAGTGTAGACCTTATGAAAGCTGTATATTTGAACACCATGGAAACAGTATAATGATTTTTGCTAAGTCCAGTTGCGTCTAACTTTCAGGCAGACCATGAATTGCAAATGGGCTCCATTCTTGAGAATGTTCACAAGTTGATTATGACAGGTGGGAACACAAACTTCAGTTCCAGCCTCTACTCCTTTAAGAGGGATAGGGTTGTCCTTAAGCCATACCAGCCTCATGTTTTTGGACCCAGTGCCAAAAGGTGTATGGTCACTCAGCAGCACAGCACGAAGCTGCACCTCACTATCAGTTACATTAATGACAGCACAAAGTTTCTGAGCTACCTGTAATCCTGAGCTCAATTACCAGCCTGATTGAATTTTAACCCCTTGGTGTTTGACAGCACTGGTCAGTACGCAGCACAGTGGAAGGGGGAAACAAGTGAATAAAGAGGGGTTTGGTTCTCAAAATGAAATCAATGTAATCAGGCCCAATCTTAGTGGCGCATTGAAACCTGGAAGGAGTAAAGCAGAGCAATATCATATTTAAAGCAATACAAAATGTCAACAAATGCTTCCTTATTTAGGAAATACAAATACTTTGTCTAGTAACATCTATTTCCTAAATAAGGAAGCATTTGTTGACATTTTGTATTGCTTTCAGTATAAGTATGATATTGCTCTGCTTTACTCCTTCCAGGTTTCAATGCGCCACTTAGATCGGGCCTGATTACATTGATTTCATTTTGAGAACCAAACCCCTCTTTATTCACTTGTTTCCCCCTTCCACTGTGCTGCGTACTGACCAGTGCTGTCAAACACCAAGGGGTTAAAATTCAATCAGGCTGGTAATTGAGCTCAGGATTACAGGTAGCTCAGAAACTTTGTGCTGTCATTAATGTAACTGATAGTGAGGTGCAGCTTCGTGCTGATGTGCTGCTGAGTGACCATACACCTTTTGGCACTGGGTCCAAAAACATGAGGCTGGTATGGCTGAAGGACAACCCTATCCCTCTTAAAGGAGTAGAGGCTGGAACTGAAGTTTCTGAGTAGAAAGAAGAAAAATGAAAATATAGTAACAAGGATGTTGCCAGGGTTAGTGTTTTGAGCAATAGGGAGAGGCTGAATGGGCTGGAGCTATTTTCCTTGGAGTCTTAGGCTGAGGGGTGACGTTATAGAGGTTTATAAAATCATGAGGGGCATGCATAGAGTAAATAGACAAGATCTTTTCCCCAGGCTAGGGGAGTCCAAAACTAGAGAGCATAGGTTTAAAGGGAGAGATTTAAAAGCGACCTAAGGGATAGCTTTTCAACACAGAAGCTGGTGTGTATATGGAATGAGCTGCCAGAGGAAATAGTGGCGGATGGGACAATTGCAACACTTAAAAAGCATCTGGATGGGTATACGAATAGGAAGGTTTTAGAGGGATTTGGGCCAAATACAGGCAAATGGAACTAGATTTATTTAGAACACCTGGTCAGCATGGACAAGTTGGACTGAAGGGTTCATTTTTGTATATCTGACTCCAAAAATATTGTTTTGTTGACTGTTGTGTTGACTTCAGTTTGGTGATATCTGTAATATCTGCTAAATCCATCTTGCCACATCTGTAGTTTAGAGTTGGTAATTCATTCTGAATCCTACATTTTATGTGGTACCTGCAATGCAGCTGAAATGTAGTATTCTAAAATTCACATGAATGCACTCTCTCTGGCTGTCGAATTTAACAATCATATCTTTGAAGTTGAATAATTGCAGTTAAAAAGAATTTGGTTTTTATTGTTGATCTTTTTATGTTTAGGTCGATGCATTCGCCAAATTGCAACAAGACAAGCTCACCACAAGACTGGTCCTAACTTCCATGATAAATATGGCAACGCTGTCCTTTTGGGAGGGCTAACATTCTGTGTTGTAGTTTGGAGCTATGTAAGTTTTTTTTAACTTAATGATCTTCTATTTGCTTTTTTCCACATTTTCAAAATCAAATAACAGACATCATTCAAGTCAAAACTGGTCTGTTAGGTCACTATCACTACTAATAAACTGGTGATGTGGTAGGTACTATTTTATGGCAACTCAGCAGCACAGACATGGAATGTGTCCCTTGCTTGTGAAATTGGTGCTGAAGCAACGGCAGCATTTCAAAAAATTCAACCTACTTTGAGAGATTTGCCTCATGATGGATATTTGTCTGACTTCAAAACATTTCTAACAATATTCTATCTTTGTTCTGATGTAACTATTAGATACCGATTATAAGCTGAGGGAAACTCTGGAGGGTGTCTACAAGATTTTCCATGTCTGAAAGAGTTGTTCCATCCATTAAAAAATTGTTGATACCTTCTTCACTAAAATGCAGATGACGTTCTCCCTGCAAGCTAAATTAAATTGGCAGAGCTTGGACCGTAAACTGGACAGCAGTTTAATCAAGAACTTCTGACTTGATATGAAGCATTAAGTCCCAAATAAGCACTTGTCTGTCTTATCTGGAATTTCAGTCTTCCTAATTAAGCCTTTTAAAGATTTATGGTGGGAATCGGACCCAAGGCCTGTTCTGTCTTTTTGTTAATCATGGTTGATCTATATCTAAGTTCTAGCTGCTGTCATTTGTTTTCTTTAATACTGTTCTCCAGCATTTTCTGTTTCGGATTTCCAGCATTTGCAATATTTTGTTTTAATTGTTCTCGTAGGTCTGTAATGCTCCCCTTCA
Source organism: Chiloscyllium plagiosum (assembly GCF_037043375.1). NCBI lineage: Eukaryota > Metazoa > Chordata > Chondrichthyes > Orectolobiformes > Hemiscylliidae > Chiloscyllium > Chiloscyllium plagiosum. The sequence goes on along the minus strand of NW_028270149.1, from coordinate 30,139,471 downwards.
TGGCCATTATATCTTTTCTAAGGTGTGGTGCTCAGAACTGTTCAATTTGCTATCGTAGATGGCTGGTGGAGGCCTGGTCACACATTTAAGCATATTTTTAAAATGTTGAATTTTGATATTAAAGGCATCAGAAGGTATAGAAAGAAAGCAGGAATATGGCATTGAGAAAAGATTAGCCACGATTGTATTGAATGGCAGGGCTAGCTTGAAGAGCTAAATGGGCCTACTCCTAGTATCTGTGAACTGAATGCAGTATTCTAAATAAGGTATAACCATTGCTTTGTATTCCTGTCCCCTTGCCCAATGTTCTGATCGTCACTTAATCTAAGAAAATAAATCACAGAAATTGCTGGCAAATTTCAGCAGGTCTGGCAGCATTTGTGAAGAGAACTCCATTAATGTTTCAGGTCTGGTAACCCTTCCTCAGAAATCCTTTCTCTTCGCTACCAGACCTGCTGAATATTTCCAGCAATTTCTGATTTACAGCATCTGCAGTTCTGAGTTTTTATTTAATAAAATAAATGAACTCCCTTTTGAGCTGTAATCTATCTGTGGATTAGTTCCCAGCTCTGTTGCTACAGTTCTTTCCTATTAGAAAGACTTGAATTCAACTAGTTACATAGTGTAGTAATTTGTTTGCTTACATGCTTCTGTTTGTATGTAGGTTTCGACACAGACTGGCATAACATGGAACTTATCTCCTGTTGGCAAGATCACCCCTCAAAAATGGAGAGAGGACTAGATGAATGGATCAAGTGTTTGCAAAATAGGAGTACGGAGCCTGAATTGCGTATTAGTCTCAAGGCTCATTCCTTCTGCTGTAATGATTACCTATGTAAACTGGATTTCATAGTAAGTCAATAAATAATAGAAATTTGTATGTTGTGCTCTTTTTGAGGTTGGAGTAGAGCAGGCTTTCGGGGAGGTTGAATGGATAGGTTTGCTCAGCAGTGAAGATGAGTTTAAGTTTTCTGATGAAGGGCTCTTCAATTATCCTGCTCTTCAGATGCTGCCTGACCTGCTGTGCTTTCCAGCACCACAATTTTGACTCTGATCTCGAGCATCTGCAGTCTTCACTTTCTCCATCAGTGAAGATGTATATTTAACAGCTTGTGTAAGATTCACACTTGAGAAGGTTGCTAGGAATGTAGATTGAAACAAAATAAACAAAATATAGTTATGGTGGGGAAGCCAAAAATACTATATAACTGATTTTTAAAGTAAATGTATTAAAACAGAAAATATAGACAATATAAAGCAGGGTTCAGATATGTAGAGCAAAGAAAATGGGCAACCATGCAAAAGTCTATCTTGAGATTAGTGCAAGAGGTTAGGATTTGAAAGTTCTGATATGGATTCAAAAGCCTTTGTTGGAGGACACTGAATCTGGGAATATGGTCTATTAAAATTTTTGAATTGTCAACATGCACTCCCTTCACGTCACTTCACAGTGACAGCATTGTATGTTGTCTATAAGTGCACTACCATAATTCAGTAGGCTTCTCTGGCATCTTCCTAACTGTGACCTCTCTTCCTTTGAAAGACAAGGGCAGCAGATACATGAGAATACATAGAAAAGTACTGCACAGAACAGGCCCTTCGGCCCACTATGTTGTGCCGAGGATTGTTCCTATGTACCCCTCAATTCACTGCTGTCCATATGTATGTCCAACAGTCTGCTTCCACCACCACTGCTGGCAACACATTCCATGCATTCACAACTTAAAGAATCTTCTTCTGACATCTCTATACCTTAACTGACCCTTCATGCCAGTCAGTCCTGCTCTGGGGAAAAGTCTCTGGCTATTGACTCTATCCATGCCCCTCATTACCTTGTGTATATCGATCAGATCACCTCTCTTCCTACTCCTCCTCCTCTCCAGAGAGAAAAGTCTTAGCTTAGTCAACATCTCTTCATAAGACAAGCCATCCAGACCAGGCAGACTCCTGAAAAACTATCTTTGCACCCTCAAGCCTCTGTATCTTTCCTGTAATAGGGTGACCAGAACTGGACACAATATTCCAAGTGTGGTCTCACCAGGGTCTTGTAGAGTTGTAGCAAAACCTCGCAGCTCTTAAACTTGATTCCTCCTGTTAATGAAAGCCAAAACACCATATGCTTTCTTAACAACTCTATCCATTTGGGTGGCAACTTTGAGGGATCTGTGCACTTGAACACCAAGATCCCTCTGTTCCTCCACACTGCCAAGAATCCTGTCTTTAATCCTATATTCAGCATTCAAGTTCAACCTTCCAAAATGCATCACTTTGCATTTATCCAGTTGAACTCCCATCTGCCATTTCTCAGCCCAGCTCTGCATCCTGTCTATGTCGAGCTGCAGCCTACAATAGCCCTCAATACTATCGGCATCCCTAGCCCTTGTGTCATCTGCAAATTTACTAACCCCCCACCCCCCACTTCCTCATCAGTCATTTATTAAAAACTCCAAACAGCAAGGGCCCAAGAACACAGCCCTGTGGGACACCACTCACCACTGACCTCCAGCAGAATTTTTTCCATCTACAGCCACTCTCTGCCTTCTGTCAGCCAACCAATTCTGAATCCAGACAGTCAAATCTCCCTGTATCCCATACCTCCTGGCTTTATGAATGGGCCTACTGGGTGAACCTTATCAAATACCTTGCTGAAGTCAATTTACACCACATCCACTGCTCGACCTTTGTCGACCTGTCATGTTACCTCCTCAAAGAACTCAAAGATTTGTGAGGCATAACCTGCCCCCTCAAAGCCATGCTGACTGCCTTTAATCACGCTATGCTTCTCCAAATAGTCATACATCCAATCCCTCAGAATTCTTTCCAAAACCTTGCTGACTACAGCCATAAGACTGACTAGTCTGTAATTGCCAGGGATTTCCCTATTCCCCTTGAAAAGAAGAACAGCATTTGCCTCTCTTCAATCCTCTGGTATGACTCCTGTGGAGAGTGAGGAAGCACCAGCAGCTTAGCAACCTCATTTCTCGCTTCCCTGAGCAACCTAGGATAAATCTGGTCTGGCTTGGGGACATAACGATCTTAATGTCTGCCAAAATTTCCAGTGCATCAGCTTCATGAATATTGATCTGTTCAAGCCTGTTTCCCAGCTCCTCAAAGTTCTCGTTCACAATAAGGTCTCTCTTTCATGAAAACTGAAGCAAAAGGTTCACTTGGGGCTTCCCTTATCTGCTAAGACTCCACGCACAAGTCCCCTCCGCTATCCCTGATCAGCCCTACCTTCTCCCTGATAATTCTCTTATTCCTCACGTATGAGTAAAATGCCTTTGGGTTCTAATCCTTCCTGCCAAATTTTTCTTTCCCTGTCCTGGTTCTCCTCAGTCCATTTCTGAGCTCCTTTCTAGTAAGCCTGTAATCCTCTAAGGCTGTGCTAGATCCTTGCTTCCTCCACCTTGCGTAAGCTGCCTTCTTCCTTTTGATGAGAAGCTCCTCTGTTCTCGTCATCCAAGATTCCTTAATCTTACCTATTCTTGCCTGTCTCGGAGGAATAAAGTTTGTGCATCATTCACAACAACCTGTTTCCACACTGTAAGTAAATCTAAGTGAAAATCTAAGTAAAATAACTGCTTAAACAGTCTCCACATGTCTGTTGTGCTCTTTCTGTGGAACAATTGCTCCCAGTCTGTACTTCCCAACTCCTGTACGTTAATTACTTTCTTACCCTTTCTGAAATATCCTGCATGTATATCCCCTTCCTTGTTATTTCTCCTGTCACTTGTTGTTAACGTCAAGTTTCTGACAGTATTGAAATGATGCTGGTCAAGGTGGCAAACGACATGCAATACAACCTTGATTAATTTATTCAAGGTCATTTTAAACTGGGGCTATAATATTCAAATCCTTGAAATAAAATTGTGCCTGATGTGATTCCAAAACCACATTCTAGGTAAATCCATGATTGCTGCCTTTTTCTCATTAAAGTATAATGATGCAAATAATCTGAATATCATAGCTTCGGATGAGACAGGCAAAACTTGAAAAGGCTTCTGGCTCATGTTTATCATACTGCCAGCATTCCTGGATGTGTGTGGACACTACATGATACCAATGATTAACTCGACTACAATGCCCACCTTTCGTGGTCAAATAGTTTGCTGATACTCGTCGCTAGTGGAGAGAAAATCAGTGCTATGTAATTGTACCCACAAGATTTGAATACCTTCAAAATTACCAAACAAAAAGGACAACATCAGTACGGAATTAAAAACTCAAACAATCATTTGAGAAATGCATTTTTACTACTGATTTGGAGACGCTGGTGTTGGACTGGGGTGTACAAAGTTAAAAGTCACACAACACTAGGTTATATAGTCCAACAGGTTTATTTGGAAGTACTAGCTTTTGGAGCGCTGCTCCTTCAGGTGATTGTGGAGAATAAGATTGTAAGACACAGAATTTATAGCAAAAGTTTACCATGCGATGTAACTGAAATTATATATTGAAAAAAACCCGTATTTAAGTTTCTCATCTTTTAGAATGGGCATGTTGGTTTCAGTTCTTTCATATGTAAATCACAAAGCTTCTTTTTAAAAGTTGCATTCTTAAGTGCACTTTAACAATTGGTGTCATGTCGGCCCAGATAAGGTATTGAAGGTGTTAACTCCCTGTGAGGCTGTCTGTGCCGCAATGGTCAGACTGATTTAATCTAAAAATCGATTTACAGAACCTTACATGGATTCATGCAGTTTTTGCTCAACATGGTCATTCTAAAAGATGAGAGACTTAACAAACAATCTGGGTCTTTTTCAATATATAATTTCAGTTACATCACACTGTAACCTTTTGCTATAAATTCTGGGTCTTACAATCTTATTTTCCACAATCACCTGATCGAGAAACTCGGGCAGTGTGTTGGAGGGGCGGAACAACGTCCCGGGGCCTCAGAGACAGCTGCTGAATCCTCTGCGGGCCAGGTCCGGGCTCTGGAGTGCCGAGTCTGGGCCTTAGAAGAACATATCGACGACGTTGAAAATTGAGGTTGTCGATATTTGGTTGCTGGGCCTCCCCGAACGGGGAGGAAGGCCAGCTTGTTGATTTTCTGGAGCAATGGCTCCCACAGCTGCTGAAACTGGAGTCGGGGCTGGGTGCGGGTTGAGAGGGCTCACCGGGTTGTTATGCACAGGTCCGGTTTGGACCAGCACCCCCGCCCGGTCCTAGTTCGACCTTAGTACTACATGGAAAAACAAATGCAGCTGGAGGCCTCCAGAATCTTGGGGAAGGATCCCCAAGCCATGGTATACAAGTGATCCAAAATAATGTTGTTCCATGACTTCTCTCTGGTTGTGGTTCGCAAGAGGAGGGCATTCGACAAGGGATTTATGCTTCAGTCATGGAGGATCTGTGTATAACTTTGGATCACCGGAATAAGTAAAAGAATTCCTGGATGCTCACAAATAGACTGCAGGATTTGAACTATATGGATAATGACTTTTTTTTCCTCCTCTTTCCCTCTTTCTCTTTTCCATCCTTCCTCAAGTGGGGGGAGGGGGGTGGGGTTCATTCTTTCTCCTTTCTTTTGACTCTTATCTGTAACTCGTTCGGTTTATCTGATTATTGGGGGATGTTTCTGAGTTTTCTTTTGTTCCTTAATATTTGCTGGGATTGTAATTTAATATATTTTATCTTATATTACTGTTTTGTTAAGTGTGCCTAGGTAATAGTGTAGAGAGAGTGGGTTGGTCACCAACTTTTAACTCCTGTATTATAAGATATTCACATTTGTTTATTCTACTTTGTAATGTCTGGGCCGACGGCATGGCTCTAGCTGGGAGATGTTATGGTGTGATTACTGGAAGGTAGGAGTGTCTCCTGTGGACAAGGGGGAAAAGTCTTCTTTTAAATATATCTTTTTTATGGTTTCTACCCAATGTCTTTTGAGTGGTAGTCTTCCTCCTGATGGATCTCGCACTTGCTTGAACGATCACGGCTAGTCATTTGTTTAAGTAGTGCACCTGGAATGTCAAGGGGAGCCACTCACCAATCAAAAGGAAAAAGATATTATCAAGTCTTAAAAAAGGAGACACATCTACTTGCTAAGGAGCGTTCGAAGCTGCAACAGAGTGGATTTGGCCAGGTGTTCTTTTCATCTTTCAGCTCAAAAAGTAGGGGAGTGGCCATTCTTATTTGGAAGAATCTTCCCTTCCAAATGCTAAACCAGATAAAAGATGAGTCTGGACAGTATATATTACTTAAGCCGTAATTTATGGAGTGGAATACAGGATCTTGAATCTTTACTGCCCCCCTGCACACCCTTTTAAATTTGTAACAGAAGTATTCTCCAAGTTGATGGCTCGGGGGGTGCGTCACACAATTATAGGGGGAGATTTTAATTGTCTTATCAACCCTGAGGTGGATAGGATACTTAGGACCTCTTCGGAAAAATCTATGAGATCTAGGCAATTGGCTGATCTGAATAGGGAGTTGGGGCTGGTAGATTTGTGGAGGTGTCTTCACCCTAAGGGTAGAGATTTGTGCTTTTTATTCTAATCCACACAAATGCCATACCAGAATTGATATGTATTTTGTCCCTCCAACCTTTCTGAACTCGATATTATTTTGTAAAGTAGGTAATATAACTATTTCCAACCATGCCGCGGTATATATGGAGATTAAGACTAGTGATGGCGAAATGGGTTCACAACATTGGTGTATGGACCCTTTCCTTTTGAAGGATAGCAAGTTCATAAAATATTTCTCGCAGGAATTTAAAACTTCCTGGGATATCAATTCAGGCATGGCCAGTAACCCACCGGTGATGTGGGAGACTGCTAAAGCATACATGCGAGGCTTGATTATTTCATATTCTGCAACCCGGAAAAGACAAAAGGGAGAGCAACAGTGTCTGCTTGAGGCTCGCCTGAAGGCAGCTGAGACAATGTATGTTGACAGGCCCTCCATTACAAAACTACAGCGGATCACGGCCCTCAGGGCAACTTTGAATACCGCATTTACTCAAACAGCAAAGAGGGGAGATACTTGCGAAGCAGGGATCATTTGAATACGGTGATAAGTGGGCAGGTATCTCGCATACCTTGCCAGAAAGAAAAAGGCTCCCCAATCCATTACGTCTATTAGAGAGAATACTGGTACCCTGACTTTTGATCATAAAAAGATCAATGCAGCTTTCAGAAAGTTCTATTTCGAATTGTATAAATCGGAGGGCTGTGAGGATAGAATGGAGAAGATGGAGTCCTTTTTTAAAAATCTGTCCCTCTTGGGCCTAACCTCGGAGCAGGTGTCGTTCTTGAATGCCCCCCGATGACCCAGGAAGTACAGGAGGTGGTGAGGCAGCTCCAGAGCAGTAAAGCGCCCAGGCCAGACGGATTCCAGGCTGAGTTCTACAGAATTTATAGGTGAATTGGTCGGGTCACTTTTGGATATGTATAATTATGTATAATTAATCACACAGTCAGGGTTGCCTCCCGCCTTCTCTGAGAGAAGCAAATATCTCCCTCATTCTTAAGAAAAGAAAAGCCCTGCATGACTGCATTTTGTACAGACCTATATCCTTATTGAATGTGGACATTAAAATTCTTTCAAAAATGTTGGCATTAAGATTGGAGAGGGTTCTACCATTCATTATAACAGAGGATCAGACGGGGTTTATAAAGGGCTGCAGATCAATCAATAACATTAGAAGAGTGTTAAACATAGTACAAGCCTGCCAGCAGGGAGCGATACCAGGATTAATTGTCCTTCTAGATGCAAAGCAGGCATTCGATTGGGTAGAATAGCCATATCTCTTTTATTCTTTGGAACGGTTTGGTGTTGGAGAGGTCTTTACCAAATGGGTTACAGTTTTATATAATGACCCCAAAGCAGCGGTGACTACTAATGGTGTAAGTTCTGATAGCTTTAGTGTTGGCAGAGGTTGTCGGCAGGGATGCCCACTCTCACCATTATTATTTACTCTAGTGATTGAGCTGCTGGCGGAAGCTATATGAACTGACCCTAATATAACGGCCCCAGAGGTTGGATCGGGTAGCATAAAATCACTGTCTATGCGGATGACATCCTTTTCCTAAATGACCCATTGACATCTGTGCCCCGTTTAATTCAAGTGGTTAACTTATTTGGTATGTTCTCAGGTTACAAAATCAATTTTATGAAATCAGAGGCCATATTGCTAGGAGGTCTTACCAGCATATCCAATTTTCTGGATGGATCCCACTTCCCCTTTAGATGGTCACTGGGAGGTTTTCTTAAGTATTTTTATTACTCTGATATTTGGTCAGCTATGTGAAGCTAACTATACACACTTAGTAGAGAAAATAAGGCAGGACCTTCAACGCTGGCAAGATCTCCCGATATCTTGGCTAGGAAGAATAGCTTTGGTTATGATGAATATCCTACCTCGTCTTTTATACCCCATGAGAATGCTCCCCTTGATGCCTTCGAGACAGGCGCTGCATAGGCTCTATTGTTGGCTTGACTCCTTTATTTGGAGTCACAGAAGGCCCTTTATTAAATTAGATAAACTGCAACTCCCACAAGTAAGGGGACTTCAGGAGGTACCAATTAAGCCCTCTGTTATCTTATGTAATTGACTGGGTCTCCTGTGACTCATAATCAATCTGGTTAGATATTGAGGCCTCCCAGGCAAAATGTCCCCTCATCAATCTACTCTTCATGGAAAAGATGAGAGTTATTACAGATCATTGTAAAAATCCTATTGTATTAAATACAATCAAAGCTTGGAGGATGATGCGACAGGATGAGGGTAATCTACAAAAAAACCTCCCCTTATATCCCTATAGTGGGATTTCAGCCAGGGCTGACTAATGATTAGATTACCTACAGTGTGGAAACAGACCCTTTGGCCCAACCAGTCCATTTCCCTTTGACTATGGGCAATTTAGCATGGCCAATTCACCTGGTCTGCACATCTTTGGACTGTGGGAGGAAACCAGAGCACCTGGAGGAACACAGAGAGAATGTGCAAACTCCACAAAGACAGTCACACGAGGCTGGAATTGAACCTGGGACCCTGGTGCTGTGAGGCAGCAGTGGTAACTGCTGAGCCACTGTGCTGCCCACTGATGCTCGTTTTAAAATCTGGGAGTCCAGAGGTATCTCCTGTTTGGGAGATCTGTTTGATGGGGAGGTCTTGATGTCCTTCGAACAGTTATGTCAGAAATTCGAGTTGTCCAGCAAGGACCTTTTTTCGATATTTTCAAATATGAGACTTTATACAAAAGAAGACCACATTGATGATTAATTCTTATAAATCGGATATGGAAAGGAGAGTGCTTCGGCCGATAGGTATGCCCTTGGTCAGTACTCTCTACCACTTGCTACGTAATAAGGTATCGAAGGACACAGAACGGTTATATGAAACCTGGAATCAAGAACTGAGGATGGAAATCTCCTTAGAGATGTGAGAGGATATCTGGGAAAACGCTAGGAAGATCACTATCTGTAATAGAACTCAGGTTATTCTATTAAGATACTTCATAGGGCTCACATGGCCCCAGAGCGACTTGCAAAGTTCAAGGCAGAAGCATCCCCAATGCCCTAAGTGCAAAATAGAAGGTGGTACTCTTACGCATTGTCTGTGGACATGCCATAAGATTCGTAGATATTGGAATAGCGTAGCAAATGCCTTGGCAAAGATTTTGAGAATGGAGATTGGGCTGGACCCCATGTCTCTTCTTCTGGGTTCTCCAAATTTCCCTCTTTGGATGTATATGGGAGGAAATTATTCACTATTTTTTCCTTCTGTGTGAGGAAAATATCTTAGTAAATTGGGTGTCCAAAAGTCTCCCAGAACTTTCGAATTGGTATAGGGTAGTTATGGAATACATTCCCCTTGACTTCCTTATGAATATGGTGCACCAAAAAACGGAATTATTTTATAGAACATGGCAGCCTTTTTTGAACTACATTGACACAGATATATCGGTCATATTGTTTAGGGCTTTTGCTTAGCCGTGGGTATGGTGTTAGCTGGTTCGGGGACTCCCGGGAGGAAGAATCCCGTATAAATATGGGTTTTGTTATGGCTTGATATAAATTTATTTTGAATGTGTATCTAGTTATTTATTTACTTACTTATTTTCTTTTTTCTTGATCATTGTGAATAATGTACGATAACCTATTTTCTGTTTTGGTAGTCTGTAGAATAGATTAGTAGTTAGTTTTTCTAATTTTATATTAGTGTTGCTATTATATTGTAAAATGGAATACACTATTTTGTACTAATTTTATAATTTGGTAAAATATCTCAAAAATCTTTTTTTTCAATAAAAATATTTATTAAAACAATGCTTTAAATAAAGACAAGGATAGATGGGGGATAGTGATTTTCATAGAATGAGAGAATGACATCATGGCTCTTCAAATGAGCAGAAAATGTGTTGCTGGAAAAGCGCAGCAGGTCAGGCAGCATCCAGGGAACAGGAGAATCGACGTTTCGGGCATAAGCCCTTCTTCAGGAATGCTTATGAGCAATCTGGTGAGTCATACACCTCTGCTTCATCCACAAGTTCCTGCAAAAAAGAACTTTAATATGTTTATCCACTTCTCTCTAGGAGTTATTGTTGAATCTGCTTCCATCATGCTTTTGGGCTGTACGTTCCTCAAGCCACAGAATCTCTTCCCAGTTACCTTAAAGCAGTGTAACCCTCAGACTATACGATGCTTGTTTCAGCTATGATGTACAACATCAATGTATAACACTTTCAATAATGTAAACATTGCCACAGTGCATGTTTAGAATGAAATGTCATATTATCATCCTGTAGTCACAAATTTTGGCACCAGGTGGAGCCAGATCATAACTGGCAACAAAGGTTTTCAGATTATTTGGATTGACAAAAGACAAAGAACAAATGCATGAGGTCCTGGTTGCAGGAAACTGTATGTAGTCCACTGCCCCCAGTTTATAAAATTCAACCTCATCTCTTAAATGACTGTGAGTATGCAGTATAGGATGACGAGTTCATCATTCTGTAAGGTGTGGAAAACCTTAGGCCTATTTTCATAATTTAAGGAGTTGGTGTGATAATTCAAATGATTACAATGACTATTGGATGATGATGAGGGATGAAGTTTTGTGTAAATACCCTGGATGTTAATCTGGCAGAGTGGATAGCCCTGCTTTGTAGAATCTAGATTAGAATGGTGCTGGAAAAGCACAGCAGTTCAGGCAGCATCCGAGGAGCAGTAAAATCGACGTTTCGGGCAAAAGCTGGTTTCCAGCATCTGCAGTCATTGTTTTTACCCTGCTTTGTAGAATGTTTATCCCATGGAGCCAGTAGTTGCAGATGATCTAGCCTCTATCCTGTACAATTATGATTGGTTTGGAACAGAACTAGACCCTTGTCACCTCAGAGATGTGGCTGCTAGGGCACTTGTGATGATGGCACCATTAAATATTAAGGGAGGTTGTCACAGAATCACTGAATTGTTATGCTGCAGAAGGAGGATATTCAGCCCATAATGTTTGCACTGGCTCTCTGAAGTGATAGAGATTGGTACCTTTACAAAATACATCTGAATGGGTGTATGAATAGGAAGGGTTTGGAGGGATATGGGCGAAGTGGTGGCAAATGGGACATGTAAGAACTGTAAGAATGCATCAGGAATGAATGGAGCATTTGGCAAATTTTCGTGTTGATTCTTGTGAACTTCAAAGTGAGTTAACAGACTTTTAGATTAGAATCAATCTAAACATTATGGCACAGACAGAGAACATGGGGGCTAACAACTTCAACATATTATCTGGCTAATACCAATTAGATTAGATTAGATTACTTACAGTGTGGAAACAGGCCCTTCGGCCCAACAAGTCCACACCGACCCGCCGAAGCGCAACCCACCCATACCCCTACATTTACGCCTTTAACCTAACACTATGGGCAATTTAGCATGGCCAATTCACCTGACCCGCACATCTTTTGGACTGTGGGAGGAAACCGGAGCACCCGGAGGAAACCCACGCAGACACGGGGAGAATGTGCAAACTCCACACAGTCAGTCGCCTGACTCGGGAATTGAACCCGGGACTCTGCCGCTGTGAGGCAGCAGTGCTAACCACTGTGCCACCGTGCCGCCCAGAATTGTTACAGTTAACCTGAGAATGTAACTATTAAAAAAAAGTTTTGTCGTTAAATATGAAAGAAGTGAAACTATCATGGTATTCGAACAGATGAAAAACTAACAAACAATCAAGGTATTTTTCAATGTATATTTTCAGTTACATCACACTGTTAACTTTTGCTATAAATTCTGTGTCTTGCAATTGTGTCCTCCTCAACCACCTGATGAGGGAGCAGCGCTCCGAAAGCTGGTGTGCTTCCAATTAAACCTGTTGGACTATAACCTGGTGTTGTGTGATTTTTAACCAAAAACAAGATGGCACAGATTTAAAGTAATTTCTAAAAGAAGCAAATGCAATGTCAGAAAAAATGTTTTCACAAAACAAGTATTTAGGATCTGTAATGCATTGTCTGAAAGATAGGGGAGGCAGGTTCAATTGAGGCATTCAAGAGAGCATTGGATGATTATTTGAAAAGAAACAACATTCAAGGCTATGGGGAAATGGTACAGATTCAGAGTTAACCCATATGTCGTACTGATGAACTGAATGTTTCTGGTAAATTTTAATGCAGCCTTCTTGAATAGATATTGCTTGTTAGATTTTGCTGTTTGGTTTTGCCTATCTCTAAATACTCTTGAGAAGATGGTGGTAAACTACCTTCTTGAACCATTGCAATCTATTGAATGCATGTACATCTACAGTTGTAGACATTAACCTAAAATATATCAGATTAGCTAAAATGAAATTACAAGAAAAAATACATATGAAGCCTGATGATGACATCAGGTCACTGAATTTTCTTGTGTTTCTGTCTCTGAACGAATGTCTGTAGTTAAGTACTATAACTTGCAGTAATGGACTGAATGATCACAGTAGTTCTGAAAGACTGGGGTCTCATATAAAAACAGAAACAATGAATTAGATATGATAAAGTGTGGAGCTGGAAAAAGCACAGCAGGTCAAGCAACATCAGAGGAGCAGGACAGGAAACATTTCAAGTCAGGACCCTTCATATGGGGTGAAGGGGGCTGAGAAATAAATAGAGGAAGGGGGTCCCACCCAGACCTGATGAAGGGTCCTGACCTGAAATGTTGACAGTCCTGCACCTCTGATGCTGCTTGACCTGCTGTGCTTTTTCTAGCTGCACACATTATCGACTCTTGACTTTCCAGCATCTGCAGTCCTCACTATCTCCAAGATGTGATAAGGTGGACTATTTATAAGCTAAAAAGGGATTACTTGATCATAGAATTGTTCTGTGTGAATATCATACATCTGATGAGGTAACACATAGGTAGTATCAGCATAAGCAAGCCAATGCTAAGGTCCAGGTTTGTTAAGACCAAGACAAAAGTTCTTTCCAAGGACAAATGACCAGCTCCTAATGAGTTTTTTGAACAAACTAGCGGGGAGGGGTGGGGTAAACATATTTGTGATATTTGCCAGAGGTCGTACTGAACATTTGCTGGTAACTGAACAACAGCTGGTCTCCTGTTTCAGTCTGATCGTTGACAAATCCATGTAAACCGGTTCACATGTAATTGTTGTATGGGTTAGATTTTTGAAGTACTTTGGGGTGTACTTTTCTTTACTAAAGAACATTAGGTTTGTTCCATTGTTAGCACTGTCTTGAAGTATTGATATCCAGAGTAAACTCAACAGACCAGGGAAAGTAGGAATAAAAGCCTATATCACTTGGAATGCATGTACACAAACAATGTTCGGGATAAAGTCCCAGGATTTTGAACCAGTAATAATGAAGGAAAGGCAGTGATATTATTCAAGGATGGAATGGAGTACAGTGGGGAACTTGCCACTCCTGATCTTTCCGTGTCTCCACTGCACTTGTTCTACAAAATTATAGCTCTCCATTGGACTGATTGCTAGCAGGAGAGGATTATCCTATGAGAAGGGATTGAGTAAAATGTGCTGGAGTTTAAAAGAATGTGATGTGTTCTTATTGATACATTTTAGACTTTGGGAAGGCTTGACAGGATAGTTGCTGTCAGTCTGGAACTATGGGGCATACACTGTTCAGGGCGTGGACAAACAGAAAGATCATCATTAAGAGTGTTGCAATTTTTTTACATTCTGTTCATCAGAAGGCTTGGATGTTCAGTAATTGACTGTTCAAAACATCAATAACTTTGTACTTTTAATTTAAGTATATGAGGATAGATGAGGTGGAGTTGAATGGCAAAGTAAGCTTGAGGGACTCAATGGCCTACCCTGCTGCTGTTTCTTACGCTCTTAGAACTTCCATGTGTTTGGTTAGGTGTCGGTGTGATAGCTGTGCTTGTGGAATTTGATGAGCTAAGTAATTTACTCTGGGGCACAGGTTGTGTAAATTGGAGTGTTGTCAGCGCTCACAGCCTTTGCTGTATCCAATGCACTCAGCTGCTTAGGAAATTCTAGGGGCTGGGCTGAACTGGGGCTTTGGGACATAACTGTCAGTAAAGTCACAGGCACTGCAACTGCATGTGCATGGAGTGTACTTTCAGAAATTACAGTGTCTGCAAATGCCCTCTTTAAATGAAAATCTGTTTCCTCCTTTATATTCAAAGTTAATCTTGGTAATCATCGTCTCATTTAATAATGTCCATCACTCTTCCATCAATATGATTTTGTAAACCACTGAACTTTAACTAATATTTGACAGATGAGACGAAGCAGTGTCAGCAGATCATTCTAATCCAAGATGCATTAAGAGGGAGAGCTAACCCATGCTGCTCAATAATTACACATTGATGATATTTACTGGATCATGCTTCAGAATGAAAATGTCTACATATTCATCTTATTCCTATCTCAGTTATACTGAAGCCACAACCATTTCAACCAGTGTCCTGACTAAGATCAGCATACTCAACACAGATTGAGAATTGAACCACTGACCATCCCTGACTATATGACTCAGCATCACACAATACAGAAAGATACTCCTTTATAAGTTCATTAATTTAAGGGAAAAAAAAATGCAGGGTATCTCCTGAGAAATTATACAAGGAAACAAAATATTGTGAATTTCATTGGGACTAATCAAATTATGAATTCACTTGACATTTAGCTTGATTTCATTTTCCAAAAGCTGTATTACAAAGACCTCAATCCCAATTTATTGTTATTTTCTTCAAGATATTAATTATTCTAAACAATTGAATTTTAAACATAGATTTTGTTTGGGACTATAAACTAAATACATGAAACATTTCAATAAACATGAAGCACACAAATGTGTTTGAACATTTCAAAAGGCTGTCAGGACAATTGATCAAATCTCAAGATAACCCCTAACTAACCATTAAGCTTAGTTTACTTCAGTCCCTCTTGTTGGCATGAATATTTGAAAGCAGAACTTAGTGGGAGGCTAAATTGCTGCATTTTTATACTGGAGCATGGCGACATTCCTAAGATGAAAGATCAACCTACATTTATCCTCTGTGTCAAGTATATACATGTTCTATCAAATAGGCTGAAAATGGAGGTGTGTAAGTTTCAGCTATATGTATAGATATTAAAACATTATTCTGTATAAGCTGATAGGGCCCTGCAAAAATAAGTAGGAGTTTAGATTAAATTACCCTTAAAGATGTTCTTCTGTCATATTAATATGTCACCAAATTAAGACAAGGACAAGGCAAATTTTATTCTCTCTTGGGATCCTAAGTCTGCGGAAATCTCTTCCTGAAAAGGAGGATAGAGCGGTGATGGTCTACTGGCCAGACTATTATTGGGAAAACTCAGCTACTGTTGTGGGGATTCTGGTTCAAATTTCACCTTGGGCAGATTGTGAAATTTGAATTCAGTGAAATAAAATACCTGGAATTAAGAATCTTCGGATGACCATGAAACAATTGTCGATTATCAGAAAAACCAATCTGTTCACTAATGTCATTTACGGAAGCAAATCTGCCATCCTCACCTGGTCTGGCCTACATGTGACTCCAGACCCAGAGCAATGTGGTTGACTCTCAAATGCCATATAAAATGGCCGAGCAAGCCACTAAGTTGTATCAATTGCTATGAAGTCTCAAAGAAATGAAACCGACGGACCACCTGCCATTGACCTAGGCCTCAGAAAAGACAATGGCAGAAACAGCACTGCTGACCCGGCGAAGTCCTCTTTATTGATATCTGGATGCTAGTGCCAAAATTGAGGGAGCTGTCTCACAGCCTAGTCAAGCAACAGCTTGACATAATTGTACTCACGGAATCATACCTGACAGGCCAGATCCCAGACACCACCACTCCACTGGCAGGACAGGGGAGAGTTGCTTTGGGAATCATGAACATTGACTCTGGATCCCATGAAGTCTCATTGTTTCAGGTTAAACATGGGCAAGTAAAGTTCCTACTAATTACTACATATGGTCCTCCCTCAGCTGATGAATCAATGCTCCTCCATATTGAACAATACTTTGAGGAAGCACTGAAGGTGGCAAGTATATTAAATGTACTCTGCTGGGAGATTCCAATGTCCACCACCAACAGTGGCTTGGCAGCAGCACCACTAATTGAGTTGGTCAGTTTCTAAAAGACACAGTTGCTAGACCGTGTCTACAGAACATGGAGAGGGAACCAACAAGAAGGAAGAACATACTTGATCTCATCCTTACCAATCTGTCAGTTGCATACGCATTTGTCCATGACAGTATTGATAAGAATGACCGTCACACAGTCCTTGTGAAGACAAAGTCTGCTTTCACATTGACAATATCTTCCACTGAGTTGTGTTGCACTTTCACCATGCTAAATGGTACAGACTTCGAACAGATCTTGCAACTCAAGGCTGGGCATCCATGAGGCACTGTGGGCCATCAGCAGCAGCAGAATTGTAGTCCAACACAATCATGGACCAGCAAATCCCGCACTCAACTATTACCATCAAGCCAGAGGATCAACCCTGGTTCAACAGAGGGTGCAGGAGGGCATTCCCAGGACCAGCATCAGTCATACCTAAACATGAGGTGTAAATCTGATGAAGCTACCAAACAGAACAATATGCATGCCAAACAGTATAAGCAGCAAGTAGCAGACAGAGCTAAATGATCCCACAACCAACAGATCAGGTTTAAGCTCTGCAGCCCTGTCATATTCAGTCATGTCTGGTGGTGGACGATTAAATAACTCACTGGAGGAGGCTCCACAAATACCCTCATCCCCAGTGATGGAAGAGCCCAACACACAAGTGCAAAAGAGAAGGCTGAAGTATTTACAACTATCTTCAGCCTGAAGTGCCAAGTGGATGATCCATCTCAGGCACATCCACTGGTCCCCAGTATTACAGATACCTGTCTTCAGCCAATTTGATTCACTCCACATGTTATCAAGAAACAATAGGAGGCATTGGATACTACAAAGGCTATGAGGTCTGACAACATACAAGAGAACTTGCTGTTTCCCTAGCCAAGCTGTTCAAGTACAGTTACAACATTAGCATCCAGCCAACAGCGTGGAAAATTGCCCGGGTATGTCCTATACACAAAATGCACGACAAATCCGAGCTGGCCAATTATTGCCCCATCCGTCTACTCTCAATCATCAGTAAAGTGATGGAAGATGTCATCAAGTGCTACCAGCTCAGCCATAACTTGCTCAATGATGCACAGTTTTTGTTCCGCGAGGAACTTCTGACCTCATTACAGCTTGGTTCAAACATAGACAAAAGAGCTGAATTCCAGAGGTGAGATCAGAGTGATAGCCCTTGACATCAGGCTGCATTTGACCAAGTGTAGCATCAGGAGTCCAAGCAAAACTAGAATCAATAGGTACTGGGGGCAAATTCTCTGAAGACAGGTATTCCATTATACTATACATGAATAGATAAATAAATACACCTGGTAAAAGGATGATGGTTGTGGTTGTTGAAGGTCAGTCATTTCAGCTCCAGCATATCTCTGCAGGAGTTCCTGAAGGTGGTGTCCTAGACTCAACTATCTTCAGCTGCTTCATCAATGACCTTCTCTCCATCCCAAGGTCAGAACTGGGGATGTTTGCTGATGGTTGCACACTATTCAGCACCATTCATAACTGCCCAGATACTGAGGCAGTTCATGCTCAAGTTCAACAAGATCTGGATCAGCTTGGGCTGTCAAATAACAAGTAACATTTGTGCCACACAAATGCCAGATAATGACCATCACGAACAAGAGACAATCTAACCACCACTGACATTCAATGGTGTTACCATCACTGAACTCCCCCACTATCGACATCCTTGGTGTTGCCATTGACCAGAAACTCAACTGGACTTGCTATATAAATACAGAACAGGTCAGAAAATAGGAATACTGACACAAACTTGATTGAGTTTTTTGAAGAAGTAACAAAGAGGATTGATGAGGGCAGAGCGGTAGATGTGATCTATATGGACTTCAGTAAGGCGTTTGACAAGGTTCCCCATGGGAGACTGGTTACCAAGGTTAGATCTCATGGAATACAGGGAGAACTAGTCATTTGAATACAGAATTGGCTCAAAGGTAGAAGACAGAGGGTGGTGGTGGAGGTTTGTTTTTCAGACTGGAGGCCTGTGACCAGTGGAGTGCTGGATCTCCTACTTTTTGTCATTTACATAAATGATTTGGATGCGAGCATAAGAGGTACAGTTAGTAAGTTTGCAGATGATACCAAAATTGGAGGTGTAGTGGACAGTGAAGAAGGTTACCTTAGATTACAACAGGATCTTGATCAGATGGGCCAATGGGCTGAGAAGTGGCAGATGGAGTGTAATTCAGATAAATGCGAGGTGCTGCATTTTGGGAAAGCAAATCTTAGTAGGACTTCTACACTTAATGGTAAGGTCCTACCGAGTGTTGCTGAACAAAGAGACCTTGGAATGAAGGTTCATAGCTCCTTGAAAGTGGAGTCACAGGTAGATAGGATAGGGAAGAAGTTGTTTGGTATGCCTTCTTTTCAGAGTATTGAGTACAGGAGTTGGGAGGTCATGTTGCGACTGTACAGGGCAATGGTTAGGCCACTGTTTTCCCTGGAGCGTCGGAGGCTGAGGGGTGACCTTATAGAGGTTTACAAAATTATGAAGGGCATGGATAGGATAAATAGACAAAGTCTTTTCCCTGGGGTGGTGGAGTCCAAAACTAGAATGAATAGGTTTAGGGTGAGAGGGGAAAGTTATAAAATGGATCTAAGGGGCAGCTTTTTCACACAGAGGGTGGCACGTGTATGAAATGAGCTGCCAGAGAAAGTGGTGGAGGCTGGTACAATTGCAACATTTAAGAGGCATTTGGATGGATATATGAATAGGAAGGGTTTGGAGGGATATTGGTCAGATGCTGGCAGGTGGGACTAGATTGGTTTGGGATATCTAGTTGGCATGAACAGGTTGGACCGAAGGGTCTGTTTCCATGCTGTACATCTCTATGACTCTATGAGTAACTCACCTCTTGCCATCTCAAAGCCTGTCTGTCATCTACAAGGCATACTCCTCACTTGTCTGGATGGGGCAGCTCCAACAGCACACAACGTTGACCATCCAGGTTGAAGCAGCCGACTTGATTGACATCATATCCACAAACAATCACTCCCTCCATCACCAATGCTCAGTACTGGCCATGTGTACCTTTTACAAGATGCACAGCAGAAATTCACCAAAGATCCTTAGACAAGCTGTATGGTCTATGGGCCAAGTGCTGGAAAATGTAATTAGAATAGTTGGGCTGTTTTTGACTGCTGCAGACATGATGGGCCTTTTTCTGTGCTCGAGGCCCAAATGATGGTGAATTAGATGCTGTTCAAGCAAGATGCTTTACTTAATGGTGTCAAGTTTCTTGAGTGTTGGAGCTGCACTCATGGCAGCAAACAGGATCTATTCTATTGCAGTCCTCCTACAAAGCACTTATTTTGTTACGTGGCAACGTCTTTAGAAATGTAAATTCACCCTTTTTCATGGCTACATATATGTAATACAAACACACACAGGAAGAAACTTTAATGATAGCGTAATAAAATCTAATGGAGGATTTTATTTCCCCCACCCTTGTTTTCTCCTCTCCTTGTCCTTTGATTCATGAATAATGTTGGAAAGTTTCCATATGTGTTATTAACTTTCTGGTAACTCAAGTGGAACCATACAAACAAGCATATGAATGCACATGTTAGGAGGAGGAGTAGGCCTTTTGGCTGTTCAAGCCTGTCTGCCATTAAATAAAGTCACGATTGTAACCTCAACCTCACATTCCCAATAACCCCTGATAAAACTTTCACTCCAAGAATCTACACCCATCTGATCTGAAAGTATTTCAAAGTCTGTTTCCTCACCTTTTTTCACTTGTGAGACATGGGTGTCTCTGGCTAGCCAGCATTTTTTGCCCGTCCCTAGTTTCCCTTGAGAAAGTGGTGATGAGCTGCTTCCTTGAACTGCTGTAGTCCACGTGCTGTGGGTTGACCCACGATGAACTTGGAGAGGGAATTCCAGGATCTTGACCCAGTGACAGTTAAGGAACAGTAATACATTTCCAAGTCAGGGTGGTGAGGGGATCATGCAAATAATGGTGTTCCCATCTACCCTCTGCTCTTGTCCTTCTAGATGGAAGTGGTCATGGGTTTGGAAGGTGCAATTACTTACCATCCTGTCCAAGTGCATCACCCTAGATTGAATCCCATTTGTCACTGATTAGCCCATCTGACCAGTGCAGCTATACTCTCCTCTAATCTGAGCCTATCCTCCTCACTACTTACCTTCCCAACAATTTTCATATCATCCACAAACTCACTAATCAACTCTCCTGTATTCCAGTCTAAATCATTGAAATATGCCAGAAACAGCAAGATCCCCAACACTGACCCCTGTGGAACCACAATAGACACAGTCTTACAGTCATAAGAGCAAAAACATCCTTAGCTATTATTCTCTGCTTCCTGCCACTCAGCCAATTCTAGATCCAAGTGCCAAACTTCCTTGGATGCCATGGGCTCTTACCTTCACTGCCAGTCTCCCATATGGAACCTTATTAACAGCCTTGTTGAAATCCATGTAGTCTACAACAAATACATTGCCCTCTTCTACATATCTGATTGCCTCCTCAAAAAATTAAATTAAGTTAGTCAGACATGATCTCCACTTAACAAAGTCATGCTGCCCATTCTTAATTCATTTCTGCCTCTCCAGATGCAGATTAATTCTGTTCCTCAGTAATGGATCTAATAGTTTTCCCAACACTGAGGTTAGGCTGACTGGCCTGTAGATTCCTGGTTTATCCCTTGCTCCCTACTTGAATAATGATACTACATTGGCTGTCCTACAGTCCTCTGACACTTCTCCTGTGATCAGGGAGGAATTGAAAATTATGGTCAATGCCACAAGCTATTTCCCCCCTTTCTTTACTCAGTAGCCTGGAATACACTTCATCCGGTCTTGGATATTTGTCTACTCTTAAGCCTGACTGTTAAGCCTGCCAAACCACTCAGAACCTCCTCTTTGTCTATGCTAACTTCTTTATGTGTGTCACAGGTCCTTCTCCCTGATTTCTGTACCGATCACTCCTCTCATTAGTGAACACTGAGAAAATGTATTCATTTAAAACCCTACCTACATCTTCTAGCTTCATGCACAAATTATTGTGCTCTTTAACTCTTTCGCCAGTTATCCTTAATGTGCCTGTAAAATATCTTAAGATTTTCCTTTTGTTTTACCATGCCCCCTTTTGGATCTCCTGATTTCCTTTTCAGGTTTCCTCTCGCATGTTTTGTATTCCTCCAAAGCTTCTGCTGTTTTGAGCCCTCAGTATCTGCCACAAATCTCCCTCTTTCTGTCTATAGAATACTGTATATCTTTTGATATTCCAGGGTTCGCAGGGTTTGTTTGTCCCAGCCTTTATCTTTGTTGGAACATGTGTACTCTCCCTGTTTCCTTTCTAAAAGTATTGGTTCCCAATACACTCTGACCAAATCATACCTGTTCTAATTAAAATTAGTTTAGACGTTTGCCTTCAGGCCCATCCTTGTCCTTTTCCATACAATCTTGAATCTAACAAAGTTAAGATTGCTATCTGCAAAATGCACCCTCACTAATACTTCAAACAACTTCATTACCAAAAAATTAAGTCCAGGATCTTTCTTTTGGGCTTTCTACATAGTGGCTTAAAATGTTGTCCTAGATACATTTTACGAATTCTGCTCCCTCTAGATATTTCATGCTATGACTACCTCAGTTAATGTTGGGGAAGTTGAAATCCCCTACTATCACTACCCCTCCCAAATTACTTTCACACTTCTCTGAAATTTGCCAGCATATCTGCTTTTTTACCTCTCTCAGCAGTATAGGGGGCCGCTAGTACATTCCCAGCAATGTGATTGCTCCTTTTTGGGTTTTAAATTCTACCCACATGGTCTCATTTGAAGATCTCACTGAGATGTCATCTCTCCTTACTAATGTTATTGATCCCCGATCAATATTGTGACAACCCCTCCTCTTTTACCTTTTTGCCTGTCTTTCCTGAACACCTATATCCTGGAATATTGAGCTGTCTATCTTGCCGCTCTCCCCGCCCTCCCCCACCCCATTTATCTCTCCACTCTGGAGGCTTCCTGCCTCTATTCCTGATGAAGGGCTTTTGCCTGAAACGTTGAATTTCCTGCTCCTCAGATGCTGCCTCACCTGCTGTGCTTTTCCAGCACCACTCTGATCTAAACTCTGGTTTCCAGCATCAGCAGTCTTCATTTTTGCCTAGCTCTTTCAACCATGTTTCAGTGATAGCAAATACATCAGATCGCCTTGTTTTTATTTGAATTGAATTGAATTAGCTTTATTGTCACGTGTACTCACATGAGTACAAAGAAGAGTTGCCACTTATGGTGTCATCTTAGGTACATAGGTACCTAGGTGCAGAATCTTGGTACAAAGCAGAAAAATAAGGAAAACAATGTTAAAAAGCTAAATGTTACACTCCTTCTTGCTAAAAAGTAGAAAAACAAAGAAACATGGTTAACAGTTCAACACCGCAGTCCATAAGCACCTGGCCATGCTGGGCTCATACTCTTCACAAGGGCTTGTGCTCTCTCCTTGCTGCCACCCCAGACTGCCTGCTCTCACTGCCTTGCAACCTGTGGCTGGTCTTATCGGGATTTGTGGCCTCAACTCATCTGTCTTGTTTGTCAGATTCCTAACATTAAAACACAAACCATCCAACTCCTTTGTGCCTTAACTGGTTTATAATTTATAATTTCTTTGCCTTCATGACTCACTTTCTCTCTCTTCTAATTCTGGCTATTCACCTCCCCATGCTGGATCTTCTTTCTGGGTCCCACCCTTGTTGCCAAGTTAGTTTAAGCTGTCTTCAACAGCATTAGCAAACCATCCCACAAAAAGTCTGTTCCCATTCCGGATCTTGTACAACCTGTCTGTCTTGTACAGATCCCACTGTTCCCAAAAATGGTCCCATTGTCCCAGAAATCTTAAGCTCTCCCTTCTGCACCATTTCTCCAGTCACACATTCATTTGCAGTAACGTTCTATTCCTATACTCACTAGCATGTGGCACTGAAATTTTTCGACGCTCTGGTCCTGTCCTTTAATCTTCTTCCTGGCTCCCTAGGATTTCATCCTTTTCTTTCATGTGTTATATGTTTGTCCTCCCCTTTCAGAATACCTTTGCAGCTGTTCAGTGACATCTCTGACCCTGGCACCAGGGAGGCAACACACCATCCTGGAGTTTCTTTTTTGGCTGCAGAAATGTCTGTTTTCCTTACAATTGAATCCCCTAACCAGTATAGCTCTGCAGTTTTTATTCCTCCCTCTTTTGCATCAGAGCCACCCATGATGCCATAAAGTTGGCTCCTGCTGCTTTCCTCTATACAGTCATCTCCCTGATAGTATCAAAATCATAAATGCTCTACAGTGAATTCACCCATTGTACACCCCAGTCCAACACCGGCATCTCGAAATCATGACACCCATAGCTCCAATTCCAAAATGCAATTAGCCAGTAGCTGCAGTTGGACACACTTCTGAACATGTTGTCACTAGGGATAACTAAAGGTACCATGATTGGTCACTTAGCACAAGAGGAACACAGCCCAAGTGCAAACCCTGCTGCATGACTTCCTTTAAGCCCCTTCCTTTTAAAACAAAATTAATTATGTTTATGTAACTCTAACTCTACTTCCATTATCTTACTTTGCTTATTTATATAACTTTATCATATTGGCCTTTTGACTTATTCCTGTTTATTTTTATTTTCAAAAAAATACACTTTTAAAAATTTTGAACCAATAAACACAACACTTTCCTGTGACATCACTCTTTGATTTGTTTTGCCAATCAGCAGTACGCTGAAGCTGTTAAACTAGGGCTCCCCTCCCTCTGTTTAGTTGAAGCTGAAAAATACAGTCTTACAAAGTATGAACTAAAAAAATTGCAAAATGCATCTCTTCCTTTCTGCACCAAATTCCCACGATGTTCCAAATTCTCAAAAACACACTCATTCCAGGCTGTGTCTTTTTCAGGGTGTGTTCTCTCCCACTGTGACTGCAAGGTGTACTGCAGCAACTTGCTAAGAGTTCCATTGATAGCACTTTCTGAATTCATGAAGAACTATAGGTAGAAAGGTAGCAGGTCCATAAGAACACAACCAAACTCCCCTTCAGGACACACCCCACCCTGATGTGGAAAGTTGTTTGCATTCCTTTACTGTCGCTGAGTCAAATTCCTGGAACCCTTGACAGCATTGTGGTTTCACCTACATCATATGGACTGCAGTAGCTCAAGGACGCAATGCAACATGCCATGAATTAATTAATTTTAAAAAGCAGAAAATGCTGGAAATGCTCAGAAGGATTTGCAGCATCTATGGAGAGAGAAAAACAAACGTAACATTTTGATTCATTGACCAATTTGCCCACCACTGTTGTCAGGCTCACCAGTCTATAGTTCCCTGGCTTTTCCTTACCACCTTTCTTAAATAATAGCACCACATTAACCAATGTCAGTCTTCCATCACCTCACCTGTGGCTATCCTTGATACAAATATCTCAACAAGATGCCCAGCAATCTCTTCCCGAACTTCCCACAGTGTTCTAGAATACACCTGATCAGATTCTGGGGATTTATCCACCTTTATGCATTTTAGGACGTCCAGCACCTCCTCCTCTATAAAATGGACATTTTTCATTTTATTTTATTTATTTCCCCTCATTCTCTATCTTCAATATTCTTCTCCACAGTAAACACTGATGCAAAATACTGATTTGTAACTTCCCCATCTCCTGCAGTTCCACACATAGGCTTGCCTTCCTGATCTTTGATGGGTCCTAATCTCTCCTGAGTTAATCTTTTGTCCTTAACGTGTTTTTAGAATTCCCTTAGATTCTCCTCAACCCTATTTGCCAAAGTTATCTCATGTCCCCTTTTTGCCCTCCTCATTTCTCTCTTAAGTATACTCCAACCACCTTTATACTCTTCTCGGGAATCACTCAATTTCTGCTGTCTATACCTGACAGATGCTTCCTTCTTATTCTTGACCAAAACCTCAATTTCTCTAGTCATCCAGCATTCTGTACACCTACCAGCCTTGCCCTTCACCCTAACAGGAACAGACTGTCTTTGAACTTTATTGTATCATTTTTGAAGGCTTCCCATTTTGCAGCCATCCCATTACCTGCAAACATCCACCTCCATCAACTTTTAAAAGTTCTTGCACAATCCTGTCAAAATTGGCCTTCCACCAAATTAGAACTTTAACTTTGTTGCACAATCATTTAACAAAAGACATCCTATGTTAACTTGATTCGCAATGTTTTGGAAAATTGTATAGATTTGGAAATGAAAATGAACCTTCCAGCTCAGTGAGCAAACCTCCATCCAGATTTGGAAATTTACACTGCTTCAAAGATTATGGAGAAAAAGACCGTAGGAGATTGTAGAAGAATTATTGCTCATTCCTGATGAAGGGCTTATGCCTAAACGTTGATTCTCCTGCTCCTTGGATGCTGCCTGACCTGCTGTGCTTTTCCAGCACCATACTCTCAACTTTGTGAAAAATGCAGTAAATCTGAATTAGCTATCAAAAGTGTCTGATCAGTTAAAAAGGTTACACCTCAAGGATGATTGTAAGACTATACAGGCTACTTTATACTTGTGTAACTTTTTGGGAAGGTTACACTTCGAACATTGTCAACAGCTTTTTGTAAAAGGTAAATTGACGTTAGGAAGTTCACCATTTGAAGAAGGATATTTCGGTTTGTAGGGAGCCAGGGTTCACCCATGGTAGCGTTTAGAACATAGAACATAGAACATAGAACATAGAACATAGAAGAATACAGCGCAGTACAGGCCCTTGGGCCCTCGATGTTGCGCCGATCCAAGCCCACCTAAACTACACTAACCCACTATCCTCCATATACCTATCCAATGCCCTCTTAAATGCCCATAAAGAGGGAGAGTCCACCACTGTTACTGGCAGGGCATTCCATGAACTAACGACTCGCTGAGTGAACCATGTGGAACCATATCAAATGCTTTACTGAAGTCCATGTATAGCACGTCAACTGCCCTACCCCTCATCTACATGCTTGATCACCTTCTCAAAAAACTCAATGAGGTTTGTGAGACACGACCTGCCCTTGACGAAACCATGTTGACTATCTGAAATCAAATTGTTGCTTGTTAGATGATTATAAATCTTATCTCTTATAATCCTTTCCAAAACTTTTTCTACAACAAAAGTAAGGCTCACTGGTCTATATTCAACCTATTCATGCCCCTCATGATTTTATAATCCTGTATAAGTTTATCCTTCGGCCTCTGACGCTCCAGGGGCATGAAACATTTAAGTAAAGTCCTGAAAATGTGTCCCAAACCAGAGACCAAATCCCTAACCATGTGAGTGGTAAACATAAGAATATAAGAAACAGGAAGGGTGTTGTTAAACTTGAGAGGATGCAGAAAAGATTTACAAGGACGTTGCTAGAACTGAAGGGTTTGAATTATACAAAGAGCCTGAATAGGTTGGGGCTTTTTCCCCTGGAGCGTCAGAGGCCGAAGGATAAACTTATACAGGATTATAAAATCATGAGGGGCATGAATAGGTTGAATATAGACCAGTGAGCCTTACTTTTGTTGTAGAAAAAGTTTTGGAAAGGATTATAAGAGATAAGATTTATAATCATCTAACAAGCAACAATTTGATTTCAGATAGTCAACATGGTTTCGTCAAGGGCAGGTCGTGTCTCACAAACCTCATTGAGTTTTTTGAGAAGGTGATCAAGCATGTAGATGAGGGGTAGGGCAGTTGACGTGCTATACATGGACTTCAGTAAAGCATTTGATATGGTTCCACATGGTAGGCTGTTGGAGAAAATGCAGAGGCATGGAATTGAGGGTCATTTAGCAGTTTAGATTAGAAACTGGCTTTCTGAAAGAAGGCAGCAAGTGATGGTTGATGGAAAATATTCAGCCTGGAGTCCGGTTACTAGTGATATACCACAAGCATCTGTTTTGGGACCACTGCTGTTTGTCATTTTTATAGATGAGTTAGATGCAGGCATAGGTGGATGGATTAGAAAATTTGCAGACGACACTAAAGTCAGTGGAGTCGTGGACAGTGTGGAAGAATGTTGCAGGGGGACTTGGATAAACTGCAGAATTGGGCTGAGAGGTAGCAAATGGAGTTCAGTGCAGCGAAATGTGAGGTGATGCACTTTGGGAAGAATAACAGGAAGGCAGAGTACTGGGTCAATGGAAAGATTCTTGGTGGTGTGGATGTGCAGAGGGATCTTGGAGTCCATGTACATAGATCCCTGAAAGTTGCCACCGAGGTGGATAGTGCTGTTAAGAAGGCAAACAGTGTGTTAGGTTTCATTCGTAGAGGGATTGAGTTCCGTGGCCGCAATATCATGCTGCAACTATACAAAACGCTGGTGTGGCCACACTTGGAATATTGTGTACAGTTTTGGTCCCCATATTTCAGGAAGGATGTGAAAGCATTGGAAAAGGTGCAGAGGAGATTTACCAGGATGTTGCTTGGTCTGGAGGGAAGGTCTTATGAGGAAAGGCTGAGAGACTTGAACCTGTTCTCATTGGCAAGAAGAAGGCTAAGGGGGGATTTGATAGAGACATACAAGATGATCAGAGGATAAGATAGAGTAGACAGTTGTTTTAAAAAATTCTCAAGGTCAGGTTCGTAGGAGAGTAGTCTGACACAGAACAAACGACCAAGAGGCGAGTCTGCTAGAATATGGGCATTTTATTCCCCGCAGCGTCGCCACAACGGGTCTGGCTTATACTCACTCTACATGTTACCAAAACTGGGAGCCGTCAGTTCTCGTAGAGCGGTTGCCACGCTCGGCGGTTAAACGTAACCCCGGAGCAGACTCACCGAACTGGAGACTTTTTCAGCTGATATACTCTTTTCCAGATATAAACATTCATGTGAACAGCAGAGCAAGGCTAAAAAACACATTCCATTCTGGTTACATACAGATAAGAAGATTCACACGGGGAGGTGTGTAATAAGATTCACACGGGACTAAGCAACACCTCCATTCCGGTTAGATTCACACATGTATTGGGACATAATTTTTAACCGTTTCACCACATTCCACTGCTTGGAATTTTACACCACATTCCACTGCTTGGCCCAATACATGTGTTACATTATGCTTAATTCAGTTCAATTCGTTTCAGTTAATTTCAGTTCAGTCAATTCAGTGTAGTTCAATTCAGCTCAGTTCAGGTCTGTTCAGTTCAATTCAATTGTGTTCAATTCAGTTCCGTCCATTTCAATTCAATTTAGCAGTTCCACTCAGTTCAGTTCAGTTCAATCCCATTCAATTCTGTTAACTCCGCTTACATGCCCACATCCTCCGCTGTACCCCAGGCAAGGGTTCTTCGGCAGGACTGGGATCCTCTCTCAAACAAACTGCCACGTACATGCCCACATCCATGCCATCCCGGGACGGTCGGGACCTCCACAGTTTGTTCTTCTGGTTTCTTAGTCTTTTTCCAAAACATTGTTCTGTATCAAAATCTCTCCTCAATTGCGATTGACCCTGCTCGACTACGCCAAATGTTTTAAAAAATTCTCAAGGTCAGGTTCGTAGGAGAGTAGTCTGACACAGAACAAACGACCAAGAGGCGAGTCTGCTAGAATATGGGCATTTTATTCCCCGCAGCGTCGCCACAACGGGTCTGGCTTATACTCACTCTACATGTTACCAAAACTGGGAGCCGTCAGTTCTCGTAGAGCGGTTGCCAACAACCCACGCTCGGCGGTTAAACGTAACCCCGGAGCAGACTCACCGAACTGGAGACTTTTTCAGCTGATATACTCTTTTCCAGATATAAACCTTCATGTGAACAGCAGAGCAAGGCTAAAAAACACATTCCATTCTGGTTACATACAGATAAGAAGATTCACACGGGGAGGTGTGTAATAAGATTCACACGGGACTAAGCAACACCTCCATTCCGGTTAGATTCACACATGTATTGGGACATAATTTTTAACCGTTTCACCACATTCCACTGCTTGGAATTTTACACCACAACAGTGAAAGTCTTTTTCCTAGGATGATGACATCAGCATGTACAAGGGTCATAATTACAAATTGAGGGGTGATAGATTTAAGACAGATGTCAGAGGCAGGTTCTTTACATAGAGTGGTAAGGGTGTGGAATGCACGACCTACTAATGTAGTCAACTCAGCCACATTAGGGAGATTTAACATAGAACATAGAACAATACAGCACAGAACAGGCCCTTCGGCCCACGATGTTGTGCCGAACATTTGTCCTAGCTTAAGCACCCATCCATGTACCTATCCAATTGCCACTTAAAGGTCACCAAAGATTCTGACTCTGCCACTCCCACAGGCAGCGCATTCCATGCCCCCACCACTCTCTGGGTAAAGAACCCACCCCTGACATCTCCCCTATACCTTCCACCCTTCACCTTAAATTTATGTCCCCTTGTAACACTCTGTTGTACCCGGGGAAAAAGTTTCTGACTGTCGACTCTATCTATTCCTCTGATCATCTTATAAACCTCTATCAAGTCACCCCTCATCCTTCGCCGTTCCAATGAGAAAAGGCCTAGCACTCTCAACCTATTCTCGTACGACCTATTCTCCATTCCAGGCAACCATCCTGGTAAATCTTCTCTGCACCCTCTCCAAAGCTTCCACATCTTTCCTAAAGTGAGGCGACCAGAACTGCACACAGTACTCCAAATGTGGCCTAACCAAAGTCCTGTACAGTTGCAACATCACTTCACGACTCTTGAATTCAATCCCTCTGCTAATGAACGCTAATACACCATAGGCCTTCTTACAAGCTCTATCCACCTGAGTGGCAAGTTTCAAAGATCTATGAACATAGACCCCAAGATCCCTCTGTTCCTCCACCTCACTAAGAACCCTACCGTTAACCCTGTATTCCGCATTCTTATTTGTCTTTCCAAAATGGACAACCTCACACTTGGCAGGGTTGAACTCCATCTGCCACTCCTCAGCCCAGCTCTGCGTCATATCTATGTCCCTTTGCAGCCGACAACAGCCCTCCTCACTATCCACAACTCCACCAATCTTCGTATCATCTTCAAATTTACTGACCCACCCTTCGACTCCCTCATCCAAGTCATTAATAAAAATTACAAACAGCAGAGGACCCAGAACTGATCCCTGCGGACTTCCACTTGTAACTGGGCTCCAGGCTGAATATTTACCATCTACCACCACTCTCTGACTTTGACCGGTTAGCCAGTTTTCTATCCAACTGGCCAAATTTCCCACTATCCCATGCCTCCTGACTTTCCGCATAAGCCTACAATGGGGAACCTGATCAAATGCCTTACTAAAATCCATGTATACTACATCCACTGCTCTACCCTCATCCACATGCTTGGTCACCTCCTCAAAGAATTCAATAAGACTTGTAAGGCAAGACCTACCCTTCACAAATCCGTGCTGGCTGTCACTAATCAAGCAGTGTCTTTCCAGATACTCATAAATCCTATCCCTCAGTACCCTTTCCATTACTTTGCCTACCACCGAAGTAAGACTAACTGGTCTGTAATTCCCGGGGTTATCCCTATTCCCTTTTTTGAATAGGGGCACAACATTCGCCACTCTCCAGTCCCCTGGTACCACTCCCGTTGACAGTGAAGACGAAAAGATCATTGCCAACGGTACTGCAATTTTCTCTCTTGCTTCCCACATAATCCTAGGATATATCCCGTCAGGCCCAGGGGACTTGTCTATCCTCAAGTTGTTCAAAATGTCCAACACATCTTCCTTCCTAACAAGTATCTCCTCTAGTCCGTTTCACACTCTCCTCTTCAACAATACGGTCCCTCTCGTTCATAAATACTGAAGAAAAGTACTCATTCAAGACCTCTCCTATCTCTTCCGACTCAATACACAGTCTCCCACTACTATCCTTGATCGGACCTACCCTCGTTCTCGTCATTCTCATGTTTCTCACATACACATAAGATGCCTTTGGGTTATCCTTGATCCTATCCGCCAAAGATTTTTCATGCCCTCTCCTAATCCCTTTCTTCAGCTTCCTTCTGGCTATCCTGTATCCCTCCACTGCTCTGTCTGAACCCTGTTTCCTCAACCTTATGTAAGCCTCCTTCTTCCTCTTTACAAGACATTCAACCTCCCTCGTCAACCAAGGTTCCCTCACATGACCATTTCTTTCCTGCCTGACATGTACATACATATCAAGGACACGTCGTATCTGTTCCTTGAAAAAGTTCCACATTTCCACGACATCCTTCCCTGACAGCCTATGCTCCCAACTTATGCTCCTCAGATCCTGTCTTACAGCATCATAATTACCCTTCCCCCAATTGTAAAACCTACCCTGTTGCACGCACCTATCTCTCTCCATAACCAAGGTGAAAGTTTCAGAATTGTGGTCACCATCACCAAAATGTTCACCCACTAACAAGCCCATCACTTGTCCCGGTTCATTACCGAGTACCAAATCCAATATGGCCTCCCCTCTCGTCGGACAATCTACATACTGAGTTAGAAAAACTTCCTGGACACACTGCGCAAACACCGCCCCATCCAATCTACTTGATCTAAAGAGCTTCCAATCAATATTTGGGAAGTTGAAATCGCCCATGACTACTACCTTGTGGCTTCTGCACCTTTCCAAAATCTGTGTCCCAATCTGTTTCTCCACATCTCTGCTGCTATTGGGGGGCCTATAGTAAACACCCAACAAGGTGACTGCACCTTTCCTATTTCTGACTTCAGCCCATACCATCTCCAAAGGCAGATCCCCCTCGAATTGCCTTTCTGCAGCCATTATACCATTTCTAATTAGCAACGCCACCCCCCCTCCTTTTTTACCACCCTCCCTATTCTTACTGAAACATCTGTAACCAGGAACCTCCAATAACCATTCCTGTCCCTCTTCTATCCACGTTTCTGTGATGGCCACAACATCATAGTCCCAGGTACCGATCCACACCTTAAGTTCACCCACCTTATTTCTGATACTCCTTGCGTTGAAGTATACGTACTTGAACCCATCTCTGTGTCCGCAAGTATTCCCTGTCAGTGCTACCTTCTTCATAGCCTCCCTACATTCTTGGACATCCTGATAAACAGCTGGCCTACTTGCTGGACTACAAGTCCGGATCCCATCCCCCTGCCAAATTAGTTTAACCCCCCCCGAAAAGTGCTAGCAAACCTACCCCCCCAGGATATTGGTGCCCTTCTGGTTCAGGTGCAACCCGTCCTGCTTGTACAGGTCCCACCTTCCCCAGAATGCAGTCCAATTGTCCAAATACCTGAAGCCCTCCCTCCTACACTATCCTTGCAGCCACGTGTTCAACTGCACTCTCTCCCTATTCCTTGCCTCACTGTCACGTGGCACCGGCAACAACCCAGAGATGACGACTCTGTCTGTCCTAGCTTTTAGCTTCCAGCCTAACTCCCTGAGCTCTTGAATGACCTCCCCACCCCTCTTCCTACCTATGTCGTTGGTACCAATATGCACCACGACTTCTGGCTGCACACCCTCCCTCTTAAGGATTCTGAAGACACGGTCCGAGACGTCTCGGACCCTGGCACCCGGGAGGCAACAAACCATCCAAGAGTCTCGCCCATGTCCACAGAACCGCCTGTCCGTCCTTCTAACTAGAGAGTCTCCTATAACTAGTGCTCTCCTCCTCTCCCCCTTTCCCTTCTGAGTCTCAGAGCCAGACCTCACGCCACAGACCCGGTCACTGCAGCTTACCCCTGCTAGGCCGTTCCCCCCCAACAGTATCCAAAGCGGTATACTTATTGTTTAGGGGAACGACCACAGGGGATCCTTGCACTGCCTGCTTCCTCCCCTTCCCACCTCTAACTGTTACCCAGCTACCTCTGTTCTCTGGCGTAGCTATGTCCCAGTAGCTTCTATCTATCACCCTCTCAGCCTCTCGAATAATCCTCAGTGCATCCAACTCCAGTTCCAGTTCCCTAACTCGTTCTGTGAGGAGCAGGATCTGACTGCATTTCCTGCAGATGAAGTCGGCAGGAGTATCGGTGGTCACCCCTACTTCAAACATCCTGCAGGAGGAACATTCCACTGCCTG
This sequence comes from Chiloscyllium plagiosum, assembly GCF_037043375.1. Lineage (NCBI taxonomy): Eukaryota > Metazoa > Chordata > Chondrichthyes > Orectolobiformes > Hemiscylliidae > Chiloscyllium > Chiloscyllium plagiosum. Next base: position 30,105,869 of record NW_028270149.1, on the reverse strand, counting down.
CGCTGCCATTACTCTACACCTCGTCTGCAAAACAAGAACACTGAGTAGCTTACCTGTGGACTTTAAAATTAGGTTAGAGGAGGAGGATGGGAGGGAGGCCCTATTATGTAGGGCCTGAGGTCTAGAACACACCCACTCAAATATCAATCACTTACCTTCCCGACCAGCTCTGCGCTCCAACCTCACTTCCGCCCAGCTCGCACCGCTTTCTGTTGTGAAAAGAATTTAAACAATTCTTAGACAAGCACATGGATGATTTTGGGATAGTGTAGGGGAACAAGCTGAGAATAGTTCACAGATCAGCGCAACATTGAGGGCTGAAGGGCCTGTTCTGCGTTGTATTGTTCTATGTTCTAATAGCTAAGATCATTTCCTTAAGGTGAGGGAGTCCAAACTAGGGGGCATAGGTTTAATCAGAGGGGGAAATATTTTAAAGGGACCTGATGGATAACTTTTTCACCGAGAGGGTGTATGGAATGAGCTGTCAGAGAAAGTGGTGGAGACCGGTACAATTAAACATTTAAAAGGCAGCTGGATGGATATATGAATAGGAAGGGTTTCGAGGGATAGAGGCCAAATACTGGCAAATGAGACTGGGTCAGATTGGAATGTCTGGTAGAGTTAGACTACAGGTCTGTATCCATGCTGTATGACTCTATGACTCTATTAGGAGCATGGGTAGGCAATCCAGCCCCTTGAGCCTGTTCCAATCAAAACAGATCATGGCAGATGTCATGTTGACCTCAACTCCACTTTTGTGCCTGTTCTCCATAACCTACAACCTGCTACTAATTAAAGATCTGTCTATCTTCTGTTCAAATTTGCTTAGTGCCTGCATTCAACACATTCTGGGGTGGTGACTTCAACAAGTTAAACATTTTTTTATCTTCACAATGAATCATAGAGATTTTGTCAAACAGAAATGTCCTTCAAATGGCAAATGAATTGTTTACTTTAACCAGTCATTCCTATCTGCACATACTGCACAATACTGCTTTACTGTTGCAATAAAAAGTGTTAGGTGAATGCTGATGATATAAGATTACGCTTACTCCTATGCATTTTTGTGGAAACCAAACTACAATGCATTGAGTATAGGAATTGGGAGGTCATGTTGCGGCTGTACAGGACATTGGTTAAGCCTCTACTGGAATACTGTGTGCAATTCTGATCTCCCTGCTATAGGAAGGATGTTGTGAAACTTGAAGGAGTTCAGAAGAGATTTGCAAGGATGTTGCCAGGATTGGAGGGTTTGACCTATAGGCAGAAGCCGAATAGATTGGGGCAATTTTCCCTTGAGAGTTGGAGGCTGAGGCATGACTGTATAGAGGTTTATAATATCATGAGGGGCATAAATAGGGTAAACAGACAAGATCTTTTCTCCAGGGTGGGGGAATCCAAAACTAGTGGGCATAGGTTTAAGATAAGAGGGGAAAGATTTAAAAGGGACCTAAGGGGCAACGTTTCCACTTAGAGGGTAGTGCATGTATGGAATGAGCTACGAGAGGAAGTGGTTGAGTCTGGTACAATTACAATGTTTAAAAGGCATCTGGATGGGTATTTGAATAGGGATGATTTAGAGGGTCATGGATCAAATGCTGGCAAATGGGATTAGTCTTATTTAGGATATCTGATCGGCATAGATGAGTTGGACTGAAGGATCTGTTTCTGTGCTGTCTTTCTCTATGACTCTATTTCATTAAGTTCTTCTTAGTACCCCTTTGTAACTTTTGATTTGATTGATGATATCCTCCTATAAGCTATTATATTGATTCACCTATGCTACGAAGATAAACCTGTATCTCCATCTATAGGTTTAATTGTTATTATGACTGATGTTTAGCCAAATGTTCTGAAGAAGGGTCACTGGACTCAAAAAATGTTCACTTTTCTTTCTGTCAGGTGCTGCCAGACATGCTGAGTTTTTCCATCAATTTTCTGTTTTTGTTTCAAATTTCCAGCATCCATAGTTATTTGTTTTTGTTTTGATAAATATTGTTCATTTTCCTCCCTTGTGTCCTAGCTATATGAAACTGCACTCTTCATTTATCCATTGTGCTGATTTAAATATTCTATATCCTCAAATGTTTTACCAATTTCAGTCAATGGGATTAAGTCATAGTTTTGATATTCAAACCAAATCATTGTAACCAAATTCCCTGAAGATCTCAGTGCCGGAATATTATTTCCAAAGTTTTGAGTGTTCATTTACAAATTTGCTTTGAAAGGACACAGAATATTAAGTGTGCAAAAACCAGCAATCCCACACTGTTAATGAACATGTTGCACAAATTGGTATGAATCATTAAGTTTATTAGACACTTGACTAACTTCCAAGCTGTCGGTAACTTTAGATCCTAAGTGGAGTCTAGATTCCACATCAGTTGGAATGCAAGACGTTGCAGTTCCTGTTCCATTATTTGACAAAATTGTTCCTCAACGTTTGATTCCACTTTAGCCTCATACTCCTACAGTCCCTGGCTATACAGTTCTGAGGACAACAGAGAGCCCCTTGGTGGGTCCAGCTCCTGAGCCTGGCTAGAGTAGCCATCTACATCTTTGGGCTGTGAGGGGGGTGGCCTTAAAACTGAGATGAAGAGAAATTTCTTCACCCAGAGGGGCGAACTTGTGCAATTCTCTGCAACAGAAAGTCGTTTAAAGTGAAACATTGTAGTCAGATACAGACATTCCTCAGTATCCATGAGGGTTTTGTTGCTGAGAACCGGCAAGTGTGGAGCCAGTTAAAAATAGGTTAAAATTGTGGATGTGAGTTTGCCTGCGGGTTGCTACTTTTTGGCGCAGATAGATGAAGTTGCAGACACAGATGATTTACTGTATATTTTTAGTGTTAAAGAGATCAAAGGAAAAACGGAAAGTGGGATTAGGGTACTAAATCAGATGATCATGTTGAATGGTGGAGGAGGCTCGAAGGGCTGAATGGCCTACGTGCTCCTGTTTCCTTTGTTTATGGGAGCACAGTTTCTGCCACTATTCTTCAGTAGTTAGTTTTATAATTAATAAAATTCCTTCATGCCTTTTAGTCTTTTTGTCATTTGTTGACCGCCATTTGAAAAGAGGACACTTTTGTTGGTGTTTTTGTACATTTAGTAGTCAGTGGTCACCTTTCATATTTTTCTGAAGACACGTCCCACATTATCCCCTCCCTCTGCACGTTCCATCCTCTGATTGACACGTCACGTCGTGATGTCAACACAGTCTAGCCCCGCCCCATGCCACGAAGCGTCATCCATGTGCATGCGCAGCCTGGGGTTCCGCTCCTCAATCTCATCCCCCCGGGAATCTCTGGTGGCGACGATCCGTTCCGGAGGTAACGTTATCCTTGGTGGTGGCGTGTGGCGTTAGCAGGAAGAAGTCAGCTGCTCGGCCGAGGCCCAAGGTGAGCAGCAGCTGGTGATGCTCTAGTGCAAATATAAAACTTTGTTTTTTTTCTAAATGAGGAAAAACATGTGTCTTTTGTGCAAGAGTAAGGGAGAAACAGGTGAAAGCTTCAATTCATTGGAATCTTTTAAATAAACAACAGGACCTGATGTGCATCAGCATGAAAACAAAACTCCATAACAAAGGAAGTAATAATAACCCAATATGTTCAATAGAATCAATCAACTCCCAGTTCCAAGAAGTAGAATGCAAAATAACAATGTTACACAGAAATTCTTGTATAGAAATTGAGTATTTTGTGGAAACTTGATAGAGATGTATTGTTAAGTTTTATAATAAAGGAAAGCTGGTATTGGAAGAGCTTGTACGTGATATGAATTATGTAATACGTAGCGACTTTAAAATAGCTTGTATTTATAATGTATAGAAACATGTCAAGATTCTTCGCGAAAATGTAACCAAACAAATATTTGACACGGGAGTTAGAAAACGGGATTAATGAGAGGGCTGATTAGTATCTGGATCAAAGCGTTTTTAAAAAAATACGAGACAACGAAACGAAGTGTTTAATAACGATTTGGAGGAGCCGGTATTGGACTGGAGTGGACAAAGTTAAAAATCATACAACACCAGGTTATAGTCCAACGGGTTTATTTGGCAGAACTAGTTTCAGAGTGCTGCTCCTTCAGGTGGTTGTGGAGTGTAAGATACAGAATTTATAGCAAAAGTTTAGTGTGATGTAACTGAATTGTATATTGAAAAAGACCTGGATTGTTTGTTAAGTCGCTCAACTTTTAGAATGGGCATGTTGGTTTCAGTTCTTTCATATGTAAATCGAATGTGTGGTCATGGAATTTGGAGGAGAGGAGCATAAGTGAGTCACATGAGTGAAATAAGTTTCGAGTGTGTTATGAGGGAACTGGAGAATTTAATGAAAAATGGTACTGTAGTTCAGGACTAGACTATGCTGAGCCTTGGCTGAACGGAAAGTAGACAGGCAGGAGGCTGGAAGAACACAGCAGGCCAGGCAGCGTCAGGATGTGGAGAAGTCGATGTTTCGGGTGTAACCCTTCTTCAGGAGTGGGGGAGCTGTCAATAATGGGAGTGGCAGGGGAAGGGTGGTGAATTGGGGATGGGTCAAGACAGGTAGAGGGTATGACCTGGTTGGTCAATGAGAGAAATGAATCCCGTTGGTGGAAGGGAGGTTATTTGAAATTTGAGAATTCAATGTTGAGTCCTTGGTGTAGGCTGCCCAGGTGGAAGAAGAGGTGGTGTTCCTCCAATTTGCAGTTTAGTTCTTTGTGGCAACGGAGGAGGCCAAGGATGGTCATGTCGGAAAGGGAGTGGGAAGGGGAATTAAAATGGGCAGTGACTGGGAGGTCCAGTCAGCCCCTGTAGTCCCAGCTGAGATGCTCAGTGAACCGTTCCTCAAGTTTACTTTTGGTCTCCCCGACGTAGCGAAGACTACGTCGGGAGTACCTGATGCAGTAAACTAGGTTGGAAGAGAGGCAGGTGAACTTCTGTATCACCTGGAAGGACTGTTTGAGGCCCTGGATGCTTGCAGTGTCCTTCCAGCTTCCTCCCTGTCTAATTTGGATTCCAGCATTTGCAGTTTTTTTGTCTCTAATCTTGGATGAGTGGAAAGGCAGCTGAGTAACAGGTGATTCCTATCTTCATAAATATGTTGGAGGGGACAGCAAAGAGTGTTTTAAGAACATAATTGGCAGTGAAGAAAAGAAGCTGAAAATGTGTTGCTGGAAAAGCGCAGCAGGTCAGGCAGCATCCAGGGAACAGGAGAATCGACGTTTCGGGCATAAGCCCTTCTTCAGGAAGAAGGGCTTATGCCCGAAACGTCGATTCTCCTGTTCCCTAGATGCTACCTGATCTACTGCGCTTTTCCAGCAACACATTTTCAGCTCTGATCTCCAGCATCTACAGCCCTCACTTTCTCCAGTGAAGAAAAGAAGCCTGATGTTATATTTGCGGTTAGCTGTAACTGAGAAATGAAGACAAAACGATTATAGTTCAGCCTTATTTTATTTTCCCCAAGTTGTCTTGCACAGGAAAGCTTATAATGTTTCTGTTTTTATACTTAAAGTCTATTTTTTCTCCTAGTTCCTGAATGCTTGGGTATGACTCATCTACTACTGGACATTGCTCATTTATCTGATGTGATTCTTGCACTATTATAAAGGACATCACATTTGAGGCTCATTCTGTCCATATTGGACCTCCAAATGGTAACACCTCTGACAGTGCAGCTCTCTCTATACTACGTGCCATAGTCAGCCTAGATCATGTGCTTCTGCTTTGGACTTAGATTTGGATCTACACCCCAGTGATTCATAGACAAGAAAACAATTAAGTATGTTAGTTGACATAGTGCCTAACAAAATGTTAAGTCACTGTGCATATGGCTTTGTGGTGAGATGTTATGTAGAACTGAAAGTTTTAATAATATAGTTGCTGCATGGTAGGCAAGGAAATGACACAAGCCAACTTGTGGTGAAGATTATTGTTATGGAACTTTATTATGACGAGAGCTTATACTATGTCGAGAAATAATATCTGGCAAGCAGTAACTTGTTTGATCAGGATAGAATTTAACTGAAGTGTTTAAGTATGATGTATTCCTGGACTAAATTGAATGTTGATGTTCAATGCGAGCTTTAAAAAAAAATGTGCACCACTAGATATCTCTCCTTGCACAAAGTGAGTTACTGGCAGTCTGTTCTCTTCACTGTTGCATTAATTTTTATATTCATTCAGTAAAAGTGTTAATTAAAGGTATTATCAGAAAGCTAATGATTTTGTTGAGAACAAATTGTGATATATGCCATAGTTTAGACTCATAGATGTCCAGCGTAGAAACAGACTCTTTCGTCCAACTTGTCCATGCTGACCAGATATCCTAAATTAATCTCGTCCCATTTGCCAGCATTTGACCCATATCCCTCTAAACCTTTCCTATTCATATATCCATCCAGATGCGTTTTTAAATGTTGTAATTGTACCAGCCTCCCCCACTTCCTCTGGCACTTTATCCCATACACATACCACCCTCTGATCCTCAGGTCTCTTTAGTCTTTCCCTCTCACCTTAAACCAAGTCCTTCAGTTTTGAACTCCCCTATCCTGTGGCAAAGACCTTAACTATTCATCCTAACCATGCTAACCTCATGATGGTATAGACATCTATAAGGTCACCTCTCAGCTTCCAACACTCCAGGGAAAATAGCCCCAGTCTATTCAGCCTCCCTGCTATAGCTCAAACCCTTCAACACTGGCAACATTCTTGTGTATCTTTTCTACACCCTTCCAAGTTTCACAGCATCCTTCTGATAGCAAGGAGATCAGAATTGAATATAGTATTCCAAAAGTGGCCTGATCAATGTCTTAGACAGCTGCAACTCACTGCATTGAACAATAAAGGCAAGTGTACCAAACACCACCTTCACTACTCTGTTGACTTGTGACTCCATTTTCAAGGAGCTGTGAACCTGCACTCCATGGTCTCTTTGTTCATAGTAATCATTATTCCATAACCTTAATTTAAACTTTCCAACCTTCTGTCCAGGTTGGCTTAGCCACCTTTATGGGGAAAGGGAGGGGGTGATGTAAGAGTGAGAAAGACAGGAAGAAAATTTGAGGGTAGCCAAAAATTAAAATACTGCTTCAGAGAAACTGAAGTAAATAAAGGCACTAATTTATAACAATACTGCTTTTTTTTTGGTAATTGCATAGATCCAGAAAATCTCAGAAGGTCCCATAAAACCGTTATCTGAACAATCAGTTATTCAAATAAAATACTCCTCGCATCATCTCATTTGAATAATCAAGGTTATTTTGTACATACATATTTTGGTTCAGCCTTCACAAAGAAGAACAGAAGGTCTAGATAGAGGGATGAAGTGAAATAAATTAGTAGGGAAATGGGTTGGGGAAATTGATGGGGTTAAATATTAAATCCCCAGAGTCCAATAATCTACATCCCAGTTATTTAAGGAAGTGGCCCTAGAAATAGGGCATGATCATCTTTTAATATTCTATAGACTCTTGAACAGTTCCTTTGAATGATGGTAACTTGGGTAACTTTAAAAAAGGTAGAGAGAAATAGAATTATAGACCAGTTAGCCTGACGTTGATAGAAGGGAAAATGCTCAAGATTTAATAGAACACTAAGAAAACATTAACAGGATCAGACAGAGGCAGCACAGATTTACAGAGGGAAAAATAACATTTGACAAATCCACTCGAATTTTTCAAGGATATAATGAGCAGCATTGTTTAGAGGGGTTGGGGGTGTGGGGGGGGTGCAGTGGATTAACTTGTACTTTCAGAAGGCTTTCATTGAAGTCTGACGTAAGAAATCAGCATACAAAAGTAAAGTGCATGGGATTGAGAGTTATGTATTGACATTGATAGAGAACCTGTTTGCAGACAGAAAATGAGGAGTAGGCACTTAGGGGTCTCTGTGATTCTATTTATGAATAAACTGGTATTTTTTACAGGAGACTGTAGAAGCATCCCAGCTTTCAGTATCTGGACCCCAGCTATTCACAGTATAGCTTAATGATTTAAGTGAGGAAACTAAATGTAATATCTCCAAATTTGCAGACAGCACAAAACCGGGTGGGAGGGTGAACTGTGAGGAGGATGCAGAGATGCTTCATATGATATGGACAAGCGCAGCAAGCAGACAAATACATGGCAGATGAAATATCATGTGAATAAATGTGAAGTTGTCCACTTTGATAGCAAGAGATTGGCAAGGGGGAGGTGCAAAGAGACCTGGGTGTCTTGAACATCAGTCGCTGAAAGTAAGTAGGCAGGTTCAGAAGACAGCAAAGGGAATGTTGGCCTACAAAGCAAGAGATTTGAGTACAGGAGCAGGGATGTCTTCCTGTAATTATACATGCCTTAGTGAGATCACACTTGGGAGTAATATGCGCATTTTGGTCTCTATATCTGAGGAATATTCTGGCTCTGGAGGGAGTGCAACAAAGTTTTACTGGACTGATTTCTGGATGGCAGGACTGATGTATGAATAGATGCTGGATCAGCTCGGGTTGTATTCACTGGAGTGTAGAAGAATGACCAGGATCTCCATCGGAGCGTATAAAATTCTATTCGAACTAGACAGGGTACATGCAGGAAGAATATTCATGATGGCAAAGGAATCCAAAACCGGGACTCTCAGTCTAAGGATTTAGGGTAGGCCATTTAGGACTGAGAAGCAGAGAAATTTCTTCTCCTAGAGAGAGATCAGCTTGTGGAAGTTTCTGCTACCGAAAGTATTTGAAGCCAAAACAGTGAATTGTTTCAAAAAGGAATTAGCTATAGTTCTACAGCTAAAGGGGTCAAAAGGAATGGGCAGAAAACAAGAACAGGGTACTGAGTTGGATGATCAGCTAGGATCATACTGAATGGTACAGCAGGCTCGAAGGATCAAATGGCCTACTACTGCTCCTATTTTCTATATTTCTCTGAAAACTTCTAAACAATTTAAAGGAATACATGCTGTGATATACAATATTTTCGGCCGTAGCTTTTCATCACAATATGACTGCACAAAGAAAAATTGAGCAAATGTCCTAATGTTATTTTGGAGATAACTATGGGCAATTATGAATATCATAATACATTCAATGACAATCTTCACTCGTATTGGACTTGAAACTTTAACTGTTTTTTCACTCACCACAGCTGCTGCCAGGCCCATTGAGTTACTCCAACATTTTGTTGCTATTTCAAACAACAGTATTTTGCTTTTGTCATTACAATTGGTTCATGCATATGAACACAAGAATTAAGAGCAGAAATAAACCACTCTCTCCCTCAAGCCCTCTCTGGTAATGAGTAAGACCATGTCCAACTCTTCACTTACTTTCTGATCGACCTTTGTGTCACCAGCAAATTTGGCATTTGGTCCCTTTACCAAAATCATTTATACAAATTGGCTGGGACTTCAACTCTTTCCAATGTTCTCTCGAAGCTGTGCATGCCATGCAAGATGATTGCCAGCGCCATGCTAACCACAGCAGGCACTTCCAGTTCCAGAAGTGATCTTGTTCGGTAAATCCAAAATTTGGATAATTGACGTTCGGTTAACCAAGGTTGTTCTGTAGTTGGTCTGCCATTTCTTTGTTCACCATTATAATTTCCCCTGTTCCTGATTGTAAGGGATCTATATTTGTCTTTACTGAGCTTTTTAATTTTCAAATACTTTTAGAGGATTTTGCAATCTGTTTTCTTGAGGTTCGCCTGCTTGACTGCCTTGCTATTTTCCAGTGATGTGAAGACCAAAGACAAATGGACAAGAAAAGTGAAATGCATTCCATTAACATATCTGTGGAGGGAATGACCTGCAACTCATGTGTACAGACCATTGAGCAACAGATTGGAAAGTTACAAGGGGTCTGCAAAATAACGGTAGGTGTTGTTCAGTTTGTTCAGTGCAAGCTATTTTCTTCCACATTTTTGGGGCAGTGTGGAGGCATCTATGCTTCAGGATAACGAAAAGCTGAATAAGTTTTACTGGGACTTGAGCATTATGGTGTGCGTCAATGAACTTTGTCTGCCACTGACTTCCATCTGTTTATTAACTCTTCAGTTACAAAATTTCAAATTATATGTAGACAAGAATAACTTGTATGGATTTGTTTAAACAAAGTCACATGTAACTGTGAAGGGAATGCTATAGAGATAGTACATACGAACGTTTAGAAATACTTAAACCAAATCTCTCAAAATGCATGTAGTAAAATTTAGTCAACTGATGTAAGTCAAAGTGTAGCTGCCTGGCTAGAAAGCTGGCCGCCAGTTGGAAATATGGGAAGAGTTGGAAATGGTGTGTTCTAGGAGTTAATGGTCGGGTGCACTTTTGTACCTTGTGAATTTTTGGTTGATTTAGACTTGGGAAACAGGAAAACTGTATTAGAATTTGCTGATGATTAAGTAGTGAATTTGGTATGCAGGATGAGGAGTGAAGTACTTTAGAAAGACATATATAGGTTCACAGAATGAAGAGAAAGTTTGAATATAATTAAATTTGAATAAGTGCTGGGTAATATACATTTAACTGTATCTCTTGCTGCTGTACAAGAGCAGTTGTGCACACTTAGTAGGTACTAACTCCGTTGACCAGTATATTCATGGTTCCTCCCACTGCTGACATCATTGTTATGTGTCTGCTCTCTGCCTAAGCTGATGGCCTGCTTGAAGCCTTTCACTTGAAACACTTCACCCAAGTTCACACCATGCTACCTCAGCAAAAATGGACAATAGGTTATCTCAACAAACAGGAGAAAGTGAGGACTGCTGATGCTGGCGATCAGAGTCAAAAAGTGTGGTGCTGGAAAAGCACAGCTGGCCAAGCAGCATCCGAGGAGCATAAACTTTCAGCAGGAATGTGGCAGCGAAGGAATTGGGAGTAAGGGATAGCATTTTTACTGGGTGGGGGGGGCGGAGGAGGAGGAGGACGTAGTCCAGGTAGCTGTGGGAGTCGGTGTAGTCCAGGTAGCTGTGGGGGTTGGTGGGTTTGAAGTTGATGTCTGTGTTGAGTCGGTGACCGGAAATGGAGATGGAGAGGCCCAGGAAGGGGAGGGAAGTATCCAAGATGGTCTAGGTGAACATCAGGTCAGTGTTGAAGATGTTTGTGAAGTTGATGAACTGTTCAACCTCTTCATGGGAGCACGAGGTGGCGCTAATACAAGCATTGATGTAGCAGAGGAAGAGGTGGGGAATGGTGCCAGTATAGTTGTGGAAGATGTACCCAACACCCCCCGCACCCCGTATAAATGCTATCCCTTACTCCCAATTTCTCCACCCCTGCCACATCTCCTCCCAGGAGGACCAGCTCCACTCCAGAACATCCAAATGGCCTCCTACTTTCAAGGACCGCAATTCCCCCGCCCACATGGTCAGCAATGCCCTCCAGCGCATCTCCTCCATTTCCTGCACCTCTGCCCTTCAACCCCACCTCTCCAATCGCAACGAGGACAGAACCCACCCAGTCCTCACCTCCAATGTCCAGATACAATGCATCATGCTCCACCATTTCCACTACCTACAGTCAGATCCCACCACCAGAGATAAAATTCCCTCCCGACTCCTTTCAGCACTTCACAGAGACTATTCCCTCCGCAACTTCCTCGTTAGGTCTGCACCTCTCATCAAACCACCCTCCATTCTGGGCACCTTCCTTTGCCACCCCAAGTGGTGTAAAACCTACCTACACACACACACACATTCCTCTATATTGGGGAGAGAGGATGCCAACTTGCAGAATGTTTCAGAGAACATCTCCGGGGCACATGCACCAATCAACCCCACCGCCCTGTGGCTAAACTCTTCAACTACTCCCACTCGGTCAAGGACATGTAAGTCCTGGGCCCTCTTCCACTGCCAAATCCTAGCCACCTGATGCTTTGAGGAAAAACACCTGATCTTCCACTTTGGGACCCTTCAACCACATATAAATTTCACCAGTTTTTTGATCTCCTCCCCCCTCCACTTCTTTTCCAATTCCAAGATCCAATTCTCCAACTCGGCACCGCTCTCTTGAACTGTTCTACTTGTCCATGTTCCTTCCCACCTATGCATTCCACCCTATCACCATCACCTCCCACCTTCATCTACCGATCGTATTCCCAGCTACCTTCCCCTGCCCCCAGTCCCACCACCCTCCCATTTATCTCTCTACCCCCTATTACCCTTCGCCCCCCACATTCCTGATGAAGAGCTTATGCTCGATATGTTGACTCTACTATCCCAAAGAACAGTATACCAATTTGAAAGTTGTGCCCTCATGTTGATCATTGGAGAGACCTTGGCACTCCCACATTGTTCATGATTCCCCGAAGATATGAACAGTACTTTAGGCCTTTTTAAGAATGATAGTGCATGTGTATAGCATCCTTTACAATCTTGGGATGTTACAAAGCACAACGCAGCGAATAAAGTATTTACTGAAGTGCAATTGCTGTTGTGATTGATTGGAAAGTCATCAGTCCATTTGTACACAGCAAGGTTCCACAAGTAGCTGTCTCGTAATTATCCAGATTATTTGAGTATGTTGATTATGTCTATTTCCTACTTGGAACTGTTTATGATTTCATCCAGAAGACACTACCAATGTCATACTTTCTCAGTGTTGCAGCATTAACTTTAATGATATGCTTAATTATTTTGGAGTGGGCTTTGAACCCACAATGTTGAGAGTCTGAGGTAAGATTGTTGCTGCAGTTGCAAAGTGGACAGCACAAATGGGACAGATGAGTAAAAAAAGACCGAATACATTTATAAAAAAAAATGGTTATTCTGAAAACAGTGGGAGGAGAATAGAATTGGCTCAGTTGACTTAATATCTCCCATTAGGAAAATGCTAGAATCTATTATTAAGAAGGTGAAAGCGGGACACTTAGTAAATCCAGTTAGAGTAAACATGATTTAATGAAGAGGAAATCATGTTTGATCAATTTGAGTGTTTTCTGATGAGCAGAAGTGATATATGTGGACTTCTAGAAGCTGTTGAAAAGGTGCTACATCAAATAAGAGTTTTTTTTAGGGGTAATATAGTCCCATGGATCGAGGATTCATTGGCTGACAGAAAACAGATTAGGAACAAAAGCAAAATACTGCAGATACTGAAGATCTGAAAGGAAACAGGAAGTGTTGGAGAAATTCAGCTGGCCTGGCAGCATCTGTGGAGAGTTCATATTTTGAGTCCAATAAGGTGGTTCTTTGGAACCAGAGAAAATGTGACTTTTATTGCTGTTGAGAGGCTTCAGATTTGGTTGGTGGAATAGAAAAAAATGCAGTGACAGGTTAGAGGATGAGGGAGGTTAGAGATCAAAAGTGTCATTGAACAAAAGACACACGGAGGCATAATGATTTTAGAGTACAGATAGCGAATCATCCAGAGTCCATTATACAACCAATTGGGAATTAGGTCAGAGAGGGACCAGTGTATCATTTTTGGGTTGGTAATCTGTGGAGGGTTAGTGCTTATGGCCTCAACTATTTGTGACTTGGAAAAAGGGGCTAAATGTATGTCTGTTAATTATACCAATGATACAAAGAGACGTGGGAAAGTAAATAGTGAGGAGTAAACTAAAGAATTTCAATTGTGTGTGAGGAAAAGATTGGCAAATGAAATTTAATGTTGGAAAATATGAACCGTTTGGAACTAAAGCAGCATGTTATTTAAATGGAGAAAGCTTGTAAACCTAGAGATTACAAAAAGATCTGTAGTACAAGGGGACCCAGGTCTCTTGGCGCATGAATTGCACAAAGTTAGTATGTAAATACAATATGTGCTTAAGAAGGCAAATGGAATGTTAATAGGATGGGGATTGGAATACAAAATTAGGAAAGTTTTATTACAGTTGCATGTGACATTGATGAAACCGTATCTGGAGTAATGTGTACAGTTTTGTTCTTGGTTTTTAAGTAAGGATATTGTAATGTTCAAACCAGTTCATAGCTGATTCCTGTGATTGTTATAAGGTTATAAAAGGTTATAAGGAAAGATGGATGACCTTGTAGAGGTTTACAAAATTATGAGGGGCATCGATAAGATAAATAGGCAAAGTCTTTTCCCTTGGATCGGGGAGTCCAGAACTAGAGGGCATAGGTTTAGGGTGAAAGGGGAATGATATAAAAGGGACCTAAGGGGCAACTTTTTCCACACAGAGGGTGGTACGTGTATGGAATGAGCTGTCAGAGGATGTGGTGGAGGCCGGTACAATTGCAACATTTAAGAGGCATTTGAATGGGTATATGAATAGGAAGGGTTTGGAGGGATATGGGCCGGGTCATGGCAGGTGGGACTAGATTTGGTTGGGATATCTGGTCGGCGTGGACAGGTTGGACCGAAGGGTCTGTTTCCATGCTGTACATCTCTATGAATCTATGTGCTTTAACCATTGGAGCTCAGAAGAATAAGAAATGATCTAATTGAAACCTGTAAGATTCTGGGGGGATTTAGAAGGCTGGCTCACCTGTGGGAGAGACGAGAATTAAGGAAGACATTTTAAAAACAAGGGGCCTTCCGTATAAGGTGTAGACTAGTAGAATTTTTTCTGTCTGTCTGTGAGTCTGCACAATTATTTTTTGTAGAGAGCAGTGGATGCAGGGAATGGGATTTATTATAGGGTGAGCTAGATAGATCCTTGATTGACAAGGAAATTGACGGGCATGGGGGTAGCCAGCAAAGTGAAATTGCACTCGCAGTCAGGTCAACACGATGCTGTCAAATGGAGAAGCAGACTTGAGATGCCAAATGGCTGAAAGTTACTGTACTCCTAAATCATATGTTCCTAAAAAAAAAAGGTCTATTTGAAGCCTTGATGATTCCACAGAGTGGGTTCACCAAAATGATACCGTATTTGAGAAATTATAGTTAAGGAGATTCTTGAGATCTCAGGATTATTTTTAGCCATGTAGAGAAGACAGAAGATTTATTAGAGATGTTTAAAATAATGAGTTGTGCTGCTTGATTGAATCTGGAGAAACTAGGTAGTCAGTCATGGATAATTAATTAATTTAACATAATTAGAATAAGAAGAGAGGCTAGCAGAAACTGATCACATGAAGAAGCATGGAATATTTTGTTGCTTGGATCATTGTATATCAGGAAACAAAATTAAATATTTGAAATAGAGGAAGTTAGAGCTACATGAGAGAGACAGCGTGACAGGTTTGATTTGGATTCAGCTGCTCCAGCATAGAGTCAGTACAGATCAGAATGAATTGAATGACTGTGTTCTGTGTTGTAACCTTGTGTACTTCTATGAGATTTTGAAGTTCACCTTTTAAATGCTTATTTATCTTTCTGTGCCTGTGATAGATGAGGTGCTTTCAGCACTGCTACTATCTTATAGAAGTGTACAATGACCTTGGCATTGATGCATGAACCATCATTTATTTTGCATCATTTTCTCTGACCTTTTGATAACTGTGCTGCGCACTGTTTTGCTTTGTTCTAAGCTTCATGATTTTGGGCAGATATTATAATAAGGGTTTAGATCAGAGTGGTGCTGGAAAAGCACAGCAGGTCAGGCAGCATCTGAGGAGCAGAAAAATCGACGTTTTGGGCAAAAGCCCTTCATCAGGAATAGAGACAGGTAGCCTGGAGAGATAAATGGGGGGGGGGGGGAAGCTGGGGAGAAGATAACAAAGAGTACAATAGGTGAATGGGGGTGGGGATGGAGGTGATCGGTCAGAGGGGAGGGCGGAGTGGATAGGTGGGAAGGGAGATTGGCAGATAGGACAAGTCATGAGGACAGTACTGAGCTGGAAGTTTGGAGCTGGGAGAAGGTGGGGGAGGGGAAATGAGGAAACTGGTGAAGTCCACATTGATGTCCTGGGATTGAAGTGTTCCGAGGTGGAAGATGAGGCGTTCTTCCTCCAGGCATCGGGTGGCGAGGGAGCAGCAGTGGAGGAGG
Source organism: Chiloscyllium plagiosum (assembly GCF_037043375.1). Classification (NCBI taxonomy): domain Eukaryota; kingdom Metazoa; phylum Chordata; class Chondrichthyes; order Orectolobiformes; family Hemiscylliidae; genus Chiloscyllium; species Chiloscyllium plagiosum. The sequence goes on along the minus strand of NW_028270149.1, from coordinate 30,090,022 downwards.
CCCAGGACCTCCGTGTCCTCGGCAGAGTGGGAGGGGGAGTTGAAATGTTGGGCCACAGGGCGGTGATTGGTGCGGGTGTCCCGGAGATGTTCCCTGAAGCGCTCTGCAAGATGGTGTCCAGTCTCCCCAATGCAGAGGAGACCGCATCAACAGCAACTGATACAATAAATGACATTGGTGGATGTGCAGGTGAAGCTTTGGATGTGGAAGGCTCCTTTGGGGCCTTGGATGGTGGTGAGGGAGGAGTTGTGGGCGCAGGTTTTGCAATTCCTGTGGTGGCAAGGGAAGGTGCCAGGATGGGAGGGTGGGTTGTTGGGGGGCGTGGACCTGACCAGGTAGTCACGGAAGGAAGGTCTTTGCGGAAAGCAGAAAGGGGTGGAAGGGAAATATATCCCTGGTGGTGGGATCTGTTTGGAGGTGGTGGAAATTTCGGTGGATGAAGCAGTTATTGGGAAGGTTGGTAGGGTGGAAGGAGAGGACCAGGGGTGTTCTGTCCTTATTACGGTTGTAGGGCTGGGGTTTGAGGACTGAGGGCCGGGATGTGGATGAGATGCGTTGGAGGGCATCTTCAACCACGTGGGAAGGGAAATTGCGATCCCTAAAGAAGGGGGCCATCTGGTGTGTTCTGTGGTGGAACTGGTCCTCCTGGAGGCAGATACGGCAGAGGCGGAGGAATTGGGAATACGGGATGGCATTTTTGCAGGAGGTAGGGTGGGAAGAGGTGTAATCCAAGTAGCTGTGGGAGTCCGTGGGTTTGTTTAAAAAAAAAATGAAGGTGTCAAGTTGGTCGTCATTAATGGAGAGGCCCAGGAAGGGGAGGGAGGTGGTCCAGGTGAATTTGAGGTCAGGGTGGAATGTGTTGGTGAAGTTGATATTATAATAAGTCTCCTCTTGTATTTATCTTGAATTGGGCACTATTTGGAAAGACAATGTGAACTCGGATCTTTGAGAACAAAGGTAATATCCTTACTGACTTGTGCTCAGTGTAAAACATTATGCTTTCCAAAAAAAAATCTTGTTTTTTAGTGGGAGAGGTGTTGTGCCTCCAGTCAATTGGGAACAGGTCATTCAGTACAGGGAAAATTAAAGGTATTATACATTAACCTTCAAACAATCATAGACTATTAGTTATGCCAAATGTCCAAAGGTATGTTGCAAAAGGTTCAGTGACATTAGAATTTGTGGCAGATTTTCTTTATGTGCTGGTTTGTAACACATGACATGATAAATTGATTTGTCTTGTACTTTGGCCATCAAGTTCTCAAGGAATTAGTTATAAATTAATGCTTCAACAACACAATCACTGTGCTTGAGAACTTGCATTGATTGGTGCTTTCAGCACTATGAAATTAACAAAAAAAAAACAACTAAGCCAGTTGTGTTGTGCACATAACGGCACAAAGTAGATGGGATATCTGGTCGGCATGGACGTGTTGGACCGAAGGGTCTGTTTCCGTGCTGTACATCTCTATGACTCTGTCATTGGAGATGGGGATATTTGTGACGCCTGCACCTCCAGGCGTTGTTTTATTGTCCACCAGCATTCACAAACTGGATATGGCAGGACTGGAGAGCTTAGATCTGATCTATTGGTTCCCGGATGGTTGAGCTCTGTCTATTACTTGCTGGTTCGGCTGTTTGGCATGTAAGTAATCTTGTTTGGTAGCTTCACCAAGTTAACACCTAAGTTTTATGGATGCCTGGTGCTGCTTCAGACATGCCTTCCTGCACACTCCATTAAATAGGAAAATGGAAAGTTCGAATAGTCAAAAGAAAATACTGTCACCTTGTACCATCAAAACACTATTTGATTTGATTATCCATCTTGTACAGATTGTATTCACTGACCAAGCAGAAACTTGTACTATTTACACACTTATGAAATGGATGCCCCTTGAACTAATGGAGTCATAGAGATGTACAGCATGGAAACAGACCCTTCGGTCCAACCCGTCCATATGTCCCAACCCAATCTAGTCCCACCTGCCAGCACCCGGCCCATATCCCTCCAAACCTTTCCTATTCATATACCCATCCAGATGCCTTTTAAATGTTGCAATTGTACTAGCCTCCACCACTTCCTCTCGCAGCTCATTCCATACACGTACCACCCTCTGTGTGGAAAAAGTTGCCCCTTAGGTCTCTTTTATATCTTTCCCCTCTCACCCTAAACTTATGCCCTCAAGTTCTGGACTCCCCGGCCCCAGGGAAAAGACTTTATCTATTTATCCTATCCATGCTCCTCAAAATTTTGTAAACCTCTACAAGGTCACCCCTCAGCCTCCAACGCTCCAGGGAAAACAGTCCCAGCCTATTCAACCTCTCCCTAAAGCTCAAATCCTCCAACCCTTGCAGCATCCTTGTAAATCTTTTCTGAACCCTTTCAAGTTTCACAACATCCTTGCATTAGGAAGGAGACTAGATTTGCACACAGTATTCCAACAGTGGCTTAACCAATCTCCTGTAAAGCCGCAACATGACCTCCCAGCTCCTGTACTCTATACTCTGACCAATAAAGGAAAGCATACCAAACGCTGCTTTCCCTATCCTATCTACCTGCGACTCCACTTTCAAGGAGCTATGAACCTGCACTCCAAGGTCTCTTTGTTCAGTAACACTTCCAAGGACCTTACCATTAAGTGAGTAGGTCCTGCTAAGATTTGCTTTCCCAAAATGCAGCACCTCACATTTATCTAAATTAAACTTCATCTGCCACCCCTCAGCTCATTGGCTCATCTGATCAAGGTCCCGTTGTAATCTGAGGTAACCTTCTTTGTTGTCCACTTCATCTCCAATTTTGGTGTCATGTGCAAGCTTACTAATTATAACTCTGCTCGCATCCAAATCATTTATATAAATGACAAAAAGTAGTGGACCCAGCACTGATCCTTGTGGCACTCCACTGGTCACAAGCCTCCAGTTTGAAAAACAGCCGTCCAACACCACCCTCTGTGTTCTACCTTCAAGCCAGTTCTGTATCCAAATGGCTAGTTCTCCCTGTGTTCCGTGAGATCTAACCTTGCTAACCAGTCTCCCATGGGGAGAATTGTCGAACACCTTGCTGAAATCCATATAGATCATGCCCACCGTTCTGCCCTCATCAATCCTTTTTGTTATTTTTCAAAAAACTCAATGAAGTTTGTGAGACATGATTTCCCATGCACAAAGCCATGTTGACTATCCCTAATCAGTCCTTATGTTTCCAAATACATGCACATCCTGTCCCTCCGGATTCCCACCAACAACTTGTCCACCACTGACGTCAGGCTCACTGGTCTATAATTCTCTGGTTTGTCCTTACCACCCTTCTTAAACAGGTAGCACCACATTAGCCAACCTCCAGTCTTCTGGCACCTCACCTCTGACTATCGATGATACAAATACTTCAGCAAGGGGCCCAGCAATCACTTCCCTAGCTTCCCACAGAGTTCTAGGGTACACCTGATCAGGTCCTGGGGATTTACCCACCTTTATGCATTTCAAGACATCCAGCACTTCCTCCTCTCTAAAATGGACATTTTTCAAGATGTCACCATCTATTTTCCCACATTCTATATCTTCCATGTCCTTTTCCGCAGTAAGCAAAGATGCAAAGTACTCGTTTAGTATCTTCCCCATCTCCCGTGGCTCCACACAAAGATCTTGCTGCTCTTTGAGAGGCTCTATTCTCTCCCTAGTTAGCTTTTTGTCCTTGCTGTATTTGTGAAAACCTTTTGGATTGTCCTTAACCCTATTTGCCACAGCTGTTTCATGTCTCTTCCCCCCCCCCCCACTTTGGCCTCCTGATATTCCTCTTAAGTATATTCCTACTGCCTTTATACTGATCTCAGGATTCACTTGATCTACCCTGTCTATACCTGACATATGCTTCCTGCTTTTTCTTAACCAAACCTTCAATTTCTCTCGTCATCCAGCATTCCCAATACCTACCAGCCTTTCACCCTAACAGGAGTATACTGTCTCTGGACTCCTGTTATCTCATTTCTGAAGGCTTCCCATTTTCTAGCCATCCCTTTACCTGCAAACATCTGCACCCAATCAGCTTTTGAAAGTTTAGATTAGATTAGATTAGATTACAGTGTGGAAACAGGCCCTTCGGCTCAACAAGTCCACACCGACCCACCGAAGCGAAACCTTCCCATACCCCTACATTTACCCCTTACCTAACACTATCGGCAATTTAGTATGGCCAATTCACCTGAACCTGCACATCTTTGTGACTGTGGGAGGAAACCGGAGCACCCGGAGGAAACCCACGCAGACACGGGGAGAACGTGCAAACTCCACACAGTCAGTCGCCTGAGGCGGGAATTGAACCCGGGTCTCTGGCGCTGTGAGGCAGCAGTGCTAACCACTGTGCCACTGTGCCGCCCACCAAGTTCTTGCCTAATACAGTCAAAGTTGGCCTCCCTCCAATTTAGAACTTCAACTTTTAGATCTGGTCTTTCCTTTTCCATCATTATTTAAAATCTAATAGAATTATAGTCACTGGCCCCAAAGTGCTCCCCCACTGACACCTCAGTCTCCTGCCCTGCTTTGTTTCCCAAGAGTAGGACGAGTTTTGCACCTTCTCTTGTAGCTACATCCTCTCCATCTAAACCCTTATGGCAGTCCCAGTCTATGTTTGGAAAATTAAAATCCCCTGCCATAACCACCCTATTATTCTTACAGATAACTGAGATCTCCTTAAAAATTTGTTTGTCAGTTTCCCACTGACTATTACGGGGAGTATAATACAATCCCAATAAGGTGATCATCCCTTTCTTTTTTCTGAGTTCAACCCAAATAACTTCCCTGGATGTATTGAGGGAATATCCTCCCTCAATACAGCTGTAATGCTGTCCCTTACCAAAAATGCCACTCCCCCTCCTGTCTTTCAGGCAAGTGGGGAGTATTTAATCACACTCCTGATCTGTGCCTTTGCAGTATCTCGTGCCTTCAACCATTTTTTAAATATCACGTGCAGTGAATTGAATTGACTGAAGATTGGTATCTGTAATGCTAATCTTCTTGACTTTGGACAGATATTAAGTCACCTCTTGGGTTTATCTTGAATTGGGCATTATTGTACTGGCCTCCTCTACATCAGTACAAAAGATAAAGCTCAAGCATTCGCAACAACCTTAGCCAGAAGTGCCAAGTGGATGATCCATCTCCGCCTCCTCCTCTGAGTTGACATTGTCTTTCTAAATAGTTTGATGAAATACTCCCCACTTGCCTGGGTGGGTGCAGCTCCAACAACACTCAAGAAACTGGACATTATCCTGGAAAAAGCAGTGCTCTTACATCTACAAGCATCCACTTTCTCTACTATCGATGCTCAGTGTGTATTATTAGATTAGATTACTTACAGTATGGAAACAGGCCCTTCAGCCCAACAAGTCCACACCGCCCCGCCGAAGCGTAACCCACCCATACCCCTACATTTACCCCTTACCTAACACTACGGGCAATTTAGCATGGCCAATTCACCTGACCTGCACATCTTTGGAGTGTGGGAGGAAACCGGAGCACCCGGAGGAAACCCACGCACACACGGGGAGAACGTGCAAACTCCACACAGTCAGTCGCCTGAGGCGGGAATTGAACCCAGGTCTCTGGCGCTGTGAGGCAGCAGTGCTAACCACTGTGCCACCGTGCCACCCGGTGCAAGATGCATTTGCAGAAATTCACCAAAGATCCTTAGAATGTTTCAAACTCTTTGAGCATTTCCATCTTCAAGGTAAAGCGCAGCAGATACATGGAAATAATACTGCAAGTTTCCCTCCAAGTCATTTGACATCCTGACTGGAAATATATTACTGTTCCTTGACTGTCACTGTGTCAAACAAATCCTGGCATTCCCTCCCTCAGGGCAATGTGCATCAACTGACAGCATGTGGACTGCAGCAGTTTGAGAAGGCAGCTCGTCACCACTTTCTGAAAGGCAACTAGGGATGAGTAATAAAGGCTGGCCCAGCCAGTGATGCCCATGTCTCATGAGTGAATAAAAAAAATGAGCAATTGTCTGGATTTTTTCATATACATTTCCTAATGTTGCAATGGTTTTACATATGAATGCAGCATAAAAATGTTTTTTAAAAGTTTTTATTTAAATGTTGTCCATCTAAGATTAGGGGAACTGTGGGCAGCAAGTCTGTGCCACCAATGCTGGTTCTTCAGTCTCTTCTGTTCCATACCAGGTGGTGTTCTAACTCCTCAAACTTGACGAGGTAATCTTTGGCTGGCCCTATCAACTTCATCTTAGTCTCTTTCACTCGATTGCCAAATTGGTAGGGCTTATGTCTGGGAGATAAATGGCGCATCTGGCAGCATCAGTTGTCTCTCCGTCACACTGAGTCTCTGGTCTCTTCAGCCAGTTGTCTGGGTTAACTCTATTTGTGATCCCATTCCTTCGCGTGCTACCCAGCATCTTGTAGGCAGTGCAGGTGAAAGATGTTTGAGATTAGTTAAAACTTTTGTTCTTTCCATGTCTTGCTGACATAGGGGACAAAGGCCTTTCACTTGCCAACAGGTAAACTGTGATTAGCACTTGGGTAGTTAAACAGCTTCTGGCTGTGAAATGTTTGGGCAGAATATATTAGCCCTCCAGAAAGGAAGGAGCTGCCCTTTTGTCTGCAATTAAAAATGCTCATGCTTGAAGAAAACCAGTTTATTTCTCCAAATCAGTTGTTGTAAACTGTGGCTCCTGACCAAGAAGTCATGTTGAAAGCCACTTTGAGATGGCCCAGGGGATCCCTTATGGACTCAGACCTGTAAAGCCTCTCTCTTGGTTCATCTCGGAGATCGTATTCTTGGAAGTCTGGAATAAAAAACCTCTTATAGACAGATTAGTTTAATTTTAGTCATTCCCTTTCTTTACTAATGGCATCACTGCTGATACCAATACTCTAAACTCACTAGATTCTAATGACCTAGCAGAGTAGGGTACCAGCAGGCTACTCCAATGTACTGATACAAAGTGGCTTCCTTTATACAAAAGTTTACGAAAACATTGCATGTTCTTAATTGGACAGATAACAGTGAAAGACAATAATTCATAAGGAAGAAAAGTTAATTGACAGGTCTGTGTACGCTTGACCAATCACTCCTGCAGGCCATAAGCCATTCATAAGGTGGGAAAAACAAACCCAGCAAGTTAGGCACCTGTTAGCGAGATAAACTCCTATCGTACCAGTCTGAGCTAATTGGAGAGTTCATAAGGTAACCTTGCACAACACTCATATCAGATACAATTCTTTTACAAAATGGCTTGTTTCCTTAGCAAGGAGGGCAAACTTTTGACCATAAAATGGCTTCCTGAGACATTGTGCCAGAATCTCTTCAATGTTAGGCCGAGAATAATTTCTAAGCGAGGAGCAGACTCCTGCTTTTAAGCACTGAATCATTCTGTACCTGAGGCTGAAATGTTACCATAAGGTTGCATTTAAACTGACTCATTCGTCTTCGAATTAAATATGCTTTCTTTTCAGGGTTGTGATTCAAATTCAAATAAGACATAAGATCTGATTAGTTAGGATTGACAGTGGGGTAGTCTGTAAGGTCTGTAGAGTGGTCTGCAAGAACAGCAAGTAAGTTAAAGCTTCATCAATATTACCTTTTACAGAGTTTGTATTTAATAACTGGTAAAGGCTACTCTATATCATCATAAAGTGCCAAATGAAATTAAATTCAATCCATAGCAGGTAAGCACTAGGAGTTATTTTTCTGCTGGCTTCAGCAGCCTCAGCACTAAAATGGTCTCTCTCTGTAGTGTCCTTTTGAACTCTCAAGTCGGGGTCTTGTAACTGCAGAGACGTTTTTCTGTGTCTGCCCCGTTTGCAGGAGAGATAAGAATCCATTATAATTGACAGGATGTGACCGTCAATTACAAGGCTTTTGATAGTACCGAGTTTAGTTTCAGGGTTAGAATCAAACACCGTCATTAATTTCACAAGGAAACGGCCATAAATATTATCACTTGGTGTCCTGTTCACACAGATTCACCGATACTAAGGCAAATGTTCTTAATTGCCGTAGAGCATCCTGTTATCACTTGGTGAACACAGATGTTTTTATCTTCTGTATTCCTTGAGTTCCCCCTTTTTTTTTTAGCCTTCCCACTTGTCTTACCTTCTAGTGCAGCTAGAAGATTAAGCATTGCATTTTAGTCTAAATGTTCAAAGACATGTTTTAAGGCTATAGATGTTCTCAGTCAGAGACTTTACAAGGGTGAACCAGTCACTCTGTGCATCCTGCAATTAAGTGAAAGTACCTGGAGAAGGAGGATTGAGGAGTAACAAGTTGAAAGGATCATTTCAGCAAACTGTCAGGACAGGAACTATCTCCCCACACTTTCCTTCTGCCCAATGCATCCATTTTCTTTGTGTATCTACATGTGTGTAGGATACTTTTTAACTTGTAGTTAAATGTAGTTATGAATAATATGTTGATTATTCATAATTATTTATCGATAGCTAGAATCCATTTTTTTGCAATAATTAGTAATTCTTGTTTTATAATAGCCTGGTCTGTGCTTTCTTTTAACTTGGGTCGAAATGACAGGTAAATTGGAGAATTTTGTGTCCTCTTATAAAATCTTTTAACTTTTGTGACAACTCTGGGAATAGTGGGGCTTGATTTCTCATCATAATGTGGATGTGCTAGTGTTGGACTGGGGTGGAAACAGTTAAAAATCACACAACACCAGGTTATAGTTCAACAGATTTATTTGAAAATACAAGCTTTTGGAGTGCTACCTGGCGGAGCATCACTCTGAAAGTGTGTACTTTCAAGTGAACCTGTTGGACTATGACTTCGTGCTGTGAGATTTTTAACCTTGATTTGTAGTGCTCGAGAGTCGAAGATTGTGGCACTGGAAAAACGCAGCAGGCCAGGCAGCATCTGAGGAACGGGAGAGTTGACGTTTTGGGCATTAGCCTTTCATCAGGAATATGGGGAAGGAAGAACTTATGCCTGAAACATTGACTTTCCTGCTCCTTGGATGGTAATTGGCTTGCTGTGCTTTTCCAGCACTACACTTTTCGACTATGATCTCTGCCATCTGCGGTCCTCACTTTCTCCTTTATAGTGTTCTGCCCCAGTGAGATGTTAATATATATGGCTTTGAAGGTATTAATATACTGCTCTGGGATGAGTACTGTCTTGTGATGTACCAGAGTAACTGCTGCTGATTGACATTGGAAGCCTTTCTGAAATCAATGGAGTTGGTAAGGAATGGCTTCTGGTATTCTGGTATTTGCTCTTTGACATTTCTGTGTGTAAAGATCTACCAATCTGGAAACTTACCCTTTTTTCATGAACATTACCAACTATGTCTGGTTTCAGCCTGTTAAGCTGCACCATGCTCAAGACCTTGCCATCTATCAACAATAGCATTATGCCTCTTCAGTTGCTGTGGTCATTGATGTTTTCTTTATTTGGCAGCTGTGTTGTGATTGTGTGCTTGTTATGTTTTAACAGCACTTCTGGTATCTCAATGTCTGGTGCTTTGTAGTCTTTCAGGTTCTTATTGGCTCTTTGATTTCTGTGGCAGTTTCTCCCAGTTTAATGCTTAGCTTCTGGTACAGTGCTTTTATTGAGCTTGACTCTGCAGCTGGGGCTGGGCGAGTTGATGCGTTGTACCCATCTGTTGTGCCCCTTGTCCATAACATCCTGCTGTCCACGCCCCTCATTGGTAAACTGCTTTGGTTCCTTGCACCAGTTAGCCGCCATACAATCCTGGAGAGCATTATGGAGTCATGCTACAACTGTTGTATTGAGCATCTCTTTGAGTTGAGTATAACTTCATAGTATTGGGTGTGGTGTTTTTCTTAACCAGAGGTCAGGTTTGCTGCACTCTTCCAGCAGATTTTCCTTTGGCCTGTTGACCATGTCTCTCAATGTCCGTGATCTCAAGTTATTTGGTTCTCATTTCCGTCAGTCCATGGGATTGTTTCCTTTCAGGAAGAGTGTCTCCCTGTCCAAATTTGCTGTTGACTCAAAGACAGATGGTATTTTAAGCAGTGTTGATAAAATTACAAAGATATTGGCCATATCAGCATAATAGAATGCTGACCACAAATGCGTTATCCAGTTGTTATACTGGAGACCTTATGTGCATGTAAATGTTTTTAAAAAGGAAGAAACTTAGACCTAAAACAGCTGCAGTAGTCATCTGACCACAGGTTGAGGCAAGGTTTTGGATACCAATAGCAAAAATAAAGCCGACTAAAATTGCCTTATTTATCAAAAGACAGAGAATCAAGGCAACTGAATCAACATCATAAAATTTGCATCTCTAATTTTAATGCACACTTGTATGATAATTTTGCACATTGGCCTGGGTGGCCTATCAGTTAACCAAAGACAATGGAGTTAGTCTCGAGTGCTATATTTCAACAACTGCCTTCCTCGCTCCACGTCTCTGTCAATTTCTTTCACCATCTTGGAATGGTGAACAAAGACACGCATGAGAATTCTGAGAGGCATGGCATTCCAACCGGAACTCTATCAACAAACACCGAGTTAGATCCCATCTACCATCCCCTGAGAGCTAAGGATTCTGGGTAATCCAAGATGGAGGATGGGAAAAATATCTGGCTGTAACAGCTGCTCCTTTTTTTTAAGTGAGGTATTTTAGGTGCTGGAGGTTATTTCCTTGAATTCCAGGAGCAGCAATTACTGTTTTATGATTTGGAGATGCCGGTGTTGGACTGGGGTGTACAAAGTTAAAAATCACACAACACCAGGTTGTAGTCCAACAGGTTTAATTGGAAGCACACTAGCTTTTGGAGCGTCGCTCCTTCATCAGGTGGAGGAACGACGCTTGGAAAGCTAGTGTGCTTCCAATTAAACCTGTTGAACTACAACCTGGTGTTGTGTGATTTTTAACTTTGTTTTATATGCTGTTGCATTGTTTTGGAACTTTGGAAAAAAAAAAGTCAACAGCAGTTTTAAAAGGGTGAAGAACAGACAAAGGAAGCACATGGTGAGGACAGTGCAGGAGAGAGAGATCGAGAGAGAGAGAACCTGCACAGCTACTGCCTTTGCTGTTTTTGAATTCATGTATCGCTGGACATCAGAATGCATCTGGCAAAATTAACAAACACCGAATTTGACAACTAATCTTGGAGGAACCTGTTTGGGCGAAGTTTGCAACACAGAATCAGATAAGTTAATCATTGTTTTAAGTGTGTCCACTAGAAAGGCTGCAGTAGTGAGTAGAGTGAGTTCTTTCTTGATTATATGTCTTTGGAAATAAATCTCTTGATTAAACTTAAAATATAAGCCATAACTATTAAGTTAACCTGGGGCAGTTTTTTGTAGAGGAATAAGACTGTGTTATTTTCTGGGTCTGTAAATTGTGAAGGAGCAAAAATGGCCTTTAGTCGAGTGATATGTACTTCTTGTCAGATGTGGGAGTTTAAAGAGAGTTTAAGGGTTACTGCGGATTAAGTCTGCAATAAATGCTGTTGGTTGCAAATCTTATCAGATCGAATAGATCAGTTGGAGAGACAGCTAGAAGCGATGAGGAATTTGCAACAGCAACAGTACGTGATGGATGGCAGTTATAGGAAGGAGGGAAAGTCTCAGATACAGTCACATAGATGGGTTAACTCCAAGAAGGGTAAGAGAGGTAGGCTGCTAGTGCAGGAGTCATTTGTGGATATACCCATTTCAAACAGATATGCTGTTTTGGAAAAAGTAGGGGGTGATGGATTCACAGGGGAACAGCCAAGTTTCTGGTATTGAGACTGATTCTAATGCGATGAGGGGTACGTCGGCTTCCAAGAAATCAATTGTGTTAGGCGGTTCTCTAGTCCGAGGTACAGATAGCCGTTTCTGTGGCCAGCAGCAAAAAAGCAGAATGATATGTTGCTTTCCTGGTGCCAGGATCAAGCATGTCTCAGAAAGGGTGCAGAATGTTCTCATGAGGAAGACGTGCCAGCAAGAGGTCACTGTCTACATTGGAACCAATGATATAGGAAGGGAAAAGGTTGAGATTCTGAAGGGAGATTACAGAGAGTGAGGCAGAAATTTAAAAAGGTGGTCCTTAAGGGTAGTAATATCTGGATTATTCCCAGTGCTACGAGCTCGTGAGGGCAGGAATAGGAGGATAGGGTAGATGAATGCATGGCTGAGGAGCTGGTGTATGGGAGAAGGATTCACATTTTTGGATCATTGGAATCTCCTTTGGGGTAGAAGTGACCTGTACAAGAAGGACGGATTGTGGACTATATTGGAAGGGGACTAATATACTGGCAGGGAGGTTTGCTAGAACTGCTCGGGAGGATTTAAACTAATAAGGTGGGGGGGTGGGACCCAGAGAGATAGTGAGGAAAGAGATCAATCTGAGACTGGTACAGTTGAGAACAGAAGCGAGTTAAACAGTTGGCAGGCAGGCACAAGGTAGGACTAATAAATTAAACTGCATTTATTTCAATGCAAGGGGCCTAACCGGGAAGGCAGATGAACTCAGGGCATAGTTAGGAACATGGGATTGGGATATCATAGCAATTACAGAAATATGGCTCAGGGATGGGCAGGACTGGCAGCTTAATGTTCCAGGATATAAATGCTACAGGAAGGATAGAAAGGGAGTCAAGAGAGGAGGAAGAGTGGCATTTTTGATGAAGGATAGCATTACAGCTGTGCTGAGGGAGGACATTCCTGGAAATACATCCAGGGAAGTAATTTGGGTGGAACTGAGAAATTTAAAAAAAGGGATGATCACCTTATTGGGATTGTGTTATAGATCCCCTAATAGTCAGAGGGAAATTGAGAAACAAACTTGTAAGGAGCTCTCAGCTATCTGTAAGAATAATAGGGTGGTTTTGGTAGGGGATTATAACTTTCCAAACATAAACTAGGACTGCCATAGTGTTAATGGTTTAGATGGAGAGGAATTTAAGTACGTAGAAGACAATTTTCTGATTCCGTATGTGGATGTACCGACTAGAGAAGGTGCAAAACTTGACCTACTCTTGGGAAATAAGGCAAGGCAGGGCAGGTGACTAAGGTGTCAGTGGGGGAGCACTTTGGGGCCAGCGACCATAATTCTATTAGTTTTAAAATAGTGATGGAAAAGGATAGACCAGATCTAAAAGTTGAAGACCTAAATTGGAGAAAGGCCAATTTTGACGGTATCAGGCAAGAACTTTCAAAAGCTGATTGGGGGCAGATGTTTGCAGGTAAAGGGACGGCTGGAAAATGGGAAGCCTTCAGAAATGAGATACTGAGAATCCAGAGAAAGTATATTCCTGTCAGGGTGAAAGAAAAGGCTGGTAGGTATATGGAATGCTGGGTGACTAAGAAATTGAGGGTTTGGTTAAGAAAAAGAAGGCAGCATATGTAAGGTATACACAGGATAGATTGAGTGAATCCTTAGAAGAGTATAAAGGGAGTCGGAATATACTTGAGAGAAATCAGGAGGGCAAAAAGGGGACATGAGATGGCTTTGGCAAATAGAATTAAGGAGAATCCAAAGGGTTTTCACAAGTGTGTTAAGGACAAAAGGGTAACTAGGGAGAGACTCGGGCCCTTCAAAGATCAGCAAGGCAGCCTTTGTGTGGACCTGCAGAAAATGGGGGAGATACTAAATGAGTATTTTGCATCCGTATTTACTGTGGGAAAGGATATGGAAGATATAGACTGTAGGTAAATAGATGGTAACATCTTGCAAAGTGTCCAGAATACAGAGGAGGAAGTGCTGGATGTCTTGAAATGGGTAAAGGTGGATAAATCCCCATGACCTGATCAGATGTACCCAAGAACCCTGTGGGAAAGTAGATTAGATTAGAGATATTTGTATCATCAATAGTCACAGGTGAGGTGCCGGAAGACTGGAGGTTGGCCAACGTGGTGCCACTGTTTAAGAAGGACAAGCCAGGGAACCATAGATGGTGAGCTGACCTCGGTGGTGGTCAAGTTGTTGGAGGGAATCCTGAGGGACGCGATGTACATGTATTTGGAAAGGCAAGGACTGATTAGGGATGGTCAACATGGCTTTGTGTATGGGAAATCATGACTCACAAACTTGATTGAGTTTTTTTAAGAAGAAACAAAGAAGATTGAGGAGGGCAGAGCAGTGGATGTGATCTATATGAACTTCAGTAAGGCGTTTGACAAGGTTCCCCATGGTAGACTGATTAGCAAGGTTAGATCTCATGGAATACAGGGGGAACTAGCCATTTGGATACAGAACTGGCTCAAAGGTAGAAGACAGAGGGTGGTGATGGAGGGTTTTTTTTCAGACTGGAGGCCAATGACCAGTGGAGTGTCACAAGGATCGGTCCTGGGTCCTCTACTTTTTGTCATTTACATAAATGATTTGGATGCGAGCATAAGAGGTACAGTTAGTAAGTTTGCAGATGACACCAAAATTGGAGGTGTAGTGGACAGCGAAGAGGGTTACCTCAGATTACAACAGGATCTTGACCAGATGGGCCAATGGGCTGAGAAGCGGCAGATGGAGTTTAATTCAAATAAATGCAAGGTGCTGCATTTTGGGAAAGCAAATCTTAGCAGGACTTATACACTTAATGGTAAGGTCCTTGGGAGTGTTGCTGAACAAAGAGATCTTGGAGTGCAGGTTGGTAGCTCCTTGAAAGTAGAGTCGCAGGTAGGTAGCATAGTGAAGAAGTTGTTTGGTATGCTTTCCTTTATTGGTCAGAATATTGAGTACAGGAGTTGGGAGGTCATGTTGCGGCTGTACAGGACATTGGTTAGGCCACTGTTGGAATATTGCATGCAATTCTAGTCTCCGCCCTATTGGAAAGATGTTGTGAAACTTGAAAGGGTTCAGAAAAGATTTACAAGGATGTTGCAAGGGTTGGAGGATTTGCGCTATAGTGAGCGGTTGAACAGGCTGGGGCTGTTTTCCCTGGAGCGTCGGAGGCTGAGGGTGACCTTATAGAGGTTTACAAGATTATGAGGGGCATGGATAGAATAAATAGATAAAGTCTTTTCCCTGGGGTCGGGAAGTCCAGAACTTGCGGGCATAGGTTTAGGTGAGAGGGGAAAGATATAAAAGAGACCTAAGGGGCAACCTTTTCAAACAGAGGGTGGTATGTGTATGGAATGAGCTGCCAGAGGAAGTGGTGGATGCTGGTACAATTGCAACATTTAAGAGGCATTTGGATGGGTATATGAATAGGAAGAGTTTGGAGGGATATGGGCCAGGTGCTGGCAGGTGGGACTAGATTGGGTTGGGATAACTGGTTGGCATGGATGGGTTGGACCGAAGGGTCTGTTTCCATGCTGTATATTTCTATGACTCTAAAAGGAACAGGAAATAACAACACCACAGGAAATGACATCACCAACCCAAAGAAACCCAAACATTTTAATAGAAAGTAGGAAGTTTCAGCATTGCTTTGCCTGAGGCCCACTGAAGATGTTACCTAGTTGGGTAACAAAACGTCTGGAAATGAACCTTCCAGCTCACTGAGCAAAGCTACATCCAAAACCATCTTGAAATATAGTGCCTAGAGGAAAAGCAAATTGGGCAATCGAAAATTAACTAAGAACATAAAAATAACTACAGGTTTCAGTACTGCTGAAAGTTCAAGTGACCCATTAAACAACTATGATTTCGGGTTAACCCGGACACAGCCAGGGCTTTTAGGACTTCTTTTAAATGCATAACTATTATCACTTCTGTACCAGAGTCCTCATTTTTAAAACTTCTATAACCTGTTTGTGTCTTTATTGTTTTTCTTAGGATTGGGAGATAATAAACTTCCTGTTTCTGTTACTCCAAGAAAAACATTAGCAATTTGGAAAACCATAGCATGATTAAAGGTAGTCAGCATGGCTTTGTGAGGGGCAGGTCATGCCTCACAAATCTTTGAGGAGGTGACAAGACAGGTCAATGAAGGTCAAGCAGTGGATGTGGTGTATATGAGCTTCAGCAAGGCACTTGATAAGGTTCCCTATTGCAGGCTCATTCATAAAGTCAGGTGGTATGGGATACAGGGAGATTTGACTACCTGGATTCAGAATTGGTTGGCTGACAGAAGGCCGAGAGTGGTTGTAGATGGAGAGTATTCTATCTTGAGGTCAGTGTTGAGTGGTGTCCCGTGGGGCTCTGTTCTTGGGTCTCTGCTCTTTATGGTTTTTATAAATGACTTAGATGAGGAGATTGAGGGGTGGGTTGGTAAATTTGCCGATGACACAAAGGTTGGAGGTGCCATTGATAGTATCAAGGGCTATTGCAGACTGCAGTGCAACATAGACAGGATGCAGAGCTGGTGTGAGAAATGGCACATGGAGTTCAACCTGGATAAAAGCGAAGTGATGCATTTTGGAAGGTCGAACTTGAATGCTGAATGTAGGATTAAAGACAGGATTCTTGGCAGTATGGATGAACAGAGGGATTTTGGTGTTCAGGTTGCCACAAAGCTCCCTCAAAGTTGCCACTCAAGTGAATAGGGTTGTTAAGAAATCATATGCTGTTTTGGCTTTCATTAACAGGGGGATAGAGTTTAAGAGCCGCATGGTTTTGCTACAGCTCTACAAGTCCCTGGTGAGACCACACTTGGAATATTGTGTCCAGTTCTGGTCGCTCTACGATAGGAAAGATACAGAGGCTTTGGAGCGGGTGCAAAAAAGGTTTACCAGGATGCTGCCTGGACTGGAGGGCTGGCCTTATGAAGAGAGCTTGACTAAGCTCGGACTTTTCTCTCTGGAGAGAAGGAGGAAAAGAGGTGACCTGATCGAGGTATACAAAGTAGTGAGAGGCATGGATAGAGTCAATAGCCAGAGACTTTTCACCAGGGCAGGATTGACTGGCACGCGGGGTCATAGCTTTAAGATATTAGGAAGAAAGTATAGAGGGGACATCAGAGGTAGATTCTTTACGCAGAGAGTTGTGAATGCATGGAATGTGTTGCCAGCTGTGGTGGTGGAAGCGGAGTCATTCGGGACATTTAAGCAACTGCTGGACATGTACATGGAAAGGAGTGAACTGAGAGGTACGTAGGTTAGATTAGTATATTAGGATTAATCCTCGGCACAACATCGTGGGCCAAAGTGCCTGTTCTGTGCTGTACTTTCTCTGTTCTAATTTGGCTCTTTGAAATGTAGTTTATGAGAACACTAATTCAAGCATAATAGCTGTGTTAAGAAGTAAAAATACTTGTTGCAACCAACCGAAAGGGGTTTAAAAAGAGATGAGCCAATTTTCCCCTCACCTTCTCATAACAATGTAAGGAATGATTAGAAGTTTGGAATTCTCTTCTGTTAATTACAATTCGTTTTAAAATTGAGATTGCCGGACACTTGGAGCAAAAGTGTAAAGGAATGTGGATCAACTAGAAACATGTGTTAATTTGCACATTAGCCTCAGTCTCACTGACAGATCAAACTCAAAGGGGACTAACTGACCTTTGCTTAATCCAATATTTTGCTATTACGACAAATGAAGACAGTTTCTGGTTTGCTGTCCCTTGGGTTTTTCCTGAATCATTTTCCTCTATAAATGACTTGTATGTGAGCAATGGCCATCTGAATTAATAACGTGAACTTTTCACAGTGAGTGTCCTTCTGAGCCGAATCATAGCATGGACAACAACCTGTTTTTTGAAGTATAGCTCACGAGAATGGGGGCTGGGGGAGAAGGAAAGAGTGAAATACGGTCTTGCCTTATTAAAGTTTTTTATTTTCCCTTTTGGGTTCTATTGCAAATAATTTAATTATTAAAGCTAATTATATTTCTGATTACGTTTTTCCCTATGAAAAGTAAGATGAATTTATGGTACTTGCTTCTTTACTGATTACAAACCATGTAGCTTGCACTATGTTCTTTGACTATTGAGAAACTGGTTTTGATCAGCTTCTAATTGAACAGTTTTGCGATGTAAGGTATACCCGAACGTAGGTCACCTTTTGAGGAGGTCCAACAAGATACGGTAAAATATCTTATTTATGTATCAAAACAGTTAATTTGAATCTTGTATGTATATACAAAGGAATCTCAATTATCCGATTGAGATGGGTGGGTGCTATTTTGTTCAGATAATTGATAGTTCGGTTAATTGATTTCAGTGCCTCTCCTCTGGGGCTCGGAGTTTTCTGAAGTTTCCTGTTTCCTTGCCCTGCCTGCCTTGTTCCCCCTCTCTGTCTGAGTTTGTTTCTGAGCAGAAACTCAGTTGTGTGTAAGGGATGTGCAGCATTGCTGAAACTCCCCCACTGCCATCAGTTCAATAGGACTGACACAGCGAGCACTTGCTCAGTTTGCACCCCGCTCAGGAGACTAGGCAACAGCACACTGCACGTGAGCCCCCAACCCGGCCCCCTATCCACCCATCCAACCCCGTCCAAGATCCATCCCTGTCCGACCTGGTCACCATGCCCTGCCGTCTGCCCCCACCATCTCCCGTGAGACCCCGTCCACCCACGCCCCCAGCAGCTCCCGTGAGAAACCCCCTCCCTGCCGGTACCCGGACTGGATACCAACAGTAAGACCACTGCTGGGGGGTGAGTCTCAAAACAGTGCACACGCAAACGACTTCTTACTGCAACGCTTTGACAGGTTCCTTCTTTGCCCTATTCAGGACAATGTTGGAGAGATTATCTGGGGAAGGGGGGCGTTAAGGGTATGCCCCTGCGTAGAACTCCACGGCAAGTGTGGGGAGGGAGAGAGGGCAGCAGTCAGTCATTTGGAGGCAGTGCCTGGGATCCAATTGATGTCCAGGATTATTCTCGGCAGCATTTTCGTAACTTGAGTTCATTTTTAATCATCGTAAACAAAAGAAATGATCAGTGTTGAAACACCTCTTTGATCTAATGTTTCTCTCGGGACCTTGAGATCTTCTTCGGATAATCCGATATTCGGATAATTGATATTCGGATAATTGAGGTTCCTCTGTATACATTTGGGATGTAGCAGTGATGCTTATGGTTCAGAAAGGTCGCAAGTTTTTAACCTTTGGTGTTCATTGAACGTTGCTAGTTTGGTGTGAAAGCACGATAACTGTCTCCGGTATCCTCAGACCAGGGAAAAGACCAAAATCGATAAACTCAGTGGGAGAAATGAGGGGTGGGTGGAACCTTCACTGAATATGGAGACAGAGCTTCTGAGGTGACGTCAGGGTTCAGAAAGAGGCATAGAGCAAGAGGATTTAGAGACTGTCTCCCTCTTGGTACTACTCATTGAGTGTAAAGTCCTTATTTTTTTTGTTTGCTGAGTAGTGGATAAGATTAGGTAATTGGTCCCTAGTTTATTGTTTGTAATCAATAAGATTCACTGTGGCAGTGAATTTTGGAACATTGGAATGGCTTCTGGGCTAGGGGTTACCTATACAAGTTGGACAGGTTACATCTGAACTGGAATGGCTCCAGTATCCTTGCTCGGAGTTTACTTGTGCTGTTGAGGAGGTTTTAAACTAATTTGGCAGGGGAAATGGGGCACTGAGTGACGAAAAGTAGTGAACAAGATCTAATCGCTGACAACTCATGGGCAAGATAAGGCACATGAGAGATCTACAAAGCTAAATTGTATCTATTTTAATACAAGGAGCTTGACTAGTAAGATGCATGAATTTAGGGGAAATAGAAGAGAGGTGGGATGTTGGTTAAGGAAACCATCACTTCATTAATGAGGGAGGACATCCTAGAAAGGTCTTCAAATGAGGCCATTTGGTCGAGCTTAGAAATAAAAATGGAGGCCATTATATCATTGGGATTATACTGCATGCCTCCCAACAGTCTGAGGGAGTCAGAGGAGCAGATATGCAGGCAAATCACAGAAAGGTAAGAGAGCAATAGGGTTGTGGTTGAAGGGGACTTCAACATTGCTAGCATTAACTAGGAGTCTATGGCCTAGTGGCATTATCACTAGACTGTTAATCCAGAGATCCAGGTAATGTTCTGGGGACCTGGGTTCAAATCCTGCCATGGAAGATGGTGGAATTTGAATTCCAGAAAGGAAAAAAAACCTGGAATTAATGAATCCATTGCTGATTGTCAGAAAAACCCATCTGCTTCACTCATGCCCTTTAGGGAAGGAAACTGCCATACTTGTCTGGATTGTGTGTGATGTCAGACACACAGCAATGTAGTTGACTAGGGATCATGAAGGGCATCTTGTGAATGAATAAAATATAGATGACTAAGTCCCCATGGCCTGATGAGATGTATTTCAGGCTGCTTGTGGGGGCTTGGGAAGAGATTGCTGGGGCCCTGGTGGATATATTTAATACTTTGCTGGCTGCCGGTGAAGTGCCAGATGACTGGAAGATAGCTCATGTGGTACCGTTTGTTCAAGAAGGGTAGCAGAGGCCAGGTAATTCCAGATCAGATGGTCTGACATCAATGGCAGGGAGTTATTGGAACAAGTTCTGAGGGACAGGTTTAATCAGTACTGAGAAGGGCAGAGATTGATCAAGGATAATCAGATCAAGGATGATCAAATATATTGATGAGGGTGTATAGTTGTTGTGGTTTACATGGACTTCAGTCAGGCCTTTGACAAATCCCATATAGAAGGCTGGTTCAGAAGGTAAGCAAGGGGATCCAAGCTAAGTTGGCAAACTGGATCCAAAATTAGCTTACAGATCAGAGGCAAAAGATGATGGAGGGCTGTTTTTGTAACAGGAAGCCTGTTATCAGCGGTGTACCACAGGAATTGATGCTGGGGCTCTTGCTGTTTGTTATGTACATTAACAATTTGGATGAGAATGTAGAAGATTTAATTGCAGTTGACGTGAGAATTGGGGGTTGTTGATTGATGAGAGAATACGTCAGACTAATGACTGATATTAATCAGTTGGTAAATTGAGCAGAACAGTGACAGAGGGGATTTAGGTCTTTTAAGTGTGAGGTGATGCATTTTGGGAAGTCTGCTCACAGAAGTGCATACAAAATGTACTCTTGCAACATTTAAGAAGCAGCCGGGTGAATACTTATATGTTCCTAGGAGGTACTGAGGAATAAAGGGACCTTGGTGTAAAAATTCAGAGATTCTTGAAGGTTTCAGCACAGGTTGGCAGAGTAGTGAAGAAAGCATATGTGATGCTTGCCTCTATTAGATGGAGTGTAGACTATGGAAATGAGAAGGCTTGTAATTACTTTACAAAAGTTTGGTTAGGCCACAGATTGAATCCTGTGTTCAATTCTGGTTAAATCATTTTCGGATGGATATGGTTGCACTGGAGAGGGTGCAGAGGTGGTTCATTAGGATTTTGCCTGGGATGAAAAGTCTCAGTTATGAGTAGAGGCTGAATAGGCTGGGTTTACTTCTCTTGGAGGAGAGGAGGCTGAGAGGGCATCTGAGTGAGGTCTACAATATGATTAGAGGCATGGACAGTAGATTGTGAGAATTTCATCCCCATGATAGGTATGTCTGAGACTAGAGGGCATGGTTAAGGTGACCAGCAAGTGGTTTAGAGAATATCTAATGGAAATTTTTTTTTCACCGGTGGGTGGTAGAAATATGGAGTGTGCTGCCTGCAAGAGTGGCGGAGGTAAGTACTCTTGCAACATTTAAGAAGCAGCCGGGTGAATACTTATAATGCCAGAGCTTTGTAGGCTATGGACCAAGTGAAGGTAAATGCAGTCAGTATAGTTTGGTGGTTGTTGGTCAGCATGGACATGGTGGGCTGAAGGGCTATTTGTATACTGTATGATTCTATGACTTCTGTTGGCTCTCCACACACCTCAGCTGCAAGTCTACATGTGATTACAAAGTTTACAATTTCAGAAAAACATTGGGTCTGGCAGTGATGGCTGTAATTCTCCTGTCTCCCTGCACCTCCTCTCCAGGAATGTCTCTTTCTCCCCACCTTGACAGCCATCCACCCTCTTTCCAAATCATCCAGCTTGCATCTGTGCATATAATATCACTTTTCTTTATTCTCTTTGCACTTCACTTTGCTGATCTCTAACAAATGTTCCCAGTTCAGATTCATGATGATGTGAGCTCCATTTAATTCAAAAGGCTAAATTAAGCAACCAATAAGCACCTCAACAGTGAAAGCATATCACTTGTACCCTCCATAAATCTGCATACTCATCTCGATTTACTTTATTTGAGTTTATTGTGAACCTGTTATTTGCAAACCTGTTTTTGTGGCACTGGAGTGATTTCCCTCTGACAGTGATTGTATCTTCGTATTGATTTCTGTGCTCATTGAGTGATGCTGGTATTGAATTAATATTTTAAATCCTGCATATTGGGTGATATATTTACCTTATGCAATTTGGCCTTGGGATAGTATTGGCCTTTTAACCATTTTCTGTTCAATCTTTAAGCATCACTAAATTTGATTTTATCCCCATGAGTCATTGGTTTATCTTGGGAGTATCAAAGGTAGAACTCAGCTTCGGGCCTGTTAAATAGATTTGTAGGATATAACTGGGCAAATCAAATAATAGCCTGCCTTGTTGAGCTTGAGGAAATGAGGTTATACTGTGACTATTCTGTTTTGGTTAATTATTTTATTCCAATAAATTAAACGTAAAGTATAGTTTGTAATCAATTTGAGATTCAATTTTCGGTAGTTATTGCCATGGAGATATTGAATATCATGTTCTGTTCGCTAGAACAATCGATTTAGATTGCACCTCAGGGCTGCTCAGCATGCAGTCGGCCTGAGGAGGAGTGAGGTATGCTGTTGGTGCAGTTGGTCAATACTGAGCCTAAAGTTAAGATCTTCTGAGTAAGGCTTTTTTGCTGGGCTGAAATTTAAAATGCTTGTAACTAAGTTTCCATTGTTATCATTTCATAATGATTCTGATATTTTTGGGCTGGTTCCGGTGCTCTGTGGCAAATAGCAATTTTGTAATCCTTTTCTGTGCTACATAAAGAATAGAATTGCATAGAATAAGCAGATAACTTGTTTTGTTTCCTCTGGTGTTTTTTTTTCCTTCCCTACTACACTTTTCACTGATATAATTATTCATGTTGGTTTATATGTCCACTGACATAGTCATCCCTTCACTGCCTTGCCCAAGTAGACATGCTCCATATCAGAAATCTGGTGAGACTGTTTGGCAGTGGGAGCCATTATAGCAGTCAAAACCTGCCCTTGTTCCATGTTCAAATCAGCACTAATCATTCTGTATTACTGGTTGAGTGACAGGAATTAAAGCATTTACTAATTTCATTTTTTTGCCTTCCTTTTTTAGCTTCTCACTTCAATCTGCAGAAACCAAATGCCCTTTGACTGGGTCAGTGAGCTCAGCAAAGAGAAACAAGAATTGTCCTACTTTTCTTGGCCTAAGTGGCAATGTCACAATTAACTGGGCATTTGTCACACTTTAACATATAATTTTGGATTTTGAGTGCATCATTTGTAGCTGTGGACCTGATTGGAGTATATGGATTTTGTGATCAGCTACTCCAGTGCTTCAGTCAATAAAGACACCAGCACGAAAACTTCAAACTCAGATTTTTCTGTGACCTTTTTTAATAAAAGGGATATTTATTTGTATATTTTCTTTTCCCAAACTGGTACTGTTTTCATTTTTTTATGTTAAACTTTACATTTTAGTTTGGAATCTTCACTTTTGAGATTTTTTTCAGATGGATTTTGTGTACAGTTTGCACAAAGGAAGTACAATGCTGGTCAGAGATTGTGAAAGACCATCTCCGGGACTCCTTGGAACCAGTGGGCTGGACCGTGTTAAAGTACTCGGCAGAAAACTTAGATGTGTACGCCACCACCGTAACAGACTTTGTTTGCAAATGCTTGGAGGACTGTGTACCAAAGAAGTCAACCCAAGTCTTCCCCAGCCATAAATCTCAGATGAACCAGGAAATCCACTCCCACTGAAGACCAGATGTGCAGCATTCAAGTCAGATGACCCAGACCAATACGGGAGATTCGGATATGACCTCCGCAAAGCTATCAGGGATGCCGAGAGGCGTTACCAGACCAAGTAACAGGCCCAAACCTACCAAACAGGCTCTTGCCACCTATGGCATGGCCTAAAAAAAATTACAGGATATAAAATGAAGCAGGGCAAGATAGGGGACAATGCCAGCTGTGCGGTGAATCCTGCTCCAGGATTCAGCTCTGGACACACCTGTTCCATTGGTTAGCATTGCAGACATCAGATCAGTCTTCCTGGGGAGTCAACCCAAGGAAAGCGGTGGGTCCACATGGTGTCCCTGGTCGAGCACTCAGATCCTGTGTGGTCCAACTGGCGGAGGTGTTCACTGACATTTTCAACCTCTCCCTCCTGCAAGCTGAAGTCCCCACCTGCTTCAAGAAGACCATCATCATCCCCATGCCTAAGAAAGCACATGCAATGTTCCTTAATGACTATTACCCAATAGCTCTGACCTCAATTGTGAAATGCTTTGAGAGGCTGGTCATGGCCAACATCAACTCTAGCTTCCCAGACTCCTTCAATCCCCTGCAATTTACCTACCAATAAAACAGGTCCACAGCAGGTGCCATATCCCTATCGCTGCACTCATCCCTGGAACATCTGGATAACAAGGACACTTATGTCAGACTCCTACTCATTAAATACAGCTCTGCCTTCAACACAATAATCCCTACCAGACTGATCTCCAAACCCCGCTCTTTATCCGCTCTCTGCAACTGGTTCCTCGTCTTTCTGACCCACAGACCGCAATCAGTGAAGATAGGTAACTGCACCACCTCCACAATAGCGTTTGACAACTGGAGCCCAAGTTGTATCCTCACTCCTGTACTGTACTCCCTGTATACCCCTGACTATGTTGCCAAATTCCAAATGAGGGCCATCTATAAGTTTGCTGACCACACCGCCATAGTGGGATGGATAGCTAATGATGAAATACAGAATATGGAAAGGGCGATAGGGGGCTTGATGACATGGTGTAGTTAGAACAACCTCTGTCTCAATGTCAGCAAAACTGAAGAACTGACTGTTGACTTCAGACAGAAAAGACGAGGGCATCATCTGCCACCAAAATCCAGCTACATCAATTGTACTGAAGTTGAGAGAATGGAGAGTATCAAGTTCCTCGGAGTGGAACTGACGACCTGTCCTGGACTTCCCACGTAGATGCGACAGTCAAGAAGGCAAGCCCATGCCTTTTCTTAGGCAGCTCAGGAAAATGGCCATGTCCATAAGGACCCTTACTAACTTGTACAGATGCACCATGGGTGCTTAACGGCCTGGAATGGCAACTGCTGTGCCCAGGACCAGAGGAAACTGCAGAAGGTGGTGTGCATAGCCCAGACCATCACGGAAGCCAACCTTCCATCTGTGGACTCCATCGAAATGGCTTGCTGCTTCAGAAAGCCTGCCTACATCATCAAAGACTGTTGTACCCCGGTAATGAGTTCCTACAACCTCTTCCATGAGGCAGAAGATACAGAAGCCAAACACATGCACCAGCAGGTTCAGGGAAAGCTTCTTCCTGGCTGTTTATTAAACTTATAAATGGACTCTAGCCTCAAAATGCTGATCTTGCTAACGCTGGTCTCACTCAGCGCCCACCCTATGCAATTAAACCTGTAAGCATCTGTTGAAGTCTTTTTGATTTGTACATCTTTGCTTACTATGATCTGCTTGTATTGCTCATAAACAAAGCTTTTCACTGTACCTTGGTACACGTGATAATAAATCAAATCAGTCAATCTCACCCCCCCCCTTGGATATTTTTTCATTTTGCAGTTGAAACTTGAGACTGAATGCAAACTTGTTCAGCCAAGTCTGAAACGAAACATCTGGAATACTAATTCCATCTCATCTCCAGCTGTTTTGAGACCGAATCTAACATCAGGTGTCCCTCCTGAATTGACTTTGAAAACCCACATCCAGTCTGGTACAGCCAATTTAGTGGGACATCACAAATTATATCACCTTCATCCTTGCCAAAACCTGCAGCCACATTGAGGCTTGTTGGCTCAAGTTGTTGCCCCTGCTGGCTTTCTGCGGTCCAAAGTTTAACTCACACAAAATGCTCACAAAATACCTTCAGTTTCTCCTTGCCCATCAGTGTTTTGTTTGAACATTTCTTTCCTTCTCTTCCACTCTCTTCATGGTCTGACTCCACCCAGTTTTGTCTTGTGGATGTCAATGTATCAGTCAACCTTTCACTCTTCAAAGCTCTTTCAATGATTGCGGCTAACTTATAAACCAAGAATAAAAACGAACTGTTGATATGGTTGTGGGTATGTGACATCTTTATCACTCACCACTCTATGGGTGTGCCTTAAACTCCTGCAACAAAGAGCCTTCAACAATCGCGTCCTTACACTCTGGAACTATAATTAAATTTCTTTGCCTTGTCACCTTTCTCTCTTCAAAAATCTCCTAAAGTTTACTACTTTAGCTATGCATTTTGGTAATTAGTGTATGTTGTCCCTAATTTGACAGCATCTTGACATAGAACATGAGATGCTTTGCAAAGTCAATGATGTTGAATTCACGTTTTCTGCTAGAAAGTGCTGTTAGAATGGAAGCATTTGAGGATCACAATGAGTAAAATTCTGGATAAAGTTGATTTTCTAATTTTTGGTATTTATCTGATCATTAATGACTGTTGCTCAAAAGTTGTCAATTGGTTGTCTTCTAAATCTGCAGTACACAAAAATTATAATCTATGGATGCAATTTCTTAGAATTCTTGTTGCAATTGTTATCACTGTTTATCTGCAGTATTTTGTATTCTTATGGTCCAAAGTTTGTTTTAAAGGGTCATGCTTCTCCATTCTTACTTTAAAATGATGACTTTCCAAAACGCCCAACTAACGACCTGACTTGATTTGATTTATTATTGTCACTTGTACCTAGGCATTGTGAAAAGTTCTGTTTTGTGTGCAGTACAGGCAGATCATACCAAACTAAGTGCGAAAGGATTATAGAATCGAGCGAGGAATACAGTGTTATGGTTGCAGAAAAGGTCCACAAAGGGTGAGGTCGTTATTAACTTTGAAATTTGAGAGGTCCATTCGGAAATCAAATTACAGTGGGGAAGAAGCTATTCTTGAATTTCTTACTAAGTGTGTTTAAGCTTTTGTATCTTCTGCACAACAAAAGAAGTTGGAAGCGATTATAACTCAGTGGGGGAAGGGTCTTTGATTATGTTAGGTGAAAGTGAGGACTGCAGATGCTGCAGATCAGAGTCTAGATTTGAGTAGTGCTGGAAAAGCACAGCTGGTCAGGTAGCATCCGAGGAGCAGGAAAATTGACATTTCGGGCAGGAACTCTTCATCTGATGAACCCTCATCCCTGATGAAGGGCTCCTGCCTGAAACATCGACTTTCCTACTCCTCGGATGATGCCTGACCTGCTGTACTTTTCCAGCACTGCTCTAATCTTGTCTTTCATTATGTTGACTGCCTTCTGAGGCAGCGGGAAGCATAGATGGAGTCAGTAGATGGAAGGTTGGCTTGCATGATGGACTGGGCTGTGTTCACTACTTTCTGTAGGGCCGCACCAAGCTGTGATATATCCAGGTAGAGTATTCTCTACGGTGCATCTATAAAAATTAATAATAGTCTTTACAGACATGGCGATTTCCTTATCCTTCTGAGAAAAAAGAGGCGTTGTTGTGCCGCCTTGACCATCACATCAATGTGGGTGGACCAGGACAGATTGTTGGTGATTGTCATTCCAAGGAACCTGATGCTGTTTACCATCTCCAGCTCAGTTCCATTGATGTAGATAGGGATGTGCCTTCCATATTGCTTCCTGAAGTCTATGACCAGTTCTTTCATTTTGCTGACTTTGTGGGAGAGATTGCTGTCTTTACATGCCACAAACACACTATCTCTTTCCTGTATTATGTCTCATCATTGTCTGAGATCTGCCTATAATGGCGGTGTCATCAGCGAACTTGTAGGTGGAGTTAGGACAAAATTTGGCCACGCAATCATGAGTGTTATGACTTCCCAAAGCCAGCCCACTATCGAATATATGGCACAGGTCAGGAGTGAGATGGATTGCCTCCTATTTGCCTGGTTGAGTATGGTTCCAACTACACTTGAGAAACTTGAACCAAAAAAGCAGCTCCTTAGATTGCACCTTCCAAATCTATGAACTCTCTTATCAGCTGGAAGCATGAGGGCAGCAGTGGTAACTTCACCAGTTGCAAGCTCCTAGCCATTCACCAGCCCGAACTGAAAATGTATGACTATTACTTCAATGTTGTTGAATCAAAATCCTGGAACTCCCTTGTGTACTCTATTGTTGGTGCACCTACACACCAAATAGATTGCAGCAGTTCAAGAAGTGAAGGAGTGGTGTTGGAATGGGGTGTACAAAGTTTAAAATCTTTAAAAGGTTATAGTCCAACAGATTTATTTGGAAGCACTGGCTTTCGGAGCACTGCTCCTACCTGATAGAATCACTGAGGAAGGAGCAGCCCTCCAAAAGCTAGTGCTTCCAAATAAACTTATTGGACTATAACTTGGTATTGTGTGATTTTTAACTTTAATGCAGTTCAAGAAGACAGCTCAGCACCACATTATGAAGAACAATTTGTGATGCGCAATAAATGCTGGCCCACTAATCTCATGATTGAATAAAAATAATCTTTTTTAGTAATAACTGATACGTGATGGTGTCACAAATGCTTGAATTGACTTTGTGCACTTGAGTTAAAGGAAGCAAAAAAATCTGCTTCCATTTGTAATTCAGTTACTTCTGCTAGAAAATACGGTGTTTCAAATGTTAGGGGGTGTCTCTGATGCTTAATTTAATTAAGTAGCCTGCTTGTCGTTTCTATCGAAATGGATGCATTTGTAAGCGGAGGAATAGCTACCTGACCAAGTAACCAGAGGACAATGTTGTAGTCTGCGAATTAAGGAGGGGGAAGCTACAATTCTCATATTTATTGCGATTTACATTCCATGAATCTCTCCATGTTGCTTTAACAGGCAGATTGTATGTTGCAAGTCAGACACTTTTCATAGACCACATCTGTATGTCCTCTGTGTGTAATTGATGGGATTTGTCTGTTTGTGAACATATGTTCTTTTTAAATCTGAACTGTTTAATTCAAATTATTTGTTACTTCAAGTTGAAATGCTTTTTTTTAAAAAATACATTTTACTATTGTATTTAAACTGCTCATGTGAAAGGCATGGTGCAGTAGAATATGAGAATTGATCAGTCTGTGAAGAACATACTTAAGGTAATGAACTTTGCTTTGTTGTTCGTTGAGAGGCAGGTCACCTGTCGCTGCCAGGCACAGAGTACTGAACAATTGGGAGGGTTTGTCTGACGATAGCATTGAGCATTTTTATTGGTGGTGTAATGAAAAGGATTGTCTCTTTCCTGGATACACTATTCCAGATTGGCAAGCAGCAGTTCAACATTTGCCAAGTAACTGAAGCTTGGTGCTTTTAAATCTCTTGCATAGCTGGTGTTTTGCAATTTAAATTGTCTTGGTGTCAAATTTCATCAGCTCTTACCTCAATGAGTGAAGCATGTACTGCTTTATGTGGAGAATTGTAGCCGAGCAACTGACTTCGTTCGGGAATTATCAGAACAGAAAGTTGGAATAGCGTTGCAGTTTCTCTAATGTGGTGAAGGAACTGAAGAACTAGTATTCAAGACCATGCTGCATTTTATGTATGCCCTGATCTGTGTTCTGTAAAAAATGTGAAGAGATTCCTGAGCTAATGCCACTTGACTCTTGCTCACTTGTTTGATATCTGTTTCGCAGAGGGGACCATAAAAGAAATCCAATATGTCAGTTCAACAGATCGCCAGCTGTAAGGTTAGGTCCTCTTTACAAATATATGGATTTTTCTGTCTGTCTGTTTCTCCTTTATAGAGGTTGACAAAATTGAGAGGCATGGATAGGATAAATAGACAAAGTCTTTTCCCTGGGGTCAGGGAGTCCAGAACTAGAAGGCATAGGTTAAGGGTGAGCGGGAAAAGATATGAAAGAGACCTACGGGGCAACCTTTTCACTGAGAATGGTACATGTATGGAAGGGTTTGGAGGGATATGGGCTGGGTGCTGGCAGTTGGGACTAGATTGGGTTGGGATATCTGGTCGGCATGGTCGGGCTGGACCGAAGGGTCCGTTTCCATGCTGTACATTCTATGACTCTATGTTGAGTACTAGCAGGGGAGACAAATACTTAAATTGACTTTAGTCCAGTAGTGAATACTAAAATCAGTTTCAGCCCTGTTCTTGTATGAGTACTCGCCCAAGTGTTTACAGTCAGCTGTTGTCAACTGATAGGGATGAGAACTGAACTGATTTTTCTTTGGTTTTCATTTTTCCTTGCTGTGGGATTAGAACTTGTTTTTGTAAGACAAATTAGCATTTAAATACTATCCAGTTTTAATGAGAATGTACCCTTCTATTATTTTTATAAAGTAATCAGTTAATGTGAAAATTTGTATATTTATTTTTGATGTATTATATTTAGATTAGATTACATTACTTACAGCGTGGAAACAGGCCCTTCGGCCCAACAAGTCCACACCGACCCATCGAAGCGCAATCCACCCAGATCCATTCCCCTACGTTTACCCCTGCCCCTAACACTACGGGCAATTTAGTGTGGTGAATTCACCTAATCTGCACATTTTTGGACTGTGGGAGGAAACCGGAGCATCCGGAGGAAACCCACGTAGACACTGGGAGAATGTGCAAACTCCGTCGCCTGAGGCAGGAATTGAACCCGGGTCTCTGGCGCTGTGAGGCAACAGTGCTAATCACTGTGTCACCGTGCCGCCCGTGTATTCCCTGTACTAGTTATGATGTTCAACCTCAACTCTGCATAGTTTGTTCTTTTTAATCAAGGTCAGAAAGAGGTGCTTGCTTATTTTCTTAGTTTAACTTAATTAAGTAGTGAAACTAAATCATTTAATGTTCATCTCAAGGTAGCAGTTAAGTTCAAACTTGATGTTGCATTTAATGATTGAGAGAAACTGAGAGGGAAGATTGAAGTGATTTCATACCATTACACATTTGTCCTGAAATTCACTTGGGGGAAATATTACTTGTAATAAAAGCAATTATGGCAACTGCTTACTTGCTGTTTCTCTCAAACTCTTTCCCTTTGTACAACTTTCTATTTCTCTGCCTGAGAAAATCAATATTTCATTCAGTAGGACAGTTTCATGGACCTGGATCTCATAAATGCATAAAAATTAAGACCTGCAGTATCTTTAATAAGATTATGGCTGATTTGATTTTAACCTCAACTTCACTTTACTGCCTCTTCCCTGTAATCCATGATTCCCTTAAAGTCCAAAAATCTGCTTTGACCCTAAAGGTCCTCAAAAATTGTGTGTCTGCAGGCTTCGGAGCTAGAGAATTCCGACGATTCATGCCCCAGAATTGGAACACAATCTCCCAGCATCTACTCTGTCAGATCTCCTCAGATTTTGATCAGATCAGATCTCCTACTTCTAAATTTCAGCATGTATGTGCCCATTTTATCCATCATAAGGCCAGCTTTACTTACCAGAGACCATCTCTAACAAACCTTCTCTGTACCATCCCTAAGGCAGTATATTCTCCCTTAGACTTCAAGTTGTTTGCCCATGTACGTTGTGTAGGGCAAGATAATGAATACTGATAGGTTGCTTGACCTTGAAAGATGTCGTCATATTGCATCAATCTTTTGTCAGGGGAAGCTTTATTCATGTTGTATGCAATGGCTTGTTGGCTGTTAGTACAGAGCTTGAAATTTGATCAACGAACAAGAGTAGACTACTTGGCTCGCTGAGCTTGCTCTGCCTTTCAATAATAAAATGGCTAATCTGATTTTAACCTCAACTCTACATTCCTTTATATTCCTGATAATCTTTCATCCCCTTGGTAATAAAGAATCTATCTACCTCTGCCTTTTTATAAAAAATAGATTCTGCATCCACTGCCTTTTTGAGGAGGGGAATTCCAAAGATACTCAATCCTCAGAGAAAACTGACTTCAATGTTCTTCAAGCTTGTGGACATTTTAGCAGGTTATTAAGTGGGTATAATAAGCTGGGATCAAGATCCATCTCATTATGAATTACTGAGGCCAATTTTGGAGTCCGACAATGATTTGACATTGAAATGAGATAATACAGGAAACGTGTTACTGTCTCTGCTTTATACGTTCAGCAATGCCTTTAACCAGTCAGGAAAAAGGACAGTCCTTTTCACTGGCATTCATTTGTGCATTATATTGTTAGGTTAGAAGTGGTGTTGATCAGCTGAGAGAATTTCATTGTATAATGCATAAGTTAACTGTTAGACAAAGATTGATGGCATTGCAACGAGAAGAAATTGTCGATCTTGAAGGAATATTGGTCTTAAATAGATGAATTATGCAACTTTTTAATAAGCTAAACTTCCTTCAGAGAAAGAATTGACATTGTGCAAACAATTAAAAGTTTGTAATTTTACCGAAGATTAGTTGGTCTGAGCTTTATCAGGTGTAACTGTGTTTTAGGTGTAAAAGGCACAAAATCGCTAGTTTCTTTTTCGACATAAGCCATGTGAAAAATGCATGACATGTCAGTCAACATTTGGAGGAGAAAAATGTTAATATTTCACAAACTCTTCATCAAAATTAGATATCTTGCTTTATTGGTCTCACCAAATGCGAAGCAGTAATGTGTGCGCGATATATGTTCAGTATTTCCGTTATTTTGCACAGAGAGACATGGTCTTGAAGCTTCTCATGTTGCATTCAAGAACTAATGCAAAAACACCAAAGTTAGCCAAGTTCACTCTGGCTGAGGTGTTGCCATGGAGATATCCACAGGGCCCAATGCCCCTCCAAACTCATGGGAATCCAATAGAGACAGATCATGTTAGAACACATTCATTTGTAAAGAATGGGTGCTTGTATATATATCACTTGCAAGTATATATGAGCTTGATTGTAAGTTTGTTGTTTGTAGTTCTCTATTGCTTTCAATTAGTGACTCGCCAGACAATGAACAACTACCGCTCATGCAATATAAATTGCTGTCATTTTTTTATTGTTGAAATTTGAAATTTCACGTTCTTTCGTTGTCCTGATGAGTACAGATGAAAAGCATTGGCAACATAAGAACCAAGAGCAGGACAAGGCAATTCAGCCTCTCAAGACTGATCTGTTATTTGATATGATGGTGGCTGATTTCATCTCTGCCTCAACTATACTTTCCTGCTGGCTGTCCCTAACCATTCAACCCATTGCTAATTAAGCATCTATTTATCTCCTCCTCAAATTTACTCAATGTCTCCACATCCACTGCACTCTGAAGTGCAAAGAGACTTGGGAGCTTGAGTCCAGGATTCTCACAATTTGCAGGTTGAGACACTAGTTAGGAAGGCAAATGTAATGATGGCATTTATTTTGAGAGGACTTGAATATAAAAGGAGGGATGTACTTCTGAGGCTCTGTAAAGCGCTGGAATTCATTGCCACAGAAGGCTGTGGAGGCCATGTCATTGAGTATATTTAAGACTGAGATAGATAGGTTCTTGATTATCTATGGGATTAAGGATTATGGGGAGAATGGGGTTGAGAAACATATCAGCCATGATTGAATGGCAGAGCAGACCCAATGGGCTGAATGGCCTAATTTCTGCTTCTGTGTCTTATGGTTACTTGGGAGTAGTGAATTCCATGGATTCATGACCCTTTTAGAGAAGTAATTTCTCCTCATCTCTGTTTTAAATCTGTTATCCCTCAGCCAAAAGTGTATGCAATACTCCAGGTGGGGTCTCGCTAATGCCTGCAGTTCTCTTCTTTTATACTCACTTGTCTATTTTTATACTGTATTCTATACTCTATTGTGTAATATTTCTCTGACATATTCTTTTCAGCAATGTTCGGTTTTGTGCTACCAAATTACTTTTGGACTTAGTTTATACAAAAGCTATTGTTGGGAAGGACACATTCTGTCACCTTTTTTTTCTTGCACTCATTGCCAATGTCAATAAAGGGAAAGCCAACACTTTTTTGTATGAGAGGAAAATGTTGATCAGTTGTCAAGTTGACACAGGTAGAGGTGGTGTTGTGGAGAATGCAGTAGTTAATGATGATTGACAGTTAACTACCAAGCTTTGTTTAGATTTTAACCCAGACAGCTTGGGTCTGGTTGATTAGGGCATTGCCCAAGAAATGATCCAGCAAAAGGCTGTTGTCCATTTTGTTGAGTTGACATTTATTTTTGAAATCTCTTCTTTTGGAAATGTTTTTGTTTCCTGTTTTCAGTTGTGCGTAAGTGGTTTTGTTGCGATAGAATGATGGATAGGAGAGAGAAAAGTATTTCTTCAAAAGGAAGATAACAGTCTTGCAGTTTTGTACAATAAGTTGGGCAGTAACAAAAACAGAAATTGTTTGAGCAAGTCAGCAAGTCTGACAGCATCTGTCGGAGGAAAACAGAGTGAATGCTTTGAGTCCATTGGCACTTCACAGCACAATTGGACGTTTATTCTGTTGCTTCAGGTTTCTGTTCTCGCTGATGTTTGATTACCTTTCCAGATCAATTGTTTTACTGAGGAAATCCAAAGAGTCCGAGCCTTGAATAGGGATCAAATTTGGCATCTTTTTTTAACTAATGAGCACAGTATCTCATCAGAATGTATGTTTACTCATTGGAAAGGAGCTAGTCATAGATTAAAACCTATGCTAGAGCAGCTTTGTGGGGCGAAAAGTTGGCAAGGACAAGCTGAGCATCATATTTATTTGTCTTTGCTGTTTTCTGCAAAATACTAACAATACACGCAGTCCCCAGTTTACAAACCGGTTCTGTTCCTGATGTGTTCGTAGGTCAATTTGTACACAGCTCCAAACCCAATACAGTGCAGAATGAAATAGCTGTTCATATGGGATCTTGTTCCTGAGCGCAAGTGTTCATAAATGCAGGGGTTAAGGATCACTTGTAACTTGGTTTTGCTAAATTTGAAATCTGCAGAAGTGAGACAAGTTTGAAACTGTCCAGATCTACTTACTTATTTCCAGATGCTTTCAAGCATTAGTTTACTATTTTAAATAGACATTATGCTTGTTGTCAGATGAATTGCTATTGTGAACTTGAGCAGTGGAACAGTTTACTATGCAGCTGGCAATGTTAATGTTTTATTTTCCTTATCGAAGAGAAAGTATTTTTGTCTTTTTTGTTCAAACTGGAATTGTTTGTTTGAGGGTTATTTTGTTTTCTTTGCCTTTCTCAGGGTTTCTGAGTATTTTCTTTTAAAACGCTTTGATTTTTGTGTTTTTCTGTACAGGTCTCACTTGAAAACCATAATGCTGCTGTTATGTACAATCCAGAGTTTCAGACCCCAGAGTCACTGCAGGAAGCAATCGATGACATGGGATTTGAAGCTACATTGAATGCAAGTCCAATGATTATCCCTCAAGAATCACCCCTTCTCAGTAACAAGAGGGAACTCGCTCCTCAGCCTGGCCAGCAGATTGTAAGCCAAATGCCCAGCACTAATGTCACAGTGAGAAATAAGTTATTTGATGAAAATGATTCAGCCTTCACCTTTATCCCCACCACACCAAGTGTTAAAGAGGAAATCGTTGACTTAAAGGTGGACAGTTCTTCAGTGGGAAAAAAGTTGTCAATGATTGAAGACACTTCGTCCATCCA
Source organism: Chiloscyllium plagiosum (assembly GCF_037043375.1). Taxonomy (NCBI): domain Eukaryota; kingdom Metazoa; phylum Chordata; class Chondrichthyes; order Orectolobiformes; family Hemiscylliidae; genus Chiloscyllium; species Chiloscyllium plagiosum. Next base: position 30,054,551 of record NW_028270149.1, on the reverse strand, counting down.
AGGCAGTGAAATGGTGGTAAAGATGAGAGTTGAAGGAATGACTTGTCATTCCTGTTGCAGCACGATTGAAGGCAAGATTGGGAAGCTACAAGGTGTTCAGCGCATTAAAGGTGATCTTTAAAAAAAAAAAATTATTTTCTTTGCAACTTTCCTGGTTCTGGCAGGTAGATCTTTGTTGACCAAAGAATTCTGCCAATTTTGTTCATTCTTTTATGTGCATGAGCAAAGGAGGTTACAGAACAGGTAAAAGTAACAAATCAAAATGGGTTTACTCTGCCTACAATAGGAAAATTGAGTTTACTCAAACACATAAACTCATATGGTTTAATTGGATTACAAGAAAGCACAAAAACATTTTATATCTTTACTCATAATTGCAGCTTATAAATTCATTTATAGCCTCTATAGGGGACAGTTTATTTGTCTTTTAAAAAGAAACCTTCACTGCTAAATATAAATCTTGAGGTGCAGCGTGGTATTACGTGTGTTAATTGCCTGATTTTTCACTAATTAAACAATGGCAAGATAGTGCTCCCTGCAACACGAGGGATCATAGCTGTGTTTGCATTTCAGAGGACAGGAATACTTTCCAGCGTGACGATTCTCAGTGAAAGTGTTAGTAACCATTCTTGCTCATCTTGATTAACATCCCAACAACTATCGAATAGTTGTCTGTAAATGACCTTGGGAACTATTTGACATCTATCTCAACACTGACAAAAGCCATAAATGTTTAATTATTATATAAGTTCTGAAGTTTTTTTAATTTTATTCTGCATTTCCTGATCATTTTAGTTATGTCTGGGTGCAATTCTAACTGCTGTGCTTTGCTGCATGACTTTTGTCATGTAACTGGGAGGGAGATGTGTACAATATTATAGTGCTTGTTCAGTGTGTGAATACTTAACAATTTTTCTGATCCAAATTATTGGAAAAAAATTGGAGAGCGAAAATGAAAAGTGATTTAAAAATGGAAATAGTGTGTCAGTTACAAAGAACACGTGGGTTAAAATTTCAGATGGCACCTTCTGTTTTGATGACACATCACTCTTGAAATATGAAGATGTTCCTTGCGCTATGGTACATTTTCTTTGTTTCTGTTGGCACACACTCTTTGCCATACTGTTGCTAGGTTCAGTCCCACAGGTACTAGGAGCCCTCTGGTATTTTGGCCAAGGGGGCGTTCTTTAAACGTGAGCATGGATGATAACCATTAACTGACTCAGGTCAGTGTAAAGTTGGAGAATTCAGCTTGGTTATCTTCTTGCCTACTGTGCTCAGAATGCAGTCTTGAACCATACTGCAGTCAAAGCATGAGGCTACATGTTTGTTTTTCGCCTCTCACCCAAAACAGGGAGTCCAATTAGAGTTTCTCAGTCTGTTGAATTTGTTGGTCTCAGCTTGGATTTGATCCAGAGACTTTCTGCTTTATGTGGCTTAGTGCAAAGTCTGAGTTTTTGTCTATCGCACCATTGAGAGTGTAGAATGTTTTGGACTTTTTTATTGAAAAATTAATGTTCTACAAGGTCATTTATGTAAGTTTGCATAATTTAAAGTCTGCTTTAATGTATTGAATTAATATTAACCAGATGTTTCTTTTTAAATATAAAGTTTCTTTGAATAATCAGGAAGCCACAATTGTGTACCAAGCCCACCTCATCACACCAGAGGACCTCAGGACTCAAATCGAAATTGCTGGATTTAATGCCACAATCAGAACCAAGGCCAAACCTTTGAAGCTTGACCTTAACATTGAACGTCTAATAAATGCAACTCAGGTGACCAAACCCGATCCACAGGAGGTGACTAACAGATTGACAAACTTGATCCTTAGAATAGATGGCATGCACTGTAATTCCTGCGTAATGAACATAGAGAGTAACTTGTCAGAACTTCCAGCTGTACACAACATCAAGGTTTCTTTGGAATCCAAGAGTGCCACAGTACAGTACAACTCAGCCATCATTACTCCAAATGCCTTAAAGCGGGCTATTGAAGCCTTGCCACCTGGGAATTTCAAAGTTTCACTCCGTAATGAATGTCATGATAACATGTCTTCACTTGGTGTTACTGAGCATCCTTTAGTAACTTCACCACAACTACGTACCTTGGATTCGAGGAAGCATCGGTTGAGCCATGTGACGGTGATTAATATTAAAGGAATGGTTTGTGATTCTTGTGTAAAAACTATCGAAGAAAATATTTCAAACAAAAGTGGAGTGATCTCAATTCATGTCTCCCTTGCACAACACAATGGAACTGTGGAGTATGATCCTCTATTTACCAATCCTGAAGAACTGAAGGAGATGATTGATGATATGGGATTTGATGCCATTCTTCCTGGTAATGTTTTTTAATCTAAGAATGCATTTTCATATCTTTTTTTTTTCAATTTCAATACTTGCACACCCTTAATGATCATCCTTGCATCCCTTGATCATAAGGGTAAGTTGCATTGTTGCCTCCCAGATGATTACCCCTCCTGTTTGTGTCTCCTGGCAGCATACCACTTTTTAGTGGAGAAGCCCTATCTTTTTGTTTTGTTTCTTTTCTGTTTCGAGTGGGCTTCACTTAGATACAGTACTGTCATGAGAACTTGCGTTAAGCAATAGTATTAGAATGCTGACATTACCCTGTTAGGTTTGTGTATTCCTTGACTGGAGTAAAGTAAAGAATCATTTACAAATGTTAAGGAAATCTTTAGTGTTCTGATCAGTACATGTAGAATACTGTCAATATAAGTGAAAGAATTAAGCCCTACTAAGGAAATGCACTGCACATGATAGAAGAGAGCCATGCAGTCTTGGATAACTGCAAATGTGAACTTCTGAATAACCTTGAGGTCATTGATCTTGGCCAGAATGTCAAGAGGTACTTTTACTCTAGGGCTGTCAAGTTAAGCTGAGTGTTCTTATAGCCAAGTTTCATAATTTGACTTCAGCTGAAAAATGCAAGTGCTATTTGAAAAGGGAGTCCATCTTATCTGTGATGTCACCCTTTTTTAGCCTGTAAATGTTCACTGTGAAGACTCATTGTTTGGATGAGCTAACGGGGCAATGTCAACGTTGCCCTTTTAAATCTTTGCACTGTCCCCCTAAACCGATAGTTTTGGACTCCCTGAGCCTGATAAAAGACCTTGTCTGTTCACCCTCTCCATGACCCTCATGATTTTGTAGACTTCTCTAAGGTCACCCTTCGGCGTCTGACGCTCCAGGGAAAACAGCCTCAGCCTATTCAGCATTATATTACATTTACAGTGTGGAAACAGGCCCTTTGGCCCAACAAATCCACACCGACCCGCCGAAGCGCAACCCACCCGTACCCCTACATTTACCCCTTACCTAAGGTGGCCAATTCACCTTGACCTGCACATCTTTGGACTGTGGGAGGAAACCGGAGCACCTGGAGGAAACCCACGCAGACACAGGGAGAACGTGCAAACTCCACACAGTCAGTCGCCTGAGGCAGGAATTGAACCCGGGTCTCAGGCGCTGTGAGGCAGCAGTGCTAACCATGCCACCCATCTTTTCATCCAAATTGTTTATGTAAATGACAAACAACAGTATACCCAGCACCAATCCTTGCGGAACACCACTGGTCACAGGCCTCCAGTCTGAATTCTGAAACTATGCCCTTTGGTGTTAAATTCTCCCATGAGGGGAATCATCTTCTCACTATTTACACCGGCAAGTACCCTAAGAATCCAATATGTTTCAGTGAGATCATCTTTCATTCTTCTGACCTCCGATGAGTAGAATCTCAACCTTTAGCTTTTACTCATGACACAATCCCTCCTTGTCAGTGAAATTTGCCCAGTAGGATAGAGATCACAAAAACACAGCCTGAAGTGGAATTGACATCTCCCTATATCTCAAACCCTCCAACCCTGGAACCATTCTTGCAGGTCTTTTCTGAACCCTGTAAAGTTTCACAACATGTTTCCCATGGCACAGAGACCAGAATTGCGCATAGTATTCTAAAAGTGGCCTAACCTTCAATATCCTATAAAGCCACTGCATGGCCTCCCAACTTGTATACTGAATGCACTGACCAGTGCAGACAAGCATACCAAATGCCGCCTTCACTATCCTATCTAACTGGGACTCTACTTTCGAGGAACTATGAACCTGGATTCCAAGGTCTCTTTGTTGAGCAACACTCCCCAGGACCTTCCCACTAAGTGTATACATGCTGCTCTGATTTACCTTTCCAAAAAGCAGCACCTCACACTTATCTAACTTAAACTCCATCTGCCAGTCCCTGACCCATTTGCCCATCTGATCAATAACTTATTGTAATCTGAGGTAACCTTATTCGCTGTCCACTACACCTCCAATTTTGGTGCCCTCTACAAACTTACTAACTATACCTCCTATGTTCACATCCAAATCATTTATTCAAATGATGAAAAGTAGTGGACATCATCAATCATCTTTGTTATTTTCTCAAAAAAACTCAATCAAGTTAGTGAGACGCAATTTTCCATGCTCAAAGCCAAGTTGACTATCCCTAATCAGTCCTTGCCTTTCTAAATGCATGTAAATCTTGTCCCTCCAGATCCCCTCCAAAAGCATGCCTGCCACTGATGGCTGGCTCATTGGTCTATAGTTCCCTGGCTTTTCCTTACCACCTTTCTTAAATAGTGGCACCATGCTAGCCAATTTCCAGTCTTCTGGCACCTCACCTGTGGCTATTGATGATACAAATATCTCAACAAGGGGCCCAGCAATCACTTCCCTCACTTTCTACAGGGTCAGTTAGAAATGGATTTCTGTGCAAAGTAGATATGCATTTTCCTTCCACTTTGCCCCAAGTTTAAAACCATTTTAAACTTATACAGGGAAAGTGGGATTATCACTGGACTGTTCATCTTGATATCTCGGTAACGTTGAAATCGCGCCATCGCAGATGATGGAACTTGAATTCACTTAAAATCTGGAACTAAAAATCTAATGATGACCATGAAACCATTGTCAATTGTAGAAAAACCCCATGTGGCTTACTGATGTCCTTGAGGGAAGGAAACGTACCATCCTTTCTTGGTCTGGTCTGTATGTGACTGCAGACCCACAGCCATTGATTCTTAACTGCCCTCTGGGCAGTTAGGCATGGGCAATGAATGCTGGCCTAGCCAGTGATATCCTGAATGTATTTTAAAAAATACTTTCAATCTCTTCAGTTAATTGTAAGGATCTATATATCTTCGTAGGAACCAACAAAGTTGGTGTAAAACTAAGCACAGTGGCAGTAATACAGTGGCAAGCTCCTGAAATAATGGTCATGCATGAAATGGAAATGTCACACAGGTGTGAAAAGGCAACTCTCTTGGAATACAAGTAAAGACATAATACTCTGTAGGGACGTCCTGCTTTATAATGATGTACTTTATCTGTGTGAATCCACTTAATATCTGACAAGTGAAAAAGTGCAATTGATGGTTTTGATGAATTCTAGTGCACGTTCCATAATGCAACTTATAATGAAGTTATTATGCAAATTGCATTGCAGCAAGTAACGAACCTGCAGTGTTACCAACAGAAGTTTTGCCCAAAGTATCTGTTAAAGGGAAAAGCATGAGGAATGGGCTATGTGAAACTGGGATGGTGGCAATGAAAGGAGAGATGCAGGAGTTGAGCATTCCTCAGCAGAACGCAGAAGCCCCAGTGCCAGAAAAATGCTTTATTCAGATTACTGGCATGACCTGTGCATCATGTGTGGCTAACATTGAGAGGAACTTGAAGCAGGAAGATGGTAAGCATATTTGTTCTGTATCTTCTATGGGACTTATATTTATTACAAACGTCTTTCAAGTCTTAATTTGGTTTCTTCTCTCCTCCCTCTGAGATCTTGTCAGTTGGAGCATTCTCTTGAGCAAGAATGGTTCCTCTTTCCTCAACACCTCAAGCTACTGGTTATTCGCATTGTCCATCTGCAGCTTTCCTATTGGGTATAATATGAACATTGATCGATGTTTTAACAGACAGGAAGTGGAAATTGGACATTTTCAAGTTGGCAGACTGAATGGTGAAGTGCTGCAAGGGTCAGTGCTGAGGCATTAGCTATCTGTCATCTGCATTAATGACATCGGTGAAGAGATAGGAAGAATAGAAAATTATGATTGATGAGTCTGTTGAAGTTTTTTTTAACGATACAAATTGCAAGTTTAATAAAAGGAAGTCAGTGATTTAGTGTAATTGATTTTTAGACACTTCCCACAGGAAGTTGATAAGCAGAATTAAAGCACGTGTGACAGGAGGTAATATACTGGCATGGATTATGGATTAGCTAGTGGACGGGAAGTAGAAGGTAGGAATATATGGGTCACTGTTGTGTTGGCATGCTATGTAAAGTGAGGTACCACAAAGATCAGTCCTTGGATCCCTGTTCAGAATATTTTTCAATTATTTGGATGTGGAGACTAAATGTAATATTTCCAGGTTTGCAGACAATACAAAGCTAGATGGAAACTTGTGAGGAAGATGCTTAAGTGCCTATGAGAGGATTTGGACAGGTTTAGTGAGTTAGCAAGAACATTATAGATAGAATGCAATGTTGAAAAATGTGAGTTATCCACTATGATAGGAAGAACAGATGCACAGAATATTTCTTAAATGCTAAGAGATTAGAAGGTGTAGATGTATACAAGGACATGGATGTCCTTGTCAATAAACCACTGAAGGCTAACATACAGGTGCAGCAAGCAATAAGGAAAATCAATGGTATGATCTTTTTCACAGGAGGATTTCAATATAGGAGTAGCAAAATCTTGAATTGTATAGAATCTTGGTTAGACTGCACCAGGAGTACTGTATGCAGTTTTGATCCCCATTACTTAAGATGTTAAACTGTCAAAGTTAGTGCTTCAAAGGTCCACCCGACTTATTCTTAGGATGGTGGGAAGGTCCTACAAAAAAAGATTGGGGAAACAGAGCCTGTATCATCTTTAGAATGTCGAAGAATAAGAAGTAATCTCATTTGAATCTTAGAAAATACTTTAAAGGGGTCGACAGTTTAGCTGTGAATAAGATGTGTCCGCTGAACGAGGAGTCTAGAACTGCGGGACGCACTCCCAAAATACAAGAAGCCAAAGAGGACTGAGATGAGGAGCATTGTTTTTTAATTAGAAGGTTCTAAATTTTTGTAATTCTGTACCCCTAATCAGCTGTGAAAGTTGACTCCTTGTGTCTATTTGAAGTGGAGATTAGTATTTACAAATTTGTTAATGACATTAAGGGATATGGGAAAATTGGAAAAAGGTATTGAAGTAGATGGTCAGCCATGATTGTATTGAATGGCACAGCAGGCCTGAGAGACTGAATAGCCTACTCCTGTTTCTATGTTCCTAATGTATCAAAGTTTGCTATGATGCAGGGTGGTCGGTTAGTTTTGGTAAGGATGCAAAGTGGCTGCAGAAAAACATTAGATAGGTTAAGTGAATGAACAAAAAGATGACAGATGGATTATGTTGTAGTGGTGAAGTTATTCACTTTAGCCACAAGAATAACAAATCAGAATGTCTTTTGAATGATGTGAAACTCCTGAATGTTGCTATTCAAAAAGACACTGCATATGCTTGTACCAGTAATGCATGCAAGTACAGCAAGACATCAAATCAAATAGCATTTAACGTGCAAGAATAAAAAAGCCTGATTAAAATTGTACAGGAATTTGGTAAGAACATATTTGCAGTACTGTATGCAGTTTTGGTCTCCCCGTTTAAGATATACTTGGATTGGAGACAGTACATTGAAGGTTCTCCAAATTTGGTCCTGGAATCAGGTCGTTACGATTAGAGGTTGAAGGAATTGGGTCTGTGTCCTTGGAAGAGTGAAAAGAGATCTAATAGAAACAGTAAAATTTCTGAAGAGTGTTGATCCCGTAGATGCTGGCTGACAGTGCCGATCAGAGAATCTGAAACATTTGACGGTCTCGGGATAAGGGACGCATCATTTAGGACTGAGATGAAAGATTAGTTCACGCAAAGCATTGTAAATCTTGGGAATTCTTTGCCCCAGATTGTTTCCAAGCTTCCATTATTGAATACATTTTAAGGCTGGAGTAGACAGATTTTGGTGTTTTAGGGAATCAAGGGATATGGGAAGCAGACAGAAAAGTGGAGTTGAGGTCCAAATCAACCATGATTGGGTGGAATGGTTGAATAGCTTGATTGGCCATTTGGTCTGCTCCTGCTCCTATTTCCTCTGTCCATATGACCGCATAGAGACGACAACATCCAGTGTTTATTCCTGTCCTTATCTGATACCTGTAAAGAAGGGTACTGATCAAGAAGAGGAAGCTTTCCAGATCTTTTTTAATTCCATGGTGAACATTGTTAAGACCAGCTGTACTGCTGCTAGTATCTGCTTTGGATGAGATCAGCAAATTCTGTGTATGAAAGTGGAAGAAAGGACAAAAGACCAATGTTTCCCATCAAGCTTTGTGTTTAGGATGCCACTTAACCTGCTGTGCAGTTACAACTTTTTATTTCAAATCAAACATCTAATATCATTTCTTTTTTTGGCATCATCATTGCAGAATAGTTCCTGTTTAGGTTGTGTTATGCAATGAACTGTCTGCTGAAATAACCTTTCATCTTTCTCACATTAAGTCTTCAATTCTTCTCCCTTCATGCAATGTTTTTAATTTTTCGATATCATCAGTACTACTCTTGGGACTGCACTTTTTTTCAGTCTTTTCATTGCTTAAGTAAGCCATCCAATTTGTTCCAATTCCTCTTTGTAATTTCACTTTGCTGAAGTTGAAATCCATCAAGTATTTTCCAGCTGTAGCTCACTTATATCAGAACCTTAAAACTGGGCAAGTTAACCTTGTATTTTCCCTGCTTCCTGCAATCAGCAGACTTTTAAAATTCAACCTTCATTTTCTTGCAATAGAAAAAATGTTCAAGGGCACTGTGTACTCCCACTCTGACCAGTAGCAATCAATCTTGACAGTGTAATTAAATTTAATTCTGCTTTAGTGCATATGATGTGTGCGGAGCAATATTTGTTAGTGAATCAAGTACTTGAAATATAATTTAGCTTTCAGATGACATCTCTAAGTTATTCTAGTCATATTTGACTTTCTATTCACTCACCTGATTTAATTATCATCAAAACTTTGAATCATCCTTTTCATTTCTGTATGTGTTCATACATTTAAGGTAATGTTGATTTTAATTTTTAACGGTCTTGAAAAAGTATGAATTAAATCTTAAAAAGTAAAATTCAGAACTAAGTAATACACTTGACATTTCTCCACAGAAACATGCTTCATGTTTATGCTGTTCAAGGAGCTGATCATTTTTATTTCTCAATTTATGCATCTACATTGTAAAGGTTTTTGTTTGTGTGTCACTCATGGTGTAGAATCATGGCGTGTCTTTGGTGGGGTCTGAGGTTGAGCCTCTATCACTTGATAAATTTGTAGTCCAGTTGTCTTCCCTACCTCCTTATACTTCATTCCTAATTTATGATCTCTGACTAGATAAAACCTCAATTTCTTACTGGACTTATTCTCTGTTGTACCCATTCCTCTCAACTGTCTTTGCTGTATTCAACCCAACATATGTTCAACTAACACTGCCTTATTGATCCTCATTCCCAGCTTTCTGATGAGAAGGCTTGTGCATTTCTTGAATGATTTAAAAAATTATATTAAGTTCCTGTCAGGGTATTCTATGCCCTGCGACACAAAAGATCAAAAGCCGAGAGGGATGTCTGTGCAGGAAGTGTTGGGAATAAAATCTGCATATGCTTACAGGAAGTTTTCATCACTTATCATAGAGTTCTGGGATTGAGTATAGAGTCCAGACTCTTACTTCAGCTGAGATCATTGGAGACTTGGGATCATAGAGTCTTAAAGATGTACAGCATGGAAACAGACCCTTCGGTCCAACCCGTCCATGCCGACCAGATATCCCAACCCAATCTAGTCCCACCTGCCAGCACCAGGCCCATATCCCTCCAAAGCCTTCCTATTCATATACCCATCCAAATGCCTCTTAAATGTTGCAATTGTACCAGCCTCCACCACTTCCTCTGGCAGCTCATTCCATACGTACCACCCTCTGTGTGAAAAAGTTGCCCCTTAGGTCCCTTTATATATTTCCCCTTTCACCCTAAACCTATGCCCTCTAGTTCAGGTCTCCCTGACCCCAGGGAAAAGACTTTGTCTACTTACCCTATCCATGCCCCACATGATTTTGTAAACCTCTATAAGGTCACCCCTCAGCCTCCGATGCTCCAGGGAAAACAGCCCCAGCCTGTTCAGCCTCTCCTCATAGCTCAAATTCTCCAACCCTGGCAACATCCTTGTAAATCTTTTCTGAACCCTTTCAAGTTTCACAACATTTTTCTGACAGGAAGGAGACCAGAATTGCACACAATATTCGAACAGTGGTAAAAACAATGACTGCAGATGCTGGAAACCAGAGTCTAGATTAGAGTGGTGCTGGAAAAGCACAGAGATTCAGGCAGCATCTCAGGAGCAGTAAAATCGACTCTATTCCAACAATGACCTAACCAATGTCCTGTACAGCCAAGACATGACGTCCCTTTTAGATCTGGTCTATCCTTTTCCATCACAATTTAAAATCTAATGGAATTATTGTTGCTGGCCCCAAAGTGCTCTTCCACTAGCACTCAGTTACCTGCCCTGTCTTATTTCCCAAGAGTAGGTCAAGTTTTTCACCACCTATAGAAGGTACATCCACAGACTGAATCAGAAAATTAGGAGAAAGTGAGGACTGCAGATGCTGGAGATCAGAGCTGAAAAATGTGTTGCTGGAAAAACGCAGCAGGTCAGGCAGGATCAAAGGAGAAGGAGAATCGATGTTTCGGGCATAAGCCTTTCTTCCTGAAGAAGGGCTTATGCCCGAAACGTCGATTCTCCTGCTCCTTTGATGCTGCCTGACCTGCTGTGCTTTTCCAGCAACACATTTTTCAGCTCTCAATCAGAAAATTGTCTTGTATGCACTTAACAAATTCCTCTCCATCTACACCCTTAACACTATGGCAGTCCCAGTCTATGTTTGGAAAGATAAAATCCCCTACTAAAACCATGCAATTATTCTTGCAGATAGCGGAGATCAGCTTACAAGTTTGTTTCTCAATTTCACCTCTGACTATTAGGGGGTCTACAATACAGTCCCAATAAGGTGATCATCCCTGTCTTATTTCTCAGTTCCACCCAAATAATTTCCCTGGATGTATTTCCAGGAATGTCCTCCCTCAGCACAGCTGTAATGCTAAACCTCATCAAAAACGCCACTCTTCCTCCTCTCTTGCCTCTCTTTATATCCTTCCTGTAGCATTTATATCCTGGAACATTAAGCTGCCAGTCCTGCCCATCCCTGAGCCATGTTTCTGTAATTGCTATGATATCCCAGTCCCATGTTCCTAACCATGCCCTGAGTTCATCTGCCTTCCCTGTTAGGCCCCTTGCATTGAAACAAATGCAGTTTAATTTATTAGTCCTATCTTGTCCCTGCCTGCCCTGACTGTTTTGACTTGCTTCTGTTCTCAACTGTACCAGTCTCCGATTGATCTGTTTCCTCGCTATCTCCCTAGGTCCCCCACAAACTCCTCCCAACTTACTAGTTTAAATCCTTCCGAGCAGCTGTAACAAATTTCCCTGCCAGTATATTAGTCCCCTTCCAAATTAGGTGCAAACCGTCCTCCTTGTACAGGTCACTTCTACCCCAAAAGCGATTCCAATGATCCAAAAATGTGGATCCTTCTCCCATACAGCAGCTCCTCAGCCATGCATTCATCTGCTCTATCCTCCTCTTCCCACCCTCACTAGCTCATAGCACCAGGAGTAATCCAGATATTACTACTCTTGAGGACCTCCTTTTTAAATTCCTGCCTGACTCTCTGTAATCTCCCTTCAGAATCTCAACCCTTTCTCTTCCTATGTCGTTGGTTCCCATGTGGTCAATGACCTCTTGCTGACCCGTCTCCCCCATGAGATCATTCTGTAGCCTGTCTGACACATCCTTGATACTGGCACCAGAGAAGCAACACACCATTCTGATTTTTCGTTGCTGGCCACAGAAAGGTCCCTCTGTACCTCTGACTAGAGAATCCCTGAACACAATTGATCTCTTGGAACCCGATGTACCCCTCGTTGCATTAGAGCCAGTCTCAATACCAGAAACTTGGCTGTTTGTGCTATGTTCCCCTGAGAATCCATTACCCCCCCATCATTTTCCAAAACGGCATACTTGTTTGAAATGGGTATAGCCACAGAAGGCTCCTGCACTAGTTGCCTACCCCTCTTACCTTTCCTGGACTTACCCCATCTTTGTGACTGTATCTGAGACTTTACCCCCTTCCTCTAACTGCCATCCATCATATACTGTTGCTGTTGCAAATTCCTCATTGCTTCTAACTGTCTCTCCAACTGATCCATTTGATCTGATAAGATTCGCAACCAACAGCATTTATTGCAGATATAATCCGCAGTAACCCTTAAACGCCTTGACTGCATTTTTATCTCTTGTCGAAAAAAAAAATTAGCCTTATTTGGGAAATGGTCAAGTTGGAAATGCTTTCGAAATAAAAAAAAATCTGGAAACAAAATTCCTATTGCAACTCATTTCAGTGTTAGCAATCTGTGTCTGGAACTTTGTTCCTTGATTGAAGTTCACATTGCCATTTTCATTTTCTATTTTTGTGTTCTATGTGTATAAAATTCCTTTTAAGTTAAAATTCATCAGTGAAATAACCTAACAAAGGTGCTACTTATGAACCTTTTGCATCTTAATCAGAAATGTCTGCTTTTAACTTGTTCAGCAACTGCAGATTTGTTAGCAGCATGTGGGTGTGTTAATGGTAAATGAGCATAAATGCTGAAATTATTTTGAGCTTTTTAGCAAAGGCTGCAGTGTTGTCATTTAATGTGAGTTTTTTTTATTCTTTCAAGGAATATATTCTGTATTGGTTGCTCTAATGGCTGGAAAAGCAGAAGTGAGGTATAACCCAGGTATCGTAAAGCCCCCCGATATTGCAGACTTAATAAAGGAACTGGGCTTTGGAGCCTCTGTACTGGAGGACTATGATGGATCAGATGGTCAGTTGGAACTTGTTGTGAGTATAGAGTTCAAATATCGCTGAATTGTTCACTATTTCAAGGGAAATAATTCTAACCAATATAGTTACAGCAACACTTCCTTATTTTTATGCTGTATTCTTTTTGCAAGAAATACTTCGGCCTTCCTTATTACCTGCTGTATCTGCACACTAGTTTTCTGCGATTCATGCATGAGGGCACCCAGAATCATTAGGCCCATTCATCTAATCTATCCATGTCTTTTTGTAAATTTCTTAGTTATTCCACTGCAACTTGGTTTGTTGTCTTTTGCAAATTTAGCTACAGCACTTTCTGTCCCTACATTGAAGTTATTAATATAGCTAGTAAATAGTTGGGCCTGAGGACTAAACCCTGTAGTACCCCATTAGTTATGTCTTGCCAACCAGAAAAAGACCCATTTATCCTACCTCTCGGCTTACTGTTGGTTAGCCTGTCCTCTGGCGAAGCTAATAAATTATGACTTGTGGTCTTAGCTTGTGTATCAACCTTTTTTGCGACACCTTATCTTGACTGTTCTGGTCTATTCAAGATGGTGCCAGAATCATGGTGACTGTTTTCACTGTGAAGTACACAAAACAATAAAATCATTCATTCTTTCGTTGACAATTTCCAGAAGATTGATAGTTGGGTGTTCAGTAACGGTAATGCTTCTGAATGTCAAGGATCGATGATTAGATTCTGTTTTGTTGGAGATGGTCAATAACTTTTGTCTGTCTCCCCTTGAAGTCTGTCAGTGTCCTCTTCATAGTTCACAGTACTTACAAATTATGCCTTTTGTGAATTTTCAACTTGTGCCTGGCCCATCAAGTATGATCATTAATATAAATCAAGCAAAGCAGAGATCCTCATACAAACCATTGGGTAATGCACAGTATATCTTCCATTAGTGTGAAAATCATCTGTTTTGATTCACTTAGCAAACAATGCTGTCAATGTACATTTTATTCCTTGAGGCTTTCAAGTAAATGGCAAGCACTTCAAGAGGCGTCTTTCAGAAATCTGTGTGCAGTACATGATGTCAACAGCATCACCCTTCTCAACCCTCTTTGCTATCTCAACAAAACATTTCTGTCATGTTCTTTAACTTTTACCTAGGTGAGAGGAATGACTTGTGCCTCATGTGTTCATAATATTGAGTCAACACTTATGAAAACCAAAGGTATACTTTATACATCAGTGGCGCTTGCAACCAATAAAGCTCACATCAGATTTGATAAAGAGTGCATTGGCCCTCGTGATGTCATCAAATGCATCGAGGTGAGTTTGGATGATTTTAATCTTTTCTGTTATTAACTGAAAATTTGCAGACCCTTTATACATTTACTACTGTAACATCTTATGTTTCTTCAGAATGCTTTGTCTATTTCTGCATGTACCACTCCTGATATTGCCTGAGAACAGTATTATGGTAATTATATTTGACTTGATTGCTACTGGACTGACCTTCCTGGCTTAAGTATATTTTTGATGCCTGATCAACATAATAATAAATAGAAACTTGGTGTGTTTTCTGATTATATTTGTAGATCCATATTATGGGTATCTTGAATATTGAAAGCCTTTGCCACTGTAACTGCAGTGTGTGCTCTCTACAGGATGCACTGCAGCAACTCAGTTTATTCAACAGCATCGTCTCAATCCAAACACAGTGGATAAATAGAGGCAGTGTAGGCTTTGAGTTCCTCAAATTTTTATGTCATCCTAAAATGAATATTTGTTACTATTCATTCATCATTACTGAGTTGAGATCCTGAAACACGCTATCTGAAAACAATGGAGAAGTGTAGTCAACACGTTGCAAGTCCCTCCATATTTTTCATAAAAACCCAAATAGAAGTTGGAGTCGTATAACTGAAAAGCCAGGAGAGTTTTGCAACTTGGAAATCGAGGGTTTTAATTATTGAGCTTTACGATTCCGCATAATCTTTTGGAGACTGTGGGAGGGAAAATTTGAGACTGACTGGCAGAAGGAGTCTTTAGAGTCAAGGAGATTCTGCCTGACAACAGCCCTTTGGTTAAGCTGAAGACTTAAAATGCTGCAAGTGCCAGCAGCAGTACAATAGAAGAAACACCCAGAGCTTTGTCTCTCGCTTGTGCTCATGCTGTCTCGCTGACACTGCCTCTGTCTCGCCCTCTGGGTGTTGTCTGCCCACTGAGCGTCATCCACCTTCTGGCTCTGGCTCTGACCTTGGTTCTCTGGTGCTAGCATTTGCTATCACCCTTTGATTTTTTATCTCGTTCGCTCTCTCGCTATCTATAGTGTGTGTGTTAAACAGATTGTCTTTTATGTGGCTTAATTGTGATTGTGTTTGTAATTGGGGTTTTGAAAGGGTATAGTTTGAGTTTCACAAGCTAGAAATATTATATTTCCCTGGTTTTGTTAAAGTTAAGTGTGTTACAATAAATAGTTATTTACATCTGTTACCATACAAACTGATGTGAATTACTCTTGTCCTGAGGAGCTGTCTAACAGACAAATTGATTATCTTGATCATCTCATTGGGATTTTATATACTTGTATGTTTTGTGATGGTTTGAGGAAGAGTTAGGTATGATTAGCGGTGCATTGTTCCCAGCTAAGTCATGACAACATGCACTGCAACAGTTCAATAAGGATGCCCACCATTAACTACTTGAGAACAATTGGAGATCACCAATAAATGCTCCCCTTCCTAATGGTATGCATTATAATTCTTTACACAGTTGAATATAATCTACTGTACAACTGCTGCTAGATTGTTGTGTTGAACCAGTGAAAAGTGTAAATATTACTGGAGTTCTGAATCTTAATTTTTTTTAATAGGATCTGGGCTTTGAAGCATCCTTAGTCAAAAGAGATCGCTCTGCTAGCCACTTGGATCATAGAGAAGAAATCAGTCGGTAAATTCCATTTCCGCATTTGAAGTTGATCTCCACATTAAGCTGAAGGATGTAGAACGTTTTATCACAAAAAATAGGAGCAGAAGTAGACCCTTTGGCTTCTTGAGCCTGCTTTGTCATTCAATAAGATAATTGAATCACCAGTGGTACAAGACATGTAGTGACTCCACCCTCACTGTCTTCAGAGGCAATGTGTTTCAAAGTGTCTCACCCCACAGACAAAATAAGTTCTTCTCATCTCTATCCTGAAAAGATAGCAGTGTGTTCTAATTCTGAAGTGAATCCCAAGAGGAAACATCCTTTCTGCATCCACTTTGTCAAGACCACTCAGCATCATATGCATTTCAAGTCATTCCTGACTCTACTAAGCACCAATGGAAATAACTCCAGCCAGTCTCTCCTCATAAGTCAACCTATTTATTCCAGATATCATTCTCGTAAACATCCTCTGAAGAGTTTCCAGTCCATTTATATCTTGTTTGAATAAGGAAACTAAAAGTGCACTCTGTATTGGAGATGTGGTCTCACCCTCACCAATGCCATATCTAACTGAGACAAAACATCCTTACTGTTTCATTCAATTCTTTAGTAATACTTGTAAGAAGGATAACATCCCATTAACCTTCTAGACTATCTGATATATCTGCAGACTAATGCTTCGTGACTCATGCACTAGAAGACACAAAGTTCCACAGTGGTTCTCTATTTAAGTAATACCTTTGTTATTCTTCCTGTCCAAGTGAACAAGTTTATGTTTTTCTCCATCTGCAAATTATTCAACTTAACCATATCCATCTGCAAACTTTTGTCATCTTCGCAACATAGTTCCCTCCCTGTCTTGGTGTCATCTACGGGTTTAGCTCCCCATATCAAAGTCATTGATGTAAATTGCAAAATGTTAAGGCCTCAGTACAGACCTGTATAGCACTGCACTCCGTTCATCAACTTGTAGGAGAAGCTTTCTGATGATTTGAAAGAGTTTAAAGTTTCATTATCCACTGGAGCATAGGGAGAGTTGTTTGGGAGTTAATTTTCGTTGTGAGAACCAAACTTTGTGAATAGTTGTGGATCTGCATTCGAAAGAGTTTGGTAAGTATAGAATAGAATCATGAGGAAAATGTATAATTAATGGAGGAGGTTATTTTGAGAACAGAGGCCAAAACCTTGCACAATTAATGAGTTAATGGAAACAAAATCCGAGGATAAACAATGAACTACCTGACAGTAGAGTAACTGAAGTGAAAAGTAGCTGTCTATCTCTGTAAGAACAAAAAAGGGTGGGAAAACTTGAATATATGTGGCAATTGCATATTTGTAGAAGTTGTAGATCTGACTCAATGATTTTTGAATCAATACTGTAACGTAGTACTTGTGTGAAAGATGACATGGCTTTAACTGGGAATGAAGTCTTGCCTGTTTTTCAAAGTAATGACTGTCGGCACTTGTTCATTTTTTAAAGAAAATGATGGAAGCACTTCCTTTGTGGCAGGTGGTCAGGAGAGAGGAAGATTATAAGAGAAAAGTTTGTCCTATTTTCTGCAATAAATTTTACATAGATTGCATCAAGGGGGGATATCTGTGCCACAATATCTTTCCACTCTCACTTCGGCTCTTAATCACAACAACAGTTGTGTGTAGTTATACCATATTCGATGCTGCAAACTGTATGTTAGTTCCTTTTTACACTTATGAGTAAGGGAGAGGCATGAACTGTCTCATTTTTGGTTGGTCGCAACAAAGGTTAAGTTTCTTTTAGCATGAGGCTATGCCTTTCTCCAGTTAAAATATAGTTAACATTTGTTTATACTGCGAGCAAGGACAATGCAAGTTTCTTAATGTGTAAAAGAGCAATTTAAATATCTACTAACCTCAACAAAAATAACACTTATCAAACATATGGCCTTAATTCAGTAATTGTGCCCTCACACTACCATGTACGCTGCTAGAAAGTTAAAAGAGGATTATGTCCAGTAGAAAGAAAGATAAACTGATATGCAGTCTAGATCCTTTGAGTGTCCTTGAGGCCTAGAGTTTTAACATGAGACCATAGTTCAGCAAGTTGGTTTCTTGGAGATTATCAGCAGTTAGGTATTAAGATTAACTTTTGGAGTTCTTGGTTTTTCTCCTGCTTCTTTGCAGTAAGTGCAGTCAAGCGAGGTGCTTTCCTTTTGAGAGGCAGAGAACCTTCTTGGTCTGTGTTCAGTTCTGCATTCTTAATTCCATCATCATTGGTCTGCCAAAACTAGCTCCTTGTAAAAGGGTTGATAATTGCAGGTGAGGTTTTATCTCCAGTATGTAAATATTCTTGTAATAGCATAAATCAAATAGAATATGGCTATCTCTTCACACATCCCATTGAGCAGGTCTGGCTGATTTTAATGCCATTAGCAAATATATTGATATCAGCTCTGGCTATCTTTGATCGAAACCACACTTGTTTCATGAATCTTTGTCAATTTGTGTAGGTCAGGTTATCCTTGTGGCAATTTCAAATTAGTATTTTGGTTTGTTTCAGCCAAGAGACCTAGATATTAAATTGTCTGATGGAACGTAAAGACCAATGTTGGATTTCTTTATATCATTGTGAGAACATACTAGGAAGCCTTCTGACCATCAAAAATAAGAATTGGCTCTGCGATGCTGGATTGAAACCAGCCCAGTTTATTGGAAACATTTCAGCATGGCTTTGCTACAAAATTAAAAGGACAAGATCATCCAATTCTGTACTGTTAATTTTTGTTTTTTTTTAAGTCTGCTTCTATTCTGGCTGGTTAAGTTCTGGTAATAAACAAAATACTTCTATTGTGATTTGTTTTTGTCAGATGGAGGAGATCCTTCTTCGTCAGTTTATTTTTTTGCGTTCCTGTGATGATCATGATGATTTACATGATAGTTGTAGACCATGCATTCTACAAAAGCCATCAGAATAGCTCAACACCGAATGAGCTTGAAAAACACCATGCCTCAATGTTTCTGGAGCGGCAACTCCTTCCAGGGCTTTCCATTATGAATTTGTTGTCCTTCATACTCTGTGTTCCAGTTCAGGTATGTTTTGTCTGATTTGGATATGCTGAAATTAATTTTTATTCTGTTTCTGGATACTCAAACACAATAAGTGACCATAAAGTTGAAATCCTGTTGTGAAATTGTGATTCTAACATTAGCCATTTTTCAATTAGCGCATACTTTTGTCAATTTTTCTGTGTTCTGACTCCCTGTTTTGAAATAGTTGATTCATTTCTGATTTGTGGTTCCATTCTCCACTGGTCATTGTTCATATGTATGCCTGGGTACTGAGCGTGAATCAGTTGTTAGACCAACACAGTAAAGACTAAAACATAAAAAAGGAAAATGTTGGAAATCCTCACCAAGTCAGACAGTGTCTATCGAGAGAGTGGGATGGAGTTCATGTTTCAGATCAATGACCTTTCATCAAATCTGGAAAAAGTTAGGCTATTTTAAAGTAAGTACAGTGGTGGGAGAGGTAGTAAAACAAAAAAGAAATTCTGCTGTAGGGTGGAAAGTAGGAATGATTAAATGACAAAAATAATGTTGCAAGACAAAGCAGAGTTATGATCCCAGTTATGAGAATACTGGATAAACTGGTTCTTTATGATCTGGTTTGATCAACCTTTAATCCTGCAATAAGTAGCAGGATTCAAGGATTGAGTTGAAACACCACAATGTTTTGTACAGTCTAAGCAACCGTGACCTATAGGTACACTGAACAAGCCAGATAATGATTCTAAACTAGCATTTGCTATAGAACACAGACTGAACTCCTTTTTAACATTCTGAATTAATAGGAGGTAAACACACAACCTCTTTGAACACTTAGACCGCAGTTTAATGGCCCATGTAGTCCAGGCAGATTCCATCTAAAGATTAATGACAGAGAGTCACCAAATCTTACTTAACATTCCATCTCCAGCAAACGCTTGAGATTGTTTCCAACTATCTAATGACCAACTCAGTTTTGGCTTTTATAGTGCAGCTTGCTTCACCTAAACTGGCACTGAATTTCCCTAAACTTTAGTCTTCTCTGATCCATAATTACTGCTTGTGGGCTTCTATCACCCTGCTCTCAGCTGCCCTGAACTATCAATGACTCCCAGGGATTTTTTTTAACCCTAACGTTTTTACATGGCACAGAAACTTCGCTTTTGGGGGAATTTCTAACAATCTGTAGTCTGCTAAAAGTAGCACTTGAACTACCTGAAGCTGCGCCTTTACTTCAGCTCTCTCATAGCCAAAAACTCGAGACAACATGAAGCTAGTGAACCTTCTTAACCTCAACCCAAGACATGGTGCACAGGCCGATCTGATCTATCCTTAAACTGACTTTTATGTTTAATTTATCTATAATTGCTTCTTTAACGCAGTAAATGCATTTTACAGCCTTTGAATTCACTGAATGTGTTTAATGGTGGTTCAGTGGTTAGCACTGCTGCCTCACACTGCCAAGGACCCAGGTTCGATTCCAGCTATGGGTGACTGTCTGTGTGGAGTTTGTACATTCTCCCCGTGTCTGCGTGGGTTTCCTCCAGTTTCCTCCCATAGTCCAAAGATGTGCAGGTTAGATGAATTGGCCATTCTAAATTGCCTATAGAGTTCGATGCATTAGTCAGAGCGAAATGGGTCGTGGTGGGTTACTCTTCGGAGGGTTGGTGTGGACTTGTTGGGCCGAAGGGCCTGTCTCTACACTGGAGGGAAATCTAATCTAATCTAAACTAATTTAGCTTTAACTCTCAAATCAATCTCTATAATCTACTGCAAGTACTGTGGATACTATTTGTCATTATTTTAGCAAGCCCACATGTTTCTCATCCTACTTTTCGAGCTGTTAACCTCTTAAAGCTACATAATCCCGATCTTTGTAGTGTAATAGCCTTCCATGTCCTGCATTGCATTTATGCCATTTTCTCCAGTTAAGTTTTAATCCTACAGCTAAAAAGTCATATGTTAAAATTTATCACCTGGATGTTCACAACAGCAAACAATCACACAATAAAAGAAATAAAAGTCTGAGGGAGGTGTAAATACAATTAGCCAATCCATTACCAGCATCTGCTACACAAAATGGGGATAAATTTTAAAAATTCTCTAATTCAATATTGAGTCTGGAAGTTTGTAGTAGTTTGAGCCTGTTATGTCTTAAAAACTAAAAATGCATTGTCTCTGATGACATCTTTGGTTATAGAAACTGCTGTTTAAAGTGGATGGCTTCTCCTCACTTTGGCTGATTTTTTTTTTGTTTTGCATCATCTCCTTTCCACCAGATCCATGGATGCTGAATCTTGTTCTAGATCCCATACCATTGTTTAACTTTATATGGACCTTTCGGTGCCATATTTAAGTTGTTCCTTATGACAGCATAACACCAGCCAGAGAACCATCAAAGAGCACTACAGATGTTATTGTTTTAAAGAAATGAGTAAGAATAGTGAATTTTTTTTAAGCATTTACATATGATAAGTAATCTGCCTATGCAGCTGTGCATTTCTACCTGCTGATACTAAGTACTGGGCGAGGCAGTAGAATTTCTTAAGCCACCCATAGGGAGAGGGGATAATTTGTGTTTTTGTGCTGTTAACTATGGCTTTTGGCATAATTCTTACCTCTGAATTAGACGGTTGTGGGTTAAAGTTCACTGAAGGAGATCAAAGGAAGCTTGTGACAGAGACCAAAGGCCCAATTCTGCAAAAAATGATTAGAACCATAAAAATTGTGTGGAATGAAGTGATAAAGTTGCAGCTGCTAAAAGAATTGGTTGTGTAGCTACAGGAAGATATTAATGGAGATGTCATCTTGGCAGAACTCTGGAGGATTGTGAATTATTATTTTTGGGAAAGATAGCAAGACAGGAGAATACACAATAAATGGTAGGATACTGGGAAATAAGCAGAACAGTAGGATCTTCAAGTGCATGCTAACAGATGCTTGGAAGTGGCGAGACAGATCAACAAGGTGGTGAAGGAAACATGCAGAATATTTGTCTTTATTAACTAGGACACACAATGCAAGAACTTGGAGGTTATGTTAAAAATACTAAAAGCATTAAGACTCGGTGTTCATGTTCTGTATGTAGTTCTGGTCACTCCACTATCTCAAAGGTGTGATTGTACTGGAGAGGGTACAGAGAAGATGTTTTTTGGACTTAAGAATTTTAATCATTAAAAAAATAATTGGACGAGCTTGGCTAAATGAGTGAGTAAGAACATGGCAGATGGTGTACAACATGGAGAAGTGAGAAGTACTCAACTTTGGCAGGAGAAATAAAACTACAACATATTTTGTCAATGGTGAGAATCTGGGCAATGTTTGCGTTTGGAAAAGAAATTTGGGTGTCCTTGCATGTTAGTCGCAGAAAGCTAACATATAGGTACATCAGTGATTAGGAAGCCCAATTGTATTCTGGTTTTTGTTACAAAGAAATTAGAGTCTGACTAATTGAACCTTACCTCATTTATAAAGGATATTAATGAGGCCACACTTGGAATACTGTGCTCTGTTTTAGTCTCCTTGCCTAGGTAAGAATTTATTTACATTTTAGAGGGAGTGCAACTAAGTTTAGACTGGTTCCTGGTTGAGGGCATGACCCCATGAGCAGAGAATGAATAGATTATGTTCGTAATTACTTTTAATCAACATAGTCATATAGCAGGAAAACAGACCCTTTAGTCCATATCGTCCTTGCTGACGAGTTGGACTAAAGGGTCCAACTGATGATTAGATTAGATTCCCTACAGTGCGGAAACAGACCCTTTGGCCCAACAAGTCCACACCGACCCTCCAAAGAGTAATCCATCCAGACCATCTCTCTGACTAATGCACCTATCACTATGGGCAATTTACCTTGGCCAATTCACCTGACCTGCACATCTTTGGACTGTGGGGAAAAAACCATAGCACCCAGAAGAAACCCACGCAGACACAGGGAGAATGTGCAAACTCCACACAGTCACCCAAGGCTGAGAATTGAACCTGGGACCCTGGTGCTGTGAGGCAGCAGTGCTATCCACTGAGCCACCGTGCTGCCCATTTTGACCCATTTGCTGGCATTTGACCCATATCCCTCTAAATCCTTCCTATTCATGCATCCATCCAGATGCCTTTTAAATGTTGTAATTGTACTCGCCTCCATTCTGCCTTGGCAACTTGCTCCATATATGCATCACTCTCTGCGTGAAAAAGTTGCTCCTCAGGTCCCTTTTAAATCTTTCCCCTCTCACATTAAACCTATGCTCTTTAGTTTGGACTCCCCTCCCCAGGAAAAAAGACCTAGGCTATTCACCCGAATCATGCCCCTCATGATTTTAGAAACATCAGTAAGGTCACCCCTCAGCCCCCAAAGCTGCAATGAAAATAGTCCTAACCTATTCAGCCT
Source organism: Chiloscyllium plagiosum (assembly GCF_037043375.1). Classification (NCBI taxonomy): domain Eukaryota; kingdom Metazoa; phylum Chordata; class Chondrichthyes; order Orectolobiformes; family Hemiscylliidae; genus Chiloscyllium; species Chiloscyllium plagiosum. The sequence continues at coordinate 30,031,189 of NW_028270149.1, read as the reverse complement.
CTCCTTATAACTCAAGTTTTCCAATTGCGGCAACATTCTTGTAAATCTTTTTTGAATCCTTTCAAGTTTCACAACATCCTTCCAATAATTGGTTAATCAGAACTGTATGCAACATTCTAAAAGTGGCCTCATCAATGTTCTGTACAGTTGCAACATGACATCTCAATTCCTTCACTGACCAATGAAGGCAACCGTGTCAAATGCTACCTTCACCATACTGTCTACTTGCGACTCCACTTTCAAGGAACTATGAACCTGCCCCCCAGGTCCTTTTGAGTAGCAACATTCCCCAGACGTTCCGATATGTTATGAAACACATCCAGCAGAAGTGTTTGAACACAGACTTTCTAGCTCAGAGATAGGACGCTATCACTATGCTACAAGAATCTGAAGGCTAGGCTTATGTTCTTCAGAGTTCCAAAAAATGTGAGGCTTTACCATGTGGTTTCTGAGGAAATGTTTCTCCTAGTTATGAAATTTTCGAAGATGGGTGATCGTGTCAGAATGCTGGTCAGCCATTTAGTGCTGAAATGAGAAGAAGTTTCTTCACTCAAGAGGTTGAGAGACTTTGGAATTTTCTACCTTGAACCCATGGATGCTCTTGGAGTACATTCACAATAGAAGTTGATGAGACTTTTGAGTATGGTGAGAATCAAGGGACAAAACAGGGTGGTGGAGTTGATGTAGCAGATCAGTAAACATCATGTTGATTGACCAGAGCAGGGTCCAAGGGCCAAATTACCTACTTTCATTTCTTATGTTCTTGTTTCTGCGGTGACTACGCTTCAGAGGCACTGAGTTGCTGTGAAGTGCTTGGAGCTGTCAGGAGGCAAAAAGTGTTTATACCTTTCCTTGTCCTGCAAGTCTATTACTACATGAGAAAGACCAAGGTCAATGAGGTTTCCAGCTCCTTAAATCTGATCATCTAACTATCACTATCTCTGAACAGTAACCCTCATTACATTTATGAAGTGTTGAGATGTACACTTGCAATACTAAGGCATATAGGACTATATGACAAGTGCTGGAAAGTAGGATTCGAGCTGTTAGGTTGTTTTTGACTGGCACAAACTCAATGGGCTGAAGGGCCTTTTTCTGTGCTGTAGACCTCTGTGACTCTAAGGCTCGATACTTATTAGAAGCAGCTGTGACTTTTTGCTAGTCCGTCAGGTTTTTTGTCATTTTTGCTGAGTGCTCCAACCTTCACATATGGCTAATTTAAGCATAGTTACACAATACCCAATTCGACCCAGAGTGAATGATTCTTTAATTTTAGTTGTTTACATTTACTATACTTTTGCGCTTAATTGAGTTTTTTGTGGAAAGATGTTAATGAAAGGTGTGTATTGCAAAGTGTTTACTTAAAACGTTGGCAGTTGGTTCACTCAGTTAACTGAACAGCTGGTTCACAATGCAGAGTGAAGCCAGCAGTATGGGTTCAATTCCCATTACCAGCTTAGATTACCACAAAAGGCTCTTCTTCTCAACCTCTCCCCTCACCTGAGGTCAAACCATCTCTGTCTGTCCCTCTGTCTGTCCCTCTGTCTGTCCCTCTGTCTGTCCCTCTGTCTGTCCCTCTGTCTGTCCCTCTGTCTGTCCCTCTGTCTGTCCCTCTGTCTGTCCCTCTGTCTGTCCCTCTGTCTGTCCCTCTGTCTGTTTTTAATCAGTTTTTCTTTTAGTTTGTAGGTGGATGGTATTTCTATATCCAAGCATACAAAGCACTCAAGCACAAAACTGCCAACATGGATGTGCTGATAGTTCTAGCTACAACGATTGCTTTCTTATATTCCTGTGTCATTCTTGCCATTGCTATGGCAGAAAAGGCCAAAGTGAACCCCATAACTTTCTTCGATACACCTCCGATGCTGTTTGTCTTCATTGGTTTGGGTCGGTGGCTTGAGCACATTGCTAAGGTGAGGAAAAAAAAGACTAACTTTAATTGAATTGTGACTTCAATTTCTTTTCTTGTTCCTTGTCCATTTTCTTCCTGTATCTGCTGTCCTGAAGACCCAAATACTAACTTGGTACAGTTGCACAGTGGAGTTTACCACTAGAATCTCATCCAGTTGATCAACATTGTTAAGTGAATTTGACCAAAAGTATATTTAAGTTCCCTAAGCTCTTGGAATCAGGTAATATGGCTGAGGACGAAGCTGCCTCCACCCAAAAATTGCCTTTAGCAAAGTTTTCTCATTCAGAATGGCAAAATCTGAACAAATTTTGTATCCTTCTGAGTGATGAGACAAATTGTAGTGCTGTTGTCAATGCCATGCTCAGTTCAGATGTGGAGTTAAATGTGGATCCTTTTGTGTGTTAACCAATTCCCAGGCCAGCAGGAAGCTTTTGGCTTCATAGTCAGTGACACTATGGCCACTCTTGCGCCTCAGATTGATCTCCAGTCGGCAACCCTGGAATGAAATGTTGTTTATGGAAAGCACAGCAGAGAAATAAAGCTGAATGAATATTCTGGATTTCACTGTTTACTTTTGGATATCAGGCATGATTGTACACCGCTTTCATTTGGAAATTTAAATGGGTGGATTTATGTCTCTCGTACATTCAAGTGGAGAGTTCACTGTACTTGGTTTGTTGCAGAAGTGAATTTGACTGGCCAAAATTATTTTCTTTGTTTCCTAACTTTTATTCTGAATTACAGTATTTTGTTTTTTTCTGAAAGAGTTGAATCCAGTTTTATTTCTTCTTCAAAACAAATGACTCTCTCAGTCTAGTCCTGTGGTTTGGAGGTGTAAGCGTCGGCCAGAAATGGGTCACCTGACTCCAAGCATGATATCGGCAGAGTGAGGTTTTAATTTTGTTGGGTAATTATGAATGGCACATCTGCATTCCAGCAAGGCTATTGCCCTTTCATTTTACCCTTAAATTAATTCTGTTTTTAATGCATATTCCTTTGTTCAAATTGGCTATTTTGTTACATTTGAACAATGAAAGAAAGTGTAATTATATAAATGAATGCTGGCACAATTTTGATCTTTAGTTAGTTGCCACTTGCATGCTTAGTAAATGTCACTTCAAATTTCCACAAAAGTTCTTTAGCCAGAAGTTGACTGTTCCCTTGACACTATAATAGCTGTTCATGCTACTTTGCTGAAAATGCAGCAGGAAATTCAGGCTTCCTTCCTGTGTTTCAATCAAAAAATGTCAATACCATCTTGGAACGAAACATCTAGAGTTCAATTTAGTTTCAGTTTTAGTCCTTTGAATCCAATTTCTCTAACGTTTAATTCATAATTCCACACTTCATGAAGTTGTTTGTACGTTGCATATAATAAATATGAAAATTAGAATGATAATTCTCCCAGCCACCACTAGCCTGTCCTCTTCCTTCGTGCTGGTGCCAATACATAAGCAGTTAGATGAACTTAGGATCATATTAAATCAGGAATCCCTCACCATCAATGTGCTATTTTACCTAAGAAAACTCCCATGCAATGACTAAAGTGAAAATGTGTTGTTTTAACATTGAAATAGAAAGTCGAAACATGCAAGATGGAAAAAGGTGACAATTCGAGAGTGTACTGTATAAGGTTTCATGAAGACTTTTCTTACAGATTCACATAACCAGCAGCCTTTATTCCTCATAATGGGGACTTAATGCAGGTAGTTTGAGCAATTGAACACCTGAAGTTAATCGTCTTTAAGACAGTGTGTTGTTTAGTCATCTCAATATAAATGTAGTGGAATACAAAATTGGCAGAATCAAGACTTCTCTATCTTTAATGCATGAAGTTGGTCTGGTTCTGAATCTACAGCAATAGAAGGACTGTTCTGTTTATTGTGAAACTTTTTATGTATTTTGTGAAATGAGAGATTTTTGAAAATTATATTTCAGAGCAAAACATCAGAAGCGCTTGCGAAGCTGATGTCATTGCAGGCAACTGAGGCCACAATAGTGAAGATAAATGAGGACCATTCCATTTTAAGGTTAGAGCTATTCAAAAAGAACATAGTTTTATGTGTTTAATGCTCATTAGATGACTAATTTATTTGTTCGTGTCCTTGACCTTTATTTTGTGAAACATTGTTGTTCTTTTTTGCACTTTAATACATTTATTTTCATTGGACAAATTGTGATTGATTAAATGCTGTTTTCTTTTTCTCACAATGGCTCCTCAGTGAAGCCCAAATTGATGTGGAGTTGGTACAACGAGGCGATATTGTAAAAGTGGTCCCAGGTGGTAAATTCCCTGTTGATGGCAGAGTGATTGAAGGTCATTCGTTGGCTGATGAATCTCTGATCACTGGTAAGAAATACACAACAGAATTCTGTGCATGTAACTCAAAAAATAAAATTGTAATTTTTGTGTTCAGGGAGTACAAACATGTACGTGGGAAATACTCAAAACATTGCTTTCTGTGCTCTTTAGCTTTGTCAGGTATCTAGGATATGCAGGCAATTTCCAAACATGATTTTTGGAATTAACTTCACACGTTGGTCACCATGCCAAAGTTGTAACTGTAAAAGCAAATTACTGCAGGTGCTGGAATTTGTACTGAAAGCAAATAAGTGCTGGAAATCACAGTGGGTCCGGCAACTTCTGTGGAAAGAGAGCAAGCTAACGTTTTGAGTCTAGATGACTCTGTGTCAGAGGATTGTAACTGTAACCTTTTAAAACTATATTTTAAGTCAACAGCCATTCTGAACTGCTGTATTGACAGTTGGTGTGAGCAGCAGACTGTTCCTTTTTAGGCATGAAGAGAATCATTAAATGAAAGTCAACAAAATCAGGAGTTCCTATTGATAGTCCTCTGTAGCAAACATTTTAGATAATATGCTTTGGTACTGTACCTCTGTGGTCCATCTCCATTCAATTTTGGTGATAAATGTATATCACATAAGTTGATTTCTGCCCAGTAAATCATTGCAAGTGCTCTAAAATAAAAGCAAAAATACTGTGGGTGTTGGAATTTTGAAATCAAATGAGAAAGTGCAAGAAATACTTAACCAGACTGACAGCATCTGTGAACAGCAAAGTAGAGTATGACAGTTCTGAAGAAGGTGCAATCGATGCATAGATGGGAGTGTGCAAACTTTTGAGTGGCTTGTCTACCCATCCCTTCAAGGACCATCTGCCTCACATGTGGTAGAGTCTGCAAGTCATGCCTTGTTCCTCACCATTTCTCAGAGCCTTTTGAATGAAAGTAACTATTGATCCCTACGGGCTGCCTTTTATGAATTCCAGCACTTTGTTTCTATTTACGTAATGTGCTCTGCTTACCTTAAGTGCCATTTGCACTACACGAGTAATCTGATGGAGTTTGTTATTGTTAGACTAGTAGACCATGAATATTAGACTATTGAAGCTATTAGTAATAACTTTTTGGTCCCCTTTGTGTTATGCATTGTTTGTAGGTGAAGCAATGCCAGTAACTAAAAAGTTGGGGAGCAGTGTCATTGCAGGCTCCATTAATCAGCATGGAGCTCTATTGATTGAAGCTACTCATGTTGGATCTGAAACCACTCTCTCTCAGATTGTGAAACTTGTAGAAGAAGCTCAAACATCTAAGGTACAGTCTTGGTGATCACGTTCATAACCTAGGAGTTCTTTATGGGGATTTTCTTTTCCAAATGGGGATTATTATATCGACAATAGACATGAGAAGTGTGCATGCTGAATTTTTTTTGTAGTTCCTTTTCAGGTTTTGCTGGATGAGTATATGGATAGGAAAGGTTTATAGGGATATGGGCCAAATGCTGGCAAATGAGACTGGATTTATTTCAGATATTGGGTCAGCATGGACGAGCTGGACCAAAGAGTCTGTTTCCATGCTACAGCTCTAGGTAGCTTCAAGTAATCTCTTCAATGTACTTTTTATCTGAATATTTCTGGTTTGGGGCTGACATTATCTTTTCACTCCAAGAAAATCTAATTTACTATATCTACCATTATCATCTCAGGAGAAATGATCCATACAACCGTCCTGTTCCAAGCACTTCACAAAGTTACCTCCCTTAAAGTCAAAAGTGAAACTAAAAATCTCACTCTGTTATGAGCTTTTCCCTTAAAATAAAATTTCGCAACACACACTAACAAACCTTTGAGAGTATATTGCTGGTTGCAACCAATCTAAAATTAACAGGTCAATGGTTAGGGATAACCCTAACCCATTGGCTCTGCAGCCAGACTTCAAAATCTGTTTTGAAAATAAATTGCTATCATTTCAGAAATACTCACAAGTTAATTATTTACTGAATGAGCGCTGAAAATCCCTCCAGTTACAAACTCAAAACCAAAAAACTCCTGCTCTCACCACGTATCATGAAAAATTATGCATGTAAATCCCACAGTTTACATCACATTTACCACTTTCTGTCATAATTGCAGCTTTGCAGTCATTTTACAAACAAGAAACAAACATGGTTTATAAAATTATAATTGATTATAATTAATGTTGTTCATTGTACAACACTTTGCATCTGGTATTTAGCACTGAAAGAGGGACGCACTTCTCTTGTGAATGATTAGAGTTATAGAGCTTTACAGCATGGAAACAGACCTTTTGGTCCATCGCGTCCATGCCGATCAGATATCCTAAACTAATCTATTCCTATTTGCTAGCATTTGGCCCAAATCCCTCTAAACCCTTCCTATTCATATATCCATCCAGATATCTTCTAAATGTTGTAATTTTACCAGCCTCCACCACTTCCTCTGCCAGCTCATTCCATACACTCACCTACCCTCCATGTGAAAAGGTGCCCCTTAGCTCCCTTTCAAAAATCCCACCCACCTTAAACCCTTTAGTTCTGGATTCCCCGAACCTTGGGAAAGGACCTTGTCTATTTAGGAGAAGGTGAGGACTGCAGATGCTGGAGATCACAGTCGAAGAGTCTGGCACTAGAAAAGCACAGCCAGTCAGGCAGCATCCAAGGAGCAGGAGAATCGACATTTCGGGCATTAGCCCTTCATCAGGAAGGGCTTATGCCCAAATGATTCTTGATGAAGGGATTATGCCCGAAACGTTGATTCTCCTGCTCCTCAGATAATGCCTTACTGGCTGTGCTTTTCCAGCACCAAATTCTTCAACTGTGATCTCCAGCATCTGCAGTTCTCACCTTGTCCTAAATAGACAAGGTGTTTTCCCAAGGGTAGGATATGTACCCTATCCATGCTGCTCATCATTTTATGGACCTCTATCAAGTCATCCCTCAGCCTCTGACAGTCCATGGAAAATAACCTCAGCCTGTTCAGCCTCTCCCTATAGCTCAAATCCTCCAACTTTGGCAACATTTTTGTATATCTTTTCTGAACTCTTTCAGGTTTCACAACATCCATCCTATACCACAGAGACCAGAATTGTACACAGTATTCCAAAAGTGGCCTAACCCCCATGTCCTGTACAGCTGCAACATGACTTCACAACTTCAATACTCAATGCACTGACCAATAAAGGCAAGCATACCTTCCTCATTATCCTATCTATCTGTGATTCCACTTAAAAGGAACTATGAACCTGCACTTCAATGTCTCTTCATTCAGCAACACTCCCCAGCACCTTACCATTAAATGTGTAAGTCCTGTTCTGATTTACCTTTCCAAATTGCGGCACCTCATGTTTATTTAAATTAAACTCCACCTACTACTACTTAGCCCATTGACTCAACTGATCAAGATCCTGTTATACTCTGAGGTAACCTCCTTCGCTGTCCACTACACCTCCAATTTTGATGTCATCTGCAAACATACTAACCCATACCCCCTAAGTTCACATCCAAATCATTTATATAACTGATGAATAGCAGTGGACCCAGCACCAATCCTTGTGACACATCACTAGCCACAGGCTTCCAGTCTGGAAAGCAACCCTCCACCACCATCGTCTGTCGTTTACCTCTGCTTTATTTGGGCAAATTTATACATTAATGACCTTCTGGAAAATGTTCACATTGGATGCAAAGGCTGGAAGAATGCCCTCTTCCCTTGCACCCAGATTGTGTTTATTTAGAGATTTTTCACTTCTCTAGCTTCTCCACCGAAGTTGCAGAGAGTCCACAATTTGTTGTTTGTTTTCTTTTATAGGCCCCTATTCAACAGTTTGCAGATAAGCTGAGTGGATACTTCGTCCCATTTATCGTTGGAGTTTCCGTTGTTACTCTGATTGCCTGGGTTATCATTGGATTTTTTAAGTTTAACCTTGTGGAAGAATATTTCTCTGTAAGTACTGAAGTTTAAGCAGAATGTCATGTCTGGAAAGGTGGTCAATACAAGTGGCAAAGTTTGAAATTAAGTTGTAGTTGTCAAAACTAGAACTATGGATTCTTCATTTCATGATGTATATCAGTATTGGTCCTGGGCATTATTGCTATAGATATGATTTTGGATTAAAATAGTGTGGAATTCTTTTGGTATTTATAATTACTTCTGACGATTTAGCCGTTAATGCAGAAATATAATGCAGATACTCTCATGAGAACATTTTGGGTTTAGTTTTCTCTGACTTGCACATTAAACAAGGCATGAGTTCTGTCTATAGTCTCGCAAGCTCCTGATAAAGCTTCAGCTGATGTCACCTGTGGCAAATTATGGCAGTGATTCTCAACTTTATGTGCCAACATCCGAGATGGCCTTGATGAGGTCACCCTTTATAAGATTATCAGCATAATCTGGGGGTTTAGTGGGTGGACAGGGAATGCAAATGTCAAGAGTTCTTGAACTCCTTGCCTATTCCAGGACACCACCCATGGTTAACACTGTTATAGCTAATAACATTAAGGTTACTGGTCAAATTAACTGGAGAGGTGGACCCGACATGGAGCTTTGATTGACTCCTCGAAGATTTAAAAACAGAAATTATCCTTTCCATAAAAGCTGACTCACCCCGGACCCTGTTAGCTGATAGGCGTAGGAGTTCCTTAAACTATGACAGAAGGAAGACCTCCCCCAGGTTTCGATCTTTCTGCTGGACTTCCCAGCTGTGTTCCCAGCTTTAGGAGGCACAGTTAGTCTGCCAATGCATTTTAAATGTTGTGCCCTAACTGCTATCCAACTCGCATATGTAGATTCAAGCTTGGCACTCAGCACGGGTAAAGCTTGGCACTTTAGTTGCATTTATCTATGAAATTTGAGAATGTTAGCCAGCCTGGATGCCAATGACTCGAAACAGATTATCAATGAACTCAGGATCAAAAACGGGTGTTAAAGGTATCCTGGGATGATGTGATGAAAGGGTAGTCGGTAGATCAAAAAGGAACCTCGGGAAATGAAATTAAATACAACTTGAAATCTGTTTTTCTGATATAATATGAGAGCAAGCAGAAGAGCTGAGAATCCAAAACTAAACTTGAAGGCAGCAGTTTGATTTTATCATATCCCAATTTGCAATAGGAAGTTAAAGGGAACTTTACTTCTGCAAATGCTAAAAGGCAAAGTTAAAAAACACACAACACCAGGTTAGAGTCCAACAGGTTTATTTGGAAGCACTAGCTTTCAGACCACTCCTCTTTCATCGGGTGGTTGTGGAATATAAGATCATAAGACACAGAATTTATAGCAAAAGTTTACAGTGTGATGCACCCGGGATGATAAATTGAAAAAGACTTGGATTGTTGGTTAAGTCTCTAATGACTATGTTGGTTTCAGTTTGTTCATATGTAAGTCCCAGAAGTTTTTTCAAGTTATATTCTCAAGCGAACTTTAACGATAAGTGCCATGTCAGCTCAGATAATGCATTGAAGGTATAAGGTTAAAGTTTGTCTGTGTCCCAACGTTCAGACTGATACTATTTCTAAAAAGGGATTTACAGAATCTTCCATGAATTCATGCAATTTTTGAGCAAAATAAGATGTAATTCTGCAAGTACAAATTCACCCCACAAACTTATGTATGTGTGGTTGGGTGGGTGTGTGGGGGTGATGTGAATGTCTGTGAGAGTGTGTGTGTATGTGTGAGAGTATGAAGGGGTTTAAGTCTGTGAGAGGCAGATGACACCAAAATTGGAGGTGTAGTGGACAGTGAAGAGAGTTACCTCATTACAACAGGATCTGGACCAGATGGGCCAATGGGCTGAGAAGAGGCAGATGGAGTTTAATTCAGATAAATGCGAGGTGCTGCATTTTGGGAAAGCAAATCTTAGCAAGACTTATACACTTAATGGTAAGGTCCTCGGGAGTGTTGCTGAACAAAGAGACCTTGGAGTGCAGGTTCATAGCTCCTTGAAAGTGGAGTCGCAGGTAGATAGGATAGTGAAGGCAGCGTTTCGTACGCTTTCCTTTACTGGTCAGAGTATTGAGTACAGGAGTTGGGAGTTAATGTTGCGGCTGTACAGGGCATTGGTCAGGCCACTGTTGGAATATTGTGTGCAATTCTGGTCTCCTTCCTTTCGGAAAGATGTTGTGAAACTTGAAAGGGTTCAGAAAAGATTTACAAGGATGTTGTCAGAGTTGGAGGATTTGAGCAATAGGGAGAGGCTGAACAGGCTGGGGCTGTTTTCCCTGGAGCGTCGGAGGCTGAGGGGTGACCTTATAGAGATTTACAAAATTGAGAGGCATGGATAGGATAAATAGACAAAGTCTTTTCCCTGGGGTCGGGGAGTCCAGAACTAGAGGGCATAGGTTTAGGGTGAGAGGGGAAAGATATAAAAGGGACCTAAGGGGCAACTTTTTCACACAGAGGGTGGTACGTGTATGGAATGAGCTGCCAGAGGAAGTGGTGGAAGCTGGTACAATTGCAACATTTAAGAGGCATTTGGATGAGTATATGAATAGGAAGGGTTTGAAGGGGTATGGGCCAGGTGCTGGCAAGTGGAACTAGATTGGGTTGGGATATCTGGTCGGCATGGACGGGTTGGACCGAAGGGTCTGTTTCCATGCTGTGTATCTCTATGATTCTAAGTGTTGCTGTACTGGAATCAGGCTGTGATGTCTTTCCTAAAGGCCCACGCACTGTAGATTTTAGGTAAACACTAAGTGCTCAATAAAAGCAAAATATGGCAAATTCTGGAAATCTGAAATAAAATCAAACTTGACTGGTCTGGCATTACCCATGGAGAGGAAACAGTTCATGTTTCAAGCTCAATATTGACTAAACATTAGGTGGTTGATAGCTAATAAGTGGCAGCCAGCATAGATTCAAAAGGTAATGATCCCCTCGATAAATACACTTATTAAAAACTAAGTAGTGACATCCCCAATCAACTGTGGAAGCTTCAAGATGGTGGTGTGCCTTGATTTTCAAAACCAATTGAAAAGTGTAGTGTAAACCTGCTACAAAGGCTGAGATTTCAAATTTAACTTGGAAATGAATATAAAATGGTTGTGCTGCTTGAAAACAGGGATCATTGAGGGGTTTGTGTCAGTGGAGAAAGAAGGAAACGTTAAGTGGGTTCCTCAGGAGATCGGTGGACATTTCTGCCATGTTAGCATGTTCAAACTGAGGATGTGGAATGCTGTTGAAATGGCAGACACATCACTGTTGGTTTGGAATAACATGTAGTCCAGACAAGTAAAAATGGCAGATTTCATTTCCGAAACAATAGATTGAACCAGATAGGTTCAGATGTTTCTTAATATCAATGATTGTTGAAATCACCATCTAAGATGGCCAGCTTTATGTCACTTGTTCCTCGTGTCTTAAATTCAAATTCCTCCAGCTGTTGTGTTGAGGTGAGAACCAATGACCTCCAAGCATGGGTTTCTCCTCTGATGACATTGCCACTGCACCATCATCTCAACTACCCATACCCTGATTTATATCCTGGATGAATTTGAGATCGCGCTATGAAAGTGTTCCATTGCAGTGGGAAATTTTCAGCACAAGTTCAGTGTAGAAGAACATCCGAGTTCATCACATCTAGGAGCAGCAGTGAATATTTAACTTGTTTTTTTTTAATTCTAGCAATAAAAAAATTTATTATCAAAATTTTAGCTTTCATTTTATTTCAAGCAATCTTGCTGAAAAGTAACAACAATAATTGTCTCTCTATTAGGTTATAGCCCAAGCAGTGTTCTTTCTGTTGAGGTTATACCTGCCAGCTATGATTGACTGACTGACTTACCTGTTTTTACTTAGGGTTACAACAAAAGCTTGTCTCAACCTGAGGTGATTGTGCGTTTTGCATTCCAAGCCTCAATTACTGTCCTTTGCATTGCGTGCCCCTGTGCATTGGGATTGGCAACACCTACCGCAGTAATGGTGGGAACAGGAGTCGGTGCACAAAATGGTATCCTCATTAAAGGAGGGGAGCCACTGGAAATGGCACACAAGGTAAATACAGTAAGAGACTATAATGTCCTTGTAACTCAGGACAAATACTTTGATTGTTGTGTATATAAATTAATATCAGTTGTTAAATCATGGAGATTTTCCTGTCAGAGCATCTTGTCCTTAGCTGTTTACTATGACAACTGCATTGAACATTTATTTTGCCATAAATGGAGTTCAAGTGTCCTACAAGGTTCACCTATATGTATTATAAACAGTGACTGATGCACAGGAAATTAGAAAGACCAGTAATAAAAGGTCGGCACAGTGGCCCAGTGGTTGGCACTGCTGCCTCACAGTACCAGGGACCCGGATTCAATTCCAGCCTCTGACGACTGACTGTGTGGAGTTTGCACATTCTTCCTGTGTCTGCATGAGTTTCTGCTGGATGCTCCCACTTGCACAGTCCAAAGATGTGCAGGCTAGGTGGATTGGCCCTGGGAAATGCAGGGTTACAGGATAAGATGGGGGGTTGGGTTGGGAAGCTCTTTGAAGGGTTGGTGTACACTCGATGGGCCAAATGGCTTCTTTCCACACTGTACAGATTCTATTTCAGAAAGGAACTTTCATTTACTGCAGCAAGTTTTGAAATAGTTATCAGAATCAATTGGATCTGTGGAAAATACTTTTCCTCCATAATTCAGACAATTCAGAAGACAACTGATGCAGTGTGTTTGGTTCATGACACTAATGTATTGCTGATGTGTGCAACAACAACTTGCATTTATATAGCCCCTTTTAGTGTAATAACATTTCCCAAGGTGCTTCCAAGGAGTACTATGAAGCAAAATTTGACATAGAACCACGTAAGTGGTATCAGGACAGATGATAAAGGCTTGGTCAACGAGAGGGAAATGAAACAGAGAAAAGTAGAGGTTTGGGGAGGGAATTCCAGTACTTGAAACACAGGCAGCTGAAGGCACAGCCACCAGGGCTAAAATAAATAAGATCAGGATGCTTATAAGACCACAACTAAATGAATACCAATTCCAGGATTTTTGGGTTGAATGAAATTACCAACCTTGGGGGAGGTGCACTGAAGTGGAGGGATATGAAATAATGGATGAGAATTTTCATGTTATGGTGTTGCTGTTCCAAAAATCAATGTAAGTCTGAAAACAAGGTTTTTTTTAAATATACGAACATGAGGTAGCATGAGTACGTTTTCACCATTTTGGAAGGCCTGAAGTTCATGGCAAGTAGGATTGAAAGATTAAATGTCCACATAAAGGATGTGTTTACTACAGTGAAATGTGACAAAGTCTCCCTGTTGGAGTTATTCAGTTCCATTGTAATGATTTTGTAATGTTAACTTTGCTATTTCCAGAAACCAAAAAGTATGAATACAATGGTTACATTGATTTCTGTTCAGTATTGTTAGAGCTGAGGAAAAATTTGAAAAATGTCTAGAACCCTCTTTAATTCTGCCGTATAGTTATACCTACATAACATTATCCAGTCTATCTAGCCCATCCCCAGTCGCCTTTCAAGAGCATATTGACAGAAGTCTCAGAACACACATACTCAATATTATATCTATATGTGGTATGTGATTTGAAATTGCACTAAGGTGGCAGTAGTGCTTACTTTTCCAATCAGCCGAACAGAAGCTTTATTTTCATGGATTTCACCCTGCCAGTCCTCTGCTTTAATAGTATACTGTGGAAAATTTACATAGTTCTCTAGGCTTATTGTCCTGGTTAAATGTAGAACTGTATAAACTTTTTTTTAGCAAAATCAAGTTGTTTTCTTGGATTCAAGTTTAATTCAGTTAAGAAATGAATTGGATTGTATTGACTGACGCTGATGTTTTAGTAGAATAATAAAATTCCTGTCTTATTTAGATTAACACTGTTGTTTTTGATAAAACTGGAACAATCACTCACGGAACGCCCAGAGTGATGAACCTGAAGATACTGTCAGAGAGTAATTACATATCACAGACAAAGCTGTTGGCCATTGTTGGCACTGCAGAAACCAACAGTGAACATCCATTGGGTGTAGCAGTAACCAAGTACTGTAAACAGGTATGACCTTTTCTTATTACTGTCAATTTGTAAAGAGTAAATTTGCGATCACAGTTTTTTAAGATCATATATCAGTGAGAAAAACTAGCAGCATTTCTGTAGTTTGAGGCTGGGAGAGTGCTTCCATTATATACACTGCACTCTGCAGTGTGACCAGCATTACCTCCCTCAGTGTTTCTTAAGCATGGGTGGAGGAGTTGTCAGATGAATCTATTCCTAATAGAAGTTAATTTTCTCATGACATTTTTGAGCAGATATTTGAGAGCAGCTCAAGATGCCCAGATCTTTGTGATCTGAAAGACCCCCCCCCCCCCCGCCCCCCCCCCCCTGCCAAAGCCACCACCTTAGAAGTAATTAAACATTAGGCTTCCATCTTGTGGTATTCAGATTTGAATGACGAGTTTACCAATGAAAAACAAGTTGCATAAAATGTTCATGCCGTCGGGCTCAGAAAAGAATTGTAAAAAAAAGTCTCAGCAGTCCAGGGGAAAGAACCTGGAAAATATCAATTCAGTAAAGTTTTTTAAAAAGCTGAGGTAGGTGCAATACTTCCCGGGAATTGCATATCTGCAAGAAAGATAATGTTGGGAAACATGTTTGAACTTTGTTTCTCTGCTTGCATTCAGGTCTTTCGACCTGTATTGTATAATATGCTTGTTTTCTTTGATTTCTGCATTAAACGTAGGTCTATTGTTTAAGAACTGTTGCAGTCTGGTGTGAATCTGCTCCATTGAATAACCACTGTGGTAACCAACTGCAACAATGAAACATATGCTTCCTCAAGCCGTTTCATGTTTTATTGTGGAATTTGACTTGTCATGTATTTTCATAAGCCGGAATTGTAATTGTGTAAAGATGTGGACTTGTTCATTGTAACAATAATGAGATTGTGAATTCTAACCATATCAAATGATCACAAATATGCCAGCCTGGACACTGACAAACACATTGTCATAGTTAAACAAAGATTTTACCTAATTATTATCCATTATCAGACTATGGCCACATGTATTCTTGTAGATCATGCTATTTTGTATTGTTATCCCATTTTTTGGTGTTTTGTTGCAATTATTAAAACTCACTGGTAATGTGAACTAATAATAATGTGCCCAAGTGATGTTTTGTAAATATACATGCACACATTTTGCAAATCCTGTGCTGAATCCATTTTGCAAGAAGCTGAAAGTTTCAGGGAACAATTGTAGGGTACCCTGGTTACCTGGGCCAGTCATGGCAATATCTTTAATAGCTGTGCTAAGTGCAGCATCTTCTAAACCTTTGTTTATTTGCTTGTCAAGTTGGTTTCTGTGTATTTCACACACACATTCCAGGAGGAGGGGAAGAAAATACAAAAGGAGGATACCAATGAAGGAAAGATATGGAGACAGATGCTCACAACATAAAACAAAAATAACTTGTTCTTTTCTCACTTCAGGAACTAGGCTCAGATGAGCTTGGCTCATGTTCAGACTTTCAAGCAGTTGCTGGCTGTGGCATCATGTGCAAAGTCTCCAACATTGAGTCACTACTAAATAAAAAGAATCTTGAGGTTGAACAGAACATGATGCTGATACAGATCAATCAGAAAAGCAGCGATGATGGCTCATCACATTCTTCAATCAAAGAGGCTCAGTCAGGAAGTGAGTGAATTTTCTTCTCTGCTATAGTGCAACAAATCGTTACAGGTGGTCAAAGTTGACTCCTCCCTTTCCCAAACAGATTACTACTTGTTTATTTGTACATTATTGTAGAAATAGTAGGAAATGATAAAGGCCGTAAATAAGAAATAGTAACTTTCTCCAGAGGCGTTCTAACGGTTAACTGAAAACTGCTAAAATAAGTTATCTGAGTATGGGTGACCTTCGTTATCATCAAGATTGACATTGTGAGGCAACATGGAAAGCTTTGATGTTTTGGTGCATAATGTCATCTCTTGGTACATTGGTTTACAGAACTGGTGCTTAAATATTTATTACTGCTTACTTGGATTTAATGAATGTTGTTTAATTTGTATTTCAAACATTGAACGTTTTGATCTACTGACCTTTGTACTATACGGGGTAGTTTCTTCTCGTAATTCTGTTCTTCTGAAAAGCACTTATCTATTTGTCGCCTCACTTTTCTATTATTGCGCCATTTGGAATAATTATTTCAAACTTTCTGGAAATGTTCCTCTGTGGTAATCACTGATTTCTCACTTGATTATTTATATTTTTGCATATCAGTTTATTGTTTCTTTGTGCTCTGCTGCTGGTTCAGGGAAATCACAGGTCTTTTCGGTGCTGATTGGAAATCGTGAATGGATGAAAAGGAATGGTCTACATATCAGTAATGACGTGGACAGTTGCATGATAGAGCACGAAGGTCAGGGACATACAGCGGTGCTAGTCTCTGTAGATGGTAAGAACACAAGCAGTTTTCTGTTTCAATCAGAGCCCACTTTGGTACGGAAACAGGAAGTTGTGTATGTTGGAAGTCTGGCAAGGAAAGGGTCATTCATGCTTGACTGTGGCCCTATAGGTGGTCTGATACATTGCTTCACACAGGTCGGAACACCCCTTGGACAAGGTAATGAAGGCTTGCTAGTGCCTGTTGGACTGCCCCCTGCAAGTATTTTTGGAAATTATCAACTAGCTGCCCAGAGGTGGCATTAGAATCAGCTGTGCATTTGAAATCGTAGGATTGCAACCAGGCATACATTGGAAATATGGTACAGGATCAGACCATTGTACCACACAATTGTATATGCTAAACCTGAATTTCCTTTCACCATTTCTCATCTAAATTAACCATTATAACAGTCTATTTCTATCTTTTTCAAATCTTGTCTGGCTTCACTTCAAATGCATCTGTTTGCTTTCACTCCTACCTGCAGTAAAAAGTTCCACATTGTTATCAATTTGAATGAAAAGTTTCTTCGGTTTCCTGATGGATTTCTTGGTGACTATCTTTATATCCTCCCACAAAAGGAAACACTCTCGGTATCTTTCTGCCAAAACGTATGACAATTTTTAAACACTGCTATTGTGTCACCCTTTCACCAAAAGAAAAACAGACCCAGTTTGTCAGTCTTCCTGTTATGTGCATTTATGCATTTAGATGGTGCCCTTTAACGTCAAAAAACACTGACGGTTCTTCACAGATTTATATTCAGTGTCATGAATGATAAATATTACTGGACAGCTTTGTTCTGAACTGCCCCTTTTGGGGGAAAAAGAGGATAGTGAATTTATGGTAAAGTTCTCAGATGGAGAAATGTGCACGTGACTTTAGGTTTCAAATAAAAGCAAAGTACTCCGGATGCCGGAGATCTGAAATAAAAACAGAATGTTCTGAAGAAACTCTGGTGTTGCAGTACCTGTGGAGGGGGAGAGAGAGACACAAAGTTACACTTTAAGGATGATATGATACTTCTTTTCCATGTTTCCATGGAAAAGAGAGTTGAGCAGGGATAGAAAGGCAAAAGCGCAACCTGAAGCAACCAGATATCTTGAGGTGTCGCAGGGCAAATGTAGGAAGGATTTTTCCCCTGTTTGAGAGGCCTAGAACCAGGATATTGAGCCTTTGAAGAAGAGGTTGACCGTTTTGTCCTGAGGAATTTCTTCATTCATTTGGTGGTGAATTTTTGAAATTTTCTGCCCAGAGTGGTCAAAAACATTCAGTCATTGAGTACATTCAATACAGAGATTGATAGATTTCTAGATTTCCACATTTACAGATATCAGGAGAATTTGTGGGGTGGGGATATGAAGGGAATTGACATTGAGGTAAGAAATCGTACATGATTTATCGAAAGACAGGACAGGCATGATTGGCTAATTGACTTACTCCAGTTCCAAAATAGAAACCCATGAACTGCTCATTACCGATTTTAATGCCTTTACAAAGCGCTCTTAGAGTAGAGGGGAATGAGCTGTTGCTGAGAAGCAGGCACAAAGAGAACTGGAATTCTCCTAGGAGCAGGTTTCTCTGTTCGACAGAAAATGGTAGAAAGCAGAAGTCAAACAAAGAATGAGGAAAGCAATTTGATCAGAGACAACTAAACCATTTAAAAATGTCAATATTGGCATCTCTGAAATTCTGGGTTGTGTGGACTATTGTGACCTGACAGAGGGGGGGATTTGGCAAGATTAGATTAGAGTGGAAAGAGGCCCTTCGGCCTAACAAGTCCACACCAACCCTCCGAAGAGCAACCCACCCTGACCCCTACATTTATCCCTTCACCTAATACTTCGGGCAATTTAGCATGGCCAATTCACCTAACCTGAACATTTTTGGACTGTGGGAGGAAACCAGAGCACCGAGGAAACACACGCAGACACGGGGAGAATGTGCAAACTCCATACAGACAGTTGCCTGAGGCGGGAATTGAACCCGGGTCTCTGGTGCTGTGAGGCAGCAGTGCTAACCACTGTGCCACCGTTTGCAAGGGATGATCATATCTGAAAAGCATGGAAGAGAGTGGAACAATTTTTCGAGGATTGAATGCACTGACAGTCAACAGGTTTGTAAAAATAGGTGACCAATTTGGAAAACTCGACCAGTGAATCACATTAGTATAACATCAGATTTTAAAACTAAAATTAATTTGGTATTCATCCCACGTCCGCCTTCCCACTGTCTGTTGAAATGTACATTTACCAATAATGTTTGATTTTTTTTAAAAATGCAGGTGTACTTTGTGGAATGTTAGCAATTGCAGACACTGTGAAGCCAGAAGCAGACTTGGCTGTCTACACACTCAACAGTATGGGACTGGAAGTGGTCCTCATGACTGGAGACAACAGTAAAACAGCCAGGGCTATTGCTGCTCAGGTGAGTTCAAGTTAGATTTATTATTTTGAAGTTGTGGGTTGTGCTTGGAATGTCTTTTGAGTGGGGGAAAGATTGGGAATAATTAAATGTGTGAATGAAGTGGCATGCAATATTTTGTAGGTAAAAACATCTCTGACACCTCCCTCCCCTTCCTGGACCTATCCATCTCCATTAATGACGACCGACTTGACACTGACATTTTTTACAAACCCACCGACTCCGACAGCTATCTGGATTACACCTCTTCCCACCCTACCTCTTGCAAAAATGCCATCCCGTATTCCCAATTCCTCCACCTCTGCCGTATCTGCTCCCAGGAGGACCAGTTCCACCACAGAACACACAGATGGCGGCCTCCTTTAGAGACCGCACGTGGTTAAAAATGCTCTCTAATGCATCTCGTCCACATCCCGCACCTCCGCCCTCAGACCCCACCCCTCCAATCATAACAAAGACAGAATGACCCTGGTGCTCACCTTCCACCCTACCAACCTTCGCATAAACCAAATCATCTGCCAACATTTCCGCCACCTCCAAACAGACCCCACCACCAGGGATATGTTTCCCTCCCCACCCCTTTCCACCTTCTGCAAAGACCTTTTCCTCTGTGACTACCTGGTCAGGTCCACGCCACCCTACAACCTACCCTCCCATCCTGGCACCTTTCCCTGCCACTGCAGGAATTGCAAAACCTGCGCCCACACCTCCCTCACCTCCATCCAAGGCCCTAAAGGAGCCTTCCACATCCATCAAAGTTTTATCTGCACATCCACCAATATCATTTATTATATCCATTGCTCCCGATGCGGTCTCCTCTACACTGGGGAACATCTCCAGACACCCGCACCAATCAACCACACCGCCCTGTGGCCCAACATTTCAACTCCCCCTCCCACTCTGCCGAGGACATGGAGGTCCTGGGCCTCCTTCACCGCTGCTCCCTCACCACCAGACACCTGGAGGAAGGACGCCTCATCTTCCGCCTCAGAACACTTCAACCCCAGGGCATCAATGTGGACTTCAACAGTTTCCTCATTTCCCCTTCCCCCACCTCACCCCAGTTCCAAACTTCCAGCTCAGCACTGTCCCCATGACTTGTCCTACCTGCCTTTCTTCTTTTCCACCTATCCACTCCATCCTCCACCCCCAATCTATCACCTTCATCCCCTCCCCCACTCACCTATTGTACTCTATGCTTCTTTCTCCCCACCCCCACCCTCCTCTCACTTATCTCTCCACCCTTCAGGCTCTCTGCCTGTATTCCTGATGAAATATTCCTGATGCTTTTGCCCGAAACATCGATGTTACTGCTCCTCGCTGCCTGAACTGCTGTGTTCTCTCAGCACCACTAATCCAGAATGCGATATTTTGTAGCTTGTATGAAAGATAATTGCCATAACTTGATTTAACCTGCATTGTCAGGTTGGCATCACCAAAGTGTTTGCTGAAGTCCTTCCCTCACACAAAGTAGCCAAAGTGGAACAGCTGCAGAAGCAAGGGAAGATTGTGGCAATGGTGGGTGATGGTGTGAATGATTCCCCAGCACTGGCAATGGCTGACATTGGAATTGCGATTGGTACAGGGACTGACGTAGCCATTGAAGCAGCGGATGTTGTTTTGATTCGGGTAAGATTGAAGATTTCAGTCAGCGTTCTTTGCTTTCTTTATCTGACTACTGGATTCCTTGAGTTTGTACTGTGACTAATTTCACAAGGACAAAGTTAAAAATCACACAACACCAGGTTATAGTTGAACAGGTTTAATTGGAAGCACATTAGCTTTCGGAGCGACGCTCCTTCATCAGGTGATAGTGATGAAGGAGCGTCACTCCGAAAGTTAGTGTGCTTACAATTAAACCTGTTGGACTATAACCTGGTGTTGTGATTTTTAACTTTGTACACCCCAGTCCAACACCAGCATCTCCAATTCACAAGGACTGTTTACTTGCAACTATTAATTACAGTGTACAACTGATGCTGGAGGGAAACACCATTGTTTTAGTCTCACTAGTCCATATGTCAGACAATAAAATAAAAATAGTTTTCTCATTTACCAAAATGACCAATTCTACATCTCACCTGTGTCAGATTTTAAAGAAAATGCTTTATCCAAAGTTACTGAATAAGATGCAATAGTTAAATAATGCTCTGTATCAGTAATGTAGAAATATAAATGCTTATCCCTATAATACCCCTGAAGTTCACATGAAAATGCACCTATGTGCATGTGGACACATGCATTCACAGGAAGCTGCAGAATTTTTAAAACTACACAATGTAAGTTTATTACATAAAGAAACCAAACAAACCAAGCTATTTTCAGATCTTATCACACATTAAAGCAAAATTCTGAACTCTATGCATTACACCGAAGTCCACAGAATTCATTCGCCTATTTCCACTCGCTTTAGGTTTCTATTTAACTGACTCCTTCATGTTTCTCTTTCTTGAACTGTAGAGGTAATTCTGTGATTCCTCACTGAGTCTGATGGCATGAACTTTTCACAATTCTGATGATCTAAACCTTTTTTTTCTAATAGCCTGTAAATTTCAATCCCACGCTTTCCTGACTTGGGCATTTCATAAAAATTGAGAAAACATGATTGTGAAATCAACTCTTAATCCTTCTCAACACTCTGGTGTTTCCTGAACTAATCTGAAAGCAAACTAATGCCTTAATGTGGTAACAGTTCCTGTCTTAAAGCTGTAAGTCTAAACATCTCTCCCAAGCCCTTGATTGCTGTTAAAGGCCTCCTTGAAATTAGTCTTTATTCAAGATTGGCTTCCTGACTGGATTTTTAAAAAAATCTCACATCGCTACCCACATCCATACACTTCTCATTTGGAATTTGGGTTGTTTTAAAACATGATAATAAAATTTACTATCAATTTTATAAACTTTACAATGTACTGCTAATGTTCACTAGTCTGTTACGCACTGAGCCTGTTGAGACTTTGTCATATGACATATTTCCAGAATGGCCACTAAGCACTAGAGCCATACGCAGAATAAAATTATAGATTATACATTCTCACAACTCCTCAATGTGACAAGGATGGTGTAGTAATATTTCTTTTCTTTACTTATCTCTGCTCCACAGAATGATCTACTTGACGTAGTGGCGAGTATTCATTTGTCCAAAAAGACTGTCCAGCGAATTCGGATAAATTTCGTGTTTGCTTTAATTTATAATATTGTCGGTATTCCCATAGCAGCTGGTAAGTGTGCTCAATATGTATTCAGTTTTCTTTTCCCCCAAGTTCCTTGGGTAATGATTGTACAAAATTAAAAACATGGATGGAAATCTTCTGATTATATAATTTAAAAAAAAAAGTCAGAGAATTGGAGAACTTTCAATCATTATTTATTTTAATATAAACTTTGTTCCAAGAGTGGAAGTAGATTGAAATAACTTTCTGGCTGCATTGAGACATTTCTGTGTATAATATTTTATTTTATACGCACACAAGTTATGCAATGATAGCTTTTCTAGAAGTTCTGTTTGAGGCTTATTTCCTCCATATCATTCATTAATGAATGACTTTGGTACCTGAATTCCCACAACCCCACTGTGCCCCTAACATAATACTCCAAAAACATGAAATGTACCAAAGTGTGAGCCTCATCAGAGCATCTACAGCTTTAGTATGGTTTCTTGCCTTTCAGCTTCACAAGTTATAAATATAATCCAACATCCTTGGTGCTCTGTTTATTACCTCTCTCACTACTCAATCAAAGAAAAGTACAAGTCAATTAACACCACCAAATCAATATCTTCTTTGACAAGCATTATCTAACCATGGAGTACATATGCCTGTGATTTGTTCTTCTGAATTGCATAATCTTCTGTAATAAGATTCATTTGCAATAAGTAAGCTTCACTCATCACTGGTCAGCTCAGCTATAACTCCTGTTAAATTCTATTTTTCCAAAATTAGCTGCCTGTGTCCAAATTTGATTTTTTTTCATTCTACCACCCTATCCCCACTGCCTTCCAGAAAGAAATTCCATGTTATTTACAAACCTTGGGCCTATTTAACAAAAACTCTTTGCCATTTGAACACCAGTATGAAAATGCTTCTGAATAACTCTTACTTTCAGTGTTATTTTCTCAGTTTTTTATGAACCACAACATTTGACTTGGCAACTGCACATGTATTTGAAATCAGAAAATTATTGCAACACAGGATTGGAGGATTTGAGCTGCATGGAGAGACTGAATGGACTGGGGATATTTCCCTGGAGTGTCAGAGGCTGAGGGGTGACCTTATAGAGGTTTATAAAATCGTGAGGGACACAAATAGGGTAAATAGACAAGGCCTTTTCCTAGGAATAGGAGAGCCCAAAACTGGAGGGCATTGGTTTAAGGTGTGTGGGGCAAGACATAAAAGGAATTGAAGAGGTAACTGTTTCATGCAGGGGGTGTTGTGTGTATGGAATGAGCTGCCGGAGGAAATGGTGGAGGCAGGAACAATTAAAACGTTTAGAAGGCATCTGACTGATATATGAACAGGAAGGGTTTAGAGAGATATGGGCCAAGTGCTGGCAAATGAGACTACATTTATTTAGGACATTGGGTCAGCATGGACGCATTAGACCAAAGGATCTGTTTCTGTGGTGTATATCTCTATGACTCTATATGATGCATTCCACAAGTGTAGTTTGAACTGTGTAATTTTGTACAATTAATTTGTATGGAATGATTACTCATCATTTGAAATTAACAAGTTATGTGTTTCAGGGTAAATATGAAAATAATTGAATTTATTCCACTTTCTCTCTGAATTATCAATTCTTTGCTTTTCAGGGGTTTTCTTACCTGTGGGACTGATTTTACAACCATGGATGGGATCTGCTGCGATGGCAGCATCATCTGTTTCTGTGGTACTTTCTTCTCTATTATTAAAGCTGTAAGTATTTGCTGCTTGAATTTAGCATTCTAGTGGAAAATAGACCAAGGGGATACAGACTTTGGGAGCAGGCAGAAATTAGCTAACTTCTAATGGACAGTCAGTAAGGTTGAATATGGGTATTATCAAGATGTCATGCAAATACTGATAAGTTGAATGGCAGCTCATGGGACTGTATCGATGCACAGTAAGGAGCTATATCGAGGAAATGTCAGAAGAAATTTTAATACCTTCAGAAATTGCATGTTTTTGCAATAACACTAATAGTTTTTCCTTTTTTTATGACCCATTTTTATAGCAGCGTATCCCCTTTCCTTTTGTTTCAGTTACAAGAAACCTGATTCAGCCAGGTTGGAGAACCGAGCTCGGAATCGCATGAAGCAGAAATCGCTGTCTGACATCAGTGTGCATATTGGTATGGGTGAAGAGAGGCGGGAGTCACCAAAGCTAAGCCTATTGGATCGAGTAGTTCACTACAGCCGAGTCTCCATTAATTCGCTGAGGTCTGAAAGGCGATCCATGACTAACATTCCTTTACATGATCCAGACAAAAACCATCTCCTTTTGGGAAGAGAGGAGGATGATGCAGTTTGAGCATAGCCTTACTGTTTGCAACAGATTGGCAATATCTGTTCTCCCAACTACAGTGTCTTCTGAACCTCTATATCTCAGATATACGGCGACCACGGATGCACAGATATATGTTTTATTATTATGTAGTTTACTTGCTACACTGTTATATAATTGTAATTTATCTTTTTTTTGCAATCTCTATTTTTTTAAACATCTCTTCAGGCTCCTAATCTCTCCTCCTGCACCCAGGAGGAAAAAGCTATTTTAAATTAGTTTCCTCATTGTTCTGCATGCATAAACCACAAATCCTCCATGACCATCCAACAAGAATTCTGATGGTCATGATGCATATCAGTTTTTCTTGCTTTCACACAGAACTCAATCTCCAACTAGTATGCGACTGGGAAGCGTTGCACCATTTGAGTGATTGGACTGAATTCCAACATCTTCAGTTGTGTGAAACGTGTTTAACCACTTTCATCATTTTGAAATGGTGCCTGTGGTACCCCTTCTTATCTAGTCAAGACCAAATTCATCATTTGAGCTGATTACTAACTATTCCAAATTTCTATGTCCTTATGTTCTTCTGTTATATAAAGGGCAATGCAATATGTCGGACAAGCCAAAGACACCTCTGATATCCCAGATTCTGTAGTAATGGCTGAATCTGATAAACGGGTGCATGGTGTAATTAACCAAACATTGCAAACACACGACATGATGGAGAACCGCAACTGAATAGTGAGTTCTATTTTTCTGGCGAACTTACATTTTTGCTGTGATCTTAAATGACATCTTAATATTGAGATTGAAGGAAGTGCAAAATGCTGGATCTATTTTACGAAAAGTTATGGAGTAGATAGTTAACTATTTTAAAAATGCTGATTCGCATTTTTTGTTGTATCTTACTCTGAGCTGTGCAGCTCTGTCATTTATGTTTAAAAGAAAACTGAATACAATTGATACTAAACATAGCCTTGTCCTTCTGCCTCACCGACAGCAGCACCCTGTCCTCCATCCTCTTTTATTTATAAAAAGCTTTCTTATTGATGCCTGGAGTAGTTAGGTTTTTTTTTTGTTTATTTTTAAATAAACCAGCCAATTTTTGTTGGCTGGTTTGTTACAGAGAGAGTTAACTCTACAATGTTTTCCACAATTGATTTTTAGGGAATTGGATGAGTTGCTCTTGCCCTTCCCAGCTGCTTCATGAATCACTTTTGGCAACCAAGGAATAATGGCAGCTTAATTCTAGAGAGAAATCCAAAGTTTGGAAGTTTACTTGTCACTTAGGGTAATAGTTTGTTTTTATTCTACTTCAAATTAGTTTAATATATCCTTAACACTGCAGTTGTATCATGGAATACAGATGCAACAATGAAGTGTCTGAAGTATCACAATCAAGTGCTTTATCTTCAGTTTTTTAGAAAAATTAAAAGCCTAAACATTTCTTCCTAAAGAAATGAATTAATTCAGCTTGTCAATGAGAGTGTAATGTTGAAAGTCCTGTAGTTCAATGTTATTGTAACTTGTGTCTCCCTGTTAAAATATTAGGTCACTCCAGGTTTGTATATAAAATGATGTGTCATTGATAGTAGAACTTCTAGAAAATCACAGTTCAATCTGAATTTCATGCCAGCTGCATTGTTATCTTTTTATGTCACATGGTTCAACTAGTTTTAAATTATGCTGTCATTGTGAAAAGTGAACAGATTGTCTCCTGCATTTCCTTTTCCACAAGTGCTGACTTTGAACTGGGACATAGAAATGACAGGTCTTTGGTACCTTACCAATATAGTTATTCCGAGTTACAAACCTTAACATTGTCTGAGGACCAAGACCAGTTGACCCCACTCCTAGCATAATGTAATACCTACATAGACCTTTCACAGCCAAAACGATTGGATAATGTTCAGGTGAAGCAATTTTCCAGACTTGCAGCCAGAAATGCTTGGGCCATTTCTGTATAACTCTAAACAACATTACCTAATCCATTAAAAACCAAGACTGATTCCAAGATCTGACTGACTGGACTAACTTTAAAAAATCATCGGATATCAAATTTATCCGCTGAATTACCAATGCAGAAATGTTCATAGCAGGCTGCATCTTAACGCAAGAGACTGAGCTTCAGCAGATGGTAAATATTACTGTCCCATAATTATTGACATATTCAGTATTTTTGCCTTCTCCATCAGCTATAGACTTTAATAGATGTTTTAGGTCTTAATTTTGTGACAGTTGCTAATGGTACAAGATTAAATGGCAATACGTAACTAATTTTAAGCACAAGTAAATTAATTTTCTAGTGGAAGGAAAAGAATTCACAAATTTATTTATAGTTATACAAATCAGTTCCAGTCATTTAAGGTTTGCGCCAATATTTAAAGTATAGATGCAATGTTAATTTCATTGCCACAATCAATAATAATTGACATTTTGATGATTTAAGATGGTGAGAAATTCCCAGTGTCCTTGGGAGCTCAACTTGCTTTTTATCCTCTCACTTCATAATGGGGGAAATAATTGGATAGAGAAGAGAAATTTGCGAACATAAATTTAAATCACCAACAAATGAAGAAGTTAAAATACAAGTTAGAAATGGTGGAAAATGAAATGAATGATTTTATATTTGTGAAATCAATCTTTTTCTGTCTGAAATTATTGAAATTAGAAAATGGCAAAGAGGGCAATTTTGTTGTTAATATTGATGTGATCTCTTTTCCTGATCATGTCTCAGTGGAAACATGTTTTGGCCGAAATTAGAGGGCATTTATGAAGAGATTTTATTTGAATGCAGAAATGATTAATGTTGCATCCAAGATGGCAATGAAGCAGATAATGTTGTATTGACAAGCTGTTGTACTAATAATACATTGTTGTCCTATTATTGACTCCATTAACTACATATATGAACTTTGTTCTTGGCCTTTTTAAGCAACAGGGTCTGAAGGCCCGGCTTGGTTTCTAGTCCCTTTATGTGAATATGAGGCTATTTTCCATCAGTATATCAATGTATCAAAGGCAGTTTGATAAATTATTACATTTGCCTCGGTTATACTGGGCAAAGGTCCTTGCCTCCAATCTGCTTTTGTACGTGTTAAGATTTACCTATTAAGGAAAATGCTTTCAGCTACAGCACGCATGACATTAGTGCTAAAACCTCCAGTCAACTTCACTTTGTATCCTTGGTCCCTGCTGCAGTGTAAGAGCAGATGGAAGGCCAATCTGTCAAACTTAGCTCAACTGTCAAGGAAAAAAAAACTACTGTCCCTCAGCATAACATCCAACTATCTCAAATGACTGCAGGAATTTTGATTCTAGTATTCACCTTGAGAGCTTTCCATGCACTTAAAATATTGATGCGAGTTCCAAATTTGCCCTCCACTAATTTGAACTTTGTCACTTTCTTCTTTGTAAACATACCTCAGCATGTTGTACTGGGCTTCTTTACCTTTGTATTTACTTATTCCTATGTAACATTGTGCTTTAAAGGCTAAAGAAAGCAATTCACTCAAAATAGTACTTGTGTATATATTGATGTGCAAGGGAAATTTAATTTGTTTCTGTGTAGGAGCAAATGCTGAGCTAATGGGCCACTGGATAGGTTCTGAATGAATTTATTTGCAACTTGACACTTTATATTTTTTTTATCTCCAAGGTTCAAAGAGCTAACAACTCCATCACACTCCCTATCAAAATCTGTGGTCAAGTTTGCACAAATATGAATGTAACAGGACTGATTCCAGATTTCTATTTCCTGATTTATATATTTTTTTGGTTTAATGATTTCATTTGACATAGCTGATTCAAGCTCTTCCCGAATGCTTTCCCAATAATCTGAGCAAACCAAGACACCAATTAATCATCAAAAAATAAATCATTTGTCCTATTTCAGAACAGGACAGGCTCAATATCTAAGATGTAAAGTTCTCATCCTAAAATGAGTTTAAATTCTTAATTATTGTGCAATTCAATTAATATTATTATTGTTGAACTTATTTATGTACTCAAACAATAAAGCTGCAACGGTCTTAAGAAAAAAAAGTGCCTAAAATGTAAATCATGTTTTGTGTTTTTTTTAAAAACAAATTTCTAAGAGAAAGAAATTCAAGAACATAGTTCCTTGATACATCTGGTGGTCCCACAACTATCCTATCATTTTCTTATCCAAGTTTAAGCAGCTGGACTGTTCCATTATTGACTTGCTCAGCATTGCAGAAAATGTACATGTTTTGGACAAGTTACAACAAGACTTGGATTGTGTTGTTCATAGATGTGGTAGGCCACCAGTTGAACAATGCCAAAATTAAAGATGTTGTATTTGAGATAAGGATTGTAGTACATTTTATTAATGATCTGTTTATACATAGAGTCAGAGAGATGTACAGCACAGAAGCAGACCCTTTCATCCACCTCGTCCATGCCAACCAGATATCGTAACCTAATTTAGTCTCATTTGCCAGCACTTGGACCATATCCCTCCAAACCCTTCCTATTCATATATCCATGCAGATGTCTTTTGTAATGGTACCAGCCTCCTCCTTTTCCTCTGGCAGCTCATTCCATACACATACCACTCTCTGTGTGAAAAAGTTGCCCCTTAGGTCCCTTTTATATCTTTCCCCTTTTATCCTAAACCTATGCCCTCTAGTTCTGGGCTCCACAACCCCAGGGAAAAGACCTTGTCTGTTTATCCTATCCATGCCCCTCATGATATTATAAACTTCGATATGGTCACCCCTCAGCCTCCGACACTCCAGAGAAAACAACCCTTGCCAATTCAATCTCTCCTTCTAGCTCAAATCCTCCAGCCTTGGCAACATCCTTGTAAACCTTATCTGAACCCTTTCAAGTTTCACAGCATTCGTTATGGGGGTTGGTTAGCTCAGTTGGCTGGACAGATAGTTTGTGATGCAAGAATGATGCCAACAATGATGTGAGTTCAATTCCTGCAGTTGCTGAGGTCACCGTGAAGGTCCTAGCTTCCCAGCTTCATTCCTCACCTGAGCCATGGTGACGCTCAGGTTAAATTCACCACCAGTCACATCTCTTCAGTGAGTGGCCTGTCCTTTGATTCTCTGGGACTATAGTACTTTTGCTTTTTACATTTGACTTTGTTGTGAATTGAGTTGACGTTATTTCTAAGCTAGCTGGTATAAAATTGGCTTAATCTTTGCATAAGAACAAAGAGCACATGAGCAACATGCATGAAATGAGCGGAACAATGAACAAAACAAAATGTTATAACAAACTCTGCGACTAATCTTGAAGTACAAGCAATCAAAACTTAGTTTATGTGGTCTTTGTAAAATTGGGTTATCCTTATCAAAAATAATGCTCCCATATATCTGATTTGATCTGAGATCCTAATGTTGTTCTTGTTTTACTGCTTGAAGATGCATGCCCTCAGCCAATTACCAAGCTACCTCTTTAGATGCTGTTG
Source organism: Chiloscyllium plagiosum (assembly GCF_037043375.1). Taxonomy (NCBI): domain Eukaryota; kingdom Metazoa; phylum Chordata; class Chondrichthyes; order Orectolobiformes; family Hemiscylliidae; genus Chiloscyllium; species Chiloscyllium plagiosum. The sequence goes on along the minus strand of NW_028270149.1, from coordinate 30,001,203 downwards.
GATGACATTCTTTCTCAGCTATCCTGATAAACTGAACATTCCAGTTGAGAAAAAAAAGTATACATGGTGGGGGATAGAAAACATAGGCTGCCTACATCTCTATCCCAACTTTGTGTACCTCTTATCAATTTTGAACTTCCTTGACAGCCTTTATATTTTATTGAGTCATTGGTAAAATTCCTTTGTGCAAATAAATGGTAGTGAATAAAACATCAAGTTTTGACTATTAATGTCAAATTTGAGCTTTTGAAGGGCTGCAGATTAGAAGTATAGGAGAAACAAGGTCAAAGTTCAAGTGATTTTAAACAAGAGGTAAATATTACAGAATGGAGTGACAGTCACTTTCGGATGCTGTAGCATATTGGCAGAGCTTACTATTGATGAGAGATAGGGCAGTGTTGTTGTTTGCATGTCCCTTAATTGACTTGTTTTCTTTAAATGATAAATTGTGCTTTAAAATTCTTCCTTCATGGTTTTGATTTGATCAATAGAACAAGATTGATTGGAACTTGATTGAGTACCATAAAGTTAGTTATTTTATCAGTAGATATTTCTTGTAACACATTGTACATAACATGACTAGCTGGAAGTATACACTTGATTAAATTATTTTCCCTCTTGAAATAAGTGTTTAAAAATATAAACCATATAAACTCCATTTGCAAAAAAATTAAATGATTTGTCTTTCACTGCTGTAACCTGTACTGAACCAAGCTACAAGCAGACGTACTAATTAAACAAACTAAGCAATGAAAATGTGTTGAAAATAGAATGAATAAATAAACTATACAAATGATGCATATTCCACCAACAGAATTTTGAATGCAACATTAGGAGGTTACTTTTGATTTGTTATTGAAAGTAAATCAAAGAAATTGTTTCACATGGTTTGTAAATGTGACTATATATTATCAATTTTTCACACACTGAAGGATGGTGTATATGGCCATTAAGATGTGCCTGGTTATCTACACTCATGAATTAATCTATATATTTTACCAGAAGCTTGTTTGTTTTCTCACTGTTGATGTAATATCCCAGCACTTTGTCTCCTACTCTTATCTAAATTCCATCATGATGATTGGAAGTTGATTAGTTTTTGTTGCATAACCCTGTAACTGTACAGAGTATATTCAAGTTGTTCAGTGTTAAACCTTCCAACTGACCCATTGACAAAAATACATGGCACACGATCCCTGGAAAAGAGAGTAACAAAAACATAGCCCTGAGAGGCGACTAGCTGTTCATGCTAATAATGAAAAATGAAATCATGGGAACAAAGGCCAAACAGCATTATGTGCGAACCATGAACTTGGGTGAGATCTTAGGAGAGAGTGACCACGATTCAGTTACATTTGGTTTAGCGATGGAAAGGGATAGACACATGCCACAGGGCAAGCATTATAGATGGGGGAAGGGCAATTACAATGTGATTAGGCAAGACTTAGGAGGCATAGAATGGGGTAGCAAAATGCAAGGAATGGGGACAATCGAAATGTGGAGCTGGTTTAAGGAACAGATATTGCATGTCCTTGAGAGGTATGTCCCTGTCAGGCATGGAGGAAGTGATAAGGGAACTATGGTTTACTAAAGAAATTGTATCTCTTGTTAAGCAGAAGAGGGAGGCTTATATGGTGTTTAGACAAGATGGTTCAGATGAGGTGATGGAGAGTTACAGATTAGTTGGAAGGATTAAAAGAGAGAGTTCAGAAGAGCAAGGAGGGGACTTGAGCAGTCTTTAGCAGGTGCAATCAAGGAGATCCCTAAAGCTTTTCTGTAGGTATGCGAGGAATAAAAAGATGACTAGGGTAGGAACAGGGCCAGTCAAAGACAAGTGGGAAGTTGTGTGTGGACCCTATGGAAATCTGAGAGGTGCTAAATGAATATTTCTCATCTGTTTTCACTCGGGGATAAAAAAGAATACCATAGAGGAGAAGACCAAGAAACGGGCTATTAGACTAGAAAGGATTGAGGGTAGTAAGGAGGAGGTGTTATCAATTCTAGAAGGTGTCAAAGTAGGTAGTCCCCTGGGCCGGATGGTATTTATCTGAGGATTCTTTGGGAAGCTAGGGAGGAGATGGCGGAGGACTTGGCCTTGATCTTTGAGTCGTCATTGTCTACAGGTTTATAACCAGAGGACTGGAGGATTTCAAATGTGCCCTTGTTCAAGAAGGGCAGTAGAGATGACCCAGGTCATTATAGACCAATGAGCCTTACGTCTGTTGGAGGAAAAGTTTTGGAAAGCATTATAAGTGATAGAATTTATAATCATCTAACAAGCAACAAATTGATTGCAGATAGTCAACATGGTTTCGTCAAAGGCATGTCGTGTCTCTCAAACCTCATTGAGTTTTCTGAGAAGGGGACCAACATGTGGATGAGGGTAGGGCAGTTGACGTGGTGTACATAGACTTCAGTCAAGCCTTTGATAAAGTTCCCTATTGTCGGCCTTTGGAGAAAATACAGAGGCTTGGGATTGAGGGTGATTTAGCAGTTTGGATTAAAAACTGGCTTTCTGTAAGAAGGCAGCAAGTGGTGGTTGGTGGAAAATATTCAGCCTAGAGTCTGGTTACTAGTGACGTGCCACAAGGATCTGGTTTGGGACCACTGCTTTTTTGTCATTCTTATAAATGACTTGGATGCAGACCTAGGTGGATGGCTAGTAGGTTTGCAGATGACACCAAAGTTGGTGGAGTGATGGACAGTGTGGAAGAATGTTGCAGGTTGCACAGGGACTTGGATAAACAGCAGAGTTGGGCTGAGAGGTGGCAAATGGAGTTCAATGCAGATAGATATGAGGTGATTCACTTTGGGAAGAATAACAAAGACAGAATACTAGGTCTATGGAAAGATTTTTGGTAGTGTGGATGTGCAGAGGGATGTTGGTGTCCAAGTACATAGATCTCTGAAAGTTGCCACTCAGGTTGATAGCGCTGTTAAGAAGGCATACGGTGTGTTAGGTTTTATTGGTAGAGGGATTGAATTCTGGAGCTGTGATGTCATCCTGCAACTGTACAAATCGCTAATGCGGCTACACTTGGAATATTGTGTGCAGTTCTGGTCGTCTCATTACAGGAAGGATGTGGAAGCATTGGAAAAGGTGCAGAGGAGATTTACCAGGGATGTTGCCTGTTCTTGAGGGAAGGTCTTATGAGAAAAGGTTGAGGGACTTGGGTCAGTTCTCATTGGAGAGAAGAAGGCTAAGAGTGGATTTAATTGAGACATACAAGATGATCAGAGGATTAGATAGGGTGGACATTGAGTCTTTTTTCTAGGATGATGATGTTGGCTTGTGTAAGGGGGCATAGCTGCAAATTGAGGGGTGATAGATTTAAGACAGATGTCAGAGGCAGGTTCTTTATGCAGAGAGTGGTAAGGGTGTGGAATGCCCTGCCTGCCAATATAGTTAACTCAGCCACATTAGGGGGGTTTAAACAGTCTTTGAATAAGCATATGGAATGAAGCTGGGATAGTGTAGGGGGATGGGTTTGGGTTAGTTCACAGGTCAGTGCAACATCGAGGGCCAAAGGGCCTGTTCTGAGCTGTATTGTTCTATGTTCTAACTGCTGGCTTCCCTTATAGTAAGGTCATAAAGCATGGGAGCCGAAATAGGCCATTCAGCTCATCGACTCTGCTCCACCATTCTTTGAGATCTTGGCTGATCTGATAATGCTCAACACCACTTTCCTATCTTTGCCCCACAACACTTGAATCTCTTATGGATTAAAAATGTGTTCACCTTTGCTTTGAATATACCCAATCTCTAAGCCTCAACAGAACCCGACTTTGCTATTTTTAAACTCTAAGCCCCTAGCAATAAAGGCAAAATTCCATTACCACCTTAATTACTTGGTGCACTTGTATGCCAATTTTGTTTCATTCACAGATTCCTGTGTCTGTCTTCATTTACATAATCTGCCTTTTGATTTTTCCAACTGAAGTGCATGATCTCCACTGTGCTACATTTATTTACCTATGCCAAGGTTTTGCCCACTTTCACTCCCAATCCCCTTGCAAATTTCTCTCCTCCTCATCATAACATGCTCTCCCACCTCTTGTATCATTAAATTTGGACAAATTACTTTATGCCTCCTCCTCCAAGTCATTAATATCAATACTAAATTAATGAGGTCCTGGGACTGGTTCTTGTGGCTTTCCACTAGCTGCATCTTTTCAACTTCGATAAAAGCTATTGATTCCAACTCAGCCTTCTATGTGTTAACTAATCCTCCACCCAGGCTTGCACATCACCCTCAATACTATGAGTTCCATCTTGTACAATAGTTTTTCCATATAAAATCTTATTGGATACCTTCTAAAAATCCAAATAAACTACATCTACTGGCTCACCTTTAACAACTGTGCTTATATCCTCAAAGCATTCTAACAAATTTGTTACGGCTTCCTTTTCACAACACTATTATAGTAGATGTAGTGTATTTGTCAAATGGAGTATGATGTGGAAAAATGTGAAGTTGTTTACTTTGAAAGGGAGAACAGTTAGGAAGTCATGTTGTAGTTGGACAGGACATTGGTGAGGCCACCTCTGGTGTCCTGTGACCAGTTCTGGTTGTTCTATAGAAAGAATATTACTTTATTAAGCTAGAGCCGGTTCAGAAGAGATTTACCAGGATGTTGCCAGGTATGGAAGGTATAACGAAAAGCTGAGTAGACTGCAGTTTTGTTCACTGGAGCGTTGAAGGTTGAGAGGTGACCCAATGGAGGTTTATAAAATTGAGAGATATTGCAAGTGTGTCTTTTCCCCAGCATGGGGATTTCAAGGTGAGGGGGCATAATTTTAAAGTGACGGATTTTAAAAAAGGCATGAGGAGCAAAATTTTTACAGAGGGGTCATTTGTGTGGTAAACGAACTTCCTGAGGAAGTGATTCTGGGTAATCCAAGATGGAGGACGGGAAAAATTTCTGGCTATAACAGCTGCTCCTTTTTTGAGGTACTTCAGGTGCTGGAGGTGATTTCCTTGAATTCCAAGAGCAGCGACTACTGTTTTATATGCTGTTGCATTGTTTTAGAACTTTGGAAAAAAAAGTCAAAACTACAGCAGTTTAAAAAGTGAAGAACAGACAAAGGAAGCACATGGTGAGGTCAGTGCAGCAGAGAGAGAGAGAAAAAGAAACTGACACCACTGTGTGTCTGCACAGTTACTGCCTTTGCTGTTTGAATTCATGTATCGCTGGACATCGGAGTGCGTCTGGTAAAATTAACAAACAGTGAAATTCACAACTGCTCTTGGAGGAACTGTTTATGCGAAGTTCACAGCATAGAATCAGATAAGTGTATTGTTTTAAGTGTGGCCTACAGAAAATTTGCAGTAGTGAGTAGAGTGGGTTCTTTCTTGATTATGTTTTTTGAGATATGTCTCTTGATTAAACTTAAAATATAAGCCATAACTATTAATTTAAACTGGGACAATGTTTTGTGGAGGAGTAAGACGGTGTTATTTTCTGGGTCTATAGATTGTGAAGGAGCAAAAATGGCCTTTAGTAGAGTGATATTTACTACTTGTCAGATGTGGGAGTTTAAAGAGAGTTTAAGGGTTAATGCGAATTATGTCTGCAAGAAATGCTTTAGCTTGCAATTCTGATCAGATCGAATTGATCGGTTGGAGAGACAGTTAGAAGCAATGAGGAATTTGCAACAGCAACAGTATGTGATGGATGGCAGTTATAGGAAGGAGGGAAAGTCTCAAATACAGTCACATAGATGGGTTAATTCCAGGAAGGGTAAGAGAGGTAGGCAGCTAGTGCAGGAGTCTTCTGTGGCTATGCCCATTTCAAACAAGTATGCTGATTTGGAAAATGTAGGGGGTGATGGATTCTCAGGGGAATGTAGCACGAACAGCCAAGTCTCTGGTATTGAGACTGGCTCTAATGCAACGAGGGGTACATTGGGTTCCAAGAGATCAATTGTGTTAGGGGATTCTCTAGTCCGAGGTACAGACAGATGTTTCTGTGGCCAGCAGTGAAAAAGCAGAATGGTGTGTTGTTTCCCTCTTGCCAGGATCAAGGTTGTCTCGGAGAGGGTGCAGAATGTTCTCACGGGGGAGAGGGCCAGCAAGAGGTCATTGTCCACATTGGGACCAGTGAATAGGAAAGGAAAAGGTTGAGATTCTGAAGGGAGATTACAGAAGTTAGACAGGAATTTAAAAAGGACGTCCTCTAGAGTAGCAATATCTGGATTACTCCACTGCCACGAGCTAGTGAGGGCAGGAATAGGAGGATAGAGCAGATGAATGCATGGCTGAGGAGCTGGTGTATGGGAGAAGGTTTCACATTTTTGGATCATTGGAATCTCTTTTGGGGTAGAAGTGACCTGTACAAGAAGGACGGATTGCACCTAAATTGGAAGGAGACAATTATACTGGCAGAGAGATTTGCTCGCGCTGCTCGGGAGGATTTAAACTAGTAAGGTGGGGTGGGACCTCGGGAGATAGTGAGGGAAGAGATCAATCTGAGACTGGTACAGTTGAGAACAGAAGTGAGTCAAGCAGTCAGGGGCAGTCTGCAACAAGGTAGGACTAATAAATTAAATTGCATTTATTTCAATGCAAGGGGTCTAACAGGGAAGGCAGCTTAATGTCCCAGGATACAAATGCTACAAGAAGTATAGAAAGGGAGGCAAGAGAGGAGGGGAAGTGGCTTTTTTGATGAGGGATAGCAATACAGCTGTGCTGAGGAAATGCATCCAGGGAAATTATTTGGGTGGAACTGAGAGATAAGAAAGGGATGGTCACTTTATTGGGACTGTATTATAGACCCCTTCATAGTCAGAGGCAAATTGTGAAACAAACTTGTAAGGAGACCTCAGCTATCTGTAAGAATAATAGGGTGGTTATGGTAGGGGATTATAACTTTCCAAACATAGACTGGGACTGCCACTGTTAAGTGTGTCCAAGAAAAATTTCTGATTCAGTATGTGGATGTACCTACCAGAGAAGGTGCAAACTTGACCTACTCTTGGGAAATAAGGCAGGGTATGTGACTGAGGTGTCAGTGGGAGAGAACTTTGGGGTCAGTGACCAAAGTTCTATTAGATTTAAAATAGTGATGGAAAAGGATAGACCAGATATAAAAGTTGAAGTTCTAAATTGGAGAATGGCCAATTTTGACGGTTTAGGGTGTAGGTTTGCTCGCTGAGCTGTAGGTTTGATATCCAGCTGTTTCGTTACCTGGCTAGGTAACATCAGTGGCGACCTCCAAGTGAAGCGAAGCTGTTGTCTCCTGCTTTCTATTTATGTTTGTCCTGGATGGGGTTCCTGGGGTTTGTGGTGATGTCATTTTCTGTTCGTTTTCTGAGGGGTTGATAGATGGTATCCAGATCTGTGTTTGTTTATGGCGTTGTAGTTCGAGTGCCAGGCCTCTAGGAATTCTCTGGCATGTCTTTGCTTACCCTGTCCCAGGATAGATGTGTTGTCCCAGTCGAAATGGTGGGTTTTTTTCATCAGTGTGTAGGGCTACGAGGGAGAGAGGGTTGTGTCTTTTTGTGGCTAGCTGGTGTTCGTGAATCCTGGTGGCTAACTTTCTTCCTGTTTGTTCTATGTAGTGTTTGTGGCAGTCCTTGCATGGAATGCCAGATCTTGGAGTGCAGGTTCATAGCTCCTTGAAAGTGGAGTCGCAGGTAGATAGGATAGTGAAGAAGGCATTCAGTATGCTTACTGCAACTGAACAAAGGGCTGGTGAGACCACTTCTGGAGTTGTGTGCAGTTTTTGTTCCCTTATTTGAGGAAGGAAGGCAGTTCAGGAAAGGTTCCTTCGGATGATCCCTGATATGGACGGATTGTTTTGTGAGCTAAGGCTAAACCGTTTGGGCCTCTATTTATTCTAAACTCCAATGATGTGAGGTGATCTTATTGAAATATACAGGATTCTTAAGAGGTTTGACTTGGTCAATACTGAGAGGATTTTTCCCATCATGGGCAGAAGGCATATTCTCGGACTCGCCAATTTAAGAGCGAGATGAAGAATTTCCTCTCCAAGGGTTGAGAGTCTTTGGAACTCCTTGCCACAGAGAGCTGTGAGGCAGAGTCCCTGTGTATATGTAATACTGAGACAGATAGCTAGATTCTTAATTCGTAAGGGAATCAAGTATTATAAAATGTGCAGGTCATGATCTTATTGAATGGCTGAGCGGGATCGAGGGGCTGAATAGCCTATTCCTATTCCTATTTCTTATGGTATTGGGGTAACTGTGCAGTCTTAAAACAAAAATGGTTCAATCCAAGGTTGGTCTGCAATAATGCCAGGAAAATAGAATTGTCTTTGGGTTTCTCACTGTAAAAGAGAAGAAATAGCCTTGATCACTGAAATTTTATTTTGTTTTTATTTAATCTTTCTTTGTAATAAATCTATTCAGGTGTGGTGTTATACATCTGTGGAGCAAGTGGGTCTTGAACCCAGGGCTCCTACCACTGTGCTGCAAGAGGGGTTGCCAACTGCAATACCAGGTCGATGCATGTAGTCAGAGCAAGCCCAACTCCATCACCCTAGTCCAAAATTCAATTTCATATGTAGTCCCCAGATAAGGGGCATATTAATGCTGGCTTGGAAATATCATGTTTCAGCGCACTCGGGTCATTATCCTCAAACATATAAAGTTGTCGAAGCCAAGTCATTGAATATCTTTAAGAAAGAAAGAAAGAAAGAAACTTTTAGACACTAAAAGCATCTAGGGGTATGGGACAGCATAGGAATATCATGTTGAGATAGAACTTGTTGACCCTCTTTGTAAATACAAACAGTCTCCATTGTTTGTCATGTAATATCCTATTAATGCCTCTGAACAATCCAAGATAAAATTGGTGATATCTCACGAAGTGATGCGAGTGGAAGATATTAGTTGGCTTTTTGAATGTAAGTGAAAGTAACTGGCATATTGAAAGTCACCATTACCTTCATGAGCAATGCAGACAGTGTGCTCTATCGTTGCAATATCTGGCTGTTATCAACTAGGAGTGAGTGAATATTTATTTCAGTAAAGTACTACAATCTGAAATATGATTTTAAAACATTGCTGGAGAAATTCAGTTGGTTGCGCATCATCTGTGGAGATTAAAATTGTTCACATTTTGAGTCTAATGACTTCAAATTTCTGTTACTCTCTCGACAATACTGCCAGACCAGCTGAGTTTCTTCAGCTTTTGGTTTTGTTATGGAATATTTTTTACTTGCCAAAAACAACAACAAAAACATCCAGTTTATCGCCTGCTTTATTGGTTCAGTGTTGCAAGCAGCATTGCCCATTTTACACCATGACAGAACACGGCTTCATCAGGGATGTCAAAAGGTTTCACAAGCTGCTGACAAATGTTTTCATTATGTATCCTGCTCTATGTTAATGGGGGAAGGAGGTTTTGTTGTGTTGTTAACTTAAGAAGGCCTGTCCAATGTTCAGCCAGATAAATAACCATTTAGAAGAGCAAGTCAGAGGCTAGCAAGCCTGCAATGAGCAACATTCCTTCCAAGCTGTGTGCAGCCACACAGCTGCTCAGAGGGTCCAATGTGTGGACACATTGACTTTTGCTTTCAGAAGCAACCTCTGGTTTCAGAAACTGCTGCTGTACATGGACCTTAGAGGTTCATGCAGTGACAGGAAAAATTAAAGGGAATGTAGGCAGTAAATATTTCACCTGACTCCCCAAATCTTTTGACTCCATTTATAAGGCATAAGCCAGAAATGTGATGGAATACTCCCCACTTACCTGGGTGTGTACAGCTCCAACAATAGTCAACAAACCTGACACCAGCTAGGACAGGGCCGCCTCCTTGATTTGAACCAATTACGCCACTGAAAGAGAGTAGCAGTTTGTACCATCTATGACATGCACTGCAGCAATACACCAAGTTTTTTTCAGCAGCCCCTTCCAAACTCACTATCAGCTAGAAAGACAAAGGCAAAAGATGCAAGGGAGCAACAGTCCCTGCAAGTTCCCCTCCAACTCGCTCACCAGCGTGACTTGGAAATATCTTGCAGCTCCCTCAATGTCACAGTGTAAAATTCCCTGGAACTCCCTCAGTAACAGTGCTGTGGGTGTACCTACACTAAATGGACTGCTCGAGTGTAAAAAGGCAGCTTCTTGAGAGCCCAACCAGTGAAAGTCCACATATCCCAAATAAATCAAAAGAAAATTTGGGATATCTGAAAGTGAATAAAGGTTTGGTTTCAACAACGGTGAATGTATTATTAATTGCTGACATGTGAGAATTGTAAGGGTGAGAGTTTGTAAGGGCTGTGTATGATTCTCATACGTCTTTTCCATTATTTTGAGGCTTACTATAATTCCACCTTTCAAGCCAAAAATAATTTCACCTCAAAGCATTTGATGCAGTTTAAAATATTGTGCTGCATGGATTGTGGCAGAGGAAGATCAACTGAAGAACTCATCAGCCACAATTATGGCTGCAGTGATTTGCCTACGTCTTGCTATTTTCCTTTTCAATTCTAAATCAGATTTGTTCAATGACAAAAACAGTGCCACTGTAAAGTGATGTGTATAAACAGATGGAGTAGGAATGGGGGAGTTCATGGTCGCTCAGTGGTTAGCACTGTGGCCTCACACCACTTTAGACCCAGGTTCTGTTCCAGCCTCTGGTCACTGTGTGAAGTTTCCACAGTGTGTCTGTTTCTGCATGGGTTTCTTCCAGGTGTTCCAGTTTCTTCTCACAGTCCAACGATGTGCAGGTTAGGCGCCTGGCCATGCTACATTTCCCATAGTGGTTAGGGATGTGCAGGCTAGGTGGTTTAGATATGGGAAATGCAGTGTCACAGGGATAGGGTATGGGGTGGGTCAGTGGACACCCAAAGGCTGAATGCCCTGATTCCACACTGTGGGGATTTTATGAGTGAATGATCTCACCTTTGACAGGGACAGTGATGGGATGCAAGTTGACAATGAGAAAATGGTGTGGGAAAGGGATATTGATGTGTTTCATCCCCTTCCTTATTTTCACCAGGAGCAGCATTGATATGCTGAAGGCAGCCCACTTCGTCTCACCAGAAAATCAATTGTGATTATTAGTGAAATAAGTGCCTTGAGTCTTGGGGTCGGGAGGTCATGTGGTTGCACAAAACATTGGTTCGGCCACTTTTGGAATAATGCGTGCAATTCTGGTCTCCCTCCTATAGAAGGATATTGTGAAACTTGAAAGGGTTCAGAAAAGATCTGCAAGGATGATGCCAGAGTTGGAGGGTTTGAGCTATAGGGAGAGGCTGGAACTGTTTTCCTTGGAGCATCAGAGGCCAAGGGTGACCTTACAGAGGCTTATAAAATCATAAGGGGCATGAATAGAGTAAATAGACAAGGTATTTCCCTGGGTTGGGGGAGTCCAAAACTAGAGGGCATAGATTTAAAGTGAGAGGGAAAGTCTTTCAAGGGATCTAAAGCGCAACTTTTTCATGCAGAGGGTGGTATGTGTATGGAATGAGCTGCCACCTGAAGTGGTGGAGGCTGGTACAATTACAGCATTTAAAAGGATGGGTACATGAATAGGAAGGGTTTGGAGGGATATGGGCCAAGTGCTGGCAAATGGGACTAAATTAGTTTAGGATGTCTGGTCAGCATTGCTATACATCTCTGTGACTCTAAGTCAATGGGATTTTTCTAAAGACAATGGGATTTTACTAGCAGTGTCTAAAACCCTCCACAATATTTATAGCTTCTCAGCTCACAAGTTGTGTACAGTTTTTTGGAGTGTATGGGGTTGGGGGATTATAGAACATAAAATATAGAAGAATACAGCACAGTCCAGGCCCTTCGGCCCTCGATGTTGCGCCGATCCAAGCCCACCTAACCTACACTAGCCCACTATCCTCCATATGCCTATCCAATGCCTGCTTAAATGCCCATAATGAGGGAGAGTACACCACTGCTACTGGCAGGGCATTCCATGAACTCACGACTCGCTGAGTAAAGAACCTACCCCTAACATCAGTCCTATATCTACCCCCCCTTAATTTAAAGCAATGCCCCCTTGTAATAGCTGACTCCATACGTGGAAAAAGATTCTCACTGTCGACCCTATCTAAACCCCTAATCATCTTGTACACCTCTATCAAGTCACCCCTAAACCTTCTTTTCTCCAATGAAAACAGCCCCAAGTGCCTCAGCCTTTCCTCATACGATCTTTCTACCATACCAGGCAACATCCTGGTAAACCTCCTCTGCACCCGTTCCAGTGCCTCCACATCCTTCCTATAGTATGGCGACCAAAACTGCACACAATATTCCAGATGCGGCCGCACCAGAGTCTTATACAACTGCAACATGACCTCAGTACTCCGGAACTCAATTCCTCTACCAATAAAAGCCAGTACGCCATATGCCGCCTTCACCGCGCTATTTACCTGGGTGGCAACTTTCAAAGATCTGTGTACATGGACACCAAGATCTCTCTGCTCATCCACACTACCAAGTATCCGACCATTAGCCCAGTACCCCATCTTTTTATTACTCTTACCAAAGTGAATCACCTCACACTTAGCTACATTGAACTCCATTTGCCACCTTTCTGCCCAGTTATGCAGCTTATCTATATCCCGCTGTAACCTGCCACATCCTTCCTCACTGTCTACAACTCCTCCGACTTTCGTATCATCCGCAAACTTGCTCCCCCAACCTTCTAACCCCTCCTCCAGGTCATTTATAAAAATGACAAACAGCAATGGTCCCAAAACAGATCCTTGCGGAACACCGCTAGTGACGGCACTCCAAGGTGAACCTTTACCATCAACTACTACCCTCTGTCTTCTTCCAGCCAGCCAATTCCTAATCCAAACCTCCAACTCACCCTCAATGCCATACCTCCATATTCTTTGCAGTAGTCTACCATGGGGAACCTTATCAAATGCCTTACTAAAATCCATATACACCACATCTACCGCTTTCCCCTCGTCCACCTCCTTAGTCACCTTCTCAAAGAATTCAATAAGGTTTGTGAGGCACGACCTGCCCTTCACAAAACCATGCTGACTATCCTTGATCACATTATTCCTATCCAGATGTTCATAAATCCTTTCCCTTACAATTCTCTCTAAGATTTTGCCCACAACAGAAGTGAGACTCACCGGCCTATAGTTACTAGGGTTATCCCTACTCCCCTTCTTGAGCAAGGGAACCACATTTGCTAGCCTCCAATCTTCTGGCACTACTCCTGTAGACAACGAAGACACAAAAATCAAGGCCAATGGCTCTGCAATCTCCTCCCTTGCTTCCCAGAGAATCCTAGGATAAATGCCATCAGGCCCAGAGGACTTATCTATTTTCACCCTTTCCAGAATTTCCAACACCTCTTCTCTACACACCTCAAAGCCATCCATTCTACTTAATTGTGACTCAGTACTCACATTGACAACAATGTCCTGTTCCTGATTGAATACTGACGAAAAGTATTCATTCAGTGTCTCCCCAATGTCTTCAGCCTCCACACGCAACTTCCCACTACTATCCTTGACTGGACCTATTCCTACCCCCTAGTCATTCTTTTATTGCTGACATACCTATAGAAAGCCTTAGGGTTTTCCCTAATCCTACCAACTAAGGACCTTTCATGTCCCCTCCTTGCTGCTCTTAGCTCTCTCTTCAGGTCCTTCCTGGCTACCTTATAACTCTCAATCGCCCCAATTGAACTTCACGCCTCATCTTTACATAGGCCGCCCTCTTCCATTTAACAAGGGATTCCAATTCCTTATTAAACCACGGCTCCCTCACACGACCCTTTCCTCCCTGTCTGACGGGTACATACTTATCAAGGACACTCAATAGTTGCTCCTTGAACAAGCTCCACATATCAATTACGCCCTTGCCTTGAAGCTTACTTTTCCAAGCCACACATCCTAAGTCATGCCTCACCGCATCATAATTTCCCTGCCCCCAGCTATAACTCTTGCCCTGTAGTGCACACTTATCCCTCTCCATCACTAGAGTAAAAGTCACCGAATTGTGGTCACTGTCCCCAAAGTGCTCACCTACCTCCAATTCTAACACCTGGCCTGGTTCATTACCCAGAACCAAATCCAGTATGGCCTCACCTCTTGTTGGCCTATTTACATATTGTGTCAGGAAACCCTCCTGCACACATTGGACAAACACTGACCCATCTAACGAACTTGAGCTATAGCTTTCCCAATCAATATCAGGAAAGTTAAAGTCCCCCATAACAACCACCCTATTACTTTCACTCTTCTCTTGAATCATCCTTGCAATCCTTTCTTCTACATTTCTAGGACTATTAGGAGGCCTGTAAAAAACTCCTAACAGGGTGAGCTCACCTTTCCTATTCCTAACTCAGCCCAAACTACCTCAGATGGCGAGTCTTCATCCATCGTCCTTTCCACAGCTGTAATACTATCTTTGACAAGCAATGCCACACCTCCCCCTCTTTTACCCCCACCTCTGACCCTACTAAAACATTTAAACCCTGGAACCTGCAACAGCCAATCCTGTCCCTGTTCTACCCATGTCTCCGTAATAGCCACAACATCGAAGTCCCAGGTACCAACCCACGCTGCAAGTTCACCTACCTTATTTCGTATACTTCTTGCATTGAAGTATACACACTTCAAGCCACTTTCCTGTTTACAGGCACCCTCCTTTGAAATTGATGCCATGTTCCTAACCTCCCTACACTCCAGGTCCTGCACCCTAAAGCTACAGTCTGGGTTCCCATGCCCCTGCAGAGTTAGTAAGCTAGTGAAAACAATGTACAATTGCTCAGCCAATTGACAAGCCAGGGCATCTGCTGAGAGAGGTCTGCATTTGCATGACTAATCTCAAAGATCGGTGTTGATGAAGAAATGGCTGCAGTTTCACATATTCATTTTATTTTGCTCTTTCACCCCATTCCCCTTAGGCAAAGGTTCATTATAGATGTACTGAAAGTTGCTTGCAGCCTCTGTAATGGTTTGCCCTTCTCCATCAATCTCTCCCCTGTCACCGGTGGAATTGCTGCAGGGTTGTCAGATGAAAATCTCCCCATTCAGAGAAACCAAAAGCAAAACAAACAGAAAATAAAGAGCTTTGGTTTCTAATAACACAAGTTGAAGTGTGTGATGCTGGAACCACGCAGCCAGTCAGGCAGCACTCGAGGAGGAGGAGCTCTTCCTGATGAAGGGCTTATGCCCAAAACGTCAACTCTCCTGCTCCTTGGATGCTGCCTGACCTGCTGTGCTTTTTCAGCACCACACTCTTGACTCTGATCCCCAGCATCTACAGTCCTCACTTTCTACTAATAACACAAGCCTAAGAAATTGAAATTTTGGCTTTTGTGTTCAGCTGTCACCGTC
This sequence comes from Chiloscyllium plagiosum, assembly GCF_037043375.1. Taxonomy (NCBI): domain Eukaryota; kingdom Metazoa; phylum Chordata; class Chondrichthyes; order Orectolobiformes; family Hemiscylliidae; genus Chiloscyllium; species Chiloscyllium plagiosum. The sequence continues at coordinate 29,985,908 of NW_028270149.1, read as the reverse complement.
CAGATTAGGTGACCAATTATTGCACCCTTAATCATTTAATAATGATGTTTCCCATGTTTTCTTGTGGATGTTGACTGCTCTAAAATATAAAGTAAGGCTTTTATATATCATTATTCTATGTGACTTGAGGTTTTGAAGGGAGAAGGTAGGAAAATAGATATGTAGAGAGATTAAAAGATTAAGTCAAGGCAGATATCCAGATGTTGTGTTTCATACATAGATAAGTCAATAGTGTAAATATCTCAGAAATAGATTGCAACACAATCCTTGAAGAAACTTTGACAGCTGGTCACATTTACAGTGGCCCAATCAAGTAGCCTCTCCTTTTTAACTGTGGTTGTTGTTTACCTGAGTGTGAACTTCTTTTTCACCACTTCCACAGAAAGGACCAAACCACAGTCATAAATTTGGCGACTTCTCAGTTCTGCAATTCCAAGCCCAAAATTATGAGATCATTGATAGTCATGGGTGAGGCGCTGGAAGACTGGAGGTTAGCTAACGTGGTGCCACTGTTTAAGAAGGGTGGTAAGGACAAGCCAGGGAACTATAGACCAGTGAGCCTGACGTCGCTGTTGGGCAAGTTGTTGGAAGGAATTCTGCGGGACAGGATGTACATTTTTTTGGAAAGGCAAGGGCTAATTAGGGATAGTCAGCATAGTTTTGTGCGTGGGAAATCATGTCTCACAAACTTGATTGAGCTTTTTGAGAAGTAACAAAGAGGATTGATGAGGGCAGAGCGGTAGATGTGATCTATATGGACTTCAGTAAGGCGTTCGACAAGGTTCCCCATGGGAGACTGATTAGCAAGGTTAGATCTCATGGAATACAGGGAGAACTAGCCATTTGGATACAGATCTGGCTCAAAGGTAGAAGACAGACGGTGGTGGTGGAGGGTTGTTTTTCAGACTGGAGGCCTGTGACCAGTGGAATGCCACAAGGATCGGTGCTGGGCCCTCTACTTTTTGTTATTTATATAAATGATTTGGATGTGAGCATAAGAGGTATAATTAGTAAGTTTGCAGATGACACCAAAATTGGGGGTGTAGTGGACAGCAAAAAAGGTTATCTTAGATTACAATGGGATCTTGATCAGATGGGGCAATGGGCTGAGAATTGACAGATGGAGTTTCATTCAGATAAATGCGAGGTGCTGCATTTTGGGAAAGCAAATCTTAGGACTTATACACTTAATGGTAAGGTTTTAGGGAGTGTTGCTGAACAAAGAGACCTTGTGGTGCAGGTTCATAGCTCCATGAAAGTGGAGTCGCAGGTATATAGGATAGTGAAGAAGGTGTTCGGTATGCTTTCCTTTATTGGTCAGAGTATTGAGTACAGGAGCTGGGAGGTCATGTTATGGCTGTACAGGACTTTGGCTAGGCCACTATTGGAATATTGCATGCAATTCTGGTCTCCTTTCTATCGGAAAGATGTTGTGAAACTTGAAACGGTTCAGAAAATGTTTACAAGGATATTGCTGGGGTTGGAGGATTTGAGCTATAGGGAGAGGCTGAACAGGCTGGGGCTGTTTTCCCTGGAGCGTCGGAGGCTGAGGGGTGACCTTATAGAGGTTTATAAAATCATGAGGGGCATGGATAGGATAAATAGACAAAGTCCAAAACTAGAGGGCATAGGTTTAGGGTGAGAGGGGAAAGATATAAAAGAGACCTAAGGGGCAACCTTTTCACATGGAGCGTGATACATGTTTAGAATGAGCTGCCAGAGGAAGCGGTGGAGTCTGGTACAATTGCAACATTTAAGAGGCATCTGGATGGGTATATGAATAGGAAGGGTTTGGAGGGATATGGGCCAGGTGCTGGCAGGTGGGACTAGATTGGGTTGGGATATCTGGTCAGCATAGATGAGTTGGACTGAAGGGTCTGTTTCTGTGCTGTACATCTCTATGACTCTCCGAGTCTATGATTATGTCATTCAAAGCCAACTTCTCTTCCCATCTATTTAAAGTATGCCCATCTTTCTAGCCTCTAAACCTAGCAAGCACACCAAACTGTACTTTCCCATTGTCATACTTTTCAGTTGAGGTAGTTTTTCTGGAATTAGAGTTCTCAAGCAAAATTATTATTGCGTCTGATAAAGCATTTTGAGCTTTCTGAAAGTGAGATGCTATGTGGTCACGTGTTTTATTCTAATTTTAACTTGCTGCAGATCTCTACCTTTGCATTACTGGCTAAAATATTTTTAACAAAAGACTTTGTAATGAAATAGTTCAATTACTTATGTGGGTAAACACTTTGCATTTCTTCTCAAACTCAATTTCAGTTACACCATGAATTGGTACCAAGATCATATTTTTTGTGTGGGGGAAGGTACTAAGGAAATGACATTGGATTCCAAAGAGCCTCTTGTGATAATTATCACATTGATTAACAATCCAGACCAGGAAAATGCCAGGTTCCATTCTCTGTTGACTGCAGTTGTTGACCTTAGTGAAATGATAAGTATTATACTTCTGCTTTTGTCTAAAACACTATGTCTTGAATGGCTTGAGGCAAGTTTTAAAAAACTGAAAAATGCTTATTATTTTTTGCCACATTATGCCATTATAAGACTCAGTGGCAATTCCCAAATGTTCCTTTGACAGCAACTTCCAGACTTGCAACTTTATCACAGAAGACGTTGAGGGAAATACACGTGTAACAACACCGACACCTGGAGATTCCTGTTCAGACCACATACCATCCTGACTTGGAGCAACCAAAATGCAGCACTGTCTGTGTACAAAATCAATGACAGTTGATTACATATTCTTGAGATTTATTAAGGTTGGATAACAATTATGAATGAACATCCATGTTCAATTAAATAATTTTTTAAAAGCCCAGATCTCATAATTAACTACTAATTGCACATTGAATAATGGCCATTATGAATGTTACTTTTAATTGATAACTGTGTGGTAATCTGGTGGAGTCTTCCTTTTCTCAGAAACTTGAAACCTTTTTACTTGGACAGATCATCCAATCATCTCTCACATCTTTGTGATGTTCTCACATATGTTATCATCATCCAACACATTACCCATCTGCTTGCAAACACCCCATCCGTTCAAACCACAGTCTGACTTTGTTTCTTCTCACATCACTGAGACTACCTAAAGCACAGGTACAAAAGGCATTTTCTGTGCCTATTGTGCACTATCCTTTCCTGTTCTTCCCTATTTCTCTTCCATGCTCACCGAAGTCAACTATCACATTTCCATTATTCAACTCAATGAGACTGCTCATGGATCTACCCCAACCCTGCCACTGCAGGAAACATATCTATGTTTCTCTATCAATCATGCAGAATAACTCCTATAGTTACCCAAGGATTCCCTACTCTTCATCTTAAAATATGCAGCCTTTGGTTACCTCATCCATGGGCAATGAGTCAGCTTCCACATGAGAGCTGTCGAGACCAAGATCTATTTCTCCATCACTAGAGTACTAAATTGGGGAAAGGCTAATTGCTATAATATAAGCCCTTGAAGAAATAAAGGAAACAGGAAAGAACTCAAACAAGGAATTGGGAGGTTAAAAGGGGCTATGAAATGTCTTTGGCAAACAGGATTAGAGAAAATTCCAAAACAGAGGTATGTTGATATTCTAGGGCATGTCAATGTAAAAAAGGAAGAGGTGTTGGTGTTTTGAAAAGCATTAAGGTAGACAAATGGCCAAGACCTGATTGGATCTATGCCAAAATGCGGAGGGAGGCAGGTGAGGAAATGTCTGGGGTCTTGAATGAAATCTTTGTGTCCTATTTAGTCATGGGAGAGGTCCCAGAGGACTGGAGAATAGCCAAAGTTGTTCCTTTGTTTAACAAGGTCAACAGGGATAATCAGGAAAATTACAGGACTGAACCTTACATTAGTGGTTGGGAAATTATTGGAGAAGGTTGTTGGGGATTGGATTTACTCATTTGAGAAGTGTGGACATATTAGAGGTAGGTAGCAAGACTTTGTGCAGGGTAGGTTGTGTCTCACAAACTTGATTAAGTTTTTTGAGAAAATACAGAGAACAGGGCCGTGAAATATCCAGATAGACTTCAACCAGGGCTGTGACAAGGTCCCTCATGGCAGGTTGAAACAAAAGGTGAAGTCACATGGAATCTGTGGTGAGCTGTCAAGATGGTTGCAGAACTGGCTTAGTCATAGAAGCCAGACAGTAGCAGTAGAAGGTTCTGACTGGAGATCTGTGACCAACAGTGTTCTGCAGGGAACAGTGCTGGGACTCCTATGTTGTTGTTTGCAATAAATGATTTGGAGGAGAATGGTGCAAGATAGAGGTCCAACTGGCCAGTAGGAGACTTTTTGTTGATTATCAGGATGTTCTCATTCTGATATTTCTGGAGAGAATTTCAGACTATAAATACTCCAGATATCGCAAAGTGTAAAAACTCATGTAGAAGGAAACCTATGTTACTTGGCCTGAGGATCCAAATGAAAGACAATTATTTGGGGAAGACTTAAAAATGCTTTGAGTCTTTCAAGCAGTTGAGCTACAAATATGAAACATCTAGGAGGGACCTCTTTTGTTATTTTCAGATTAGGGATTTCATACAAAAAAAGACAATAAGTCGGAAGTGGAAAGGAGAGTATTCCGGTCCACGGGTACTCTCTTGGTCAGCACCCTCTATCATTTATTAGAAGGTAGTGTTTCGAAGGACATTGAGCAGTGTGCGGAATCTAGACTCAGGAATTGGGTGTGGAGATCTCGTCAGAGGCATGGGAGGATATTTTGGAGAGCGATGGGAAGATTTTGATTTGCAACAGGACACAGGCTATGCAACGACACGTTCTCCACAGGGCTTATTTCGCACCCGAGCGGCTTGCAAAATTTAAGACAGGAGTGTCCCCAATGTGCCCCAAATGTAAAATAGATATTGGTACTCTTACTCATTGCTTGTGTGGTCATGCCACAAGCTGTGCAGCCTTTGGGGCGCTATAGTGAGTGTTTTAGCCGGGATCTTGGGGACCGAATTCAAGGTAGATCCAGCGTCCCTCCTCTTGGGTTTGCCAAATATTCCCTCTTTGGACGCGCATGGGAAGAAACTGTTTAATATTCTTTTATTTTGTGCGAGGAAGAACATCCTGATAAGTTGGGTGTCGGAGAATTTCCCTGGGACTCTTGGCCTGGCATAGGTTAGTTATGGCGCACATCCCCCTGAACTTCCTTACCAGTATGGTCCACCAGAAAATGGAACTCTTTTATAGGACGTGGCGACCTTTTTTGAAGTACATAGATGCAGACTTGTCGGCTATATTGGTCAGGGCCTGTGTGTAGCCTGGGCTGTGCCTGGTGAACTCCGAACAAATATGGGTATCCCAAGTGATGGTACTGGTGGTGGGGAGCTTTGGTGGGATTGCACTGAGTGTTGGAACTGAATTTAATTTGCCTTGGTTCAATTTGATTTACTTTAGGTTTTTTTTTGATTTAGCTATTTATTGAATTGTTGTTCGCATGTTTTTTTTCTCTTTTTTTCTAAATTGTTTGTAGCGTGGAGTAGTAGTTTGTTTACTGTGACTGTTGTTATATTATAAGATTGTTCTGCTTTTTTGTAGTAAGTTTCTAATTTTGTAAAACATTCAAAGTCTTTTTCTCAAAGATAAACCTTTCCAAAAAAAAGCGTTGAGGCAAAACGCAGTAGGTGAAAGCAATGCGCGATTATACGTTGCTGGGGAAATGTGAATTAAAGTTGTGACATCCAGCAAGATGGTAGAGTAATAGAGGAGGAATAAGTCATTTTGAACATGAATTTTTTTTTTCTCAGCTGTTCAAAATATATGAACCGGCTCTCTTTCCAAGCTTATACTGCTTCATCATGTCCTCTTGCCTAATGTGAGGTCACACGAAGGGGAAAATACACGACAATTTTCCACTTGAATATTTTTTCTTCCTGGTTTTGGCTGTCTTTCGGAAGCCAAATATCTATTTCCCTCCCCAGACTGGAAATGAAATTGGGAATCGTCTTGCTGATCTTTCCTATTGCACTGCTATATCTTTCCTGCTGACCAGCTAAGTGACCCCAGTGGTCGTGATCTAGAAGTGATTTGTTTGGTTCTTAAAAAATGAGAAAGTATTAAGGCAGGAAAACCCAGAGCATCAAAGGAAACCTACAAAAAATAAAGAATTGCAGTTGCTGGAAATCTGAAGGAAAATCAAAAAATTGCTGGAGAAACTCAGCGGGTCCGGCAACATCGGTTGAGAGAGAAACCGAATCAACGTTTCACATTCAGTGACCCTTCAGCAGCAAAACTACATCTTCTGTCTTAAAATGAATCAGACATTATTCTGGGTAACTTGAACTACCATGCGATGTTGGCAGTTAATATTTCATTAACACGTGTACACACGTGCTAGCACTCATTTAAACGATTGATTGCTGAGGCTAATATTTTAAAGGCAACAATTTCCACAGAGAGCGAGGAGGGGGACTGATTGCAACCATTATTAGGATTGTTGCTGACAGAATCGGTAAAATGGACTGTTCTCCCTTTAGTGAAAGCTTTCTGTGAAATTATTAACTGATCCCAAAACCAATTAAAATTAGACATTTCTTCTATGAGTCTTACTCTTCTTTGATCTGGTGTCGGGTTAGACCCAATTCCAATTTCAGGAATTGCGATGAAAGCTCAAAACCTGACATTTTAGCTGAATTAATTTCCTTTCTGCACAAAATAATGTGTGACTATTTTCAGCATATTCTCCTCTTGTTTCAGATTTCCAGTGTCTGCAGTATCTTTATAGCTCCGGGTCACCATCTAGTGGTTCTTCCGTAAAATTACATCTATAGTTCCAAAAATGGACGAATGTAGCATAAAATAATATAAAATGAAGTAATGTGATAAATGTACAATAAAGAAATTGAGAATTGGTTACCTTTAAAGAAGGAGGAAAATTGGTAGCTATCTTTCTACGTAGCCATGATTTGGAGGTGCCCGTGTTGGACTGAGGTGGACAAAGTTAAAAATAAAAATCACACAACACCATGGGTTTATTTGGAAGCACTAGTTTTCAGAGTGATGCTCCTTTGTCAGCTGGTTATGGAGTATAAGATTGTAGGACACAGAATTTATAGCAAAAGTTTACAGTGTGATGTAACTGAAATTAACTGTTTAAGTCTCTTATCTTTAGAATGGGCATGTTGGTTTCAGTTCTTTCATATGTAAATCCCAGAACTTTTAAAAAAAGTTACATTCTCAAGTGAACTTTAACAATAGGTGCCATGTTGGCCCAGATAATGCATTGAAGGTGTGAGGTGCCCTATGTGAGGATGTCTGTGCCCCAATGTTCAGACTGATCATATTTCTAAAAAAAAGGGATTTACAGAATCTTACATGGATTCACGCAGTTTTTGAGCAAAATAAAATGTAATTCTACAAGTACAAATTCACCCCACAAACTTATGTGTGTATGTGTGTGTGTGCATGTGAGTGTCTGTGTGCTTTGGGGGTGGGGGGAGGGGTAAAAAGTGTCTGTGAGACAGTATGTGTGTGTGTAAAAGGGTATAAGTCTTTGAGTGGGCATGTGTGTGTGGGCGTGTATGTGTGAGCGTATGAGAGAGGGTCTACGTGAGTGTATGGGTCTGTAGGAGTGTGTGTGTGTGTGAGAGAGAGACAGTGTGCAGTGCAGTGGGATCACCTGTATTGTGACATGAACCCAAGGTCCCAATTGACGTCATCCCCATGGGTCCCGAACTTGGCTATCAGCCTCTGCTGGCCACTTTGCGTTGTTGTCTATCTAGAAGTCTGCCTTGGAGGATGGTCACCCGAAGATCCAAGGTCAAATGTCCTGGACTGCTGAAGTGTTCTCCAACTGGGAGGGGACATTCCGAGCTGGTGATTGTTGTGCGGTGTCCATTCATCCATTGCCATAGCCTTTGCTTGGTCTTGCCAATGTACCATGCCTCAGGGCATCCTTGCCTGCAGCGTATGAGATAGACATTGTTGGCCAAGTCACATGCCACATACATGGTAGGAGGTGTCCCCAATTGTAATAGTGGTATCCTTGTTGACACTCTGACATGACTTGCAGCACCTACCATGACAAGGTTGTATTATGTTGTCCTGAAAGCCGAGCAGTTTGCTGAGAACAATGACCTGTTTCAAGTTTGGTGCTTGTTTAAAGGTGAGAAGTGGAGGCGTGGGGAAGGTCTTGGTGAGGTGCTCAACCTCGTTGATAAGCAGACTGCGAAGAACATGGCGTAGTTTTTCAGCTCCTGGGAAGTCCTGGACAACGAAGAGTACCCTGTCAGTTGCACCTTGTGTCTGTCTCCTGAGGAGGTCATTATGGTTCCTTGCTGTGGCACATCAGAACTGATGGTCAATGAGTTGAGCATCATACCCCATTCTTATGAGAGCATCCTTGAGTACTTCAAAGTGCTCATCATGTTTCCCCCTCATCTGAACAGATCCTGTGTACGCGTAGGGCTTGTCAGTGGGGAAGCATATTTTAATATATTTCAGGTGAAACTGGAGGAGTGAAGCATCGTGAGGTTATCTGTGGGTTTGCGGTAGAGTGAGGTGCTGAGGTGCCCATCCTTAATGGAAATGCATGTGTCCACAAATGAGACAGATCCTAGAGAGTAGTCCATGGTGAGTTTGATGGTGGGATGAAATTTGCTGATATCACTGCGTAGTTGTTTCAGTGATTCCTTGCCGTGGGTCCAGAAGAAGAAAATGTCGTCAATGTACCTGGTGTGTAATGTTGGTTGGAGGTCCTGCGTAGAGAAGAACTCTTGTTCGAACTGGTGCATGAAAATGTTGGCATATTGGAGTGCAAATCTGGTCCCCATGGCTGTTCCGTGTGTCTGGATGAAGAACTGGTTGTCAAAGGTGAAAATGTTGTGGTTGAGGATAAAGCAGATGAGTTGTAGGATGGTGCTCGGATATTGGCAGTTATTGGTATTGAGTACTGAGACAGTTGCTGCGATGCATCATTGTGGGGGATGCTGGTGTCGAGTGCTGAAATGTCCATTGTGACGAGGAATGTTCCTGATTTGACTGGTCTGTGGGTTACACTTTCTCAAGGACGTGCAGGGACGTCCATGGCCCTCAAGAATAGCTATGGCAGAAAAGACAGATACTTTTCTGTACAATTCATGCTGACTTTCTCCTTCTGGATTGGTGACGATTCGCCACGGCAGATTCACCGCCGATGATTAGCCACTGCCAGTTCTCCACCAGCATTTCTTCAGTGGGGTCGTTTGACCTCTGGAGACTATTTGCCACCGGAAATATGTATATATATGTGCTGATTGTTTTCCCTCCCACTTGTTCTTTCATACTTCTCAGTCCCCTGTATTTATACAACTACATACTACATATTGATAAAAAAAGAGGTAAAATAAATATCATTTTATTGGTTTATACATAAAAATGAGTTACAAACTTTAACCAGAAAAAGGAAATATATTTTAAAAATCTTTGTAATGGCAGTAAAATCTCACATTAATATTAAACAATGAAATTTTAGTTCATTTGATAGTTATGCGCTATTTATTTATAAAGATAAAAGCGAAAGCAATTATCATGCTTGCTTTTAAAGCATAATCAGGATCGGTGTGGTATTGACGAGTTGCTCCAACTGCAGCAATATGTCTATGCATACTTTGTGCCAAATGAAATAAACAGCCCCCAATTCTAACTTCAAGAAAACATTCTCTCATAGCACTGATAGCTGCCTGCTCAAGGTCACAATGGATATACTGTGGTCTGGGATTAGGTACCAAGGACTTCACCATTTCAAACATGCAGATATACGTTGAACGCTGCTTATTTGGTAGAAGTATTTACACTTTTGAATGGTCAAGGAAGTAATCGTATAATTAGATTAGATTAGATTAGATTACTTTACAGTGTGGAAACAGGCCCTTCGGCCCAACAAGTCCACACCGACCCGCCGAAGCGCAAACCACCCATACCCCTACATTTACCCCTTACCTAAAACTACGGACAATTTAGCATAGCCAATTCACCTGACCTGCACATTTTTGGCTGTGGGAGGAAACCGGAGCACCCGGAGGAAACCCACGCAGACACGGGGAGAATGTGCAAACTCCACACAGTCGGGAATTGAACCCGGGTCTCTGGTGCTGTGAGGCAGCAGCGCTAACCACTGTGTCATCGTGCCGCCCATAATCATATTTGGTAGGGAATCTTGGATATATCATTTAGCAGAATTGACGTGGTTTGTGGATGGTAAGTTCAACATAGCCCCTATTTTATTCTCTCAGGTATATTGTATTTTAGCAAAAAGACTTGATGGGGTTCATCCAGTATTGTATATACTTCTATTTGCAGTATTTACAGTGGCAAATCTTCTTCAGTGGCCAATGGCTGGTGGCTAAGCGTCCGCAAAGGGCAGTGGCTAATCGACGGCGAATCTGCTGTGGCGAATGGTCCCTTCCCATCTCCTTCCATGTCAATGACATGCAGTATTGGCCAAATTAACCTTAGACATGTTATCATGTAAATGTTGCATTGAAACATTATTTTTTTAAAAAATCAACAAAGGAAACAGAAAGCCAAATTAGACTAGAAATCCAGCAATGGAATATAAATCACCAAAAGGATTTTCAGAAGGTAAAATGTGACCAAAGGGCCCATGAAGCTCTATGTATTTAATATACATGTTAATATGATTTCTGAAACATTGTAAGCTTGAAGGCTATGTAAGGTGAAAATAGAAAGAAAGTGAAAATAGACTCAGAGTGGTTTCACTGGGGTTTAAAAGAAAGGAGGACAATCAAGAAGATAGCCTACGGAGGCTACAAGCATGTTTGTCATTTAATGTAATCTGAAGATTGTTGTATTCCAGTGTTATGAATCAAATGATATGAAATGATATATGTTTATAATCATTCTGGGTTGAATCACACAGAATTTATTGTTGAAAGACTAACAAATTTAGGTTATAATGGTAATTCTGGGAAGAAATCTGCTTACAATGTCTCTTGTCTACAAATATCACAACAATTCCAAATCAACCAACTACAGTCTAATCAGCCTACATCCAATCATCAGAGTTCGGTAGGTTTGTCAAAACACTGTCCAGTAGCTGGAATCAGATTTGGCCTAAAATAAGATGGTTGCGATTGTTGGAGGTCAATCATTTCAGCTCAGGACATTGCTGCAGTGTTTCTCAAAATGATGTCCTCAGCCCAGTCAGCTTCAGATACTTCATCAATGTCCTTTTTTCCATCATTATGTCATAATTGGGAATGTTCACCAACTGTGATCGCATAGTATTTAAAATTCAAAATAGCACTTTACTTCCTCATTTAAAAATTAAAAATCTATTGGTCCTGATGCATGTACAAAATAAACCAGAATGCATCATTCTTGGGTAAAAGTGATCTGTTTTGCTGGGGCAACATGCATCCCAGATTCTAATTATTTGCTGTATCAAAAGATTTTCCCTCATGTTGCCATTATTTCTTTTACTAAACACAGAGAATGCTGGAGACACTCATCAGGTCTGGCAGAATCTGTGGAGAGAGAAACAAAGTTAACGTTTCAAGTCCAGTATGACGTTTTTTCAGAACGTCTTTCGCCAAGTTCCTTAAACTGGTTTCAATCTTTCTGCCAACAGGAACAGTTTCTTCCTATTTACTCTACTATCTATCTACTCTGTCTGAAAACATCATGTGTTTTAACACTTCTCTTAAATCTCCTTTTTAGTAGTAAAATTAAATGGAATTTTAAAAGTAAAGTAACTCCTTTATTCAAGAAGGACAGAAAGCAGAAAACAGGAAGCTACAGACCAATTAACTTGGCATCTTTTCTGTGGAAGCTGTTAAAATCATTTATGGGCACATAGAAAATGTCAAGGCGAGAGTTGGTGTGCATATGGTTTAGTGAAAGATAAATCGTGTGTAATTAATTTATTAATAGGAGCTCAGTAAAGGAGTAATATGCTAAAGTGGAGCCCATTGCATACTGTACTTGGATTTTAAGAAATATTTGAGAAGGTGTAGGAGATTGATGTGTAACAAGTTATATACTAGTTTGGGAAGAAGATTAGCTATCTGGCAGAAAACTGAGAATATACATAAATGCATATTTTTCGGATTAGCTAATAAAGTCCCTCAGAGACTGCGCTGAGGCTTCAATATCAATGACTTAGATGAGGGGAGTGAAGAATTGGAAGCTAAATTTTCAGGTGACACAAACAAGGTAGGAAAGTCTAGAAATATTGAAAATAGGAGCAGGAATAGACCATCTGGCCCTTTGAGGCTGCTCTGCTATCCCAAAGGATCACAGTTGATCATTCACTCAGTACCCTGTTCTCAGCATATCCTTTGATCCCTGTATCCCTAAGAACTGTTTCTAACTTCTTCTTGAAAACATTGATTACTTGTGATACCTATATGTCGATCTTATAAGGCACATGCCTCAACCACTTTCAGTGACAGAGAATTCCAAAGGCTTACCACTTTCTGGGTGAAGGAATTTTTCCTCATCTCAGTCCTACTCTATATCCTTAGATTGCTACCCCTGGTTCTGCATCCCTTGGTCACTGGGTTAAAAATCACACAACACCAGGTTATAGTCCAACAGGTTTAATTGGAAGCACACTAGCTTTCGGAGCGACGCTCCTTCATCAGGTGATGAAGCATCGCTCCAAAAGCTATTGTGCTTCCAATTAAACCTGTTGGACTATAACCGGTGTTGTGTGATTTTTAACTTTGTACACCCCAGTCCAACACCGGCATCTCTGAATCATGACTTGGTCACTGGGAACATCCTTCCTATGTTTATCTATTTCTGTTTGTAATATACAGGTTTACATGAGATCTGCTTTCATTCTTCTAACCTCCAGCAAATAATGTTCTAACTGAACCAGTCTCTCTTCATTCGTCGGTCCTGCCATCCTAGCAATCAATTTGCAAAATATTGTTGCATTCCCTTCATAGCCACAACATGCTTCCTCAAATAAGAAGACCAAAACTACACACAGTACTCCAGGTGTGGCTTCAAGAAGGCCCCTATACAATTGCAGCAAGACAATTGCTGTACTTGAATCCTCTTAGTATAAAGGCTAATAACTGGTGTCCAAGGACACCTGGTCTCATTGAACCTCACCCTTTCCCAATCTGTCACCATTCAGATAACAATCTGCCTTTCTGTGTTTGCCACCTCTGCATGTTGTGAAGATATAACGAGGTTGCAGATGCGGATAGATAGGTTCAGTAAGTGGAAAACAGCTTGCAAATTGATCAATGTAGGATGATATGAAATTGTTCATTTGGCAGGAAGAATCAAAAAAAGGAGAACAGAGAATGTTAAAGCTTTAGAGGGATCGAAGTATTCTTATGCATGTGCCTTATAAGATTAGTGTGCAGGTACCTCAGGTAATTAAGAATGCTGATGGAATGCTATCCTTTATTACAAAATGAATTGGACCTACAAGCATTGTGAAGACCACATGAGACGTAGAAACAGAAGTAAGTCATGCGGCCCAGTTATGCCTGCCTCTTCGTAAGATATGTGGAACAGACCATCATCTGCAGTTACACTGGCACCATCCCCCACCTCTTCCTCCACTACATTGATGTCCATATTGGTGCCACCTCATGTTCCCATGAGGAGGTGGAACAGTTCATCAACTTCATTATCACTTTCCACATGATCCATCTCGGACACCTCCCTCCTTTCCTGGACCTCTCCGTCTCCATCTCCGGCAACTGACTCAATGCGAACATGTATTTCAAACCCACCAACTCCCACAGCTACCTGGCCTACACCTCTTCCCACCCTCCCCTGTAAAAATGTGATCCCTTACTCCCAATTCCTCCGCCTCAACTATATCTCCTCCCAGGAGGAGCAATTCCACTCCAGGACATCCCAGATGGCCTCCTTGTTCCAGGACAACAATTTCCCCTCCCATGTATTCAACAATGCTCTCCAGCGTATCTCCTCCACTTCCCACATTTCCGTCCTTGAACCCCACCCAACTACAACAAGGATAGAATGCCCAAGTCCTCACCTTCCACTCCACCAATCTCCAGATAGAGCGCATCTTTGTCAGCCATTTCCGCCTTCTGCAATCAGACCCCACCACCAGAAAGATATTTGGCTCTCCATCCCTATCTGCATTCCACAGAGACTATTCCCTCTGTGACTTCCTTGTTTGGTCCATCCCCCCCACCAGCCTACCCTCCACCTTACCTTGCCGCCGCAAGAGTTGTAAATCCTGTGCCCACACTTCCCCCTCATCTTTGTCCAAGACTCCAAAGGATCTTTTCATAATTGCCAGAGATCGGGATTCGTGGTGCTGGAAGAGCACAGCAGTTCAGGCAGCATCCAAGGAGCTTCAAAATCGACGTTTCGGGCAAAAGCCCTTCATCAGGAATAAAGAAGGGCTTTTGCCCGAAACGTCGATTTTGAAGCTCCTTGGATGCTGCCTGAACTGCTGTGCTCTTCCAGCACCACTAATCCAGAATCTGGTTTCCAGCATCTGCAGTCATTGTTTTTACCACATTGCCAGAGATTGACCTACCTCATCTACTGTTTCCATTGCTCTCGATGTGGTCCTTACATCAGGGAGAGAGGATGCTAACTGGCAGAACATTTCAGAGAACATCTCTGGAACACACACACACTAAACCACTTCAACTCCTTTCCCACTCCACCAAGAGTGGGCCACCTCTACCGCCAAATGCAAGCCACCTGATGACTGGAGGAAAAACGCCTGATTGTCTGCCTTGGGACCCTTCAACCACATGGCATCAATGTTGATTTCACGAGTTTCCAAATCTTCTTTCTGCCCACCTCATCCCAGATCTAACCCTCCAACTTGGCATCACACTAGTGTGCTTCCAATTAAACCTGTTGGACTATAACCTGGTTTTAGATTACATTACATTACAGTGTGGAAACAGGCCCTTCGGCCCAACAAGTCCACACCGACCCACCGAAGCGCAACCCACCCATACCCCTACATTTACCCCTTACCTAACACTACGGGCAATTTTGCCAATTCACCTGACCTGAACATCTTTGGACTGTGGGAGGAAACCAGAGCACCCGGAGAGACGGGGAGAATGTGCAAACTCCACACAGTCAGTCGCCTGAGACAGGAATTAAACCCGGGTCTCCGGCGCTGTGAGGCAGCAGTGCTAACCACTGTGCCACCGTGCCGCCCACACGGTGTTGTGTGATTTTTAACTTTGTACACCCCAATCCAACACCGGCAACTCCAAATCATGACTCCTGATCCTTGGATGCTGTCTGACCTGCTGTGCTTTTCCAGTGCCAGACTTTTTGACTCTGACTCTCTAGCATCTGCAGTCCTCACTTTCTCTCATTTAAGCCATTGAGTCTGGTCTGCCATTCATTGAGATTATGGCTGCTCTGATTGTCCTTAATGCCACTTTCCTGTATTTTCTCCATAACTCTCAATTCCCTAACTGATTAAAAATCCGTTACAGCCTTTAAAATAGCTAAGACCCATCCTCGACAGTCCTCGGTGGCGAAGAATTCCACCGATTTACTACCTTGAATTCCTCCTCATTTCTGTCTCAAATGCACAATCCCTTCCTCTCAGATTATGTCACACCCTCGACTTTCCCACAAGCAGAAATATCTTTCTGCTTCTACCCTGTCAAACCACACAAGGTCACCTTTTATTCTTCTACGTTCCAAAGCGTACAGGCTAATTTAATCAACTTCTCCTCATATGAAAGCCCCTGCATGCCCAGATGAGTCTAGTGAACCCTCTCTGGTATTTGCCTCCAATCCCAATACAGTATATCATGCCCTCGATAAGGGGACCACATCTTGAATACAGTGTGTAGTTTTGTTCTCCTTATTTAAGGAAGGATGTAAATTCTTTTGGAGCTAGTTCAGAGAAGATTTATTAAACTGACACCTCGAATGCAGAGATTGTCCTCTGAGGAAAGATTGGACAGAATGGACATCTTTCAACTCGAGTTTAGCAGAGTGAGGGGTGATTTAATTGAAGTATCTAAGGTCATGAATGGTCTTGAAAGTGAATGTGGAAAAGACGTTTAGCTTTGTGGGTGAGTGCAGAACTAGGAGCAGTGTTTTAAAATAGGGGTCACCCTTTTAGGACAGAGTTGAGGGAAATATTTCTCCCAGAGGGTTATAAGACTTTGGAATTCTTCTGTTTCTCAAAAGGCAGTGGAGTTCAATCATTGAATATTTTAAGGCAAATGTAAATGGATTCTTGTTAGGCACTCGAATCAAAGGTTATCAGGTGTAGTTGAGAATGTGGAATTCAAAAGAAAAAGATCAGTTATGAACTTATTGAATGATGGAACAAGATTTAGGGGCTGAATGACTTCTCTGCCCCTAGTTTGTATGTTTAATCATCACTTGTTCGGGGGGATCCAAGATGGCGGCGACCCAGTAAGACTGAGTCTATAGTGCTCCTCCCAAGACTTGGGCACAGTGGGTCACCTACCCCCTACCAAGCTCACCAAATCATTTATAAATCATTTATAATAGTTTAGTAACTGAATTAGTGGTGTAATATTACATTTAAGCAACTTTATCCTAAGTTAAAATGACTAAAGGGAAGGGAGCCCGCAGCTCTCAGCAAGCAGGAACCCCTCCCCCACCCTCTCCAGCTGCAGCAGAGGCGTCCACAGCCGCCCCGGGGGACTTACCTACAGTAACAAGCCTTGCAGAAATGCTTTCCAAGCTTGACTCGAAGATCGATGCCTTTATCGTCGAATCCAGGAACCGTTGGGAGTCGCTGTCGGCCGCGCTGAAGAAGCACGACCGTGAAATTGAAGAAATTCAATGCCGAGTCGGAGGGGCGGAGTTAAAGGCCGCGACCTCGGAGACAACCGCTCAATTGGCCGTGGATCAGGTCCGGACTCTCGAGCAGCGAGTCCGGACCTTGGAAAATCATATTGACGACCTCGATAATCGAGGTCGTCGAAAAAATATTCGTTTGCTGGGCCTTCCCGAACGGGAAGAGGAAGGCCAGCTTACAGCATTCCTGGAGCAGTGGCTGCCACAACTTTTAAATCTGCAAGCTGGATCAGGCCAGGTAAGGGTGGAATGGGCCTACCGGGTAGCAATACGCGGGCCCGGCTCGAACCAGCGCCCGCGCCCGGTCCTGTTCCAGCTGCAGAGCTACAGGGAGAGGCAGATACTCCTAGAAGCCTCTAGAAATCTCGGAAAAGACCCCCAAGCTATGATCTACAAAGGATCCAAGATCATGCTATTTCAGGACTTTTCCCCGGCTCTGGTTCGAAAGAGGAAGGCATTCGACGAGGCGAAGAAGCGTTTAAGGGACTTAAATGTACAGTACTCCTTACGCTACCCAGCGATGTTACGCTTTAACCATGAAGGATCTGTATATAACTTTGGATCACCAGAAAAGGCTAAGGAATTCTTGGACTCTCTTAGATAAACTGTAGGACATAATGGATGTTGGTCTGCCTTCCCCCCCCGTTTTGGTTTATAATCCCCTCCCTTTTTTTTTCTTACCTTATTGCTTAATATTATTATGGGGGGTGGGGAGAGGGATTTGATTTTCTCCCC
Organism: Chiloscyllium plagiosum; assembly: GCF_037043375.1. Classification (NCBI taxonomy): domain Eukaryota; kingdom Metazoa; phylum Chordata; class Chondrichthyes; order Orectolobiformes; family Hemiscylliidae; genus Chiloscyllium; species Chiloscyllium plagiosum. The sequence continues at coordinate 29,968,393 of NW_028270149.1, read as the reverse complement.
CCCCCCCCTTGGAGTTGTTTTCTGTTATTATTTTATGTATATATGAGGGGTGTATGTATATGTGTGTGTGTGTGTATGTATGTATATATATATATATATATATGTATGTGTATGTATATATATGTATATATAAGTTGGGGGATTTGGTTAATGTTGGTGGGGGGAGGTGGTTACCTTATTTGATTTTACCTCTGTCTTTAGGAGCGGGGTTGTTTTTCCCTTCGTTATTTTGTATTATCATATTTAATTATTATTTGTTGAACTGGTAATTTTATAGTTATATGTTTATATATGGTATTAACATTACCAAATATACCCAGGTGTTGGTAGGGGTGGGGGTGGGGTGCTCACTGTTAACTCTAGCTTTGTATTATATTTGAATTTTCCTCACTTTATTGAGGAGTGCCTGGGTCAAGGGTGGGGCATTGGTTGGGAGAGGATATGAGGGATTTTTGGAGAGGAAGTGATGCCCCCTGGGAACAAGGGGGAAAGTCTCCACTTAGATACGTTTTATATTTTTTTTATTTAGAAATAGTTTTTTACTGTATTGTTGTGGGTGTATTAAAGAGGGTTTATTTTTGTAAATTTTACATGTTCCATGCTCGGGATGTTCTGGATAGGGTTCCCCCTCCCGAGGGGTCTCGGATTGGCCCAGAGGATTATGGTTGATCAATCGGTTAAGTGGTGCACCTGGAATGTCAAAGGGAGTAATTCGCCACTTAAAAGGAAGAAAATATTATCAAATCTTAAGAAGGAAAGAGTTGATATAGCTCTCCTACAGGAGACGCATCTGTCAGATAAAGAACACTTGAAATTACGACAGGGCGGATTTGATCAGGCCTTTTTTTCTTCTTTTAGCTCAAAAAGCAGGGGAGTTGTTATTCTTGTTCGGAAGAATTTCCCTTTCAAAATCCTAAAGCAGATAAAAGACGAATCTGGACGATATATCTTGATTAAAGCTCTCATAAATGGAGAGGAATATGGGATTTTAAATTTGTACTGCCCCCCGGCACACCCCTTTAAATTTATAACAGAAGCCTTCTCAAAATTGATGGCTTTTGATGCCCGTCATATAATTATAGGGGGAGACTTTAATTGTATTATGGATCCGGAAATAGACAGGATTCCCAAGAGTACTGCAGGAGTATCTCCCAGATCTAGACAATTGATGGATCTGAACAAAGAATTAGGATTAGTAGATGTATGGAGATGTCTTCATCCACAGGGTAGAGATTTTTCTTTCTACTCTAATCCACATAAATGTCATACCAGAATTGATATGTTTTTTGCCCCCTCAATTTTTTTAAATTCCATATCATCCTGTAAAATAGGTAATATAGCAATTTCTGACCACGCTGCTGTATATATGGAAACTAAGGCGAGGAACAGTGGGACATCCCCTCGGCATTGGCGTATGGACCCCTTCTTAATGAAAGATAGTAAATTTGTAAAGTACTTCTCTTAAGAATTTAAAACTTTTTTAGAAATTAATTCAGGTACAGCTAGCAACCCGTCAATGATGTGGGAGACCATCAAAGCTTACACGCGAGGCTTGATCATCTCCTACTCAGCGACCCAGAAGAAATTAAAAGGAGAACAACAGCGTTTGCTTGAAGCCCGCTTAAAAGCGGCTGAAACAGCATACACTGATAGACCCTCTATTATTAAATTGCAAAGGATTACAGCTCTTAGGACAGCTCTAAATACTACACTTACTCAAACGGCTAAGAGGGAAATATTATTTGCAAAGCAAAGATTATATGAATATGGCGACAAACCGGGTAGATACTTAGCATTTCTTGCAAAGAAAAAAAAGGCCCCTCAGACGATTATGTCTATCAAGGAAAGTACGGGTATTTTGACTCATGATCATAAAAAGATTAATGTGACCTTTAGAAAATTCTATTCTGAGTTATATAAATCACAGGATTGTGAAGATAGGGCGAAGAGGATGCAGTCATTTTTTAAAAATTTGACTTTTCCAGACCTAACTCCGGAACAAGTATCGGTCCTAAATGCTCCTCTTACACCCCAAGAAATAGTTGATGCAATTAGGCACCTTCAAAATGGTAAGACGCCGGGCCCAGATGGCTTTCAAGCTGAATTCTATAAAGAATTTACAGAAATACTGGTTGGTCCACTTATGGACATGTATAACTATGCATATAGTCAGGGCTGTCTCCCGCCTTCGCTGAAAGAGGCAAATATCTCTCTTATCCTCAAAAAAGGAAAGGACCCAGAAGATTGTACATCATACAGACCAATATCCTTGCTAAATGTAGATTTTAAAATCCTCTCTAAAACGTTAGCACTGAGATTAGAAAGGATACTGCCACATATTATAAAGGAGGATCAGACGGGGTTTATTAAGGGCCGTAGATCATCCAATAATGTTAGAAGGGCTCTGAATATGATTCAAGCTTGTCATCAGGGAAAGATACCAGGAGTAGTGGTTTCATTAGACGCGGAAAAGGCATTTGATAGGGTCGAATGGTTATATTTGTTTTACACATTGGAGAGGTTTGGTGTTGGACAGGTGTTTACCAAATGGATCTCAACATTGTATAGTGATCCCAAAGCAGTTGTGGTTACCAATGGATTAGGCTCGGATAGCTTCAGTGTGGGTAGGGGCTGCCGTCAGGGATGTCCCCTCTCGCCATTGTTATTCACGCTAATAATTGAACCACTAGCAGAAGCTATACGAGCTGATCCTAATATAGTGGCCCCAAGGATTGGTACAGGTAAACATAAAATTACCCTTTATGCAGATGATGTTCTTCTATTCCTCAGTAACCCTTTGATGTCCATACCTCGCTTAATCCAAGTTATTAATACATTTAGTGCATTCTCAGGCTATAAAATTAATTTTTCAAAATCGGAAGCTATGCCAATGGGTGGCCTTGCTGTGATACCCCGCTTAGCGGACGGTTCCCTTTTTCCCTTTCGCTGGTCCCTGGAGGGTTTCTTATATTTAGGCATTTTTATTACTCCAGTATTTGGTCAGTTGTATAAGGCTAATTTTGTGTATTTATTGGAAAGGATAAGGCAGGACCTCCAGCGATGGGGAGACCTGCCAATTTCCTGGCTGGGTAGAATAGCATTAATCAAAATGAATATCCTGCCCCGTCTCCTATATCCTATGAGAATGCTTCCGGTGATGCTGCCGAGGACAGCTTTATGTAAATTATACGGCTGGCTGAGTTCCTTTATCTGGAACCATAGGCGACCCCTCATTAAGCTGAAGAAGCTACAGCTTCCACAGGCAAGGGGTGGATTGGACTTCCCAGATTTTAGGAAATATCAATTAAGTTCCCTATTAAGTTATATAGCTGATTGGGTCTTGTCTGATCCACAATCAATCTGGTTGGACATCGAGGCTTCTCAAGTAAAATACCCACTTATTAACCTTTTATTCTCAGACAAGAGGAAAATCATTACAGATCACTGTAAAAACCTTATAATACTGAATACAATCAAGGCTTGGAATATAATGCGGCAAAATGAGGGTAATTCACATAAAACATCCCCCTATGCACCGATAGTGGGAGCATGGGGATTCCAACCGGGGTTAACAGATGCCACTTTTAAACTCTGGAGAGCCAGGGGTATCTCATGTCTTGGGGATTTATTTAAAGATGGGGTCCTGATGTCTTTCGGACAGCTGCGTCAGAAATTCGGATTACCCAATGGAGACCTCTTTCGATACTTCCAAATTCGAGATTTTATACAGAAGAAGACTACGTTATTAGATAGTCTTTATAAATCCGATAGAGAATGTAGTGTCCTACGACCAGTGGGGGTATCTTCCGTCAGTAATATTTATCATTTGCTACATGATGAAGTATCGGGAGATATGGATAATCTGCTTAAAACATGGGATCAGGATCTGGGACTAGAAATCTCCACAGAAACGTGGAATGATATCTGGGAAAATGCTAGAAGAATTACTATTTGTAACAGAACCCAGGATATCCAGCTGAAGATACTTCATAGGGCCCATATAGCACCGGTTCGATTGGCAAAATTTAAGGCAGGAGCATCTCCAATGTGTCCTAAATGCAAAATAGAGGTGGGCACTCTTGTACATTGCTTATGGACCTGTCATAAGATCCGTGGATATTGGACTAAAGTAGCAAGTACCCTGACAGAAATTTTAGGAACGGAAATAAAAGTGGACCCCGTATCTCTCCTCTTGGGCTTTTCGAACTTTCCCTCCCTGGACACGTACGGGAAGAGACTATTTTCTATTCTTTCTTTCTGTGCAAGGAAAAATATTTTGATGAACTGGGTGGCGGAGGGCCCCCCTGGACTTTCAAATTGGCACAGACTAATTATGGAATGTATTCCCCTTGACTTCCTTACAAATATGGTGCACCGAAAGACCGAATTATTTTATAAAATATGGCAGCCCTTTTTGAATTACATAAATACAGATATTTCGGCTATCCTAACAAGGGCTTTTATTTAATTGAGACTACAGACCTGGCTGGTCCGCGGCCCCTCGGGGGAGGAATCCCGCACGAATACGGGTTTTATCATATCTGATGTTAACAAATCCCGAGCATGTAAGAGACTTAAATATACACCCTGGTTAGTTGTAGGTTAGATTAGTAGATAGTTGAGTTTTGTCTGTTTGTTTTTTTTTGTTGTTTTTTTTTTCGGGTTTTTTTTTTGTTGTTTTGTTTTTTTTTTTGTTGTCAAATTTTGGCTATTGTATATTTGAGCTAATTGTATATCAATGTTTATATCTGAGAGTTTTGTTTATTTTTGTAAACTTGTAAAAATGTTAAATTTCTAATAAAAATATCTATAAAAAAAAAAATCATCACTTGTTCAAAGGGAATAGCACCAGCTTCTTTAACATATCCATATATCTGAGGTTCCTGATCCCTGGTTGTAGGGAATTTTTTCCAATCCCTTTCTCATGTCTTCCCTACCAAAATGTAGTCCCTAAAACTGGTTGCAATGCTTCATTTGATGATGAACTAGTGTTTTACAGAGGTTTAATATGCTTGATTTTGTGTGCTGAGGGAGAAAGAAATAGGGGGATGAACAAATTGGCTAGACACGTGTTTTGTCGAAATTAAGTGCTATTGATGGACAACTTAATCAAACTTGTTTCTGGGAAGGTGGAACTGTCATATGAAAAGAGATTGGGAAAACTGGGCCTGTATTCTCCAGAGTTTTGCAGAATGAGGGGTAATCACACTGAAACATATAAAATATTTAAAGGGATGGACAGTGTAGATGCAGGTATTTTCTCCGGTTGATGAGTCTAATTCCAGTTTAAAAATAAGATTCCCCTTATGTTCGAGATAAGGAAAATTATTTTACTCAGAGAGCTGTGAATGTTTGCAATTCTCTGTCATCAAGGGCTGTGAGGCACAGGTTTTAGTTTAGGTAGGAATTGACAGATTTCTGACACAGACCTGCGAGGATTAGGTGTGCAAAGACAAAGAAGTGTTTTTTTTTAATTCATGGATGTAGGCATTGGTTTCTGAGTCTGCATTTATTGCCTATCCCTAATTACCTCTTGATCTGAGCAGCTTGGGCCATTTCAGAGGGCAGTTAAGGGTCAACCATTTTGCTGTGGGACTGGAGCCACACATAGGTATTCAGTATGGATGAAATTCCTTTCCCATAAGGGCATTAGTGAGCTATGTGGGTTTTTGCAACAATGAAGGTCCCTATTAGGCTAGAAATTTATGGAATGGCAATTTCTCCACCTGCCAAGTGCAGTTCAAAACTACTTCTGTTCTGAAGACAGTTCAGTGGACTGCAACAGTTATAGAGTCATGGAGACATACAGCATGGAGACAGATCCTTCAATCATACTCTTCCAGGCCGACCAGATATCCTAAATTAATCTAGTCCCATTTGGCAGCATTTGGCCCATATCCCTCTAAACTCTTTCAATTTATATACCCACCCAGATGTCTTTTAAATGTAATTGTACCAGCCTTCACTATTTCCCCTGTCAGCTCATTCCATATGTGTACCACCCTCTGCATCAAAAAGTTGCTATTTAGATCTATTTTAAATTTTTCCCCTCTCACCTTAAACGTATGCCCTCTAGTTTTAGACTCCCCTACCCCAGGGAAAAATCCTTATCTATTTACCTTATCCATGCCCCTCATGATTTTATAAACCTCTATAAGGTTACCCCTTAGCCTCCAGTTAATTGTTGTTTCTCCACAGATACCATTAGACTGGCTGAATTTCTCCAGCAATTTCTGGTTTTGTTTGTTACAGACATCTGGCATCTTCAGTTCTTTGTTTCATTATCACCAACTATTAGCTCGTGTCAGTTGCCCAGTGACATTTGTCATTACAGCATTGCCTCATCTCAATGATACTAGCTTGGAAAGCTCGTACTTCCAAATAAGACAGGCAGGAGGCTGGAAGAACACGGCAAACCAGGCAGCATTAGAAGGTGGAGAGTTTTGACATTTCAGATGTAACCCTTCTTCAGGACTTGGGGGTGGGTGTGGAGGGAGCTGCAGATAAACAGGGAGGTGAGGGCAGGGTGGTGGTGGGGAGAAGTGAAGACAGGTGGAGCATATGACCTGTTTGGTCAATGAAGGGAATGAATCCGGTTGGTGGGAGGGAGCAGTGGAAGGAAGGGGGCAGGGCCGGGAAGGGAGTTGGGGAATGGAGAGGGAGATTATTTGAAACTGGAGACCTCAATGTTGAGTCCTCCAGGCTGTAGGGTGCCCAGATGGAGGATAAGGTGTTGTTCCTCCAATAGGAGCTGTGGTTTGTTTTGGCAATGGAGGAGGCCAAAGATGGTCATATCAGTAAGGGACTGGTTGGGGGAAATTGAAATGGGTGGGAATTGAAATGGAAGTCCACTCAGCCCCAGCCCCGGTTCAATGCTCAAATGAACTGTTCCCTAAGTTTACTGAAGTGCTTCCAAATAAACCTGTTGGACTATAACCTGGTGCTGTTTGATTTTTTAAGTTTGTCCACCCCGGTCCAACACTGGTATCTCCACATCATGATCCTATCGAATTGTGCGGTAGGTTGGACGGGCTGAATGGCCAACCCCATGCCTACTTTGTCACGTGATATTAATTCTGCCGATCCTCAGCTCGGCCCCTAATGTTGATTGACCGCAGGGCTCCCGCCCCTCCCACGCGGCTACGTGCCGGACGTGACTCCGCAGCTCCCATGCAGTCGCGAAAGACCACGTGGTTCAGGCTCAGCTGGTGAGCAGGGCCCGAATGATAGGCGGACGAGCTCACCATTCATCAAACGGAGCGGCCCGTCAATCTGCGCCTATCCGTTCGGCAGCAGCCAATCGTGTAGGGAGACCTACCTTGGGGGCGGGGCTTGGTTAAACCGGCTCGTGTCAGCTCTGGAAAAAACCGTCCATTTCTCTCGAGGTCATTGAGGTGAAGTTTGTGAGACAGGGATTCCTGATATTTTAAAGCAAGAAAAATATATTAGTATTTTTAAAAATAAGGAAAGATGTCTCTGTCTAATAAACTGACCTTGGATAAGGTGGACGTGAAGAATCAGAGAGTAGTGATGAGGTGAGTTTAGTGTAGAAGGCCGCACTTTTAATTGTAAAACGCTGCTAATTACATATTTATAATTGAGAATCATTTTTAATGGATATTCGTCACTGCACTATTAGTTGAACGTTTCAGTGTGTGCTAGCTCCAGTTTGTAGTATGATGAAAATGCAAAATTCCATCAATGACGATTGATCTGCAACAAGTGTAAAGGTTCAAGTTAATTCGTTTTTGTGAATTTCTAAATGTAATCCAGTCGTCTCCAGCGTTGCTGATGTTTTTATTTTTAAATTCCGCACATATTGCTTTCCTCTGTGTATGTTGCCTGTAAATTATTAATGGAATTGTGTCAAGCAGCCTCACGCTGGGTAACGTGCTGAATTTTATGAATTGCAGCCTTTTTGGGGAGGGCATGATAAATTTCGCATCTTCGTTTTGCTTCTACCTGAGATCAGGATAAAGACAGCTAAAATAATCAAATCATATGTGATATATAGAATTTCAATCATTGAGTTGTTGCTAGTGGAACACGTATTTAAGCTCTCGGACCAAGCATACTCCATAATTAGCTTCGTCCGTATTTCGGAAGGGAACACATAAAAGTGATATTTTTGGGAGCTAATTTTAATTAGTTGCAGTTATGAGATGGTGCATCCTGTTCATCAAATTAATCTAGACCTGTTTCAATTTCATTACTTGTCATATGTTGGTTATCTCACTTTTTTAACTAGTTGCTATAAGAAGCTATCAGAAATTAACATGCTCCTTGTGAAAGTATGAGAGTCTAAAAGTACAAGCCTAAAGATATCACTGCTACCACCGTTTGCTAAATTGAGGAGCAAGAGAATACTTTATCTGGATGACCTTTAATCTTCACTGTCAGAGCACAGATGTCAGTGTATTTCCACATTAGAAGTAAATGGTTAAAGGAGAAATCTCCACAAACTAAATTAAGATTATTTCTTCCCTTTTGTGCTCAAGGGTTTTTGGGGAAAATTGCATAATCTTCCTTTTTAAAAAAAAAACTGCTCTGAAAGATGGCTTCTAATATTGCACAAGGTTTAAAGCACATTTTGCAGGTAGTTCAGAACTCATTCCAGACTGCATTGCAGTTTTTTCCCTAATTATCCTAGTCTCCTTGTTTGACATTCTGATTTTTTTTAAAGAAAATCATACCTAGTTTTGTGTTGTTTGCAATATTTTCTCTTGTTTGATATCAGAGATGTAATGAGGGCTTAATTAAGCAGCTCCTCACTAATATATTGGTTAGAATCCATGCCTCTTGTAGGAGACTGGAGTTCAATTTTCTTGACAGGCATGATGTGGAATATTTGAGTTGGACTGTGCACAGGTTCGGGTGTACTTTAGGGCCATCTTATGGCACAGTGGTAGTGTCCCTACTCCTGAATCAGGAGGCCTGGCTTCAAGTCCCACATGCTCCAGAGTTGTGCAATAACGTCTCTGAACAGGTTGATTTGGAATAAGAAAGGTAGAGGCCTTAATTTTGAGCCAAATCCTGCCAGTGAGAACAATAGCATGTTGACCTCTCTAATTGTTGATTTGTCTTAATGTGGTTTTTGATAGTCCAAGACAGATTAACAGTTATTTTTGACCGAATCTTTAACTAAAATGTACACCAGATTGCAACTGTAAATCAGAATTACAGCATATTACTCCTTTTAAAATTCTCTAGTGCCATTCAACCTGTAGTGTGGCAAATTGAAATGAGGAGTTAGGAGCAGGATGTATTCCTGAAGTTATAGCATCTTGCATGTGGCTATCAATAACTGACTGCAGTCAGAGCATGAGTTCTTGGGCTGATCAAGATCTTAAATACTAGCTTCAAAGCATGTTTCTTTTTGGGGGGAAGAAAGATTTGCTATGTTCTTGATTTATATAATTGAGAATACCGTTAGAATATTCTGAAAGAATAATTAATTAACCTGTAGATGTTAGGTAAGCCACTGGCATTTTGCCTATGATTTATCTGCAAGTATGACTCTGCCCAGAATTTGTGTGAGCTTGGTGGGTGGCACGGTGGCACAGTGGTTAGCACTGCTGCCTCACAGTGCCAGAGACCCGGGTTCAATTCCCGTCTCGGGCGACTCTCTGTGTGGAGTTTGCAAATTCTCCCCGTGTCTGCGTGGGTTTCCTCCGGGTGCTCCGGTTTCCTCCCACAGTCCAAAAATGTGCAGGTTAGGTGAATTGGCCATGCTGAATTGTTCGTAGTGTTAGGTGAAGGGGTAAATGTAGGAGAATGGGTCTGGGTGGGTTACGCTTCGGCGGGTCGGTGTGGACTTGTTGGGCCTGTTTCCACACTGTAAGTAATCTAATCTAATCTTAATTATGGTAACATGGGTTTTTTGTGGTTTAAGCTAATTCATACATGTTAGTCTTTTAATTTGAAAGACAAAACTGGACATTGCATGTAGGAACGGCAGAGTGAGTGTGCATGTGAGTGTGTTGGTGTGGGTACTCACACTGGACTCCTTTGTCTATAAATTCTGTGATCATGATCTTATTCTCCTCAACTGCCTGATGAAAGAAAGTGCTTCCAAATAAACCTGTTGGACTATAACCTGGTGTTGTCATTTTTAATTTTGTCCACTCCAGTCCAACACCAGCTCCTCTCGGTCATATCCTTAGATTCTCTTCACTATGAATTGAATTGCCTCAGTTTTAATAACTAATGCCAAAGGAAATTTTAAACCAATAGTCATACTGCAGTCATGTGTACCTTTTTATTAATCCTCCTGTTTGAGTCATTTTTGTTGGTTGTTTCCATTATGCGGTACGTTCAGAAGCAGAATGTGTGATGAGTAATCTGAAGACCACGATTAAGTAATGAAATGTGGAGTAGGTGACATTTTACATTGTGAGAGGGGTTTTTCAGGATGAATATTCAAGATCATTCTTTAAAATGGATGGTGATTTCGGCACTGTCCCTGCAAGGTTCCTCCAGCAATGCATGTACTAAATTAATATTAAATTTCCATTAAATAATGAACATTCAGATGAAGGGTAATGTGTAATATATTTGTCAGCATGACTTAGTTGGCTGGAGTCTTGTCTCTGAGTCAGAAGATTGTGGAGTTCAAAGCCCACTTTTGGACTTGAGCACTAAAAATCAAGGCTGACACTTCATTTTAAAGCTGAAGGAATGCTGCATTACCAGATTGTCATAGAGATGTACAGCATGGAAGCAGATCCTTCGGTCCAACTCTTCCATGCCTACCAGATATCCCAACCTAATCTAATCCCATTTGCCAGCACTTGGTCTGTATCCCTCTAAACCCTTCCTATTCATATACCCATCCTGATGCATTTTAAATGTTGTAGTTGTACCAGCCTCCACCACTTCCTCTGGCAGCTCATTCCATACACGCACCACCTTTTGCATGGAAAAGTTGCCCCTCAGGTGTCTCTTATCTTTTCCCCTCTCACCCTAAACCTATGCCCTCTAGTTCTGGACCCCCACCCCCCCACCCCAGGGAATAGACTTTGCCTATTTATTGTATCCATGCCTCTCATGATTTTATAAACCTTTGAGGTCACCTCTCAGCCTTCACCGCTCCAGGGAAAACAGCCCCAGCCTATTCAGCCTCTTCTATAGCTCAAACCCTCCAACCCTGAAAACATGCTTGTAAATCTTTTCTGAACTCTTCAAAGTTTCACAACATCCTTCTGACAGGAAGGAGACAGAATTGCATGCAAAATGAATGTATTTCAAGATGTCACCATCTATTTCCTCACATTCTATATCTTCCATGTCCTTTTCCACAATAATCACTAGTGCAAAATATTCATTGTGATATCTTTCAGAAAACGTATTCAACTGAGGCTTAATCAGCACTTTTAGGTGAGAGTAAATCATCTGTACTATTGTGCTGATGAGCAGGGAGCACTGGTCAATAGTTCTTCTTCAATCAACATTAAAATACAGTTTGGTCATTATTACTTTGCTGTTTGTGAGTGTGTGTTGAGTGCACATTGGCTTCCATGGTTTGGTGTATTAAATAGTGATCACGCTTCGATGTTTGTCATTGAGTATAAAGTACTTTGACATTTCTAGTGGTTGTGATAGGTTTCCCAATCATTGCAGTAAATAGTACAGCAGTTGAAGAATCAAATTAGAAATTTGATGACCGGAAGATGTCTGGGGACTGTATAGGACTCCCTTAGTTATTGGTGTTCCAGTTTGAAAATCAGTACCTTGCAGTTATTGAAAGACACATTTGATTGCTGTTGCCACAGGTCAGGTTTGTATCATCCTGGACATTAAAAAGACAGTTAATGTTAAGTAATGAAACTGTTATACCAAGTACAATGTTGGAATTTCTTTTGCCTAAAATTATTTAGCAAGGGCAACTCTTAGCCTTGTGTACATAAGCACCTGCAATAGATATTGAAAATCATTGAAAATTACATATAAACTAAGAAAAATATGCTTACATAGTGCTTTTCCATACTTGTATATTTGGAAAGCTCCTAGAATATAAATGCAATACTTTTGAAATGAAAAGGCCTTCAGAAATAGGAACAGGAATAGGCTGTTTGGCCCTTTTGAGCCTGTTCCACCATTCAGAGTAATGTCAGATCAGCTGTAATCCTTACGTCCACTTTGCTGCCTTTTTGTCTCGTATCAGTCTTAAATTGCCAACCCTTTATTCTGAAACTATGCCCTCCTATATGTTTCAATGAGATCACTGTTCATCTAAACCCCAGTGAGCAGGGTCCCAACCTGTTTAGCTTTTTGCTCAAAGACAATCCCTCCAAACCATAGATCATAATGAGCATTCTCTGAACTGCCTCTACTTTTCCTTAAATAAGGGGGCCAAAACTCTGTTTTTGAGATGTGGTCTTACTAGCATCGTGTACAATTGCCGGAAGATCTCCCCACAGTCATATTCCAATTCCCTTGAAATAAGGGCTGCCATTCTGTTAGTTTTCATGATTACCTGCTGTGCATGTCTGCTAGGTTTAAATTTTGTGTGCATGTCCCTTTGTGTTGTGGATTTTGATTGTTTTTCTCCATTTGAAGTAATACTGTTTTCCCTTCCAAAGTGAACAACTTCACGTTTTCCCACATTACGCTCCATTTGCCAACTTTTTGCCCTTTTACTTAACCTACCAAATCTCTCCATAAACTGAGTGTATTCCTTTTCCCCCCTGTGTTTTCATGTATTTTTGTGTTGTCTGCAAGTTTGGCTACAGTACATTTCGCTTCCTTCCTTCAAGTCCTCCATATCTGTTTTAAACAGTTGCACTAATTGCTGTAGAACATCACTGGTTACAAGTTGCCAACCTGAAAAAGAACCCTTATCATCACTTGCTGTTTTCTGTCCATGAGCCAATTCTCTCTCCATGCCAATACAGTACCTCCAACATCATGGACTCTTTATCCTATGGCATAGCTTTTTGTGAGGTACCTTGTCAAACACCTTCTGGATATCCAAGTCCACAACATCTCCATGTTTCCCTTTATTCAGTCTGAGACTGAAAAACTTAAATTTGTCAGACTATTTACCTTTCATGAAGCCATAATGTCTCGTTTGATTCAATTATGATTCTCCAGATGTTAGATATTATTATAAGAAACATGGAATTAAGTGTGGAATGGAATATCCTTCAGGTTGAAAAGTCATTGGCCATTTTTGACAGATCATTCATTAAGTTGGGCTGAGTTTGTATAGCTGATGGTTTATAGCAGATATTTCCAAATAGAGTTGGGGATCAGACTTGCTGATCTTACAAATTGATATTTTGATATGACTTCCTAGACTCTCGATTTTAACAACTGGCATTTGTCCTGGCCAGCTGCAGTGTTTTAGAAAAAGTTGTGATTTTGCTTATCTGCTTTCCATCTCACTCTTGATTTCTTTCCTCATCTTTGTATGATAATATACAGTCTTGTTTCATGAATTGTGGGTTACCTCTATTACCTCATTCTCTTTAGGTTGAGTTGTAACATATTCTATAATTGTACAACTAAAATAAATCCTTTTGTTCTGGAATTAGGTTTGCTTGCAGAGCTGGAAGGTTCATCTTCAGACATTTTGTCATTGTAGTAGGTGGGTTTCTTTGGGTTGGTGATGTCATTTCCGGTTCTTTTTCTCAGGGCATCATGGTAGCCCACAAGCCCACCAACACACTGAAACAGCAGCTAATGAACTTGAAAGACCTATACAGACAACAAGCAAAACTAATGTCATTTACAAAATACTGTGCAAGGACTGTAACAAACTACATTGGACAAACAGGCAGAAAACTAGCCACCAGGATACATGAATATCAACTAGCCACAAAACGACATGACCCCCCTCTCACCAGTATCCTTACATCCAGATGAGGAGGAACACCACTTCGGGGACAACACATCCATCCTAGGACAAGCCAAACAGAGACATGCATGAGAATTCCTAGAAGCATGGCATTCTAACCGGAACTCCCATCCACAAACATGTTGACTTGGACCCGATTTACCACCCCCTGAGGAAAAAGAACAGGAAATGACATCACCAACTCAGAGAAACTCAAACATACAAATAGAAAACAGTGCTTTGTCCGGAGGCTCGCTACACATGTTTCCTCGTATGATGATGAAACTTCTGAAAATGAAGCTTGCAGCTCAGCGAGCAAACCTACATCCAGAACCTCAACCTGAGCTACAAATCTTCTCAAAACTCACGAAATCCTTTCATTTCAGAGTTTCTAGATTCACATTTTTTTCAGTAATTAGGACAATTTTAAAATCCTGTTTTACCAAACGTGCTGCCATCAGTTTTTGTCTTTAATAACCAGTGATTTAAAGATAAAATAATGTCGAGCATAGAAGTTGACTATTTGGAGGCTGTTTGATTGTGCATCCATTTATGGCCCAGACTGATCTAGCCTTTGTCCATAGTCCATGCATGCTTTTGCTAGTAGGGATCACTTGCATTTATTAAATTGAGATGTGGGCATCATTATCAACACTTATTGATTTCATAATTAAAGGGAGAGTGAGGCAAACCTAAGTGACAAGGCAAGTTAGGGACAGCATAAAAGCAGAAGAGAAAGCCTAAAATGTGGCAAAGGGCAGTGGGAAGTCAGAGGTTTGGGAAGCCATAAAGACTAACAGAGGACAATGAGAAAAGAACTAAGGAGGGAGAAGATTAAATATGAGTGTATGCTAGCCAATAATATAAAAGAAGATTACATAAGTTTATTTAGATGTCTAAAGGGAAGCAAATAGGACCGTTGGAAAATGACAGTAGAGCAGTAGTAGTGGGAACAAAGAAATGGCTCAGTCTTCATGAGTAATATCCCCAACATTCAAGAGAGTTGGGGTGGGGGTTGTGGGGGCAGAAGTGAGTATTGTGGCCATCACCAAGGAGAAGGTGCTAGAAAAACTGAATGGCCTGAAGTTGGGTAAATCACTTGGACCAGATGGACTACGCTCTAGAATTCTGAAGGACATAGCTGAAGAGGTAGTGGAGGCATTAGTGGTGATCTTTCAGGAATTGCTAGAATCAGGGATGCTCCCAGAGGATTGGAAAATAGCTCATGTAACCCCCCCCCCCCCCCCTCATTTTAAGGAGGAGGGAGGCAAAAGACAGAAAATTACAGGCTGACTAGCCTGACCCTGATTGTTTGTAAGATTTTGGAGTCTATTGTGAAGGATGAGTTTTCTCAATACTTGGAAGCGTATAGGGCAAAGTTAGCATTGTTTCATCAAGGGGAGGTCATGCCTTACAAATCTGCTAGAATTCTTTTGAGGAAGTAACGAGCAGGTTTGACCAAGGAGAGCCAGTGGATGTAATCTACCTGGGCTTCCAGAGGCCTTTGACAAAGTGCCGCACAGGAGGCCTCTGAGTGAGACAAGGACCCATGATGTTAGAGGCAAGTTGCTAGCATGGACAGAAGCTTGGCTATCTGGCAGAAAGCAGAGACTGGGGATAAAAGGACCCTTCTCAGGATGGCAGCCAGTGACCAGTAGTATTCCACAAGGGACAATGCGACCCCAGCTTGTCACTTTATACATTAACGATCTAGTTGAAGGAACTGAGGACTTTCTGGCTAAGTTTGCAGATGATACAGAGATAGAGGGACAGGTAGTATTGAGGAGGCAGGAAGGTTGCTGAAGGATTTAACATGTTGGGAGAATGGGCAAAGAAGCAGATAGAATACAACATGGGAAATTATAAGGTCATGCACTTTTGTAAGAAGAATAGAGGCATGGACTATTTTCTAAATTGGGAGGAAAATTCAGAAATCTGAAGTGCAAAGGGACTTGGGAGTCCTAGTTCAGGATTCTCTTCAGGAAAAATTGTAGGTTGAGTTGGAAGGCAAATACAATGATGGCATTTATTTTTGAGAGGACTAGAATATGAAAGCAGGAATGAACTTGTAAGGCTTTGTAGAGCTCTGGTCAGACCACATTTGAAGTATTGTGAGCAATTTTGGGCCCCATGCCTCAGGAGGAATGTGTCCCTGGAGCGGGTTCAGAGGTTCACGTGAATAATCCCAGGAATGAAAGGCTTGGCACATGAGGAATGTTTGAGGACTCTGGGTTTATACTCCATGGAGTTTAGAAGAATGAGGGGGGGATCTAATTGGGCGTATAGAATACTGAATAGTCTGGACAGAGTGGTTGTTGAGAAGATGTTTCCATAGGTAGGAGAGACAAGGACCTGATGGCACAGCCTAGGAGTAAAGGTAAGACCCTTTAGAACGGAGGTAAGGAGAAACTTCTTCAGCCAGAGAGTGTTGAATCTATGGAATTCATTGCTGTAGAAGGCTGTGGAGGCCAGGTCATTGAGTATATTTAAGACTGAGATAGATAGATAGATTCTTCATTGTGAAGGGAAGAAAGTGTGAGAATGGGGTTGAGAAACTTATCAGCCATGATTGAATGGCAGAGCAGACTTGATGGGCCGAATGTACGCTGCTAGAAAAGCACAGCAAGTCAGGCAGCATCTGAGGAGCAGGAAATTCTCCTGCTCCTCAGATGCTGCCTGACCTTTGCTCTTCCAGCACAACACTCTCGACTCTGATGTCCAGCATCTGCTGTCCTCACTTCCTCCTCCTTGATCGGCCGAATGACCTAATTTCTACTCCTATGTCTTATGGAATAATTTTAAATGCTGTTTTGGTATGTGCACACCACTATGATAAACACAGCGTTTCACCACTCATCTTTACTCTGACCTTTAGTAATACCCACCTATTCAAAATGATTAATTCCTTGGTGATATTCCTGAACCTGAAATTTTATTATTTTATTATTACTGTCTTACAGGGTGGACTTCAATGTACCAATGAAGAATAATCAGATCACTAACAACCAAAGGTAATCAGTACTTTGATTCCCAGCTACCTATTAATTTTATATGTGATGTAGCTTAAAACTGAGGTTGGGATGTTCAAATTCAATGTATGGTTAACAAAAATTATTTGGATTGTTATGTTAAAGCCTGTATTCAAAAATGAACATACTTTTTTAGTCTCTTGCCTTGATGGTTTCTGAGGAAGGGTCACTGGACTCAAAACTTTAACTCTTGATTTCTATTCACAGATACTGCCAGACCTGCTGAGCTTTTCCAGCAACTTCTGTTTTTGTTTCTGATTTACAGCATCCGCAGTTCTTTTGGTTTTTCTACATTGGTGCCTCTTTCCTCACCCCATGAAGGCAGTGACCATTCTCTGAAATCTTCTTTATATGAATGTTTTATATGCACGAGAACAAACATTGTATTTTGTTAGGCTGACCTATTATTAGTGGGATGTACCTGATCCCAATCTCATTTGATACCTGCTTGTGCATCCTTTGAATAGGTGACAAAATGTTGATAATGATCTTCCAGGAATCAATCATATATGCCAAAGAAATGTAATGTAGATAAAGGTTGATGCAGAGGTTAGCTGCGACATTGTGGTGTCTTGACATTGATCGTGGTGTTGATTTTTTTTTCTAGAAGCATGTTATTTGGGAGTATAATTGTGGGCTATATTGTGGTATGTAATACTGATTTATTGAAGCAATGCATAAGATAAGACACACTTGCGTACTCAACATTTGAAGTTGAGGAAGGTTATGATACATTTAAGATATTTGACTTTTTTTAGGTTATCATCTATCTGGAGATCAGATATTCTTTGAACTTTGCCATGCTTTAACATGTGAAAACAAAATACAATTTATGCCCAACCAGTACCTTTTGGAAATATTTTTTGCAGAACAAAGTTTTGGAGGGAGGAGAAACAAATGTTATACTGTGAAGTTTAAAAAAAAAAGTTCTAAGATATTTGATTCATTTTACAGGATTAAAGCTGCAATTCCAAGTATTCAGCATTGTTTAAACAGTGGAGCCAAGTCAGTGGTGCTCATGAGCCACTTGGGAAGGCCTGATGGCATCCCTATGCCTGAGAAGTTCTCACTGGCACCAGTTGCAGAGGAATTGAAGAAACTTATGGGAAGGTAAAATTGAAACCAAGAAACTGTATTCAAAGTTTGAGAGAAGATTTGTAGCTCGGGTGCTCATTGTTGTGGTTCTGTTCGCCGAGCTGGGAATTTGTGTTGCAGACGTTTCGTCCCCTGTCTAGGTGACATCCTCAGCGCTTCTGTGATCTTTCCTCCGGCTTTTGTAGTGGTTTGAATCTGCTGCTTCCAGTTGTCGGTTCCAGCTGTCCGCTGCAGTGGTCGGTATATTGGGTCCAGGTCGATGTGCTTATTGATTGAATCTGTGGATGAGTGCCATGCCTCTAGGAATTCCCTGGCTGTTCTCTGTTTGGCTTGCCCTATAATAGTAGTGTTGTCCCAGTCGAATTCATGTTGCTTGTCACCTGCGTGTGTGGCTACTAAGGATAGCTGGTCATGTCGTTTCGTGGCTAGTTGGTGTTCATGGATCCGCATCCATGAACACCAACTAGCCATGCAACAACATGACCAGCTATCCTTAGTAGCCACACACGCAGATGAAAAGCAACATGAATTCGACTGGGACAACACTACTATTATAGGGCAAGCCAAACAGAGAACAGCCAGGGAATTTCTAGAGGCATGGCACTCATCCACAGATTCAATCAAAAAGCACATTGACCTGGACCCAATATACCGACCACTGCAGCCGA
This sequence comes from Chiloscyllium plagiosum, assembly GCF_037043375.1. Lineage (NCBI taxonomy): Eukaryota > Metazoa > Chordata > Chondrichthyes > Orectolobiformes > Hemiscylliidae > Chiloscyllium > Chiloscyllium plagiosum. Next base: position 29,949,764 of record NW_028270149.1, on the reverse strand, counting down.
CAACTGGAAGCAGCAGATTCAAACCACTACAAATGCCGGAGGAAAGATCACAGAAGCGCTTCACAGGAGGCTCCCAAGCGCTGAGGATGTCACCTAGACAGGGGACGAAACGCCTGCAGCACAAATTCCCAGCTCGGCGAACAGAACCACAACAAGAAACTGTATTATCTATATGCATAACTTGCTTCCAGAAACCCTTTTTTTTTGGAAAATAAAATATTCAAAGGGATGCAAGGGAGACAAGCTGGTGCTTTCAACAGGTTTACATAGTCTCTGAAAGTTGTGTTTGAGATGCTTAACATAATGCTTTTTTTTGTTGAGATGAGAATGAGGGATTTTATGAAGTAAGATTTGTTTGAAAAGTGCAATACTATACTTCTAAGATTCTTGAGCACTGTGGTGCAGAATAACTTTTTAATGTGTTGTAAATGAAAATTGCTTATGTGATGTATACTTCTGAAACATAAGGGGTGGGTTGGAGCTGGTAACAAAATTTAATGCCAAATGCCTTTGGATAAAAAATTGCTTGTGCCATTAAAATAGTTAACGCTTGCAATTCAACTCCACAGAACTTAATTCTTAACTTGGGGATGGTACAGGTGTTCAGTAAGGTAGTTCAGTCTTTTGACCATTTACATTTATGCCTATTATTTAGTAACAGTATTTAAAAAAACATTTTCAAAAATTGTTAACTTGTGTAGGTGCCTTTCAAAGTTTTTATTTTTGATTTACAAATAGGAATATTATCTTCCTGAAAAATTGTGTTGGATCTGAAGTTGAAGAGGCATGCGCTAACCCGGCTAATGGAAGTGTGATTCTTCTGGAAAATCTGCGCTTTCATGTTGAAGAGGAGGGCAAGGGGAAAGATGCGTCTGGGAATAAGGTGAGATTTCATACAGGTAACAAAGATATTTGGAAGTCTCAAGAATTTATGAAGCAGATATAATTAGATTGGAGATAAAAAGTCATTTCAGATGAGTTAGTGATCATCTAATGTTGAAGCCATCGAACCTGGAAATTTTATAGTTCTAGGAAACAAATATAAACTGGAACTTGTCATTGTTTTCTCTTAGAGTCTTTGCATGTTGTGTGATTTGTGAGTACACTTGTAGCGACAGGATGTTGAAATAGGGGAGATTTCATAGAATTACACTGTACAGAAAAGGCACTTAAGCCTATTGAGTCCTCACTAACAAAACCTACACTAATCGGACTTTCTAGTCCTTGGGTCAGAGGCCAGAATGTTATGATTTTTTCAATTACTCATATTTTTTTAAACCGGTTGAGGTTCCCTGTGTCAACTACGCTCCCAAGGTTTTTAAAAAAGTGCAAAAATTAAGAAGTGCTTCATCCCTTTCCCACCACATCCTCTCCGCAACTCATCTCCTCTTAGTCAAAGCCTTAGTTAAAGTATAGCTTTGAAATAACTTAGAAGGAATGATGCAGCTGGAGACTAATTTTATTAGGAACAGGCCCAGAATTAGAATCTTTAATACATGGGAAATAATGACAGATTTGCTATTCAAGTTTCATAAATCATGAACACATAGGTGTGGAGCAGGTTTGTCCTGGCATCTAGTGGCATTGAGACTAGGAGCTGAGCACAAGAATATAGAGAGATAATGCCATCACTAATACTTCAGTGAAAAATGATAACAAGGATATTAAATGTTCATACACAATTGAAGTGGATGCAGTATGTGGTTTTAAAAGGAATAGACAGTCTGTGTCTTGATATTGTGTTGAAATACTAGTATCTAACAGTATGACTAGTAGTTGCAGTATTATGAAGTGATGAGTTGAAAGTATTGCTTTACTAATGTATCTTAAAGCACTAATTTCTCTATATTGGTACCAGTATATTTAATGTGCTGCAAGACAATCACAATTTAAATGATTGAACAAAATTATGTGTCATCTGTTGAGTTCATGATTTTTTGGGAACTGCATTCATGAAGCTACTTAAAGTCATAGAGATGTACAGCATGGAAACAGACCATTCGGTCCAACCCGTCCATGCCGACCAGATATCCCAACCCAATCTAGTCCCATCTGCCAGCACCCGGCCCATATCCCTCCAAACCTCTCCTATTCATTTACCCAAATAAATGTCTCTTAAATGTTGCAATTGTACCAGCCTCCATCACTTCCTCTGGCAGCTCATTCCATACACGTACCATTCTGTGTGTGAAAAGGTTGCTTTGTAGATCTCTTTTATACCTTAACCCCTCTCACTCTAAACCTATGTCCTCTAGTTCTGCACTCCCTGACTCTCGGGAAAAGACTTTGCCTATTTGCCCTATCCTTATAATTTTGTAAACCTCTATAAGTTCACCCCTCAGCCTCCGACGCTCCAGGGAAAACAGCCCCAGCCTGTTCATGCTCTCTCTATAGCTCAAATTCTCCAACCCTGGCAACATCCTTGTAAATCTTTTCTGAACCCTTTCAAGTTTCACAACATCCTTCCGATAGGAAGGAGACCAGAATTGCACACAATATTCCAACAGTGGCCTAACCAATGCCCTGTACAGCCGCAACATGACCTCCCAACTCCTGTACTCAATATTCTGACCAATAAAGGAAAGCATACTAAACTCCTCCTTCACTATCCTATCTACCTGCGACTCCACTTTCAAAGAGCTATGAACCTGCACCACAAGGTCTCTTTGTTCAGCAACAGTCCCGAGGACCTTACCATTAAGTGTATAAGTCCTGCTAAGATTTGCTTTCCCAAAATGCAGTACCTCGCATTTATCTGAATTAAACACTATCTGCCGCTTCTCGGCACATTGGCCCATCTGGTCAAGATCCTGTTGTTATCTGAGGTAACCCTCTTCGCTGTCCACTACACCTCCAATTTTGGTGTCATCTGCAAACTTCCTAATTGTACCTCTTATGCTCGCATTCACATCATTTATGTAAATGACAAAACGTAGAGGACCCAGCATCGATCCTTGTGGTACTCCACTGATCACAGGCCTCCAGTCTGAAAAACAACCCTCCACCACTACCGTCTGTCTTCTACCTTTGAGCCAGTTCTGTATCCAAATGGTTAGTTCTCCCTGTATTCCATGAGATCTAACCTTGCTAATCAGTCTCCCATGGGGAACCTTGTTGAACGCCTTACTGAAGTCCATATAGATCACATCTACCGCTCTGCCATCATCAATCCTCTTTGTTACTTCTCAAAAAACTCAATCAAGTTTGTGAGACATGATTTCCCACGCACAAAGCCATGTTGACGATCCCTAATTAGTCCTTGCCTTTCCAAATTCATGTACATCCTGTCCCTCAGGATTCCCTCCAACAACTAGCCCACCACCGACGTCAGGCTCACTGGTCTATAGTTCCCTGGCTTGACCTTACCAACCTTCTTCTGGCACCTCACCTGTGACTATTGGTGATGCAAATATCTCAGCAAGATGCCCAGCAATCACTTCTCTAGTTCCCACAGAGTTCTAGGGTACACCTGATCAGGTCCTGGGGATTTATCTACCTTTACCCGTTTCAAGACATCCAGCACTTCCTCCTCTGTAATATGGACATTTTGCAAGATGTCACCATCTATTTCCCTACAGTCTATATCTTCCATATCCTTTTCCACAGTAAATATTGATGCAAAATACTCATTTAGTATCTCCCCCATTTTCTGCATGCAGGCTGCCTTGCTGATCTTTGAGGGGCCCTATTCTCTCCCTGGTTACCCTTTTGTCTTTTAATATATTTGTAAAAACCTTTTGGATTCTCCTTAATTCGATTTGCCAAAGCTATCTCATGTCCCCTTTTTGACCTCCTGATTTCTCTCTTAAGTATACTTCCTTTATACTCTTCTTAGGATTCACTCGATCTATCTTGTCTATACCTTATGTATGCTTCCTTCTTTTTCTTAACCAAACCCTCAATTTCTTTAGTCATCCAGTATTCCCTATATCTACCAGCCTTCCCTTTCACCCTGACAGGAATACACTTTCTCTGGATTCTTGTTAGCTCATTTCTGAAGGCTTCCCATTTTCCAGCCGTCCCTTTACCTGCGAACATCTGCCCCCAATTGGCTTTCGAAAGTTCTTGCCTAATACTGTCAAAATTGGCCTTTCTCCAATTTAGAACTTCAACTTTTAGATCTGGTCTATCCTTTTCCATCATTATTTTAAATCTAATAGAATTATGGTCGCTGGCCCAAAAATGCTCCCCGCTGTCACCTCAGTCACTTGCCCTGCCTTATTTCCCAAGAGTAGGTCAAGTTCTGCACCTTCTCTAGTAGGTACATCCATATACGGAATCAGAAAATTGTCTTGTGCACTCTTAACAAATTCCTCTCCATCTAAACCCTTAACACTATGGCAGTCCCAGTCAATGTTTGGAAATCCCCTACCGTAACCACCCTATAATTTTTACAGATAGCTGAGATCTCCTTACAAGTTTGTTTCTCAATTTCCCTCTGACTATTAGGGGGTCTATAATACAATCCCAATAAGGTGATCATCCCTTTTTTATTTCTCAGTTCCACCCAAATAACTTCCCTGGACGTATTTCCAGGAATATCCTCCCTCAGCACAGCTGTAATGCTATCCCTTATCAAAAATTTAGGTGCAATCCGTCCTCCTTGTACAGGTCACTTCTACCCCAAAAGAGATTCCAATGATCCAAAACTGTGAGTCCTTCTCCCATATACCAGCTCCTCAACCATGCATTCATCTGCTCTATCCTCCTATTCCTGCCCTCACTAGCTCGTGGCACTGGGAGTAATCCAGATATTACTACTCTCGAGGACCTCCTTTTAAATGCCTAACTCTCTGTAATCTCCCTTCAGAATCTCAATCTTTTCCCTTCCTATGTCATTGGTTCCAATGTGGACAGTGACCTCTTGCTGGCCGCTCTTCCCCTGTGAGAACATTCTGCACCCTCTGAGACATCCTTGATCCTGGCACCAGGGAAGCAACACACCATTCTGCTTTTTCGCTGCTGGCCAGAGAAACGTCTGTCTGTACCGCGGACGAGAGAACCGCCTAACACAAATGATCTCTTGGAACCCAATGTACCCCTCATTGCATTAGAGCCAGTCTCAATACCAGAAACTTGGCTGTTTGTGCTATGTTCCCCTGAGAATCCATCACCCCCTACATTTTCCAAAACTGCATACCTGTTTGAAATAGGAATATCCACAAAAGACTCCTGCACTCGCTGCCTTCCTCTCTTACCTCTCCTGGAGTTAATCCATCTATGTGACTGTATCTGAGACTTTCTCCCCTTTCTATAACTGCCATCCATCACATACTGTTGCTGTTGCAATTTCCTCATTGCTCCTAACTGTCTGTCCAACCGATCCATTTGATCTGATAAGATTCACATCCAACAGCACTTATGGCAGACATAATCTGCAGTAACCCTTAAACTCTCTTTAAATTCCCACATCTGTCAAGAAGTACATGTCACTCTATTAAAGGCCATTTTTGCTCCTTCACAATCTACAGACCCAGAAATTAACACCGTGTTATTCCTTTACAAACACTGCCCCAGGTTAAATTAATAGTTATGGCTTATATTTTAAGTTTAATCAAGAGACATATCTCCAAAAACACACAATCAAGAAAGAACCCACTCTGCTCACTACTGCAGATTCTCTGTAGGCCACACTTAAAACAACGATTAACTTGTCTGATTCTGTGCTGTGAACTATTATTAACTCCGCTGTGTACCTTATTGAAAATGTATTTGTCAAGTATCTTGTTTTTGAAGATTATTCCTATGAAGTTTCATTTTTATTGAAGGGTTTTGTGGCTAGTATTTAAACCTTTGGGTGGCACGGTGGCTCGATGGTTAGCACTGCTGCCTCACAGTGCCAGGGACCCATGTTTGATTCCAGCCTCTAGTGACTGTGCAAATTCCACAGGCATTCGCCCTGCGTCTACGTGGGTTTCCTCTCGGTGTTCTGGCTTCCTCCCATAGTCCAAAGATGTGCAGGTTAGGTGAATTGCTGTTCTAAATTTGGCTATAGTGTTCAGGGATGCGTAGGCTAGGTGCATTAGTCAGCAGAAATGTAGAGTAGTAGGGTAAGACAATGGGTCTGGATGGGATACTCGGTGGGTCGGTGTGGACTTTTTGGGCCAAATAACCTGTTTCCACACTGTGAGGATTCTATGAATCATAATGTCTGAATGTCAGAAGTCGCCATTACAGAATGATGACTTAATCCTTAAGGTCAAGTTGTATCCTGACTCTTTGTAGCTCAAGAAGATCACAGCAATCCAAGTCTAATGGGTCTCTTGTACTGAAATCAACCCAGATACAGTAATACTAGTTGCTCTCAGTTATGCTGACATTTACAGACTGACATTGGAGACTCCTTGAACTCAAGAATATATGGGCTGCAAAGTCAACTGGATTTTGGTGGTGACTTAATTTAGTACACATATGGTCTAAGAATAACTATAGTAAATATGGGGTATTCTTTTTGCAGACTCAGCATTATTCCCATCTGTATGTGTGCACAATTCTGTTTATAAGTATTCTGCAATTTAAAAAAAAAAGGCTGGGTGTCAATGAATAACAAGTTTACATTAACAGCTTGGGCATCTAGGCATGATTTGGGTTGACTAGTAAAAGGAATGGCTACTGTTTAAGATCTTCAATATAATGGTGAACTGCAGTGAATTGAACCCTAGAAGATTTGGTAGAAACCTATCTATAAAGGATTAACACAGTTGATTTATTCACTAATGCTGTCATGTAACACCGGTGCCAAATGGTCTGCTTTTGCATTTGTTCCAATTGGAGCTTTATTCATGTTAGAGCATGGTTCCATACAGTTGCTGAATCTCCAATATGTTTTTAATGCTCAAGATTGATTAGATAATTGACTGGAAATGCTACAGCAATATTCTAGCTGAGCCTCATTTCCAACAAAAGCTACTAAGTAATGCTTAGGAATGTGAGACCAGGCTAAAATTTTATTCTCTTTGTCTCTTCCCATTCCTAGGTCATCTGAAGTTAATTGTCACACGTCTACTGCTTCATATTTCTAGTAACTGAGGTATAGCTAAAAGTGAACTTTTAATTAAAAGATAATCATGATCTATTGTAATGATCCAGAAAATTCATTGGGGAAAAAAAAAGTCTGACCAGTTATATTGACCTATTAGCACATTCAATAAGTGTTAATTTCTATTAATTACTATCATCATCCTTCATAAATTAAATGATTTTGCTTCAGGCCACACACTTAATTAAAACTTGATATTTTATGTAGATCAAGTAGTTTTAGTAATGGACATCAGTGTTGCACTGAGAAGAAAGTAGAACATCTAAGATTTACATTTGAGTGCTAGAAAAAGGCACGTTAGATGATTTAGATTTGAGTTTGCCCCAGTGCTGTCCTGCTATGAAATAGCTATTTTCTGGAATTGGTAATGTGAATATTTGTGTAAGGTATTGAAAGCTTGGAGGAACTTTTCACAGGCACTCCAGAAAGATAATGTGCAATGTTGTTTTTTTTGTCTTCTCTAAGTAAATAGTTGCATGTTGGTAATTCACCACCTTTTATATGTATTTTCACACATTTTATAAATGTTTGTTGTGGTTGTATTATTCTGTGTGTGTGCACTTGGACACACTTCAGATTTTTCTCACTCTCAACTGGAACTTATAAATTGTAAGACTGTGGTACTTTGTAATCTGAAATACACTCATCACAAAGGAGCAATTTGTTGGCATTAAATGTAGAAAAATTGATTGTAAAAAATTATTAACTAAGTGAGGAACAGTTTACTTGATCAAATTTGATTTGAAAATGTAGGAAAGTTGTAAAAAAATACACTGAACTGGTCTTTTTTCCAAAAATTGTTTATGTATGTGTGTGTGTAATCCTTTTCAGATAAAAGCGGATGATGAAAAGGTCAAGTCTTTCCGAGCTTCACTGTCCAAGTTGGGTGATGTGTATGTCAATGATGCTTTTGGAACAGCACACAGAGCTCACAGGTGAGTTGTTTTTATCACTTGGCCAAGAGAAGGATTCAGGTTGAATATGTTTCGAGTTGTAATTGGCATAGAAACCTAATATACTTTTATGCTGAAGTAGGAACGTGGCAAATGCTACAGTGCACTGTTAAAAAGCTTCAAGATGTTATGGATAGGTTAGTGGAATGGGCTAATGGGGGGATGTAATTTAATTGGTTAAGTATAAAGTAATACGGTTTGATAAACTGATTGGGAGCATGCATCCAATGGAAGAGTACTTGATAGTATGGATGATTATGAATAAGTAGAAACTCAAGTACATAATTACCTGTAAATGTTGATGAATAAATATATTTTTTAAAAAGCATTGAAATCTTATGTTGAAATACAAGAACAAAGCATCCATGGTGAATGTATATAACAAATTCCTAAGCCTGAAATTAGATTAAAATGACTTGCAGTACGTCAGAAAGATTTGTAAAATAACCAGAACCCAAGTAATGCTTTTGGTCTAAGTTCTTCACCAGTTGATAGACCCAAACTTAACCTGAAACCTTTGTAAATGAGATGACCAAATATTAATTTATTTGATTTATTCCTCTGATCAAGTACTATTTGTTTTTATATTTTTGTTAGCTCCATGGTTGGTGTAAATTTGTCAAAGAAAGCAGCTGGCTTCTTGATGAAGAAAGAGCTTGAGTATTTTGCCAAAGCTCTAGAAACCCCTGAAAGACCATTCCTTGCCATTCTGGGTGGGTAAGTGTCAAATCATTCAGTGTTTGTTTATTCACTCATGGGATGTGGGGATCTCTGGCTATGTCAGCATTTATTGCCCAGAGGGCTGTAGAGAGTCAGCGGCATCGTTGTGGGTCTAAAGTAACGTTTTGGCCAGACCAGATAAGGATGGCAGATTTCCTTATGATATGATCAGATGTTTTTCAACAATCGATAATGGTTTCGTGATCATCATTCAACCCTTACTTCCAGATTCTTTATTGAATTCAAATTCCATCATCTGCCACGGTGGGATTTGAACACAGGTTCTCAGGACATTAGCATCCAGTATGGTATTGCTTGCTTAGCTTTGCAAGAACTATTAGAACTATCCTGTTGCATGTGATTTTATGGCAAATACGTAATCCTGAAATAAAATTGACAAACTTTGTGTTAGGTTACACTAATCCGAGCCAGACTTCTACACTAATGATAAGGTCCTAAGGAGTATTGCTGAACAAAAAGACCTTGGAGTACAGGTTCATAGTTCCTTGAAAGTAGAGTCGGAGGTAGATAAGATAGTGATGAAGGCATTTGATATGCTTTCCTTTATTGGTCAGAGTATTGAGTATAGGAGTTGGGAGGTCTTGTTTTGGCTGTACCATGCAATCCTGGTCTCCTTGCTAACAGAAGGATGTTGTGAAACTTGAAAGGGTTCAGAAAAGAACCAGGTTTGGAGGGTTTCAGCTATAGGGAGAGGCTGAATAGGCTGGGGCTGTTTTCCCTGGAGCGTCAAAGGCTGAGGGATTACCTTATAGAGGTTTATCAAATCCTGAGAGGCATGGATAGGATAAAGAGACAAGGTTTTATTTCCTGAGGTGGAGGGCGGGGGGTCCAGAACTAGAGGGCATAGGTTTAGTGTGAGAGGGGTAAGATATAAAAGAGACCTAAGGAGCAACATTTTCAAAGAGGGTAGTGCATGTATGGAATTAGTTGCCAGAGGAAGTGGTCGAGGCTGGTGCAATTGCAACATTTAAAAGGCATCTGGATGGGTATATGAATAGGAAGGGTTTGGAGGGATATGGGGCGGGTACTGGCAGGTGGGACTAGATTAGGTTAGGATATCTGGTCGGCATGGACGAGTTGTACTGAAGGGTCTGTTTCTGTGCTGTACATCTCTATAACTCTCCAGGAGACAGAGATATTGCATGCTATAAGTCATCTTCAGGACAGAGTGAAGCACTAAAGATTGTTGGGATTTGGTTTGTCTGATAAAGTGACCAACTGTAGTGGGCTATTGTAGTTTGAATATCATTGCCATTTCATGCAATTGACATAAGTACTCTATAAGGAACCCCTATAACTTATAGACTACCTTTATTCAGATTCTGCAATGTTAATTCTGTAACACAATACTTTGAGTAAAGTATGGCTGAGATTAGAAAAATTATGTGTGGGAAGGAAATAATACAATGTAAAAACAGAAAGCTTGTATAAAAGAGACAAAAACAAACTGCAGAGCAGGAACTCAAAGTAGTCTCCAAGGAGTCTGGAAGAGCACAGCAAGCCAAGCAATATCAGGAGGTGGAGTTCTTCAGGAATTGTTTCAAATTTCCTACATAGGATAGTATTTTTGCACTAGCTTCATTTGCACCTGTATTAGAAGAAGAATAGTGTCTTTATCTGAGCAGTTGTTACAATAACTAGCTGAGAGGTTTGTTTTTAACAACCTCTTTCTTTGGCCAAACTGTAGTACCCCATAGTCACTGCAGCTGACGGAGTAACTTTAATTACTTCAGAAACTGAATTGTGCTCAATTATTGGACTCTTTAAAGGCTATCTTGTCTGTTTAGCATAATATTGAGAACAATAAAACTGCGTATGTTGAGAATTGAACTTGAGGTTGAGACGTCTTTAACAAAGCCTGCAAGTCAGTTTAAAGTGCGCTTTATAAAAAAAGGCCATAGTATTAAACTGTACATTCTTGATTCCAATCCATTAAATTTGCCCTGATGGAAGATTTTTTGTTAACAAGATATGAATCATTTGTGGGAGTTTGCTATTCCAGTCTCTTGATCTGCTCCATCATTCTTCTGTCAGCTGGTAATGATCAGTACTTGTTCAATTTGTACAGCAGTTTGATGAAAGACATGAAATTGTGTAGCCTTAAATGCTGCTTCTTCTGCTGTTCAGGGCTAAAGTTCAAGACAAGATTCAGCTCATCAGTAACTTGCTAGATAAGGTGAATGAAATGATTATCGGAGGTGGCATGGCCTTTACATTCCTGAAAGTCCTCAATAAGATGGAGGTATGTGCACTAACAGAATTGCATCATCATACTTCCCCTTTGCTAAGTTAATCAACAGATTTTATTTTCCTATTGCAATACAGAATTTCTGTTTAAAGCATTGCATAAGAAAACATTGTTGTAGCAATTATTACACCATTTTAAATTTTCAAATTATATTCCCTTGCCAGAATATTTGCTTTTTCTCTAGTAACATTAGAGATAGAGGTACAGCTCGGAACCAGATTCTTTGGTCTAACTCATCTACACCAACCGGATATCCTAAATTAATCTAGTCCCATTTGCCCACACTTGGCCCATATCCTTCTAAACCCTTTCTATTCATATACCCAAAGTGATGTCTTTTAAATGTTGTAATTATACCAGCCTCCTCCACTTCCTCTGGCAGCTCATTCCATACATGCACCGCCCTTTGTATGAAAAATTTGCCCCTCAGTTTTCTTTCAAATGTTTCCCTCTCGCCTTAAACTTATGCACTCTTGTTTCTGGACTCCCTCTCCCCAGAGAAAAGACCTTGCCTATTTCCTCTATCTATGACCCTCATGATTTTATAAACCTCTAAGGTCACCCCTAATCCTCTGATGCCTCATGAAAACACCCCTAGCCTATTCAGTCTCTCCCTATAGCTCAAGCCCTTAACCTTGGCAACATCCTTGTAAATCTTTTCTGAACCGTTTCAAGTTTCACAATATCCTTCCTATAGGAGGGAGACCAGAATCTCTCTCAATATTCTAAAAGTGGCCTAACCAACATCTTGTGCAGCTGCAATAGGAGCTCCCAATTCCTATACTCACTGCTCTGACCAACCTTTGAGCGTTTATACATTATATTTACTCCTTTCTTCAACTTGGTCCTTGCTGCTTCCATCACAATCTCAGTCTCTGAATTGTAGTTTTTTTCCCTGCCCTCTGGCTGAGACCCAGGATTGTACTGATACTCTTGAACACTAGAATATATGCATCCATGAGACATAGCATACACTAGACAGAATTTGCACTTTATCCTCTTTCATGTTCATGTGCAGGTTATTATCTTGGTTTTTTTTTTAGGGCATTTTCTTTTGTTGTTTTGCGTTTTACTGCCCTATTAATGTAATTGTCTCTACAATATTGATTGTCCAAAACCTGATCTGATTTGAGAGCAGGCACTATGGGGGAGTAGAAGGTTTATGTATGATATGAAATGCATTCCTTCTGTTCTTCTTTGCCATAAATGTAGGATGCACATATATACCAACATTTTCTGACTTTCCAGAGTTTTTTTCGTAAAGCAGTGGTTTTAAGTATAGTCCTGGTATTGCTGCATGAGTTAGGACTCTTGTTTTAAAAAAAAAAGGATGCTCAATAAAACAGTTGTTGTACTATGTCAATTCAACATTCTGTAGCTCTTTCTCAAGGATTTTCCCTCCTTCATTGATGCTCTGTAAAAACGAAAATGAAATAAGAAATCCTTTTATTCTGAGTTTGAGTCTCCCTAAGGAGGTTTCAGGCCAATTCACTTTCAACAATCTGTTCTGAATAATCTGCTCACATTTTGACTGCTGTAAGTAATTACATCACGACAACAAAGATGATCTACAAAATCCATCTAAATTCCCTCTGCCTACCCCTAACTGGCAGAGATAATAAGTCATAATTTTGAAATTGTGCCAAATATTCTGAGATCTTTGATTTAATTAATCGTGATAAACATCTCAAGGCCGCAGCTATAAGGGAACAGTGTACAATGCTTTCTGGATATTTATAAATATTACATAATTTTTACACTTTCAGATTGGTACTTCCCTCTACGATGAAGAAGGCTCTAAAATAGTCAACGATTTGATGGCTAAGGCTAAGAAGAACGGTGTGATCATCACACTGCCTGAAGATTTTGTGATCGCAGATAAATTTGATGAAAATGCCAATACTGGAGCAGCCACAGTGGCTGCAGGAATTCCAGCAAATTGGATGGTAAGTTAGTGAGATGGTTTAATTTTAACACTTTTTTTTTAGTTTTAATAATGTGTTTTATGTCCTGTAACTTTCAAAGTATCTGAGTCAAAAGGTTTCTTTTTGAAATCTAATCCCTATTATCATGGAAAGTTAGCAGCTAACTTGCCAAGACCAGTCTTAGAAATCGCAAATTTAGTAAGTAAACAAATCTGATCAACTTTAGTTATGTTGGTTAAGACTTTCATGCTAATTGAGACAAGCCATGTGAAGGGGATGGAATATTTTGCTATTTCAAGTGCCCCACCCCATAATAGAGACAGTTGCAGAAGAAAAATACTCTTCTCCATCTTCAAACAGGCCTTTGTTCTAAAAGTATTCATTCTGTACTGGTGACATGTTCGTTTCCTGTATTGGTTCATCATTATTGTGTCATAGAGTCCTATAGCACCGAGACAGGCCCTTCGGTCCAAATTGGTCCGTGCTGACAAAAAAAACTGCAACAGTGCAATGGCCAGGAAATGAACCCAGGTCAACTGGCAGCTATACTCACCACTATAACCCCATTATAGTCTCTTACTGGATATTGACTCCAAATTAAAAGCCATTTTGTAATGTGAATCTGTATCCAATAAGAACTGGCTTGAAAACACTTAAGTTCACTTCATGTCTGACAACTGCATATAACAGAAAAACACAATTTTGACTCATCAGCCTTTTTACCATATGAAATCAAATCTCTTGTGAGTTAACATGTACTGCTCTAAGAAACAAATTAGTGTTTTGTAAATATCAAGATTTGTGTGGAGCAACTTGAATGTTCTAAATATTTCACCTTTAACTAGTTCATATCTGCTACATTTGGTTGTACTCTTTCTTACTATTCTGTATAACAATGACCTTAAGGTATTAAACACCTGTATCAATATCTTATCATTTGTTAGAAATGTCAAATTTTATTTCCCCAAATCAGATTTTGATGTATGTTTAATTGTTTTTATCCTCAAGGGTCTTGATTGTGGTCCTGAGAGTGTTAAGAAGTTTGTTGCTGCTGTGGGCAGGGCCAAGCTGATTGTGTGGAATGGTCCTGTTGGTGTTTTTGAGTGGGACAAGTTTGCCAATGGCACCAAGGCAGTTATGGACAAGGTTGTGGAAGTTACCCAGAAAGGCTGTATCACTATTATTGGTAAGTATGGAGTGACACTTAGAAAATTCCTTTTTTCAGATGAGAAAAGCCCTGCCAGTTTGTAGTGTTCATGGGTTAAGGTGGGCTATATTGTTAATAGCAGAACTTGGTGTTGAGGTTTTCATGTAATCCAGTTTCACATTTTTTGTAATTAGAACATAGAACAGTACAGCACAGAACAAGCCCTTCAGCCCACGATGTTGTGCCGACCACTGATACTCATGCATGCACCCTCAAATTTCTGTGACCATATGGGTGTCCAGTAGTCTCTTAAATGTCCCCAATGACCTTGCTTCCACAACTGCTGTTGGCAACGCATTCCATGCTCTCTCAACTCTCTGTGTAAAGAACCCACCTCTGACATCCCTTCTATATTTCCTCCAACCAGCTTAAAACTATGACCCCTCGTATTAGTCATTTCTGCCCTGGGAAATAGTCTCTGGCTATCGACTCTATCTATGCCTCTCATTATCTTGTATACCTCAATTAGGTCCCCTCTCCTCCTCCTTTTCTCCAATGAAAAAAGTCCAAGCTCAGTCAACCTCTCTTCATAAAATAAGCCCTCCAGTCCAGGCAGTATCTTGGTAAACCTCATCTGAATCCTCTCCAAAGCATCCACACCTTTCCTATAATAGGGCGACCAGAACTGGATGCAGTATTTCAAGTACGGTCTAACCAAAGTGTTATAGAGCTGCAACAAGATCTCGAGACTCTTAAACTCGATCCCCCTGTTAATGAAAGCCAAAAATATAACTTTTTGTTGAAGCTGGACTTGTTAATTCCCTATGAAGTGTAAGTTTAGGGTTACTCTGAAAAAGCTTCTTAAACATTTGCACTGATTTATATAAAGTATTCTCCTTTAGATGTGGCTCATGGTTTAATGAGTACAAAAATGACTTTGAGGTTGGTCATGAAAATCAACTTGGGTACAAAATGTATTTCAATTTCCCTTCCCTTTTGGAGAGTGTGAGAGAAGCTTTACAATGAAAAGTATCTTTTTTTTTAATAGCACCATTGGATGAGGGCATTGCTGGCCAAGCCAGCATTTATTGCCCATCTGTAATTGCCCAAAGGGCAATTAAGAGTCGACCACATTGCTGTGGATATGGAGTCAAATGTACACCAGACTAGGTAAGGATGGTAGTTTCCTTCCGAAAGAACGTTAGTGAACAAGATGGGTTTGTCTGACAATTGAAAATGGATTCATGGTCATTATTAGACTCTAAATGCCAGATTTTTAAAATTGATTTTTCAAATCCTTTGTCTGCCATTGCAGGATTCAAACCCACGTCCCTAGAACATTATCTGGGTCTCTGCATTAACAATTCAGTGATAATACCACGAGGTGATCTCCTCTCCTGCCTTGCCATTGAAAGCTATGGGGACTATGTTATGTGGTCCAGGTCCTAACATTTGCAAGCTATAAATGCAGTTGCACTGCTCTTGTCCTCACTTAACATCCACATATTTGCCTTCCACAGTGGTAATAGGTAACAATTAGCTTTGAAAATAATTTTTATTATTCTTTACTTCCCAAAAACCAAATGTCTAAGGCCGGCGATACACAAACATAAACATGGCCACAGTACCAGAGACACTCACAGTGACTAATTCCTCCTTCCCAGCTCCCAAAGCGATCTAAACACATCCAACACCGTCCCCCAACCTTGTCCAATACTGCCTCCTGCCTGGCCCCATCCCTAACCCCATCCAGCACTGCCCCCGCTCCTTCCTTGGGGCAGCCAGACTTGACACCAACAATAAGACTGCTGCTGAAACTGCCTTTGTGGGGTAAGTCTCCAAATAGCGTGCGCACAGATACAGCCATACACACAACTTTTAACTACAACGTTTTGACACGTTCCACGTTTGCCCTGTACAGGACAATGTTGGAGAGATTATCTGGGGATGGGGTTTAGGGTACACCCCTCCGTAGAATTCCAGGGAAAGTGTGGGGGGAGAGAGAGAGGGTGGGAGGTCAGTCATTTGGAGACTGTGCCTGTTTAATCACTAAACAAAAGACGCGATGACTGTTGGAAACACATCTTTGATGCAATGTTTCTATCGGGACCTCAAGATCTCCTTCGGATAATCTGATTTTCGGATAATTGGTATTCAGATAATCGAGGTTCCTCTGTAACTGTCACCACAATAATTTATTATTGAGGTAGGACATAATTTCTATAAGTGAAGCTGTTTTTCTTTAAAGTTATAAATATACCATGCCAGAGTCAATTGAATACTAAATGTAAGACTACTTTTTCCATATTTACCTCTGTACAACAAATTATTATAATTGGGCTGTAGCCAAAGTTCTATCAATAGCAAATGCTCCCTTCCAACCTGGCATCTCCTGTCACAAAGCTAGCCCCCTTTTTTTTCTAAAAGCTGTTCTTTGGCTCAAAGAGATTCTCTGTCCTTGATTTTTGTCAGAGGGCTAATAAACCGGGCCGGGCTCCGATCAGTCTGGTTTGTTACAGAGATTAAAATGATTTTGAAGCCTTTTGTTTATACGAAAACAGATGAGAATTAAGGCCTAAGTGGTCATGTTTTAGAAGTGACCTGTGTAAAGAAAGGGGAGTGGTCAGCTCTCTGAGCTGAGCAGTTTTAGTTCAGTCTTGAACTGGTTGTAAGTTCAACAGGGAGCTCTGTGGAAACTCATTCTCTCTTTTCTGCCCTTCAACTTCAACCTGTAAGCCTGTGTTCTATTTATAGTGGTTTTTAAAGGGAGTTTGTTTATTGGGACTGTTGTGTATATTCGGAACAGCACGATTAAGTCTACTTGGATAGGCTGAGTTCTTTGTTCTTTGTGTTTCATTGTGTAATTTTGTGAATAAAGGATTGTCTATTTTAAAATCTAGCTAACTTTAATCTGGGTAATTTTCACTGTACGCTTACTGAAACAAATTGCAAAGTTATGGTTTGTGCTGCCTGCTTAAGAATGTTTTGAGTGGTCTGCCTAGTCCATAACACTCCTTTCACAGCCTCAAACCCTCTTGTCATCCCTTGTTTCTCACCACCTTGACATGAGAACCCAGCATTTCCCTTGTCTTTGGGTAAATACTGTACATGTTTTAATAACTTTTATGCTGGAAAAACAAAGTTACTAGATGTACATATTTCAATCACAGTAAGCACAGAAGACATAGGAGCAGATTCAGGCAATTTTTGCCCATTGAGTCTGCTCCATCATTCAGTTAGATCATGGCTGGTCTGATAATCTTTGAGGCTCATATATTTTTAATGCCCATACTGATTAAAAATGTGTCTCAGCCATGAATATCTTTGATGACCCAGCTCTCTGTGGTAAAGAATATCACTAATCCACTACCCTCCTAGAAGAAATATTTCCACATCACTTTCCTAAATGGCTGACACTTTGTTCTGACCTTATGCCCTCTGGTCCCAGACTGTAAGGGGAAATGACCATTCTACATCTACTTGTAAACCCCCTAAGAATCTTATGTTTCAATAAGGTCTCCTCACATTCCTCTAAACACTAATGAGTACAGTTCCAACCTTCTCCATTCATCCTCATAAGAAAATCACTCCATACCTGGGAATAACCTAGAGAACTTTCTCTGGACTGCTTCCAGTACCAGTATATCTTTCCTTAGATAAAGGGGTCTAAACCTTTTTTGCAATATTCTAGGTGTGGTCTGACTAATTCCTTGTGTAGTTATAGGATGACTTCATGTTTATTCTCTAATCACCCCAAGACATTCTATGCTTGTGTGAGGAACAAGAGGAGGGCCGATCAGGGATAGTGGAGGGAACTTGTGCCTGGAGTCGGAGGAGGTTGGGGAGGTCCTTATTGAATACTTTACTTCAGTGAGAGGGACTTTGTCATTTGTGAGGACAGGGTGAAACAGGTTGATATTAAGGAGGATGTGCTGGAAATTTTGAAAACATGAAGATAGGTAAGTTGCCTGGCCCAGATGGGATATACCCAAGGTTACTACAGGAAGTGAGGGAAGGGATTGCTGCATCTTTGGCGATGATCTTTGTGTCCCCACTGTCCACTGGAGTAGTACCAGATGATTGGCACATGGCAAATGTTATTCCCTTGTTCAAGAAAGGGAATAGGAATAACCCTGGAAATTCTTGCGTCGGTGGTGAGCAAATTATTGGAGAGGATTCTGAGAGACAGGATATATTTTGGAGAAGCATAGCCTGATTAGAGATTAGTCAGCATGGCTTTTTTGTGGGGCACATCATGCCTCACAAGCCTTATTGAATTCTTTGAGGATGTGACAAAACACACTGAAGGTATAGCAATGGATGTGGTGTATGTGGATTTTAGCAAGGCGTTTGATAAGGTTCCCCATGGTAGGGTCATTCAGAAAGTAAGGAGGCATGGGATACAGAGAAAATTGGCTGTCTGGATAGAGAACTGGCTGGCCCTTGGAAGCAGGTGGTAGCAGATGGAAAATATTTAGCCTGGAGCTCGGTGACCAATGGTATTCCCCTGGGATCTGTTTTGGGACCTCTGCTCTTTGTAATTTTTATAAATGACTTGGATGAGGAAGCGGAAAGGTGGGTTGCCGATGACCTGAAGATTGGTGAAGTTGTGGATAGTGTGGAAGGCTGTTGTAGGGTGCAGTGAGATGTTTAAAGAATGCAGAGCTGGGTTGAGAAGTGGCAGATGGAGTTCAATCTGGAAAAGTGTGAAGTGATTGATTTTTGAAAGGTTGAATTTGAATGCAGATTACAGGGTTAAAGGTAGGATTCTTGGCAGTGTGGATGAACAGTGCAATCTTTGGGTCCATGTCCATAGATGCCTCAAGTTGCCACCCCGGTTGATAGGGTTGTTAAGAGAGCATATGCTGTGTTGGCTTTCATGAACAGGGGAATTGAGTTTAAGAGCCATGGGGTAATGCTACAGTTCTGTAAGGCCCTGGTTAGACCACACTTGGAATATTGTGTCCAGTTCTGGTTGCCTCATTTTAGGAACAATGTGGAAACTTTAGAGAGGGTGCAGAGGAGATTTACCAGGATGCTGCTTGGACTGGAGGGCATGTCTTATGAAGAAAGGTTGAAGGAGCTCGGGTTTTTCTCATTGGTGAAAAGGATGAGAGGTGATTTGATAGGGGTGTAGAAGATGATGAGAGGCATAGAGAGAGTGGATAGCCAGAGACTTTTTCCCAGGGTGGAAGTGGCTATCATGAGGGGGCATAATTTTAAGGTGATTGGAAGAAGGTTTAGGGGACATGTCAGAGGTTGGTTCTTTATACAGAGTGGTTGGTGCGTGGAATGCACTGCCAGCAGTGGTGGTAGTGTAAGATAGATTAGGGACATTAAAGCGACTTTTGGATAGATAGACTCATGGGTGATAGTAGAATGAAGGGTATGTAAGTTAGTTTGATCTTAGAGTAGATTAAAATGTCGGCTCAACATGGAGGGCCAGTCCATTTGCATTTCTTCTTACCTGCTGAGCTTGGTTACCAGTATTTTATGTTTCTTGAATAAGGACTCCGAAATCTCTGTACTGTAGCTTTTTGCAGTCTTTCTCCACTTAAATAGTATTCAGCTTCTTTATTCTTCCAGGAAAAATGCATGATCTCATTTTCCCATATTATATTCCATTTACCAAGTTTTTGCCCTTTCATTCAACCCTTTAATTCTGTTCCAGCCTCATCACATGCCTTCCCACCTTCTTTTGTCATTTGGAGATAGTATATTTATCAAAGTCATTATTGTGACCCAGCAGTGATCATGTGGCACCACACTAGTGTTGTTGTCCTTAAAATGTCTCCTTTATTCTAACTCTGTTGTCTATTAGTTAACCAGTTTTCTATCTATGGTAATATACAACCTTCAACACCATGGGCTCGTATCTTATTAATTAGCCAAATGTGTGGTACCCTATCAAATGCCTTCTGGAAAATCACATAAATTGCATCCACTGCTTCCCCTTTATCTATTGCTTGTTATCACTTGAAAGAATTCAAATAAGTATGTCAGGCATGATTTCTCCTTTGTGAAGTCATGCTGACTCTATTTGATTTTTATTATGCGTTTTAAATATTTTGTTTACAACCTTTAAAATAGAACATTTTCCCAATACACACTTGTTACATTGGCATTTTTTTCAATCTTCCAGCACTTTTTCAGAATTTTAAGGGTTCGTTGTTATAGATCATTTGCTTGATTATCATTTGGTTTCTAAAACTTCCCAAATAAGGTTGTAAGTTTGCTCGCTGAGCTGGAAGGTTTTTCGGATGTTTCATCACCATGCTAGGTAACATCAATTCACGGAAGGCTCACTGATGCAGGTGTTACATCCTGGTTTTCATTTTTGTCTTGGTCTCTTAAGGTGTGTGATATCATTTCCGGTTCTTTTTCTAAGAGGTTGGTAAATGGGGTCCAAATCAATTACGTGTATTGATAGAGTTCTAGTTTGAGTGCTAGGTCTCCAGGAATTCCCTTATGTGTCTGTTTAGTCTGTCCTCGGATGGATGTTACCTAGCATGGTGACGAAACCTCTGAAAACAAACCTTTTAGCTCAGCAAACAAACGTACAACATGAACGTCAAATCTACTCAAAAATTGCAAACACTTGCCAAATAGAGTCATAGAGATGTACAGTACGGAAACTGACCTTTCGGCCCAACTTGTCCATGCCGACCAGGTATCCCAATCCAATCTAGTCCCATCTCCCAGCATCCGGCCTATATCCCTCCAAACCCTTCCTGTTTATATACCCCTACAGATTTAAACGTTGCAACTGTACTAGCCTCTACCACTTCCTCTGGCAGCTCATTCCATACACTCACCACTCTGTGTGAAAATGTTGCACATTTGGTCTCATATCTTTCACCCTCTCACCCTAAACCTATGCCCTCTAGTTCTGGATTCCCCCACCTCTGGGAAAAGACTTTGTCTATTTACCCTATTCATGCCCCTCATGATTTTATAAACCTCAATAAGGTCACCCCTCAGCCTCTGACACTCCAGGGAAAACAGCCTTAGCTTATTCAACTTCTCCCTAGAGCTCAAATCCCCCAACCCTGGAAAACATCCTTGTAAATCTTTTCTGAACCCTTTTGAGTTTCACAATATCGTTCTGATAGGAAGGAGACCAGAATTGCACGCAATGTTCCAACAGTGGCCTAACCAATGTCCTGTACAACCGCAACATGACTTCCCAACTCCTGTATTCAATACTCTGACCAATGAAGGAAAGCATACCAAACGCTGCCTTCACTATCCTATCTACCTGCGACTCTACTTTCAAGGAGCTATGAACCTGCACTCCAAAGTCTCTTTGTTCAGTAACACACCCTAGGACCTTACTATTAAGTGTATAAGTCCTACTAAGATTTGTTTTCCTAAAATGCAGCACTTTGCAACCTCTGGTTTACTCTTCATCTTTACTCTATTGCATGTTGCTTTCAATTTGATGCTGGCCTTCACTTCCTTGGTTACCATGGTCAGCTTATCCCTTTCTTAGAATCTTTCTTCCTCACTGGGATATACCTTTGTTTTGAGTCATTTAAATATTTTCTTCAACATCTGTCATTGTTCATCAGCTATTTGTTTTCTGTTACACTCTTGCCCAGTTGACTCCCCCAACTCTGCCTTCATTTCTTTCTAATGACCCTTGTTTAAATTTAGTAAGGTTGTTTCTGACCCATTTCTCACTCAAACTGAATGCTAAATTCTACCACGTTATGGTTACATTATCAGAGGACCTTTTTTACTTTGACATTGCTTATAAAAACCTTCCTTATTACACTAACAGATCCAAAATAACCTGATACCTGGTTAGAACCATAACCTATTGTTTTCGGCAACTTCCCTGAATACACTCTATGAATTCTTCCTTGTGACTCCCTCTGCCAATTTGGTTTTTATCGATCTACATGAAGCTTCAAGTCATTGATATATTGGCTTTTCAATATCTTTTGACTTATTCTGTCCTACAGTATAGCTGCTGTTAAGGGACCGATAGACAGTTTTCACCAGTATCATCTTTCTATTGTTATTTCATGTCTCCACTTATTTGGATTTTACATTTTCCAATCCAAGATCCATTTCTTGCAATTGTACTTATTCTGTCCCATACTAACAAAGCTACCCCATTATTCTTTCCTTCCTAAATAAAATCAGTACTGGAGAATCTCAACAGGTCTAACAGAGAGTCTGAAGAAGAGCCGTACTGATCTTAAAATTTTAACTCTTTTTAACTACTTTTTTAAAATCATGTTTTAGGTGGTGGCGATACAGCCACTTGCTGTGCCAAGTGGAACACTGAAGACAAAGTCAGCCATGTTAGCACTGGAGGTGGAGCCAGTTTAGAACTGCTTGAAGGTGAGCTTCAGATTTTGGGGTCTTCTACTTTCATTCGGTGTAATCATTAAGAACTGAGAAAATGTTATTTTGTTTAATGTTCAGTGAAGGAACCTAAGCATAAATGCTGGTTCATGCAATAGTGGGACTGATGTATGAGGAGAGGTTCTCAGTTAGGATTATATTTGCTGGGGTTTGGAAGAATGAGTGGGTGATCTCATTTTTAAAAAAAAACTACCAAATTCCAACAGATAGGCTGGATACAGGAAGGGTGTTCCCTACAGGAAGGAATCCATTCCAAGGATACAGGGTAAACTTTTAGGATTGAGATGAGGAAAAATGTCTTCACCCGGTGAGTGGTGAGCCTGTGGAATTCTGTCACAAAGTGATTGATGCCAAAACATTGAGTGTTTCAAGGAGGGGTTGGAAATAGCACTTTGGGTTAAAGGTGTCAAAGGATATGTGGGCAAAGCAAGAACAGGCTATAGAGTTGGATGACCAGCCATGACCATAACTGCATGGTAGAGCAGCTTGAAGGGCTGAATGGCCTACTCTTCTTTTCTATGTTTGTGTTTCATAGGTTTTATTGTGTGGTTATAGTTGGTTAACTTTTTCCTTTAAACTCAGCCTCACGTTATTCACAAGGTTAAATTGGGACAAATAGACATATGAACATTTGTTCATTAAATTACAGCCAAATATTCCAGTACTCCCATGCTCGTTACTGAGCTCTCCTCTGTCAGGTAAGATCTTGCATTGGTTGATACATGAGCAGCCCAGTGAGACTTATTGACTTTTCTGCTATTTTCATGGCTTCTGCTCAGTGCCACATAAACAAATCTTGCAAGGCTCACACTTCCTGTCACATAAAGAAATAAAATGCATTTTTGTTTGCTCGTCCTTGCAATTAAAACTCTCAGGTCTCTGAACTCGATCCTTTTCTTGAAATTTTTGTGAGAATTGTGCAATGGGCTTTTGAAACACAAGCTTTACTAAGCCAAATATCAACACTATTATCAGCATCGGTGTTGAAAGCTTTAAATCTGTTGCAGTTTTGAAAATTTTAATCCATATTAGGTATGTAAAAAGATTCTGTTCATAAATTACGTTTGAATAGTTCTGCAAAACTGAGACATGTGAGGAAGAGCTAAGCCTTCCGTTAACATTCTTTTCCAAGAAATGGAAGATAGTGCTACAGATGACAAAAGGTTGTAAAATATGCTGCTGGCAACCTACCTGACACACTTTCTCATGCAAGCCCCATCCTATTTTGTTTTCTGTTTCTAGGTAAAGTTCTCCCAGGAGTAGATGCTCTCAGCAACATCTAAGGACGAGACAACAAGTTGGGTTCCCTTGCACACATGCCTCAAGGATTTCACTCTTATGCTTTAGAATATTCAAAAAGTAATTGTTTCAATAATGTAGATCATTGTAAATGATGAAAATTAGCTTGTTGCTGTCTTGTTTTATGTATATATAATGTAGTCCTAAAGTAATTTGTTCAGTTTTGTCCAATTTTTATGTAATCAATTGTCCACTTATAATGTTGAAATGGCTTTACAAGCAATTATTGTCTTTCATGGACTGTAGAGCACTGATGCACCAAAGTAAGTTTACAATTCTGTTTTCACTGGAAATGGACTGTAATGACTGCTGAATAAATAAATGTGCATATGTCCTGGCTTTTTATTGAGAAATGGTGATCAGGTGGATTGGAATTTAAGGTTCTGAATTAGGGGGAAAAGACCATATAATAAGAGAAAATCTGGACAAAATGAATTGGGAGCAGATACTTGAGGGAAAGTTCACATCAGAGCAGTGAAAATCATTCTAAAGGGTAATAATGGGTATGCAGGCCAACATTCCTATAAAAGCGAAGGATGAGATCGCCAAGTGCAGACAATTCTGAATGTCAGGAAATGTATAGGATTGATTGGGAAAGCAAAGGAAGTTTATGGTACATACTGAGGCTTCCAAACAGTGGATGCACTGGAGGAATATGGAAAGTGCAGGATGTTATTTAAAAAAGAAAATAGGAGAATGTAGAATGGACATGAAGAATCACTGGCGGGTAACATTAAGGATAATTCAAAGGTATTTTATAAGTATATTGGGGTAAGAGAATAACCAGAGAGAGAACAATCCTCTGCCACTTTAGTCCTGAAAATCAGTGTGTGGAGCTGAAATTCACAGCGGAGGCTTTACATGAGTGCTTTGTATCTATATTCACTGTAGAGAAGGATGATGCAGGTGTGTACTTCGGGGAAGGGGACTATAATAAATTTGAACAAATTAGCAGAGTCGGAGGAAACATTAGTGGTTTCAGCAGGCTTGAAAATCGATAAATACTAAGGCCCAGATGAGATCTATCCCAGGCTTCTATGTGGGGCAAAGGGTGAGGTTGCCGAGCCTTTTTTTAAAATCCTCTCTGGCCATAGGAGGAGTGCCAGAGCTCTGGAGGACAACTAATGAAGCATTATTCAAGAAGGATGATAGAGATAAACCATAAACTATTGACCTTTGAGTCTAACATCAGTGGTGGGGAAACTTTTGGAAATAACTCTGAGGGATTGGATTAATCTCCACTTGGAGAGGCAGAGATTAATCAAGGATAGTCAGCATGGCTTTGGGGAGGATTTTTTCAAGGGGGTAACTAGATGGAAGATGGTGCAGGTTGATGTTATCCATATGGGCTTCAATAGGGATTTTGACAAGGTCTCCCATGGCAAACTGGTTAAGAGCCCATGGGGCCCAGGGCAATTTGACAAATTGCTTCCTACCATTAAGCCAATTTTGAATCAGAGGGTGATGGTTGAGGGTGTTTGTGGCTGGATCTGTTTTGGGGGCTTTGCTGTTTGTAGTATTTATAAATGATTTAGACTTGAAAGTAGGAGGGTTAATTAGTAAGTTTATGATTGATATGAAAATTGGTGGGGTGGTAAATCGGTTAGCCTTAGATTACAAGAGGATACAGATGGGCTAATAAATGGCAGATGGAATTCAATCTAGGTAAATGTGAGGTGATGAACTTGAGCAGGACAAATGAGGCAAGGAAATACGTGGTGAATAATAGGACCCTGGGAAACAGAGTTCAGAGATACCTTGGTGTGCATGTCCCCCAGCCCTTTAAGGTAGCAGGACATGTAGATAAAGTGGTTAAGATTAGATTACTTAGTGTGGAAACAGGCCCTTCGGCCCAACAAATCCACACCGACCCTCCAAAGAGCAATCCACCCAGACCTATTCCCCCTACATCTGACACTATGGGCAATTTAGCATAACCAATTCACCTAACCTGCACTCTTTGGACTGCGGGAGGAAACCAGAAAACCCGGAGGAAACCCACGCAGACACTGGGAGAATGTGCAAACTCCACACAGACAGTTGCCCAACACGGGAATTGAACCCACGTCTCTAGCGCTGTGAGGCAGCAGTGCTAACCGCTGTGCCACCATCCCAGCTTAAGAAGGCAAATAGAATGCTTGCCTTTATTTGTTGAGATATAGGGTTTAAGAGCAGGGAGGTTATGCTGGAACTGCATTAAAATTTGGTTAGGTCACAGCTAGAGTATTGTGTGCAGTTCTGAGATACACATTCAGAGGGATGTGATTGTATTGGATAGATTGAAGAGTTGGGCGGAGAAATGGCAGATTGAGTTCGATCTGGGCAAACGCAGGGTGATGCATTTTAGAAGATCCAATTCAAGAGCGAACTATACGGTAAATGGAAAAGCCCTGGAGAAAATTGATGTACAGAAAGATCTGGGTGTTCAGGTCCATTGTACCCTGAAGTTGGCAACACACGCCAATAGAGTAGTCAAGGCAGCAATATGGAATGCTTTTCCTCATTGCACGTGGTATTGAGTACAAGAGTTGGCAGGTCATTTTTACAGATGTATAGCACTTTGGTTCAACCACCTTTGGAATACTATGTACGGTTCTGGTTCCCACATTACCAAAAGGATACAGATGCTTTGGAGAGGATGCAGAGGAGGTTCACCAGGATGTTTCCTGGGATGAAGGGTGCTAGCTATGAAGAGAGGTTGAGTAGATTAGGATTATTTTCATTAGAAAGACTGAGGTTGAGAGGGGACCTGATGGGGGTCTACAAAATCATGAGAGGTATAGACAATGGACAGCAAGAAGCTTTTTCACAGAGTGGGGGACTTGATTACTAGAGGTCATAAAGTCTAGGTGAGAAGCGATAAGTTTAAGGGAAATATGCATGGAAGGTTCTTTATGTAGAGGGTGGTGGGTGCCTGGAATGCATTGCCAGTAGAAATGGTGGAGGTAGGCATGATAGTGTCATTTAGGATGTATCAAGACAGAGACATGAATGGGCAGGGAGCAGAGGCATGCAGATCCTTGGAAAATAGTCAACAGGTTTAGAAAGAGGATCTGGATTGATGCAGGTGTGGAAGGGCAAAGGACCTGTTCCTGTGCTGTAATTTTCTTTGTTCTGAGGGTGCAAAGGAGATTGATCTGCATGTTATCTGGGTAACATTTAGTTAAGAATTCAGATGTATAGTTTTCCTTGGAGCGGAGGACATTGAGGGGTGTTGTGATTGAGCTGTTTAACATTGAGGGAGAGTGGGCTGGATAGATAAGAAGTTTTCCCCTTGGTAAGGGATAGATTTAAGGTTGGGGGTAGGAGGTTTAGAGGGGATAAGAGGAATGTTTTTTAAAGCTGGGGGGCAAGGGTAAGTGACTGGAACTTATCACCTGTTCGTGGTAGAGGCAGAAACACTTCACATTTAAGTATTTTAATTGCACACTTGTGATGCCAAGGCATATGAGGCTATGAACCTTGTGCTGGAAAATGTTTGTTTTTGACTGGCACAACCTTGATGGGCCAAATAGCCTTTTTCTGATTTGTAGACAAGTAGATAAGGTGGTTAAGAAGGCATGTGGGATACTTGCCTTAATTAGTCAACTTCTGTGCTCTGTACTCAATACCTTATGATGGAACTGCATATAATATTAGGCCACTGTTGGAGTGCTTTGTGCAATTCTAGAATTCAAATTATTGGGGGGATGCAGAGGAGATCACCAGACTGTTGCCTGGGTTGGAGTGTTTCAGTTATGATGAGAGGCCAGATAGGCTAGAGTTTTCTTTAGAGCAGAGAAGGATGAGGGAAGACCTGATTGAAATCTATAAAGTTTTGAGAGGTATTGATGGGGAGACACTTAGAGGGATGAATAATCAGGGACACAGATTTAGTCTAAGTAGCAGGATGTTCGGAGACTAGAAAAATGTCTTTTTTAAACCCAGTGATTGGTAGGTATCTGGAACTGATTGAAAATATGATCTGACCACTTGAAATATTATAGCATGTAAGGTTATGGGCCAAGTGTTGTAAAATTGGATTAAAATAAGATAGATGCTTGGTGACTGGCTTGGATTTGATGGGCCAAAAGACGTCTTTCCATGCTGTAAAAATTCTATGATGCAGTTGAGTAAGAGGGACAGCAAAATCCTGATAATGTAATTAATTTCCACGAACACCTGAACCAGACTTTTTTTGCAAAAATTAGAATTGACGGACAATAAAAAATGAGGTCCGTCTAAGTATGATGTTTAACGCAGCGCCACACATCTGCACCTCAACCCCACTGGAACCATATGATTTCATGAGAGAAGTAGAAAAAAAATTCTTTTCAGACCCAAAAACAGTTTTTCAAAAGTAGACCATGGCTAATTGAACGGGGAAGAATTGGAATATTTCTCTCCAGACCCACCTTTACATGGTCAAAACTAGTTCATGAACCCATTCTTTTTCTAATTAATGTTGAGATTATCTGTGCCCCAAAAACAGATCTAGTTCTAGCTTGAAGTGATCTGGTAAATTGCTCATCACCAATGAGCAGGCAGTTCACTATTCTATCGGAAGAGAAAACCTACAAACATTTAACCTAGTTTTACACTTGTATATCTTGTTAAAATAATCTGTCCTAAATGATTCTGTTAGACAAATATTATGATTTTCAAATAGTTTTTTGGTAATACAGAATTTGAGTACTGCTAGAAAAAAAGTAGTCAAAAGTTTTTTCCTCTTGCATTTATCAGGACATTTTGCAAGAATGCAAATTCAAGTTGAAATCAACATGTTACTGCTAGAGAGGAGAGTTCAGATTGGTTGGCAAATACATGCTAGTTGGAACATTGCCATAGAGAATGTATCCTTTAATGTTAATTATCAGTTCTGATGCATTCATCATCTTTGGCGGTCCCTCGTAGATGAGGATGTCTCTTTTTCCATTCAGGATGAGTCCATAGGTGGCTGTATAGACGGATGCAGCACTTGGGGCAGGTGGTGAGTGGAGCATTGTGGTGACAGTGCGCTCCTTTCACTGTGTTCACCTGGCTTCCTTTTTTTCCTGATGGCAGGTGTCCAGGTGCTGGATACGTTCCCACATGCACCTCTACTATGGACATTCTTGGACCAATGTTTCCCAGGTGTCTGTGGGAGTGCTGCACTTCATCAGTGAAGTCTTGAGGGTAACACTGGAGTGCTTTCTTTGTCCACCTGAGGCTCGCCTGTCATTTCAAAGCTGGGAGGAGAGCACCTGCTCGTCTCTTGTTGATCATGCGGATGATGTGCCCAGCCCATCATAACCAATCAAGGATGGTCAGTGCCTCGATGTTGGGGTGTTGGCCTGATTGAGGACGCTGGTTCTTTCCATTAGATTTACAAGATCTTGCGCAGGCAACATTGGTGGTACTGTTCCAGTGCCTTTAGGTGTCTGCTGTAGAGAGTCCACGTCTCAGCCATATAGGAGTGCGGGAACTACCACAGGTCTGTAAACTACAGACATATTCACAGTGCATAGGAAAGGCTACATCCTTGTGACAGATTACTTCTGTAAATTTCCCATTCTATGGTGACTTGGCAACACAGTCAATGTAACTAATGCTGACACAATAACCACCACTATTATTTATTCGGTGTCCCAGAGTAGATAGCATCTGATGACAGTTTGCAGTTCACTGGCAAACCATTTAAAGACGCGTACTAAGTGGGGAATGACCATATCACATCACCCCATTTCAAATGGTCCAGCAGTGTGTGTGGAACCTCCTGCCAAATCAATGATCATCTAACAAACAAGAAAACAAGATTTTCACATTGGTGCATTTTCATGCAACATCAATGGCAAAGCCATTGCCAAGCCAGTACAACATACGCTTGGAAGGCAAGTACCATGCAACTTTGCCAAGTACCCAATTGTCTAACCATTCCATGATACAATATTTTTCTTCGAAGATAGAGGAGAATGAAAGAGGTACATGATGAGTGAACAGGTAGAGAAATATCACAGTTGCACACTATACAGAGAATGAGTTAGAAATACAAATACTTGAATGTAGCAATGGTTTCAATCATGCAGCCAGCCCAGATGATTTGATGTCATTACTGATCATGGTGTTAGTTTGAGAAGGACCATATGCCAGCTCAGACCAATGTATAACACTCAAATAATGTATGATGAGAATGAGGAAGAATATTCTGATGATGATGTCTGTGCAGTGATATTGAGTGACAGTAAACAGCAAAATGGCAACCAAGTTGTCAAGCAGGTAAAACAGAGAACATGTACATCTCCACATGGATATACGATTACCAGATCAGCATAAATTCAAAGCATTATATTGAACTCTGGATTGTTAATTTTGTAAACTTTGTTTCTACCTGTTTGCATAATTATAAAATTGAGAAACATGTCTATGTACAACTGTATGTCTTTTTGACATAACCTTTATGTTTGGAAAAAGAGGAGTGTTGTATTAGGTTTTACAGGTAGCATGTTAATATACCTTTTAAGAGAAATGATCTTGATTCATCACTGTATCATAGCATATGAACTGTGGGTATAAATGTCTCGGACTCTACCGTAACTCTGGTTTCCAGCATCTGCAGTCCTCACTTTAGTCTACTGTAACTTGGACTACCTGAAGCATAAGGCACTGATGGAAGCATGCTACTCATTGTAACCAAAGAGTTAATGTTTGTTGAATCTTTCACTATCACGTTATCTATATACTAGTTTCTAATGTTGTGAAGGATGATATTGCTGTGTCAGGTAAGAATGCCATGCTGGTGGCAAAACAGACATCATTTTGTGCCCCACCAATGCTGGCATTGGCTAACGCCCAACTCCAAAGAGCCCAATTGTCTCCCTTTGATATTCAATGGTTTTATTCAATAGAATAGCTATCACTGAACCACCAACATCCTGCAGGTCATCATTGTCCAAAAACGTAACTAGACCAGCCACATAAATATTTTTAAATGGGTCAGAGACTGGGTATGTTGCAATGAATGGTTCACATTATTCCCCACCATCTGCAATGCACAAATCAGGTTCTCCAGTTGGAGTGTATGTTAAGCACAAATTAGTCCCATTTGATCAAAACAGCACCCTCGTGCTTAAGTAGAGGAGGGAAGGTGTTGGCCTCGTGGTATTATTGCTGGACAATTAATTCAGAGAACCAGATAATGTTGACAGGATCTGGGTTTGAATCCGACCATGGCAAATAGTGAAACTTGAATTTGATAAATATCTGGAATTAAGAATCTAATGATGACCATGAATCGATGGTTCGAAAAACCCACCTGGTTCTCTAATGTCGTTTAGGGAAGACAGCTGCCATCCTTACCTGGTCAAGCCAACCTGTGGCTCCAGATCCACAGCAATGTGGTTGACTCTTAGCTGCACATTGGGCAATTAGAGATGGGCAGTAAATGCTGCCGAGCCAGTGATGCTGTCATTTTGTGAATGAATAAAGGAAAAAAATCTATCTTCTACATTATTGGTATATCTTGGCTATGATGTGTGCCACCTACTGTATGCACTCCAACCATTCATCCGACTGTTATGGCAAGACTTCCTAAATCAGCTAGAGAGGCAAAGGAAGCTGGTGAAAGAATTCCCTCTCGAGTTTGCCTCTTAAGTTGTACCTCATTTTCAATTGGCCATACAGTCCTGTTCCTTCATTTTTAGGGCAAAATCCTAGAATGCACAGTCAAATTGCATACAGAGAACACATTCATCACAAAGAGCACATCATCCCCCAGTATCAACAGGAGGCGACTAAGGATGGACAATAAATGTTGGTTTCAGAGGTGACACTAAAGGAATTTAAAAGGTGGAATATGTTTTTGCATTATGAATTTATTTGGAACAAACCGAAATAAAACATGTGCTGGAAAAAAAATCAGCATGTCCAGCAGCATCTGTACATATAGAATTCTAGTCCAATATGATTTCTCTTCTGAACCATGTTCGTATTCGAGTCCAAATGTTAACTCTATTTCTGTTTCCACAGATGCTGCCAGAACCTCATACCCCACACTCTATTTCAGATCTTTAGCAATAAACACTATTTTACTTTTCTCTAAGGGGGGGGGGGGGAGTTTAAATTCACGAGCGTTGATTTAATGCGTCAAACAAGCACGTTATTCGAGTCGGTTTGTTTTTAAAGGTGCGTAAAATATTTTTTTTTCCTCAATGTTACCTGTTTGCACACCCCACCCTTTCCCTGCCACCGTTCGTTTAACAAGCTAAAGCGCCTCAGCAGGTGCCGCGCGAAGCCTCTTGGAAGTTGTAGTCCGAGTCAGCAGCTCCTGATAGGAGAGCAGGGCAATCTACTGCAATCAGTTGACTACAATTCCCGAGCTGCATCGAGGCCCCAAGCGTAAGCGTAGGGAAAACAAGCGGGGCCGGCAGGTGGAAGACGCTGGAGAAGGGTTTCTCTTTTTTTCTCCTCTCACCTGGGTTTGGAAATGGCAGTGAAAAAGAGCGGAGCATGGAAAGGGTTGCAGCAAGTTTTATCTGTAAGTCGTTTAATTTTTGAAAAAGGTTAAATTGCTTCGTAAGATGATTTAAAATGCACCTAACGTTTGGTGAGGAATTGCACCTCTACTGGCCAGATACCCTGTAACAAAGAGCGGACTTCAACTAAATTGCATGTGGACAGAAAACTATTAACTTGCAATACATAAAATATAAAAAAAATCTTGACAGTGTGTCTGTGTTGCAAACTATTAGTACATTCGGTTTCATGCCTCTGATTTCCAAATTAAGTTGTGAAGTAACACTTAAAATTATCCTTTATTTCACTACTACCAGTCTGACGTTGCAAGTCACCGCTCCTATTTCTCCCCGTCTGATGCTAAAATATTCACCACCTTAAGTGGACTTCAGCTCTTTTAAAGCATACCAGACTGTACTGAATTCAGCACCACCGCCCACTCAATTGTCTCCTATTTTTCTTGAGAGTTTTGCACCCGCCCCCAAAGATAACACTAGCAAAATTCAAATTCTTAACCAGGTTTTGACTTTCAAGTTAACATGGCGCAACAAAACCTACACGATTCTTTATAAACTGGATCTTCATCTAATTTGTAAACCTGCATGTGTTTATGGAAGACTGCTACAACATCAGAAACTAAACCCTATTACACGTTTGATTTTGAAAATATTGCAGTAGGATGTGCATACAAGTACAAAGTTTCATTTTATGATCCCAGAAGAGATCATAAAGTTCTGTTGCCATGTGGTGAGGGATGACTAACTGACACATTTTGAGGCAGACAAGGTGTGCTCTAGGAGACTTAGTGAGGAATGATAGCAGTTCTCATAGTTTTGAACAAATAACAATACTTACAATTTAGAGCAGTAATACAATCTGCAATAAACATACAACTCATTTCAAATTAACGTGGTAAACATGGGTAACATATACTGTGAATACTCACTGTGACTATCAAATACCATCAAGACAGATCCCATGGATTTCTCACTAACTCTTCATGATGCAACTCAAACAGTAGATTGTCATCCTTGTGAAGTTTAATAACATTTGACAATGCTCCACTTTGCTGATCTGGACTTGGAGCATCCTTCCAACAGCCACTCCATTTTAAACTGGCTCAATGACTCCTGTTCTGGGTGATTACCATTCTGTCCTACGTCAAAGTTCCCTTGAATCTGAAAACTCCAACTCACCATGCAGTACAGCTACAATTTAGCACTTGGAACATGGAATCTACTGTTTGTCTCCTTTACGTACTTACTGACGTTTTTCACTCGGAGCAAGAGTTCAGAGGAGACAGGCAGTGTTCCTGAGAGGTCCTTTTAAGTATCTTGCAATAGGTCCCTTCCATATTGCTGGCCAGGGTTGAATGTTGCCATGTATCTATACTTGGAAGTGACTGTATCATAAATGTTACCAGTCACAGATTGTTGACCTGCTTAATACAAAATAAAGGTTGCAGCGAGAGGATGTCATCACAGCTACCTCTTGAAAGATAGAAACATTCACCATAATGAGCATTTCTTTGCAATGGTTTTAAAAATATACAAAATTCGTAAACTTCTAACAAATATAGGCTATACAGATAACCCTTTAACATACTTCAATGTATTTTAGATTTCACCTTTTTACTTAAGATGACATTATGTGTGGTGACATACACTTCACTGTACTCCTGTACTTCAGTACACATGACAATAAAATGTAAATCAAGTCGAAAGCAAGAACATGGAACAAATAGGATTAGCAGGATATAACATTTTACAATTAAATTATTTTGCAAGAATATACTTTATTCACAAAAAAACTTCACGTACGTACACAGTTACTAAAGCAGTTTAAATCTCTACAGTTTTTGCAAATGGTGAGGAAAATAAACATTGGGGTTTGATTTTTTTTTATTAGTTACAACTAATCCAAAAGTATTTTCTAGATACGCAAGGTACTAGGAACTATTTATATGTATCTGAGGCATCGGGAGAATCCAATAACTGAATGGACCCTTGTTGTACTTTGGCACAAAGTATGGTGGTCTTTCCCTACTGTGCCTTGGTGACAGCTGCCCCAAGCTTTGGTGCATCTTTCCCCACGTAGTCCTGGACCCTGAAATGTGCCAGCCTGCAATATGAGTGGGGGTTGACACTTTGCACAGGAAGATGAGCAAGTTTTGGGCAGACCACAGGGTGTCTTTCACTGGGTTGATGGTCTTACAGGCACAGTTATAGCGTCATAGAGATGTATAGCATGGAAACAGACCCTTCGGTCCAACCCGTCCATGCCGAACAGATATCCCAATCCAAACTAGTCCCACCTGCCAGCACCCGGTCCATATCCCTCCAAACCCTTCCTATTCATATACCCATCCAAATGCCTCTTAAATGTTGCAATTGTAGCTGCCTCCACCACTTCCTCTGGCAGCTCATTCCCTACACATACGACCCTCTGTATGAAAAAGTTGCCCCTTAGGTCTCTTTTATATCTTTCCCCTCTCACCCTAAACCTATGCCTTCTAATTCTGGACTCCCTGACCCCAGGGAAAAGACTTTACCTATGCCCCTCATAATTTTGTAAACGTCTGTAAAGTTGCCCCTCAGCCTCCGATGCTCCAGGGAAAACAGCCCCAGCCTGTCCAGCCTCTCCCTATAGCTCCAATTCTCCAAGCCTGGCAACATCCTTGTAAATCTTTTCTGAACCCTTTCAAGTTTCACAACATATTTCCGATAGGAAGGAGACCAGAACTGCATGCAATATTCCAACAGTGGCCTCACCAACGTCCCAGGCAACAGACTGTAGAGCACAGAATCCTGTGTCATGGAACTGTTTGGGACGAACCTCAACAAAAACCACTGCATCTCTCTCCAGACTTTCTTTACATTGGATCATTCCAGAAGGAGATGTGCAACAGCCTCGACCCTCTCGCAGCCGCTTTGAGGGCAGCGTGCGGTGGTGCAAAGTTTGGGCATTATTAAGGATCTTTCAAGTAGTTGCCTTCTTACCACCAGCCAAGCTCTGTCTTCGTGCTTGTTGGAAAGTTCTGGTGAGGAGACATTCTGCCAAATGGCTTTAACAGTCTGCTGAGGAAACCACCCGACAAGATAAACAATCTGTTTTTGTTGAAGGGTCTTGGGCTGACCACTTCCTGATGGACTTGTGGTCAAAGATATTTGTATCACAAATTTTTCCATGACGGTCAGGCCATATGGGATGGGCCAACTACTTGGAGCGTTCTGTGGCGACAAGACCAAACGTATCCTTTGTAACACTGGGAATCTCTGTATGTAGTGACACGAGGTGTTTGCGTACCAAGGATTTATGCTGTCCCTTCAGACCTGGTCCATTCATCAACCTCCAAATGAAGTAGAAGGTGGCTTGAGTGACTGTAGTGCTGCATTTTTGGGGAATAGGCCAGATCTGTACGACATAGAGCAACACTGAGAGGAAGTCACACCTGATGACCAGGCCTTTACCCGCTGTGGAGAGGCAGTGGTTCTCTCAGCTGCCCAGTTTCTGCCTTGTGAGACATTAGAGTTACAATAATTTAGTGTTAATATTATTATGCTCTTGAACTCTGCA
Organism: Chiloscyllium plagiosum; assembly: GCF_037043375.1. Lineage (NCBI taxonomy): Eukaryota > Metazoa > Chordata > Chondrichthyes > Orectolobiformes > Hemiscylliidae > Chiloscyllium > Chiloscyllium plagiosum. Next base: position 29,913,991 of record NW_028270149.1, on the reverse strand, counting down.
AATAAGATCTCAGTTCAGTCCACAGCTCGAGTGTTATTTTTTTTGTGCAAAGGTGCCATCCCATTAATAAATCAGTTTTCCAAACTTGGTGATAGAATTTCATTTTGTGCCAATAAGGTAAAATTCACTCTTCCAGCAATTCATCTTTGTCTTGAATCAAGCCCCTTTGGTTTTTTTTTCTTTTGAGAATGTTATTGAGATGCTTTTTGTGTTCCATTGAAAATGTTCTTTTTCAGATCTGATACCTGTACACTTTTGAGGTCTTTCACTTTTGCCCATTTCACATCTGCTTTGTTTAATTCTTTCCATGGGTTCCGTTTTCTGAACAGTATAAAAGAAAATGATATAATTAGAGGATTTCACTAATCTAATTTGTAAATCTGCACCACTTTTATAATCACTCCTACGTACAATGGTTTTCTGGGAATGAATTAAGGAAAGGGAAAAGTGTTTGGCTGAAAGAACCACTTAATTTGTAAAAATATGATTCTTGAAGAAATCAGTGTTGTAGTGCACTTGATAAAATTCTGACATGCATATCTGATTTGTTATTATGCTTAGTGAAGGTTTTATGGTGAAGTGGCCAGCCTCTGAACCACAACCCTCAGGTTTGAGTCTCGATCCAGGATTTAATGTCTGTGTTCATAACTGGATCAAATGGGTTGACTTTCAAATTCTAAATCTGATCAAAACAGCAGGTGGAAGAGTGTGTGTGTCTCCTGGTCAACCAGGCTTGATATAGAATGGTGTTCCTTAAGCTGTAGCCTCTGGCAACTTGTTCCAGGCAAAACTAGTCATGCAAACAGACAAAAGCATGTGCTTTCTCTGCCTTGTGCTACCAGACATGGAAAAGAACCAAGACAACAAGGTGTGTTTTTAATGGCAACATTAACTGTTACAACCCTTGAAGTAGTTGATGGTCAATAATCATAAGTTGACATGTAAGGTTCAATCAAAAAGTGTGGCGTTGGAAAAGCACAGCCGGTCAGGCAGCATCTGAGGAGCTGGAGAGTCGACGTTTTGAGCATAAGCTCTTCATCAGGAATGTGGGGGTGCCCAAGGGGCCTGAGAGATAAATGGGAGGGGGGGGTGAGGCTGGGGGGAGGGAACGAGGAATGTGAAACGTAGATGAAGGTGGGGGTGATGGTGATAGGTCGAAGTGGAGGGTGGAGTGGATAGATGGGAAAAAAGATGAACGGGCCAAGAGGATGATGCCAAGTTGGAGGGTTGCATCTGTGATGAGGTGGAGGGGAGATTTGGAAACTAGTGAAGTCGACATTGAGGGTCCCAAGACAGAAGATGAGGTGTTCTTCCTCCAGTCATCAGCTGCTTGGATTCGGCGGTGGAGGTGGCTCAGGTCTTGCATGTCCTTGGCAGAGTGGGAGGGGGAGTTGAAGTGGTCGGCCACAGGGTGGCAGGTTTGTTTAGTGTGTGTATCCCAGAGATGTTCTTTAAAATGTTCTGCAAGTAGGCATTCTGTCTCCCCAATGTAGGGGAGAGCACATCAAGAGCCAATGGACACAGTAGATGAGGTATTTGGAGGTGCAGGAAAATCTCAGCCGGATGTTGAAGGATCTTTTGGGGCCTTGGATGGATGTGAGGGGGCAAGTGTGGGTGCAGGTTTTACATCTTTTGTGGTGGCAGGGGAAGGTGTCGTGAGTGGAGGGTGGGGTGGTGGGGTGTGTGGACCTAAGGGAGTCGTGGAGGGAATGGTCGCTGCAGAAAGCTGAAAGTGGTGGGGAGGGAAATATATCTTTGGTGGCGGGGTCTGATTGTAGGTGGCGGAAATGGCAAAGCATCATGCTTTATATCTGGAGATTGGTGAGGTAGAAGGTGAGGACCAGGGAGGATCTATCCTTGTTGTGGTTGGAGGGGTGGGGTAAACGGGCAGAGGTGTGGGAAGTGGAGGAGATGCACTGGAGGGCATTATTGACCACGTTGGAGGGGAAATTGTGGTCCATTGAAGTAGGAGACCATCTGGGATGTTCTAGAGTGGAATTGATCTTCCTGAGAGCGAATGTGGCAGAGGTGGAGGAATTGGGAGTAAGGGGTATTATTTTTACAGAAAGGGGTGGTGGGAAGAGGTGTAGTCCAGGTAGCTGTGGGAGTCTGTGGTTTTGAAGTAGATGTCTGTGTTGAGTCAGTCATCAGAAATGGTGATGGAGAAGTCCAAGAAGGGGAAGGAGGTGTTCGAGATGGTCCAGATGATCTTGAGGTTGGGGTGGAATGTGTTGATGAACTATTCAACCTTCCCATGGGAGCACAAGCTGGCACCGATACAGTACTTGTAGTGGAGGAAAAGATACAGAATGGTGCTGGTGTAACTGCGGAATTTCCATGTACCCAATGAAGAGGCAGGCATAACTGGGGCCCATGCGGGTGCCCATGGCTACCCTTTTGGTGTGAAGGAAATGGGAGGATTCAAAGGAAAAATTGTTGAAGGTGAGGACTACGTTCAGCCAATCGAATGAGTGTGTCGGTGGAAGGGTACTGGTTGGGTCAGCGGGAGAGGAAGAAACGGAGGACTTTGAGATCTTCGTCATGGCAGATGAACGTGTACAGGGATTGGATGTCCATGGTGAAGATGAGGCATTGGGGGCCTGTGAATTGAAAGTCACGGAGGAGGTGGAGAGCATGGCTGGTGTCTCAAATGTATGTGGGGAGATTCTGGACCAAGGGGTATAGGGCGGTTTCAAGGTATGTGGAGATACATTTTGGTGGGGCAGGAGCAGGCGGAGACAATGGGTTGACCAGGGCAGTCAGGTTTGTAAATTTTGGGTAAGAGGTATAACCAGGCGGTGCAGGGTTCCCGAACTATGAGGTTGGAGGCTGTTGGTGGGAGATCCCCTGAGGTGATGAGGTTGTTGATGGTCTCGGAGATGATTAGTTTGATGATAGGAGGTGAGGTCATGGTCGAGGGGGCAGGAGGAGGAGGTATTCATGAGTTGGCGTCTGGCTTCAGTGATGTACAGGTTGGTGCGCCAAACTACCACTGCCCTCCCTTGTCCGCTGGTTTGATGGTGAGGTTAGGATTGGAGCGGAGGAAGTGGAGGGCTATGTGTTGCGAGGGTTAGGTTGAATACTGAATTCACCAAATAGCAACAAGTGAAGCATGCTTGATTCTATGTGCCATATAATGCTTATTATGCATTCTAATGTTTTACCATTTGAAGGTTCCCCAATGGCTGGTGGATTAAAGTTCAGTCCATTGTAGTATGTAGATATCACGGTGTTCTGGTTCAACATCTAGACTATGTTGAGCTCTATGATGTTGGTTGGGTAGTTGTTAGGATCTTGACATGCTTGATGGGGAGCTAATTTCCACAGTTTCTGTTTCTACATTGTATCCAGTGAGCTTCGGAAGAAGAGTTACGGGACTCACCATCTCCAATAAGAGACAACTTAATCACCCCCCTTGGCATTAAAATGTTAAGTCTGTTTTCTCTAGAGATGCTGTCAGACCTGCTGAGTTTCTCCAGCAATTTATGTTTTTGTTTCTTTAAGGGCGTTTTTATAAAGTAATCCACTATGATGATAGTAATTGTTAAATTGCACATGCATTTTAATTTTTATTTGAAAATATGTATTTGTTTTATTCATGGATCTAGTAGTCCCTTTGCCTTCTATGCTGGATTATTGAAGCTGAAACTATCTAAAGTGGCAGATTTGCAAATCTATTCCATAATGAGATTTCTGCCTCTAAGCAGCCAAATTTTGGAAAAGAGTTAACGTTGATTGTTAAAGATCACAGGTTTTTGTTTCTTCCTTTCAGTGAGGTGAGATGAGTGGATGCTCTACTTGATGTGAACATGCAATCGTTGATAGAATGGTGTCCCTCTGACGTGGCCAATTGGTTGAATCGAGCTGGCTTTCGACAATATGCACAGAAATTTTTAGGTATTGAGAAACTGTATTCTTTAGAATGTTTATGTAATAGTTGTGCTTCTTAAATAAAATGACTGTATTTTCTTTGGAACAAAATTTAAATGAATGTGGGTATGCCTTTGTGGGAGTCAAATTCTTGGCACCTGCCACCTAGTTTCATGAATAATCTCATGTTATAAATAGGCCTTTCAAAAAAATCAGTCAGAGAGAGTCACAATTTACTTAGTGTCTCTCTCTCCTTTTGTTTTGTTTGCACATTATTGCCACTCGGACATAAGTGGAGATGTTCACTAATGATTTCACGATGATCAACATCATTTGTAACTCCTCTGATACTAAAACAGCCCATATCCAAATGCAACAAAACCTGGGGTAATATCCAGGCTTAGGCTGAACAGGGGCAGGCAACATTCATGCTGCACAAATACCAGGCTATGGCCATCTCCAATAAGACACAACTTAATCACCCCCCTTGGCATTACAATCACTGGATCTCCTACTATCAATGTTCTGGGGCTACCATTGAGCAGAAACTGAACTGGAGTTGCCATATAAACACAGTGGTTACAAGAGCACATCAAGAGGCTAGGAATATTGCAGTGAGTAACTTTCCTCCTGACTGTCCAAAGCCTGACCATTACCTGTAAGGCATAAGTCAGAAATATGGTGGTATATTCATCACTTATCTGGACAAGTGCAGATCCAGCAACACTCATGAAGCTTGACACCATCCAGAACACAGCCTGCTTGAATGAAACCATATCCACAAATATTCAGTCACTGCACCACTGACATTCAGTAGCAGCATTGTGTACTACCTAAAAGATGCACTGCAGAAATTCACCAAAGATCCTTAGACTGCACCTTCCAAACCAACAACCCATTCCATCTAGAAGGACAAGGTCAGCAGATGCATGGGAACACAACCACCTGTAAGTTCCCTCCAAGCCACTCACCTTCCTGACTTGGAAATATATTGCTGTTCCTTCACTATTGCTGGGTCAAAATCCTGGAATTCCCTCCCTGATGGTTTACCAACAGCACATGGATGGTAGCAGTTCAAAAAGGCAGCTCACCAATACCTTCTGAAGGCCAACTAGGGATTGGCAATAGAAATGTTGGCCCAGCCAGTGACACCCACATCACATAAATGAATGTAAAAAAAAGGATTCTAATTCCAGATAAACAATTATGCACCATTAACTTGTAAGTCTTCTAGTTGAAACTCTAACCAACTTCTAAAACTCCATTTCTATTTCTTATAAGAACAGACACAAAAAATGGTCACTGTCCACAGGGATTGCTGAAATAAGCCTTTTGCTAATTGGAATGCTGCTTCTAGGTCTCCCTCTCCAGATATGTTCACTTGTTTGCAGGAGTCACAGGGTGACTGGTTCACACTCTTAAAAGGTCCATGACTAATCAGTTAAAAGTCACAGCTAACAGAAGCTGGAAAGGGAAATAAACTGGCTATCTTCAGGCTAGAGATGCTTTTAACAGCAGAGAAAAACACAGCTTCTTCAGAGATTGGATTGTTTCTGACAAAATATTCACGTCAGCAAGCTGTCCAGCTACCTGGGAATCAATCACATAGTTGTTGGCAGAAGATTTCCGGCACGCTATGCCAGTGCGTCATGACAATGATGAGTGTCAGGTTACTTGCTTTAAAATGTGCAGCATTCCTTCAGTATTCTTGGGTTTAAAAACATTTTTCCCATTTCAGACTATAATCAAAAATACAGTATACTAAAAAGATATGTTCTTTACAACATAGTTTAGCAAAGTTTATGCAACTGTGAGAATACCACTTTGCTGTACTCACTTCTAATTAACACCAAGGCTTGATGCTGTTAAGGCCTTGTTCATGAAAGATTTGTAACCACCTGTCAATGTGAAATCCTGGAGTTGCTCCCTGCTTTAATTGATTCCCACCTGTATCACATGCAATGTGCACTGTTACATTTCCATCAGACCGTTTTGTGACGCAGTGATAATGTTACTACCTCCAAGCCAGGAGGCTGGGTTCAAGTACCACCTGTTCTGGAGCTATGTAATAACATTTCTGAGTCGATCGATTAGAAAATAGGTGCATCTCCATCGTAGTAGTGCCCCTACCCCAGTATATTACCCTCTTGTATGCTTTTGTATTCAACATGTGAAATCAAATTCTTATCAAAGATGGTATTAATACACTTTAATGCTAATTAAGCAATATTCAGATTTATTTTTAGTTAATCAAAATTTACTATTTGCAAATATACTTGATCATGGTTGATAGATTATGACAAAAAATACTGCTTGACCAGCAGAGGGTAGTACAGATCTTGTGAATCTATATGTGCTGCTGGTGCAACAGTTCTATGCCAGTTATTCATTGTATTAAAAGACCATTTGAGGTTTCTGTTGTACAAGAGTGTGAGGAACTCCAAGGGTTGGACTGCAAAGGTACTTTCTCATATAAAAGAAAATTCACTTTTTAAAGATTATCTGCATAGATGTCCTGGTGGAATATTGACAGGTAGAGACTTCTGGGATCAAGTGAATCCCTGCAGGGGTAGAAGGGCAGCATGAGTATACTTAAGAGGAAAATCAAGAGGGCAAAAAGGGGACATGAGAAAGCTTTGGCAAATAAAGTTAAGGAGAATCCAAAGAGATTCTATACGTACATGAATGGCAAAAGACTAAATAGGGGAGAGAATACGTCCTCTTAAGGATCAACATGGCTGTGTTTGGAAACTCGGGAATAATGAGATACTAAACAGTTTATTTTGTGTCAGTATTTACAGAAGGACATGGAAGATAGGGAACTTGGAGAAATAAGTAGTAATATCTCGAAAGAGTTCACATTACAGAAGAGGAGGTTCTGGAGGTCTTAAAATGCATAAAAGTAGATAAATCCCCAGGACTTGAACTAGTATTTCCCAGAACTTTGTGGAAAGCTAGGGGACAGATGGTTGGACCACTTGCTGAGATATTTGTATCATTGACAGCCATAGGTGAGGTGTCAGAAGATTGGAAGTCAGCTAATGTGGTGCCATTATTTAAGAAAGGCTGTAAGGAAAAACCAGGAAACCTGACTGATGTAAGGTGAGCCTGACAATAGCGGTGAGTGAGTTGTTGCAGGGATTCTGAGGCACAGGTTTTATATGCATTTGGAAAGGTAAGACTGATTAGGGATAGTCAACATGGAATTGTGCATGGGAAATTGTGTCCCACTGACTTAATTGAGTTTTTTTGAAGAGGTGACAAAGAAGGTTGTTGAAGGCAGAACAGTAGATGTTGTAAAATGGTTTTCAGCAAGGTGTTTGACTGATTAGTACAATTAGATCACAATGGTTGTGAGGGAGCCAGCCAATTGGACATAAAATTGACTTGAAGGCAGGAGGCAGAGGATGGTGGTCAAGGATGCTTTTTGGACTGGAGGCCTGTGCCCAGCACTGTGCCAAAGCATTGGTGCTTGGGGCACTGCTTTTTGTCATTTATATAAATGATTTGGATTTAAATACAGGTAGTATGAATGGTAAGTTTACAGATGACAACAAAATAGTGGTGCAGCGGACAGTCAAGATTATCTCAGAGTAAAACAGGACCTTGATCAGATAGGCTGAGGAGTGGCAGATGGAATTTAATTTAGATAAATGTGAGGGCAGGACTTATACATTTAATGGTAGGACCCTGGGTAGTGTTGCCAAACAAAGAGACCTATGGGTACAGGTGCATAGTTCCTTGAAAGTGGAATCGCAGGTGGACAGGGTGGAGAAGAAAGCATTTGGCACGCTTGCATTCAGTGGTCTGTGCATTGATGGGATGTCTTGTTGCAGCTATACAGGACATTGGTGAGGCCCCTTTTAGAGTATCATGCAGAGTTCTGATTGCCCTTTTATATGAAAGATGTTAAACTTTGAGAGGTGCCGAAAATGTTTACAAGGATGTTGCCAGGACTGGAGGGCTTGAATTATAGGAAGAGCCTGAACAGACTGGGGCTTTTTTCCCTGGAGCATAGAGGCTGAGGGGTGACCTTTGAGAGGTTTATATAATCATGAGGAGCATGGATCGGATAAATAGCCAAGATTCTGGAATACTGATCCTACAGGAAGGATAGAAAGGGAGGCAAGAGAGGAGAATGAGTGGTGTTCCTAGGATGGGGAGTTCAAAACTAGAGAGCATACGATTAATGTGAGAGGGGAAAGATTTAAAAAGGGCCTGAGGGATAACTTTTTCACACAGCGGTGGGTGTGCGAATGGAATGAGCTTCCAGAGGAAGTGGTGGAGGCAAATACAATTACAATGTTTAAAAGGTATCTGGGTGGGTATTTGAATAGAAAGAGTTTAGAGGGATATGGGCCAAATGCTGGCAAATGGGAATAGGTCGGATTGGGATGTCTGGTCGGTGTGGATGAATTGGACCAAAGGGTCTGTTTCCGTGTTGTATGACTCTGTGATTCTGTGGATGTGAGTGTTGCTGGCTGGCCTGCATTTATTACCCTTGAAAGTAATGGTGCGCTGCCTCTTGAACTCCTGCAGTCTGTACTGTTGGTAGACCCTCATTGTAGTTGGAGAGATAATTTCAGGATTTTGACTCAGCGAACTGAAGGAATGGCAATATATTTCCAAGTCAGGATGATAAGTGGCTTGGAGGATACCTTGCAGGTAGCGGTGTTCCCATGTATCTGCTACCCATGTCACTATGCCAAAGGTGACACGATAGCTAGCACTGCTGCCTCACAGCGCTAGCGACTTGGGTTCGATTGCAGGCGACTGTCTGTGTGGAGTTTGTACATTCTCCCCATGTCTGCGTGGGTTTCCTCCGGGTGCTCCAGTTTCCTCCCAAAGATATGCAGGTTAGGTGGATTGGCTATGCTTAAGTTGCTCATAATGCTCAGGGATGTGTAGGTTTAGGTGCATTAGTCAGGGGTAAATATAGGGTAGGGAGGAATGGGTCTGGGTGGGTTACTCTTCAGAGGGTCAGTGTGGACTTGTTGGGCTGAAGGGCCTGTTTCCACACTGTAGAGATTCTATGATTCTTTCGAGATGGAAGGTGTGAAAGGTGTGTCTAAGAACCTTTGGTGAACTTCTGTGCATCTTGTACATAATACACACTGCTGCTAAGTATTAGTGAATTAAATTAAATGAATTCAAGGTGTTGTTTTTGGATGAATATGAAATAGTTTAAAAATACTCTATTTTTCTGCATGAACAGTTGTTTTGAAAATTTAAAACTGTGGGTGCTGGCTAATGGAGAAATTAGCTCCAGCCTAAATTGTGGAATAGGAGCAATTATCAGGAGCTGTAACTGATGTTGCAGAGCTCTCAACTAAGAAACTGTCATCGTGCAACCTGAGAACACTGAAGAAAGATATTTGCTCCCTGAAAGAACTGTTCATTTAGTCCCATTCTTAATAGAATTACTATGAATGCAGCATAGTATGAGACGGTATGTACCCATGAGAAAGGATTTGCCTGTTGACTCTTGTAGATTATTGAACAAATCTACACCTGGCCAACAGAGGATGTAGCCAAGAGAATATATAACAAAATGTTTTGAACTTGCAATATACTATGCTTCCTCACCATTTCAAATAAGAACTTTAAAATATAAAATGATTAAGTTTCCAGAATACATGATCACTAAACCAACATCAGCAATACTTGAAAATTTAACAGATTGGTGGCTTATTTGTTTCTGCTGGAATCACAACCAGAACACACAGATCAATATTTCTGGAGAAATTTACCTATTAATCTTATGTATTTTAACAAACATATCATCATTTGATGAAGAGTAATGAGAAGGACGACTTAATCATAGAATCCCTAGAGTGTGGAAACAGGCCATTAGGCCCAAGTCCACACTGTTCCTCCGAAGAGTATCCCACCCAGACCCGTTCCTGTACCCTATTACTCTACATTTCCTGTAACTAATGCACATAACTTACACATCCCTGAACACTATGGGCAATTTAACATAATCAATTCACTTAACCCGCACATCTTTGGACTGTGGGAGAATACCAAAACACCAGAGGAAACCCACACTGACATGGGGAGAATATGCAAACTCCACACAGTTGCCCGAGATTGGAATCGAAACTGGGTTCCTGACACTGTGAGGCAGCAGTGCTAACCACTGAGCTACCGTGCCGCCCTCTTCTCTCTTTCTTTCTATGTACTTCCAATTAATGTTTCTGGCCTTTTTCATTTTGTCCACTTAATGTTGGGTCTGTGACATCAATTGATTTATCTTAATCAAAAACCAAATTTGAACGACAAGAAGTTTCCTCTTTCAAGCAAATGATCTGGGTGATGCAAATGGCATTTCAAGTTTTCATTCAATATGTGAATAAATCTTTTATTTCCAACAATTCCAATCATGTGCTTTTCCTTATCGCCTCAGTTTTTCACCATAACTGGTACTTAACTGTTTAAGATTAATGCATAGTGTATCCTAACCCATTTTCACTGTCTTGCTTTTTCTTACTTCGCTATCAATATCAAACTTAATCAAGTCCAAGGAGCGGGTTTAAACACTAAATCACAGAGTGACCTGTTATAGACTCTGGGGTTATTCTGTAGAACAGTAGATTGACCTGTGTCAAAGAGCAAGATGGAAATTATTGACTAACCTATCATTTAGCAAATACTCCTGCAAAGACCTTTTAAATAATTTGTACACTCTTTTCTGAAGCACCATTCAATGCTGAGTGCTATGGTAATACCAGAGCCTTATTTGACTCCATTCTTAATCTTCTGAAGGAAATATAGACCATGTTCAGACACCAGTTTCTCAAAGCCTCAATAGATTTGGCATGTATAGTTGGCCATGGACTCCATATTTATTTATTTGCTCTTGCAATCAACAAAAACAAAGTACTGTTTCCCTTCCACTTAAAAATAAATAAAAAGAACAACATGTACTCATTCCCACAGTTTTCTTGTTGATAACCATGTTATTTCTAATCAAGCCAGCTCTTTTTAGTTTTTGCTTCCAACTGTGCATAAGGCACTGGCCTAGCCTGGCACACTGGCTGATCATTGTCCTTTATCTTGACTTTGGTCTTGTGATGCTAATTTTATCATTGGGTTCTCCTTTCTTAAAGACCACTTTGTGCTCTTTTAACCCTTCCTTGATGTCAGATTTAATGTTTCTGATTCCTGCTGTAAACAACTATATTTTCTGTAACCAATTTGTTCCCACCAGCAAGACTTAGTCCCTCTCACAACCACTATATCCATGCCAAGTAATTACAAGTATCACTATATTCTCCTCTAAAACTAATTTTGGAATAGTTTTTAGAACAATTCTTCAGTTTTACACTAGCTTTACAAAAGGAAATATGACTTGAAGAATTCCAATACTCTCCTTTTGAGGTAACAGACACTGTTATAGCTGGATTTACAGTGAAAGTAAGGTGTGAATCTCTGACTTTTACTTCTGTTTTGGGTGATGTGTTTGTTCTTTTTACTTCATCTTCGATGTATTATTTTTCTTTCACTCTGACTATAACTCTTGATCTTTCTGCTTGGTTAACATCAACTTCTATTTGAGAATTTTCAGGCTCCTGAACCAGCTTTCATGGCTGAGACTGGAGAATTAGTACAAATGGGAGCATTACTGTTTCCTCAACTCCTGAATGCCGTCCAGATATAATTGACTTTCCCATAGGCATGACATTTTGTCTGTGAATGTGGAAGTTTTAAATACTTAGTGGCTTTCATGCAGTAGTATCCAAATTTCCAACTGACACTGTGAACATAGACTGGACCTCGTTAAAATTTAGTGGATGTCGTGCAAACTTAGGAATAGGTCTCCTTTGCAATAATGCGACTCTGTCTTCCTTTTTTAGGCTGTTCTCTCAGCACAGGACTCCTCTGCAACAAATCTATCTCTAAGGTCAATTTCTAAATTTGCTGCATATTCAAAGTGGCAAGCATTCTCCAATCAGTAACATCACCTATAATAGTCTTTGTTGGCAACTTCTTCCTTTCATGGAATGCAGCTCTCCATGTCATAAGAGGAAAGCCAGTGTGAGTCCAGAATCATATCATAGCGTCCCTACTGTGTGAAAACAGGCCATTTAGCCCAACGAGTCCACACCCCTGACATTCAAACCTGTTCTCCTACCGATTACTCTACATTTCTCCTGACTAATATACCTAACCTACACACCCTGGAACACTATGGGCAATTTAGACTGGCTACTTCATCTAACCTGCACACCTTTGGACTGTGGGAGGAAACCAGAGCACCAGGTGGAAACCCATGCAGACACTGGGAAAATGCGCAAACTCCACACAGTCAATTGCCTGAGGCTGTAATCGAACTTGAGTCCCTGGTGCAGTGAGGCAGCAGTGCTAACCACTGAGCCACAAATCTCATTTAATTTCAGAATCTTCCCTAGTAATGGGGTTTCGCACCACCACAAAATCATTCAGCCTTTGCATAGTAAAGAAAGCATTCCTTTTATCATCAGCTCCTGTTTCATTCGCTTTCAGCCAAATGTCATTTGTTTCAAATTATTTGTGTTCTTTTGGTTATGGTTGAATTTCCCATTGTTCCCAAATATGCATTCATGAAATACGATTTTTATCAGTTATGCATACAGACTCATTGTGTACCTGAACATGATATGCACATGGAACAATCTTCAAACTTCCTCAAAATCAACTTTAGAAGTTCCAAAAATGTGTTACAATGTTATTCCATCTGTAGTTTCCAAAATGGAATGTAAAAAAATTCTATCCTTGTTGCTACCATTCTGTTGTGTATTACATTGAGAAAGAACTAACATGGACTCTCAGCAGGCAGCCATTATTAAACTAACTTTATTTACACCTTACAGACAGAGCAGGCAGCCGGGTTGGCAGTATAACAGCATGTTCAGATCTTACAATATACGACAAGGTGCAAGGTGCAAGCTGTTTCTGTATTGGGTTTATTGAAGTTCAAGAACATTTGGCTCCTATTGTGCAGTTTATAAAAAATAGAATCCTTCTTTAGTCTTGGTGAAATTGGCATGTTACTGTGGGGTTGTCGTTAGCTGTGCAAATTGACATGAGTTGGCAGCTCCAGTAACCCACTAATCCTGATATAATGACCATTTTTATTTGCCTGTTCTTCATTATCGTTGATAATTAAGAATCGGGGATCATTCTGCAGTATTAAACAGCGTGTTATCTTTGGCACTTAAGTGTACAATACTAAAATAACCTTATGGAAATTCTAGGGAATGTGATTGATTGGTTTGCTGAGTGCAAAACTTGCTGGGAAGTCTTCAAGTTAATCACTTTTAAATTACATTTTATGAACACCCTTTTTTTTGCCAAACCCTTCCTAACTGTTGGGAGTGGTAAGCATGAGAAATTGAAAAAATATGTTTACGCCATCAACAGTGTTGCTCATTCCGAAAGAACTCCCATCTAAACTTATATTTTAAAAAATGGCATTAGGTTTACTAGTGTTGAGAGTTAAAAAGAAACAATTGTTGTGGAAGGAAGAGATTACAGTCCTGTTTGTTCCCTAAACCCCCCCTCCAAATTGTTTTAGAATCTTTGAAGAACCCAGCCCCACTGAATGAAAACAGACTTCATAATGCTCCCAAATTGTTTTGCTGCTGTTGCCAAATTAGTTAAACAACTTGGCTTAGCTAATATAGCCCATGGAGTACATTTTCTGCCTACTAATAACAATTGTACAACAAATATTTTCCTATCCCTAATGCATTATACCTGATTGGTAGTGCAAAATTGCTGAGGAACTGGCAAGTGTAATCTGTCTTTAAGGAAACCTCAGTTCAACATGTCTTTTTTTTTGTAAAGAAATGTTTTCATTCTTGAAAACATTATAATTATGCAGTGGCGTAGTTTCAGGGGTATAGGCTACCATTTTATAAATGGTCACATTGTCTGTAAACTGACATGGTGAATGCCAACACGCTGATAAGCTGTGGGGAGCATGTGATCCACATGCAATTTCCAATGGAAGAGATGTTAATAGAAAAAGATGATGGGCTGAATCTTACTTGTTTTGGCAAAGTCCAAGTTGTACTGAGTTTTTTTAAGGCATTTCTGCAAGTTTTCTTGTTATATCTTACAAAACTTTCCACATTAATTACTTTCCCCGTCCGTATGGTGTCTATCCAGTCTGATACTCACCCTAACTTCTGACGTGCTGATCACAGAACAACTCCTGACTGAAGTGTAATAGATAAGCATTAACAATTTAATGTTTCTACCCCGGAAACCTCGTGGCACGTCAGCCACAAAGGCACTTTGCCCAAGACATCTAGCCAGTGTGGCTGTCACTGCCTTATACATACAACCCCATTCTCTTCATCTTTGTTGCTGTTTAAACACCACACCACACTTTATCTGTCCACAGCTACATCCAGTCTGAACACCCTCTTTAGGTCAGCACCACCCTATCCCACTGCCCATTGTTAATCCTCTGTTTCTCATTTTTTGTCTGTATGCGATGTTCTACCACTGGACAATCAGACAACTACAAGTGTGAACTTTTATTTATAGACAGAAAAAATGAATATACACAAAACCAGTAGAGGCTGAAGTTCACCCTGACAGTCCAAACCAAATTTTGGCTTCTTGACCAATGAATATTTTATAGTCCATAATGGTCTGCTACACTAAGCTCTCACCTATTGGAAGAAGATGTCCATGAAGTTTTGTTGTTTTTGTTACATGCAGCTGAACTTTGCCATGGTCAATGGCACCTTCCTCCTCCCACTGTCCTTGTCCTCCTCCTCCTCAGAAGACTGTTCCTCAGCATTTAGCACATTCTAATTGTGCAGACCACTGAATGTTAGGATGACACAGCACACAGTATCTGACCTGTACAGGATGGCTCCCTAAGAGTTGTCCAAGTAGAGGAATCCAATCTGCAATGAAGCTGGGCTACAAGTTGCAGGATGCCATCGACAGCATACACATATCTCTGAGACAGCCATTTCACAACACTGCAACTTATCAACAGGAAGGGGTTACATTTGATTAATCTGTAATCACCAATAACACTTCCCTACATTGCATGTCTGCCATCCTTGCAACTGTGACAATGTCTACATCATGAAGCACTCTCACGTACGTGGTGCATTTGAGTGTCCATCTGTTTTACAAAACTGGTAATTGAGGGACAAGGACCATCCACTATGACCATGATTCATAACACCATTAGGCAACATTCTGACTGATGTGGAGTGTATGTTTATTGCCAGTCATGACCATTCAGCATGTGCAGCAACTTGGTAAAGGCCTGCTCTGGCTGAGGGACTACCACATGTCATCAAGAATGTCACCAAATGGCCATGCCTGCCACCCAGTCTTTGACCAGGGCCGTTTGGTTGAATGAATATGTATCTTTGCCACGCAGAGAGCTCGTTCATTCTGTACAATTGACATCTCCTTCACTAAGATGTCCCCCACTCCACCCATACATATCAGGACTGATGAGCACTTTGTCCATGTGTCTGCACAAAGGAGCATTTAAATACAGCAGGACTGTTAGCCTTTGGCTTTTGCTAAAGCACCAATGCGGTAACAAGCATGGCATAACAAGGAATGGATGCTGTGAGCATGTAGGTCAAAGGGAGTAATTGATCAGTCCTGAGATACAGCCTGGTCCAGTCTTTTAGATGGGTACATGCCTTTGTGTGGACATGCAGTCCCTGTAATTTTCGCTTCCCCGGTCCCCAACGCCTTATTTTCACCATGGTCATCCAGTCCCTGTACACCTCCATTCCCCCATCACGAAGGACTCAAAGCCCTCCGCTTCTTTCTTTCCCGCCGTACCGACCAGTACCCTTCCACAGACACCCTCCTTCGACTGACTGAACTGGTCCTCACCCTGAACAACTTCTCTTTCCAATCCTCCCACTTCCTCCAAACGAAAGGAGTAGCCATGGGTACCCGCATGGGCCCCAGCTATGCCTGCCTCTTCGTAGGATATGTGGAACAATCCATCTTCCGCAACTACACTGGCCCCACGCCCCACATTTTCCTCCGCTACATCGATGACTGTATCGGCGCCGCCTCGTGCTCCCACGAGGAGGTTGAACAGTTCATCCACTTCACCAACACCTTCCACCCCGACCTCAAATTCACCTGGACAGTCTCAGATTCCTCCCTCCCCTTCCTCGACCTTTCTATTTCTATCTCAGGCGACCGAATCAACACGGACATCTACTACAAACCAACCGACTCCCACAGCTACCTGGACTACACCTCCTCCAATCCTGCCCCCTGTAAAAACGCCGTCCCATTCTCCCAATTCCTTCGACTCCGCCGCATCTGCTCCCAGGAGGACCAGTTCCAAAAATGCACATCCCAGATGGCCTCCTTCTTTAAGGACCGCAATTTCCCCCCCGACGTGGTCGACGATGCCCTCCACCGCATCTCTTCCACTTCCCGATCCTCCGCCCTTGAACCCCGCCCCTCCAACCGCCACCAGGACAGAACCCCACTGATCCTCACCTACCACCCCACTAACCTCCATGTACAGCGCATCATCCGCCGCCATTTCCGCCACCTCCAAACGGACCCCACCACCAAGGATATATTTCCCTCCCCTCCCCTATCAGCATTCCGTAAAGACCACTCCCTCGTCAGATCCACACCCCCCACCAACCCAACCTCCACTCCCGGCACCTTCCCCTGCAACCGCAGGAGGTGCAAGACTTGCGCCCACACCTCCCTCCAAGGCCCCAAAGGAAACTTCCATATCCGCCACAGATTCACCTGTACCTCCACACATATCATCTATTGCATCCTTTGCACCCGATGTGGCCTCCTCTATATTGGGGAGACAGGCCGCCTACTTGCGGAGCGTTTCAGAGAACACCTCTGGGACACCCGGACCAACCAACCCAACCACCCTGTAGCTCAACATTTCAATTCCCCCTCCCACTCCACCAAGGATATGCAGGTCTTTGGACTCCTCCATCGTCAGACCACAGCAAAACGACGGTTGGAGGAAGAACGCCTCATCTTCCGGCTAGGAACCCTCCAACCACAAGGGATGAACTCGGATTTCACCAGTTTCCTCATTTCCCCTCCCCCCAGCCTGTCTCAGTCAAATCCATCAAATTCAGCACCGCCTTCCTAACCTGCAATCTTCTTCCCGACCTCTCCGCCCCCACCCCAGTCTGACCTATCACCCTCACCTTGACCTCTTTCCACCTATCACATTTCCGACGCCCCTCCCCCAAGTCCCTCCTCCCTATCTTTTATCTTAGCCTGCTGGACCAACTTCCCTCATTCCTGAAGAAGGGCTAATGCCCGAAACGTCAATTCTCCTGTTCCCTAGATGCTGCCTGACCTGCTGCGCTTTTCCAGCAACACATTTCCATCACATGCCTTTGTGTGCAAACTGTTCCTTGGTGCTGCTTGCAGCCTTTCAATACCAATTGCTGGTGCACCATTCAGTGTGAGTCTGCACTTCCTAAGCTGCCTCCGTGTACAGGAGAGGTGCTGTGATGGCTGTGAGGAGTTGAACATTAAACAGTCAGCTAACACAGCAATAACTTCATAACATGGCATTATTAAACCCATGCATCTACCAGCTCTGTCGGATGACCTTCTTTCTGACAGTTTCTGATGCCTTCTGTTTCTAGAACTCTGTTCTTACTAATGTTTGAATCAACCAGGGCTTCTTCTGCCCTGACTGTTCTAAAGACTGCTTAACTATACTGTTGGTGTTACAGACCTCTCTGAAAGACCTGTTCATTGAAAGATGCCTCACTCAGTGATATGCTAGGTGGTTTTGTTTTTGTAAAATAACTTTTCTCACACTCTGTCTCCCTGTGTTATAGAATACTTTGTTGCATGACAACACCCACATTTTTTCTCTTTTGTACCCTTCTCTACAGCACTGAATTCGTTACCATAGTGCTTTTTGAAGAACCTCATTGAACTGCATGTAAACAAAATTTCAGAAAGCCTAATGCCACTCGTAGAACTCAGAAATATAAAATTCTGTCCCCCTGAATGCATACAACATAGAAGAACAAATCTAACATAAAGTTGTACATGGTTCTGTTCATTTTTGTTCATAAAGTTTTGAAATAATATTATGATCCCAGCTGATGTCATTCCTTGACAAGTCAGATTCCTGAATATGGTTGGGTATGTAGTTTCCTCTTTTTTGACTTGGTGGGCAATCACTGAAACATAGGCGTAGAAAATGGCAGATTTTCATTTGAGAATAAGTCAGCAGTTCATTACACATAAATCCCAAAATATGTAATTCTTGAACACAGTTTGAAAGATCTTATAAAACATGCAAAACAAAGTTTCATCTGTTCTCTAACACTGTCACCTCACTGTGATTCAAATGCAGACAAGCTACACATGTACATTTTTTAAAAAATAAGGTTTGGCTCAACTAGTTCTCCCCAATTCTGTCCTATTGAATTGTGAAGTAATCTTACATGAATATCCACAAAACTCAAAGTTTAGACTTTGTCAGTCTTGTAATAATCTGTGGATTTCTAATTCCTGCTCTGGAAGTTTCACAAACAAAATTTTTATACAAAAGTAACTGTGTTTTCCTTGAACTTCCTTGTGTTCCTTTCTAGGAGAGAAACTATATTTGTTCCTGACCTTAGACCTCCTGCTAAACTGCCCTAAATGCTTTCAAACTCTTCTTTCCTTTCTAAGCTAAAGTTACTCTTTAATTATTTAAATCAAAAGCAATTTAATGCATTTCAATGCATACTCCCTCTTACAAAGTCAATAATCATGAGGCACCAGGTTATAGTCCTACAGCTTTATTCAAAACAATAAGCTTTTGGAGCCCTTGCTCCTTTTCTGCCTGAGCAATGAACCGGGGTTACTGAAAGCTTGTGGTTTTGAATAAAGCTGTTGGATATAACCTGGTGTCTTGGGATTTTTGACTTTGTCTACTCCAGTCCAACACTGGCACCTCCACTGCTTACAAAGCCCACAGTACAATCATTGATGAACACACTGCAGGGTTTGCAGTCACTTGCTGTCTCTCTCCTATTGTTTTAAGTCACAGTTTCAGAAGGGATTTTTGAACTCATTATTTAAACTTTTCCAAAAGTGTTCAACATCCATGTGCCACTGGGTTGATATCCAAACTTAAAAAATGATCTTATAAATAAAAATCAGACTACTTTCAATTTATCCACCCCCTAAGAAAATGTAAGTGTTTTTTTGAGAAGGGTTTTCATTTCTCAACAAAAATTCTTCTGAACACCATTTCTGTATTATATACGATGAGAAAATTGAGATTAAACACAATGAGTTTTGTTGTAGCCATATTTTACATTAGTTCATGTGAATCACAGCACTCTGTTTCCTTTATATATGCTGTTGTACCACTTATTTTTCCAGGCGCATGGACAGTTTTAGAGTTGGATGGTTGGAGGATTAAACACTTTTTAAAAAACAGCCATAAATTCTTGTCCTGAAATTTGTCAAAAAAAATGAATGGACTATGGTGTATACGTATAGGCAGCTTCTACATTTTGGATCAGTGGTGCTGGAAGAGCACAGCAGTTCAGGCAGCATCCAATGAGCAGCGAAATCGACGTTTCGGGCAAAAGCCCTTCATCAGGAATAAAATCCACTCTGTCAATGTATTGCAAAATTTTGGATTTTTTCCTAGGTCCATGGAAATCCAAAATGATATGTACTTTCGCTTCTAGAAGTGCTGGTTGGCCTTACACTAGTTTGACTTAAGTAAGTTACTTTTGCTTTGGCAAATTCATTTTTAGCCAGATTTGTGAGCAATTAGCTCTTTTAACTGATCAAACAATTGATTAAGTGGTGTAAATGTTCTCTCCAGGTTTAGCTGAATATAATCAAATCATCAATGTAAACCATGACGCTATGTAGTCCTTCAATTACTTTCAATTGTAATGTTGCTGATGCATTTTCCATTCCAAATGGCATGATTTTGCATTGATAAAGTCCACCTCGTGTTTCAAACACTGATATTTTTCTGGCTCGAACAGACAATGGAACTTGACAACATCCTTTTAGCAAGCTGACTTTGTCAATGAATCATGGTGTCCAGTTTTTTTTCAATGCAGTCCTCTAATCTTGGTTTATGATAGGAATCTGTTTTGTTTCTGCATTGACATTGTAGTAATCAATACAGAATCTTTGTGATGTGTGTGGTTTGGAGCCATCACAGCAGGTGAGTGCCAGCTGGCAAGGCATGGTTCAATTATACCATTGTCTATCATGAACTTAATCCCTTTGCTGATTTCAGCTAATTTTTCTGGATTGACTCTGTAAGGGTATTGTTTTATAGGTAATGTCCCCTTCCCACATTAACATCATTAAGTTGGAATTGAGTATTCATTATTTAGGAAGGACAGAATGTGGAATAGCATTGTTAGTAAAGAAGAAATCAGTGCAAATACTGAGGAGGATATTGGCTCAAAAATGTATAATATGGAATCTATATGAGTGGATGTAAGGAACACCAAGGAGCAGAAACTATTGTACAGTAGTGGAGATGTAAGGGAAGGTATTAAACAAAAAATCAGAGATGCATGCAATAAGAATATGACTATAATTATGGGTGAATTTAATTTGGATTGGAAAAACTAAAGCAGCAATGATATTGTGAAGGAGAATTTCACGGAAAGTGTATGTGAAGTTATTAGAGACTTTCAGGAATCAGCCAGAGACAGGCTATTCTAGTCCAGGTACTGTACACTGAGAAAGGATTCACTAAGAGGATTCTTGTGAAGAATCCCTTGGGGAAGAGTGATCACTAGATGATAGAATTCTTCATTGAGATGGTGAGTAAATATTTCACATCTGTAACTAGGGTACTAATCTAAATAAAGGGAAATACAAGGGTATGAGGTGTGGATTGGCAAGGATAGTTTGGGGAACCTTATGAAAGAAGTTGACAGTGAGAGGCATTGGGTCATATTTAAAGAACGTGTGCATGTATTACAACAACTATTCATTCCTGTCTTGTGCCAAAATAAAAAGAAAGATGGCTCAAACACGGCTTACAAAAAAAATTAACGATGGTTTTAAATGCAAAGAGATGAATAAAATTGCCGGCAAAGCAGCAAGGCTAAAGATTAGGAGCATTTTTGAACTCAGCAAAAGGGGTCAAAAAGTTTGATCAGGAAGGGTAAAATAACAGTATGAGAGTGAGATTGCAGGGAAACTAGTGTAAGGGTGGAATTGAGGGAAAATAACATTAGTAAGAATATGGTGCTGGGGAAATTAATGGAGTCAAAGGCTGACAAGTCAACAGAACCTGATAATTTGTATCTCAGAGCATTAAAGGAAATGGTGCTAAAAATATTGGTTGCATTCGTGGTCATCTTCCAAAATTTTATAGACTCTGGAACACTTCCTACAGATTGGAGGATGGCAAATGTAACCCCACTAATTAAACAGGGGGGGGAAGAAAACACCAAGAATTACAGACTAGTTAGCCTAATACCAATATTGGGGAAAATGTTGGAGTCTATTATAATTGATGTGTTAACAATCCTTTGGAAAACATTAATAGGACTGGCATGGGTTTACGAAGCAAACTCTACAAATCTACTGGTCAAGCAAGCTTGACAAATCTACTGGCGTTTTTGTTTTGAGGATGTGACTAGTAGAATGAGTAAGGGATATTTCTTGACACAAGGAGTGGAATTCATGACTGGATACATTCAAGAAAGAGAAGGATGGATTTTTAGATTTTAAAAGCATCAAGGCATATGGGGAGAAAGTGGGAATATGACATTGAAATAGAGGATCAGTCATAATCATCTTGAATAATGAAGCAGGCCAAAATGGTCTCCAGTGTTTTGGAGAGCTAAAAAATTTTTTCCTGACCTATTCATATAAATTGATACGAGTCTGTAATAGCCTCTGGAAATCACTTCAGTAGTTTACTGGAAGATAAAATATCATACTATCTAAACTATTAAGTAATTCTGCATTATCTAATCTGATATCCAGAGGATCAAGTGTTGAATTTTCAATTTTTCATTCTCTAATTTTTCTGATGTTTTCTGACTTTAGAAGATGAAAGGGAATCTTACTGAAACACACAAAATTCTCATAGGGCTCAGCAAACCGGTTGCAAGAATGATGTTTCCCTGGCCAGGAGGCCAGGACAAGGGGCCACTGCCTCAGGATAGGGCATGGTAGGCCATTTCTGACTGCTTGAGAAATTTCTGCACTCATTGTGGTGAACTTGTGGAATTCTCTACTAAAGGCTGTGCAGGCCATGTACTGAATGTATTTAAAAAAAAATTAATTTCTGGAAATTAGTGTTTGGGGGATGGCAAGCGAGCAGGAGTATAGTGCTAAGATATGATTGTGGCTGTTGCACTGCTGAATGGTAGAGCAGTTTTGATGGGCTGATGGCTTACTCCTGCTCCTGTTCTCAATGCTCCTTTGTTTTGTTTCACTCCCTGTTTCTTTCAGTTGGTGAGGCTAGTATTTTTGGATCAACCGGATAATTTCTCAAATTAAAATCAATTCCATCCGCATCTGCGGCGATTTGTTTCACCAGTCCAATTACAACTTTTAACATTTATTAAGTCACTCTTTAATCCCACGCTGTATAATTGGACTAGTTTGTAACCACAGTGTAAATCTCCAATTAATATTCTTTCATTAATCCTTCTGGAAGGCGCGTGATATCATCAGTTAGCATCTATGACTGGCTTGTTCTAGTCTATGTTTGTATCATTATTGATTTTCCTACTTGATTTAAGGCATAAGAAAATCCTTTTGAGATTAATAATCCGAACCTCCAGTGTCATAGAGATGTACAGCACAGAAAAAGACCCTTTGGTCCAACTTGTCCATGCCGACCAGATATGCCAACTTAATCTAGTCCCACCTGTCAGCAGCCAGCCCATGTCCCTCCAAACCCTTCCTGCTCATATACCCATCCAGATGCCTTTTAAATGTTGCAATTGTACTAGCAATATTCAAAGTCATCTTAAATATTCATCCAGTATTAAACTTACCACAACACTCCTGTGTTATTTTCAGCATCTTATTACATAGAACATTACAGCGCAGTACAGGCCCTTTGGCCTTCGATATTGCGCTGACCTGTGGAACCAATCTGAAGCCCATCTGCCCTGCGCTATTCCATTCTCACCCATATGCCTGTCCAATGACCATTTAAATGCTCTTAAAGTTGGTGAGTCTACTATTGTTGCAGGCAGTGTATGCCATGCCCCTACTGCTCACTGAGTTAAGAAACTACTTCTGACATCTGTCCTATATCTATCAATCCTCAATTTAAAGCTATGTCCCCTCATTTTAGCCTTCGCCATTGGAGGAAAAAGGCTCTCACTATCCAACCTATCTAACCTTCTGATTATCTTATATGCCTCAATTCAGTCACTTCTCAACCTTATTCTCTCTAATGAAAACAGCCTCCAGTCCCTCAGCCTTTCCTTGTAAGACCTTCCCTCCATACCAGGCAGCATCCTAGTAAATCTCCTATGAACTCTTTCCAAAGCTTCCCCATCCTTCCTATAATGCGGTGACCAGAATGTGGCTGCATCAGAGTTTTGTACAGCTGCAGCATGATTTCATGGATCCGAAACTCAGTCCCTCTACCAATAAAAGCTATGCCTTTTTAACAAGCCAATCAACTTACGTGGCAACTTTCAAGGATCTATGTACCTGGACACCGAGATCTCTCTGTTCATCTACACTATCAAGAATCTTACCATTAGCCCAGTACTCTGCATTCCTGTTCCTCCTTCTACAGTGAATCACCTCTCACTTTTCCATATTAAACTCCATTTGCCACCTCTCAGCCCAGCCCTACAGCTTATCTATGTTTCTCTGTAATCAACAACGTCCTTCATCACTATCCACAACTCGACTGACCTTCGTGTCATCTGCAAATTTATTAACCCATCCTTCTATTCCCTCATCCAGGTCATTTATAAAAATAACAAGCAATAGTGGACTCAAAACAGATCCTTGCGGTACCGCACAAGTAACTGACCTCTAGGATGAATATTCCCCATCAACCATCACCCTCTGTCTTCTTTCAGCTAGCCAATTTCTGATCCAAACTGCTAAATCGCCCTCAATCCCATGCCTCTGTATTTTGTGCGATAGCCTACTGTGGGGAACCTTATCAAATGCCTTATTTATTGTTCAAAAGAAATAAATTCCTCTCAATTCAATAACCTGAAATTCTGCAAGAGTCCCTACTTGTTATAATCCTAGCTGATGGTACTACTGAAAAAGTCGGATCCCAGAATGAAATCTAGCTTGATTAATTATTTCTTAAATGTATTATTATGATCATTAACTGAAACATAGACATACAAGACTGAAGATTTTCGATAACAATAAAATAAGACAAAATAAATCAGGCTATCTACATATGGAACACAGTTTGTAATATCTTAAATTGCCCAGCAAACAAAGCCCCAAGGCTATCATTTAGCAATGATTCAAATCTAGAGGAATTACCCTCCTCTATCAAATCTTTAGGTCTAACTTAATTTTAAATCTGGAATTAAGAGTCTTAAAATGATCATGAATCAGTTGTTGATTGTCAGGTAAACACTATCTGGTTCACTGGTGGCAGTTTCCTTCACTAAATGACATGCTTGCCTTTTCTGGCCTATATATGACTCCAGACTCTCAGAAATGTGATTACTGTGGACTTGTTGGGCCAAAGGGCCTATTTCCACACTGTAGAGATTCTATGATTCTGTGATTCATAAATTGTCCTCTTGGCAATTGGGGATGGGCAGTAAATGTGGCCGAGCCATTGACACCTTCGTCCCATGAATGAAAAAAACTTAACTGTTTTGCACAAATTCTGCCTGTGAAAAACGGCAAAACTGGAAGTTTCGACTTTCACAGTCTTGTCATAACCTGCAGATTTTGAACCAAACACTCCTAGTCTGAAAGTTTCACAAGCCAAGCCTTTAAACCAAAGTAATTGTGCTTTCCTTGAACTGTCCTGTACTCTTTAGGAGAGAACCTATATTTGTTTTAGTCAGGCCTCCTCCAAAACTGTCTAAAAATGTTTTTTTCCCTCATTTAAAGTCAGACCTTGATTGTTCTAAACCAACATCATCCTAATGTCTTTCAATGCACCTCTGTCTGTTGTGAACCCTGCAGTATAAACAATCTTTCATTAAAATTCCAGAAGATTACAGTTCTCTCTCTTGATACATACTGGATTAGGTCATGGCTCCTGAAGGGCTCTCTGACCTTGATATATTTTTAAAAGCTTCCCCAAATGTAACCAACACCCACTAGTTTGAAATCTAAGCTCAAATTGATATTAACATATATAAAAAATGTGCATCTTTTATCATTGTAATAATTTGTCATGAGCCACACAGAACATACTAAAAGATAACCCACTCAAGAAACAATCTGGATGATACTGATTTTTTTTTAATCATACTTACCTTAGTATGAGGGTACTGTGGATAATTTTTAATATTGCTGCCCAAGTAGAAGTCTCCTTGTCCTAATTGACTTGGAATTTTCTTGGGTTGCATAACCGAGAAGATACCTCCAAAATTTTCAGCACGCCTAACTTATTTAATGTGAAACTTCTCAAATGAAAGAAAGACTCTTCATGATTACATGGAAGGTGTTGGGAGACCAAAACCAGCTGAAGAACCTAGCAAAGCGATCAATAAAAATGACTGCCTGGTCAGCAACGGGAGGCCACCATTTAGGGTGGTGCCTGGCAATCAGGGTTGGTGTGAAAGATTGCCATCAAGACGGGTTGAGAAAGAGACCACAGTCAGAGAGAGAGAGAAAAAAGGAGTCTGCAAAGAGTGTTGGGAAAGGCTCTAAAAGGTTAGGGATCCAGCAGACCTCCTCCTTGGCAGGTTCCCTTATGCTGGAAAACAAACATGGCTGCAATAAATTTTGTATTGTGTTCATTCACAGTTGCACTGTGGGAACCGTATATTAAACATTATTTCACTGTTTTGCTTCTCCACAGCAAACTGTCTAAAAATGTTTTTTTCCCTCATTTAAAGTCAGACCTTGATTGTTCTAAACCAACATCATCCTAATGTCTTTCAATGCACCTCTGTCTGTTGTGAACCCTGCAGTATAAACAATCTTTCATTAAAATTCCAGAAGATTACAGTTCTCTCTCTTGATACATACTGGATTAGGTCATGGCAGTTTAACAAATGATAACCATTGCTGTAAGCGAAGGGCAGTTTGTAGTGCCTTGTTTGAGTGTTAAAGTCCAGCTTTCCTATTTATTGTGCGTTAGGGGGAGAAATAGTAATGTTGATGCCTTTGAATTAATAGTGTGGTCCAATAAAATTTTAATCAGTTTATTCAAACCTTTCGGGTCACATTTTAATGAAATTTCAATGGAAACTGATGGAGAAGCCTAAGGCTGTCCCTGTTTATACTGCAATAATTTTGAAACACGGTCCTGTTGTGAGAAGACCCAGGTCCCAGCAACAAATCTCTTCAGCTGCTGATCCGTCTCACTGTGCAGATGCTGCATTTGCAACCGAAACAAATTATTATCCTGATTAGTCTGAACATGGGTCTCGTGGGAAGGTTTGGGTAGAACTTGTTCCGAAATAAATATTGCATATTGAAATCAGATTGGCACTCAAAATGCCCCAGTGAATTTGTTTTTAAATAAGTAAATGCGCAATACCTGAAAAGTACAAGCTGAGTTAATAGCTTCATCCAAATGTAGATTCAGCACGTTGTCGCGTAATCTCCATGTTAAGCTATTCATGGAAGACATTCTGTATTGAATTGATCAACTTGGATACCTTGGGCACAAAAATAGGCAAGTCATGAGGATGACACCAAGAGTCTGCAGAGGAAAATAGGTTAAGTTAGTGAGAAAATAACTTAGCAGTTGGAATATAATTTAGGGAAATGTGTGGTTATGTATTTTGGCAGGAATGATTGAGGAGCAAAATATTATTCAAATGGAGAAATGCTACATGATGCTTTGGAGCAAAAGTATTTGGGAGTCCTCATCCATGAATCATAAAAAGCTAGCATCCAAGTTTGATGTATTAATAGGGAAATGGCAAATAGAATGTTGGCCTTTCGTTTAAAGGGTATAGAATATAAATGTAGGGAGATTTTGTTAAAAGTATACAAAACATTAATCAGACCACAGCTGGAATACTGTGAATAATTTTGAGACTGTTCTCTAAGGAAAGATATAGTTGCATTGGATTCCATCCAGAGAGGGTTTACTAGGCTGATACCAGATATGGAGGCACTGTCTTATGAGGAGAGGTCGAGGAAATGAGGTCTATACTTGTTGGAATACGGAAGAATGACCTTATGAAACATACAAGAATCTTAGGGTACTTGACAGGGTAGATATGGAAGCATTGTTTCCCCTTGTGGGAGAGCTTAGGACTAGACGGCATATTGTCAGAATAAGAGTTACACATTTAAGACCGATGAGGAGGAATTTCTTCACGTGAAAGTTAATGAATCTGTGGAATCCTTTCCTGTTGAGGACCATTGAGCCTGGTGTCATTAAATATTCAAGCCTGAGATAGTCAGAATTTTAATCAGTAAGGGAATCGAGTTATGTGGAAAAGGCAATAAATTAGAGTTGAAGATCAATAAATCAACCATTATCTCATTGAATGGGGGAGCTGGTTTGATGGCACAAATAGCCTACCCCTGCTCCTCCATCTTACAGTGGTTCTGAAGGAGAGGCATATCAGACTCAAAACTCTTTCTCTCTCCAAAGATGCCTCCAGACCTCCTGAATGTCTCTAACATTTTCTCTTTTTATTTCAGATTTCCATAGTATTTTGCTTTTTATTAGCTATGGTAGCTAAGGAAATCATTTTCTGAACAAATTACTGTGACTTAACAAAAGATTCATTTTAATTGTTGTTTTTTAGTTTGTACTTTTTAATTAGGACAAGTCAAACTGAATTTTAAGATCTCGTAGGAGTTTCATTTAGCATTACTTGGGAGATCTATGCGTGATATGTATAACTCCCTGACTATGAATATACATGCACTGGATGATAAAGGTTTCCATCTCCCTCTAGACATTGGCTGCACTATTTATGATTTGACTGTTCAATGTAACTCACTGTTGAACCATTTTTACTGCAAATTTGGATAAATTTGCAGTGTACAATGGTTTAATTCATGGTATTTGTCACAAACATTATGCTTTCTCTGGGGTAGGGTAAGGCCAGCCAATATAAGGGATTTTTTCTTTAATCTAAACTAACATCTGGAAAAAATAAATTTAGATTTCTTTGTTTTGAATTTTTAATTGATTACTGCAATTTTGTTCCACAGATGCAATGACAGTATTTATTATAACTTGCCAATTTCACTCTGTGTACATCACACCTCTTTAATGTCTAGCACCAGTTATCACCCTCAATCCTCCTTAATAACCCATCTCAGGACGAAATACTAGCACATGAAATTTAATGCGGATGAGTGTGAAATTGTTCATTTTGGAAGGAAGCAAAATCATGGGCAATATAGAATAGAAGTTCCAATTCCAAAAAGGGTGCAGGAACAGTGATGTGCAGGTCAATTTAGACAAATTGTTGAGGGTATCTGAGCAGGTTTAGAAAATGGTTAAAATGATATACTGGATCCTGGGCTTGATGAAAAGAGATGGCAGTCATCAATCTGAAATGGCACAGCAGTGGAAGATGACAGTGGAGCTGAGAAGTTGCATTATTTGATGGTCTTTGTTTTGTTCTAAGACCTCTTCTCAACCAGCTGAGCTTTGGGTTTCTGTTCACTTCTTCCAGTGCCCTTCCAAATAGTCTTCAGAGGCCGCAGCTATCAGCAAAGTGATCAGTACAATATCCACAATCTTCATATGTTACTTGCGGGTAGCCTTGTAGTGGAATACAGGCATCCAGCATATTTGTGACCCATTGCCAGTTCACCATACAGAAGATCTATCAGTAAACAACTGCCATCCATCTGATAAATCAGGCAATGCAGGCATTGTTGGCTTTGCAATGAGTGTATGCTGTAGAGTTGGCTCATTCAGGATCTGTAGGGTGGTAATATTGTTCTGCCACGACATGCCTGGACACACTGACACAGTGAAGGTTGAAGCTGTTCACGCTCTTCACCTGCCTAAATATGTTTTATCCAGCACCTGCTATTGTAGAGGAGTGTACTTGGAATGTATGAATAGTTAACTTGCAATCCTATTCACTCTTACTCAGCTTGACGTAACAGCTACAGCCTTTTCAATATGTGTATTAATTCCAGCATCAAATAATAGAATGCTTAGATATATGAAGCTATCAATAATCTCCAGTGGCATATTGTCAGTGCTGGTAAATGGTGGCAAAGCAACATCCTGTACCATGATATTTGTCTTCCTGGAGTTCATTTTACAAGCATGAGAGAATTTATTGATTTGCCACTGAAAATGTCGCTTGTTAAAAAATTCTATTGTGGCATCATGGCATACAGCCATTGTATGGGGAGGACTTGGCGCACCTTTGTCTTGAAGCTTGGCTGAGCAAGCCTGAACAGCTTTCTGCTAACTCTGGTATGTCGGCAGACACCCTTTGACTTGACCTGAAGGCATTTGACAGCAGCAAAGAGAAGAAAACAGGATGCCAAAGAGTGTCTGTGCCAGATTGCAGATATGTTTGTCCCCACTGCAGATCCCAGGGAGTTTTGATATTGCACTGTCAAAGCTGACTTTAACCATCACTTTGCTTTGAAAAGAGATGGTCACATTAAGTAGTTTCTGTAGACAGCCAAACTTCTCAAGTAGTGTGAAATACTGAAAACAACAAATGCTAGAGATCACAGCGAGTCAGACAGCATGCACAGAGAGAGAGCAAGCTAACATTTCAAGTCCAGATGCCTTTTCTTCGCAGTCTGATGAAAAGTCATGTAGACCTGAAGCATTAGCTCGCTTTCTCTCCATGGATGCTGTCTGACTCACTGTGATCACCAGCATTTGTAGTTTTCAGTACAGCTTACCGCATCTGCAATAATTTGTTGCAAGCTTAAATACACTGCCTCTGTTTACATGGTTCACTGCTTGGAGAAATCAATACTCAATGGAAAGAGAATGGATATAGAGGTCTTCTTTGTTCAAGGCATTTCTCTTGCAGCCATCGAACTGCAAGGTCATGCTAAATAATTTCGTAGCTGGGATTAGGGTAGATATGCTCAGCCAGGATTTGAAGTTTGACAAGGGCAACACTGACAAATACTTTTCCCAAGATGCTTGGCGGACAGGTTCTTGAATAGCTGTTGTAATCTCTGCAATGCCCTTAAGCTTGTACAATGTTAGAATTTTTGCTTGCTGGATATCAGATGGTGCTAATGCCTGATTATTGATGTTTCTAGGCCAGTGGTGAGTTGAGGGGGAGGGGGAGTCGGTGTTGAAGAGTGGAACAAGCTGAGTTGCTCTTGCAGAGACTCAGTTTAGTTTCAAAGGGCTGAATGATATCCTTCTTTGCTATAACTATATATATGATCCACTATATATGGCTTATATATGCTATATGGTTCATTGATGTCCTTTTAAGGAAGGAAATCTGCCATCCTCAACTGGTCTGGCCTACATGTGACTTCAGATTCACATCAAATGTAGTTGACAATCAACTGCTGTCTGAAATGACTGTTCCATTCAAGGGCAGCTGGGGGTAGGAAATAAATGCTGGCCACATCCCATGTCTCACAAGTGAATAAAAAATACTTATTCATTTTTATATGCCTGATACTTAAGATGGAAGTTAAACCATTGGGTTTTGTTTTTGAAACTTTGAACCTTTGCAGAGAATTGTATTTAACATTTTTAGTCAACTTTTTCTGTTTATCGTCCAAATTACTTTTATCTATCGTGATTACTGTTGAACTGCATGCTGGTCCTTAATAATTTACAAGCCACAAATGGGAAGGAAGCTGAATGAAGAGAAGAGTGAAATGAAAATTGAAGCACTCTGCTCGAAGGACCAGTGGGCGGCACGGTGGCACAGTGGTTAGCACTGCTGCCTCACAGCACCAGAGACCCGGGTTTAATTCCCACCTCAGGTAATTGTGTGGAGTTTGCACATTCTCCCCGTGTCTGCGTGGGTTTCCTCCGGGTGCTCTGGTTTCCTCCCACAGTCCAAAGATGTGCAGGTTAGGTGAATTGGCCATGCTAAATTGCCCGTAGTGTTAGGTAAGGGGTAAATGTAGGGGTATGGGTGGGTTGCTCTTCAGAGGGTCGATGTGGACATGTTGGGCCGAAGGGCCTGTTTCCACACTGTAAGTAATGTAATCTAATCATATCTGCTGATAGTCAGGGAGGAAAGTACTATTTTCAAATTAAATTATCCTACCCTCTTGCCCAGCTCACCTACCAAACTCTAGGAGGGAGGGAGGGAGACTTAATTATCTATTACCCAGAAGGTTTGGTAGTATCATTGCTGATTGAGGTGGCTAAAGGACACAGTTGCTTGACTGAGGAAGGTCGTGAGGGAACGATTGACTTGACCACACAGTCAACAATCTGCCTGTCGCAGATGTATCATTCCAGGACTATATTCATATGAGTGACAAAGACAACACCCTCTTTTTATATTTAGGATGTCGTCCATTGTGTTTTGTTGCACTACCATCATGTTAAAAGAGGTTGTTTCAAACAGATCTAGCAATTCAAAACTGGACATTCATGAGGCACTGTTGGCTATTAGCAGTTGGAATGTATTAAATTACAGTCCATAATTTCTTGATATGGCATATCCTCCATTCCTCCATTACCATCAACATGGTTCAAAAAGAATGCTTGAGTGCATTAGGCGTGCTTTAAAATGAGGTTTTGAACCGAGGAAGTTACAACAGAGGATTACTTGCATGTCAGGCAGTAGAAGCAGCATGCAATTGACAGAATTAATGTTGGTACAGCAATGGACTAGGTCCAAGTTCTGCAGTCCTGCCACACCCAGGTCAATTAATCAATTAACAGAAAAAAGGTCTGGAGATATCTCCATCTAAAACAATATAGGATCCCAGCACATCAGTGGAAAAGAGAAGGCTGAAGTACTTGTAATCGTCTTCAACCAGAACTGCAAATGGATGATCCATCTCCGACTTCTCCTGAGGTCCCAGCATCACAAATGCTAGTTTTTAGCCAATTTGATTCACTTCATGTGCATAGGCTGACAGCACTATAAACTGCAAGTACTGAGGACGTGCTCCAAAATGAACTATTTTCCTTGCAAAGCTGTTCCATTACAGCAAAACACTGGCATCTATCCAGTGATGTGTAACATTATTCAGGTATGCTCTATCAACAATGGGAAGACAAATCCAACCCAGTCAATGGGCAGTTTATCAGTCTGCTTTCAGTTATCAGCAAAGTGTTAGATGGGGTCATTTAAGGCGCTTTCAACTGACACAGCTTAGCAGTAGTCTAGATTAGATTGGTGCTGGAAAAGCATAGCAGGTCAGGCAGCATCCGAGGAGTAGGAACATCGAAGTTTGGGGCAACAGCCTTTCATCAGGAATGAAGGCTGGGAGCCTCGGGGTGGAGAGATAAATGGGAGGGCTAGTAGCCTGCTCAGTGACACTCCATTTTGTTGTCCCGAGGTCCACACGAGCCATATTACAATCTTGGTACATAGACAGACAGAAGAGCTGTACTCTAAGGTGAGTTAAGAATGATTGCCATTGACATCAAGGGTTTAGATCAGAGTGGTACTGGAAAAGCACAGCAGGTCAGGCAGCATCCGAGGAGCAGGATACTGCCTGACCTGCTGTACTTTTCCAATACCACTCTGATCTAAACTCTGGTTACTGGCATCTGCAGCCCTCACTTTTGCCTAATTGACATCAAGGCCACAGCCGACTAAGTGTAACACCAAGGATCACTAGAAAAACTTGATCCAGTCAGAATCTGAGGAACATTCTCTGCTGTTTGGAGTATGCGTAGTATAAAGGAAGGTGGTTGTGGTTGTTCGAGGTCAGTCATTTCAGCCCAGGATATCTCTGCAAGAGTTCCTTAAGGTGGTAGTATTCTCGATCTAATCATCAGCTGCTTCAGTGAATGAGCATTCTTTAATAATAATGTCATATGTAAGGATGGTAACTGATAATCGCACAATGTTTGTTACCTTTGCAATTCCTCAGATATTGATGCTGCTGTGTCCAAATGCCATAAGACCGGGACAATATTAGTCTTCGGTTGATAAGTGCAAGTAATATGAATGCTACCTAAGTACCAGGAAGTTACATTTTCAAACAAGAGAAGTGTCACCATCTTTCCAAAATGTTCATTGGCATTAGTGTCACTGAATTTCAGTATGAATATTATTATTGACCAGAAACTTAATTAGACTAGCCATATAAATACTGTGGCTCCAAGAGCGGGCCAGAGACTGGAAACTCTTCATTGAGTACCTCACCTCCTGTCTCATCAAAGCTTGTCCACCATTTGTAGGCATCAATCGGGAGTGTGCTGCAATATAATCAACTTGCCTACATGAGT
This sequence comes from Chiloscyllium plagiosum, assembly GCF_037043375.1. Lineage (NCBI taxonomy): Eukaryota > Metazoa > Chordata > Chondrichthyes > Orectolobiformes > Hemiscylliidae > Chiloscyllium > Chiloscyllium plagiosum. The sequence continues at coordinate 29,880,645 of NW_028270149.1, read as the reverse complement.
GCGGGTCTAATATCAGTCAAATTGCTCAACGCCATCCAGATCAATGCTGCTAGCTTAATTTACACCTAATCAACCAGCTTCAGCAATCATTTCCTTCAGCACTGATATACAGTAGCAGCAATATATACCATCTGCAAGATACACTGCAACAAGTCATGGTTGCTTTGACAGTACCTTCCAAATCTGTGACCTCTACCACCCAAAAGGACAAGGGTGTTAGGTGCATAGCAAGACCACCATCTGCAAGCTCACCTCCAATCCACCTTGGAACTACATCACTGTTACTTTGCTGTTCCTGGGTCAAAATTCAGGAACTACTTTCTGGGTGTGCTGCAACAGTTCAGAGGCAGCTCACCTCAACCTTCTTGAGGCCAGTTCACAAATGGGAATAAATATTAGTCTGGCCAGCAAAACTCACATCCTATGAATAGTTTAAAAAAAATTGGAGTAGGAGTCCTTAAATAGTGATGTCTGTGAGGAGGGCTGAGATGTAGTGATTTACATTCAAAGACGAGCGGAGGACAGATGCTTCACTGTGCCTCTGGCCCATACTACTTGGTGAAAATGGTTGTTACTTACTTGATTTCCTTTCCTATTGGTTGCAGGGTCTGTCACATCTTGTAGCTAGTAGCCTGAAAAGCGCGATTTCAAAATAAAATAATTAGGAAAAAATATGCTTGTAATATAAAAACGTAGTACTGTGTTCCTTTGTTAAATGTTTGGATTGTGAAACTTTCAACCGTTTTAATGTTCTGTTTTCAGAAAATGCTGTAAGTGGTCAATTGCTTGCTCAATTGGATGATGCCCTTTTAGGTAAGAAAATACTTGAATTAATATCAAATGTTGTTTGGTGTTACATGATTGCAGACTCTGCAAGGGAATGTGCGAAGTACACAAAACTGAAAAACATTAGTCATGTTGTTTCTCTTCACAGTCTTTCCTACTGTTAAACTGGCGTAGATTCATGTTGGAGTAGATATGAATTCTATGGATTACCACATCCAGTTGAGGAAACTGGTATCGGTTCCCCTCTTTACAATCATTTGGCTGCAAAAATTTAATTATTTTCCCCATGCAGTAATACGTTTCTGCAAATAAAATGTAGCTAACTAACTTACCAGAAATATTAAGGAGCCAATTTGCAAGGTTTTCTTGAGTGAAAGAGTAGTTTTATAAATTTTGATCTCCCAAGAAAAATGAAAACAAAGATATTGAGTGTGCATTTGCACAAACAAAAGTGTGACATTAAAAAAGGGGTAGTGTCCAATACAAAAGAAAAGATAAAAAGATATGCAGCTTAAAGTCCTTTGGGTATACAGCAGTGTAAGAGGTAACCTGAGACCAGGTTAGTTAGCTGTATCCTAGAACAGCAGAGTCTGAGAATGTTGCAGATATCTTTGAATCGTCAATGTTCAGATGTTTCTCTAATTTGTTGTCAGTGGTTGCTTTGTGCTTTCGAAGAAAAATCAAAGAGAGAGCTTCTTCCAGTTCTGCTGTTACAAATGCATCTCCAGTGCTCTGCCAGAACAGTTCCTTGAAGTACAGATCACTTGTGTATTCCAGTGTTTACGGTTACTATTCCAAGCTGGAAAATTGAAGGCATGTCTTTCCTGTCCGATATGTGAGACCTGTTATATCGGTGTTAGTTTAAAATAAGTTCTTCACACCTGCTTAGTTTCAGGCTGTGTTGTTAAAAAAGATTAATTTTGCTGCAGGCAATTTTAGTTATATCATTTCAGTTTCATGGGGTTTTGCTTGTGTCACAAAGCTAGTCCTTTTTTCTAAAAGCTAATCCTTCGTTCAAGGATACTCTGTCCTTGATTTTTTTCAGAGGGGTAATAAACCAGGCCGGGCTCCGATTAGTCTGGTTTAGTACAGAGATTAAAGGGTATTGAGAGACCTTTTTGTAATGAGATGAGACTTCAGGCTAAAGTGGTCATGTTTTAGAAATAGAGAATGTGAGGCTGCAGATGCTGGAGATCAGAGTTGAGAGTGTGGTGCTGGAAAAGTACAGCAGGTTGGGCAGGTTCCAAGAAGCAGGAGAATCGACGTTTGGGCATAAGCCCTTAATCAGGAATGGGAAGCCCTTCCTGATAAAGGGCTTATGCCCGAAATGTCGATTCTCCTGCTCTTCGAATGCTGCATGACCTGCTGTACTTTTCCAGCACTGCACCCTCGACCATGTTTTAGAAGTGACCTGTATAAAGGGGAGTGGTCAGCTCTCTAGCTAGCTGAGCAGTTTAGTTCAGTCCAGAACTGGTTGGCAGTGTGGAAACTGTCTCTCCTCCTGCTCTTCTAACTTCAATCTGTAAGCATGTGACCCTTTTTTGTACTGTGTTTTAAAGGGGATTTGCTTGTTGGACTGTTGCATATATTCGGAACAGCATACTTAAGTCTAGTTTTGATAGACTGAGTTCTGTAGGGGTTCTTTATTCTGTTCTTTGTGTTTCATTGTGTAATTTTTTTTGAATAAATTTTTTGTCTGTTTTAAACTTGGTAGTCAACCTAGCTAACTTAATCCAGATAATTTTCACTGTACATTTACCGAAACAAATTGCAAAGTTATGGTCTGGGTTGCCTGCTTAAGAATGTTTTGAGTGGTCTTGCTTAGTCCATAACAGATTGGGGGCTCTTTGCGTGATTTTAAACAGCGAGTGGTAGGTGTTAGTGTCTTTATTTCTGGTGTTGGTTTGGTTGGGTAGACAAAGCTTGGGATAATGGCTCTTTCAGGCAAAAGTTTTCTGGATGTGGATGCGGTGACTTTGGAAGTTTTGCAAAAAGTGAATAAGACCAAGCTGCAGGACTTAGCAGAGAAGCTGGAATTGGAACTGCCTGCTTCTGTGATGAAATGAGAGATAATTACAGCAGTAGCTCACCATTTCAATTGCTGGAGAAACCATCAGAATCTATAGACATGGCAAGAATTTAATTGTTTATGAAGTAGCTTGAGTTAGAGACAAGAGATAAGGAAAGGGCAGTGGAGTTGAACAGTTTGAGTTACAATTTAAAGCGGAAGAGAGAGAAACAGAGACCTAGGAAAGAAAAAGAAAGAGCTTTTGAACTTCAAAAACTGACACTTAAAAAGGGAAGTCAGCTTAAAAGGCAGGAGATAAAGGCTGCAGGTAACCTTAGCGAGGAAATAGTGCAAACTCACGTGGAAGAGCAGCGAGTTAAAACAGCAAGGTTAGCAGCTGAAGTGGCTGATGATTCTGAGCTGGTCTATAAAACACTGTTTGGCTTCTAGAATCAATTTCAGTCCATGAGGGATAGAAACTGGGGCAAAGAGAAATTCTCAAGTGGAAAGGGAAAGCTAAATTTCACTGACGATCATAAGGAGAATTTACCACAGGGTAAAAAGGAAACCCTTGAGGGAAACTAAGAAGTTAAAAAGCTCCGGTATTTTCATTGTAATAAAATGGGCCACACAAAATCACAGTGTTGGTGGGCTAGGAGAAAGCCAGATGTAGGAAAACCGCACAATGCCTGGGAGTTTTGTTGGACTAGTAACAAAAAGCACAAGGGAAGTTAGACCACTGCCTCAGAGTGTACAAGATGATCAGAGGTTGGTTAAGGAGCAAATGCCAGATCTGCTTAAAAAATATACATGCAAGAGTAAAGTTTATTCACATAGGCCAGGAGTAGCAGATAAAGAGGTTAGAATATTAAGGGACACAGGATCCTCTCAGCCTGTGATGCTGAAGGATGAGGAGATATGTACTCCTGAGGGACTACTGCGAAAAAGGTACTGGTAACAGGAATTCATGGTGAGACAAAAGTGCTCAGTTATATAAAGTGAGGCTAGAGTGTCCAGAGAAGAGTGGAGAATTTGTGGTAGGAGTACCGGACAAACTCTCAGCTCCTGGAATACAATTTGTCCTTGCAAATGATATAGCTGATTCACTGGTAGGTGTGCTGCCTACCCTAGTTGAAAAGCCAGTGGAGACTCGAGCAACTCAATAAATGCTGGGAGTTTATGCAGGGATCTTCACTGATTGTGTGGTCACAAGATCACAGAGGTACAAGCTGAAGCAGGAGAGATCAAAAGGCATAGATAAGGAAGCTGAAATAGCTTTATCAGAGACTCTTTTTTTATCGGATGAGTGGGACAGAGCAGGAGCAAATAGGTAAACGTGCAAGTATCTTTAGCTCTGCCAGGCTTATTGAGTTACAGCAGAAAGATGAGAACTTAAAACAGTTATTTCAAAAGGCACAATCAGAGAAGGAGAGTGAATGCATCCCTGTGTGTTGTTACTTAACAAATGATGTCTTAATGAGAAAATGGAGACCATCAGACATTCAAGCAGATGAGAAATGAGCAGAAGTTCATCAACTTGTTTTGCCAGTAGGGTATAGAAAGCAGGTGCTGCGAGTGGAGCATGAGCTACCACTTGGAGGACATTTAGGGGTGAAGAAAACACAGGCTAAAATATAAAGACATTTTTACTGGCCTGGACTACAAAAGATATAGTTGAATTTTGCCAGATGTATCACACATTTCAGCTAATCGGAAAACCACAAGCAGTAATAAAACCTGCACCTTTAATACCTATTACAGCATTTGAGAAACCTTTCACAAGAGTCTTGATTAATTGCATTGGTCCCCTACCTCAAAAAAAGGCGGCAATGAGTATTTATTAACAATAATGGATGTATCGACTAGATTTCCAGGGGCAATCCCATTACACAATATCACAGCTAAAAAGTTTAAAGAAGAATTACTGAAAGTTTTTTTTTACTAGAAATAGAGATCCAGCCAGATTAAGGATCAAACTTCGTATCTAAACTATTCAAGGAGATTATGGATAACTTGGGAAAAAAGCAATTCAAATCTACTGCACACCATCCAGAATCACAGGAAGCATGAGAGAGAAGGCATAAAACACTAAAGAGGACTTATGATCAGGATTATCCAGGTGATTGGGATAAGGGAATTCCATCTGTACTTTTTGCGATCAGATGCATCAAATAAATCAACCAATTTCAGTTGATTTGAATTAATTTTTGGGCATTAAGTAAGAGGACCAAATCAAGAGGAAATTGAGTGAGCTGAACCACTCGATAGGGATTCGAAACAGGAAGAAATCTGAGTGTTCCATGTGAATATGCTCAAAAGGTATTTTGATAGGGAAGGAAAGCAAAAGGAGAAGGTGTTAATGATTACAGCACAGAGGGAAGAACAAGTTCAGAGGATTCTGAATTGGACATTCCTCAAATCAAATTGGACAATGAGGAAGTTGTCAAAAATTGGGATAAATTATTGAGTTACCTTTCACGAGAAAATCAAAATGACCTGAAAGAGTTATTTCTATAACATGGGGAGATCTGCGGAAATAAACTGGGAAGTACCAACCTAATTGTGCATGATGTATACAGGAAATCCTGTTCCGATTAAGCAACATCCTTATAGGCCTAACCCTCTAAGGTTGGCACAGGTTCAGAAGGAGATAGAACGCATGCTCCAAGATGGCATAATCAAAGTGAGTTACAGTGACTGGAGCTCACCCATAGTTATGGTTCCAAAGCCAGATGATACCCAATTATTATGTGTAGACTATTGCACAGTCAGTGCCGTTAAAAAGACTGATGCATATCCAATTCCGTATGTTGAAAAGGTGGGACAAGCAACTTACATTTCTAAGGTGGTCGTGCTCAGAGGCTACTGGCAGGTATCTCTGTCAGAGAGAGCAAAGGCAATTTCGGCTTTCGTAACACCAAATGGATTATATCAGTCAAAATCATGACATTTGGTATGAAAAACGCTCCAGCCACATTTCAGAGACTAACTAATAAGGTCATTGTCGGATTACCCAACAGTGTTGTTTACATTGATTACCTGGTGATTTTTAGTCACTCATGGAAGGAACATTTACAGCATCTATTAGACATGTTCGATTGACTTCGGAAGGCAGGCTTGGTGGTGAACCTAGCTAAAAGTGAATTTGCCAAAGCCAAAGTCACCTTCCTGGGCCATGTTGTTGGACACGGACAAATGGCCCTATGAGATGCAAAAGCAAAAGTAATTGGGAAATTTCCCACACCATCAACAAAAAGAGCAGTACTACGGTTCCTGGGATTGAGTAGATTTTATTGGAAATTTGTGCCGAATTTTAGCAGTATGGCTGCTCCATTAACTGAATTGTTAAAAAAGGGCAAGAGGTTTCAGTGGACAGCAGACTGTCAAAAAGTATTTGACAGCCTAAAAACTGTGTTAACCACTGCCCCAGTGTTAGTCACACCTGTTTACACGAAGCCTTTCAAGGTGGCTATCAAGGCCAGTGATGTGGGGGTCAGTGCGGTCCTCCTGTATGATGAGGGAATAGCAAGACCCATCGGGTATTTTTCCAGGAAGTTGAATGTTCATCAACAAAATATTCAACGGTAGAAAAAGAGACTTTGAGCTTGGTGTTGACATTACAACATTTCAGTGTTTATATTATCAGCAACACATCTGAGACAATCGTATACACTAATCATAATCCATTGACATTTGTGGAAAAGTTCAAGGACAAAAATGCCAGACTGTTTAGATTGAGCTTGTTATTGCAGCCGTTCAATTTGACAATTGTGCATGTGAAAGGTTACGAAAATATTTTTGCCGATGCATTATCGAGGCTTGAAGGAGGTTTTCAGTGGTGGGTATGCCATGGCATGTGGTTGTGCATGTTTGCATGTGTATAATTAGTATCGTGTATTCGTGTGCTTTAGACGACTAACCAGCTTGTATTTGAAGGGTTTTAAAAATGAAGCCATCTTTTGATATTGATGGTTCATTTTTTATAAGGCGGGAGGTGTCACAAAGCTGTTTTTTTTTCCCTAAAAGCTGTTCCTTTTCTCAAGGATACAGTGTCCTTGGATTTTTTTTTTAAAGAGGGATCGTAAACAGACTGACCTCCGAGATGGCTAGTTTGGTACAGAGATGATAAAGGATTTTGAGATGCCGGTTGATAATATTGTAAGCAGATGAGTCTTCAGGCCAAAGTGGTCATGTTTTAGAAGTGAGCTTTATAATGAAAGGGGAGTGACCTGTTCTTGAAACTGAAGTTAAGTTAGAGTCAGTTCAGCAGTGGACTTTGTGAAGAAAGGCTGCTAAACTGTCTCTTCTTCTGCCCTTCTAACTTCAAACTATAAGCCTTTTTTTCATTTTTACTGTGTTTCAGGGGATTTGCTTATTGGGACTGTTATGTATATTCGGAACAGCATAATTAAGTCTAGCTTGATTAGACTGAGTTCTGTAGAGGTTCTTTATTCTGTTCTTTGTGTTTCATTGGGTAATAAATATTGTGAATAAATTTTTGTCTGTTTTAAAACCTGGTAGTCAATCTAGCTAACTTACTCCAGGTAATTGTCACTGTACACTTACCGAAACAAGTTACAAAGTTATGGTCTGGGCTGCCCGCTTAAGAATGTTTTGAGTGATCTGGCCTAGTCCATAACAAAGGGATAGAGAGAGGTTGTGTGAATGGATAAAAAAACTTGGCAAATGGAGTTTAATGTAGGAAAATGGAAAGGTATGCACTTTGATAGAAAGAATCAAAAGGCAAATTATTATTAAATGAAGAGACTGAAAAAAATGTAATGGTTTTGTGCAGGTAACACAAAAAATTAGTGTGCAGATTTAGCAGATAACTTAGAAGCTAAATGGAATTTAGGCTTTTATTGCTACTTTGAAAATAGCGAAAGCTTGTTACAAGTATATAGGATGTTGATGAGCCTACACATGGAGTGCTGTGTACAGTTTTGGTCCACGTATGTTATGTGGAGAGTGTGTTGCTGGAAAAGCACAGCAGGTCAGGCAGCATCAGAGGAGCAGGAGAATCGACGTTTTGGGCATAAGGCCTTCATCAGGAAGGTTCCACATATGTAAGCAAGGATGTACTGACATTGGAGGCAATTCAAAAGAGATTCACTGGGCTATTTCCTGAGGGGAGAATTGATCTAAAGGGGCTTGGCAAGGTAGATATTAAAACGATGCTTTCACTAGTGGCAGCATCTTGAAATCTGGGACATTGTTACAGAATAAGGGAACGTTCATTCAGAGTTGAGATGCATAGGAGAATAGTGAATGTCTGGAAGTCTCTATTGCAGAGAAGTGTGGTGGCTAGATTACTGAAAATATTTAAAAAGGGGATAGATGTTTGGAAATATTAAGCTTGAGGGCTCTGAGAAGCTGGCATGAAGGAGCTATTGAGGCCTGGGGCAATTAGCCTTGATCCTACCAAATGGAAGAGTAAGCCTGAGGGGACAAATATCCTGCTCCTTATCCCATTTCTTGTGCTTTTAAATGTGACTGGAGTCTTACATGAACAGAGCTCTCAACCATAATTCTCTCTATGCTGCACTTGTGTGATAGCTGCAATGTTCAATGCATGGAATCGACATTGATCATGGCATTGACTTCCAATTCCAGAAGTTGCTGCCATGCATGGGCCTGAATTACTGGTGCAGCTGATTAAAAAGAATTAGAAGGAATGCTATCCGTATAATCGCCTAGCAAGTCATTGGAGAAAATCCACGAACACCTCACAGCAACTAGGAATGTGTGATAAATGTTTGTCTGGCTAGTGTTTTGTGTTACAGTCTTGAGTATATCACGACAAGACAAAATAACAAAGATGGGCGCTATCTGAAAGACAGGGTTCATACTCATTGAACAGAGGTGCTTTCGTGGCCTAGACACATCCACAGGATTAAAGACTGCTTACCAAAAACTTTCTGTACATGTAGGTAGATGAAGCCACACAGCTAACAGGATGCCCAATTATTCCCATTAAGGATGCATGCATGTGTGACATTAAGGCCTGAAGTATTGATCATTACATCTGGCAGTCACTAACCGACGATGGCAGAAACTAGCAACACCTTCTGTTGGTAGGTGTGCACCAATGTCAAAAACAAGCAACAATGGCACTTACAGGTTTCATAGGCAGAATCTGCCTCTCAAGGATTGGCCTCTTTCAGTCATCAGCAGAAGTGTGTCATGTGAAGACATCTCATCTGAAATGGTTAGTTAGCTGTGTGTTAATCATCTTTTATGGATGGATTCTGGAACCTAGCAATGTTACATCCAAAAACAGAATTAAAAAACATAAGGCTATGGTTGTAACTATGGGAATTAGAATATCTGGAGAATTGCTGACTAACTTTTATGGATGAACGCCACCATCTTCAAATTCCCCTCCAAGCCCCTCACCATCTTGACTTGGAAATATATTGCCGTTCCTTCACTGCTGTTGGGTCAACATCCTAGAATTCCTTCCCTGATGGCATTGTGAGTCAACTCACAGGTGGACTGCAGTGTTTTAAGAAGGCAGCTCACCTCCACATTCTCAAGGGCAACTAGGGATGGGCAAAAACACTGGCCATCCAGTAATGCCCAAAAATGAATAAATAAAAATTTAAAAAGTTTTGTTGGCAGGTCATCTATTTTCATACACTAATTCAATGAATTGCTAGTCAGGAAGTCAGTGAATTCAGTTGATGTTAAATTGCTCAAAGTTTGCTCAGGATTTATTTTCTGGATGGAAATTACCTGCTTAATTGTTCAGCTTTCATTTATAGGCCAGCAACTGATACATTATTTCACAGTGCATTTTCCCAGCCAGGAAGGCTTGGGGTCACTGGCCTCAAGTAATTTCTTAAAAATAAAATGAAAGAATCATGGATGCTGGAAATCAGAAACAAAAACAGAAATTGCTGTAAAGTCTAAGCAGGTCTGGCATCATCTGTGGAGAGAAATCAGAGCTCATGTTGAGGGTCCAGTGACCCTTCTGCAGAAAACCTTTAGGTCACTGGACCCACAATATTAACTCTGCTTTCTCTCCACAACTGCTGCCAGACCTGCTGAGACTTTCCAGAATTTTTTTTATGTTTAAGTAATTTCTTGTTTGTATGGAGCAAGTTGTGAATATGTAGTTATTTCTTATTGCTATTGATGCCAGCAATAGAAGCCAAGATACACAAAAACCATTTTCAGTCTGAAGATGTTGTGTATAATATAAATTGTCATCACTAGGAGCTAATCATATGAATTCTCAGGCTTTTTATTTTACTTGACCTTTTCAAAGACATGCATTGCAGGGTGTTATGGAAATAAAAAAAATCCTTTACAATGTGGGCAGATAAATAAAATCATCTGTCTCTGAACAGTTGAAAGTCAAAGGAATCGTGAAGGAAGCTGCCTAAGCTGGAAGACTGGTTATTACATTATGGTCTGCCTTTCTAACTAATCAGAATGCATCTGCTTCTGTCCAAAATGAGGGTGAATCCAGAATTGATGCGACTCGGTATAAATACCTCCTGGGTATTTATCCATGGGACATGAAAGTCACCCTTACTGTATGTTGGGAAAAAAAATTGTAATGATTTCCCTAGGAATAATTCTTGGGTTATCCTAATGCTTTTGTCCATATAATAAGTATTGCAGAGTGCAACCTGCTGCTCTTGGACATCGAGAGATGAGATGGGTCAAGTTTGTACCTCCAAATAGAGCACTTTTTTAAAAAAAACTAGCCAAACAGATCAGTTCATTTTTTTAAAAAGTACAAATTGTTATATCCTCAACACAATTTCTTTCTCTCACTAATCACTTTTTATTTTGAAGATGTTTGTACTCTTTTGGGTTGTGTTTACTTGGTCACCGGTATCAGATGTTGACGATGAAAAAATCGGGCCATGGATTGATCTGATTAACTCTGGTCTTTGTTCTTTCAGATTCCTAATCAGCTAAGTAAACCCTTTGATAGCTTCTCACCAAGCCATTCTCTTTGTTCCGCCCAGATAATTGAATGTGGAATGAGGTAGAATTATAAAAGTCGAGTTCCAAATGTAATTTTAGAGTGAAATAAACACAGAGAAGATGAGACTGAAATATAAGGTCAAATTCAAAGTAAAAACTGGAAAAGAAGCATTGTAGCAAGACTGGTTTTCCAAGAGTTTTATTTAAAATGTATTTTCATTTTTTTAGATTCAGATTAATAGCTCAGCAAAAAAAAACATTCCTGACATTAGAGCAGTGTTATTATTATAATAGTATTTGATTCAGTGAGTTAAAAAGTTATATTGATAGCACCTGCCCAAGGAGATGAGCATTGCCAGAACTCTGAATAATTTGAAGAATACTATTCTCTCCGGTTTAATACTGATACAGCCTATATTGCTCGAAATGTCTGTTTCTCCATGTACATATTGCAGTGTTGGCTTGGTTCCAGATGGCATAACTTAACTGCTGCTTGACGACATGATTTACCAAAAACAATGAGTATTACAGCTGTGTCTGAAGCACTGCTCAGTGTCATACACCAGGGAAAAAAAGAATAACAATGAACAGAAATGTATTTTACAAAAAGGAAATTTACTACATTCAAACATTTTAAAACTTGTTTTCTTACTGTATATAGAATGACATTGTGCATACTTCTTCAACAGATTCCCTTTGTCAACAGCAAAACATCCAGGGACCTTATTTAGTATGGAGAAAGATGCAAATGTCTCACCTAGGTATCTAGTGTAACTCAATTGATACATACTCACTGCTGAGTCAAATACTGGTGGATTTTAGAGATGCACTCCAGAACTTGGGCACAAAATCTAAGCTGATTTCAGGGCAGTACAGAGAGGGGGATCACAAGGTGTATTATCTGTCGTCTGAATTCCAGAAATTCCCAGAATCATTCATGCACCATACCTCACTAAACTATTTCCGTTTTAAGGTAAGTTCTAGCCGACTGTGCGCTTATTTCAGAGAGTTGTTTAAACTGAGGGTCATAACACCTCAGGCAAACGTTGAGATTGAGAAGAATAGACATTCATGGCAACTTCAGACACTTATGGGAATTTAACCCACGCTGCTGGCATCACTTTGTATTGCAAGCATGCTGTCCAGCCAACTAAGCTAACCAACCCCCAACCAGTACAGCTGCAATGTAATATCCAAAAAGAGAAAATTTCCCAGGTATGTCCTGTCCATAGAAAGTAGGACAAATTCAATTTGGCTAACTACTACCCAATTGATCTACTTTTACTTAAAGGCAATGTGGTTGAAGGCATTGTTTACATTGTGCTGCTTAGCAAAAACCAGCTCAACTCTCATTCTGATATTGTCTAAATATACAAAAACATTGAGCTTGAGCGGCAAGACTAACTAACCTTGAAATCAAGGCAGTGTTTTGTGGAATGTGGTATCAAGCACACACAGCAAAATTGAAGTCCATAGGAATTGATTGGTGGGGAATGGATGAAGAAGGAAACACTCCACTGGTTGGTGTCATACTAAGCAAATGAAAATAATTGTGCCTGTTAGGGACCAATCATTAGATTACTTACAGTGTGGAAACAGGCCCTTAAGCCCAACAAGTCCACACCGACCTGCCGAAGCGCAACCCACCCAGACCCATTCCCTTACATTTACCCTTCACCTAACACTACAGGCAATTTAGCATGGCCAATTCACCTAACCTGCACATTTTTGAATTGTGGGAGGAAACCCACGCAGACATGGGGAGAATGTGCAAACTCCACACAGAGAGTCGCCTGAGGCGGGAATTGAACCTGGGTCTCTAGCGCTGCGAGGCAGCAGTGCTAACCAACGTACCACCCAAATCATCTCAGCTACAGGACATTGCAGGACCTTTCGTGGTTATGTCCTGGACTTAACCATCTCTGGCTGTTTCATTAATGACATTCTTTCCATGTTAAAGCAAGAAGTGAGGCTGTTCTCTGATTGCATAATATTCAATACCATTCTTGAATCCTCAGTTACTGAAGCAGTCTGTGTCCACATTCACCAATACCCTGACAATATTAAGGTATGGATGGCTAAGTGTCAAATAATATTCAGCTGCCTACATGAGTACTCCAGCTCCAGTAATACTTAAAGCCTAACACCATAGAAGAAGCCCATTTGATTGCTGTTTTTTAAAAGTGGTAGATGAGATGACACTCTCCACAAGTGGTACACTTTTCAAGACTCCTTCAATAGAATTTTACAAACTGCGGCCTTTTAGAAGAGGGAAGTTTGCTGCCACATGGGAAAACCAGAGCCTGCAAGTTCCCCTCCAAGCCATCCAACATTCTGACTTGTGAATAGATTGTGTTCCTTCACTATTGCCAGATCAAAATCATAGAATTCCCTTCCCAAGAGCACCGAGGTTGTATCTGCAGTGGATCAAGAAGACAGCTCACCATCACCATCATCTTAGGGCAATAGTGACATTCTAATGTTGGTTTTGCTACTGATGCCCAAATCCCATGTATGAATAAATGGAACATACTTGCCCTCATTCTCCAAACGTGGAAGCAGGAGGTACTTGTTGGAGTATATTAATATGTACATATGCTGATTAAGAATTTGAGGATCAGTGTTAGAATGCATTTCTCATTTACATTAACCACTTGGATTCAGACAGTGATCCATCTAAGAAAGAGGACTTTTTAAATTCGGCGCAACCTGGAAAAGATAGAACGACTTAGACAAAATATGTAAGGAAGAACAGAAACAAATTTTGATTGAGTTTTTTGAAGAAGTAACAAAGAAGATTGATGAAGGCAGAGCAGTATATGGACTTCAGTAAGGCGTTCGACAAGGTTCCCCATGGGAGACTGATTAGCAAGGTTAGATCTCATGGAATAAAGGGAGATGTAGCCATTTTGATACAGAACTGGCTCAAAGGTAGAAGACAGACGGTGGTGGTGGAGGGTTGTTTTTCAAACTGGAGGCCTGTGACCAGTGGAGTGCCACAACGAACGGTGCTGGGTCCTCTACTTTTTATAATTTACATAAATGATTTGAATGCGAGTTTAAGAGGTACAATTAGTAAGTTTGCAGATGACACCAAAATTGGAGGTGTAATGGACAGCGAAGAAGGTTACCTCAGATACAACAGGATCTGGACCAGATGGGCCAATGGGCTGAGAAGTGGCAGATGGAGTTTAATTCAGATAAATGTGAGGTGCTGCATTTCGGAAAAGCAAATCTTAGCAGGACTTGTACAGTTAATGGTAAGGTCCTAGGGAGTGTTGCTGAACAAAGAGACCTTGGAGTATAGGTTCATAGCTCCTTGAAAGTAGAATCGCAGGTAGATAGGATAGTGAAGAAGGTGTTTGGTATGCTTTCCTTTATTGGTCAGAGTGTTGAGTACAGGAGTAGGGAGGTCATTTGCAGCTGTACAGGACATTGGTTAGGCCATGTTGGAATATTGCTTGCAATTCTGGTCTTCTTCCTACCAGAAAGATGTTGTGAAACTTGAAAGGGTTCAGAAAAGATTTACAAGGATGTTGCCAAGGTTGGAGGATTTGAGCTATAGGCAGAGGCTGAACAGGCTGGGGCTGTTTTCCCTGGAGCGTCGGAGGCTGAGGGGTGACCTTAGAGGTTTACAAAATTATGAGGGGCATGGATAGGATAAATAGACAAAGTCATTCCCTTGGACTGGGGAGTCCAGAACTAGAGGGCATAGGTTTAGGGTGAGAGGGGAAAGATATAAAAGACACCTAAGGGGCAACTTGTTCACGCAGAGGGTGGTATGTGTATGGAATGAGCTGCCAGAGGATGTGGTGGAGGCTGGTACAATTGCAACATTTAGGAGGCATTTGGATGGGTATATGAATAGGAAGGGTTTGGAGGGATATGGGCCGGGTGCTGGCAGGTGGGACTAGATTGGGTTGGGATATCTGGTCGGCGTGGACAGGTTGGGCCGCAGGGTCTGTTTCCATGCTGTACATCTCTCTGACTCTATGACATGAGGGGACATGAAAGGTCCTTAGTCGATAGGATTAGGGAAAACCCTCAGGCTTTCTATAGGTATGTTAGGAATAAAAGAATGACTAGGGTAGGAATAGGTCCAGTCAAGGATAGTAGTGGGAAGTTGCGTGTGGAGGCGGAAGAGATTGGGGAGACACTGAATGAATACTTTTCTTCAGTATTTACTCAGGAACAGGGCATTGTTGTGGATGAGAATACTGAGTCACAAATAAGTAGAATGGATGGCTTTGAGGTATGTAGAGAAGAGGTGTTGGAAATCCTGGAAAAGGTGAAAATTGATAAGTCCCCTGGGCCTGATGGCATTTATCCTAGGATTCTCTGGGAAGCAAGGGAGGAGATTGCAGAGCCATTGGCCTTGATTTTTATGTCCTCTTTGTCTACAGGAGTAGTCCCAGAAGACTGGAGGATAGCAAATGTGGTTCCCTTGTTCAAAAAGGGGAGTAGGGATAGCCCTAGTAACTATAGGCCGGTGAGTCTCACTTCTGTTGTGGGCAAAGTCTTAGAGAGAATTGTAAGGGATAGGATTTATGCACATCTGGATAGGAATAATGTGATCAAGGATAGTCAGCATGGTTTTGTGAAGGGCAAGTCGTGCCTCACAAACCTTATTGAATTCTTTGAAAAGGTGACGAAGGAGGTTGATGAGGGGAAAGCGGTAGATGTGGTATATATGGATTTTAGTAAGGCGTTTGATAAGGTTCCCCATGGTAGGCTACTGCAGAAAATACGGAGATATGGCATTGAGGGTGAATTGGAGGTTTGGATTAGGAATTGGCTGGATGGAAGAAGACAGAGGGTAGTAGTTGATGGCAAAGTTTCTTCATGGAGTGCCGTCACTAGCGGTGTTCCGCAAGGATCTGTTTTGGGACCATTGCTGTTTGTCATTTTTATAAATGACCTGGAAGAGGGGTTAGAAGGTTGGGTGAGCAAGTTTGCGGATGATACGAAAGTCGGAGGAGTTGTTGACAGTGAGGAAGCATGTGGCAGGTTACAGCAGGATATAGAGAAGCTGCAGAGCTGGGCAGAAAGGTGGCAGATGGAATTCAATGTAGCTAAGTGCGAGGTGATTCACTTTGGGAAGAATAACAAAAAGATGGGGTACTGGGCTAATGGTCGGATACTTGGTAGTGTGGATGAACAGAGGGATCTTGGTGTCCATGTACACAGATCTCTGAAAGTTGCCACCCAGGTAAATAGTGCGGTGAGGAAGGCATATGGCGTACTGGCTTTTATTGGTAGAGGAATTGAGTTCCGGAGTCCTGAGGTCATGATGCAGTTGTATAAGACTCTTGTACGGCCGCATCTGGAATACTGTGTGCAGTTTTGGTCGCCATACTATAGGAAGGATGTGGAGGCATTGGAACGGGTGCAGAGGAGGTTTACCAGGATGTTGCCTGGTATGGAAGGAAAATCGTATGAGGAAAGACTGAGGCACTTGGAGCTGTTTTCACTAGAGAAAAGAAGGTTTAGGGGTGACTTGATTGAGGTGTACAAGATGATTAGGGGGTTAGATAGGGTAGACAGTATGAACCTTTTCCCGCGTATGGAGTCGGGTATTACAAGGGGGCATAGCTTTAAATTAAGGGGGGGTAGATATAGGACTGATGTTAGGGGTAGGTTCTTCACTCAGCGAGTCGTTAGTTCATGGAATGCCCTGCCAGTAACAGTGGTGGACTCTCCCTCTTTATGGGCATTTAAGAGGGCATTGGATAGGTATATGGAGGATAGTGGGTTAGTGTAGTTTAGGTGGGCTTGGATCGGCGCAACATCGAGGGCCCAAGGGCCTGTACTGCGCTGTATTCTTCTATGTTCTATGTTCTATGACTC
This sequence comes from Chiloscyllium plagiosum, assembly GCF_037043375.1. Classification (NCBI taxonomy): domain Eukaryota; kingdom Metazoa; phylum Chordata; class Chondrichthyes; order Orectolobiformes; family Hemiscylliidae; genus Chiloscyllium; species Chiloscyllium plagiosum. Next base: position 29,864,063 of record NW_028270149.1, on the reverse strand, counting down.
TAAATAAATTTAGTTATGCCAGAGCATCAAGTAGTCCGTGAATGGTGTGAAAATAGAAGTTGAAAGAGAGCTCGAGGTGACCTTTGCGTCTATTGTTCAATCGATGAGCAGTCACATCAACATAACAAACAATATTAACTCTAGAGACAGGACGGGTAGAACAAACGCAGATTGAGTCAAATTAAAGTTGAAAACCTTGACCTTAAACAGTACCGCACAATCTGGTCACAAAGTCCATTTCGTGTCTTCTGATTTGAAATTGCACTTCACAGTCAGGACAAGGAGACGTAAGTTCGAACTGGTGAAGGGAGTAATGGCAGGAAGATCTCCACACAAGCGATCCCTGGAATGGCCCTTCGCTTTGAGCTGTGGAGGCAAAGCCCACTGAGACATGCAGGGAACAGTTAGAATGGAGGAATCTATAGTGTATGGCGGAGTGAACATCCCGCCTGTACAGGTCCTGTGATTTTGGTGGTTGTCAGTAATTTACCTAGAAGTGCATAGAGCTCCGTGATATTTTCACGTAGTGAACAGTTCAAAATATTGGAGACTAAATTTGTGATCTAATTTCACAATGCTAACTTTTAACCATTTTCACCGAACCGTATATTCACTTCTATATGTTTGCAACCAAGTTTAGCTCAGATTGCTCGCATATTTAACCGCTGTTGGACAGCTCTGGATGGAAACAGGGGTTGGGGCGAAGTGGGGCAGGCAGTTTAATTTTTTTGGCTGGAGAGGGTTCTTTTAAGGCGCTTGTTAGTTCATTGCCGTTTACCACTTTGGAGTCTGAAAATGTGGAAAGGTTAATCCAGCATTTTATTTAAGTAGGTCGTTTAAAATTGACAGGCAAAATCTTAACTTTTTTTTACTAACTGCATACTGCTGATTTGGAAATGATGCCCAAGCGGGCTATCAAAGGGACAATGTATCATTATGGGAAGCGGCTACACTGAGAGCTTTGTTGATGCCTTGACAGATTGACTTTCTAATAGCGAATCTGATAAACCTTGTGACTGTAGATTGCCAATGGGATGTATGTGGGCGGGATTTCCGTTCCTATATCCCGCCTTCACCATTCCTTGCAGAAGTATTGCAAATCCGCCTCCTTCCAAACTAAAATCTTGTTCAAAACTAACTTTCTTTGTGCGTCCCAGTAGCTTTGGAGTTTTTGCGAGCTTTATTGGTGGTTGCTGTGGTTTCCATGGGAGGTTCATTTCCTGCATTCCTATCATACTCCCGGAATGAGCAAGAGCAGATTAATAATTATTACCAGCTTGGCTCCTAAAGGAAGAGGAAGGAACTAGATGGGAGGGGGAGGGAGAACGAGTACGAGAAGAACAAGAAAGAAGTATGATTTGCCTTGTGAGAATTCTTGAAGAGTTTCATGTCTGGCTTCATTTATAGAGCGGACATATACGCCAATTTGAATTTCTACACGGGGCCAGGAAATAAGGTACTGGATTCTTGTATTTGCAGTTGTTACGTGTAACATTCCGTCTTGTTCAAGAAGAACAAAAAGTGGTGGAAAGGGGGCGGCGGGGAATTACATTGTGGCCAAACTCAGAAGAAACAGCCGGCACCGTGCCTGGCAGGATATGTCCCTACGTGGCGATGTGGGAGGAATGATCGCAAAATCCCAGCCCGATCATTTGCAACGTTGAGAAAGCTCCGAAGTCGGTAAGTTCTTGACCGACACAAGCTTTCCTGTCACCGGCACAGGAATGTGAATGGTTGATGGTATCGTTAGATCACGCGCCTGAACCAGAAGCTGTGTATCCGTCTAATGTATTCCTCAGTTTCCGTACATCCTTCTGATAACTTTTCATTAATATCGACCTTTTCCAAATTATTTTATTCAGTTGTTTCATTTTGCTGCAGCATTTCTATCTAATTATTTTCCAAACTTGCAATATTAGCCCGGCTGCTTGTGATTGCGCTGGAAATACACAAGGAACCCATATATTTGAGTTTTATTCGTCTTAGAATAACACTTTTTTCACAGCAGCCAACTATTTGAATTATGATGTACATAATAAGTATGGAGCAATGGCAATCTATTTTCTAGTACTTTACCAAGCTTACGTGAAGGATTGGGAGAGAGGAAAGGAACAACCCTTCCAGAATATTTTCTGTATCAATGAATGCAGTTTGCTTTTTAAGGGGGGGAAAAAAAAGTTTTGCAAAACTTCTTATACCAAAACCTAATTTGGTAGCACTGTCGATATGATGAGGGTAATTCACTTATTTGAGTGTTCTTTGCTCTGACTTAATTAAAGACAATTCTGAAGGTTGTAGTTTATTCCATACAGGAACTAAGCAGTGAGGCAGGCGATACTATTTGACAATGGAGTTGTCCTCACTAACGAGTGATTGGAAGTGCATGTTGTACTACGTACAACTTAAAATTCCTTTCCAACCATACAAGAATTGAATTTTCTTTGAACTTTGGCAAAAGAAAAGTAAATGAGAAGGAGACAGGTAATAATTTTTCACGAATAGTATTTTAAAAGTGGTAAATGAACATCCAGCCCAGGATGTGTACAGTGCCACTCCAGTTTTCAAATGCCTTTTGTTAAATGGGAAGTTTTACTTCACTGTCCTTGACAAAGCTGAAAAAAAATGTCCACGCTAGTATTCAACTGATTTTTTTTCACATGTATTGAACTTTTTGTTCAATTTGATTTGAATAGAATTCGGATTAATGCAGAAAAAAATCAGGGAAAGATAGGAGCTTTGGGTGAAAATATTTGTAGAGCTCTTGCCTGAGTTTCCATTATTGCTTGGCTTCGTTGACATTGACACCTGTCCTGAAATTTGGATGCCTACAGTTAAATTACTGTTAAAACGAAGTTCAGATTCTGATTAAACTGCGAGAGCAAAGTTTAAGCAAGTTTTAAGTACTCGGTAAAACCTGACGTTAGTGTACATTTTTTAATGCATTTTTAATTGGTATTTTGAGTGTATTTCTCTACTGCTTCATCAGCCCCTGGCCTTCAATGTTCTAGCATTGCCTTTTTCAGTGCTGAAAAATTGTTTCCAGGAAGTGGACATATTACAATGCAATAATGTAATAGGTAGGGGGAACATAACAAAACCCTAACAAAATTGTGATATGTTCTAATTTCCATGATCTTTCAGTTTACAATGGTATCTGATTAGAAAAAAAAAGTTTAACAAAATAAATTAGAGAGGAAACAGCAGGTTAAGTGATGGTTAAATCAAGGGAATTTTTAAGCAAAAGATTATGCCAATACAAACTTGAAGTAATCTCACAAGAAATAAAGTGCTTCAACAATAGCTGAGTTTTTTTTTGTGTGGGTAGAGCCTTCTCAGTTATGAGAAATCAGAGTCCAGCGTTGAAGCAAATTCAGCAAAATATGAAGAATATGACAAAAGAGATGGTTGAAAAATAGACTGAGGGTTTATAAAGAGTTATTAGCAAGTAATAGAAGAAAATAGGAAGGAACGCAAGTCAAAAATAAAATAATCAAAATGATATTTGGCTCAGTTTATTTAGGTGTCTGTCCTCCACTTAATTAGTGGTTCCGATCCATTAGTTTACTTTATGGCTACATACCTCATTCCTTGATAGACCTGGATAATTTATTCTTAAATAGTCTCTGCTTTAAACACAAACTCTGGTAATGCAATCTAGAGCTTCACAGATCTCAAGCAAATGTTTTCTTCTGCTCTGAGTCCTAAATTACTTCAACTTGGTTCCCGAATCTCAGGAAAAAAATTGTTTCAACTCTGTTCCATCTTGGTTCCAACTTGTAGCTCTTCCTAATTGTTGCACAGCTATCAATTTACTTCATGTGTTTAATTGGGGGAAAAAAACAGGTTTTCAATTATTTTCTCAAAATAGTGATTCTGAACTGCATCCTCTCTTTTGAGTCAACTGGTTGGAGTTGAGCAGTGGGGAGAGAGGTGTAGGAAAGGGGAACAAGTCTAAAACTGGATACAGTATACCAGTTGTGACCAGACCAAGCTTTTGTGTGCATTCACAGCTGCATCTTAACTTTTTTTACATTCCTTTCCATAAGACCAGTTAGCAAAGGAAATATAGAAATTGTAATATAGAAAATAGGCTTTTGACTCAGCAAGTTATGCATTTCGAAAGGACTCATTAGGGATAGTTAACATGGCTTTGTGTATGGGAAATTGCATCTCATAAACTTGATTAAAGTTTTTTGAAGTGGTGACAAGATTCATGAGGGCAGAGCAGTGGATGTTGTCCATATGGACTTGAACAAAGCATTTAAAAAGTTTCTGCATGGTAGATTGGTTAGTAAGGTTAAATCACATGGGATCTAGAAGAGCTAGTGAATTGGATGCAAAATCGGCTTGAAGGTAGGAGACAGAGGTTGTGGTAGAAGGTTGTTTTTCAGACTGGAGGCCTGTGACCAGAGGTTTGCCACAAGGATCGGTGCTGGGTCCACTGCTTTTTGTCATTTATATAAACAATTTGCATGTGAACACAAGAGGTATGGTGAGTAAGTTTGCAGATGACACCAAAATAGATGGTGAAGAAAGTTATTTCAAGTACAATGGGACCTTGATCTGATGGGCTGAGGAGTGGCAGATGGAGTTTAATTTAAATAATTGTGAGGTGTTGCATTTTGGTAAGGCAAATCAGAGCAGGACGTATACAGTTAATAGTAAGGTCCTGCGATGTGTTGCCAAGCAAAGAAACCTAGGGATGCAGGTGCTTAGTTCCTTGAAAGTGGAATTGCAGGAAGACAGGGTGGTGAAGAACGTGTTTGGTACACTTGCTTTCATGAGTCATAACATTGAGTGTATGAACTGCAATATTTTGTAGCTGTATAGGACATTGATGTGGCCACTTTTCAAATATTGTGTGCAGTTCTGGTCATGATTCTATGGGAAAGATGTTGTTAAAGTTGAGACAGTGCAGAAAAGATTTACAAGGATTTTGCTAGAACTGGATGGTTTCAGTTATAAGGAGAGGCTGAATAGACTGGGAATTTTTTATTCACTGGAGTGTTGGAGGTTAAGGGGTGACCTTACAGAAGTTTATAAAATCATGAGGGCATGGATAGGGTAAACAGACAAGGTCTTTTCTCTGGGGTGAGAGAGTGCAAAACTAGAGGACATGTGTATAAGTTGAGAGGAAGAATAGTTTAAAAAGGACTCTGTGGGGGTGGGGTAACTTTTTCATGTTGAGGGTGAAATGAGCTGCCAAAGGAAGTGGTGGAGGTGGGTACAATTACAACATTTAAAAAGCATCCGGATAAGTATATGAATAGGAAGCATTTGGAGGAAGTGTTTGGGCTAAATGCTAACAAATGGGACTAGATGTCTGGTCAAAACTTCTATTCACACAACCCACTATATTTTGCGGCTTATCCACTTGTGCTGCTGCTTTTAATGCCTTCTGAACCTGAACTTAAATTGCTTTGTTCTTGTATGTAATCCAGTTTTCTCTTATTGAAAATATAGTATTTGCTTTGCAGGGTATGTCTAGAATCACTTTGCACATACAACATTATGAAGTAGTTGTATATGTGGCATTAAAATATGAGTTTCCACTGGAAAAAGGCATAAAGTTGTTGCCATAGAATGGCTTCTTTGGCTTGAAGTGGGATTCATCCTTCATGTTCTGTAAATATTTTGCATAAATTCTCAGAAATATTTATATAACCAGATTCACATGTCTCTAATTGCTTGGTTCTAATGATTTAATCAATCTGGATCTTCTGGTATCCTCCTGCCACCTTGTTGGAAAGAGGGTGTAATCCAGGAAGAAAAAGTGAATGTATGACCAATGATTATGTTATGCTCCTAGACTTCGGTCTTTGCTTTTCATTTTTAAATGTTTTTGGGTCCTGTGTGACACTTGAACCTTTCAGGGTAGATTTCACTTCCTTTGAAATCTCTTTACGTTGACTTATTCAGTATTCTTTCCATGCCCTCTTCTGCTCCAAGTCATGCAGTATTATTTAACAGCCATGCTGTTTTAAGTGTGTGCTGGCTTCTATCCCTGGAAAATATTTCTCCTCTGTTCCTCCTCCTCAGTGTTTGACATTCCGCTTTCAAAATCTAGACAGACTGTTAATGGTCTGTTTGCAATGTTGTAAAATATCCTGTTAATGAGGTGTTGCAGTCTAACTATTGCAAAGTGTTAGTAGAAAAAAGATGTCTGTTCTGCAGTGTATGCATGTGTTTCTGGAGGGATGGCGGAGTTCTTTCTGATGGTGGAATTGTGTGCAAAAATATTTAACCTGATTTGGTCACTTAGCAACCAGAATTCTCTTCTGGCACTGCCAGATTGATATTAATAAGTAACTACATTTGCAAAGGCCAAGAGCAAAGTTATAGTGATCATTTTTTTAAAAATGGCATATTGTGAAAAATATGTTTTCTTGTAATAAATAAACTATACATTATTTTCCCTTTTTCACTTTTCTCTTTCTTACTGTAGGTCCTAGTTCATGATGTATCCTAGACATCTTTGAGCTTGTTTAAATGGCCATTCTTCAGGTTTGAGCCCAGACAGTACATGTTGAGCATTACTTATTTTTGAAGATATCCCAGCTGAATTTAATTCTGTTTTACTCTGGAACCATATGTGTACATTTTCTACAATATTTACTTGATTATGATCAGAGACCGGTACCTGGGCTGATTTTTGTTTAATATTTCCTAAACCTCTAGATATTTGAGGCCTATAGTGGCTGTATGATATATTAATTGTCAGTTCACTCCACATGGGCACCTAGGGTCTAACTCAGCACAGCTCTTTATGACCCAGTCCTCACTGAAGAGCACAGCTGTGCTATTTGTTAATAAAATATGGTGCATTAGTCTTCTGAACAAATATTGTGCTATAAATTCAAAGACCATTATCTTAAAAAGTGAAACTACTGAGATAATGAGCAAATTGGGTGTTACCTTTGAAGAAAATTATAATTCAGTTGACACTTCAGGTATCAATCTTTCCTTTGAATCAATCTCTAATTGCTTTTCTTTGAGGAATTAACTCAGTAAAGATTTTAAGATGTTGTAAATGTGAACCTTCGAGAGGTAGTCAAGAAATCCTGATGAAGGGCTTTTGCCCGAAACGTCAATTTTCCTGCTCCTTGGATGCTGCCTGACCTGCTGTGCTTTTCTAGCACCACTCTAATCTTGACTCTAATCTCCAGCATCTGCAGTACCCACTTCCACCTTAGAGAGGTAGGCTATTCAGCTCCTGAGCCTGTTCCAGCATTCTGAGTGATTTATAACTGAGCTGTATCCACCTGTTTTGGCTCAATAACTCTGTATTTGCTTGTCTAATAAAAATCTATCAGACTCCAATTTAAGTTTATTTATTGATTGTGTCTCTGTTGCTTTATATAGGAATGACCCATTTTTCTACTGCTTTGATCACATTTTGGTTAATCTGCCCTGCATGCCTTCCAAGGTCACCATATCCTTTGAAGGTTTAGTGCCCAGAATTGTATGCAGTACTCTAGATGTAGTCTAACCAGGACTCTTCATAGCTGGAGCAGAATTTCCTCTCTTTCATATTGTAGTTTTCCTAACAACATTAGATTTTCTTGTTTAAAAATCACACAACACTAGGTTATAGTCCAACAGGTTTATTTGGAAGTACTAGCTTTCAGAGCACTGCTCCTTCATCATGTAACTAGTTTATTCAAAAGAGGAGGAAGGTGTCTGGCCAATGGTTATCCCTTAATCAACTTCCCAAAGCCTTCTCTGGTCATCATCACATGGTTACCATGTTTCCTGCATTACTCAATGCTCAAAACGAGTCCATCCTGAAGACCTGCAAATGCTCAGGAAAGTTCAGTCACGGGCTGATTAGAGAAAAGTTGCCCCTACAAATAGTATGGAAGTAAAGGGTAAGAAGCAGCTCTTTGAATTACATGGATATTTTCTTTGTGCTTGCAGCTGATCAAATCACCAGTAAACCTAACAACAACAAATGAAAATGTGCAATTGGAAGGAGAGGTTAGGTAAATCCTGGTGATGGGGGAGGTACTGTCTGAGATAGGGAGTTGGATGGAGGGTGTTTTTGAGGTTCAGAACCCAGCTGCTGTCTTGCTGAGTGCCTTATTTCTGCTGCGGAACCTTCTATCTGCAACCAGGTTGCAGGGATACCACAAGGAAATTTGGGGAAATGGTAGGGTTGGGAGTAGATGGGTGGCCACAAGAAAGCTGAAAACACAGGAGAGAGGGAGGTTACAAGGGAAGAGAAGAAAGAGGCTGCAAAGAAGAGAGAAGTGCTTCAAAACTATTAACAAAGGAACACTCATCCAACTAGCAGCTAGGAAAACTTGAAATCATTGAGATAAGTTGATTGCAAGCAATGTGCTTTCTCCACCTTAAGGCTGCGAATGTTCAGGAGCAATTATCTGTAGAAGAATAATGCAAGGCTATGATAATGAATTCTGTCAGTTGTTAAATTTAAATTTGAGATGGAAATCTCACCAGTCTGTGAAAGGTATTTGGTGATAACTTTGTGTTCAGAAGTATGTGTCAATAGTTGGGATCTGTGAACCTCAGGGCATCAGGACTCTGCTATCATGTCCAATTGCTCACCAAATTGTATTCACGATCTTTGCTGATTTACATCGACTCCTGGTTAATCAAACATCTCAGTATCTGGATGCCTTTAGTATCTGGACTCAAAGTCTGCAATTCCCTCTCCAAATTTCTTTGCACCTCTACAACTCCTGTATTTTGTGGTGCTTCAAACTGGATTCTTTTTCACGAAGCTTCATTGAGTTGATGTCATATTTTGTTTCAGTCCTTCATCAGACATCTTGGAATATTTCCTGTATTCAAGATGCTTTACATGAATACAAGTTATTGTAAAGCAATTTTAATATGATTTGTGATAGGAGAAAGCAAACGAAAAATGTGGTATTTGTGAAATTGTGCATTTTGCCAAACTAATTATGAAGTTCATTTGTATTTTGTTGGTGTCGTTGTATTCTAAATCTATAAAGAGAAATCACCTCACAACTTAAGATTCACACTAGTGAGGGAAAACACCATAAACCCAGGTGTACGTGCGTATTGTTTTCTGCAAACTTTGAAAACTAGGAGAGAGTGGGAAGAAAATAGTGTGTTACTGTTATATAATGAAATACACCTGTGAGTGTCATTTCAAAAATACTAAATAATCAAGGAGCTGAAGAGGAAATAAATACATCAGCTACCAATGGAGAATATGTAGTGGGGAAACGAATGAGGGTAAAGGTGGATAAGTTCCCTGGACCAGATAGGTTGCATCCTAGGATATTAAAGGAAGTAGCTACAGATGTGGATGCACTGGTCATAATCTTCCAAGAATCCTTAGATTCTCAAACTGCTAATGTTACACCGAATTCAAAAAGGGAAAGAGACAAAAGAAAGACAATTGCAGGAAGATGTTATGTTCTATTATTAAGGTTGTAATACACAACCTTTCAAAATACATAAAGTTATTCAGCCGAGTTCATATGGCTTCATGAAGGGGAAATCATGCCTCTCAAATTGAATAAAATTCTTTGAAGTAATAAGTAGGATCGATAAAGGGGAGGATGTGCATGCAACATACTGTATTTGGATTTCCAAAAGGCGTTTGATAGGTACTGCAAATAGGGCCTCTTAAAATAATAGCCGATGGTTTTGGGGTAGTGTGTTGGCATGGATTGAGAATTGGCTAACTAATGTATAAGACAGTTGGGATGAAGGAAAAATTTCCAGGATGGTAACCTGTGACTAGTGACTAACTGTAACTAGCCACAGGGATCAGTACTGGGGCTGTAATTATTTATAATAGACATTATATGAATGAGTTAGATAATGAACATGAATGCATTATAGCCAAGTTTGTTGATGACACAAAAGTAAGTGGGAAGGCACGTAGCAAGGATGACGCAGACTCTCCAGAGAGAAGTAGGTTTAAGTAAGTGGGCAAAAACTTGGCAGATAGAATATAATGTGAAAATGTGAGGTTATTCACTTTGATAAAGAATAGAAGAGCTGAACATTATTTAAATGGACAGGTACTGCAGCACAGGGAATTGGGGATGGATCCTTGTGCCTAAATCAAAAACAAGGCATGCAAGTTCAGCAGGGAATAGGGAAAGCAAATGGAATGTTGACCTAAGTTTCAAAGAGAATGAAGCATAAAAATCAGCAAGTCTTGCTAAAACTATACAGAGTACTAGTTACACCATAGCTAGCATACTGTGAACAGTTTTGATCCCTTGATCTAAGGAAAGATATACTAGCATTGGAGATAGTTCAAAAAGGTTCATTAGGTTGCCAATGGCTTCATCTGAAATCTTACAAAAATTATGGAGGAATGTTTTAATGAATCAATTAGATCTCTACTTATGCGGAAGTCAAGGAAGCACACTAATAGTCTTAATACAGCTCTTGCTTTGACTTTTTTTTCTGCTTCTTGAACTAAATTCTGGTAAGATTGCATGCTTGTTTTAGTAAGTGGAGATATATCAACTTAATAGAGTAGTCCATTAACGTTTTCTGTACAGCCTAGAAAGTCATTGTAATCTTCTTGGGTGGCCTCTTGGATTGAGGATGACTTGCTACTATCTGGTTTGGTGAACTTTGAGATGACTGATTAGTCCCATGTGTGAGCAGCAGACTCTGCCACGTACACTGTGTAGGTGATGCTTGAAACATTGGATAGATAGATTGGTTAGAGATCTGTATGTTCCCTCTAATTGAGGAAATTGAAAAAACATTCCTCTAAACATCCATGTCAAAGTCTTTCTGTGCTTGTTGCTTTCTCTATTTTGGTCAGTCACAAGCCAGGATCCCCATTGTGTCTGTGAGAGTGTTTGACCTCTTGGAAGAATCTTTGAGCTCTTTCCTGCAACATTTCTGGTGTCTTCATGGGATTCACCTGCTGAAACTGAGTTCCAAGTAGGGTGTCAGGCATAGAAAACAACATTTCCTAAACAGTTAAATTGATTTTAAGTGATTTGTGCCTCAATTTTGGAGTGTTTTCTTTGGCAACAGATTTGAAGGATCTTGCAAAGGACCATTAATGATGATTCACCAATGCATTGAGATCCCTGGTACATGTGCATGTTTTATATAAGAGTATGTGGATCACTATTACATGGTGAAATTGAAATGATTTTAATTTTGCATTGAATGTTGCATAAGTTGATCAGTTCCTCAGTTCTTTTCTTTTGAAAATCTCTTAGAGTTGAGGTCCAGGATTACAATGAGGAAAATAAAGAGGAGAGTGTAATGACATGACCTTGTTTGACAGTTCTCTTCATTACGGTAGGGTTTACAGTTGTTCTGTTGGTGAGGATCATAGCTTGCATGCCATCCTGGAGTAAGCAGATGATGGTGGCAGTCAGCCTTTTTAATTCTACTTGGTCACGATATGGGTGACACTAGCTGAGTCAGCTACCTATCCCCAGTTACCCTAGAGAAAGTGGTAGTAAACTTCATTTTTTAATGTGCTGCAGACCTTTGGGTGTAGGAGTACACACAATCCTGTTAGGAAGGGGAATCTAAGTTAGGATGGTGTGTGTGGCTTGGAGGGGAATTTGCAAGTGTTGGTGTCCCCGTTGCATGTGTTACCCTTGGTTTTTAGGTGGTACGGGTCATGAGTTTAGAAGGTGCTGTCAGACATGCATTGATAAATTACTTCAGTGCATCTTGTAGATGATGCATACAGTTGCTTCAATGATGAAGGGAGTGAATGTTGAAGGTGATAGATGGTGTACTATTTTAGTGGGCTGTGTCCTTAATGGTGTGAAGCTTCTGGAGTGTTGTTGGAGCTGCACCTATCCAGGCAAGTGGGGAGTATTCCATATCACTCTTGACTGTTAATTGTCGATGGTTTACAGGCATTGGGGGCGGGGGGTGGTGGTCAAAGTGAGTTACATGCAGATTTCCTAGCCTTGACCTGGTCATTTCACTGCAATATTTGTATGGATGGTTTCTTCAGTTTCTGGTCAATGGTAATAACTAGAAAGTTGATATGGGGAATTCAGCAATGGTAATGCCATTCAGTGTCAAGGAACAATTGTTTATATTTTCCCTTGTGCCAGGCAATGACCTTCTCCAACTTCTGCAATATGAATTTTACTTGCCACATTGGATATTGTCCAGGTCTTACTACATATGTACTGCTTCAAAATCTGAGGTGTTGTGAATAGCACTGAACATTGCGCAGTCAGCAGCAAATCTTCCCAGCTCTAACTTATTGATTTTGGGAAGATCATTGAAGCAGCTGAAGGTGGCTGGACGTAGGACACTACCCTGAGGAGCTCCTGCAGAAATGTCTGGGGACTGACCATCAACAATCACAATCAGAATCCTTTGTGCTATGTGTGGCTCCAATAAACGGAGAGATTCCCCCAAACTGTCATTGACATAAGCTTTGCTAGGGCTCCTTGATGCCATTCTCTATCAAATGCTCCTTGATACTAAGGACACTTACTCTTCCCCATCACTAATCAGGTTAATTCTTTGCAAGTGCTGCTTGACAATGCTATTGGTGACCCCTTTCCTCACTTTACTGATGAGTGTGAATAGAGTGACAGGGTGGTAGTTGTCTGGGTGGACATGGCCTGCTTTTTGTGGGCAGGATGCGTCTGGGCAATTTTCCATCTTGCTGGTGGATGTAAGTGCTATGGCTGTACTGAAACTGAGTGGCTGGGTGTACGGATAGTTCTGGAGCCTAAGTCTTTATTACTATTGACATTCCACTAATCTTTGAAGAATTGGACTCTTCTTTTTCAACTTGATCCTGCCCTTAATTTCTTTCTTTAGCCACAGACCGCAGGCACACCCATTTCCTGCAGCCTCTTTCTCACTGGATTATATCTTTGTTGAGCATAGTGAAATATCTCGTTCAATGTCTGACACTGCATATCTACCGACACTTAATCTAATTTCCCAGATGCAATTATTCAGCCTTGACTTTTGCGCAAATGTGCTATGCGTCCCCACCATTCGGATGGGGATGTTTGTGGAGCATTCTGTTAGTTATTTAATCACCCATCGGTATTCCTGAAAAGGTGTGGCAGGACTGTGGAGTTTTGATCTAATCATTTGGTTGTAGGATTGCTTATCTGGGTATATTGCATCCTGCCTTTGCTGTTTGGCATGTAAGTAGTCATATGAAGCCTCACCAGATTAACACTTCATTTTTAGGTATGTCTGGTGCTGCTCCTAGTATTCCCCTTTTGTACTCACTGTTCATTTTAACAGAGTTGATCCAATGGCTTGATTGTAATGGGAGAGTGGGGATTTGCTGGAATATGAGGCTCCAGAATTGGTTTGAGTACAATTTCGCAATCTTTGCTCTGTCTTGAGTTGCTATATCTGCTTGAAGTCTGTTTCATTTATCACAGTGGTGCTGTCGCAAGGCACTCTGCAGAGGTTACCCCCAATCCAAAAGATAGGACTATCAGTGTAAGCACACGGTGCACTGGTCACTCCTACCACAAGCATGATGGGTGGTTAGGTTGGTGAGAATGAGATCAACTAGGAGAAAGTGAGGACTGCAGGTGCTGGAGGTCAGAGTCGAGAATGCGGTGCTGAGAACGCATAGCAGGTCAGGCAGCATCCAAGGAGCAGGAGAATTGATGTTTCGGGCATAAGGCCTTCATCAGGAATGAGCTCATTCCAGCTTTTTCAGCACCACACTCTCGAGAATGAGGTCAAGTAGATTTTTTTTCTCTCTGGTTACCTCATTGCATGCTGCAGACACAATCTAGCAGCCCTGTTCCTTAAGACTCAGCCAACTTAGTCAGTAATTATTCTACCAAGTGAACTCGTTTGTGATATGGTATCAATGGTACAAGCTTTCAGGAAGCTTTTTGAGGAAGCTGTTTGTGCTCTGCAAAGTCGAAGTCTTATTCTTCTTCCTTTCTCTTTGGTGCAGTAGCCTTTAAGGGAGAGCAAGTCCTTTATCCAGAAGGTCCATGGGTGTATGGCAAGTTGCAGTACCTGAGTTGAGATAAGCTAACTCAACATTGGTAACTGAATGTTGAATTGTGTCTTATGATCCTGTTCCACAGCTACCCGATGAAGGAGCAGCGCTCTGAAAGCTAGTACTTCCAAATAAACCTGTTTGACTATAACCTGTTGTTGTGTGATTTTTAACACGGTAATATTGTAATACTGACCATCATAAATTGAGTTATTCCCTGAACTCCAAAGCAGATTTGTCCCTTTATAGTTCTTGGTTTCCCAGGGGAAAAAAAAGGAATGTTGTTTCCTGGCCAAAACTAACTGGGTCAGTGCAGAAAGCAGTAAAGGAAGCATTGGGAGTGAGAAAGAGAGCCTTGGGAATTGTATCTTTCCCGGACTCCTGAGGAAAATAAAATTGTTTTGGAGAAATAAATTCTGGAAACAGTTAAGTCTGTAAATGCTTTAAGTTATTTTTGTGTGATGAAGTACGAACATTGTGCAGCGTAAGTGTGAATTAGGCTCTTTGCTCAGTCAGCTGTGTTTACTAAAGATCACCTGTTTCCTTTAGCCCTGCTGCTGCGAGATTAATGTTTAAAATATTGGCAGTTGGAGTGTTTTCAGTGTATGCTTTTGTCACATTTCAAGAATTTTTGACAAATTTTGCTGAAGAGGATTGTAACTGTTAGAATTTTTTGGCCAGTGTTCCCATATTTAAAAATATTAGCGCACACTGGAGTTTTATTATAATACTAGTTACCATTCCACTTAAGTTGTTTCCTCTGGTAATTGTAAACAATACGCAATTTGCGAGCCTCTCTGTGATTGGTATCCCTTCACACCCTTTGTGTTGGGAGGTCCTGGATATGGGTCGATCTTATTAGACCTTCACATCAAAATTGTGAATACATACATTCACTAAACAGTTTATAAAAAAGGATTGCTTCAATGACAGTCATTTGACAGACCCAGAGGTTAAAATAAAAATAGGCAAGTCAAAATTGATTTTGTTTTCAGTCAAACAAAATGAAACACTTTTATGAAAGAAACTTTATGGGTTTATCATCATCAGTTATTTCACAAAGACAATTTATTTGCCCAGAGTCCACTCATAATTATTGCTATGTATGTTTACTTACTGTGAAATAAATCTGGCCCAGTCTTATCAAATATTTACACAGCATGCCTTTGAAAAGATTGGAATGGCTCACATGCGAAAGGCATGATCATCCAGTTGGGATCACAGGAGTATACTTCATATGTTTAAGCTACAAAATAGTTCTGGTCAGTACTTGCTAATACCTAAATTTAAACTACTCCGACCACTTATGGAAATGGCTACCTTTACTGGACCTGATACAATACCTAAGGCTATATACAAGCAAAGTTTGTAACAGCTTGAGGTACAAAATGAAATATTCTTTCATTCCACTTCTGATTTCACTAGAATGGCTGTCTTAGTCAGTAAACGTTGTATGTGAAGTAAGAAACATGTACACTTTCATATAATACTCTACCTTGATTCCCAGAAACACTGATGCTGCTTCAAGGATACTCATAATAAGATGGCGAGGCAAGTTCTTTTTGGTAGATTATGGTGTGGAGTGACATTATACAGTTTAGGTGATTTATATAGTCCCTTGTTTTAAGATCAACCTCAATTTAGCTGATGTTAAGTTCTCGTGAAAGATGAGCTTCTGTCCTGTCATTGTATATCTCATTTCTTCTGTGCAGGCATGGTTCCTTTTGAATCCTAATATGTTGGTCAAATTTAGCTTTCTTTTCCAAATCCTTTCCATTATTAAGGTTATTCTTTCCCACCATCAAATTACTAAATGTCATTGCCAGATTTGTTCCCTATCGCTGTTAAAGTTTTATGCACTGCCCCAGCCACTCTTGCCACTTCTATCCTCCACGAATTGCATGCATTCAGTGCCTATATCTGCACTTGCATAAAGACTTGTACTCCTAGTACTCTTTCCCTACCAAATCACACTGGTTCTTTTTATGCTCGAGCAAATTGCTTTCATGATCTTTGTCCTCTCCTTCAAATCTCTCTTAGGCAGTGTGTCAAACTGATCTTCAGTGAACTTCTCACGTATTTGCTTGCACACTCAACTTTGTTTTACTGCAATTTTCTCACTCTGTTGGCACTTACTCTTATAGTTACAAAGTTGTTTCACTCTTGAACTCCTCCTGTGTTCCTTCTGTGACCATTGTTTTTCTGCTTCAACATTTGCTTCAAGCCTTTTCTTCATGTGCTAGACTTTAAGCTGAACTGGAGGTGAAAGGGCACTGCCCTACCCATGCAGAGCTCATGTTGGTAATCCATGTTTTAAGGAGAAAGTGAGGACTGCAGATGCTGGAGATCAGACTGAAAATGTGTTGCTGGAAAAGCGCAGCAGGTCAGGCAGCATCCAAGGAGCAGGAGAATCGACGTTTCAGGAATTCCTGCAGAAGGGCTCATGCCCGAAACGTTGATTCTCCTGCTCCTTGGATGCTGCCTGACCTGCTACGCTTTTCCAGCAACACATTTTCAATCCATGTTTTAAGTAATGATAGGAAATAGAAATTTAATCCCTCCCCTACAGGGTTGTCATCTACTCCAACTTTGGGCTGGACGGTCTGGTTTGTGAGTGTGCAGTCTGGAAATTTAAAAAATGCAAACTAAACCTCAAAAGTCTGGCTTTTGACATAGTTTTTAATTTCATTCTTGCTTGAATATGTGAAGCCATTTGTTCTAAAGTCACCATGTTTTTCAGTATCCTGTCATAAGAAAATTAAATATCATATGAGTAGCAATGATCCAAAGACCCCGTCCTTACCTCTGTACTGACACTAGCCCAGTTTATAAATGTAATTCTTAGCTTGTGGATATCACTGGAATGATTGGTGATTAATGCCCATCCTTTATTACCTTATGCAGGTTGTGCTGGGGCCTTGGTTTTGAACTGTGGTAGTATATGGTGACAGTGCTCCCACAGTGTTGTTTCAGGCTGGAAACCTCCAACAGATTTTAACCGAGTGAAAGTGAAGCAAGGAAAAGCAGTAAAAACTGAAAGAACTGTGGATGTTATAAATCAGACAAAAATGGAAGTTGGTGGAAAAGCTTATCAGGGCTGGCAGCAGCTGTGAAGAGAAATCAGCGTTGACGTTTCAGGTCAAGTGACCCTTCCTCAGAAGGAATAACCGTGTATATCCAAAACAGAATAGCATGTTACAAAAAAGATGTTTTGGAAAAAGGTAATGACCTCTAATACTGTCTCTTCCGTCTTCATTTCCATTTCTCACCAAGTTTCAAAAAGTGAGTGTAGACCCACTGGTCTGTCACTGCTGCGGTGGACACAATCCCTTTTTATTTGTCATGATGAACCTGAACTGGATTTAGTAAGCCCATTGGTTTAATTTAACCAATGATCCAGGTATTTCAATGAGCTTATCTTTCAAAAGTAAAATTTACTTCCATTTATATCATGTTCAGTATGGCATAATATCCATTTCCTCTTGTTAAGGAAGAGTCAGAAATTCTTCACTTGTGTCACTGAATTTAAGTAAATGGTATGAGGTGGTATGATAAATTGGGGATCATTATTCAAAGGAACGTTGATAAATAGGCAATGGCAAACATTTAAAGAGTGCATGGATAATTACAAAAGTTATTAATTCTGGTCTGGCAAAAAAAAGAAACAGGGAAACATGCTCAGACCATGAAAAACTAGGCCAATTCGGGACAGTATTAAACCCAAGGAAGAGGTGTACAAATTGACTAAGTAAAGCAAAAGACTTGAGGGTTAGGAGCAGTTTAGAATCCAGCAAAGGGAGAAAAAAAGACTGATTAAGAGAGAGAGAATAGAGTATGAGAATCAACTTTTAGGAAATATACATACTGATAGTAAACACTTCTATAGGTATGTGAAGAGAAAAAACAGTAAAGATGAATATAAGTACTCCACAGTCAGAAACAGAAATTTATAATGGGAGCAAAGAGATAGCAGATCAATTAAATACATGCTTTGGTTCTGCCTTCACAAAAGAAGACACATTTGACATCCCAAAAAATATGGGGAACTCGGGTTCTAATGGGAAGGCGAAATGGACAGAAGTTCTAAGTAGAGAAATGGTATTGGGGAAACTAACGATTAAAGACAGATAAATCCCCAGGGGCTGATAAGCTTCATCCCATAGTACCAAAAGAAGTAGCCATAGAAATAGCAGATGCACTAGTGGTCATCTTCCAAAGTTCCATGGACTTTGGAACAGTTCCTGTATCTAATGTAATCCCACTTTTTAAGAAGAAATGCAGAGAGAAAGCAGTGGGTTATAGACCAGTTAGCTTAACACTGGCAGTGAGGAAAAATGCTAGAGCTCATGATAAAAGATGTAATAACAGAGCACTTGGAAGAGAATGAAAGGATCAGACAGTCAGCATGGATTTACAAAGGGGAAGTGAAGCTTGACAAATCTGCTGGAATTTTTGAGAATGTAATTAATAAAGTGAATAAGGGAGCTGCGATAGCCTCATGGTATTATCACTAGACTATTAATCCAGAGACTCAGCTAATGTTCTGGGGACACTGATTCAAATCCTGCTAACAGCAGATAGTGGAATTTGAATTCAACAGAAAATACCTGCAATTAAGGATCTATTGATGACCATGGATGAGTATTGTCGGAAAACCTATCTGGTTCACTGATGTCCTCCAGGGAAAGAAATCTGCCATCCTCACGTGACTCCAGACCCACATATGTGGTTGACTCTTAATTGAAATGACCTAGCAAGCCATTCAGTTGAGCCAATCTCTATAAAATCTCTTCAAGGGCAACTAGGGATGGGCAATAAATGCTGGCCAGCCAGTAATGCCCACATCTCCCAACCGAACAAAGAAAAGGGAAGGCGATGGATGATGTTTACTTGGATTTTTGGGAGGCTTTCAATTGGGTCCTTCAGTAGAGATTAGCATTCAAAATGAACGTGCATGGGGTTGGAAGTCATGCACTGAAATGAACTGAGAACTGGTTGGCAGACAGAAAACAGTAGGATTGAACAAGTTCAATCCATCCCCTCTCCCCCAACCCCACCACCCCACCAGAGTTTCAGGCAGTGACATAGAGTAATACAGCCATCAGCGCTTGGACGCCAGCTATTCATGTAATAGTTAATGATTTGGATGAGGCAGCCACAGGTCATATCTCTATGTTTGCAGAAGATTCAAAGCTGGGTGGGAGGGACTGCTGTGAGGAGGATGCAAAGAAGCTTCAGTGTGATTTGGACAAGTTAAGTAAGCAAATACGTAGCAGATGCAGTGTAATGTGGATTATTGTGAGGGTTTCCACTTTGGTAGCAAAGATAGGCAAATTATTATCTAAATTGTGAAATTTGGGAAGGGATTGGTGCAGTGAGACCTGGGAGTTCTCGTGCACCAGTCGCTGAAAGTAAACGTGTAGGTGCAGCAGGCATTGAAGAAGACAAATGGTATGTCGGCCTTCACAGTGAGAGGATTCAAGTACAGGCACAGGTATGTCTCTCTGCAACTGTACAAGGTATTGGTAAGACCACGCCTGGAGTATTGTATGCAGTTTTGTTCTCCTTATCTGGGGAATGATATTCTGGACTAAGGGAGTGTAAAAAAGGTTTACTAATCTAATTCATTGGATGAGAGTGTGATGATGGGCAAGCAAAGCAGGTCAGGCAGCATCCGAGGAGCAGGAGAATTGATGTCCTGATGAAGGGCTTATGCCTGCTCCTTGGATGCTGCCTGACCTGCTGTGCTTTTCTGCGGCCCACACTTTCTCCTGATTCCTGGAATGCCAGAACTGAGGGAGGAATCTTATCAAGACCTATAATATCCTAACAGGATTAGACAGGATTGATGGAGGAAGGATGTTCTCAATGAACATGGAATCCAGAACCAGGGGTCTCATCTAAGGATAATGATGGGCCTTTGAGGACAGAGACGAGGAAGAATTTCTTCACCTTGAAAGTGGTAAACTTGTGGAACACTCTGACACTTTTGAGACAAAAATATTGAATGTTTTCAATGAGTTAGGTATGGTTCCTAGGACTAAAGGGATCAAAGAATGTGGAGAGAATGGGAGCAGGATACAAAGTTGGATGACCAGCCATGTTGCATGGCAGAGCAGACTCAAATGGCTGAATGGCCTACTGCTGCTATATGTTTCTTTTTTCTGTGTCTCTCTTACTGTGGCACTGTTATAATTGCAAAAAAAGAACGAATTGCTGTGATAATAAGGTGCTCCTGTTATTCACACAAACCACTCTTTTTGACTTGCCTTTGCCTGCTTTTTGAAATTGTATAAAACCCTTTTTTTTTTGTTTCTATTTTGATATGTGGTCATTGACCTGAAACTTTAACGTCATTTCTCAGTACAAAGATGTTGCTGACCAGCTGAATATTTCTTGCAGCACCTGTAGGACTTCGCTTTTGTATAAAGCTACTATATCACAGCAGCTTTCCTTGTCACAAGGGAGGTTAATCCTTGTTACAGGTTGAAACACTATTAAAGACAGAGTTAGATTTTAGAAGACTTGCACATGCAGTTCCTTGTGTGGTTCAGTCATCAACAATTTGCCTTTGAGGCAATTTGACCGATTTCTTTGGAAGCTGCACCTACAATGTGATGAGTCAGTTTAAGTATGAAAATAACAGCTTCAGTTCACCTGTTAAGATCTTGTTAGGGATTGTTGACACTTGAAGAAGGAATTCAAACACCCAATAATTAGCCAAATGAACTAAGCCATAAGATCTTTCACTTTTTAACTAGAAACAAACTTTAATTTATATATAAAGGGGTATTAAACATATGGTACATGCATGACTAACTTAATATAATTTGTAAAGATTTCTGATTTAAACTGATATATGAGCATTCCTCATTCCTGAAGAAGGGCTTATGCCCGAAATGTCGATTCTCCTGCTCCTCGGATGCTGCCTGGCCTGCTGTGTTTTTCCAGCACCACATTTTTCACTTTGCTTGGAACCAACTCAGTTGATTCACATTCCATCAGAGTCATTGATTTCTCTTCAGTATTTCAGTTATTCTCCAAGGTATGTTGGGGGTCCATTGGGATCCTTCTCTTATCTTTCAGTTAGTTGACCCTCTAATTTCTTCACCAACCTAAATTCCAAATTCCACAGTTCAAGCATATGATTGCCCGCAGCTCATGTAGTGGTTTAAAACATCAGAAAATATCTTTGATTTCCAATAGCCCACTTTGTAGTTTCCATTTGCAATCAAGCTGATTACTTCAAGAAGCCCTGCTACCTTTTATTGAGGATTACGGTAGATTTCTTTTCCCTTGGCTTACAGTTAAATAAATCTTAGTTCCCTTACCAATTATGATTAATACCGAATATTAGCCCCCGAATTTCAGGCTACGTCCTAGTGATAAATCTAGCACTTCCTGTACTTCAGGTTTGTCTTTATCTCTTGACGTCTATGAAACCACAATCTACAGTTAACCCAAATGTGACAAAGACTCTTAGTCGCTTTTCCAAATATCATCCAGTCTTTCCTGATGGCTATGCTCTAACTGAATTCACAGATATAAATTCCAACAGAGACGTTTACTAAGTCTGATCTACTTCCATTGACAGTGTGACATCTTGACGTGTGCCTAGGTAAAGATGCAAATGAACTGCACTTTAATTTCAAAGTTTTCCTTAATTTTGGCAGCCACATGGATAACTTATTCTTCAGTGGAAGTACCTGCAAATGTCGCATCTCTGGTGCTTTAGCTAAGTAAGCATGCATGATGTTTATGATCTTGCTTTTCTAGCTGTTAAGCTCTTCAGTTAATGTAGCCACAATCTTTTAAGTGTATTAACCTTTAAGGTTATTTCAATTGAAGTTATTTGGGGTTACTTCTTCAGTTCTTCAATTTCTTAATCAGATGCTTCCAATTTCTGCATGAAGTTCAAGAAATGGAAGCTTTGATACATCCTTAAAATGAATAATTACATTCTGAGATATAAGAATTATGAACTAAGTATTCACAGCTCTCTATACAAAAATGTGAATTTCACATATTATTATCCAAAGTACCGAAGAGTCAGCTTCTCTTGATCTCTTTCTCTTATCCATCTGGTTGATTTTTCTTTTAACCAATTTATTTTTGAACTTTGTTGACCTCTTCTATTAATTGACTCTGCACAATTACTGTGCTTGGTGTAAAAAAAAGCCTTTTCCAATTTAATGCTGATCAGTTAATTTTCAATCTGTGTTCTGTTGAGAGCCACTTTTTGTTCTATGCATTGATGGTATGATCAGTGGCATTCTTTGAAAACATGCAAGTACGAGACTGCTTTATTTTCATATTATTGTCACTGCGGATATTTGGGGGAACCTAAATCTTCAGAGGCCTTCGGATGTAGATTGAAGTACTTACTGCATTTAAAACTTTACTTGCCAATCTGGAAATGGCTCACAATGTATTGACTACATTTGGGAAGAGGCGTGTTAAAGGATAATGTTACAGTGGATAATATTAAATTGCTTTCTGATTTTGATGTAACTTAATAAAAATTCTTTGTTTAACCCTTTTATAGGTAGGGTACTGTACTCAATAGGAAAATATTTGTGCATACATGTGTGGGGCTAAGACATTTAGAAGTTTATCCAAATCTTTTTGAATTGTGAACATTAAATGTAGCTAAACTTTCAACAGATGGGAATCAGAATGTTCTACCACATTGGTTGCCAATGTCACCGCATGTCCTAATGCTCTATGTGCTGGATCTAACTGGACTCTGCTAAAAGACTCTCCAGGGAGGAAGTGAGGACTGCAGATGCTGGAGATCAGAGCTGAAAATTGTGTTGCTGGAAAAGCGCAGCAGGTCAGGCAGCATCCAAGGACCAGGAGAATTGCCATTTCGGGCATAAGCCCTTCTTCAGGAATGAGGAGGGTGTGCCAAGCAGGCTAAGATAAAAGGAGGAGGGACTTGGGGGAAGGGCGTTGGGAATGCGATAGGTGGAAGGAGGTTAAGGTGAGGGTGATAGGCCGGAGAGGGGGTGGGGGTGGAGAAGTCGGGAAGATTATTGCAGGTCAAGAAGGCGGTGCTGAGTCCGAGGGTTGGGACTGAGATAAGGTGGGGGGGGGGAGGGGAAATGAGAAAGCTGGAGAAATCTGCATTCATCCCTTATGGTTGGAGGGTTCCTAGGTGGAAGATGAGGCGCTCTTCCTCCAGGCGTCGTGTTGCCATGGTCTGGCGATGGAGGAGGCCAAGGACCTGCATGTCCTTGGCGGAGTGGGAGGGGGAGTTAAAGTGTTCAGCCACGGGGCGGTTGGGTTGGTTGGTGCGGGTGTCCCAGAGGTGTTCTCTGAAACGTTCCGCAAGTAGGCGGCCTGTCTCCCCAATGTAGAGGAGGCCACATCGGGTGCAGCGGATGCAGTAAGTGATGTGTGTGGAGGTGCAGGTGAATTTGTGACGGATATGGAAGGATCCCTTGGGACCTTGGAGGGAAGTGAGGGGGGAAGTGTGGGTGCAAGTTTTGCAATTCTTGTGGTTACAGGGGAAGGTGCTGGGAGTGGAGGTTGGGATGGTGGGGGGTGTGGACCTGACGAGGGAGTCGCGGAGGGAGTGGTCTTTCCGGAATGCTGATAGGGGAGGAGAGGGAAATATATCCTTGGTGGTGGAGTCTGTTTGGAGGTGGCGGAAATGACGAAGGATAAACAGATAATCCTTCGTCATTTCTGCCACCTCCAAACAGACCCCACCACCAAGGATATATTTTCCTCCCCTCACCTCCCTATCAGCGTTCTAGAAAGACCACTCCCTCCGCGACTCCCTCGTCAGGTCCACACCCCCACCAACCCAACCCCCACTCCCGGCACCTTCTGCAACCACAAGAAATGCAAAACTTGCGCCCACTCTCCTCCCACACTTCCCTCCAAGGCCCCAAGGGATCCTTCCATATCTGTCACAAATTCACCTGCACCTCCACACATCATTTACTACATCCGCTGCACCCGATGTGGCCTCCTCTACATTGGGGAGACAGGCCGCCTACTTGCGGAACGTTTCAGAGAACACCTCTGGGACACCTGCACCAACCAACCCAACCGCCCCGTGGCTGAACACTTTAACTCCCCCTCCCACTCCGCCAAGGACATGCAGGTCCTTGGCCACCTCCATCGCCAGACCATGGCAACACGACGCCTGGAGGAAAAGCGCCTCATCTTCCGCCTAGAAACCCTCCAACCATAAGGGATGAATGCAGATTTCTCCAGCTTTCTCATTTCCCCTCCCCCCACCTTATCTCAGTCCCAAACCTCAGACTCAGCACCGCCTTCTTGATCTGCAATCTTCTTCCCGACCTCTCCGCGCCTATCACCCTCCCCTTAACCTCCTTCCACCTATCGCATTCCCAACGCCCCTCCCCCAAGTCCCTCCTCCCTACCTTTTATCTTAGCCTGCTTGGCACACCCTCCTCATTCCTGAAGAAGGGTTTATGCCCGAAATGTCGATTCTCCTGCTCCTTGGATGCTCCCTGTCCTGCTGTGCATTTCCAGCAACACATTTTTCAGCGTAAAAGACTCTCCAGCATAGTTAATGAAATTAAAGAAAATGAACCTTTTGATACTTTCCTCCAAGAGAAAAGGAGACCATAAAACTTTACCACTGAAATCATATGGTCATTCCAAGTTAGGGAAGGAAATCTAAACTTGCAGGGCTGAAATCTCTTTTCGTGATCATGTGTGCACATTATGTTCATGTGTTGAAAACTTTGCAGACACATTTGCCTTTAAGGGAATTACTCAGGTGCTATTGTTTAAAGATTATCAGAGCAATTCAGGTGATCTCATTTCTCTGGCATGCTTTTGATGATATAATTTACATAAGAACTGCAGTTTACAATAGGCTAGTGAAATAAATTAAGCCTGTCGATTTGCTGATGTTTTATTTTCCTTCTGGTAGAGTCTCTGGGGGTGAGCAATCTCTGTGATCGGTGGTCTATCCTGCAAGGAGTGAAGTGTTTGTTTGAACAAGATGCTGTTTACTTGGAGGAACACAGCCAGTTACTGCACCGGCATGAGCTCTCCACAATAGCTGAGGAGGATATTGAAAAGAGTGAAACAGGTACTTTGTAGCTATTACTATAAAAGGCACACCTAAGTTACTGCACTGTACAGCAATTCAGGACCAAGGAGCAATTGCCAAAATTTAAAAACAACTTTCCACAAATTAAGACTTGGTTTTCAAAAGCACAAACTATGTTTGATATGTTGTGAGGCAGACTTTCCTCCATGTACCATGATGGAAGAGTGAGTTGTAAATTTGTTGTACTGCTTGCTATTTTTTATTACATGAAAACAATGGGCAATGTAAATGTGCACATGAAGCCAGTTTATCCTTGGGGTAAGGTGACTTTTTTATGTCATCTTTGCTAGTGTTTTATGCAAGACCATACTATAAGTAAAACTTGTTATGAATCTCATGGTATCATTTTACATTTTATGTGCAAAACATATCCAATAATATATCACGAGTGACTTTAGATTTCTTAAACGAAGAAAAACACTTGCATTAATCATGCATCTTTCACAATCTTAGGATGTCCCAAAAAAAACTTTACAGTCAATTATGTACTTTTTCAAGTATAGATTACTTTGTAATGTAGGGATGAATGGTGTCGGGAATTGGCATACAGCTTGGTCCCCAAACAACAATATGATAATCTAAGTGGGCGGGAGATAGAAACACAATCTCCTTACACATTTTAATCGACATTTTTAATCAACCTGCAACTCTGGAGCCGATAGACTCGAACCTGGGCCTTAAGAACCCTGTTCAGCTATGTTATGACATGCGTTTGACATCGATGGGACCTGAAACCAGGCCTCCTGACCACTGTGCCAAAAGGAATTTTGATATTTTTGCTACAGAGACACTTTTACACATCACCTCGAGAGCAGATGAGACTTGAACCTGGGCTTCACTAGGACCCTTCTTATATCTGGAAGTGATATTGTCCACTACCACAGTTGTATTGCAAAACAGAATTGCTTTTCCCATTACCAAATCACCTGAGGCAATTTTTATCTATCAACCACCACTATAAATCACCCGTATTTTCCAGTTAATTAATTTACATGAAAAGCCTGTTAAGGTCAAAACAGATGAGCAAAGGAGAAAAATCAGCATTAGTGTTTCACATCGAGTCACCCTTTCTCAGGATTGAGTTTCTGAGGAAAGGTAATTTGACTTGAAACATCAACTTTGATTTCTCTCCACAGATGCTGCCAGACCTGTTGAGCTTTTCCAGCAATTACTGTTTTTGTCTCTGATTTACAGCATCTGTAGTTTTCTCTTTTTTTTTTAACAAGCATGTTGCCAGGGTTGGAGGTTTTGAGCTATGGGGAGAGGCTGAATAGGCTGTGGCTCTTGTCCCTGGAGTGTTGGAGGCTGAGGAGTGACCTTATCGAAGTTTATAAAATCATAACCGACATGGATAAGGTAAATAGCCAAGGCCTTTTCTCTGGTGTAGGAGTCCAAAACTAGAGGGCATAGGTTTAAAGTTAGATGGGAAAAATTTAAAAGGGACCCAAAGGCAACTTTTTCATGCAGGGGATGGTGCATGCATGGAAATATTTGCCAGAGGAAATAATTGAGGCTAGTACAGTTACAACATTTAAAATGCACCTGGATGGGTACATGAATAGGAAGTGTTTAGAGGAATATGGGACAAATGGAACTAGATTAGTTTAGGATATCTCGTCAGTATGGATGAGTTGGACCGAAGGGTCTGTTTTCAGGCTGTACCTCTCTATCACTCGAATTAAAGTAAATAAAAAGTACATTTTATTGCAGATACCTAAGAGCAGACATCTTTTGTCTAAGGTATGACCAAAGGGATTCACTTGAACAATTAGGAGAAAATATTGAAAGATTCACCAAATGATGTAAATTTTCTTGCATATTACCTTGTTCCATGTCTTGTCCTTCTACTGTTATCTCCTCATTCACCACTGAAGCCCTGAAAATTGCTTGAATTTCACTTGGTGCTTCCTTATTTTGAGTCAGCTTTGTTCATTTTTCTCTCTGTGTCCTACTGCAAGAAATAAATAATCAATAACTAAAACATATTATGTAATTCTTCAATGTCTCGTACGTAGCTGAGAATCTGATACATCTGCAGATACTAACTAATGAATCTGCATGATGTTTTAATGCACGTGTCAATCAGAGTCCCTAGAGTGTGCAAGCAGGCCATTCAACCCATCAAGTCTACACAAACCCTCCGAAGAGCATCCTACCCAGACCTACGCCCCTACACTATCCCTGTAACCTCATGACTAATCCACTTAATCTACACACCCCTGAACACGATGGGGCAAGTCCATATAACCTTTACATTGTTGGAATATTGTGGTAGCCTTTCAATTTTGTTGAATTTGAATAAAGGATAACAGTAGGTATGTACAATATTCATACTGTGTTTACCTGAATTACAAAAATACTGCAATTTTATACATTGCTCTCAATGCTGCTTTGTTTTGCAGAGATGGCAAAATACTGGCAACATAGGGAACAATTTCACAAAAATTCATCAAAAGTATTTGTTCTTGCAGCAAGGTGGTTCAATGCTTAACACTGCTGCCTCAGTGATAGGGAACTGGGTTCGATTCCACCCTCTGGTGACTGTGTGGAGTTTGCACATTCTCCCTGTGTCTGCGTGGATTTCTTCCAGGTGCTCCAGTGTCCTCCCATAGTTGAAAGATGTGCAAGATAGGTAAATTGTCCATAGTGTCCAAGGATGTGCAGGCTAGGTGGATTAGCCCTGGGAAATGCAGGGTTACAGGGATAGGGTAAAGGGGTGGATCTTGGTGGTATGCTCTTTGGAGGGTTGGTATGGACTTGATGGACCAAATGACCTGCTTCCACACTGTAGGGATTCTCTGATTCTATGAATTTGAAATGATAAATGAAGGCTGTTGTGCAAGAAACATTTGGTGTAACATTATGGCTCAATGCGAACGTAACTTTATTTTCACCCATCTTGTCATAGTAGTATGTGATAAAACTAAGTTATCCTAGACACTTTGAGAGAATTATTCCCTTTATTGCATAAGTTATACTTGATTCATGTAACAGAGTAGAACTATTTTTGTCTTTAAAAGTGGCAATTCGTGATATTTTAGATGAAAATGGATCATTTCTGATCAGCTATATTGGGTTTTTATCAGAGTTTGGAGTCTGAACTCTGATTCTCGTGATGTTTAAAGCACATTAAACTAATTTTATAATTTGAATGAAGATGTTCTTGTGCAGAAAAAACTTACGATCTTCAGTGTTCAAAACCATTGGATTTGATTAATTAAAGGGGGAAAAAACTATAAAATATGGAAATCTGAACAATAAACAGCGTGCAGGAAATGTACAGCAGGTCATACAGAAGCTGTGAAACACAAAGATCAGATAATATGTTGTATGTGGTCATTCATCAGAACGTTTAATTTTTTAATTTAGAAGGAAACCACTAAAAATGCTGAATTTTGGGAGAGTTCAGAACCAGAGGGTGAAAATTTCAGAGTTAACGGGTTGCACATTCAAAATAGATGTGAAGAAATTTCATCTGTGTTGTGAATCTGTGGAATTTTTCACCACAAAGGGTTGTTAAGGTTAGGTCGTTAAGTATGTTGAAGGCTGAGATAGGTTTTTAATCTGTAAAGAAATCGAGGATTATGGGGAAAAGACAGGAAAGTGGAGTTGAGGCTTATCAGTTTCGCCATGATCTCTTTGAGCATAAGAGCAGACTCGATGGGATGATTAGCCTACTATGCTCCTGTGTCTTATGCTTTAATTGGTTTTAAGGGCTTTTGCTCTTGCTTCAACTTCGTTAGAAATGAGATCAGTAGTTTCCATTTTTGAAAAGATATAGCTGTGGTATACAGCAATTGATTTTGTAGAAGGTGTAGCCCTCCTTGATAAAATTATATGTTGGTATATATTACAGAATTAGTTTATAAGAAATCCATAAGGGGTAGAACCACATTCCAAACAGCTTAATCATTGCACATTCACAGTTGAGCTGAATTGTATTATTGATTCATTTCTTTTAAACAGCAGCTGGACAATAGCACTATTTACTTTTACATGCCTCTCTGTCTGAATGGTGAAATGACAGAATAACCTGTCATGTGACAGGCTGTTTATTCTAGCCTTGGCAATCAAAGTAGTTGTATCGTTGCCAGAGTGAAAAAGAATGATACATTTGAAAGAACAGAGTTGTGTGTATGAGGAGGATCTTACCTCATTCACTTCCAACACTGATTTTTCTTCCTAGGCCCTTTTTTTTTTTGGCTGAAGGTTGAAATTAATGCTGAGCTACAGTTTTTGTGAATGCTATCAAGTTGTCACGTTGTCAGGTCATCATTTCTTCAGAGTCAGCAATTGACCATAGAAGGAAAAAGTCTGCATTTGTATGGTTGTTCATTTCTTGACATTTAGGACATCTCCTAGCACTTGACAATCAATGAAGAGCGGAGGACCTACCTTTTATTATTAGTCCAATTTTGTTCTTGAGAGATGTTCTTGCATTGGCTTCTCATAAGACAGTAATAAATAGTCATAATCCTGGTTAGAATCTGTTTCTTTTTTTCCCCAATTGTCTACAGATACTCAGGCCAACCAAAGAAAATTTCTCCCTCAACCTATGCCTTTCACATTACAGTCATAACTCAGATACATAGGAGCATAGGGGCAAGAGTCCCCATTTAGTCTGTTGAGACTGCCCCACCATTCAATGCATTCATGGTTTATTGAACACTTCAATCTTATTAACTCACCCTTTCCCATAACCCTGTCCTCCACTGATAATCAGAAGTCGAACAATCTCTACTTTTAAACACATGTAAAGACTGAGCTTCCACAGCTCCCTGGAATCAGTGTAGGTTCATCGAGCACAGGATGTTAGGGGACTAGGGCTTGCTGCAAATTGAGAAGTTAATAGAAGAAGTTTTGATGCCCCAAAATTTACAGAGAGTGGAATGTGGGAAATAGTGAGGAAAATTGTTGGAATTGTTGAGTTTGCATCTAAGAAAACCATGAATGAGAGATTCAGCAGCTGATGAGCTAAGATGATTTTTGAGAGAAATTATGTAGATTTAGAGATGACATAAGCCTAAGTTTGAAAGCTCACCTCAGGATTAAATGTAGCGTCAAGGTGGCAAATAGACCCACTTAATCCCAGACTGTTGCCAGAGAAAGAAACAAATTGTGATGGCTTCAGTCTTCCCAAAAGTTAATTGGTAGAAATTTCAGCTCATCTAGTATTGGATGTTGGATAAACAGGTCTGATGATTTGGCAACAGTGGAAGAATTCAGAGAGGTTCTAGTGAAGTAGAGTTGAGAAATATTGGCTAACTCGTATATTAATAATTATAATTGAGAGCTACCTGGTTTGTCTAGTTCATTACAAAACCAAATGTACCAATTATGCACTGAGTCAGTGAGGAAATGAGAAAATAGAAGATTTATTGTTTTTCAAGATCAGATGGTTCTTTTAGATCTTCATTATGCATTTGTCTATGGAAAAATGAATAAGGCAAGTATTCGGTTCTGAAAGCATTCTTCTGTGATTCTCCTCTGAATCTTCTACAATTTTTAAAGTCTTTTATTTGTGCATAAGTAATAAAGAATGTTAAGCACAATTAAAGTTTTATGAATCTCATTGTATATTATCTTTACTCATTGTCCTAATACTTTTTCTTCTTAAAGGAAAAACCCATTTTGATGTCCAGTATCTGCAAGACATTCACAGAACACACGGGCTTGAAATGAGAAATTCAGAAGAAGGAGCAAGTGGGACAGTTCTACAGCGTTTGTTGCAAGAGCAGCTCAGATATGGAAACCCCACTGAGAATCGAAATCTCCTTGCCTTGCACCAGCAAGCCACAGTAAATGTCATTGCCTACAACAGTAGTGGGTCTGTAGTACCTACAAACGATGGTCTGACACAAGATGAGCGTCAAGTGGTCACACATTCTGCACGACAGGAACCCCAAGGCCAGGAGCTGCAAGTTGACAATAGTGTCATGGAGAAGCAGCTGCAGACCAGAGCAGCACAAGCACAGAATAACGAGGAACTGCCAACTTATGAAGAAGCGAAGGTCCAATCACAGTTTTTTAGAGGACAGCAACATACAGCAGCAGGAACTGCTTTCTTTGTTACTGGAATAAATAACCAGAAGATGAGAACTGAAGGGCGGTCCACAGTCCAGAGGCTGGGTACTGGAAAGGTTCACCAAGATGATGGGCTTAAAGACTTGAAACAAGGTCATGTTCGTTCTCTCAGTGAGCGGCTTATGCAGCTCTCCTTAGCTACAACTGGTGTAAAAGCACAATCTTCAATTGCAAGTAGTGTGATTTCGTCCCAACAGGCGAATGAATTCTACACACATGCTGGGCATGTTTTGTCTCAGACGTCCATAAAGGGAATAGACCCTCGGGGGCCTCCACCTGAATATCCTTACAAAAATATGTCAACTTTACCTGTTACTTCCAAGGCTCAGGACTATGGCAATTTCTACAGTGACATTAGACTGGGAATGACAACGGAAGGTTTAAAGCCGCCTTCAACCTCTCAGCAACACATTAAGCCAGATGCTCCTGTTATGAGGTACCAACCACCTCCTGAGTATGGAGCTGTCAGGTACGTAAAGAGGGACCATTCTAAAGTCCTGGTCTCCAGTGCAATTTTATCTTTATGGGAAAAGTAAAGGGCAAAGTCTCAGTTTATGATTTGACATCGAGCACACGGTGCAGAAATAACCCCAATGGAACAGATCTAAGTTATTGTTTATGTTCCACAAAGAATTCCTTCCACCCTAATCTAATCCCCTCAGCATAACTTTATATTTTGTGTTGACCTCATCTACTTATCCAACTTACCTTAAATGGTGCTATTCATCATAACAACTATTTTTGGTATCAAGTAAAACTTTCCTTATAAATTTTAAAGATCTTTTACAATCTTAGAAAACCACAATAGGGTCATCTGTCAGTCATTTATTAGAGGATGAGTGATGATGTACTTGATCTTTCCTGTTGATTATAATCTACAAGTTCAAGTTCATTCTTGTAAAACCTCTCACCAGTGCATTTGTATCCT
The DNA here is from genome assembly GCF_037043375.1 of Chiloscyllium plagiosum. Lineage (NCBI taxonomy): Eukaryota > Metazoa > Chordata > Chondrichthyes > Orectolobiformes > Hemiscylliidae > Chiloscyllium > Chiloscyllium plagiosum. Next base: position 29,832,008 of record NW_028270149.1, on the reverse strand, counting down.
CCTCATAATATGGGAATTAGAACTCTCAAGATTTTTCAAGGAAGGTATAACCAAAGCTCTGTGCAAGTTGTATTCCGTTAGAACAAAAAAAAATGAATATGAAAGTAGTTTGTGGTAAGTTACAGGATCTCGCTCTAGTATTCATTTTCCATGTTAGAATTCGGTGATCATCATTCATTCTTTAATTGAATAGGTCCGTTTGAGCCAAGCTCAATCCAGTGCTTGCCTGATGCTCCCACATGCATACTTTCCATTGTTTATTGATTAGCATTTAGATTTTTGCTTTTCTTCCCTTCTGTCTTCCCAGTTCAAGGTGTTGAAGTCAGCTTGACTGCTGCTCTGATAGGGATAACTGACTAGTATAGACAGTAGATCAAACCTGGTAACCATCTTGGCCTGTATAGAGCAGTACATGTATGTTCTGGCCTCAAACTTGTGGCCAACTGTTCCATAATAGTCTACAGGAAGGGCTGAGAGATTAAACCACAAACCACATACCATACCAACATAATAAATGTGTAAGAGGCCAGAGATGGAGAAGGACGTATTTTGAAGGTTTATAGAACTGGTGGAGGTTACAGTGGTAGGGTGGGCAAAGCCATGGAAGAATTGGATATCTAAGATAAGAAATTGAAACTTGGGGCATTGCTGAACTGGGAACCATTGCAGCTTGATATGTTTCATAGCGATTTGGATGAGTTCAGGATTATGGAGGTTGAAAGAAGAAAACTAGCAAAAGGGACTCCATGTCTGTCTGAATGGCAATGCTAAAATGGCACACACAACTGCTTTTTAATATTTATCCCACAAAATTGCAGTTGAAACCCAATATTTTCAATTTTTGGACATCTATTTGGGTTACATTGAATGCTGTTCTGTCATGAAAACATTATTCTGTTGGTTCAACAGTTATAACAATAGAGAAAGTAGACTTTGATAGGGGATCATGGAGTTATCTTATTGGCCCTTGCTTTTTTACTTCCCCCCCCCCCCCCCCCCCATGACTTTTCTATGTTTTTTGGAGTGGTATGTTCTGTGATTGACTTACTATTACAGAAACAAGTTTGTGTCATGTTCTAAGGCACCAAAACTGACAACTCCATAAAGTGCAAAATTATCTTCATTAAAAAATAGAAACTAATTATCTTCCTTGAAAGATTTGACTCTGATTCCCAGATGCAAGTAATCCTTCAGTTTCTTTGCTCATTGAATGTTCTTCAGGAATAAACCTACGCAACCACAGTCTGGGCTACTTGACCATGCCGACATTGCAATTATACATGTACGTTGAGCAGAAAGTTTACTTCCAAAAGGATTTTGAACTGAAATTCCTCATATTAATGAGCAGAAACATTTACCAAAGTTCTATGTGATCTTTTACTTTCCCAAATATTCCCTGCAGAAATAATGCCAGAAGACTGGAGGATAGCAAATGTTGTGCCCATGTTCAAGAAAGAAGGTAGAGACAACCCTGGTAATTATAGACTAGTGAGTCTTACTTCAGTTGTGGGTAAAGTGTTGGAAAAGATTATAATACAGAGGATTTATAACCACCTACAGAGGAATAAGGTGATACGGGATAGTGAACACAGTTTTGTGAAGGGTAGGTCATGCCTCACAAACCTTATTGAGTTCTTTGAGATGGTGACTAAACAGGTGGATGAGGGTAAAATGGTTGATGTAGTGTATATGGATTTCAGTAAGATGTTTGATAAGGTGCCCCACAGTAGGCTATTGCACAAAATATGGAGGCATGGGATTGAGGATGATTTAGCGGTTTGGATCAGAAATTGGCTAGCTGAAAGAAGACTGATTTGAACTGAAAGAAGTGGTGGTTTATGGGAAATGTTTATCCTGGAGTTCAGTTACTAGCAGTGTACTATGAGGATCTGTTTTGGGGCTACTACTGTTTGTCATTTTTATAAATAACCTAAATGAGTCAGAGAAGGATGTGTTAGTAAATTTGCCTATAACGCTAAGGTAGGTGGAGTTGTGGATAGTGCTGAAGGATGTTGCAGGTTACAGTGGAACATAGATAAGCTGCAGAACTGGTCTGAAAGGTGGCAAATGAAGTTTAATGTGGAAAAGTGTGAGGTGATTCACTTTGGAAGGAGCAACGGGAATAAAGAGTACTGGGCTAAAGGTAGGATTCTTGGTAATGTGGATGAGCAGAGAGATCTCTGTGTCCATGTACATAAATCCTTGAAAATTGCCACCCAGGTTGGTTGAGTTGTTAAGAAGGTATATGGTGTGTTAGCTTTTATAGGTAGAGGGATTGAGTTTCAGAGCCACGAGGTCATTCTGCAGCTGTACAAAATTCTAGTGCGGCCGCACTTGGAATATTGTGTGCAGTTTTGGTCACCGCATTATAGGAAGGGTGTGGAAGCTTTGGAAATTGTGTAGAGGAGATTTACTCGGATGTTGCCTGGTATGGAGGGAAGGTGTTACAAGGAAAGACTGAGGGACTTGAGGCTGTTTTCGTTAGAGAGAAGGAGGTTTAGAGGTGACTTAATTGAGACACACAAGATGTTCAGAGGATTAGATAGGGGGGGGGACAGTGAGAGCCTTTTTCCTCAGATGGTGATTGGTAGCACGAGCGGACATAATTTTAAATTGAGGGGTGATAGATATAGGACAGATGTCAGGGAGTTTGTTTACTCGACGAGTAGTAGAGGTGTAGAATGTACTGCCTGCAACAGTAGTGGACTCGCCAACTTTAAGGGCATTTAAATGGTAATTGGATAAACATATGGATGAAAATGGAATAGTGTAGGATAGATAGACTTCAGGTAGGTGCAACATCGAGGCCCGAAGGGCCTGTACTGAGCTGTAAAGCTGTATTCGAACACAGTTGGCGGAGTAACTGATGAAAACCTTGGCAGAAATGCAGAACTATAATTTGTAGCATTTTCATTTGCCATATGTTAATTACCTTTTGAGTATTTTTATGATTGTACAACCCTGAGTGGGAGCAGAGCAGCAGTTCCTATGGGATCTGTGGACAAGGTAGAGCATTGGATCCTGATGGTCTTCTTTGACTTGGTCATCTGATAACACGTTACAATATGAAATCGTAGCCTTTCTTGTCCTGTGGTGAGCCCATACTTGTAATTATATCCAGTTTTTACAGTATTCATTTCCAAGAGAAATAAAATCCATTAATCATGTCCACATGTTAGCTGCAAATGGAAGTAAATTTTCATGAGTTGAATTCTCTGTCATGCTGCAGGCTTGAGGGTGTTGGCACGCACTGTTTCCTCTCAGTTCTCTTTGTTGACATTCAAATTCACTCACTGGATGTGAATGCCAGCATTATTGCCAATTCCTAATTATCCTTCAGAAGGCGGTGACAAGCCACCTTCTTCAACTGCAGTGGTCCATGTGCTGTAGTACATCCGCGGTGCTGTTAGGAAGGAATTGCCATGATTTTGGTTAAATGTTACTTAAGGAACAGCAACTTGATTTCAAGTCAGGATGTTGAGTGTCTTGGAGGGAACTTGAGGCAATGTCATGTTCCCATGCATAATTTTTCCATGAAGAAAATGGGAAAATTGGAGAAGTTGTAGTTTTGCTCTTCTGTAATACATACTTGTGCAGTATATCGAGGAGTTGACTGATGACATTTTGAAAATGGAAGCAATTTTTTAAAAAAGGCTGCGAAGTCTAAATCTGGGGAGTTCCATTCATCCTATTCAAATCTTCCTGACCAACTCCAAATGGTGTTGGACTGCATGACCCCAGTAGTTTGGAGCTTATGCTTGTTGCTTGATCAAGAACTGATATTTTAAATCTTAATATGAATGCAAATATTTAAGAAAGTGGACAGTTGATTTGCAGCAGGTCTCAAAGGCATAACGTCTTTAGTACATTGAAAAGAATGAGAATGCATTATTCATGCTCCCTTTACTGCAGAGAGTGCTGCAAACTGATGTGGAACATTTTTTGCTTTCATCTAATATTCCTGACAGGGTCAACTGGACAACGCTGATCCCAGGCTTTCTACTGTGCTGCTATTGAACGAGTATGTAGAAGTGCAGTAGTGTGCCTGACACAATGTGAATTTTTTTGTGTCTCTTCTCCTTTCCTTCCTTCCTGTAGGGAAACACCTGGCCTCCACTTTGGGCCTTTCCCTGATGACGCAGCTGGGATCAGGAACTCCAACACAATAACTATTTTTTTCTTGGTATTTAAAGTACCCTTCAACATCCTCTTCAGTTCTATATTGGGATAAGCCAAACTAAAATCCAGCAAGCAGTTGTTTTTCGAAAAGACAAGTTCTAGGGATGGGCTATTCTTTCAAATAGACTTTAGAGATATTTGCAAAGTTACACCGTGAGAAATTTCCAGCCATATATAGTCTCGGTATGCATTGTTGTGTGCTACTGCTACTACATCCTGTTAGTAGTCCTGTTAGTTGTTCCTTTGTCTCATCATTTTCTTTGTATGAAGACCAATAACAAATGCCAAATCAGGAAGAAGGAGGCAAATTATGGCATATCTGAACACAGCCAGTGATTAGCTTTTGAAGTTGGCCAGAGGCATGCCTTACCATGTAGGTGGTTATAGGGTTAGGATTCCAAAGAGTTGATCCTGATGGCTCTGCTGGGAGTGGGGCTGGAGGAAAGATTACACAACTAATCTATCTGAGGGATGGAGGGCAATGAAATTACTCTAGACTGTGTACTTTCTGACTTAGTGCACTGCTTCTTTTCTCATCCAGTTCACATCTCCGCAGCCTTTGTCGTCAATCGCACTGTTTTCCTCCAATCTCTCCCTTCCATTGTCTACCTCAGTGAAGTTACCTTTCCTGGTAACTTTTACCCATCCATTCATAGCTCGAACAAAATGAGTACTGGATTCTTTTCCCATCTTGTGCCATTATATCTGCAGTCCCCTTCAATCAGCTTTGCTCCACATCCTCTACATGTTGCCCCTTGGTGAGACCATTTTATGGCAGGTTCCAAATGTAATATGCTGAGAATGCCCAGCTCCACAACTCCATTCCTTGCCTCAACTAATTAACTGTCTCTGGTTGTCAGTCTTCTTATCTCGATGAGCTACGACTTCTTCAAACTGAACTTTGGCAAATCTGAGAACAGTACCTAGGCTTCTGACACCAATTCTATACTGTTAGCTCCATCTCCTTCATGGCCTATGTTTGTTTGTATTGGACTGCTTTCTAAAACAAACAGCAACTTGTTTAACATCATATCAGTTGTCATCCCAAAGGCTTCAGCTTCTAATATGTATGTAGTATGTTTCACCCAGTTTTCATGCAGTTAAAACCCTGATCTCTGCCTTTGTTTCTCTAGGCCTAACAATTCCATTGCTCTCATGACTGATCTAATATTGTTTCCTCTCCATAAACTTCAAAGTCCCAAACTCTGCTATCCTAGAAGTTGTGTTTATCCATTGCATTTTTGCTTCCTGAACTAAATAAGCTACGGTTATGTTTCTCTGGTTTAAAACTGCCTTCCTCTTGTTTAAATCAATTCATGGCCTTTTGGTTCCCTGTCTCTTTCACAACCCCATAACTGTCTGAGAATGATTTTTCTGCAGTTCTGCCCTGATGTATAATCCTTTCCTCTCAAAATTGGGAGTGCTATCTTATGTCTTGGCCCAGGCGCATGGAATTCTCTTCCTAAACCTCTGTATTCCATTAATGTTTAGTACTCTCAGACTTGAGTTTTTGATCATCACACTGAATATATCATCCTTTGCTTAGACATTTATCATTATAAAATCACAGTACAGGTGTGAATTTTACAGGTTATTGTGATGCGGAATGGCTCTGTATGGTCTTGGGTTTAAGGCTTTAGTTGAGATTGAGCAGAACAATGAGATTGTGTATCATTATGTGTACTGCTTCAAATGAAAGTTTATCAAGATTGAAATCAATGGATTTTTCTTTTGTGTATTCAGGCACTGGAAGGAAAGATGAGTAAATGGAGTTGTGGTAAAGATTAACTGTAAACTGAGAGATTGGTGTGTTCCTGTCCCTATTTCTCTCCCATCCGTCCAAAGTCTCTTTCCAATGCTTTAACAATATCTTTGGTCCTGCCCCATGCAGTCATTCTTCACCCAGTTCATGTCCTCCAATTAACCTTTGTGTGCAGTCTACCTTGCAAGTATAAATACTCAATAATAATTCAACAAAGAAATTCTGAAGAATCAGATGTGGAGGCAGAGTGCTTGAAAACTGACAAGTTTGTTTTTCAAACTCACATACCTGTTTGCTTCAGACTTGTCAGCAGATATAATTTTTTTCCAGCCCTGCCTCATCTTGCGATGTGCCCTAAAGTTGTTTCTTTCATTACATTGGTGTTAAAAAAAATGCTGTGATTGACAGTAGCTGGAGGGTTGAGGTTATTGCTTAACCAAGCAATGAAAAGAAGCATAAAATAATGTTTGGTTGTTTGCCTGCAGTGCACTCATTGGTATGTGTTTATTTTTTAAAAATCCACGAGTAATCAAATATAATATACTTGTTTTACCAGTCTAGAAGTATTTGGAGAATTCCATTGGACACTGTTTCTCATTTAAGTTGCTCGTAAAAGGCAAGTCATGCATTTGGGAGAGGATAGCGAGAAAAACTGACATTTCTTATGGCAAAACAACTAAAGCTCCTGGATGCACCCTGCAGATTTGCACAAGGAGTCTGTTCCAATCCTCCTCTTCAAATAGTGGCAATTGTTAGAGTATATTACAGCAGTATATTGGATGGAGGATTACAATTTTTCATTTAACAGGAACCTAATCTCATGTGGTGAGAAAAATGGTACCAAAAATGGTGGCAAAACAGCTCCTTTATAGTAACGCAGTGAATTCACTACATGGTATTTGTATTATGATTATGAATACACAGTCACTGATATTAGCCTTTAATATTCTCAGTCCATTTCCTGAGAGAATTGAGGATAGGAAAACTGAGTTGAGGTCAGTGATTGGCCGGTATCGTGTTAAATGATGGAGCAACAGTGAGGGGCCTTTATGATTTGCATTTCTCCTGTTTTTTATGTTCTTCTCATTACTCTGTGCAAGTAGTAGTCCTTTTTTTTTCATATTAACAGGCAAAGTCAAGAAGGGTCGACACATCAGCAGCTGCAGTTACAGCAGCGAACCTATCAACACAGCCCATCGTCATCTCAGACATCAATGGGATCTACGTCAGTGATGCAGCCACCACCCTCACCAAATCTGCTGACTGCTCAACACCAACAGACCCCCCTTACAAGCCACCTGAATCAGCAGTTCCAGGGTGACCCATTGGCCATTGTCTTGCGAGCTCAACAAATGGTAGAAATCTTGTCCGAGGAAAACCGTGCTCTTCGGCAGGAGTTGGAGGGATACTATGACAAAGTAGCTAAATTACAGAAGGTGATACATGTTCCATTAGCAACCTTTACAGTACGTGTAGCATGAATGAATAATTACTTTCTTATGGTATCATAGGCGATTTCCAAGAGGATTTGATGAAGAGGTAAGTCATGGATATTGCTCCTTCATCCTTGGGGCTAAATTCAAAGTCAACCCTTAGAAGGGAATAAGGTAATAGTTTCTTAAATTCACTTCAATTAAATAGCTTTGGGACAGTGGCAATCGTTGCAGGTGCAGATCCATATCCTGAAACTGCTCTTAAAGTGGCAGTAAATTAAAGAAATCTGCTGAAGTACTTTGCCTGGAAATGGAAATGGAAATGTGGCAAGCATGCTTTTCTTGAGGCACATTTTTAAGATAAATTAGAGGTAAACCTTCAACCTCGAATAAATTGAGGGAATGTCAGATAGTTTTGCAATCTAATATTTTGTGACTTTTAGCTGCGGTGTTTGTAAGTACTCTGATTCATTTTGATTGCGTGATATACTTTAGTTTGTAAGTTCACTGATCTCACTGCACCAACCTCAGATTCTTCAGATTTGGGGAAGTCTAAATTTAGTTCACTTTCAAAAACCAACTTACTGAGACATCTGACTCTGTTGAATTTTCTCAATACTTGGCACGGAGTGCATGCGGTTTCCACATAAAATCAGAGAAACAGACCCTTCGGTCCAACTCGTCCATGCCACATAACCTACATCGTCTCATTTGCTAGCACTTGGTCTATACCCCTCTCTAAATCCTTCCTGTTCCTACCCCTCCAGATGTCTTTTAAATGTTGTAATTGTACCAGCCTCTACCACTTCTGCCAGCTCATTCCATACATGCACCACCCTCTGCGTGAAAAAGTTGCCCTTTTGGTCCCTTTTATATCTTTTCCCTTCTCACCTTAAACCTACGCCCACTTGTTTTGGACTCCACCATCCTGAGGAAAAGACCTTGCCTATTTACCCTATCCATGTCCCTCATGATATGTGACTGTGTGTGGTCACATAATACTTTTGAGATCCAGAGAGCTTTGTTTCGGATTGGTAGTGATGAGGATTAGGCAATTTAGAAGTGTATGAGTAGTTACTGGTTTAACCAGATAAAACTGCATAATTTATTGTTACAGACTTTCTGACTGCTTGATAAGCTAGGATTAGCAATGTTAGACTGTTAGTTTGCAGGTTTAGTTTGGAGCCAATGGAAAGAATTCCAGTCAGCGCTTCCAGTTTCACTTAAAAGCCTGGACAGTTAGCCTGTCATGCTGTGACTTATTATTTCAGATGCTAAATTATAAAGTTGAGGGATTAAACTGCTACTAAAGTTCCATTGGCAGTCACCATGGAGTCACAAGGACCCAAAAGAAACCTCATCTCTCAATCTTCTTTCCCTCCAAATTGGTTGCTACGTGACTGAAAAATGTACTTGATTCTCATTAATTGGGCAAGAACAGGATCCTCTTCACAAGAGCATTAAAACAGTTAAACTGAACATTAGCAGACTCTTGATCACTGCATGAATACACACCATCCTTTATCAAAGTTCCAGTCTTTGGAGACATGGATCTTCAGGAAAAGCTGCCAGCTATTGAAACTGATTGACATGTTAAACTTTGAGTGTAAGACCAAGGTGTAGAGGGAGTTAGCCTTTCTGTTTGTGTTCTTTCCTTAGTGGATCTGTTCTTTTGGATTATGTTTCATTTTTTGGAGTTTTTTTTAAACTCTAGAATTAAGACAGCTATTTCTAAACTAGGCAGGAGGGCCATCGGATTCATGTGTGCTCCCCTGAGAGAGCTGACTTGAGCATAGTAATCCAAGGTGAACACTCAGACTATGACTAGATGTAGAGAGAGTGCAGTTAACACTGAAGCAAATTGAGATGAATTGAGGGCTTAGTTTCATGTACTCCAGCCTCATGAAAACTAAATATTTCTTATTTCAGCTTAGATTATAGAGAGAGGATGATGCTCCTGAGCAGAAACCAAGGAAAAGATAGGGAAATCAATCAACAAGTTAATCAAGGCTGCTGTTTTCTGTCTTTTGCTGCTTTTTCGCTTGACATCTAAGATCACAAATGGCACATAGCATGCATAGCTCAAAACAGAGGATGTTACTGTAATGCATGTGGGATGGGAACACAGCCCACTTCTTCCACAAATTTGAGCCATTCTCTCTATAATGGACTTGATCATTTAATTTTCTACTACCCAAGTAGTTATTGAATAAGCAAGCTAGAGTCAAGAGTTCACATCTGCCAGAATGTGTTATGAAATTGAACTCAGTAATTCTGATACTTTGTGTGGAATCTCCAGAGAAAAAAATCACCTCAGAAAACTGAGATTATTGTCAAAAATCTGACTGCTTTAAGGTCCTTAAAGGACAAGAAAATATCACTCCGCCCTGTTGTGACTTCAGCCCCAAGGTATGTTGTTTACTGCAGCAGCTAGTTTTTATGAAGTCTCTTTAATGCAATAAAATATTCCAAGACATTTCATGATATAGCAAAACTTGGCAGATCCACATGTGGAAGTATTGGACAGGGGAGCGGGGCCATTATAAGGAGTGTGTTAAAGGAGGAAAGAGAGTTAGAAAGTTTTTGGAGAGGGTGTTCTAAATCTTGGGATCTTGACATTTGAAAGTACAGCTCCTAACAGTGTAGTGATTAATATCAGGGTTGCTCAAGAACGCCACTGGGATTAGAGAATCACAGATATCTTGGAATCCTGTCAGGATGGAGGAAGGATAATGGGGGGTGGAACCATGGAAGTACTTGAAAACAAAGGTGAGGATTTTAAACTGACCTGTTGCTGAACTTGGATCTACTGTAGACCTTTTGAGCACAAACATGATGAGTGGACAAAAGTTGGTGTGGTAAAGAGCATGGGCAACTGAATTTTGGATGACATTGTTTTTAATGAAGGCCATCCAGGAGTGTGTCAGAACAGTGGTTCTTAGAGTGATCTGGTCCACAGGTTAGTCCAAAATGCAAGTTACTACACGTTTTTCATTGCAGTTAAGGTTGATCAGTGAACACCTATTCAAGTAATTCATTTTTAAAAAACTGGTTTCCCATTAGTATGCTTTAAAATAATTCAGAATCTCTGTGTGTCACTATGTTGATAGTTGCAGTACTGACTGGTCTGACCACTGATCTGAGATTTTCCATCTGCCTGACTCCCTGCAGATATTAATATATTCCTGAGAACCTTTCTGTTATAACGTCTGAAAGAGAGTCTAAGTTACTCAAAGGGAAACAGGGTTATTATTGTAAAAAGATTTTCCAACAGGTTTGGAGTGTTAGTGAGTCACCAAATCCAGAAAGACCAGAAATTTGAAAGCAGGTTAATTGAAATCTGATCTGAGTCCCCTGGGGATTCCATTTCAAAATCTCTGACTTGAGTGTAGTAATTTGCTAATATGAGTTTGATATTCTCAACATATTGCACTTTAGAATTTAGGACAGCTCCAATATTGGCATCAGCCTGCAATCATTGTACTACCTTGAACTGGTCAAAAAATGATGGTTCTTATTTCTGAACCAACTCCAGTGCTTGTATCTGTTCTGATCTCCTGAATGTATTATGCATATACTGTGAATCTGTTGCTTCAGGCACTAGTGAAGGAGCTGACTGGAAATTTTTCTTTTCATGTAGCTGGAGATGGAAATTGAGAGAGTTTCAGAAGCTTATGAAAACCTGGTGAAATCATCTTCCAAGAAAGAAACCTTGGAAAAAGCTATGCGGAATAAGTTAGAAGGTGAAATCCGCAGACTTTACGACTTCAATCGAGATTTGAGAGGTAAATGTGTCTTAATGCTTCAGTAGTTTTGTATTTGGTGACTTGGTTCATTCCACGATAGCAATACTCTTCTCTATTGCTCACCTCGCATAGAATCATAGACAAATGTCTGCCTTCCTGTGTCAAAGAACGATGTATTAATGAACAAAGTTAATTGGCAAGAGGGGAGTTGGTTATAAAATAAGTTTAAATTTATGAATGCTAGCTGGCAAAAAATTCTTTCTCCTGGGTGCATTAACTGGGGATCATTGTGATGGGGGCAAAGGGAAAAGTTAGATTCTATTTAAATAAAGGATTATTGAATTTTGCCATCAGCAGCAGCAAGTAAGGTAGATGCAATGATATCATTTGATAGGGATTAAGATCATGGAGCTGAAGTAGACCATTCAGCCCGTTGAGCCTGCCCACCACTCAATGAGATCATGACTGATCTGAGAGTCCTTGATGCGAGTCTCCTGCCTTTTTCCCCATAATTTTTGATTTCCTTATTGATTAACTACAATAAATATTTGAAAAGGAGCATAAAGCATTTCGTATAAATGGGGTTGGGTTGGTTACTGTCACTGTAATGGTATTTGGCTAAACAAACATTGCTTCCCTGCTATACGTGCTCAGGTTCTTTAATATTCTGCCTTTTGAAACTGCAAAGAAGTTTATGGTGGTCAAGGAGATTGACAAAATTCCTCTGCCTGTCTTAAATGAAGATATTGATCAGCTACTCTGAAATCTATTCAATTTATAGCCTCAGTTCTTTAATAACTAACTAATTGAATATTTTCCTCATTTACCTGCCTGCTAAGTTGTTTTGCTGATGTAGCTTACAATGTTGATTCATGTGTGTTTTGAGCAGGTTTCATTTGTTGAAATATCAGCCAATATTTGAGAGTAAATAGTTAGACTTCCAACTCTGGGAAGAATGATGACACACTTTATAAATTGTAGCATTTGGGGTTTGTGGCCTTCCTTGTGTGGATAACATATTTTGTTGTCCTACATCCAAACGTTCAATGGCAACAATTACATTGTTAAGCTACTATATAAATACAACATCTAGGAGGGTTTTGTAAAGTAATGTGTAACCAGTCCAACTCTGAAAGGGGCCATACCAGATCTGGAATTGGGGAATGAGCTAGCCAAATGATCAAAGTTTCAGTGGGGAGCATTTCAGGAACAGTGACCATAATTCGGCAAGTTTTAAGTTACTTATGGATGAGGATAAGAGTAGTCCTCTGGTGAAAATACTGAACTGGGGAAAGGCTAACTACGACAATATTAGGCAAGAGCAGGGGAATGTAGATTGAGGGCAGCTGTTTGAAGGTAAACCTACATTTGTCCTGAGAGAATTTTTAAATACCAGTTGATTAGAGTTCAGAACCAGCATGTTCATGTAAAAATGAAGGACAGGGATGGCAAGATTCGGGAACTTTGATAAGAGAAATTGAGTTTAGTCAAAAAGAAAAAAAGGCATAATGAAGTTTAGGAAACTGAAGATTAGATTCGATTCCCTGCAGCGTGGAAACAGGCCCTTCGGCCCAACAAATCCACATCGACCCTCCGAAGAATAATCCATCCAGACCCATTTCCCTCTGACTAATGCACCTAACACTATGGGCAATTTAGCATGGCCAATTCACCTGGCCTGCACATCTTTGGACTGTGGGAGGAAACCGGAGCACCCGGAGGAAACCCATGCAGACACTGGGAGAATGTGCAAACTCCACACAGACAGTAGCCCAAGGCTGGAATCGAACCTGGGTCCCTGGCGCTGTGAGGCAGTAGTGCTAACCACTGAGCCAGCCACCGTGCCACCAAGACAGACAGTGCCATTGCTAAATATAATGAAAGAAGGAAAAAACTTGAAGAAATAGTTAAGGAGGACTAAAAGGGGTCAGGAAATTTCTTTGGCAAATAGGATTAAGGAAAATCTGAGGTGTTTTATGCGTATATAAAGAGCAAGAGGGTAGGTAAGGAAAGGGTAAATCCACTCAAGGAAAAAGGAGGGAATTAATGAGTGGAGCCAGAGGAAATGGGTGAGGTCTTTAATAAATACTTTGCATTAGTATTCAGAAATGAGAAGGATGTGGTTGGTAATGAGCCTAGAGAAGGATATGTTGATATTCTAGGGCATGTCCTTATAAGAAAGGTGATGTTGCGTGTTTTGAAAAGCATTGTGAGACAAGTTTCTGATGGGAGGCAATTGCTGGGGTGATGTACCAAGTCTTTGTATCCTCTTTAGTCACAGGAGAGGTTCCAGAGAATAGTCAGTGGAGAATAGTCAGTATTGTTCCTTTGTTTAAGAAGAATAAGAGGGATAATCCTGGAAATTACAGGCTGGTGAGCTTTACATTAGTTGGAGGGAAATTATTGAGAAGATTCTTCGAGAAAGGATTTACTCACATTTGGGAAAATATGTATTAATGATAGGCAACATGGCTCTGTGTGGGGCAAATCATGTCTTTCAAATTTGATTGAGTTCTTTGAGAAAGTGGAAAAGACGATTGAATAGGGCAGAGCGGTGGATGTAATCTACATGGACTTTAGCAAGGCCTTTGACAAGGTGATGTCACCTAGGGTCTGTGGTGAGCTGGCAAGATGGATACAGAACTGGATTTGCCATAGAAGACAGAGTAGCAGTGGAAGGTGTTTTTCTGACTGGAGATCTGTGACCAGTGGTGTTCCACAGGGATCAGTACTGGGAACACTGTTGTTTAAGACATATATAAATGATTTGGAAGAGAACATAGACAATCTGGTTAGTAAATTTGTGGAAGACTCAAAGATTAAGGGGACTGCAGACAGTGAAGAGGATTGGCAGAGGAGAGAGCAGGATATAAATAGGTTGGAGCTTTGGGCGCAGAATTGGAAGGCCTAATACAGGAGGGAACGGTAGCACCCTTAATAACATCAGCAAACATAAGGATATCTGTTTACAGGTCCACAGTTTCCTGAAAGTGGCAAGGCAAGTGGCTACATGGTCAAGAAGGCATATGGCATGCGTGCTTTCATCTGTTAGTGCATAGAGTATAAAACATGGCAAGTCATGTTGCAGCTGTATAGAACTATAGTTCAGCTATATCTGGAATTTTGTATGCAGTTCTGGTCACTTCAGTACCAGAAGGATGTGGTGGCTTTGGAGAGAGTATAAAATGGTTTACTAGAATGTTGCCTATTTTGGAGAATATTAGTCATGAGCAGTGATTGGACAAACTTGATTTGTTTTCACTTCAACGTCAAAGGATGAGGGACAGCCTATAGAAGTTTACAAAATTATGAGAGGCATGGATAGTCGGAGTTTTTTTCCCAGGGTAAAAATGCCAGTACTAGAGCATATAGATTTAAGGTAAAAGGGGGAAAGTTTTCTCAGGAGATGTGAAAGGCAGATTGTTTTTACAGATGGTAAGTGCCTAGAATGCACTGACAGAAGAGGTGGTTGGAGTAGATGCAATGGCAACATTTAGGAGGCATCGTGAGGCAAATACATGAATAGGCAGGGGATAGAGGGATATGGACCACACAGAGGAAAAATGTTTTTAATTTAGAAAAGCATCATGTGTTTCTATGGGCTTGGTGGGCTGGTGGGCCGTAGGGCCTGTTCCTGTGCTATACTGTTTTTTGTTTTTTGTCCCAAAACGCTCTATTAGGCATTATATGACACTCTACATTGGAGCAGATGACTGAAAACTTGTAAAGCAGTAGGTTTTAAGGACAGTCTTGAAGTAGGAAAGCATCATGTAGAGGCAGGAAGGTTAAACAGGGGATTCAGGACTGGGACAACTGAAGGCATAGACTGCAGTGGTGGGTTGATTAGAACTGGAGAATTAAGGGTGGATCAGATTATTGTATGACTGGAGAGGATTGTAGATATGGAGAGGCCAGTTTATGGATGATTTGACTGAGTTTTAAAATCGAGATATTACTCAACCAGGAGCTAGTGTAAATCAGAAAGCACAGGAGTGATGGGTAAATGGTGGTTGGTGCAAGTTAAGATCTGTCAGCAGATTTTGGATGACCTCAAGTTTGCAAAGGATAAAATGTGAGAGGGCACTTAGGTGTATGATACCCTCATCTGTGTCTTTATTGTATCAGCAGAAAAGCTGTGATAAGTGATGGTACAGAGGTAGAAGCAGGGGTCTTGGTGATGGCTCAGATTTGTAGTTGAAAGCTCCTCTGGGAATCACATCTCCCAATGAAGTTGCACATAGTCTGGATCAACCTCAGAAAGGTGCCATTTGAGGGATGGAATTAATGATGGGGTGGATTTTTTATTGGGGATGGAAGACAGTGTTTATGGCCTTCCCAATATTTTGTTGGAGGAAGTTTCTGTTTAGCCTATAATGGCTGTTGGATAAGCAGTCTGACAATTTGACACAGTGGAGGGATAGAGAGTAGGTTTTGGTGAGTTAGAGCTAGGTATTGTCAATATGCGTTGTCAGTGAAATCCAGATTGTGCTTTCAGCTAAAGAAAGGAGAAGACCAGGGATAGATTCCTCAGGAAACCCTAGAAGTAGTTATCGGGGATGCAGCGAATAGTTATTGATGGCTGTGAAGTAGAACAAATGGGCCCCAGGGTTGAATTAGTGAATAGCAAGTTTAAGATGAATGTTAGAAGATTACTGCTTGTAAACCGATCAACACATGGAGTAGATTCACAGGTAGACTAGTGGAGGCATAAGCTGAAATAAGTTTCAACAATAGAATACAGTGATGCTTCTTATTGGTTGATGGATGAACAAAGGCTGGTGAAATAGCCTAGCTCATTTGCCTGACGAAGTTCCATTTCTCTCCTGTTGCTTTCTTTGCTTTCATCCTCACCCTTATATTATACTTCCATCCAAAGCTTCTGTTCTCCTGAACGTTTTCCCGCCTTGTAGTTTATTTTGCTTTGAACGTTAACAAATTGCATTTACTTCGGTTTTGTTGTATAAAGATATCTCTCAAAGTATGAAGACTGAATTCTGTTGGCTTCAGAGTTTTCGGAAGTTGGTCAAAATACTTGTATATGCATAACAACTTTAAAGGCTGTAGAGGAAGGTGGCAAAGTTTGGTAGGAATGTTCCAGGTTACGTGACAGACACTGAAGCCTTTGTCAATGAAGGGGAGGAAAAGAATACTCCAAAGAAAGTCAGTGTTAAAGCAATGATATATACATGCAAGTATTTAGGGTGGAGGAATTTGCCAAGAAGTTGAGGTGTATAAAAATAAATAATACTAATTATAAACTGTGAAATGCATACATTTTCTCCTGTTTGTTTCTGTTGTTCTTTCTATTACAAATTTAGTTTTTTGCACTTTATTGCATTTTAGCTGTTTAAAAAATAATGCTTTCTTTCCCAAGTAGTGCTATTACTTTTGAAATCAATGTGTTGTTTATGTATTGCACATACAAATGACTCATCACTGGATGGATAGGATAGAATTCTAAGTAATATTTGTAAAGAAATGTAAACATGATAGATCCAAAAGGTTTGTAACAAAATTAAAAAAAAACAAATGACGTTCTGTAAAGCAGGTGAGAGGGGAAGTGAGAGAGTGCGCAGAGTATGAAAATAGAGTTTCAAATGAGCTCATCAGACTGGTATTCAGTAACTTAGACAAGTGAAAACATGTAATAAATTTTCCTAAACCAGCATAAATTTCAATAAACCTGCACTTGTGATATTGCAAAGGAATATGATATTTTTGTTATTTTCTACAGTGGTAGGTATACAATCCTGCTTATGGTCAAATTCTAATTGTCAAAGGAGTATAAAGAATTTATGTACGGCAACTATTTTCAAAAATGATACAAATTGTCTATTTATAGGGCAGCAACACAATTTTGGTTTAAAATTTTAGGAACTTGACATTCATTCTGATGCAGTAGCCTGTATTGGATCCGTATGAATTACACATGGATATTCATTACCATATATGCCATCAGAATCTCTTTGTTAGATTCCAGCTTGCAAACTCGCTTCTAGATATCCATTAATATGCAATTTGAAACGTTCTATTGAATTTTTCCTAGTTGTACTTCAGTTGTAACTTGAGTGTACCAGGTTGGTTAGTATTTGAATTGACAACTATTGACTTGATACGTTTCATCTCTGTCCAAAATAGAGAGCCAGCGCGAAAGGTGCATTTATACTAGAAAACAGCTTTGGAAGTAATTCTGCCAGTATAGTTGTGGTCCCCCTGTTACTGTAGAACCAGCTTGTTTTATTGCAGGGAACCATTAACAGTGGGGAATTTTCATTTTAGACAACTGTACGACATACTAGTACATTTACGGTTGTTTTATATCAATTAGGATTTCACGTAGGATATGTGGCACAGAAACAGGCAATTCATCCCAATCAGTCCATGCCTTTGTTTATGCTTCACTCTGATAAAGTTTCTTCAGAAATCCCTGTTGGAGTTTATGGTGTCTGTCTTATTATGATGACTTCTAGTTCCACTCTTTTCCATAAGCAGGAGTATTCTCTCCATATCCACTTTATCATAACATTTCGTAATTCTAAAAACCCTTATTGGCTAATTTAAACTTTTCCTGATATTTTGCAGCCTTATTTTTGATATCACTTTTTTGTAAATCTTGTGTGCACCCTCTCCAGTTCCACTGTATCTGTGTAGATTTGTAAATTGGTTTTATTGTTACATGTACATACATGAGTACAGTGAAAAGTTTACAAATCGCCACTTATATTACCATCTTAGGTACAATGCTACCTAGGTACAGATTCTTAAGTACAAATTCTTAGGAAAAAAATTAGAGAAATAAAGAAAAAGTCCAACATTCCAGACCTTCACGCCATCTTAGATACAAATGTACAAAATCATAGGAATAAATTAGAAGAATAAAGAAATGAAAAGTTAAGAACAGTAGTCCCTCCAACCCAGTTTGCACCAGCCCTCGCCTCCAAACCATGCCAGATTTCACCTTGAGGCTCTGTATGCTGGGAATCTGAGCTAAGGCTGGGAGTCCATGATGACTTCAGCCGAGGCTTAATGACAGGAGATAAGAAAAAAGAAGGGAAAAATAGCACAAAAAAAAGGAAAAAGAAATGGACGGAGGGGCTGGCCTCTGGCTGAGGAGTCCTACTCCACTGCCATCTTAGTGACCAGAACTGCATAAATTACTCTGAGTGTGGTCCACCCAAGGTTTGATACAGGCTTAGGATAACTTCCCAACTTTCTAATCCCATCCTTCCACAATTAAAATCTGGTACTTGGTTTGCTTTTTTCTTTTAAAAGGTCTTGCTAACCCGTGGAACAGTTTTTAGTGATTGATGTATTTGTACTCTGATCTCTTTGTTTTTCTATTCAATGTATTTGTGCTTTCCAAGTAATGGATGATCCCCCTCCCTTTCTTTATCAATCATTTGTTCATTATTGAAGCTTAGATATTTTCAAATAACCTGTTCCGTTGTGTTCATGACACACCACTGGAGCAGATTGGAATTGAACTGGGGCCTTCTGGCTCAAACGTAGGGACGCTGCCACTCTGGTCTGAGCTCTTCCATTCTGGAAATTTGTTGCAGCCTTGCTTAATTCTCTCCTGGTTTTATGTAATTTGCAATTTTACTAAGTATATTTAGATTCCAAAATCCAAAAATTTTTAATGCAAATATTCTAGAGTGGTGATCCAGCACTGATCTGTCTGGAATACCAGTTCCCACTTTCTGCTACTCTGAATAAAACTACAATTTACCGATGCTCCCTGTTTCCTGTCTTGGAGCCAGCTCATGATCTATTCTGCCAAGTCTCATTTCACATTGTCTGACATTCATTTGTCTGTTATGGGTATTTTAGTAAATTCCTTTTGAAACTCCAGATGAATTGCAACTACTGAAACGCCATTGTATTCTAGTTAACTCTTCCAACAAAAATCAGTAAGGTTGGTCAAGGAATATTTTCCTTTTCAATTTCTAAATTTTCTTTCTATGCTCACTCTAAGGCTTGTATTATTTTTTTCTAGAGATGATCAGCTAATTGGTTTGTCATTTCCTGGGTATGTTATTTCAGTTGTCTTAAGTATTGGAATTACATTAGTTATTGCTGTCCTCTGCTGCACCCTTTTCTAACAAATGATTATATTTGGGTAGTAATATCTCTACTATCTCCTGAATTCTTCTGATATGTATATTATATGTATGAAAAATATATCTAATTCATCAAGACCACGGACTTTGTCCTTTCAAGTTTTAGTTGGTTCAATAAACCATTATTTTAAAGCACTTATCTCATTCTTAAAAGTGTCTCCTAGTTATGGACTCTTCCATGTAGGTGAGCTTTGAATACAAGTGAGACCACCGCAAAGTTACATTTGTAGTAACATTAATTGCAAAGCGGCTACTTGAAAAGGTTGGTTTTAACCAGTGGAGAGTATAATGCTGGAAAGGTACAGCAGGTCAGGCAGCATCCGAGGAGCAGGAGAATCGACATTTCAGGCATAAGCCCTTCATCAGGAATTCCTGATGAAGGGCTTATGGCCGAAACATCAATTTTCCTGCTCCACGGATGCTGCCTAACCTGCTGTGCTTTTCCAGCACTACACTCTCAACTCTGATCTCCAGCATCTGCAGTCCTCACTTTCTCCTGGTTTTAACCAGTGGCAAAAAACACAAACTAGGCTTGTCACAGGAGGTTGAGAAGCCGAGATTTTGCCTATTGATCAGTTGTACTCGACTTCAAGTGAAAACAAGTTTAAAAGAAATGGTTTGCATGATCTTCCCCAGATCTGACAGTGGTACAACACGAAATCATAAATTTTAAAAGTTTACTGATGTGGGAACTACTTTTGTGTTTGCCAACTGGTATCTGCAGCATTGGCACCAGAGCTAGTTTCTCTGAACTACTTGAAGAATTACTGTACTGCAAAGTACCATTTTCATAATGCAGCAACTAATCCAGGCTCCTTTGACAACACATTTCAATCTTGTAACCTGTATTCAGTAGAACAACGAAAGCAGCAGATTCATGGGGGCACCATAACTTGCAGGTTCCCCTCCAAACCACACATCTTGATTTGGAACTATGTTGCTGTTGCTTCTCTGTCGCTGGGTCAAAATTCAACATCCCCTCTTCCTAACAGCACTAAGTGTCCCTGCATCTCAGCACTGAAGTGGTTCATGAAGGCAGCTCACCACCACCTTCCTGAGCATGATTATAGATAGGCAATATATGATGGTCTAGTTAGAATGCCTATGTTCCATGAACAAATATTTTTAAAAAAAAAACTGTTCCACTTGCCTCCAAAATTTTATTGTTTAATTTTCTTGCGTTCTATAAATTGTAGATCGATTGGAAACTGCTAACAAACAGCTTGCTGTTAAAGAGTGTGAAGGTTCTGAAGACAGCCGAAAAACTATTGCTCAGCTCATTGGGCAAAGTAAGTGGTCTTTTCTTGTTTGGACAGTGTGAGACTGTTAGTTAATTCAATAACCAAGGCTACTGCGAAAGCCTGGGAACTAATCCACAATCATTCTGCATCTGAAAAGGATTCTGTTCTGACATTGTCAATGGCTTTTAAAGTTGCAAGTTGAATGTTTTGTTGCAAAGCTAAGTACATACAGTAAAGAGTTTTGTGACCATTACTTTGATTGCCTTTGACTCCACTTAAGTGGACACAAGTTCCTGAAATAAAGAGTCATAGAGTCATAGAGATGTACAGCATGGAAACAGACCCTTCGGTCCAACCAGTCCATGCCGATCAGATATCCCAACCCAATCTAGAACCACCTGCCAGCACCTGGCCCATATCCCTCCAAACCCTTCCTATTCATATACCCATCCAAATGCCTCTTAAATGTTGCAATTGGACCAGCCTCCACCACTTCCTCTGGCAGCTCATTCCATACACGTACCACCCTCTGCGTGAAAATGTTGCCCCTTAAGTCTCTTTTATATCTTTCCCCTCTCACCCTAAATCTATGCCCTCTAGTTCTGGACTCCCCGACCCCAGGGCTCTACAAAAACATTTCATTGACCAATATCACACAGGCTTCAGGCTGTACAGAACAAAATTATAATTATTGGTATCTTCCAAGGTGCAACCCTGGATGTACTCCAGCTATAATTAAAATCAATTTAATTTTTATGGAAGATATTCAGATAAGTTGTTCCTTTTCCAGTTTTTGTACTTTATTTGTCTCGCTGTCTTGGTGCCTGAAGCTGAGAGGATGGATGTTGAGCTTTCTGGTGGACTGCTGCCATTGTTTGATAGTAGCCAACCACCATAGCGATGCTGAAGATTGCCCATGGATGGCTGTTCCCTTTGAAATGTTCTACCCTAATTCCCATGAGGAAATACATCACTCAGCATGGATTAGATTAAAATTGCATTTGTCCCTGTTCTGTATTGCTGTGCACCATAACTTTTTGGCACAATAACCAATAATGGAATGGGTTGTTCACATCATCGTTGATATTCGAACTTCATTTAAAATTCTTCTATTGTACTGATATGGCAGTAGAGAGTTAATGAACATCTTGTCTGCTGATCATGACACAGTTCAATATCCAATGATTGCTATAGTTTCTGAGAAACTCAATAAAAACACAAGCAGTATTTTGAATTTCGATTGTAATGATACCTCATTGATTCTAAAGTCAATGCTTCCTATTTTATTGATCATCACTTGGATTTTGACAAAGTATATTGCAAGTGTGTGAAATTTTAATGCTTCATGACCATTTGAACTGTGAGCAGTATTTATTGTAAACTTGTAAGGAATATCAAGATAGACGTCAAGATCTTATTTTAAATGTATAAAAAGGAAGAGTGAAGCCAAAGTGAACAAAGGCCCCTTAGAGAATGAGGGTGGGGAAATAATAGTGGGGAAGCTGGGAATGACAGATGAGTTAAATAAATACTTTGCTTCAGTCTGTATAGTATAAGACATTTAATAGCATTCTAAAATTACTAAATAGGCAAAAGGATGAAAGAAAATAAATACCATAACTGTTATTAGAGAGAGAGTGCTGGGAAAACTAATAGGGCTAAAGACTGATAGACACCTGGACCTATGGATGTGTGCTTGGATATTAAAGTCAGTAGCTACAGAGGGAGTAGATGCACTGTTAGTAAACTTCCAGAAATCTTCAATTCTGGAAAAATCCCAGAGGTTTAGAAATCTGCTAATGTAACATCTTTATTTAAAAATATTAGGAGGCAGACAAAATGGTAACTATAGGCCAGTTAGCTTAATGTCCATTATTAGGAAAATGTTAGAGTCTATTATAAAGGATATAATAGCAGAGCATTTAGAAATACATAATATAATCAAATAGAGGCAGCATGACTTCATGAAGGGGTAGTCATGTCTGACAAATTTACTGAAGTTCTTTGAGGGAATACTCAGCAGGATAGATAAAGGGGAAGCAGTGGATATAATATGTTTTGATTTTTAAAAGGCATTTAATAAGGTACCGCACATTTAGTTTGTTTAATAAGATGAGAGCCCATGGTATTGGAAATCGTGTACTAATATGGCTAGAGGATCGTTTGACTTACAGAAGACAGTTGGGGTAAGGGCATTTTCAGGCAACCTGTAACTGGTAGTGTGCCGCAGGGATCAGTGCTGGGTCCACAATTATTTGCAATGTATGTTAGCAACTTGGATGGGAAAAGTGAAATGTATTGTAGCCAAGTTTGCAAATGACTCAAATAGGAAGGCAAGTGGTGTTGATAGCACAAAAGGTCTGTAGAGGGGTATAGACATCCTCAGTGCTTGGGAGCCTCCTGTGAAGCGCTTCTGTGATATTTCCTCCGACATTTATAGTGGTTTGTCGCTGCCGCTTCCGATTGTCAGTTCCAGCTGTCCGTTGCAGTGGTCGGTTGAGTTCGACTGGGACAAGCCAAACAGAGAACTGCCAGGGAATTCCTAGAGGCATGGCACTCATCCACAGATTCAGTCAATAAGCACATCGACCTGGACCCAATATACCGACCACTGCAGCGGACTGCTGGAACTGACAACCAGAAGCGGCAGAGACAAACCACTATAAATGCCGGAGGAAACATCACAGAAGCGCTTCACAGGAGGCTCCCAAGCACTGAGGATGTCTATACCCCTCTACAGACCTTTTGTGCTATCAACACCACTTGCCTTCCTATTTGAGTCATTTGCAAACTTGGCTACAATACATTTCACTTTTCCCATCCAAGTTGCTAACATACATTGCAAATAATTGTGGACCCAGCACTGATCCCTGCGGCACACTACCAGTTACAGGTTGCCTGAAAATGCCCTTACCCCAACTGTCTTCTGTAAGTCAAACGATCCTCTAGCCATATTAGTACACGATTTCCAATACCATGGGCTCTCATCTTATTAAACAAACTAAATGTGCGGTACCTTATTAAATGCCTTTTAAAAATCAAAACATATTATATCCACTGCTTCCCCTTTATCTATCCTGCTGAGTATTCCCTCAAAGAACTTCAGTAAATTTGTCAGACATGACTACCCCTTCATGAAGTCATGCTGCCTCTATTTGATTATATTATGTATTTCTAAATGCTCTGCTATTATATCCTTTATAATAGACTCTAACATTTTCCTAATAATGGACATTAAGCTAACTGGCCTATAGTTACCATTTTGTCTGCCTCCTAATATTTTTAAATAAAGATGTTACATTAGCAGATTTCTAAGCCTCTGGGATTTTTCCAGAATTGAAGATTTCTGGAAGTTTACTAACAGTGCATCTACTCCCTCTGTAGCTACTGACTTTAATATCCAAGCACTGAGGATGTCACCTAGACAGGGGACGAAATGTCTGCAACACAAATTCCCAGCTCGGCGAACAGAACCACAACAACGAGCACCCGAGCTACAAATCTTCTCACAAACTTTGAGGGGTATAGATAGCTTAAGTGAGTCGGTGAAAAACTTGGCAAATGTAATGGAACATCATGTGGGAAAATGTGAGATGAAGCAATTTGGAGGGAAGATTAGAGAAGCTGAATCATATTGAATCGGAGAAAGGCTGCACAAAGCTGCGCAATCAGAGGGATTTGAGAGTCGTCGTCCATGAATCAGAAAAGCTACCAACCAACTTCAGGTAATAAGGAAGGCAAATGGAAAGTTGGCCTTCCTTTCAAAGAAAAGGGGAGTATAAAAACAAGAAGGTTTTGCTAAAACTGTACAAGGCACTAGTCAAGCCACAGCTGGAATACTGTGAACAGTTGTTCACCCCTTATGTAAGGAAAAATATACTGGCAAGGTTGGCAGTCCAGAGAAGGTTCAGTAGGCTGATACAAGAAACTGATGGATTTATGAGGAGAGGTTGAGTAGGTTGGCCTTGATCTTGCTGGAATGTAGAAGAATGAGAAGCAACCTTATTGAAACATACAAGGTTATTTGGAGACTTGATAGGGTAGATGCAGAAGGGTTGGTTCCCCTTATGCGACAGTGTCGCGGATCAGACGGCATAATCTCAGAATATGGGGTCGCATATTTAAGACAGATGAGGAATTTCTTCTCTGAGAATAGCAAATCTGTGGAATTCTAACTGCACAGGGCTGTTGATTTTATGGTTAGCTATGTTCAAGGTTGAGAAAGAGATTTCCAATCATCAAGGAAATAATGTGTTATGGGGAAAAGGCAGGAAAGTAGATTTGAGAATGATCAAATCAGCCATAATGTCATTGGCAAGGTCGACATGATTAGCTGAATGGCCTACCTTCACTCCCTATATCTTATGTCTTAGCATTGCAACGATGAGTTCTGTCCTTATAATTCTGTAGTGTCAGAGTATTCTGTTGAGAATGGTTTCAGGTTATTGATCTAAGTAATATTGTGAGTTAAACCTTGTTTTTCCAACATGCATTGTAATATAAAGTCATATTGGGACAAATTTGCTTTTCTAATTTTCTATTACATTAAATAACTAGTAACAACAGTTATCAGTTTTTCAAACATATTCTAACAAATGACTTAATGATCCCAATTCCTGCTCTGGACCCTGCTGCCACTGAATATTGTTATTTTTAAATGTGTAGTTTTTATTTGAAAGTTATACTCAGGTCTGTAATAAATTTGGCACAACATAATGCGTTGTCTGAAACTGTCTGCTCCATTCTTTAGGGGGGACATAATTTGTTCAATTACAACTCCAGCATCCATCATAGCTTAATTTAATCCATCCAACTGCTTTAATCACACACTGACTTCCTTCAAATAAAAACTCTCATGGCATTTTTTTTTTGGAAAAAGAATGTTTGAAACCGATGGTTTAATAACTGCATTATTCTAGCAATGTGTTATCGGCCTGAGATTTATTTGTTAAATGTGTAAGTCTTTGAATAATCAATTCCAAGTGTTGCTTTGATTTTCCATATATGAATACAGTCAGAACATCAAGGCATTCCCACACCAACGTGGCTGGCAAGTTTAATCTTTGAATCCCCAAATGCTGTGCACTTTATTTCCAAGAGCACAGTCTCTGGAATGTGCGGTGAGCTTTGATGTGCTGCAGGCACCCTGTTTCTTTGCTAAAAATGGTGTCCGAAGCTTTACTTTATACAAGGGGAGCTATTGAAGTGCACAATTTAGTATAATACAGGCAGCCAAGTAAGGAGGCAGCAGTTGTCAGAATAATTGAAGACCAAAGAATATTTGCATGTGGTTTCCCCCTTTTTATTTGTTTCTCGGTAGAAGCAGATGTGAGTTTTGAATAAGTTTTCAAGAAACAAATATAAACAAAAAGAAAGTAAATGCCATTTGCTGCTGCTGTTGCAAGTCTTTTCTTTTTGCCTGTCCACGGTATAGGATTGGATATCTTTGTCTTATTGATGATTTTTCAATTATGTGATGGGATGATATTCTAGCAAAATCATGCATATGTCCTACTGTGATTTCTTGGCTGTTGAAATTGAGAGCCGGCCCTAATGGACGAAGATTGCTTGGAGCAGAGTAATGAATTTAGTGATTATGTCTTCCGTGGTTTGAATTTCCTTTGGCTCATGAACTTGGAAAGTACCCCTTGCATACCAAGCAGCTAATCAGTAAGTTTCCCACAGAATTCCCAACAAAGGCCTTTTCTTGAACTATTTTCAAAGTGTGGTTTTCACAGCAGTATTTTTAACATAAAGATCATAATTTTGAAGCTGCTAATATTCTCATTATTCAGAGAAAACAAAACCCTGTATTTGCATGCGTTTCTTTTGGATCGTCAATTTTATTAGCAGAGACTGCACAATTTAATTTATAAAATCAGATCCACTTTATTGGCCTTACTTTGTTGCAGTGTTGATTTGACTTTAGAGATTTATTAAATGACTAAATTATTTCTTTGTTTCTTAGTTTTGTTTTGATAGTGCATCCAGCAAAGATAGCGTCATTGAAATTTCCATTAGGATACATTAATCAAGTGTGGTAATCTAATCAGTGGTCTTTCCAGGCTTCCGCCATACTGGAACCTCTTATCTGCTTGTGTCGAGCCAAATTACCTTCCTGGAATGTTCGGTCCATGTCGAACATAACTAAATTTGTCAGTTGAGTTGAATTAAGACTTGTGATTGTGACTAGACTTTGCATCAGCAGTTTAGATGTCCCACACTGAATGATAGCCTCTTCAACTGTATTCAGTAAAATGTCAAGATGAAAAGAACATAAATGACCTTTAAGTTATTGCATAGTAATGTTTTTAATTGGAGTACACAGTTGGTATTGTGGAAGGTTGAAACCAAATATTCTGAATGTTAATTATTACCAACCGTTGTCCTTGCGCATTTATGACTTATATTATTAGAAATTTTAGATTGGTCCCACTATCTTGACTGATATGTGATATAGTTCTGATCAGTGAACTTGAGGAAGGACTTTTTGTTCTGTCTTGCAGTTCTTTCAAGTCTGTAGTGCTTTATCTGCACAGTATCTGGTACATTATTTTCTGTCACAGCTTATCTAATAATCAAATAAATGATTGTCAAATGTATACTGATAATATAAGTATGCAGTCAAAAGACTGCAGTTCTAATACTGTTGCAGTGTGAACATTAGTTCATTTATTGCCTTAATTTTTTCACCAGAGGTGGTTACATTAGCAACTGATGTAGACAAACAAAACGCTTGAAATAATCCTCTACAAATTTTTACATTGCATAGAGTGGAAGAGTTAATACTAGAGAGCAGGGTAAACTTGTGAAGTTATTATTACTTGTTGGTACATTACTTGAAATGAGAGTAGAAACTATGTGGATCCCAACAAGCTCCTTATGGCAGTGAATTCTACATCTTTGCAACTTGCTGCATTTTAAAATAAAACTTCCTCCTTATCTTTGGTCTAGTTCTTTTGACACCTTAGATCTGAACCTGTAAAGTTGCTGACATTGGAAACAATTTCTTCCTATTTACTCTATCAAAACTCTTTTGTAATTGTGAACCGATTTATTAAATTGTCAATAACTGAAGCTCATCATCCATGGTGTCTTTTTGATAAAGTTCCTAGGCTTTCTGAACCCTAGTTGGAGTTTGATCAGTGTTCTCTCCGAAAACTATTAATGGCACTGGGCAGCTTTGCTTTTGTAAAGTTCATACTGTATGATGTGCATCTCCTCTTCTATTTTCTAAAGGAAGCCAGTTCCCAGTTTTGCATATTTATTTCCCCTTTCCTTGCCTCTGAATTCTCCAGGTAAAGAAAATTCAAGAGAAAAGGAGAAGCTGGAAATGGAGCTCTCTGTCCTCCGTTCAACCAATGAGGATCAGAGAAGACACATTGAAATCCGGGATCAGGCTTTGAACAACACCCAAGGGAAAGTGGTCAAATTGGAGGAGGAGGTAAGAATTGGAATAGGATGATCTTATCTGTAGCAGTCAATGCGATTTTAAAATTTAAAAGAATTGCAATTAACACGAGTAACTATAATTACTTACTAACATCAGTTATTTTAAATTTCTCTTCAATTGAATTTAGATATAAATGTGTGCAAAATGGTATATGACTCAGCTATTCAGAACAAGCACAACACAGGTTTGATCTCGAAGTCTAATTCTGTCTGAATCTTTAAGATAAGGAAGAAGTATTAAGCAGAGGTCTCATTCTTTAACAACGTTCAATATCCCTACCCAAACAAGAGTGTGATTCGTGAGGCAAGAGTTGTGGTTCAGCTATAATTACCCAATGGTCATTTTATCTGCCACAATGCATGATGACCATGGAGTTAGAGTGTTCGTGTGTGAGAGCTCATCCCATAGAACCTCTTACTTTAACTCTGTCTCCACTCCTAACAGTACTAACTATGTGGAGAAAAAAAAGTGTGTTGATATTAGAGGAGTGAACTAGCCAGCCCAGCTTCTGAAGTAACTGTCTTGACAACTTTTGGAAGTGAAAATTGGACCAAGAAATGCTTGCTTTTCAATTTTCATTACATAAATGTGTATTGTCTGTTTTACATTCATGTTTGAGGAAGATGTTTCATGTGCACAAGATCACATTGGCATTCCATTAATGCAAAATTTAATTTTAGTATATCAAATTCCCTTTCATTACTGGCTGCAATCCAGGGGAAAGATGTGTCCATAGTAACCGGAGATTTACCTCTGGGCAGTAGTTCAGCCTTATAGGCATTGATAGAGGACAAGGAGCAATTCCAACCCTTTGAGGGACTTGCTGGAGAATGGGTGGAAGGACAAATTGTGGGGTAATTTTTCTATTTCACTTATCAACATTATAGGTTTTTTCCTCTCTCAATATTTACTTTTTTTAAAATATTGTGCCTTTCAAAGACTGAATTTTTGCATCTGGTACAAAAACTGTAACTGTTGGAGAAACCCAGCAGGTCTGGCAGCATCTCGAGAATCAACATTTCTGGTCCAATGATCATCTTCAGACCTGACACCTTAACTGTGTTTTCTCTCTGCAGATGTTGCCAGACCTGCTGAGTTTCTCCAGATTTTGTTTTTGTCTTAAATCTCCAGCATCTACAGTTCCTTTTTTTTCAGATTGAATCTGGTAATTTACGTATTTAGAAAATACAATTACTCTTTTTTTAAAAACACCTTATTTGCCCTATGTCTTGACTGCTGGTAATTTGTCATCATTTGATGTTGTTCTCTAAATTTTTAAGCCTGATGGAAGTATTGCACTTCCTGAATATAATTTAATACATTGGGTTTGCTTCTTCACTGCAGGCTTGGAGTTTCTGTCCTGATTGTTCTGGTAAAAACCCGATGTCTAAATTGGAATAATTAATGAAGAAATCCAGTCACTGTTGTTACAGCAACACTTTAAGAACACAATTACAATTGAGAAACATGTGTATCATGTGGATTTTTAAAAACTTTTCTAGAATTCTATTCAAGCTTTGGACAGTCTCGAGACAAAATAAATTAATGTTTATTTCCATATTTCCAGTAAAATGTTTACTAAATGTTAATAATTCCATTTTATCCTAATTATCCATGGGTCATAATAAAAAATAGGCCTTGTGTAAATGAGGTTTCTTATTTGTCTCATAAATGTACCCATCCATGTTGTGAATACAATGAATTGTACTCCATTCATTGATATGCAGGTGAACGTTGCTACCATTTTGCACACAGCAATACCCTACAAGCAACATCAAATTAAATGATTGATTAAGCTGCTGTTGGCAGTATAGCTTGAAAGAGCCTGTTGGCCAGTATGTTTATAGATGTTGTTGCTTGTCAAGCGTGTCATTGGATTTTTGATGTGCACCTGAAAAGAGATTATAGGGAGGAAAGTCAACTGGGGCTTCCAAGGTCTTCCCTGATTTAATGGTAAGACCTCGTTTAATTTGTCTCTTCTGTTTTTCATTTGGCCACTGGTCAAAGTGACAGTTTGGCTAGCATGTCTGGTGAGAAAACAGAGTCAGGAGATCAATGCCCAGGACCTTTGAGGACAGTCCCCAGTGAACGTGAGGCAGATTGGGAGTGCCTGGGAGGTGGATCAGGTGTGGAAGAAGGCTGGGGGTCAATTATAGGACCCACTGGGGACAAGGGCAAAGTTTAAAAATCATGCAACACCAGGTTATAGTCCAACAGGTTTATTTGGAAGCACTAGCTTTCATCAGGTAGCTGATGAAGGAGTAGCACTCTGAAAGCTTGTGCTTCGAAATAAACCTGTTGGTCTATAACCTGGTGTTGCATGATTTTTAACTTTGTACACCCCAGTCCAACACCAGCTCCTCCACATCATGGAGATAGGGCAGCAGAGGACATGAGGCTACCATTGGCAGCAAAAAAGAGAATCTGGAAGAAATTATTCTGAAGGGTTAATTGAAAGAGAGAGCACTCCTGCTTCTTCTGGTTAACAACAATTGGTATAAAACACCTTTGAACAAATTGAGCTGATAAATTTCACCTCTCTCGCACTGCCAGGTTGCCTAAACTGCAGGAAGCCCAGCTGACAGCTGTTAAATTTACATTAGGTTCAAATTGCTCCATGTAAGCCTGATGTTAAATTTGATAATAAAATATCCCAACTCTGTAAAAGGGGCCATATGCATGACTTGCAATTCATCACAATACAAACATGTGCCCAACATTTAGTATTTAATGTTCCCTCTCTCTGTCATGGTGGTGGGGGGGCTGGATTAATATTGACTCCGTGGACTCTGTTTATTGTGTTATATGTAGATTATCACTTCTGAAAATATTGTTAGTATCATTCTTGAGTATTAGCCTAGATTACATAATTAAGTGCTGGAAAGAGCTTGAAGCCACAAATTTGTGGGAGTGAGAGTGCAACTAAATTGAGCTGTTTGGATACTTACGGCTAACTACTAATCCAAGAGAGAATGCCAGTTTGAACTTGTTGGAAAGAGGCATATGAGAGTGCACTTGGAATGTGCACAGACTGCAATACCTCATGTATTGCTTATGTGTCATACTTCCCAATGGGGATGATTGCAGATTCAGTTTAACTATTGATTTCTGGCTGATAGCTGAACAGATCTCTTGGCTGTTTATTTGTAGAGCAAAGTCCAGCCTCAGCACCACTTTGTTAGACAACATTCACAGTCACCTGGGAATAGACTTGTGCACTTGTCTCCTGATTTTAGGAGGTAGGGAGAGAACCAAAAAGATACAGGAAATGATATTGAATGAGGAAATTAACTCAAAATAAACAGAATTTCTTAAGTGAACACAATTAGAAAGTTTTGTGAACTTTTGAAATAGCTTATTAGTAAAGTTAAATTCTGTCTTTTTCATTGTCTAGCATAGCATATTTTCAAAAGCCACTTCAGATCTGTTGCACTTGCCAATCAA
Source organism: Chiloscyllium plagiosum (assembly GCF_037043375.1). Lineage (NCBI taxonomy): Eukaryota > Metazoa > Chordata > Chondrichthyes > Orectolobiformes > Hemiscylliidae > Chiloscyllium > Chiloscyllium plagiosum. Next base: position 29,800,630 of record NW_028270149.1, on the reverse strand, counting down.
ATTTAAATGATGCATTGTGTGCATATATATTGATATCTTGATCAAAACGTTAGTGTAAAGTTTGAAGTGCTTTTATTCTTAAAAATGTTCAGTGAAAAAGTTGCCTATTAAATTAAAGAGTTTCTTCTCTTCCACTTGTTAACAACATGTGCAACACTGTCTATTTACACCAAGCCAATAATTAGTGATAATTGACGTAGATTCAGCAAATGATAGCGATGACGATATTTTCCAGTCAACCTATTCAGAGATGAGATCTCACACCTCTGAAGCAGTGGAACTTGAACCCAAGCCTCTATCCCAGAGGTAGGGACACTACCATTGTGCCTCAAGAGGCCCCATGGTAATGGTACAAAAGAAAGAGGGGAGAGCAAAACACCTGAAGGCAATAAAGTGAAATTGACACCTTAGAAATCTCCAACTTGCTAGCTGGTGGCAAACTTTGTAATTGCAGAAGTGTAAATGAGACTCTGTGCAATAATTCACTTTACAATGACGCTCTGCTTCATTGTTTGACATTTTCTTCTGTGCTCAGTCGTTTATTCTTGGCTGAACAGTGTTCACTTTTGCAAATGGTTACACATCTTGTTTGTGGAGGGTATGGTTATGCTCTATTTTGATTGAGGACTTATCTCAGGATGTCTGTATCACACGAGTGGACTTTGCAAGGCAGTACCCATGCTTATGAACATTGATTTTAAACCCCCATCTGTGGGCAGCTACTAATGAAGATTGGAGGACAGATGTTTGAATAAGCAGTTCCAACTTACATGTTAACTACTACTACTCTTGTGTAGAAACTGCAAAAACCCTGCTTTTCAGCAGCACTGAATCCCAACTCATTCAATATCCCAGTCTATTCAGAGATACCCAGAGTTCGTTAAACTTTTGTCCCTGTAGAGAATCAATTAGAAGAATCATAAAATCCCAACAGAACGGAAGCAGCCCATTTGGCTCATCGTGTTCACACTGATCCTCCTAAGAGCATCCTACTCAGACCCACCCCTTTACCCTATCCCTAACCTTGCATTTCCCATGGCTACAATTTCTGGATGCTATGGGGCAATTTATCATGGCCAATCCACCTAACCTGCACATCTTTGGACTGTGGGAGGAAACCGGCAGAGAAACAGGGAGAACGTGCAAGCTCCAAACAGTCGTCCGAGTCTGCAATCTAACCCGAGTCCCTGGCACTGTAGGGTAGCAGTGTGAACCACTGAGCCACCATGCCATCCAAATGAAGAGTTCTAGGTAGACGCCATAGTACAAAGGCTAAGGAAAGGTACTCTGAAAATAATGAGTATAGTATGAGAAGTAATTTCATTCCACTGCCTAAATATGATATGCCAGGTTATTCTCGGACAATTGCTTAATGCAGCTTGAATTTTAAAAAATGATGGGAACTCTCCAGAAAGTGAGAGTTAGTAATACTTTAAGATTTGTTCAAGGCTTTCTGATTTCTATGTAAGCTGTTCAGAAACCCTGCAATATTTTAAATGTTAATAAGTCATAATGATATGCTATCATTGTTTACATTGTGATTCACACTTGCTGTGGTTTATGTGTACATGCATGGCATTGGTGTGCATTCTCTTTACCTGCTGAAATACATTTCTTTGACTCTTGTAGCTGAAGAGGAAGCAGGTGTACGTGGACAAAGTAGAAAGAATGCAGCAAGCTCTGATCCAGCTGCAGGCAGCATGTGAGAAACGGGAGCAGCTTGAGCATCGGCTGCGAACCCGCCTCGAAAGGGAATTGGAATCCCTTCGGATGCAGCAGGTATATTGCAAACTAGTGTCAGTTTTATATTTCATATTTCATATTTAAATTGTAATTTCTTTATGATCACCTTTGGAGGGATTAGTGGATTTAAGCAGAATGTTTCCCTCTGATGATTGAAATAAAACTCCTAATGAATGGATATTATATAGTATTGGGAAAGTTTGGGCTGAGCCGAAGGACCTTTCCTCATTTGATATTTTTCTAATGGATGTATAAATGAAGTTACAAGAGTCATCGTCTCCTGATCATTATATTGTGAATCATATAGAAATGCATGGATGAGGTTGAATGAGGTCAGAACTTGGTATCACATTTACAAACAATTATTCAGTAACATATCAATACGTTTTGACTTGATTCAATTTGAAGAGTGGTTATTGGTGTGCGGCATTGCTTAGAATGGCTATGCTGTCAGGAATTGTAAATGAAAATTGAATGAAGTAAAGCTCACCTAATACCCGATTTTCTGTTGCATATTCACGAATGACTACAGTGTTCAAATCCTGCTGTTGTGCAGTAGTCACACAAAGAGCTCAATGGTAAAGAGTGGAGAGCAGATCGCTAATCTGTCCTTCCAGCAGAGGAAGGGAAGGATGAGCAGTATAGAGAGAAAGAAGATATCACTTTTAAGATTGATTTCTCTTTCTGAACAACATTCTGGAAAATCCTGTATAATTACAGAAACAAATGCTGACGTTGGAATATGTAAATTGTGATGTCATCTGATTGCCGTTTTCATTTGATCTCGTCCAGCGTCAGGGTACCTCCCAGGCCCCCACTGCTCCTGAGTGTAATGCCACTTCCTTAATGGAACTGCTACGTGAGAAGGAAGAGCGAATCCTGGCTTTGGAGGCTGACATGACAAAGTGGGAACAGAAGTATCTTGAAGAAAGTGTGATGCGACAATTTGCATTGGATGCTGCAGCTACAGTGGCAGCTCAAAGGTCGGTCTAACCTCGAAAGTACTTCTGTGCCATAAGTTACATTGTCAGAACCAGACTCATATGTTTCAGATATAGCAAGCCTCATGCATGATTGGAATTTTGCTTCTGCTTTCTAATAATTTATAAATGCCTCTCTGGAATGAGTAGGATTAATTCCACCTGTGTTTTTCTCTCACTGACCTGAATTTAAGCTTCTCTGACTTGTTTATGAGGAGGAGGAGAAACCCAAAGCAGATGGAGAAGTGCACAATATTCCATTTGTCTCTCAGTGGCTGGACAAGACAGTCTTGGTGATGGCTAGAGAGGCTGACTTCACGTACCCAAACTACTACCTTTCCCTCTTGCCCCATCCCATCTTTAACGGCAATAGAAAACTTTGATCTTGAAATCACTGAAAAATGGGAATAGCTAGGACAAAAGGAGGCAAATACTGTTATCAGGATAGAAAGAAATAACTAGGAACAGAGGGCAGGAAATTGAGGTGAGGTGGGATACGAGAGGAGAGGATGAACTGTCCAAAGCCAGAAAGGAAAGGTAGCGAGAATGGCCTGTCTGCAGCGTAATGCTGGACTTCATGCTCCATCTTTTTGAGTAGGACCGGAGTCTGATTCAACTCAAAGTTTTGCAGCAGCTAATCTAATCTTTGCGCTCTGTTCATGCATGAATGTAAGGAGGGAAAAAGGGGTCCTTTTTAAGACTGAAGATGAATTACAAATATGAATAGTTATTCATTCCATTTGTTGCCTTTGGGAATTCTGCTTTGAATTTAGTAAAAGAGAAAAATGAAATTAGGCCAAGTTACAGATGCATCTGTAAATTATTTCATACAGCCAACTGCAAGTTGTTAGTGACAAATTGATTTAAGTAATGATAATAGTTTCAAAGAAGTTGTGTAATTTAAGTCATTCCCTTTCTTTATTTAGTCCTTTCTGTTAGATGAGGCATGATTAAAAATCCTCACACATGACTTTGATAAAGTTCATATTGTTACTAGACCACAAAATGAAGCAAATGTCTTGGCTGCAATAGTAATAGAGGTTCATCTGTATTTTCAAAACAACAACTAATAGCTGCCTCCATATGGAGCCTGTTCTAAACTCACTGAATTAGTCTTTGTCACAGTTGATGAGCACACTGTTGCAGAAAAATAATGTAACAGTTACATAAATATGTCTCGTAGGTTGCAAATTCAATATAGCCAATTAACAAATTATAGCTCAACCTAGCTCATATTTCATTTAGGACTTCAGGCTAAATAAAAACAGAAGGCACTGAACAAAATCTTGCTTTACTTGAAGGTTAGTTTCAAAATGTATGGCTTTTTATGCAGGATTGCATTGGATTGGTGTTGTCTCAAAAAACAGGCTATTTAGCCGAGCCAATTCAGTGCATGGTTTATGCTCTAGTCAAGCCTCCTCTCATTTTTGCTCACAATGGTCTATCACCATAACCATTTCCCTTGTCTAGCTTCCATTGGAATGCATCTATGGAATTGACTTCAATCACTGACTGTAGTGGCGATTTCTAAGGTCTCATCACTTCTTGGACAAAGAAGTTTCTTCTGAACTTGTTCCTGGATTTCTTAGTGATTATCTTATGCTGATGACCTTTTAGTTATGATCCACATCACAATAGCAACATTCCCTCTGTACCTGCTCTGTTAAAAGCTTTTGTCATTTGAAGAACAGTGCCTCTATTAGGTTGACCTCAGTCTTTTTCACAAGTGAAAAGAGATTCTTTCTTACTGAAGCTTCTGGATTTTAGTAGACATTACAGCAACTAGACTTAAGTAAAATAATTAAGATTTGTATATCAATCAGAATTGCCAATGTTTGTACTTAAATGAAAATGTACAATAAAGTAAACATGATTGAGGTTTGATGTGTAACAACTGAATCTTTCAACCAGATGCATATATAGTATCTTTGCTAATTAGCTTGTGAGAACAGTAACTGATGGTTGAGAGTTTCTTATAGGTTAGGACCCTTTGGTACCTTACCCAAGTGATCATTTTTCTTTACCTGTCATCCCACACAGTATTAGCGGCCTTATAGTTGTATTATTACCCAGTGTGCACATATATTTTAAACTTACTGAATAGCAATCATGGTCTAGAACCTAATCCAACAAAGTTAGAGGGATTGTGGCACTTTTATTTCCAAGCAGGCTAAGATCAGTTAATGTAGCACCGTTTGCAAATTAAGCTCAAGAATCCTTAGTTGCTATAACTCAGTAAGACAGTGGTTAGTGGATTTGTTAAATAAATTGTGTGTAAAAGCAAACAATATGAGTTTAAGCAGAGTTAACTGCATTACTAATTATAAATGTGTGTCTGTTGTCAGGGATACGACAGTTTTAGGCCATTCTCCAAATGGTAGCTATGAAACATCTTTAGAAGCTCGGATCCAGAAAGAAGAGGAGGAAATTTTGATGGCCAATAGGAGGTGTCTCGACATGGAAAGCAGGTGGGTCAAATGCATTTGTATCCTCCTAGAATCTGTTATTGTGTTTTCTTAAATAATCAATCATCCATGTGCATTGTAAAATGTTCGAGAGTAGAATTTACTAGCGTAATGCTTAACAGAGATCCTTTATGTAAGTTTTGTAATTTTTTCACTCTCCCTTAAGATATCACACTTTTAAAAACACAAATAAGAATGAATCATTTTTTAAAAAGTGTATAGAAAGAAGGCCTATCATTTATTTCTTATATCTTTACATACTTTGCAAGGAGAAAATCTGTCCTTCAACTGACAGTCTTCCAACAATTTGCCTTTAATTGACCTCACAATTTGCCAATTTGGTCTAAATTGTGGAGAGTATCTGAGTAGTGATACGAGAAGCATGTCTCGTTAGAACATGAGACTCCAAAACCCCTATGACCAATATTATGAGAGATTTGTCACTTCCTAAAAGGCATTACACAGAGCAAATAGTGCATGCTTTCAGTGATTGGTTTTCTTTTTGTCTTCAACCTTTCCTGTCTTGCTCCAGTTTACTTTTGAACTTTAATACTTATACTTACCTCAGAGACTTCTAACTCCTTCTCAAAGTTGGATAGCACTGTTCTCTACAACACTGACGTGCATCAAGCCAGTAGAATTTGATCATCGTCCTGATGTAATTAGCTCCCACTGGATTTCTGGTAAATGTAGTCTGAAATCTATCCCACATCCAAGGACTCAATTCCCTGTAGCAAATAAACTCTCGGTGATTCTGGTTACTAGTTCTATTGCAAAACCACTGATGCCACCTTTCAAATTCCATACTGTCAGTACTCCTCTTCATTAAATCTTTCCCTTTTTGTTTCACAAGATTAAGGTTGAATGGTTTCTGCTAATAGGTCATTTTAATTGTTCGTGTTTTGTTCCAGGATTAAGACTCTCCATGCTCAAATTATTGAGAAAGATGCTATGATCAAAGTTCTCCAACAGAGGTCACGGAGAGAACAAGTCAAAACAGAACAGCCAGCTGCTTTAAGACCTTCAAAGTCTCTTGCTTCTATTTCCAATGCTACATCTGGACTTTCGTCTTATCCCACATTGCTGTCCAGTAATCCAATCATTGAGGAGAAGAAGGAAGACAAGTGCTGGAAAGGCAGTCTGGGTAAACATCCTTTTTTTTAAAAAAATGAAGGAATTGCAGGATTTAATGTGATAGAATTTAGTAATGCTAATGGCCAATAAAGGAGTTCAGATGATTAAACTCTCTCTTGTGGTGCAATGGTAGTGTCTCTACTCCAGGACCAGGGGGCCTAGATTTAAGTTGTACCTGCTCCAGAGGTGTGTAATAATATCTCTGAACAGGTTGATTAGAAAATGGATTAAATAAAAACATTTTTAAAAATGAATTTTTTTTTGACTGTGCAGAATTAGTTAAGTGTCTGTCAAAGAAATATAAGTCTAAATATATCGGATTTAATACTGTTTGGAAAAAAAGTTGAAAAGAGGTTGTAAAATATTATTTCTTGGTTGTTTCTATGTATCATTGGCAATCGCATGGGCATGAGTTCCTCTTATTATTCAGCAGAAGCCACCACTTTAGTTGGATCGTCAAAAAAATTATTTTATTAGATTTTTTTTGATACGCCTTCTCTTCCATCAGGTTTTCTGCTCAGCACAGATAGGAATGAATCACATTCTTCCTCCTCTTCACCGGTTCTACCATCCACGCCACTACTTTCAGCGCATTCTAAAACAGGAAGCCGGGATAGCAGCACCCAGACAGAAAGAGGTCCAGAGCATAACAAATTAGGCACTGCCTCACCATCACTAGGAAAGACAGGCAGTACAAGCCCTGCAAGTGTGGAAAAAGCAGGTATTTTGTTTAATGGTGTTTGTCCTATAGTCCAGCTACTTATAAGTGAATGTGTTAACGTATCTTGCTAGTCTATTGAAGCTACTGCAAGTTGGGTATCCTTTATCTGCATGTCTGAAAAACAATAAGATATAAAAATCAAAGATCTTTTTGTAAGTGAACCTGAATGGAGCCTGTCGACATGCTGATTTTGGGTCCCTTGAGGAAATAATTTTATTTGGCTGAACGAATCTAAAAGCAACTTTTTTCTCTTCCAAAGGATTGAAATCTATGTCTCCTTTTGGTGTTCATTTGGGCCCTTTAGAAAGAAACTTCACTTTTAATTCGGTTGGGCTAAGCAAAGTCTTTTTCTAAAGGGCCAGAGTGGAACCTTTGGGGGAGGCATGGGGTTAAATGTATCAAAAACTGAAAATATCCTTTCTCTAAAAACTAATTGGTCCCATAGATTTCAGTTAGATCCTTTTGTCAGTCTTTAAGATTCATTGGCTAGAAGGTGCTCAGAAAGCAAAACTATGTTAACTTGGGTAATCACCAATTGTGGTCAGTTTTGCACATTTGATCTCTTTCTTCAATGAAGGATATACTTAACATGGAGAGAATGCAATGAAGGTTCACCAAACTGATCCCTGAAATGGCAGGTCAATCTTATGAAGAGAGATTAAGAAGACCATGTGTATTCTCTAGAGTTTAGAAGAATGAGCTGATAAATTTCTTATGGGCTTGATGGGATAGATGCTTTTTTCTGTCTGGGAGCAACTTGAACCAGGGGAACAATATCAACAATATGTAGACCATCTAGTATTGAGATGAGAGGGAATTTTTTCAATAAGGATTTTAAATTACAGTGGAGGCCAGTAGATTTCTGGTTATCAGAGCTATCAAGAGATATGAGGATAGTGTGGAAAAATGTTAACGCATCAGCCATGATCTATTTGAATGGCCAACTGCTGCTCCTTTTTCATGTGTTCCATATGGTTACAATTGCAACCTTTTAGGGATTTCTTATCTTTTTAAAAGAGTGACCACTTGCTCTTATGTCCCGAAGGCAGTGGCTGGTCTCTAGTTATGGATCAATAGACCATCTGGTATTTTTTCATGTATTTAGTCATCATATGTAAGTACACATGATAACTAATTGAACATGAGAGGTGGGTTGCAAAGAGATGTTGTGGGTCACTAACCTCCATGGGTTCACAGTCTAGTGTGGATTGTTTGATGACCATGAGGAATGGAAATCCTGGTTATGGACAAAGATCAGCCTGATAGATGAAAGTCTTCTCTGCCTCTTGGTAATAAGACTTTAACTTATGCCATACCTGACTTGTGAATTAAAAAAACCCAAAGAACTGTGGAAATTAGAAATCAGAAACAAAAACAAAAATTGCTGGGAAACTCAGCAGTAGAGAGAAAATTGAGTTAACGTTTCTGATTCAGTGCCTCCCCCTCAAAAAAAAACTGTTCTGAAGAAGAGGCAATGGACCAGAAACATTAACTCTGCTTTCCCTCAACAGAAACTGCCAGATCTCCTGAGTTTTCCCAGCAATTGCTGTTTTTGTTCCTGACCCGTGAGTGTTTATCGCAGGTACTATTGGGCTAAACTGTACAAAAAGAATGTTTGTCAATGCTAGTATTGCTCAAAAAAATGTGCAGAAAATTCATAACTAAAACAAATATGCATCTCAGTAGCAATTTTATGATCAGTTAAGAAAAGGCAATCAGTAATTTCTCCAGCTGTCAAAATCCTCTGTAGGTAAATGGTGAACAACCACTTTGAAACTTACTTTCACTGTGTAATTAAAAATAATTTTGCTCATGTGAAGTTTTAAGATGAGTCTTGCCCACCAAATGCAAACAGAAAGTTCCAGGATGTCCGTCAAGCATTGTAATACGTTAAATAAACCTGACTGGTTACATTCCACAGATAAAATTCTCATTGGTTCCAGTCTTCCTGGAGCAATGGTTGAATTTTGTTGGAAATTGAGATGTCATACAACTGGTTTGAGAGTTGGAGCCAACTGTAGGGCAGCCAAAGCAGGGGCCTGGGGTTGGTGACTTGCACCAGGAGAAAGTGAGGACTGCATATGCTGGAGACCAGAGTTGAAAAGTGTGGTGCTGGAAAAGCGCAGCAGGCCAGGCAGCATCCGAGGAGCAGGAGAATCTATGTTTCGGGCATAAGCCCTTCTTCAGGAATGAGGCTGGTGTGCCAAGCGGACTGAGATAAAAGGTAGGGGGTGGGGGGGGAAATTTGGGAGAGGGGCACTGGGAATACGATAGGTGGAAGGAGGTGAGGGTGAGGATGATAGGCCTGAGGGGGTGGGGGTGGAGAGGTCGGGAAGAAGATTGCAGGTCAAGAGGGCGGTGCTGAATCTGGGGGTTGGGACTGAGATAAGGTGGGGGGAGGGGAAATGTGGCTTCAGGGCAGAGGAGATGACCTGGGGGTTGCAGTGAGAGAGGGACTCACTGAGATCCTAGTAGAGGGAGAAGGAGAGCTTCTTCAAGGTAGGCATCCTTGCAAGAGGATTTGCAATAGGTTAAGATCAACTAGGAGAAAGTGAGGACTGCAGATGCTGGAGACCAGAGTTGAAAAGTGTGGTGCTGGTAAAGCACAGCAGCCAATTTAGCAGACTGATGCCGCAATCAGTGTTCAGTTGAGGACAGCGGCCTGTCCCTCTCAGAGTATCACAACTCTATCAAAGGCTTAGTAATCTCAGCAGTGCCACTTCTAGTGGTGGTCACTGCCAAGCTTGCAGGATAAGGAAGTGGATGACTTTATGCTGAAGTGCCTTTGAAGGGAGTATAGATGTCCGTGAGCAGACCTTTGGTGGGGGGGGGGGTCATAATCTTTGATTATTGATGCCTTTGCTGGGGACAAGGGATTGGCTTTGTGAGCTATATGGAGACAGTGAGGTCTGCAGATGCTGGAGATCAGAGTTGAGAATGTTTTGCTGGAAAAGCACAACAGGTCAGGCAGCACCTGAGGAGTAGGAAAATCAACGTTTCAGGCCAGAGCCTTTCATCAGGAATGGCCCGAAATTCCTGATGAAGGCTCCGGCCCAAAAACGTCGATTTTCCTGCTGCTCGGATGTTGCCTGACCTGCTGTGCTTTACCAGCAGCGCACACCCAACTTTGTGAACTATATAGCTATCACTAAAGAAGCCTACATGTTGGGAACCTGTTGGGAGGACTCTGGTGATCTTCAAAAGCAGGCAGAATAACAGAGTGGGTAAGAAATTGTCTTTAATTGGACCATTGGCTGAACTCCCTGCAAGCAAACACTCTGCTATGGTTCCTGCTGCTGGTAATATGCTAAAGCCAGAGATGCTAGTTGTGCTCGTAATATCATATATTGCATTTAATCATTCATGTCTCTGTGCATTTGATCTAAATCCTTTGTGAAATCAAATATTCATTTAGGTTTATTCTTTACAGTTTGTTAGCTCTGATAACTTTGTTGGAAGTTTTCCACTAATCTATTCTTCTGAGAGTAAATTATATAAATGATTCCAGTTTGAGTACTCCAGGACAAAAATGTATATTTTGTCAAAGATTTTCGTCTCTCACTCATCAGATCAATTTGCAAGAAACACCAAAACAAAGGGAAAGCGACATTTACACTGTATGAGAGGCGAGTGCTGATTGGTTGGCAAGTGAACTCTGACTCATAGCTGCATTGACCTTGGTAGCAACAGCAGTTAATCATTGTCAGTTCACTGCCAAGTTTGTTTAAATTTTAAACCAGTTGGGTTGATTCTGATTTGTCGAGGCATTTTCCTGAGAAAGGAACTAGAGAATAGCTGTCACTTATTTTGTTGAGTTGAAACAGGTGCAGTATGTGTACATGTTCTTTTGTCTGCAAAGAAGAGACCCCTGTGTAGAGAGAGAGAGATCCTGGCACTTTAGATCCCAAAACGTGCCCAGTCCACCTTAGATTATCCATGTTAAAATTCTGAATTGAAACTTACTGCTTTTGTATTTTTATGCTGAAGTTTTGAGTTCATGTTTGTACCTTCATAGTTGACTTTTAGCATATTAAAGACCTAAATATTATCTCCAGTGAATACAGGTTTAATTTTAGTACTTCATAACTTTGAACTGATATTGGCTTCTTGCAGAATTCTACTTAATATTTGTGTAAACTTGTGAAGAAAAGGTCATAAGTATTCCAATATTACTACAACACAAGATGATTTGTTTTTATGGAGTACCCTTGAAATGCATTTAAATCTCTGACCTGAGGCAGATATTGTATTCTGAGATTTAATTGAAGCTAGATTACTTGGTGTTACTGAAATTGTATACTTTCTTATTTTAATAACCAAATCAATTTCTTGTTTTTGTCTACAGACAATTCTCTTTCAACGAGTACACTTGATAAGAAAGCTCCCTCTTCTCCATTTGGGCAGGACCTTGCTGATAATGAGATGGTAGAAATCCTGATTTGAACTTTTTTCACCTAGGACACAGTGAGCAGGCAATAAAGGGTGTTGAAAATACAAAATCTGATCTCATTGAGGTCTATTGTGAAAAACGTGCAAAATGGATCTTCTTTTATTCCAGCTGAAGTGTTTATGAAGCCGAAGCACTTCAGGAAGCCACAAAAAATGGACTAAGGGATATGTATGCTTTCTCATCACATTCTTTAAAGCAGTGTACATGGAAAGATCATTTATCCACTCAGCCCTTCATTGATCTGTATCAGTACAAACTGTTTGAGAAGTATCTGCACTGCCTTGTACAATACATTCCAGCTCAATTTATTATGTTAAGCGTTTAACAATGGATGTATTATATACTCAAACAGAACAGTATAGTGATAAGAGCACAAGCTGTTATGTATTGGAGAACCACTCTTTCACCAATAACATTGTATAAAAGAGAGACAATAGCCTTTGAGGTGGGGGCCAGAGTTTTACAGAATCTCCAACCCACTAAATCTTGGCAAGTTTCCTCTTGTATTTTTTTTCAGGATTACAAAAAACTGGAACAACATCATTTCAAACATTCTGGATTGTATATGAAATTGTTCATTACCAATTAAAGTTAAATCTATCTTAATAGTTCACTAGCTCATATGTACAGAAACTCTCTTAAAAGATCATTAATATTTGTTCCAATCCTAAGCTTAACAATTTCCCCTACAATTTTCTTAGTAAACCCACTGTCTCATGCAATGAGAGGTCTGCGGCACTGACAATATTCTAACATCTCGACAAAGTTTACCCTCTTTAAGAATGAGCCAAAACAGTGTTGGAAGGTAATTCATCTACCAGGACCTCATAGCTGAGCTGTTCTGTATCTGGCATCCAGGCATGAGCACTTTCTATACTTGAGTTACTGGGTAATATTCAAATATATTTCTCCTAGCTGATATTTGCTATAGAGGAGGAGAAAATTAAAGAATACCCAGATTAATTGCAAAGCTCTCTGATATCCTTGCTTTTGCTTTCATGAATACGATTAATATGCTCTCTGCAGTCAGCTAATTCTGGTTTCACCAGTCTCAAATGCCTCATAGACCAGTTTCAGTATTGACAACTGATGGGGTTAAAATGTATATAAACATTTGATATACATTATATAGATCCAGGTTATGTGATCACCCTCTTCCCCGTCAAAAAAGGAAAACATGTCTGTTCAGAATGCCATTCTACTTTAGCAATTTTCTTTTTAAATATGTATTTGTGGGATAGAAGCATGTGACATTGTAATCCTAATTTCAGTGTAACTTGACAAACAAATTTCAGATCTGTATCGCCAGGATAAACTGGTATTGTTATAACAACATTTTGGGATCCTGAAAATTTTGCTTTAATATATCATGTAGCTTCGGGTAGATTGTGTTCATGTACATTTCAAACTATTGGTTACGATATGCTTGTTTTAAATGCACCACACATTGTTTTACCCATATGCAAGTTCGCCAATGTCTGTAATAAGCCAGTTGAGTCCCAAATCTGAGGAATTTTGAATATGCAGTATATTTTTGGTGTACATTTAAATGACAGACATTCACGTCTTTTCCAGTAGGTATAACCAGATTATAAGGAAGCGTTATGCTTTGCTTAATCTATTTGCATTGAAATCTTTTATAATTTGTGGGGCACTATGATAATTCAAGAATCTGGGGAAAGAGAATAACGACATAGCATGCAGTCTTGTAAACCATTTTATTGAGAATACTGCGAACAGTATGTCTCAGAACAAAACTATACTCGGGCGAGATACTGTCACTGCCTTTGTCTCTACTGCCATGAGTGTTAGATTTGTACCATAATACTTCACTCTGGTGTTGTTTAACTCATGTTCCTTTGGAAAAGGACAAAAATAGTAATTATGCCACTTGGTATTTTTCAGAGTTTGACTGGACATATAATGAATAATTGTGTTCTGCTAAAATGTTGCAATGACAGTGTTTCAGACTAAATTTATCTTCTCCCTCCTGTTCCAGTTATTTCACGGCTTCTTCTGTTCAGTGCCATTTTACTAGGTGGAAAAGTAGATAGGAATCCTGAGTCCAGTTCTCTTAAGTGCTGGTTCGGAGCTGGCTTGAAGCAGGGGGCCAGGGAGTTTCAAATGTGGACAGAGTAGAGAGTGGACGTTTCTTAATTGTCTGCTTATATCATGTAAAAATGTGGACCATTTCTATTTGCCAATATTGTTGATAGTATTGTTGTGATTGTAGTAAGTGACTAGTAGTTTCTTTTTATGTAAAAATGCAATTGATTTAGTTTTGACTAATCATTTCCCAGCCAAGTTCTGCCTTAATTTCAATAATTTTCAATATATTTCTGTTCATAATCATCTGTGCAAGAAATATTTATACCTAATGTAGATTTATCTAATTTATATTACAGTTGTGACTTGATATCTTTTAGTGCACAGGTTAGTGACTGGTTCAATCGTAATGTTATGCCTGAAATACAACAGAAATGCTGCTATATAACAGATATATCTCTTAAATACCATAATCCCACAAATGCATGAGCCCTGTTAAAAGAACATAGAATAACACATATCTATGAGAGTTTTACAGTTACAAAGCAGAAGTATCTGAGTCTTGATTGATGTTGAGCATTAAATCTAGACTACATTAAGAGGATTACAATAGAAATTCCTCATACAGTGAGCTATAGTGTGTTAATCAGTTGTGGTTGATCCAGTATATATTTATACCCAATTTTAGTTTTTACTGATTTCAAGTTGATGACAATTGCTGAACTGATCTACCAGTGAGATGTGTGAGTCCTTTTTGGTATTAACATGGTATCCTCTTATCATAACCCAATTAGTAGAAAAGAATTATGTTCAGCGGTGGTTGACTATATGAAAAGCTCACCTGTAAGTCAATAATCATAATGAGGTCAATGATTTGTGTGCACAATTTATATAAAATAGCATGGCACTTGAGGCAGTTCTAAAACTCTTCTGTGCAAAATAGTAAGCGCGATGCACAGGCTAGAATTGTAATTGACTAATGTCAGAAATTGATGGATAAATGGAAGTTACTGCATATGAAAAATAATAGTTGTCAAGCTAACCTTCAGAAGGTAACAATCACTTCATCCACATATTAAGGCACTAAATCGTTTTTTAGAGGGTAAAAGGTATATAATGTACATATATTTAAATAGCTCTGGCTCTAAAGCCTGTAACATTGCACTGTACCACTCTGTCCTGCATATAAAATTATTGTTTTGTTCAAAATGGGAATAACCTAGTTAAAAATACCAAGTCATGACTGTATATAGCATTTCAAAAGTTGATTTTTATTCAAGCTCCAAATTAACCTTACTGTAATTATAAAACAAGATTTTTGTTTAAAAGCCTGGTAAAGATGCCTACCTTCAAAAATTTGATAAGTAGGCATTTAATTACTCAAGTTGTGCACTTAACAATTAGGAAATAAATCTCAGATATGTGGTGCCTTTTTAAAAACAAACATTTTTTACTTTGTTGTATATAATTCAAAACTTCTTGTTAGGATGTTAAAGCTGGCTTTTTGCTCTTAAGTTAAAACAACTGTATTTTGTATTTTCTCTGTATTGTTTATTGTATATTTAATAGAAACATTTTCTAAATTTTGCTGAAACTGACTGTTGTCTTTCTTGCTAGTTGTATTCCAACATATTGCAGCATATACAAAATTGCAAAAACGTTAAAAGATCTAATATTCACAGTGTTATACGAGCGACATTGAAAGTGTGCTGAATAGTGAGCATTTAGTTTAAAGCCTATTCTTTACCACATCCTGTGGTAACTACATGCCTCAGTCAGTAACTGGAGCATGGATCATTCATCCAATTGCATGATGAACAGTTATGGGGTTTGGATAAATCCTTTGCTAAAGGTTAAAATACAGTGGACTTGATCTTTTGGATGGTCTGGGGCAAGATGTGCATTGCGACACGCCAGAAGAGCCGATGTACTGACTCTGCAAAATTGCTCAGGAGTTTTTTATTTCCAATGGGCAATTACTTTTGCTCCCTGAGTTCCTTTGGAAAATAGACTTTGAAATGGCAGAAAAATCCTGGTCTGACAACTGATGCCCCTCCCCCACCTGTCATTTCACACCCCTGCACATTCGCCCATTTATTCATTCACTAATACACTGAGAAGCTTTGGGGCCTATTAAGCAGCTCTCAGGAATACAGTAGATGGTATTGTGAAAAGTAATTTTGGCTCCTGCACAAATTCTCTATACTTTTCCCTCTGTGGATTCCTGCTATTGATTGAATTCTTCTGGCTCTCCATGAGAAGTTTGGACTGACAAACTGTATGCAAATCAGCGGGTGCTTTTCTGTCTGACCAACATTGAGCACAAGTTTGGATACAAGTTGGAGACCTGGGACAGTGTGTTGATCTATAGACCGATGAACATGAAACACTTTTTCAAATAACAAATTGTCTCATTTTCCTCTTCAAGGATTAATTGATATAAGCAGCTTGGCTACATTTCTTGACATGACTATTGAATTTCTATCACTTATTTCCCCTTTATGTACCACCCATGATGGTTTTCAACCCCCTTAAGCAAGAATCTAAGCACAAAAGATTTTTAAAAATGTTGGGTGTGCTGTTCAAAAAACAATTTTTGTAAGTTCTTAAATTCCACATTTAAACCATACTTGCTTTTCCCAGCTCTGTAAATACTTTGGTGGTCTTTGTAGTCTTTGACGATGAGCACCCTGGATTTCACCACATCCATGCATGATCCAGGATGACAGGATGGTTGTATTCCCAAAGTAGAACATTAAGCCAGCAATTGAAGTCCAATTATATTTGATCATAACTGATATGTTTACTAGTTAAGTTTGTTTGTGTAGTAAAGAAGGCTTAATTCATTGCACTTAGGTTTTAAATCAATGCTTATAAGTATTTTAAAACTTTATTTCAAACTTAAATGCTGATACGTGGCATGATATTCAATCAGGTTTGGTGCTTCAAATTGAGATTTATTAAAATTGACAGCATGATTCCACACCCTGACTGTTTGGTTTCCGTGGAAACATTGCAAAGGATGTTGTAGGATGCTAGTGCCAGCAAGGCATAGTCAGTGTGATCTGACTTTGAAAGTACTTCACTCCAGGGACAAAACTAAAAATGTGTTTGTAATTGACCGAATGTACCATTGAAACTGGAAAAGAGCAACTGATTGCAGCCAGAATCTGGTTGCGCTGACTTCCTCTCTACCCTCTTAAAATGGTTGCCTTTCCATGTTAATGGAAGTGGAGTTAGTAGTTTAATCTAAGAACTCTCACACTAGGCAAGGAACAGGAAGGCAAACACCAAGAGGTAATGGGCTGCTAGTGAAAAGTACTAAATTGGTCTATATGTATCAATAAGGAAGAGAAGACTATCACTGGCACCTGTGACAAGTCTCCTAGCAACAACCATGAACAACATCAGTAGGAACCTTGGCAACAGGCTGTCTTATTGCACTCACATAAGCAGCTGGTGTGTAACTAGCTATAATGGAGGAATTTATTCTCAGCTGCTTCAGTTTCTGATCCATAAGTGTTATGTACATTAACATATTCATTATTAACGGTCAGTTTATACTGTAAAACAATTGTTTAGCTATGTTGAACATTAATCCGACTACATACATACTCTGTGCTACTTAATCATTGAAGATCTGCCAGGGCAAAATAGCAACTTTAGATGGTTCTGAAGCCAATAAACTTGTTACTGTAATATTTGACATTCAGTTTGTTTCGAAAGATATTGTCATTTTGCTATGAGTTTAATAAGTAGATAAATGTGGAGGGATATGTTAGGATCGCAAAATAACCCACATGGAAACTAGATATTTTCTCACTTGAGCAAAACCTTGAAAGTAGATAAAGATAAGATCTTTAGTTATATACTGACGATTTCAAAGCTGTAGGATCTCTGACAATAATGGGTTTCGGGTATTTCCATTATTCATGTATTGTTCAAAATCTCTGAATTGTTTTTGATTTTTTGCCAAGAATCTTCCCTGCTATTTGATATGCAGCTTATTTGATATCCAGTTCTGGATGAACTAAAGCCTCATCCAACTAAATATTGGGAAAGCTATTGTCTTTGGCCTCCGTTGCAAACTTCATTCCCTAGCAACTGACTCAACCACACTGTGGCAACCAGATGGTTTACAACCTTGATATTACATTTGACCTCAAAATAAGCTTGGAACCTCATGTATGATACTTTGCAAAAGATTTCCTCCTTTAAACTCTATAACATAGCAAAGATGCCTCAACTGATTCCCTGAAATTTTCATTCAGTATCTTATTATTTTGAGCCTTTCCTATGCGAATGCTGTACTGAGTGGCCTCCCATGTTTCACCTTACACACACATCAGTTCATCCAAAGGTCTGCTGACCAAGTTCCATTTGGCCATTACTTTTATGCTCAATCACACACTTCAGCTCCCAGTCTGGCAAGTGGAGTAAGTAAAATTAGTAGTGCACAAGATAATAAAATCAAAGGAGCACAAGGATCTAAAATGAAAGTTCATAAGTCTTGTGCAGGTGTAGATAGTGACAAGATCTAGCAGTAATATGAAAACTGGGATCGCATGTTAAAAGTAATTGGTGACTGTGATATCCGTTGCCGAGATGCTGAATTCTTAAATTTCTTTGCTAAAACTCTATGATGCCCCCTATTTTAAAATGCTCCTTATAACTTAACTCGTTGGCCAGGTGTTGTAGTATCTTCTCATAGCTTGGTGCTGAATTTGATCTTGCAAAAGCTATGAAGCAAGTTGAGATATTTTGCTACATTAAAGATACTATATAAATGCAAGATGTTGATACCTGGAAAAGATATGTCAGGTAGGGAATGAAACACTGGCTCAGATCTTCTGGACAGTGGCAGTGCTATCACTTGTCTTTCCAGCTGGGTCGTCTTGTATTGGCTCCAAATCCCTGGCTTCTTTATTGCAGCCATACACAAGGAGCACTAATGAAGGTGAGCAGTGGACAGTGAAGGTCTCCTTTTAACATAAGCAACTGCTGTGTTCAAGTAAGTATTGAAAAATCATAAAGATTTTGTGTTGATGAGGGAGTAAGAGGGAAGACTTCAGATATTTGATCATTGGGAATCTCTTCCAGAGCAGATGGGACCTATACAAGAAGGACTGGTTGCATTTAAACTGGAGGGGCAAAAATATCCCTGCAGGAAGGTTTAACCTAATGTGACAGCATATTGGGAATCCGTACAGTAGGTCAGTATATGGAGTGATTGAGGAGAAGGTAGAGGTTAAATTAGGTAAACCTAATAACAACAGGCAAGGTCAGATTAATGAAGACAGCAAGAAAGCCTGAAGTTTATCAGCTTGCCTGGTGGGATCTATTACAGTTTACTGAAGGAGGCAAGGGAGGAAATTGGTGAAGCCTTAACAGAGATCTTCTTTAGCTACAGGCAAGGCTCAGATGACACTGGAATAACCAACATTGTTTCTTTGTTTAAGAAGGGCAACAGAGTTAATTCAGGAAGTCATAGACTTGTGAACCTTATTAGTGGTAGGGAAATTAGCAGAGAAAATTCTTAGAGACAGGGTTTACCTGCATTTTGGGGGTAAAAAAATGATTTATTCGGGATAGTCAGCGTGGCTTTGTGCCAGGAGCTCATGTTTCTCTGAGTTTTTTTTTTGACAAAGTAATGAAGATAATTGATGAGGGTAGGGCAATGGATGTTTGTCTACATGGATTTTACTGAAGTATGATGGGCAGGTCCCAAAGATCATGTCACATATGATCCACAGTAAGTTGGTAAGTTAGCTGCAAAATTGGCTTGATCGTAGAAGACAAAGAGTAGTTGTGGAGGGAAGTTTTTCTGACTGCAGGTCTGTGATTAGTGGTATTCCACAAGAATTAGTGCTGTAGCCTCTGTTGTTTGTAATTTATATAAATCATTTGGATGCAAATGTAGGTGGGCTGATTAGTAAGTTTGCAGATGATGTGGAAATCGGTGGAATTTTGGATAGTGAGGAAGGTTGGTCGGATATAGGTCAGTTGGTTGGGCAGGGAAATGACAGATGGAGTTTAACCTGGGCAAATGTGAGGTGATGCATTTTGGGAGGTCAAATGCAGTAAATAGCAGGACCCCTAGAAACATTGATAGTGGGATCTTGAGGTTCAAGTTTGTATCTCCCAGAAAGTGGCAACATAAGTGGATAAGGTGGTAAAGAAGGCATGTGTCATACCTGCTTTCATCAGTCATGTCGCAGCTGTATAAACTCTAGTTAGGTCACTTTGGGAGTATTGTGTGCAGTTTTGATCCACACACTATAGATAGGATGCGGAGGTTTTGGAGTGGGTGCTAAAAAGGTCCACCAGGATGTTGCCTGGATTGGTGTGTATTAGCTGTAAGGAGTGATTGTCCAATCTTGGATTGTTTTCACTCGAGTGTCGGAGGCTGATGGGCAACTTGACAGATGTATATATATATAGAAAAAAGAGAGGCATGGATAGGATAATTGGAGGTTCTTCCCACTGTGGAAATGGCTAATACTAGGGGGTATCAGTTTAAAGTGAGAGGGGGGAGGTTTAAAGGAGATGTGTGATGGAGATTTCTTTTTACATAGGGTGCACTGTGCTTGCAATGTGCTGCCAAGGGAGAAATAGATACAATACAATGTTGGTGAGCCATTTGGACAGACACACGCACAGGCAGGAAATCGAGGGATACGGACCACATTTGGTAAATAGGAATGGTTTAGAATGGCATCATGTTCAGTATGCATGTGGTGATCCGAAGGGCCGGATTTTTTTGTGCTCTACTGTTTTTGTGCTCTACTGTTCTATGTTCTATGATATAGCACGTGTCCAATAAAGTGGGCAGGTCCATTTGAAAAGAGAGCATGAGAATTGGAGGGTGTGGGCCAGGGGTCTTTGGGATGGTTATCCAGATAACCCGATCCCCTTACCCAGATAATCTGTTCCTCACCCCAAACATCCAGCATCACCGAGGTTGTCAGTTGAAAAATTGGGTGAGGTGCAAATTAACTGTCCATTGCATTCCACTGGAAATATTGAGTTAAATTCAGACTGAAACGTTACTGAAATTTTCCTCATAACTCAGCTATCTGACACTGCAAAATTAGTCTAGTCACTCCACTGCACCACCTAGTTCTTTGATATTTTCCACATGTTTCAAGCTTAGTAGTAATGTCTGTAGATCAGAGTATTTCCATGAATTGATTCTATAAATCATTCCGAATGAAATTAGTATTCATGCTGATTCTTAATAATCTGTCCTTGGAACTAATATACTTTTAGAATATGTTTAGTAGAGGTTTCCTGTGCGTTTCCTCTTTCACTTTATATCTACCCCCTACTATCCCACCCATTGCTTCATCCTGTAGCCAATTCCCTAACATTCACTTAGGCCATGTTCTTTAAATATGTGTGGCAGGAAAACCTCTCATCTCTTCAGATTACAGCAATAAACAATACGCAGCACGTTTCCTCTGCTTCTAACCACTGTCTCCACCCTTGCATTGTAACAATTTCTGTGAATTTCCTGACAAATTATTCATTTAACACATTCATTACCTGCAGATTTTGTCAGTAACTTGCTAAAATCCATATTCAATCTGCTCATGATACCATTCTGTGAACATGACATTCACAATAACAACCCTTACCCTCAACTATTCCATCTTTTTGTTTCCGGATCAAACCCATATTGAAATAATTTAAAACATTTTCTGTCCAAGGATCGTAGAGGTTTTGCATGAAATGCATTTGGCAGCTCGTGACCTGGCAGAGTCCAGTTACTTGTATGTATGAGTCAATTGTGAAAAATTGCCCTAATTTAACATTAAGGCCTTAAAAGAATTTCCATTGTGGGCATTTGTTACACAGGTGCAGTCAGGGCTGCTTGACTGAGGCTGGCACTGAGACATGTTATGAGGAATGTAGTCAAGAGTCTTACTATGCATTTAATTTGTTTGACATCTAACCCAGCAGAGTTCTTGCTGATAATTGAGGGTTAATTTTATGAGTTCCTCTTTCCAGTATGAAACCTCACCACCAGGACTGTATATTGGAAATTTTAATGGACAGAAAATTGGAAACAGGTACTTGAAATTTCTACCTTGTGCTCTGAATGAATAAGGCACTGTGTCAGAAGTATAAACTTGTAAAAATACAATCAATGCATGCCAAAATTGGAAACAAACATTCCTTACACTCGTATTGTTATCTTCCCCAAAATGCAGAAACTAGACTCCAAATTTGTAGTGAAAAGGAGGATTCATTTTGTTTGTATATCTTTCATTAGAAAATTAAGTTCTCTTCCTACTGACCTGCATCTACAGTATTATATTTTTCATTTTAATTTGTACAACATTGGAGCTTTATTTTTAGTAAATGTTTCATGGACTTCAGGACAGAAAATACAGATAGAATATGTTACTGGTACAATATTGTATAAAGAAAAAAAAAAGTCATGATTTGGATTTATATAGCATCTTTCATGACCAGAGTGCCCCAAAGAGCCATAGATGTACTTTTGAAATGTTGAATCTAATGTAATGTAGGAAACATAGCCAATTAGCAGACAGCAAGCTCCTACAAACAGCAATTTGTTAATCATCACATGACATCAATATACATTTACAAGAACATCAATATAAAGGGGAGCAGCATTTTTAGTGTTATATGTGAGGAGCACACTGATTGGTTAGCAGGTGGAAGCCGATTGGTAGAAGTGTTGCCATGGCCAATGCAACAGTTAATGATAACTGACAGTTAACTGTCAGGCTTAATGTAAATATTAAACCGTGCAGGTTGAATCTCATTGGTCAAGGCATTGCCCTGATGAATAAACAAGAGAATGGCTATCACCTATTTTGTAGAATGAAAAAGATGCAATGTGTGTACATGTTCTTTCTGCCTGTAAATACAAGGTCCTGTGTATTAATATATATATATATATATATATATATCTTCCAGTATGGACAAATTCATCACACTGTGAGCCTGACTGATTTTGACATGGTTCTCAGCATAATTCATAGCACACTCAGGATTGTTAAGTAGACGTTGTCCAATTAATTCTCAACTAATGTTGAATAGTTTTGTGTTTTGCAAGCATGGACTGGTTGGGCATGCTCAGCACCTTGCCTGTTGTGAACTGCAGAAGGACCATGCTGTTTTGGATGAATAGTTTACATTCCTAGTGGTGAGCTACATTACCACTCATTCAGATTAATGAAATAGATATTTTCTGGTCTATTCCTCAGGACAATGCCCTGATCATTCTGCCACACTGAGTACTATGGATCTTTTGTGCCCACCTCAGAGGGCACACAGTGACGTAGAATTACAATTGCATCCAATTGCCCCAAACGAGCAATATTCCTTTGCTAGAGCACTGGAGTGGCAACCTAGTTGTATGTGCTCAGGATCTGATGCTGGACTTGAACCCACAATCTTATGACTCAAAGGGAAGAGTGCTAGTAACTAACCAACATCTGTTGTCAAACTTTTAATGATGCCAAACTTTTATTGAGATATGTTATAACGTTTAATTATTTTGCAGACTCAGTTTTGAAGGACTGTGAATGCCTGGATTGAATTGGTAAAGGGATTAATACAAGGTCTGTGGAACATTTTTGTCTAACAGGGCATTTCTTGAAAGTCACATGTCTTCTCATAACTGCTCGCTTACTAATAAACCCAGCCTGGGTTTAAGACTATCAGCTTGCATCTTCAGCTTTTAAAATTGTTTGGATTTTCAGATGGTGATTAGCCTCACAAAGGAAATTGCTTTCTCAGCCCATTTCTCACATTTAAAAGAAAACTCATGTTTTGAGTCTAGCATATGTACCTGCAGTGCTGGCCCAGTCTGAACTCTGATTGTCTTCCTGATTGGCATTCAGAAGAGTCCTCAATACTGTTTTTGCCT
This sequence comes from Chiloscyllium plagiosum, assembly GCF_037043375.1. Lineage (NCBI taxonomy): Eukaryota > Metazoa > Chordata > Chondrichthyes > Orectolobiformes > Hemiscylliidae > Chiloscyllium > Chiloscyllium plagiosum. The sequence goes on along the minus strand of NW_028270149.1, from coordinate 29,777,187 downwards.
GACCAAACTATGTTGGCAAAGAAGCTGCTTGAATTTAGTAATACCCATCTTTGTGAGCCACAGCATCAGACTGGCTGCCATTTGAGCATTCCACAACATGAACTAAGACTTACTGGCCAAATGAATTGTTTCCCAAAGTGTATTTCTGCAGAGAGAAATCTTTTTATTTTTGTATCTTTTCCTGGTGTAAATGTATATGTGTTTTTGTATTAACAAACTCTGCATCTTTCTGTAATAAGATTTGCTTTATAATGAATTGATATTTTTTATTTATTAAAGAATCTTGATGGATCTTCTGATTTTAAATGTATTGAATACAATTGGCCATATCATAAATGAGACAGAACAGTCAAATATATGCTGTGACCTGTGGAGTAGTGAAAAACAGTGCTCATCCTCCCATGACATAATGCATCAATGTCCCAATCTGCTCTTGAGTGAATGTAGAAGATTGAAATAACATGATTTCAAGAACAGTGTCTTGCCCTAGATTTATCCCTTAAGCAATGTCTCTGAAAATCATACATCTGCTCACTGATCATACACATCATTAGTGGGATTTTGCTGTGCAAATTGGGTTGCTGTTGACTATATTAATGTAGTGGATGCACACCAAATGTCATTCAATGATTGCATGACTTTGGAAAAAATAAAGTTATTTCTTATCATTGATTTGAATGCATACAGTGACAGTGAAAGTGCCATAGCTGTTGCTTAGACAATTGGTTTTCAGTTGTGGGGGGAAAATCTCACTGTTTTAAGGGTGACTTCATATCCTGTCAGTGACTTGTTTTTCCATGAACAGTTTAGGCTGCTCACATCAAATAATTTCACCAAAGACACAGTTCAGCATAAATATTTTGTTGATTTTATTACCGCAGCTATGGCAAAGTTTGCATGTGGAGCAAACTAATGTTTTCTTTACATTGGATAAGGAATATGATGGCTGGACCTTCTGATATTCTAATGGAAGATAACCCTTTGATGGAGCAGTTGATGATAGGTTAGGGCTTTTGTAACACCCTGAAAAACCTATGGGCCCTTGTGGCACTGTGGTGGTGTCCTAACCTCTGAGTCAGGAGGCTGGGTTCAATTTCATCTGTTACAAAGGTGTGTAATAACCACTCTAAACAGGTTGATCAGAAATTATCCACACTAAGAAACCTGTACAGTGACATTCTTCCAACTATTGCAATCACCTTCATTTGTGTTAGATATGACTGCAATCTGTGGAGAACTTGTCCTGAATCTTAGCTGTTACAATTTTGGTGGAACTCCTCCATGCCGCATTGAATCTAATGATGTCTTGCTATCAAAGCAGTGACATTCGCCTCATCACTGAAGTTCAGATCTTTTGTCTATGTTTTGAGCAAAATCTGGAGTTATGTGGTCCTGTTAGAACCCAGACTTAGCGTTGGTGGACAAATGATCTTGAGTAAGTTGATGTCACTATTGACAAAGCCTTTCATCATGTTGCTGATAAACAAGGCTAGTTTGATGGGGCAGTAATTCAACAGATTGGAATTGGTTCTTTTTTTTTGGAACAGGGCATAGTGAGCCAAGATGAATTCACCTGAACTTACTGTAAGTCATACATTACACTGCTGGATGGCGCTCCAGTACAAGGACTAATTCTTCGAATCCAATCCAGCCAGGTTTGTGGGCAGACATTGTTTAATAGTAGCAGTCAAGCTTATTTCACAAAGTCAAATTGGATGATTACTGTATTTTGATTTAAAATGAATAAATATTTCTCACAATCTGACTCATCAGTGGTCAGATTCATGTCATGTACATTACTGGAGATTACTATTAAGTAAGTCTTTCAGAACAATCCCCAGATTGTGGTTCTCCCTGGTCTCCTTTCCTGTACTGATTGATTGATTGTGCAGACATATAGTAGAGTTCAGTTCCAAAGATTACTTGCACCCTCTATTACCTTGCCTCAGTGACCATTCTTCATTTGTGAATATTGCAGTAAATGTCTTCAAGCTATTAGAGAGTGGATTGTGTTATTTCCAGGAAAATGTCAACTACCTTCCTACGCTTCTGTGAGGGATCTTCAGAGATGATGCTAAAGAATTGGATATTGCTCAGCCATAAAGAGGAATCAAATAATAATTGTGTGAAATCATTTACTGTCATGATTCAAGTATTGTATGAATATAACTTAATTTTGGGGAAATTAAATTTCTAAGTATAACATAATTGAAACTCTGGATTTCAGAAGTTAGCAGACAACCTAAGTTAAAATCTTTATAAGGTCACCCTTCAGCCCATGATACTCCGGGGAAAATAGCCCCAGCCTAGTCAGCCTCTTCCTATAGCCCTAACCCTCCAACCCTGGCAACATCCTTATAAATCTTTCCTGAACCCTTTCAAGTTTCACAACATCTTTCCTGTAGAATGTTTCCAGGGTTGGAGGGTTTGAGCTATAGAAAGAGGCTGAATAGACTGGGGCTATTTTCCTTGGAGCATCAGAGGGTGAGGGCTGACCTTATTGAGATTTATAACATCGTGAGGCACATGGAAAAAGTGAATAGCCAAGGTCTTTTTCCCCAGAATAGGGGAGTCTGAAACTAAACTGTATAGGTTTAAGATGAGAGGGGAAAAATTTAAAAGGAACTTATGGGGCAACTTTTTCATGCAGAGGGGAGTGAGTGTATGGAATGAACTGCTAGAGAAGTTGGTGAAGGCTGGTACAGTTATGACATTAAAAGGCATCTGGATGGATACATGAATAGGAAGGCTTTTGAGCGATATGGGGCAAGTGCTGACAAATGGGACTAGATAAATTTAGGATATCTGGTCGGCATGGACAAAGTTGGGCTGAAGGGTCTGTTGCCATGCTGTACAACTCTATGACTCTGCTTGCACATGGAAGGCCTTCTATGTGCACTTAGAAGGTCAGAGTTAGAAGTATAAGAGGTGTGAAGCAGCAGGTGGGTTTGTTTAGATTGGGGCTTGAGGATAATAAGTCTAAGGAGACTTAGTCTATCTTTACTAGAGATGCAAAAGCATAGTACATAAATGTAATCCTAAAAGTATATATATCTGGGACAATAATAGGTGGTGCAGCAGACAGTTTAGAGGTTTATTTGAAATAATGAGACCTTGATCAGATAGGCCAGGGAATTTCAGATGGAGTTTAATTTAGATAATCTAGATAAATGTGAGGTGTTGCATTTTGGTAATGCAAATCAGGGCAGGATTTACACCGTTAACAGCAAGTGTTGCCAAACAAAGTGACCTTGGGGTGCAGGTGCATAGTCCCTTGAAAGTGGGGTCGCAGGTGGAATAGCTCCACAGAGGCCAGTATCCCATCACCAAGTCACCCTTTATTTACACGTTGAGAGTTCTTGACACTGATCCAGCTTCCTCAGAGCCAGCTCCCAGAATGAACAAGATGTCTTATGCTCCTGTTCTTATCTCAATCAGCCAGGTCTCCCTGATTGGACCAGATAAACAGTCCTGTTCTCGGAGATCCATCTGGTTGTCCTCATTACAATAGCTACAGAAGGTAAACAGGTACTGAAGAAGGCATCTGGCATGCTTGCCTTTGTTGGTCAGTGCATTGAGAATAGGAGCTGGTATGTTATATTGCGGCTATACAGGACATTGGTTAGACCACTTTTAAAATACTGCTTTCAATTCTGGTCTGCCTGTTACAGGAAAGATGTTGTTAAATTTGAGAGGGTTCAAAAAAAATGTACAAGGATGTTGCCAGGATGTTAGAGGCTGAATATTCTAAGACTATTTTCACTGGACTGTTGGAAGCTAAGGGGTTACCTCATAGAAGTTTATAAAATCATGAGGGCGATGGATAGGGTGAATAACCAAAGTATTTTTTTTCAGGGTAGAGGAGTCCAGAATTAGACAGCAGAGATTTAAAAGGGACATGATTGGCAGCTTTTTCATGCAGAAGGTGGTCCAGGTTTGGAGCAAGCTGCCAAAAGAGAGGCCAGTACAATTACAACATTTAAAAGATATCTGGATGGCTATATAAATAGGAAAGGTTTAGAAGGATATGGGCCAAGTGTTGGCAAATGGCACTGGATCAGTTTAGAATATCTGGTTGGTGCGAATGGGTTGTACTGATTGGTCTGTTTCCGTGCTGTATGACTCTATGACACTATCCTAGGTATGTCAACTATCCTTGGGGCTAGATTTCAGAGAGGTAGTCTTTTATTTTGTGTTTATTTCTGTTTTCTCACAGATGCAGTCAGTTTGGAAGACTGAGAGAAAGTAGCTGAGTGTCTGCTGGCAGCTAACACAAAGGCCATGAAAAGAGGAATAAAGTATGTTAAACCATAAAACTATTTTAAAAAAAGGAACAGGAGTAGGACATTCAGCCCCTTGAGCTGCTCTGCCATTCAATAAGATGATGGATAATACAAAATTTCTCATGTCCACGTTCCTAACCTTTCCCTATAAACCTGACTCCCCTACTGAACAAAAATCCATCTATCTCAGCCTTAAATATATACAAGGCCTCTGTGGTGAGGAGTTCCCAAGTGTCTCAACCCTCTGAGAGAAGAAAGAAAATCTCCTTATCTCTGTATTAAACTGAGGCACTTTTATTCTATTCCTAAGTTTGTGTCACGAAGGAGAAATCGTGAATGAGTTCCATGGTTGAATAAAAATTAAAATTGCCAGATCTGACTGGTAACACTAGTGGAAGACACCAGCAATGAAGTTCTCCAGAGGCAGGAAGAGCTTTGGTGTCTAAATACCAGATTAAGAAACCATGAGGAGTCAAAGTGAATTGCTGAGAGCTGGAATGCATCTTGGTTTAGTTCTTGGAGATGTCAAGGTCCTGGAAAGTATAGCCAAGCTCAAGTGGGATTAAAAACAATGGGAAAGGGTCTGTTGAGGTTTTGGTTTTAAACGATAAGAATTTATGAAGGAGTGTTAAGTTATGTAGGGTTTATTCCTACCTTCCCTAGTCTGTTGGACATACTCTGGCTATCACTAACCTAAGGCAGTATCAATGGAATGTACCCAATTGTTCTTTATTGAAGTCAGATAAAACACAAAATATTGCAAGAATAGTCATACATTATAAATTTAACTTTACAATCAGAAGTGACAAATGTGGATTTGTCCAAGGATCAGACTGAAACAGGCAATCAGCCCCCTCTGTATCAACTTCAGTTGCTGATCAGTTGACTCTATCTTTCTGAGGCATGCTTTCTTACATTTCTTTTCAATGCAGGAAGCCTGTGTGATCAAATCTTGACACAGTCCAGTCTTCAGCGACTGATTAACTTGACCATAAACAAACATTAAAGATTTGTCATTTACTATGGTCATTTAGATTAGATTCCCTACAGGCCCTTCAGCCCAACAAGTCCACACCGACCCTCCGAAGAGTATCCCACCCAGACCCATTTCCCCCTGACTAATGCACCTAACACTATGGGCAATTTAGGATGGCCAATTCACCTGCCCTGTACATCTTTGGACTGTGAGAGGAAACCCACACAGACACAGGGAGAATGTGCAAACTCCACACAGACAGTCGCCCAAGGCTGGAATTGAACCTGGGATCTGGTGAGGCAGCAGTGCTAGCCACTGTGCCACCAATCATTCGCTTATTGAGAAAACTGCTTGTTTTCTTCAGAAAGAGGTTTATCTTTCAGTTTTAATGGACCTTGATTCAGGCCAGCTTGTCCAGGCTGCTCACATAAGTTAGATCCTTATAGCTTTTGTGTCATTATATCAATCGTATGATATTTGCACAGATTCACCCAATGGTGTTGATGACAAATGGTACGTTATACATGTAGTGCACTGTATATGTTTTAAATCAGAACTTCAGTCAGACGCTGTATCGTCTGTTACAACACTTAATGCAAACACACACATCCCTTCAACAAACACAATGAACACATAAGTCATCATCCAACTGGTTAATCTTTCAATACAGCAAGCTTCGTGTATTTTTCTCATTTTGGCTAACCCAGCAAATTTAAGGAGAAAATGAGGACTGCAGATGCTGGAGATCAGAGTCAAGAGTGTGGTGCTGGAAAAGCACAGCAGGTCAGGCATAATCTGAGGATCCAGAGAATCGACATCAGGAATTGATGTTTCGGCTTATACCCGAAACATCGACTCTCCTGCTCCTCTGATGCTGCCTGACCTGCTGTGCTTTTCCATCACCACACACTCGATGCAGCAAATTTAAGACTTGTTTTGTTGATTTCTTGTGAAGTAAAATATGAAAGCTTGTGGTATGGTTTTTCAGGCAAAAACTAGAAAATTTCTTTTTAAAAGTTGCCTGTCTCCATTTAAATCAGAACAATAAAAAATATTGTTATGGTACAATTAATTTAGCAAGTTGATATTGGGGCATAGTTACAATTAGGGAAATTTAATTTACATTTAACCTGACTAATATTTGACGTAGGGATCACTGCTGTGGCAGAGGAGAGGAGGTCATTTGTTTTAGATATGGTTCATTCATAATGTTCTCCAACACATGCTAGTGATGACCTGAGACTGGATGGGACTGAAACTCCAGGCTGTAAAGTGTAAAATATTTACATTCGTCTGCACTGACATTCTTCACACTGATACCTGCAAACCCCAGATATGAAACCTCCATTCTTGATGCATTGTCCAGTGCTTTGGTGTTTATATTTATTATGTTTGGGAGCAACACCTTTCAAACCTATACGCATCATTCTGTGGTGCTTTATTTTTGCAGAGTGAGCTTCTTGGCCTTCTATGTCAGGCCAGTAACTTGTTTCTTTCTTATTAAATTTCATCACAGTCGCCGTCCTCTTTGTGACAATGTCAGCAACATTTTGAATAGAGGGAATATGAATGATGGACTCAATCTTGTTCTCAATTATGCATGAAATTCTTTGTATGCAAAACTTCAATGATTTGTTCACCATCTGACTCCAGAGTTTGAAGCCGATCAAGGAATATTGTAGCATGGATGAGATAAATAACTGTAGCTTAAATCAAAGTTTGGAACTATGGATTTACCAGTCTGCTTAGCTCGGCACACGTGCACTTACTGACCGGATGAATGGAAAAGTTCAATCATTTCTTTCATTCCTGGTAACTTGTCTTTGGTTTTGCTGTAGTCCTTTGGAATCTGCAAAAAGCACATTCCACATCCCACTATTTTATGAGCTGTGGTTTCTAATCCACATTATTAATAGCTTCTTTGCGAAGTGGGATGAGTTCACCAACCACTTACAGATATGAAGAGTTTAGAAGTCTTGCCCAAAAAGAAAATGACAGACTTGAAATATTTGAATCGACATAAAAAGAGAAGTAAAAAAAAAAAATAGACATTAGTTAACATCTCTATAAAGATAATATATTATTACATGTTTTATGAGGAAGTGTTGATCCATACCACTCATTGTATTCTATAGCAGAGTGTTATAGCTGTGTAAATGATAATAGTCTCAGATGACACAGGTTAAAATGTATTATCATGGATCAATGGTTTTGGGGATACCATGACGGATTAGAGCCAAGTCCAACACTTTTATCTGTGTCATCTGAATCCTGAGAGTTGTTCTGTTCTTGAAACACAAGAACATCTTATTTACAGTAGTTCTAGTGCATCATATGACTTTCCTGTTGAGATATTGGGTTCAATTTAATTTTAACAGCAACAAAACACGTATGTTCTATATGTTATTATTTTACTAACTCCAAAGTATCTGTTACTCTTTTTGTAATGTATATTCTGTCCTGTTTTTAAAACACTCTAAAGTTTGGTGTGCCATGTTTAGAACATTTGCAAGCATCTATTCTTCCTCACCTGTTATGCTTTAAACTTTTTCCATACTTGTTATTATGCTGCTTCCAGAGTGTATACCCTGGCAGTGAGGTTCAGTAATGTGTATTTAGCACTAAGTGATATGCCAGAAAATGCTCATCCCGTTCCCCTATGGGATGTATGCCTTACGATCTCACAACTATCTTCAAAAACAGAGTAGTACAGCCCCAGACTTGGATTTAATTTTAAAATATCAACCACATTTTATGAAATATGAAGTAAATTTTACAAATGTGACCAAAAAGTTAAATATGTAAATACCTGCTATGAGCCTATCACTCAAGTTCATCCATGAGCAAAGTTACCAAAAGATTACAACTTTCAGAATAAAGCTGCCCCTGTATAAATATATCATTAGTGTAATTTTAAATTCCACACCATGGTGGCAACCATTATTGATCATAACTATTTATTGGAAATGCAAGCTCATTTTTCCCCCTTTTTTTTGTTGCCAGAAATTGCAAATTTACTCGCCTGATTGATACTGTCTTTTATATCAGAGAGCAGGGTTAGTAGGATTTTCCAGTATTCAAATTTGAAAAGGATTTATCCAAGTACACAGCACTTTAAAATGGAATTATTGCTATGAGAGGTTTAGATTGCTTTGCAGGCCTGGAATAATGACAAGAGGTTGATGTCTCTGCTCCTCAATGACATCATCACATGCTTCTACTGACATTCCCTGTAATTGTCCCCATATTGTCTGTGGATGGCTGCCTTCCTTGTAACATTGAGAGGTGTAGCTGCTTCTTAAGGTACTCCTGAAAACAGAAAATACATTTGTTCAAATGCTGGCCCACAATATCAATAAACAATTGTTGGATAGCAGTCTATTGTGGGACCTTTTAATACCATCCCTGTCTTTTAAGGCATATGTTCTGAATCTATTTACTGGCTATGTGCAAAGCTTGTTATAGCTTAAAATTTTGTTTCAACAAAGAAGCCAAGCCATAATGCAATTGTAAGGTATATGCAGATTAATCAATGTCTATTCACATCAGGCACTCCTATATTTGCCTGTTTTTATTTGCTGTATTCTACTTCTTAAAAGGGCATTGCACTTTTCTTCAATGTCTCTGGACAATTCCATACGTGTAAAGATTTGGGGCAGTGCTCCAGGTGAGCTTTGATGTTTCCCTGTCTACCCGACCATAGCAGAAACACAAGGTGGCCTGTGAAAAGTGTCACAACCACTTCGATGGTCCCGCAGCTATATTTCTGCGTTAAATTCTCTCTCTCTCTCACTCTTCCTCACACACTCTCTCTCTTTCTCTCTCAGTTTTGTAGATTGCATGTTCTTCGATATGTGCCTCCTGCTTACAGAGCTTGTCTGCCATCTTTAATTGGATGAAGAACAAGCCCCCTGGGCTCTAAGGATGACTGCTCCCAAAACATTGCAGGTTGATTGCTCTGTTTGACCCTGATTCTGGTATCCTGACTCAAAACCAAAAATCCAGTCCTTATCTTGTATCACAAAAGAAGATCTTAAATTGCCCTCTGTTGTGGCTTCCTAAAATAGATAAGTTTGTGTCACTGCTACCTATAGATTTATGGTTGTTGAAGAATCAAAGAACTTCCATACATAGTGACCGTATAGATATGCAACTTTAGTTGATATATGAAGGGCTGTAACTGTGGGCTATTCAAAAATCCAAACCAGGACTAGCACACAAATCTAATGGGGTTGAGAAATATAATTCCTGCATAAATGTACTTACGTTAACATTCACCTTCTGCTCAAAGCAGATGGAAAAGGAAAATGTGTAAAGAAGATGATTGAAATTTGAGGCTTTACAAAGTACCTGCACAACAGTCACATTCTGTGCTACTAGTGCCTGATAACAACCAGGAAATGAAAATTGTGCATATTTTGTATAGTAGCTTTCTCATAAAACTTACTACCTTGTCCTCATTAATTCCTAGTTCAAATAATCAAAAGGCATTTCTAACAATATCTTTGATCCTAGCTGTTGATCTCAAAAAAAAAAGCTTTGTTCTCAATTCATATCCAATTGTTTCAGGGGAAACATTGCTCAAATTACTGAGATCTTATCATTGTAATTGTCCTTTTTTGCTTCCATTATCATTTATTAGTTTGAACGAGAGTGAGTTTTATTTAATACAAAGTGAACTTTTGTTGTATCTTAAACAGTAATAAACTCTAAGGGGTAGGTTTCCACAAGAGGTTGCTGATTTTTTTGCCATAACATTGGCAAAGGCAACATAAAGATCAGAAAATGCATCAATCCAGCTTTCTATCACTTCTCTAAGCTTTTCTGGTAACTGTCTGTCAAAGTAATAATGGTGAACCAGGGGATTCCTGCAGAAATTCTACCTCTGCTGTCTTGACATCCATGTTTATGTGATTAACCATTTTAAATTTCTCTTAAATTTGGCTTATTTTGTTTGAGTTGAGGTAAAATTCACATTGGCTGAAAATTGCTGCTGTGGAGGAAATATTCGCAGTAAGGTTCACGCATAAATGCATTTTAATTGAAAAGCAAGTAAAAATTTTTTAAAGCAGTTTGTTTTCTTTGTCCTTAAAACAATCACTTAGAAGTAAAAAGCTTTGCGCCTAAGTTCAACAATGCCATGTCAGGCCAGGGGCACTTCATGTGGAGCACGAACAGCCAATCCAGATGCTTGTGGGAACGAACATGGAGGGGCAGAGTTTCTCACTGCAGGGGATGGTTCATAAGGTCTCTCCACTGGAGAGATTGTTGATAGTATCAAGCTGAGACTGAGGGATATATTTTGGCAGCCCCTGCTACAGTTCATCTTGATTCATCGGCTTGGAGACAAATACTTAAAGTGACATCGTGAGGGTTGGAGAAAATACTCGTGAAGATTTACACAACCGACAGAAGTTCAGTATTGTTAGGGCACTAGCAAAGTGTTGTGACTTTTAACTCATTTAAGTGGAAAACTATAAGAACTAACCCAATGAGCAGCCTACAGTAACAACATTTATCGTTTAACCATAGGCATTGCTACATTACCAGATAGTGTATGTTAAAGGCACATGCAGATCTGTAAAAAGCAAGGGCTCTTTTCCAAGAATGCTGTTTGCTACTAATCATGAGGGAGATAATGACACGATGGTCCCAATTGGCTGCCTTCTGCACCTTAATACTTCTATTATTCTGTGAACAACATTTCACAATAGCACATTCCATTCACAATCTCTAACCCTGCATTGGATAATAATGTCTTAAAATATCTTTAAACAGACTAAGTTTCCAGGCCTTCCTCCTGGGAACATAGAGTACAGCTAGAAACTTCTCAGGCCATTGTGTCTGTACTAGTTCTTTAAAAGAACAATCTGGTTAGTGCTGCTCCACTTTTTTTAACCTAAAGCTCAGAAAATTTCTCTTTTTCGAGTGCCAATGTGTATCCAGTTCTCTCTTAAAGTTACAATTGGATCTGCTATTACCATCCCTTCAGGTTTGAACCTGTGCCATTTTTGTATCTCGTTTCCTCTCTAGATTTATTTTACCAGTTATCTTAAACCTGTGTCATATGGTTTCTGAACATCCTGTAAGAGAAAATAGTTTCTCCTTGTTTACTCTGTCAAAATTCTTCTTCATTTTGTACAACTCGGTTAAATCTCACCTTCTTTAGGGGAAAAGATCCCAGTTTCTCTTGTCTTGTTACGTAACTGAGGTACCTCATCCCGATTATCTTTCTGATAATCTCCTCTGTACCCTTTATGTTCCAGCTCGATCCTGAGCATAATTCCACAATTGTTACAGTTCCAGCCGGATACTCCCAAATTGTCAAACTCTCAGGTGAGAAAAGATGAACTGGCTCACCTTCTTTACTCCTCCCCTCTACTCCTTTGGTCACCACAAGGTTAATTCACAAATCTCCATGACCAAATGAATTATGATTTAAAAGGAACCAACTTAACCTGTCTTGAATTAATGGAATGAGTTTATTAGTTACTAAATGTGTAGAAGAAATAATAATGCAACACACGTACACAGGATAGATTTGAAGGGTAAATCATAAAAACGACAAAATTTAAAAGATATGTGGTTCAGTCTATGGGTTTCTCATGAAGAGTAGACAGCAGAATGTTTATAGTCAAGCAATTGATTTTGAGATTTGGGTTAATTGAAACTCATTCAACCTGTTTATTTTTGACTCGCTGGCTGGCTTTTCAGTATTCCATCAGAGAGGATCTTTTCCCTGCAGTGCAGAGTTAACTAATGGGCAGCTCATCGATTGTGACCTTCATGGCACACTGGTGCTCAAACCCAGACTAATAGACGTGGTACCTCTGCCTACTGGCACACTTTATTCGACTAGCACCCACTGACCAGCATTGGAATGGCTTTTAGCCTCCGTTCTGGTATATTCTTGAAAAGGGAAGACGCAGAATATGTTTCTCACCGAGACTGCTGCTTTTTTTCCACACAACATGTTTACAGTGAGAGACAATTTCCAGAAGATTATAGTTCAGTTTGTAGTGCATTTCACCCCCTTCCCCTTTGAAGTCCATCCCCTTAAGACATCCTTGGCATTCCAGAGGTGGGACATTCCAGAAACTCTGTGTCCCTTCAGGTAACCATTGAATTTACATCTACGGTCATCTTGGCTGCATCTTTAAAATTAAACCACATGTTGGAATTAAAGTTCGCTATGTTTATAGGTAATTTGAAGTTATGATCTGTGGTCATAACGTTGGCAAGGTCTTAACAGTTTTCCTAATATTTGGTGCCCTTTATGGCATTTTCTCACTGTAAGCTCTGAATGCTTTTTCCATAATCTAAGTTGAGGGATAATAGGTGAAAGAAAGTTATTTGTAGTCTGCATTCATAGCAGATGGGCAATGTCTCCAGGGATAACTGGGTTATTCTACCTTGACAGATTTTCAGAGTGTAGGAAACTACATCCTTTGCTGCTCCAGGTCCTCTGAAAGTACCTTGATTCTGCAATCTCTTTCTACACAGTTTGGGTGATTCTTTGTTTGGGAACACAGGACCTAGAATATACAGCACAGGAACAGGTCCATTGGCCCACGATGTGGTGCTGAAAGTGACACCAAATTAAATTAATAAAGTAGTACTAATGAAGAAAAGCACTATTCAATGTTATGGTAGCTGTTCTTTTGCCCCCTTGTGAAATAGTAGCTTCCTAATTCAATCACTAAATACTGGAAGTTTTTTTTATGAGCATAATGTCATCATTTGCAAGTTTTGTTGCTAGTGATTATCTTGCAACACAAGAAAATCCCTTCCTTTTGAATGACATTGCTATCTCTTTAAGACTACCATCTGCATTTGACCTCTCCTACTCACCCTCACCCCAATCACTCTTCTTCCTAGCAGGTTTTGAGAAGATTTGTAGCTCAGGTTGAGGTTCTGGATGTAGATTTGCTCGCTGAGCTGGAAGATTCGTTTTCAGACATTTTGTCACCATACTAGGTAATATGATCAGTGAGCCTCCAGCGAAGCACTGGTGGCGTAGCCTGCTTTTGATTTATGTGTTTAATTTCCTTGGGTTGGTGATGTAATTTCTTGTGGTGATGCCATTTTCTGTTCTTTTTCTCAAGGGGTGGTAAATGGGATCCAAGTCAATGTGTTTGTTGATAGAGTTCCGGTTGGAGTGCCATGCTTCTAGGAATCCTCGTGCATGTCCCTGTTTGGCTTGTCTTAGGATGGATGTGTTGTCCCTGTTGAAGTGGTGTCCTTCCTCATCTGTGTGTGAAGATACTTGTGAGAATGGATCATGTCTTTTTGTGGTTAGTTGATGTTCATGTATCCTGCTGGGTAGTTTTTTGCCTGTTTGTTCAATGTCATGTTTGTTACAGTTCTTGCAAGGTATTTTGTAAATGACATTAGTTTTGCTTGTTGTCTGTATAGGGTCTTTCAAGTTCATTTGCTGCTGTTTTAGTATGTTGGTGGTTTGTGGGCTACCATGATGATGTTACCTAGTATGGTGACAAAACATCTGAAAATGGACCTTCCAGCTCAGTAAGCAAACTAACATCCAGAACTCTTCTTCCTTTAATATGCTCCCATCTGGAAGGTTAATCTAGAATAAGGACTTGAGGACATGCTGTAAATATATAGTCAGGTCCAAATTTCAAGAGATTTGGCATAATCAAGTATTCATATTCTGTGCAACCTTAACCTTACAATGTCTTGAGTCTTGAGACAGAAAAGCATTCTGGAATAGGATTATCTGTTAGTACTGAAAATTTCAGGCTCCGTTCTAATCTGCCAACGGTGTCCATTGACTAATTGTGTTGACTTCCTTATGTCAGGCATAGTTTTAGAGACTTTTTATGATTTTAGATTTACTTTCTGTTTGCGATTTTGGAGAAGATTTGTAGCTTAGGTTGTGGATCAGGTTGTAAATTTGCTCACTGATCTGGTAGATTTGTTCACCGATGTTTCACAAGGTAACATCATCAGTGAGTCTCTGGTGAAGCGTTGGTGTTCTGTCCCGCTTGTTATTTGTGTGTTTTGGTCTGTTGTGGTGGGTGATATCATTTCTGGTTCGGTTTCTGAGAGGTTTATAAATGGGGTCCAAATCTATATGTTTGTTAATCGAGTTCCAGTTTGAATGCCAGGCCTCTAGGAATTCCTGTGCGTGTCTTTGTTTAGCTCAAACAGCATTGATGAATTTAAAGGACGCTGGACCAACAGCCAGCATAACCAACGTCATATACAAAATATCCTGCAAGGACTGCAGCAAACATTACATTGGACAGACAGGCAAGAAACTAGCCACCAAGATACATGAGCACCAACTAGCCACATGACTAACTATCACCTGTATCCATACAGACAGACAAAGAGGGTCACCAGTTCGACTGACACAATACATTCATCCTGGGACAGGCTAAACAAAGACAACCATGGGAATTCCTTGAAGCCTGGCTTTCAAATCAGAACCCATTAACAAACATATCGATTTGGGCCCGATTTACCAACCTCTCAGAAACAGAACCAGAAGTGATATCACCCATCACAACAGATCAAGACACACAAATAGCAAATGTGGCAGAACACCAGCATTTCACCGGAGGCTCATTGATGATGTTACCTTGCATGGTGATGAAACGTCTGAGAACAAACCTACCAGCTCAGCAAGCTTACTTTCTGTGCTAAGAGACATCTTACTAAACATGGGGATAAAATTTCAATTTGATTCATTTTGAAGGAGGTGGTTCAGGGTGAAATAAAATCCCCTTCCTAATCAAATATTTCTGATGTACTGTTGCCAGGTAGAAGTGCTTCACGTTTTAAAAGTGATTCTGTGCTTAATTAAAACAATATTTTACTGGGAGTCACCTAGTCTCTGCTTACAATCTGTTTCCAATTAGGTTTATTCCTTGATCTCTATCAATAAGTAAACTGGGTCATGTTTTCACAGGAATTTTCTTTATGGCTCTTAATCATTCCATTTGGAATGTGATGCCTGAAGCCATGTTTTGTAGCTGGAAGGTAATCTGAGCACACTAGAGCATGAATTATTAAAGAAATCTTCCACATTTATTCACTGTTGATGGAACAGTAATAGCACAAGGGGAAAGGACAGCACCAATTTCTCAGAACAATTGAATAGATAGTACCTGTGATTTTGCTGACATTGTCCATCTCCCAGAAAAAGTGAAATGTTTAATTTGGGTGGTATGGTGGCTTAGTGGTTAGCACTGCTGCCTCACAGTGCCAGGGACCTGGGTTCAATTCCACCCTTGGGTGACTGTCTGTATAGAGTTTGCACATTCTCCCTGTGTCTGCGTGGGTTTCCTCCGGGTGCTCTGGATTTCTCCCACAGTCCAAAGATGTGCAGGTTAGGTTGATTGTCCATAGTGTCTAGGGATGTGCAGGCTAGGTGGATTTGCCATGGGAAATATGGGGTTACAGGGATAGATTTGGGGGAACAGGTCTGCGTGGGATGGTCTTTGGAGGGGTCAGTGTGGGAACGATGTGCTGAATGGCCTGCCTCCATGCTGTACAGATTCTTACAAGCTGATATTTCTGCTTTCAGTTTATGTGCAAGCTTTAGCCACTTCCCGTTTTCTGTCCTCATATTCTGCTGCCATTTCTCACTCAGCTCCCACCTGATCAATAGTTTCAGTGCTGATGGTTTGGATGGTATCTCTGACTCACATTGGACTTTGGAGAACCCCTGTGTAAATCTAAATTTTGGTCCCAGGACTCATGTATTTAATGGAATTGCAACTGATAGTTGAATGGACTGCACTATAGAGAAACTCTTGGGACCCAACAAAACCTGTAGAAAAAAATGCGTAAAAAGTATTTCTATAGTGGGCATAGAAGAGCAGGGGTAGTCCTTTTAAACCCATAAGGACTGTCTGAGCTTCTGTGATCCCCCTGCTCCCTCTGCCCTCCCCCATCCTCACCCACGATTGCCACCCAATTTCTCCCTTTGCCAGTTGGTGATCTCTGTGCCACTCCTTATCTATCCTTTCCTCAAACTAGCTACTACTTTCCACTGGACAAGGTCAAGCTGTTGTGTAAGAGATCAGAAGTGGGAATCTGTAGGAATTCAGAAAAATACTGAAGCTGTCGAAGGTGACAGAAATAGATAGGGTGAAGCCATGGGTTGACTTGAGGACAGGATTTATTATTTTTTAAATCAGGGTATTGATAGACTTGGAATCAATGCAGATCTCCAAGCCAAGGGGTTATGGGTGAATGGAACTTAATGTTTTGCAAGGCCTCAAGCTGCCGAGTTCAGTTTATTGATGATGGAAGACGGGACCCGAGCCAGGCGAACTTTGAAAAAGTTGAGTCCAGAAGTAGTTAGGGGATTTAGTTGAAGGTAAGCTGTGGTAATATGAAAGATGTTGCAATGTTGTGGACATGCAAGCAGGTGAACATTGCAGTGGAGAGAGTATAGTGGTCAGAAGTTTCCTCAGGGTTACATAGGATACTGAGCAAGCAGGCTGGCTCCTTTATATGGGCATTTTTAAAATGTCATCTGTGGGACAACACTTTATGAACATTTCAGTGGATTCACTAAATTATTCATTTTAAACAGCTTCTGCTAATTATTACCAAAGAAGGGATCTTACTGAACATGTATTAATTATTAAATGCTACCATCCCCCATTTTAATTTCAAGGTTTGGGTAAGGAAAGGTTAGTGTAGTACTCCAACGAAATACTTGCTATTTCCTAATCCACTACCAAGGTCAGAAATCGGCAGAACTGACTGCTTCTTAACTTTCAAACAAAAGCAAAGTACTGCGGATGTGGAGATCTGAAATAGAAAAACAGCAACAAAAAGTGCTGCAGAAATTCAGCAGCCCTAACAAAATCTGTCAAGAGAGAAACAAATTTAATGTTTTGAGTCTGCTGTGACTCTTCTTTGGAATGCTAATTTTGTTTCAGTTTCCGAAGTTGCTACCAGACTTGCTGAGTTTCTCCAGGACATTCTGTTTATATTCCTTCCTAATTCAGTTTTGTGGTTTTTGTCCAGCTGTCTTTTTCATGCTCCAAGAACGAACTGCAACTCACTTCTCTCTTTAGTCTTTGGGGCAAGAAGCCAGAACATACAGTTGCTGTAGTGACCCTAAACAGAGAACTTGTTGCTAAGGCAACTGAAAAAAGACTCATGTTACCTCAAAGGATTTAATCTCAGTCCACAAAGTCTGTTCAATTGAAGCAGTTTTGGTTAACTCTTTTAAACCCAGCACCTCTTCCATTCCTGAGTAGAGCTGCTGAAAGGAATTATTTTGGACAAGTGACACTGTTAAATGGCTTGTCCTGATGCTATAAGGCAGAATGCAAAATTGCAACTTTTGAGCAAAATTTGATATTAGTGGCCCATGTTCCCAGATAACCTAGTGTTGCAGAGTTAATTTCTACAGTCCTCAAAGCCCCAAGCTCAGTTCCAATGCAGTTGTTGTATTGTACAATGGTTGATAATTTAGCTGGCGTCCCCCTCCTATATTGTTATTCAATGACCACTAATGAACTATGGATTGAAGTAAGTGAGAAAAGGGCTGGGTGTGTGATGTATCCTATATCATGTGGACTAAAATGTACTGTCCAGGCTTTTCGCTGAGAAATCAGGGACGGTAGTCATCCCTCAAACTGCCACCATTTAGTGTTAGCGGATTCAAGAGAGGCGATGAGCAAACTGATCAGAAACAAAAAAAAATTCCTTATCTGGAGTTACAAGGACAGGGAAAGGAAAAATAATAGATGCCTTTGCCTTTTTACTTAGTTACAAAGAAACTTATTGTAGATGGAGGGATGTCAATGATGACAGTGATCATTTGGTTACAGAGTCATAGAGATGTACAGCACGGAAACAGACTCTTTGCTCCAACTTGTCCATGCCATCAGATATCTGCAGTTATTCTAGTCCCATTTGCCACATTTGGTCCATATCCTTCTAAACCCTTCCTATTCATATAGCCATTCAGATGCCTTTTAAATGTTATTCTAATAGGGGTTTGAAGGAAAGGGAGTAAATACTGCAGGTATAACACTGGTGAAGGAATCAAGTTTTTGAGAGGCAAAGAAGAAAAGCTTTATATGAGGGATATTTTAAAGTAATAGAAAGATGGAACCAAGGGTTCAGTCAGTGACTATCTTTCCTGTACAGACAAACATTTTTGGAGAGTCTTCATAAATTTTTTCAGGAATAAATCTGACTCTTAATTGCAAGGAATCTATAACATTTGCATTTTATCTTTCAGAATTATTAGTACCAAAGAACAATGGTGCAGATTTTACCATAATAATACTGATGAGGATAATAATGATGAAAATCATGAGGGTGTACTATAGGACTTACTGTTGAAATCATTGTAACTGCATGAACATGGACTCATTTGTTCTTTACTGACAAGTGACTAAAAAACATTAAAGTTGGTGCATTCAGAATGTAAATGATTTTCTAATCAATAACTAATTTGAAATGACAACTCAGTACCTGAAACTGAATTTTAGAGTGTTGGGAACTCCTTTTCAGAAGAAATGTAATAATGGAGATTTTCTTTAAAATAGTAGTTTCCTTTGCTTTTTCTGTTTGCCTTTTTGACGTTCCTCCCCTTTAATTCAAATAGTAGAAGTTTTTTTTGTATATCACTCAGCTGTCATTTATATTTTCTTTAGTTTTTCCTAGTCTGGGTCAGTGAGGGTTTCTCAATCTGGTTTATTGATAGACCTTACTGTTTCTTACCCTAAACACAGATAGGACAGATGTACTTGAAGAGACATGGGTTAAAGGGAATTTACATTCAGAAGGCCATAGAAGTTTGTGTGCAACTTTTAGCAAGTGGTTTAAGGTGAGAGGGTAAAGATTTAAAAGGGATCTAAAGGGGCAACTTATTCACAGAGAGATGTTGCATGTATGAAACAAGCTGCCAGAGGAAGTGGTGGAGATGGGTACAGATACAACATTTAAATGGCACCTGCTTGGGTAAGTGAATAGAAACTGCTTCAGGGATACAGGGCAAATGCTGGAAAATGGGTCTAGATCAGTTTAGAATATCTGGTTGGCATAGACAAGTTGGACTGAAGGGTTTGTTTCTGTGCTGAATAACTCCATGATTCTATACCGCTAAGTGGTGTTTCTCCACTGCTGGCAGCCAAATATATTTACAGCTGATTTGCATCTCATTGTTTCCATTGTATCTAGTGTGCAAATATGTTTATCTTTCTTATTTGCTATTTTGATGTCCTGCATCAATATTCAATACCCTTGTTTCCAGTGTATCTGGCCCAGCTTCATTGTTACCCCATTGAAGTCAACTCTCTGCCAGTGGATTGTTCTTGCTCTAGGTTCATTGTCATTTTCCATCAACATTCTAAACCTGGCCACATTCCCAAGAATCAGTTTAACAGTGCCTCCTTTCATCTTGCCCTCACTAGCCTTTACACTATCATTATTCTCCATTATGATGTTTGCATCTATCTGTAATTCCCTTGCAGGTCTGTTCCTCTACATCCTTCCCACTAGTGGGTGGTCTGTAGATTACACCAGGCAATGCAATTACAATTTACTATCCCTGAGCTACAGCCAAATCGATTCTGTCCTTTAGATCCTTGGTACAATTTATTTCTTCAGCGCTGCAATGCCCTCCTTAACAAAAAATGCTGCTACTCCTCCTTTGCTTTCCTTTTTCATCTTGTATATTTGTCTAACTCATCTCACAACTTGTTCAGCAAATTACCTTTAAGCGTTTGAACATTTGAATTGACAGAATCTAATCTCTGGTTATTTGATAGGTGGGCATCATAGTTAGCTCAACCCTATCCATTGTCTAAAGATTAACTCCTCTAACTAAAGGGCAGATCTATATTAGAAGTCCTGGATAATAATTTCCCTTCCTAGCTCAGGGATGCTGAATTTAAATGAAGGGATTGGCTTATTCAACACTGACTTGATTGAATGTCTATCCTGGTCTCTGCCACATCACATAGCACGTTTACTAGCTGAACTTTTGCCAGGAAGACAACATTCTTTCAGAACTATCCTGTCATTGTCCGTCATAACAGAACCCATACAATAATATGATTATTTGCTTTGCAGTTGCTGAGGGCATCAGGTAATTGTTTACATGTCTATGGCTCTATGTCAATGCTCTTTTAAAAGTGGCACTGTTATTGATAAAGTATTTCTCAATATTTTCCAGCTACCTATACCTTAAACACTGTGAGGAGGTAAATAGTACAGTATTATTTCATACATGTTTCTAAGACGTAGTGGTGATTTTCTGTTCTTTTGTTTATTCTGGTAAATGTTAGCGTTTGAAAATGTTATTCTCATTTAGCCACTTGGCTGACCAGGGATAGCAGAGTCAGCTGCGCAACAAGGTGCTCCTTTACTGTGCTCCTCTGCAACTACGGGCCATTTACTATGCTGCAATCCCCACTCTATCACTATTGCACTCAACAAGCTCAACTGATTTTCCATGTTGTTTCCCATTAAACGTCACATGTTCAATTTAACGTCATTTTCCTTACATCCACGAACTTTATTCCTATGTCCCTGCATGTATCCTCTTGTCGTCTGCTAGGCACTTTGCAGTCCCACTTCCTATCCACTTCCATTTTGTCAGCCAACTTCAAGGTCTTTAGACTACATCTAGGAGAAAGTGAGTGCTGCAGATGCTGGAGATCAAAGTCGAAAAGTGTGGTGCTGGAAAAGCACAGCAGGTCAGGCAGCATCCGCGGAGTAGGAACGTCGATTCTCTTGCTTCTCGGATGCTGCCTGACTGGCTGTGCTTTTCCAGCACCACACTTTTTGACTGTGGAACAACTTTCCTTACATTCTTGTTTTGTTACCTTCTTCGCTGAATAAACGTCTTTAAAGCCCTTGAGATTTTGGTCTCTCGTCACTCTGTTTTTCTTTGCCCCAACTCTATTTTCTATTGTTGTAAAGTGTCACATATGGCTATTTGTCCATAATGGGCTGGGACGTTACAGATGTATTGACAATGACATTGTCAGTATCCACAGAAGTTGCTGTTCATTCAAGTATGCATTGTTAGCGTTCTCCGAGATGCAGATCAATTAGGATTTAACCTGAACCCTCACTATTCAATGCCATGAGCTTCACTGTAAAAACCTTGGAAAATACTAAATCTTGTGAAATTTGACTCAACTTTGCTTTAACTCTGCACCACCACCACCTCCTTCTTCTCCTCATCATCAGTGTATTCCACTTGATGGAAGGTCCCTGTCATATAGTCTCCAGCATATAATCTCTATCCTTCTCTCATCTTTTAATTTTCTAATGACTTCAGTTTTCAAACTAGCCAGTATTGCCATCTGTTCTTTCATTTTTTTTCTATTTTTTTTCATATGAGATGGACTTTGCTGCAAGACCAGCATTTATTGCCCAGCCCTAATTATCCTGAACTGATTGGCTTGTTAAGCCTTTTCAGATGGGAGTTAAGAGCCAACCATACTGCTGCAGTCTGGAGTCATATGTGAACTGGGTAAGGTAAGGATGGCAGATTTTTTTTTGAAGTAGTGAACTAGGTGGGCTTTTACAACAATTAATGATACTTGACATGGTCATCATTACTGAAAAAAAAGTTATATTACATTATTAAAAGAATACTCATTCTTTTGCTCATTAAAATACTCACTAAAAATCATTGTTTTAAATTTTATGAGATTTCATCTTACGCTATAATCCCATCTGTATGCCCCTGTCTTTATTTTATTCCCTGTAAAGGGATTAAATGTGAAGAATAATGAATGTTTCTTGCTTTATGGTTTGCTATTTGTGAGAATTTTCAAGATAATTGACTGTTTAGTGAATTGGTGACATCACTGTGACTGGAGACTGGAGGACCCCTTTGGTTGGAACCAGAATGAAATTAACATTGGGGAAAGTGAAATTCACAACATAGAGTTCACTACAGTCTTTGGACAGTTTTATCCAAGGTTTGCACTATGGTACTGATACTATCCAAAATCTGGGCTATTAGATTGGTATTAAAATGCATGTAGTTGCTGTTATCTTGTCAGTGGTGTTGTCCTTATTATCACTTGGATACTTGGTTGAAAACAGTGGCATTAAAGATGCTTAGAAGTTACATGTGTTAGAATGTTACGCTTTCTGCATCAAATCCGAAGAATTACAACAAAATTCAGCAATTCAGTGCCAAACTTGTCTCCAACACCTCCCCCATGCACAAATGTAATGAGCAATTTTAGTATCTAACTGTCAACATGTTTTATGGGGTAAGGTTGGGGAGCATGCTGCCCCAATCTATTAAATCATTCCAGCAAAATTTATCTCTGGAATTCTATAGCTCTGTTAACTTTAAACTGACAGCTTGTGGTAACAGGCTACAAACTGAGAGCACTGAGAGTCCAGAATAAGTAACAGAGGAAAATTCCAGAACTCCCCCATACAGATATTTCTGCTTACTGTCAGAAAGCAATTGAAAGCACATGGATCATCTTATTTTGGGCTTAAGTGAAACCAGCTGTTGTTCAGCTCAACGAGAACATTCCTAAAGAACTGCACTTATATTTTACTGCAAATGTACACTCTATGTAGTTTGAAAATATAATAGGCTTCAGCTTAGACTCGGCAAAAAAGCGATTATTGCCAGCATGTGTACAGATCCAGGTTTTAGCTGAATGTAAAAATTGAGGTTAGGCCATATGGACTTCATTAGTTTATGAGAAACATTTCACTTTATCTGATGGTCTAACCCTTTCTCTTCCTCCCCTGATTTCAATGTATTTTGAAAGGATCAGAGAGGGATAAACTGCCCAAGGTGCACAGTGTGCATGAGTTCTGCTCAAGGAGAAATAAGTTTTGGGGAGTAAATTGGATGTTGGTGATTTTAAGTTTTACTTGGACCCAAGGACAAAAGCATTAAAAAAACCCAAAAGAATTGCAGAATCTGGAAATCAGAAACAAAAACAGAAATTGCTAGAGAAACTCTACAGGTTTGGCAGCATCTGTGGAGAGAAATCAAAGTTAACATTTCGGGTCCAGTGACTCTTCTTCAGAACTTGAATTTTTGCAGAATAGTAATTTCTGTTTTTGGAACAAAATCAATAAACTTGACACAACATTAATAAACTCGATTGTTATAAACAAACTTGAGATTGGGGGTTGGATTTTACTGGTCTTTGTGGTTCCTGTTTCCCTTCTGTCTTAAATGTCAGGGGTTGGAGCTGAGATGGGGGAATGGCAAACTTCTCCAGTAGGGAGACCAACTGCCCCACACATTAGAGATCATAAATAGTTCCCTCAGGGACAGGAAATCCTGCCTCGGAGTTTACTGGCTAAGTAGACATGAGCAGTTCTCCAGTAATGGCGGTACTAATGAAAGTGTGTGTGAGGTTGAAGAGGTGAGCTGTGCTGCATTAGCACTCGTGAAGTGGGTCTCTTGTGGAGGGATATGGGGTCTGAGAGGTTGCAGAGTGGGGGGGAGGAGGGAACCTGTGGTGGGAAATGTTTAACATGTTGAGGGGAGGGTCAGTTAAGGAGCACTCCACCTTTGCACCTGCAGGTAAAGATTTCCTGAAAGGTAGTACAGCAATCCCCTAAGTCTAAAAAACCAAAAGAGCTGGGGATGTTGGAAATCAGAAACAAAAACAGAAATTGTTTGAAAAACTCAGCAGGTCCGGCAGCATCTGTGGAGAGAAATCAAAGTTATGGTTTCGCATCCAGTGACCCTTCCTCAGAACAGCATTTTGTTCAGGATAGAGTTCTGAAGAAGGGTCAGTGGACCCAAAACGTTAACTTTGATTTCTCTTCAAAGATGCTGCCAGACCTGTTGAGTTCTTCCAGCAAATTGTGTTTTAGTCCCCTAAGGAGAAAGTGAGGTCTGCAGATGCTGGAGATCAGAGATGGAAATGTGTTGCTGGAAAAGCGCAGCAGGTCAGGCAGCATCTAGGGAACTCTTTCCTGAAGAAGGGCTAATGCCCGAAACGTCGATTCTCCTGTTCCCTAGATGCTGCCTGACCTGCTGCGCTTTTCCAGCAACACATTTCCATTTTTAGTCCCCTAAGTCTACTGAGCTTGTCAATTGGTATTCCGTTTTGGAAATTAATGACGGCAATGATCCTCAGGGGAGAGCTGCCAGACAATGGCACAAAGTGTGTTCTAGCTGAATGGGAGAGTTGGGAAGAGAAAGAAGAATGGAAAGCAATAGTAATAGAAGATTACACAGCCAGGAATCAGACATACATTTCTGTGGCGTGAAATGTTACTCCAGGATGTGGTGTGTTATCTCCCAGGTGCCAAGATCATGGGTGACAGGGTTGTTAAAAAAGTGTTTAGCATGCTTGCCTTTATTGCTCAGTCCTTTGAGTGTAAGAGTTGGGAAGTCATGTTGAGGTTGTACAAGGCATTGGTGAGTCCTCTTCTGGAGTACTGAGTCCAGTTCTGGTCACCCTGTTATAGGTAAAGCTAAAGGTAATTCAGAAGAGATTTACTGGGAGGTTGCTGAGTGTAGAAGGTTTGAGTTATAAAGAAAGGCTGGATAGGTTGACGCTTTTTTCACTGGAGCATAGGAGATTGAGAAATTACCTTATAGAGGTTTACAAAATCATGAGGTGTATAGTCAGGCTTAATGATAAGTGTCTTTTCCCTAGGATTTCAAGACTAGGGGCAGACTTTTAAGGTGAGAGGCAAGAAATTTAAAAAAGACATGGGGCAATTTTCTTAGAGTGTTGTTTTTTATGTGGAATGAACTTCCTGAGGAAGGGGTGGATTTGGACACAGATATAATGTTTAAAAGTCACTAAGATAAGTACATGTGTAGGAAATGTTTGGAGGGATATGGGCCAGGAACAGGAAGGTGAGATTATGTTTGGCATAGATTGGTTGGTCCGAAGGGTCTGTTTCCATGCTGTATGATTGTATGACTGCAGGACATCCTTACGGGGGTTAACCAGAAGTTGTAGTTGACATTGGTCAATGACTTATAGGAAGAAAGAGAAAGTTCTGAAAGTAGAATTCAAAGAATTAGGAAGAAAATTGAAAAGGAAGGACCTCAAGAGCGGTAATCTTAGCCTTATTCCCATGTAGTAATGAGGATAAGGACATGAGGACTGATCACTTGAAGACATGGCTGAAGAACTGGTATGTGAGAGAGGCATCAGATTTCTGAGGCATTAGGATCAGTTCTGGGGCATGTAGAAGATGGAAGGCTTACTTCTTAGCAGGACTTGATCTGATATCCTAGCAGGGAGACTAGCTAGTATAGTTTGGGTTAGTTTCAATTAGAATATCCGGAATTTGGAAACCTGAAGAGTAACCCAAATTGGAAGGGAGTTAAGCTCATAAAAAGAAATTGAAAAGCTGTGATGGAGACTAAAAAACAGCAAAAACAAAGCTGAGCGCTGAGTATGCCTCAAATGCAGAATGTTGTCAAAACACAAAGTTAAAGACTACTAAATGCATGTTGCATTCACAACAAGGCACATGATCAAAAGGCACAAATAGCAGCAAATTAAAATATAATTGTCATTACAGAAACACAACTGCTTGGTGACAAGGCCTGGGAATTGTATATTCAAGGATATTTGACATATAGGAGAGACAGATAAGAAAGAAAGGAGGTATATAATGCGCTGATGATGTAAGATGGAATCAGGACATTCATAAGGGAGGCTCTCTGAACAGAAGAACAATATGTACAATACATTTGTATAGAACATTTATTGAAGTTATTTATAGATTACCAAATAATAGTAGCATTGTTGGGTATGGGTTTATTAAGGAGATGAGGGAAGCTTTTAGCATGTGTAACACTGTAATCGGGGTTACTTGAATTTGCATATAAACTGGATAAATCAACTGAGCACGAAAGCTATGGAGGTCGAATTTCTGGGGTGTGTTAGAGATGTACTTCCAGAGCAGCATGTTGAAGAACTGAATGGATGGCAGGCTATTTTGGATCCAGAATTATGTGTTGAGAAAGAGGCAATTAATAATCTTGTAAAAGAACCTCAGGGATGAGTGACCACAATATGACAGAATTTTACGTTAGATTTTTCAGTGAGGTAGATACCTCAGGTAGATTTGTCAGGTTTCCAAATTCCGGATAATCTAATTGAAACTAACCCAAACTATACTAGCTAGTCTCCCTGCTAGGATATCAGATCAAGTCCTATTAAGAAGTAAGCCTTCCATCTTCTACATGTTCCACATGCCCCAGAACTGATCCTAATGCCTCAGAAATCTGATGCCTCTCTCACATACCAGTTCTTCAGCCATGTGTTCAAGTGATCAGTCCTCATGTCCTTATCCTCATTACTACATGGCACTGGGAATAAGGCTAAGATTACCGCTCTTAAGATCCTTCTTTTCAATTTTCTTCCTAACTCCTTGAATTTTACTCTCAGAACATTTTCCTTCTTCCTATAAGTCATTGGTACCAATGTCAACTACAACTTCTGAAGGAAGGGAACCTAAATGAAACTTATGAAAACATGTGATACAATTTGGCTGAACTGGATTGGGAAAATACGTTGAAAAGCATGACAACATAGGCAATTGGACACTCTAAGCAAACATAAAACACAAGGTATAGGAGGTAATGAAGATTAATAATTGGCTAACTGAAAACAGAGAGTAGGAATAAATAAGTTATTCTTATGTTGGCAGATTGTGATTATTGTGATTTTGTAATGTTCAGTACTTGGGCCCCAAATGTTCATAATGTATATCAATGATTTTGGATGTTGGAACCAAGGGCAATATTTCCAAATTTTCATATGTTACAAAGCTCAACAGGAATGTATGTTGCGAGGTAGATGTGAATCATTTTCAAGAGAATTTGGACAGGCTTAGCCATTGGCCAAGAACATGGCAGATGGAATTTAATGGGAAAAATGCAAGGTCCCTGGCCACAATTTGCAGCATATTTCTTAAATGGCAAGAAATTGGAAAGTGTAGATATACAAAAGGACTTGGGTATCCTTGTCAGTTAGTCACTAAAGCTGATGTGTAGGTGCAACAAGCTATTAGAAAGGCTTATTTTCTCTCTATGGAATGCTGCCAGACCTAGAGAGTTTCTCCAGCAATTCCTGATTTCATATTAGGAAGGTTAATGGAATGTTAACATTTATTGCAAGATACTTTGAATACAGGAATAATGAAGTCTTGCTGCAATTGTATAGAGCTGAAAATGTGTTGCTGGAAAAGCGCAGCAGGTCAGGCAGCATCCAGGGAACAGGAGAATCGACGTTTCGGGCATAAGCCCTTCTTCATTCCTGAGGTGGAAGTGCTGATGTTGGACTGAAGTGGACTAACTCAAAGGTCACATAACACCAGGTTATAGTCCAACAGACTTATTTAAAATCACAAGTGTCACTGCACCTTCATCAAGTGAAGTGACACTTCACCTGATGAAGAGGCTACGGTCCGAAAGCTTGTGATACAAAATAAATCTGTAGGACTATAACCTGGTGTTGTGTGACGTTTGACTATGCTCCTACATTCCTAGAGATTGGAAGCTTCTTCTCCCAGCATCAGATTTTTTCTTACATAATGTCAGGTTTATTGCCTGCATTACTCTATCTGGAATCTAATCCCATACATTGATTACTTTATATACAGAAACATTTATTGATTTGTCTGAAAAATCTCTCTACAGTTGAATCAATATCCCCTAATATTGATTCTGCTGGCTATTTGTAAGTCCAGCCATGTTCTAGCTTAGTTTTCTCTATATTTAGGTTGATCTTTCAGATGTCTCTTTTTACAAGACTGAAAAGTTAAGGCCCTTTAACCTTCTGAGATAGCTCACACCATGTCTCTGTGGATTAGCCTTGTGACTCTTCTCGGCTGTCTCACGCACTGAAATGTTTCTGCTGCTCCTAGTTACCAGGAACTGAATTGGCATTAAAGGAAAAGATTGACTAGAGTATTTAAATCTTTTACCATTACCTTTTTTGACTAAATTCTTCTCTTTTGTTAAAGGTCAACATTCTGTGAGCTTTGATGATTGCGACTTTACATCAGTTAGTAGTCTTTAGCATCAAGTTTATTAAACTCCCGGATCTTGTTCAACTTCATTGTTAGCTATTTCAATTACATTCATGAGCTATGGGTTTCATTTTCTTAAATTGTGTTGTGATGCATTAAATTTCATTTGCCATTGTTCTGCCCACTTCTGGACTTCAAACTCATTCTGTAGTTAATGAATTGCCATTCAATTCCACTGTTTTTCTCAGTTTGGTTTCATTCGTAAATCTGGCCACTAAATAATCAATATCATATGTGACAAATGGAAAGATTAGTTGTCTTTGCACTAAACCTTGAGGTAAGTAACTTCGTTTTTCCCTGTACCTCCACCACCCACTCCCCCATCCCACAGCACCCCACAGCTCCATCCACCCTACCCTTCCCCCACCAATCCTTAACTGGCCCTTCAGCAAGAACATGTTCAACTTTGAAAGCAAGAAACAGGAGAAGCTGTTTAAAAAAAATGACAAAATGATCTGAGGAGTCTGACCTCAGTTACTTAAGGGTTGAGTTCTGTAACTAGTCCTGCATCAAGAATGGGCTAAACTTTAAATGTCGCCAACATTAGAAAAGATACTGCAAAAAGGGCTTTTTAAATAGACATTTTTCAGAAATTGGTCAAATTCTGAATGACTTTTTCAATATTCTTCAGTAGCAGCTAACAAAGCGAACGATATATGCTAATAAAGCATATGTGTCTACAAACTATAGAACTGTAAACAATACCTGTGGATTGGGAATCATTGCAATTTGGGACAACTAAACTAAAGAACTAGCTGGAACACCAGAAGCAACTTTTCAGAAGTAGCATTTGAAGGGTTAATAGTATAGTCGAGTTTTTGTATTATAATGACTTATAATAAAAAGAAGCATGAAGCTGATATTAATAAGTTTGGTCAGTTGGCAGCACAGAAATGGAGTGCTGCTGCAAAGTAAAGTATCTTATTGAAGTTATTCATTTATTGCTCATCAGGGCAATTCACAAGAAAGCAACCCGTGGAAAACCAGGACTTATATTGCATGGAAGGAGACTGTTGATTGGTTGGCAAAAAGATTCTGATAGATAGGAGAATACACTGATTTATGATGACTGACAAGTTTAAGTTTTAAATTAGGCAATTTTTTTCTTTATTCATTCACAGGATGGGGGCGTCGCTGGCTAGGCTAGCATTTATTGCCCATCCTAATTGCTCAGAGGGCAGTTAAAAGTCAACTACATTGCTGGGGGTCTAGAGTTACATATAGGCCAGACCTTCCCTAAAGGTCATTAGGGAAGGTGGTTTTTTGCTCAACGATTGGCAATGGATTCATGGTCATGATTAGACTCTTAATTCCAGTTATTTATTAAATTCAAAATCCACTATCTGCATGGTGGGAATATTACCTCTGGAGTAACAATCCAGTGAGAACACCATAAGGCCATTTGATTGGTCAAGGCAATGCCTTTTAAATTAAGTATCATGTATTTTGTTGAGTTGAAACATGTGCAATGCGTGTACATGTTCTTTCTGTCTGCAAAGAACAGGCCCCTGTCTATTAATATACGTTACTGCCAGTACATGCAAGTATCCCACACTTTGAGACTGGCTGACGATCCTAAATTAATTGTCATTGCAATTGTTTGCTTATTTAGGATTATTCAGCAAATGCTATCCAATTGCAGCATGATATCTAACATTAGATACTGTTATGACATAGCCATGAACCCCTCTGTTAATTTACACTCAGAAAAGCTCACCTTGCGTCGTGATCTGCTAAAATATGAGTGACAGAGAACTCCCAAATTCCACTATTTAAAGAAAATAATATCAATTTATTTTTCACTTTAAAAGTGAACATTGAACAACAACTATTCACAACTCTAAGCCTCTCTTTTTCTTAACTGCTTATTACCTGCCTCCAAATCTATACCAATATATTGTTCCAATAAAACACTTATTAAAATTACATCAACTTAATTTCGAAACCATACAGTGGCTGTAATCTTTAGAGTCATCCTTCTTTCGGCTGAAGATCTCCCTGGGTCATCATCATTCTTTTTACTGCGAATATGTTTCATTAAAAAAGGTACCTTTGATAGAGTGTCTTGGGTCTTTCTTGAAGGCAGTTACTCTGTCTGACTTTCAAAATGCCTGCCTTTTTTATACCACCAATATCAGATTGTCTCATTGGTTTGAGGTTGGCAACACAATAAATTCAATCTTGATTGTGTTTTAGTATCCTGAGGCATACTTTAAACGGATTGGTTAAATTTAAATTGTTGTTAAAACAGTAACCAATCCAGGTATCCATTTCACAGCCAAATGTTACATATTTTCAATTTTCCAATACACTCTGAGACTGCTAGCTAGTCATATGACAGATGCTTGTAAGCTCTCGGTGCAGAACAGCTTTCACTCTCTCTTAAAGTAAAGTACATGCCTTCAACTTCATAACAACACTCAGTTGGGAGTTGCCCTTTTTTACGGTGTGAACATTAGATATGATTCTGTCATTGGACAGTATTTGCTGGATAATCTGGAGTGTGTGAAAAATATTGCTGACAACCAACCAGAGCCCACATGCGAACAAATCAGCACTCTCCTCTCATGCGGTGCAAACATCAGATTTTCCCCTTGAATTGTATCCTTGGAGATTGTCTGACAAATGCAAAATGGAAAGCTTCGACAAAGTGTGTTTTTTTCATTTATAATTGATCAATATCACAATAAACATTTTAAAAAACATTTGTAAACATTTACCACTTTCACCGCTCAGACAGGTTTAGCCTGAACATTTTTAATTAAGAGTATAAGATGGGAGATTTAGATTCATTTTCTTACACACCTCCTGATCTCGTCACCACATTGGAAAAACTTTACCAACAAAAACTCATATCCCCTATCGTTTCAATAGTTTATATATTCTTTCTCAGAGTTGACTGTACTGCAGTTCTATTTTTTTTCTGGGACTTTTGCTGTTAAATCTTTCTGTGAATCTCCTATAAGACTCTCCTTAAACACATCTTTTTTCTGTCAAGGTTTCAGTCACCCCTCTTGACACACCATGTCTGACCCAGGTTGACCATGCTGTTGGGATAGCTTACTGTGTTGAATGTGTTCTGATAACGTTGTTATGATTCAGTGAGTCAACATCTCTCCAAACAGCTTCTGCAGTCGCAAAAATCACTCCTTTCAATCTGTGTGCATCCTGTGGATATCCATGTCAAGCATAATTTCAAAATAATTTTAACACAGCTTCTGAATTATTAAATTATTAGCTCTTCATTGGTTCCCATGGTAACCATTGCAGTCTATTGTTCATTGAGTGAATAAAGGAAGTTACTAGCTTCATCAATGTTTTGGCTTAATGAGAAATAATTTGTTGCATTAATAGGAATTTGTATATCCAGGATATATTAGAATAAAACTATAAGCCACATATTACTTTTTTGAACTAGCCTTTGTCGCATACAATTTTTATCTGAGCTCTTCATACGATGTGCAATTGTCAACATATATAAATGGATTCAGTTTTCATCTTCACTGTCTGGTGGAGTGTATCGATTACTTGTTGTAAATCCATCTTATTTTCATTTGCCAGTTTACTGCCCATCTGGTGGAGGTGAAAATTATTCCTCACTCCTGTCAAGATAGACAGCTCAAGGTCCCTCGTGCTTGATAATTTGAAACTGCAATTATAAATAATTCCAAAAGATGGCACTCTGTGACACGGTTGACGACAGATTGTTGTAAAAGTCTTGTTTTATAGAATATTTTACCAGGTTTCAGAAACAATAAAAGATGCTTCTTTTTAAAAAATAAAGTGCAAGCACTTTATTATGAGGGCAGGCATGGCAGCCCAAAAGGCTTTTACAAATACGTTAAGGACAAAAGGGTAATGAGGGATCAAATAGGGCCCCTCAAAGATCAGCAAGGCGGCCTTTATGTGGAGCCGCAGGAGATGGAGAAGATCGTAAACAAGTATTTTGCATCAGTGTTTACTGTGGAAAAGGACATGGAAAATATAGAATGTAGGGAAATAGATGGTGACATCTTGAAAAACGTCCACATTACAGAGGAGGAAGTGTTGGATGTCTTGAAATGCATAAAGGTGGATAAATCCCCAGGACCTGATCAGGTGTACCCTAGAACTCTGTGGGAAGCGAGGAAAGTGATTGCTGGGTGTCTTGCTGAGATATTTGAATCATCGATAGTCACAGGTGAGGTGTCAGAAGACTGGAGGTTGGCTAATGTAGTGCCACTGTTTAAGAAAGGTGGTAAGGACAAGCCAGGGAACTATAGACCAGTGAGCCTGACATCGATGGTGGGCAAGTTGTTGGAGGGAATCCTAAGGGATGGGATTTACAGGTATTTGGAAAGGCAAGGACTGCTTAGGGATAGTCAACATGGCTTTATGCGTGGGAAATCATGTCTCACAAACTTGATTGAGTTTTTTGAAAAAGTAACTAAGAGGATTGATGAGGGCAGAGTGGTAGACATGATCTATATGGACTTCAGTAAGGCGTTCGACAAGGTTCCCCATGGGAGACTGATCAGCAAGGTTCGATCTCATGGAATACAGGGAGAACTAGCCAACTGGTTATAGAACTGGCTCAAAGGTAGAAGACAGAGGGTGGTGGTGGAGGGAGGTTTTTTAGACTGGAGGCCTGTGACCAGTAGAGTGCTACAAGGTCAGTGCTGGGTCCACTACCTTTCGTCATTTACATAAATGAGTTGGATATGAACATGGGACGTATAGTTAGTAAGTTTGCAGATGAGCCCAAAATTGGAGGTGTAGTGGACAGTGATGAAGGTTACCTCAGATTACTATATGGACTTCAGTAAGGCGTTCGACAAGGTTCCCCACGGGAGACTGATTATCAAGGTTAGATCTCATGGAATACAAGGAGAACTAGCCATTTGGTTACAGAATCAGATGGCACCAACTTTTGGAGGAGTGGCAAATGGCGTTTAATTTAGATAAATGCGGGGCGCTGCATTTTGGGAAAGCAAATCTTAACAGAACTTATTCACTTAATGGTAAGGTCCTAGAGAGTGTTGCTGATCAAAGAGACCTTTAAGTGCAGTTCATAGCTCCTTGAAAGTGGAGTTTCAGGTAGGTAAGATAGTGAAGAAGGCGTTTGTTATGCTTTCCTTTATTGATCAGAGTATTGAGTACAGGAGTTTGGAGGTCATGTTGCGGCTGTACAGGACATTGGTTAGGGCACTTTGGAATATTGCATGCAATTCTGGTCTCCTTCCTATTGGAAGGATATTGTGAAACTTGAAAGGGTTCAGAAAAGATTTACAATGGTGTTGCCAGGGTTGGAGAATTTGAGCTCCGGGGAGAGGCTGAACAGGGTGGGGCTATTTTCCTTGGAGCATCAGAGACTGAGGAATTACCTCATAGAGGTTTATAAAGGGGCATGGATAGGATATTAAGATAAAGTCTTTTCCCTGGGATGGGGGAGTCCAGAAGTAGAGGTTATAGTTTTAGGGTGAGAATAGAAAGATATAAAAGGCAGCTAAGGGGCAACTCCTAAGGGGGAAGTTTTTCACGCAGTGGATGGTGCGTATATGGAATGAGCTGCCAGAGGAAGTGGTGGAGGCTGGTACAATTTCAAAATTGAAAAGGCACCTGGATGGGTATATGAATAAGAAGGGTTTAGAGGGATATGGACCAAGTGCTGGCAAATAGGACTAGATTAGGTTGGGACATCTGGTCAGCATGGACAAGTTGGACCGAAGGGTCTGTTTCCGTGCTGTACATTTCTATGACTCTATTTAAAAGTAATTGGGAATAATTTATTTGTGTTGGCAGTGACAGAGGGAGGAATAAACTCATGTTAATTTTCAGAATAGAATGAAGCCATCAGGTCAGTCAAGTTTGTGTTGTTTCTTCTGTGTGTAATTCTAATCCTAATTGTCATGATCTCTTCATGTAGTCCTAAATTTAGCTCAGCTTCAAATGCTGATTCAATTTTGCTGTAAAAGCTAAAACATTCCTCTGCCTCAACTAATTCCTCTGGTAAAGCTACAACAGATCTCTGAAGAAAGACATTTTGTCTAATTAGCCTCTGAAAACAAGCTGAAATTATGTTAACAACTCTGTATATACATTAAATTATAGAGATTTTATATGTTACAAACATTTATATAACTCCTTATTGCTTTCGCTGTTTTAGTGAACACACTGTCAATATCTCAACTAATGTTCACGTAACTGTAGTTCACATTCCTGGTATGTCCGTGTTGAATCTATAATTTGTATTCTTTGTAGTTTTGTAGCAGGGGTTGGTTAGCTCACTTGGCTGAATGACTGGCTGGTCTGTGATATAGAGAAGATGCCATCAGTGTGAGTTTAATTCCTGCTATTGGCTGACATTACAATGAAGGACTCTCCTTCTCAATCTCATCCCCTTGCCTGAGGCATGGTGACCATCAGGTTAAACCACAATCAGCCATCTCTTCCCAATGAGACGGAAGGCTTGATAAGTCTATAGTGACTTTAGCTTTAGAAGCCTTTTCATGTGGAGTGCCACAGTTGTACTTACTATGCCAACATAACTGTTTCTTTGTAAAATTTTGCATTTATATATTTACTTATAAAACCAAAGATGCTAATGGGTTTCTTTTCAAAGTTGATTAATCTAAATTGCCACCCACTTGCTTGGGTTAAGCAATTTTTTTATTCCAAGTTTTCCCTCTTATTGATCCTTTATTTTTCTTCCTTTTGCATTTGTCATTCAGGAGGCTATGTGCCTACCATGGGAAAGGGTCAGGGTGGGGTAACAGGGTCTGTAGAGAAATGATAGGCAGTGAAAGGTATAATCACAATGCTCTGACTATGGAGGTGTGGGAGAGACTTGTTGGAAGCTGGTCTTTTCTTCTTCACCACATTTGTATGCTCCTGGCTACAATGAAGCTTTGCCAGAAGAACTCCATTGCAGAGAGTCCATTAAACTGAAGTCTGTTTTAATTGTTCAGGAGTAAGTAAAGATTTCATAGAATCCTTATAGTGTGAGGTCAGGCCATTCAGCCCATCGACCTGTCCTGAAATAACATTTTGTCTGAGCTATATCTGAAATATAAAACAATCTGATAAAGTAAGCATATTTTGAATGACTAGGCTGATCAATAGAATGACTATCAATGATGTATTTTAATCCTCAGATCAGCACAGAATGTGCTAAACATTGGGTAAAGCTACTAATATAAGTTTTAAAAATCACACAACACCAGGTTATAATCCAACAGGTTTATTTGGAAGCACTAGCTTTCGGAGCACTGTTCCTTCAGGAAGTTGTTGAGGAGGACTATAAGACACAGAATTTATAGCAAAAGATTACAGTGTCATGCAACTGAAATGATATATTGAACTAACTTATATTGTTGTTAAGTCTTTTATCTTTTAGAATGGGTTGCAGGTTTCAGTTCATTAATATGTAAATCCTAGAACTTCTTTTAAGTCACATTCTTAAAGTTTTATTAAAAAAAAGGTGACATCTCAGCTCAGACAATGCATTAAAGGTGTGAGGTCAGAGTCTAGCTGTATCCCAATCTTGAGTCAGACTGATTCTATTTCCAAGGTGGAATTTACAAAATAATACATGGATTGACTGCCTGCAGATTGTGCATGTTTTGAGCAAAATAGAATGTATCTGAAAATATAATTCTGCAAATATAAATTCACCCCATAGACTTATATATGGATGTGCATGCATGAAAGAGAGAGAGAGAAAGAGTGTGTGGGTATGTAAATGTGCGTGTGAGTATGAGTGCATGTGAGAGTGTGTGTGTGAGTGAGAGAGAGAGAGGTTTGTTTGTGTGTGTGTGAGAGAGTGAGAGTGTGTGATGGAGTATAAGCCTATAAGAGGGTGTGAGTGCAGGGTGTATATGTGTATGTGAAAGGGTCTGCATGCGTGTATGAGTATGTAATCGTGTTTGTGTATGTGTGTGAGAGTGTGAGAGAGAGAGTGTATAGTGTAATGGGGTCAGCTGTAGTGTGACATGAATCCAAGGTCCCGGTTCAGGCCATCCTCATGGGTATCGAACTTGGCTATTAGTCTCAGCTTGGCCACTTTGCATTGTTGCCTATCCCTAAGTCACCTCAGAGGATGATCACCCGAAGATCCGAGGCCGAATGCCCCAGACTGCTGACATGTTCTCTGAACCCCCCTCCTCCCAACCCCAGCCACCCAAACCCCCCCTGCCCCCCTCCCCCCGGGTCTGATGATTGTTGCACGGTGTCCATTCATTCGTTGTCATAAGGTCTGCTCAGTGTTGCCAATGTACCATGCCTCAGGGCATCCTTGCCTGTAGTGTATGAGATGGACAACATTGGCCAAGTCACATGAGTACCTGCGCTTACATATTAATGAACCGAAAGCTGCCACTCATTCTAAAAGATGAAAGACTTAGCAACAGTCTAGGTTTGTTCAATACATCATTTCAGTTGTGTGACACTGTAATCTTTTGCTATAAATTCTGTGTCATATGGTCCTCTTCACTAACTATCTGATGAACGAGCAGTGCTCCGAAAGCTAGTGCTTCTAAATAAACCTGCTGGACTATAACCTGGTGTTGTGCAATTTTTAACTTTGTCCACCCCACATCATGGCTACT
Organism: Chiloscyllium plagiosum; assembly: GCF_037043375.1. NCBI lineage: Eukaryota > Metazoa > Chordata > Chondrichthyes > Orectolobiformes > Hemiscylliidae > Chiloscyllium > Chiloscyllium plagiosum. The sequence goes on along the minus strand of NW_028270149.1, from coordinate 29,740,327 downwards.
AATATAAGGTTCTGAGAAAATAACATAATCCCAATCTTAGAGGAGTATGCATTCCTAGCCTAGTGTGGTATTTTTAATTTCTCAGGTTAATGTTGTGTTGGAGATACTCTCAACATGGAAGACTACGGTGCTGGAAAAGCACAGCAGGTCAGACAGCATCCGAGGAGCAGGTGAATCGATGTTTTGGACAAAAGCCCTTCATCAGGAATGTTGCACAAAATATCGTTTCTCCTGCTCCTCGGATGCTGGCAGAATTGCTGTGCTTTTCCAGCGCCACACGTGCGACTCTAATCTCCAGTATCTGCAGTCCTCACTTCGCCTCTAATCTTCCATGTGTCAACTATATTCCTGATGAAGGGCTTTTTCCCGAAACGTCAATTTTGCTGCTCCTTGGATGCTGCCTGACCTGCTGTGCTTTTCCAGCACCACTCTAATCCTCAACTATATTCAAGTTTACCAAATATCACTGGCAACATGGGGGAAGTAACACATTCAACAGCTTGTGCTTCATACAGTGTCTATAAACCTACAGTTGTACCTTTACACTTTGAGTTTGAGAATGCAATGTCCATGTCCTCAATTGAGATTGTCACTCCTCTGTCCAGGTGCAAGTAATTGAACCTTGCAAGCCATAACAAAAATGCTTCTCAACAATATAAATGACCTATTTTAAGACATTCAATGTAAAAGAGTCAAATTCGTAAACAATACCAACAAGGAGGACATTGATACCAGAAGAGACAGCTCAGAAATTACAGAATAAACTGGACAAGATTTCAAGTGGACCAAAAAAAAAGACCTTATAAAGTAGACACATGTAAAATGCTACACAGGGAATGAAAAATACTTCATCATATATCTTGGTTGGTGTTCAAATAGTTAATGAGGTAAATGAAAGAAACCAATAGTGATTTGAATAGACAACCTTAAAGGTTAACAATTAATGTTGAACAAAGTCAAAAAGTGCTGGAGAAACTCATCAGGTCCGGCAGCATCTGTGGGGAGAGAAAAATAACATTTTGACCTTTCGTCAGAACTGAAAACATCTGGGAATTGGTATTTGTGCTGATGACAGGGGCCATTGTTGGTAGAGATAGGGGGAGGAATGACCTGAATAGATGGAGAGAGTACCCAGAGAGAAAGAGAGAATAAAAAGGAAATCCGATAAAGGAATTGCTGCTAATAAGCCAGGAGAGAAGTAAATGCTGAATAGTGACAAAGTGTGACCATTTGAAGATGGGTTGGCTGCGCTGGGAGCAACCCATCCAGGGCAATGAAGGGAGGAGAAAGTGAGGATGCAGATGCTGGAGATCAGAGTTGAGAGTCTGGTGCTGGAAAAGCACAACACAGCAGGTCAGGCAGCATCCGAGGAGCAGGAGAATCGACGTTTTGGACATAAGCCCTTCATCAGGAATGAGGCTTGTGGACTGGGGGGGGGGGGGGGTGAGAGATAAATGGGAGGAGGGTGGGGTGTTCACCTCCATCCCATTTATCTCTCAGTCCCCCGGCCCACAACCCTCATTCCCGATGAAGGACGTATGTCCGAAACATCGATTCTCCTGTTCCTTGGATGCTGCTTGACCTGATGTGCTTTTCCAGCGCCAGACTCTCAAAGAAGGGAGGAGAGTGTTCATCTTCTGAAACTGTTAAGCTCAATATTGAATCCTGAAGCCAATAAGGTACTGAAGTAAAATATGTGTTGTCATTCCAGCTTGCTTTGAGCTTCCTTAAAGCACCACAGCAGACCTGAGACAGAAATGTTGACATGGGAACATAGTGCTGTGTTGAATTGGCAAGGAACTGAATGCTCAGGATTATGTTTTCAGATTGAACTGCAGTATTGTGTAAATTGGTCACCCAGTCTGCATTTCATCTCCCCAACATGGAGGAGACCTCATTGTGAGCAGCGAATAGAGTAGACACCTTTGAGTAAAGTGCTAGTTCACCTAGAAGGTTTGTCTGGGGCCTTGGATAGTGAAGAGGGAGGAGGTAACCAGGCAAGTATAGCACCTTCTGCGATTGTATGGGAAGTTGCCGTGGGGTCTTTGAGAGGTGCTGGGAGTGGAGAAGGTGTGAACCAGAGTGTCCCAGAAGGAACGGTCCTTGTGAAATGCTGACAAGGGCGGGTAGGGGAATATGTGTCTGGTGATGGCATCCCACAAGAGGTGGTGGAAAAGATGGCTTTGGATGTGGAGGCTGTGGGGTGAAAATTGAGGATGAGGAGGACCGTATCATTTTTGTGGTAGGGGAGGAATGGGGTGAGGACAGAACTGCAGGAAATGGTTTGGTCTTGGCTGAGGGCCCTGTAAACCACATGGCAGGGAAACCCTGGCTGAGGAAAAAGGTGAATATTTTGGAGGCCCCCTTACAAAGGTGGCATCATTGGAACAAATGCGACAGAGATGGAGAAACTGGGAGAATGGAATGGAGTCCTTACAGGAGGCAGAGGGTGAGGATGTATAATCAGTGGGTGAGTGCATATGTAATGGATATTAATGACCAGTCTATCCCTGGAAATGGAAACAGAGATGTCAAGGAAGGGAAGGGAGGATTCTGAGATGGACAAACTGAGGGTGAGAGAAAGATGAAAATTGGAAGCAAAATTGATAAATTTTCACAATTCCATATGAGAGAAGAAAGCTACACTAATTATGCCATTGAGGTTTCAGAGAAAGAGTTGAGGATGGGACCTGAAAGGATTGGAACAAGCAATGTCCAATGAGCCCCACAGAGAGATAGGCAAAGCTGGGCCCATGGCCGCATCTTTGACCTGAAGAAAGTGAGAGGAATTAAAGGAGAAGTTGTTTAAAGCGAGGAAGGACTTTGCCAGATGTAGGAGGGTGGTTGTGGTTGGTGACCTCTTGACACTCCAAAGTTGTCCACATCTACAAAGCACAATCAGGAGTGTGATGAAATATGCCTCCACTCTCCCAGACTTGGCTGGTCAATGCAGATCCTACAATACAGAAAAGAGTTCAATGCTATCCAGTACAAAGTAGCCCTTTTTGTTGGATGACATTCCATCCACCAACTTTGACTTTTATTCCTAATATAATGACAGCAGAAGATACCATCTGCAACATGCAATTTCCCAACACTCTTTAGCACCTTGTGAACCTACAACCCCAACAATTTAAAAGGACAAAGAAACAGATATATGGAAAGATAACCTCCTGCAAGTTCCCCTCAAGCCAAACTCTATCTTGATTTAGAACTGTCAAATAAAATCAAAATATTGTGGGTGATGGAGATCTGAAATTAAAATAGAATATCTTAGAGAAACTGAGCACACTGATATGCTGGACTCTACAGACGCTGTCAGGTCTGCTCAATTTCTCCCTCACATTATTTTTTATTGTCTCACTTGGAATTACTATTTTTATAATTCATTCATAAGTTGCACAATTCATTGCTAGCTGGGCCAGCATCTGTTGACCATCCATAGTTACCATCGAGAAGGTGGTGGTGAGCTTTATTCTTGAACCACTGCAGTCCATGTGCTGTAGGTACACCCACAATGCCATTAGGGAGGGAGCTGCAGGGCATTGTCTCCATATTATTGAAGGAACAGTGATATATATTCAAGTCAGGATAGTGAATGGCTTTGAGGAAAACTTGCATGTGGTGGTGGTCCTGTGCATCTGCTGCCCTTGTCCTTCCAGATAGCTGTGGTCAAAGGTTTGAATTATATTGCCACTCTTTCACTGTCACTGGGCCAAAATTCTGGAATTCAATCCCTGCAGTGTTATGGTTGTGCCTGCATTACTGATGTGCAATAAATGAGGCCCAGCTTGGGATACCCACATCCTAAATGTTAGGTCTCATTGCTTTGAGATCCTAAACTGTTCTAAAAGTCCAGATAATGTGTGGTGGAATACTCCCCACTTTCCTGGGTGAATGCAGATCCAACAACACTCAAGGAGCTTGACACCATCCAGGACAAAGCAGGCCACTTGATTAACACTACATCCACAAGCACCCACTCCCTCCACCACCAGTGCTGAGTAATAGCAGCGTGTACTATCGACAAGATGCACAGCAGAAATTCACCAAAGATTCTCAGACAACACCTTCCAAGCTCACAACCACTTCCAACTAGAAGGACAAGGACAATAGATATATGGGAACACAACCATCTTCAACTTTCCCTCCAGGTCGCTCACCATCCTGACTTGGGAATATATTGCCATTCCTTCACTGTTGCTGGTCCAAATCCTGGAATTCTCTCCTTAATGGCATTGTGGGTCAACCCACAGCAGGTGGACGCAGTGGTTCAAGAAGACAGCTCAACATTGCCTTCTCAAGGGCAACTAAGGCTGGGCAATAAATGCTGGCCAGCAGTGATGCCAACATTCAATAAACGAGTAAAAGAAAATCATCATTATGGGAGTTGCACATGGCATGCTCATTATTTACCTGTTCAGACATGTGTACAGCTAAAGAGTCAAGAGAGATTGAAATGCTGGAGATGGTACACATAAGCCAGCACCAGGTCTCATTTATGAAGATGTTCAGGAGAAGCATTATTTTTCAGCTAGGAAAGGAAGTAACTAGGACATGATTGTTTCAAGGTAAATAAGATTCTTGATGGTATTAAATAAAAGTGAACCTGGAATATTATTTTAAATTACACTGCAGAACCAAAAGTACAGGTTCAATCCCGAGAAGAATGCTGATGGATCAGATATTAGAAAATGTTTATTCACACACAAATTGTTTCAGATTCATCATTGTGTGCGATACATTTATAAATAGAATGGAGCCACAAACTCTAGAATTATGGTGGTAACAGTTGGATAATACAATGGATGTTTAAATGAATGAACTGAAAGACCTGGCTCATCTCTAATTATAGTGCAAGATGGTTAAATAAGTAACAATCTTGCTGTGTGATTGTATTCCTATTCTACTCCATTATCCAGTTTAACACTGATATCAAGTTTGGCAAAGAGCCAAGAATAGAATGCAAAGTGGATAACGCACTGTAAACATCCAGCACAATGTTGTTAGTGATAACTCACAGAATATTTATTTTATTTGCTTAATTTCAACATATATTATTGAAGAACAGTCTTTTTAGCAAGTAAATATGTAAGAAAGCATTCATAAAATAATTAAAATCAATTTTATCACATTTAGCAATATGGTGTTTAACAGTTCATCATTTCATGCTTGCATTTTAACTAAACATCAAATGAACTGTTTTCTCTAGCTTGATAGGAGCATTAAACTTTACATTTTCACCCGATGATGCAGTTTTCACACCTAAACACATTGATTGCCAAAAGTGCTTCAGCCTAGACATGTGATGACCTGAAAAAGACTCCGGAACATCTTTGAATTTGTTACTTGACAATTTTCACATTTCAAACAATAATTGTACTCTCACAGCGCTTTCAAAATAGTAAAATTCCCCAAGGCACTTCACAGGAGCACGGTGAAACTAAATTTCACATAAAGCCATTCAGGAAGATGTCAGGCAGATGATCAAAAGATTGGTTGAAGTCATTGATTTAAAGGAACATCTTAAAGAAGGAAAGAGAGGGAGTGAGTTGGAGAGATGTAGGCAAGCAATTTTGTAGTGTAGGAACTGGACAGCTGCAAGACATAGTGTCATGACAACGGATCAGAACAGAGAGTGCTATGGAAAATTTTTAGCATTTAATATCAAAATATATCCTTTTACAAGAGGACTGCTGCAGACAAAATAAAAAGACTGCAAATGTAAATTCAGTTCTGCCTGGCAAAGTCCTCTGTGTGATACAAGGAGCCTCATACCTGTGAAATGGAGGGAGATTTCAAACAGAGAGAAAGAGTGACATCAAGACAAGATCTCCTCCCTACCCCTGGGCAGCAGACCACATCATGCAGACATTTTTGAATTTTGCCCTTTTGGAAATATGCAACAAAGAGTTAAATCCGACTGTAGTCATGGTCTGTGTGTGCTAGTGGAAGATATGCTAATGAACTGAGGGTCATGTGCACTAACCTGGATTTGAACACTATGAATGAATGTTTTTTTATTGTTGCATCTATTTACAAGTGAGAAAAACAGTAAAATACAATGAAAAGCTCTTCCACTGTTGCCACAATCTGGTGCCATTTGAATAGTTTTAAGAATAAGCAAAAAATAGAAAGACATAGCTTAAAGAGAGTTCCTCAGTCCTGAGCCAGCTTATCATCAACGATGCCTGTGCCCCGCTATGTCTTCTCCGCCACCTCACTGCCGTCCACAACCAACACTGAAGTCATCGCTCTGCAGGCACCAGCATTTGTCACTGGGCCAATTCTCCACCACCACTGCTTTGCCACCACCAGCACCAGACCCAACCAATGACAAAGTCGCCGATTATCAGATGCCAACTTTCACCGCTCAGCCTACCTCGCTGACATCATATCTGCCGATGTAGCAGCTGCCACTTCTGATTCCGGGTTCCATGCTCACCCCAGAAAAATGAGTAAGGGCTCACTTGCTTCGTTCTCCAAGCTTCGACAGTTCCAGATGGATACCCTGGAACATTAAATCTTGGTTGAGAAGAGATGAACTGGCTTCCCTTGTTTATTTGTTAGCCCCTCAGTTAGTCACAACAAGATTAATTTAAAAAGGATTCCTCCAACCCCCACCCCTTATGGATGTCTTCCTCATGGATCAAATTAATGTCTGTCTGTTTATGAAGGATTGAACTCTTTTTAAAAGAGTACGGTAAAGAGTTATGAACATCATTAGAGGGATGACAGAGTTCAGTTACATGGAAGAAGCTGTTTTGTTTTCCTTAGAGAAAGTGGAAATGTGAGGAAAACCAATTTTATCCAGCCAATGGTTAGGATCCAAAATGACTTACTTGAAAATGTATTGGTGTGGGCAGATACAATTAATGCTTTAAAATGGAAATTGGATACGCACATGACGATAAGATAATGCAGGAGTGAGGGACTTCAATAAGCTGCATTATGCTTGCACAAAACTTAGAAGGGCTCATTGAATTGAATGCAATAGCCTCTATGTGTTTTTTGCCATGGACATTCAAGGTCCATGCATGGCTGTGACTTCCAAAACCAGAAGTCAATGTATTAGCATATCTATTGATGAACGCAGAACCTGGAGTAGCTATGCATCTGATAGGGAACATTGACTGAATGACCTTTTCTGTGCTTAAATCATCCCATGTTCTTTTGATTCTAACAGCAGCCTTCACCACAAAGGTATTGCTTTATCAACAGCCTGTGCTGCTGTGGTTTGAATATTCAGGTTGCCTAATATTGCCTAATTCCATTTGCAAAACCTTGAATGGCAAGAAAGGTTCAAAGAGAAAGATTCTACCTCATCTGATCAAATTGATGTTTTGTGACTATTAAGGGGTGCTTAAGCAATTTGACAGTTTGGGCTTATTCAAATGAGTCCCTTCCATTGAATATTCAGTAATTGTTATGTAGTTCCTATTAATTTCTTGGCAATAAAACGTCCTGGTCGTTTGTTCATCAGTGTACATGCAGCCATGTAACTGGCGGTGTTTCACAATATTGTCTGCATAAGTCATTACTTTCTCTCTCTCTGCTTTGTCTTGTCATCCAGATTGTGTGCCCACCAGTTCAGAGGCAAGCATATTTTCACTTCATACATTTAAATGTATTTACCTGCAGAACTGTCAAGTGAGGATTCAACCAACCACTGCCAAATTTACTGCATTAAATGGCTTGGAGATTACCTCTCTGGGATGTATTGCACTCGAGTAACACTATAAAAGCTTACTGTAGTCAACCAGATATTTTCTATTGTTGACACCATGCACCCCATCATTGATGTGCATGGACTTGTCCTTGATCACCATCCATGGTATTTTCAGGATAACAATGAGGATCACAGACCACAAGGAATGCCATTGTATTTACACTGGGAGAAGACTACCCAACTCTGCAACACATATCATTAGGTTCTATGGCACAATTCAAACTGGATCTGTAAGCCCCTTCTGAATGTACACATTTTATCATACTACAGAACTAATCTCACCACACAGCCTCACTCAGCTTATTAACCAACTGCTGGAGAATCTAGAGGTCATGGCTCCTGATTTGAACTCTCGTTTTCTTAACAGCTAGGTTATTCTTTTGGGAACAAGTTTAATTCACTCGGAACTATGCAGGGATATTGCCTAGGAACACAATACATCTTGTGAGGACATTTTTCCCTCTGGATGTTAAACACTAGAGAAGAGCGTTCAATTCTGTCTATGCGGCTAGCTTTGAATGCTGATCCTGGATATGAAAGGAAAGCATTTTATCTCGGTAAAACGCTGCATAATTAAACTAGAGCAATTTTTCCATTGAAGGGTTAATTGGTATTCTACACAAAGCCTACAACTGGCTTCAATTCATTTCCTCAGAGTCAATAGTTGAGTATGTTAAGTATCCATCAATAGAAAAGCATGAGCGGTGAAATGATGACTGTTATAAATCTTCTCCTGGCACACAGGTCTCAGAAGAAACATTTAATTTCACTCCAGTTTTGTCAGAGCTGATGATATTGACATAACAGTATGAGGTTAACATGATTACACATTTACTGTGCAGCAGCTGAATTGTTAATCAGTTTTGAATGTAAGTTATTTTAGAATAATTCACTAATTCTCATGTAATTCAGACATGAATTGTAGAAACTGGTATTTCAAAATCAAGTCTATCTAATGAAGATAGAGTAAAATAAAATAATTTGTTAAGTAATAATGACATCAATTAGGAATTGACATCTTGGTGCTTGAAAATGATTTTTTTTCATCTTTAGCATGAAGCACTCCCACATCACCTAATAGTCTCAATAAACTCGGGAGAAGTGGTTTAATTTCATGACATGGTCAACCAGATGAGGAGAAAGTGGTTTATGAAGGGCTGATGAAGGGCATATGCCTGAAACGTCGATTCTCCTGCTCTACGGATGCTGCCTGACCTGCTGTGCTTTTCCAGCACCACACTCTCAACCCCGACATCAACCAGATGATTTTGTTCAGTGCTTTATCATTCATTAACAGTAATGAACAATACTGGAAAGGAGAGTTATTTCTTCTTCATTCCTAATTACTTTCAAGCAGGTGTTTATAAGCTCCTTTTCGAATACAACTGGATGTATTGCTAGTGTTACGTGTTACTGTAAATATTTTTAATCAACCTATTCAGATAAGGTACAACAGAGCTATGGAGCTGATGAGATTTGAACTCAGGTCTCCTGGCTTAGAGGTGGTGACACTATCACTGTGCCACAAGAGCCCTTTTATATATTGTTGTACAGTTATATATCAGAGTTTGGAGCTAAAGTGTTATACTATAACAGTTAATTGTTCTTGCTGCATTTCCTTGCCAATAATGACACAGCCAATCAGCACCTTCCTCTCATAGTATAAATTGGTGTATATTTTCTCAGTTTGTTACTTGTGACATAGCCCTGAGGAGTACAAAATGAAAAGCTGTGGCTTCTTGTTCACTTAAGTTCTGTACCAGCAAGGAATTATTTAGAATGTTGTTTCAGTGGAGGCAATGGACTTGTGGTATTATCACCAGACTATTAATCCAGAAACTCAACCTATGTTCTAAGTTCAAATCCTGACATGGCAGATGGTGGAATTTGAACTCTGGAATTAAGAATCCACTGATGTCCATGAAACCATTGCCGATTGTTGACATCTGACTGACTTCAGGGAAGGAAATCTGCTCTCCTCACCTGGTCTGGCCTCTTTGTGACTTAATGTGGTTGACTCCCAATTTACCTTTCCAATTTCCTAGCAAGCCACTCAGTTCAATGGCAGTTAGGGATAAAGCAATAAATTCTGGCTGGCCAGCCAGCAATGCCCATGTCTCATGAGTGAATAAAAAAAAGTAGAAAACATTTCACAGTTACATCTAATAAATATGTAATGTATAACAGAACCGGTAAGAATAAGTCTGTACCAAGTTTCCATTCTTTACAAGCAGCCTGTAGAATTAAATAAGATAGTGTTCCCATTACTTCAAATTTGAGTCATGATTATTCATCACCTGGACTATTTCAACAAACAGTATGAGTTAATCACATTACTATATGTCTGGGGTCACATATAGAAACATAAGAACATGGTATATGAGTTGACTTTTTTTCCCCCGCAAGGCTCTTTGGTTGCTTTGTGGAGTGATGAAGAGTTGCCAGGCTTTGACTAGCACTCAGTGTTGTGTGGCATCCTGAAATGGGTTCTGGTCAGCTCTCCAACCAACAGTCACTTTAATTACCTTATGTACTAAGTGTTGTGATGATTTAATTTTGAAGAAATTAAACTTAGAGATGATCTGATTGAAGTCTGTCAAGTTTTGAAATGGGCTCAGTCTGGCTGTTTAGGGTATTCAAGTTGCTTAGTAAGAGGTTAGGCATTTAAAATATATAGTTAAAGAGTAAGGTTATATACCATGGAGTCTCATTTTTATAGGGAATCACTACCTTCTAGAGCAAAATGCCAAAAAAATGACTAGATAAGGATTTATTAGTCTTTAAAAGTAATTGTGACAAATTCCAGAGAGAAGAGGAGGTTTTGAGACCAAGTTGCCTGTTGGTTCTAATATTAAGGCATTATGAGCTACCAGAGTTTTTTTTAGAGATTGGCCTTTTGTCTATGGTGTTAAACAGGAAATTCCTAATTTTTTTCTTGATTGTTGCAAATGTTTCAACTTGTATTTTTGTCAATTCTATGAGTTGATGTGACAGTTTATGAAAGATTTAAGATATTGCATTATTGTTCTGGTGGGGCTGGGTTGATGAACCTAATACTAGAACATAGAACAGAAAACAGTGCAGCACAGTACAGTACAGGCCCTTCAGCCCTTGATATTGTGCAGAACCTTTATCCTACTCTAACTTACATACCCTTCATTTTACTATCACCCATGTGCCTATCCAAGAGTTGCTTAAATGTCCTGAATGTATCTACTATCAATGAGAAAAGCCATAGTTCCCTCCCTTTCTTCATAAGACATGCCCTCCAGTCCAGGCAGCATCCTGGTAAATCTCCTCTGCACTCTCTCTAAAGCTTCTACATCCTTCCCATAATGAGGCAATCAGAACTGAACACAATATTCCAAGTGTGGTCTAAGCAGGGCTCTATAGAGCTGCAGCATAACCTCATGGCTCTTAAACTCAACCCCCCTGCTAATGAAAGCCAACACACCATACGTTTTTTTAACAACATTGTCAACTTGGGCGGTAACTGAGGGTCTATGAATATGGACCTCAAAATCCCTCTGTTCTTCCACACTGCCAAGAATCCTACCTTTAACCCTGTAACCTGCATTCAAATTTGACCTTTTAAGATAAATCACTTCACACTTTTCCAAGTTGAACTCCATCTGTCATATCTCAGCCCAGCTCTGCATCCTGTCAATGTCCCGTTACAACCTACAACAGCCCGCCACACTATCCACAACTCCACCAACCTTCATGTCATCGGCAAACATCCTAACCACCCTTCAACTTCCTCATCCAAGTCATTTATAAAAATCACAAAGAGCAGAGGTTCCAGAACAGATCCCCGTGGAACACCACTGGTCACCCAGCTCCAGGCTGAATACTTTCCATTTACTACCACCCTCTCTCTTCTATGGGCCAACCAATTCTGTATCCAGAAGCCATACTAACTTCTGCTGTTTTCATATTTTGACATTTGTTTAAATTAACGATTTCAGGAGAGGTGCATAACAGTTAATTCTCTGAGACCAACTTTAAGCAGGTGACAAAACAGTAATCAAATCGTTGTATACGATTAAAAGTTATGCAACAATAAGTGGCCAATGTTGTATTTGGGTTAAGAATCCAATCTCATCCTCACTTTATATTGCACTCTTTTAGTCAGATAGAGAGAAATTTCATTTCCATTTGTCTGAGATAGACATAAACCATGTCCCTCAAGGTGAACGTTCACTGTTGTAACTCACTGATAAGCCTGTGTTATGTGATTTGCTTTATATTTCCTTTGGGAATACATGAAAAATAAATGCACACACCAGTTTTGTGCTTCCATTCAGAACCAGTTTCTTTATCCTGTTAACTTTGGAAATCTGAAGTACACAGTCTGCTGATGTCATATATTTAACAAACAAAATATATTTATTCTGAAAGGAATTGAATGGTAATAAAAAAATCTACAAGGTGCTTTTATGGTCATGCAAAGAGCTAAAAATCAGATTTAGAGTAAGATATCTACCTAAATCACACAAGTAGTGGTTTGAAGTAATTACAAGTATTCCCTACAGGCACATAGTAGAAAATTCAATGACTTATCTTTGAACCCTAGGAATGAACTCCTAGGCAGAGTGAGTTAAATATTTATTGCTCTACATATTCACCATTTTTTTTACCTCCATGATGATATGCCCTTCTTCTTCTAGAATAGTGATTTATTCCATTCTAATGAAATGTTTGTCAAAAACAATTACATTGCTGCAAAAAATAGACTGCCATGCAAGCTAAATCAGTGTGCTCCTTTAATTGCTGGTCTGTGGGATAGAATTAAAATATAATACTTACAATCCTACCTTTATAGACTTTGAAGGTTTGAGAATGATTGGTTGATATAATATTTAGGCAAATTATGTGACATTTTAGGCTGTGGATAATGTAAATTCATGGCCATGGTCCTCCTGATATATTGTGTTAGTTTGACACCGATACTGGAAGCAGTTGGTAAAGCAGATTCATGATGCAGTTCTGTGACAGTTTAATGGTGTGATACTGTCACGTGTTGCACATAGTGGATAACATTGATTCGCTACCTTGCTACCCTGGAAGGGCACTGTAACTGAGGTTGCTGGGGACTGTTAAGGGATTTGGTTGCTAGTTTGTTTTTGCACTGAATTCAAGTGTTTTATTTCATCTTTGTAAGTCATATCCTCATTATCAGTTAGCATTAGCATTGACATTGCAGCAATCCTTTTCATTCCTTACTGGATGCGATTGTGATATTTTGAAACCACCATCAGTCACAAACACGTTACCTAAGAAACTGCTTCAGCTATGAGGAACCTACAGTTTGACAGATCAGAGGGAAATGTTAGTTTTTAAGAAGAATCACTTTTATTGTGATGGATTTTAATTCTGATCAGTATAACACAAAAGTACATAAATATTTCAGCTTAGCTGGCTTTAAGTTAAAATGTCTTAATTTTCAGAACTGTGCTGATAAACAATGCTGTACTTCTTATATAGCCACTCAGATTATACTGTTTACTATGCTATCACATTAATCTGTTTTTAGAGGTTATTAGTCGTTGCATTTATTTAATTAAAGACACAGGCCCTCATGCTCCATCAGTTAGGCTGAAATTGCAAGCATTGTGTTGTGAAGTTTTTCGAGGATGAGATGAATTTTATGGTCATCAGGAGGGATACAACCAGAGGGATGGGGATGGGATTGTAAAAACGCACATGATGGCTGCAGCACCATGGGTATTGCCTATCCATCCTGCCTGTCCCCACAAGTAGAATACCATGGAGGGTGAGACGTGGCCTCTCCATTCATTTATGGGCCAAATCATGGCCACTTCAAGGACTCTTCCCACCTGTGGAGTTCAGGGAGACATAAATCTACCCTTTGAAAGTTTAAATGTTCACTGTAAGTACTGTGCATACTGTGGATCAGGACATACTCCAGGTCTCAACACAGAACAATAGCAAATATCTCAATATTTGTTGATGTTACCCTCAAATAATCTGGGTCATTAAGTTGCTGTTAGATCTAAACTGCAACTGTTGTAGACAGGGGATCAAAATAGAGTGATAACATAACATAACTCGGCTGCACAGTGTTCTGATAATCAAATAATTAACTATAAAGGGAAGGGAATGGTGGACTTCAGTAGAAGTAGCTTTATGTTTCAAAGAATAATTCAGGGCTAGCCACAAATAGTTAATAGTGCTAACTTTCTATGACTGCACAAATTGTAAAATTTTATAATTTGTATGTGACAGCAATGTGTGTAAAAGTGTCCAAGACAAATAATGTGGATTCCTATTTGACAAAGGCAATTAACAAGGCAGGACTGATGACTGTCATTTGAATGAGTCTGTCTGGTTAGGTCATTCTGATTCTCAAACATTAAAATGAAAGGGATTACAATTAAATATATTCAAGCAAAAATTCCTGAAATAATTAAGGAAGGAAAGTCATTTGGTAGTTGGTCTTTGTCTTTCTGCTATCAGCTTACTTCCAAGGCTGTGATGGAAGATCATAGAGCTAATTAAAGGTAAAAGATAAATCTCACTCGTTCTTCAGTCCAGATGTATTATCCTTGAGTAACAATATTAACTGTCTGCTGAACATTTTTTGAGTGTTTTTTTAGCCTTTGTTATTCCATAAGGAAAACTATCTCAGTTATTGATCAGTCTGTTACACATGCAAGTCTTGCTTTATTTTTGTTAACATATGCTTCCTTAGGGGTGGCATGGTGGCTCAGTGGTTAGCACTACTGCCTCATAGTGCTAGGGACCTTGGCTGGATTCCAGCCTCGGGCAACCGTTTGTGTGGAGTTTGCACATTCTCCCTGTGTCTGTGTGGATTTTCACCGGGTGCTCCGGTTTCCTCCCACAGTCTAAAGAAGTGCAGATTAGGTGAATTGGCCGTGCTAAATTGACCATATTGTTCAGGGATGTGTAGGTTAGGTGCGTTAATCATGGGAAATTTAGAGTAATAGGGTAGGTGAATGGGTCTGGGTGCGATACTCTTCGGAGGGTTGGTGTGGACTTGTTGGGCTGAAGGGCCTGTTTCCACACTGTAGGGATTCTGTGATGAAGTTATTCACCACTTTGCAACTATCCTTTATCTTGACATAATGCAGAAACTAACCTTTTCTATGCTTATTATGTACTTCAACAAGATCTTCTTCCTATTCCTTTTATTCTCTGTAGATATCACTTAGTAATTTCTCTGACCATAAACGTCTTTATTTAGGTTAACTTTTATTCTCTTCCAAATGCCAAAGTTTTAATTTTTACCACCCCACATCTGTAACCTACTCCATAAGCTAAACTTTAAAGACTCTCCAGTATTTATCTCCTATAATGTGCATGAACATACAGAATATACCGAGACATTATGCTGATGCAGTATTATATGGATAAATACAAAGTGATAGACTTTGGTGTGAAAAACAGAAAACACACAGCAAAGTAAAATTCCACCTGCTTCCAATACCATCACTTTGCAGTTAATCAAAATCCAGAGTCAATTTCCTTCTCTATGCAATGTCTAGTTTTGACTTAACTGCTGCTTCTTAGAGTTTAAATCAGAGTGGTGCTGGAAAAGCACAGCAGGTCAGGCAGCATCCAAGGAGCAGGAAAATCGACGTTTCAGGGAAAAGCCCTTCATCAGGCCTTTTGCCTGAAACGTCGATTCTCCTGCTCCTTGGATGCTGCCTGACCTGCTGTGCTTTTCCAGCACCACTCTGATCTAAACTCTGGTTTCCAGCATCTGTAGTCCTCACTTTTGCCTTGCTGCTTCTTAGATTCTGTCCTATCAGCTTGTGAAGCCTTTTCCCCGAATGTTCTCATAACCAAGAGCTCAGTCTTTTAATAGTTTTCAGAGTTCTAACCATCTCTTCTGGTCTGGAAATTTCACAAACTGATCACTTTTATTGAGGTAAATTATTCTCTTAACTGTTTTGAATAATCTCATTTTCTAGCTTCTCCTACAAACTAAATTTAGCAAAATGTTTTAAAAAATCATCCTAGTCTTCAATAAAACTAATGGCTAAGTGCCTATTGTTTCTTAACAAACTTCCATTAACATACCAGAGATCCTGCATTCACTTGCCCTCCTGAAACATGCTGGTTGCAAAATCATGCCTCTGGAACAACCAATCTAATTAATTTTAAACCAAGACCCATATGCCATTAGTGTTCAATCTAAGCTTTAAAATATATCAACCACACCCTTTCATCACAACATAGAGGATAGTAAAGCTTCTGTTCTGAAGAAGGATCATTGGATTCAATGTTTCTGTCCACAGATGCTGCCAGAACTGCTGAGTTTTTCTTAGTTGGGGAGTTTAGGTCTGTGATGAGAAGAGGTTTCTCACTTAGAAGACAGTCAACCTGTGGAACTTGTGGAGGATGTGGAGGCCAGATCACTATATTCAAGAAAGAAATTGATATATGTTTGATATTAAAGGCCTCCAAAGGTATGGAGAAAAACTAGGAAAATGGCGTTGATGTAGATGATCAGCCATGATCATATTGAAGGGTGCGACAGGTTTATAGGGCTGAATGGCTTACTCTTGCTTTGAGTTTATATGTATTAATGAATTTAATTGAGGAAACTGTTTCCCATCAAGAAGTCCAAAAGTGTTATTGACCTCTGCAGATTGGAGTGTGGCTAATAAAAAGAGGTTAAATGAAAATTTGCTTGTCCCACCTCTCAAAAATTAAAACTACTGATAAAGAATACAAATGACTAGTAGATTATATTACATCACAATATGATATATGTATTAAATATTATAAGACACCACCATGCCCAGTTGTAAGTGTTCCTTTATTCCAGAAATTTGAGGTGAAACTGACTGCTCTTGACATCAATTTGACTGCATTTAACTGAGGGTGGCATCAAGGAGCCTTAGCAAAACTGGAATCAGTTGGAAAATGTTCCACTGGTTGGAGTCATACCTGGTGCAAAAGAAGGTCATTGTGTTTGCTGGAGGACAGTGATCTCAGCTGCAGGACATCTCTACAAGATTTCCCTGGGGTAGGGTCCTAGGCCCAACCACTTTCAGCTGCTTCATTAAGGAACTTCCTTCCATCTTAAGGTCAGAAGTAGGGATGTTCACTGATGATTGCACAATATTGAGCACCACTCTTAGCTCATCAAATACTAAAGCAGTCCATGTCCAAATGCAGGAATATCTACACAATATCCATGATTGGGCTGAAATGTGGTAAGTAACATTCATGCTACACCAATTCCAGATAATAACCATCTCCAACAAGAGAAAATCTATCCATCATTCCTTGACATTTGATGGTGTTACCTTCACTGGATCTCCGATTATCAATATTTTTGGGGTTCCTATTAATCAGAAGCTGGACTAACCATATTAATACATTGGTTACAAGAGCAGGTCAAGAGGCTAGGTAACTCACCTTCTGACTCTCCAAAACCTGTTCACCATCTGCAAGGCATACTTCAGGAGTGTGGTGGAAAATCCCCACTTGCCTGATTGACTACAGATCTAAAAACATTCAAGAAGTTTGACATCATCATGGACATCGCAGCCCGCCTGATTGGCACCACATCCACAAACATCCACTCCCTTTACCATTGATGCTCAGCAGCAACATGTGTATTACCCACAAGATGCACTACAGATATTCACAAAGGCACCTCAGACAGCAACTTCCAAATCCATGATCACTTCTATTGCATAAGACAAGGGCTGCAGACAGATGGGCACAATACCACCTGCATTTTGCCTTCCAAGACACTCACCATCCTGAATTGGAAATTGCCATTTCTTCAGTGTCGATGGGTCAAAATCCTCAAATACTCTCCCTAAAACCATTGTGGACTATAGCATACGGACTATAGCATTTCAAGAAGGCAGTTCACCAGCATCAACCCAAGGGCAACTAGGAATGGGCAATAAATGTTGGCACAATTAATGATGTCCACATCCCATGAATGAATAAAAATAATATCAGTGAGAAAGATTTAGCAGCAAATATCATGGTTTTCCCTTGTCCATGGAATCAATGTCAGATAAATGCATTCAGGTTATTCTTATTTCTTTACAGAATCCTGGTGTACATTTTTGTGGGTTTTTATAAATTTTCCTGGTATTTTATGGCATTGGTGAAGGAGCAGCCACTGTTCTGCTAATCTGTGCCTGGAGGTCTTCTGTTGCTGGAGGAAGTCAAAATGTGATACTATTACCAGATGTCAAACATGGCCACGAAAAGTAGCATGTCCCTACAGAGCAATACTCTGAAGCTTTCCATAGCTATAGCCTCAGCATCACTCCTATAAGCAGAGTAAATTTTAGTCTGCTGAACTTGAGCGCAAGGAAAATATTCTTTATTTACCTTTTAAATCCTCCAATATGACTCAGTCTCAACCTAAGTTAATTGGATACATTTTCTGCCTATCTCAGGCTGCAGAAGCAGGAGTTTTCACCCAAGGATAGTGAAACAAAAGCAAAATTGTGCATTAGTTTAAAAAGGATTATTAGAAGATAGTCCCACTCACAAAGTTGATTATTACCCAAATTAAATTATTCACCTTTCTGTGTTTGTTTTCAGGCCTTTGAGATGGCTTTAAAAATTAAGCTTTTGTTTGAGGCACAAAACATTATTGGTTGTATTTAAAAATATTTCTATTTTTTACATTTACTAAGAAACTCATCGGTAACACAAGTACAGTTAGTTGGCCAGTTATTAAATGTTGGCTTTATCAAAAGGTGAATTAGACATACAAGTTGAAAAGTTTTTTTTGTGATAAACGTATTTCCTGCTCCATTAATAAAGTTGTACCACATTACTACTGCTGAATATAGCAAGCAATATTTCTTCAAGTATAACTTTAAGAATAAAAAGGTTTAATTGTGCTGGTCCCAGACAGTTTTTATGTTTTGTATTGGTATACAAATTGGTTTGCAGTGAAACGTAAGAAAAAAATAATTCTAAAAACACGCACATTTTTGGGTAGATTTTGTGCACAGATTATTGGTCCCCAAAGCAGAGTCTGTATCCTATCATCTTGGACAGTTTTCATGAGGATGGTAAAGTTCTCATGCTTCCCTTCAACTCAATTCAATAATTCAATTCCTTGCTCCATCAAAAGCACACCAATTAAACAGACCTCTTATTGGATGTGATAATTATACGTGACCTCACTAAAACCTAGTGTTATGGCTGAACAGTCTGATTATTATTTTTAATTTTCTTCCTAGTTTTAGATTATTCCTCTCTGAGAGTATTGACTCATGCTGGATTATAATAGCAATTATACAAAAATGGCAATTCTATCAACTATTGTGTGTGAACCCAGTCATTTTTGTGGTTCATTATTTCTGGAGGGTGTGATATTACATTTAAACTCCATTTAACCTTGACCATTGACCACAAACATTTCCAGCTTTACTGTAGAGCAATCATTGGTAAAAATCATGACTGTGCATTTCCCCTTCTGCCTGGATTTGCTGAGGTTGACTATATCAACTCCATTGACTTAACACAGACCTCAGTTTGACAGGTATGGTTCAGTTCTACAGTGAAGTATTCACCCATTATGTCACTAGGGGAGTTCTCAGTGGTCCAGGTTCTACCCTAAGTTTGACAGTACATAATTTTGCAACAGCAGACCTATTGTAGAATGCCTTTGGTCTTACTTCATTATAATTGAGAGGAGTGATTCTGCAAACTGACACATTTGACAGTGCAAACATGTCAAGGTACTTAATGTTCAAGTAATTTTCTGAGATGTGTTATCGATAAGAATCACTTTTGAACAGGAATAGCTACAGTGTGCAGATGCATGCTTCAGATTTTTATTTTTATAATATTGCTAAAAGGGTTTGGTCCTTTTGTTACACGGTTCTGAAGAGGCACCACCTTTGTCAGACTGTTTCACAGTTCTACATTTCTTTTGAAATACACAAAAAGATGGCGTAAATGACAATGAAATACATCATCACATTATTAATGTACGATATTATTAGGGCATCCTAATAATGTTCCAAGCATTAATCCATTTCAGAGGGCATTGTGAAGAGCAGCAAGAATGATTCATATATCTTGAACTCTGGCTTTGAGAGACTATGCAGAAGTGAGTTGATTTTGATTTGAAAAAATGATTGAAGGAAATAATCTAGCTCTTTAAAATGCTGAACAAAAGTTTTTTTTATTTGTGAAATTGAATTGTTTGTATAGAAATAAAGCATAAAGCTTTAGATTAACCAGCAAATTATCAAAAACATTTTTCCCTGCACTGCTATCATGTTGCCACAATACTAACCATGAAGTAAACATGGAGATTCAGTAGGCAATGAAGAAAACAAATAGTGTGATGGCCTTCATAGTGAGAGGATTCAAATACAGGAACAGGGATGGCTTGCTGCAACTGTGATGGGCATTGGTAAGACTACATTTGGAGTATAATGTGCAGTTTTGGTCTGCTTATCTGAGGAAGGATGTTCTGACTACTGAGACAGTGCAAAGATGGTTTACCAAACTGATTCCTAGGATGTCACCTTGTACAGGGAGAGACTGGATCACTTAGGACTATATTCACCAGAATTCAGAAGAATGAGGAGACGATCTTATAGAAACCTATAAAAGCCTAATAGGATTAGGATAGAAGCAACAAGGATGTTTTCAATGACCAGGAAATCCAGACACAGATGTCAAAGTCTAAGGTTAAAGTTAGGCTTTTTAGAACAGAGTTAAGAAGAAATTTCTACACACAGAGAGTGGTGAGTCTGTGGAATTCTCTGGCACAGGAAAATGTTGAGAATAAACCATTGAAGGTTTTCGAGGAAGATAAAGATACAGTTCTTTGGACAAAAGACATCAAAGGATATGAGGACAAAGAATTTGGGCAGCATGGTAGCTCAGTGGTTAGCACTGCTGCCTCGCAGCACTCGGGTCCCAGGTTAAATTCCAGCCTCGGGCGACTGTCTGTGTGGAGTTTGCACATTCTCCCTGTGTCTGTGGGTTTCCTCCAGGTGCTCCGGTTTCCTCCCACAGTCCAAAAATGTACAGATCAGGTGAATTGGCCATGCTAAATTGCACATAGTGCTAGGTGCATTAGTCAGAGGGAAATGTGTGTGGGTGGGTTACTCTTCGGAGGGTCAGTGTGGACAGGTTGGGCCGTAGGGCCTGTTTCCACACTGTAGGGAATCTAATCAATTCAAAGGATATTCCAGTCAAGGATACCCTGGAACAGGGTACTGAACGGGATGACCGGCCGTGATCATATTGAATGGCAGAGCATGAGAGTGTGGTGCTGGAAAAGCATAGCAGGTCAGGCAGCATCTGAGGAGCAGAAGAATTGATGTTTCAGGCATAAGCCCTTTATCAGGAATGATGTCACTCCTAATGAAGGGCTTATGCCCGAAACGTCAATTCTCCTGCTCCTCGGATGCTGCCTGACCTGCTGTGTTTTTCCAGCACCACACTCCCAACTCTGATGTCCAGCATCTGCAGTCCTCACTTCCTCCTCCTTGAATGGTAGAGCAGTGCTAAAGCATCAAAAGGTCCAGGCCTGCTCCTACATTTGATGTTTCTACATCTCTGAATTGATGAATGTTTAGTTATCGTACTCAGGAGAGGTCACAACCAAAGTTGGATGGAAAGTAAAAATGTCACAGTTTTGATGGAGCAGTTCTGTCCAGAGAATGAGGGTAAAATACATTTTTGTGGAAAAGAATATTTTATCTTGCGTTTAACATGATATTTTTATGCTGTGAGTGCTTACCTTTGAATCAGGGCATAAAAGATTCTGTTCTTTAACTATGAACTCGCTCTTTTGCTCTCCCTGGCTCTGTAAGTATTGCCTCTTGAGGTGAAGATTGTAATTGAGGCAGCTGCAAATAAATATATAACCTACAAGTCAATGTGAATGTTGTTTTGAGATTGATCCTACAACATTGCCTCATCATTGTGTATAACATCAATACAGACAACAGAAAAGCTATGGCTTATCACAAACTGACAGCAAGTTGGCAAAAAGATAATAGAGTAAGACAAATTCATATTAAAGAGGCAATAAAAGTAAAGATTTTAATATGCTGTATGTTCAGCCATTTTTGATTTTATCTCAGATTCCCAGGATTCACTTTTTGTAGTTTGAATAATGGTTAGAAAATAATTCATGGACAAAGAAATATTGCACATTTACAATTTGTCCAATTTCACTCTAGTTATTTTTCAAATCAGATTTTTAAAGAATTCATTCATGGGATGTGGACATCACTGGCTGGGCCAGCATTTATTACTACTCCTTGGTTACCCTTGAGAAGGTGGGAATGAGTTGTGTTCTTGAACTGCTGTAAACTATTAGTTGTAAGCAGGCAGACAGTGCTGTTAGGGAGTGTATTCAAAATTTTGATCCATTGACACTAAAGGAATTATAATATGTTTTCACGTCAGGATGATGAGTTACTTGGATGGGAGCTCACATATGTTGGCATTTCTATGTATCTGCTGCCTTTGTCCTTCTAGATGGTATTGAATTGACTTGAATTGTATTGAATTGAATGATTTATTGGCACTTGTATTTACATGAAAATACAGTGAAAAACTTCAACAGATATCAAACTTTGGCACCACTTTGAATAACTTAGAATTAAAATAACTGAAAGGGAGTCCTGTTCAGGCTTCACTGCTCAGCCATCATCTTTCTGCCACCAATGCCAGACCCACTAACATCAGAGTTGCCACTCTTCAGGCGCCATCTCTTGCTGCTGGGTCTATCTTGGCAATGCTGCCAGTTCTGGTGTTGGACCCACACTCGCACCTTCACCAATGAAATTTAAGAAGGAAGAGGAAAATAAGGATGAGGTAAATCCGACAGAAAAGGAACAGACTGTGGATTTGGAAAATGCTGTCTAAGGAGCACTGGTACACTTCTGCTTTGAATTTCTGGATGGTGGCATCACCATACATATATAGAACTCATGGCCTAATGTAATTCCAGAGCTACAGCAATGCAGTTAACTCTCAACTGTTCTCTGAAATGGCCTCGCAGGCTGGTCAGCTTCAGGAAAATTAGGAATTAGCACTAAATGTTGGCCCAGCCATTGACGTGCAGAGCCAATGAATGAATAAACAAAAAAATCTGGGAAATATGACAATCACTGTTATGGTTTCAGAAAACCCCATGTTCATTAGAAAATAGTTTTTGGAAAGATTTTAAGAGGTGGGGTCTGGAATATGTCTTTTTGTTCTTTTGAGATAATGTGGCAGTTTTTCACTCCACAGACCAAGGCAAATGACCCTGAGTGGCTCGCATTTGCAGCCCACCAATGACCATTTTAAAAAGATATTCCAGTTCCAGAACATTCCACATTGAGTGCAGTGTATGTTTTAAAATGTATGAATGTGGCACACCTTCAGTGGGCATGAAACAATTTTTATTCCTTACTCAACATCAGCGAAAAGAGACTATCTGACTATTCTCAACTTGCTGTTGTGGCGAGTTTGCTGAGCTTGAATTAGATGCTGTGTTTCTGTAAAACAACTATATCTGGTAATCATGAAAAGCCCTCATAAATGCAAGGCTTTAGTTCATAGACTTGGTATAGTTATTGAAACTGCTGTCTTAGTGATTGCAAACAAAGGTTAGGAAAATTAATGAATCTCACCATTAAAAGATTTAAAGTTGCAACTCTGTCTGAAGCTTGAAATTACTCAAAATGACTTGGATTTAAAATGAGCAGAGAGTTACTTTATGTCAGGAATAAACACAAAATGGTTTACTTGAAATAAATGCCAATGTGCCTCTCATACTACTAGCTCCAGCTTATATGATTTAGCTTCCTTTGTAAAGTTTCAACAGCTGGGCTTTGAAAGAATCACATAATTTAGGAGGCATTCAACCGCACAATGTTTCACCTAATAATTTTATGCAGGCAACCTAAATAGGAAGCTACAGAATTCTGTCAAGACATTTCTAATTGCTAAAGATAACTGAATGTGTTGATGGAAACTTATTTTAATATAACTAAAAATAATGTGGATAATTCCAAATAATGAGTCACCCTGGAGGTGATAAGGATATTCTGCAAATGTTATAAATACTGTAAAGAGGACATTTTGACAAGAATTATGTGAAGACTTTTACAGATAGTCAATATTGGTACTTGCATGCTAAGAATGACATTGGTGAGCTGTGGGGGCCGGAGATGTTGCAATGATAGAGGCATTAAATCAGCTGGGATGCTGACCAAAAATCCCTGGGTGATTCTAGGAATGGGGAAAGGAGACAAGGGGTAGCCAGTGACAGGCTGTTGTTAAACATTCATTAATCCATGTGGAAACAAAAACCCAAATATCTCGACTCATTTCCTTTGTGATGAAGTTAAGTTTATATCCTCTAATTACTGACTCAATAGCAAATCAAATACCTTCTGGCAACTCTCCACACTTCAATCAACTGTCATCTTAAGCAGATGTATTCTAATGACAAAGGCCCCAGTTTTATTAAAAAGATTACATACTGAAGAAGATTACGTTATTAGATAGTCTTTATAAATCAGATAGAGAACATAGAAT
This sequence comes from Chiloscyllium plagiosum, assembly GCF_037043375.1. Classification (NCBI taxonomy): domain Eukaryota; kingdom Metazoa; phylum Chordata; class Chondrichthyes; order Orectolobiformes; family Hemiscylliidae; genus Chiloscyllium; species Chiloscyllium plagiosum. The sequence goes on along the minus strand of NW_028270149.1, from coordinate 29,716,056 downwards.
GTTATGGCCAATGGGGGTATCTTCCGTCAGTACTATTTATCATTTATAACATGATGAAGTACTGGGAGATATGGACAATCTGCTTAAAATATGAGATCAAGATTTGGGACTGGAAATCTCGACAGAAACGTGGAATGACATTTGGGAAAATGCCAGAAGAATCACCATCTGCAACAGAACTCAGGCCATTCAGTTGAAGATACTTCATAGGGCCCATATAGCACTGGATCAATTGGCAAAATTTAAGGCAGGAGCATCTCCAATGTGTCCCAAATGTAAAATAGAGGTGGACACTCTTGTACATTGCTTATGGACCTGTCATAAGATCTGTAGACATTGGACTAAATTAGCAAGTGCTCTGACAGAAATCTTAGGAACAGAAATTAGAGTGGACCCTGTATCTCTCCTTTTGGGCTTTTCGAACTTACTCTCCCTAGATATGCACGGAAAGAGATTATTTTCTATTCTCTCTTTCTGCGCAAGGAAAAATATTTTGGTAAACTGGGTGGCTGAGGGCTCCCCTGGAATTTTGAATTGGCAGATTAATTATGGAATGTATTCCCCTTGACTTCCTTACAAATATGGTGCACCAAAAGACCGCTTATTCCATAAAATATGGCAGCCCTTCTTGAATTATATAAATACAGATATTTCGGTCATCCTAACAAGGGCTTTTATTTAATTGAGATGGCAAGCCTGGCTGGTCCAGGGCCCCTTGGGAGAGGAATCCTGCACGAATACGAGTTTTGTTACGTTTTGGTGTTAATACATTCTGAGCATGTATCTCACTACTCAATTTCTGTGTTATCCATCGTTTTTTTTCTCTTTTTTTGAATAATGTAAGAGACTTAATTATACACTCTGGTTAGTTGTAGATTAGATTAGTAGTTCGTTGAGTTTTGTTTTTTTTTCTCTCGGTATTTTTTTTTCTGTTTGATAAATTTTGGTTATTATTTATTTAAGATTTAATTGTATATCAATGTTTATACTTGGGTTTTTTTCTTATTTGTAAACTTGTAAAAATATGTTAAATTTTCAATAAAAGTATCTATAAATATATATATATACATATACATGATTGATGATATCTAAAACTTGATTTGGAATAGCTCTAATTTTTGTTCGTGCTTTGCAAGACTAGATTTTCACAAGACGCATGTTGTGATGAAGCTGCTCCTTTAACAAGGTTATGCTGCCCTTGTTTTTTTTCAGGAGGTCATAAAAACACAGGTTCTGAAAAGTCTGATTATAACTAACAAATACTGCCTCAGACAAAAGGCTTTCAAATTTTAAATAAAACACTTGTACAATAAAAGGGGAGTGGCCAGTTGTCCCAGCTTAGCTTTTCTCTGGTTTGATTTGGTTTTGGCCTAGCTATTCACTGAAAGTAGTCAGGCAGTTGTAAAAGCTGCTGCACCCAAAGAAGCAGGTCCATGCTGATCCTCCTCTCTTTTTGACTTCTCTCCTGCAAGATGCTGTGTCTGATTTTACCTTTTTTGCCCAGGGATGTTTATGGGGATTGTTGCAAATATATGGAACAGCATCATTAAATTGGGATAATCTGCTGTGTTTTCAGAGAGGTTAAGCTATTTGGTATTCTGTTCTCTTTTGTTTGTGTTTCATTCGTAATCTTGTAAATTAATTCTGTTTTATTTAAAACTGCGTGGTTTGACCAACTGCATCCCTCTTGGAATATTCGCGTTACACCTGCTTAAAACAATTAGCAAAGTTAGGGTCTGGGTTACTTTCTTGAAATGTTTTGATGAGGTTTGGCGTGGTCCATAACAATGTCAAATCCCATTGGTCTTAATATACATGTATTATTTGTATGTAAATTAATATATTTAAACTATTTTTGAACTGCTTATTGACAAATAAATTTGCATTTGTACAGTATATTCACAACCAAAGGGCATCTTGAAGTGTATTACAGCTGATGAATTATAGTTACTATTGTAATGTGTGAAACATGGTGACGTAAAAACAACAGATTTTTTTATTAATAATCACATAATTTGTGTGACAATACTACGACTTTAGAAGTTATTTTGTCTTGATTTTGAAGAGAAAGTTTGCATTCAGAAAATATTTACAAGGATGTTGCCAGGTTTGGAGGTTTTGAGGTACAGGGAGAGGCTGAATAGGCTGGGGCTGTTTTCCCTGGAGCCTCAGAGGTTTATAAAATCATGAGAGGCACAGATAGGGTAAATAGACAAGGTCTTTTCCCTGGGTTGGGCAAGTCCAGACTAGAGGGCATAGGTTTAGGGTGAGAAGGAAAGATTTAAAAGGGACCTAATGGGTAACGTCTTCACACAGAGGGTGGTATGTGTATGGAATCAGCTGCCAGAGGAAGTGGTGGAGGCTGGGACAATTATAACATTTAAAAGGCATTTGGATGGGTATATAAATAGGAAGGGTTTAGAGGTATATGGGGCAAGTGTTGGCAAATGGGACTGGATTAGGTTGGGATATCTGGATGGCATGGATGAGTTCGACTGAAGGCTCTGTTTCTGTTCTGTACTTCTCTATGATTCTATGACTAAGGCAGAGGTACCAAGCAATCTACCAGAGCCACTAGAATAAACAGTTTGTGAGGCCTTGGGATGTTTTTGTTTTAAACGTTGGAACAATAAGAGCAACTTGACTGGGTACGTTCAAGCTCCCACAGAACCAGGATCTTTAGTTTTTAGTTTTAAGCAGTCGCTGTTAGGGTCTTGAAGAAGTGGAAGCTATTACAGGTAAAAAGTAAAGGTTCCTTTCCTGCTGCAGGAGTTGCATGTGAGACAATCTGTTTTCTGAATGTGCCTTTTGCCAAGGATGTATTTATGGGATGTTTCTATACTGGAACAGTTACTTAACAATAGTTACTGTATCTATTATTTTGTTAAGTTTTCCAATAGAGCTAAGTTATTCTAATTCCTCTCTCCTTTTGTTGAATTTGAAGTATAGCGGATGAATAAAGTGTATTTTGCTTTAAATCCAGTAGTTTGACTAATCAAATTGCACCTGAAACACATCACATTACATTTATCTTTAGTATAAAAAGTAAGGTCCTAGACTATCTTCTGAATACTTTGAAGGAGTTCAGTCAGGTTCATAACATTTGCTGTGATGCTAAGGAACAAGATTCTGTAGAGTGACCAGAATGATTGCTAGAGAAATGTTTGAGCTTGAAGATTGACTTCAGGATTTGGACAATTGTTCCTCGAAACTCCTCGAAAACTGAGTTAGGGAAGTGGAGCTGGAGCTGGATGAACTCTGGATCATCCGGAAGGCTGAGGGGGAAATTGAGAGGATGTACAGGGAGGTGGTCACTCCCCAGACACAGGATATTACAGCTGGGTTAGTGTAAGGGGGAGGAAAGGGAACCGACGGTCAGAGCAGTGATCCCTTGTGTCCGTTCCCCTCAGCAATAAGTATACCATTTTGGATACTGCTGGTGGGGATGGCCTACCAGGGGAAAGCCATAGTTGTCAGGTCTCTGACACTGAGTCTGGCACTGTAGCTCAGAAGGGAAGAGGGGAAAATTGAAAAGCGCTAGTGGTCGGGGACTCAATAGTTAGACGGATTGACAGGAGATTTTGTGGTCAGGAACGGGACTCCCGGAAGGTATGTTGCCTCCACGGTGCCAGGGTCTGGGATGTCGCCGATCGGGTTTACAGGATTCTGGAGGGAGAGGGTGAGCAGCCAGAAATCATAGAACATATTGGCACCAATGATATAGCCAGGAAAGGGATTAAGGATCTGAAAAGTGATTGCAGAGAGTTAGTTTGGAAGCTGAAGAGCAGGACGAGTAGAGTAGTGATCTCAGGTTTGCTACCGGTGCCACGAGACAGCGAGATGAGGAACAGTCAGTGAATGCAGCTTAACACGTGGCTGTGAGGCTGGTGCAGGAGGGAGGGCTTCAGATACCTAGACCATTGGAATACCTTCTGGGGAAGGTGGGATCTGTACATGAAGGACGGGTTGCACCTGCACCGGAGGGGCACAAATGTCCTGGGTTGCGGGAGGGTTTAAACTAGTTTAGCAGGGAGGTAGGAATCCGAGCCACATATGTGAGAGGGGACAGTTGCAGATGGGGCAGTGACAGGATGTATTGAATCTATCAGGAAGGTTTCTCACACGATGAAACAAAGGGATTGGTTAAAGTGTGTCTGAAATAAGAGCGACAAACTTAGAGCATGGATCAGTATTTGGGGCTACGATGTTGTGGCCAAAACAGAGACATGGGTTTGAGGGGCAGGATTGGTTGCTTGATGTTCCAGGGTTTAGAACTTTTAAAAAGTACAGGAAGGGTGGAAAAAGAGGAGGGGGTGTAACATTGCTAATCAGAGAGTGCATCACAGCTACAGAAATGAAGGTTGTTGAATAAGGTTTGTCTATTGAGTCAGTATGGATGGAAGTTAGGAAAAGCAAGGGAACAGCCACCACATTGGGGTTTTTCTACAGACCCCTTAAATAGCAATAGGGAGATTGATGAATTCATAAGTGGGCAGATTCTGGAAAAATGCAGAAGTAGCAGGGTTGTTGTTATGGGTATTTCAACTTTCCCAATATCGACTGGAACCTCCTAAATGCAGATGGTTTGAATGGAGCCCTTTTTGTCAGGTGTGTTCAGGAGGGTTTCCTTACTCAGTATGTAGACAGACCGATGAGGGGAGAGGCCATTTTGGATTAGGTGCTCGGCAATGAGCCAGGACAGGTGTCAGATCTCACAGTGGGAGAACACTTTGACGGTAACCACAACTGCCTCACATTTACCATAGCCTTGGAGAGGGAAAGAAGCAGTTACTGAGGGAAGATATTTAATTGGGGAAAAGGAAATTATGATGTTATCAGACATGAGTTGGGAAGTACAGACTGGGAGCAATTGTTCCACAGAAAGGGCAGGGCAGACATGTGGAGACTATTTAAGGAGCAGTTGTTGCAAGTGATGCACAAATTTGTTCCTCTGGGACAGGTAAGAAGGTGTAAGATTAAGGAATCTTAGATGACGAGAACAGAGGAGCTTCTTGTCAAAAGGAAGAAGGCAGCTTACGTAAGGTGGAGGAAGCAAGGATCTAGTGCAGCTTTAGAGCATTACAGGCTTGCTAGAAAAGTGCTCAGAATTGGACTGAGGAGAGCCTGGAGGGGGCACGAAAAAGGCTTGGCAAGAAGGATTAGGGAGAACCCAAAGGAATTTTACTCATATGTGAGGAATAAGAGAATGATCTGGGAGAAGGTAGGGCCAATCAGGGATAACAGACGGAACTTGTGCATGGAATCTGAGCAGATAGGGGAAGCCCTAAATGAGTTTTTTGCTTTGGTTTTCACCAAGGAAAGGCACCTTGTTGTGAATGAAAACTTTGAGGAGCTGGGATACAGTGTTGACCAGATCAAGATTGATGAAGTTGATGTGCTGGAAATTTGGAAAACATTAAGATTGATAAGTTCCCAGGGGCAGACCACATTTATCCTAGGCTGCTCCAGGAAGTGAGAAAGGAGGTTGCTAAGACGCTGGCGAGGATACTTGCCTCCTCACTCTCCACGGGGGTTGTACTGGAGAATTGGAAAGAGGCGAATGTTGTTCTTCCTCTCAAGAAGGGTAATAGGGAAATCCCTGACAATTACAGACCAGTCAGTTCTATGTCTGTGGTCAGCAAAGCTTTGGAAAGAATTTTGAGGGATAGGATTTATGACTATTTGGCAAAGCATAGTGTGATTAAAGGCAGTCAGCATGGCTTTGTCAGGGTCAGGTCATGCCTCACAAATCTTTTTGAGTTTTTTGAGGAGGTGACAAGATATGTTGACAAAGGTCGAGCAGTGGATGTGGTGTATATGGACTTCAGCAAGGCATTTGATAAGGTTCCCCAAGGTAGGCTCATTCATAAAGTCATAAAGTATGGAATATGGGGAGATTTGGATATCTGGATTCAGAATTGGCTGGCTGACAGAAGGCAGAGAGTGGTTGTAGATGGAAAGTATTCTGCCTGGAGGTCAGTGTTGAGTGGGGTCCCTCTGCTCAATGACTTGGATGAGGAGGTTGAGGAGTGGGTTAGTAAATTTGCAGATGACACAAAGGTTGGAGGTGCCATTGATAGTATCGAGAGCTACTGCAGGCTGCAATGCGACATAGACATGCGACTGAGAAATGGCAGATGGGAGTTCAACTGGATAAATGCGAAGTGATGTATTTTGGAAGGTCGAACTCGAATGCTGAATATAGGATTAAAGACAGGATTCTTGGCAGTGTGGAGGAACAGAGGGATCTGGGTGTCCAAGTTCATAGATCCCTCAAAGTTGCCACCCAAGTGAATAGGGTTGTTAAGAAAACATATGGTGTTTTGGCTTTCATTAACAGGGAGATTGAGTTTAAGAGCCGCGAAGTTTCGCTACAGCTCTACAAGTCCCTGGTGAGACCACACTTGGAATATTGTGTCCAGTTCTGGTCACACTACTATAGGAAAGATACAGAGGCTTTGGAGAGGGTGCAAAGAAGGTTTACCAGGATGCTGCCTGGACTGGAGTGCTTGCCTTATGAAGAAAGGTTGAATAAGCTCAGACTTTTCTCTCTGGAGAGAAGGAGGAAGGGAGGAGACCTGATCGAGGTGTACAAAATAATGAGAGGAATAGATAGAGACTTTTCCCCAGGGCAGGATTGATTGGTATGAGAAGTCATAGTTTGAAGACATTAGGAAGTAGGTACAGAGGAGACATCAGAGGTAGGTTCTTTATGCAGAGAGTTGTGAACGCATGGAATGCATTGCCAGCTGTGGTGGTGGACGCAGAGTCATTAGAGACATTTAAGCGACTGCTGGACATGAACATGGATAGCGATGGAAATGTGTTGCTGGAAAAGCGCAGCAGGTCAGGCAGCAACACATTTCCATCTCTGATCTCCAGCATCTGCAGACCTCACTTTCTCCTCATGCACATGGATAGCAGTGAGTTGAGGAGTGTGTAGGTTAAGTTATTTTATTTTACATTAGGATTAAACCTCAGCACAACATCGTGGGCCAAAGGGCCTGTTCTGTTCTGTACTTACCTATGTTCTATGTTCTTTCATTCTTGGATTCCAGATATTGAAAACAACTCAAAGCAACAAAACAAAATCCTCTTACTGGTACTGTAGACTGTTTTCATTATCTTGTAAAGTACAGGATGCTAACGATGATCAAAAAGCAAACAGTTGAAAATTCTAGCTGGTTGTATTTTTGAAAGGGTTGCTAACATGATGAATAATGAAGTATTTCTGGATGCTTTTTGTGCACACAGGAGGTATTTGATAGCAAACAGACAACTCACTTTCAGCAAAGATGAAAATGAATGGCATTGGTAGCAAATGTAAAACATGGGTCAACAGAGTGTATGGACAAAAGATACATCCTACAATTGGCAGAATATAACAAATATTGCCACCCAGAGATCTGTACTGAAGCCTCTGTTTTTTACTCTGTGTATTAATCGGATGAAACAAAATTGAATTGTAAAACCAAGTTCACAAATGACACCAGGCTTAAAGGTAAGTTGATGACAGAGGACAAAGACAGAGATTATGAAATTTAGACAAAATATGGTGGATAGAGCTCATGTGGGGAAACGTGAGAGTATCAATTTTTGATCAAAGAAAGATAAATCACATTATTTTCTAAATGGTGAGAAATGAGAAGCTGTGGAGGAGTCAAGAGATGGAAGAGTCAGTGGACCAATTTTACAAAATACAACCGTAAAGACTAATGAAATGCTGTGCTTTATTTTAAGTGAGATGCAATACAAATGGGATGAAATTATGCTTCAATTGTATGGAACCCTACTAAAGACTCCATCGAATCCTGCACTTAGTCCTAGGCACTGCGCATCACGAGAAATGATATTAAATATAGGCAGGGGTACAATAAAATTTCACCAGATTTTTAATTGGCTTAAATGGCTAAGTTTTATGGCAGAATTCATAAACTTGACCTGTATTCCAATAACTGCAGAACACTGAAGAGTACATCCAGTTAAGGTGTTTACTATGAATAAAGGATTTGATAAAATGGATAGCCTCTGCTTTGGTAATCCAGAAGAGGGTATGTTTAATCTTAATATTAAAACCAGGTAATTGAAGAAGCACTTCTCCCCATGGAGGGTAGCATGAATCCAAAGCACTCACCTGAACGATCTGGGATACTGTGTCAATTGAAATTTCCTGAATGAGATTGATAGACGTTTGCTGCCAAAGGATCTAGAGTAAAGACAGATAATTGGAATTGACCTCGAGATCACCTATGATCTAATTGAAATAAAGGGCAAAGATCTATTCATGTCCTTGTGTTCTGACTTGGGACTATCCCTCATGCATCCTAAGTATGCTACTTTTATCGTTGAGTATGTGGAACATTCTTTGTTGCAGTCTGACTCAGAACCCCTCCCTCGTTTCCTTTTCTGCTAACTGAAGACTGTATTAGTTCTGTTCCATGCTCTTACCTTGAACTGGCAATGTTTTTTATATTTGCTTCTCATATATCCCTTACCACTTACCTTTATATGGGTCATCTTCAACTTTTTCCTTTCTTCTCTTAATTAATCTGTCTCCATTTCTGGGTAAAGGCTTGCAACCAATATTGATATTAAAGCCCACTGACTCCCACAGCTATCTTGACGAAAGTTTGTCATGCTTCACTTCCTGGAAAATGCCAGGAACTAGCAATTTTTGAGAGTTAGGTGCAACTTTGGATTATTAAGAATAAACATAAACAGTGGATAATCTCTGTGGAACTGTCAAACTGCTTATTTCAGATATTAGTTTGGTAAATCTTCTCAGAATTACTTTGAATTCATTAACATTCTTCCATAAATACGGTGACTAGTATCATTCACACACCTTCAGATTCAGTCTCATCAATGACCTGTATAATTGAAGTGTAACCTCCCTACTCTTGCATTCAATTCCCCTCATAATGAAACATAACATTCTATTTCCTGATTATTTGCTGTACCTGCATGGGTAAGAGAAAGGTAAATTCCCCATAGCTTTACCAGACCATGAGAGTGATGACTAGTTGTGGTTTAACCTGAGGGCCACCACACCTCAGGTGAGGAGAGAAGTTGTGAAGATGACTCCTTCATGGTAACCTCAGATGATGCAGGAATTGAATCCACACTATTGGCATCCCTCTGAATTGCAAACCAGCCATCCAGCCAACTGAGCTAACTGACTCCTTCCCCATACTTGCTTGCTAACCTTCAGCAATTCCTGTACAAGGATATACAGATCTTGGCATCTCGGAGTTCTGTAATCTCACCATTCAGATAATATGCTGCCTTTTTATTATTTCTGCCAAATGGACAATTTCCCATTTTCTCACATTATACTCCATTTTCCAGATTTTTGACTACTCACTTATCCTATCTGTATCCATTTGGGAAGGTTCCTTGAGATTAGGAAATGGTTAAGTAAGTCCTTTATTCAAATAGGTGTTGTGGAGGGAGAAAGCAAGAAACTAAAGGTAGTTAGCTTAACATTCATCTTTGTAAATTCCTATGTTTGTATCATCAGCAAATTTAGTTATTAAACCTTTGATCCCTTCATCCAAATCTTTATATAATTTATGAAGAGTTGAGGCCCAAGCACCCATTCCTGTGGCATCCAACTCATGACGTTCTCCCATCCTGAAAAAGGCCCACTTATTCTTGCCCTTTACTTTCTATTGACCAGCCAATCTTTTATTGATATCAATATGTTGCTGCCACACTATGAGCTTTTATTTTTTGCACTAATCTTTGATGTGCCACTTTATCAAAAGTCTTCTGGCAATCTATGTACATTATATCCACTGGTTCCCCTTTACCTAAAGCACAAATTACATCTTCAAAGAACCCCAATAAATTATTTAAACATGATTTTCCTTTGGAAAAACTACATTGGCTCTGCCTGATTATCTTGAATTTATCCAAGTGCCCTGTTATCAAGTCTTTAACAAACTATTCTAACATTTTTCAGATGATGCATGTTAGTTTCTTGCTTCCTCCCACCACCACCCCTTTTTGAATAAAGGAGTTACTTAGCCATTTTTTAATCTCAAAGAACCTTCCCTGATTTTAATGATTTAAAAAAATCAAATCACTGCATCAGTTAAAATGTTCCATAGAATTTTTCTTATTAGTGAGTTTTGAGAAGATTAGTAGCTCAGGTTGAGGTTCTGGATGTAGGTTTGCTTGCTGATGATTCCTGCTTTCTATTTATATGTTTGGTTTTCTTTGGGTTGGTGATGTTATTTCCTATGGTGAAGTCATTTCCTGCTCTTTTTCTCAGGGTGTAGTAAATGAGGTCCAAATCAATGTGTTTGATGATAGAGTTCCGATTGGAATGCCATGCTTCTAGGAATTCTCATGCGTGTCTCTGTTTGGTTTCTCCTAGGATGGATGTGTTGTCCCAGTTGAAGTGGTGTCCTTCCTCATCTGTATGTAAGGATACTAGTGAGAGAGGGTCATGTCATTTTGTGGCTAGTTGATATTCATGTATCCTGGTGGCTAGTTTTATTTTTAATTTTTTAGAAAACTAGCCACCAGGATACATGAACATCAACTAGCCACAAAATGGCATGACCCTCTCTCACTAGTATCCTTACATACAAATAAGGAGAGACACGACTTTGACTGGGACAACACATCCATCCTAGGACTTGCCAAACAGAGACATGCACGAGAATTCCTAGAAGCGTGGCATTCTAATCAGAATTCTATCAACAAACACATTGACTTGGACCCCATTTACTACACCCTGAGAAAAGAGCAGGAAATGACATCACCATAGGAAATGACATCACTGCAGGAAATGACATCACCAACCCAAAGAAACCCAAACATATAAATTGAAAGCACAAATCATCAGCGGTACTTTGTCTGGAGGCTCACTCAAGATGTTACCTAGTATAATGATGAAACGTCTGAAAATGAACCTTCCAGTTCAGTGAGCAAACCTACATCCATTTTTCTTACTTGTAAGAATATACCTATTCTGTGCATTCTTGAATAGCCCCTTATGTATTTGCCACTGTATTTCTATTTACCTTTACCTTAATCTAAATTGCTAGTTCGCCTTTGATTGCCCTGCCTTCATGCCCTTATAATTACCCTCTTTATAAATTCAAAATAGTACTTTTGGACTACTATTACATTTCTAATCTTTCTCAGTTTGAATGGAAGGTCATCAATTTGAAATGTTAACTCTATTTTTCTCTCCATGCCTACAGTCAGACTAATTGAGAATTGCCAGTATTTATTGTTTTCATTTAAGACTATCTTCCTTCTTGATAAGCAGGATTTAATCATAAAATAATCTGTTTCTAAGTTGCATTGTTCATGACTGTGCAATTCGTTTTGAGACAATGTCAATATCAATTTTTGTAACTGTCTCTTGAGACATTCTGTAGGTTTTTATTAAGCTGTGTAAATATCTGAGTTGTACAAGTGAGTTTATACTTTGAACTAAATGCACTCTGCACTGTATACAGCCTTTAATTAATTTGCTGTGGGGCACGAACAAACACAGGTAACATTTGAAACAAAAGAATCTCTATGACCTTTAGCTGTGACCTCAAATGTAATTGAGAGAGAAATGTGGAATTCAGTGTTACAGTTAAGACAATTCAACCTTCATTCTTTGTTTCAATAGTGAATATCTCCATGATTACAAATCAAAATGTTCAATTGTATATTTGATCCTTCACACTTCTGTTTATGATTTATAACACCGGAGAAAACTATTTCGATGATACTTGCAGCAACAAAAATAACAGATGTGAGAACATCATTACAAAGTGAGATGTGTGGAAATACAATCAGAGAAACAATTAATGGCCACAATGAGAGCTACTCCTTTTTCCCAGTATTATTGTTAGACATGTTCTGGAAAAAGACTACAGGGCAAATCAGCTCCTGAACTCATTGAAGTGTAATTGAGGAAATGTGTTGTTACGCATTCACTAACTGATGATTCTACTTACATTGGAAAGTATTAATATAATTCGTTTTTATTGCCACTATGCTCATTCATTAAAATATTGCATAAAATACAATGTACCAAAAGTGGAATTTCCTGTGTGGCTGTTAAAATGAGAATGAACGACAGTCAAGGAAAAGCTTTTTAACTCTTAATAGTCGAAATGCCGATGGATAGAAACAGATTAATAACTCTTGGGATCCTGGGCACAAGATTATTTGGGACTTCTTCACTCACCTGTACAGCCCACTCTTCTTCATCTATTAAAAGAAATATTAAAAAGAAATTACAGATATAGACTTGAGTAGTATTTACATATTGATCTAAAGATCAAGGCAATCTGAAATAAATCTGCCCTCTTTAATTTTTCTGAATAATGCAGTTTTATCAGGCCGCCCTAAATTTTCACAGGATCTTTGTTGGGGCCTTGGTTTTGTCTCTGGCATCTAACATCAGCCCTTTAATGTGGCACATTAATCTGCCTTGCACCTTCAATAAAACATATTATGGAGCTCAACACCATAAGAAAAGTTGAACAAACTGAGGTGAGGGCTATACAGAATAAGCAAAAACCAAGCAGCTGTCGCATGAAATGGAGAGAGCAAACTCCTAATTGCATAGAAAGCTGGCTGGGGATGACTGAAGGAAGGCAGTTCTCGGGTATTTCCTAATATCTTTCTTGTGATGTAATTTAGCATGAGTCCAAAGATACTTCACTATTGTGACTGCTATTTCAACTAACCAAAACAAAGGTGATCGATTAGGAACACTAATCCATATTAAGTTGAAGTCAATTCTTTAAAACTACAAATAATTGTTGGAAATTTCTTTAGGTGTTTGTACTTTCTGTGGATAATTGCCAATAAACACAGCTATGCAGTTATCTTTGTGTCAAAGATTTAGCAGCCAGTTGGCAGAACACCAGAGGAAATTCCCGGCAAAGATATATTGAAGTGGGCCTTCCCTTGGATTTTGGGGCTTGGATGTTAAAACTTAATAGGGGTCCTGAGCCAACTCTAGTTTGGTACATGCCTAGAGGCAGCCTCTGAGATAGTGCAGCTACTCGTTCAGTGAGGAAGTTAGCAATTCTGGAGCTTCAGCTATCACACCAGGAGAGATGGGCACTTCTGGAGCAGTTTGGTGAATGAAAATATCCATGGAAATGAAAAAAATAAAGAAAACGTTCAGTGTGGACACATTGGTGGAGATCTCTGATTGGAAGGCAAATCCCTCCTGAGGAAGCATTTGGGTGATGAGTATGTATTTTCTTCTGGGTCCATGACCTCCCACCTCCCACCGGCCTGTCACAAAGAGACTGCCACCATGGATCTGGGGGCCTCTGTGGTACCTTCTGCATAGGGAGACATGGTTTGACAATGGTTGTGCAGCATCACCCTAGCTGAGACTTGAATAAAATAATCAAGTAAAGTGTCTGTCCACGTTTATACTATGGGCAGATCCGGAAAACATCTCCAGCAGGGTCAATGCATCAGAAGGCTGTTTTCCTGCCCCATGCCCACTCCCCACTGCTTTCCTTGCCCTCATCACCTCTAAACCAAGAATTACAGAGCCAGGAAAATGTTAGCTTTTTGTTAGTTTATTTTGTCAAAGTGCCAAAATCCAATTGTTCAGTAATATTTTTTAACATCCCAATTTGGAAAAAAAATGACAAAAAGGCAAAACAAGAACCTCATCAGCAAGAAAGCAATTCCAAGTCTGGTTTCATAATCAAATCTGTGACTAAATTGCCTTGTTTGTACCTTGCTATGTGAAGATTTGTTTCATATACATTTATTCAAAATTTGCATTTAATTTAGTTTGAATAATGTATTAAATTATAGAGGAGCAAACTGCAGTTTAATCACATCAGTAATTAATTCTTGATCCCCGGCTTTTTAATGGTTCTTTTTTGTAATTTTATTCCACATGCAGGAAGAGACTGTCTTTCAATATCACACAGACCTATTGTGTGTATTATTATGTGATAACATGTCCAGGAGTTCTTTGAAAACTACATTAGGGAATTGATTTCTCAAAAGGGTTATTACAATCTTAGAAGGAATCTATGAAACGGCTGGATTGCACAAGGACTGAATGTCCTCTTGTTGTTCATCTCCAGGCTGACAGTCTCTTAGAAGTGCAAGCTATTTTGAGCTTTATATCAGCTCAAAGCCCTGGTAATTACTGAGTACAGTGCATTGATTGGTTTTATACAAAAGGAACACTTTCATGGATAGACAGTAGAAAAATGCAACAAGCTGTACCTGATCTGTTTAGGATAGATGAATTTATTCTGCATTATTTAAAGAGATACTGAGTTAAGTTTCCATCTTGCGCAGAGGTACATTTTACTCTGTGAATGGTCGCAGTTAAGACTTTTTTTTTTGGCTTTTCTGAGCCTGTGAAAAATGGTCAACTCCAACCTCTGGGTTTGGGCCCCTCATTTTAAATAGGAGATGAAATTGGATTGACTCCTGCGCAACATGCTCATCTGGTAGGGCAGGGTTTTGGAAGTCCCTGGCACACCAGGTTTGCCAGTTCACAAAGTTCACATTGCAAAATCTGCCAATGAGTCAGGAACTTTGTGAAAAAAAATGTAAAGTGCTTTTGTACTTCCAGATGTCACTGCTAGGTGGCGTGCTGTAATATAGATATATACCTAATACAGTGACTCATCATATGGATCTGTCCTTTAAAGGTGAATTGACCTTACAATAACCAGCTTTGTCTATTTATTTATGTGCATCACAGTACTTCCTAATGGAAAGGGCACCACAACACAGTGAAAAACGTAACAAAGTGTCCTGTCACCTTGTACTGTCATCTTTTTTGCAGTGATCTAAAGGATGTGGTAAAAGATCCTAGTTTTGAAACTTGAAAATAACTAACCATCAATTTCCTCACATGGATTACCAAGCAGTCTGCTTTCTAATTAAAATGCGCACCTGTTCTTTCCTGCTCAGGCCTGTTGTTTGTACAGCTGTGGCCATTGTCAATGCTTCACTGAGATTGAAGTACTATTGGTTTCTAGCACAATAGATATTCAATTTATCTGGTAATAGATTGTTGCACTAATGTTGTTTCGAATCTGTTGTCGATAGAATTTCAAACATCGCAAGTTTCTTTATCACATACCAGAATGCCCTCTTCTTCTCTCAATATGAATGATATGGAGGCTTATATGAGACAGTGAGAGGTTTCATTGTTTTTCCCTGTGGGGTGATCAGTGTTTTTCACTGATGTTGGATGGAATCTGAGAATTGTACCTAGTTAATCTGGGGAACAAAGAAGGAGCTGCACAGAATATGAATTGTGAGGCCATACAATTAAGCTGCCAGTTTGTCCAGTCCAGATTGAACATAAGATCAAAGCAGGTAAAAACAAGGACTGCAGATGCTGGAAACCAGATTAGAGTGGTGCTGGAAAAGCACGTCAGGTCAGGCAGCATCCGAGGAGCAGGAAAATCAACGTTTCAGGCCACTAGTATGGGAGACTAGGAGCCGAGCCTCAGAGTAAAGGGGTGACCCTTCAGAACTGAGATGAAAAGGAATTTCTTCATCCAGCGGTTAATCTGTGGGGTGCTGTTTTAAAAAATTCTCAAGGTCAGGTTCGTAGGAGAGTAGTCTGACACAGAACAAACGACCAAGAGGCGAGTCTGCTAGAATATGAGCATTTTATTCCCCGCAGCGTCGCCACAACCAGGTCTCATACTTACAACGGGTCTGGCTTATACTCACTCTACATGTTACCGGAACTGGGAGCCGTCAGTTCTCGTAGAGCGGTTGCCAACAACCCACGCTCGGCGGTTAAACGTAACCCCGGAGCAGACTCCCGGGTCTGGCTTATACTCACTCTACATGTTACCGGAACTGGGAGCCGTCAGTTCTCGTAGAGCGGTTGCCAACAACCCACGCTCGGCGGTTAAACGCAACCCCGGAGCAGACTCCCGGGTCTGGCTTATACTCACTCTACATGTTACCGGAACTGGGAGCCGTCAGTTCTCGTAGAGCGGTTGCCAACAACCCACGCTCGGCGGTTAAACGTAACCCCGGAGCAGACTCACCGAACTGGAGACTTTTCCAGCTGATATACTCTTTTCCAGATATAAACATTCATGTGAACAGCAGAGCAAGGCTAAAAAACACATTCCATTCTGGTTACATACAGATAAGAAGATTCACACGGGGAGGTGTGTAATAAGATTCACACGGGACTAAGCAACACCTCCATTCCGGTTAGATTCACACATGTATTGGGACATAATTTTTTAACCGTTTCACCACATTCCACTGCTTGGCCCAATACATGTGTTACATTATGATTCACACATGTATTGGGACATAATTTTACACCACAGGTGCATTGTTGCAGAAGGCTGTGGAGGCCAAATCATTGAGTGTTTCTAAGACAGAGATAGTTAGGTTCTTAATTAGTAAAGAGATTAAAGGTTATGGGGAGTATGCAGGAGAATAGGATTGAGAGATATATCAATAATGATGGAATTAGAGAGCAGGCTTGATGGGTTGATTGGCCTAATTCTGTTCCTATGTCTTATGGTCTAAACTGATAACCGTTAGCCTGAAGATCATGCTTCAATACTGTGTTATATCTTCTGGGAAGGCAAGATTTTGAGTTTTTCTATCTAATTCTTTCTGTGTATTTTCTAAATCTCCAGCCAAGAATTTCTAAGTCCAAATCTGTAAATTAGAAACAGTTCTGGTTTAAAAGATAATCCCTGTAACGCTTCAGCCAGCCATTTTCTCCACTCTGACCTACTCCCTCTAATTCACATCCATTGTTTTCACTCAACAGAGAGTTTTCTTAAACCGTTCTTAAGATATCGTGAATAATGATCACAATATCATTGAATCTGATGCTCATTTTGACAGGGAGGAGGAAAGGTATAAGCTTAAGTTTTAAATGAAAGTAAGGTAAATTTTGAACTGATACAAATCAAAGTATCTACAGTAAAATAAGTTGTACTGTTGATCCTGCAGAATCAGCAAGCAGAAAATATTTGACTAAGTACTTGATACAATACAAAAGGAGTACACAGCTCTAAGGGACAAAACTTTCACTTGTTTGATTGAATAATGATGGTTAACAAATGAGGTAAAAGGTAAACTCAAACGAAGAGAAAAGGCTTGCACAAGTGTAAGGAAACTAAAACTTTCATCATGGAATTCCGACAGGCCATTTGGCCCAGCAAGACCACACCAACTCTTTGAAGACCATCCTACACAGACCCACCTCCCTACCCTATCCCATTTCCCAAGGCTAATCCACCTAGCCTGCACATCTCTGGAACACTATGAGCAATTTAGCAAGGCCAATCCATCTAAACTGCATGTCTTTGGACTGTGGGAAGAAACTGAAACACCTGGAGGAAACCCACACAGATACAGGGAGAATGTCCAAACTCCACACAGACAGTCAACTGAGACAAAATCAAACCTGGGTCCCTGGCATTGTGAGGCAGAGTGTTAACCACTGAGCCACTATGTTGCCATTCTTTAAAAATTGACAAATTAAAGAAAAGAAAGTAATAAAAGATGAAAATGGTAAGTAGAAAAAGGCTTGAAGTAAATATCAAAGCAGTGAAAGATTTTATATATATGTTAAGAGAAAAACAGTGGTCAACAGCAATGTGGACCCATTACTATGATGGCAGCCATAAATCTACTTTCATGGTAAAAGGACAAGATATTTATAGTACAAGGGAACCTAACACAGTCAATATATTGTACTGACTTAAATTTAAAAAGTGTAATGAAGAAACAAGTGGAAAAGAGATCAAGAAATTTGTAGGGTTTCTACTTCCATTATTTAAAACAAAACGTAGGCAAATTGATTGCAGAAATGCTAGTTATAAACTTCATACTTTTCTTAATTTGGGCTTTTACTGTTAGTTTGGAAATGTTCTATTGTCACTTTAATATGCAATAAAGGTGGAGAGAGAAACTAGCTAATAATATGTCTGTCAGTTTAGTGTCAGTTAGAGGGAAACTACAAGAATTTGCAATTAGGGATAGAATGAGTGGGCACTTGAACAAACAAAGCTGATCAGAGAAACGTGACTTTGAGAAGGTTAAAGTGTGCTTGATTAATCTAGTTGGAACTCTGGAAACAGTCACCAATAAATAGATAAAGTTCCTTTTACGCGTGTAATCTATATGGAGGCATTTGACAAGGTCTTACCTAAGACAAAAAATGAGAGCACATAGAATGTTGGAGGTATTATTCTGTTTTTGTGTTGGGATTTGAATGAGAAATAGGAGACAATGAGGCTTAATTTTACCTATATTTCAAAATCCCGAGACCCCAGGACAAAAGTGGGTGGTGAGCCCTCCTTCACTTGGCCAACTTGCCTACAGCCATTTTGCAGCTGTCTGGCTATGCATGAGGAAGTCCTACCTCTGAGGCCTGTCAGCCAATCAAATGATCAGCAGTTCTCTTGTCTTATCAGTGTCACTTGAGGGGTTCAACTGGTCTATGAGTAGGTGGGATGGCCTGCGCCTTCCCTACCACTGATAAAATCCCCAATGATTAAATGGTGTTGTGATTAACCTGGCACCGCAGTCATTTTTAAACACCCACTCTAAGTGCCAGCTCTCACCTTTGTCCCAATGAGTCACACAATTCAGCGGAGTCTCTGGCCGGACAAGTAGTGTTAACCATGATTCTATACTGATGCCTCAGCTTTTAAGTGTAAGTATCAATGACTTGATCAATAGCCAATTTCATTACCCCACTCTAGGCAAGTTGAGATCAATTAACACACATTAGAGAGCCAACTTGGATCTTCTTTGGAACTGTGTTTTAATAGAAGGCTTCAACCACAAGTTTTTGTCTCCTTGAAATCTAAAAAGGTCTTTATTATTCTCATGCACTGTGCATCTTTTCAGGGCTACAGTAGCAGATTTTAATTGGCATCATAATTCGGAACAATGTTGCACAGGTATGAGTTCAAATCATAACATAGTCCCTGCAAAATGTAAATTCAAATCAGGAAAGAAACGATAGTGAACAGGAAACAAATGAATTTTGTAAAAACCCATTTGGTCCACTGATATCTATTGTGCAAGGAA
The DNA here is from genome assembly GCF_037043375.1 of Chiloscyllium plagiosum. Lineage (NCBI taxonomy): Eukaryota > Metazoa > Chordata > Chondrichthyes > Orectolobiformes > Hemiscylliidae > Chiloscyllium > Chiloscyllium plagiosum. Next base: position 29,697,003 of record NW_028270149.1, on the reverse strand, counting down.
AACTACAGTTCTTATCAGGCCTAAATGTGACTCTAGACCCGCAGAAAAGTGGTTGACTCTTAATTACCACGAGAAATGATTCAGCAAATTACCGAGTTCCACTTATTAAGACATCTAACTGTCAACTTCTCAAGGACTTATGAGTGACACCCATGTCCCCTGAGTGAATAAGAAGATGTAGGAGCAAAACAGAAGTTGCTGGAAAAGCTCCGTGGGTCTGGCAGCATCTGTGCAGAGAAATCAGAGTTAATATTTTGGGTCCGATGGGGTCACTGAACCCGAATCGTTAACCCTGATTTCTCTTCACAGATGCTGCCAGACCCACTGAGCTTTTCCAGCAACTTCTGTTTTGTTTCTGATTTGCAGTATCCACAGTTCGTTTGGTTTTTAAGAAGATGTAGGATCTTAGATATCAATACATATAGAGAACATTGAGATCTTAATCTATTGTTGTGGTTCTGTTCGCCGAGCTGGGAATTTGTGTTGCAGACGTTTTGTCCCCTGTCTAGGTGACATCCTCAGTGCTTGGGAGCCTCCTGTGAAGCGCTTCTGTGATCTTTCCTCCGCCATTTGTAGTGGTTTGAATCTGCCGCTTCCGGTTGTCAGTTCCAGCTGTCTGCTGTAGTGGTCGGTATATTGGGTCCAGGTCGATGTGCTTGTTGATTGAATCTGTGGATGAGTGCCATGCCTGTAGGAATTCCCTGGCTGTTCTCTGTTTGCCTTGTACTATAATAGTAGTGTTGTCCCAGTTGAATTCATGTTGCTTGTCATCTGTGTGTGTGGCTACTAAGGATAGCTGGTCGTGTCGTTTCGTGGCTAGTTGGTGTTCATGGATGCGGATCGTTAGCTGTCTTCCTGTTTGTCCTATGTAGTGTTTTGTGCAGTCCTTGCATGGGATTTTGTAGACTACATTGGTTTTGCTCATGCTGGGTATCGGGTCCTTCGTTCTGATGAGTTGTTGTCTGAGAGTGGCTGTTGGTTTGTGTGCTATTTAGAAATAGACAACACACACTGGATCATCAATGCCACACTCACAGGAATCTGATTCACTAGAGAGGAAGAAAAGGACAACCAACTCCCATCCCTAGACATGATGGTACAGAGAACACCTAACGGAGAATTCACCACAAAGGTATACAAGAAAGTCACACACACAGACCAAGTCCTGAACTACGAAAGCAACCACTCCAACACCCACAAAAGAAGTTGCATCAAGACACTATTCAAAAGGGCCACAATGTACTGCAGTACACCAGAGCTGCAAAAAGAGGAAGAAGAACACCTATACAATGTATTTGCCAAAAATGGATACCCGCGCAATTTCATCAACAGCTGCCTAAGGGAAAGACAACGGAACGAGGACATGCCGCAACCCAAAGGACTAGCCACACTGCCATATATCAAGAGCATTCCGAACTGACAGCCAGACTACTGCGACCACTAGGACTTATAACAGCACACAAACCAACAGCCACTCTCAGACAACAACTCATCAGAACGAAGGACCCGATACCCAGCATGAGCAAAACTAATGTAGTCTACAAAATCCCATGCAAGGACTACACAAAACACTACATAGGACAAACAGGAAGACAGCTAACGATCTGCATCCAGGAACACCAACTAGCCACGAAATGACACGACTAGCTATCCTTAGTAGCCACACACACAGATGACAAGCAACATGAATTCAACTGGGACAACACTAATATTATAGGACAAGCCAAATAGAGAACAGCCAGGGAATTCCTAGAGGCATGGCACTCATCCACAGATTCAATCAACAAGCACATCGATCTGGACCCAATATTCCGACCACTGCAACGGACAGCTGGAACTGACAACCGGAAGCGGCAGATTCAAACCACTACAAATGGCGGAGGAAAGATCATAGAAGCGCTTCACAGGAGGCTCCTAAGCACTGAGGATGTCACCTAGACAGGGGACGAAACGTCTGCAACACAAATTCCCAGCTCGGCGAACAGAACCACAACAACGAGCACCCGAGCTACAAATCTTCTCACAAACTTTGATCTGAATCTATATAGATCAATGTTTAGTAAAATCAGCTTACAGATTTAACACGTCCACCCAGATTCCTGTGATTAATTTTTTTTAAAGTCAAGGAACAAGCAAAAATTACTAATCTGTTTCAATTTTTATTTGTGACTGCTCGAAACTATGTTGCTTAAAATGTATTAGACTGGATCAATTCAATATTAAATATTAATTAACATGCTACTTTATGTACCTCCCACAACTGCATATATTTTCGGCTGAATGGGAATAACATTCTCTCATCTCAATATAATTGCATTCATCTAAAAGTCATAGATCACTGTGACATAAAGAAATGGTTTCTGTTTCACAACCCAGATTATCATGCTTGACAGGAAATTACATTTTAAATTTTATGTCATACCTTCCTATTCAAGGAGAAGCCTTCCCTGGTATTCTATTTGTGTCATAAGTTCATTGAAGCAACTGTTTTTGAAGATATTCTGTACTCATAAAGATGACAATTATCAAGCTGGTTACTTCAGCATGAACAACTGTCAGGTCAGATATAGATGGGTTCACTCCTCTATTCTATGTTACTGCTAACTTCAGAAAACTACCAAGCAGCAATAACGTTTCTAGTAAAAAAATAGCCACTCTTAAGGTGCTTCTGATTGTAATTTATTTTAATTTGTGCTATTCATCATTTATATATAAATGAACTGGATGTGAACATAGGCAGTATAGTTAGTAAGTTTACAGATGGCACCAAAATTGGTGGTATAGTGGACAGCAAAAAAGGTTACCTCAGAGTACAATGGGATCTTGACCAGATGGACCAATGGACTGAGGAGTGGAAGATGGGGTTTAATTTAGATGAGGTGCTGCATTTTGGAAAGGCAAATCAGGGCAGGACTTATACACTTAATGGTAAGGTCCTGGGAGCGTTGCTGAACAAAGAGAGTTTGGAATGCAGGTTTATAGTTCCTTGAACGTGGAGTCACAGATAGATAGGATAGTGAATAGGATAGTGAAGAAGGCATTTGAAGGCATCTGGTCTGCCTGCTATGGGAGGATGTTGTGAAACTTGAAAGGGTTCAGAAAAGATTTACAAGGATATTGCTAGGGTTGGAGAGTTTGAGCTATAGGGGGAGGATGAATAGGTTGAGGCTATTTTCCCTGGAATGTCAGCGGCTGAGGGGTAACCTTATAGAGGTTTATACAACCATGAAGGACATGGATAGGGTAAGTAGACAAGGTCTTTTTCCCAGGGTGGGGAAGTCCAAAACTAGAGGGTGAAAGGCATAAGATTTAAAAGAGACCTAAGCAGCAATGTTTTCCATACAGAGAGTAGTATATGCATGGAATGAGCTGCCAGAGGAAGTGGGGAGGCTGGTATAATTACAACATTTAAAAGGCAAGTGGATGCGTATAATAGGAAGGGTTCAGAGGGATATGGACCGAATGCTGGCAAATGGGACTAGATTTATTTAGGATATCTGGTTGGCATAGATGAGTTGACTGAAGGTTCTGTTACCCTGCTGTACGACTCTATGCTTCTGTGATTCTGAATTGTACAGTTTCATGTTGTATTTAAATTGCTAAGCAGCCAATAAGTATTGGGTTGAGTCAATTCATTTAGACATATCTCTATGACTATGCCTTTACAACCAGGATTGGCCTTTGCTGGCTATAAGCCCATATCCTATTCTTTATTTACCTGTTCATGAAGAATTCCTCTAGCAGAGTCATGAAATTCAAACCACTCCACGTGATGTAAAGAAATGGCTGAAGGCATTAGATACAGCAAAGACACTTGTAATATACTAGCATACCATTAAAAACTTGAGTTCCAGGACTATTCACACATCTAGCTCAGCTAGTACAGCCACAACACTAGCATCTTCCCAACAATGTAGAAAATTGACCCTCCCCCCAAAAAAAATGTCAAATCACATCTGGCTCTCAATCATCAACAAACCGATGAATTGTTATCAACTTCTTTAGCAAGTACAATTTATTTGGAAATAACCTGTTTGTCAATGCTCAATTTTGATTTGATCAGGACCACTTGGCTCCAGATACAACTTTGGTAAAAAACATGGACAGAAGAATGGGTTCCATGTGTGTGCTGACAGTTTTGGGTCACAGACTGAAATGCACATAGCAGGCCATTTGAATGCTGACCCCATTTCCTTCACTGACCATGTATGTCTGCTGCTTCATGAGTTTATTCATATGGAAGATCACGCAACAACATTTTTCTTTAATCCTAACTAAAGCTAAATAACAGTTCATTTCCATATCTCCAATATTTGATTGCTTTCTATAGATGATGTTCCTTGGCTGCAGTGGCGCAAGAATTACTATGTTGTATGCAAACTTAAATTATAATATTGAAAACTGTCACAACACATGTAACATGACTTAGTAATTTCTTCTGTGGTCAACTTACTTGAAAATTAAGAATACAAGCAGGAATAGGCAATTCAGCCATTTGAGACTGCTCTACCATTCAATACAATCATGCCTGAACTCATCTTGGACTCACCTCCACTTTCCTGCTCGCTCTGCATCACCCTTTAACCCTTTACTAATTAAAAATCTGTCCATCTCCTCCTTAAATTTATTCAGTGCCTCACTGTCTGTTGTGACCTCAGGTTGGTGAAACAATAGATGGTCACACAATAGTTTGTATTCTTTTTGGGCCTACAAATAAAACAAGGGATGACTTTCCAACCTTTCCAACCATCTACCACACCTGGAAATCACCATCATGGTAGAGTGTTTTCAACATGGAGATGATCAGTGATATATATCAACTTCCTCCAAGACTTTGTTCCAGAGCAGGCAGTGCCCTGTTTGTGCCTATGAAGATCAAAATGGATTTCTATACATCAGATCATCATCAAAGGGTCACAGGAGACATAACTGCATTAGCCAATTTTTGTAGATTACTCCAAGTTACTGTGCATTAATTGCCAGAACAAGTCAACATAATGTTGGTGTCACAAGTGCAGCAAGCCTAAGCTCTCAACTTTTACAGACTTGAAGAGTTTGTTAGCGTCCAAGAAATTTTACATAGAACTCAGTGCCTCTACATAAATAAAAAGGGGTGTCTTTCTTTAAGTATGAACACTGGCAAAAAATATGAAGGGTCATGCCAGGTTATCTGGCAGCTTGCCTACCTTCTTTGTTGCCATGACTGGTCCCAGTTGGTTTCAACCTGGGGATAGGAATACCCTGAAAGTTAAGCTCACCAGTGAGGAGGGATAAGTGGGATCTCTTTGTAAATTCAACACCTCTTTCAGTTAGCCACAACAATGTTGATTCGAAAATGGCCCCTTCCCTCATGAATGCATTTTTTCAATCCAGATGTGTTTTAAATGGACTCAAAATAATCAGGTTTTCTAGTGGGGTTAAAAAAAGGTGGTGTTTATTAACTACTAAACTGGTTAAAAAAAAAATAAAACAAGACACAACACACAAATTAGAAATGTGAATAACATAAAAAGGTAACATTTATAATTCAGACTCTAGGTTCCTTGAAAATGGTGAAATGTCGCAATCATTAAATTGAGTGAAACTAGTAGTGCTGATGTTGGCAGTGAAGCAGTTGTTTTTGAGATTCTTAATTCTGCAACAGCTGACAAACTCTCTTTCTGTTTCCTTTTTGACAGTGACTTCACTGGATCATCTAGCTTCCAATGCTCAGAACAAGAGGCAGTCTCTCTAACTGTAATTCAGGGATGTCTCATGGCTGTCCTTAAGCTATGACCTTTATAGCACTCTAGTCAGCATTAGTACATCAGCCACTAACACTCACAGACCAAGGATTGCAGTTAGCTTTTAACCCTTGTGTTTGTATAATCCTGCAACAATTAAATACAAACTTGTCTGCAGTTTGAGACAGACCACACAATAGATGGATGTCTGCTGAGAGGAGTAGTTAGCCATTTGTCATCAAAATAGTCATAGAATATCACAGTCTAGTTTGTTTTGAATTGCACATCTTTATTTGGAAGATTGTTTTCTGAAAATTCCCTTGGCATCTTTTCTGGTGAGACATTCATGGTTCCTCTCAGGGTTTTGCCTGTGAATTATACCCACCTTTTGTTTTGGCCTCTTTTTAAAAAAAACGTGTTGTAATTGTAAGTTCAAGATACTTGTAAATATTTGGATGTAGGTTTGCTCGCTGAGCTGAAAGGTTCATTTCCAGATGTTTCATTATCTTACTAGGTAACATCTTCAGTGGACTTTATGCAAAGCAATGCTGAAACTTCCTGCTTTCTATTTATATGTTTGGGTTTCTTTGGGTTGGTGATGTCATTTCCTTTGGTGATGTTATTTTCTGTGGTGAAGTCAATTCCTGTTCCTTTTCTCAGGGGGTGGTAGATGGGGTCTAACTCGATGTGGTTGTTGATAGAGTTCTGGTTGGAATACCATGCTTCTAGGAATTCTCGTGCATGTCTTTGTTTGACTTGTCCTAGGATGGATGCATTGTCCCAGTTGAAGTGGTGTCCTTCCTCATCTGTATGTGAGGATACTAGTGAGAGAGGGTCATGTCTTTTTGTGGCTAGTTGATGTTCATGCATCCTGGTGGCTAGTTTTCTGCCTGTTTGTCCAATGTATTGTTTGTTACAGTCCTTGCACGGTATTTTGTAAATGATGTTAGTTTTGCTCATTGTCTGTATAGGGTCTTTCAGTTCATTAGCTGCTGTTTTAGTGTGTTGGTGGGTTTGTGGGCTACCATGATGCCAAGGGGTCTGAGTAGTCTGACAGTCATTTCCGAGATGTCTTTGATGTAGGGGAGAGTGGCTAGGGTTTCTGGATGTGTTTTGTCTGCTTGTTTGGGTTTGTTGCTGAGAAATTGGCGGACTGTGTTCATTGGGTACCAATTCTTTTTGAACACATGATATAGGTGATTTTCCTCTGCTCTGCGTAGTTCCTTTGTGCTGCAGTGTGTGCTGGCTCACTGAAATAATGTTCTGATGCAGCTTCATTTGTGGGTTTTGGGATGATTGCTTCTGTAGTTCAATATTTGGTCTGTATGTGTTGTTTTTCTGTAGACGCTGGTTTGAAGTTCCCCATTGGCTGTTCGCTCTACTGCAACATCTAGGAATGGCAGTTTGTTGTTGTTTTCCTCCTCTTTAGTGAATTTTATGCCAGTAAGGGTTTAATTGATGATCTTGAAGTAAGTAACTGAGGGTTACGATCCATTGTATCCTATCTCATCCTATGGTGAGCAGTTTTGGTCTCCTTGTTTAAGGAAAGATTATTTCTCTGGAAGGTTTAGAGAAGGTTTACTGAGATGATCCCTGGATTGGAGGGATTGTCTTATGAGCAAAGGTTAAACAAGTTGGGACTCTACTCATTGAAATTTAGAAGAATGAGAGGTAAACTCATTGAGACGTGTACGATTCTTTAGGGGTTTGATAGGGTAAATGCTGAGGGGATATTTTCCCTCATGGGAGAGTTGAGGACCAAAGGAACAGTCTCAGAATAAAAGGGCACCAATTTAAGATTGAGAGGAGGAGGAATTTCTTCTTTCAGAACATTGTGAGTATTTGGAACTCCTTGCCACAGAGTGCTGAGGGCACAGAGTCTTTGTATAGATTCAAGGCTGAGATAGATTATGATCTGTAGGGGAATCAAGGATTGTAGGGAAAGGGCAAGAACATGGATGTGAGGTCTGTCTTTTCAAGGAAACTGAATGACTACTACCATTCCTATTTCTTATGGTCTTAAAGGACCAATTTCTCAGGGAGCAGAGGCCTCCAGATAATCACAAAGCACTCAGCATACAGCAAGAAGATACAGAAATTACAGAAGTTCATTCTAGATAAGTTTCTTCTGAACATTCTTAACAACTCTCTTGAACCTCAGTAAAGAATGTTGCTAGAGGATGTTGTTTTTCAGTACAGAGGCATAGGTTTTTTAAAATATATTTTTATTGAAAAAATAGATTTTTAAAATATTACAACAAATACAAAACAATACAGTTCAAAGCAGTACAAAGAGAGAACACAAAAGAAGTAAACAAAACTCAATCTGTCCTCATGTACAAATATATAAATATATATAGAAAAATATATTATAAAAAAACCCAACCGAATACTTAACTAAATAAATAATAACCAACAACAAACTAATAGATTGTAATAAATCAACTCAGCCAAACAAGACACTCATACATTCGCAGTTCCTCCTCCCTGAATAGTGGACTTGTAAAACATAATTGTTACGACTATATAAAAGCCCTTATTGGTGTGGCAGATAAATCTGTGCCATGTCTTATAGAAATTTTCAGTGTACCATACTTGTGAGAAAATCCAAGGGGATATGCTCCAAAACAATCTTCCGTCAACCTGACAGGCCTGGGGAATTTTCAGACACCCAACCTAACAAGATATTCTTTCTTGCGCAGAAAATGAGGATATTGAAAAGTCTTTTCTTCTGCACATCTGCAGGGAACATACTGGGCAGGCCAAGAAGAAGAGAGATCGGGTCCTTCTCCACTCTTACACCCAAAATCCCCTCCATTGCACCTGCCACAGCACTCCAGTATGTTTGAAACCTACCTCAGGACCAGAGACAATGGGTAAGAGTGCCTGTATAATCTTTGCATTTGGGACATGTTGAAGATACCGCTGATTTAAATTTTGACAAACAATCCAAAGCCAAGTGGACCCTGTGGAGAATCTTCAACTGTAAAGCATGGGTCCTATTGCAAATTGATATCTTTCTCACGTTAGAGTATTCTTTAAAGGCTTAATTTTCCAGTTCCCATTTTGTCATTATAATATTACGGTGAATTATGAGGCAAGTGCTAAGCATTCTGAAAAGAAGCAATTATGAAAAAAGAGCGAATTGAAATCCTTTTACTAATATTAATAAGTTCATACAACTTCATTCAGTTCTTTAACTACAGTGATAAGAAGTATTGACTGTGTGTCTTTGCAATGAAGGATACTGACCCTAATTAACATGAAGGGTTATAATGAAGAATATAATATGAAGAAATATAATGCATCTGATTAGAAATGGGCATCCATGTGTTCTGTTCTTTAACATGGATTTTGAAATATTAGTCCCTTAACTTCAATGCTAGTGACATCCTGATAGTAGACATTAAGTGTCGTATGTCTGTTGTGGTCTGAATTGCTGTGCAGGTTCCCAGTACACTTCCTACTAGCAGTGGCACAGCAGCAGTGGCTGGCGTAATGGAGCAGACTGCCTGCCAACGTTCCCAATTAGCTGGTAAATGGCAAAGAGAATTTAAGGCAGGAAGCTGGGAACAACAGAAAAAAAGGGATATGGAGCAATTAAATTTACACAGTCAGAGAGTTGTTGCTTGCTCAGGTTCTCTTTCTTGTACTCTAACTAATCAACATTACTGGGATGATAGGTCATTTTTCTGTGCCACTTCTGTTCTAAATGGCTTTAGGAAAAAAACACTTTGGACAGCAATGGTTTTTTTTTAACAATGGTAGCTTTTAGCAGAAATGTATTGATGTGCTAAATTGTGAAACTTGAGACATTTCCTGTTGTTGTCTTTGATTGATCTTCATTCACCATTGTGACAGATAGTAATTGTGTGTGAAAAACTGTCAAAATAACTTTAACTTTACAAAAAAAATTCATTTTACAGTTCTGAAATGCTCAATTCTTTTTTGTTTCTTGAGAACAATTAAATGATGATTTGTTTTCAGACATAAGTACGCGATCCAAAGTATTTGATGTTATTGCATTGCCAAGCGTATTAAAAAAGACTCTCATCCTCCACCTTGTAATTTCTATCTTATGTTTAATACAGATTCACGTAATGTTTATATTTTACTGCCATTTAAAAAAAATTCTGCATTTCTCAGCCTTCCTCATCACTCCCTAATCCCCAACATTCTTTACCTGTAAACATTATGAGGAATCGACAGTATATGCCTTAAAATTTTTTATTGTATTATGTGCTCACAGGACAGGGAACCATTCAACACACTTGTGCAAGGCTGTTCATTACTCAGTATTGTGCCTAATGTTGACTATGGATTCCTTAATGTGTAAATCACTCACATGGTTGCTGTGGCAACTGTTCTGGCTGCTACCATAGTCATCCATCTCCCATTGAATGTGTTAGAATAAAGCATTCTAAAATCAGCTCAGTTTCCTTTATCCTACAAAACAAATAAAAAGCTTTGCACTTGCTGACATAATTTTGTTGAAATAGCTCAACATTCAACAACTACGATTGCTATAAAAATGTCTCAATGCACTAATTGGAGTTTAAGGAAGAAAATCAACACTGAGCCAATAAAGGAGGAAGTAGGAGGTTTGAATAGAACCTAGTCAAGAGAAAGGTTTAAAAAAAGGCATCGGAGGGAGTGAAAAGATGGTGGGCTTTCTTGTGAGAATTCAGGAATGAAGGGCCTAAAAAGCTGAAGGAGCAGAAAAGCTGGGAGAGGATGCTGGAGTCAGAGGAATACCGAGATCAGGAAGATCGGGATGTGGTATTGGAGTAAATATAAATTTAAAAAATAGTGTAGGTTGAGCTTGAAAGGTTGGCTGGGAAAACATAAAATAATTGAGTATACAGAAAGTATACAAAAATAATATAAAAAGTCTCACGACACGTTAGCCCAGAAGACTAGAAGTTTGGAAACCTGTTTCGAACACATTGTTCAGAATTACAAGCATGTTAGAAGTATGAAATTCTCTCCCACAAAAAGCAATGGATGCTAGTTTGTTTAATCATTTTAACCTGAGATTGATAGATTTTTGATTGCTAAAGGCATTAAGGATGTAAATCTGCGATAGGTGAATGGCACTAAGATGTGAATCAATCATGATTTAATTGAAAAGGGAATTAGGCTTGAGCTGCTGACTTCTACTGCTGTTCATAACTTGCTAAATTCTCCTTAAATACATTATATTATAACATTTAAGTGGTGATTTAAGATCACTTTCACAAGTCAATATGTTCCGTCAGAATGACAAGTTACAATGTTGATTGCGATGGGAAATCAGCTTTTTATAACTAAAGCTATAGTTAAGCCCAATTTTTCTATAAAACAAAGAATACTTCACCTTCAAATGTTTGATTTGAATTACATAGCATTCATGTAGAAAACACAGGTCATGGGAATTATCCACAGAACTTTATCAGTTGGCTGCCAGATGCTGAGCCAACATGGGACCCATGTGTTCCCATGACCCGAGCTTCACATAAATCCATATAAGAAACTGAGACATTCTGGGTGACTTACTAGTTTACTAAACACTCTCATTAATAATGGGCTACAAAACGTTTCAGTGACTCAGAACAACTATTTTTTATCTGTCTTCACTGCAGGAGACACAAAATGCATCACTGGAATAGTAGAAAATCAAGACGGAGCCAGTAACTTAAAACAATACACACTATTAAAGAAAACATTCTAGCAAAACTAATAGGACGAAAATCTGACAAATCCCCTAGCCCTGATGGCCTGAATTATTGGGTCTTGAAAAAAAAGTGGTTGTACAGATAATGATGTATTAGCTGTAATCTTGCAAAAATCCCTGGAATCTGGAAAGGCCTCAGAAGATTTGAAAACTGCAAATGTAACACCAGTTTCTGTGTTATATGGCTCTATGACTCTATAAAGGGAGGATATAGAAAACAGGAAACTATAAATCAATTAGTCTGACATCTTTCATTGAAGAATGCTATTGATATTAAGGAACTAATAACATGACATTTAGAAAACCCATAATTCAATCAGGCAGAGTTTTATGAAAGGGAAATTGTGTTTCATGAATTTATTTTTTTCTTCTTTTGAGGATGAAACATGCAATTAGATAGAAGGGAACCAGTGGATGTGGTGTATTTAGATTTCTAAAAGGCAAACAGTAATGTTTCACATGAAAGATTACTATACAAATAAGAACACATGCTGTTGGTGGTCATATACCAGCATGAATAGAGGATTGACAAAGTGGTAGTTAACAGAAAATTTGGATTGATGGGGTCATTTTCAATTTGATAACTAGCAGTCTGCATATTTGGTCCTTCAACTGTTTACAATCTGTTTAATGACTTGGATGAAAGGCCAAACTACATTACAGCCAAATTTATTGATCATGTACAGATAAGTAAGAATGTACAAATAGCAGGATTTTCACAGAGTTGGGAAGACACCAGGGATCTTTAAAATTAGCGAATGAGATGTGGGGATGGAAGTCCTCTCTTCACTTTGGAAAAGATGCAATTTTTGATGGCAAGGAGATGGAGTAGGTCTGAATCACACAAGGAGAAGACTTGAACTCAAAGGTTCACTTCAATCTGGTGCTGATATTGGCTGTTTCAAGGGCCTTAACCCACAGTACTAGTTTCACAAATTTATGGTGACATAAGTAGATAAAATCTGTTAATGATCTGAAGTCTTTAAGTGGTTATTAATTGGCGATAGAGCAGGAAGGTGGAGTCTGGGCCTTGGAACAGGGGTCATCAGTCTTTGAAATTCTCTTCCCCAACAAACAGTCAAACCTGGATCATTGAATATATTGAAGAGTGAGTTACACAAATTCTTGATCTGCACTTAAGGGAGTCATGGATGATGGGGATTGGAATTGGGACTTTTGCTGGGGAGACTGCCAGGTAGCAAGCATGTATTAAGGTAAAATCAGATCAGTGAGCTTATTGATACATGTTCAAGTGGTGAATTGACCTAATCCTGCTCCTATTTTTCTTATCATTGTAATGTATGATTCCATCACAATGATATGATTCATAAAGCATGTTAACTTAAAATGTTAATGTTTACCATTCATGGGAGTGTTATCACATATGGATCATTATTTAACATTAGCTCTTGAACAATCTGTGAAACAGTACTATTGATGGGGTTAAGAACAGAAACATTTATGACCTTTTCAAGCAGCGGTTGATGTATAGAAAACTGCAAGTGATGAGAGTAGTAAGAAGAGAGGTACATCACCTTGCTTTCCTCCCTATGAAACCCTCCTGACAAAAAAGTAATGATTTATAAATATCCTCTGTGCAGGTTTTTAAAAAAATTCTTGTGGACTTCAATGTCCTTATAAAAATGATTGTTTCTAATGCATCGTGGGAGCAAAAAATGGTGTTGATTGATGCAAGTAAGAAAGGATATCTTCACATATCAATTATCTTTGCATTATTCTTTGAAACTTTTTATGCAGCAAAGTAATGGAGAGTTGCTGTGCTGTGACAGGAGCACATTTGCTCGCTGGTATATTTTAACCCTCTGTTGTTGATTTATCCCTTTGCACGTTGTCAGTGTGGTCTATCGAAGTCAAACTATCATCAGTAACTGGCTTGGAACACTTCCTTTAATATAAATATATGTGATTGTCATAAATGCTTTCAAAGCTAAGTGGTGATTTAATGAGCACCTACCAGATTTCAAGCAAAAAATGCAACAAGGCTACAGAAAGTGCAGGCTCAATTTAATACTAAACTCTCCTGAGTAATTCTATATTGTTAACATGCACAATCCAGAATCTATCAAATCAAATCCGCAAGGATTTCCTAAACTGGAAGCACCACCAAATCTTGAAGAAATGAAAGTGGATCTACAGACAAATGAAATTCGACAAAGACGTGTGACCAAAGCATAGATCGTGGTTGGAAAGAGTGCAGCAGATGCAGCAACTTCCCAATAGCCGTGATACATTGTGTATTCTTCAGCATAGACAAGACCATCCACATCTTAAACAGTCAAAGACTAACCCACTCAGATCTCAGAAAGGAGGGCAGTCATCAATGACAAGAGACAGTGAACATTCATTGGAGGGAGCAGATGGAATCCCCTGTTCAAATTTTGACGTACAGCAGAGAAGCACTTTTGCACTGATACATCTTCCTCATCTGGAAGTAGCAGAACATGAAACACCATAATTGTGGCCATTTCAAGAGCGGGGATAAGAGTAAATGGGATAAATACAGAGGTGACTTCCAGCTGTCTGCTATGGGGAAAGGCAATGCAAAAATTCTCAATTGCTTTCCCCCAGTAGCTGAAGAGCTCCTCCCAGAATCGCAATGTGGAATCTGCCATCAAGTAACACAATGGATATAATCTTCACAGCCGAATAAATCCAAGAGAATTGCAGAGAATAATGGCAACCTTCTTCAACCTCACAAAGCTCTTTGATTCTGTCAATCAAGGGGGATTCTGGGACATCCTCTTCAAAACTGGCTCTCTACAGAAATTTATCACCATTCTCTGGCTGCTAAGTAAGAATATACAATCTGTGAGTTCATAGACCTGATTTGTGAGCAAAACAAGGCTGTGCCTTGTAGCTATTCTCTTCTCCATCTTCCTCACTGTAACACTCTACCCCATATCCATGAAGTTTCCTGCTGGAGTGGACCTTCTCTATGGAACAAGCAGGGAGCTGATCAACCTGCATTGGCTGCCATTTTGAACCTGGACCACTCCAATATTTTGGATAATGCTGTGTATGTGCACACTCAAAGGCTGAGCTCCAAACTATCATTGATGCATTCACGTAGATGTATGAGAGAATTGGTTTGAGGCAAACGATCTACAAAACAAAGGTCCTCTACCAGTACCTGCCCCAGCTGTGAGCACTGCACGCCGACTGTCATAATCCATGGTGAGGTACTGATCAATTCCCGTACCTAGGGAGCTTCTTTTCAGTGAGGGCAGGCATTGACGATGAAGTTTAACATTGTCCCCAGGAGCAGAGTGTTTAAATAACAATGACTTTGAACATAGCACCAAACTCAAACAGTAGAATTACCTGCCCTCTGTTTCTGAGACATGGGGCTGAATTTTCCAATTTTTTTTTACTTTTTTCTGGTGAGAGTCATGGTAGCCAGTTTCCATATGAGGAATCCTACAGCGAGGGAGATGCAAGACTTTAACTGCCAGCTATGCACCTGTTCAGAAACTGAAGGTCAGGAAGTGCTCCTCATGTACTTCTTCCCTTTTATTACTGAGGACTTGATCCACAAGGAAAGGCTCAGATCTCAATTTGCTGATAGGATCCTGAAAGGTTCTTTTGGATAGGCTGGTAGAAAGGGGGGCATCCTTTGTCCAACTGACCACCAAAGCAAGGCATGCCACCAGATACAGTGAACCAGAACCCAGTTAGTGGCCTGGGTCAGTGCTGTGACCTGAGTGAAGGGCAATGCTTAGCAGTGTAGGAAGTCAAACTATTAGCTCTGTGAGAGTAAATGCCACTGTTTTCTCTCTGCTACCTCACACCCACAAGGTCACCACTCAGGCTAACTCTGCAACAGCACATGCCTCTCACCAAGGCTCATGCACTACAATGCCCACAAGATGGCTCTCACCCTCCTGTGTGGTGGCAGCTATTTTGTATCATTATTTTCAGACTGAAGATAGTAAGGTTAAGTTTTTTTTTTAGCAGTCACTTGATGCTCCACCTAAGATGTATGATTCTTCCCATCGTCATGTACCCTTTTATTTTGCTGTCTCCAAGTCCCTGTTGACCTCTCTCCATTTCCATTCTTTCACTTTACATAACCGATAATATCCACAACTTACCCCCAGGGCCCTCATGGCTGTGTGACTTGCATCCACAGCAACTGAGGCACTGGTTACTGTCAATCAGCTGGATTTGGTGGGCCATATTATTCAAATATTTCACACAGAGTATGGTAGATGTACTAAATAGATACTTTGTTTCTGTCTTTACCAAATTGGCAAATGTTGATGATGAGAAGCCCTGATGAAGGGCTTTTGTCCGAAATTTCAATTTTCCTGCTCCTCTGATGATGCCTGACCTGCTGTGTTTTTCCAGCACCATTCGAATCTAGACTTTGATTTCCAGCATCTGCAATCCTCACTTTTGCCTAGATGTTGATGATGGCTCACTTGAAAAAATGGGTGTTGAGCACCTGGCAGTATACTATTGGATGAAGAAGAGGTGCTCTAAATGTTGGCAACACTTAACGATTTGAGAACTCACAAGGCTCAGATAGGATGCTTCCTAAATTGCTGAGACAGGTAAGGGAGAAAATTGCAGAGCCATTGATAGAAATTTTCCAGGTCTTTCTGAATATAGGATTAGTCCCAGGGAACTAGAGGATTGCAAATGTGATGTCATTGTTTAAGAAATGGCTAAAGGATAACCCAGGAAACTACAAGCCCAACAGCCAGACATCAATAATGGGAAAACAGTTGGAGACGATAGTACAGAATAAGATAAATATACACTTAGAGAAAAATAACTTAATACTAGACATCAACATGGCTTTGTCAAGGGCAGATCATGTCTGACAAAGTTAATTAAGTTCTTTGACAAGATGACACAGGCAGTTGATGATGGTAATGCAGTGGATGTAGTATATTTGCACTTTCAGAAAGCATTTGGTACAGTGTCATATGACGTTGGTTAGCAAATCAAAAATGTTTGGGATTGATGGATCCTTGGCACATGGATTAGACATTGGTAAAGAATAGGAAACAGAGGGTAGGTATAGATGGGCATTTCTCAGACTGATGATGAGTTGAAAGTGGTGTTTCCCAGGGATTGGCATTGAAACCCTTGCCTTTTCTGATTTATATCAATAATTTGGAAATTTGGGTGTTGAGGCAAAATCTCTAAATTTACAAATGATACTAAGTGGGGGAGAATAGTCAATTGTGAGGATGCCACTGATCAACTTCAGAGAGACATTGTCTTAAAACGCATAAAGGTGGAGAAATGCCCAGGACCTGATCAGGTGCACACTAGAACTATGTGGGAAAACTAGGGAAGTGATTGCTGGGCTCTTTCTATGATATTTGTATCATCGAGAGCCACAGATGAGGTGCTGAAAGACTGGAGGTTGACTAACGTGGTGCCACTATTTAAGAAAGGTGGTAAGTAAAATGCCAGGGAACTATAGACCAGTGAGCCTGACATTGGTGGTGGACAAGTTGTTGGAGGGAATCCTGAGGGACAGGATTTACATGTATTTGGAAAGGCAAGGACTGGGTAGGGATAGTCAACATGGCTTTGTGCATGGGATATCATGTCTCACTAACTTGATTGAGTTTTTTGAAGAAATAATGAAGAGGATTGATAAGGGCAGAGCAGTGGTCTTGACAGGGTTTCTTATGGTAGACTGCCAAGCAAAGTTAGATCACACATGCTTGAAGGTAGAAGACAGAGGGTAGTGTGGAGAGTTGCTTTTCAGACTGGAGTCCTGTGACCAGTAGTGTGCCACAAGGATTTATGCTGGGTCCACTACTTTTCATCATTTATATAAATGATTTGGATGTGAACATAGGACGTAAAGTAAGTAAATTTGCAGATGACCCCAAAATTGGAGGTGCAGTGGACAGCGAAGGAGGTTACCTCAGAGTGCAAACAAACTTGATCAGATAGGCCAATGGGCCGAGGAGTGGCAGTTAGAGTTTAATTTAGATAAATGTGAGGTGCTGCATTTAACTTGAAAGAGTTCAGAAAAGATTTACAAGGATGTTGCCAGGATTGGAGGATTTGAGATATAGGGAGAGGCTGAACAGGCTGGAGCTGTTTTCCCTGGAGTGTCGGAGGCTGAGGGGTGACCTTATAGAGGTTTACAAAATTATGAGGGGCATAGATAGGGTAAGTAGGCAAAATCTTTTCCCTGGGGTAAGGGAGTCCAGAACTAGAGGGCATAGGTTTAAGGTGAGAGGGGAAAGGTATAAAAAAGACCTACGGGGCAAGTTTTTCATGCAGAAGGTGGTACGTGTATGGAATGAGCTGCCAGAGGAAGTGGTGGAGGCTGGTACAATTACAACATTTAAGAGGCATTTGGATGGGTATATGAATAGAAAGGGTTTGGAGGGATATGGGCCGGATGCTGGCAGGTGGGACTAGATTGGGTTGGGATAACTGGTCGGCATGGACGAGTTGGACCCAAGGGTCTGTTTCCATGCTATAGATCTCTATGACTCTATGCTCCATTTTGGAAAGGCAAATCAGAGCAGGACTTATACACTTAATGGTAAGATCCTGGGGTGTGTTGCTGAACAAAGAGACCTTGGAGTGCAGGTTCATAGTTCCTTGAAGAGAGTGCAAAGCCCTGGAGAGAGTGCAAAGGAGATTTATAAGAATAATACCAGGAATGAAGGACTTTAGCTACAAGAAGAGATTGGAGAGATTAGGCTTATTCTTCTTGGAGCAGAGAAGATTAAGAGGTGACCTTGTTGAGGTGTTCAAAATTATAAACAAATTTGACAGGGGAAGGAAGAATATTCTATTTCCAATAGTTGGTATGTCAGTAACTAGGGATCAGAGTTTCAAGATTAATTTCAAGCAAAAGAGCTGGGAGTGAGATGAGGAGAAACTTCTTTACACAGAGAGTTGTCAGGATTTGGAATACACTGTCTGGGAGAGCATTGTCGGCAGATTCCATGTAAGGTTTCTAAAGAGAACTGAATATTTGAAAGTGATGAATATAAAGGGCTCCAGAGATATGGCTGGTAAATGGAACCAAATGGGTAGCTCTTTCAGGAGCCGGTACAGACATGATAAGTTGAATGCGCTCTTTCTGTACGGTAAGGTGCTATATGTCAGCTAAACAAAGCTTTCTACACTGAACTCTGTCACAGCAGTCTGTTACCGGGAGGGTGGAGAAAATGCTCCAAGAATGTCCTCAAAGCCTCTCTGTTAAAATGCAATGTCCCCACTGACCCCTTGCCCAAGACCACCCAAATTAGCGAAACAGCATCGGCAAAGGAGCCGACCATTTCCAGTGTTTCTGATTGGCCTAGGTACAGGCCAAGCGCAAACAGTGGAAGGAGGTTTTGAAAACCTGAGTACCCAGCCGTCTTTTCAGGCACCACTTGCCCCACCTCTGGCAGGGTGTACAGATCCAGCATTGTGCTTTTAAAAAGGTGATTTACAATTTCGCTGCATCCAGGGCACACAGATAGTTTCCCCACAACTGTCCTTTGAGACAAAGCGACACACCTGATGCCAGAAAGACACGTGTTAACATTACTGATGTTGCAGCAGTACAGTGATTAAATCTGCAAATATCACAATCTGTGCAATGGGATAAATCCACCTGATCATTCAAAACTCAGAATAGAAATTGTAGATATTTGTCATTGTCTGATGGTTTTTTTTTCATTATTTGTGCAATTTCTTTCATTGTTCCACTCCTGAGCACACCGCATGCTATTCATTTGATCTTGAAAGTACTTCTGATCTTCAACGTCCTGCTGATCTTTGAGGACCTAAACATATAAAACAGTGACTTATATTGTTGAAAGATGATTTTAAAAAGAATATGACAAATAGGGATCAATCATGTTCACAATAGGGTGACCTGCACTTGGAAAATAAATCAGCAACATTTTGTTGCATCCATTTCCAGGTGGTGTACTCTGGTATTGTCCTGAGATAATCAGAGAAAATGGTGTAAACAGCTGGAAAAAGCTGTGAGAATCCAAATGTAAACTCCAAGCCACCATCTCTTAGCCTATTTCAATCTGTCACAGAATCTCACATTGATTTGTTTTCTACCTCTTTAGTCTGTTGTCTTTTATTACCTTATCAATTCTCAATTTATGTATCATTAGCTCTCCTACAACTTTCAGTCTTTGGGAGTTTCCTGAAACTCAGAACCATCAGATTTTTCAATTTGAAATAGTACAAGCTGTACAATAGTATCACAATTTATTTTTTAAATTCATTTTTAGCTGCTTTTCTATGTTACCATCTGTCATTGACCCTATCTCCTCACCTTACATTAGACTATTAATGGCTATGACATTGAAAAGTAAGTATTGGTGCATTCAAATACCCAAGAGCTCAGTCAGAATGACACTTTGAATTTTTTGAACGCTTACCTCATAATAATAAGTTTCAATTATTTGATATTAATCACAATCCATTTCTCTTTCAGAGTACTTTTAAATTATTGCTTAGTAATACTGAATTTAAACACTTTTGGCAATACATTTCAAATGGAACTGCTGTACTTGTAGACAACTCCCCAGTAGGCGCAGCAAGTATTTTATATATTATAAAAGCAAAACACAATAAGTGCTGGAAGGCCGAAATAAAAACAGATAACGCTGGAAATAGTCGACATATCTGTCAGCTTGTATGGAGAGAGAAATATAAAAAAAGAGAATGAATTTTCACAAAAATCAATTAGGTGTCCATTTTGGTGAGTTTTCTGAAGGATGTCTGAGTGTGAACTCCAGTGAATTTTCTCTCAGAATTTTACACTGCTCACTATATATATGCCACAGCCCAATGGAGATGTTTTTGTAATATCTTATGCTCCCCAGCTGCAGATGTGCACATTGCTGTTAGGACCTTCCAGGATTCTCCCTTACCCACACCATATTTAAATTCAAGCTGTGCACCAGATCCAATGCTGCAAGTTAGGAATTGTCCTCGGTAGTTCCCGTGTGGGAAGAAATGCCCTGGAGATGGCCTTAGAAGCAAGTTGGCACCCCAGTTTTCTCACAGGGATTTGGAGATCCTGGTGGACTGGATGTGGGAGAGGAGGGTGCTCTTTCCCCTCAGCAGTGCCATGTCAGCACAAGAAGCCAACCTGTTCTGAAGCAGTGTCTGGGGCATTTTTATGGACTGGAGGAACACTCAGTAATGTCACAAGAGGCTTAATATCTTTCTATGTTCTCCAAATTTGCTCATCACCATCTTCTGTCTGCTACTTCACATTCACTCTATGGGCTGAATCTTGTAACATTTTAGCAGTCTTGATTTCACTGAGATTCACAAAGGGTTTCTTTTGATATTGTCCCAAGCTCACCCTCACTACCTACCAAACTCTGATGCTATTCTACTTGTACTACCTACCATAACCAGAAGAAATTGCCATTGATAAATTATCCATGTTAGAGAGCACGAGTCGTGCAGCAAGTAACGCACTTCCTGACTCCCCAAAGCCTGTCCATCATCTAGGAGAAACTGAGGACTGCAGATGCTGGAGATCAGAGTCTAGAGTGTGGTGCTGGAAAAGCACAGCAGGTCAGGCAGCATTTGAGAAGCAGGAGAATCGATGTTTTGGGCATAAGCCTGATGAAGGGCTTATGCCCGAAACATTGATTCTCCTGCACCTCGGATGCTGCCTGATCTGCTGTGCTTTTTCAGCACTACACTCTAGACCCTGTCTATCATCTACAAGGCACAAGTCAGGAGTGTGATGGAATGCTTCCCACTTGCCTGGATTTGTGCAGATCCAACAACATCAAGAAGCTTGACACCATCAAGGACGAAGCAACTTCTTTGATTGGCACCATATCAATAAACATTCCCTCCCCGTGCCCCCCTCTCCGACCCCCACCCCCAACATCCAGTAGCAGTAGTGTGTACTATCTACAAGATGCATTTCAAAAATTCTCCAACGTTCCTTAGACACCACTTTCCAAACACACAACCACTTACATCTGGAAGGACAAGGACAACATATACATGGGAACACCAGTGCTTGCATTTACCCGTCTAAGTCATCCATCATTCTGACTTGGAAATATATTGCTGTTCTTTCACTGTTGCTGTGTCAAAATCCTGGAACTATCTCCCAAACAGCATTGTGAATCTATCTACACCATATGGACAGCAGCAGTTCAAGAAAGCAGCTCTCTACAACACTTGGGGATGGGCAAGTCCCATGAGAGTATTAAAAACAAAATGGGCTGCAGTTGTACAAGAAGATTGCCCATCATCACCTTCTCAAGGGCATTTAGAGATGGACAATAAATGGTAGCCATTTAAGACAATATTGAGGAGGAATTTCATCTTTTAGAGGGTAGTGATCCGTGGAAACCTTTACCACAGAGGGATGTTGTTAAGTAAATTCAAGGCTGAGGCAGAGGGGTATTTAATGAGGAGGAGAAAGTGAGGGCTGCAGATTCTGGAATTCGGAGTCAAAAAGTACGGCGCTGGAAAAGCACAGCCAATCAGGCAGCATCTGAGGAACAGGAGAGTTGACATTTCGAGCACAAGCTCTTCATCAGGGTGTTTAATCAGTAAGGGTCTAGATCAAAGGGGTGCTGAAAAAGCACAGCAGGTCAGGCAGCATCCGAGGAGCAGGAAAATTGACTTTTCGTGCAAAAGCCCTTCATCAGGAATAGAGGCAGGGTGCCTGCAGAGTGGAGAGATAAATGAGAGGGGGGTGGGGGTGGGGAGAAAGTAGCATAGAGTACAATAGGTGAATGGGGGTGGGGATGGAGGTGATAGGTAGTCTGTTTCAGGACATGGTTGAAGACCTTCAGGGCAGAGGAGATGACCTGGGAGTTGCAGTGGGAGAGAGACTCCCTGAGATTCTTGTAGAGAGAGGAGGAAAACTTCTTCAAGGCAAGCATCCTTGCAAGAGGATTCACAGTAGGGTTAAAATCAACGAGGTAAAAACAAGGACTGCAGATGCTGGAAACCAGAGTCTAGATTAGAGTGGTGCTGAAAAAGTAAGGGAATCAAGGATTAATGGGATAAGACAGGAAAGTGAGGTTGTGGAATATGATACCAATCAAGTAATCTCAAATTGTCAAAAATAATTGATATAAAGAGAGGTCAGAAGCTAGTGGTGAGCAGTGACGTGCCCAGTCAGATAGAAACCACAAGATGGTGTTCTATCGTGAATTAACTGAATCCACTCCTCCATAGAATATCATTCTTTTGTACTTATTATAAGAAACTTAATATTTTCTGTGAACCTTATGAAAACACATGTATGTCTGGAACTAGTCTTTAAAATAGTTAGGATTTGTAAATCTTTTAGATGTGATCTCGCAAGTCAGCTTATAATAGTAATTATTAGAGTGTTAGAGTGGGTCACTTGTGGAACAGTGGGAGACTCCCTACCTCTGAGCTGGAAGGCCTGGGTTTAAATCTCACCTACTCCAGAGGTGTGCAACCAGGTCTTTGAACGGGCTGAATTTAAAAATAATTAAATGGTTCTTATAGTACAGTGGTAATGTCCCTACCAAGAGGCCCACGTTCAAGCCTCACTTAGTCCAGGAATGTATAATAACATCTCTGAAAAGGTCTCTGGAATGTTGGGATTGCTTTGTGAGGAGAGGAAACTGTTGTCTTTTTTTTGGAATTTCGATGAATGAAAATTCACATAACTGAATCTTAGAAAAATGTAACAGGGTGTGACAGGGTAGATAAAAATAGGACATTTTCCCTGGCTGGGGACTGAGGGCATTATCTCAGGATAAGGCACAGGCCATTTCAGACTGAGCTGAGGAAACCTTTCATTCTGAAAGTGAATTATCTTTGGAATTCTGTATATAGAGTGTCATGGAAGCTCAATCAGTGAGCAGGTTTAGGACAGAAATTGATGGATTTCTGAGACTAATAACATTGAGGGAGAAAGAGATAGTGCAGGAAAATGGCACTGAGGAGATGACCAAACATGGTCTACCATGTAGAGGCAGGCTCCATGGATTAAATGATTTTACCCTGTTTCAATATTCTTCCATAGTTCTGTTTAAGTCGTATTCGACTATTTTTATTCTTCTTGCCAAAGTGAGCAACTTAACATTTTCCTACATTATAATCCATCTACCAGATTTTCAGCATTCACTCTCATCTGCATCCTCCCTTTTGTTCTCTTCACAGCATTCTTTCCTCCCAATCTTCGTGTCATCTGTAAATGTAGCTACCATGCCTTTAGTTCTCTCATCTAAACAATTCATATAGAAAGCTGAGGTCCCAGTGCAGAGTGTGACAGACTCCATTCATCATATCCTGCCATCCAAAGAACCATTTATGCCTCTTTTTCTGCCAGTCCGTGAATCATCTATCCATGTTAATGTGTTACCTCCTATGCCATGTGCTCCCACATTGTCCTTTTCAAATGTCTCTGAACGTCTATGTGCAATATATTTACAGGCTGCCATTTATCCATAGAATGTGATACTCCTTCAAAGAACTTTACTAGTTTGATTACACCTGATTTCCCTTTTACAAAACCATGTCGACTGTTCCTGATTACCTTGTGTTTTTCTAATATTCTGCCATCTTCCCTATGATTGTGTTGATTGTATTGCTGCATCTATTCATGACTTTAGTGAGTACAGCGGAACCTCGATTATCCAGCATTTGATTAACCAAACTTTGGATCATCTGAACAAGATTGCAAGGTCCTGATACGTGGCTAACTCGATTATTCGGCATTCAATTAACCGAATGAAATACTCTCCGCCCGTGCATTCCGGATAATCGAGTTTCCTCTGTAAACATATGTTTGATATTAATGAGGACACATCTACAATATTTTCTATGTTTGGTGTTTAAGCTCTGAGGACACTGGGCATGTTGATATATGTTAGAGTCAAGTACCATCTGTATTTGTTTCAACTGAGAAACTACGACAGGTAAAACTTGTTTGTGCTGGGTTCAAGAAGTAGGCAGTTGCCAAGAAGTATATGCTCATATTCCCATGGAAGTTCCATCTGAAGATAAATTGCAAAAATTTGATTTCTGCTTGTTTTATTGAGAATTGAGATTAAGGACCAAAGTTTTGTCCACTTTACAGGACAAAACTAAATTTGAAAAGCATAATAAAGAAGATGCAATAGGTCAAAAGGTTTAAAAACATCTGGATTTTGGGAATAAGGGAAGATAGAGGAGAGTATTATCTTTCACACTTCTGAATTTCTTAGATGGAATTAATTCAGAGAATGGAAGATACTGCTTTAGGGCTTGAAAATAAAGGAAGGAAGAAGGCTCTGTATGGTATCATATTTGGTTCCTAAAATGACTAAAAGAGGAAAAGTCATGCCAAAATCCTAATTTGGTGAGCTATATTTTGTTAATCTTTTCCTCAAATTATCCATTAAAAAAAGGAATTACTTTGTTCAGCGATTAGATTTTTAAGTAATCTGAAATATATACATTCTGACAGTTATCAATACCAATCAGGGAGTGTGAGATTGATTAATAGAGTGACTTTGATTTATTATTTTGTTAAATGCACCAAGATACAGTGAAAAGTGTTATTTTGTGTGCTATACAGGCAGCTCATACTATACAAAGTGCATCGGGGTAGCAGAACAGAGTGCAGCCGTAGAGACGGTGCAGAGAGAGATCAACATTAACATTTGAGAGGTCTGTTCAAAAGAGCCAGTGTACAGAATAATTATAAAGCTCAATTATCAGGTGAAGAGATGACAACATGCTCAAGAGGTGATTTATCAGTGGCTCTAAATAACTCAACAAAGGTGTTACAGGTTCATCAGTTAAAAGAGGTCAATAGTCCTGTTAATCTGGTGAGCCTTTCATTTTACACAGATTTTTAGATGACAATTAGATTTGACAGAACATATCCTGTGCCAGCCTCAAACACAATATTACAATATTTGAGGGAGCCAGTTCTCACATAATTCAACTGTACTCCAATTTGCTAAGGAAGAGAGTGGGAGTTCAATTGAGATAGAAACACATATACATATTGCTGAAAGATAATTTACAGATCACTGGGGAATCTTGTGGTGGATTTTGATGACAAGGGTTTTGGGCAATTTGTTGGCAACGTTATGATTGAGGTCCAGTTTCGTTTGCAGGACATGTGCTTTTAATGCACGGGCAGCAGATAGCCAACAGATCCAGGCTCCATAGTCATAGTTTTACTCACAAATCATACTTTTTAGCTAATGTTCCAGATTCTTCCCTAATCAAGCTGAGATATGTTCTGTCTCACCAGGAGAACAGAGATGGTGGCATCATGATACTCAGTCAGGAGTGAGTTGCTGGGGGAATTTAGAACATTGTGTCTGGACTCCCATAGCATTACATTGAGCATTAGTAAAGAACTCACCTGCCCTACATGGGAATATCTACAGGTTTCTTTCAATTTACACACCATCCTGACTTAGGAGCATTGCAGCAGGGGTAGCACATTGACTTCCTTGAGGTTACTCTCTCATTCGAGATCATGGCTAATCATCAATCTGAATGCATCATTCTGTATTATGCTCACATCCTTTGATTCGTATCTAGAATTCCATCAACCTCAGACTTGAATAGAATCAGTGGGTAGATTCACTATGCTATGAATGAAGAAATCCCTCTTCATCTCAGTCCTGAATAGATTGCCCCTTATTCTGAGATTATGCCCCCTAGTTCCAGATGTATCAGCTAGTGGAAACGTCTCTTCTGCATCTATCATTTCTATCATTGTAAGAATTTCCCTCATTCTCCTAAACACTAGAGAAGACAGGACCAGTATCTATAATTATAAAAGTATGTCACTGTTCTATCTTTATCATTTGGTCATGGCCCTGGAACTCTCTATTTAAGAACAATGGGAATGGGAGTACAACATCGCATGGATGACAATGATTTAACAGGCAGCTTACCACTAACCTTTAAAGGGCATTTGGGGATCGGCAATAAATTTGACTTGGTTATTGAAATCAGTATCCCATGAACAAAATAAAAAACAGACAAAGGAAGCTCCATAAAACTGGATAAGGTCTGATGAACAGAATAATAATGCTCTGAATCTGTAAAATTTCTGTGGAATTCTTTGCAAGTATAATAAGAAAATTGAAAAGTTCTTTCAACTAAACAATATGTTTGCTAGTGAATCTATTCTCTTGAATCACATAATAGAAAGGAAAAATTGAGTATGATATGAAACATAAAGTTGTTAAGAGCTTCTTAATGAAGCACTATTCAAAATGTAAATTTGTAACAACCAAACGAATACAGCATGTTGCCCATGAATTAGATATTTTAAGCTTCTGTACAGAAGACAGAATAGTGTCAGCATTGAGGCAGGTTTTACAGTGTACCCTGTATAAATACCAACAACATCATCATGATGTCGGTTTCCTTGGCAACAAGAAAGATCTTTTGTGAAAGAAATGAACTGACTCTAGATCCACTCAAAAGCTGTATATCCGAAAAAACCTGAACATTTGCGTACGATTTTCACATTCAAGCCCAAGGTCACAGAGCAGCTAAAATACCCTTTGATAATTTTTATTAAATACTATTGATATTTGGTTCAGAGTTGCTTTACATTTGAATTAGTTTTTTTGTCTGCCATTGGAATATCGCAGCTTTAGTAGAACTGCAGAGATTTATGCCTTTAAAAATAATTTGCAGTTTTATTCCATTTGAATAGTTAAAAGGAAATAAGTATATTCCTGTGTCCATGTGCATATCATGGTGCTGAATAGGTAATAGGCTTATATTCCTAATCAAGTGTTGCTTGTTAGGAATGTTACATCCAGCTGATTCTGAAATTATGGATTTTAATTTTCCATCCATTTCCTGATTGACACCCTCTACAAGTATCATTTCCCACTGAGCAGCCAGTCAGGAATTCAGCCCATTCCTGTAAAAACTGAAATGCAGGAAGTCCTTGGTGGGTCTGTTGGCATCGAAAAGGAGAAAAGATCAGGTAATGTTTTGTCTGCTCTGATTAAGGACTTTATGTGAAACAATTCATTTTTCCACTTATGCTGTTAAAGTTGTTGATAATTTTGTCGCATGTTACAGGATTTTCAGTGCTATTTAAGGCTTTTAGCACTTTCTCATTCTAATCTTTCTTATCAGCATCATTATTTTAATTAGGAAGTAATAAGTAATGTGGCAAATGGCTCTGAAAATAGGCCTGGGCCAGATACTCTGGGGCATGAATTATAACCCTCATACAGACAGGGCCTGATCCTCTATCAGGGAGAAAATATGCTCATTAGTCTCCAAAAAGGGTGAACAGAGCCTCTCTGTTACTGCTGAAACAACAATTATTGCCTGCATTACTGACCCACTAGTACAGTGAACAGAAAAAACAATTGAATAAAGGTGCTTTGATTCAGAAACATGTCTGATTTTAGATTGAAATTTCCAAACTCAAATTATGTAAATACTCCAATTACACTCCTCCAGTTGATTATCTCCATGTTTTTGAGAATAGGGATTGTAGGTATTAATATATTCGTTTGATCACATTACTTGACATACCAACTTTTAAACAACATCCAAATGTTTCAAAGGAATTCTCAATATAAAATGATTGCAATTTATAGGCTGGTGTTTGACTTGTTTCACTCAGTATTGG
This sequence comes from Chiloscyllium plagiosum, assembly GCF_037043375.1. Classification (NCBI taxonomy): domain Eukaryota; kingdom Metazoa; phylum Chordata; class Chondrichthyes; order Orectolobiformes; family Hemiscylliidae; genus Chiloscyllium; species Chiloscyllium plagiosum. The sequence goes on along the minus strand of NW_028270149.1, from coordinate 29,668,970 downwards.
AGAAACTGGTGCAAGTGTGATGGAGGCAGGTTCAGTTGAAGCATTCAGGAGGGCATTGATAATTATTTGGGTAGAAATAGTGCACAAGGATATGGAGGAAAAGCAGGAGACTGGCACTAGGCAATGGTGTTTGTTTGAAGACTACAGTGAAAAGTGTATAATGTCACCACATAAGGCGTCAGCTTAGGTACAATTATCTAGGTACAGAATCTTAAGAACAAGGGTAGAAAGAAAAAAGCAAGTTAAAAGTTAGACATTGCAGTAACTATAGTATAGCTTAAAACATACAAAATAAGGTTAAAAGTTACACATTGAGACCTTCTTAGTTTTAAGTAGAAAATAACGAAATAAAGCTGAATGTTCAAGCATTACAATCTTTCTTAAGTGCTTAGTCACGGTGGGACTATACAATGAAGAATCACCTCAAGACCAGAAGTCCAAACAGAAGCTATGCCGGGCTGACAGACTGCCATACTGCCATGTACCACCAAAAGACCACACAACCAGACTGAACATTCACCACAACGGGCTGGAAGTCCACCTTACCGGGCTGAGAGACCACACGCTAGAAGGGGAGACTGCATGCCAGACCGGGAGACCACACGCCAGGCCGGGAGACAGCACGCCAGACTGGGAGACCACACGCCAGGCTGGGAGACGGCACGCCAGGCTGGGAGACGGCACGCCAGGCCGGGAGATCACACGCCTGACCGGGAGACCACTCGCCAGGCCGGGAAATGGCACGCCAGGCTGGGAGACGGCACGCCAGACCGGGAGACGGCATGCCAGGTCGGGAGACGGCACACCAAGCCGGAAGTCAGCTACACCAAGCCAGTTTGCCATCACTAGTCTGTGCTGAGTCCAAGGCCGGGAGTTGGAGACCGGGAATCCATGGCTAGGAGGAAAAAGAACAAAAAAAAACAGAAGGGAAGAAAAAAAGAGAAAACAGTTGATACAGATGGAAAGATGATGCCCTACCCATTAGGATTACTTTGCATTCATTCACATTTGAATAAGCTCAACATAGAACTGGATTCCATGTTATAAAGCAACATCATCCAAAAAGTTCTGCGTCATGACGATTGGTGCAATAGGACCATGAGTGTGGTAAGAATGTTTTACAACACTAGTACGTTTATATCCAAAGCAGCTGAAAATTGCACTGAAACTTCCTACTCTGGAAGAGCTGAAACCTCAGTCCACAGGTGGCAAGCATTTTTCCAAGTTCAATGCCAGTAATCAATATTAGTTCATACATCTTTCCTGTGTCTGTAAATGATGAGTTTTAGAATATGTTTTGGTAGATTCTATTTCTTCACATTACTATATAGATTATTCATCATCATATTCTAACAACAAGTGTATTGTTTCAAAGGGAATCTACCATGTTGTCTCTGTACTCTTGATGATGTTAGAGCTCTCAGAAGAACTAATCATTAGCATAACATAAATTTCCATTGTCCCTTGATAATGGCAAGGAAATGCGTTCTTGTATTCAAAGTTAAAAATTTGTCAAATCAACATGAGCCAAATCAATTCCTTTGGTTCAATATGCTCCTCAACTAACATTATAGCTGATCATATCATACAGAAGATGCCTATACTGCAAGACCAAAAGTGATTTACAAAGATGTCTCATTTTCTTTTACAGTTTGCCTTCACATTTTCCAAATTTTGCAACCAAGCTCCTCTTCGCATTTTCTCCTCAAAAACACATTTACATAGGGCAGGATGACCACCAGTTTAGCTTTTAATCTCTCAAATATGGTCTATCATCCACATGTGTGCACCTCAATACTGTATTGTGATCTGGCCATTCTCACCTTGTTGAGGGCAAGAATGGCCACCACATGTGTCTCCTATTATAAGATGACAAGCCTTTTGTTTTTGGCTCTAAGATACTTAGAACTCATGTTAACTCCTCCAGCACTGAAAGAGAGACTCTTTCTCTTGTTTCGTGATACAACATTTTCATATATATCTATTCAGTAAGCATTTCACACTGACCACAAGGCATAAGAACTGATATATTGAAAGTCTCTCTCAAGTACCCATTTACAAATGCACATTTATCTTTAAAGATCCAAGGGTTTGATTTAGAAGGGCAATACATACTAGGTTCCCAAATAACCATTTCTGCTGCTCTCGGTCGACTTCCAAGCTCAATGCTGAACAAAGATATGCCTTTCGTCTTACAAGTGGATATTATTGAATCAACTGGATGATAACCTTGTTATCAATCTGATACATTTTGGGCACAGCGAGATTCAGCAAGTTACATCAGATGATGACCAACAGCAATAGTTCAGGAAGAACATCATTAATGGGTGGCCTTAGCACATCCAGTAGGTCCCTGAGCTAATATGATCATCCTGGTCATTCAGAGAGGAACTAAAATGTTTATGAATGTAATATTCAAAGGCAAACAATTTGTAATTCTGCAAACACTAAGGCATGTAAGATCATAGATCCCACAGGTGCATAAAAATCAAAGTGTTTGGTGCATGAATCTAAATATTAACCCAGCATTAAGAAGGACATCAATCCTTACATTGCAGCAAGACGCTATGTTATTATGGCCAACTAGATCATATGACACTGAAATGAGTGATGGCTCTCTCTCTCTTTGTCTGTCTGTATGTCTCTCTTTTTCTTTCACACACTCACACAATTGGCTGTATCATTCCTCTTTTAAAACACACACAGTTTGGAATTACAAATTTAAAATGTCCTTTCATGTTCTGATCATTGTCATGATGCAGTGAACACAGTACCTAGATTGTGTGAGTAAGTCTGTGATATTGTAGTTGTGTAACTAAAGTTACAAGCAACTTTCAAGCAATCTGAAACATAAAAGAACTTTTTGGTATTTGCAATGTGGACTAGCCAACTGAAAACTTCAAACCACATTAGCTCCTGGCCTGTCAGGACTATTTGTGGAGCAATTCTTGCAATGTTATCCAAAGCAAACCACAAGTTACTGCCCAGCAGGAAATAATAAAAAGAACTTGCACTCATGTAGAGTCACCATGTCAGCAATAATAGCACACATGAAAATAAAGCACCAAATAGCTCCATTGGCTGAAACATTTCTCAGCTTGATCTGAACAGCAGTAAATATTCTCCATGGATAACAGCTGGATAAAAATGCAAATTAGTACCTAATGGCAACTCAGAGTATTCTGGAAAAAAAGTAGTCTTTTTGTCTTCTTGGCAACTGTTCTTAATTGTTTACTTCTGCAGTTTCTTATTGAGTTATTCTTTTGTAGTTAGTATTATGATATAAAGTGTATGGTTTATGTATGTCCATCCCATTATCATTTATTTTAGAGAGTGCATTTTAGATTAGATTAGATTATTTACAGTGTGGAAACAGGTCCTTCGGCCCAACAAGTCCACACCACCCCGCCGAAGCACAACCCAACCATACCCCTACATCTACCCCTTAACTAACACTACGGGCAATTTAGCATGGCCAATTCACCTGACCTGCACATCTTTAGGACTGTGGGAGGAAACCGGAGCACCCGGAGGAAACCCACGCAGACACGGGGAGAACGTGCAAACTCCACACAGTCAGTCGCCTGAGGCGGGAATTGAACCCAGGTCTCTGGCGCTGTGAGGCAGCAGTGCTAACCACTGTGCCACCGTGCCGCCCACCAATGAACTAATGAGATATGGGTTTTGGTCTGTGTTTATGAGGGGTTTTAATGTTTAACTGGTCAGCAATTCTGGAGCTTTTATCAGTGTTCAGGAAAAAGGAGAGGAAGGCTGAGGAATTGATTTGTGTTTTTTTGCTTAGGGGAGAAGCTAATAATTTAGAAAGCTTTTGAGTTCAGTTTGATTGAAGTTAATTGCCAAAATTGTTTCTCCTAGAGAAATTAATTAGTTTATGCGAGTTAGGAAATAGGTCACCTCACCTCACTTGGTTTACAAGTTCCAGACCAGAAGTTTTTGGTTCTAACTAAGAAAGTCTAGATTCAGTTGTGTGAATATGCAAGGAAGAGGCGATCAAACACTCAAGTCCATGAATTGAAAGAGATCGTTAATTCAAACCTACAGATGTTGATAAAGGATTGAATTATTTCTGGTGTTTGAGGACAGTAAAATGATGGTGTTGGGATAGTTGGTATTTGTACTGTGTGCTTCAGCTTGTGTAATTTAGCTTTGTTTATTCCATTTTATTTACATTTCTTTCCTGTAATAAATGACTGTTTACTAAAACACAAATCTGCAGTATTGCTTGCTTAGGTTTTGGTGAAAGAGAACCTTGTTGAATAAATATAAAACAAAAAAAAAGTCTACCAAACCAGGTTTCCATCTCGAATCTGACTTGTCCGGCGATAACATCAACAGTGGTCGAAACAATATCTCCTCCTTTGTTTACTCAGCATCTGCATTGAAGGTGTACGTTATTCCTTTACAGCACTAAAATTAATGCTGACTTTAGTTTTGTAGCAACTAGTTTATTACGTACAAATTTTCTTTAGTGGGATTATAAAAGATAATTTGTCTATCAGAAAGTCAGGTAATTTCAGAAATTGTTTGCTGTATCATGCATAAAATGTAGAAGTTATAAATCTGTAGCAAAGACATCTGGGAAATACAATCTTTTCAAAATATAATGCTAAATGATATAAAAACAGAGACTTAATGGCTCCAAGGTTGCCTGCAGAAAATATTGTGACTATATTTTATTGAGGCAGAATCTAATTATAACAATATTCTATCCTGAACAAGTCCTCAAGCTTTGAGTTGACATGAAACCTCATTTAATTTTGAATAATGCTTCCAATTGTTAGTCTCTCTCATAAGGGAAACATTATTTCAGCATTTACTCTGTCAAGCCCTCTCAAAATATTACATGTTTCAATAAGATCACCACTTGGTTTTCTGAATACCAATGAATATAGTTTGAACTCCTTAAACTTAACTTCATAGGGCAACACAATCATTTCAGGAATCACCCTGGTGAACCTTCTCTCAACTGCCTGTAATGCTAATATATCCCTCATTCAAAAAGGAAACCAAAACTAAACACAACAATTTTAAGTTTTGTCTCAGTAACAGCTGTAGTAAGACTTTCCTATTTTGATACTCAATCCCCTTGTGCAATAAAGAGTAGCTTTCAATTTGTATTCCTAATTACTTGCTCTACCTGCATGCTAACATTTTGTAATTCATGTATTAGGTCACTCAAATTCCTCTGTACCACAGTATTCCACAATCTCATGCCTCTTAACTGCCTCTGCTCTTTTTTCCTTCCTTCGAGAGTGAAAAAACACTTATTTTGCCATATGACCCTCCATCTGCCAAATCTTTTCCTACTCACTTAACATGAATGTATGGAAATATTTGTTTACTGATAAAAGACACATTTTGTCAAAGCTTTTCATTTGCACTCATCAGGACAATTCATATAACTACCAATTCAACCAAAAACCAAATTGATACTGCATGAAAGCAGTGTTCTGACTGGTTAGCAGGTGGATTTATTGGTAGAAGTATTGCCATTGGTTGCCTTCAATTAATAATGATTAATTCATGTGAGTGAAGACAGAACAATAATGTTAGAGTTTCTCTAAAGCAAACAATACCTTACGTATTTACTAGCTAAGGATATTGGGGGTTTCATGGGTTGCTGGCCATCAGTGAGGACAGGTTTCAGATTGCTGTTTATTGGGTGGAGGGGTAATGGCCTACTGTTGAGCATGTTGCTGGTTGTTAGATTCTAGCAGGCCTCCATTTAAATCAGATCTTCAATATGAATGGCCCTTCAAATACAGTGTGATCGTTTCCTTCCAGTTGCACACACAATGTGCTGCCAGCTGTAAGCCAGCCTCCAGAAGCTGAGTGGTCAGTGACCCTGCTTGCTGGCTGTTACTTGGTCAGGTGACATGGGGTTGTACTGTGAGTCAAGGTCAGGGCGGACAGAATGTTGTTATCCACTTCTGGTTCTGGTTCCGTCCCCTGCCAGGTCTGGACATGGCCAATGTGTCTCCTTCCCTAACGTGACCCAGCTTCGGGCTCCACCTCATCAATGGCACGGTGGCACAGTGGTTAGCACTGCTGCCTCACAGCGCCAGAGACCTGGGTTCAATTCCTGCCTCAGGCAACTCTCTGTGTGAAGTTTGCATATTCTCCCCGTGTCTGTGTGGGTTTGCTCCGGTTTCCTCCCACCATCCAAAAATGTGCAAGTTAGGTGAATTGACCATGCTAAATTGCCCGTAAATGTAGGGGAATGGGTCTGGGTGGGTTGCGCTTTGGCGGGTCAGTGTGGACTTGTTGGGCCAAAGGGCCTGTTTCTGCACTATAAGTAATCTAAAAAAATCTCTGAGTTAATATTCCTTGGGCTTCAGATGCTTACTGCAGATCTGGGCATGGTGATCACACTGGTGTCCACTAACTTCCAACACATCTCCTGTCCTGCCCTTGCAGTTTTATTTTCTTTACCCAATGAGGTTTTCACATTTTGAAATGGCACTCAATTTTCTATTTATAGTTTTTCATCTTGTGGTGATTTGCATAAGGATGAATAACTTATAAAAAGATATTTGAATTTCTAGTCACTGACTGGAAGGATGACATGGCAAGATTTTAAGTTTTAAGTAAAAGCAATATTGCCTAAATACTTTTCATTTGCAGCTTGTACTCTAAACTCCAGAAATGTTCCCCCCATTTGATTTTAAAACTACCGAAGATACCCCGTCATAGTTATCATTGTTATTTCCCTTAGGTGGATGCTTCGTTCTCTAGGATAAAAAGACAAGGTCTTTTCCCTGGGGTGGGGGAGTCCAGAACTAGAGGGCATAGGTTTAGGATGAGAGGGGAAAGACATAAAAGGGTCATAAGGGGCAACGTTTTCACGCAGAGGGTGACGTGTCTATGGAATGAGTTGCCAGAGGAAGTTTTGGAAGCTGGTACAATTATAGTGTTTAAAGGGATATGGGCTCTGTGCTAGGAAATGGGACGAGATTAGGTTAGGATATCTGGTCGGCATGGACGAGTTGGACTGAAGGGTCTATTTCTGTGCTGTACATCTCCATGACTCTATGACTCTAATTCTCAATGCCTGATGGTTTGCTTCCTTTTATGTTTTTCAGATGGATAATTTCTAATCCCTGAACTGACTTCCACTTTGAAGGTTACTTTGGAGACTTCTCCCTCTAGATAAAGCTAAGTAAATGTTCTACACTCCTTAATATAGTCATGAACCCAGTCTCTTTAATCTGTACACAAATTCCCACTTGTACTCTGCACAGTAAACACAAAAGACTGCCTGCATCTATCCCTGTCTCTCAGGTTCTTGCAAATTGGCTTTTCTGTGAAGTTCCAAGATATATTAAGATGGTTGTGGTTGTTGAAGATAAGTTATCTCTGCTCCAGTGCATCTCTGCTGGGGTTCCTTAGAGTAGTGTCCTTAGCCTAACCATCTTCAGCTGCTTCATCAGTGACCATCTGTGATTTTCAACTCTCTCCACCCCAGTCCAACACCAGCACCTCCACATCATTCCCTCCATCATAAGCTCAAAAGTGGGGATGTTCGTTAATGATTGTACAATGTTCAGGAACATGCACGACTTCTGAAATACTGAATCAGTCCATGCCCAAGTGCATCAAGACCTGGATGATAGCTAGGCTTAGGCTAACATGTGGTAAGTAACGGCCATCTGTAATCAAAGAAAATCTAATCATATGCCCTTTAAATTCCGTACCATTACTATCACTGAATTCTCCACTATTGTTTGAAGCCTTCATTATTTAATTTTTCTCATTTTTGGTTTGGAACTGGGAGTTGAAAATGAGAAGTACATTTTGAACAACAACTTGTTCTTTTTTTTTAAAAAAGGAAAGCAAACAGTTGTTTATGGGAACTGGCCTGTAAAATTAATTACAAGTTAGTGAAAACAACAAATGCTGAAGATCACAGCAGGTGAGATAGCATTCAAGGAAAGAGAGCAAGCTAACATTTCGAGTCTAGGTGGCTCTAGATGAGTCTAGAAGAGTCATCTAGACTCAATGTTAGCTTGCTCTGTCTCCAATGCAATCCCTAGCCATTGTTATTTTCAGTACATCTTTGCTCCTACTAATTACAGGTTAGTTATTGTTATAAGAACACAGCAGATGCTTTACACCAGGATGTGTTACTGTCAAGGAGTGGTGGCTGTTGGGCGTTGAATGGATCAGTCAAGGACAGGACGGTGCTGGCCACCCAATTGCAGAGAATGTTGGAAAATGAAGAGAAGCCATAGTTTGAATGGGTTTGGTCTGGGTTTTGGGCAGAGGGCTGTGTGCATGGAAGCTGCTGGACAGGAAGCTTCTGGGAGTTTCATTCTGAGTAGTTTTATTTCTAGTTGAAGGTTGAAGGTTTTGCGGTAAAAGAAAACCCAATCTGTAAGATATAGGTAAAAGTCTCAAGCAGTCTGCGGATGTTGTTTGCACAAATCGATGACAGCAGACCTCAAGCAAGATACAGTCTGTGTCTGGAATATAGCACATCATTCAAGGATTTCTGAAGACCTAGTACCCATCATGAAATTGCTGATCTTGCAAATTAGAATCTTTACTTTTAATTTATTCCTTAATTGTGACTGCCCATCTGTGGGAGGAGGGTATTGTTTAAACAAGAGTGCATTTAGATTGTAGATATTAAGTAGATTGATTTGTTGTTTATCCATGTTATGCTAAAGTTACATTATAATAATAACTCATCAAGTTTTCTGTTTAAGTATAAATTTGTTGTCTGATCTCTGTTACTTGTAAAGTCTGGTTTGGAATAAATGGATGATTTTGGGAGTTGTTGTACACTTGAATTTTACTGTGTTGTGAATTCAGGGTTGGAGAGGCTGATGTGGTTTGGCCTGCTGTTCTGAGTTGTAACATAATGTACATCCTGGATGTGACGATTGATTAGAAACTGAACTGAACTGGCCATATAAATGCAGTGGCTACAAGAGCAGGTCAGAGGCTAGGAATACCGCAGCAAGTAACTTACCTCCTCAGACCTCAAAACTGGTCCACCATCTACAAGGTGCAAGTCGGGAATGTGATGGAGTCCACCCCACTTGTCTGGATGAGAACAGCTCTACCAACACGAAGCAAGGACTGGTTGGACTGAAGGGTCTGTTTCCGTGCTGTTTGGCTCCATGCCAAAGTAGCCCACTTCATTGGCATCTCATTCACAAACATTCACTCCATCTTCCACCAATGTTCATTAGCAGCATTGTGTACTATTTAGAAGATGGACTACAGAAGTTCACCAAGGCTCCTTCAGTAACTGCTGCCAAACCCATCAACTACTGTCACCTAGAAGCTCCAAAGTAGCAGAGGCTTAGGAGAACCATTACCTGACAGCTCCTCTCCAAGCCATTTGTTATTCTGACTTGGAAACATATCACCTTTCCTTCCGTGTGCTTGGATCAAAATCCTGGAAATCCCTCCTGTTCAGCAAGGCATCTCACCACCACCCTTCTCAGGGGCAATTTGGGATCAGCAATAAATGGTGGCTCAACTAGTGAAGAGCTGAAAATGTGTTGCTGGAAAAGCGCAGCAGGTCAGGCAGCATCCAAGGAGCAGGAAAATCGACGTTTCGGGCATGAGGAGGAAGTGCTGGATATCTTGAAATGCATAAAAGTGGATAAATCCCCAGCATGGCCTGCTGCGCTTTTCCAGCAACACATTTTCAGCTCTGATCTCCAGCATCTGCAGTCCTCACCTTCTGCTCAACTAGTGAAGCCACCTTCCCTGAATATATTAAACATACACTGAGACCAGAATGGATTCTATAGTCTGTCCTCTCTCAAAGCCCAAATCTGTGTTAATATGAATCACATGGACCTTGGATCTGGAGGAAGTACTGACTGTCTTCTGAATCATCAAATTAATTCATTCTTGAAATTATTCAGATAGGCTATGTGATGCACAGCCTGTAGGATGTGGGAAGTCTTAGATATTCCTAATGCTCTGGATGAGCACATTAGGGGAAATTGCAATTGAGTCAACTAGCTTGAATGACAGGCTTTGGACCTCGAGCCTGTACTGAAAGCCCTGCAGTTCACCGATGAGGCTGAGAATTACATGGAAAGCATGTTTTATACCTGGTCACCCCAAAGCCTGAAGAGGAGCACTCAGAGAGGGAATGGGTGTCTATCAATCCAAAGAAGGGAGGCAGGCAGGAAGTCAGGCACCACTAAAGTGTATCTCACTCAAAAATAGCTTTACTGTGCTGGAAAATGATGAAAATGATAGTTCTTCTGGGGCATGGATGCAGAGCTCAACTGCATAAGATGAAGAAAAAGAGAGGAAGAGCAACAGAGTTGGGAGAGTCAATAATGAAGGGTACAGAGAGTTGCTTCAATTGCTGCAAAAGTTAACTACTGTGGTGCCTCAACTCCCTGGGCCTAATGTCTAGGATACCTTTCAATGGTTGCAAGGCACTCTGAAGGCGGAGGTCATGGTTTACAATAGGAATGACAACATAGGTAGAAAGAGGAATGAGGTCCTGTAAAATAAAAAAAAAAGGTCTCTAGGTATCAGATTGAAAAGCAGGACTTTGAGGATTATAATCTCTGGATTGCTCCCATTGCCATATGCTAAGGAAGTTGCAGGTACAGCAGGTGAATGTGTGGCTGAAAACTTGATGCAGGAGTGAAGATTGTATCACTGGGTCTAATTTTGGAGATATCAGGAAATGTACAGGTCTGATGGGTTGTACCTGAACTGAAATAAGGCAAACAGATGTAGGTGGTGACATCTTGAAAAATGTCCATATTACAGAGGAGGAAGTGCTGGATATCTTGAAACGCATAAAAGTGGATAAATCCCCAGGACCTGATCAGGTGTACCCTAGAACTTTGTGGGAAGTTAGGGAAGTGATTGCTGGGCTTCTTACTGAGTTATATATATCATCAATAGTCACAGGTAAAATGCTGGAAGACTGGAGATTGGCTAACATGGTGCCATTGTTTAAGAAAGGTGATAAGGGCAAGCCAGGGAACTATAGACTAGTGAGCCTGATGTCGGTGGTGGGCAAGTTGATGGAGGGAATCCTGAGGGGCAGGATGTACATGTATTTGGAAAGGCAAGGACTGATTAGGGGTAGTCAACATTGCTTTATGTGTGGGAAACCATGTCTCACAAACTTGATTGAGTTTTTTGAAGAAGTAACAAAGAGCATTGATAAGAGCAGAATGGTGGATGTGATCTATATGGACTTCAGTAAGGAATTTGACAAGGTTCCCAATGGGAGACTGGTTAGCAAGGTTAGATCTCATGGAATACAGGGAAAACTAGCCATCAGAACTGGCTCAAAGGTAAAAGACAGAGGGTGGTGGTGGAGGGTTGTTTTTCAGACTGGAGGCCTGTGACCAGTGGAGTGCTACAAGGATTGGTGCTGGGCCCACTAGTTTTCATCATTTATATAAATGATTTGGATCTGAGCATAAGAGGTATAGTTAGTAAGTTTGCAGATGACACCAAAATTGGAGGTGTAGTGGACAGCGAAGAAGGTTACCTCAGACTACAACGGGATCTTGATTAGATGGGCCAATGGGCTGAGAAGTGGCAGATGGAGTTTAATTTAGATAAATGTGTGGTGCTGCATTTTGGGAAAGCAAATCTTAGCAGGACTTGTACACTTAATGGCATAAGTGTATAAGTCACTTGGAGGTTTTGCTGAACAAAGAGATCTTGGAGTGTAGGTTCATAGCTTCTTGAAAGTGGAGTCGCAGGTTGATAGGATAGTGAAGGCGGCATTTGGTATGCTTTCCTTTATTGATCAGAGTATTGAGTACAGGAGTTGAGAGGTCATGTTGAGGCTATACAAGACATTGGTTAGGCCACTGTTGGAATATTGCATGCAATTCTAGTCTCCTTTCTATCGGAACGATATTGTGAAACTTGAAACAGTTCAGAAAAGATTTTCAAGGATGTGGCCAGGGTTGGAGGATTTGAGCTATAGGGAGAGGTTGAATAGGCTCGGGCTGTTTTCCCTGGAGCGTTGGAGGCTGAGGGGTGACCTCATAGAGGTTTATAAAATCATGAGGGGCATGGATAGGGTAAATAGACAGTCTTTTCCCTGGTTTGGGGGAGTCCAGGATTAGAGGGCATAGGTTTAGGGTGAGAGGGGAAAGATATAAAAGAGACCTAAGGGGCAACTTTTTCATGCAGAGTGTGGTATGTGAATGGAACAAGCTGCCAGAGGAAGTGGTGGAGGCTGGTACAATTGCAACATTTAAGAGGCATTTGGATGGATATATGAATAGGAAGGGTTTGGAGGGATATGGGCCAGGTGCTGGCAGGTGGGACTGGATTGGGTTGGGATATCTGGTCGGCATGGATGAGTTAGACCGAAGGGTCTGTTTCTGTGCTGTACATCTCTATGACTATGACACTAAACATCGCTTTGGTGGGTTTGCTAGTCTGTTGATGGATGGGATTGAGAGGGGAAGTACAATAGGGGGTGAGACACAGACAAGTATAACACAAGTCAGCCTGGAAGTCAGTATGTCGTCAAGTTAAGGCACAAGGGTGCACAGAAAGGCTGGGGGGCATTTATTTTATAACAAAGAAACTTATGGGTAAGGCAGATAAAATGAAGGTCCTGATTAAGACTTCGGGATACAATATCATTGCTATTACAGAAACATGGTTGAGGGAGGGACAGGTGTCAATATTCCAGGGTGACCATTAAGACAAGACAGGTAAGGGGTGCAGAAGAGCAGGTGGTGTTACAATACTGATCATTGAGTCATTACTGCAATAAACAGCAACGATGTCTTATATGGCTCCCCAATTGACATTTCAGTTGAACCTAAAAACAAAAAGGGACAACAAACCAGTACCATAAACCCCCAAAATTCAGGGAGCAATGGAACGGCAGGTAGGTAGGCAAATTTCAGTGAAGCATAAAAACAATAGGATAATAATCGGGTGGGGATGGTGGTGTACAAAATCCCCAATATTAAATGGGATAGACCAAACTGTGAAAAACCTAAAGAGGATGGAATTCTTTTAAGCCAACATGTAGAAAGTCCTGCAAAGGAAGATGCTGCACCTAAGTTTAGGGAACAAAGGTAGGCAAGTGTTTGAAGTGTCAGTGGGGAAGCACTTTCTTGTGTTTGTCCATAACTCAGTGATATTTTAAAGTAGTCATGGAAAAGGTGGACTGGAAATAAAGGTTCTGAATTGGGAACAGGTCAATTTTCATATAATAAGACAGGATCTTGCCAAAGTTGACAGGAGCAGCTACTTCTGGGGAATTCTATATCAGAGAAATTGGAATCTTTCAAAAAGGAAGTAGTGAGACTGAAGGGCCAAGGTATTCCCATAATGATAAAGGGTGGGATCATCAAGTCCAGAGAAATCTAGATGGCAGAGAATCTTCAGGATTGAAGAAGGGAAAGAAAGAGAAGTTTATGGTGTAAAATAAGGGCTCAAAAGTTGGACGCCCGACAGGGATATTGAAAGTGCAGGGCATTGCTTAAATAAGAAATTAGTCAGAAGAAGGAGGACATGCAAAAGTGGCGGTGAGTAAAATAAAGAAAAATTCAAAGATAATTTACTTGTATTGATGGGCAACAGGATAACCATTGGGAAAGAATCGAACTCATTAGGGACCAAAATGGCAATCTGGGTGGAACAAGAAGGTGCACTGAGGTTTTAAATGACTATTTTTCTGTATTTACTGTAGAGAAGGACAATGTTCATACAGAAAATCAGAGAGGAGAGCTGTGATATTCTTGAACAAATTACAATTGAGGGAGACGAACTATTGAGAATTTTAGCTGGCTTAAAGTTAGATAAATCCCCAGGCCCAGATGAGAAGTATGCCAGGCTGTTGTGGGAGGCAAGGAGGAGATAGCAGGGGCCCTGAATTAATTTTCAACTCCTCCCTGGCTACAGAACAGGTGCCAGAGAATTGGAAGACAGCTAATGTCCTTGATTAGTTTATCCCTACCAAACGTTTTGAATAGAGAACTATAGATCAGCGACTCTAATACCAGTGGTAGGGCAATTCTTGGAGAGAATTCTGAAGGATAGAATTAATCTTTGTTTGGAGAGGCAAGGATTAATCAAGGATAGTCAGCATGACCTTGTTCAGGGGATATCATTACAGACGAGTTTGATTAAATTTTTAAAGGAGATAACTTGGTGAGTAGGTGAGAGTAGTTCAGTTAATGCTGTCTAGTAAGACTATAACAAGGAATTCCATATACTGTAAATAACATCAATAGATATTTCCCTGTTCACTATTTTTGTCATCACTAAAAAAATTCAAATTAAATTAAATTCAATAGATAATAACATCCTTTAATTTATTAGATTTAATTAAATGCTTTCAGGCTTTAATGTAACTGAGCCCACAGCTAATTTAATCTTTTTTGTTTATTTTTTCATATCTTGAACATCTATTACCTCTACCTTGCCAAAGTCAGATGCTCAACATATTCCCTTGCATTCTGGTGAGATTGAAGATGCTTTGTGCTGGTGCTCTTTATTAATTTACTCAACGGAGGAGGTTCTAATCTCCTGGTTATATTGGTCATCTGAGGCTTTCCTGATTGGTCCAGGTTAATAACCCCAATCAAAGATCTCGTAGTCAATGAGTTCTATCTTTTCCCAGTCACTGCACTCATCAACTAATCAGTTATCTGCTTGACCAGATTTCCTTTCCACTTTTTCAAACTCTTCATTCCAAAGCAATTTGTCTGCTCCCGCTGCTGCTACGAACTAACATGGTGTAGGCCTCAAGCCTCAGGTTTTATAGAGATGGTGCCTCTGTGATCCTCTCTGAGGCCTATTTGCTGCTGGTGTTCTGGTTTCCCCCTTGTGACTGCCAGACTGCCATCCAAGTTCTATCACCTCACTGCTCACTTTGAGAACATGCAATAACCACCCACTCCAGTCTTCCAGACCTTCACACCCTCCCCTGAACACGGCCGCACCATCCCAACTCTCCCAAACCTTAACCTCACTCCAGTCCCCCCTAGACAGGCTATCACTCTTCCCAAATCACGCTGGTCCATTGTGTCAAAACTTCAGATGCTCACCCCTTTAGCATGGAGATCTTCTCTTTACAATAGCAGGAGAACAGGGCAACGGAAGTTATTGGTATTTATACCATCTGGTGTCTTTTAAGTTTTGGAGTCAATGGAATATATTAAGTTGGAATAACAATTGCATAGGTTATGAAATCTCAGAGTGGAACACTCTGGAAAGTATTGTGACAATATATTTTCAAAATCTAATTTTGCAAAAAGTGAAAGAATGTTGTTAATTGTTACAAATCTCATCACACATTTCTATTGATTTACTTCTGTCAGCAATCCAGTTCCAAGCATACATAGAAAGCTGGCATGAATAGATTTAATGATCCCTGATAGCTCTATTTAGCTTCTTTGTTAGCTGATTGCACCAATATCTAATTATTAAGAGCTTATTTTCCTTTCAAAGCTTTCCTCCTAAGCCAACAGCTTCCAGTTTACCTGTTCCATTGTTAGCACATTTACATGGGTAACAGTAATAGCCAGGAGTAAATATTTATCAACAATACTATTCAGATACAGAGTAAATATCACTTTAATTCCTTGTACATTTTTATATATGTAGCCAGGTTTTGAAATAAATGTAAAATAGATCTTTGAAGAGACCAATATCAGTCACCTTGGTATTATAGGAAGGCTATCAAATCAATGATTGATAAGAATTAATAGGCTTGGAGCAGGGCATGATAAGGCTAATGATTTTTTTACTCATTTTGGTTTAAAAATGTCTTATTTTTCTTTCATAGAGTATCTTACTTTGAAAACTAAAGCAAAGGGTCAATTCACTGATCCCATGATTCCAACCGGAACCATGTTTATAGAGGGTGTAGATTAGAAAGAGTGAAGGATTGGTAAAATTAAGTTTTATCCACTTAATCAGATTTCCAAATTATAACACGCTCTTGAGCATTTATTGTATTCCTAGCATGTTGCCAGAGACTACTGTTTCAAAGGAGTTGTTTTGACTAGAAATTTAACCAGTACTTTATGTACGCTGCTGTCACCCTATTTCAGCAACAAGGTCTTGTGAGTGGTAGGGCTTGCCACTGGACCAAATGATTTGCTATTCCTTTCATTTGAGCACACATAACAATAATAGCAGAAAACACATTGTTATTACAGCATAATCCTACATTAATTACATTGGTATCTTCAGAACAGCATTCAAGTTGATGTCAAGTATTGGATAAATCTTGCAAATTTTGAATAAAGCATGTACAGAGATGAATATACGGTTTTGCGCAAGCTGATTTTCATGTAAGATAAATTATCTTATCATGAAAGACAGCATGCCTGTTAACGTGCTTTTCTCTGCTGTAAAATATTACAACCTTTGTAATAGAGATAAAATTTTTAAGAAGAGAGCTTTTGATCCAGCCTTTTTAAAACTTATTTTTCTACGCTTGCTATAAAAACAGAAAGTGATGCAGAAATTCAGCTGACCCGGTAGCATATGGGGAGAGAGAAGCAGTTAATGTTTTTGAGACTGATATGACTTCTTCAGAACGCTCCATGCTTGTTGGTATTCAGGGAGAAACAGTCAGATGATACTGAAGAATTTACTCACAAATAATATTACGAGAGCACATAGGTATACTTCTTTATGATATACAAGAACTATTGCAATATTAATTTCTTATGAGTGTTAGAGTTAACTCATTACTCCTCTTAGTCATAAGATTATGATTTCAAATCCCACATTATACAGTTAATTATATATCCTAGGTTAAGACTGATAGGGTAATGCATTACCATGTTTCAACTGTAATTTTAAATCTCTAAAGTAGTTGTAAAGGATTTCATGCTGTTGTTAGAACAAAAGCAAGCATTATAGCTTGGGTTCATTTATCCTTCAGCAAATAGAACCAAAGACAGATTACTTGGTCACTTATAACATTTTTGATTGTTGAACTGGATGTGTATTACAACTACAATATAGTATTTCAAAGATGCTTAAAGTCAGAGTCATAGAGATGTACAGCACGGAAATAGATCCTTCGGTCCAATTCGTCCATGCCAACCAGATATCCCAACCTAACCTAACCCCATTTGCAAGCACTTGGCCCATATCCCTCCAAACCCTTCTTATTCATATACTGATCCAAATGCCTTTTAAATGATGCAATTTTCCAGCCTCCACCACTTCCTCTGGCAGCTCAACAATACAGCACGAACATCTGCATGAAAACATTGCCCCTTAGGTCCCTTTTATATCTTTCCCCTCTCACCCTAAACTTATGCCCTCTAGTTCTAGACTCCTCCAAACCAGGGAAAAGACTTTGGCTATTTATCCTATCCATGCCCCTCATGATTTTATAAACCTCTATGAGGTCACCTCTCAGCCTCCAACGCTCCAGGGAAAACAGCCTCAGCCTGTTCAGCCTCTCCCTATAGCTCAAATTCTCCAACCCTGGCAACATCCTTGTAAATCTTTTTTGAATTCTTTCAAGTTTCACAACATCCTTGCAATAGGAAGGAGACCAGAATTGCACACAATATTCCAAAATATTCCTAACCAATGTCCTGTACAGCCGCAACATGACCTCCCAACACTTTACTCAATGCTCTGACCAATAAACGCCTTCTTCACTATCCTATCTACCTGCGACTCTACTTTCAAGGAGCTATGCACCTGCATTTCAAGGTCTCTTTGTTCAGCAACACTCCCTAGGACCACCAGCCACATTGTGTTCTGAATGACCCAACCAGTAGGGAATTTACACCTGATTCCCATTAAGTTCAATTGTGTTCAGTCTCCTTGACACCTTGCTCAAACAAATCCTGCCGTGATATCAGGGCCAGTCACTCTGACACTGTATTCATATCTTTTTGTTCATGTCAATAGACCAAAGTAAATGTGTGGGGAGTGTTTCCTTCCCTCAGAGGGTAGTGACTGTTGTGGCCTCTCTATCCCAGACAGCTACGCCACTGAAATGTTGGGGGCGTGGGGTGGTGTTAATGGATGTTGGTACATCAGAGAGTTGAGGGCTACAAAGAATTACTTACTATTAAGTGTATAAGTCCTGCTAAGGTTTGCTTTCTCAAAATTCAGCACCTCGCATTTATCTAAATTAAACTCCAACTGTCACTCCTCAGCCCATTGGCCCATCTGATCAAGATCCCATTGTAACCTGAAGTAACCTTCTTTGCTGTCCACTACACCTCCAATTTTGGTGTCATCTGCAATCTTACGAACTATACTTCCTATGTTCACATGGAAATCATTTATATAAATGACGAAAAGTAATGGACCCAGCACCGATCTTTGTAGCACTCCACTGGTCACAGGCCTCCGGTCTGAGAAACAACCCTCCACCACCACCCTCTGTCTTCTACCTTTGAGCCAGTTCTGTATCCAATTGGCTAGTTCTCCTTATATTCCATGAGATCTAACCTTGGTGACCAGTCTCCCATGGGGAACCTTGTCGAACGCCTTACTGAAGTCCAGATAGATCACTTCCATCGCTCTACCCTCATCAATCCTCTTGGTTACTATTTTTAAAAACTCCATCAAATTTGTGAGACATGATTTCCCATGCACAAAGCCATGTTGACTATCCCTAATCAGTCCTTGCCTTTCCAAATAAGTGTAAATCCTGTCCCTCAGGATTCCCTCAAACAACTTGCCCACCACTGACATCAGGCTCACCAATCTATAGTTCCCTGGCTTGTTCTTACCACCTTTCTTAAATAAGGGTACCACATTAGCCAACCTCCAGTCCTTTGGCACCTCACCTGTGACTATCGATGATACAAAAATATCCCAGCAATCACTTCCCCAGCTTCCCACAGAGATCTAGGGTACACCTGATCAGGTCCTGGGGGTTTATCCACCTTTATGCATTTCAAGACATCCAGAACTTCGTCCTCTGTAATGTAGACATTTTTCAAGATATCACTATCTATTTCCCCACATTCTATATCTTCCATGTCCTTTTCCACAGTAAACACTGTTGTAACATACTTGTTTGGTATCTCCCCCATCTCCTGTGGCTCCACACAAAGGCTGCCTTGCTAATCTTTGAGGGGCCCTATTTGCTCCCTAGTTACTCTTTTGTTCTTAATATATTTGTTAAAACCCTTTGGATTATCCTTTGACGGTATTAGGCAAGAATTTTCAAAAGCTGTTTGGGTGCAGATGTTCGCAGGTAAAGAGATGACTGGAAAATGGGAAGCCTCCAGAAATGTGGTAACAAGAGTCCAGAGACTCTATATTCCTGTTAGGGGGAAAGAAAAGGCTGGTAGGTGCAAGGAATGCTGGATGACTAGAGAAATTGCAGGCTTGGTTAAGAAAAAGAAGAAAGAATGTCAAGAGAGATCGAGTGAATCCTTAAAAGAGTATAAAAGCAGTAGGAATATACTTAAGAGGGAAAGCAGGAGGGCAAAAAGGGGACATGAGATAGCTTTGGCAAATAGGGTTACTTGATTGGTTCTGAAACAAGACTAGTGATTCTGAAATGTGCTAAATAAATGGAGAGGCAAAAGTGACAACCCTTAATATCGAGGTCACATTTGACTGAGTGTGGCATCAAGGAATCCTAGCGAAACTAGATTTAATGGGAATCAGCACAAAAACTCTCTGATGTTTGAACTCATAATTGGCAGATCAGCAGATGATTGTGGTTGTTGGAGGTCAGTCATCTTTTTTCCAGGACATCATTGCAGGATAGTGTGCTATCAGTTAATACAATAAGTTAATCATCAGCTACTTCATTAATGATCTTCTTCCATCATAAGGATGGAACTGGGAATGTTCACTGATGATTGCACAATATTCAGTAACATTTGCAATTCATCAGATACTGAAGCAATTAATGTCCAACTGTAGCAAAACCTGGATACTGTCCTGGCTTGAGTTGCGTCATGATCCCAACTGATGTCATTATCAGACAAGTTAGATGCCAGACTGAAATCTGGCTCCAAACATAATATTTATTTTATTTTAATGAGGTAGTCTCTCACTGAAACATAAACATGCAGTGTTGCAGATTTAGTTTCTGCATTAATACTATTAAACAAACAAAATGAAGAACAGGTAAACTGTTTATATATAATAAGACTTTCAAGGTTTTGAAAGCACATTGTTTATAATCATTTTACATGTGCAAGCCCATTTATCCCAAAAATTCTTTAATCATTCCCAAAAGCACCCTTTGATAATAGCCAAAAGCATCCCTTGTACCATACTAACACCAGAGAAAACCTGAACTGCTTGCTGAACTTAAAAGAACTTAAATTTTTAGTCTAAAAAATCTGATAGTCTTTTGCTGGAACTTTCATACACTGGAAGTTTAAACACTCTCAACTTCAAATAATCTTTACGGGGATATTAGCCAAACGCTCTCATCCGGGACTATCACTGAACTCTCTACTCTCAGGTATTCTAGGTCCTCTCCCTTTCTTAGCAGCACTGCTTTGTACATTCATCTTCATCCAAGGACTTTTGCAGTCTGCCCTGAACTGAAAACCAAAAAAAAAATAATTTTCCAGGCTTCAGTGTTTCCCTTAAGATTTAAAAATCAATTGTAGAATTTTCCAACAGAAACTTTGATGCTCAGTTGTTTAACTTGCTCAGTTGTAAATCCACCTAATGTAAATTAAAATCCATTATCTCTGAAAACTATTCTCTCAAATTGTTTTAAAAGAAATCATCAAGACCTTAGAAACACTATGAGCTAATAATTAAATCACTCACATATAGAAAAACCCATATTCGCAAGTTAAAAATGCAAACATCCAAACTTAAAAATAAAGCAAATACATCACACACCCTACCTCACAACTGAAAAATGACAAGTATCATTCATTCTACACAAATGGCATGCAATGATAATTTCTAATAAGAGAGAATCTATCCATTGCCCCTTGACTTTCAATGGTATCACCATTACTTGATTTCCCACTATCAACTGTTGACCAGAAACTGAACTGGACTAGCTATATAAATACAATGATTACAAGAGCAGGTCAAAGGGTAGGAATCCTAGTAGGATCTTGCTTCTTGACTGAAAGCCTGCCCACCATCCCCAAGGTACATGTTGGGATTGTAATGGAGCACTCTCCACTTGCCTTGATGTGTGCAGCTTGGCCAAACCTAACATCCTTCCTCCACAGTTGTTTAGAAGCAGCAGTGAGTACCAAATGCACTGTAGAAATTCACCTTCTCAACCCATGACCACTTCCTGAAGGACAAAGGGCAGCAAATTCATGGGGGAAGTACCACCTGCAAGTTCCCTCCAAGCCACACAATATCCTGATTTGGAAATATTGAAACATGAAAACATTAAAAATAGGATCAGGAGTATGCTATTCAGCCCTTTGAGCCTATTTGGCCACTCAACATGATCATAGTTGATCATCCAACTCTGTACCGTGTTCCCACTTTTTCCCCATATCCTTTGATTCCTTTAGCCCTAAGAAGCGTATCTAACTTATTCTTGAAAATATTCAATGTTGTGTCCTCAACTGCTTTCAGTGGCAAAGAATTCCACAGGCTTACCACTCTCTGGTTGAAGAAATATCTCCTCATTTCAGTCCTAAATAGCCCACCCCATTTCCTTAAACTGAGGTCCCTGGTTCTGGACTTCCCAGTCTTTGGAATTTCTTTGAGGAGAAAGTGAGGTCTGCAGATGCTGGAGATCAGAGCTGAAAATGTGTTGCTGGAAAAGCGCAGCAGGTCAGGCAGCATCCAGGGAACAGGAGAATCGATGTTTCGGGCATAAGCCCTTCTTCAGGAATGAGGAAAGTTTGTCCAGCAGGCTAAGATAAAAGGTAGGGAGGAGGGACTTGGGGGAGGGGCGTCGGAAATGTGATAGGTGGAAAGAGGTCAAGGTGAGGGTGATAGGTCAGACTGGGGTGGGGGCAGAGAGGTCAGGAAGAAGATTGCAGGTTAGGAAGGCGGTGCTGAATTCGATGGATTTGACTGAGACAAGGTGGGGGGAGGGGAAATGAGGAAACTGGTGAGGGGAAATGAGGAAACTCGGATTTCACTTTTATCTTAGCCTGCTGGACAAACTTTCCTCATTCCTGAAGAAGGGCTTATGCCCAAAACATCGATTCTCCTGTTCCCTGGATGCTGCCTGACCTGCTGCGCTTTTCCAGCAACATATTTTCAGTTTGGAATTTCTTTAATTGTTTACCTTGTCCTGTAAGAGTTTTACAGGTTTCAATGAGATCCCCCTCATTCTTCTAAACTCCAAGGCATATAGACATGACCAATCCAGTCTCTCTTCACATATCAGCCCCACCATCCTAAGAATCAGTCTGGGGAACCTTTGTTGCACTCCCTCCATAGCCAAAACTTCCCTTCTCAGATAAAGAGACCAGACCTACACACAATACTTGAGAGGTGGTTTCACCAAAGCCCTGCAGAATTTCAGCAAGACAGCCCTCCTCCTGTACTTGAATCCTATCACTATAATGGCCAACGGACCATTTGCCTTCTTCATTGCCTTCCTTTAGTGCCATTCCTTTAGTGTCATTGGTTTAACATCCTGAATCTCCCTCTCACGAACAATGTCGTGGTTGCACCTGCATCAGATTGCCATATTCTCAAAAGGATTTAGGGATGGCCAATAAATGTTACTCCAGGAGTGATAACATTGGAGACTGCATTAAACCCTACCCTATCTAATGATGCCAGGACCAGGAGTGAGGTGAAAGTATAACATGTAGGATTTTATTGGGTGAGGATTATATCCCTAGGTGTCCCAAAAGTCATGGAATCAATGTTGAATTTATGAATGCAGTTTTTGCACAATTGCTATCATGCAATTAACTACATTGTGTTCAAGATGAGTTTCTCATTAAGAGTCACTAGTGGTTTTCCTCTGCCACAATGAAGCAAGTCGGGCTTTGATCCAGTCAAGGAAAAAGAATGTTATCAGCAAACTATTGCCAACCACAAGTTGGTAGTTGTTGATATCGCAGCATATACAACATGGTAGCAGCAAAAGGTATTGTTAATACTACAGTATAACAACAGTGAGGATCTCAGTGAACAGCCATTAACGGTTTTAAAGACGTTATGATTTTAAGAACTATTCATGCAGACAGTTAGCAGGTAGTGCAGATTAACAGTGAATCAGCCTGCTCAGAAACTTATAGAAGGATCAACACATTGATGAAACTGCACTTAGCTGATAAAGCTTTTTAATTCAGACCTGGTAAGAAGAGCAGAAGTAAGGCTCCATTGGGAAATGTAGCCAATAGAGCCTGGTTAAAGGTTTAACTAGGAAGTGAACAGGCTTTGTGAGTAAAGTTAAAAATCCTTATTGGGCATGGGGAAAACTTTAAATTAAATTCCCTACAGTATGGAAACAGGCACTTCAGCCCAACAAGCTCTCATCAACACTCCGAAGAGTAACCCACCAGACCTATTCACCAAGCCTATATTTACCCCTGACTAACACATCTAATGCTGTGGGCAATTTAGCATAGCCAATTCACCTGACCTGCACATCTTTGGATTGTGGGAGGAAACCGGAGCACCTGGAGGAAACCCACGCAGACACGGGGAGAATGTGCAAACTCCACACAGACAGGTGCTCAAGGTAGGACTCAAACCTAGGCCCCTGGTACTGTGAGGCAGCAGTGCTAACCACTGAGCCACCATGCTGCGCTGGCTGAGAAGATTAGAAGTTGGAAAAGGAATGCTTACAGCTCACATCAAGCATTTCCACCATAGTAAGTGAACATCATGAAGCATGGCTACAGAAGAGAAATCAAGGGCTATAGACTGAACTAAGGTCACAACAGTAATGTCACAAAGCCAGAAATAAGGCTGGTCAGTTTAAGTAGACCAAGACTAACAGGTAATGACAGTATGGAGACTACTGGGACTGCAAATAAATAAAATTTAATCACATTTCAGGCAGGAAGAACAGTTAAGGCTGGGAAATTTATGGAAAACAAAAGCATTGTTTATTAGGCTATGAAAGGAGATTCATTGTCTGTTTGTCCTGTAAAAATATGCTCTACATTGCTGGCATAAGGTGAGAAACCTCTATTTTGCCACAGAACCCTAATTTTGACTGCAAAGATGCAGCAAAACCTCCAGTAAACAATACAGAGATACAGAGCACTAAAGTAAAGCGTTTAAAAACAAGAAAAATAAAATAACATTGATACTTTTCAGATGCAAAAAAATTGACTTGGGAAGGAGAGTAAACAGCATTGAGATACCATAATATTTTAAAAGCTTTAACGTAAGTAGAAAAAATACACTAGAAAGAAATGGCAGGAGATGTAATACTGCCTGGCAGATTTAATTTCAAGGAGGGGCTAAATAGAACACAGGATTAAAAATCTTGGAGAAAACAGTTCTTAAGGTACAGAATTGAAGTGCATATGCTTTAATGCAAGGAGTATAGTGGGTAAGGAGGATGAACTTAGGGCTTGGATTGGTGCCTGGGAGTATGATGTTATTGCGATCACAGAGACTTGGTTGAAGGAAGGGCATGATTGGCAACTACATATTCCAGGATATAGACGATTCAGACAGGACAGTGAGGGAAGTAAAAGGGGGGGAGGAGTTGCATTGCTGGTCAGGGATGATATCACGGCTGTGCTAAAGGAGGACACTATGGAGGGCTTGAGCAGTGAGACATTATGAGTACAGCTCATAAGAAGGGTGCAGTTACATTGTTGGGGCAGTACTACAGGCCTTCCAACAGTGAGTGTGAGGTAGAAGAACAAAAATGGTAAACAGACTATGAAAAGATATAGAGGCAACAGGGTGGTGGTGATGGGAGATTTTAATTTTCTCAACATTGGGATACACTTAGTGTCAGAGATCTGGATGGGGCAGAGTTTGTAAGGAGCATCCAGGTAAGTTTTCTAGAGCAATATGTCAATAGTCCAACTAGGGAAGGGGCCATATTGGACCTGGTGTTGGGAATGAGCCAGGTCCCTGGTGTTGGGAATGAGCCAGGTCAGATAGAAGTTGCAGTTGGGGATTTCTTTGGGAATAGTGACCACAATCCTGTTAGTTTTAGAATATTCATAGACAAAGATGAGAGTGGTCCTAAGGGAAGAGTACTAAACAGGGCTAAGGCCAATTATATCAAAATTCGGCAGGAGCTGGGAAATGTGGATTGGAGGCAGCTACTTGAAGGGAATTCCACATTTGATATGTGGGAGGCTTTCAAAGATAGGTTGAAGGTAGGCATAGGCATGCAGGATAGGCATGTTCCTTTGAAAACAAGGAATAGGAAAGGCAAGATTCATGAACTGTGGATGACAGAAGAAATTGTATGACTAGCCAAGAGGAAAAGGGAAGCATACATAAGGTTCAGACAGCTAAGAACAGAACAGGCTTTGGAGGAATATCAGGAGAGTAGGACCAATCTTAAATGAGGAATCAAGCTGGCTAAAAGGGGTCATGAAATAACTTTAGTGAACAGAATTAAGAAGAATCTTAAGGCCTTTTATTCATATATAAGAAGCAAGAGGGTAACTAGAGAAAGGGGTGGTCCACTAAAGGATAAGGAAGGAAGATTGCGTGTTGAACCTGAGAAAATGAGTGAGATTCTCAATGATTACTTTGCATCAGTGTTCACTGAGGAGAGGGACATGATGAATGTTGAGATTAGATAAAGATGTTTGTTTACTCTGGTTCACTTTGACATATGGAGGGAGGATGTGTTCGGTAGGCTAAAGGATATTAAGGTAGATAAAATCTCCAGGACCAGATGGGATCTATCCCAGGTTGCTGGGGGAGGTCAGAGAGGAAATAGCTGGGGTCCTGACAGGTATCTTTGTAATATCCTTAAACACAGGTAAAATGCTGGAGGACTGGAGAGTTGCTAATGTTGTCCCTCTGTTCAAGAAGGCTAGTAGGGATATTCCAGGTAACTACAGACCAGTGAGCCTGATGTTAGTGGTGGGAAATTTGCTGAAGAAGGTACTGAGGGATAGGATCTATTTATATTTGGAAGAGAATGTGCTTATCAGTGATAGGCAACATGGTTTTGTGGAAGGGGAGATCGTGCCTTACCAACTTAATAGAGTTCTTTGAGGAAGTGACCGAGTAGATAGATGAAGGAATAGCTGTAGATGTCATATATATGGACTTTAATAAGGTGTTTGATAAGGTTCTCCATGGTAAACTAATGGAGCAAGTGATGTCACATGATGTGCGGAGTGTTCGAGCCAGATAGATAAAGGACTGGTTGAGCACCAGGAGAGTAGTAGTTGAAGGGAGTTTCTTGAAATGGAGAAAGGTGACCAGTGGTGTTCCACAGGGATCAGTGCTGGGACCACTGTTATTTGCAATATAGATAAATGATCTGGAAGAGGACATTGGTGGTCTAATCAGTCAGTCAGTTTGCAGATGACACGAAGATTGGTGGGGTAGCAGAAAGCATAGGGGACTGTCAAAAAATGCAGGAGAATATAGATGGACTGGAGAGTTGGGCAGGGAAGTGGCAAATGGAGTTCAATCCAGGTAAAGGTGAGGTTTTGCACTTGGGATCTCTAATTCTAGAGCGGATTATACTGTAAACGGAAGAGCCTTGGGAAAAGTTGATGAGGAGAGAGATCTGGGAGGTCCATTGTACCCTGAAGATTGTTGCACAGGTGGATAGAGTGGTCAAGAAGGCATATGATATGCTTGCCTTCATCGGACGGGGTATTGAGTATAAGAGCTGGCAGATCATATTAAAATTGCACTGGACTTTGTTTCGGCTGCATTTAGAATATTGTGTATAGTTCTGGTCGCCATGTTACCAAAAGGATGTGGATGCTTTGGAGAGGGTGCAGAGAAGGTATACGAAGATGTTACCTGGTATGGAAGGTGCTAGCTATGAAGAGAGGTTGAGTAGGTTAGGATTATTTTATTAGAGAAAAGGAGATTGAGGGGGGACCTGATTGAGGTCTACAAAATCATGAAGGGTATAGACAGGGTGGATAGAGATAAGCTTTTTCCCAGGGTGAAGGATTCAATAACAAGAGATCATGCGTTCAAGGTGAGAGGAAAAAAGTTTAAGGGGGGGGGTGGGATACACGCGGAAAGTACTTTACACAGAGGGTGGTAGGTGCCTGGAACACATTGCCAGCAGAGGTAGTAGAGACAGGCATGGTAGACTCATTCAAGGTCCGGCTGGACAGATGCATGAGTAAGTGGGAAGCAGAGGGATACAGATGCTTAGGAATTGAGTGATAGGTTTAGACAGTGGATTTGGATTGGCTCAGGCTTTGAGGGCTGAAAGCCTGTTCCTGGGCTGTAAAATGTCTTTGTTCTACGTTCTTTTTAATTGCTTCTAAGATAGACACTGAATCACAAGCTGAACCAATAAATATTATAATTGTATTTATTAAGACTTACAGTTGATGACATTATACCACAACATGACATAGAATGGCACGGTGAATGTGTGGTTAGCACTGCTGCCTCACAGCTCCAGGGACCTGGGTTCAATTCCAGCCTTAGGCCACTGTCAGTGGAGTTTGCATATTCTTTCCATGTCTGCATGGGTTTCCTCCCACATTTCAAAGGTGCATAGTTTGCTGGATTGGCCATGCTAAATTGACCATAATGTTCAGGAATGTGCACGCTAGGTGGATTAGCAATGAGAAATGTAGGGTTACAGAAATGTGGTGGGTCTGGGTGGGATTCCCTTCAGAGGATCAATATGGTCTCAATGGGCTGAATGGCTTGGTTCCATTTGTAAGCATTCTATAAAAGATGGCATTGATACTGTTGATGAAATCTCAAGCTTTTGACACTTATTTTAATCTAAGAGAAAAATCAAATTCTTGGAAGAGTAATATTTTCAGCTTCAGAGAAATCCTTGGAAAACAAAAATGGAAAACTGGAGAGCTTTCAAATCAAACTTTTCAGAGGCAAAATTTGTGTTGGAATTACCAAAACATCTTTCTCAATTTTATAACAGTTCAAAGAAAATTAAGCTTTGAAGAAAGCCATTCAGATTGTGCTAGAAGCAGAAAGGAGGAAGAATCAGATAGAAATCCTGAGAGAAGAAGGACAACCTTATCACAGGAGACACACAGAATCCATTCAACAGCTCTTTCCAGGCTGTGGCAATGTCTGTACCTCTGGGCCAGAAGGCCTGAGGTCAAGTCCCACCTGCTCAAGATTGTGTCATAACATGTCTGAACAGGTTAATTAAAAATATCTACATAATATAAAAGCCCAAAAGACTACAAAGAGTAGGCCAGGCAACAGATACTAAGATTCAGTGGGAGTAATATGTTGTACAGAAGCTTCATAGACACAAGCAGCATCCAGATAAAAAAAGGGGTACTACATCTATAAAAATAAAAATACAAATCTTTCCAAGAAGGTTTACCATTATGTAGTGCGGTGCAGGGATTTTAAAAATGCCCAACATATTCTGATGGGAAATTGGTGATCCAACCAACTTAAGTTTGACATAGTCAAGATTAGAGTGATGCTGGAAAAGTACAGCAGGTCAGGCAGCATCTGAGGAGCAGGAAAATCGATGTTTCAGGCAAAAGCCCTTCATCAGGAAAGTTTGACAGAACCTGTTTAAGTCAATGGACATCCCAATAGCTCAAATCCTCCGACCCTGGCAACATCCTTTAAATCTTTTCTGAACCCTTTCAAGTTTCATAACATCTTTCTGGTAGGAAGGAGACCAGAAATGCATGCAATATTCCAACAGTGGCCTAACCAATGTCCTGTACAGCCGTAACATGACCTCCCAACTCCTGTACTCAATACTCTGACCAATAAAAGAAAGCATACCAAACGCCTTCTCCACTACCCTAAATTTATATGGGGGAGATTAAAGTCATAGAGTCATAGAGATGTACAGCATGGAAACAGACCCTTCAGTCCAACTCGTCCATGCCGACCAGATATCCTAACCCAATCTAGTCCCACCTGCCAGCACCAGGCCCATAGCCCTCCAAACCCTTCCTATTCGTATACCCATCCATATGCCTCTTAAATGTGCAATTGTACCAGCCTCCACCACTTCCTCTGGTAGCTCATTCTATACACGTACCACCCTCTGTGTGAAAGATTTGCCCCTTCAGTCTCTTTTATGTCTTTCCTCTCTCACCCTAAACCTATGCCCTCTAATCCTGGACTCCCCAATCCCTATTTACCTTATCCATGCCACTCATAATTTTGTAAACCACTATAAGGTCACCCCTCAGCCTCCAACGCTCCAGGTAAAACAGCTCCAGCTTACTCAGCCTCTCCCAATAGGAAGGAGACCAGAAATGCATGCAATATTCCAACAGTGGCCTAACCAATGTCCTGTACAGCCGTAACATGACCTCCCAACTCCTGTACTCAATATCTGACCAATAAAGGAAAGCATACCAAACGCCTTCTTCACTATCCTATCTACCTGCAACTCCGCTTTCAAGGAGCTATGAACCTGCACTCCAAGGTCTCTTTGTTCATCAACACTCCCTAGGACCTTACCATTAAGTCTGTACATCCTGCTAAGATTTGCTTTCCCAAAATGCAGCACCTCGCATTTATCTGAATTAAACTCCATCAGCCACTTCTCTGCCCATTGGCCCATCTGGTCAAGATCCTGTTGTAATTTGAGGTAACCCTCTTCGCTGTCCACTACACCTCCAATTTTGGTGTCATCTGCAAATTTACTAACTGTATCTCTTATGCTCACATCCAAATCATTTACGTAAATGACAAAAAGTAGAGGACCCAGCACCGATCCTTGTGGCACTCCACTGGTCACAGGCCTCCATTCTGAAAAACAACCCTCCACCACCACCCTCTGTCTTCTACCTTTGAGCCATTGTTGCCCTATTGGATTATTTACTATAAGTAAGAGAACAGAAGCTACATCCAGCAGAGGTGAAACTATATGGTTCCAGTGGCACAGCTGAAAGGTATGAAATATGAAACAGATGAAAAGTATGCTGCTACCACCACATCAATGCAAAAGTTGTAAGATAGCACGGAACGTACAGTACATGTAATTCATAATTGAGAAACCTCATTTTTAAGCATGCATTCATGTCTTGACCTCAATCTTTTTGAAGTAGCAGAAGGAGTTCATCTGGTTACAATGGATAGCAATCAGGTCAAGATGTAGCCCTTAGTTACAGAGTAGAGAAATGAAAAACAGTTACAATACAGCTATACACTGTGTGACTACAGGTCAGTTAAAAAGACAAACTTCACAGTTGCTTTCCAAAGGCCCTCTGCAGCAGACCAACGCAAGGGGTCTTCACATGATCTGACCACTGGCTGCCACCACACTTCACACTGGGCTGCTATCCCTGCTCTTGCACAGGTTCACTGGTTACTGGCATCCCTGTTTCAGCTGCTGGTGCCTCCGTTGATCATTGAATGCATTGGAGGCCATTTTTGGGTATCCGAGGTTGAAAGAATGGAGGAGAGAGAGAGGAAAAAAAAGAAAAAGAATAGGCAGAGTAGAGGAGCTCCGGTTTGAGCATCCTGCTCTGCGGCCATCTTGGTATCAGAAGATTGTCACTGTTACCTGATTCCACTGTCTTCCCATTGGTTGGCTGAAGGGCTTTCTGGTTCCATGCCCCTGTGAAGAAATGGTAGAAAGCGAGGAATACAGAGCTGGAGATCAGAGTCGAGGTGTGTAGTGCTGGAAAAGCACAGCTGGTCAGGCAGCATCCAAGTACCAGGAAAATTGACATTTCGAGCATAAGCTCTTCAATACCCTTTTCCTCCTTTATACTTCCTCTCAAGGTCTCTAATGCAGTGTCCAAGACCATTGGAAGATGCTCTCTCCCATTTTATGCCACTATTCAGGATGAGGGGTGCAGTGGGAGAAAAGAGACATGTAGTTGTGATCAGAGATAGTATAGCCAGGAGAATAGACATGGCCAGAAATGAGAATCCCGAAGGCTACGTTGCCTACCTGGTGCCTGAGTGCAAAATATTTCACCTGGGATTTAAATAACCAAGGGTAAATATTCTATCAAAATGACAGGCAGATGGGCGGGGAAGGGGATGGGGGAGGGGGTGCAATGTTGTCTTGTTACTAAGAAATGAATTTAAATCAATTGCAAGAATTGATTTGGAGTCAGAAGGTATAGAATTCTAGGTAGATTTGATCTGATCTGATTTGATTTATTATTTTCACATGCACCTAGGTACAGTGAAAAGTTTTATTTTGCATGCAGTATAGGCAGATCATATCATACAAAGTGCATTAAGGTAATAGAACAGAGCGAGGAATACAATGTTACGGCTGCAGAGAAGGTGTACAAAGAATGAGGTCAACATTAAATTTGAAATTTGAACGGTCCATTCAGACGCTGTTCTTCAATCCGTTGGTATGTGTGTTTAAGCTCTTGTGTCTTCTGCCCAACGGAAGAGGTTGAAGACATTAACCTGGGTGGGAGGGTCTTTGATTATGTTGGTTGCTTTTCTGAGGCAGCGGGAAGTATGGGTGGAATCAATGGATGGAAGATTGGCTTGCATGATGGACTAAGCTATGTTCACAGCTCTCTGTAGTTTCTTACAGTCCCGGACAGAGCAATTGCCATACAAAGCTGTGATGCATCCTAATAGACTGTTTTCTATGGTGCATCTATAAAAATTGATGAGTCTCTATGGACATGCCAAATTTTCTGAGCTTCCTGAGGAAGCAGAGGCTTTGTTGTGCTTTCTTGACCATCACATCAATCAATGTGCTTGGACCAGGACAGATTGTTGGTGATCATTACACCGAGGAACTCAACCATCTTCACCTTAGCTCCATAGATAGGGGCATTCCCTCTACATTGCTTCCTGAAGTCAATGATTAGCTTTTTCATTTTGCTGACATTGCGGAAGAGATTGTTATCTTTGCACCACGCCACCAAGCATTCTACCTCTATTCTACCTCATCCTGATTTGCTATCCGGCCTACAACAGTTGTGTTGTCAGCAAACTTATAGATGGAGTTGTGACAAAATTTGCCACACAGTCATGAGTAGAGTTGAGGAACTGCAAAGGAAAAAAGTCACTGATGGAAATTGTGCACATGCCTCTGAGCAATAGTCAGGATGTAGGACCGAAAATAAATAGGAGATAGAAAAGGCATGTAAGAAAGAGACCATTATGATACTCATGCAGGTGGAATGGGACAATCAGATTTGGCAGCAGATCACTAGAAAAGGAATTCGTGGAATATCTATGGGATGGTTCTTTTGAGCAGTTTGTGGTACAGCCTACTACAAGGGTTTTTGCCTAAAACGTCGATTCTCTTGTTCTGCAGATGCTGCCTAACCTGCTGTACATTTCCAGCACCACACTCTCAACTACTATGGAACAGGCAACTTTGGACTTGGTGACATGGAATGAGACAGATTTGATTAGGGAGCTTTAAGTCAGGGAACTGTCATGGGATATAACGATAATATGATAGAATTCACCCTGCAGCTTGAGAGGGAGAAGCTGGAACCAAATGTAATGGTATTGCAATGGAGTAATTACAAAAAAATGAGAAAGAAGCTGGCCAGAGTTGACTGGAAGGGAAGCCTAGCAAGTAAGATGATGAAGCAGAAATGCCAGGGGATTCTGGTGGTAATTTGAGATGCACAGCAGAAACATACTGAGGGGAGGATAAGGCAACCATCACTGACAAGGGAAGCCAGGGACAGCCTCAGAGCAAAAGAAAAACTATACAATCTGGCGAAGATTAGTGGGAAGCCAGAGGATTGGGGAGCCTTTAAAAATCAGCAGAGGACAATGAAGACAGTGATAAGGAGGGAGAAGATGAAATTTGAGGATAAGCTAGCTACTAATATGAAAGAAGATTGGAAAGCTATTTCAATACCTAAAAGGTAAGAGAGAGGCTAGAGTGGATATTGGACTTTAGGAAATGAGACTGGAGATGTAGCAAAGAAATCGTGGAGGAACTGAATCATGGCATCTGTGGAAGAAATCAGCAGCATGCCAGAACTTCAAGTGAGGCAAGGGGCAGAGGTGAGTGTAGTGGCCATTATAAGGAGAAGGTTCAGCAGAAGCTGAAAGGTCTAAAGGTGTATAAATCACCTGGAGCAGATATACTCCACTCCAGGAGATAACGGAGGAAATTGTGGAGACATTGGTGGTGATCTTTCAGGAATCACTGGAGTCAGGAAGATCCCAGAGGATTGGAAAATGGTTAAGGCAGAAAGAGAGAGGATTTTGATTAGTAAGGGGATCAAGATTGTGGGGAGAAGATTGGAGAATGGGGTTGAGGAGCATATCAACCATAATTGAATGGCAGAGCAGATTTGATGCGCCAAACAGGCTAATTCTGCTCCTTTATCTAATGGTCTTATGGTCTTAGTCTACATCAGAATGAATGATACAGAAGTATTTAGTATGTACTGAAATCATAATGTGCCTCCTTTCAAAGATCCAGGCTGGTTTAAGTAGCCTCTCACGTTTTTGGGACTCAATGAAGTGTACAGCAACTCAGCAGTGTGGTTAGCATTGGCTGCAGGCTCCAAGATTGGAATGAGCAGACAGCACAAGGTTGGCATGCTGCCTAAGATATAATGGATCGGTGCAAGATATTTGAACATTGTGTGCTCTGTGCCTGTTTTTGGGGACTATCTAATTTAAATCCACTTCTGCAAACAAAGAGCACTTAATTCCCGCAATATCTTTCTATAACCTTTGGGCTGATTTATAAATCTGCTCACAACAGTACCAGATTCAACAGATGGCTTGCAATTCTATGGTGTGGGAGGAATTCTCCAAGGCATAGCCAGCAGACTGTCATAAAACTATATCACTGCATTGTGATTTTTCCTATGTATCAATTACACTCTATTTTGTAGTGATACTCTGCTCACTGATGGATCTGCATTCTCCAGCACTTACTGTTCTTCAGAGTTTGATGCCTTCAAAACAAATTTTAAGAAATGAAGTAAATCCACCAGAGACTGAGAGACTTCTGCTATAGTTTTGTGATTATGTATAATAAAACAAGGTCCAAAAGTGACCCATTGAATGAGGAAACATCCTTTTTTTTCTTAAACAAAGTCATCTCAGATGAGGCAGAGATAAGGAAATTATTGCAGTTTTTCAGGTGGTTGACAGGGGTCAGGATTTTACCTGTTGGCTTAGGACCCCATTTTCAGGCACAAATGCTGTAAAAAGACTGCTCTGTGTGGAGTAGCCTCACTGGCCTGTGATTTCCCCAGAATTGTTCAATTAGTAGCCCTATGACTCTTGAAGCTGGATGGTCAACAAGAGGTGTTTCAAAGGAAACTGGAGCAGAGTAGGTTAGACCTGCTCTCTGACTTCTCTAAGCCTAAAATAACAAAAGGGTCCCCTACAGCGAGGCCTCCATTGTGCGGGAGATATCCTTCACAAGGTGTCATGTGGCTGGTGTTGAAACCAAACAGGCAGGAAAGGTATCCAAGCCAGCATGCTGCACTGGCATTGTTTCCCCTCTTGGGTCCTGTCAAGAGGCCTCAATCGATCTTTACTCAACTGGCTACCCGCAGCTTGTAGGTGGTACAGCCTACTGCTCCATCCTGTTTCAAGAGAAATTGCCTGGAACTGGGATGGAACTGAGAAACACAGGCCATCAGTGTGAAAGTTTGTGCTTATCCACCACGATTCCTGCTTCCCTCACCATCGTGATTGTAATGAGGTCAGTCAGCTGGATCTCTAGAAAATGAGTTCCCTGACTGGGGTTGTTAATCTGGCCCAATCAGGGTACCCTGGCTAAAAGCTAAAATCAGGAGTGTCATACTCTGAGAGCTGGCTCTGAGGGAGTTGGGCCTGTGTCGAGCTCTCTCCACATGTAAATAAATGGTGACTTGGTGATAGGATACTGGCCTCTGTGGAGTAATTTCGCTCATGAGCAAACAATTCAACCTGGGGCAGAATTTTCTCCTCGACCTTTAGTTGTCCACCATAGTTAAATGGAGCTCATAAGCTTGCACTATGTGGGCAACAGATACCTGGCAATGATTTTACCCAAATTCTCAATTAGTTTGTGGAAGGGAAGCTTTCCAACCAACAATGACAGGTCACTGAAACTGGAAAACCAAACTGAGGAACTCTCGAACTGGAAAACAACATCAGCCAGTGAAGGAGAGGGTGCTCCATGACAGAAAAAAAAATCCAATAGTTTTAACTTTAAAATGAAAAAAAAAAGCCCTCAGCATCCAGTCCACCCCTGTAACCTATGCATAGGGACAGTTTGTAGTTACAGCTGACCAGGCAGATAAGGAGAGCATCCTAACATGTAAATCCCCAAGGGTTGGAACTAGGAGTCTACCTCCAGGCAATTACCCCATTGTTTGGAATTTCAGGCAATCTGGAGACTGACTAGAATATTCTTGTTGGCTTTCAATGTTTGCCTCAACAGGCCTTTATTGAAGTCAGTTGTATACCTGCTTCATGGGGGCAAAATGCCACCTAGCTCACACATATCCTGTCTTCAGTATAAGGACAAGAAGGTGGATAGTATCATGGCCGTCAGTACAAACATACACACCCACATTCATATAAACAAACAAACATGCAGAGCAAGAAAGGGAGTCAACCACTTGAGCCCATTTCACGATTCGATAAGATCATGACTAATCTGATTACTTCATATTCCTGTCTATCCATGATATTTTTCATCGACTTACATATCACAAATCTATCTATTTCTAAGTTAAACATATTCAAAGACTCTGATTCCACAGCCTTTTTTTAATAAAGAGAGTTCTGAAGATTCACTACTCTGTGTAAGAAAAGAAAATCTGTCTTAAATGGGTGAGCACTATATTTAAACAATATTGCTTAGTTCCAGAAATTCCTAAGAGTAAATGTACTTCCTATATCCAACCTGTTGCACTCAGGATTTTATATGTTACATTCAACTAATTTCTCACTTTTCTAAACACTCTATATACAAGCTTAACCTATTCAGCCTTTCCTTATAACTCAAACCTTTCAGTCCAGGTCTAGTTCTTAGATCTGCTTCCAATGCATTTACATCCTTCCTTAAATAGGGAGACTAATACTGCAGACAGTACTCAAGAAGTGATCTCACCAGGCAAGTATTTTGTCCTATTTCCCTCACTTTTGCTTAATTTGCATTTTTTAAACATTTGTTCTGCCTTCTTCCGACTTGCTCGAAGTTTTACATCTCAATCTTATTTCAATTCTAATGCAAAGTCACAACATACAACATTAACTCTGCTTCTTCTTGCCAGACTTGTTACGTACAGAATTTTCTGTTTTTATTTCTCTTTCCAAATGACTGCCATAGAGGATTAAATCCTTTCCGTCCCATCACCCACTAGCAATGTAATTCTAAATGGGAAATCACCTGTCGGTGTTTATTATTGCTAATTCCTAATTGTCCTTGAGAAGATAGTGTTGAGATGCCTTCTTCAACTGCTGCAGTTCATAATGGGACACCCTAAGTGCTGTTAGAAAGAGAGTTTCAGCGATGTTGAAGGAATGGTGATATTGCTGTAAATAAGGATGACGTGTAGCGTTGAAGGGAACTTGCAGGTGGTGATACTCCAATGCATCTTTTACTCTTGTCCTGGAAGATGCTATTGAAAGATCCTTCCTGAGCTGATGCAAATCATTTTGTAGATAGTACACACTGCTGCCACTATGCCATAGATGATAGAAGGAATGAATGTTGGTGATGGATGGGGTAACAGTCAAATGGGCTGCTTTGCCCTTGCTAATGATGAGCTTTGGGTTGTTGAAGTTGCAATAATCCAGGCAAGAGAAGACTAATTCACCATACTCCTGACTTATGCCTTGTAAATGGTGGAGAAGCATTGAAGAATCAGGAATTGAGTTGCTTGCTTCAAACTTCTGCACCTCTGACCTACTTTTGTCGTCATAGTGTCCATATTGCTGCTCCAGTTCAGTTTCTGGTAAACAATAAAATTTAAATACAAACCAATTATTAAATGGTCATTGTTATAGCTGTTGCATCAGTCATGAGGATGATACCAAAATATGGAAAATAGCATTATTCGTAACAGTGCTTTTTATAAATTGGCCTAAGTACATCTAAATCAAAGTGGTTGAGCCTGCATAAAATCAAGCTTCCCGCACATGGACCAAAAGGGATATATTTCGGAAATGAAACTCATTTTCATGCAGATAAGCTCGTATAAACACCTGTCAGTCCCACCCACTCAATTCTCTTCCTCCTTCATTTTTCAAGAGATTTTGCCCTCATTAGAAAATCCAAATTCATGTACAATATGTAAGGAGATTTAGAAAAATCTCTGATATATGCTTGAATGACATATTATGGCTCTGGTTGGTTCTAATATTCAACGGAAGCACTATATAACTAAGACTTGTTTTAATTTATTTATGTTCAGCATTTTCATAATTCCAGTATACTGACTGAAGTTGGGAAAGAAGAAAGTCACTTTTAACAGATTAGCTCAAGATACCCTTTGAAGGAAATATTGTTTCTTTCAGCTGGTTGTGAACTGAGGATTATTTTCTTTTTGTCACAGGCTATTACTTTTCAGAGAATCTATGCTATGCCAGAAAAAGTAAAGAAAAATTGCAATGTGTACACTAATTCTTCTACATTTCTGGAACACAGCCAATAGCTATAAGGACAAAAGATCATAGCAAGGCAGGATTTTTACTTAAGTTATTTAGAATCAGCATATTCGTTCATCAGGGTTGGACATGGCAAGAAATGAGCTACAGCTTGTAGCATTTGCTAATTAATCTTGAATTTGACTTGAAAAATAAAGCATTCTTGTCAAGAAATATGAATACAGAATGCCCTCCTGCTTCTGTGGAGGTTGGTATTTACAACAATAAAGTACACTTATATAATAATATACTTTAGAACAACTTCTCCAGCCTCCAGCCCTTTGAAATAACACCGCAGAGGCCAGTATCTCATCACCAAGTCACCCTGGAGAGTCCTTGACACTTATCCAGCTCCCTCAGAGCCAGCTCTCAGAGTGAACAGAACCGTTGACATTCCTGTTTATATCTATCAGCCAGGGCTCCCTGATTGGGGCTGTTAATTTGGTCCAATCAGGGAGCTCAAATTCCATGAGATCTACCTGGCTGACCTCATTATAATCACTACAACCTTAACACCTTTTTGATCTGTCAAAAGGACACATGTAATAAATAGCCAATGACTATCTGAGGAATGGGGTCAGCTTATAAAGAATTGAGGGTTAAAAAGTGTGGCACTGGAAAAGCACAGGTAGCAACTGAGGAGCAGGAGAGTCGACATTTCTGGAAATAAGCCCTTCATTGGGAATGTGATTGACATTCCTGATGAAGGGCTTATGTCCAAAATGTTGATTCTCCTGCTCCTCGGATGTTGCCTGATCTGCTATACTTTTCCAGCACCATACTATTGACTCTGACTCTCCAGCATCTGCAGTCCTCACTTTTTTCTTGTAACTGGAACTGAGAGCATTATTACACTGTCCCTCTTCCATCCACTGGGAACAGTCTGTTAGACTGGGGACCATAAAATTGGTTGGAACAGTGAGGGTGCCATTCCCTTATAAAACTACTATTTTTTTCTGATCAAAGCAGCAGTTTTGGTTATTGAAGGAAGACAAAATAGTGATTTATAACATTCCTAAATATCCCCTGTCATACTGAAAGGTACTCCATTACAATAGAAATCTTGCTGGGATGAGTACAGGACATGAATTGGAATGCGAGTGAAATCAGAAGCAAGCTGTGTCACCCATTATACACTCTGCCCAGTATTCAATTCCTTTGACTGTAAGAAACATGGTTATTGGTTTTAGTGTGTACTAGACATTTAAGAGTTTCTGCCTGCTTCACATCCATTCCAATTTCACTTCCACAGCATTACAGAGTGATGCAAAATAGTAGGCAAAGTGAATCTGCAGAGGCAGCTGGATAGCATACTCAGTGCAAAATGCAGATAGCATCATAGAGTCATAGCGATGTACAGCATGGAAACAGACCCTTCGGTCCAACTCGTCCATGCCGATCAGATATCCCAAGCCAATCTAGTCCCACCTGCCAGCACCTGGCCCATATCCCTCCAGACCCTTTCTATTCATATATCCATCCAGGTGCCTTTTAAATGTTGCAATTGTACCAGCCTCCACCACTTCCTCTGGCAGCTCATTCCATACACATACCACCCTCTGTGTGAAAATGTTACCCCTTAGGTCTCTTTTATATTCTTCCCCTCTCACCCTAAACTTATGCGCTCTAGTTCTGGACTCCCCCACCACAGGGAAAAGACTTTGTCTATTTATCCTATTCAAGCCCCTCATGATTCTATAAACCTTTATAAGGTTACCTGAGCATTGGCATAAAAAAGGAGTTGAAGCCTGGGGCAGATCAGTCACGATCTTACAGAATGGCAAGTGGGCTGAATGGCCTACCCCTGCCCTATATTCTTATGTTCACCACAGGAATCCTACTGATGTCTGAAAATGGTACAGCATAACCTACAAACAGCATTCCTGCAGTTTGTTTCTTCTGCACAAATCTCTGAGGTCCATACATGGCAGCAGCACCTGAAGCAGGAAGTCAATGCTCCGAGCGAATGTTCTCCAAACATAAAAACTAAATGGTAGGTAGAAAGAATGTGGGATATCTACCAACCCTCAGACATCAGGAGCATGTTTTCTTCCTTCGGTGTTGTTAGACAATCATCAGCCCAAGCACACACGGGCCCACTCCACTTCAAACAAAAAATATGGGGACACACATCAAAACATGGAGGCAGACAGTGCTCACGAGATACACATTTTGAAGAACTCCTCAGCAGAGATTCTATCTCTATCTCAAGTGCCCTCCATTCCACAACATTCAATCCAACTCAGTATCATCGCTAACCTGGTCCAGAGTAAAGCTGAAAAGCCATTTGATAGTCGACAGGAGCTGATGAAATTCTTGCTGAAATTGTGAATCACAGTGGAGATATACACTCCAGACATAGCTGCACAACTGTAGGAAGCAGAGTGCATGCTGGAGAATCAACATTCAAGAAGCAAACTAATCCATTTGTAATAACTACAGAGGAATCTCCCTACTGTCTTCCACAGGAAAGATCTTTGCAAAGACTCTTCTCAATCATCCCCTTTCAATGGCTGAGGAACTCCTTTCGGAGATACAGTTCAGTTTTTGCCATTCATGAGCCACAGGCATGATCTTCACTGAGAGGCAAATCCAAAAATTGCAACTAGCAGCAGCAACTGCTGTACAGAGTTTGTAAACTTCTCAAATGCCTTTGACTCTTTCAATCATTGAAAGCTCAAAGACCATTTCCCAAATCAGGCTGCTCTCAGAAATGTGTCACCATCCTCCATAACGATGTATAGGCCCTGATCCACTTCAACAGAACCACCTCGACTCTACCTCTGTATTAAATGGGGTTATGCAAGGTTATCCATTGTACCAATTCTCTTCTTGGTTTTCTTCACTGCAATACTGCACCTCTCCTCCGGCAGGTTATCCACAGACAGGAGATAATTTACAGAGTAGATGGAAAACTGGTTGACTGACACAGCCTACAATCCAAAACTAAAAACCACCAAACTCAGTCATAGAGATTGTTGACACCTTCTCTGAGGCAACTGAGAAAATGGACCTCTCACCAAACACTCACAAAACTAAGGTCCTATCATAAGTGTTATTGTTTATTATAACCTGCTAATATTCACTTACAAAAGTATAACTTGCTCTTCTTTGAATTAACTTCAGGGTTTTTAGTAGTTATCTGAACAAGTTGAAGAGGAGCATTTTCAACAAAGGATGATATCTTCAACAATACAGCTCTCACTGAGAACGATATTGAATGGCCAGTCTAGACAATGTGCTCCGGTCTGAGCCAGAGGTGACAGTGTCACTAGCTGTATTTGTTCTGTTAAGACACCACTGGAAGTAGATTACAGAAATCATCAACATCGAAATAAAACGTGTCTCTGTTGAATTAGCCACAGACATGATCTTCACTGTGAAGCAAATGCAAAAATTGCAAGTAGCAACAGCAACTGCTGTACAGTTCGTAAACTTCTCAAATCCCTTTGACTCTTTCAGTCATTGAAAGCTAAATAATAAAATCGTTGTTGGAAGGTTACTGTGGTTTTAGCTCTTTTAGACAGACATCAATTTGCCTTTTTTCCCAAAAAATGTCTTATCATAGTTTATTCCTGCATCTATTGCTGTAAACATCTGAATACAAATATTGTCAGGACAGCTTCAGTTTTACTACTCACTACTGGAAGTTGTGACAAAATACTAAGAATGGGAATTGCATTTGAGGCTCTTTTAATGTGCTAGGATTGACAAGAGGGCAACAAGTTAATGTGGAATCACAAAATGCAGGTGCATCAGCAACGAGGATAATAGGACAGTAATTGGCTTGGTTAGACTCATCCTGTTTTGTGGTTGAAGTGAACCTGGGTGATTATTCATCATGTCAAATTGTTGTAACGTGTCACATACCCATTGGAATAGCTTGGCTACCTCTGGTCTCCAGGTCGCCAGCTGAATGGTGTCAAGATCAATTGTTACCATATTCAGTGAATTTACTCACTTCTTACCACCACCTGGAATAAGTGAATGGACTAATCTGATAGATTTTTTTAGATTCCCTCCAGTGAGGAAACTGGCCATTTGGCCTAACAAATCCACATCGACCCTCTGAAGAGCAAACAACCCACCCAGACCCATCTCCTTCTGACTAATGTACCTAACACTATGGGCAATTTAGCATAGCCAATCCACCTGACCTGCACATCTTTGGATTGTGGGAGGAAACCCACGCAGACACGGGGAGAATGTGCAAACTACACACAGACAGTCGCCTGAGGCTGGAATTGAATCTGGGTCACTGTGAGGCTGCAGTGCTAACCACTGAGCCACCATGCCACCCTTGCTGGGGAGGACCTCAGGAGGACGGATGGTAGGATTGTATAATCATCATTTTTGGCTGAAGATGTTGGCAAATACTTCAGCTTTACATCTGGACACATTTGCTAGCCTTTGCCATAGCTGAAGACGATAATATTCAGAAAGCTTTTCCCTTCTGTAGATTCTATTTTACTCCAAGAAGGGCAGTTGTGTCGCACTGGGAGGCTCTCCAACAGAGAATGCTTTGAGTTGCTGTTCCCGGAGCTGTTTATTAGCCATTGAGGTGGTGGAAGTTG
Source organism: Chiloscyllium plagiosum (assembly GCF_037043375.1). Taxonomy (NCBI): domain Eukaryota; kingdom Metazoa; phylum Chordata; class Chondrichthyes; order Orectolobiformes; family Hemiscylliidae; genus Chiloscyllium; species Chiloscyllium plagiosum. The sequence continues at coordinate 29,626,836 of NW_028270149.1, read as the reverse complement.
TGAGAGAATGGAAACAGCCACGCTATGTCCTGTCAGTTCACACTTTTGGTCAAGTGAGCATAATATAAGTCCCCAGTAAGTTGGCACTAAATTGCCTGCCAAGCTCACACTAAGTTGCAAAGCCAGATAAAAATTCTTATGCCACAACAAACATTTGGAGTCCTTTATGGAACCTCCCCAAAATCACAATTCATTAATCTGAAAATTGCACAATAAAATGGGTTGATATATTACATTAAAAGTAAAGCCAGAATATATTATCCTTAAATTAAATTATATTTTTGTCATAGACAAATGAGTAAATTAAAATAACAGCTAATTGTAGATTCTATACTTAATATACAAAACTCTACTACATCACAGCAATTAAGGACTGAAGACTGCAGACCAGTGAATATTTCAATTGTAATGTTTTCTCAGTTAAGAATGATCCTAGATAGATTAGATTCCCTACAGTGTGGAAACAGGCCCTTCAGCACAACAAGTCCACACTGACCCTCCGAAGGGTCACCCACCCAGACCCATTTCCCTCTTACTAATGCGCCTAACACGATGGACAATTTAGCGTGACCAATTCACCTGACCTGCACATCTTTTGACTATGGGGGGAAACCAGAGCACCCAGAGGAAACCCACACAGACACAGGGAGAATATGCAAACTCCACACAAACTGTTGCCTGAGGCTGGAATCGAACCGGGGTTCCTGGCACTGTGAGGCAGCAGTGCTAACCACTGAGCCACCATGCCACCTCTAGATCTGCTCTATGTGCACTATCTTCTCAAAAGAATTGAATTTATCTGCAGTCAGACTCTTAGTTCAACTCTTTAATTTAATGAGGAGAAAGTGAGGACTGCAGATGCTGGAGATCAGAGTCAAAACGTGTGGCGCTGGTAAAGCACAGCCGGTCAGGCGGCATCTGAGGAGCAGGAGAATTGGCGTTTCGAGTGTAAGCTCTTCATCAGGAATGTGGGATGGGAGGCCCAAGGGAGCTAAGAGATAAATGGGCTGGGTTGGGGGTGGGGGTGGGGGTAAGGTAGCTGGGAATGTGATAGGTGGATAAAGGTGGAGGGTAATGGTGATAGGTCGGAGAGGAGGGTGGAGCGGATGGGGGGAAGGAAGATGGACAGATAGGATAGTTCAAGAAGGTGGTGCCAAGTAGGAAAGTTGGATCTGGGATAAGGTGGGGGGAGGGGAGATGAAGAAACTGGTGAAATTGATTCCGTGTGGTTGTAGAGTCCAAAGTTCGAAGATAAGGTGTTCTTCCTGCAATCGTCGGCTGGCTAGGATTTGGCGTTGGAGGAGGTCCAGGATTTGCATGTCCTTGGCAGAGTGGGAGCGGGAGTTAAAGTGATCGGTCACAGGGTGATGGGGTTGTTTAGTGCGTGTGTCCCAGAGATGTTCTCTGAAATGTTCCGCAAGTTGGCATCCTTTCTCCCCAGTGTAGAGGAGACTACATCGAGAGCAATGGACACTGTAGATGTGTTTGGAGGTGCAGAAAAATCTCTGATGGATATGGAAGGATCCTTTGCGAGGTGGGGACGTGTGGGCACAGGTTTTACACCTCTTGTGGTGGCAAAGGAAGGTGCTGGGAGTGAAGGGTGGGTTGATGGTGGCGGGCATGAACCTAACGAGGGAGCCACGGAGGGAATGGTCTCTGCAGAATTCAGAAAAGAGTAGGGAGGGAAATATATCTCTGGTGGTGAGGTCTGACTATAGCTGGCAGAAATGGTGGAGGATGATGCATTGTATCCGTAGGTTGGTAGGGTGGAAGGTGAGGACCAATGGGGTTCTGTCCTTGTTGTGGTTGGAGGGTGGCGTTCAAGGGCAGAGGTGTGGGAAATGAGTAAATGCACTGGAGGGCATTGCTGAGCACATGGGAGTAGAAATTGTGGTCCTTGAAGTAGGAGGCCATCTGGGATCTTCTGGAGTGGAATTGGTCCTCCTGGGATTAGATGCGGCGGAGGCAGAGGAATTGGGAGTAAGGGATAGTGTTAGTGATTTTTGAGAAGATTTGTGCTCAGGTTGATGACAAGTATGTAAGTTAGCTCACTGAGCTTGAAAGTTTGTTTTCAGACGTTTCATCACCGTACTAGGGAACATCATCAGTGAGAGTCTCTGGTGAAGCGCTGGTGGTATGTCCCGTGTCTATTTATAGGTCTTGGTTTCTTAAGGTGGGCGATGTCATTTCCAGTTCTTTCTTTTAGGGAAGGTAGATAGGATCTAAAGCAATGTGTTTATTGATGGAGTTCTGGTTAGAATGCCATGCCTCTAAGAATTCTCGTGCGTGTCTTTGTTTTGCCTGTCCTTGGATGTGTGTGTTGTTCCAGTAAAAGTGGTGTCCTTCTTTGACCGTGTGCATAGAAACTGGGGATAGCGTTTTTACAGGATTGGGAGCGTGGGATGAGGTATAGTTCAGGTAGCTGTGGGAGCCGATGGGTTTGAAGTAGATGTCTGTGTTGAGTTGGTTGCCGGAAATGGACACGCAGAGGTCCAGGAAGGTGAGGGAAGTGTCCGAAATGGTCCATGTGAACTTGATATCAGGATGGAAGGTGTTTGTGAAGTTGATGAACTGTTCAACCTCCTTGTGGGAGCATGAGGTAGTGCTGATCTAGTTATTGATGTAATAGAGGAAAAGGTAGGGAATGGTGCTGGTGTAGCTGCGGAAGATGGACTGTCCCATGTACCGCCAAAGAGACAGGCATAGCTGAGGCCCATGCGGGTGTCCATGGCTCCCCCTTTGGTCTGGAGGAAGTGGGAGGATTCGAACGAGAAATAGTTGAGGGTGAGGATCAGCACAGCTAGTCAAATGAGTGCGTCGGTGGAAGGGTACTGGTTGGGTTGACGGGAGAGGAAAAAATGGAGGGCTTGGAGGCCTTCGTCCTGGCGGATGTGCACAGGGACTAGATGTCCATGGTGACGATGGGGCATGGGGGCCCGGGGAAACAAAAGTCATGGAGGAGGTGGAGGGCGTGGGTGGTGTCCTGAACATATGTGGAGAGATCCTGGACCTAGGGGGACAGTATGGTGTCAAGGTATGCAGAGATAAGTTCAGTAGGGGAGGAGCAGGGAGAGACGATAGGCAGTCAGGTTTGTCAATTTTGGGTAGGAGGTAGAACTGGGAGATGTGGGGGTTCCTGGACTATGAGGTTGGAGGCTGTGGATGGGAGATCCTCTGAAGTGATGCGGTTGTAGAAGATCCGGGAGATGATAGTTTGCTGATGGGAGGTGAGCTTATGGTCGAGGGGGCATTTCTACATTGGGGAAACAGGACATAAACTTGCAGAATGTTTAAGAGAACATCTCTGGGACACACACTAATCAACCCCACAATCCAGTGGCTAATAACTTCAACTCACCCCTCACTCCACCACACTCCGCCAAGCACATACAAATCCTGGGCCTCCTCCACTGCCAAATCCTAGCCACCCGATGATTGGACGAAAAATGCCTCATCTTCCGCCTTGGGAGCCTCCAACCACATGGAATCAATGTCAATTTCACAGGCTTCCTCATCTCCCCTCCCTCCACCTTATCCCAGATCTAACCCTCCAACTTGGCACTGGCCTCTTGAACAGTCCTACCTATCCACCTTCCTTCCCACCGATCCACTCCACCCTCCTCTCTGAACTATCCCCGTCTCCCCCACCTTCATCTACCAATCACATTCCCAGCCCCACCCCACTCCCATTTATCTCTCAGCCCCCTTGGGCCACCCACCACATTCCTGATGAGCGGCTTATGCTCAAAACATTGACTCTCCTGTTCCTCAGATGCTGACTGACAGGCTGTGCTTTCCTAGCGCCACACTTTTTGACTCCTTAGTTCAACAGAAAAACTTTTTAAGCAAGATGAAATGACAGAAAATAAATGTGATATTTTACTCAACATTAAACTGTAACATGTGAGGGTGCAATAAAATCCCTAGAATTACTCCGAATATTTAAGTTTAATATTTGAGCTAAAATACTGCAGTTTAAGTCATGTCATTTGGATCTACATTCTACCAAAGCTTAGTTCATTGCCAAGACTAGACGCTACTGCTTCCTCCAGCCTTCATTGCAGACATTTCTGATTTTTCTTGAAATGGTAGGCGTGACTGCGAGAAGGCCCTGACCAGCCCAGGAATGACAATGGACCTTGAGGGACTGGACATGGTGGGGAGGCCCGTCAGAACCAACTCCAAGAACCCCTAGTGCGGGATTAACCAGAAGCAGCCACCCTACCAGGAAATGTGGTCTGCACATGAGACTGGAATAATTTGGTTTCAAATTCCCCTTCCCCATCATACTCCTGGCAAATATCCAAGCTATTGAAAATAAACTACATGACCTTAAAGCTAAACTTATCTTCCAGGGGGAACTGAGAGACTGTTGTGTGTGTGTTTTACAGACATATGACTCACTCCTGTTACACCTGACTGTGCCTTCCAACCTGAAGTTTTCTCTGTACATCACAAGGGCCACACAGCATCCTCGGGCAAGACAAGGGGCAATGGGATCTGCCTTTGAATCAACACCTTCTGGTACTCAGACCTGGCGACCCTGGCAAGTTACAGCTCCCCTGATCGAGAATATCTAACAGTGAAGTGCCATCACTACTACCTGTCATGCAAGTTCACATCTGTTATCCTGATAGCAATCTACATATAACCCATGCAGAAGTACAAGTAGACTTGAGATGGAAATCCCTGAGATCTTGTTCATCATAGCTGGTGACTTCAACCAGGCCAACCTCAAGAGTGTGCCACCAAACTACCATCAACATTTCTCCTGTCCCACCAGATGTCCAAACATCCTTGACTATTGCTACACAATCATCAAAGTTGCCTACTGCTCTATACCACATCTGCATTTTGGAAAATCAGATCACAACGCTGTGTTCCTCCTCCTAGCTTACAAGTAGAACTGCAATGTGAGGACCCAACACAGAAAGTTGTTCAGTACTGGTCTTAGGCAGTAAAAGAGCTTCTACAGGACTAGTCCATATTCGAGACTTCAGCACCCAACCTAAATGAACATGCCATTACCGTTACAGACTTCATTAGCCAAGTGTCAGAGGACTGCGTGCCGAAGGAGTTAATCAGAATGTTGCCCAACCGGAAACAATGGATGATCCGGGAGATCCATTGCCTTCTGAAGTTCAGGTGCATGGCAATCAAGTCAGACCACCACGATAGGAAGTCCAGACACAGCCTCTGTAAGGCCCAAAGAGATGCCAAGAGTCAATACCTAAGCTAAAGACCCAAACTAACCGCATGGAAGCCCGCTGTTTGTGGTAAGGCCTAAACAACATAACGGGCTACAATGTGAAGCAGAACAGAATAGTGGACAAAATATGTATTAACTATAGCTCTGTCTTCAACACCATAATTCCAACCAAACTCTGACACCTAGGTCTCTGCTCCATCCTCTGCAATTGAATGCTCGACTTACTGACCCACAGACTGCAATCAGTGAGAATAGGCAACAACAGCTCTTTCACAATAATTCTCAACACTGACACCTCGCAAGGCTGCAAACTCAGCCCCTTACTATACTCCCCATGACTGTGTGGCCAAATTTGTCCTAACTCCATTTCCAAGTTCACTGAAGACATCACTGTTGTAGGCCAGATTTCAAACAATGACGAGACAGAATACAGGAAAGAGATAGAGTGCTTGGTGGCGTGGTATAAAGATAACAGTCTCTCTTGCAGTGTCAGCAAAACAAAAGAGCTTGTCATTGACTTCAAGAAACAAGGTGGAGAGCATGCCCCAAGAAACAAGGTGGAGAGCATGCCCCATCTACATTAATTGTGCTGAATCATAGAGTCATACACCATGGAAATAGACCACTTTGGTCCAACCAGTCCATGCTGAACATAATCCCAAACTAAACTAGTCTTGCCTGCTTGCTCCTGGCCCATATCCCTCCAAGCCTTCCCTATGCATGTGTCCATCCAAATGTCTTTTAAATGTTATAATTTTGTACCTACATTCATCGCTTCCTCATGAAGTTCATTCCACATTCGAACCACCCTCTGTGAAAAAAAATAGCTTCTTATGTCTTTTTTAAGTCTCTCTGTTCTCACTTTAAAAATGTGCCGGGAGAAAGTGAGGACTGCAGATGCTGGTGATCAGAGTCAAAAGGTGGAGTGCTAGAAAAGCACAGCCGATAAGGCAGTATCTGAGGAGCAGGACAGTCGACGTTTCGAGCATAAACTCTTCATTAGGAATGCCTGCTGAAGAGCTTATGCTTGAAATGTTGACTCTCCTGCTTCTCGGATGCTGCCTGACTGGCTGTGCTTTTCCAGCACTACACTATTTGACTTTAAAAATATGCCCCCTGGTTTTGAAATTCCCCATATTAGGGAAAAGACAACTCCCATCAACTCTATCTATACCTCTCATTATTTGATAAACTTCTATCAGATGGAGATGGTTGACAGCATCAAGTTCCTAGGAGTGATAATCACCGACAATCTGTCCTGGTCCACACACGTGATAAAATGGTCAAGAAACAGTAATGCCTCTATTTCCTCTGGAGGCTAAGCAAGTGTCTATAAAGACTCTTACCAATTTTTATAATGCAGCATAGAAAGCATTCTATCTGGATGCATCATGGCTTGGTATGGCAACTGCTCTGCCCAGGACTGTAAGAAACTACAGAGAATTGTGGACACAGCCCAAGCCATCATGCAAGCCAACCTTTCATCCATTGACTTCCCACTGCCTCAGAAAGGCAGCCATAATCAAAGACCCCTCCTACCCCAGTTATAATCTCTTCCAACCTCTTCCGTTGGGCAGAAGATACAAAAGCTTGAACACACATGCCAAAAGATTCAAGAACAGCTTCTTCCATGCTGTTATTAGACATCTGAATGGATCTTTCAAATTTTAACTTGTATGTTGAACTCGCTCTTTGTGCGTCTTCTCTGCAGCTGTAATATTGTATTTCTCGTTCTGTTCTATTACCTTAATCAACTTTGTACAGTATGATCCACCTATATTACATGGAAAACAAAACGTTTCACTGTACCTAATTACATGTGACAATAATAAACCAAATCAAACAAATAAAAAGAACTGGAAGCTGTCACATTTTATACAAGAAGTTCCGAGAATCAGGATGACACCATGAATGTGTAAAGAAAGTTCACAGCTGAAAACTACAAACTGCAAACTCTCCTGCCCTATTTTCCCTCCAGTAATTCACAGAGATAGAAAGGAGATTAATCTCTTATCCCATGCAATCCCAGCAATGCATTTTTATTAAAGTCTCATATTGACTAAAGCTCCAAGGAAGTATAGTTTTCTGCCTCAAATATGTTGGCAGATTTTTGTTCACAAGCAAAATTGCTTTAAGAGTAATTTCCTAATACCTGGAGATTTAGTGATTACTTTTATTAAATTTCATCTGATATATTAGTTAGAGAACAATCTTCAGATTCCATTGACTACAGAACTCTTCTACCCGAACATTCCCTTCACTGCCTTTTTTATCCTGTAGTGATCCTCCTATTGTGGTCAGGGTTCAATCACTGGTTTATATGCATATTGAGCTCCTGAAGTTAAACTGAAGGCAGTGCGTTAGGAAGGAAGTTAAAAAGCAGAACCTCAAAAACAGTAATCTCATGGTTATGCCCGATGCCACATGTTCATGAGAATAAGAAGAGGAGGATCTGTAACTTGAATAAATGGCTGAGGTTACGGTGTTGGAGGAAGGGCATCAGATTTCTGAGGAATAGGGATAAGTTTTGCAGCAGGTAGGGCATATAAAAGTTGAATGGGTTATGTCTTAACAAGATTGATATCCTTGCAGGGAGATTTGCTGGTGTTGTTTGGCTGGGTTTAAACTAACTTGTCAGTGGAATGGGAACCTGAGGAGCAAATCAAATTGAAAGGAATTAAGGTTGGTAAGAGGAAGTTAAAAAACGCTAGGGAGACTAGAAGATAGGAGAAGCATAGCTAAGTATTGAGTATGCTTCAAAAGCAAAATGATATTTAAAAAAACAAACTAAGGGGGCTGTATCTGAATGTATGCTACATTTATAACAAAGTAGATCATCCAAAAACACAGTAGAGATACATGGGTATGATCTAACTGCCAACACAGAAACAGAGCTACATCGTGATCCAGACAGGGAACTGAATATTCAAAGTTTCTTATCATTTAAGAAAGAATAGGAGGTGGAGTTGCACCAATATTGAGGAATGGGATCAGTAAATTATTAAGGGAAGATTTTAGATCAGAAGGATAATGTGTGGAATTGGTTTGGGTGATGCTAAGAAACAGCAAGTATCTGCTGTTATTTGGAGCTATTTATAGGTTACCATTGCCATGGTAGTGTGGGACATGGTATTAGGGGCTGTGAGTCCATTACAACCAGAGTCAGGAGAATTTAAAATGTGGAGTAGAGAAATGACAGAGAAATTAAATTATCACTGTGCGTCTATTTTCACTGAGGTGGATATGAGAAGTCTCCCAGCACTAGAGATCAAAATAGCTGGGGAGACTGTGGAGGTGAAGGAAAATATCATTAGTACAAAGATTGCACTGGTGAAATTAATGGAGCTGAAAGTTGATAAATCCTCAGGAAATGATTTTCTACATCCCAAAGTGATGAAGGAGGTGACTATAGAGATAGTCGACTCATTGGTGATTACCTTCCAAAATTCTATAAATTCTAGAATGATTCCTGCAGATTGGAAGTAGAAAATGTCACTCCACTGTTTAAGAAGGAAGCGAGAAAGAACCTCAGACCTGTTAGTCTTACATCAATTGTAGAGAAAATGCTGGAGTCTACAATGAAAAAAGGTATAAATAGACACTTGTATAATAATAATCTGGTTGGATAAAATTAACATGGATTTGTGAATGTGACTGTCTATGATAAGCGCTGAAAAATGTGTTGCTGGAAAAGCGCAGCAGGTCAGGCCGCATCAAAGGAGCAGGAGAATCGACGTTTCGGGCATAAGCCCTTGTCAGGAATTTCCACTGTCTATGATAAGCTTGATAGAATTATTTTAAAGTGCTGTGAACAAAATTGATAAAGGACAGCTAAAGACTGGTATACTTACATGCTTGTTATAAAAATTAAAGCACATGGGATACAAGGTAATGTACTGTTATAGATTAACGATTGGCTAACAGACAGAAATAGAAAGTAGGAATAAATTGGTCATTCTGATGTTGGCAGATTGTGATTAGTGAGGCACTGCAGGAATCAGTACATGGCCCCAGCTGTTCATCATAGATCTCAATGATTTAGAGGTGGAGGCCAATTGCAACATTTCCAAATTTGTGGATGATACAAAGAGAAAAGGAAATGTGTGTAATGTAGAAGATTGTGGTGTAAAATTCCAAGCAGTGGAATGTGGTGAAACGGTTAAAAATTATGTCCCAATACATGTGTGAATCTAACCGGAATGGAGGTGTTGCTTAGTCCCGTGTGAATCTTCTTATCTGTATGTAACCAGAATGGAATGTGTTTTTTAGCCTTGCTCTGCTGTTCACATGAATGTTTATATCTGGAAAAGAATAAAAAGCTGGAAAAGTCTCCAGTTCGGTGAGTCTGCTCCGGGGTTACGTTTAACCGCCGAGCGTGGGTTGTTGGCAACCGCTCTACAAGAACTGACGGCTCCCAGTTTTTGTAACATGTAGAGTGAGCATAAACCAGACCCGTTGTGCGACACTGCGGGGAATAAAATGCCCATATTCTAGCAGTCTCGCCTCTTGGTCGTTTGTTCTGTGTCAGACTACTCTCCTACGAACCTGACCTTGAGAATTTTTTTTAAAACATTTGGCGTAGTCGGCAGGATCAATCGCAATTGAGGAGAGATTTTGATACAGAACAATGTTTTGGAAAACGACTAAGAAACCAGAAGAACAAACTGTGGAGGTCCCGACCGTCCCGGGATGGCATGGATGTGGGCATGTACGTGGCAGTTTGTTTGAGAAAGGATCCCAGTCCTGCCGAAGAACCCCTTGCCTGGGGTACAGCGGAGGATGTGGGCATGTCCAAAAGGCTGAAGCGGAGTTAACAGAATTGAATGGGATTGAACTGAACTGAACTGAGTGGAACTGAAGTGAATCAAATTGAACGGAACAAAATGGAACTGAGCTAAATTGAATTGAAATGGACGGAACTGAATTGAACACAATTGAATTGAACTGAACAGACCTGAACTGAGCTGAATTGAACTACACTGAATTGACTGAACTGAAATTAACTGAAACGAATTGCATAATGTAACACATGTATTGGGCCAAGCAGTGGAATGTGGTGTAAAATTCCAAGCAGTGGAATGTGGTGAAACGGTTAAAAATTATGTCCCAATACATGTGTGAATCTAACCGGAATGGAGGTGTTGCTTAGTCCCGTGTGAATCTTCTTATCTGTATGTAACCAGAATGGAATGTGTTTTTTAGCCTTGCTCTGCTGTTCACATGAATGTTTATATCTGGAAAAGAATAAAAAGCTGGAAAAGTCTCCAGTTCGGTGAGTCTGCTCCGGGGTTACGTTTAACCGCCGAGCGTGGGTTGTTGGCAACCGCTCTACAAGAACTGACGGCTCCCAGTTTTTGTAACATGTAGAGTGAGCATAAACCAGACCCGTTGTGCGACACTGCGGGGAATAAAATGCCCATATTCTAGCAGTCTCGCCTCTTGGTCGTTTGTTCTGTGTCAGACTACTCTCCTACGAACCTGACCTTGAGAATTTTTTAAAACAAAGATGTAAAGCAGCTTCTGAAGTATTAGTAAACTGGCAAAAACATGTCAGATGAAATATAATGTGGAAAAATGTAGGAGGAACAGGCGCGCAGAATATTTCTGAAATTCCAGTGGGAACCCTCCAAAAAATTCTTCAATAGTGATAGAGGCAGAGAATTTAGAACAGATTTGATATTACTAACCTGGAGAATTATGCTTGGTAATATTAAACAGAGAGGGGCTCCTGAATAATTATACAACTGACTCCCCAATTACTCACACTGACTTCCTCCCCTTCCTAACCCCTGACTTCCTCATGATCAAATAACTCCCAGCTCTTGACCTTGACCTGCCTATTACCCCACGTACTTATGCCACTCACCCGTCTACCAACTCTACCCAGTTGGCACCCAATCTAACTGCCAGCCAATTCGCTTTTATTCACTTAAAACACCTGCCTACTTACTGATCCATCTGCACATTCACCCTCTAATTTGTTCACTCACTCATTCACTTATATACTGAAGAAATTTGGGAACTTTAAAATACTTAGGAGGATACAGCAGTTCGTTATGTAAGTAGGGTGTAAGGATTCTTTTCCTTCTTTCCCTCTCTCCCTGGATTCCTGTGTTGTGGGAGTTCTTCAGGATTCTCATTTGAAATTTGGCCATACAATTATAATCAAATAAGTGTATCACCTTTTGTCTGATCAACGTAGAAAACAGTGGCTCTGAAAATCAGAAAATTATTACCATTGGTACAGAACTTTTTTTTTTAAGAATTACAGACCATTTGTAGTCTTGGAGAAAGATTGGAAAAGGGCAATGTTAATGAGAGTACGGAGATACAGGTTACAATATTAGATGGGATTGAGGTTGACAAAGAGGAGGTTTTAGTAATTTTGGAAGATCTGAAAATAGAACATTGGAAAAGGGCAATGTTAGTGAGAATACAGAGATACAGGCTACAAGATTAGATGGGATTGCGATTGACAATGAGGAGGTTTTAGCAGTTTTGGATGATCTGAAGATAGGTAAGACCCTGGGGCAGAATGAGATTTATCCTCAGATTCTCTGGGAAGCAAGGGAGGAGATTGCAGAGCCTCTGGCTTCGAACTTTATGTCATCATTATTGAAAGGTGTAGTGCCAATAGACTGAAGGATAGCAAATGTTGTTTCCTTGTTTAAGAAGGGGAGTCAGTACAACCCTGGTAATTATAGGCCAGTGAGTCTTACTTCAGTTGTGGGTAATGTGTTGGAAAAGGTTATAAGAGATAGGATTTTTAATCATCTGGAAAGGAATAATTTGATTAGGGATAGTCAACACAGTTTTGTGAAGAGTAGGTTGTGCCTCACTATTCTTATTGAGTTCTTCGAGAAGGTGACAAAACAAATGGATGGTAAGGCATTGATGTGGTATATGAACTTCAGTAGGCTATTTCACAAAATAAGGAGTTTCGGGATTGAAGATGATTTAGCCGTTTGGATCAGAAATTGGCTAGCTGAGAAAAGACAGAGGGTGGTGGTTGATGGGAAATGTTCATCCTGGAGTTCAGTTACCAGTGGTGTGCCACAAGGATCTGTTTTGGGGCCACTGCTGTTTGTCATTTTTATAAATGATCTGGAGGTGGGCATAAAAGGATGGATTAGTAAATTTGCTGATGACACTAAGGTAGGCAGAGTTGTGGATAGTGCCAAAGGATGTTGTAGGTGACAGAGGGACACAGATAAGATGCAGAGCTGGGCTGAGAGGTGGCAAATGGAGTTTAATGCAGAAAGGTGTGAGGTAGTTCACTTCGGAAAAATTAACAGGAATGCAGAGTACTGGGCTAATGGTAAAATTCTTGGCAATGTAGATGAACAGAGAGATCTCGGTGTCCAGGTGCATAAATCTCTGAAAGTTGCCACCCATGTTGATAGGGTTGTTAAGAAGGCATATGGTGTGTTGGTGTTTATTGGTAGGGGGATTGGGTTCGAAGCCACAAGGTCATACTTCACCTGTACAAGACACTAGTATAGCCGCATTTGGAGTATTGCATACAGTTCTGGTCATTGCATTATTGGAAGGATGTGGAAGCTTTGGAAAAGGTTCAGAGGAGATTTACTAGGATGTTGCCTGGTATGGAAGGAGGGTGTTATGAGGAAAGGCTGAGGGAACTGAGACTGTTTTCATTGGAGAGAAGAAGGTTGAGAGGTAACTTAATTGAGACGTATAAGATAATCAGAGGGTTAGATAGTGTGGACAGTGAGAGCCTTTTTCCTCGGATGGTGAAGGCTAACACAAGGGGACATAGCTTTAAATTAAGGGGTGATAGATTTAGGATGGATATTAGGGGTAGTTTCTTTACTCAAAGTAATAGTAGGGGCGTGGAAACAGCCTGCCTGCTGCAGCAGTAGTAGACTAGCCGGCGTTAAGGGCATTTAAATGGGTATTGGACATACATATGGATAATAATGGAACAGCATAGGTTAGATGGGCATTAGATTAATTTCGCAGGTTGGTACAACATCGAGGTCCGAAGGGCCTGTACTGTGCTGTAACGCTCTATGTTCTATGTTCTACCTTACTGATCTCAATAATTTACTATATGGATAAATGTATACATGGGAAGGTGCATGTATCTCAGTGTGTTTGCAGTCAGTAGCTTTGATAGTTCTTGCAACGTTAATTATCACAGAGGTTTTGTTTTGAGTGGCTAACACCTGCATTCAGATTTTTGGGAAGGCCTCATGCACAGTATTCCAGTGAGCTCAGCAGATGCAGCAAGATCTGATTGAGTGAAATGCTTCAATGAATCAATCCTGGAACTTCGGAAAAAGCTGAATTGACACAATTTTCAAAGCTACAACTTCAATCATCTTGATTATTTGTGGACTGCTTTTTCATTAGTATTAGCTGGTTATAGAATTAAAAACTTGGATATATATATAGTGTTGTTCATAACATCAGGTTCTCCCAAACCATTTCATTACCAATGAAAACCTTGGAAGTTTAATCATGGAGAACTATGGCAGCTATTTTGAGCACACTGTGACTCAGAAAAAAGCAAATAGATAAATTTGCAGCTGATTGTTTAAGTTACTCATGGGAAATGATATTTCTGGCAAAGACAGCATTTATTGTCTATTCCTAATAGGCTTTGAGAAGGTCAACTTGTCTTCTTGAATTGCTGCAGTTCATGTGGTTTTGGTACATTGATGGTGCAATTAGGGAGGGAGTTCCAGATGAATGATACAGCAATAGTGAAGGAATAGTGATACATTTTCAAGTCGGAATGCTGTCAGGCTTACTGGGGAACTTCCATACATCCATGTATCTGCTGCACTTACTTTAGCTTCTAGCAGTCTACGAGCCTTGGTGAGTTGTTGCAGTGCATCTTGTCAATGGTATTCACTATTGTCACTGTGTGGACAGAGTCAATACTGCAAGAATTGGATGGGGTGCTAGTCAAATGAGCAGCTACAGAGCTTCTTCAGCATTGTTTGAGCAGTATTCATCCTGGAAAATAGACAATATTTCATCATACTCTTCACTTATGCCTTGTAGATGGTGGACTCAACATTGAGTTGTCAAATTTCAAATAACCTCTCTTCCCATCCCCGACTTCCTTCCCAGCCCCTCCCCCTTCTTTCCACTCCTCTCAGCCACCCACCGCATTCATTCCTTCCATTGACTAACCAGATAGTACCCTCTGCCTGTCTTCACCTATCATCACTTCACCACCCTGCCCTGCCACCCCCTTTATCTACAGTGCCCCCTGTACCCACCCCCAGTCCTGAAAAAGGGTTACACCTGAAATGTTGACATCTCTCCTGTTGCTGCCTGGCTTGATGTGTTCTTCCAACGTCCTGCCTGTCTACTTGTAGATCGTGGACAAGCTTTACGGAGTCAGGAGTTGAGTTACTTTCTGCAGAATTCCCAGCCTCTTAAATGACATTGTTGACATGGCATTCATATGACTAGTCCAATCAATGATAACAAACACCCCATGGGAGAGCCTAGGATCAGAGGCCCAGTCTCAGACTGAAATGAGGAGAAATTTGTTCTCTCAGGGACTGTGAGTCAAGTCCGAGATTTGGACAGGTTCAGACAGATAAGTCTGAGATTTGGACAGATTTGAACAGATTTGGGGTACAAAAGGTCCCAGCAGATTTAAACACTTGCCAATTAGTGTCCTAGATCTTTAAATAAAACGTAGGTGAAATGTAGGTAATGTCAGTTACTTGTGGTCGGTTAAATTAAAAGGGGGGAAATGGCTCTAAACATTACTAAAGATGTTCTGGTGTTTGAAGATGCCTCCCAATTTGCCAAGAAAGTTTAGAAATAAAGAGGAAGGACATACTTTGAGAATTAGCAAACAGGTTAGAATTGGGCTTACCAGGGACAAAAGGAAAGCTGAAATTGTAATGGAGTTGGTCAAGCACTTGGGTGTATCAAAGAAATTATACTGTAATTACTTCCATAATTACACCGGCACCACTCCACACCTCTTCCTCTGCTACATTGATGACTGCATTGGCGCCACTTCATGCTCCTGCGAGGAGGTTGAGCAATTCGTCAACTTCACCAGTACATTCCACCCTGACCTTAAATTTACCTGAACCATCTCTGACACCTCCCTCCCCTTCCTGGACCTCTCTATCTCCATTAATGACGACCGACTTGACACTGACATTTTTTACAAACCCACTGACTCCCACAGCTACCTGGATTACACCTCTTCCCACCCTACCCGCAAAAATGCCATCCCCTATTCCCAATTCCTCCGCCTCCGCCTCTGCTGTATCTGCTCCCAGAAGGACCAGTTCCACCACAGAACACACCAGATGGCCTCCTTTTTTAGAGACCGCAATTTCCCTTCTCACGTGGTTAAAAATGCCCTCCAACGCATCTCGTCCACATCCCACACCTCCGCCCTCAGACACCACCCCTCCAACTGTAACAAGGACAGAACGCCCCGGTGCCCACCTTCCACCCTACCAACCTTCACATAAACCAAATCATCAGCCGACATTTCCGCCACCTCCAAACAGACCCCACCACCAGGGATATATTTCCCTCCCCACCCCTTTCCGCCTTCCGCAAAGACAGTTCCCTTCGTGACTAACTGGTCAGGTCCACGCCCCGCAACAACTCACCCTCCCATCGTGGCACCTTCCCCTGCCGCTGCAGGAATTGCAAATCCTGCGCCCACACCTCCCCCCTCACCTCCATCTAAGGCCCTAAAGGAGTCTTCCACATCCATCAAAGTTTTACTTGCATATCCACCAATATCATTTATTGTATCAGTTGCTCCCAATGCGGTCTCCTCTACATTGGAGAGACTGGACGCCTCCTAGCAGAGCGCTTTAGGGAACATCTCCGGGACACCCACACCAATCAACCACACCGCCCTGTGGCCCAACATTTCAACTCCCCCTCCCACTCAGCTGCGAACATGGAGGTCCTGGGCCTCCTTCTCCACCACTCCCTCACCACCCGATGCCTGGAGGAAGAACGCCTCATCTTCCGCCTTGGAACACTTCAACCCCAGGGCATCAATGTGGACTTCACCAGTTTCCTCATTTCCCTTTCCCCCACCTCACCCCAGCTCCAAACTTCCAGCTCAGCACTGTCCCCATGACTTGTCTTACCTGTCTATCTTCCTTTCCACCTATCCACTCCACACTCCTCTCTGACCTATCACCTTCATCCCCTCCCCCACTCACCTAGTGTACTCTATGCTACTTTCTCCCCAACCCCACCCTCCTCTCATTTATCTTTCCACCCTTCAGACACTCTGCCTGTATTCCTGATGAAGGGCTTTTGCCCGAAACGTCGATTTTACTGTTCCTTGGATGCTACTTAAACTGCTGTGCTTTTCCAGCACCACTAATCCAGAATCTGGTTTCCAGCATCTGCAGTCATTGTTTTAACCTATATCAGAGAAACAGACAAGTGCAGTGGAGTTAGAAAAACTTAAATTGCAATTGAGGCAAATGGAATTAGAAAATAGAGAGAGAGGGGAGAAAGAGAGAGAAGGAGAGAAAGAGAGGGGGTAGAAAGAGAGAGAGAGAAAGAGTAAGATGAGAATGAGAAAGAGATCAAAGAGAGAGAGACAGAGGAAAAAGAAAGGAAGAAACGGTTTTTAGTTGAGCAATGAGAGAGAGAAGAAAGAGAAAGAGAGAGAAGAAATAGAGAGAGAAAGGTAAAGAGAATTTATACTTCAGAAGTTGTGAATGAAGAAAGTCAAGTTAACAGGACGGAGATGAAGAGAGAAGGTAATGATGTATACAAATATATTAAAACGTTGCCACATTTTAATCAGAAAGATGTCAAAGCCTTCTTTATTTCATTTGAAGAATTGGCTAAGCAAATGGAGTGGCCAGAGAACTTCTGGGTAATGCTAACTCAGACTAAGCTGGTAGGCAGAGCGAGTGAGGTATTTGTAGGGCTGTCAGATGAGGGGTCAAGAGATTATGCAAATGTAAAAAAGGCCATTTTAAGTGCTTATGAATTGGTACCAGAAGCATATAGACAGTGGTTCAAAAACATAAAAAAGGAACCAGCTCAGACTTATGCTGAGTTCAAAAGAATTAAACATAGTAATTTTAATAGATGGGTGTGGATCTTAAAAAGAGATAAGACCTATGAGACTCTAAGAGAGATTATTCTGCTGGAAGAGTTTATAAACTCACTGCCAGAGATGATAATAATTCATGTGGATGAGAAAAAATTCAAGAAGTGGATAGAGGTGGATAAATCCCCAGCTCCTGATCAGGTGTACCTGACAACTCTGTGGGAAGCTAGAGAAGTGTTTGCTGGGCCTCTTGCTGAGATATTTGTATCATCGATAGTCACAGGTGAGGTGCCGGAAGACTGAAGTGCCACTGTTTCAGAAGGGTGGTAAGGACAAGCCGGGGAACTACAGACCAGTGAGCCTGCCGTCGGTGGGGGCAAGTTGTTGGAGGGAATCCTGAGGGACAGGATGTACATGAATTTGGAAAGGCATGGACTGATTCGGGATGGACAACATGGCTTTGTGCGTGGGAAATCATGTCTCATAAACGTGATGGAGTTTTTTGAGAAAGTAACAAAGTGGATTGATGAGGGCAGAGTGGCAGATGTGATCTATATGGACTTCAGTAAGGTGTTCGACAAGGTTCCCGATGGGAGACTGATTAGCAAGGTTAGATCTCTCAGAATACAGGGAGTAAGAGCCATTTGAATACAGAACTGGCTCAAAAGAAGAAGACAGAGGGTGGTGGTGGAGGGTTGTTTTTCAGACTGAAGGCCTGTGACCAGTGGAGTGCCACAAGGATTGGTGCTGGGTCCTCTACTTTTTGTCATTTACATAAATGATTTGGATGTGAGCATAAGAGGTACAGTTAGTAAGTTTGCAGATGACACCAAAATTGGAGGTGTAGTGGACAGCGAAGAGGGTTACATCAGATTACAACAGAATCTTGACCAGATGGGCCAATGGGCAGAGAAGTGGCAGATGGAGTTTAATTCAGATAAATGCAAGGTGCTGTATTTTGGGAAAGCAAATCAGAGCAGGACTTATACACTTAATGGCAAGGTCCTAGAGAATGTTGATGAACAAAAAGACCTTGGAGTGTAGGTTCATAGCTCCTTGAAAGTGGACTCAATGGTAGATAGGATATTGAAGAAGGTGTTTGGTATGCTTTCCTTTATTGGTCAGAGTATTGAGTACAGGAGTTGGGAGGTCATGTTGTGGCTGTACAGGACATTGGTTAGGTCACTGTTGGAATATTGCATGCAATTCTGGTCTCCTTCCTATCGGAAAGATGTTGTGAAACTTGAAAAGGGTTCAGAAAAAATTTACAAGGATGTTGCCAGGATTGGAGGATTTGAGCTATAGGCAGAGTCTGAACAGGCTGGGGCTGTTTTCCCTGGAGCGTCAGAGACTGAGGGGTGACCTTATAGAGGTTTACAAAATTATGAGGGGCATGGATAGGATAAATAGGCAACGTCCTTTCCCTGGGGTCAGGGAGTCCAGAACTAGAGGGCATAGGTTTAGGGTGAGAGGGGAAAGATATAAAAGAGACCTACGGGGCAACGTTTTCACACAGAGTGGTACGTGTATGAAATCAGCTGCCAGACGAAGTGGTGGAGGCTGGTACAATTGCAACATTTAAGAGGCATTTGGATGGGTATATGAATAGGAAGGGTTTGGAGGGATATGGGCTGGTTGCTGGCAGGTGAAACTAAATTGGGTTGGATATCTGGTCGGCATGGACGGTTGGACCGAAGGGTCTATTTCCATGCTGTACATCTCTATGACTCTAAGTGAGAAGAGTGGCAGAGACGCCAGATGAATATGCATTGGCACATAAGGCAAAATTTAACTTCCGGCAATAATTTCATCTTGTGGGGATAGAAATTGGGAGAAGGGGAGATCCTACTTAACAAAATAAAGAGTAGAGCACACTGGTAATAGTTTACCACAGGTGAAAAAAGAAGCCCAAGAGGGTAGCAAGGAGGCGAAAGGCCTCAGGTGTTTCCACTGTGGTAAAGTGGGACACATAAAGTCACAATGCTGGTCATTGAAGAAAGGCTTTGTGGGAAAAGATGTGGTAAATTGGGCTAAGCCAGCGGCATTAGTGAAAGTCGTAAAGGAAACCCCAAAAAAAGTCAAGCAACTGCCATCAACACAGATCAATGAAACACTCTCTATCAAAGGTACCTTTTAATATTAGATTACTTACAGTGTGGAAACAGGCCCTTCGGCCCAACAAGTCCACACTGACCCGCCGAAGTGCAACCCACCCATACCCCTACATTTACCCCTTACCTAACACTACAGACAATTTAGCGTGGCCAATTCACCTGACCTGCACATCTTTGGACTGTGGGAGGAAACCAGAGCACCCAGAGGAAACCCACGCAGACACGGGGAGAATGTGCAAACTCCACACAGTCAGTCGCCTGAGGCGGGAATTGAACCCGGGTCTCTGGTGCTGTGAGGCAGCAGTGCTAACCCTATGCCACCGTGCCGCCCACTATATGAAACATACTCGTAGTAAAAAGAAAGATGATGACCCAGGGAGCTCTTCAGCTGGAAGAAGACGGACATTGAAGATGATGGCTGATGTGTGGTTTTGAAATTAAGTTCATGTAATTTTAATAAATGTCTTATTGGAACAGTATATTGTTATAGAGTTGGAGACAGGTAATAAGCAGTTGAGAGAAAGGGGGAGTGCTGAGAGTTGTAACTAGCTGTTTAATGTTCACTTTTACAGTTAAAGAATAAATTGATATTATTTTCTTTAAACAGTGGAATTTGGGAGTTCTCTGTCACTCATATTTTAACAGATTATGAGGCGAGGTGAGCTTTCTATATATTTAAGGTTAAGATAAATAGATTCTTGATCAGTGGAGGAATTGAGGGTTATCAGACCAGAACAGAAAGGTGGACACGATGAGTATTGGATCAGTTATGAACCTGTTGAATAATGGAGCAGGCTTGAGGGGCTGAATGGCCCTCCTCCTGTTCTATTTGTTATGGTCTTCTGGACTTGACATTGTGGGATTCAGGGATGCTAATGCCATTGAAAGTCAAGGGGAGATGATAGGATTCTGACTTGTTAGAGATGGTCACTTTATCAGTCTGAATATTGTCCAAGTCTTGCTACATTTGGAGACAGACTGCTTCAATATTTGATGAATCATAAATGAAGTTGAACATTGTGCCATCATCAGTGAACATTACCAGTTCTGACCTTATGATGGAGGGAAGGCTGCTTATGAAGCATCCAAAGACAAATGGGCTGAGAACACTATCCTGAGGAACCCTGACACTGATATCCTGGGGGTACAACAATCATGGCAATCCTTCAATCATTATCCTGTTCCATTGTGTAAAGATTGGTGCCAAACTGTGGAGATTTTTCTCCTTGGTTCCCATCAACTTCAGTTTTGTTAGGGCTTGTGAAAAAAGGACTGTGGTATTAATACAGACATGTTTTGACATCATTCATTGTAAGTTTGGGTTTCTGTGTTTTGAATAAGTATCAGGTGGGCTTTATGCACCTGAAGTTAGGGATTAACTTGTATGTATTTCTGTAATTATGGCGGTTTACTTGTATAATAGTTTATGAGGCTTGGCTTTGAAGTGAATAGTTTTTTGGGTACATTTGATAGAGTTGTACCATTGATAAAAAAAAAAGCTCCAGTTTAGAAGGTCAGCAGAAGTCTTATTTAAGTTTAAGGGAAACATTTAAACAGAAAGCCTCATGGATGCCCAGTTTTTAGTTGATGGATCAATTTGAAATGTTTTCCATTTAGCATGGTTGTGGTGTCATACAGCATAATGGCTGGGACCTTCAGTGTGGAGCAAGGGCTTCCCCTTTACATGGAGTGTGCAGTAATCATTTGTATTGATTGCCATTGACAGATGATCTGCTACAGGCAGATTGGTGAGGGCAAGGTTCAGTATGTTTCTCCTGTTTATTAGATACCTCAACACCTACCATAGGCTAGGTCAAACAGCTATGTCTTTAGGACATAGCCAGTTTAGTCAGTAGTGGTCCGACAGAGACATTCTTGGTGACGAACAATGATGTCCTGTGCCCAGAATACACTCTGTACCCTTGCCACCCTTAGTGCATGTTGCAAGTGGTGTTCAACATGGTGAAGATGTTTTGTGTGATAGGTAGTGAAGAGCAGGAGGCTTTCTTGCCCACAATGAACCAAATATCAAAACACTTCACGGTATCTGGAGTTAGTGTTGAGGACTCTTATGCCAATTGTCTCCCAATTCTATACTATGCTGCTTCCTCAGGTGGGTATGTCCCGTTCCATTGGCAGGGATAGTGAGTGATGACAAGAACCAATAAAGCACAGGAACAGGCCCTTCAGCCACCTAGCCTGCACTGGCAGATGACACTATTCTAAACTAAAATCCTTTGCCTCTGTACAGTCCAAGTCCCTCTATTCCCTGCCTATTCATGCATCTGTCAAGATGCCTCTTAAACTTTGCTATTATATCTACTTCTATCACATCCTCTGACTGCATATTCCAGGCACTTATCCCCCTCTTTGTAAAAAATGTTGCCTCTCACATCTTCTTTAAACTTATCTCCTTTTACCTTAAGCCTATATCCCCTGGAAATGGACATTTCTACCCTGGGAAAAAGACTCCAGCTATCCATGCCTCTCATAAATGTGTAAACCTTTATCAGGTCACCTCCCAGCCTCCAAAGTTCAAGTCAAATCAAATTGAGTTTGTCCAATCTCTCTCTGAAATGTGGGAAAGAATCTGTAGCATTTAGTCCTCTGAGGATATAATAACAGACTATTGTTTGACTAAGTTCTAATTAAGAGTCACAGGACTCATACATTAACTCTGCTTCCTCCCCACGATGCTGCTAGAACTGCTGAGTTTTGCCAGCAAGTTTTGTTTTTCTCTCAGATCTCCAGCATCCGTAGTTCTTTATTTTATGTTATTGCATTAGAGTCATAGGGTCATAGAGAATACAGCACAGAAGAAGACCCTTCGGTCCAACCCGTCCATGCCAATCAGATATCCCAACCCATACGAGTACCACCTGCCAGCACCCAGCCCATATCCCTCCAAACCCCTTCTATTCAAATACCCATCTAGATGCCTTTTAAATGCTGCAATTATACCAGCTCCACCACTTCCTCTAGCAGCTCATTCAATACATGTGTCACCCTCTGAGTGAAAAAGTTGCCTCTTAGATCCCTTTTATATCTTTCCCCTCTCACCCTAAAATGTATGCCCTCTAGTTCTGGACTCCCCCACCACAGGGAAAGACTTTATCTATTTATCCTATCCATGCCCCTCTTGATGTTATAAACCTCTATAGGGTCCCCCCTCAGCCTCCGATGCTCCTGGGAAAACAGCCCCAGCCTATTCATCCTCTCTCTATAGCTCAAGTCTTCCAACCCAGGCAACATCCTTGTAAATCTTTTCTGAACCCTTTCAAGTTTCACAGCATCTTTCTGATAGGAAGGAGACCAGAATTGCACGCAATATTCCAACAGTGGCCTAACCAGTGTCCTGTACAGCTGCAACATGACCTCCCAACTCTTGTACTCAATACTCTGACCAAGAAAGGAAAGCATACTAAACACCTTCCTCGCTGTCCTATTTACCAGCACTCCAAGATCTCTTTGTTCAGCAATACTCCTTAGGACCTGGCCATTAAGTATATAAGTCCTGCTCTGATTTGCTTTCCCAAAAATGCAGCACCTCACATTTGTCTAAATTAAACACCATCTGCCACTTCTCAGCCAATTGGCCCAACTGATCAAGATCCATTGTTTGACTAATCTGTGGGACTGCTTCCAATTTAGCTGATGTTATTAAGGATGACTCTACAGCGTTGACAAGGCTGTGGATGGACCATTATAATTTCTGGTGCCTTTGTTGATGCTGAGTGGTCCACCTGGTTTTATTCCTTTTATCAAAGTTTGAAGCAATTAAATGCAGCTGAGTGTAAACCAGACTAGGTGAGGAAGGCAGCTTTTCTTTCTCTTTAGGGGATATTAGTTAACCGGAATTATTTTTGTAAGAATCCTTTTTACCATTAGACTTCTTTTCAATTCCCGATTTTTTAATTGAATTCAAATTTCACTTCCTGCCTTGATGGGATTGGACCTCATATCCACAGAACATTATCCAGCATTTATCCTTATTTTCATATTGGTTGAAGGACAGCTGTTGGCTATTATGCTAAGAAAACTCTCGTGATCTTCTTTGAATTGTACTGTGGAGCCTTTTACAATCCACCCGGGATGGTGGGAGCAAGACAATACCTTGGTTTGACAATTATCCAAGCTACCATGCAGTGCTTACCAAGCATGCCATTAAAGCAGTCCTCTTAAGTGATGTGCCTGAATCATTTACGTACAGCTTGAATCCACCTTCTGATTGAAAGGAGTGAACTACCACTAAAACAAGGCTGACAACAAGGCAACACTTGATAGTTTAATTTTAAAAAAGATCAATACCTTATCCTCCAAATTCATCTTTTTTTCTTTTCCCTTCTAGTGTTAAGATTTATTGATTTTAGCTGAACTAATTCTATTTCCATTAAAACGTACAGCTCAGGTATAAGTTATGCATTGTCTGCAGATTCAGTTGGTAATTACATTCAAATACATCATTTATACTTATTTTATTAGTAATTTACTCTGTGGGTGGTAATTTATTTGAATAACTTTGGTTAACATCAAAATGGCAATACTGAGTTTGATGCCTCCAAATGTTCCTCCTTATAGCATAAATATATGCAATAAGATTTATATGCAAAGTCAAGGGCATCAATTATTAAGTGGTACTTTGCTTGGCTAATCTTATTTCAAAGCATTTTAAATAATTGATTTTATCAGGAATTTACTGCGAGAGCAGTAATTACAATTCATCTGTAATTCATTTACCAATGTCTATGGTTGCAAGAATAATAACAAAAACTAGATTAATGCTAAAATGACAATTCTGATTCTTCTGCATTCAAGTTTTCTCCTGTTCCCGAGAATGTTAATTCATGCTGATGGCCAGCACCATGGAACTTGGCTATTTGTCAATCTTGACCATTTTACGAACCAAGACAATAAGTGGTTGCACTACATTCAACTTTGGAGAATATCCCAGCTAAGCCTAATCCTGTTTAATCCAAAAGGGCAAATACGTTCTTTTTGTAATCTTAAATACTACAATTATGAGATTTATTCACTTATTTTATTTCAACACTGTGAAGAGATTCATATTACTTAGTAAAAGTTAAGAGAACTAAATCACACATGGTTGTTTAGCATAAAGTGTATTCAGGAACCCTTCTAAATAGATATCTGCAGCTACATTGCTGTGTTAAAGCTATGCTGCTGCTGCAGGTTCTGAAATTGTGTTCAAGAAATTTCCATTTCATTCCCTATTAAATCTGTTTTATTAACTCAACAGTGCCAATGTAACTAAATTAATGTTTATAGTCGATTTAACTCCTTAATGCTGTTTTCTAAAATGTATCCACTGAGTTAATTAATTGAATTTTTTTTCATTTTCTCCTTCAATTTATTTTTCCGTCTCTCCTGAAGGTGCTGATTTGTGCAGTTGCGTGGTTCTACAAACTGTGATTCCTGTCTATTACTTCAGTCAATTGTCCATTCATCAGGTGAACCCAGGGAGCAAAAAATTGCAGTCTAGTTGTCTAGTTCACTTCTGTCCTGACCTGATGCCCATAGATACGGTATTAGGCAAGAACTTTCGAAAGCTGATTGGGGGCAGATGTTTGCAGGTAAAGGGACGGTTGGAAAATGGGAAGCCTTCAGAAATGAGATAATGAGAATCCAAAGAAAGTATATTCCTGTTAGGGTGAAAGGAAATGCTGGTAAGTATAGGGAATGCTGGATGACTAAAGAAATTGAGGGTTTGGCTAAGAAAAGGAAGGAAGCATATGTAAGGTATAGACAGGATAGATTGAGTGAATCCTGAGAAGAGTATAAAGGAAGTAGGAGTATACTTAAGAGGGAAATCAGGAGGGTAAAAAGGGGACATGAGATAGCTCTGGCAAATAGAATTAAGGAGAATCTAAAGAGTTTTTACAAATGCATTAAGGACAAAAGGGTAACTAGGGAGTGAATGGGGACAATTCAAAGATCAGCAAGGTGGCCTTTGTGTGGAGCTGCAGAAAATGGGGGAGATACTAAATGAGTATTTTGCATCAGTATGGAAGATATAGACTGTAGGGAAATAGATGGTGACATCTTGCAGAATGTCCATATTACAGAGGAGGAAGTGCTGGATGTCTTGAAACGGGTTAAGGTGGATAAATCCCCAGGACCTGATCAGGTGTACCTGAGAACTTTGTGGGAAGCGAGAGAAGTGATTGATGGGCCTGTTGCTGAGATATTTGAATCATCGATAGGAACAGGTGAGATGCCGGAAGACTGGAGGTTGGCTAATGTGGTGCCACTGTTTAAGAAGGGTGGTAAGAACAAGCCAGGGAACTATAGACCAGTGAGCCTGACGTTGGTAGTGGGCAAGTTGTTGGAGGGAATCCTGAGGGACAGGATGTACATGAATTTGGAAAGGCATGGACTGATTAAGGATAGTCAATATGGCTTTGTGCGTGGGAAATCATGTCTCACAAACTTGACTGAGTTTTTTGAGGAAGTAATAAAGAGGATTGATGAGGTCAGAGCGGTAGATGTGATCTATATGGACTCCAGTAAGGCGTTTGACAAGGTTCCCCATTGGAAGCTGATTAGCAAGGTTAGATCTCATGGAATACAGGGAGAACTAGTCATTTGGATATAGAACTGGCTCAAAGGTAGAAGACAGAGGGTGGTGATGGAGGGTTGTCTTTCAGACAGGAGGCCTGTGACCAGTGGAGTGCCACAAGGATCGGTGCTGGGTCCTCTACTTTTTGTCATTTACATAAATGATTTGGATGTGAGCATAAGAGGTACAGTTAGTAAGATAGCAGATGACACTAAAATTAGAGGTGTATCAACAGTAAAGAGGGTTACCTCAGATTACAACAGAATCTTGACCAGATGGATCAATGGGCTGAGAAGTGGCAGATGGAGTTTAATTCAGATAAATGCGAGGTGCTGCATTTTGAAAAGCAAATCTTAGCAGGACTTATACACTTAATGGTAAGGTCCTAGGGAGTGTTGATGAACAAAAAGACCTTGGAGTGCAGGTTCATAGCTCCTTGAAAGTGGAGTCACAAGTAGATAGGATAGTGAAGAAGGCATTTGGTATGCTTTCCTTTATTGGTCAGAGTATTGAGTACAGGAGTTGGGAGGTCATGTTGCGGCTGTACAGGACATTGGTTAGACCACTGTTGGAATATTGTGTGCAATTCTGGTCTCCTTCCTATCAGAAAGATGTTGTGCAACTTGAAAGGGTTCAGAAAATATTTACAAGGATGTTGCCAGGGTTGGAGGATTTGAGCTATAGGGAGAGGCTGAACAGGCTGGGGCTGTTTTCCCTGGAGTGTCGGAGGCTGAGGGGTGACCCTATAGAGGTTTACAAAATTATGAGGGGCATGGATAGGGTAAATAGGCAACATCTTTTCCCTGGGGTCAGGGAGTCCAGACTAGAGGGCATAGATTTAGGGTGAGAGGGGAAGGATATAAAAGAGACCTACGGGGCAACTTTTTCACACAGAGAGTGGTACGTGTATGAAATCAGCTGCCTGAGGAAGTGGTGGAGGCTGGTACAATTGCAACATTTAAGAGGCATTTGGATGGGTATATGAATAGGAAGGGTTTGGAGGGATATGGGCCAGGTGCTGGTAGGTGGGACTAGATTGGGTTGGGATATCTGGTCGGCATGGACAGGTTGGACCGAAGGGTCTATTTCCATGCTGTACATCTCTATGACTCTATGAGATACAACCTTGATTAGGTGTGACTGGGAAACAATCCCTTCCAATCTGATAGGAATGTCTTCCTGCATATTATTTCCTATTTAAATTAATTTGATCCATTTTGTTTCTTTTCTGTTATTCAGAGTTGAAAAGGTTGAGTTTATAGATATTTTCGAATCAATCTGTTCAAATATGTTATTACACACCTTTGGAAAAGATGAGAGTTTGTATACTGCAGTGATTGCTGTCCAGCTCATAAAAGACAGGTTTGAGAATGGCATAAGGAAGTGAATTTATCAACTAATCTATCAGACTGCTCTTTGTAAAATTTCAATTTGCTGTCAATGTGTAGACATAAAAAAAACTTCATAATCTTCAAGCTCTGAAATTTACATTTAAATTGAATTTGAGCACAAATATAGCATTCCCCAGTGTCATCACCTTGAAGATCATCATTACAGTTATCATCCGAGTATGGGCGTAAACCATTGTGAAGGTTATATCATTCTGGGCATGTACTAAATTACAACATAGCATTGTCTACTCTTAATGACTGAAATTATTGATGGTAAATTTCTTTTCTAAATTGTCTTTCTTAAAAAGTACTGTAAGTACAATAGTACAATATGTTCTTGTAAGATAGTTGATCCATTTCAAGTCGAATTTCCTCTGATAAATTGAATAAGATGAGCTATTAAAATTTTTCACATTGAAAGCTATCAGTGAGGGAAGTTTTAATTCTCAAGAGCTTTCTGAAATAATTATACCTGTTGCAAATAAAAGAAACAAGACAAAAACACTAATTTAAGTTAGTGAAGGGCTGTTATGGTACAATGGTACTGTCCCTACCTCTAAGCAGGGCAGCCTAGGCAACCTGCTCCAAACAATATCTTGAACTGCAAACACTGGGCCAATTTGTTAATCCAAAAGTAAACTGGATAATGGCTTAAATATTCTTATGAATTTGCAATATGTTCTATTTGTTGCTTTAACAGCTCAATTTTTGTGTTACGAATAGAATACATGAATACATTTTAGATGCTGCCTTTAAGAACAGCAAATTAGCACGTTCTGTTCATTTCCTTTCTTCCTTTGACACTGTACTTCATTTGCCTTTCCATTCCTCAATACAACTAATTTTTTGGCTGTCTTCTTGACCCCCTCTCCATTAACCAGACATTACATATTCCTGGCTGCAGGGAGACAGCATGGTGCCAGTGGGCATCCATAGGAAACAGCAGCCACAAACGCAGGAGTTCCTTCTCAGAAAACTTCTGAGGTGCCAGCCCCTCCACCAAGCCCCCCCTTAACATGCCTAAGATCTCTAAACCTGCAAAACACTGGCTAAGGAGTATGAGAGTGCATCTGCGCAGATCATTTTTACCAGGCTTGGCCCCTCAAGGCTCAAACGACTCCAACGGTGTCTTATCTAAGTTTTCAGGCCAATAAGGTCAACTACAGAGCAGGTTCCCTCCACCCCAGACCTACTGTGGAAATCCAGAACTGCTCTTAGACAGAACGGGAGGGAGAGGAAGGAAATAAATGAACGAGGCACATAAACGGCTCAGCTGACATATCATCGTACATAGCCCTGACTTTCGTAAATATACCTATATTCTGAAAATGTCTGCTGTAGAATCTTTGTCGCTGTTGGACCTGGTGAAGCCACATGCATTTATGCCTTTTCAGGGGCCTTTTCAGATCTCCCAAAGAACTTGTAATGACGAAACATTGCTCTCAGAAGTACCCACATCCTAGACTGTGGTTAGCCTCAGATATCAGGATCCTTGAACAGTGATATTGTTGACAGCCTCCAAGACTTTATTCTTCAATTAGAATACAACTGAGACTAAATGCAATTTGCAGGGAATACATTAAGTCCTGAAACACATTATTTCACACTTACACTCATCTTGTGAGTCAGAATCACTGATTGCCGACATCTCTAGATTGCCGACATTTTTAGCTTCTCAAGGGTGTACACTGCCAATCAAGACTGGAACTACAATGGCCATCACATATGCCCATTCTCCCTCACTGCACTTTGGCTTACCAAGAAATGGTACACAAAACAGTGTTTCACACACATTCAAGGATATCCTACAGAATGCTGAAACATTTAACTGTTCGTTAAGCAGGGCGCATGCACTTTGAAATGTTGAAACTTAACCAATAGAGGAAAGGAAATGCTTTAGAATACCTCCCAACCCACTGCCTAGCCTGACAGTCTTCACTATACACTACTGTGATATCATATGCTGACTGATATGATATTATTGTGCTGTCTTACTGACTGCTTCACTTTCCCCAATAGTCAGTAAGATATGTAACGTGTAGTTACTTAAAAGTGGAATTACCTGAAGATGTGAAGTATTCAACCAGATGGAATAACAAGATATTTATTCAGCATCAGAAAACATGAAAGACTGTAAGATTAACATGTTCCACATGTCCTTTGGGCTAAGTATGGCCTACCTGCCATAGAAGCAATAGAATTTTAAATAATTAAAGTAAATGCTGGAAAATGGGATTAGAATAGTTAGGTGGTTTTTGACTGACATGGATAGGACCAAAGGTCCTTTTCTCTGTGGTACGTCTTTATGACACTGACTCTATGACTCTGAAATCATCCTGGAAGATGGTTTCACAGGTTCTCTCTGCCCTCTCATGCTGATGATGCATTGCCCTAACATGCTCTCTTGGATATCTCTACTGGTCAATGTCATGATCCTCATTCTTCATTTCAGAAGATTGACGTTGATTCCCAGTTTTTCTGCATCCACAGTGCCCCTCTTTTGTCAGCTTCACTTATTAAGGGCCCAACTTGCCACAATGTTTCCTGACACCAGGCTCTGCTGAGTTTAGGAAATTCAAACATCAACTTAAGAAGGCTTATGGGTTGGTACACTATATTGCAGATAAAAACATGAGCAACATCGTTTCTTTGTTCCACATTCATTTTAGGGTTTTGAAAAGTGTCATCCCCATTTTTGGTTGAACAGCCCCCATCTCCAAGTAGCTATGCCTGTATGGTTTGAGAATCTTTGAAGAAACTAGGTACTGTGAGGTCCCTAGTACATGGCATCTTTCAGGAGACCTGATGTATATCTCTAAAGTTTGGCAGCATTGGTCACTTATAATTTGAACATGATTTGAAGCTGATTCTGTTAATGAGTTCTGCACGTTTGTGATACGACATTCAAGTCAAAGTGAGTGTGGTCAGTAGCTCCCTGCACATGAAAAAGCTAATGATGGTGCAGAATTCCACAACCTGAGCTGCTTGGCTCTCCTCGTCACTGTAATCTGGAGAAAATACCATCAGTGACATTCAGATGCATTTATTCGTCTAAGATTGAACAATGCCACACAGATCCCCCGTTGCTTCTTGTCAGGAGACTTGGACACAAAGGTTCAGAGCAGCTGTGACTTTGATGGTTACTGGATGGGATTGCCACTCAGTCCTTCCGAACACAAGTATGTGCCCAGCATATGGTAGTCTGCAGATGATGGCTCAGCATCACCTTAATCATTGCCTGCACTGTCTTTCTGAGAACTGTAGATCATGACATCAGACCTGTAGGTGTGGGGTATCATCATTCTCCTTAACTAGCTTGGTGAATTTTGTCCTGTTGCTTCAGTCTCTGGGGATCGACAGCCACTGATGGTTGCTGTTCTTGATGGCTTTACTGATGATAGGATTAAGCTGTTGTAATTGCTGTCTCCTTCTACATTACCCTTTTATTTGAAACAAGGCCACAAGAAATCCAGCTATGGCAATGTCCATGTGAGATTTGTGAGAAGATAATCTGTGGGGAATGTCATAAAGAGAATACTTTTTAATTAACGGTACTCTGAGCCCTAACATGAACTCTCATGTTATCCCTCATACAGTGTGCCATGTCAATGAGTTTAACATCAAGCCCCAATATGGAGCTCATAGGCATGTAACCTATTTAATTACACATTGCACAACCAAAGTTTTCAATGTGCATTGGAGAAATTGAATTCTGCCAGTAAGCCACTGTCATAGAGCTCTCTCAAAATAAAAGGCAGTTTTGCACATCACAATGTCCCTGCATATTTACAGTTCATTGCATGAATTGCAGCTGTGCAGTGTTGCATTTCCGAGATATTGTGGATTATTTTTCAGAAATGCAAAGCAAAGGTGGTACTTCTAAGTACATTTGTCTGAATACACTTGCTTCAGTGATATGAAAAGGAAAACAAGAGTGAACAATAAAATGTTCTTGATCGTTTGAGGTCATATTTTGTACAGTGCATTCTTGGACAATGAATGGTGTGCTGACGGAATGCAATTCGTCACCAGATGGGTGAAATTACTGAGTGGGTGATGCATGAACAATCCAATTGCCCCTTAGCAAGGTCTCAAATTCAAACGCTTTTACATTGCCCCCAAAAAGAAAACTGTGATTTACCCCACCCACTCTCCAGTCATCTTGTATTGATACAGTTTGCACAGTTGACTTTGGATCAAAACTGGCAAGGTTTTAACTTTATGATTTTGTCAATGACTTGCAGGATCTTCCTGAGCCGTAAGATGATTGTCTGTCCTTCATTTTCCCTTATGTGATGTTGTCCCTATGTGACCATTGAGTCTTCCCCCTGTTTCCATTGAGATCCTTTATATAATCATTAACATCCTCAGTATACCCTCAGAACCCAAGGCTTTCAGATTCTGTTGGCAGTATACTCTCCCCATGTAAGAGGCTAGAATTACAGTAACCTTTAACACTCCCTTCCATTGTCCCCTACTGTACTCTGAGATTTTATAAGGGACAGGAATTCTTAGTCTTCCTTGTTTTATTTCCTTCTCCAATCTGTGGCCATGGGAAATTTGCTTTTCATCTCATTAATTCTTCTTGATTGACCCCATGCTCTTTTACATTTTCCTGAGCCTTAGTTGTATTCCACACAATTTTTGAAACCCAAACCTTTATTTGGGGCTGTTGAATTTTACATAAGCAAGGCAGTTTTGCTGAATTCAAAATTCTATTTAGATCTAAATCACTGGAGTAGCTTGGGCACCAATTTATTTATGGGAGTGCCTCAACTTTAATAAATGTATATTTTTAAGATGGCTGTTAATGGAACCAAATGTTTTTATTGCAGATCATAAAGTGTTACCCTTAGCCATTTATAGCAATAAGGCACCGAGGTACTGCCACTTAAATATAAATGTATGAAAGGCTGCAGCTGTTTATGTTATATGAATAATTTGTTAATACTAATGATTATATGGAACTCCAGATTATTTAGTGTTTTTAACCAATTTAGGTTTTTCAAACTCTTAACAGCCATCTGCAGAATTGTATAAGAAGATTAATCTGAGGAACATAGAAAAGAGTTTTAAGTTTTTAACATGTGAAGTGTAGAGATTCGTGTTTGAGAGATGGAAATAGCCGAGTAAAGAAAATGCTTTCTCTCTCTCTCCCTCTCTCTTAGACAGCAGATGCAACACCGAAGCCTCATTGGTCAAGTGAAAATGACAAGGCTCTGCCCAAATAGTTTAATAAGCTCACAGCTTTGTCTGAATTCAAAATCTTACCATGGACACTCTTTCAGAAAAGAAATTAAGTATAAGAAAGCTTTTTGTTCTCCATAAGAATAATTTTGTCTGACTAAATGTTTTCCTCATGCTTTTCCTTCAATCTTTCTTTAATGGATCCTGCAGTAGCAGATAGTGATGGGGACAGCTGAAGGGATTCTCACGAGAAGAAAGGTATGTGATGGATGCAAAGACGGAGTAGTTAGGTAAAAGATTCTTCAGCCCAGTGTAACCCACAGGTTTCAGTCCATGTACATATTATAAATAGTTCCATGTTTATCCTTAATTTCCCTTTGTTTGTAAAGACCAGATGCCGGTGGAACAAAGAATCCCAGTTTCGTGATCTTTGAGCCTTCTGTTCAAACCTCATGTTACATTTCTTTACCGATGCACTCATAGCTCATGGACATTTCTGGGCATCTGTATTCTAGATGTTCCATGAGGGCTGGATTACAGGAAGTTGTTGACTGCTCATTCTGCATAGAAAAATCATGCGATTAAAGCCACCCTCATTATTAGCAACAGGTTCCTGTTAAGGAGCAGCTTCTGTAGAAAGTGGCAAAGGCTGCTAATGGGTTCAAGTGCATTCTCATGTTCTGTCAAGAGGTTTGTGAATTTTCATTTCCCTCTTGCTAATATCTCCATTCTTGTAGATTTGACTCACACGTAGATGTCTGTTTCTGCGAATAGCACCACCTGAGTTTGCATATGGATTGATAATAATTATGGATGTACTTTTAAAACCAGAAGAGTAATTGTCACTTGTACTTGAGACTGCCAGAGGCTACAAAGCAGTGGAAACTAAATTCAAAGTACCTTGTACAAACAAAACATCCCCAGTGTTTCTGTGAAAGCTTTCATGTAGTCTGAAAACAAGAGTGATTCAATAGTCGTTGTGAAATGGGTTGCTTGAAGATTAGCAGGGAGCACTTACAATGCTCCTCTGGGTGAATGTGGAGGTGGCAGGGGTATTTAATCAGGCAAGAAGGTGCCAGAACAGGACCCCACAATCTTTCAGCCTCTGCCTTGATTAAATCTGGGAGGAAAGCCTTCTGGACTTTCTCTCCCCATTTCCAGTTCAGGCCCTGGACTATTTGCTTGCAGACTCCGACGAGGTGGGTTTCCTCAGTCAAAGGCATTCAGTGCCTGATTGAAGGATCCTGATCAGTAAGGAATGTGGCTCCTAGCTTCCTTTTGTGTCCTATCACACAAATCTCCACATCCCTCCTCCTCCCATCCCCACCCTATTGGATAACCTCCAACCTTCTCTCACTGATCTGTGGCCTGGTTTCTTCTGTGATCCTACACCTCCCACTGAGGTCCACTGCCAGTAGCTGCCACAGCTCCCAGTGGCACTGCCTCCAATGGGCAACTGATGACCTCAGGCAGGCCAACAGCTCTTGCAGAGTTTGGAGTTAAGGGAGGAGAAGATTTCCCAGCCTAGGTTCCTTGATTCCAGGGACCATAGTACATAGAACATTACAGCACAGTACAGGCCCTTTGGCCATCGATGTTGTGCCAACCAGTGAAATCAATCTGAAGCCCATCTAACTTACACTATTCCATTATCATCCATATATTTATCCAATGACTGTTTAAATGCCCTTTAAAATTGGCAAGTCTACTATTGTTGCGGGTAGGGCATTCCACGCCCTTATCATTCTCTGAATAGAGAACCTAACTCTGACATCTGTCCTATATTTATCACCCCTCAATTTAAAGCTATGTCCCCTCATGGTAGCCAACACCATCTGAGGAAAACGGCACTCACTGTCCACCTTATTTAATCCTCTGATCATCTTGTATGTCTCTATTCAATCATCTCTTAACCTTCTTCCCTCCAGTGAAAACAGCCTCAGGTCCCTCAGCATTTCCTTATAAGATCTTTCCTCCATACCAGGCAACATCTTGGTAAATCTCCTCTGCACCCTTTCCAAAACTTCCACATCCATCCTATAATGCGGTGACCATAACTGTACACAATACTTCAAGTGCGGCCTCACCAAAGTTTTGTACAGCTGCAACATGACCTCATGGCTCCAAAACTCAATCCCTCTACCAATAAAAGCTAACACACCATACATCTTCCTAACAAATCTATCAATGTGGGTGGCAACTTTCAGGTATCTATGCACATGGATACCAAGATCTCTCTGCTCCTCCACACGACCAAGAATCTTACCATTAGCCCAGTACTCCTTCCAAAGTGAATCACCTCACACTTTTCCGCATTAAGCTCCATTTGCCACCTCTCAGCCCAAGTCTGCAGCTTATCTATGTCCCTCTGTGACCTGCAAATTCCTTCTGCACTATCCACAATTCCACCGACCTTAGTGTCATTTGCAAATTTACTAACCCATCCTTCTATGCCCTCATCCAAGTCATTTATAAAAATGACAAACAGCAGTGGGCCCAAAACAGATCCTTGCGGTACACCACCTGTAACTGAACTCCAGGGTGAACATTTCCCATCAACCACCACCCTCTGTCTTCCTTCAGCTAGCCAATTTCTGATTCAAACCACTAAACCCCCATCAATCCCATGCCTCCATATTGTCTGCAATAGCCTACTGAAGGGAACCTTATCAAATGCCTTACTGAAATTCATTTACACCATATCAACTGCTTTACCCTCATCCACCTGTTTGGTCACCACATAGAATTTAATAAGGTTTGTGAGGCATGACCTACCCTTCACAAATCCGTGTTTATCCCTAATCAAATTATTCCTTTCCAGATGATTATAAAGCCTATCTCTTATAATCCTTTCCAACACTTTACCCACAACCAAAGTAAGGCTATAATTACCAGGGATGTCTCTATTCCCTTCTTGAACAAGGGAACAACGTTTGCTATCCTTCAGTCTTCTGGCACTATTCCTGTAGACAATGACGACAGAAAGATTAAAGCCAAAGGGTCTGCAATCTCCTCCTTAGCTTCCCAGAGAATCCTAGGAAAATCCCATCTTGCCCAGGGGACTTACCTATTTTCACACTTGCCAGAATTGCTAACACCTTCTCCTTATGAACCTCAATCCCATCTAGTCTAGTAGCCTGTATCTCAGTATTCTACTTGACAATGTTGTCTTTTTCCTGTGTCAATACTGAGGAAAAATATTCATTTAGCGCCTCTCCTATCTCTTCAGACACCACACACAACTTCCCACTATTATCGTTGACAGGCCCTAATCTTATTGTAGTCATTCTTTTATTCCTAGGCAGAAGTGGGTACCGCAGATGCTGGAGATTAGAGTCAAGATTAGAGTGATGCTGGAAAAGCACAGCAGGTCAGGCAGCATCTGAAGAGTAGGAAAATCGATGTTTTGGGCAAAAGCCCTTCAGGAATCCCTGATGAAGGACTTTTGCCCGAAACATCCATTTTCATGCTTCTCAGATGTTGCCTGACCTGCTGTGCTTTTCCAGGAATTCCTGATTAATGGCTTTTGCCCAAAACGTTGATTTTCCTGCTTCTCAGAAGCTGTGCTTTTCCAGCACCACTCTAATCTTGATTCTTTTATTCCTGACATACCTATAGAAAGCTTTAGAGCTTTCCTTGCTCCTACCTGCCAAAGACTTCTCATGTCCCCTCCTGGCACTTCTTAACTCTCTCTTTATGTCCTTTCTGACTAACTTACAACACTCAAGTGCCCTAACTGAGCTTTCACAGTTTGGAAACAGGCCCTTCAACCCAACAAGTCCATACTGACCCTCCGAACAGTAACCCATTCCCCCTACTCAATTAACATATATTTACCCCTGACTAAAGCACCTAACCCACGCATCCCTGATAAACTATGAGCAATTTAGCATGGCCAATTCACCTAACATACACATCTTTGGATTGTGGGAGGAAACCCATACAGACACAGGGAGAATGTGCAAACTCCACACAGACTGTCGCCCAAGACTGGAATTGAACCCAGGTCCCAGGCAGTGTGAGGCAGCAGTGCTAACCACTAAGCCACCATGCCATCCCATTTCAGGACATCCTGATGACAAAGTTCGTTTAGAATATGTTAAATTATTAACAGATGTTGACAATCAAACGAATGATAGCTGTCCTGAAAAGTTAACCTTGGTAGTTGCTGAGAGTCGAGAATGATTGAGAAATTCAAGATACCAATTGGTGAATTTGCACATCTGCTACAGGAAAGGAAGTGGTGTCTGTCCAACAACCTCATTCTCTGTACAACAGACTTTGATCTCTGCCTCTGCTGAGAGCAACATCACATTGCGAGCAGGTTCACTAAACAAAGTACCAGTGTTCCAGCATTAGATACAGCACATGAATTTCTGCCATTGGTGATCTGTATAGGCATTCTGATAGCAACTTAGTTCACTATAAGCCCCACTCAAGATGTCAGCGGTGAAAGAGAACTGCAGTGATGGAACTCCTGTTTCAGATGACATGTTAAACCAAAAATATAACCCATTTGTTCACCTAGTTGTCAAACATCCCAAAGCACGTCTTGTACAGAAGATGGAACTGAGGACAAGAGTAGGCAACTCAGCTCTCCAAGAATGTTGTGCCATTTAATATGATCATGGCTGGGCTCATCATGGCCTCAACTCCACTTTCTTGCCTGCTCCACATAACCCTTCAACACATTAATTAAAATCTGTCTCCTCCATAAATGTACTCAATGTCCCAGCATCCACTGCATTGTGGAATGGTGAGTTCTACAGATTTACAGCCCTTTGAGAGAAGTAATATTTACTATCTGTTTTAAATCTGCTACCCTTTACCCTAAAACAATGATGTCTCGTCCAAGGTTACCTACAAGAGAAAACATCCTCTCTAAGTCCATTTTGTCAATCACCTTTAGCATCATATAGTTCTTAATTATATTTCCTCTCATCTTTCTAAACTTTAGAAAGTATATGTATAAAATGCTCAAAATCATTTCGTTAGTTAACCACGGTTCCCTCACTCGACCACTTCCTCCCTGCCTGACAGGTATATACTTATCAAGGACATGCAGTGGTTGTTCTTTGAACAAGCTTCACGTTTCAATTGTGCCTATCCCCTGCAGTTTCCTTCCCCATCCTATGCATCCTACATCTTGCCTAATCGCATCATAATGGCCTTTTCCCCAGCTATAGCTCTTGCCCTGCGATATATACCTATCCCTTTCCATCGCTAAAGTAAACGTAACTGAATTGTAGTCTCTGTCACCAAAGTGTTCACCTACCTCCAAATCTAACACCTGGCCCGGTTCATTACCCAGTATCAAATCCAATGTGGCCTTGCCTCTTGTTGGCCTTGCTACATACTGTGTCAAGAAACCCTCCTGCACACATTGACAAAAACTGACCCATCTAAGGTACTTGAACTAAAGCATTTCCAATCAATATTTGGAAAGTTAAAGCCCCCCGTAACAACTGCCCTGTTATCTTCGCTCCTATCCAGAATAATCTTTGCAATCCTTTCTTCTGCATCTCTGGAACTTTTCGGACATGCCTTCCACAAACAAGGCAAGATGTGACTGATGGACAAGAATCTTATTTCTTGCTTAAAATATCACCCTGTGAAGTAGTAAATGTTTTGGGCATTGATGGTATGTTAGAAATCCTTCATTTGAAGATTAGAAATCTGTTAATTGTGAAACATAACAGTGATTCAAATTCACCTTCATAAATTTTGCTTTATTCGACATTTTCACAATCCCCTGAAGCCTTGGAAGCAAGACAGATTGTATGCCTTCAAGACTACAATTTCTCTCTTCAGGAATGTATGTTTTTGTTTCTCTCGTATATAGGTGATGTAATGATGTTGATGCTCCTAAAATTGTACAACTATTTAATTGTCTGTTTTTGAATGATCAATTTATGGTTTCAGGTCAGGCAGCATTTGAGGAGCAGGAGAATCGACATTTCGGGCAAAAGCCCTTCATCAGGCCCTATCCTGATGAGGGGCTTTTGCCCGAAACATAATTTCTCCTGCTCCTTGGATGCTGCCTGACCTGAAACCATAAATTGATCTTTGTAGTGTTTTTTCAGCACTACACTCTTGACTCTAATCTCCAGCATCTGCAGTCCTCACTTTCGCCTAACATATGGTTTCAGCCTGGCTCAGTGGGTAACCTCAAATCTACAAAGTCTGGGAGTGAAGTCCTCCTTGGGCACCTGAGTACAAAAATCAAGGTTAATGCACCAGTGTACCATGAAGTGGGTGTTGCACTCCAGAATATCTCTTCTTTTAGATGAGACATTACACTGATGACTCATCTGCCATTAGGGGTAGATGTAAAAGAACCCAGTACTACTTTGACGAAAAGCCTGGGCTCTCCCAGACATTGATCAATGTTTATGCTTTGATTGCTATCACAAAGAAGATTATTTGGTCATGAGACCATAAGACCATCGGAGCAGAAATTAGGCCCAATCAAATCTGCTTTGCGATATAATCATGGCTTATCGGTTTTTCAACCTCATTTTCCCACTTTCGCCCTGTAACCTTTGATCCTCTTGGCAGTCAAGAACCTATCTATCTGTCTTAAATATACTCAATGACCTGACCTCCACAGCCTTCTGAGGCAATGAATTTCTTAGATTCACCACTCTCAGTCTGAAGAATTTTCTCCATGGCTCTATTCTAAAGGATCTTCCCTTTACTCTAAGGCTGTCCCCTTGAGTACTCATCTTTCCTGCCAATGGAACATCTTCCCAAAGTCCACTCTGTCTAGGCCATTCAGTATTCTGTAAATTTCAATTAGATCCCTCCCATCCTTCTAAACTCTATCTATCGAGTATAATCCCAGAGTCCACAAACATTCCTCATGTGTTAACCCTTTCATTCTTGGAACTATTTTTGTGAACCTCCTCTGGACCCACTCCAGGGCCAATACATCTATTCTGAGGTATGGGGCCCAAAATTCTCACAATACTCTAAATGTGGTCTGTACGACTTTGTTGTTTCTGGTAACTTGTTGAAGGTATTCTGGCTGCTCCGTTTCATCCATTACATCAGTGACTGTACTACAAAAAGTACTTCTTTGGAGGGAAAGCCATATTTAATGCAAATAATTGATCCCCCTCTGCAACATCTATCAGCTTATTTGAAGCAATTTGTTAACTTTATTCAATGTTTCAGCTTGGTAGGAATATTGGTTGGCAACTATTCCACAGACACTGATACCTCAAGTAAGTGATTAATATTCATTTGTAAACCTGGACAGTGTTAACAACGCACTTAACTTTGAGGGTTAACTTTATGGATGAGAATTCCCTATGAGAGTAACACTGTGTGAATAAATTGGAAACCAAAACACAGAAGATTACAGGGGGCTTGGCTTCACTGAGTTCGCAATGAGTCACTCACCTTTGCAACGATACTGAAGTACTCTCACAGTCAGTTAATCGGGAAGAATCATAGACAACAGCTTCTGGACTCCCTATTTAATTACACATAATAAGACTCCATGAATTGTTATTAGATTCATAATAATGATGGTAAATGCTGACAATCTTGGTGTCAGTTCTACTGCACAAAGAAGGCCAATGATTTATAGCAGACTGGATCAAATTCCACATTCCAGTAA
Source organism: Chiloscyllium plagiosum (assembly GCF_037043375.1). NCBI lineage: Eukaryota > Metazoa > Chordata > Chondrichthyes > Orectolobiformes > Hemiscylliidae > Chiloscyllium > Chiloscyllium plagiosum. The sequence continues at coordinate 29,586,691 of NW_028270149.1, read as the reverse complement.
TAATCGTGGTGGTTTACAATGCAGAAAAGGCTCTTCAGCCAATCGAGTCTGTGCTGGTCAAAAGCACCAACCAAACTATTCCAATCCCCATTTCCAGCACTTGAGCCACAGTCTTATAAGCCTTGGCAACACAAGTGCATATCTAATTAATTCTTAAAAATCACACAACACCAGGTTATAGTCCAACAGGTTTAATTGGAAGCACACTAGCTTTCGGAGCGGCGATCCTTCATCAGGTGATTGTCACACAACACTATAACCTGGTATTGTGTGATTTTTAACTTTGTACACCCCAGTCCAACACCGGCATCTCCGAATCATAATTAATTCTTAAATGTTATGAAGGCTCTGCCTTTATCACCATTACAGGCAATGAGTTGTAGAATTCTGGAACCCTCTGGGTGAAAGACATTTCCTATATGCCCTCTAAACCTCCTGCCCCTATCCTTAAATATATACTCGCAGTCATTGATCACTCCACTAAGGGGAATCGTTCTTTCTTGTTGTCACTGACTATGCCCTTCATAGTTTTATACATCTAAATCATGTCACCCTTCCGTGTCGTCTGTTTCAAGCAAAACAACCCCAGGTTATTCAAGCTCTCCTCATAAAGAAAACCTTCCAGCCCAACCAAGACATGGTAAATCTCCTCTGCAACCTCTCCAGTGGAATCACAGCCCCCTTTTTTTTATTCACTCATGGGATGTGGGTGTTACTTGCTAAGCCAGCATTTGCTGCCTGTTCCTAGTTGCTCTCTTGAAGATGCTGGTGAGTTACTTTCTTGAACTATTGCAATCCTCATTTGTAGGTAGACTCACAACATCCTTAGAGAGAGAATTCCAGGATTTTGACCCAACAACAGTGAAGAAACAGATATATATCTACAAGCCTGGGTAGTGAAAGACTTGGAGGGGAACTTGCAAGCGGTGGTATTCCCATATATCTGCTGCTCTTGTCCTTCTAGTGGTTGCGGGTTTGGAAGACACTGTGAAAGAATCATTGATGAATTTCTGCAGTGCATCTGCAGTGCTGCTACTGAGTGTCAGTGACGGAGAAAGTGGATGCTTGTGGATGTGCTGTCAATCAAGTGGGCTGGATTACCCTGGATGGTGTCAACCTTCTTGAGTATTGTTTGACCAATACCCATCCAGGCAAGTAGGGAGTATTCCATCACACTCCTGACTTGTGCCTTAAAGATGATGGGCAGACTTTTTAGTTGCTGCAATATTCCTAGCCTCTGACTTTCTCTTGTAGCCATTGTATTTATGTGGTGAGTCCAGTTCAGTTTCTGGTCAATGATAACACCAAGGGTGTTGACAGGGGGATACAGTGATGGTAACACCCTTGAATGTCAAGGAATGGTGATTAGATTGTCCTATATTGGACATGGTTATAGCCTGGTATTTGTGTGGTGTGAATGTATCTTGGCCATTTGTCAGCCCAAGCCTGGATATTGTCCAGATCTTGTTGCATGGAATGCTTCAGTATTCGAGGAGTCATAAACAAGTCTGAACATTGTGGAATCATCGGTAAAATTTCCCACTTCTAACCTTATGATGGAGGGAAGGTCATTGATGAAGCAGCTGAAAATGGTTAGGCCTAGGACACTATCCTGAGGAATTCTTGCAGAGATGTCCTGCAGAGTTGAGATGACTGACCTCCACCAACCATAATGATTTTCTTATCTGCCAGTGAGACTCTAACCAGCGGAGAGCCTTATGCCATTGATTCCAGTTTTTCTCAGGCTGCTTAATGCCAGATTCATTCGAATGCTGTCTCAATGTCAAGGGCTGTTATCTCACCTCACCTCTGGAATTCAGTTGTTTTGTCCATGTTTCAACCGAGGCTGTAAAGAGATCAAGAGCTGAGTGGCCCTGGCAGAACCCAAACTGGGCGTCACTGAGCAGGTTGTTACTGAGTAGGTGCTGCTTGATAGCACAGTTGATGACACCTTCCATCACTTTTGTAATGATCGGTAGTAGACTGATGGGTCAGTAATTGGCCAGGTTGGATTTGTCTTGCTTTTTGTGTACAGGACATGCCTGGACAATTTTCCACATTGTCAGGTGGATACCAGTGTTACAACTGCACTTGACGAGCTTGGATATGGGAGCGGGATGTTCTGAAGCTCAAGTCTTCAGCTAATCTCCTGCCTTTTCCGCATATCCCTGCAATTCATTTCTATCTATTTTTAAGTACAGTCATGTGAGAAACATTCTTAAAGACCAGAAAAGGAGGTAATATGTCCCAGAATGACATATAGATGTCCAGTCCTATATATGCTGCAATTGTTCCCAGATAATATATCGCAGATATACTGAAGAAGATATATCAGGAAAATTGAAGGAATTGCTCAGTTCCAAGTATGGGAAAATGCCCTCTGTACAGTTATCAGTGAGTAAATCTCAGGACTCTGTAATACTATTGCCAGAAAGTTATCAGGGCCCGTGGACTTTGTACTATCCAGTGCCTCCAACTGTTTCTTGATACCATATGATGTGAATCGAATTGGCTGAAAATTGGAATGTGTAATGCAGGGGACCACTGGAAGAGGTCACCCCCTCAGCACTCCTGGCTGAAGATTGTTGCGAATGCTTCAAGCTTATCTTGAACTGATGTGTTAGGCTCTTTCATCATTGAGGATGTGGATATTTGTGGAGCCTCCTCCTTCAATGAGTTATTTAATTGTCCACCACCATTCACGACCGAATGTGGGAGGTCTGCAGAGCTTAGATCTGACCTGTTGGTTATGAGATTGCTTAACACTGTCTATCACTTGCTATTTATGCTGTTTGACATGCAAGTAGTCCTGTTTTATAGCTTTACCAGGTTAACACCTCATTTTAGGTCTGCTTGGTGCTGCTCCTGGTATGCCCTCTTGAACTCTCTATTGAACCAGGGTTGATGCCCTGGTTTGATGGTAATGGTTGAGTGGGGGATATGCCGGTCCATGAGGTTAAAGATTGTGCTGGAGCACAATTCTGCTGCTTTGATGACCCACAGCTCCTCATGGATGCGCAGGCTTGAGTTGCCGGATCTGTTCAAAGGCTGTCCCATTTAGCACAGTGATAGTGCCACAGAACACATTTGAGATTATTCTCAAAGTGAAGGTGGGACTTAGTCTCCACAAGGACTGCGCAGTGGTTGTGCTTACTGGTAGGGTCATGAACAGATACATCTGTAGGCGGCAAATTAGTAAGGATGAGGTCAAGTATTTTTTTCTCTCCTGTTGGTTCCCTCACTACCTGCTGCAGACCCAGTCTCGCAGCTATGTCCAATAGGACTCATCAACTATTGCTGCTGCTGAGCCATTCTTGGTGATAGACATTGAAAACCCTCACGCAGAGTACATTTTGTGCTCTTGCCAAACTCAGTGCTTCCTCCAAACGTTGTTCAACATGAAGGAATACTGACTCATCACTGAGGGAGGATGGTTTCTTTGCTCATGTTTAACCTGAAGCCATGAGGTTTCAAGGGATCCAGAGTCAATGCTGAGAACTCCCTCCTGACTAAACATCACTGTGCCGCCATCTCTGCTAGTGGGACAGACATATCCAGGTATGATGATTCTTGTGTCTGGGACATTGTCTGTAAGGTATGATTCTGAAAGTATGACTACGTCAGACTATTGTTTGACTAGTCTGTGAGACAGGTCTCCCAATTTTGGCACTCGCCCCCAGATGTTAGTGAGAAAGACTTTCCAAGGTGGACGGGGCTGTTCCTACCTTTGCCTTTTCTGGTCAATGCCAGGTGGTCCACCTGGTTTTATTTCTTTGTTGAGAATTTTTAGTGACTGATACAACTCAGTGGCTTGCTCACCATAATTGAGGGCAATTGAGAGTCAACCACATTGCTGTACTTCTGGAGTCACATGTAGGCCAGACCAGGTGAAGATGGCACCCTTCATTGAAAGACATTCGTGAGTGTGGATTCCAGAACTATGCACAATAGAGATGTGTGGATATTGACCTGCAATATCCTTTAGGTGGCAGTAACAAAACATTCATTTGAGTGATGCAAATAAAACATAGCTAACCATTTCTGAAAGTGAGTGCTCATGAGCCTAGATAGATGATATCAGCTGACTTAGTCTAGACTGATCAATAATGATGTTGTTGTCATGTGATGTTTATTGCCATACTCTATTTTACCAGTAGATGGCAATGCTGCATCACATACACCAGTCCCAGTGGATGTGGACCTTGTTTATGTGGATAGGACAATTTTGCATGATTATAACACAATGAAGTTGAGATATTTTGGGACTCAAATAGCTTTTAATTCTTTACTTCTCAAATTGGATTAACTGAGTCTTTTTGCTTATTTAGCATTCTGGGGAATCTTAGCAAACTAGTTAAAACAATGTGTTAACATTTATTACACAGAATAAACTCTCAGATTACACATAATGACTTGTGTTGCTAAATAGTTTTTTTATTATGCATGCTTTTCTGCAGGAATCTCAGCTTACTATCCTTGCTTAATTGTGCACTGAATGAACACAGGGCCATTGTATCATACCGGGACAAAAAAGCCCTGAGTCATGCATACGTCTCTAGCTAATCACAATTTCTGTGACATTTGAATTATCCACTTACCATGACATTTCGCTGATCTCTTGATATTCCCATACATACTATCTCCCAAGAGAACTTGTATTCAACCATCTCAAATCAATGACAAGTCAACTCCTGGCTTCTATGGCACCATGGAATAATCCAGCAATTCGAGCATTCATGCCTGTAATGGTCTTCCAAAGAAGTAGAGGACTGGTTCTAAAGCTCTGGTTACTTCGCATGTTTCACAATCTTTTCCTTTACAAGTATTTGTCCAAATCCATTTTGATAGCTAGTATTGAATCTATATCCACCAACCTTTCAAGCAGTGTTTTCTGGAACTTAAACATTTATCATACTATTGAACTTAAATAGTTACAGCATCATTCTTATCCTTATCAATCTTATATTCCTTTTTCACTATGTACTTTCAATTTTCACCAACTGATACCCATTCTCTCTCTGCTGGTGGAAACATTTTCTCTTCATTTGGTTTATCAAAAATCTTTAGGATTATGATTGCCTCCACTAAGTCTCCTATCAATATTATCTGTTCCAAGGAAAACAGCCCCAGTTTCTCTAATATCTACAATATTTTCATCCCTGGTCTAATTTTAACAGGTCTCCTCTGTACTCCTTCTAAGTCTTTAACATCCTGCTTCAAGCTAAGTGTTTATTTAGCAGCCTTCTCAATTTATCTTGCCACCATCAAAGAATTGTGGGCGGCACGGTGGCACAGTGGTTAGCACTGCTGCCTCACAGCGCCTGAGACCCGGGTTCAATTCCCGCCTCAGGCGACTGACTGTGTGGAGTTTGCATGTTCTCCCCGTGTCTGCGTGGGTTTCCTCCGGGTGCTCCGGTTTCCTCCCACAGTCCAAATATGTGCAGGGTCAGGTGAATTGGCCATGCTAAATTGCCCGTAGTGTTAGGTAAGGGGTAAATGTAGGGGTATGGGTGGGTTCGCTTCGGCGGGTCGGTGTGGACTTGTTGGGCCGAAGGGCCTGTTTCCACACTGTAATGTAATCTAATCTAATCTAAAAAATCTAATCTAATTGTGGAATATAAAGCCTGGGCTTTACCTGTTCCCTTCCAGCACCCTCTTCAAACTTGTACCATTTACTTTATATTGCTGTGACTCATTCTTCTTCACACTTCTCTGCATTTACTCTCATCAGCCAAGTAACTGCTCATTTCACTATTTTGTCTTTATCCTCCTGGCATTTGATGTGGAGGAGTCGGTTTTGGACTGGGGTGGCCAAAGTTAAAAATCACACGACACCAGATTATAATCCAACAGATTTATTTGGAAGTACAAGCTTTCAGAGCACTGCTCCTTTGTCAGGTAGCTAGCCTGATGAAAGAGCAGCGTGCCCAAAGCTTGTACTTTCAAATAAATCTGTTGGATTATAACCTAGTGTCATGTGATTTTTAACTCCTGGAATTTGTTACCATTCAAGTGAAAATAAATCAAGTTTGTCTAATCCCTCCCCATAGCTAATGCCCTCCAATCACCGATGGTTGGTCTGCAGTTACAACAAATAATTAGGAAGGCAAATGGAATTTTGTCCTTCATTGCCAAAGGGATTACCAGGCGCAGATGAGGCCATACCTGGATAGTGCATGCAGTTTTAGTCTCCTAACTTGAGAAAGGATGTACTGGCACTAAGGGGGTGCAGAGGAGGTTCACTAGGTTGATTCCAGACTTGAGGGGGTTGGCTTATGAGTAGAGACTGAGCAGACTGACATAATGTCCATTGGATTTTAGAAGAATGTGGGGGGATCTTATAGAAACATGTAAAATTATGAAGGGAATTGATAAGATAGAAGTAGAGAGGATATTTCCACTGGCAGGTCAAACTAAGACAAGAGGGCATAGCCTCAAGATTAGACAGAGCAAATTTAGGACTGAATTGAAAAGGAACTTCTTCACCTAGAAGGTTGTAAATCTAGGGAATTCCTTGCCCAGAGAAGTAGTTGACACTACTTAGTAAACACTTTTAAAGCTAAGGTAGATTTTTTTGAACAATAAAGGAATTAAGGAATTCGGTGAGAGGACAGGTGAGTGGAGCTGAGTCCATGAAAAAATCAGCCATGATCTTAGTGAATGGCGGAGTAGGCTCGAGGGGCCAGATGCCATACTCCCACTCCTGGTTCTTATGTTCTTATGTAAACCAGGAAACATCCTGGTAATTTGTTTCTGCACCTTCTCCAAAGCCTCCACATCCTTCTAAAAGTGTGGCGACAAGACCGTACATAATATTCCAAATGTGGTGTAACTAAAGTTCTATAAAGCTGCAACATGACTTGGTAATTTTTATTCACTTTGCACCGACCAATGAAGACAAGCATGCCAAAAGCCTTCTTGACCACCTTATCCACTGGTATTGCCACTTTCAGGGAACTATGGACCTGTCTGCCTATATCCCTCTGTGTGTTGATCTACTAAGGGTTCTGCTGTTTACTGTCCTGCTCCCTCCTGTATTGGATCTTCCAAAATGTATCATCTCACATTTGTCCAGATTAAGTTCCATCTGCCATTTTTCTGCCCAAGTCTCTCACCTAACCATATCCTGCTATATCCTCTGGCAATCTTCCTCATGATCCATGGCTCCCCCAGTCTTTGTATCATCCACAAACTTATTAATCGGGCCACCTACATTCTCCCCCAAGTCATTTATATAACAGGGACCCCAACATTGATCCCTATGAACACCACTGGTCACAGATCTCCAGTCAGAAAAATACCCTTCCACCGCTACTGTCTGTCTTCTATGACTAAGCCAGTTCTGTATCCATCTTACCATCTCACTGCAGATCATGAAGCATCTTGTCAAAGTCTTTGCTAAAGTCCAAAGTAGAGAACATTTCACCTTCTTGACCTTATCAATCCTCTTTATCACTTCCTCCCATTCTCCAGAGCTTTATACATGATGTGCCTGCAGACACAGCTTATCTTAGACCTGCAGATGAAATGGAAGAGGATCTGGGTGATTGCAGTAGTACAGGGATCGGGGAATTAGGTAGACCTGCACCATGTGCACCAACACTGACAGTACCTCACACCTGATGACCAGGTGTTTACTCGCAATGGAGAGGGAGCATTGCTCCCACCTACCTAGTGTCTGCCTCACCATTGCAATATGCTGATTCCAAATTTATGTGGAAGCCCTGGCACCTCTGAATCATATTCTCAGCACCTTCAGGTAATCTGCCCTGATGGTGAATGGGAGAAAGGATCAGTCGGCCCAGTTCCCAAAGAAAATGACTTTGCTTTTGCCTTGATTTACCTTGGCTCCTGAGGCTGGGTTGAACTGGTCACAGATGGTGATGAGTCTACTCACTGTCAGCAAATCTGAGCAGAAAATGGTGATGTCATCCATGTACAGGTAGGCTTTGACTTACAGGCTTCCGCTACCTTTGACGCTCTAGGGAAAATAGCCCCCGCCTATTCAGACTCTCCCTATAGCTCAAGCCCTCCAACCCTGGCAACATCCTTGTAAATCTTTTCTGAACCCTCTCAAGTTTCACAACATCCTTCCTATAACAGGGAGACCAGAATTTGATTCAGTACTCCTAAAGTGGCCTAACCAATGTCATGTACAGTTGCAACATGACCTCACAACTCTGATATTCAATGTATTGAACAATAAAGGCAAATGTTCTAAGTGCCTTCTTCACCATCCTGTCTACTTGCTTTCAAGGAGCTATGTATCTGCACCCCAAGGTCTCTTTAATTGGTAATAATCCCTTACCTTACCATTAAGTGTACAAGTCCTGTCATGATTTGTCTTACCAAAGTGACCTCACAGAAAAGATTTACAAGGATGTTTCCAGAGTTGGAGCATATCAGCTATAAGGAGAGGTTGAATAGGCTGGGGTTATTTTCCATGGAGCAATCTATAAAATCATGAGGGGCATGGATAGGGTGAATAGTCAAGGTGTTTTCCCCCAGGGCAGGGGAGTCCAAAACTAGAACGCATAGGTTTGAGGTGAGAGGTGAAACATTTAAAAGGGTTCTAAGGGGCAACTTTTTCATGCAAAGAGTGGTATATGTATGGAATGAGCTGCCAGAGGAAGTGGTGGAGGCTGGTACAATTACAACAGTTGAAAAGCATCTGTATGGGTACATGAAAAGGAAGAGTTTATAGGGATATGGCCTAAATGCTAGCAAAGGGACTGGATTAATGTAGATTATCTGGTCATCATGGACTAGTTGGACCGAAAGGGTCTGTTTCCATGCTGTGCAACTCTATGACTCTATGAGGTGTTTTGACAAATGACTTTGACAGTCTGTTCAGGGAACAACCCAATACAATCTACTTTTCCCGCAGGATCTCAAGGATGCTACAAGCTGACTACCACCTGATGGACTTGGGTTTTCTTTGCAACTTTTTCCACGAGGGGTAGGTGATATAGAATAGTCCATCTACTTGGAGCATTCCACACCAACAAGTCCGAGCCATCCTTCGCAACATCAGGGACAGGTAGAACCTTAGTACATAGTGCTTACGTACAAAGAGTCTACGCACAGCTTGATGCATCCACACACAGTGGAAGACACCAGCCACATACCAGAAATTCAAGCGAGTAAGGGGGGAGAGGTGACTGTAGTGGCTATCTTTAAGGAGAAGGTGCTAGAGAAGCTGAAATTTCTGAAGATGGATAAATCAATTGGACCAGATGGACTACACCAGGGTCTGAAGGAGATAGCGGTGGAGATTTTGGTGGTGATCTTCCAGGCATCACTAGAGTCAGGGAACATCCCAGAGGACCGGAAAAAAAGCTAATGTAACACTTTTGTTAAGAAAGAAGGAAGGCAGCAGATGGGAAATTATGGGCCAGTTAGCCTGACTTCAGTCATTAGTAAGAGTTGATTAAGGATGAGATTGTGGAGTGGTGCATGGTAAAATAGGGCTGAGTCCACACAGGTTCATCAGGGGGAAGTCACGTCTGACAAATCTGTTAGAAGCTCCTTGGATGCTGCCTGAACTGCTGTGCTCTTCCAGCACCACTAATCCAGAATGTTAGAATTCTTTGAAGAGGTGGTGTGCAAGTTAAACAAAGGAGAATCATAGACTCATAGACTCGTACAGCACATACATGATTTATTTAGATATACAGAAGGCCTTTGCACGACAGATTGCTAAATAAGCTAAGAGTCCATGGTGTTAGAGACAAAGTACTGTCATAGATAGAGGATTGGGTGACTGGCAGGATGCAGATTGTGGGGATAAAGGGGTCTTTTTCAGGATGGCAGCCAGTGACTAGTAGCATTCCAATGCAGCCAGTGTTGGGACCACAACTGTTCACATTCCACATTAATGATCTGGATGAAGGAACTGAGGGCACTGGTGCTATGTTTGTAGAAAGCCACAAGATAGGTGAAGGGATAAGTAGAGTTGAGGAAGTGGGGAGGTTGTAGAAGGACTTGGACGGGCTAGGAGAGTGGCAGAGAAGTGGCCAAATGTGATGTTATGCACTTTGGTAGTAGAATAAAAGCATAGACTACTTTCTAAATGGGGAAAGACTTTAGAAGTCTGAAGCACAAAGGGACTTGGGAGTCATAGTTCAGGATTGTCTTAAGGTTAACATACAGGTTCAGTTGCTAATTGGTCAGACTGCATTTGAAATATAGTAAGCAGTTTTAGGCCCCGTATCTAAGGAAGGATGTGCTGGGCTTGGAGGGCCTCCACAGGAGGTTTACAAGAATGCCCCTGGGGATGAAGGACTTGTCAGAAGAGTTTAGAAGGAGGAGTGGGGATCTGATTGAAACTTACAGAATAGTGAGATGCCTGGATAGAGTGGATGTGGAGAAGCTGCTTCCAACAGTAGAAGAGAATAGGACCTGAGGGTACAGCATCAGATTGAAGGGGCGACCCTTTCAAACTGAGATAAGGAGGAATTTCTTCAGCCAAAGGGTAATCAGTCTGTGGAACTCTTTGTTGCAAAAGGCATGATGGCCAAATCATTGAGTGTATTTAAGGCAGTTAATGATTGGTAAGAGGATCAAGAGTTATGGGGAGAAGGCAGGAGATCGGGGGTGAAAAACGTACTAGCTATGATCAAATGACATAAGAGACTTGATAGGACAAATGGCCTAATTCTGCTCCTATAAATTATGGTCTTCTAGTCTAATAGTGTCTTGCAAGAGTAGGGGAAATTCCTTTGGTTTTACAACTGCAGGGAATGTCAAATTCCAGTGTTTGTTTTTCTTTACATGCAAGACTGTTTAGGTTTCTGCGTATGTACATAAAGACAATTTTTAATGAATTAATTTTTTTTTGCAGTTTAAAAAGAAACAAATTTTCTTGAGACCCAAGGTCCAAGACTAAGCAAAAAGCTAACAAATAGTGTTAGGTTTCTACCTCTGATCTCTGTTGGAAAGTGTGTATGTGTGGATGCAAGGATTGAATCACAGTTGTGTCTGGCATTTCTTCTTTGGTACTATTCACCCTCACTGTCTGTTTTTCACCAGTGGAATGACCACATACATTGAAACCATCCCTCAGCATCAGTCAGTAGCTTTAGGTCAGGAAATTGGGAAATTTTGATTCGTTTTCACTTCAGTGTCAAAGGCTGAGGGGTAAGCTGATAGAAGTTTACTAAATTATGAGAGGCATGGATAGAATGGCTAGTCAGACTCTGTTTTTCCCCAGGGTAAAAATGTCAATTATGAGCAGACATAGATTTAAAGTAGAAGGGGTGAGGTTCAAGGAGATGTGAGAAGCAGGGCTTTTTACATAGAGGATGGCAAGTGCCTGGAATGAGGAGGTAGTGGAAGTGGATCCAAAAGCAATATTTAAGAGGCATCTTAACAGATATATGAATAGGCACGAATAGAGGGATACAGATAATATAGTGGCAAAAAGGTTTTAGCTTAGAAAGGCACCATTTATCAGCACAGTCTTGGTGGGCTGAAGAGCTGTTTTGTTCTTTGTTCTTCGACAATTAATTTGATTTTCAACTTGCATTGATGAAAGCAAAGATACAACAGTGATATGTCTTTGTCAATTTAAATGCAGCAAATGAATCTATTCGAATTGCAGTTATCGTCAGAGCAATCATTCCTAATCCATTTTAAATCAATCCTCATTTTTAAGAAAAATCAGAAGAGTTACTAGTGATAACAGGGACATGAATATTGATTTATATAACAATAATGTCATATTGAGGCCAACAACCATTACGTGTCAATTGTCACAGTTTATTAACAACATTCAGGTAAACAGCTGTCCATTGAGATAGGCTTAAGAACTACAGCATCCATATGTTACAGAAACGCATCCACTTTCATCTCGCTTCAGAGCCTGTGAATTTAGTATTCTTTTTATTTATTTTTATTTTCTCCCTTTTCCTCATCCTCGTTTGAAAGTGCGTTATGAAATGGAAAATAATTCCTTGTGGTACCTTAACATTCTGCAAGATCTTGTAATGGTTTTACTTCAGCCATTAGCTCAACTAGTGGATGAGGACAGGCTACTTGAGTGTGGGATTGTGAACAACACGGTCAACTTCAATTCTATCCTACTCTGGCTGGATTGGTGATGAGATATTCACTACTGAATGAAAACTTATAAATGTGAGTATATGGCTTCAATGATGTTGAAATAAACAGAAAAATCAAGGAAACAATTCCTCTAACGTATGTCTGTAAATGCTGATTCTCAGTAGACACAGCACAACACAAAACGATGCTTACTTCATTTTTCAGCTCGTTTTCCACTGAGCTGCATTGTCTTTGACTGAACCTAATATTCCATTGGTTTGTGTGACCCAGTACACTGCCAGGCAGGCCATTAGCTGAGTAAATATTTTCCTCATAATCACCTGCTAAAAAATCCGGCACTCAAGAGTTAGCTCATAGATAATTACTGGCAAAATGATCATATTGATAGAGATATTAGGTGAGCAGAAAGCAAAGGGATGAAAGGATGTTCGTCAGCCAATCAGTGAGTAGCCATGAGGTAGGCCAGGTTTGTCCCACAAGCTGTCCATGGTGCATAATGAGGCCTACTGAAGGGTGACTATGTGATCTGGGAGGCCATCGTTCAAAATACAAGTAAGTGTGACTGCAGGATTTTGAAAGGGGCTCCTCCTCGAATCAAAAGTCAACTCACTGCTGCAGTTGCTGCTGATAGGTGAGCTAGTGAACCAATCAGCAGAAACGCAGGAGAGAATAAAGGTTTGATTTCGGGAGAGGTGGGCGCCGCGGGGAGTGGAGTGCATTATTTCCCCCTCCAACTCTATTTTGATTTAGTCCCTACCCTCCCCTTCACTGTTTTGATCATACAGCATTGCCGTTCGATGTGAAGGGCAGTGTTTGTCACTGGCCACCCGGGTGTTTTCCTATCTTCCTGGTGGTGGAACTTGAATAAAGATTCATGCACCTTGTGTCTCTCACTGTGTCTCACACCTGCGCACACACACCATGGATGCTGGGGATAAAATAAGCACTACTGCAAAAAAAAAAAGAAAAAAAAAATAGAGAAAAAAAAAGAAAAATAAAAAAAAATAAAGGTTTGATTTCGGGAGAGGTGGGCGCCGCGGGGAGTGGAGTGCATTATTTCCCCCTCCAACTCTATTTTGATTTAGTCCCTACCCTCCCCTTCACTGTTTTGATCACACAGCATTGCCCTTCGATGTGAAGGGCACTGCTTGTCACTGGCCACCCGGGTGTTTTCCTATCTTCCTGGTGGTGGAAATTGAATAAAGATTCGTGCACTTTGTGTCTTTCACCTGCATACACACACACACACACCATGGGTGCTGGGGAAAAAATAAGCACTACCGCACTTAGGTGGTAGTGTGGGGGTTAAATAAAGAAAAAAAAACAGAAGTGGGAGGGAGGGTAGGTCTGAAGACCTCCTCGTGGGTCTGCTTAAAAAAAAATAAAGGTTTGATTTCCGCACGGTCCCATACTTCCCCTGGGAACCTGTGCCCCACAACCTGAGCCGCCTCCGGAATTCTAGTTTTACCCCTTTTAAGGACATAAAAAGGCGGGCCCTAGATAGACTGCTGCTGCACACTGTCCACCTCTTCTCCCTCATCCACCGCCCAGACACACCTTGGCGTGCCCATTTGCCACCGGGCGGTGGGGATCCCCAGTGGAGGGCTCTCTACGCGGGAGTCCTTCCCCTTTCTCTCAGGGATCTGGGGTGGAGGGTGGTGCATGCAGCGGTCCCCTGCAACCACAGATTGTGGTGGTTCACGGACTCCCAGCCCAACTGCTTGTTCTGTGGTGCTGTGGAGTCCGTGGACCACTTGTATATTGGTTGTGGGCGTTTGCACTCCCTTTTTGACTTTCTTAAAAACCTCCTTCTCTGTTTATGGTTGAACTTCAGTCCCACGCTCCTGATCTTTGGGCACACGGTACGGAGGAGGGAGGGCAGGTCTGAAGACCTCCTCGTGGGTCTGCTCCTCAGCCTGGCCAAACTGGCCATCAACAGGTTGAGGCAGCGGGCCGTGGAGGGGGTCGTTAGGGCCGACTGCCTGCCCCTCTTCCGCGGTTATGTTAGGGCCCGGGTGTCCTTGGAGAAGGAGCACGCGGTGTCCACCAACACCCTGGAGTTGTTCAGGGAGAGGTGGGCGCCACAGGGAATGGAGTGCATTATTTCCCCCTCCAACTCTATTTTGATTTAGTCCCTACCCTCCCCTACACTGTTTGATCACACAGCATTGTCCTTTGATGTGAAGGGCAGTGTTTGTCACTGGCCACCCGGGTGTTTTCCTATCTTCCTGGTGGTGGATATTGAATAAAGATTCGTGCACTTTGTGTCTCTCACTGTGTCTCACACCTGCACACACAAACCAGGGGTGCTGGGGAAAAATAAGCACTACCTTAAAAAAAATTTAAAAAAATAAAGGTTTGATTTCCCCACGGTCCCATACTTCCCCTGGGAACCTGTGGCCCACAACCTGAGCCGCCTCTGGAATTTAGTTTTACCCCTTTTAAGGACATAAAAAGGCAGGCCCTATATCGACTGCTGCTGCACACCGTCCACCTCTTCTCCCTCATCCACCGCCCGGACACACCTTGGCGTGCCCATTTGCCACCGGGCAGTGGGGATCCCAAGTGGAGGGCTCTCTACGCCGGAGTCCTCCCCCTTTCTCTCAGGGATCTGGGGTGGAAGGTGCTGCACGCAGCGGTCCCCTGCAACCGAAGATTGCAGTGGTTCACGGACTCCCAGCCCAACTGCTTGTTCTGTGGAGTCCGTGGACCATGTGTATGTTGGGTGTGGGCGTTTGCACTCCCTTTTTGATTTCTTGAAAAACCTCCTTCTCTGTTTTTGGTTCCATTTCAGTCCCATGCTCCTGATCTTCGGGCATCTAGTACGGAAGAGAGAGGGCAGGTCTGAAGACCTCCTCCTGAGTCTGCTCCTGGGCCTGGCCAAACTGGCCATAAACAGGTCCAGGCAGCGGGCCGTGGAGGGGGTCGTTAGGGCCGACTGCCTGCCCCTCTTCCACGGTTATGTCAGAGCCCGGGTGTCTCTGGAAAAGGAGCACATGGTGTCCACCGACACCCTTGAGCTGTTCAGGTAGAGGTGAGCGCCGCAGGGAGTAGAGTGTATTATTTCCCCCTCCAACTCTATTTTGGTTTAATCCCTGCCCTCCCCTTCACTGCTTGATCACACAGCAAAAAAAAATAAAGGTTTGATTGGAGGAAGAGCAGAGTTGATGAGTGTGATGCTGGAAAAGGAGCATCCGAGGAGCAGGAGAGTCGATGTTTCGAGCATAAGTTCTTCTTCAGGAATTGGGGTGAGGGGATGGCACAAGGGGCTGAGAGATAAATGGGAGGGGGTGGGGCCGGGGGAAGGTGGCTGGAAGTAGATAGATAAAGATGGGGGTGATGGTGATAGATTGGGGTGGAGGGTGGAGCGGATAGGTGGGAAGGAAGATGGATGGATAAGACAGTTCAAGAGGGTGGTGCCAAGTTGGAAAGTTGGATCTGGGCAAAGGTGGGGGGAGGGGAAATGAGGAAACTGGTGAAATCCACATTGATTCCATGTGGTTGGAGGGTCCACAGGCAGGAGATGAGGCATTCTTCCTCCAGATTAGATTACATTACAGTGTGGAAACAGGCCCTTCGGCCCAACTAATTCACACCGACCCGCCGAAGCGCAACCCACCTATACCCCTACATTTACTCCTTACCTAACACTACGGGCAATTTAGCATGGCCAATTCACCTGACCTGCACATCTTTGGACTGTGGGAGGAAACCGGAGCACCCGGAGGAAACCCACGCAGACACGGGGAGAACGTGCAAACTCCACACAGTCAGTCGCCTGAGGCGGGAATTGAACCCGGGTCTCAGGCGCTGTGAGGCAGCAGTGCTAACCACTTGGGTGGTTAGAGTTTGGTGGTGGAGGACATCCAAGACTTGCATGTCCTTGGCGGAGTGGGAGGAGGAGTTAAAGTGTTCGGCCACGGGGCGATGGGATTGTTTAGTGCATATGTCCCAGAGATGTTCTCTGAAACATTCTGCAAGTTGGCGTCCTGTCTCCCCAATGTAGGGGAGACCACATCAAGAGCAATGGACACAGTAGATGGTGTGTGTGGAAGTACAGGTAAATCTCTGTCAGATATGGAAGGATCCCTTGGGGCCTTGGGTGGAGGTGAGGGGGAAGGTGTGGGAGGGATGTTTTTCTCTACAGCATCTCCAGAATCTGCAATCCTCACTCTCTCCTAGTTGATTATAACCTTACTGAGAGGCCTCTTCCAAGGATACGTACCTTGAAGAAGTTCTCCTGCCTCTACAAGGAACTCAATGAGTCTCTGTCTCACTGCACCCTCCAGGTTGTCTCCTCTGCCCTGAAGCTCTTCAGCCACATCCTGAAGCAGACACCCTACCACACTGCATCTCCTTCCTCAGCACCTGCCTGCAGAGAAAGTGAGGATTGCAGATGCTGGAGATCAGAGTTAAGAGTGTGTTGCTGGAAAAGCACAGCAGGTCAGACAGCATCCAAGGATCAGGAGAATCGACGTTTTGAGCAAGAGCACTTCATCAGAAATGAGGCTTGTGAGCCGAGGGATTGGAGAGGTGAATGAGGGGAAGGTTGAACTGGGGGAAGGTAGGTGGAGGTGGAGGTAATGGTGATAGGTGAGAGAGGAGGGTGGAATGGACAGGTGGGAAGGAAGATGGGCAGACAGGACAGGTCATGAGGGCTATGCCGAGTTGGAAGGTTGGAATTGGGATAAGGTGGGGGGAGGGGAAATGAGGAAAATCCACGTTGATGTCGTGTGGTTGGAGGGTCCCATGGAACCGATTGATCCCGTATGGACACTAGACTACATTCAGACCATCACAATTTGGACCTGACCAGGACAACCAGTACCTACAACAAATCCAAAATCTCCAGAACCCCCACTCTCCAGATCCTCTCCTCTACACTCACCACTATCTACTCTTCCTGCAGTCAGCCACCCCAGCTGAGGGCCACACTCTCCCAGACCTGCAAAGAACCCTTGCTGTCCTTCATCCTTAGAAGAATCTGCACACCCAACAAATGCTTTTTCTCCAGCTTATCGGACATCAAGGAACGTAAGTACAACAAACTTTCATGTACTTACTCCAAACCCGGGATACCTCAATCATCCTAGAGGCTTCTTCCAGCCTCTGGACCTGCTCAGAAGCCATTAGCCATGTGGCCACTCTAGTCACCACCACAACAGCAGACGATGATGTCACTTTCATCCCCACCGCTCTACAGACCGCAGCCACTGCCAACTATGCAGCTTCCGCTATTGCCACCAAACAACCGTCCTCAAGACTGCCACCAAGACAACCGCATCCAAGATGAGCGCCAAACAACTGTCTCCACAATCTCCACCAAATAACCACCTCTGTGACAGCCACCAAGAAAACCGCCTCCGCAATCACCGGCAAAACAACCGCCTCTGAGATCAAGGTCAAACAATCACCTCTGCAATCTCTGCCAAACAACTGCCCCCACGACAGCCACCAAGACAACCTTATCCGAGATGATCATCAAACAACCATTTCCGCAATCACAACAAACAACCGCTTCCACAATCACCGGCAGAACAACCGCCTCTGAGATCCGAGATCACTGCCAAGACAACTGCATCCGAGATCATCGGCAAGACAACCGCCTCCACAATCACTACCAAACAACCACCTCCGCAATTGCCACCATGACAACTGTGTCCGAGATCACTACCAAAACAACCGCCTCTGAGATCGTCAGCAAGACAACCGCCTCCGCAATTGCCACCAAGACAACTGTGTCCGAGATCATTACCAAACCAACTGCCTCTGAGATCACCGGCAAGACAACTACCTCCACGATCGCCACCAAGACAACTGCCTCCGTGACTGCTCCAAGATCCACCGCTGCCAAAACCGAGGTCTAACCGGCACGTCTCTTCCACCCCCGTCATTATCGCTGCCTCAGCTACTTCCACCTCCAATGACATCATTCACGGGACCACCCCTGACAACATCACGAACACCACATGAAACGTCATTTCTGACCCGCGGATGCCGCCGAAGACAGAACTACCATTCCCCTGACCCCCAGGGTGAGCATCACTTCCATAACCACACCCACTTCAGAGACAATCTCCACCTCCACTCCCAACTCCAGTCCCACACCAGGTCCTTGCTCCCAGCTGCCATGTGTTTACCATTCCCTGACACTTCCCCATCACTGAGGATGAGCAATTGGTCCTCAGTAAAGGCCTCACCTTCATCCCTCTACATCCGCAGATCAATGAGTGCAACATGCATTGTGACATTGAACTTTTCTTCTGCCGCCTCTGCCTCCATGGATACTTTTTCCATCTGGACTCTCACCCACCTCCGAGGACCCCTTCTCCTGCCTCTAACACACCCCATCCACCTGGACACCCCATGTTAGCCCTCAATCTTTTCATTTCCAACTGCCGCCCTGACATTGACTGCCTCAATCTGTCCACCCACTCTGACCTCACACCCTCACAATGCACAACCCTCCACTCCCTCCGCTCCAACCCCAACCTCGCCAACAAACCAGCAGACAAGGGGTGTGGGGGGGGGGGGGGGGGGGCGCAGTTGTAGTTTGGCGCACTGATCTCTACATCGCTGAAGCCAGGTGCCAACTCATGAACACCTCCTCCTAATGCCTTCTTGATCATGATCTCATGCACAATCACCAAACCATCACCTCCCAGACCTTCCACGACCTCATCACCTCAGGGGATCTCCCACCCACAGCCTCCAACCTCATAGTTCAGGAACCCTGCACTGCCCGGTTCTAGTTCCTACCCAAAATTCACAAACCTGACAGCCCCGGTCAACCTCAGCCTGCTTCTGCTCCACCGAAAACATCCCTATATAACTTGTCACCATCCTGTCCCCTTGGTCCAGGAACATATGTTCGGGACACCACCCATGCCCTTCACCCCCTCCATGACTTTCGTTTCCCTGGCTCCAAGTGCCTCATCTTCAACCTGGACATCCAGTCCCTGTACACATCCATGTGCCATGACAGAGGGCTCTAAGCCTTCCATTTCTTCCTCTCCCACCGACCCAACCAGTACCCTTTCATTGATACACAATTTGACTGGCTGAATTGGTCCTCACCCTCAACTATTTCTCCTTCAAAATATCCCACTTCCTCCAGACCAAAGGGGTAGCCATGGGCACCTGCATGTGTCCCAGCTATGCCTGTCTCTTCGTCGGGTACATGGAACAGTCCATCTTCTGCAGTTACACCTGCACCATCCACCACCTGTTCCTCCGTTACATCGATGACTGTATCGGCGCCACCTCATGCTCCCACAAGGAGGTTAAACAGTTCATCAATCTCACGAAAATCTTCCACCCCAACCTCAAGTTCAACTGAACCATCTTGGACACCTTCCTCCCCTTCCTGCACCTCTCCATCTCCATTTCGAAAACCAACTCAACATGGACATCTACTTTAAACCCACCAACTTCCACAGCTAGCTGGACTGCGCCTCCTCCCAACCTGCCTTCTGTAAAAATGCTATCCCTTATTCCCAATTCCTCACCTCTGCCGCATCTGCTCCCAGGAAGACCAAATCCACCACAGAAAATCCCAGATGACCTCCTTCTTCAAAGACTGCAATTTCCCCTCCCACATAGTCAATGATGGTCTCCATCACATCTCCTCCACTTTCTGCACCTCTGCCTTTGAACCCTCCACTTCCAATCGCAACAAGGACAGACCCACCACTGGTCCTCACCTTCTACCCCACCAACCTCTGCATACACCACATCAACCTCCGCCATTTCTGCCACCTACTAACAGACCCCACCACCAAAAATATATTTCCTTCTCCATCCCCATTTGCGATGTGGAGATCCATTCCCTCCATGACTCCCTTGTTAGGTCCACGATCCACTCCCACCCTCCACTCCCCGCACCTTCCCCTGCCACTGCAATAAGTGCAAATCCTGCACTCACACCTCCCCTCTTGTTCCCAAAGGATCCTTTCACATCTGACAGAGATTTACCTGTACTTCCACACATGTCATCTACTGCATCCATTGCTGTCAATGTGGTCTCCTCTACATTGGGGAGACTGGACGCCAACTTGCGGAATGATTCAGAGATCATCTCTGGGACACACACAGTAAATGGCATGGTGGCACAGTGGTTAGCACTGCTGCCTCACAGCGCTAGAGACCCGGGTTCAATTCCCGCCTCAGGCGACTGACTGTGTGGAGTTTGCACGTTCTCCCCATGTCTGCGTGGGTTTCCTCCGGGTGCTCTGGTTTCCTCCCACAGTCCAAAGATGTGCAGGTCAGGTGAATTGGCTATGCTAAATTGCCCGTAGTGTTAGGTAAGGGGTAAATGTAGGGGTATGGGTGGGTTGCGCTTCGGCGGGGCGGTGTGGACTTGTTGGGCCGAAGGGCCTGTTTCCACACTGTAATGTAATGTAATCTAATCTAATCTAAACAATCCCACTGCCCTGTGGCTGAACACTTTAACTCCCCTCCCACTCCACCAAGGACATGCAAGTCCTGGGCCTCCTTCACCACCAAGAACGTCTTATCTTCTGCCTTGGGACCCTCCAACCACATGGAAGTAATGTGGATTTCACCAGTTTCCCCATTTCCCCTCCTCCCTCCTTATCCCAGATCCAACCTTCTAACTTGCCGCCACTCTCTTGAACTGTCCGACCTGTCCATCTTCCTTCCCATATATCCGCTCCACCCTCCACTCCAACCTATCACCATCACCCCCACCTTTATCTACCTATCGCATTCCCAGCTACCTTCCCCCCAGCCCCACCCCCTCCCATTTATCTCTCAGCCCCAATGAGCCATTCCCCCCACCCCATTCCTGATGAAGGGCTTATGCTCAAAACATTGACTGTTCTGCTCCTCGGATGCTGCCTGATAGGCTGTGCTTTTCCAGCGCCACAGTCCTCGACTCAGCAGTGATCACTTTCTCCAGGAGGAGGAGCAGGCATGGCAACATGATTGGCTTTAACTCAGCCTAAGCCAGGGGTGGGGAACCTGCGGCCTTCTAGGCCATTGTGTGTGGCCTTTTGAATGAATCCAAATTTTGCAGAACAAATCTTTTGTTTTTTATTAATATGTTTTTTTGTCCTTTATTATTTTATTTTAATCTTAAAATGAATGTATTTAAGATACCAGAGAGTAAAAGAAAATTCAACAAAATAATCCTCACAGACTGACCGCCACAATAAAAAAAAATGTGAATTTTGAAAAATATATAATTGATGTTTCTTGGACGCGGCCTTATTAGATTACAATTAACATAATGCGGCCTTCCAACATGAAAAGGTTCCCCACCTCTGGCCTAAGCCTTGGAGCTATGGTGGTGAAGCTGTGCGACAGGAGACTTTGCCTTGGAAGGGGAGGGGAAGCAGGGGGAATGAATGGGCTTTCAATAATGGGGGGCATTTGGATAGGGCAAGTGGAGGAGAAAGGGGAGAGTTAGGCTGGTGGTTGGGAGGAGGGTGAAACATATAGGAGGCAAAAGTGAGGACTGCAGATGCTGGAAACCAGAGTTTAGATCAGAGTGGTGGTGCTGGAAAAGCACAGCAGGTCAGGCAGCATCCAAGGAGCAGAAAAATCTATGTTTCGGGCAAAAGCCTTTCATCAGGAATAGGGAAACATATAGAAGCATGACGGGATCTTCCAGCTCTTCCAGCCTGCTGTGCCATTCGATAGGATCGTGCTGATCATCCTAATCAGTACCCTGTCTCCCTTTTCTCCCCATACCCTTTGATGTTTTTACCCTAAGAACTATGTCTAAGTCCTTTCTAGAAAACATTCAATGTTTTGGCCTCAAACATTCTGTGGCATAGACTTCCATTATCTCACCACTCACTGTGTGAAGGAATTTCTCCATATCTCAGACCATATCCTTAAACTGTGGGCCTATATCCTCAGAGGGTCATGCCAAGAGGAAGTGGAGCTGGGTAAGAATCAAACTGCTGAGATGCGGGGGGGGGGGGGAGTGCAAAGTGAGGGTCAGGCTCTGGGAAGGTGGGGAAAGGGGTGGGTGACAGTTAGACCACCAGTAGATTTCTCTTTCTCAGAAACTTTCAGCATTGAACGGTTTTCACTACAGTGATTGATACGGTTTGCAGTTCCCCCATGATTGGTCATTCGCTCTGGATGCTCCAATTGGTCATTCAGGGATTCTCAGAACAGACTCCTTTCACCGCTGCAGATACCATGTCTCAGCGATATTCACCAGTAAACAACCTGGGGGGTGGGGGGTCTGACTGGCTGGGGGAGGGCGAGGGATGGTCACTGGAGTAGAGCTTGCTCAGTCAGTAAGTGATTAAGTTGGGGGAGCCAATGAGTGATTATGTGACTGGAAGGACAGCTGAGTGAGTGAGGTGGGTGTTGGGTGGCTTAGTTTGGAGTGGATAAGTGTTTGAATAACTTGAGAGTGTGTGAGTGAACTGCAAGAGTAGGTAAATGAGTGACTAGGAGGGGTGGGAACAGGGAGTGCAGGGGTTAGTGAAAGGGAGAAGTGGGTGCACGGGTGAGAGAATGGAAAAGGACGGGTAGATGAATGAGTTGGAATTCAACTGGATGTACCTCCTCTTCTATTCCTCCTCCAACCAACCACTTTGGCGAATACACACACACACTCACACACTCCTATACACAGACATGCACACAGACACTCACACACACCTCTACAGACACACACACTTCCACACTCACACATGCATCCACTCACAGACTTAGACCCCTTTACACTTATACACACACACGCACACATACACACAAACATCCTCTCACAGACTTAGACCCCTTTACACACACATGCATATACTCTCTCACAGACACTCACAGACCCCACCCCAGACACACGCAGACACACACACACAAACACACACACACACTTCTATACACAAACATGCACAACAGACACTTACACACACTTCTACAGACACACATATTCCCCCACTCACACATGCACCCTCTCACAGACTTAGACCCCTTTACACTCACACAAACACACACATATACACTCTCTCTTACAGACACTCACAGCCCCCCACCTCAGACACATACTCCCACATTCACACATGCACCCTCTCACAGACTTAGACCCCTTTACACTCACACACACATATATACACTTTCTCTCACAGACACTCACAGCCCCCCACCTCAGACACATACTCCCACATTCACACATGCACCCTCTCACAGACTTAGACCCCTTTACACTCACACACACATATATACACTTTCTCTCACAGACACTCACAGCCCCCCACCCCAAACACACACACACGTACGCATACGCATATACGTTTGTGTGGTGAATTTGTACTTGTAGAGTTACATTGTACTTTGCTCAAAAACTGAATGATTCCATGTAAGACTCTGTTAACTCATTTTTTAGATTAGAATCAGTCTAAACATTATACCACAGATAACAGCACACAGGGGGCAAACACCTTCAACACATTATCTGGGCTGACACCAATTGTTAAAAATAACCCGAGAATGTAACTTTTAAAAGTTTTGTGATTTACATATGAAAGAAGTGAAACTAACATGGTCATTCTAACATTCTAACTTTACAAACAATCAAGGTATTTTTCAATGTATAACTTCAATTATATCACATTGTAAACTTTTGCTATAAATCCTGTGTCTTACAATTGTTGTACTCCACAATCACCTGGTGAAGGATTGGCACTCTGAAACCTAGTGCTTCCAATCAAACCTGTTGGACTATTACCTGGTGTTGTGTGATTTTTAACTTTGCACATTCCAGTCCAACACCAGCATCTCCAAATCATGTTTGAATCAAATTGAACTGAATTAGCTTTATTGTCATATGTACTTAAAAGAGGACAGTGGAAGGTTAATACGTTGCCACCTGCAGAGCTGAAGGTACAAGGAAATGTAATTACAGTTTCATTAATTAAAGAATTAGTTACAGTGTAACAATATCACCAACTCATGGCACAATTTTAGGTACAGAGGACCCAGGTACAATCCTCACTTACAGAATAGAGAAATGAAGAAAAGAAGTTACATTACAGCTGTACACAGTATAACCATAGGCCAGAAACACAAGACGCAAGATTAAAGAGACAAAATTCACAGTCTCCACACCATTCCCCTCACCAACCCACCTACCGCCTCTCCACAGCACACCAGCGCAAGTGGCCTCTACATGGTTTGACCACTGGCTTCCACCACGCTCCGCACTGTGCCACTACCTCCATCCTCTGCATGTCCCACTGTCTTCACCCTCCGCACTGTCCCACTGCCTCTACCCTCCGTACTGTCCCACTGTGTCCACCCTCCTAACTGTCCCACTGCCACCACCCTCCACACGGTCCCACTGCCTCCATCCTCCGTACTGTCCCACTACCTCCACCCTCCGTACTGTCCCACTGCCTCCACCCTCCGCACTGTCCCACTGCCTCCACCCTCCGTACTGTCCCACTGCCTCCACCCTCCACACGGTTCCACTGCCTCCACCCTCCGCACGGTCCCACTGCCTCCACCCTCCGCACTAACCCACTGCCTCCACCCTCCGTACTGTCCCACTGCCTCCACCCTCCACACGGTTCCACTGCCTCCAACCTCTGCACGGTCCCACTGCCTCCACCCTCTGCACTGTCCCACTGCCTCCACCCTCTGCACTGTCCCACTGCCTCCACCCTCCACCCGGTTCCACTGCCTCCACCCTCCGCACGGTCCCACTGCCTCCACCCTCCGCACTAACCCACTGCCTCCACCCTCTGCACTGTCCCACTGCCTCCACCTTCCGCACTGTCCCACTGCCTCCACCCTCCACACGGTTCCACTGCCTCCACCCTCTGCACTGTCCCACTGCCTCCACCCTCTGCACTGTCCCACTGCCTCCACCCTCCACACGGTTCCACTGCCTCCACCCTCCGCACGGTCCCACTGCCTCCACCCTCCGCACTAACCCACTGCCTCCACCCTCTGCACTGTCCCACTGCCTCCACCTTCCGCACTGTCCCACTGCCTCCACCCTCTGCACTGTCCCACTGCCTCCACCCTCTGCACTGTCCCACTGCCTCCACCCTCCACACGATTCCACTGCCTCCAACCTCCGCACGGTCCCACTGCCTCCACCCTCTGCACGGTCCCACTGCCTCCACCCTCTGCACTGTGCCACCTACTCCACCCTCTGCACTGTTCCACTGTATCCATCCTCAGCACTGTCCCACTGACTCCACACTCCGCACCATCCCCCTGCCTCCACCCTCCGCACTGTGCCACCCATTCCACCCTCTGCACTGTCCCACTGTCGCCATCCTCCACATTGTCCCACTGCCTCCACCCTCTGCACGGTCCCACTGCCTCCACCCTCTGCACTGTCCCACTGCCTCCATCCTCTGCACTGTCCCACTGCCTCCACCCTCTGCACTGTCCCACTGCCTCCACCCTCCGCACTGTCCCACTGCCTCCACCCTCCGCACTGTCACACTGTGTCCACCCTCTGCACTGTCCCACTGCCTCCATCCTCCGCACTGTCCCACTGTCTCCACCCTCTGCACTGTCCCACTGCCTCCACCCTCTGCACTGTCCCACTGCCTCCACCCTCTGCACTGTCCCACTGCCTCCATCCTCCGCACTGTCCCACTGCCTCCACCCTCCGCACTGTGCCACACTCTCCACCCTCCGCACTGTGCCACACTCTCCACCCTCCGCACTGTGCCACACTCTCCACCCTCCGCACTGTCCCACTGTCTCCACCCTCTGCACTGTCCCACACTCTCCACCCTCTGCACTGTGCCACACTCTCCACCCTCCGCACTGTGCCACACTCTCCACCCTCCGCACTGTGCCACACTCTCCACCCTCCGCACTGTCCCACTGTCTCCACCCTCCGCACTGTCCCACACTCTCCACCCTCTGCACTGTGCCACACTCTCCACCCTCTGCACTGTGCCACAATCTCCACCCTCCACACTGTACCATTGCCTCTACCCTCCACACTGTCCCACTACCTTCTCCCTCCACAGTGTCCCACTGCCTCCACCCTCTGCACTATGCCACTGCCTCCACCCTCCGCACTGTCCCACTGCCTCCACTCTCCACGCCCGCCGGTGGTGTTGCCACTTCACACCGGCCGCTGGTGTCCCTGCTTCGGGCCACTGCTCACTGCTGTCCTCGTTTTGGAGGCTGGGGCCAGGTGTCTGAGGCTGAGAGAAAAGAGGAAAACTGGGAGAAAAAGAAGAAATGCAAGAAAAAGAATGGGCGGAGTGGATTAGCTCTGGCTGGACCGTCCTAATCCACTGCCATCTTACCGGAAGTGTACCTCACCAGAGTGAGCAACGTCAGTGTCAGTTAAACATCACTTTTTAGTTTGGTCCTCTTCTCCATCCCATTTCCTGGTGATCAGGATTTGGGGTCTAGTCATTTTCTCTCTCTTTAGCTCTGTTTCTTAAACAAAAAGGGGAAAATATATTTTATTAGCAAGCTCTGCTACCTGAAATTTTTGAACGGTCACTTTTGTTAATTACTCATTGAAATGATCAGAGTATTGTTTGGTACACTTTTCACCCTGTAGTTCATGTTCATTGTTGTGACAAACCGTATCTTTCTGAAATTTGCTTACAGGCCCCCAAGTGAGAGGAATTGAATGTGGCCCCTCATGTGAAAAGCATGGACAAACCTGATTTGGAAGATGTGACTGACAGTCAATTTACAAACCAACCTGCAACTTCCACTATGTGGGAGTGTAGTTACGTTTTTTGTAATAGTAGTTACTGAATCTCTGAAACAAATCTATCGGCTGCTCAATCCTGTGACATATCTTCAAATAAACAGAACCTATATGTCCAGTTACTTGTCCAGGTATGACATTGGTTTGTTAGTGTAATCAAACACAGAACCTCAATACTATGCACTATCTGTTGTGGTTCTGTTCGCCAAGCTGGAAGTTTTTGTTGCAAACGTTTCGCCCCCTGGCTAGGCGACATCATCAGTGCTTAGGAGCCTCCTGCGAAGCGCTTCTTTGATGTTTCCTCCGGTGTTTATAGTGGTCTGTCCCTGCCGCTTCCGGTTGTCAGTTTCAGATGTCCACTGTAGTGGTTGGTATATTGGGTCCAGATCGATGTGTTTGTTGATGGAGTTTGTGGATGAATGCCATGCCTCTAGGAATTCCCTGGCTGTTCTCTGTCTGGCTTGCCCTATGATAGTAGTGTTGTCCCAGTCAAATTCATGTTGCTTGTTGTCTGCGTGTGTGGCTACTAAGGATAGCTGGTCGTGTCGTTTCGTGGCTAGTTGATGTTCATGTATGCGGATTGTTAGCTGTCTTCCTGTTTGTCCTATATAGTGTTTTGTGCAGTCCTTGCATGGTATTTTGTACACTACATTCGTCTTGCTCATGTTGGGTATCGGGTATCGGGTCCTTCGTTCTGGTGAGTAGGTGGCACTAAGAAACGATAAGAACATAATCATACTACCAGCAGATAAAGGCAGAATGACGGTCAACCTAGATAAATCTGATTACATCCAAAGAGCACAACAACTACTTGCAGATACCAACACCTACCAAATGAAGGAATTTGACCCCACACCACAACTCATCAATAGGATAAATAACACACTAAGGAATCTACAAAAAAACGGACAGATAACCAGAGCTGACCTACAAAGAATGAAACCGGAAAGCAACAACACCCCCAGATTCTATGGATTACCTAAAGTACACAAACCAGACATCCCACTCAGACCCATAGTATCACTGCCAGGGACACCATCATACAAACTGGCCAAAGAACTACAACAGAAACTGAAATACCTGGTCAGCGGATCCAAACACTCTATACAATCAACAAAGGAATTCTTGGACATCATCAGAAATATACACATAGACAAAGAAGAAACCATGATATCATTCGACGTGACGGCACTGTTCACTTCGATTGACAAAACCCTAGCCAGAGAAACAATAGCCAACCTACTGGACATACAGAACAGAAAACAGGACGCTGAACCTGTTTTGCCTCTACCAATTCCTCTGGGAGCTCATTCCATACACGTACTACCCTCGGC
This sequence comes from Chiloscyllium plagiosum, assembly GCF_037043375.1. Taxonomy (NCBI): domain Eukaryota; kingdom Metazoa; phylum Chordata; class Chondrichthyes; order Orectolobiformes; family Hemiscylliidae; genus Chiloscyllium; species Chiloscyllium plagiosum. The sequence continues at coordinate 29,558,614 of NW_028270149.1, read as the reverse complement.
GTGAAAACATTGCCCCTTAGGTCTCTTTTATATATTTCCCCACTCACCCTAAACCTATGCCATCTAGTTCTGGACTCCCCCACCCCAGGGAAAAGACTTTGTCTATTTATCCTATCCATGCCCCTCATGATTTTGTAAACCTCTATAAGGTCACCCTTCAGCCTCCAACACTTCAAGGAAAACAGCCCTAGCCTATTCAACCTGTTCCTATAGCTCAAATCCTTTTAAATATTTTTTGAACCCTTTCAAGTTTTAGAATTTGTTTTACTTTTCAATGCCTGCAAGGTGCCCTAACAAATTTCCAAAGTTTCCAGAATTCCAAAATGGTTATATTTCAGGCAATCCGAATTCTAAATTCTAAATTCAGATTATGTTGTTTAATCTACTGAGAGGCCCAGCACCCCAAATATGAACAGTTCCCTTTTTGCATTATAGCTAACCTGACAAATGATCAGTATTGCGCAATTGGAATTTATCAATGCACAGGATCACAGGACATTTTATAAATTAATAACATTCTGTGAATAAGCTACAAAATTGCAATCTTGTTATGTGTTGGTAATTTTGATACTAAAATGTCACAGAAGAGTTGAAATGGTTTTTTTGTGTTTTATAATTATACCTTTGCTCTTCCCTATTGCAAAATCTTTCTGACCATTTAAGTCCTTTGGACTATGTTGATAAAAAGAGCAGTCAAGGACCATGCTGCTTGACCCGTCAATGCAAATCTGAAACTAAATACAAGGTACAAAACATTTCAGCACTCTTACATTCTGATTTTTACATTAAGATCATCTTAGCCTCAATTTAATGATTGCCTTAAGTAAGTGGAAAAGCAGTAGAGGAAACCAAGGAATTATAACATTGAGCTGAACATCTTTGGACAAGTACTTAAATGTCTGCATCAAGATAACTGTTATGAAAATGTGGGTGTACTGTACCTTTAAGAGAGTTTAAAGCAACAGAACTACCTGACAGAACCAAGTGTGCTAAAAATAAATATAATGTAATATTTGGTCGAACAACTTGATTATCTAGATGCCTGGAAATGGCAAAACAAATTCGAATTAGACCAATCAATTTAAATTATACCCTGAAAAATACCAAGCTCCAATACAGTTTGAATTTAATATATTTACAATCTTAAAAGCCAATGACACAATCCAATGCTGAGGGATATAAGACCAGGGAAAATTGAACAGTTGGAAGGAGAACTGCCAAGCCCCAGCATGTAAAAAGACTGCTGAAAAATAGCTCTCTTAAAAGATAGCTTTATTGATCAGTAATCTGTGAAGCAGAAATCCCTAAGAAGAAGAAAAGAAGACGGGAATCCAGAGAAAACAAAAGCTGCCTGGTTTTGAGGTAAGAAGTTTTGTTTTGTAAATCATAATCGGGAGTTTTATCGGACTAATATTAGAGAAGGGAAAGTATCAGATAGTTTAGAGTAAGGAAGTGTAAGTAGTTGTTAGTTAATTATTCTCTATTATACTTTAAGAAATAAAGTTATTAATTTTTATTTTAACTAGTTCTTGGCCTATTGAATTTTCACAGATTGCTGCACGGGCTAGGTATTTTCTGTGTTGCTAGTTTTAAATTAAGCAGGAGAGTTTACCCCGTGTTGTAACAATAACAAGGTGACAGTTGCCTGGAGTTCACAAGGTTGCCAATAATATTCATCTTGTAGCATGTGGAACTACACCAGGAACAGCTGGAATCCCAATGTATATGTTGAGCTCCCCATCCTCAACATATTAATTGATAAATCTGCCAAGAGGTTCACCAGTAGTATATGCATAATGCCCACAGCTTCATGCTCTATAAGATCATTCTCTAGGCAACTTTGTTAAGACAGCCTAACCATCTGCTCACTGTGTAAACCTGATGCTGAAATCAACTATAAGACCTAGGAGTAGAAGACGACCATTCAGCCCATTGAGTTTATGCTGTCATACAATTACATTATGTCGTTTGATAATCCTTAACTCTTTTCGAGCCTTTTCCCCAAAGTTCTTGATTCCCTTACTGATTGAAAATCTGTCTATAAATATACTTAATGACTTTGCCTCAACAGCCTTCTGTGGTAAAGAAATCTACAGATTCTCTATTAATTGAGAGAAAAAGTTCCTTCTCACCTTTATTTTATATGTGTGACTCCTTATTCTGAGAATATTCCCTCTAGATCTAGACTGTCCCTTAAGGCGATAAACCTACCAACATAGACCTTTCAAGACCCCTCAGAATCTTGTATGCTTCAAATAGGTCACCTGTCATTCCTCTCTATTCAAACAAGTACAGGTCCAATCTACTCAACCTCTCCTCATAAGACAACACCTCTATACCCGGTATCAGCCAAGTGAACCATCTCAACCACCAATGCCAATATATCAAAATTATCTTGTATAACAATGGCTACCCTGATTAGATCATCATTTGTACAAATCACTAAAACTCATGCAAGAGTCATGTCCACCACTTTTGGTCCTGTATAGTGCCTAGTCTGTTTCAAATTACCTTGGAATACACAGCTCTTTCAAACATTTGAACAGTGGCTGAAGGTAGCTGTTTATGTTTGCAGTAAACCCACTAGTGGTTCATTCCACTAACAGAATGCTGCCATGAAGCCAAAAATACATTTTACCCACCAATCTAATAAGGAACATGATATGAGTTTCAGGGCTGATGTGATGCCAGGTATGTGGGTACATTGCTAATGACTGGCAGACTGTGTCAGACAACATATCCTGCTATCAATTCACTGTAAGCAGAATACTGATCATGCTCAACCAGCCCATGCTTACACATCACAGGGCAATATATCCACCATCATAAGGCCATAGACATCAGAGCAGAGTGAGGCCATTTGACCCTTCGTGTCTGCTTCTCCATTTGATCATGGATGATATATTTCTCAACTTCATTCTCTTGCTTTCTCCCCATAACATTCTCACCCCCTTACAAATCAAGAACTTATCTATCTTTGTCTTAGACACACTCAATGACTTAACCTCCACTGCTTTCTGCAGCAATGAGCTCCACAGGTTCACCACACGCGCGCTGAGGGAATTCCTCCTCACCTCAGTTCTAAATGGTTGACCCTTCACTCTGAGACTGTACCCTGAAGTCTTAGTCTCTACTACTCGTGAAAATGTCTTTTCCACATCCATTCTATCCAAGCCTCTCAGTATTCTATAAGTTTCAATGAGATTCCCCCTCATCCTTCTAAACACCATTGAGTAACTAGAGTCCTCAACCTCTCCTTTTATGCGAAACCCTTCATCCTTAGGGTCATTCTCATAAACCTCCACTGGACTGTCTCCAAGGCCAACACATCCTTCTCAGATAATGGACCAAACACTGCTCCAAATGAGTAATTCTGCTTTTGGACAACATGTAGTAAATAATCTGAAACTGTGCTAAGAAATACACCAGCAGCCAAATTAAGATTATCATTTGGATTCAAAAGGATCATCATTTGCCTGTTCTAGAAACTACATACACAGGATTCAATTTAGGGTATGAAAAACAAATTTGTACATAAAATTGCACCTTTTTGATTCAATAAAAAGCAAAGGGTCATAGAAACTTCTGTTCGGCAGCTGCATTCCCATGGCAACACCCTGACCAATTGGAACTCAATTGCATGTTCTGAAAATTAAGTGGTGTTCTTTGTGCACCTCCATGCCAACGATGGCTCAACCAATTAGCATCATTTTCTAATCCTGTATAAATTGGTGTCTCATTCTTTAAGTCTGTTTTTTTGTGTCTTAGTCCAGATGAGTGCAAGATGAAACGATTTGACTTACTGTCTCCTTTTAGCAATATTTAATATGATTAAACAATTTTTTAAACTTATTTACAGTCCCACCATCTGGCTCTCAAGTCTGCACTTGACAGGTCAAACATATGCAGGCCTTTACAGCTCTCCCTGATCTTGTTTTTTTCTTATTACCATTGATAGAGAGTGATGGTCTTAAATCACTTCACTAGTGGATCATCATTCTGTGATGTGATTAATATAGTATTGATGTCATTTTCCCAGTGTTTGTGATATTCAAACTCATTTGTTCCTGCAACCTCTAATAACATTAGAGCTTTATTCTTTCTCCTGAACATGCCAAACAGAGTTTAATGCATTATGAACGTGTCTGTTCATTTTGTTTATGGACGGTGCCTTAATATTCAGTTTTAAGTTCTGCTTCAATAATAGCATTTGTGTTCTCACAATTCAGCCCATTTTCATTGCACTATAATTTAACAGGGCAATATTCCAATTATTATTCCTGTCATTAGTGCAGTGCCAGTGCTGGGGAGTGAGTATTGGTAAGATGCATAGAGTCCAATCCAGTTGCAGAGGGCTCTGGGTGGGGGAGGAAGGTGCATTGTTCTGGGTCCAGACTGACCAGGGGTTGGAGGAAGGTGTACATGCTGGCTGGAGGGTTGGCAGTGGCAGTTGCATTGAATCAGATATCAGTGGGGGTTGAGGAGGTCGGGTGTCTGAACTAGGTGCAGTTTCACATTTACCCAAGTCTGGGCTGAGGGGAAGCTTGGTGACGTGGTTGAAATGGGTCTAGGCATTGGATAACAGGGTGCATTGGAGCAAATGTGGGTCTATGAGCAATGTGATTGCGGGCTGGGGTCAGGGGGTAGGCATTATGCTGTATCTGGGCCTGAAGATCTCTGTGATGCCTGGTGGGAGGCAGCTACATTGAACTAGGTCCAAGGCTCATGGTAAGGAGAGAGAGCAGATGCAGTGAGCTGAGCATGGGCTTGGGAGCTTATATGTTGGTGGTGGGTACATTGAGCTATGTCTGGGCCTAGGTTTAGTGGGGGCTGGGTGCAATGAAATATAGGACAGGTATGGAAAAGGAGGAGACTGAAATTGAGTGGGGGTTGGCAGGGTGACAGGGAAAGCCATACACTTGACATTGTTTTATGCTTTTCTGGTTTCTTTAAATTATTTTTTCAGAAGCTGGCAGAGATTTTATGATTGATGAAAATTTAAAGGAAAATGTATTTTCCTTGCTATACAGAACAGGGGAGTCTTTGCCTGGTGAGTATTTATTGCTTATCTCTAATTGACCTTGAGAAATTAGTGGTGAGTTGTTTCCATTTCTGAATGAAGCACTGAGTCTTGAGTTACTGTTTGATCAACCATAGCTCGAGATGATGTGCATGCTGTGATCAGAATTTCAGATGGCAGATGAATGATCTGTGGGATTTCTTGGTGGAATTCTGTCTCATTATTCTGCTGTAAGACTTAATCTACTATTTGTAGAATACCCAGATGAAGACTGCATTTCAGCTCAATAAAGTTTTTTTGTTGCATAAGATATTGAGAGTCTTCTTAATCTCTCATCCCATTGTGGATAAGCGTGATAGTTCTCTGAACTTTTACTTGGAGGTCTGTGGCACCTGGACCCTGCAATTTCATTCTTGATGGCTGGGTATGAACTGTTTTCATGGTTGGCTCTTTAATTGACTAACACCTACACAGTTTCTAGTTAGAACTCAGATTTAAAGCCTTTAATTGACTGTCCAGAAGCTTTTCTTTTCTTGATCCTTTGCTGAAATCTGTTCTCTTATTCCTTTCCTGAGTTTTCTGTTTTAGGAGAGATTCTCTTGCTTTCTTCCTTTACTTAAATATTTGCATTTGCAGAATTGTTAGAATTCTAGTCTTTCCACATTGTGCACCCACTGCTGGGCAATCTTGCCTTCTGTGCTTTTTTTTAGCTCCACATGTGAGCACTTTAAAATAGTTGTTGCAGGCCTACCCATCAAAAACGTTTCCTCTGAAGCTTTTGGGTAATGGCCTGATTTTGCCTGCCTAGTGTATGGGACCACTCAGGTTGTCTTTTCTCTGCAAATAACAAGCGTCCCGTCATGCACTCTGGCAATGATATGGTTGCAAATATGTTTGTCCTCAATGCAGCACACTTGCAGTAACTGACTGGCTTATAAAGCTCTGCAGGGGATGATTCAATGGATTCCTCAGTCTTTGGGATCCTTGATTGAATCATGCCCACTCGATTACAGGGTTCCATTTTAGGATCAATCAAATGTTTTTTAGGACAGCTTCAAAATCTGCACAGGTGTCTTATATCCGCTGTCTTATAAGGATGTCAACAGCAATTGATTCCAAGGTCTACAGGAACGTATTAACTGGGCAAAACAAACAGCTGGAGAAACTCAGCAGGTGTGGCAGCACCTGTGGAGAGAAAGCAGAGTCAACATTTCAGCTCCAGTGATCCCTCTTCAGAACATACAAACCCAATACCATAAGGTACAACTCAAACAATGTTCCCTTCAACTTCACTCTTGAATTCTGTCAATAGAACTAATTTATAGGTAATTTGTCGTCACCACTGCTGCTCTTATGGTTTGTGGTTTGATTGCATTTTTGAATTGTATTTAGATATCTCTTTAGTTAATGTGTAGCCTACCTCTAACTAAGAGTGACTTGGTCTGACTCTGATAGGTTTCTGCAAATATCCTTTATTTACACTATAATACATTCTACACTGCAAGGTAGTCTATCTCTAACTGATACAGACTGATCCCTCTGTCTTCTTAGATTCTAACACATGATTGCTGATGGCATTGTAATGTTACAGCATGCATCACCACCTCATTACTTCACAAATAGCCTTCATGTAAAAAAAGTTACAAACAGCTCTCCTGGACCTCAAAGGGACTGAAATCTCATTTGCATCTATACTTTGCTTCCATTTTGCAGATGCAAAGTTGTTCACTGAGAATGTCTCGACTGAAACTTTTCCCTATCCTGGATCTTGCATTTGTTGGATGCAAAACAGACCTGAGCAGCCAAGAACACACAGATGCTATTAGACATTTAATATCCTGAACAAGCCTCTACCTAACAGTTTATGTTAAGCAGTGTAAATATGTGAAGAAAACTGTGCTACAAAGAGGCATTTTCAAGAATGGAAAGAGGGAAGCAATCCAAACATGCTGAGCTTGGAAAATGATGCCCTCTAGACATTAATTGCTGAAGTACAACAATGCTGATATGTAGGGATGGATTGGTGTGAAACTGTAAGTTGTAGCGCTAGATTTGACTTATCACATGAGAAGCATCATGTGTCCAGCACCAATTGCTGAAAGAAAGTATGGAAGCATTTTGACCTGATGAATAGGATTAAATTAGGGAGTCAAACAATGCCATTTTGGCAAACACAATCAGAAACAGATAAATGGACATCAGCCATTTTGTTATAGAGTCATAGTGATGTACAGCATGGGAAACAGATCCTTCAGTCCAACCCGTCCATGCCGACCAGATATCCCAACCCAACCTAGTCCCACATGGCAGCACCCGACCGATATCTCTCCAAACCCTTCCTATTCATATACCCATCCAGATGCCTTTTAAATGTTGCAATTTCTGGAGTATAAGTCATCATTAACAATGTTAAAGATGCTTCACAACAGCATGTTGCAATTTAATTCTAGATGGCTGGATGTCTTTTGCTTTGAGTGCTTTCTAAATGGTTGGCCAGTGCCGAACACATACAACAGTGTAAAGTTTGGAATCAGATTTCAAGCCCTTAATGTCTAAAGTTACTGAACAACGTTTTGATTTCGATCTTTCACTTCTCCCAGGGAATATATATTCTTATTTCTTTCTATTACATGAAAGTAGGACTTATCACATTATGCCCAAAGCTGCACATTTGCCGTGTTAATGAAGGGAAACATGAGAGATGAGCACAGCTGGTTACAACTGAGGCAAAGGATGGCCCAGAAAACTAAGCCATGTGAATGAAAGCTGGAAAGTTCATGCTTGCAGATGAAGAGACAGGTGGCAACTGTGAATTAGTTTGTGGGATACTCTCTTCCAGCATTTTATATAACATGGTGACCAGGTTAACATTGGTGACCAAGGCTGCTTCAGCACAAGCTGTCTCTATCCATCTCACATCAATTTAAAGTATTTACCAGGCACAAGTTATTATCTATAATTACGAATCTTTTTGTTTCTATGGAAACTAGCCATAGCAACTGGCCTACAAAATCACAGATACTAAACAGGCCCCGTACCTCAGATACTGGAGAAAAGTATCATGTAGTTGGTCAGGTTCCAATAGTCTAAATTCTGTTTTTGTTTCAAGCAAAATCTACAAAATAATCAGAAGCACAATACTGGATTTGTCAAAGTCTTTATGTGAGAACTGAATTACTACTTCAAGGTTTGTAGTTAAATGTAACAATTCCTCAACAATTCCCCAGCAACCATTTGTGGCACGATAGGAAAAATAAAAAGTGGAACAAAAATTGTTTTCTCAGAGATTATTGTGACTACTTTACAACATCACAGAGTTACTACAGCCCATATATTAGAATGTTTCAAATAAACATGTTCTCTCATAATATTAATGTATTCTTGTTTCTGGCATGAATTAATCATTCACATTTCATAGAAATTAAATAAATTCACATATATTTATTACACTCTCTTTAATTTCATTACTTTTTGTGTGGTGGAAAATGAAAGCAGTGGGGTAGGATTGGTAAGTGGAATAGGAGCAATAAGCGGTTCATGGGATATTTAGTTCCACCTAAGTGGTCCATGCATAGAAAAATTTGAGAACTACTGCTGTGTAATCCTTGAATGATCACCTCACTGTCTCTTGCTCACCATTTACTGAGCACAAGGCGAAAGTGAGGACTGCAGATGCTGGAGGTTAGAGTCGAGAGTGTGGTGCTGGAAAAGCACAGCAGGTCAGGCAGCATCCGAGGAGCAGGACAATCGATGTTTCGGGGAAAAGCCCATCATCAGGAATTTACTGAAGCACTCATTATCTCTGGACCAGATTATCAGCATTGGACCTCACAACTTTGAACCACAATATAGCACTTGTTGGCTGCATAACAAATGAAATAATTCATTATAAAGTTCTGGTAGACAGCACGATCCCCACACCCGCAGCTTGCCTGATTAGTGCATCAAACAAAAAAAATCAACCCCATCTGCCAGCCTTTTTATTAGTAATATAGATAGCAACATTACTTTCAGAGCTGCAAACCTGATTCAAATATGGAGTCACCACATTGTGAGCATGGATTTGAGAGGCATATTAAACATTCAAGGACTTTGGAGAAGAAAGAGAGATTGGAAACTGAGTAGCTTGAGGTGAAATGTAGGTGTTTTGAGGAAGGGTAAACTAATGAAGATCAGCAAAAGGTGGCGGGTACAGGAGAAGTTATAACGTCAGCTTGCATATATTTCCAGAAAGTGAGGTTTGCTGATTCATGATTCAGTTCAAAGGTGGGGGTTAGGTGAAGGGAGGAGGGGGTGGATGATATAGATTCACTAAACTAGGACAAGGCAGGAAGAGTGAAAGGGGACAAGCTCGAGACAAATGCAAGGTCAGGGCTAGAACAGGAACCCTTCCTGTTCATATACACATCCAGATGCCATTTAAATGTTGTAATTGTACTAACCTCTAACACTTCCTCTGGCAGCTCATTGCATATACACACCACCCTCTGCTTGAAAATGTTGCCCCTTAGGTCCCTTTTAAATCTTTCTCCTCTCACCCTAAACCTAGTGTGGGATGGTGGCTCAGTAGTTAGTGTTGCTGCCTCACAGTGCCAGGAGCCTGGGTTCAATTCCTACTTTGGGTGACTGCCTGTGTGGAGTTTGCACATTCTCCCCGTGTCTGTTGGGTTTCCTCCCACAGTCCAAAGGTGTGCAGGTCAGGTGAATTGGCCATGCTAAATTGCTCATACTGTTAGGTGCATTAGTCAGGGGTAAGTATAGGACAGGGGAATGGGTCTGGGTGGGCTACACTTCAAGAGTTGATGTGGACTTGTTGAGCTGAAGGGCCTGTTTCCATACTGTAGGAAATCTAATCTATGCCCTCTAGTTCTGGACTACCCCACCCCAGGGAAAAAACCTTGTCTATTTATCCTATCCATGCCCCTCATGATTTTATAAACCTTTATAAGATCACCCCTCAGCCTCTGACATTCCAGGGAAAACAGCCTCAGCCTACTCAACATCACCCTGTAGCTCAAACCCTGGCAAGATACGTGTAAATCTTTCTGAACCTTTTCAAGTTTCACAACATCCTTCCTATTGCAAGGAGACCATAATCCAGTAGTAGCCTAACTAATGTCCTGTACAGCTGCAATAAGACTTCCCACCTACCATACTCAATGCTCTGACCAATAATGGCAAGAATACCAAACACCTTCTTCACTATCCTATCTGCCTGGGAGTCCACTTTCAAGGAAATATGAAGTTGCATTCCAAGGTCTTTTTGTTCAGCAACGCTGCTCAGGACGTACTATTAAGTGTATAAGTCCTGCCCTGACTTGCCTTTCCAAAATACAGCACCTCACACTATCTAAGTTGAACTCCACTCCTCGGCCCATTGGCCCATCTGATCAAGATCCCATTGTTGGAGCTGCACTCATCCAGGAAAATGGGATGACTCCATCACACTCCTCAGTTTTGCATTGTAGATGATGGACAGGCTTTGGGGAGTCAGAAGGTCAGATATTTGCTGCAATATTCCTAGTCTCTGGCCTGCTCTTGTAGTCACATCATTGAATGTCAAATGGCGGTGGTTAGATTGTCACTTATTGGAGATAGTATTTGCTTGCCACTTGTGTGGCATGAATGTTACTTGCCAGTTTTCAGTCCAAACCTGCATATTACTAGGTCTTCTTGTATTTGGATATAGACTGCTTCAGTATCCGAGAAGTCGTGAATGATGCTGAGCATTGTGTAATCATTGGCAAAATCAACACTTTTGACCTTGTGATGGAGGAAAAATTGTTGATGAAGCAGCTGAAGACGTTTGGGTTGAGGACATTACCCTGAGGAATTAAGGCTATTGTGACATAGTGGTATTGACCCTATCTCTAAGCCAGGAGACTCAGTAAACCAGTTCCAGAGGTATACAATAAGGTCTCTAAACAGATTGTTTAGAAAGTATCTACAATGCAGAACTTAAATGTGGATGGCCTGGAGTTGAGGTGACTGACCTCCATAACTAGCGGAAATCATCGGAGTCAGCATGGAAAAGACCTTTTGGACTCTTGCTATCATAGAGTCATAGGGATGTGCAGCACGGAAACAGACCCTTCATTCCAACTCGTCCATGACAACCAGATATCTGAACCTAACCTAGTCCCATTTGCCAGCACTTGGCCCATATCCCTCTAAACTCTTCCTATTCATATACCCATGCAGATGCCTTTTAAATAGTGTAATTGTACCAGCCTCAACCACTTCCTCTGGCAGCTCATTCCATATGCACATCACTGTCTGCGTGAAAAAGTTGCCCCTCAGATTCCTTTTATATCTTTCCCTCTCACCCTAAACCTATGCCGTCAAGTTCTGAACTCCCCCACCCCAGGGAAAAGGCCTTGTCTATTTGTCCTATCCATTCCCCTCATGATTTTATAAACCTCTATAAGGTCACCCCTCAGCCTCCGACACTCCAGGGAAAATCACCCCAGCCTATTCAGCCCCTCTCTCTAGCTCAAATCGTCCAACCCTGGCAACATCCTTGTAAATCTTTTCTCACCCTTTCAAGTTTCACAACATCCTTCCAATAGGAAGGAGACCAGAATTGCATGCAATATTCCAAAAGTGGCTTAACTAATGTCCTGTATAGCTGCAACACGACCTCCCAACTCCTGTACTCAAAGCTCTGACCAATAAAGGAAAGCATACCAGCTGGCTTCTTATCATAATTGTCCACATTTCACAACCATTGAATCATCCTGATATTTTTTTTAAATTTAGTGAAGGAAGACTCCAAAATGACCTTTTCAAATTTAACAATGAGCATAGCTTGTTTACAAATTTCAACATTCATGTCCACGACAGGGAGACATGGATTGTTACCAGCTAAGAGGAGATATCATTAGCAGTTTCCATTTGTCTAGTTTCTCTCTGAGCTTGTATCTCCATTACCAATTTTCAGAACTGGAAAACCTTTTTCTTATATCTCTCAGCTTCTTCTCTCTGACTTTCTTCCCTCTTTTTCTCTGTCCCTGAACTTGAGCTGCATCATGAGGTTTGCCAGTTCTGGTACTGATCATGGGGGTTGGGTCAGCTTCAGCAATTAATTCCTCTTTTATCTGCTCTGGAATGGGACTGTCCTGATTGCTCAGCAGCACTTTAAGGATTTCATTCTGTTTTACCTTGTTAGGCAGCTTTACTTGCAATGCTCTACATAACCTTCAACTGGCCTGTCTTCAAGGTGGCTAACATTTCAGTGGTTAAACTATCTTGTATTAGAATTGCAGTTGTATCAATATGTGTGATTTTCTACTGTTAGATTAGAAAAAAATTGTAGTTTTGCATTTATTTGTCTTCAAGATAATTTTAGGCACTGATCTTTTACCTCCTGTCTTCCAATTGAAGACTTTTATTAACCAATTCAGGCTCGTTTCTTAAGTTTGAACTCTGGTCAGATTTTACACACACTTTTATTAACATTTTGGCTCAATTGGAGTAAATTTTATCATAGGCAAGGTGAGGTGAATTAAATTAATCTTATTGCTCCCCACTTTTGTCCACAACATTTCTTATTTTCCTTTTCCTTACAAAAACAGATAATGTTGTGTTTCACCAAATCCTGTTTGTGGAGTGCATTTTAAAATGACCCACACAAATGCTTTAGGGTTCAAAAAATTTAGCATTCAAAAGCCAGGGGAATAATTCACAACACACAATCACACAAGTTACAAATTGCTTTAAACGAATGATGTTAAAATTAGACTACATGCGTTAGACAGTCCAGAAAGTTAGTGTCTAATTGAGGTTTTTTTCTGTTTGCCACACACAGAAGTAAATAGACACTCAGTTGAATTGCTGATATAGGTATGCAATTTGTAACTTGGGAATTAGTTTACATCATGGACAAAATGCAGGTTATTTTTCCAGAAATCAGACTTTTAAGAGATGTAAAAATTGGAGGCAGATAGCTGCATTACACTCCAATTACAAGTTGCCAGGTGTTGAGACATTTGACAGACCCAATACTGTATTGCTGAGGATATTTGTGTGCACCTAATTACACCCACTCAACAGATTTGACACCAGCACTGCCATTTTGGGGACTGATGCTCTATTCAACATTGCCTTTTAACTGTTGACATATTCAACCCACCAACACATCATATCCTCCATCCACCCCAGCAGGCTATTTCAAGGCGTCATTAACTACTTTCAGATATCTGGCTGATGGATTCTTGTTGCTGTAATTAGAGTTTTGATGTGTTTTAGAGGTCTTTACAGTTGCTAAAATCTACAGAAAGCAGTTGAGAAGGACTTTGTCACAACTTCAAAAGTTGTCCATAAATCAGTTGCTCTCAGACATAGTTGCAGTTATATGTGCTGACATCGGAATACAACATGATAGGAGTTATGAGCAGAAGATACACAGATCAGGACAAACTGCAAAAAGAGGGACGAGGGAAAGAAACTTCACAGCGGAAAGGACATATTCACACAGGGAGCAATTCTTCTGCCTGACCCTAGCAAAGGACTCTGGATCAGTGGTGCTGGAAGAGCACAGCAATTCAGGCAGCATCCAACGAGCAGTGATCTTGACGTTTCGGGCAAAAGCCCTTCATCAGGCTTATTCCTGATGAAGGGCTTTTGCCCGAAACGTCGATTTCACTGCTCGTTGGATGCTGCCTGAATTGCTGTGCTCTTCCAGCACCACTGATCCAGAATTTGGTTTCCAGCATCTGCAGTTATTGTTTTTACCTAGCAAAGGACAACATGTGCTTAGATATAGATATCTTCATTGCAATTTGCCACACGGAGATGGAACAACAACCTGAGAAGTCAGTGAGGACAACATTGCCATTGGGTGTAAAGGTAATTGTGATACTAAACCTTTATGCACTGGACTCCTTATAGATTAGAACTTGAAATACTTACCCCATCTTGAAGTTGCTGCATCAAGGAGCTTTCCGATATTCCTTATTCAAAGGAAGTTGACTACATTTCTGTTCCTTCCCCTAGAAAACAGCAGGGGGAGAGAATGTCACATCACTAGCATTGCAGGCTTCCCTATCATATAGAGTGCAACTGAGTCAAATTGGCCAATGTCTAATTGAAATTCTTCGAGTTGCTGCTCATAGAATAAGCAGGCGCTCAGATGCTTTTGAATTACTGGTGAGGATATGGTGGCTGTAAGTTGGGAATAAATTCACTTCACGGGCAAATCACAAGTTTCTTTCCAGAAATAAGACATTTTTAAAATGTCAAAATCAGAGGCAGATGGCACCATTACGATGGCACCATTACACTCCACCATAAGACACCAGTGATTTTTAGAAGCAGATTTTGAAGGTATTTCAGGCTCAACCCTGAGATATGCCACATCCCAAAGGGATTTCTATACCCTCAATATCCAACTGGCATATGGTCATATGGAGTAAATCATGCAGAGGAATGTCCATATTATGGGCAGCAGTCACCATTGTATGGGCTCAGTCCTTATCAAGAAAAACTATACTGTGAGCAGCTGAGGAACAATAGAAGGAGCAGCAGAAGAAAGAAGTGAGGCGTTAGGAACTTTCTGTTCACCCCCATGGTGTGTTTAGTGGCAGGGGGGCGTTTAATCAAGTGGAAAGATGGCATTGGGAATCAAGCCACCTCTTGCCTTCACCATAATTAAGTCTGTGATGGACAGCCTTTCCCCTCCTCCAAATGATGTCCTTTAGTGAACAATTAAGAACTCAAGGGCATATTCCCAATGTTGCTAGAATTAGCACAGTGCAAGGTGGGATCTTGGAAGAAGCAAACTCTTGGGCTCCCAGGGATGGGAGGGCGGTCTCTCTTCAGAGACACTCAGTTAAACAGGAGGTAGTAGAGACCACTGAGAGCCAACTCCTGGCCTTGCTGCTGAGCTCTCACCTCCTCCCTTGCAATCCCACCCTGTGACCTGTCATGCCATCTCTGCCCTCAGCCGAGAGTCCTCCTCAATTCATGGCTTCGGGTAAGTGTAGTACTGACAGCAGCCATCACCTTCCAGTGGCGCTGTTAAGTACAGAGGAGTTGCTGCCCTTGGATTGTTTTTCTCTCTCCTCTGTCCCCAATTTATTTTCTCTTTTTCTGTCTCCAGCAATGTACATTTTTCTCTTTCTCTCTGTCCTCCTTTGAATTTATGTGTCCTCACTCTCACCCTTTCTCTATTTGTATTTCTCCCCTTCCCTCCTGAACTTGTACTGTTCTTTCAGGGCTCTCAGATGTCATTGGCTATTTCATTTGCCCCTCAACAAGCAATTAAGTGGTGTGTTTCTGAAGAGTGAGGGGATCAGTGGATTTTGTTATAAGCCACACAAACCTAGGTGCATGAAATGGCCAAACAAGGACAATTTATTCTGAATTGCCAGCTTAATCTCCAACACTTTGGAAACAAATTTCCTAATCTTGGAGGTCTACCCAAGGCAGAACAGTTGGTAATCCTAAAGGAGAGGAGACTTCTAACACTAGAAAATTGAAAGCTTTCAATTTCAAACAGTGAGATTGTGAAATTTATTCAAAACAAGTTAATACCCTTGCTGAAATGTATGAGAGAAATTAGAAACCAGCACATTAAGCAATAATATATTAATCCCCTGCTATGGTTTCAAGAGCTCAATGTTAACATCAAGCACTTTCAGGTCAAATGGAGCATTATTAAATCTCTTCTAATGTTCATCAAACATTTTCATCAGTTGCACAAGCTCTCACTACTGTACCCTTGTGATAGTTTACAATAGCTAACCTGTAGATCCTCTTGAGATTTCTAAATTATGAGCAAATTGGGACATTTTTAACACTAGGTTCAGACCTAGCTGCATGGAACTGAATATGGACTGTTAATTCGTACTTCATATCGGACCTCTACAACAGCAGATAGAAAATATACACATTCACCTCTATCTGAGATAAACTTGTTCTGAAGCCCCACAGTTCAATGCCCAGTTCATCCCTGCCCTTTCCCTGACCTCTCTTGGTCTCTCTCTCTCCCTCTAAGATAAGATGGAGGAGAGTAATTGATCTGGTGGTTGGGGAAGAAACCCCATGGGTGTCTGGTGTATCCCTGAATAAGAAGCTACCAGGTCCACGTTTGCACTGAAAGCATTGATTGTGGCATCTTCCAATGCCCCAATCTTTATTATGCACAATGCGCAGGAAGGAATGCAAAGCTGTCGCTGTTATAAAGGGGAGAAAGTGCAGTAGTGCACATACTCTGTCACTGGGGAATATAATGTGCTTGACTGCAAGTACATGCAATAAAACATATGTTGTAAGATACATTAAAATATGGATTTTTAAAATTAGTTTCATGTAAGTGGATGACATTGTCTTTCAAAAGTGTAAATTGGCACATTGATCATCCCAAATGATCTGTGTGGAAATTCGGAGCAGCTGCTCAGCCACGCAATTTAGAGCGGACATCACCTTTCATATCCCTGTCTGCACTTTCTCTTCCTCTCTGTGCACATGGACAAAATTCCTGCTGGCTGACACCACAGGCCCTCTCTATCCTGGGGCTGAGCAGGAACCTGGTTTCCAGTAATCGTCTGAGGCTAGTGGCTTGGATCGTTCCACCCTCAGCCAGTTGTCAAGCTGTCACAGTGTGCTATTTGCCAGAATGTGCTCCCACACATTCTAAGTCCCCCTGAGGTACCAGTACTGAGCTGGTGGGAGATGTGGTAGGCAAACATACTTCCAAACAGGCTTTGGTACTGTTGTCCTCAGAGGTCAAGGTGGTGGATCTTGGTGGAGCTGGACATTTCACTGCAGAGACCATGGAGCTGCTGGTGGGTCATATAAGACAAAAGAGAGAGAAGGAATCATAGCCAATGGTTAGCAATGAATGGAATTGTCAGTGGGGTTTATGGTATTTACTTGGTTGGTAAGACTTGGATTTCTTGGCACTCTCATGGGAGTGATCCCAGTCTTCTCTTCAGAGGTTCAGGATTCTCTCTGTATGTGGTGACAATACACATGTCCAGAAGATCTCCATCCAAGATGGGTTCTCTCTGCCCAGTTATAGAATGTCTTCTTCTGGATTGAGAATAAGGAAGGGATTGAGAGACATGAAAGTTGGTAGCACAGCTGTTACCTGGTGCTGGTGGGTAAAAGGTGGTGAGGTGGTATGAGGTTGTGAGTTGGCAGTGCAGAGGACATGCAGGGTTAGTGATATTGGAGGCTGGGGAGAAACATGGGCATTCATTCTGCTCAGCTCATCCACCTGTTGCTACACAAATGTTTAAGACTGGTCTCCTGGGTGTCACTTGCCACTCACTTTTCCACACCATGAATCTTTTGCGATACCGTTGACGTGCATCGTCACCTCCATCCTTTGGTTTTTCTTGGCACATTCCTTCTGTCTAACACTTCAACAATATGTCTTCTCTATCAGCAATTGCCTCAGTTAACTTTGGTGCCTGCCCTCTGTAAACCCACCTTTGCCATTTTCACAGCAAACAGCAAGCTCAGTCATGGCTGCTACTCACCTTTCCAAAGAGCCCACTGTTACTTGGTCCAACCACCAAACCACTCCTAGAGCTGGCATATGATCTCACTGCTAGATCAATTGGGCCCTTTACACAACAAATATTCAGGAGATGAGACCCAGAAGTGATCTGAGTGTCAAGTTCCCTATCCCAAACTGAAACACTGGCCACATGTCTGCAGCTTGGAATGTAATTATTCTGCCTAGTTATACCTCCAATAGCATGAATTAGGTGGATGATTTAAATACATGTAGAATCAGTTCATTGTGGAAAACCCATTCAGTATGTCATGCTTCATTGAGAATAATTGTCAGCTGTTAAAAGGGCCACTGAGAATCCTGGCAGTCCTGAGAATCAAACAAGTACATAATTAAATACAGACATCCACAGCAATCTGCAGAATTCACATTTCCCTTTGTTTAGTGATGGGACAGTGTGGGAAGTGTGAGGCGTTGTACTTTGGTAGGAAGAAGAGAAGAGAGACAATCTTTTAAAGGGGGAAAGGTTTTGGCAATCTGAAGCATGAAGAGACTTGGGGGACCTAGTTCAGATTCTCTTATTCAGGTTCAGCTGGCAGTAAGAAAGGCAAATGTAAAGTTGGCATTCATTTCAAGAAGGTTGGAATACAAGTGCAAGGTGTACTGCTGAGGCTGCATAAGGCTCTGGTCAGACCACATTTGGAATATTGTGAGCAGTTTTGGGCCCCCTCTCTAATGAAGGATGTGCTCGCCTTGGAGGGGGTCTGCAGGCAGTTTACAAGATAAGGGGCTTGTCATATGATGTGCAGTTCAGGAATCTGTCTTTGTACTCAATGGAGTTTGGAAGGATGTGAGGGAGATCAGATTAAAACTTATAGAATTCTGAGAGGCTGGATAGAGTGGATGTGGAGAAGATGTTTCCACAATAGGAGAAACTAGGATCCTAGGACACAGCCTCTGAGTGAAGGGACAACACTCAAGAATGAGATGAGAGGGAATTTCTCCAGCCAGAAGGTGATGGAATTCATTGCCGCATTCAAGGAGCAGGAGAGCTGACGTTTCGGACATAAGCCCTTCTTCAGCATTCCTGCTGTGCTTTTCCAGTGCAACATCTTTTGACTCTGTCCAACATCTGCAGTACTCCCTTTCTCCTTGTAATTGGAACTGAGCACACTATTACGCTGTTCCTCTTTCATCCACTCAGAACAGTTTGTCAGGCTGGGGACTGTAAAATTGGATGGGACAGTGAGGGTGCCATTCAGCCTGACCACATGTGGATGTGGAAACTTTGAAGGTGCAGGAGGTCACATGGAGCAGGACAGCAATGTTTATTGCTTGCTTTTAAAATTACAAGAATCTACTTAGCAATGAGAGAGAGAGAAAATTCCAAAAAGCCTTGCAACCAGCTTCAGTCAACTAAGCAGCCACGGTCATTAACATTGAAAATGGGAGAATGACTCTCTCCAACATCTTCTAACTTCAAGTTTACCCTCAAAACAACCTCTTGTTAATTCAATTAGCAGAAGCCTTGCAGTTCACTGAGAATGCTCTGCTTTTCAAGACTTGCCAAAGCATCAACTCATCTAAGAACCTACTAGCCTTCAACAGGAAAAAAGCTGAGACAATTACACACTGTAATTGTATTGTTTCTATCTTCATCTGTATCCAATCTTTGAGTGAGTGATAGAGTTTGTAAATTAAGTGAAGGATATATTATGTTTTTAAACATCTGAGGTAAGAATGAGATAACAAATAAATTTATTTTAAAACTCATAGAAATGGCTTGCTACAGAAGATATTTAAATTGGGACAACCACTCTCAGGGAATGAAAATACCCACCCTTGCACAGTAGCCTAGACCTCTGGTACCTCAGTACAACCTCCGTATGCACTTGTGGAGAGACTTTAACAATGCTTCACATTGCTAAGGAGTGTTCCTCTTCTATATGGCAGACTAATTACCTTACACTCAGAAAATGAGAGAGGCACTTGGCTCTGAGGATTTGCATTTGTTCCATAAATAAAGGTAAGTGCAGCACTAAGACATTATGTAGCATCTGCTTGTGTGGTAACTGAAGTGGCAACAATAGTTCTCAGATGCTGTATCGTGGACAGGTTGGTCAATATTTTCATGGAGTCATCCACCAATCCTGTGCTGGAAAAAATGGGTGCTAAACTCTGAGTAAAGCCCTGGGCCATGTTGCTGGCAGATTCCTCCATACTGATTTGATAGTGATAAGCATCTCTGGGTGCATCAGCCTTTTCCTGTAAGCAGCCCCAGCAATGTATTAATCTGAAACCTCTGCAGTAGAACTCAATGGTGTCACTTAATACACACTGATCCTTTCTCTGTGCTATCCTCTAAATTATACAGAGTCAGTATCTGAACTGTTGGCTCTCACTGTAAGATTAAGAGACAATTGTTTATCAAAGAATCATTTATGACACAGAATGAAAGAGACCTTTTAGCCCATCCAGTCTATGCCGGCTACCCTTAAAGTCCTGCCAGCCCTGTGAGCTTATTTCCTTTAAGTGCACATCCGACTTCTTTTTGAAATCATTGATTGTTTCCACTTCCCGCACATTATGGGCTGTCTGTTTCAATTTGTTTTTCCGCTCACAGTCTTGCCGTACTGTCCAGCCTGGTTTCAGCTGATGGGTCTGTTAAAGAAGAAAGGTGCAAGGATAGCATCATAATGATGGGAATAGGGGAAGGGATGAAGTATATGCCGATACCATATTTAACTCATAAATCAGAAGAGATTTGAGATGAAGAGAAAACGTGTTGGAAAAGAAAGGTCTAGATGGGAGTGTTGTCTTTGGTTACTTCAG
This sequence comes from Chiloscyllium plagiosum, assembly GCF_037043375.1. Lineage (NCBI taxonomy): Eukaryota > Metazoa > Chordata > Chondrichthyes > Orectolobiformes > Hemiscylliidae > Chiloscyllium > Chiloscyllium plagiosum. Next base: position 29,538,299 of record NW_028270149.1, on the reverse strand, counting down.
TGTCACCACAGGCATGGCCTAATTCATGACCTCTATAATGATAGCATTTACCATCTCCTCCTGCAGGCTGAGAACATTAGTGCTTGTCTCTGAGCGTTTTTGCATCTCCTTCCCAAAAGTAATCACTTAGCAGCATTCTTAGACCTGGCTTTGATTCTAATGTAAAGAATTAGAGTCTGAAGATTGTATTCTGCATGCAGTAGAAACCTTGGGCTTGGGTTGAGCCATGTACCAGTTTTTGAGCCCTGCCTAACTTTTAGCTCTTAATCTTAAACTTAAACTTCATATCATTTTAACTAAAATCTATATTTAAAAATATTGCCATCTGTGTGTTTGGGATGACTATGCAAAAATTGCTTTTGTTCTGTGGCTAATTAATCTTTGGAGGGTGAACACATGTGATTTCCAGATTGCAGTTAGCCTTTGCCAACATACTCAATATGATTTTCTTTAATGAGTTATTGTTGCTTTGCACACTATTTTGATTAGCCAAAATACACACAACAGTTTGTTTTTAAGATGTCCTCCAGGGATTTTTCATGATAATATTCCTTGCTGAAATCTTTCCTAAAATTCACTAAAGTATTGCATCTTAAGTCCAGGCTCATCAAGGAAAACATACTTCTGAGGCAATTAATACATTTTTAATTGTCTGTTATTAGTCTGCTTGGATCCTGTTGAAGGCAATTTGCAAAGAGATTATTCAAGCCACATTGAAAGGATCCAATGTATGGATGTAAGGATTTGTATGCCTTCTTTTCCTACTGTCATATTGACATCATGGATGGGGTGGGCTGGTTACAGCAGAGTGCCACAGATTAAGTATTTAGGACAGACTCAGAGGTATCGCAAATCCAACTCGCAAATCCCTGCACCTGACTCTTCAATCTGTGCAAGAGTTTGTGCCAGGAAGAGAGCCTCAAAACATTTGCCCTTTAATTCTAAGAAGTATTCACATTCTATGCCAATGAGCCGGGGGCATGCTGCACCAACAATACCCAGGAAATGGTGGTGCTTCCACAATATGCACCTGACCCTTCACACGGACACTGTCTCCCATTATCAGATTAATTTCCACATCAAACCATCTGGCTGACATCTTACAAACAGCATGACTCTGACCTAAGCTAGTGGCTTTGGGAGGAAAAACAGCTTTCAGTTCAGAAAAAAAAACACGCAGTTCTTCCTATGTGTTATAGAAAAGAAAGCAATAGGCAGAACAGGACAATTCTCATTCTACCATAATGAAACTTGTGTTTCCTGCTCACGTTTCTGCTTCTTTGTATTGCCTTAACAGTGGATACAATCAAAAGTTGTCCTAATCAGTTGGCCTTGGTCTCAATGTGTGATCTTTTCTGCTTTTCTGACAGGAGAGAGTACAGTATAGTTCATTATACATAAAGTGTGTAGTTACAATTTAGGCTGAATTGTTAAACAAACTAATTGTGCAAAGCTGCAGGTTTTGGCCTATCTAGAATGTATCTGCTTATTTAAACTCATGAACACATAAATAGATTTTGAGGACAAAACAAAATTATATTGGGGAACAGAGAAACTACTGAAGAAAAAAAGAATACGTACTTTGTTTCTGTCTTCACAAAAGAGGACACAAAATAATCACCTAGGAATGTTAGGGAACCAAGGGTCTAATGTGAAGTTGGATTGAGGAAAATCAGTATTGTAAGAAAATAAGGCTGGGGAAATTAATGGGTTAAAGGCTGACAAATCACCAGGGCTTGATAATCTACATCCCGTACTAAAAGAAGAGAACTTCGAAATGTCAGGTGCAATGGTGATCATCTTCCAAAGTTCTATCAACTCTGACCTGGTTTCTACAGATTGGAGGCTAGCAAATGTAACCCCATGATTTAAAAAGAGAGGGAGAGAAAACACAGAGAATTACAGGCCAATCAGCCCAACACTAATATTGGGGAAAATGCTATTGTCTATCATAAAAGATGTGATAACAGAGCATTTGGAAAGTATTAGCTGAATTGGACGAAGCCAGCATGGATTTATGAAAAGCAAATCATGCTTAAGAAGTCTACCAGAGTTTTTTAAAGATGGAACTAGCAGCAGAATAGAGCCATAAGAAGAAAAATAGCCAGCCTCCCTTCTTCTACACAAAATTTAAACTCATCTAAAACTCTATTGTCCATACTTTAACTCACATCAAGCCCCATTCAAGTATCACTCACTGACCTACATTGTCTTCCAGTTTGGTACAAGCTTGATTTTGACATCTTCATCCTTGTTTTCAAATCTCTCCATAGTTTTTCTCTGTCTTAATAATTTCCTTCAGGTATCAAGCCTCTAAGATATCTGCATTCCTCCAGTTCAGAGTTCTTGTATACCCAGCACTTTAATCGATCGACCATTAGCAGCTGTGCTTTCAACAACTTAGGGTCTAAATCCTGGAATTCCATTCCCAAATTGTTTCATCTCTCAATTTCTTTCTCCTCCTTTAATGGTGATCTTTTTGGCAAGGTAATTCTCTTCTTCATAGAAGCCCTAGTGTGGAAACTGGCCATTTGGCCCAAAAAGTGCACACCAACCCTCCTAAGAGCCATCCGACCCAGATGTATGATCAGTGTCCTAATATCTCCTTATAGAGTTCAATGTCAAATTTTAGTTGATAATGCTGATATAGTTTATTTTGGGATGCTTTGTGATGCTAAAGATGTTAGATGAATGCAAGTTGTTAATTTCAGTCCTTTGATACCAGCCGCCTCACAGAGAACTGACAACAGGTCGCTCTCCTATAACACGTGTTTTGTCAGCTTGATTTGGCTGTAAAACAATTGGTGAATTGGGAAACAATTTTTTAAAAATGTGAACTCCCATTGGCTATTACGTGATTCCATCTCCGGTTACCTTAAGTCCCACTCTAGGTGTTCACTTCAGGCCAAGGAAAAGGGGTTGGATGATGGGGCAAAATCTTTCTGACCTATTGTTGATATTGTGAAGGATTTTTTTAAGAAATTATTGAGGAGAAAAGATTTGGATTTCAAGATTCTCCTCATTCTGGTCAATCTCCCACCATTGGTGAGCTTTCTGAAATCATCAAAGTGCTATTTCTACCTCTGAATACAACCTCTCTAATTCAACCCATAGGCCAGGGTGAAATCACAGCTTTTAAAGCTTATTATTCAAGGTGCACATTCAGGAAGCTTATTGCAGTTACTGAGGGGCATAACGAGCAAAGTGTTCTTCAATTTTGGAAGAGTTTTAACACTAAGAATGCTATTGACATCATTGTGGATGCCTGTGGTGATGTCAGTAAGGACTACTTGCATGCAGTTTGGCTGAATCTTCTCCAAGATTTTCTTCATGATTTTAAAGACGTTGGACTGTCAGAGGACCTTCCAGCAACCAAAGAACATTGTGTCAGTCTTGCAAAGCAAGTTGGATTTGAAGAAGTGGAGACTGATCTACAACAACTTGTTGCTGTGGAGGAAATTGAAGCTTGAGATGAAGACAATGAAGTCCAGGATGCAGCACCACAAGAACCTTCCATTTCTCTTTTGTCTTCTATCCTGAGGGAAGTTGGGAAGTAGTTGCAGCTCTTAAAAGACAATGACTAAATTGCAGAATGCAGCCGGATAGCAGTTTGTAGCATAAAGTGTTATCTAGTGCCCAATTTATAGCTTCTTCATGAAAGAAGGAAGATGGAAAAGCAACAAAAACTCGATGCCTTCTTTCGGCCAATCCCCAAGAAACAGTCTGAGGACAATGAACCACAGCCATGCCACTTCTGGACTAAATTTTTTTTTCATTGTAACCCGGCACCCAGAACTGTGCATTAAAGTAATGATGTTGTTGATGATGACCCTCAGCCCCTGTAATAATGCAGTACTGTAACTCAGCAAACTCAGAAACCCCCTTAAAGTGTTAAATTTATTGTAGTATTTCATTAAAATATATGATTTTAACAATTACTTAGACTGTGCTATTGTTTGTGTTAGGCTAACTACTAATTTTGTTTTGATTTTTGCTGATATTTTTGGTAGTTTGCCCCAACCCTCTTTTCCCCATAGGCCCCATTACCTCTATTGCGTGATGTTCTATAACACAAGGTCACATGAGAATGCAACTAACCACATTGTAGCAGAACGGACTGTATACAGAGCAAACACATCAAAGTTAAATCCTGCAGATGCTGGAAGACTGAAGAAAAAAACAAATAAAATGCTTAGGAAACCCAGCCGGTCCGCATTGTGGAGAAAGAGAAATGGAATTAATGTTTAGAGTCTAGTAAGTCCAGTATGAGTCCAGTATATTCTGAAGAACAGTCATACCAAACATAAAAAGTGAACTCTGTTTCTATCTCACAGATACTGCAAGATCAAACACACAATTATACAGGAACCCCAATGTAGGTTTCTCTATATGAGAATCCAATAGTCTCATCATTTCATTGCTGTAAGTCACACAAGAAGTGCCAAAATAATAGAGAAAATATTTGATGTAAACCAAATTGAATAGTTGGTTGTTAAACAGCTAATATTGTACCAAGAGCAATCGTATATCAGAGTATTACTTAGAATCAGGCATTATAATGTACACACCGTATGGTTTATTAATGAGACATAAACCACAATCAGTGCTCAAAAGATAATATGAAACTAATTTATTCTGATGTAACCATGCTGATTTAGATGGAATAGAACAGCCTGGAGCATAATTCTAACTCTTAGCTCTGCTGCATGAATTTTTATTAAGGTTCTTTTTTCAATTCTTACACTCAGTTCTGTATTGAAAAGAAGAGATTCACTTTCTTCAAAATCCACTTTCACCATCATCTGATTTTCTGAGAGCTGCAAGGCACAGTCTCAAAGAATGCATCTTCCATTATTCATTTGAGATTTAGCAAATGTTCCAGTTAACATGGGGAACAAACCTAAAATTTACTTACCACCAATACTCTTTGGGATAGCAAGAAATGTAAATTAATTTTCCATTTTCAGAGTAGGCAGAACATATTGGCCCACAGCTGTAATGACTTATTGATCCAGAAATTCAAACATAATACCTTCCTACTTTGTTTATGGTGGCTAATTATCCAATTTTCTTATTTCTTTGTAGTTGAACATTTTTGAATGAACTCTCTTAAAGCAGTTCTGTGCTGGCATCAAAAATATAATGAATCAAATTTAATTTAACTGAATTCTCTATAGTAACATTTTTCAGTTTATAATCACAGTTCGATTTATTTTTTGCAGCATGTTTTAAAATATACAGAAAATAACTTTAAGGGTAGAGTTGGGCAGTATAAGCTACAAAGGAACTCTGTAATGCCATTAATGGGACCTTGGTTGAATGCCATCTAATTTGAGGGTCGAAAATCTCCACACTCCTTTTGCCTTATAGAGATCCAATGGAAAACAAGTCTATCCAGACTCATTTCATCCACTTTATTTCTAGTTCATATAAAGCACCATAACAATGCAGTGCTGGGTCAAGTAATCTTATAGTAACCAAATTAAACAACATCATGAGCAATCTCAACCTGCCCTGGTACAGTGCTCTTTTACATGTATTTTCCAACAGTGATCACAGGACAGGGATCGAGAGAAGGAATCGTGTTCACTTGACACCTGTTCTGCAGCTGAGGCTGTGATTCCAATGATAGGAAGCCTAATTCCATCGAAGATGAAAGGAATTACTTTAATCTAAATGGTGGCAGTTTGGGAAAAGGTGAGGTGCAATGAGACCTGGGTGTCATGGTGGAACAGTCACTGAAGGTTGACATGCAGGTGCAGCAGGCAGTGAGGAATGACATGCTGGCATTCATAGCAAAAGGATTTGAGTATAGGAATAGGGATGTCTTGCTGGAGTTATGCAGAGTCTTGGTGAGGCCACACCTTGAGTATTGTGTGCAGTTATGGTCTCCTACAATGAGGAAGAACATTCGTGTTATTGAGGGAGTCCCAGCGAAGGTTCACCAGACTGATTCCTGGGAAGGCAGGACTTATATGATGAAAAAATGGATCAGCTATATTTGATCTGGCTGGAATTTAGGAGAATGAGGGGGGATCTCATAGAAATATACAAAATCCTGATGGGACTGGATGGGCTAGATGTGGGAGGAATGTTCCTGATATTGAGAAGGTCTAGAACAAGGACTGCATGGTGGCTCAATGGTTAGCACTGCAGTCTCACAGCGACAGGGACCCAGGGTCGATTTCTGCCTCAGGTGACTGTCTGTGTGGAGTTTGTACATTCTCCCCATGTCTCCGTGGGTTTTTTCCGGGTGCTCCGGTTTCCTCCCGCAGGCCAGATGAATTGGCCATGCTAAATTGCCCATGGTGTTAGGTACATTGTCAGAGGGAAATGGGTCTGGGTGGGTTACTTTTCAGAGGGTCGGTGTGTACTTGTTGGAAATCTAATCTAAGGGGTCAGTGTCTAAGAATAAAGGGTAAACCATTCAGGACTGAGATGAGGAAGCATTTCTTCACTCAGAGAATTGTGAACCTGTGGAATTCTGTCCCACAGAAAGCTGTTCGGGTTAGTTTGTTAGATGTATTCAAGAGGAAGCTGGATGTGGCCTATGCGACTAAAGGGATCAACATGTATGGAGAAGGATCCCAACAGCTTTGCAAAGATAGCCAGAAATCACCAATCAATGTTAGCCTTGCTAGTGATACCCATATCCTGGCAATCAATAGTACAATGTTTTACTTATAACTAATTGTCAGTCAGGATTTCCTGGCCTTCAGAAACCTGACAAATAAAAAGTAGTGGACGGGGCTGGAGCTATTCGTTAATTACTTTGACAGCACAGATTTTGTGCCAGGAGAAGCCCAGGGAGTTAACAAAAACCTTTCAAAAATATCTACTGCTCCCATAGCCTAAAACTCACTTTCCCCTCTGGCAACCATCTCACTTTCCCCTAACCAGCATCTAATTTGCTCGATTTAGTTTCCCATGCCATCACTTCTGTGACCATGTTAACTCCACCAGAAGAACTCCTGCCTCCCTTGACACCTGACCACAAACCCTCCATTGCCTCCCCACCTGCTTGTCTACTATTTCTCTCTTCCTGCCAATGGCACTGGCTGTCAGGCAAAGAAAAGGACAAAAACTTAAAAGACATCCTTTTGTTAAAACCTCAGGGTCTGTATTGGAGAAACATTTGCTTCCTGGTTTCCTATTTGTAACTCCTCAACCCTGTCCCCTGCCTACCACCCAGCCCCGAATGAGAATTAAATAAGACTTCTGTTCTCAGCTCTGTATTAATAGCGAGTTTTTAATAATAAAATACTTAAGAATGAATTGGTTTGAGAATTGTCATGTGAACACAACATGCTGTGTCGAGTATAAATAAATGTTGAAAAATGCAGATATGAATAATCTGCCTTGAATTGTAAATTATTGCCTCTACATAACAATATATTCATTTCTGCTGTCTTTCATTAAAAGGTTTGCTTTCATCAACTGGTATCAAATTCAGATCTGTTACAATTTCGCAAATCTATTCTGCTCCAAGCATGGTGTCTGGAAAATGTTTGGATCCAGTCCAGCACAGATTGTAAATAAAAGTTGGGACTTTCTCATCTGCAACAAGAAACTGGTTCACCACCTATCTTCTCAAAGGTAGACAGAGGCAGCCAACAAGTGCTTACAACACCCAAGTCAGGGGAACAAATTAAAAACATGATCAGTACATGTTTTAATCCATGAAACAATTGATGTGAAGTTGAGTAGATCCTCCTGTGTTAGTAACACTGTTCTCAACATTTAACTACCAACCTTCGGTGCATAAAAATTAGTTTAATTATTCCAATAATAGATGATCCAAGGTAAGTCTGTGATCCTCCTTATTTTTTGTGTCTAAACTACTTTAGATTAATATCACTACTATTTGTGTATTGATCAGCAAAACAAAATATTGCCATGTGTAATGGACAATAATAAGTTTATTGCTGTAATGATATAATTAAAATATATTAAACTGATATTTAACTCATCTCTAACTCATGCTCTTTAAAATTGCTCCATATTTCATACAATTTGCAAACGTGATTCAGAATAATCATCGACTGGGAAGGAAGCTGATGTGGATAAATGGCCAGTATCTCAATGAACCCATTTTCTCCCAAATTGGCCGTCCAGTAACTCCTTTATACTTCTGAAAGTATCACACCGGAGACCTCATAAGGATTGCAATTTTCTTTCTATATTGAATGAGCTGTTAATTCCTGGTATTATTTATTTCTTCATTGGAGATATTGTTTTGGAGCATGGCTGAGTCCAGATATCTGAGCATTTCTATCAGCAGTGAAGGTACATTATGAAAACCTCAGGATGCTGCTGCTATCATTATGAACATTAACAAATGGAATAATCTCTCTTCTTTTGTCTTTACCAAAAGGCAGCATCAAAAATTCTGCAAATTCCACAGCCACTTATTTCTGGTTTGTACATATATGTATTTACTTTACATGGGACATACACATCATTGACTAGGCCAGCCTTTATTGCCCATCCCAAATTGCCCTTGACAAGGTGATGCTGAGGCACTGCAGTCCCTAGGGGCCTGGTTCTACCCACAGTGCTCAAAGGAAGAGCATTCCAGGATTTTGAACTAGCAACACTGAAGGAACAGTGATATAGTTCCAATTCAGAATGGTGTGTGACTTGGGAGGAAATCTTGCTTTTGGCAGCTTTCTCATACATTGGCTGCCCCTTTCCATCGAGAGGCAGAAGTCATGGATTTGGAAAGTGTTCACAGTGTTATTGCAATTCATCTTGTAAATGGCACACACTGTGGCCACTATGCATTGGTAATAAAGGGAGTTAATTTTGAAGGTGATGTGTGGGGTGCTTATCACGCAGACTGCTCTGTTTGAGATGGTGTCAAGTTTCTTGAGTGTTGTTGGAGCTGCACCCTTCGAAGAAAGTAAACAGTATTCAATCAATAACTAACAAAATTGATAAAGGAGAGCCAATGAACATTGTATACTTAGATTTTTAGCAGTGCTCCACAGGAGGCAGGTTAGAAAAATTAAAGCATATGGGTTAGGTGGTAATGTAGAGCTTTGGATGAATGATTCAATAACACACTAAAAACAAAAAAGTACAAGTAAATGGATCATTCTTATTTTGGCAGGCTGCGATTAGTGGGCACTGCAAGGCTTAGTATTTGGGTCCTGGCCATTCACAACATCTATCAATGAGTTAGGGAACCAAATGTAATATTTCCAAATATATGGACCATACAGAGCTAAGTGGGAATGTGTATTGTGAGGAACGTGTAAAGTGGCTTCAGGAGGATTTGGACAGGATTAGTGCATGGGCAAGAACTTGGCAAATAGAGTATAATGTGGAAGAGGATTAGATAGGGTGGACAGTGAGAGTCTTTGTCCTCGGATGACGACATCTGCTTGTACAAGGGGGCATAGTTGTAAATTGAGGAGTAATAGATTTAAGACAGCTGTTAGGGGCAGGTTCTTCACTCAGAGAGTGGTAAGGGCGTGGAAAGCCTTTCCTGCCAAAATAGTTAACTCAGCCACATCAGGGAAATTTAAACAATCCTTGGATAAGCAGGTGGATGATAATGGGATAGTGTAGGGGGATGGGCTTAGATTAGTTCACAAGTCGGCGCAACATCGAGGGCCAAAGGGCCTGTTCTGTGCTGTATTGTTCTATATTCTAAAATTGTGAGATTATCCACTTTGGTAGGAAAGGCAACAACAGAAACATCAAAAATGGGAAATAACACAGATAGAACTTCATATTCCTTAATGAAAAGTATTAGATGTTTATTCTGATCTTGGTAAGTTTGATTGTACTTCATGTATGAAATGCTTCCTGAAAAGCTAAATGAGAGCCGCAAATGAACTGTGACAGAGAACAATGGCATCCAAAGATTCGTAATATTTCTGAACAAAGCCATAGAATCGCAGTGAGATTACCAAGCTAGAAAATGACCGAACCTTTGTGGAAGAATAATTGGTTGAAGGTACTTGCATGCATTCTTCTGTGCTGTAAAACAGGGAGCAAGAATTCAGTAGTGGATTGTACACTGTGCAACTCCACTTACCAGCATGCTGCCTTACATAGCATTGTGAAATATGGAATGAGAAAAGAACATTTGACTCATTATATCCATGACTTCCAACAGCCATTGTTGATGGACCCTTTCAATTTGATCAATCTATTATGGTTCACTAACCACAGAATAACCAAAAAGTGTAAACTGCATTAACTTCTTACTGACCTAAAAATCTTAAGGTAGGTTCGGCAAAATTGCAGATTGCAGTTCTTATCCCAGATCAGTTTAAGTTCACATTTAAATGAACCTTGAAAAAAGATAGTGTGAAATGAGTAGATCATTGCTCAAAAACTTTAACACTCATGTTTCCTCAATGTAATGAAGCACACAAAATGTCACCTAATTAAAGTCTTAAAGGATGTGACTTTTTCGCAATATCTAGTCTGCAGCATTTGCCAGAAAAAATATGTTTGTTTTGTGCAGTTAGGAAATTATCACAATATCTTGGCATACAGACATAGAAAAAAATATTTTAATGAGAATTTGATGATGGTAGTGATGATACGTAGTTGAGTTTAATTAATCTATTTACAAAAGCACAATAAGGAAGGGTGCAAAGGATGTAGGTAGCACCCAGTAAAAGCTTAAGCAATTATGAAATGACCATGTGGTGTCTGAAGATTTGGGAACATTCTGAGTCATACACAAGCAAGCTACAGAGTTTGAGTGATTAGAACTTTGGACAGAAAAGTAAAAATGTCTGGTAAAAAGTATTGCACATGCACTTGCACCTGGAGTACAAAAGAAAATCAAACGATGGTGATGCAATCTTTATTTCTCTGGGCTAGTAATCCAGATGACCAGGCTAATGCTCAGGTCTTGGGTTCAAATCCCACCATGGCAAGTAGTGAATTTTAATTCAACAATAAAGCTGGTCTGTAACGCTAATCTCAGTAATGGGGAACATGTCAATTCTCACTGATTGCTGTGAAAACCATCTGGTTTCGCTGATGCCCTTTAGAGAAGGAAATCTGTTATTGTTACCTCATCTAGCCTACATACGACTGCATACAGTAAGCAATGTGGTTGACTCTTTGCAATGGCCTAGCATGCCACTCAGTTCAAGGACAATTAAGAATAAACGAAAAGTACTGGCCTTGCCATGAAAGAATAAAGAAATTCAGCACTAAATTAGATTACATTCCCTACAGTATGGAAACAGGCACTTCAGTCCAACAAGTCCACACCGATCCTTCAAAGAGAAACCCACCCAGATCCATTTCCCTCTAACTAAAGCACCTAACACTATGGCCAATTCACCTGACCTGCACATCTTTGGACTGTGGGAGGAAACCCACGCAGACACGGGAAGAATGTGCAAACTCCACACAGACAGCTACCCAAGGCTGGAATCGAACCTGGGTCCCAGGAGCTGTGAGGCAGCAGTGCTAACCACTGACCCACCGTGCCGCCCAATAGATATGCTTGGTGTGTTAGGGGAATGGGATTGCTGGAATATCACTAAGCAGAGACCACATCAGGTTGACAATGGACAGCACTTCCATTGTGGTTACTGATAACATTAACAGGAAACTAGATTAATTTTCATGTTAAAGCCTCTTCAAATGCAATAGGCAGACATTATTGTTAATCACGCTTCTTACAGGGACCTCAAAATTGAGGTTGGATGAGGTGGTCAGTGGAATACAGACTTAAAGCAGAGTTGAAGCTTTCAAATGTGGTTGGGTGAGGGAAATCTATCGAAGCAGCATATCCTCCGCCTGCTAATTTTTTAATGCAACTATAAAGGTGCTGGTGGAGCAAGTGAGCAGCAGAAGTGAGATCAATTTTCCATCCAAATGGCACAGGTATCTTGTGAAATTGGCCAGCAGCAATGGAAAAAAAAAAGTGGTTACAGTTCAGTGAGAAATTTGTCAACTTCACCAGAACTGAAAGCAAAGATTCTCACTCATATCGCTCTGGCTCACTGTACAGCCCTACACCATCTAAACTGTGCTTAGTTTATCTTTCGTCTGTTTCCCAAGCTTTTTTCCAACAGTACACATCATCACATTTCCTTCTGCTATCAACCACAAACTCAACGCCTGCAATAGTTTGCCGTTCTTAGCTTCATCCTCATGGAAACTAGTATCAATATGAAGGTTGTTGGATGAATTATTGGAACTGAAGGTAGTTAAGTTCACAGGACCAGCTATGCTACATCTCAGTCTTTTAAAAGATAGCTATGGAAAAAATAGATGCATTGGTAATCTTCTTCAGAAATTCTAAAGATTCTGATTCACTACCTCATTGTCACATGCTAATTAGAGTAGAAATAGCAGTATATATCAAACAAGTACATGGCTGGGGAAATGGTGTAGGGGGTGAACAGGTGTTGGGACAAACACAAGTTGGACGGGTTGCACCTGGGCAGGACCGGAACTGGTGTCTTCAGGGGGTAACTTGCTAATGTGCTTGGAAAGGTTATAAACGAAAATATCAGAGGAATAGGAACCTATATTGGAAGACAAAGAGAAGGAAACAAGGGCAAAAACAAAAGACAGAATGGCAAATAAGAAAGGCAGAGAATTGAAGGGTAAGAATCAAGAAGGATCTAAGAAGTTTAAAAAGACAAGCCTTAACGGCCTATGTCTTAATGCACAGAACATTTGTTACAAAATGAATGAATTAGTCATGCTAGTACATACAAATGAGTAAGGTGTAGTTGGGATTGCAGGGATGTGGCTGCAGGGTGATCAGTTGATTCAGTTTATAGGAAGGACAAACAATAAGGAAAAGGAATTGGTGTAGTGTTGCTGATTAAAGAGGACATTAACACAATAATGGGGTAAGATATTTTCTGTGGTGAATGGAATCTCTATGGGCAGAGCTTAGAAACAACATGGGGGAGAAAATTACATTGGGTGTTGTGTATAGAGCCCCAAACTGTAGTGGTGATGTTGGGGAAGGCATTAAAACAGGAAATTAGAAATGCAAACAATTAATGAACAGTTGTAATTAAATTAAATTTAAATTAATTTGCATATAGATTGGGCAAATCAAATAATTAACAATGCTGTAGAGGAAGAGGAATTCCTGGAATGTGTATGAAATGACTTTCTGGATCACTGCATTGGAGAACTAACCAGGCAATAGGTCGTCCTAGACGAGGTATTGTGTAACAAAGAAGGAATAATTGATAATCTAGCTGTGCGAAACACCTAAGGCTAGCAACCATAATAAAATGAGAAATGACATAGTTGGTTCTGAGACTAGGGTCCTGAATTTAAGTAAAGGAAACTACCATGGTGTGAGGCATGAACTGGCTATGATAAATTGTGGAATATTAGTTAAAGCGGTGACAGTGATATTCCATGGCAAATACTTAAGAGTGCATGGAGGAACGGTAGCAATTGTTCATTCATGTTTGGCACACAGAAACCTACAAAGGAAATTAGAGATACTATTAGATCCAATGAAGAGGCATGAAAATTAGCCAAAACAAAACTCAGCACACTTGAAATTGGAAACAGTTTACATTTAAGCAATGGGGAGCAAAGGGATTGATTAAGGTGAAGAAAATAAGTATAAGAATAAGCTTATGTGGTACATACTAACTGATTGTAAAAGCTTCTATAGGTATATAAAGAAAAAAAGATGGATGACAACAAATGCAGGTTCCTTACAATCAGAAACAAGGGAAGTTATAATGGGGCTAAAAGAGATATCAAATGAATTAAGTGCATATTTTGGTTCTGTCTTCTTAAAAGAGGACACAAATTATATCTCAAAATATGAGGAACACAGTATCTAGTGACAGAGATTACTATTAATAGGGAATTGGTGTTGATGCAATAAATGGGATTTATCCCAAGGCCCAATAATCCATACGCTAGTGTACTTAAGGACGTGGCTGTGGAAATAGTGAATACGTTGGTGTTCATCTTTCAAGATTCTACAGACTTGGAACAGTTCCTATGGATTAGCAGGTCGTTAGTGAAACCCCACAATTTATAAAAGGAAGTACTGAGAAAACAGGAATTTATTGATGGGTTATCCTGACATCAATAGTGGAAAATATGCTAGAGTCCATTATAAAAGATTTAATAGCAGAACACTTGGAAAACAGTGACAGAATTGGAGAGGGTCAGCAAAGATTCATGAAAGGAAAATCATGCTTGACAAATCAACTGGAATTTATCAAAGATGTAACTAGTACAGATGATGGGGGTGTCAATGGATATGGTTTACTTGGGCTTTTAGAAGGCTTACAACTGGGTCCCACATAAGAGATTAGCACGTAAAATTAAACTTGAGTAGGATTGAGGCTAATGTGCTGACATGGATAGACTGCTGGTTTGCAGGCAGGAAATAAAGAGTCATTTTCTGAGTGCAACCAATAATCAGTGAGGTACTATAGGGATCAGTATTTGGAGCCCAGATTTTCAAAATGTATATGACTGATTTAGTTGAGGGAACTCAATGTAATATCTCCAAGTTTACAGATGATACAAAGCTGGGTGGGAAAGTGAGCTTGAGAAAGGTGCAGAGATGCTTCAGTATGATTTGGACAAGTTGAGGGATAGGAAAATGCATGGCAGATGAAGTATAATGTGGATAAATGTGAGGTTATCCACTTTGGTAGCAAAATCAAGAAATCAGGTTGTTATCTGGCTGGCTAAAGATTGGGGAAAAGGGAGGTGCAAAGGTACACTAGTCACTGAAAGTAAGCATGCAAGTGCAGAAGGCGGTGAAGAAGGCAATGGTATGTTGGCCTACATAGTGAGAGAATTCAAATACAGGAGCAGGGCTGGCTTGCTGCAATTATACAGGACCTTGGAGGGACCACACCTGGAGTATTGTGTGCTTATTTGTTCTTGCTGTCAGAGAAAGAATGTTCTCATTATCAGGGGACAGCAGCAAAGGTTTAACAGACTAATTCCTGGAACGGCTGGACTGATATATAAAGAGACAGTGGACCAGTTAGGATTATATTCATTGGTGCTTTTAAGAATGAAACAGGACCTCATAGAAACCAATAAACTTTAACAGGATTGGACAGGGTAAACAAAGAAGAAAGTTCCTGCTGACTAGCGTGTATGGAACCAGGGGTCACAGCTCAATGATACGGGGTAAGCCATTTAGGACTGAGATGAAAAGGAATTTCTTCACCCAGAGAATGGTAAGTCCATGGAACTCTTAGTTACAGGAAGCTGTTGAAGCCAAAACATTGAGTGTTTTCAAGAAGCAGATAGATATAGACTTAGGGTTAAAGTGACCAAAGGTAATGGGGAGAAAGTGGGAACAGGGCACTGTGTTGGATGATCAGGTATAACCATATTGAATGGTGGAGCAGGCTTGAAATGCTGAATGGCCTAGTCATGCTCCAATTTTCCGAGCTTCTATGTTACTGTCGATTGGAAGACAGCAAATGTCTCTGCACCATTTAAGAAGACAGGCAGAGGGAGAAAACAGAAAACTACAGACTTTATTGGCCTTATTCAATAATAGAGAAACTAGTAGAATCTGTTACCAAGGACATGATAGATGGACAATTGGATAATAATGATTTGATAGGGCATATTCATCACGGAGTTGTTAATGAGAAATCATATTTCATCAACTTGTTGTAGGTTTTGGGTATGTTACTAGCAGAATTGATAAAGAGGAGTTGGTAGATTTGACATACTTGGATTTTCTGAAGGCTTTTGATAACGTGCCCAAAGGACACTGCTTAGCAAAATTGAAACACATTGAATGGCAATGTAATGGCATTGATTAATGATTGGCTAACAGACAGAAAACAGACTGTAGGAATAAAACAGTCATTCTTATGTTGGCAGGCTGTGATTACTGGAGGTATTGCAAGTATCAATGCATTGGCCCCAGTTGTTTATAACAGATATCAATTATTTGGAAGTGGAGATCAAATGTAATATTTCCAAGTATTTCCAAGACACAATGCTGGGTGGAAATGAGTGCTGTAGGAAAGATGCAAACTGGCATTGAGTAGATTTGTGTCAGTGAGCAGGAATATGGCAGATGGGGCATAATGTGGAAAATTGTAAGGTTATCCATTTTAGTAAGCAGAAGAGATATGCACATTATTTTTTAAATGGTAAGAGATTAGTAAATATAGATGTATACAGGAATTGGGTGCCATCAATGAATCCCTGAAAGCTAATATGCAGGTGCAGCAAGTTATTAGGAAGACTAATGAAATGTTAGTCTTTACCACAGAGAAATTTGTGCACAGGAATAGGGAAGTCTTGCCTCAGTTGAGTAGAAGCTTGATTAGAGTTCATTTGCAATACTGGGTGCAGTTTTGGTCCCCTTAGAAAGGATGTTATTGCCGTAGATTGTGTGCAATTACGGTTTACCAGATTTGCTCCTGGGTTGGTAGGACTGTCCTGTGATGAAAGTTTGTGGAAACTGGGCTGGTATTCTTTAGGGTTTTGGAATATGGAAGGTGATTTACAGAGTAACTGCAGTTTATATGTTTTCCCTAGTTGTGGAGTCTTAAACCAGGTAACGAAATTTCAAAGTAAGGGGGAATCCACTTTGGAATTTTCTTTTTTATTCAGGCTGGCTTGTGAACCTTTGGAATTCTCCATCCCAGAGGGCTGTGGAGGTATGGTAATTGAATATATTTGAGGTAGAGATGAATAGATTTCGAAACACCAATGTTGTAAAGGTGTACCTGTATAGGGAAGGTGTTGGAAAAAGACTTTGAAGTGGATGACCGGCCATGGTCATGCTGAACAGCAGAGGAAGCTTGATAAGATGACGAGTCTACTTCTGCTCCTTACAATTTTCATCATCTCACCCAACAACAATGAAGTCACATATGAGCTGGCATGGTTTTGGAGCCTCCAGTGCTGGCTACCCTGCTCATACATCTTCAAGTCCTTCGACAGAAACGCACAAACTAATGCCATTCTTCGAGGAGAACTAATATACAATGATGGGAGATTCCAAGTCATAGGAGACTGCAGTAGGGCAGCTATTCACATTAAGTTACAGGAAGGACAGAGACAGCACCAGAAATGGCAAGTTAGGCAGCGTGCACAATGGAAGTTTGTGCATTCTCCCTTTCTTTTCTCTTTTGAATTAATTGTCTTACTCATATGCAAACAAAAACGCAGACACAGCATGCCAATCTGGTGCTGCATTATGCTACAATTGCATATCCTGGCTATTACATGCTTTTCTTTCAACCCTAACTCTTTTTTCACATTCTGCAGCTCAATCGGACTGAAAAGGACAATCATTTAGGGCAGGCACCGTCACTTGTTCAGTCCACTCCAAGCACGAGTGCGGGGAGCAGCACCCTGTATGATAATCACTTAACTGATTCTATCTGGATGTTTTGCCAAGAGCAAGCAAGCAGGCACAGATGCAGATGGATGAGAATGCAATGAAATGGCTCACAAGGGGGCTAGTTTGCACACTACATCAGCTGAATGGGACAGAGATACGGATTTTACAAACCCAGACTTTACAGAAAAATTGACTTCAGTGCTGTAGCTTTTGATGAAGATTTTGAACAGCAGCATGTCAGACAGTGTCAAGGAATGCACTACTAGCTTGTGTGAGTTGAGTTTTCACACACTGTATTGTTAACTCACAGTCAATCATAGAATGCAAGTACACTATAGTGAACACTGCAATTTGACCTTGCAGCAGGATTCTTTGCAGACAGGAGTCTCTCAGAAACTGAGGGATTGGTTTCCCTCAGGGAACTAGTCCCTACCTAGTTCTAGATTACATCAGCACTCTGCTCTAACATCTGCCTAGACTGGCTACAAAACTGAACAGATAAATTCCTCATTTACATCATGGGTGTCCTCATTTGCTCTCCCACAAGCGTGTGAGATGTTCCGTAAATTCTTTTTGATTTGAACTATAGCCTCATCCTGTTATCAATACTTGCACACACTTGAGTGTTGCTGAAGGAAAAAGAAATTCTGTCAAAGCTTTTCATCTTTGAGTCATCAGGACAGACACAAAAGTGTTTCCAAGGGAACAACAATTTATGTCGTATGAGCCGAGTCTGTTGATTGGTTTGTTAGAAGTATCTGAGTGTTTCAGGTGTTGCTGTGAAAATGCACCAGCGAACAGTCACACTTCTCTTTTCCCTTCTTAGTTTCAGTGAGAACATTGGGCCAGCTATGCTCAGGTGCAACTGGCTTTCTTGTTCAGTACGGCTTTATCAAAACCAACCATAAGAATCTAAAACACTTCTTCCGGTATCGCATCTCCAATCGTACATTAAATGAACTATCTCACTAAGATATGGCTTTGTAGTTCAGGAGATACTATAGAATATAGAACATTACAGTGCAGTACAGGCCCTTTAGCCCTCGATGTTGCTCTGACCTGTGTAACCAATCTGAAGTCCATCTAACCTGCACTATTCCATTCTCGTCCATATGCCTATCCAATGACCATTTAAATGCCCTTAAAGTTATCCTGAGATTCCTACCTTTGGGATCCTGCTTTTCTAAAAATAATTTCCCTTGTTCCTGAAATTTTGCTTGAAAAGCAAAGGTTAGGGTGGATAGCACCAGGGCTTGATTCCACTCTCAGTGACTGTACGGAGTTTGCATATTCTCCCTGTGTCTGTGTGAGTTTCCTCTGAGTACTTTGGTTTCCTCCAACAGTCCAAAAATGTGCAGGTTAGGTGGCTTAGCCATGCTAAATTGCTCATAGTGTACAGAGATGCATAGGATAGGGGTGGATTAGCCATGGGAAATGCAGGGTGATCGGATAGGGGGTTGGTCTTGGTGGGATGCTCTTCAGAGGGTTGGTTAATGGGCTGAATGGCCTGCTTCCACACTGTAGGGATTCTCTGAAGGACATCAACATTTGTCCCCTTGCGTTATTGATTCCAATATGGAATATGAATTTTTTAAAAATTCATAGAATCCCTCCAGTGCAGAAAGAGACCATTTGGCCCATCGAGCCTGCACCAACCTTCTGAAGAGCATCCCACCCAGACCCACCCACTCACCCTTATTCCTGTAACTCTACATTTACCATAGTTAAACCACTTAGAATGCACATTCTTAGACATTATGGGGCAATTTAGTATGGCCGTTCTAACTAACCTGCACATCTTTACACTGTGCTAATCATTGTGCCACCACTAATTCATTCATGGTTTGGTTGGGCCATCATTTCTTACCCATCCCTAGTTGCATTAAGAAGGTGGTGGTGTGCTGCCTTCTCAAAACATTGCAGTTCATTCAGTACAGGCACTCCCATGATGCTGTGAGGGTGGATTTTGACCTACTGACACTGAAGGGATGGTGATATATTTCCAAGTCAGGATAGTGTGTCCCTAGGAGGGGACCTTAGTAGATGGAGAAATTAGAAATCAGTAAACAACTGGAATTAAAAAGTGGCTGAATAATGATGATGTAATAATGTTAATTATTGTAAAAATACACCTTGTTCCACTGACATTCTTTAAATGAAGGAAATCTGCTCTCCTTACTTGGTCTGGCCTATACATGAACCTAGACCTATTGCAATGTGATTGATTCTTCACCGCCCTTTTGAGTGGCCTAGCAAGCTACTCAGTTGTATCAAAATACTATGATGTCTAAGAAATGAATAAAACTGGACAGCCCACTTTGCATTAACAGCAAACATAGCCATGCTCACCAGCATCAGGGGATTTGTGCCAGAATTGGGAGATCTGTCCTTAAGACTACTCAAACAACAGACCGACATAATCATCCTCACAGAACCATACATTGCAGGGTATGTTCCAGACTGCACCATCACAAACCCTGGCTCTGTGCTGCCCCACTAGGAGGGCAGACCCGCAGAGTCAGTGACACAGTGGTTTGTGTCCAGGAAGAAGTTTTCCTGTGAGTACCATTTTCAAGAAGCAGCACAGTTTTGTGAGTGCACAGCAGCTCTAAGGGAATAAATGCGAGGTTATTCACTTTAATGGCAAAAATAGGAAAACAAATTAATATTTGAATGGCTGTAAATTGAGAGAGGGTAATGCTTAATGAGCCCGGGGTATCCAGGTGCACCATTTGAAAGTAGGCATGCAGGTGCAGCAGCCAGGAAAGAAGACAAACTGTATGTTGAGGATTTGAATACAGGAACAAAGATATCTTGCTGCAACTGTACAGGGTATTGGTGAGGACTTGGCTGGAATATTGTGTGCAATTTTGACCTCCTTATCTGAGGATGGGATGTTCTTATGAGAGAGGGAATGCAGTGAAGGTTCACCAGATTGGACACTGGGATGGCAGGACTGACAGATAAGAAAAGATTGAGTCAGTTAGGATTGTATTCACTGGAGTTTAGAAGAATGATGGGGATCCCATAGAAACCCAAAAAAATTGAACAGATTTAAACAGGTTAGATACAGGCAGGATGTTCCTGATGGTGGGGGTGGGGGTCCACAAGCAGGGGTAAACCTTTTAGGACTGAGGCAAAAAGAAATGTGTTCATCCAGAGGCTGGTGAGCCTGTGGAATTCACTACCACAGGACATGTTTGAAGCCAAAACATTATGTGCTTTCAAGGAGGAGATAGATACAGCTCTTGAAGTTATAGGGATCAGGAGATATGAGGGGAGGGTAGGAATAGGCTATCAAACTCGACGATCAGGCATGAATCATAATGAACGGTGGAGCAGGCTTCAGGGGACAAATAGTCTACTCCTGCTCCTATCTTCTATGTTTCTACGTCTGTGCACAGCGACCAGTCTACCAACACCATTCACAGCATTCTGGGTTCAAAAATCACTGCTGCACACAGACCTGGTAGGACCATGTCAAAGAGAGGAAATTGGGGGGAATGCTGCCTGGGTCTTCTCAACATTGACTCTATCCCATGGAATCTAATGACATCAGGTCAAACAAGGGCTTGGAAATTTGCTGAAGCAGGATGGCCAACTCTGGTTCAATGAAGAGACAGCCTTCTGTCTGGTTGTCCTAGCACAGAATGTCAAGAGAAGCCTGATACCTGTCCAGGAGATTCCACATGGTCAGGCAGCAACTCAAGGCAGTCAGAGTCAATCTCTCCAATTGAGGGGTGAGGAGCCAGATGTCAGGCAACCCATTATCTGCCATGAGTTTTGGTCCTATTGTGTGATGTTTTCCTCCTGGAATAAGAGAGACTATTACAGGAGATGAAAGTGAGTGATAGCTGTTAGTGCTGGAGGACATGGGGAGGTATCCCAAGCAACTGAGTCGGCAGTGTGCTTACAGGGCGTCTGGTGTCGGGGGTTTGGGGTGGGTGAGAGCGGGTGAAGTCAGATGTTGGAGGTAATAGTGAGAGTGGATGGAGTATAACCTTGGTGTGTGGTGGGTACAGTGGCAGAAATACATTGAGTGTGAGCAATGAGAAAAAAGATAGTGGGGCTTATGTTGGAGAAGTGGAGAAGGTCATTGGCATTTGCCATATTTTTGTGCGTTCCTCCAGAGCGTTGAGGCTGTACTGATGCAGGTAGCTACGAAGGACTATGCTGGCATGGTCTAGCATCATAGTCTCCATTGCCAGACCTGCAGCCACTGCCTCAGTCAATTCACCAGGACATTGAGGAAACTGTCCACAAAGTAGGATATCAACTTTCCCTCGTTTACCACATCTGGGGAAAATATCAGGAACTATGCAGGACAGCTCCAGACTGACAGTACTTATTCGGGTGCACAACTGTCACTTAAAGATGGTGCCTGCACCAGGGATGTTAGTCCATTCTGGGGTTTCTGATCAGTTGCAAGTTGTTCCGTGTGCAGCAAGTGATGGAATGGAGCTACAGCTAGAATCAAATTAGAGGGAAGCCATAGGGGCAGGGTAAATAGTAACTGAGGTGAGTTTGGCAAGGTAAAGTGAGCTATCTCACTAGGCCTTGGAAAGAGAAACTCTCCATGACAAAATTGACACTGAGCCAAAAAAAAAAGATTCATCCTTATCATCAGCTTACTTCTGTAACTTGTCCTTGATTGCTGTTTAAGACAAGAATCTTTTCTCATTAAGACTCACTAGTGGCATTCCTCTACTCCTGTAAACCAAGTAGGCCTTTCGACCCCGTCAAGTAGAGTCAAGTATCCTCAATAATAAGTTGGTAATAGTTGGCATTGCAACATTTATTGGCAATTTACAGGTAGACAATGATATTATCACTAGACTAATAATCCAGAGAGGAGAAAGTGAGGTCTGCAGATGCTGGAGATCAGAGCTGGAAATGTGTTGCTGGAAAAGCGCAGCAGGTCAGGCAGCATCCAGGGAACAGGAGAATCGACGTTTCGGGCATAAGCCCTTCTTCAGGAAGGGCTTATGCCCGAAACGTCGATTCTCCTGTTCCCTGGATGCTGCCTGACCTGCTGCGCTTTTCTAGCAACACATTTCCAGCTAATAATCCAGAGACCCAGATAATAGTTTGGGCACTTGAGTTTGAATCCCACCTGGATACAGTATTGAATTCAATAAGTATCTGAAAATAAGAGTTTAATGATGACTATGAAACCATTGCCAAATGTCAGGACAAACCCATCTGGTTCACTAACATCCTTTAGTAAATTAAGTCTGCCATCCTTACTTGGTCTGACCTACATGTGAACACAGGCACACAGCAATGTGGTTGACTCTTAAATACCCTCTGGATAATTAGAGATGAGCAATAAATGCTGGTCCAGCCAGTGATAGTCATATCCATGAATGAATTTTTTAAAAAACACACACTGCAGTGTCATTCAGAACAATAGGGTCAGTCCTGACACTGATGAATTTTCAGTTGTGCAAGGTTAAGGTGTTCTCTGGCTAGAGGGCTGACAATTGTTAAGTGCTGACTGACAGTATGATCAGACTACTGTGCATACATTCAGTGCACACTCAAGCACTCACACTAATGGCATACCCAATGTGGTGTCTCGGTCAGCCGACATCAGAAGCATGTACATATGACGCAGATGCTATTTTGGTGCATTCAGACACTTCACAACAACATTTAGCAGCATAAAACTCTTGGATGCATTGAAATGAGTTCGGCTGCTCCTTGAACTCTAAAATTGGTCCCTGCATACATCGTTACCAAGGACACATTCCTAGAGTTCTCATTTAAGACAGGATGTGCATGCATTGGGTCCCTGCTGGCCTGCTTTTGTCATCAGTTCATTGATTTCTAAATCACTGAGACCCTGTGCACTTCTGACATTGAATTCTAAACATCTAAATATAAATTAAGATGATACAATAGGAAAATATTAAACAATCATCTCAGCTTTTACATTTACTGTAATTATCAATTAATTAACAAATCAAATTTAGAGCCATTGAACATACTGGTATTAACTTAATACTTGATATTATAAAGGCATTTCCTTTTGTCAGACATTAATAACCATGGAAATTCAATCACACAAAAACAGATTAATGTGAATTTGAATTTGGAGATCTATCAAGCAGACTGTATACATGATTTAATTCCTGCAGTGTCATTGCATTAATGTTATTTTCTCAGCATGGTCAATGAAATGAGGTTGAAGCTGTGTTAGCTCTCCCAGAAATAGCTACTGGAGACTTTTGGACTAAACCTGTCTCCTAAATTATTCCATTTTGGAATTAAAATGTCAGCACTCATGATGACGTGGATAAACAACAACAAAATCTTAAGTAAAATTGATTGCTCTGATGTAATTGGGAAGATAGCCTTTCAGGATGAAGTGATTGGAAAGAATGGTAATTAGAAGGTGGACTGATGGATGACAGTGTGACTGACTGCCAGCAACAGTTTATGAGACTACGTTGGAGCTGGGAGAATTAGGTTCTGCATTCAAGCAAAATGTTTCAAATTAATCTTACCGTTTTAGTGAAGTCAGAGATCCCTTTTTTGTTGGGCCACACCTAGACTCTGTCTCTCTGAATGCAGCCATCCCAAGTTTACTAATCCCCATTTAAAGCATGCGTCATGGCCACATTTTAAAAGATTCTAAGGAGGTGTGTGGATGTTGAGTGGATGCTTCACATTTTGGGGAATCTGGAGCTAGGGAACACAGTTTCAATATAAAGGTTTTCCCATTTAAGATGGAAATGCAGAACAATTCTTTCTCTCAGAGGATCATTAATCTTTGGAATTCTCTTCATCAGAGAGCAACTGAAGCTGGACAGTCAAACCAACTATAATCATTTTATCATCAATAGTCACAGGTGAAGTGCCGGAAAACTGGAGGTTGGCTAACGTGGTGCCACTGTTTAAGAAGGATAGTAAGGATAAGCCAGGGAACTTTAGACCAGTGAGCCTGACGTCGGTGGTGGGTACGTTGTTGGAGGGAATCCTGAGGGACAGGATGTACATGTATTTGGAAAGGCAAGGACTGATTAGGGATAGTCAACATGGCTTTGTGCGTGGGAAATCATGTCTCACAAACTTGATTGAGTTTTTTGAAGAAGTAACAAAGAGGATTGATGAGGGCAGAGTGGTAGATGTGATTTATATGGACTTCAGTAAGGCATTCGACAAGGTTCCCCATGGGAGTCTGGTTAGCAAAGTTAGATCTCATGGAATACAGGGAGAACTAGCCATTTGGATACAGAACTGGCTCAAAGGTAGAAGACAGAGGGTGGTAGTGGAGAGTTGTTTTTCAGACTGGAGGCCTGTGACCAGTGGAGTGCTACAAGAATCGGTGCTGAGTCCTCTACTTTTTGTCATTTATATAAATGATTTGGATGCAAGCATAAGAGGTATGGTTAGTAAGTTTGCAGATGACACCAATTTTGGAGGTGTAGTGGACAGCGAAGAAGATTACCTCAGATTACAACAGGATCTTGGCCAGATGGGCCAATGGGCTGAGAAGTGGCAGATGGAGTTTAATTCAGATAAATGCGAGGTGCTGCATTTTGGGAAAGCAAATCTTAGCAGGACCTACACACTTAATGGTAAGGTCCTAGGGAGTGTTGCTGAACAAAGAGACCTTGGAGTCGCAGGTAAATAGGATAGTGAAGAAGGCATTTGGTATGCTTTCCTTTACTGGTCAGAGTATTGAGTATAGGAGTTGGGAGGTCATGTTGCAGCTGTATAGGTCATTGTTGGAATATTGCGCGCAATTCTGGTCTCCTTCCTATCGGAAAGATGTTGTGAAACTTGAAAGGGTTCAGAAAAGATTTACAACGATGTTGCCAGGGTTGGAGGAGTTGAGCTATAAGGCGAAGCTGAAAAGGCTGGGGCTGTTTTCCCTGGAGTGTTGGAGGCTGAGGGGTGACCTTATAGAGGTTTACAAAATTATGAGTGGCATGGAGAGGATAACAGAAAAGTCTTTTCCCTGGGGTCGGGGAGTCCAGAACTAGAGGGCTTTGGTTTAGGGTGAGAGGGGAAAGATATAAAAGAGACCTAAGAGGCAACGTTTTCACACAGAGGGTGGTATGTGTATGGAATGAACTACCAGAGGAAGTGGTGGAGGCTAGTACAATTGTAACAATTAAAAGGCATTTGGATGGGTATGTGAATAAGGAAGGGTTTGGAGGGGTATGGGGCGGGGGCTGGCAGGTGGGACTAGATTGGGTTGGATACCTGGTCAGCATAGACGGGTTGGACCGAAGGGTCTGTTTTCATGCTGTACATCTCTATGACTCTATGACTCTATGTGGAATGGTGGAATAGACCCAAAAGGCTGAATGGCTTAAACTGATAGCTTGTAAAGAGCATAACAACTTTCTGCAAGTTCATATATGGAGTTGGGTCATGAAAATTGCTGTGGATAATTCAAAAAGAAAACAAGGGACATCAATTTAGCTACTCAGATCAAACAACTTACCATGAAACACAATCTCAACAATCCTCTTTTCATCATGAAATTGTTGCGGATCATAAATTTAAAATGCTAGAAAATGGAATAATGTCGTAATTAAACTTGGAATCCAGAAGTTATCCATAAATTGTTTGAACTTTGCTTTATGATTTTTAATGCCATTAAAACCATAAGAATAAATTATTGCCATTCTGCCATTCACAACTCTAGAATATTTATGTCTAGCCAATTCTATTTGTAAAACTGTATGCATTCCAGTAATAAAATGTTACTGTTGATACATTGATTTTCAGGTCATGGAAATTTCATTTCTCAAATGAAACTGGTCAGTGTTGAATAATGCAGATTGCAATACCACATTGTTACTCTATTGCTTTGCTTTATAAATGAACAAGAAGTCACTTCCATTAGGGTGTTCACCATGCTTTTATACTCAAAACCTATACTGTCATTCTATGTTGAAGGAAGTACAGAGCAAAGAATTGAGATACTTTAATAACAAAGCATAGGGAGAGTTATGTGGCAATTTTGTTTTATGTACATTGACTTTGACATAAAGCAAACTCAGTAGAACAAATGCTCTTTCATCCTTCCATACCTTGCAGTTTTCCATGTATGCAGTAGGTTGGCAATAAAACATCAGAACAATATGAATACAAAACACAACAGAATACCAGGGGACCATATATTGAATCTTTAAAATCTTAAAGAAGGAAGTCAGCAGATATTTCATAGAAAGGCTAACAGACTTGCAGAATAAGTCTATTATAGGATGCTATTGAGACAGAGTAACTGAAGAAATTGTTTATCTCTTCACAAGCACTGGCACACTGCAAAGTAGCTCCAGCAATTTCTGTTTTTGTTGCAGAATAGACAGTATTTTGCTTTTGTATTTGAGTAAATACTTTCATGTGGCAATATGATGTCTTTCTGAAAAGTGAAAGAATTGAGAGATACGTTGATAATAAGGCTTTGCACAGCTAACTCTGATCATAAAGGTTTGGCTTGACAAGCCAAATTGTCTACTTATTCTTCTAAAAGTGTCTTAAGGATAATTCTCATCTCATTACAATTGAAACATGGAAACAAAATTGATTAGTGGCTTGACTCTCCAACTTACTGCTGGAAAAAGTGAGGACTGCAGATGCTGGAGATCAGAGCTGAAAAATGTGTTGCTGGAAAAGCGCAGCAGGTCAGGCAGCATCAAAGGAGCAGGAGAATCGATGTTTCGGGCATAAGCCCTTCTTCAGGACTGCTGGAAGTCAGGCAATCTGCATTTTGCAATGATCCTTGATTTAGACAAACTGAACATGTGTCAGAAACTTTAACAAAGTAATGGTCCTAATGAAAACTGAAGGCAAATTATATTCTCAGGAACTTAATGTCTCCATCTACATTGCAACTTTGGATGTTCAGAAACCATTGCCAACATAACAGTGAACACAGATATTTCTAATATTGATTTTAAAAATTCATATTTACATTTGGTTGAAATATAGAAAGTATTTGAAGATATTTTGCTCTTCTATCAGATAGGTTTTTTTTTGCTGTTGAGATAATTTCAAAATGCTTGTCATGAATGGGCAACCATCAGACTTTCAAGGGTTTACGAGCAAAACTATTTCTTCATCGAAGTCTTCCTGCCAAGTCTAAAGATGGCAGCATATGGGCTCTGGTGCTTGAGTTTGTCCTCTTCATCTGCATATCTGCATTTTATTTTCTATTTCTTTTTCCTTCTTCCCCTTCTGTTTTCACAAACGTACCCGATAAAGAGACCTCTGCAGCAGGACGTAGCTTCGATGGGCAGTGGAGTAGGTAGGGAGGTGGGCGGTGGGGGTGTGGGGTGGTGGTGCAGGGGCCTTCAGAGGTAGACTGGCTACAGAGACATGTGGCCGGCCTGTGAAATCTGGAGTGGGACACGCATTTCCACATGGAATGGGCTCCTGGCGGTGGCATGGCATGGGCTGGGAAGCCCAGAGCGGGACTCCCTCAGTGGCATGGCGTGGGTCGGGAGGCCAGGAGTGGCACTCTCCCGATGACATGGCATGGGTTGGGAAGCCAAAGTGGGACTCTCCCAATGGCACAGCATGGGCTGGGAAGCCTGGAATGCGACTCCCTCAGTGGCATGGCGTGGGCTGGGAAGCCTGGAATGCGACTCCCTCAGTGGCATGGCATGGGCTGGGAAGCCCAGAGAGGGACTCCCTCAGTGGCATGGCGTGGGTCGGGAGGCCAGGAGTGGCACTCTCCCGATGACATGGCATGGGTTGGGAAGCCAAAGTGGGACTCTCCCGATGGCACGGCGTGGGCTGGGAAACCTGGAGTGGGATTCCCTCAGCATAATGGTGTGGGCTATGAAGCCTGGAGCGGGATTCCCTCAGTGGCATGGCATAGGCTGGGAAGCCCAGAGCAGAACTCTGGCGGTGGTATGTTGCAGCAGCAGAAAAGGAAAAGTTGTAGTTGGTTATCTTTTTAAAAATTTTATTCTAAGTTAATGTAAATGGCGCTTATGTATGGACAACAATACACACCTTTTATCATATTTTATACTGAATACTTGTGACAATAAAGGAACTTCTAAAGGATTCTGAAGTCCCTTGTGGCTATAGAGAATGGGGTGGAGGAGGGACAGCAGCAAAAAACAACTAGCAAACCTACAGCTATAAGGGGACCTTGCTGGATTTCTTTCCCTCCCAACTCAGTATATAGGTCTCGGCAACATTCCAGCAATTGTCTGAGGAGCAATGTAAAATGAGGCTTCAGTGAGGTTTCACAAACTTGAGTTGCCTCTGTGATAAGACTGGCATTCAACTGCTATCTCAAGCATGGTATTGTCTGTTAGAGCCTGCCCTAAGCTCTTGCTTCCAGATCCATAACATCAGTCAATCTGCAGCTCAGCGCAGCATTTAGCAGGTGATGGTGATACTGGGAATAAACACTGAAATTACTCTCTTAAACTGAGCCAGAAACAACAAGATAGGAGTCTCTGGCTTGCGCAGATTGTATATTTTCTCCAGGCACTCATTTGTTACGTCCTTTTCACCATCTAGATTCTTTCAGACAATCCCCACTTCTTCCATGAAACACAATAGATCCCACTTCACTAATGAATAATTGTTGTGTGATCAGAATCAACACATCATGGAGTTATACAGTCATAGAGTCATACAGCATGGAAACAGATCCTTTGGTCCAATGATACTGACCAGGTTTCCCAAACTAAACTAGCTCCATTTCCTTCTGTTTGTTCATATCCCTCCTATTCATTGACCTTTCCAAATGTCTTCTTCATCCTGTAACTGTAGCCGCAGCTCCCAGTTTTCTCTGGCAGTTCATTCCACATAGAAACCATCTTCTGTCTGAAAATGTTGTCCCTCAGGCCCCTTTTAAATCTACCTTCTCTTACCTTAAAAATATGCCCTCTAGTTTTGAACTCCCCTACCGAGGGAAAAGACCTTTGCTATTCACCTTATCAAAGCCCCTCATGATTTTATAAACCTTCAGCTCAACTGGCTGGAATGTGCTTTAATTGAATCTATGACTTAATCTGAGTCCTTATTGACAAACCACTGGAGTCCTGATAAAGAGCTTATGCTGGAAATGTCAATTCTCCTGCTCCTCGGATGCTGCCTGACAAGCTATGCTTTTCCAGTGGCACAATCTTCAAAACCACTGGAGTCCTCAAGCAATGATTTCAATTTCTGGACAGGGCTCAAGATGTAGGGCCCACAGTTCATAGAACAGTTATTTGCATTACTTGGTTCTATAAAGAGGACAACACAGTGAGCCTTGAGTAAGATAATGAAGAATACTAATAATCTAGGTGATGGTGAGGAAACAGAAACTCTCCAACACCTGGCTGCATTTAGAGCTCTTCAGAAGAACTCATTAAAGTACATTTCAATGAAGTAGCCCTCATCTCATCTATGTACAGTTAGGTTGAGCAGTTTTTTCACCTTTGAATAAACTGCCTGCACTCAAAAAAACAACATTGACATTCATGTCAAAGCAGTTGATAATTCTTCTTATTTACACATATGCAAAAACACTAATTATTGCTTGCCTGAAGTGCTCTTTTGCTTGTTCTCGTGGTGCTCCCCCAGTGATTTCAGTGTGGGAGGTGGAAGGCTGCATTGGTTTAGTCAAGGGCTCTTGAGGTGCTTCTATTCACAGGCCTTGAAGAGCACAGCTCTGAGAGGGTCTGACTGAAATCTGCAGCAGCTCCTGGCACTGTCTGACATCCCAATCCCATGGGCATGTGTTGGGAAGTATGAGGATACAGTTGGCAACACGTTCCATTCCTATTACATGACTACCATAATACAAGGACAGGTCATGGCCTGAAACATGAACTCTGCTTTTCTCTCCACCGATGCCGCCTAACCCACTGAATATTTCTAGCACTTTCTGAATTTATTCCAAGAATATTTCATTGTCAATTATTCATTTTGGCATGGGGAGTGCTTATGTAAAACACCAGATAGATACTGGTCCAAATGTTCATGTGGCTTAGAACAAAGCAAAACATCTGATAGAAACATAAATTTATATTAGGCCTCTTGCCATCAATGACAACACACGATTGCTATAGTGTCTTTAATGTGGTAAAACATCTAGAACAGCCCAGGAATGTTATTGAACAAAACTTGGCACAGATGAGTGAGAAACAAGTTCAATGTCAATGTCTAAAAGCTTGGTCAAAGAGAAAGAGTCTGAAGAAGGGTTTAGAGGATGAGAAAGAGAGGAAAGATTTAGGAAGGGGATTCCAGAGTCTAGAGCTTCAGCAATTTAAGGCATGGTCACCAATGGTGGAGCTAATAAAATTGGGAAAGTGAATGGTCAGAATTAGAAGGGTGCAGGTAACTCAGATAGCTGTGGGACAGGTGAAGACAATGGAAATTATTAAGGGAGATCCATGGAAGAATTTGAAAACAAGGATGAGAATTTAAATTGAGACATTGCTTAACAGGAGCCAATGAAGCTTGGGTAAGCAGAACTGATGGGGCATTGGGACTTGCTGCAAGTTGAGACATGAGCAGCAGAGTTTTGAACAGCCCAAGTTTATGGCGAATAGAAAATTGGAGGGCAGCCCAGGGTGCGCTAGAATAGTTAAGTCGAGAGTAAACAAGCAGGAGGCTGGAAGAGCACAGCAAGCCAGGCAGCATGAGGAGGTGGAGAAGTCCGACGTTTTGGGTATAACCCTTCTTCAGGACTGGAGGTGGGTGGTGGGGAGGGGGGGGGGGTCTGCAGATAAAGAGAGAGGGAGGAATGGTTATTGGTGGGGAGAGGGGTGAAAGTGGTGAGGTGGTGATAGGTGAATACAGGCTATAGGTATGACCTGGTAGATTGACAGGAGGATCGAGAGCAGAATTGTCCGATTGAGGTTCCATTAGCAACAATGCAGTCTAACAAGGAGTCCTATCCAGTGTATGAAAGGGGTTCTAATTATAGGAAGTAAGCGAAAGATTCCGCAAAGCGATTTTTGCCCAATCAAAGCCAGTTTTCTATGTCTGATATTTAATGCAAATAGTTTCACAAGGAATGCAGAATTAAAGCTCCAAATTGTTGGCTAGGTGGGGGGGGGGAAAGAAGCCCCTTGACCAAGAGCAAATCGGAACTGGAGCAAAGAGGCAGTAATAAGGCTCTCTCCTCCTCTCCTTGTAGCTCAGGTGCCAGCCTGAATAAGAAAGTGGTCAAATTGGCATAGCATGGTATCTCGCCTTGGGTAGGTGGGAGAGTTAATAAAGGAAAGAAAGTGTGAGAGAATGAGGCAAGGAGAGAGTATGAGAATGTGAACATGTGAGAGTGAGTCAGGGTGAGTGTGAGACAGCAAGGGGAGTGAAGGAGGCTGACAGAGTGAATGTGAAGAAAGAAGGTGATGGGGAAGGGAGAGAAAGGGAGTTATTGGGAGGGAGGGGAAAGGCAATAAAATCGTTAATTGTTAGCTCTGCTTCTTGACATCTTTAACCACCATTTTTATTAATTACACACTTCTTTAAATTAGACATCTATTGCTTTAGAATTGTTTTTTTCTGAAATCCATGGTGTAGCAAAACTTTTCTGACTGAAATTTATTCACTGTAAATTCTGTCCTGCTCTTGAATAAAGATATTTTATTTGTAGTTTTCCAATCTGCTGGCATCCTTATAGAATCTAGTGAATTTTGGATGCTTACAACGAATACATCCATTATCGTTGTACTGTTTCTACCTCTTTTAAAACCCTCACTTGCATCTTCTACTGAGACCTGAAGCTTGCAAAGTGCCTCGATGGAAATTGAGGACGTGCTCCTCTAGATTTCCTTGGGCTTCATTGGAAAATGGTTTTAAAAAGGAAAAAGACACTGACTTAAAGTGGCCACAACAATCAGCTGACTACACAGGTCAACCAAGCTTTATAAAACCAACAGGGAATAAACTAAATTATCTGAACTGAACTTAACGTTTTTATCAAAAGGCACTGAAACTAGTCTATCTGTCAGCTGTGAAGGAAAGTCAATCTTATATTTTCAATTATATCTGCATGGCGTTTCAGATGATGGTTGGAAGAACATAAAGAATTGGCAGTCACATTGATGATGATTATAGAGATAATTATGTGGCACCAGCCTGGTGCAGAGTTGGAAACAGTTGGAGAACAGAAGCTCACATATTGTGACATGGACAGAAACTGTTTTATGATGTTGTTCACGGACAGCAATAACACATTGGTTTGGATCATTTCCAAAACTAACAGACGTTCTACAAGTTAGAACTCTCTACCAAGTTACTTCTCTAGTTGACTCTTCCTGCTCCCTAGGATTGAGGCTGGCCCACTTCATGTTGCCCTTAAGCTTAGTTTTTGTAGTTTTTACATAGCTAACATTTGTGCCTTTTGCTCAACCCTATCTCTCCATACTGCAGTAGTTCAGAATGGGATAGTCTTCTATTCTAGTTACATGCCTTAACCGGTATAGTAAGACTTTTAGGAGCATTGCCTCAGTACTGTTGACTAGGCTCAATTTAAAATCTCAAAATCTATAAGTTACTCTTCTCAGTGGATGCTGATAATAGAGTGAAGACACACATGGGAAATTGTTCTAATTGCATTATATCTTTTTGGTATAGAGTCCAGGATTCACAGGGAAGTTGTGACAAGAACAATTTACATCTTGATTTTTATGGATAGTTTAAGGCTGGGTGGTAGTTTAATACCTTACTGTGTATCCTTCTGAGAATCAGGTTCACCTTGTTGATCCTGGCTAAGATCTCTTCATCAAGCGATCTCCCCAATGGTGATAATGCTTTCATGGTAGTTAAATGTATCAACATTCTTTAAATTTATATTATAGATAGAAATGTCTATGGGAACAGTTCTGGAAGTTAGCAAGGGTTGGTAAGTAACTTCAGTCTGATGGTCAATTCAAGAACCTTTGAAGCCTCCTAACAATGATTTACAAATCTCCCACAATTTATAAATGACCTATTAAGCGATTCACGGCAGAAACAACTTCGAGAATAAATTTTGCAAAACATTTGGTTTTTACACAAACAGTTTTTAGGTCAACAAATGAACTATCAAGACAACATTGAGACAT
This sequence comes from Chiloscyllium plagiosum, assembly GCF_037043375.1. Lineage (NCBI taxonomy): Eukaryota > Metazoa > Chordata > Chondrichthyes > Orectolobiformes > Hemiscylliidae > Chiloscyllium > Chiloscyllium plagiosum. The sequence goes on along the minus strand of NW_028270149.1, from coordinate 29,504,957 downwards.
TTTTCCTCCTCAAGATCCTCGAAAACAGAACTAATGACACAAGTGACAAACAATTTATAAAAGGAATGGTGCTAGAACCGAATCTTGCTTCAATTTGTTTGAGATTTCAAAGGGAAATGATGATTCTCCATGAAAAAGTACTTAGTCCATCAATCCATCTGTATATGTATATACTGCATATAATAATGCAGGAGTGAGCAGCATTTCAACGCTCAAGTTGTGGTGATAAACAATAGAATCACTAAAAGGTCTGCAGTATAGCAGAGTTTTCTCAGGAATAACAAAACAATTCTTCATTCATAAACATGAGAATCTTAAACTCTGGTTTCAACAACCAAGAAAATAAAGTTATTTTTCTCTTTAAATTGATTTCTCAGAAAATAGGCTTCCTGTATCTTTTGACTAACGTTTGACTATCCTGTGCCTAATCTCACTTCATTCTCGTTCTCACACTACTACTTCATCCTTGGAATTCATCTCTTTAGTCCATGTTTGGATCAGGTGTGAAATGAAGTCAGGAGCTGAGTGGCTCTGGTGGGACCCAAACTGGGTTTCAAGGAGCAGTTTATTGCTGATCAAGTGCTTATTGATAGTTTATCATAGGGGTCAGCTTGGTGGTGGATGGGAAGGTAATGGGTGACCATCTAACTTAGTTTGCGAACAAGCTTCCACAGAAAATATACGTGGTAGGGACACCTAAAATCCATCCCATTGTAGCTTGAGCTGTTTCTGTTAATTGAAGGCCAACTTTGGGGATCTAAGTCATAAAAACAAGTCAGAGCGAGAATGAATAAAGTTCTGTCAATGTGTTGTTCTGATGAAGACTATCTCTGAGGAACTTGGTTTGGAGCTGATGTCAGTCGAGGACCAAATTAATCGTCAAAGACACGTAGCTGAAATTCTTCATGAGGAAGATAGAGAGTGCCATTTTCTGATGTTTTCCAAGCGTGGAGACAAGTGTGTTAGGTGGGGACTAACACATCACCCGACTGACAAGATAACACCCAACACCCACCAGTAGGCTGACAGGGGGAGAAAGAGCGAGTATCTCACCCAATGACTGTGATGATCGAGATTGCTAAAAGCTGCCAGTCGATCAGATTCTGGTCAAGGCCTACTCTTTGTGGGATCCAGTGTCAAGAAGGTAAGCTTTTTATCTTCTGCTGCAGTGGGGGCTTTGGGGAGAGGTTATTTTCCAGTGCAACCTTCTTGCCAAGCACTTAATTACTGAATTGGTGAGAAGAGACCGGGTTTCTCTCCAGTGCCAAGCACTCCATTTTCTCCTCTTTTTGCCACCTCCAGGGAGGGGGGAAATCACACCCAGAGTTTATGGCAGCATCTGTAGATAGGAGCAGAGTTAACATTTCAAACCTATGACCTATCATCTGGTTCTAATGAAATGTTGTGGCATGCAACATTAATTCTGTTTCTTTACACAAATACAGCTATAGTCAGTTGAATACTTCTAGCATTTTCTGTGCTTTTTTTCAGATTGCTTGCATCCACGGTTTTCTGACTTTCAATTAGAATTCTGAAGTTCCTTATGACTGAGATTGATGATATATGCTGGAGGCACTACCAAGCCAATTTATAGCCCTGTCTTAATTGTTTCTATCATTTACTATGTAATTTATAGTTCATAATAGATTGCAAATTGTCTGTTAATTAATGTCTAACTGATGTTGATTGTGGGTTTTAGAGTATGGGCGGTTAAGTATTTGCTTTGTTTGGTTCTTGAATAGCAAAAACTATTTTGTTTTAAACCACAGAATCTTGATACTTTATTCTTTCAGTAAGTATTTAAGATTCAGGTCTTTTTTGTCATAATAAAAATGTTACTCATCTTAACAATTTCAAAGCACTTGTAGATGGTGAACAGACTTCAGGAGTCAGGAGGCGAGTTAACTGACCCTTTTAGACACTAGTTATATGACAGGTTAGGTTAAGTTTGTGGTCAGTGAGAACCCTCAAAGCATTTTTTATTCATTTGTGGTATGTGAATGTCACTGGATGGCCAGTATTTATTGTCAGTACCTAGTTGCCCTTGAGAAGGCGATGGTGACCTGTCTTCTTGACTGCTGCAGTCCATGTACTCTGGATCGACCCACAGTGCCATTAGGGAGGGAATTCCAGGATGTTGAACCAGTGAAAGTGATATATTTCCAAGTCAGGATGGTGAGTGCTTGGAGAGCAATGTGCAGGCAGTGGTGTTCCCAAGAATTTGCTGCTATTGTCCTTCTAGATGGAAGCAGTTGTCGGTTTGGAAACTGGTTTACAAAGATCTTTGGTGGTTTTCTGCCGTGTATCTTGTAGATAATACACGCTACTACTACTAAGCATTGGTATCTGTGGATGTTGATGCTTGGGGCCTGTGTGTATGCCTAGAGGGTGGGGTGTGTGGTTTGGTGAGTTTGTGTTTATGCGGGGGTGAGTTGGTATGTATGTGGGAGTGAATTTGTATGTATTTTGGGGTGAGTTGGTGTGTAATGTCATGATAATGATCCAGCAACAGTGAAGAGAGTTCTAAAGTTTTACAACCCTCAAAAATTTCACCTAATTTGTTTTAAATGTCTGACCCTTTATTTTTGAACAGTGGCTCCTAATTGTAGATTCTCTGATAAGTGGAAACATTCATTCCACATCCACCTTTCTAAGCCCTTCCAGTATTTTATATATTTTAATCAAGTTGTGTCTTATTCTTGTAAACTCTAGCAGACACAAGCCTATTGTGTCCAACAATTTCTCATGAGACAACCTGCCTATTCTAGGGATTAGTCCAGCAAACCTTCTTTAAACCACTTCCAAATCATTTCCATTTTTTTATATATGAGGACCCACCAGCAGCAGATGGCGACAGTGGAGGAGGTCATCGAGTAAGGCAACTTAAGCAGTTGTGCTGGGACCTGCAGCAGAAGTAGATAGTGAGGAAGGTTAGCTGGAATAGTCCCCATCCTGGAGGAAGAAGGTGGAAGAAGGTCTCATGGGAAGAAGAGTCAGACAGACAAAGGTCCCAGAAGTAAACCACAGGCTGAATTCCATGAAAATACTGTGTCTGCCTGAATTTTAATTTCCCTTTTTGTTTGTAATGACTGAATGATCGAGCGAAATAAAGTATCTTGTTTCATGATCTTTAGACTGTCCCTGTATTCAAATCTCATGTTGCATTTAAATAAGGAAACCAGTACTGTATACAGCATCCCAGAAGGAGGATCATCAGTGCTCTACTTTGATGCCCTCAGTTGACTTTATTTAAGATTAAAATAATATTAGAACTGCTTTTCTCTCCCTCAAGTTGAATATAAAATTCAATCATATTATGATCACAGCTACTTTGGGATGCAATCTCTGCGAAATCATTAATTGATCCTATCTCAATGCACAATACAAGATCTGGTTGATCTTGTTCAACACAGTAATTACTGGTGAAACTCAAAAGGTCTGGCAGCTTTTTTGTGGACTGAAAGTAAATGTTTCGGTTCTGGTGACTTCAACAAGTTCTGACGAAGAGTCACTGGACATTGAAATGTTAACTCGATTTTCTTCCCACTGATGCTGTCAGACCTGCTGAGTTTTGCCAGCAATTTTTGTTTTTGTTTCAGATCTCCAGCATCCACATTTCTTTGGTTTATTTATGGTCTATCTTATTCTGTAGTTATCTCTAGAAAATGTTGTCTATATTCTATGAACTCTATATCAAATTTATCTTCATCTGATTTTTCCAACCTTTATGTTGACTAAAATCTCCAAAGATTATTACTGCACCTATCTGTCAAGTTCCTATTATTTCATCCTTTATGATCCACCCTATCATGTGATTACTGTTAGAAGGGCCTTGACACACTCCCACCAATAACTTTCTGCCTTTCTCATTTCTCATCTCTACCCAAACTCCTTCCAAATCAAAGCTTCTCTAACTTAGGCCATCAGTCTTTACTATGAATACATTGATTAATTAAAAGAGCTACCTTTCCACTTTGTCCGAGCTTAGTGTCCTTTCCAAATGTAGTTACATTTCAAGATTCAGTTTCCAGCTCATGTCATCATGCAACTGTGTCTCTGTAATTGCAATCACATCACATTTGTTTCAATTTACACTATCAGTCATCTGTTTTGTTTTGGATGCTGTGAGCATTCAGATACAGTCATTAATGTTATCCTTTTATTAACTTCTAATCTCATCATCATCATTGGCGGTCCCTTGCAGAAGAGGATGACTCTCTTCCACTCTCAAGCTGAGTCTGTAGGTGGCAGTACAAACCGATATGGCTATTGCAGGCTCTGTTACACTTGGGGTAGGTGGTCATTACAGGAAGGGGTGGGTGGGGGCATTGGTGTAGCAATAAACTCCTTTTCACTGTTTTTGCCTGGCTTCCATTTTTGTCCCGTTGGCAAGTCTCAAGGTTCTTGATACCTTCTCAGATGTTTTCCTCCACTTTGTACAGTCTTGGACCAGTGATTCCCAGGTGTCTATGGGAATGCTGCACTTCTCCAGCGAGGTATTGAGGATATCACTGAAGCATTTCCTCTATTCCCTGAGGCTTGCCTGCTGTTTCAAAGCTGGGAGTAGAGCACCTGCTTGGGGAGTCTCAGTGGACGACATGCCCAGCCCAGCCCATTGCAGCCAATCAAGGGTGTCAGTGCCTTAATCCCTGGGGATGTTGGCCTGGTTGAGTACGCTGGTGTTGGTTCATCTTTCTTCCCAGCGGTTCACAGGATCTTGAACAGGCAGCTTTGATGATACTGCTCCAGTGCCTTGAGGTATCTGCTGTAGACAGTCCACATCTCAGAGCCACATAGGAGGGTAGGAACCATCATAGCTCTGTAAACTATGATCTTAGTGTCAGATCTGATGTTGTGGTCCTTGAACACCCTTTACTTCAGACGGCTGAAAGCTGGAGGAGGTGCTGGATCTCTTCATTAACAGTTGCTTTGGCTGACAGGATGCTTCCTTGGGATTCCTCCACAATGCTAGGCCAGATTGATTTAGGTCTTTCATCCTGCGGATGTTCAAGGTGAGACCTGTGCTCTCATATCCCTCCGTAAAGGTACTGACAATGGTCTGCAGTACATTCTCTGAGTTTGCACATACACAAGCATCATCTGCATACTACAGCTCAATAAGATTGGTCAGGGTAATTTTGGTTTTGGCTTGAAGGTGGTGGAGATTGAATAACTTCCCACAGGTACTGTAAGGTAGCTCCACTCCACTGGGGAGCCTGTCGGCAGTGAGGTGAAGCTTTGCAGTGAGATAGATGAAAAACAGTGTTGGGTAATGATGCAGCCCTGTTTCACATTGGTCCATATGGGGACGGTGTAGGCAAAGCACCTACATAATGCTTCCTGATTGACGGTGTCAAAGGCCTTTGTAAGATTGAAGGCCAAGTACAGGGGTAGGTACTTTTCACTGCATTTCTTTTGCAGTTGTCACACGATGAAAATCGTGTCTGTTGTGCACCTCCATGGCTGAAAGCCACACTGCAACTCCAGGAGGTATTCCTTAGCCACAGGGAGGACCCTGGCAATGACTTTTCCAATAGTTGACAGCAGGGACATTCCCCTGTAGTTACCACAGCTGGATTTATTCCCTTCTTTGAAAACACTCACAACTGGTATCTTGGAGCTCTCCCAGGATTCTCTCCACCTTTCAGATGAGGCAGACACATGTACGTTGCTCCAGCAGGAGCTCTTTGCCTCTGCACTTCAATGCCTCAGCATTGTTGTTCTCAAGCTGGTGGGTGGCCTTCTCTACTTTATGGAGAATGTGAGGACTGCAGATGCTGGAGATCAGAGCTGAAAATGTGTTGCTGGAAAAGCACAGCAGGTTGGGCAGCATCCAAGGAGCAGGAGAATCGACGTTTCGGGCACGAGCCCTTCTTCAGGAATCAATTCTCCTGCTTGTTGGATGCTGCCTGACCTGCTGCGCTTTTCCAGCAACACATTTTCAGCTTCCCTACTTTATGCAAGGCTGAGGTGTTGCTGAGCTCATGGTGTGTAGCATGCTGCAGGATGCACTCAGGAATGCTCGGATCAAAGGCAGAGGTCTGGTTGACGCGTCTTCTGATGTGCTCCCCTGAGCGTTTTTAGTATAGTTTATATTTCTAGTCAACATTTATACTGTCTATCTGTTCCATTCACACCCTGTTATCATTTCCCATATTAATCCCTTTCTCTGACACCTTTGCTTTTACATCTTATTTTTGATTTAGCTCTTCTTCCCAAATTTGATCCTTTGCTCCACCATTTTAAAGTAAACTCCTTTCTACTTCCCATTTAAGCAGCTCACAAGAACATCAATAACACTGTGATTCAGGTGTAGATGTCATATCATTACAATACTGCTACCACTGCTTTACATACCAAAACCCACTACTCACACAATTGACTTTGAACTGTGCATTCATTTCTCTAGCCACCAGGACACATGAACATCAACTAGCCACAAAAGGATATGACCCCACTCACTAATATCCTTCCATACAGATGAGGAAGGACACCACTTCGATGGGGACAACACATCCATCCTAGGACAGGCCAAACAGAGGCACACACAAAAATTCCTAGAAGCATGGCACTCCAAACAGAACTCTATCAACAAACACCTTGACTTAGACCAATTTACCACACTCTGAGAAAAAGAACAGTAAATGGCATCATGACAGGAAATGACATCACCACAATAAATGATATCATCAACCCAAGGAAACATAAACACATAAATAAAAATTGGGTCACTAACACCAATGCTTCACTGGAGGCTCACTGATGATGTTACCTAGTATGATGATGAAATGTCTGAAAACAAAACTTCCAGCTCAGTGAGCAAATGTACATCCATTCGTTTCTCTAATCTTAATTGCTTTATGCCATATTGAAAGTAACTCAAGTGGGGAAAAAAATTCCATTTGAGGCAACTCAGAAAAGGTTCCGTAGGTTGATATTATTTTTATTCACTCATGGGACATGGGCATCACTGTCTGACATTTATTACATGCTACTAGTTAGCCTAGAGAAGGTGATAGTGAACTTCCTTCTTGAACTGCTGAAGTCCATGTGCTGTAGGTAGACCCACAATGCCATTAGGGAGGGTATTCCAGAATGTTGACACAGTGACAGTAAAGGGACAGCGATATATTTCTAGGTGAGGACACTGAGTAGCTTGGAGGGAAATATAAAGGTTGGAGTGTTCCTTCATACCTGCTGCCCTTGTCCTTCTATATGGAAGTGGTGGTGAATTTAGAAGGTGCTGTGTAAAAATCTTCGGTGAATTTCTGCAGTGCATCTTGTAGATAGTACACACTGTTGTTACTGACTGTTGGTGGAGGGAGTGGATGCTTGTGGATGTGGTGCCAATCAAGTCAGCTGCTTTGTCCTGGATGGCGTCAAGCTTCTTGAGTGTTGTTGGAGCTGCACCCATCCAGGCAAGTGGGGAGTATTCCATCAGAATCCTGACTTGTCTATGCAGATAGTAGATAGGCTTTATGGAGTCAGGAGGTGAGTGACTAGTTCTGACCTGCTCTTGTAGCCATTATGTTTATGTGGTGAGTCCAGTTGAGATTTGGGTCAATGGTAATCCCCAGGATATTGATATTGGAAGATTCAGTGAAGGTCATACGAGTGAATGTTCGTTTGTTTCTCATTGGTCAGACTCTCTCTCATTGGAGATGGCCATTGCCCGGCATTATGTGGTGTGAATATTACTTTTCGTTTGTCAGCCCAAGCCTGGATATTGTCCTGATCTTGTTGCATTTGAACATGGAACCCTTCAGTATCTGAGAAGTCATGAAAGGTGCTGAACATTGAGCAATCATTGGCAAACATCCCCACTTCTGGTCTTATGATGGAGGGCAGGTCATTGATGAAGCAGCTGAAAATGGTTGGGTCTAGGACATTACCCTGAGGAACTCCTGCAGTTGATATCCTGGAGCTGAGGTGACTGACCTCCAACAGCTACAACCATCTTCCTATGTACCAGATATGACTCCAACCACTGGAGAGATTGCCGCCTGATACTTATCGATTCCAATATTGCTCGGGCTCCTTGATGCCACACTCAGTCAAATGCAGCCTTGATGTCGAGGGCTGTCACTCTCACCTCACCCTCTGGAGTTCAGCTCTTTTGTCCATGTTTGAACCAAGGCTGTAATGAGGTCAGGAGCTGAGTGGCCCTGCAGAACCCAAATTGGGCATCACTGAGCAGAAGCGGCTTGATAACACTGTTGATGACAACTTCCATCACTGTACTGATGATCAAGAATTGACTGATGGGATGGTAATTGGCTGGGTTGGAGTTGTTCTGCTTTTTGTGTCCAGGACTTACCCGGGCAGTTTTCCACATTTTTGGGTAGATACCAGTATTGTAACCATATTGGAAAAGCTTGGCTGGAGTGTTGGCTAGTTCTGGAGCACAAGCCTTCAGTATTATTGCTGGAACGTTGTCAGGGCCCATACCCTTTTTAGTATCCAATGCCCCCAACCGCTTCTTGATATCACATGGATTGAATCAAATTGGCTGAAGGCTGGTATCTAGATGCTGGGAAGCATTGGAGGATGCCAAGATGGATCATCCACTCAGCTCTTCTGGCTGAAGTTTAAAGCGAATATTTCTTCCTTACCTTTTGCACTAATGTGTTTTGCTCATCCAGCATTGAAGATGGGAGCCTGTTCCTTCAGTAAGTTGTTTAATTGTGCACCACCATTCATGACTGTGAAAGACTGCGGAGTTTAGATCCGGTCTGTTGGTAGTGGGATCACTTGGCTTGGCCTATCACTTGCTGCTTAGGCTGTTTGGCATGCAAATATCCCAACTGAAAGCTTCACCAGGTTGACATCTCATTTTCAGCTGTGCCTGGTGCTGCTCCTGACATGCTCTCTCACACTCTCCATTGAATCAAGGTTGATCCCTGACTTGAGGGTAATGATTGAGCAGGGGGTATGCTGTTGAGCCACTCTTAGTGGTGGACAATGAAGTCCCTCATTCAGAGTACACTTTATGCTCTTGTGTTTTGATCATGTTGGAGTACTGATTCATCATCCTTGCCCATGTTTAATCTGAAGCCATGAGACTTCATTTTGTTTGGAGTCAATGCTGAGGACTCCCAGGGCAACTGTCCACTGACTGTATACCATTGCACTAACACCTCTAATGGATCTGTCTGCCAGTGGACAGGACATATCCAGGGATGATGACATAGTGTCTGGGACATTATCTGTCAGGTATGATTCCATGAGTATGTCTATGTCATGGTGTTGACATAGTCAGTGAGACCGCTCTCCCTTTTAGCACAAGATTTTGACACTAGCCCCCAGGTGTCAGTAAAATGAACTTTGCAGGGTCGACAAAGCTGTTTTGCTGTTGTCTTTTCTGGTGTCTGAGTTGGTACCAGCTGGTCCATTCGGTTTCATTTGTTAGTTGAGACTTTGCAGCAATTGATACTACTGAATGGACTGTTTTGGAGGGATTATCTTATAAACAAAAGCTAAATGGGGAATCTATTCAATGGAGTTTAGAAAAAGAGAGGTGGTCTCAATGAAATATATAGGATTATTAAGGGGTTTGACAGGGTACATTCTGACAGGATGTTTCCCCTTTTGGGAGCTACGAGAATGAGAGGGCATATTGTCAGGATTAAGCGGCACCAATTTAAGACCAAGTTGAGGAAGATTTTCTTCTCTCAGAGGGTAAGGAAGCTTTGGAGCTCCTTGCCACAGAGAGCTGTGGAACTAGAATCATTGCGCATTTTTAAGTTTGAGACAGAGATTGTTGATCTGTAGGAGAATCAAAGCTTATGCGGAAAAGGTGGGAAAATGAACATGAGGAATGTCAGATCAGTCATGATCCTATTGAATTGTGGGGCAGGGTTCAAGAGGCCAAGCAGCCTGCTCCTGTTCCTATTTCTTATGGCCTTGTGGTAATAATCCAGAGATTATTACCTTTGAAATTCTGCTTAGTTTGGTGTCTGGGTCCTCATACTGACTTATCATTGGCACACTCATGGACCATGATGACTGGACATTTCTCTGTGTCTGTAAGCTCCTCTCGAGGCCAGAGCAGATGTCTCAAGTTTAAATATAGTTTCCTGGACTCTTGGTCTTTTCTGCAGAGAATAGGGTCAATCAGCCTGACTATAATGTCCCCTATTGACAATATATTCCTTTTTGCTCTCCCCATTCAAATGGCTTCCTCTACCATGGTGCCATTGTCAGTTAGCCTATCCACCCAGCAGCCTTCAGATAATATGGAAGAACCTCATATCCATTGGATGCTTGCAAAGACTGAGGCTCCTGCCTTCTGGGTCTCCTTACCTATCTCACTTACAGTCACACTCACCTATTCCTGACCACTAACTACATTAGGAGACCCTATCCAAAGGGTGTGACTGCCTTCTGGTGTAAAACATCCAGTTTGTTTTCCCCTCCCTGTGTCATAGTATCTACAACTCAGTCTCCTGCCCAGCTGAAACTCCTCTAGACACAAATACCTACCACTGATGCATTTGTCTTGGATCGCACTGAAGTCCAGGGACTCCCACATGCTGCAGCCATGACACATCACCTGTCTTGCCATCCTTGATTGGTTTTAATTAATTACTTATTATTTTATTTAATTATTTGGTTTCTTTTTGATATATTTTACTAACCCTATCACCAGTCCTATTCCATTTTAAGGCATAGGGCTAGGATAGTCCTTAAGCCTTTATTAGGCGAAAGTGAGGACTGCAGATGCTGGAGATCAGAGTCAAGATTAGAGTGGTGTTGGAAAAGCACAGCAGGTCAGGCAGTATCCGAGGAGCAAGAAAATCAATGTTTTGAGCAAAGGCCCTTCATCAGGAATCCTTCGGTATCACTCTAATCTTGACTTGACCCCTTATTAGATACTCACAAAGCAGCTAGATTCTTCTCCCACAGGGGAGTAAGAAACAATTCACAAAGGGTGAAAAAAGGTTAGAAAAAAACAAGATAAAAAGAGGATTTTTACTTCTAATCACAAAAACCTCCAGCTCTGGGTCCATAAAACTTGCTTTCATAAGTATTTTAATCAGCCTGTTCAAACATGTTGTGGCACACAGCTAAAGCAGATGGGACCTAAAGCTTCTGAAGCTTGTCTTTATAGATGCCTTCTATTCAAACCTGTTCAGAAATATGAACACACACACTTGAGCGGGTGAGGTTTATGCTCAGGCCTACTGGGCTCATGAGTAAGAACACTACCTCTGCACCACAAGACCCCTCCCAGGCCTGCCTTTGTATGCTTCAGAAATGCAAAACAGCTAGTTGATCCCAATTATGGAAAAGTAGTTTCAGTGCCTTGTCTTAACTAACTAAACTCAACTGCTCTTCCAGCTAAGATCTTATGAAGTCCAGCTTAAAACTGGGAAATTTAGAATTGAACTAGTAGATTTCAGTTTATTGTTCATTGCAAACAAAATTGCATTGTTACAAAAAGTTTAAAACTCCCTTACTCACCAACAGGCAGCATCTGGCTTGAGAAAATCTCTGCTTGTATGATATTAAATATCAAATTGAATCAAAATACATGCTGAATTCTTTAATAATTAGTTGAAATACACATAGGCTTGTCAAAACTTAACCACATAAGTATTGTTAAGTTACCAATTTTTAAAAATTTAATAATCCATAGATTAAATCAATAACACTTAATCACATTCTATGCAATATGATTTAACCTGTGTCGAGCAATGTAATTATAACCTTATAAGTAAACCATTACAGCATGCAATGATCGAACAGCTTACTAATGAATGTTTTCTAATTTGTTAATAAGGTTTGTAAAGAAGCAACACTGTTTCTCTGGGGACTATGACATTCTAAAGTACAGCTACCATTAACCCAGCCACACTGAAATTTTAGGCTCAATAAGACTGATATTATTGAAAATATTTCTAATGAACACATCAAAAAAAAAGTTTTCTTTGATTACTGCCCAAGAAAATCTGCAACAGAATAATTAGCTGCATTCATCTGAGAATATTACTGATCCATGTACAAGTCTTTTGGGTTTTCATTGTTATATACAGTATTTTTTAAAGTCTCATTTGCTTTCAAAATATTAAGTAAAACGTGAGGTACAAAAACACCAGTAGACAAAGTATAAAGTTTGAAAATAGAATCAGAAAGTCATAGAGATCTAAAACGCAGAAAAAGACCCTTCAACCTATCATGTCCACACTTTTCAAAAACAATGATCTAACTATTCTATTCCCATTTTCCAATACTCGGCTCATAGCCTTGTATAAAAGGAGAAAGTGAGGACTGCAGATGCTGGAGTGCCACAGTTGAAAAATGTGGTGCTGGAAAAACACAGTAGGCCAGGCAGCATCCAAAGAAGGGCTTATGCCTGAAACGTCGATTCTCCTGCTCCTCGGATGCTGCCTGGCCTGTGGTGCTTTTCCAGCACCACATTTTTCAACCCATAGCCTTGTATGCCTTAACATCGCAAATGCACTCTAAATGTTATGATAGTTTCTGCCTCGACTACCTTTAAAGGCAGGGGGTTCCAAATTCTCACCACACTTTGGGTGAAAATGTTTTTCCTCACATCTCCTATAAACCTACTGCCAATTACCCTAAACGTATACCCCCAGTCAGTGATTCCTCCATCATGGGAGAAAATGCCTTGCTGTCTATCCTATGCTCCCTCATAATTTTATACAGCTCAATTATATCCCCTTCCAATCTCCTCTGCTCTCAAGAAAATAACCTTAGTTTGTCCAATGTTTCTTCATAGCTAAAACAGTTCAGCACAGGCAACATCCTGGTAAACAAAAACAGAAATTGCTGGAAAAACTCAGCAGGTCTGGCAGCTTCTGTGGAGAGAAATCAGAGTTATGTTTCAGGTCCAGTGACCCTCCTTCAGAACACCTGGTAAATTCAGTCTGAATTCTCTCCAGTGCTTTCTACAGAATGAATTCCAGAACTGCACACAATACTCGAGTTGTTGTGTAACCAACATTTTATACAATTTTATACAATTCTGGCATAATATTACATGCAACAAGAAACTAACAATTGTACATCAACAAAATAAATTAATGCTTCAGTGTAGTTTTTGAAGTATTTTCCAATGATATAAAAACAGATTAGTAACTTATTAAACACTTATTACACTGATTTATTGTTATGAAAAGGTCATTTTCAGCTGTATTAAGTTGCCATTCTTAACTGTATCAAGGAATCATTTTTAATGTAAGGGATAAATAAATAATTATGTTCAATTATGCTGCCCAATAGCACTGGATCATGGAACATTTTATATTTGTAAATAGGCAAATGCATCAAGCAGTAAATTGAATGGGAACTTCACTGCAAAAAAACAGTGCAATTTCTCCATGGATTGCTGGTTACATCCAGTGTGGAAATTCCACTCCTGGTTGTGTAATGGGTAAATGATTTATAAACAGTACGTTAAGGTTGAAATAACAACAGTAATTATACAAGGTAGAGCCATCTGTCTGCCAGAAAGATTATACTATTAACAACAAAAAAGAAATTGCATTTACGTAGTACCATTAATGTAAGAAAATAACCCTCTATAATCTACAAAATCATGATGAGACAGATAATGTTATTGCATCAATGAATAAGATATCAAATTTCACTAATGTTGACATAAGCTATAGATGTGCTTGAAGCCAAAGTACAGAAGTGCTCCAGAGGGAGCATCATCATACCATCAATAAACCTAAGGAAAATTAAAAGGGAAGATCCATCAGGCACACAAACAGCACCTTTGAAACTGCAGCACTCCATCTGTACTGTACAAGAGCGTCAATCCTGATTTTGGATGTTCAGGTCCCTGGGGCACTGCTAGAAACCTGCCCAGGCACAGGCAATGCCAACTGAGTTACAGCTAATACAAATTCAGACCAAGAAAGTCATTGCATATGTAAGAAGAAAAAAATATTGAATGTAGCTCTGCTCACAAGAAAATTCAATAGTAATATTAAACCAATATTCTTGATTTTAGAATGATAACCCACTAATCATCACACATTATTTTATTAAGTCTGTATATTTGTGTTCCAAATTAATTTATCTAAATGTTTTCAGTTATATTTTAATTCAGTTTAATATATCATTTCAACATACTGTATATTTAGAAATGTTTAATAAATATGAAAAATACAGTTTTTAAATTGGAAAGAAAATATGTCAACTATTTAATTTTGATTTCTGTTCAATAGTACTTTGAACCTGTGATACAATTAGAACAATTGGCACAAGAATTAGATTAAAATTAGATCCATTAATATTTATTCAATGATATCAAGTGGTATCCTAAGCTATGAAATGGAAGGTTTAGAAGGTGCTTCAGGTACAGAATACCAATATACAAGCAAATGCATAACCAAAATAAAACAAAAATCTGTTCATTTTATGCAATTTACTTGATTACTTAAATTTTTAAAAATGGTATTAACCATAAAGAGGTGATTTACTTATATGTATTATTCTCTTTTAGTTACCATACTCTAAGTCATCATTAAAATGGGCAGTGAGAATATAGTGCGCTGCATTGAAATAAATTATTCTGATTTGACTTTCACCCACTAATAATTGTAATTCCAGTGAGCAAGAGTGACATGCATTTTTCCATTGGTTCAAAATGAAGAAAACTAGCTATTAAAGTTATTATTCTAGTGTTACTCCCCTGACAACCATTAACCATCATTAGCAATACAGACATCGAAGAATTTGCATGATAGATTCAGAGCAATTTGGAGATCAAAGTGCACTTTGTGATGTGGACTATGAAGGACTAGGGATTACACTGGGTTGAATTTTCTCTTCCGCTGCACAACACGGGAATTGGCAAATCAATTGAAAAAGTATGGTTAGGTGGGAAAAAGTAGGTTTCCAATGTGGAGGAACAAAGTAATACTATTTCCCACCCAAGGTCTTAATGACAAAACAAGAATCTTAAAAGTGAGCAGTGAGAGCCTATTCGCATGCATTAGGATTGCATTTTTACATCATCTCACTTTAAACATATGCACTTTTTGGTTAAGTTAGTTTGCTGGACGGCTGGTATGCAATGCAGAGGCATACCAGCACTACAGATTCGACTCCCACACTAAGTGAGGTCACTGTGAAGGTCCTGCCTTCTCAACCTTGCCCCTCGCCTGAGGAGTGGTGACTCTCAGATTAAACTCACCACCAGTTCTCTCCCTCTAATGAGAGAGCAATCCTATGGTCCTCTGGGACTATGGTGCCAACTATTACTACGGTATGCATTTGCTATTCTCTCACGCAATGGAGAGAAACTAGATGGCAACAATTCCTCACATGAAAGTCAGAGTGAGTACTAGGCAGCTCC
This sequence comes from Chiloscyllium plagiosum, assembly GCF_037043375.1. Classification (NCBI taxonomy): domain Eukaryota; kingdom Metazoa; phylum Chordata; class Chondrichthyes; order Orectolobiformes; family Hemiscylliidae; genus Chiloscyllium; species Chiloscyllium plagiosum. Next base: position 29,489,623 of record NW_028270149.1, on the reverse strand, counting down.
AGCTCACTATTTGCTTATAAAATTCTATATTAATGAGTGGTGCCCAACAACTCTGAGCAGTCATCATGGGTACAAAACACCCGCACCTGCCACTTTAATTCATAGAGGTTGGCATCAGAAGGCACCAATGTCAACACATTATTATGACTCATTTCCAACTCAGAATGTAGCTTTGCACTCCAATACTGCGCTTTGGAGTACAGCAACACCTTTCATTGTAATGCTGCTGCCAGGCTGCTTTGCACATAGGAACTGGTACCCATCACAGTGCAAGGATTTATCTCAGGGCTCTTACTCTCTTAGAGCTCACTCACTTTGCATGTAATTGGGTGTAAATAGCATCTCTGTCTTTCCTTTTGTTTGTACTTTTCTGCCTCTTTTACAGCTTACAAACTCACAGTTTTTCTGAGTTGCTTTACCGTTTAATACTGAGACAAAACCAGACAGCTTGTCATGTTTGACAGCGGTGATCGGTTTAGTGGCTGGGTGTGTTGCTATATGGCAACATGCTATGTCAATCTTACACCTGGACCATGTGCCTGGAGTTTTTGTGGTAAACCCACTGAATGAGCTTCAGCCAATTGGCCATGTGTGAAAGTCTGATGGGAATACGCATCAGTCAAGTCAAACGGGACTGTTATCAGTCAGAGGATCTCACTACTGTCAGTCAAGGGCAGCAGATGATCACAATCCAGGGGCTTGAAAACAATCAGTCAGCTTCTTGAAGTGTTCCAGGTAAGAGGGTTGTGTATCAGTACAGACGGAGAGCTGCACAGGGGAGGGTCTGGTTTCTCATCAGTTGTAGCTGTCATTCCAGTTTGCTCAAGAGGGTGAGCCACAGTCAATGGAATGCTAAGCATGAGGGAAAGACCAGCTCTCCCTTTTGACAGGATTCTGACATGCTTTGGCACTAAGGACAGGTAGACTGTGTAGATTCATTCTTGTAACTGCAGTTACAATAACAGTCAATCAGACAGGTGAGAACATAAAGAGGCAATACGTTTACAAATGTCAGGTTTTATTTTTAACAAAGTGTCACATGTGTCAGTGTGTGCCCTCAGAAGCCTTCCTTTGTCATTTCATTTGTATTGCATGTTCTGTGAAGGGTTAATCCTGAGTGGCAGTCATTACCCTGGTGCACAGATGGGCTTTAAATATGGCACCAATCCTGGAAAGCCCCAACAGTGATGAGTACTTCTGCCTCCAATGAGTGAAAGACATGCAAAAATCTTCCTATAGAGACATGCTGCGTCCATAAACAGATAAGCAGTGGAGGATCGAAAATCAAAAATGAAACCAGAAATCGTAGCTGGAGATTTCAACCATGCAAATCTCAAGAGTGTGCTCCCTAAATTCCATCAGCATGTGTTCTTTGTGACGAGGGAGGGGAACAAGCTGGATCTTGTTTATACAAACATCCCCAATGCATACAGGGCAGAGCCCCGGGCCCACCTCAGCTCCTCAGACCACATCGCTGTTATGCTAATGCCAGCGTACACTCCACTCGTCAGACGGGTCAAACCAGTTCGGAAGCAGGTGAAAACCTGGCTGACAAGAGCCATTTCTGCTCTTCGAGACTGTTTTGAGCGCACTGACTGGTGCATGTCCATGGAGGTGGCAACCAAGAGTGATTCCATCAACTTAGAGAAGTACACAGTGTCGGTGATTTGCTACATTAACACGTGCACTGACAATGTCTCTGTGTCTAAGACATCACTTCTCACCCCAACCAGAAGCCGTGGATGACCCAAAGGTGTATGCACCGCTGAGGATCTGAGATTCTGCCTTCAGAGCGGATGATAAGTCAGCCCTAACAGCGAGGGCCAACATGACCCGGGCCATCAAAGAGGCAAAGTGTGCATCACACAGGGAATACACAGCCTTTTTCAGGACAGCGGTGACACGCAGAGAACGGAGAAGGGTATCCACGCCATCACCAAACACAGAACAGCATCGACATGGCAGCGAGGACGTCCACCCCCCCGCTCCCCCCCCAGTGCTGTGTCTTACCACAGCCGATGTGAAGCAAACCCTATGTAGAGTCAACCTATGTAAGGCTGCTGTGGAGCAGACAACATCCCTGGCAGAGTGCTCAGAGGATACTCTGACGTACTGGCGGATGTTCTCATGGACATCTTCAACACCTCCCTGAGCTGCACCACAGTTCCAACATGCTTCAAGACCGCTACCATCATCCTCGTGCCAAAGAAGTCTTCAGCGTCCTGTCTGAACAACTACCGCCCTGTTGCACTTACACCCATCAACATGAGGTGTTTCAAGAGGCTTGTGATGAGGCATACTAAGACCCTGCTGCCCATGCCCCCCCTCACTGGACACCCCGCAGTTCATGTATCGATCCAATCACTCAACAGATGATGCTGTTTCCACCACCCTCCATCTGGCACTTACCCACCTGGAGAAGAAGGACCTGAACGTCAGATTGCTGTTCATAGACTTCAGTTCTGCATTTAACACTATCATTCCTCAGCACCTGATTGGAAAGCTGAGTCTGTTGGGCCTAAATACCTCCCTGTGTAACTGGATCCTGGACTTCCCGACTGGGAGACCTCAGTTAATCTGAATTGGAAACAGCATCTCCAACACCATCACACTGAGCACAGGGGGGGCCCACGGCTGTGTGCTCAATCCATGCTGTTCACCCTGATAACACATGACTGTGCAGTGACACACAGGTTGAATCATATCATCAAGTTCACTGATGGCACAATGGTAGTGAGTCTCATTAGCAGGAACAACGAGTCAGCATACAGAGAGGAGGTGCAGCGACTAACGGACTGGTGCAGAGCCAACAACCTGTCTATGAATGTGGACAAAATAAATGAGATAGTTGTTGACTTCAGGAGGGCACAGAGCGACCACTCTCCACTAGACATCGACGGCTTCCCCGTGGAGATCGTGATGCACCAAATTTCTTGGCATACACCTGGCGGAGAAACTCACCTGGTCCCTCAATACCAGCTCCATAGCCAAGAAAGTACAGCAGTGTCTCTACTGTCTGCTAAGGTTGAGGCAAGTCCACCTCCCACCCCCACCCCATCCTCACCACATTCTACAGAGGGTTCGTTGAGTGTACCCTGAGCTGCTGTATCACTGCTTGGTTTGGGAATTACATCAGGTTGGGTCGTAAGACTCTACAATGGATAGTGAGGACAGCTGAGAAGATCATCGGGTTCTCTCCTCCCTCCATTACAGGCATTTACTCCACACACTGCATCCGAAAGGCTAAGAGCATTGTGGAAGATCCCATATGCCCCTCACAAAAACTCTTCTCCCTCCTGCTATCTGGCAGAAGATACCAGAGCATTCAGTCTCTCACGGCCAGACTGTGTAACAGTTTCGTCCCCCAAGCCATCAGGCTCCTAAACACTGTATAATCGGATTCTTTCCCATCTAAAATTCTTTCATATTGCTGCTAGAAAAATGTCCATTATTCATCATACTTCTGTAACACTGTAACTTGCGTGTTTTGTACTTCTTATGCACTTTATGCTGTGTATGATTGTGTAGTTTGTGCTGTCCATGTAGCACCCTCGGTACTGGAGGAACACTGTCTTGTTTTTACTGAACCAGTTGTATATGGTAGAAATGACAAATCAAAACTACTCTACTCTACTTTACTCTACTCAAAATGGATGATTTTGCATTGACCTAGGCACCAGAAACAACTATGGCAAAAACAGTTCCATTGTCCCTGCAACAGTATCTGGGGGCTATTGTCAGAATTGGCACAGATGACTCACAGACTAGTCAAGCTGCAGCCTGACACTGTAATATGGAATCATACCTGACTGACATCGACATGTGGATAATCCTTGGCCTCCTCCAGAAGTCCTCAGATCACAGATGCTAGTCTTCAGCCACTTTGATTCAATCCATGTGATATCAAGAGATGGCGAGAGGAACTGGATTCTGCAAAGGCTGGAGACTGCAAAGACAACATTCCAGCAACAGTACTGAAGACTTGTGCTCTAGAATCTGCTGCATCCATATCCAAGCTGTTCCAGTACAGTTACAACACTGGCATCTGACCAACAATTTGGAATATTGCCCAAGTGTATCCACAAAAGGCAGGATAAATCTAACCCAGCCAATTACCACCCAATCAGTCTACTCTTGATCATGAGTAAAGTGTTGGCAAGTGTCATCAGCAGTACTATGAAGTGGTATTTGCTCAGCAATAACCTGCTCAATAACACCCATATTGCTTCTGCCAGGGCCAGTCTGCTCCTGACCTTGTTACACCTTGGTTCAAACATGGACATAGTGCTGAATTCCAGAGGTGAGGTGAGAGTGACAAGCCTTGACATCAAGACAGGATTTGATTGAACGTGACATCGAGGAAACCTCGTAATAGTGGGTTTTAAAATTTATTAATGAGATGAAGGCATCTCTGGCTAGGCTGGCACTTATTGCCCATGCATAATTAGCCAGAGGGCAGTTTAAGAGTCAACCACATTGTTATGGTCTGGAGTCACATGTAGGCCAGACCAGACAAGGACGGTAGTTTACTTCCCTAAAGGCATTAGTGAATCAATGGGTGACAGGGGCAAACTTTTCGGTGGTTGGAGTCATACTTGGCACATTGGAAGTTGGTTTTGGTTGTTGGAGGTCAGTTATCTTAGCTCCAGTACATCTCTGCAGGAATTTCTCAGGGTAGTGTCATCTTCAGCTGCTTCATCAATGAACTTCCCCCCATCATAAAATCAGAAGTGGGGATGTTCGCTGATAATTGCACAACATTCAGCATCATTTGGGAATCCTTAGATGCTGAAGCATTCCATGTTCAAATGCCAGATAATAACCGAGAGAGAAATCTAACCATCATCATTGATCAATACCATCAATCAGATACTAAACTGGATTGGCCACATTAATACAGTGGCTGCAAGAGCAGATGAGAATGTAGGAATCCTGCAGTGAGTAACTCTCCTCCTGACTCCCAAAACCCTGGGAGAAAGTGAGCACTGCAGATGCTGGAGATCAGAGTCAAAAAGTGTGGTGCTGGAAAAGCACAGCCGTTCAGGCAGCATCTGAGGAGCAGGAGGTGATGAAGGGAATCAGGAATGATGAAGAGCTTATGCTCAAAACGTCGTCTCTCCTGCTCCTCGGATGCTGCCTGACCGGGTGTGCTTTTCCAGCACTACACTTTTTGATTCCCAAAAACTGTCCACCATCTACAACTCACAAGCCAGTGATAGAGTACTCCCAACTTGCCTGGATGGACATAACTCCAAAAACACAAAAGACGCTTGACACAATCCAGAACAAAACAACCCGCTTGATGGACATGACACCCACAAGAATCCACTCCCTATGCTACCAATGCTCAGTAACAGCAGTGTGTATCCTCTACAGAATACACTGCAGAAACTCACCAAGGCTCCATATACAGCACCTTCGAACCCACAACCACTTCCATTGAGAATGAGAAGGGAAAGATATCCATGGGAACACCACCACCTACAAGTTCCCATTCTGACTTGGAAATATATCACCATTCCTTCATTGTTGCTGGGTCAATGGCATTGTGGGCCCATCTACAGCATGTGGACTGCAGTGGTTCAAGAAGGCAGCTCACCACCAGCTTCTCAAGGGCAAGTAGGAATGGGAAATAAATGTTGGGCCCAGCTAGAAAAGCCCAAATTCCATGAATGATTAAATTTTTAAAAAATTGTATCAGATAACTTGCTACAGAACCCAGAGAAAAACCCTCGAAAAAATTCCCCTAAATTGATACTGAGCTGATTTTAGGTAAACTGTTGTCCGCATTATCTTAATTTTTACACTTCATAAATAGTCCTGTGTGCAGCATTAAACATTTTATCTTTTACATGATTAAGATTAAAAGCGGTGGGTGAGGAATGATGGTTTATTTTTAAATATTAGGTGCTATTGAGAGCTTCTTTTTAGGCTTAATGTCGCTGAGGCATTCAAGAAACACAGAATGTGATGACTAGTAGATTTATAGAAGTGATTATACAGCAGGATCAGTCTGATAGGTCGGTGACTGTCAGGAAAGGTAAGATGATAGTTCAGAAGCCTCCTGTGGCTATTTCTTTCTCAAACAGACGTTCCATTTTGGGTACTAAAGAAGGGGGTAGTCTCTCAGAGAAAAACAGAAGAGGATTTCCTAAGTGGCAGTGAAAATAGGAAGACAGATGAGGATGGTTCTGATAAGAACAAGTCAGAGAATGAAATAACTCTGAAGAATTAAAGTGCATTTATTTCAATGCAAGGGGTCTTACATGTAAGGCTGATAAACTCAGGGCATGTATCGGAACATGGGACTGGAATGTCATAGCAATTACAGAAACTTGGCTGAGGGAAAGGCAGGATTGGCAGCTTTGTGTTCTGGGTTTTTAAGTACTAAAGGAAGAAAGGGAGGCTAGAGAGGAGAGAGAGCAGAGAATTTCAGTAAAGAAAACGTTACTGTAGAATTAGAGAGGATATTTCTGAGTGCACCCCTACTTGTCCACTTTTGTCTATTATTTATGTAAATGTTTTGGATGAGAATATACGAGGCATGCTTAGTAACTTTGCAAATGACAGCAAAATTAGTAGTATAGTGGACAGTGAAAAAGGTTATCTAAGATTAAAAAGGGATCTTCATCAATTGGGTAAATGAGCTGAGGAGTGGCAGATGGAGTTTAATTTGGATAAATGCGAGGCATTGCGTTTTGGTAAAACAAACAAACACAGGAATTATACAATCAATGGCAGGGCCCTGGATAGCATTGTAGAACAGAGAGAGACCTAGGGGTTCGGGTACATAATTCTTTGAAATTTGTGTCACAAGTCGACTGGGTGGTTAAGAAGGCGTTCAGCACACTTGTCTTCATTGCTCAGATCATTAAGTACAGAAGTTGGGATGTTATTTTGAGGTTGTACAAGACACTGGTGATGCCTCTCCTGAATAATGTGTCCTGTTCTAATTGCTCTGTTATAGGAAGGAGGGTTCAGAAAAGACTTACCAGGATGTTGCTGGGATTGGAGGATTTCAGTTATAAAATTAGGCTGGGGAGGCTGGAACATTTTTTTCACTAGAGCATAGAAGGGTGAGGGGTGACGTTTTAGAGATTTATAAAATCTTGAGGGGCATAGATAAGGTGATTAGCAAATGTCTTTTCCAGAGGTGGGAGAGTTCAAAACTAGAGTGCATACTTTAAAGTGAGAGAAGAAAGATTTAAAAAGGACATGAGAGGCAACCTTTTTTTACATAAAGAGTGGTTCCTTTGTGGAATGAACTGCAAGAGGAAGTGATGGATGCAGGTAGAGTTACAACATTTAAAAGATATTTGGATAAGTACATGAATAGGAAAGGTTTGGAGGCTTATGGGCCAAATGCAGGCAGAAGAGTCTAGTTTAATTTGGGAACATGATCAGCGTGGTTTAGTTGGACTGAGGAGTCTGTTTCCATGCTATATGACTCTATTATGTGGTGAATTTGACTTAAATTATCAATTGAATGGAAGTTCAGCGTCAATATGTTATTAAATCACCTGTTTGCCAGTTGCGTGTTGAGAAATACTAGAGGCTAAAACCATAACTAGGGAGAATATGACTTAGAAATTTAAAAGTCATGGATAAATGCCAGCCACCGAATCGCTGATTGAGTTTTCACAGCCAATGATTCTATAATTTGTTGGAGAATTTCAAAGATTCACCACACTGTAAATAAAGAAATTTGTTCTTATCTCAGTCTTAAATGGCCTACCCCCTATTTTGAGATTATTTTCCCTGTTCTAAACATGCAACCAATTACCTCTGTAAGAAATTTGTAACTTCGGATGAGATAACCTCTCAATCTTTAAAACTGTAAGAACGCATACCCAGTTTCCTTAATCTCTCCTTCTTAGAAAATTCTACCATAACCTGGTAAATCTCTGTTGCACTCCTTCAACGCAAGTCTAACCTTTCTTAGATGAGGAAACCAAAATTATACATAATATGTAGGTGCAGTCTCATCTATTGTACAGCAAGGCATCTTAAATTCCATATTAATATTCCCATGAAATGAATGCCAATATGTAATTTGCCTTTCTAATTCTCGCTGTACCTGCCTGTTGTGCTTTTAGTGACTCATATGCCATGACATCCACATCCATTCAACACCCGCATTTACCTGTCTCTCACCATTTAAGAAATATTCTGCCTTTCTGTCTTTTTCTACCAATGTGAATAATTGCACACTTATTTACATTATATTCAATTGACTATATTGTATCCCATTCACTTTGCCTGCCCTAATTCTTTTGAATTCTCCATGCCTTCTCCTCCTCACAACTTAGCTTCCCACCCAGTTTGGTGTCATCAACAAATTTGGAAATATTACTACTGGCCCCTGCATCCAACTCATTTATATCGACTGTCACTGCTATTGCCCTTACACTGATCTTTGCAGCACCCCCCCGTTAACAACCTGCCATCCTGAGAATGATCCGTTTATTCCTTCTCTTTGCTGTCTGTCTGTTAACTAATTCTCAATGCATGCTCATAAATTACTCCCAATCCCATGTACTTATTTTACCAACCTCATGTGTGGGACCTTACCAAATGCTTTTTAAAAATCCAAATGCATCACTTCCATTGATTCGTTTTAACTATGCTACAAAATCTACAACAATTTTGTCAAAAGTGATGTCCCCTTCATAAATCTATATTGCTTCTGCCCAATTTTACCAATCTCTTCCAAGTGTATAGTCATCACATCCTTTATTATGCATTCTAACACTTTCCCTACAACTAACCCCAAACTAACGAAATTATTAATGTGGTTCTCCATTCTCATTCTTCTTCTCTTCTTAAATAGTAAAGTTACATTTGCAACTTCTAGTCCAGAGCTACCTTTCCAGAGTCTCTAGAAATTTAAAATAAAACCACATATGCATCCACAATCTCTGTAGCCACTTCCTTCAGCATTCTGCTCCCTCTCTGAAATTCTTCACCTCCTTCTCTAACTTTCCCTGATCTCCGATTCCCCAACCTTGTTCCGTCTCCAACTTTCCCAATCTCTGACTCTTTAACTCAAACCCATCTCTATATCATGCCTTTCACTTCTAACTTATCTCATGTCATCTCCAATTCCCTCCGCCCCAAATCCCTAGCTCCCCTGTGTTCTGCTACTCCCACAAATCTGACCTTTGTACACTGTCCCAATCTCTGACTCAAATGGGAAAGTGGCAGTGGTGCCAGAACTGAAGTTCAGAACACCATATAATGGGGTCTAATGTATCTGCAATGTGACATCTTCTTCCAAAGGGGCCACCAAAAACCATAGAATGGCCTGTTCACATCAGGTTTCCATGAAGATCATGCCTGGCTTTATACCAGCGCCATTCAGAGGATCCCGCTTGATCCTCGGAAACTCTGCTCTGGACAATTGGAGGATGGAGTCAAAAGGTGTGGTGCTGAAAAAGCACAGCCGGTCTGTCAGCATCCGAGGAGCAGCAGAGTTTTTCATAGAATAGAATAGAATCCCTACAGAGTGGAAACAGACCCTTCGGGCCAACAAGTCTACACTGACACTCCGAAGAGTAACCCGCCCAGACACATTCCACTATTTATTATCCTATATTGATCCCAGACTAATGCACCTAACCTACAGATCCCTGAACATGATGGGCAATTTAGCACGGTCAATTCACCCAAGCTGCATATCTTTCGAGCTTAAACTCTTCATATACTCCTGATGAGGAGCTTATGCTCGAAACATTGACTCTCCTGCTCCTCGGATGCTGCCTGACCAGCTGTGTATTTCCAGCACCACATGTTTTGACTTTGATCTCTAGCATCTGTAGTCCTCACTTTGTCCCAGTTGGAGGATGGATCTAGGCTATAGGATGTACAATGGGAATCCATGAGAGCCACAGAATTATACTGTGTAAGACAATCAGATTTTCTGAAAGAATCACACCTTCAGCATCCTATGGCACAGAAGCATCGGCCAAAGCAACTCAGCAACATTTTGTGAACCTGTTTCAACGGAATTGAGTTGCATGAAGTCATTTTTTACTGATGTCGAATGTTTTGATTCTGCTGAGGCCAGCATCCCTTGTGTAATTCCAACTGCAAGTCCAACTTATCAGTTTTTTCTCTATGCAGTTCATGCTTTTTTTTAAAGAAAGTTAAGGCTGTACCCGAATGGAAGCCTTCACAATATCTGATGCTTCCTTATTCTATCATAACAAACTTTCATGACAATATGAGCTCTACAGAAAGGATAGCAATCACTCAGGCAGAGTTAGAATATTGTTAGGTACAAAGACTGGCTAGCATCTCAACTTGCGACATTTGCAGCTGAAATGCCATTCGTTCACCCAACTGATGGTGAAAGCTGAATATCTACTTACAACCATGATAATGTATTGTCAATTCATGCCACACCTATGTGCCATAAGATTTATTTTTCCTTTCCCTCCCACTATATCCAGCTAGAGGCCTCGAGGCCGCAGCTGAGGTTGAGGGACCCTGCTGTATTAGTGGAGCCTGTTGGCTTTTGGGTTTGCTTGGGTAATTTTGAGGACATTTGTGGCTAGAGGGCCTTGATATGCTGTGCATGCTCTGCCCAGTTTTAGATTCATCATCTTGGGTTTGATTTCCCATAGGGCTGAGGGTGACAGGCAGGGTGGAGGTAGAGAGGGGGCCCTGAGAATATGGTTCTTCCCCTGGCTGACTGCCCAATAGCAACACTCGGTATCCTTGTAAGGAGAGAGCACCTTGAATGACAACAAGAACATCTGTCACTTTACCATTGGTAGTGAAAACTAATGACTAATGAACAATGGAGTGCAGGTCAGGGTCTATATCCAGCAGACTCTGTGTACGCTGGACTCTGGTTCTCCATGGCAGCAGCCAACCTGTCCATGAAGACAGTCAGATCCTCGCATGTCAGAGACATGTCGGTACAGATAGTGTTTGTGGTGATCCTCCAACCTTCAAGCATGTTTGCTCAGTGCCTCCGACCACTCAGCCTGCTGCTCCTGTGTCTGCCTGTGCAGTTGGATAAATGTGTGACACCATGGGATCCTTCCCTGCATGGGGCTGAGCAGGTTCCTTATCTCCAATAGACCTCTGTGCCAGTGATCTGGGGTATAGCTTCCTCGACCAGCTACAGAGATGTGGCAGTGATACATGCAATGGAATGTACTTCCAACTCTAATCTAACTAATGTACCTATTGGTATTTCGGTATCTAAGCTGATGGAAGTTGCCCGGAAGCAGCGTTGTCTGTGCTTCTCAGTGGGGTCAGCGGCTACTTCTTCTGGGGTGCAGGAGTAAATAAAGCCCTGAGGGCAATCATATGGATGCCATTGATGCCGATAGAACACAAGAGAGTGAATGAGTTGTGAAGTAGGGGTAGGAGTTTAGGCATGTCCGTAATATATTTACAGTGCTAATAATGGGAAAGATGCAGAGCAGTTGATAATGAATTTGATTTGATTGCCAGGACATGGAGGTCTTAGTATCACCACATGAGCTATTGCAATCCTGTTTTGCTAGGGCAAGGATTCTCCCCTTGTAGGAGGTGAGGAGATGGATGCTGGGCACCCCATCACCTATCTTGGTTCTCTCCTGCTCTGTTGTGGAACATTTTCTCCTGCAATGAGGTAGACAGAGTGAGACAGAAGTGCCTGGGACAGCTGTTAGTGCTGGTGCAGGCAGGGGAAAGGTGGGGCGAATTGAGTGCATCAGCAGCACAGAGGGCAATGTTAGATTTGGAGGGTTTGTGGTCACAGTTTCCTCATATAGGTGTTAACCAGTTGTAAGCAATTTTCAGACAATGTATTGTGTTTGTTGAGAAGCAGCAGTTCAGGGTATGATGAACTATTTAACTGGACAAAGAAAGGGAAATATATGGCCTGTCACATATATTTACCGAACACAAAGCTGTTCTGCAGAATGAAGTAAAGATGGTGGACCCTTATGGTTTTGGTGTGGTGGAGGGCTCCTCCTTGATGTTACACAGGCTTTGGTTACAGGTTTTTGTTCTTCCCTTGGCATGATGTTGGGCAATTTCTGGCTTTTTGCTCAAGAGGTGATGGCTTGTTCCCCTGGATCTCCTCACTCTACCTCTTTCTCACACACTCACTTCCCACCGACCCCTGTTTATATTCCTTATTTTGTGGATGTAGGTTTGCTTGCTGAGCTGGAAGGTTCGTTTTCAGATGTTTCATCACCATGCTAGGTAACATCATCACTGAGCCTCAGGATGAAGCACTGGTGGTATGGCCCACTTTTTATTTATGTGATTAGGTTTTCTTGGGTTGGTGATGTCATTTCCTGTGATGACACCATTTTCTGTGGTGATGTAATTTCCTGCTCTTTTTCTCAGGGGATGTTAAATGGAATCCAAGTCAATGTGTTTGTTGATAGAATTCCGGTTGGAATGCCATGCTTCTAGGAATTCTCGTATGTGTCTCTGTTTGGCTTGTCCTAGAATGGATGTGTTGTCCCAGTCAAATGGTTTCCTTCCCCATCTGTATGTAAGGATACAAGTCAGATTGGGTCATGTCTTTATGTGGCTAGTATCCTTACATACAGATGAGAAAATGAACCTTCCTGCTCAGTGAGCAAACCTACATCCAGAACTTCTCCAAACCCACAAACCTTATTTTGTGGATGAAAATCTATGTTGTGTCATTCATCTGTCTGAACCCTCTTAGCCAATGACCATGGGCAGTTATTCATGATACCAGGATGATCATTGTTCTCTTGCCCATTTCCAAATGAATGTTAGTTTTCATTCCTTCTAAGACTAAAACATACTATTTTTCCAAACACTGCATTGATAATAGGGTGTGGTGGCATGTAATTTCTATTTACATTTATTGTAGTTTATTAACACAGTTAACTGAAGTCTCATTCTGCATGGGAATACTGAATATGGAATAGTCAAATAACTCAGAAATATCCGTATTGAATTCTCAAACTAATTCTGAACTAATGCATTGTGATGATGCTTCTCCTTTAACAAGGCTATGCTGTCCTTGGCTTTTTTCCAGAGAGATCATAAAAGCATCCATTCCAAAAAGTCTGGCTTGGATGGGTTTTAGAGCCAATTTGATTATGGCAAGCAGATACTTCCTCAGGCAAAAGGTTTTAAAAGAAACACCTGTACAAAAAAAGGAGAGTTTCCAGTTCATAGAGTCATAGAGATGTACAGCACGGAAACAGACCCTTCGGTTCAACCTATCCATGCCGACCAGATATCCCAACCCAATCTAGTCCCACCTGCCAGCACTGGCCCATATCCCTCCAAACCTTTTCTATTCATATACCCATCCAGATGTCTTTTAAATGTTGCAATTGTACTAGCAATCGCCATTTCCTCTGGCAGCTCATGCCATACACGTACCACCCTCTACGTGAAAAGGTTGCCCCTTAGGTCTATTTTATATCTTTCCCCTCTCACCCTAAACCTATACCCTCTAGTTCTGGACTCCCCCAACCCAGGGAAAATACACTGTTTATTTATTTTATCCATGCCCCTCATGATTTTACAAACCTCGATAAGATTAGATTACTTACAGTGTGGAAACAGGCCTTTCGGCCTAACAAGTCCACACTGACCCGCCGAAGCACAACCCAACCCATTCCCCTACATTTACCCCTTCACCTAAGACTACGGGCAATTTAGCGTGGCCAATTCACCTAATCTGCACATTTTTGGACTATGGGAGGAAACCCACACAGACACAGGGAGAATGTGCAAACTCCACACAGTCAGTCGCCTGAGGTAGGAATTGAACCCGGGTCTCTGGTGCTGTGAGGCAGCAGTGCTAACCACTGTGCCACCGTGCCGCCCAAGGTCACCCCTCAGCCTCCAACGCTCCAGGGAAAACAGCCCCAGCCTATTCAACCTCTCCCTATAACTCAAATCGTCCAATCCTGGCAACATCCTTGTAAATTTTTTCTGAACCCTTCCAAGTTTCACAACATCCTTCCAATAGGAAGGAGACCAGAATTGCACACAATATTTCAAAAGTGGCCTAACCAACATCCTGTACAGCCGCAACATGACCTCCCAACTCCTGTACTCAATACTCTGACCAATAAAGGAAAGCATACCAAATGCCTTCTTCACTATCCCATCTACCTGCGACTCCACTTTCAAGGAGCTATAAACCTGCATTCCAAGCTCTCTTTGTTCAGCAACACTCCCTAGGACCTTATCATTAAGTGTATAAGTCCTGCTATGATTTGCTTTCCCAAAATTCAACACCTCGCATTTATCTAAATTAAACTCCATCTGCTATGTTTCCGCCCATTGGCCCATCTGGTCAGGATCTCGTTGTTCTCCCAGCTCAGTTTTTCTCTGGTTTGGCTTTAGCAGTCTGGCTGTTCACTGAAAGTACTGAGTTCAGTTTGAAACTGCTGGACCCAAAGAAGCAGGTCCATGCTGAGCCTCTCTCTGTCTCACATGTCTCCTGTAAGACCCTGTGCTTGATTTTACCTTTTTTGTCAAGGGGCGTTTATGGGGATTGTTGCAAGTATTTGGAACAGCATCATTAAGTTGGGACAATTTGTTGGGTTTTCAGATTGGTTAAATTATTCGATATTCTGTACTCTTTTGTTTGTATTTCATGCAGTAATCTAGTAAATAAATTCTGTTTTGTTTAAAACCAAGTGGTTTGACCAGCTGCACTCTCCTGGAATATCCACCCTACATCTACTTAAAACAACTAGCAAAGTTAGGGTCTAGGCTACTTCCTTGAAATGTTTTGAGAGAGCCTGGCCTGGTCCATAACAGTATCTATTTTTAAAGTAAAAATTTGGCTCCCTACATTATTTGTAGTTTGTGAAGTTGTGAGAGTTTGTTGACAAGTTTGTAACTTGACAGAAGCAAAAAGAAGTTTAGCCAGCAGCCCAAGAAGGATGACTGGAAAGAAATCATAAATCTATCTCAGACGTGCTAGAAGGCAAACTGGACAGTGTTAGCTAAACAAGAAATTAAAGATTTGAGATAAGAGTGACATTTCCCTGGGACTTGAGTTTCCGAAATGGATATTGCAGGGAAAGAGATTGAAACCTTGTTTTGCTGTTTATATTACGACTTTTCTAACTCTCTTATGCAAATATAATTTGGTTTGGGCTTATTTTTTGCTTTTATGTGATAAACTTGAGTTCTATTGTTAAAGAACATTTGAAGCCTCGTAAATATGTTTATATGATTAGCTACCAGGTTCACCAATTATAAATATTAAACTCATAATGTTTCAAGCCAGGTTTCACTCTGGGATCTGACTTGCCCTGTATTACCATCTCTGAGTCCTCGGAACAATCTTTGGAGCAATGTATGAAATGGTTCTGATGTAACAACACCGGACTCATCAGATGCTGCTGGACGTGCTCAGTTTCTCCAGCAATTTCTGTTGTTGCAATAAAGTACATCTTGTTTACTCTACAAGACTCTTCCCATTAGACTTGTTGGCTACCATTATGCACAGACCAGATCATGTAAGCACCTAAAAAAGTCACATATTTAGAACACACACATAGCAGCATATGTAACAAGTAGCAGATGAGCTAAGACACTGAGGTGTTGGACTGTGTTCTGGAGGTGAAAATTGGGAGTCTTAGTGATGGCATGGATGTGTGGTCAGAAGTTTATCTCAAACACAATTCCAATGTTATGAATAATTTGGGTCAGTTTCATACAGTTACCATGGGAGAGATATGAAAACAATGGCTGAAGAGTAGACACTGAAAATAATGGCTTTTGTCTTCTTAGCATTTAATTGGAGGCAGTTTCTTTTCATCCATTACTGGGTTTTGAGCGAACAATCTGCCAATTTAGAGATCATAGAGGTGTCAAGAATGGTAGTAGAGAGTATCCTCAGTGTGATGGTGGAGAGAAAGCTTTGTTTGCAAGTGATGTCATCCAGGGGCAGAATGTAGATGAGAAGTGAAAAGGGGTTGAGGATAGGTCAGAGAAAGTGAGAGGGAGACCTGAACCCCAGTTATTGTTTAGAATAGACTGATATATCTGGATGGAGAGACAGGTTTTTTTTTAAGCAAAGCTCCAAGTTAGAAAAGGATACTAGGGAATAAAAACGGCAAAATGAAGTAAAATATTTCTCCACTGTTATTTACACAGTGTATGCTACTTTTATGAGCTTCAGTGGAAGTCCAAGGAGTAGATGCTGTAGTGTATACTAAATTATCTTTACCAGAATATAAGTTTTGGTAAGAAAATCATACTGGAGACCCATAGTTGTTATTCTTTTATTTTGATCTATCACTGCCACTGAGACCAATAAAAGTAGCAAACTATGTAAGTAACTGTACATCATTACTTAGTTTTAAATCCTTTGAAAATATTAAAACAATTACTCCCAGAACATTTCAGAAATGCAAAACGCTGGCCAAATTCACTGGCAAATGAATCCTGGGCATTCAGCCAGCTATATGCCCATACTTAGACAAAGACAGCTTTACTGTCTCTCCAGTGTGTTTCCAAATCTTACTCAAATTAGGAGTATTGTCATGGTGAAAAAAATTGTAACAATAAATATAAGTGGGTCATTGGAAACTCAATAGCCTCACGTTGTCAAAACATTGGATAAAATAACAGAACAACACATAATCTCAGTAGTTCAATTCACTACAAAATAATTTGGAAGCAAAAAAAACAAACCTTTGTGATTTTAATTGTGATGTAGTCCAACTTTGGCAGCAGTGCAATCAGTGAAATGAATGAAATGTTCTGTCATAATTTTTCAAGTACCTGCCTTACCCTTAATTTAAAGCTGTGAAAACTCTCTTAATTTAGTTCTATCTAAAGCACTCACGCTTCCCTAACTGACAGCAGGCAGACAAGAATTTTTTTTCTTGTCTATCAATTTGTGTCTATCAATACTGCTCTGATTCATAGTTAGCAGATTCCCAAAGGTGGTCGACCAAGAATTATTACTCTGCGAAGTGACTTAAGAGATGCCTCTTCCCAACATTGTGATATCAACAGAAGACTAATTGTATGTGGAAATCTGAAATATGGATCTGTTTCCTTCAATTCAGTGGGAGCAAAGGCACACAGATAGCCTTGTCACAGTCTAGCATGCAGTGAAGTTTCTGCAGGGCTATGATAAATCATGGAGTACAGGTCTAGCTAGATGACAACCCCATTTTTCTGGCCCTATAAATCATATTTTTGAAATACTTTTCATGTAGGTCGACACCAATTTTCAGCTACAACATGTGATACTTGCATCAATAGTTAGTGTCAATCTTTCACACCATAAAGCATGTTTTATTTGTTGGCATCTTAAACTGGGCACAAGACATCAGTCAGGCAATACAGGCTGTGTTGCAAAGGTGTGTGGGAATTTATGGCAATCCCATACTTTGTATTGGATGCTGATGACTTTTGAGATTAGCAACCACTTATAGCTATGTCAGGAATTAACTTTTATACTCAGCGTACAAGTTACCCTCCACTTTTAGCAGGATTTTTAAAATCTTCAAAGGCAATTTATATGTCGATACTTAAATTTTGAATCATCATTCTTTGCATCTTTTCTGGCGAACTGAACAATGCAGAATTGTTTGAAGCCAATTTTGAAATGTGAGATGATAGGTCTATCCTCACTCCAAGCCACTGGGGATGATGGAAACCATGTTCAGATCAGCTTCATCATCAAATGGATTCAAAGTGGGAATTTTTATTTTGTCCGTAGTTCAAGTGTGAATAAGGATGCCCTGAAGTTCGGCATTTGGCTTTATTGTGGTCAATCATTTCAAAAGTGACCATCAGATTTTTGTGATAATTTCCCAGCGCTCCAGAATTTCTTAAAATGAATAGAATCTCGATGTTGCGATCCATTCTGTGTAAACTACTGGGTTTCCATGGAAACAACTGAAATTACTTTGACACTTCATGTAGATGTCATGACACCACACTGCTTGTTAATGTTTATCTTCCTGCTTGCCACAAAAAAACAAATACATAGGAGTTTTAATGCCAGCGAGTAAGAAATGAGATAATCAGAATGAGTTTGAGTTAGGATTGAATCTGCTGCCCAACTCTCTTTGATTCTATTCATAAATGGCCGCCTGAACATTCCAACTCAAAGCTGAATAATGGCCATGTTGTCAAGTTTTACAGAACGACAATGCATCATGATATAATGGCTTCCTTTAGACTGGATATTATAAAGTAATTTCCTTTACTAACGTCAGTTTTGACAGAGAATATAGATCTGGAATCATTAATGATAAGGAACCTAAATTGATATCTTGATAGTTTAAACATTATCAAATAGATCACAAAGGTCATTATGATCATTTGCAGGAATCGATTCAAAGAATACATTTATCTAGAAACCAAAATCAAATAATGTTACAGCTTTGTGTAAATTTAAATTATTAATGTTGGCTGTTGCAAATGTTGCAGTTAATAAATGTCTCCAATTTCACGTATCACTCATACTTCAACTTCGTGATAACGAATGTATTTTAAAAGTAACTCATTGGTTGCCAAACACTTGGGACAGGTTGAAGATTTGAAAAGGAACTTATAGATACAAATTCCTTCTTTGAACATCTGCTGAGGACTTGCTAAAACCACAAGTTGACTACTACACTCTCACTTCTAGCTTTGGTGTTCTGTTATCTTTTCCATCTGAAAGATCACAGAAAAATGATCCCTCTGACATGTTACAAGGTCTTTACTTTCCTGACAACGTTATAGTAGAACTTTGTTTCTCTCACCATCAGAAAAAGGTTTTTTTTCTGTACAGTGTAAAAATACTTGCTGTAAAGAGATCTGATGCTTGAATACTCAATGCATTTAATGCAATAAAAATGTTGGTAGCAAGATTACATCAAATAGGAATAGAACATATGAAATAAATGCCACAATGAGCAGACTTTTGCAGAAAATAAATCAGATTGTGGTGATTCTATTAGAGCATTTTAAGCAATTGTAAAGTCTTTTGGTTTTGGTTTGTTTGCTTAATGTAACGTTTAAGCTCTTAACTGGTAAGTGCAACATACAAATGCCATTCACATCAGCTTTTCTAAAATGTCTGCCATGCTAATACATCAGAAAAATATTCTGCTTGTCAGTCACAGAAAGTTTAAATCATCTAAAGCTAAACACTGGTCTGATTTGAATTGGAAATCTACAAGTCATGCCGATGGATCAGTTCACTATTCTTGGCCAAATGTAGCGATGTTTCTCTTGCTGGCTTATTTCTATTTGAACTAAATGAACCTATAGGTTGAGAAGAAATAAATTCTCATTTGAACCTGTAAACTGCATTGCAGGTACCAAACAAAAACTTTAATTCACCTGTGCAGTTTCTCATGCAGTTTGCCATCCAAAATGTGCAAAGTTTTCCTTTGTGCATCTAATCTCTCAGAAAATGAAAAACAGAAAGGTGTTACAGGACTGCACATATTACATAAATGAAGGATACTAGGAAGGAATTATGGAATACAGTTTACATTCCACCATTAACTGACACCTTGGCAAGGGTATTAAGACTAAGGGCATTCGTGTTTAAGTTCACTTCAGGTCACAGGGTAAATTGTACAACCTTGTACTCCCAGCAGAGAATTGGCAATTGAAGGCAATATCCATTTCTAATAATATATGATTAATTTTCCAATTTATTCTTTTTGATCAAAGCATTGGATAATAGATCATACATTTTATAGACTCATAGAGTCTTAAAGTGCAGAGGCACCTTATCTTCATCATATGCATCCTGTTTCTATTATGCTAGAGGTAAGGAATTTAAAGTTATATGCAAATTGGAGTTGAAAATATGAGCTGGAGTGACATGCAGAAAGTTAGTTCAAAACGTATTTCTTTTAAATAATTTATTTTATAATTATGACATGACCAGAAACTCAACTGGCCTCACCACACAAACACTGTGGCTACAACAGCAGGTTAGAAGCTAGGAATCCTGCGGTGAGTAACTCACCTCCTGACTCCTCAAAGCTGGTCTACTATCTACAAGGCACAAGTCAGGAGTGTGATAGAATACTCCCCATTTGCCTGGATGAGCGCAGCCCCAACAACACTCAAGGAGCTTGACACCATCCAAAACAAAGCAGCCTGCTTGATTGGCACTATGGCCACAAGCATCCACTTCTTCCACTACTGACCCTCAGTAGCAGCAGTGTGTGCTATCCAGAAGATTCACCAAAGATCCTCAGACAGTATCTTCCAAACCCACGACTACTTCCATTTAAAAGGACGAGCAGCAGATATATAGAACACCTTCAAGTTCCTCTCTAAGTCACTCACCATCCTGACTTGGAAATATATTGCTTTGGATACTGGTGGGGGGGACAGCCGAGCAGGGGTAAGCTGCAGTGACTGGGTCTGTGGCGTGAGGTCTGGCTTTGAGACTCAGAAGGGAAAGGGGGAGAGGAGGAGAGCGCTAGTTATAGGAGACTCTCTAGTTAGAGGGACGGACAGGCGGTTCTGTGGGCATGGGCGAGACTCTCGGATGGTTTGTTGCCTCCTGGGTGCCAGGGTCCGAGTCGTCTCGGACCGTGTCTTCAGAATCCTTAAGGGGGAGGGTGTGCAGCCAGAAGTCGTGGTGCACGTTGGCACCAACGACATAGGTAGGAAGAGGGGTGGGGAGGTCATTCAAGAGCTCAGGGAGTTAGATTGGAAGCTAAAAGCTGGGACAGACAGAGTCGTCATCTCTGGGTTGTTGCCGGTGCCACGTGACAGTGAGGCAAGGAATAGGGAGAGAGTGCAGTTGAACAGGTGGCTGCTAGGATGGTGTAGGAGGGAGGGCTTCAGGTATTTGGACAATTGGACTGCATTCTGGGGAAGGTGCGACCTGTACAAGCAGGACGGGTTGCACCTGAACCAGAAGGGCACCAATATCCTGGGGGGTAGGTTTGCTAGCAATCTTCGGGGGGGGTTTAAACTAATTTGGCAGGGGGATGGGATCCGGACTTGTAGTCCAGCAAATAGGCTAGCTGTTTGTCAGGATGTCCAAGAATGTAGGGAGGCTGTGAAGAAGGTAGCACTGACAGGGAATACTTGTGGACACAGAGATGGGTTCAAGTGCGTATACTTCAACGCAAGGAGTATATGAAATAAGGTGGGTGAACTTAAGGCGTGGATCGGTACCTGGGACTACGACGTTGTGGCCATCACGGAAACGTGGATAGAAGAGGGACAGGAATGGTTGTTGGAGGTTTCTGGTTACAGATGTTTCAGTAGGATTAGGGAGGGTGGTAAAAAAGGAGGTGGGGGATGGCGTTGCTAATTAGAAATGGTATAACGGCTGCAGAAAGGCAGTTCGAGGGGGATCTGCCTTTAGAGGTAGTATGGGCTGAAGTCAGAAATAGGAAAGGTGCAGTCACCTTGTTGGGTGTTAACTATAGGCCCCCCAATAGCAGCAGAGATGTGGAGAAACAGATTGGGAAATAGATTTTGGAAAGATGCAGAAGCCACAGGGTAGTAGTCATGGGCGATTTCAACTTCCCAAATATTGATTGGAAGCTCTTTAGATCAAGTAGATTGGATGGGGCAGTGTTCGTTCAGTGTGTCCAGGAAGCTTTTCTAACTCAGTATGTAGATTGTCCGACCAGAGGGGAGGTCATTTTGGATTTGGTACTCGGTAATGAACCGGGACAAGTGATGGGCTTGTTAGTGGGTGAACTTTTTGGTGATGGTGACCACAGTTCTGTGACTTTCACCTTGGTTATGGAGAGAGATAGGTGCGTGCAACAGGGTAGGTTTTACAATTGGGGGAAGGGTAATTACGATGCTGTAAGACAGGATCTGAGAAGCATAAATTGGGAGCATAGGCTGCCAGGGAAGGATGTCGTGGAAATGTGGAACTTTTTCAAGGAACAGATGCGACGTGTCCTTGATATGTATGTACCTGTCAGGCAGGAAAGAAATGGTCGTGTGAGGGAACCTTGGTTGACGAGGGAGGTTGAATGTCTTGTAAAGAGGAAGAAGGAGGCTTACATAAGGTTGAGGAAACAGGGTTCAGACAGAGCAGTGGAGGGATACAGGATAGCCAGAAGGGACCTGAAGAAAGGGATTAGGAGAGCTGAGAGAGGGCATGAAAAATCTCTGGCGGATAGGATCAAGGATAACCCAAAGGCCTTTTATTCGTATGTGAGAAACATGAGAATGACGAGAACGAGGGTAGGTCCAATCAAGGACAGTAGAGGGAGACTGTGTATTGAGTCGGAAGAGATAGGGGACGTCTTGAATGAGTACTTTTCTTCAGTATTTATGAATAAGAGGGACCGTATTGTTGAAGAGGAGAGTGTGAAATGGACTGGTAAGCTAGAGGAGATACTTGTTAGGAAGGAAGATGTGTTGGACATTTTGAACAACTTGAGGATAGACAAGTCCCCCGGGCCTGATGGGATATATCCTAGGATTATGTGGGAAGCAAGAGAGGAAATTGCAGTACCGTTGGCAATGATCTTTTCATCTTCACTGTCAACAGGGGTGGTACCAGGGGACTGGAGAGTGGCGAATGTTGTGCCCCTGTTCAAAAAAGGGAATAGGGATAACCCCAGGAATTACAGACCAGTTAGTCTTACTTCGGTGGTAGGTAAAGTAATGGAAAGGGTACTGAGGGATAGGATTTATGAGTATCTGGAAAGCCACTGCTTGATTAGGGAAAGCCAGCACGGATTTGTGAAGGGTAGGTCTTGCCTTACAAGTCTGATTGAATTCTTTGAGGAGGTGACCAAGCATGTGGATGAGGGTAGAGCAGTGGATGTAATATACATGGATTTTAGTAAGGCATTTGATAAGGTTCCCCATGGTAGGCTTATGCGGAAAGTCAAGAGGCATGGGGTAGAGGGAAATTTGGCCAATTGGATAGAAAACTGGCTAACCGGTTGAAGTCAGAGAGTAGTGGTAGATGGTAAATATTCAGCCTGGAGCCCAGTTACAAGTGGAGTTCCGCAGGGATCAGTTCTGGGTCCTCTGCTGTTCGTAATTTTTATTAATGACTTGGATGAGGGAGTCGAAGGGTGGGTCAGTAAATTTGCAGATGATACGAAGATTGGTGGAGTTGTGGATAGTGAGGAGGGCTGTTGTCGGCTGCAAAGGGACTTAGATATGATGCAGAGCTGGGCTGAGGAGTGGCAGATGGAGTTCAACCCTGCCAAGTATGAGGTTGTCCATTTTGGAAAGACAAATAAGAATACGGAATACAGGGTTAACGGTAGGGTTCTTAGTGAGGTGGAGGAACAGAGGGATCTTGGGGTCTATGTTCATAGATCTTTGAAAGTTGCCACTCAGGTGGATAGAGCTTGTAAGAAGGCCTATGGTGTATTAGCGTTCATTAGCAGATGGATTGAATTCAAGAGTCGTGAAGTGATGTTGCAACTGTACAGGACTTTGGTTAGGCCACATTTGGAGTACTGTGTGCAGTTCTGGTCGCCTCACTTTAGGAAAAATGTGGAAGCTTTGGAGAGGGTGCAGAGAAGATTTACCAGGATGTTGCCTGGAATGGAGAATAAGTCGTACGAGGATAGGTTGAGAGTGCTAGGCCTTTTCTGGTTGGAACGGCGAAGGATGAGGGGTGACTTGATAGAGGTTTATAAGATGATCAGAGGAATAGATAGAGTAGACAGTCAGAAACTTTTTCCCCGGGTACAACAGAGTGTTACAAGGGGACATAAATTTAAGGTGAAGGGTGGAAGGTATAGGGGAGATGTCAGGGGTGGGTTCTTTACCCAGAGAGTGGTGGGGGCATGGAATGCGCTGCCTGTGGGAGTGGTAGAGTCAGAATCTTTGGTGACCTTTAAGCGGCAATTGGATAGGTACATGGATGGGTGCTTAAGCTAGGACAAATGTTCGGCACAACATCGTGGGCCGAAGGGCCTGTTCTGTGCTGTATTGTTCTATGTTCTATGTTCTATGTTCTACGCTGTTCCTTCACTGTTTCTGGGTCTAAATCCTGAAATTTCCTCCCTAATGACATTGTGGGTCAACCCACAGTAGGTGGACTACAGTGGTTCAAGAAGGCAGCTCATCACCACCTTCTCAGGGGTAACTAGAGATGGGCAATAAATGCTGGCCAACCAGTGACACACACATCCCATAAAATGAATAAATAAAAAAAGGGATATGATTCTCCTAACTTGCTGATATCAGTGAAAAGGCATTATGAATATGAAATGAGTCAGCTGCCAACATTCAGGAATGGGAAAAATGACATGTTGCCATCCTGTGATTCATTGGCTCTGCCCCCATTGCTGCCAGTGACAGGGACAATGAGAAAGCACACCGAAAGCATCTTTAATGTATGTTACAATGACCTGAGGCCACTTATATCTCTCCATTCGGGTCTTAGGGTGCCATTATCCTAAGAGGCCCACCCTGTGGTCTTGTACTTAGAGTTGGAAAAAACACAGTCAGTGCTGCAGATCTCTTAAGCCTGTACAGAGGTACCAACTCTTGGCTTAGAGCACTTCTACTCATTCTCTGTCATCCTCTACCCCTCTGATTCTTGGTCACCCAGGCACAGGCACATGCCAATTTGATCCAGTGACCTATTGACAAACTTTGAGAAATATGAAATAACCTTCTACTCTTTTGATACCCCTCTCCCACCACATTGTTTGCATTTTGGCTGTGCCTATTGGGCACAAACACTCCACCTATCCTACCTTGGCAGAAGCCCCAATTAACAGACCCATAAGCATTCTGACCCCTTCATTTTCCTTTTAGGTTTAGCTGAGCAAACACTCCAAGCTATGTGGACTGGAGACCAAATGTTCTACCCATCAGAATCTTGACGATACACAGACAATTTTATGGAAATAGATGTAATCACGTGTGAGAGAAAACATCTCCCTCGCTGCTTTAAATGCAGTGTTTAAACTTCATTCTCCATTAGCCTAAAGTGCAAATCTCTTAAAGCTATTGCTTGACATTTATTGCAGCTGGCATTATTTCCCTCTCATGATAAATAATGCCAGTTACATTGTAAAAAATGTCAGCAAATTCTGCTTCACAGTTTAAAGTTGTCTGTCCATTTCTCAAATGTAATTACTAGATGATTGATCTAAATCACAACTAGATTGCTGGGTTGGGGGGGTTGGAGGTGTGGGGGTGTGGTGGGGGGGGCAAGGGGGGGTGGTGGTCAAGGTGGGTCATGCAGACAACAATTACTTTTAAACAATCTGTTTATATTATTAACTCAAATGAATTGCTGTTTAACATTTTTTCACCTTTCAGAACGCAACAGAAATTCGCCTGTGTATATGAAATCACTTTATCTGGATTGAACAAGGATGAATTTTATTGTAATATATACTGGGCCACGAGCACTTAACTCTATCTTAGGTATTCACGTACCCTTCAGATCATGAAAATTACTTACTAAAATGACCAGCGAATTTCAGCCTGCTCAGCCGACTTTTGCAAAACTAAAATTTGGAGTTGGTATCGTTGATTCTTTTTCTTCCCCATTTTGCCATTAATGATTTGTTATAAGTTGATAAATTCGATCTGACTTTGAAGGTAATGTTCTGTTTTTTAGCAAGTAGTTCAGTCAGCGGGGTACGGGGCTCAAAGCCAAAAGGTTTTATAGTTAAATGTTGGGATTCACCCAATCTTCCATACTTCCAAAGAGAACAGCCAGTGAAATGTAACAAGTAATAAATTGTAGAGCAAATTTTGAGAGTTTGGGATTCTACAAAGCTGGTAAAGTCAGACAAGTATCTCATATATCTGATTCATTATGGAGTTTACAAGAAAATTAGGACAGGTCAAAGGCATGGCCTTAGCAAGATGCATAGCCCTATTACAAATACTCAAATTTTATCCGATTACACAAATTTGGTGAGGTTCCTTTTGTGCTGAAAATGTGTTGCTGGAAAAGCACAGCAGGTCAGGCAGCATCAAAGGAGCAGGAGAATCGACGTTTCGGGCCTCTATGTGGCCTCCTCTATATTGGGGAGGCAGGTTGCCTACTTGCGGAATGTTTCAGAGGACACCTCTGGGACACCCGGACCAACCAACACAACCACCCCATGGCTCAACACTTCAACTCCCCCTCCCACTCCACCAAGGACATGCAGGTCCTTGGACTCCTCCATCGCCAGACCATAGCAACACAATGGCTGGAGGAAGAGCGCCTCATTTTCCGCCTAGGAACCCTCCAACCACAAGGGATGAACTCAGATTTCTCCAGTTTCCTCATTTCCCCTCCCCCCATCTTGTCTCAGTCCCAACCCTCGAACTCAGCACCACCTTCCTAACCTGCAATCTTCTTCCAGACCTCTCCGCCCCCACCCCCACTCCGGCCTATCACCCTCACCTTTACCTCCTTCCACCTATGGCATTTCCAACGCCCCTCCCCCAAGTCCCTCCTCCCTACGATTTATCTTAGCCTGCTTGGCACACCTTCCTCATTCCTGAAGAAGGGCTCATGCCCGAAACGTCGATTCTCCTGCTCCTTGGATGCTGCCTGACCTGCTGCGCTTTTCCAGCAACACATTTTCAGCTCTGATCTCCAGCCTCTGCAGTCCTCACTTTCTCCTAGAGGTTCCTTTTGTGGTTACCATTGTCTTTCTTAAAAGCTGACCCTCACCCTCAGGATTTCACCTGGCAAACTCCTCCTTTCCAGTGTCTGAGTGCTTGTTAGGATTAAGACAACTGTCCCACAAAATAGTCAAGTAAGGAGGGCAGCGATACTTAGTGGTATTATCACTAAATTATTAATCCAGAATGTTCTGGAAAGCCAGGTTTCAAACCTACCAAGGCAGATGGTGGAATTTGAATTCAATGCGAGAAAACAAAATCCAGAATTAATAGTCTAATGATGACGATGAAACCATTAGTGATTAGTACTGATGGGAAAAACCCATTTAATTCACTAATATCCTTTAAAGAAGGGAAAATCTACTGCCCTTACCTGGTCTGGCCTACATGTGACTATAGATCCACTATCCAGAAGGTGATAGTTAGGATTGTGGTAGAATACCGTCTACTTGCCTGGATGGGTGCAGCTATGACATAAAAGAAACTCACTTGATTGCCAGCCCATCCACCCTCTTCAACATTCACAACCATCAAAGCAATGACCTCTCTCAATTCCTATCCCTACACATAGAGAAAATGATCAGTGAAGACAAACGTCGGTCCCTCACAGTCAGAAACAGGGGAAATTATAACGGGGAACAGAGTTGGCAGACTAATTAAATACATTTTTGGTTCTGTCTTCACAAAACAGGATGCCAAGAACATCCCGAAAATATTGGAGAACACAGTGAAAGGGATTAGTAGGGAAATGGTGTTAGGGTAGTTGATGGGGTTAAAGGCTGGTAAATCCCATTTTAGAGCTAAATAATCTACACCTCAGAGAACTTAAAGAAGTGGACCTAACAATAGTAGATTTATGAAAGGGAAATCATGCCTGACAAATCTATTGGGGTTTTTAAATGTAAGTGGCAGAATTGAGAAGGGGAGCCAGTTGATGAGCTTTACTTGGACTTTTGATGAGGTCTCAAATAACTGATTAGCATGTAAAGTTAAAGGGTATTGCACTGATGTGTATAAAGAACTGGTTGACAGACAGGGAATAAATGAGTCTTTTTCTGTGTGGCAGGCAGTGATGAGTAGGGTACCACAAGGATTAGTGCTTGGTCCACAGCTATTTACAATATATCTTAATGATTTAAATGTGGAAAAGAAGTGTAATAGTTCCAAGTTTGCAGACAAAACAAAGCTGGATGAGAGAGTGAGCTGTGAGGAGGATGCAAGGATGCTTCAGTGCAATTTGGTCAGGTGAGTGAGTGGGCAAATGCATGGCAGATAAAGTATAATTAGGATAAATGTAAGATTATTCACTTTGGTAGCAAATACAAGAATGCAGACTAGTATCTGGATGATAATAGATTATGAAAGGGGGAGCTGCAGAGAGACCTTGTTGTCCTTGTCCCTGGCTGAACTACTTGCTAAAAAACAGGACATTACCTTCAAAGTCAGATCAAATTTATCAAATTATCAATGGCAAAATGGGAAAGAAAAAGAGTCAACAATTCCAACTCCAAATTTTAGTTTTGCAAAAGTCAGCTGAACAGGCTGAAATTCATCAGTCATTTTTGTAAGTAATTTTCATGATCTGAAGGGTACTTTACTGTCTGTCTAAGATGTAGTTATATGCTGGTGGCCCAGGGAATAGTACAATAAAATTCATCCTTGTTCAATCTGTATAAAGTGATTTCATGTACACAGGTGAATTTCTGTTGTGTTCTGAAAGGTGGATAAATGTTAAATAGCGATTCATTTGAGTTGCTGAAAATAAGTGTGCAGGTGCAGTAGGCAATGAAGAAAGCAAATGGTACAAATGGTAAAATTTCAAAGGATGAGAGACCCTTAAATAGCAACAGCATTAAACAGACACTTATACACAGGCTGTGAATAAAGTGTGTTTTGAACTTTAGGCACTAACCTAATGTGTGCCCCAAGTACTCTAGGCTCCATCAGCAATCAATGGTTGTGACGGACTAGCAATGTTTTGCTACCTGACCATCATTGCAAAAGTATCCAATTATTTACCTATCATGGCACAGAAGCTGCTCATTTCACATCCTGGACTATCGAACATGGATAGCACTAAGAATGGCAAGGTTCTATACTTCAACGTTGTAGTTGCAATGTTGTAAGACAGACGTTCACTCTCACAGCTGATAAAAAAAGTGAGCATATATTTACAGCTGTGATAATTTATTTATGTTGACTTGTCACTCGTGTCACCCATGTGTCTTCAGAAGGACTTATTTTTTTCCTTCCCACTGCATCTCAGTGTAGTCTCAGGTTCTGTAGAAGGAGTAGAGGAGGTCTGTCCTACATTGGAGCCAGTTGGTCTTGCTGGTTAGGTTGGAAATCACTGGAGTATTTGTATCTGGAGGGCCCAGACTTACTGAGTACATCCTTCCAGTGCTTGCACCTCAGCTTGAACACCCATGGGGCTGAGAGAGTGTTCTGCTTTGATAGTCTGATAGTCTTTGCGAGTTAAGTGATACTAATTAACAATTTTATTGGTGATAATATATATGTGTTGAGTGGTGATGAATATACTAAGTAGTAAATTAATATATTGAGATAAATGTATGTATGCACAATAAGCAGTAAATATGTATATATAGTAGTAAATATCTATTAAGCAATAATCTACTTTAGAACATAGAACATAGAACTATACTTGTTTAAATATATTAAAAACACATGCAAACTAGTGAGTGCTGAAACTACATTTGACATGTTTAATAATGAGTCTCACTACCTCCTGCCCATTGGGAATCCCATTTTACAATGTCTGGACTGGAGAACTCAGGATTCCTGGCATCATCCGCAATCTCAGTTCAAGCTGAAGTCCCTGAATAAGGTGAAGTTCCTGATATTAACACTATTCTGAATATAAGATTACATGCTGTATCATCATTCCACGGTACTTTCAGTACTTTTCCAGAATTCCATGATGCTGAAACAACATGTCTAGGTGGCCCCATGTAATAGTTTTTCAAGGCAGCTCCCACTGCTAAGTTTGTACTTTTCAGTCAAAACAGGCTGTTTTCTTATTGGGCCTGTTTTCAGTACTTTTCCACTTAATTTAATTTGGTCATGTTGGGGTTGTTCTGTATATAGTTCCTGCTCAGGCTCTTTGTGAAGAAGGGATACCTGGACTGAGGTAGGGACCCCACCCACAAACCCCCCACCTCTCCCTGCACCCCTCCCCCTACACCCCCAGTTCCCCTATTGCCTTTCCAACAATGTTGGCCATTCAACATTCAATGACTAGGGCAATGGAGGCTTATGTGCTTTTACAGCAGACTGGCAGCCAGCAACTGTCCAGATTATCAGTAGCAGGTTCCTAACTGTGTTGCTGCCATCCTGTAGCCTTTGTATCAGGATGCTCAGTGTGCCTGACCAACCTGTCCACCATTCCTGGGTCTTCCAATGAATTCATGCATTGCAGCCTCTATGGGATCATCTCCTGGAGCTGAACAGGTCCTTGGCCCCTGGTGGTCCTCTGAGTGCCAGTGACTTGGAGCGTTTCTTCCTTGACCAATTGCAGAGAGTGGCAGAGAAGTGCTGACCAGTAGGTGCTCCTGACTCTTATATCGCTAAATTAAACATTGAGGTGTCAGTGTCTGAGCTGGATGCAGGACACAGCCTTGCAGGATCTTCCTCAAAGGCATTCGTGCTCTCTTCCTTTGAGGTGGAGGAAAGGATGTGTTGAGGTGTTGTCCTCTTGATCTCAGAGAATGCTTCACAACCAAAGGGTAGAGGTTGTGGCAGGTTAACAATCCATTCAGCTTCTTACTTGGTTGTTGGGACATGAAAGTTCCAGCATCTCCTTTCCTTATAGGCACCCCATCACCCATCCTAGCTCCTTCGGCTCTATTATGGGCTGATGGAAGAATTCAGTGAGGTGAAAGTGGGTGTCATAGGTGTTGGTACTGGTGCAGGTGAGGGAAAGGTGATGAGGAGTCCTCAGTGAGTGAGCAAGCATACATAGCATTCAGGATACATGCTCAGTTAGCAGGAGGAGGAGGAGGAGTGGGAAAAGGGATCGTATTGTATGCAATAGTGAGGCAGATCTAGCTTGAATCTTGGTGGGAGGTAAGTGCAGTAGCAGAGATAGAAGACAGAAGATCATAGCAATTATCCTAGTGGAGCAGTGAAAGTAATTAATCTTCTTTCATCACTAGGTATTTCTCTAGGCCATGAAGACAGCAATGACTGGGCAGTAAATTCTAAGAGCCTGGTTTTTGTCAAGTCCTCTAAATCCCATGTAATTTTAAATGCCTTTTTATGTTATGGTATGAGATATCCGGTATTTGTCCTGTTATCATTTACCAATTATTCTTACTCCTCATCCAATCTTAGTCGATTAGATTCCCTAAAGTATGGGAACAGGCCCTTCGGAACAAGTCCACACCAACCCAGACCCATTCCCTTAGCCTATACCCCTGACTAATGCGCCTATCACTATGGGCAATTTAGCATGGCCAATTCACCTGGCCTGCGCATCTTTGGATTGTGGGAGGAAACTGGAGCACCCAGAGAAACCCACACAGACACAGGGAGAACGTGTCAAATTCCACACAGACACTCACCCGAGGTGAGAATCGAAACTGGGTCCCCAGCACTAGGAGGCAGCAGTGCTAACCACTGAGCCACCATGCCACCCCATGCTGTCCTCATTCAAAGATCCTGGATCTCTAGCCCTCAGACTTTGGTTATGGCTAAATTGAGAAGAGTGCATTGATAATTGAACCCTACTATTCTACATTCAGTCACAAATATGAAAATACCCAGCTGAACCACCAAGTTGAGAAATTCGATGGACTGTTATCCTGGACAAAATCTGGATTTCATCACTAACAGAAAAATAGTTCTGTTTATTGTAAATATGTTTGTTAATCAACAAAATCAGAGAAATAAAGGATCACTATCTATTACTCTGTGACTTAAAGTACACCCCTTCGTGAAAAAGACGGGTGTAAGATAATATCATACAAATGTTGTGGGTGTAAAATGATAGACAGAGCACATAAAATCTGTAGATCATAAATCCAAACCACCAGATAGAGAGTTATTTTAATTTTAGTAATGCTAACACCATGTTGTCTGCAGAGCAATGACCATTCCTTGATTTGATATCGGATTAGGTGAACCTAAGGTCTTTCTTGTGTTAGAATCCTTCCTTTTTGGATCTCTACATTTTCTTCTTTTCACTCACACAGAGAAGGAGAAGGGAGAAATATATACTGTGTCCTAGCTATGAATGTCCCTGGCTGCATTGCACTCATTGATCTATAACAAACTGCAGTTGGACCAATTCTCAGGCAGTATTTCCTTAACTCATCAGGTGTGCCTCATAAAGTAGCAATCATGATACACCAGAAAGAACATATTCTAGTGCAGCTAAAAATGTTCAACATGCAATCCCACTCGATTGTCAAGCTGCAAAGGTCTTGGTATTTTAGGTCTGTAGCAGTGTCTCATTTCCATTCAAGTTTATCATCTAAATGGAAAAATATGTGATCCCTTACACTTGTAGTTAATGTGAATATGTAAACAAATATTCTACATCATAATTAATGGATGTGATGTTGCATCCCATGACTAGCGAGGGAAGTTTCTCTCAACTCTGATGTGATATCTTGTCCACTTGCTAGTTGCTATTTACCATGTTGATTAAAAGTCAAAGTTTGTAAAAGTCAAGCCTCCTGTAAACTTTATCAGCTCCACTCCTAAAAAGAACCAAGCTAGTACAAGTTGATAACTGGTGCCGGGTGGGGACTAAGGGGGATCTTGCAGTAATTTCAGATAGAAAATCATCAGCCCAGTCATAACATTAAGATATTGAAGGTCCAGCTGCCATATTAAAAGGGAACCCATGCAGGCGTTGTATCCCTGACAGATAGGAGCATCAGGGTCTAGATTAGAGTGGTGCTGGAAAAGCACAGCCGGTCAGGCAGCATCTGAGGAGCAGGAAAATCGATGTTTCAGGCAAAACCCCTTCATCAGGAGTAGTGCTCTTTGACCTCTATTCCTGATGAATGGGTTTTACCCGAAACATCGATTTTCCTACTCCTCGCGTGCTGCCTGACCTGCTGTGCTTTGCCAGCACCACTCTAATCCAGACTCTGGTTTCCAGCATCTGCAGTCCTTGTTTTTATCTAGATGGGAGCATCGTTCCTGCTGTCTGGGGAGCTTTTAGGAACTGTATATACTGCCACCCTCTCTCAAACATGATCAACTGGAATGTCCAATCACAGAAAACAAGTCACCATATGGTGCAGTCATGCCTCATGACAGGTTTGCCTCCAGGTCATCTGGGAAAAATGGGAGGCCTTGTTTCCCAGAGATGATAGCAAGAGGCCTGCCCAAGGTGGTCTGGACAGGGGCCACAGAGACGGTTTAGTGCCCTGGGGTCCACTTCAGAGCCTCAGTACAAGCAGAAAGAGGATGAAAGATATTTTGCACTGTGCCAGAGTAGATGGCAGCATGTAGTCACTGCAAAATTATACGCATAAAGGCATCAAGCAGTGCAAGTGAGTGAGTGCAAAGGTATGCTTGATAGGAGTTTGGCTTGGAGACCTCACTATCAGAAGGAAACATATGCACTGCACAAGCACAAGCCAGTTCAGGCTGTGAGTGTTGCACGAGTTGTAGGCCAATGTGGGTGTCAAATACTTACTGGGGAGGAGTCAGGAATTGTCACGGATATGCCTGCTCATAAAGTGGCAAGAAAAACAGACCATATTTGGCAGGAGCTTTCCAAGACAGGTGGTGGAGGCCTGGACATCAGGAACCTGAAACCAGCTAAGGAGAATGTACTGGTGAAGAGCGAGACAGTATTTGCGCTATTAGAGAGACTGAAGTTTTAAAGCCATCCAGTGAGTATACCACCAATCTGCTGTTGACATATGGATGCACCAGAGTAACACAACGGTATTCACCTCAGTGCGTATAAATTCTAAATTCAGCTCAGGCTCACAATCTATTGAGAACATGTCTGGAGCTGAAGACAAATGTGACAGCCAAGATGTCTGACACTTAGAAGACTGTTGGAGACTTCACTCCTGCTGAAATCCATGTAGATGATGAGCCTCTGGATTAGATTGGAAGAAAACTGATGGAAATACAAAGACAGAGAGAGAAACATTTGGCAGAGATGTCAGAGACTACATGCAGACTTGAGGGAAAGATGGAGGTGTCCATCCCATTCTGGCTGTTGTCATCACTCCAGCATAGGATCACTTAACAACATCTTTCTGATAGAAAAGAGACCAGAATTACATGCAATATTCCAAAAGTGGCCTAACCAATGTCCTGTACAGCTGCAACATGACCTCCCAACTCCTGTACTCAATACTCTGATCAATAAGGGAAAGTATACCAAATGCCTTCTTCACTATCCTATCTACCTGCGACTCCACTTTCAAGGAGCTATGAACCTTCTCTCCAAGGTCTCTTTGTTTAGCAACACTCCTTAGGATCTTACCATTAAGTGTATAAGTTCTGCTCTGATTTGCTGTCCAAAATGCAGCACCTCGCCTTATCTAAATCAAACTCCATCTGCCACTCCTCAGCCTCAATAGCTCATCTGATCAAGATCCCATTGTAATCTGAGGTAACCTTCTTCGCTGTAGTAGAATTTTGGTGTCATCTGCAAGCTTACTAACTATACCTCTTAAGCTCATATCCAAATCATTTATATAAATGACGAAAAGTAGTGGACCCAGCACTGATCCTTGTGGAACTGCAATCTGAAACAGGCCTCCAATCTGAAAAACAACCGTCCACCACCACCCTCTCTCTTCTACTTTGAGCCAGTTCTGTATCCAAATGGCTAGTTCTCCCTGTACTGGCTCCACAGAAAGGGTGGGGACTGCTTTAGATAGCCAAAACATGCATTGGCTGCTGAATATGTGCTTGGACCTATAATGCAATATAGGCAAAAGTGAGGACTGCATTGCTGGAGATCAGAGTCTAGATTAGAGTGGTGCTGGAAAAGCACAGCAGGTCAGGCAGCATCCAAGGAGCAGGAAAATCATTGTTTCGGGTAAAAGCTCTTCATTAGGAATGAAGGCAGGGAGACTCCGGGTTGGAGAGATAAATGGGAGGGGGGTGGGGCTGGGGAGAAGGTAGCCAAGAGTACAATAGGTGGATGGAGGTGGGGATGAAGGTGATAGGTCAGAGAGAAGGGTGGAGTGGATAGGTGGGAAGGAAGATTGGCAGGTAGGACAGGTCATGAGGATGGTGCTGAGCTGGTAGGTTGGAACTGGGGTAAGGTGGGGGGGGGGGGGGGGAGGGAAAATGTGGAAACTTGTGAAGTCCACATTGATGCCCTGGAGTTGAAGTGTTGTGAGGCAGAAGATGAGGCATTTTTCCTCCAGACGAGGGAGTGGCGGTGGAGAAGCCCCAGGACCTGCATTTCCTCGGCAGAGTGGGAAGGGGAGTTGAAATGTTGGGCCATGGGGCGGTGGGGTTGATTGGTGTGGGTATCCCAGAGATGTTCCTTAAAGCTCTGCGAGAAGGCGTCCAGTCTTCCCAATGTAAAGAAGACCACATTGGGAGCAATGGATACAATAAATGACATTGGTGGATGTGCATGTGAAACTTTGATGAATGTGGAAGGCTTCTTTGGGACCTGTAATCCAATATGTTAGCCCGTGGGTGCAATACAGCAATGGCTGGAGAGAGAAAGAGAGAGAGAGAGAGAAAACAAGGTACCTTGACCTCCATCAGGTGCAATTTCTCCTCAGGGAGTCAGAAAAGTACTGCCATGCAGCCATTGGTAGGAGGAGCTCTAGCCAAGTACCAATCCAGGACTTTCCAAGGAGACCATTCTACCTACGCACTGCCAGTGACCTTATTCCTCCAGCAGGTCACTAGAGGGAGCACCTGTACCTCTACAAAAGAGCTTCTACAGGCCCAAGCCCTCTTGGCCTTGCACTGCCAGAGGATGACCGGGTCATCAGAGATAACAGGATGGAACAATAAACATACAGAATGCTGGAGAAACTCAGCAAGTCTGGCAGCATTCATGGAAAGAGAAACAGAGTTGACATTTTGAGATCAGTATGAATCTGAGTCGAGCAATATTTTGTTTAAGAACTTCAAAACTCGCATTCTGAAGAAGAATCAGACTGAACGTTAACTCTAATCCTCCCAGCTGTGGATACCACTTGGTAGTGGTAGGGAAAGAAAGATTTAGACACGGTAAAGGAATTAAAGTGGCACATGTTTCTAATCACTGTTTAGATGTAACAAAAATGGAAATACATGTTTAATTTTACTAACTCACTTATGCAGAATTTCACTGGTTGGTTTCATGCATTTAAGGGTGTTGTATTTTGATCCTGCTCAGTTTCGGATGAAGTGGGCTTGTGGAAACACCACTTCTGTCACATCATCAATAGTCACGTTTCTGACAATCTTGACACTTGTAGATTTATACTTTGGGCTTCAGTTGTAAAGTCTGGAGGTCAGAACACGGCTGGCATCCCAGCAGGTAATGTTTACCCGATTACCATCCCTCCGGCTGCAGTCTGCAGGTCGAGTCACTGCATGTATTGCTACTGTGTGCTTGGCAGAATTATTTGCAAGGCTTTGCTCCCATTTGTAGAATCTGTCAGTGAGACATGTGTGACATGGCTTCCAACATTGCATGCATGTGGCTTTGCTGTACCAAGAGCTGACAGTGCTTTTCCATCCAGTGCCAGAGGTTGCTGAAACGTAGCGTTATACACATGGCGTTCCAATCACCACCGCTAGTACTGCCTCTGTGATTTCATCTGAGCAGCACACCAAGCATCTGTAGGACATATTTTCTTTGATTGGCACGCCCACAGGATCATGATACTGACAGTGTTAAGGTGAAAACATGAATTTTAATCCAGCGATGAAAACAAAATAACAAGGAACTGAAGCAGGAAGTCTGCACAAATGAGAACTCCTTGGACTCCCAGCCACCAAAGGTTGATCTCTCTGCCTTTACATCTTTTCTAATACACTCTAATATTTCCCCAATTTCAAATGTTGATAACTGATCAACAATTTCTCGTCTCCCTCATGTTTTGATAAAGTTGTCACTTTAGCAGGTTTCCCCAGTCTAAGGATTCTTGGAAGTTTACCACCCATGCATTCATTATATTTGCAGTTAGAAACCTTTAGAATATAACCAATCAGGTCCAGGGACATATTGGACTTTAACCCCATTAGTTTTCTTGATATGTATTTTTTAATGATAACTATTGTGTTTGTAGTCTTCACCATATCCTCCCAACTTTTACCCCTTGATTTGGTATTTTTGGAATGATATTAGTGACCTCTGACACGGAGACTGATGCAAAGTATTTATTCAGCTCTCCTGTCATTCCTCATTATTATTTCCCCAGCCCGATTCTGAAAGGAGCTTACATTCATTTTGGCTTCTCTCTTCCTTTTTCAATTTTAAAGAAGCTTTTACTGTCCTTTAATATTACTTGCAAATTTATCCTGATTATTCACTTTCTCCCTTTTTTGGTTATTTTTGTCTCACTTTTAAAACTTTCCCAATCCTCTAGTTAATCATTAATATTTGCATTGTACATTTTTCCTTGCAATTTGATACCAGCCTTAACTTACTTGGTTCTATGGTATGTATGTTACTTTCCAAATGTCAGCCCAAACTTGGTAATTTCCCAGGTCTTGCTATATTTGAACAGTTCAGTTGGTTCAATATCTGAGGAGTCACAAATGGTGCTGAATATTGCACAATCATCAGCGAACATCCCCATTTCTGAACTTATGGATGGTAAGGGCACTGATGAAGCAGCAGAAGATGGTTGGGCCTAGGACACTACCCTGAGGAATTCCTGCAGAGATGTCCTGGAGCTGAGATGACTAATCTCCAACAAACACCACCATTTTACTCTGAGTTATGTATTAATCAAACCAGCAGAGAGTTTTCTTTCTGATTCCCATTGACTCTAGTTTTGTTAGGGTTCCTTGATGCCAAACGTGATCAAATGAAGCCTTGATGTCAACTGCAGTCATTGTCACCACAGTTCTGGAATTCAGTTCTTTTGCTTATGTTTAAGCCAAGGCTGTATTGAAGTCAGCAGCTGAGTGATTCTGGCAGAACCCAAACTGAGTGTCAGTCAGCAGATTACTGCTAAGCAAGTGCTGGTTGATAGCACTGTTTGTGTGCTGTTCCATCACTGTAGTGATGATCAAGAATATACTTTTCTTCTTGTTTATTTTTTGTATACAGGACACACTGGGGCAATTTTTCATATTGTCAGGTAGATGTTAGCTGTACTGGAACAACCAGGCTAGAAATGTGACATGTTCTGAAGCACACATCTGCAGGAGTGTTTTCAGGCACTGTAGCCTTTGTCGTATTCAGTGCCTCTAGCTATTTCTTGATATCAAGTGGTTTGAATCAAATTTGCTGAAGACTGGCATCTAAGATATTGGGGACATCTGGAAGAGGCTGAGATGATTGTCCACTTGACACTCCTGGCTGAAAACTGTTGTAAATACTTCAGATTTATTTTTGCACTGATGTATTGGAATCCTCCATCACCTTTCCTGGTCCTTGCTGTTCAACTAACGGGAATTACTTTTTTTTGTCTACCTGATCTAAATTTGTCAGAATGTTTCACTCTTATAAGGAATCTGCCTTCAACCTCCTTCATTTCAAAGAGAATGACCTTACATTCTCCAAGCTAACTTTGTAGCTAAAGTCACATCCCTGGAACCTGCCTGGTACGTCTCCTCACCACCCTTCCACATCCTTTCAAATGGGTGGTGACCAGAAGTGGACACAGTACTCTAATTGTGGCCTAACAAGAGCTTATTAGAAGTTCAACATAACTTTGCTACTTTTGTACTCAATACCAACATTTATGGAGCCCAATTTTCTGCATGCTTTTCTTGCCATTTTCTTAATATATCAAGAGTGTGGCGATGAAGGGCTTATGCCTGAAATGTTGATTCTCCTGCTTCTTGGAAGCTGCCTGAGCTGTTGTGCTTTTCCAGCACCACACTCTCGACTCTGATCTCCAACATTTGCAGCCCTCCAACTTTCTCAATATATCCTTACATCTTTAACGACGTATTCACATACACCCAATGAGCATTTTGTCCCCTCACACTCTTTACAAATGTGTCATTACATCTACATTTTCAATCCCTGGCTCTTCTGCCAAAATATATAATCTTACACTTCTTTTTATTTAATTCAATCTGCTGCTTGTCTGACCATTCTGCAAGCCTATCCATGTCTTGTTTCAGTTGCTATGCAGCAGCCTCGGTGTTCACCATCACTCTTATTCCAATATCCCGGTCATTTATATGTATCAAAAAAACAGTAATCCATGCACTGGCCCTTGGGAAGATGACCTTCTACCATTTTACAGTCTGATAAAAAGCCATTTACTACAAATTACTGTTTTCAGCCTTTGAACCAATTTTTTATCTAAGAGACACTGACCTCCTTACTCCACAAGCCTCAATCTTGTAAACCAGCCTCATATATGGTACTTTCTCAAATATATCCTTACATTTATTATGGCCAAGTTAGGGGTAAACTGATTCCTTTCCTTGTCCCCCTCCCCCCTTGGTCACAACAAAGATTGAATTTTAAAAGGAAGTAACATTGCCAATTTTGTATATAAACACACACACACACATAATATGTAGAGAGAGAGAGAGAGAGCTCAGTATTAGAAACAAATCAGCTAGGTCCTTTTAGTTGCAAATAAGAAAGAAGTTTATTCAAAACAAAATTTACTCAAATGAAGACACAGAAACACATACATCTATACATTCACACCCCAACACCGAACCCACCCCACAGAAAAACAGATTGTCACAAATGCTGAAAACACTTTGCACCCAAGATGGTGGCAGTTGGTTTCCTTCCTGGATCAGGCATAGCTATCTGAATTCGCTTTTCTAGAGGTAGTGGTACAGATTTGAAGTTCATTTCTACAAACCTGCCACATTTGTTGAAGAGAGTTTTAAGTTGGTTTACAACACATGCTCTTTAATAACAGAGGTTTCAAAGAAAAGAAAATGGGAAGGAAAAAGTTGTTGCTCCAGGCACGTTATGTGTCTGAATAACTAATTGTTTTAGTACATGCAGTTGGTATGCAACAGCACATTGACTGCTGCTCAGATTGTGGGTATTCATGAGCATATCTCATCACCGATAATATGGCACCCATAAAGCCATGTGTGTCTGCAGTCAGTGACAGGTAGCAACATTGAGCAACCTGCTCTCCAGGCAACACTGCTAATACGTGCTCCTGTAGCAGCTTTCTATTTTAAGAAAAGACAATGAGGATCCCTATAGTGATTTACTGTTATGATATGCTTAATTTAAACCAGCAACACAGAAAAGATTTATCCCATGCAGTAATCTGTGAAAATCCAAGAGGCCAAGAACTATTTAAAGGAGAAATTAACAATTTTATTTCTTAAAGTATAACAGAGAATAATTAACTAACAACTATTTACAATGCCCTGCTCAAACCTATCTTTTACTTTCCCTTCTATAATACTACTCTGATAAACCCCCGGATTAAGATTCTGAAAAATTCAAATTTCAAAACCAGCCAGCTGTCGAATCTTCTCTTTGCAGATTTGCTCTCCAGGTCGGTGTCGATGTTTTTTCTCTGTCTTTCTCTAGACAGGTACCTCTCAGACAGTTCTGACTAGCAGTCTACATCCGTTGGTCTTGTAGCAGTTCTCTTCCAACTGTTCAACTTTACCCGGTCTTATACCCTAAAGCATTAGATTGTTTCATTTTTAAAAATATTGTCAATATACTAAATTCAAACTTGATTGAAGGTTGGTATTTTGGGATATAAAATTTAAACTGATTGGATGAATTTGAATTTGTTTTGTTGTTTCCAGGCAACCAGCTACACTAACTGCTGGACCAGAAGGTTACATTATATCTTGTTCAGAACACTTGGTGTTGTCAGGTAGTTCTGCTAGCTTTTAACTTTCTTAAAAGATACAGTACACTCATATCTTCATAACACCTCCTCCCTTAAGAAAAAAATGAACCATCGTAATGAAAAGATGGCTTCATTCTTTTTCTCTAATTATAAACACATTACCTGAACATACAGGTACCTTTAATTTAAGTTCACCTTAATTTCTTTCCATATAACTGTATAGATATATAACATTAAATAAATACAAATCTTATCTAAACTTTATCAGTTCAATCCACGATAACGCATCTGCGATTACATTCTTACGATCTGCAATGATTTTTAAATTAAAAGTCTGTAACATAAGATACCAGTGAAATAGTCTCATATTCTTGTCTTTCAAGCATTCTAAGAATGTAAAAGGATTATGATTCATGTACACAACTGTCTCTGACACATTGTTCACAACAGAAACATTAAAATGTTGCAAGGCCAGTACCAAACTCAATAGTTCCTTTTTCGATCATGGAGTATTTCCTTTGCTGGATGTTGAGCTTCTTCGAAAAGTAACCAACTGGCGGTTCAAACCCATCCTCATCTTCTTGGAGGAGTACAGCTCCAACTCCTATGTCATTAGCATCAATGGCGACTTTAGAAGTTTTGAAAAGTTTGGTGTAGCTAAAACTGGTTTGGTGGTTAATATTCATTTCAAATGGTCGAATGCCTCCTGGCATGGTTCTGCTCACTGAAACTTTGAGTTCTTCTTCAGCAAATGGGTTAACAGTACCACTACACTGCTGAAGTTTGGAACAAACCTTCAAGAGAATCAACAGTGCTAAAACTCGAAGCACCTCTTTCTTAGAGGTTGGTCATGGAAGTTCCTCGATGGTCTTCGTCTTTGAGTTCTGTGGGGTCAGACTTCCATGGCCGATGTTATGTCCCAAGAAAATCACCTCTGCTTTCGCAAATTCCTTTTTTTTTTAAGTTTATCACCAGTTTTGCTTCTCTTAGCTGATCAAAGAGCTCTGCCAACTGTACCATGTGATCTTTCCAGGACTTACTAAAGATCACATCATCGTCCAAATAGACTGCACAGTTTGTTAACCCAGCCACAACTCTGTTCATGACTCTTTGGAATGTGGCGGGTGTATTCTTCATTCCAAAGGGCATCACTTTAAATGATATAGCCCATTTGGAGTTACAAACGCAGAAATTTATTTCGCCAACTCTGATAAAGGTACCTGCCAGTAACCACACATTAAGTCCAACTTGGTGATGTAACTGGCTTATTCAACTTTCTCGATACATTCCTCCAATCTAGGAATTGGATAGGAGTCCGATTTTGTAACTGCATTGACCTTCCAATAATCCACGCAGAATCGTTGATTCCCGTCCAGTTTGGGAACTAAGGCGATCGGCAAACTCTAGTCACTCTAGCTTGGTTCGATAAAGTCCTTGTCAAGCATGGCCTCCACCTCCATCTGGACCTGTCTCGCTTTGAAAGGATTAAGCTACTAGGGGTGTTGTTTTATCGGAGCAGTATCCCCTATGTCTACTTCATGTCCAACAGCATTAGTCCTCCCCCCCATCTGATTCTTACATATGTCTTTATACTACAGTAACAAATCTTTCAACTGCATTCTATGCTCCTGAGACAGATAGCTTACTAATCGATCCCATACCTCAAGGACTTCTTCATTTTTTAATCTATTTTGAGGCACATCAAAATCCACATCATCTGGATTTGATGCCCCACTCTGCAGGGCAGTAACTAACATCTGTTTCTCCAAATCTTTCTCTCTCATCTAATACAGTTTCAACATGTTCACTTGACATACCTGAGCCCTTTTTTCTATCAGGCATCTTTACTAGATAGTTCACCTGACTCAACTTTTTCTCACTTTGATAGGGTCCACTAAACCTGGCTTTTAAGGCATCTCCTATCACTGGTAACAGTATAACATGTCATCCCCTCAGGAAAACATCCGAATCTCAAAGTTTTTTATCAGCCACCTGCTTCATTCTACACAGTGTCCTCTTTAGATGCTCTTTAGCAACTCTCCTACTCCATTTAGTTCTTCCCTCACCTCTGATATATAATCTAAGTGTGAGATCTCCGACTTTGGTCCTGTCAGTTTTTCTTTAATTAATTTTAAAGGACGTTTCGTTTCATGCCTGAATATTAACTTGAAGGGAGCGAACTGAGTAGATTTGTTTGGGGCATCTCTAATGGCAAACAATATGAATAGGATAACTTTATTCAAATCATTTGGGTAATCCTGACAGTATGCTCTCAACATGGTCTTCAAGGTCTGATGCCACCTTTCTAAAGCTCCCTGGGATTCAGGATGGTACGCATTGGATTTAAAGTGCTGTATATCTAAGCTATCCATAACCACCTTAAACAGCTTAGCAGTAAAATCTGATCCTTGGTCCTACTGAATCTCTCTGGGTAGCCCATACTGTGTAGAGAAAGCTACTAACTCCTCTCCAATCCTTTTTGCCTTGTTGTCCATAATGAAATTGCCTCTGGAAATCTGGTAGACACATCTATATGGTTAACAAGTACTGGTTCCCACTTTTAGTTCTCGGGAGGGGATCTACACAATCAATTATAACCTGTGTGAAGGGTTGTTCAAATGCAGGAATTAGCAACGAAGGTGCTGGTTTTATTACCGCCTTCCACAGAGGCAAATTCTTTGCAGTGATCAGGCACTAACTCCAAACCCATTCCCTGCCTAGGCTGTGCACTCTCCTGCAGCTCCTCGGCTCTTCTTGGGGTCTCCTTTACTACCTTCACTAATGCCACAGGCTTAGCTTTTTTTACCACATCTTTGCCCACAGTGCCTTTCTTTAACGACCAGCACTGTGTCTTTACATGTCCCACTTTCTGGCAGTGAAAACACCTTTTCCCACTGCCCTTCTGAAACCACCGGCAATATAAATTTCTGGGTCACACTTTACTACAGTGGAAACACCGGAGGCCTTTCACCGCCTTTCCAACCTCTTGGACTTCTTTTTTATCCTGTGGTAAATTCTTACCAGTGGTCTTTACTCTTCGTTTCATAATGTAGGATCTCCCCTTCTCCCAATTTCTATCCCTCACAGGACAAAATACTGGCAGGAAGCTTATCTTATGCACCAACATGTACTCATCTGCTACTTTTGCTGCCCATCTCACTTTCTGAACTTTGTTTCTCCACATGAATTCTTGCCATCTCTGGAAATGAGTTTTTAAACTCCTCCAGCAGAATAATCTGTCTTAGAGCCTCAAAGATCCTATCTATTTTCAAAGCACACAGCTATCAATCAAAATAACTATGTTTAATTTTTTCGAACTCAACATAAGGTCTGACCTGGCTCTTTCTTTATGTTTCTGAACTGCTATCTATATGATTCTGGTACCAATTCATAAGCACTTAAAATATCCTGTTTAACATCTT
Source organism: Chiloscyllium plagiosum (assembly GCF_037043375.1). Lineage (NCBI taxonomy): Eukaryota > Metazoa > Chordata > Chondrichthyes > Orectolobiformes > Hemiscylliidae > Chiloscyllium > Chiloscyllium plagiosum. Next base: position 29,445,747 of record NW_028270149.1, on the reverse strand, counting down.
CATAATTTCTTGACACCTCATCTGACAGTGCGGCAAATATCTTCCTAGCTCTGCCTACCAGCTTAGTCTGAAACTGCATTAACATCTGCAAATCATCAGACCACTCCATCTGCTTAGCCAATTTTTCAGTTGAAATAAAGAATTTCAACATCTTTCTCATCAAAATGTGGCAGAGTTTTGACATATTTGTATATATCACTACCTTCTCTTTTAATCTCCATCCTGTTAACTTGACTTTGCTGACTAATTCGCAAATTCTCAAGTTCAAATTCTCTTTTTGCTCAGCTAAGAACCTTCTCTCTCTTTCTCTCCCCCTTTCTTTCTACCTTTCTTCTCTCTCTCTCTCTTCCTTTCTTCTCTGTCCCTTTGCTAAGAACCTTCTCTCTCTTTCTCTCCCTCTTTGTTTATCTTCAGACTCAAAATTTCCTCAATTGTAATTTAAGTTTTTCTACTTCTACTGCACTTGTCCATTTCTCTGACACACCTAAGTGTTTGAGTAACTCCCTCACAATTTCAGTTTTACTTTCGTCTTTGGTTAAACCCAAATCTAACTTCTTTGATAATTCTAAAAAAGATGGCATTTTTCTTTTCTTCTAAATGTTCTTGGCAAATTTGAGAATCATCTTCAAATCCCAGAACCTCTTTAATAATTTTAAGATCCATTTCTCTCACTTTTAACTTAATCAACCACAAGTCACAGTAATTAAACAAATTGCTTCACCTACATTTTATTTAAAGATCTAGGATACTAACCTGTAAGTGCTGGGATTTTTCATACTCCAAATCTATTCAAATCTGTCTAAACCAGTTCAAATCCAAATCCAAGAAACAAACTGTTAAAATCGTGGATAAAAGCCCCCAAACCATTCAAATCCCAGATGAGGCCCCAAACCGTTTATGACCCAAGGTAAACCCTCCTGCTTAAGTTTTAGATTAGATTAGATTACAGTGTGGAAACAGGCCTTTCGGCCCAACAAGTCTACACCGACCCGCCGAAGCGAAACCCACCCATACCCCTACATTTACCCCTTACCTAACACTATGGTCAATTTAGTATGGCCAATTCACCTGACCCTGCACATCTTTGGACTGTGGGAGGAAACCGGAGCACCCGGAGGAAACCCACGCAGACACGGGGAGAACGTGCAAACTCCACACAGTCAGTCGCCTGAGGCGGGAATTGAACCCGGGTCTCTGGCGCTGTGAGGCAGCAGTGCTAACCACTGTGCCACCGTGCCGCCCTTAAGTTAAACCAGCAACACCGAAAAGATTTATCCCGTGTGGTAATCTGTGAAAATCCAAGTGACCAAGAAATTAACAACTTTATTTCTTCAAGTATAATAAAGAATAATTATCAACTAATTACAACTCCTTGCTCTAACCTTTCCCTTCTATAATACTACTCTGATAAAACCCCCGATTAAGATTTACTGAAAAATTCAAATTTCAAAACCAGCCAGCTGTCGAATCTTCTCTTTGCAGATTTGCTCTCCAGGTCGGTGTCGATGTTTTTTCTCTGCCTTTCTCTAGACAGGTACCTCTCAGACAGTTCTGACTAGCAGTCTATATGTGTTGATCTTGTGGCAGTTCCAACTGTACTATTTTCCCCAGTCTTCTACCCCAAAGCATCGGAGTGTTTCAATGGTCTTTTTAATATTGTCAATATACTAAGTTCAAACGTGATTGGAGGTTGGTATTTTGGGGTATAATTTAAACTGATTGGCTGAATTCAAATTTGTTTTTGTCAACACTAACCGCTGGACCAAAAGGTTACATTATATCTTGTTCAGAACACTTGGTGCTGTCAGGTAGATTTGCTAGCTTTTAACTTTCTTAAAGGTACAGTATACCCACATCTTCATAAAATTAAAAATAGTAAACTACAAAATATTAGCTGTATTGCCTATACCAGCCTGGCACTGAAACCACTAGTATCATGGAGCTGAATTTGGGGCCACTTGCTTGCATTTTCTTAGTTGTTACAATGCACGTAGGAAGGTGTGCTTCTTGTCAAACTCCACTACACCCGGGGTCACCACAAAATTTAATAATTTAATCAAAGTACACAAAGTCCTACTGTATCGTTGGATTGCACTAAGTTAACTGAAAACACTGACCAGGTACTAAACAGTATTGTTTATTATAAATAAATTAATTCTAATTACATGTAAAGAGCTCTGAACTAATGACATAGAGACATACAAGATAATCAGAGGGTTAGATAAGGTGGACAGGGAGAGCCGTTTTCCAAGTATGGGGACAGCAAACACGAGGGGACACAACTTTAAAGTGAGGGGAGATAGGTATAAGACAGATGTCAGAGGTAGTTTCTTTACTCAGAGAGTAGTAAGGGTATGGAATGCTTTGCCTGCAATGGTAGTAGATTCGCCAAGTTTAAGTGCATTTAAGACGTCATTGGACAGGCAAATGGATGTACATGGAATTGTGTAGGTGGGATGGGCTTCAGATTAGTATGACACGGCGGCGCTACATCGAGGGCCGAAGGGCCTGTACTGCGCTGTAATGTTCTATGTTCTATGACTCTCCGAAGTAAAACTCTACCCCTTTTTAAAACCCATACACACGTACATCCAGACATAGACAATAAGGAAAAAAATGTTGTTCGGGAGAAAATTATGGAAACACCGTCCAATAGCACCAGTGTGTCGGCTTTGATAAGCCATTCCTGTTTCCTCCTGAGACCTTCTGCTCTCCAAAGTCCTTCCTTCCAGATTCGCAAACTCTTTGCCAAAGCCAGAGAGGTTTAAACATTAATTGTTCAGTTTCACAGTCACTGATTAGAGGCAAAACTTGCAGCAAATGACGGGAGAGAATAACTGAGTCTCTTCAGGCTTGTGTTACTTTGCGGCAGAGATATAGAGGCAGACCCTATGTTTTCCAGTCTGAAGTCTTCTGCCACTGTAACATGCACATACACACTCTATTCAGCTGCCCTGGAAATATCAGCACATTGTCATCAGGTTGATGACCTTTGGCATTGACAACTCATCACCATTGCATAAACCAATCAGCTACCTGTTGCTGGCTGAATCTCTCACTGCATACATTCCAGTGCCGTGACACCTTACCTCACCTCTCCCAAAGCTCACAATGCCTCAGTGGAAACACAATTCACAATTAGTTCCAATAACGTGTTTTATGATGTGCAGAATTTCCTTCCACAATCAGAGAGTCATACACCACAGGAGAGGCCCTTCATCTAATCTGGTCTCTGCTGACCCATCTACACTAATCCCACTTTCCAGCCTTTGGTCCACAGCCTTCAACTTCATGACATTTCAAGTGTGCTTCCAGGTACTTTGGGAAGTTTGTAATGTTTCCTGCCTCTACTGCCCTACCAGGCAGTGAATTCCCAAATCCTACTATTCCCATTCTGTCTAAACTACCTGCCCTTCACCTTATAATTCTGACCCCTCTTTACTGACCCTTCAGGCAGAAACAGCTACTTCCTACACACCCTGTCCATGCCCCTCATAATTTTATGCACCTCAAACAGATCCTCTCGTACCCTTCCAAAGAAAACAACCTGGGCTTATCCAAGCCTCTCTTCATAAATAAAATGCTTCAACCCATGCAACATCTGGTGAATCTCTTCTGCACCCCGTCCAGTGCAATTACAAGGTTTCTACAGTGTGGTGATCAGAACTGCACACAGTACTCTACTTGTGGCCTAACCAAAGTTTTATACAGCTTCTCCCTACCCTTATAATCTATGCCACAATTGATAACGGTAAGGGTCCCATATGCCTTCTTAACTGCCATACTAACTTGTCTTGCCGCATTCCGGGATCTATGGATAAGCACCCCAAAATTCCTCTGTTTCTATGAACTTCCTAATGTCCTGCCATTCATTGTGTACTCCCTTTTTTTTGTTACTTCTGCAAAAGTGTCTCACGCTTATTACACCTATCGCTGATGTGCTCAATCTAACAAAACCGTCTTTATTTTCCTGTTACCTAAAATCCTCTTCCTCAGTATTAACTGATATTTTATCTCCTGTTGGATATACTCTTAGTGGCTCAATGTATACCTGTCTATTCTTTCACTTTTGCTTGTGAAACATTTCTACTGTACAGACTCCTGTGATTCTTTGTGTAATCCAACATTGAGGATTTGTCTTTTTGTGTTAAGAAATTTTCTCTCATCAATTTTAATCATCATCTAATCTCATGGCCATGAAATGATTCAAAATAACTAAACCCAGTCAATTCATTTGGGAAATCTCTGGTAGCAAATAGTTCAAAATCTAATCCTTTGTCCCAGTCCTGTGGGCATTTGTGACAATGGGACTTAATCAGTGTTTTGGGAGACTGATGGCATATCTCCAAACTTCCCTGTGTTTGTGGGTGATACGCAATTGGCTTCAATTGTTTTATGCCCAAACTGATGATGTTCTGGAAAACTTTAGCTATAAAGTTGGAACCCTGATCAGATTTTATCACAATTGGTAGTCCATAATGTGTAATAAGTTAACTTTTGACTACCGCCAAATGATACCCCTGATATTCAGGTTTTCATATGAATAATTGTAAGGATATACTGATGAAAAGGAAAAAAACAAAGAACTGTGGATGCCAGAAATCAGAAACAAAAACAGAAATTGCTGGAAAAACTCAGCAAGTCTGGCAGCATTTGTGGAGGGAAAGCACAGTTAATGTTTCAAATGCCATGACCCTTCCCCAGAACAGGATATTCTGATGTCCTGATTTCATTTTTAGTTATGGACCTATACAATCTACTACCACTTGACTGAATGGTTTATCAAAACCTGATGTGGGCATCATGCCAATTGGTGCTGATTTTGTTACATGTTGATGTTTTCCCACCACATAATATTTCTGACACATATTCCCACATGTTCTGCCATAGGAATTTCATGTGTTACTTATAATATCTCCTTTAGATATCTGGGAGGTACCACTATTTGTTGACTAGTCATCTATTCTTTGACCTCAGGTCTGTGAATCTGTGTCTAACATCTTCAACAAAAATCTGTTCTGAATGTAATAACATTCTGAAACACCTTCAGCTTCAGTGTGAGCTGTCTGAGCTAATTTACTTAAATCTGGATCTGCTTTCTGAACTTCAATTAATGAAGACATGCCAAACACTTCTTTCAAATTATTGTCTTTTTCAATATACGTTTGTCTGCCCTAATACCTTCTTGTGGTTTTACTGTGATCCATCAGCATAGACTTTGTTTAGTCATTGTTCTGCTCACTACACACTATGGAAAAATACATTGAAACCATTTTTGCAATTATTCTATCTCTTCAGACTACAGGTAATTTTCTAACTCACCTGACAACCACTCATCCAGATAAGACATCACATTCCAATAGACTTTGCACTTTGGGATATACTTTCCATCTAGCCTGTCCTTTGACTTTCACTGAAACGTCTGGAGGGAAAACTAAATCCTTCACCAGCAAGATAGTTTGAGTCGCTCATGTATCCTTTAGTGTAGTTACAGGCTTGCCTGCATTATTTGAAAAAGGAATGATTATCATCCCTTTAGTCACAAACTCTTTTTCATCTACTCAATGTCTTTCTTCTGCACTCACAGCAGTGTTTACCTCCAATAAATTAGCTGGAGTTAAAACTTGAATTTTCTGTACCTTAACAATCAACTAACTCTGCATGAGTGAAGCCCAGTTTTCCTTTGGTCAATTCATTTGTCTCACTATTTTCTCAAACCTGAGACTCTATAGCCATTTCCTCAAACATAAACATTTCATTATTGGTCTTTTGATCATGATTCAGATTCTCCTCATTGGAGTGTGCATCAGCACTGACATTTTTTTTCAACTGCGGTATTTTAAGCCTTTTCAGTTCCCTCTCTTTACTTTTCTGTTCCCTTTGCAATCCTAATTGCAGTTGTCTCATTTTCATTTCCAGTCTTTTTCGCTGCCTGTTTTTGTATTTTTCTGCTCTTAGGAATTCATTTTTTTTTATTTCTGAAACCAAACACTTCAATTCTGACTGCATCCTTAGCTAAAGCATGCAAAATCACCCCCAACTTACATGCCAATTCAATTAACCTAACTTTTGAAACTTCACTTAAGAATGTTGGATGCAATTCTGCCAACTGCAGGAAATCGTTTGGAATTTCCAGTTCAGTTGTTATTTTCAGTTCTTTACTTTCATCACTTACCAAATTCTCCTTGTCTCTGTTTCAAACTAGTTTGGGGCATGCCCCCACCTCTTTTTTAAAATTCAATTTGGGAATGTGGGCATCGCTGGCTGGGCAGCATTTGTTGCCGTCCTTAGTTTCCCTTGAGAAGGTGGTGGTGAGCTGCCTTCTTGAACTGTTACAGTCCACCTGCTGTTGGATGACGCACAATGCCATTAGGGAGAGACCCACTTGGGAAATTGGACTAATTCTCAAGACCCACTACTCCTGGTGTCATCACAGAATAAATAATCTAATCAAAGTACCCAAAGTCCCTAGTCTACTTATCCGATAGAATCAGGTTAACAGAAAAAATTGACAAGGCTCCTGAACATAACAAGAGCTATTTGTGACAAAAAGGTAAATTTGAGACATACCAGAAAGAAAAACTAGTAAAACGGGTCAATGACACACATTGGTCTGACTTGTATTGTCTACCTCAAAATAATGCTCCAGTATGAATGGTATGTTTATTTCCAAGTATTACTCTGTTTTATTGTTTTTCTTTTCCCTCTGGAAAGTAAACAGTTATCTACTTGTCAAAACTCTACTTCTATTTAACCCCTACATACACATACAGAATTACACAGAGAAACAAAAAAAATGGTGTTATGGGTGAAGGGAAAAAAGAACAAGGGAAACACAGTTCAATAGCGCCAATCCACAGGCTTTGATAAGATTTTCCTTTTCCTTCCCAGACCATGCTTTAGACCCTTTGCTCCAATGAGATACAGAAACAGACCCTACATCTTATAGTCTGGAAAATCTTCTTCCTGTGGAGTGTTCACATGCGCAAGTCATTCAGTTACCCAGGAACCAATCAGAGATTTTTTATCACGCTGATGACCATTGGCATCCACAACTAGTCACAACTGCACAAACCAGTCAACTACCTGTTGCTAGCTGAATCTCACTTTGTACGAAACCCCAGTGCCACAGTGTCTTATTTCTTCCCCCCATTCTTTTCTATAGGACAGTGTATACAAAACTCACAATGGGTTCCAGTGACTTGTTTTTTTAAAAAGTGCAACAATACCTTCTACAGCCTGCAGTATAAACAGTCTGTTTTCCATTTTAGTTTAAATATAAGGAAAATGAATGATTCTGTTTTTACATAGCTAATGCAATGACTTCCATAAAGAGAAATTACATAGAATAATACTTTAGCATCTTTTCAGGCAACATTTAACTCTTAATTCAGTTCACCATTAAACACTTCATAATTTCCGCAAAATATCTGTTTTGGTGTCAGATAACCAAAAGGGAATCTTCTAAAAATAACAGTAGACCATTGTTAGAATGGTCAGCATACAAATTTTGTATCACTTGGTGCCAGTTCTGTTTGCATCAATAATACTGTAAATCATATTCTGGTCACATTTGTTTACCAAAATACTTTTCCTGTCATGCTTCGTTGATCATATCCCCAATGCTTTAAAACAATCTAACCTCCAGCTTACTGTGAGCTAAAGAACAGGAGATCATTAATTAATCAGCTCTCACATGGAATTGTTTATATTAAGTCAGAAGTTTGATTAAAAACAAGGGATTAGAGACACCAATTTATTAACACTGGGGACAGACCTGGGATTTGGAAGCACTGGGAAAGGAAAGTCAGGAATAACAACACTAGAAAGAGGTCTGAGAACATTGGTCAGCTTATTCTGGAAATATTGGAGCAGGTGCCAAGATCTGAGATCATTGGCAAGAAAGTCTTAAGATTCAGGAACATTGAAAAGGTCCTCAAAGCAAACCACAAGAATGCAACTTTGTGGGCAGTGGGGAGTTAGTCGAGGCATTATGTGATCAAGGGACATGAGGAGCAGGTTCTTCTGGATTGGCAAGAATGAAAAAGGGCCTATGAGCATTGAAGAGAGAAGTAGTATCTGATACTTTTGAGATTATTTAGATATGATATTATTGAAGACTGATCAGACTGTGGGCTAGGGAATATTGGAAAAATGGGACCTCTTTAAGGCTATCAATGTTACTCACACACTGAAGTCATTATTGTCATTCAGTTCATGTATTTATATTTCAAAACATTAAAACACTTTAAAGTAAGTTTTCTCCTTCTCTAACATTAATGAAATCCCATGCAGGGTATGGAGAAAATTTGCCCTCAATACAAATTTTGATTGTCAACTTAGACAGTGTTCGAAAACCTTCTCTAAGTTCTCAAATTTTACCTGTTTCTCCTCCTCCCTAACGATTCTTCCTAAATCTACCTTTTAGACCAAGGTTTTCATCTTTTATTTTCATGCGCTCTCAAACTTCCAGCATTCTGAGGTAAATAAAATTTGAATTTGATTTATTGTCACATATTTTCAACTTACAAAAGAATAAGAATACAGTGAAAAAGTGCACAATGTTGCCAACACACGGTGCCATCTTATGTACAAACTATCTAGGTACAAATCTAGGGCTTAAAAGTGTTAGCAATGTAGTCGTGTTACAGACAACACATGTTTTAAAAGTTCATGCTGAAGAAACAATGTCCCCAAATCATCAATTGCTTTACAGTGAATTCATGTTGACGAAATGCATGTTATAACAGAACGATTTGTATACATATGGTATAGGTTAGGAAAGTAATAAATAAAGCTAAAAAGGTAGACATTACAATCTTTCTATAAGGGCTTCCACGTAGTCTGATTGGGCTTCACTGGTTCCCAACCAATAGCCATTATCGCTCCAGGCCGATGGACGGCCCTATTCCACGCCAGATCACTGGCAGAAGAGGAAAAAGACGGAACAGTAAAAAAGAACAAGAGGGAGAATGAAAAGAGAAAAAAATGAAAAGGAGCAGAAAAACCCTGGCTGGAGTGTCCTACTCTGCACTATCTTGGAGTGAGATGTTTAATGTCTGCCACAAACTGAAATATGAAATGTACAGTGGAGGTCAAGGTCACATGACTAAAGGAAGCCAGCTACTACACTACGTACAGTTGCATTTCTCCAAACATTCCATCTGTTTTTCAGCGGCAGCAGCAACTCAAAGAGTGGGAGCTTGTACCAGGGGCCTGCCGGGAGCAGTGAGTCACTGATGTGAAATTTTAAAAACTTGCCACAAGCACGGGCGTCCTCCATTTCTGTTTTTCAGTGGCAGCAGCAACTCGAAGGGCAAGAGCTTGCACCAGGGGCCTGCCGGGAGCGGTGAGTCACTGATTTGAACTTTTAAATTTGAAGTCAGAGCAGAGGTTTCTGGGAAAGGAGGGACTTCTTATTTTTATTTCCATCCAGCTATATAAGTCAGTGTTTTCTCAACCCGAGACCTTACCTTTGTAGGGCATCCACCCAACCACCTCCTCTAACCTTAAACTCTAGGGACATATCAGGTAAGCGTCGCTTCTTTTTCACTTTGTGATACGGGGACTAGCAGGGATGGCAGTGCAGGGAGAGCAATGTTGCTCCTGCATGATGTTTGAGGTGAGGGATGCCATTCGTGTCCCATCCAAGTACATCTGCAGGAAGTGCACCCAACTCTCGCTCCTCCAAGACCATGTTAGGGAACTGGAGAGGGAGCTGAAACCAAAAGAGAAAATGCTGGAAAATCTCAGCAGGTCTGGCAGCATCTGTAAGGAGAGAAAAGAGCTGACATTTCGAGTCTAACTGACCTTTTGTCAAAGCTTTTCTCTCTCAGTGTTAGACAAGGTATTTACTAAGACTCACTTCCACAGCCATATTTCCTTCCTCAGTGACTGTCTTCGCCTCCGACTTAATCCACGTGGATTTCAACTCAAATTCCATCCTGCATGCAGCCTCCAGAATTACAGGTACTTGCACGATATACAACATTTTTCCAACTGCTGTTCTCGCTGCATCCTAAAAGCCACACTCAGGGCCATGCGCCACCAAAGAGTCAGTTAGACTCGAAATGTCAGCTCTTTTTTCTCCTTACAGATGCTGCCAGATCTGCTGAGATTTTCCAGCATTTTCTCTTTTGGTTTCAGATTCCCGCATCCACAGTAATTTGCTTTTATGGAGTGGGAGCTGGATGAACTTCGGATTATTCGGGAGGCAGAGGCTGTGATAGATAAGAGTTACAGGGAAGTAGTCACTCCTAGGCATGAAGAAAGCTGGGTGACTATTTGAAGGGGGAAGAACAGTCAGTGGAGGGATCCCCTGTGGTTGTTCCCCTGAAAAACATGTATACCGTTTTGAATACTGTTGAGGGGGATGACTTACCAGGGATATGCAGTGGGGCCCAGGTCTCTGGCAAGAGCCTGTCCCTGTTACACAGAAGGGAAGGAGGGAAAGGAGGTGAGTGTCAGTCATTGGGACTCAATGGTTAGAGAATCAGATAGAAGCTTTGTTGGGAGCGAACGAGATTCACGATTGGTGTGTTGTCTCCCAGGTGCCAGGGTCCATGATGTCTCGGATTGTATCTTTGGGGTCCTGAAGGGAGAGGGAGACCAGCCTCAAGTCGTTGTCCATGTAGGTACCAACGACACAGGTAGAAGGAGAGATAGGGATGTAAGGCAGGATTTCAGGGAGCTAGGGTGGAAGCTGAGAGGTAGAACAAACAGAGTTGTTATCTCTGGTTTGTTACCCATGCCACGTGATAGTGAGGCAAGGAATAGGGAGAGATATCAGCAGAACACGTGGCTGCAAGGATGGTGCAGGAGGAAGGATTTCAGGGTCTTGGATAATTGGGGAAGGTGGGACTTGTACAAACAGGATGGTCTTCACTTGAACCAGAGGGGTACTAATATCCTGGGTGGGAAATTTGCTGGTGCTATTCAGGTGGGTTTAAACTAGCTCAGCAGGGGGATGGGAACCGGCGGTGTAGTTGCAGTGCACAGGAAGACGACAGTAGGAAGGACAGGGACAGGATTTCAGGGTCACAGGAATGTGCTGGCAGACAGCGAAGTGGTTTAAAGTGTCTCTACTTCAACGCCAGAAGTATCCGAAATAAGGTAGGTGAGCTTGCAGCATGGATAGGTACCTGGGACTTCGATGTTGTGGCCATTTTGGAGACATGGATAGAGCTGGGTGAGAAACAGATGTTGCAGGTTCCAGGGTTTAGATATTTCATTAAGAACAGGCAAGGCAGTAAAAGAGGGGGAGGCGTGGCCTTGTTAGTCAAGGATAGTATAACGGTGGCTGAGAGAACATTTGATGAGGACTCGTCTACTGAGGTAGTGTGGGCTGAGGTTAGAAACAGGAGAGGAGAGGTCACACTGCGTGGAATTTTTTATAGGCCTCCACAGAGTTCCAGAGAGGTGGAAGAGCGGATTAGCAAAATTATTCTGGGTAGAAGTGAAAGGAACAGCATGGTCATTATGGGGGACTTTAACTTCCCCAACATTGACTGGAAATGTTATAACTCCAGTACGACGGATGGATCAGTTTTTGTCCAATGTGTACAGGAGGGTTTCCTGACACAGTATGTTGAAGGGCCAACAAGGGGGGAGGCCACACTGGATCTGGTGCTTGGTAATGAACCAGGCCAGGTGTTTGATTTGGTTGTAGGTGAGCACTTTAGAGAGAGTGACCATAATTCAGTTACATTTAATTTAGCGATGGAAAGGGATAGGTACATGCCACAGGTCAAGAGTTATTGATGGGGCAAGGGCAAATACAATTAGGCAAGAATTAGGATGCATAGAATGGGGCAGCAAAATGCAGGGGATGCAGACAATGGAAATGTGGAGTTGGTTTAAGGAACAGATATTGTGTTCCTTGATAGGTATGTCCCTGTCAGGCAGGGAGGACATGATAAGGTAAGGGAACTGTGGTTTACAACAGAAATTGCATCTCTTGTTACGAAGAAGAAGGAGGCTTATGTGTTGATGAGGCAAGATGGTTCAGATGAGGAGATGGAGAGTTACAGGTCAGCTAGGAAGGATTTAAAAAGAGAGTTAAGAAGAGCAAAAAGAGGACACGAGCAGTCTTTAGCAAATAGAATAAAGGAGAACCCTAAAGCTTTCTATAGGGAGGTGATGAATAAAAAGATGATTAGGGTAGGAATAGGGCCAATCAAAGACAGAAGTGGGAAGTTGAGTGTAGACCCTGTGGAGATCGGAGAGGTGCTAAACGAACATTTCTCATCTGTTTTCACTCAGGAAAAGGAGAATATTGTTGAGGAGAAGAATGAGGTACGAGATATTAGACTAGAAAGGATCGAGGTTAGTTACACAAAGATGTTATCAATTCTTGAAAGAGTGAAATTAGACAAGTCCGCTGGCCGGATGGGATTTATCCAAGGATTCTCTGGGAAGATAGGGAGGAGATAGCAGAGCCTTTGGCTTTGATATTCGCGTCATCGTTGTCTATAGGTTTGGTACCAGGGGACTGGAGGATTGCAATTGTTGTGCCCTTGTTATTAGGCCTCCTAATAGTCCTAGAATCATTGAAGAAAGGATAGGGAAGGTGATTCAGGAGATGAGTGACAGTAATAGGGTGGTTGTTATGGGGGACTTTAACTTTCCTGATATTGATTGGGAAAGCTATAGCTCAAGTTCGTTAGATGGGTCAGTGTTTGTTCAATGTGTGCAGGAGAGTTTCCTGACACAATATGTAGACAGGCCAACAAGAGGTGAGGCCATACTGGATTTGGTTCTGGGTAACGAACCAGGCCAGGTGTTAGAATTAGAGGTAGGTGAGCACTTTGGGGATAGTGACCATAATTCGGTGATTTTTACTCTCGTGATGGAGAGGGATAAGTGTGTACTACAGGGCAAGAGTTATAGCTGGGGTCAGGGAAATTATGATGCGGTGAGGCATGACTTAGGATGTGTGGCTTGGAAAAGTAGACTCCAAGGCAAGAGTGTAAATGATATGTGGAGCTTGTTCAAGGAGCAACTATTGAGTGTCCTTGATAATTATGTACCTGTCAGGCAGGGAGGAAAGGGTCGTGCGAGGGAGCCGTGGTTTAATAAGGAATTGGAATCCCTTGTTAAATGGAATAGGGCGGCCTATCTCGAGATGAGACGTGAAGGTTCAATTGGGGCGATTGAGAGTTATAGGGTAGCCAGGAAGGACCTGAAGAGAGAGCTAAGAGCAGCAAGGAGGGGACATGAAAGGTCCCTAGTCGGTAGGATTAGGGAAAACCCTAAGGCTTTCTATAGGTATGTTAGGAATAAAAGAATGACTAGGGTAGGAATAGGTCCAGTCAAGGATAGTAGTGGGAAGTTGCGTGTGGAGGCGGAAGAGATTGGGGAGACACTGAATGAATACTTTTCTTCAGTATTTACTCAGGAACAGGGCATTGTCGTCGATGTGAATACTGAGACACAAATAAGTAGAATGGATGGCTTTGAGGTATGTAGAGAAGAGGTGTTGGAAATCCTGGAAAAGGTGAAAATAGATAAGTCCCCTGGGCCTGATGGCATTTATCCTAGGATTCTCTGGGAAGCAAGGGAGGAGATTGCAGAGCCATTGGCCTTGATTTTTATGTCCTCTTTGTCTACAGGAGTAGTGCCAGAAGACTGGAGGATAGCAAATGTGGTTCCCTTGTTCAAAAAGGGGAGTAGGGATAACCCTAGTAACTATAGGCCGGTGAGTCTCACTTCTGTTGTGGGCAAAGTCTTAGAGAGAATTGTAAGGGATAGGATTTATGCACATCTGGATAGGAATAATGTGATCAAGGATAGTCAGCATGGTTTTGTGAAGGGCAGGTCGTGCCTCACAAACCTTATTGAATTCTTTGAAAAGGTGACGAAGGAGGTTGATGAGGGGAAAGCGGTGGATGTGGTATATATGGATTTTAGTAAGGCGTTTGATAAGGTTCCCCATGGTAGGCTACTGCAGAAAATACGGAGATATGGCATTGAGGGTGAGTTGGAGGTTTGGATTAGGAATTGGCTGGATGGAAGAAGACAGAGGGTAGTAGTTGATGGCAAAGTTTCTTCATGGAGTGCCGTCACTAGCGGTGTTCCGCAAGGATCTGTTTTGGGACCATTGCTGTTTGTCATTTTTATAAATGACCTGGAAGAGGGGTTAGAAGGTTGGGTGAGCAAGTTTGCGGATGGTACGAAAGTCGGAGGAGTTGTTGACAGTGAGGAAGGATGTGGCAGGTTACAGCAGGATATAGAGAAGCTGCAGAGCTGGGCAGAAAGGTGGCAAATGGAATTCAATGTAGCTAAGTGTGAGGTGATTCACTTTGGGAAGAATAACAAAAAGATGGGGTACTGGGCTAATGGTCGGATACTTGGTAGTGTGGATGAGCAGAGGGATCTTGGTGTCCATGTACACAGATCTCTGAAAGTTGCCACCCAGGTAAATAGTGCGGTGAGGAAGGCATATGGCGTACTGGCTTTTATTGGTAGAGGAATTGAGTTCCGGAGTCCTGAGGTCATGATGCAGTTGTATAAGACTCTGGTGCGGCCGCATCTGGAATATTGTGTGCAGTTTTGGTCGCCATACTATAGGAAGGATGTGGAGGCACTGGAACGGGTGCAGAGGAGGTTTACCAGGATGTTGCCTGGTATGGAAGGAAGATCGTATGAGGAAAGACTGAGACACTTGGGGCTGTTTTCACTAGAGAAAAGAAGGTTTAGAGGTGACTTGATTGAGGTGTACAAGATGATTAGGGGGTTAGATAGGGTTGACAGTGTGAACCTTTTCCCGCGTATGGAGTCGGGTATTACAAGGGGGCATAGCTTTAAATTAAGGGGGGGTAGATATAGGACTGAAGTTAGGGGTAGGTTCTTCACTCAGCGAGTCGTAAGTTCATGGAATGCCCTGCCAGTAGCAGTGGTGGACTCTCCCTCTTTATGGGCATTTAAGCGGGCATTGGATAGGTATATGGAGGATAGTGGGTTAGTATAGGTTAGGTGGGCTTGGATCGGCGCAACATTGAGGGCCAAAGGGCCTGTACTGCGCTGTATTCTTCTATGTTCTATGTTCTATGTTCAAGAAGGGCAGTAGAGATGACCTAGGTAATTATAGACCAGTGAGCCTTACTTCTGTTGTAGGAAAGGTTTTGGAAAGGCTTATAAGAGATAAGATTTAGAATCATCTAGCAAGCAACAATTTGATTTCAGATAGTCAACATGGTTTCATCAAGGGCAGATCGTGTCTCACAAACCTCACTGAGTTTTTTGAGAAGGTGACCAAGCATGTGGATGAGGGTAGGGCAGTCCATGGTATACATGGACTTCAGTAAAGCCTTTGATAAGGTTCCACATGGTAGGCTGTGGAAGAAAATGCAGAGGCATGGAATTGAGGGTGATTTAGCACTTAGGATTAGAAACTGGCTTTCTGAAAGAAGGCAATAAGTGGTGGTTGATGGAAAATATTCAGCCTGGAGTCCAGTTATTAGTGGTGTGCCACAAGGATCTATTTTGAGACCACTGCTGTTTGTCATTTTTATAAATGACAGTACTGGGTCGATAAAAAGATTCTTAGTAGTGTGGATGTGCAGAGGGATCTTGGAGTCTATGTACATAGATCTCTGAAAGTTGCCACCCAAGTGGATAGTGCTGTTAAGAAGGCATACAGTGTGTTAGGTTTCATTTGTAGAGGGATTGAGTTCCGGAGCCGCAATATCATGCTTCAACTATACAAAACACTGGTGCAGCTACACTTGGAATATTGTGTACAGTTCTGGTCCCCATCTTTTGGGAAGGATGTGGAAGCATTGGAAAATGTGCAGAGGAAATTTACCAGGATGTTGCCTGGTCTGGAGGGAAGATCTTATGAGGAAAGGCTGAGAGACCTGAACCTGTTTTCATTGGCAAGAAGAAGGCTAAGAGGGGAATTGATAGAGACATACAAGATGATCGGAGGATTAGATAGGGTAGACAGTGGAAGTCTTTTTCCTAGGATGATGACGTCAGTGTGTATGAGGGGGCATAACTACAAATTGAAGGGTGATAGGTTTAAGACAGATATCAGAGGCAGGTTCTTTACACAGAGAGTGGTAAGGGTGTGGAATGCCCTGCCTGCTCATATAGCCACTTCAGCCACATTAGGGAGATTTAAACAATCCTTAAATAAGCACATGGATGATTTTGGGATAGTGTAGGG
This sequence comes from Chiloscyllium plagiosum, assembly GCF_037043375.1. Taxonomy (NCBI): domain Eukaryota; kingdom Metazoa; phylum Chordata; class Chondrichthyes; order Orectolobiformes; family Hemiscylliidae; genus Chiloscyllium; species Chiloscyllium plagiosum. Next base: position 29,429,579 of record NW_028270149.1, on the reverse strand, counting down.
GGATGAGCTGAGAATATTTCACAGGTTGGCGCAACATCGAAGGTCAAAGGGCCTGTTCTGCGCTGTATTGTTCTATGTTCTATGTTCTATCTCTCCACAAAATAAAGTTTGCAGGTAAATGTTGCCCAATGTACATGATCAATAAAAGAAAACTAACATGCATGAATAAAACTGCAATAATTCCAATAAGTTCCACTTTGATCAGTCTATGCGCGTGCATTTCATCTATTATCTTTAAAGCATTTAGGTCTTAGCATGGTGTGTGTGGGTTGTCAGTTTGTCTTGTACTTGCTTGGTCCTGGGGTGATGTTCCTTCCTGTGTAGTGTTAATCTGAAGGTGAGTGCTCGATCATTGCAAGACATTTGTCTTTCACATTCAATGTTTCTGCTGAATTGATGACTCCTAGAAGACATTAAGGTGCTGTCCCTAGTTTCTTTTGATCCAAGTGAAATATGCTACTTGTTTTATATCCCAATACCACTGCAGCCACTAAACAATAGACAATAGACAATAGATAATAGGTGCAGGAGTAGGCCAGTCTGCCCTTCGAGCCTACACCACCATTCAATATGATCATGGCTGATCATCCTTAATCAGTATCCTGCTCCTGCCTTATCTCCATAACCCTTGATTCCACTATCCTTGAGAGCTCTATCCAACTCTTTCTTAAATGAATCCAGAGACTGGGCCCCCACTGCCCTCTGGGGCAGAGCATTCCACACAGCCACCACTCTCTGGGTGAAGAAGTTTCTCCTCATCTCTGTCCTAAATGGTCGACCCCGTATTTTTAAGCTGTATCCTTTGGTTCGGCACTCACCCATCAGCGGAAACATGTTTCCTGCCTCCAGAGTGTCCAATCCTTTAATAATCTTATATGTCTCAATCAGACCCCCTCTCAGTCTTCTAAACTCAAGGGTATACAAGCCCAACCACTCCAGTCTTTCAGTGTAAGGTAGTCCCGCCATTCCAGAAATTGACCTCGTGAACCTACGCTGCACTCCCTCAATAGCCAGAATGTTTTTCCTCAAATTTGGAGACCAGAACTGCACACAGCACTCCAGGTGTGGTCTCACCAGGGCCCTGTACAGCTGCAGAAGAACCTCTTTGCTTCTATACTCAATCCCTCTTGTTATGAAGGCCAGCATGTTATTAGCCTTCTTCACTACCTGCTGTACCTGCATGCTTACCTTCATTGACTGGTGTACAAGAACACCCAGATCTCTCTGTACTGCTCCTTTACCTAAATTGATTCCATTTAGGTAGTAATCTGCCTTCCTGTTCTTGCCACCAAAGTGGATAACCATACATTTATCCACATTAAACTGCATCTGCCATGCATCTGACCACTCACCTAACCCTGTCCAGGTCACCCCGTAATCTCCTAACATCCTCATCACATTTCACCCTGCCACCCAGCTTAGTATCATCAGCAAATTTGCTAATGTTATTGCTTATACCATCTTCTATATCATTAACATATATTATAAAAAGCTGCAGTCCCAGTACTGATCCCTGTGGTACCCCACTGGTCACTGCCTGCCATTCCAAAATGGAGCCGTTTAAACAACAAGCTTATATAAATATTCACATGATGCTATATTAGACAAGCACTTTGCTAGATACTTCATAAATCAGATATTGTTTTCCGATATTTTGACTTGTGCATCTATGCTACAATTCACACCTTTTTCAGATCCATACAAAATAATTCTGCTCTCAATAGATGTTTTTGCTATTTGAACTTGACTTCAGGATCTTCAATGACATATTTTCCTTCTGTTCTTATCATGCTTTTACATTTGCTGCTCTGTGATGATGGCCTCTTCTGTTTTCACTTGCTTATCATCAGCTCTTCAAAGAAAGATCTCTTGGCTGTCTGATCTTACTTTCCCTACTTACAAGGATGTCCTGGATCAGTATGGTTCTCTATTCCTCTATCTTATCTTTCAGATTGTATTTAAGAGCAGCTGGAAAGTTTCACATCAGATGCTGAGTTGGTCTCTCATCTCATCTACTTTGAAATTTGAGATCTGCAAGAACATTTTTATAATCTCCTTGGCTCTGGAAGCAGTCTATGAAATGCTGCAAACATCTCCTGGCATGTGCAGGGTTACCAAGCAAAACGTAGAGCTGCTTCACCTGAAATGATTTGCTGAACTCCAGATCATTCTTTTCACTGAATTGCTTTCTCAGTTTCGCCTATCCTCTTGGGATGAATTTAATTCCATCATATACTGTAGTCTCAACTTCTATAGCTGGGGCAACATCTTGATCGAACTTATGCTGGCCTGTGGAGCTTATGACGTTCCATTTGGCACCAGTGTCTATCTGACACTTCAAATTTACTTGATATTGTCTTTCTGCAGTCATTCTAAAGGAACAAGCCATTTATAACTTTAGACTTGACAATACCAACCTGTCGTATGGTATAGAGCGATTTGTCAGAATTATCAGCTGACATCTGTCCAGAGGCTGTATTTATTGCCTTGCTTTGCTTCTTTTCAGCTAAACACTTGCATATAACATGATTCAGCTTCTTTCAATTAGGGCATTGCTTCCTTCCACATTGGACACACTTCATTTTCTGTGGTGTCCTCTGCAATATGTATATCCTGTTCTTTGGTCTTAATCTTTCTGAAGTTGTTCAGTTAATAGTTCCTCCTTTCTTCCAAGATGTTAGTTTTGGCTGCCTGAAGCATCTTTCAACGTCATGCGAAATCTCATTTGTTCTCTCATTGATGAACTCTGGATCATTGTTTCTCAAAACATTTCCTTTTGTGGCCCAATATTGAGGAACGTCACAAACCCTCAGTGAGATCAGCAAGAGTGGAGTTGGAGGACAGTGAGATCCAGACTGTTAAAGCAGGAACATGAACAGAACTCCATAGCAGCTATTGTTGCTTGAACTTATGATTGTGACCCCCAATTGGGTTCCCAAACTTCATGTTGGCAAGCCTCAGTCCAACTGATGATCGACAATCTTAGAGTTTCTGTACATGTCAATAGCATTCTTAAGAGTAATGTCTTTCCTCTCATAACAGATACACTCTCACAATGGAATCACTTGTGCATAAGGCAACCTTATCTCTGATTAGATTATTTTTCAGTTGTCCAAACTCACAGGATTCAACTAAATGTGTTAGTGCCATCACATACTGATCAATAGATTCCCTCTCCTTCTTTGAACATACAGATTTCAGAAGTATCATTAATATTCCAATGCTGTCCTTTACCTTCTTTCATTTCCACAGAAGCAGGAAAGGGAAATTTCACAGCGACTCTGTTTCATCCAGCCCATCAAAATTGCATTTTTAATTCACTCTAGTTTTTTTTTACAGTATCCAGCTCTCTTACAGCTCTGAAAATTCAATCTCAACTCCACACATCTGACACCATGTTTTGAATCATGTGTTTAATGGCTGCCAAAAACCAAAATGTAAGTAATTTATAGTAAGAGGTACATAATACAAGACTAGGGTAAGCCAGCTAGTACACCCTTTATTCAAGGAATTACTGTATCCAATTACATGAACTGCAAAATATTGGTATGCAGGAATAGCAAGTGATTATAAAAGCAAATAGACTGTTGTCATTTATTGCAAGAGAAATGGAATATTAAAGTAGGGATGTTTTATACAGGGCATTGGTAAGATCACATCTGGACAACTGTGTACAGATTTGGTCTCTTTAATTAAAGAAACATAATTCCACTAGCAGTAGTAGAAGAATAGTTTACTTGACTGATTCCTTTTAAGATGAAGTTTAGGAGAATTACTTTTCTCAGAGAATTGTGAGTTCTTGTAATTTTCTTCCCCAGAGAACTATAAAGGCAGGGGCACTGAATATTATTAAAGCAGAGGTAGATGGATTCTTGACTAATATTGGAGTCAAAAGGTGTCAAGAAGTAGGCAGAAAAGTAAAACCACAGTCAGGTAAATTATTACTTTACTGAATGGTGGAACAGGGCTGAGGGCTGAATGGTCTCCTCCTGTTCCCAATTTGTAGAATTATGTGCACTGCTGCGAAATTTTGTTTGATGCAATTAGATCAAATGCCTGAGGATATTTTACTATGTTAATTGCACCATCTAATGCAAGCAACTGTGGTTGTAAACAAATATAAATTACAATAGAGTTTACTGAATCATTTATACTTGCCAAGAATTTAATAAATGTTTAGAAGTAAGGATGGTTAAGAAGAATTTTGAACTCAATATAAATAAGTCAACACTACAAATAAATAGGATCCTGACAGCACACACATCACAAAACAACCTATTACTTTTATTTTCCACCAACAAAGAAACTATCATTATAGCTGCGGCTAATTTAAAGTCTATTGATTACAGTTATTACACTGAAAAGGGTAAGAACAGATCAGCTGATTCAAGAAAACTATCCCACAGTTGCACCCTGCAGAAATTCAACTTTTCCCATAATACACCAATTTAATTTCCCATCCCTCTTTCCCACAATCCCTTCTCATACAAGCTCTAGGGAAAAGCAGAACACCAGAGAAATAAAAACAGGCCAGTTCAGTAGAGGGAAACAAAACCTCTCGGAATTTCCTCTTGAATTCCTATCAGAGATCTGATAAGCTTCAGGAAACTATGGGTGACTGGTAATTGCATCTTCATCAATCTACCCACCTTCTATAACACAATGTGTCCTAAGTATTGCAGCTCCTTTTAAAACAATTGTACGAGATTTATATTAAATAGCTTGTCCGAGCATTCCAATTTTGAGCACAACAGTGGTCATTTTAATTTTCTGAGATGCAGTGAAATGTACGATGGTGAATCTGCAGCTCATTTGATGTGTCTCCAAGTTTTATTACCTTGACAGCAATAGAAATGAAAGTCATTAATGGTATAAAATGGGCTGTTGTTGCTCTAACATCTGTTTGTGTAATATCTATTGTGTAAAGACAAAATTGCCTCCAACATGTTTTATTAATGTTAGAATAAGCTGACATAAAATTTTAACAATTCAATCGCCAGTGTCTTTCAGTCTCTTGAAAGAAGCAAATAAACCCACTGGATGAAGGAACATGTAGTTCCCCCTTTAAAGTCATTCTGATGTGTTGATCAAATTCAAGTGCACATAGTAAGAATGCTCAGGTGTCATTTAGACATCTCTTCAACTGTTATGAGGTAAAATCAAAATATTTAAATTAACATCATTACCAGCTTCCACCTGACTTAAAATCTTGGATTATATCTGGACATTACAGCTTTACAAAAAATATTTAAGAAAAGTTTTCAATCATATTGACAAAAGAGCATTATTTCAGAGGTGAGGTGACATCAAGTCAGCACTTGACTGAGTACTGTAGAACCTTGCAAAATGATGGGAGGAAGAACATTCAGGCTTTGGCTAATTACAGACAATCAATATTTGCCTGGCAATGGCCATTTCCAACAAGAGAGCACAAACATCACTGAATGCCTGTTACCAACATCGTGGAGGGTGACCTTTGGCCAGGTAGTGAACTGGACCAGCAAAAATAATACTGTGGCCACGAGAGCAGATCAAAGGCTGGGCATTCTGTGATGAGTTACTCACCTCCTGACTCCCTGAATTCTGTTCACTATCTACAAGGCATAGGTCAGAAGTATCTGGATGAGTGCAACTCCAACAACACTCAACAAACTCGACATCATCCAGGGCAAAGTAACACACCTGACTGGCACCACATCAGCAACATTCTCAACATTCACTCCTTCAGAATATCAGCAAAATTGACTGGGTTCACAAAATCATGAGGGGCATGGATATGATTAAAGGATAAGGTCTTTTCCTCGGGGTAGGGGAGGGCATAGGTTTAGATTAGAGGGGAATGATATACAAGGGACCTAAGGGGCAACTTTTTCACACAGAGGGCGATTAATGTATAGAATGAGTTGCTAAAGAAAGTGGTGGAGGCTAGTACAATTACAACATTTAAGAGGCATCTGGATGAGTATATGAAGGGTTTAGATTAGATTAGATTAGATTCCCTACAGTGTGCAAACAGGCCTTTCGGCCCAACAAGTCCAGCAGAGGCATAGGAGCCAAATGCTGCAAAATGCAGATTTATTTAGAACAGCATAGACGAGTTGGACTGAAGGGTCTGTTTCCGTGCTGTATATCTCTGTGACTCTGACACTATTTACAAGATGTTCTGCAGCAACGCACCTTTGACAGTGCCATCTAAACCAATGAGCTGCATCACTTAGTATGACAAGGGGCAAATACATGAAAGCACCACTACCTACACATTTCCCTCTAGGTCACATGCCATCCTGACAGTAATATATCGCCATTCCTTCACTGTCACTGTGAGTGCACCTACACTAAATGCACTGCAGCAGATCAAGAAGGCAGCTGACCGTCATCTTCTAAAGTAGGGATATTCAATAAGCGCTGGCCTAACCAGCAGCACTCACAGTGGCTGAAAGAATAAATATAAATAGTTCTGAGAACGCAACTTACTGAATTTCCGAGCAAGCAGTTAGTAACGTGAACAGGATTTGAAGTGCAGTTATCCCACACATCATGTAAAAATTTGATACATCATGTTTTTCATAAAGTCATTGGAAGAAACTAGAAATTGAATGCCTGATTTTAGATAAGGGATAAATCTGCAAAGCCTGAAAAGCACGCTCAAAGACCTTTGCTCATGTCCTCAGGATGACAGCACCTCCTACTCTGTGTGCATTTATGTGTCTGTGAGACCATTGATAAGATTATGTGCAAATGTGTGTATATATGATAATTATGTGTATGCGACAGACATTGGATTGGATTTTCATTTGTTGGTAGGATTGGCATTAGGATTGTAACTTAAAAATAGTGTTCCTGGAGGGAAATTCTCCAATTCCTACGGTTTTCAACTGGAATGTGGTAGAGTGTGGTGAGAATGAGAAACCCATTAACCTTCTATTAATGATTTTCTGAGCTCCCTACAGAGCTTACTAACAAGCCAGAGAGAGTCAGGACAGGATTTTCTATTGTTAATACAGCAAACCTGAACATCAGTTCAAAACTGTCTGATCGACCATAGGGACTACTGAAAGTTTGTTTTTAATGGATGAAAAGTGTCTGTTCTTGGGGCATCCTGCGCTGGAGCAAGTGCTTCATTTTGACTGCATCACCATTTTCCTTTCCCTTTTTGGTGCTGGATCTTCAAGATGCTGTCTTCAACAAGGCTCCCATCTGCCTTTGCTGTTGGTGCACTGCAGGCATCTACCACCTTCTGCGTGCTACCAACTGGGCACCAAGCTCACCTCTTTATCAGTTAGGAGATTAGAATTTCAAAACAGTGATGCATGAGCAAAACAGGAGAGAAGCATGGTTAGGACACAGAATTTCATTCAGACATTGAGTTCCTGATCCCACTTTAGAAATCTGGCCCATTGTGTACTGTGTTTGTCAAATGAAGCATGTATCAGATTATGTTCATCTCTGCAACAGTAATGGCAGTCAGAATAATTTTCTCATGAAGGCATAAACTGAGTTCTGTTGATGCTTTCATTCTCTCTCAGTTGCTGACTGACTTAATGTGTGTTTCTAGAATGTTCTAAATGTTCTATTTTTATTTCATATTTTCACTATTCCTAGTCTTTCTTTTAACCTGCACAAAATATCAAAGCAGTTTCTCTATTTAGACCCTGCCAGGGTGCACTACTTCAGTCTAATAAGAAAAGTTGCTAACTAAATAGCAGAAAGCCCAGCTGTCTCAATTTTAATTTTATAAATCAATGCTATCCTTTGAGCTTTGTGCCAGTCTTGAAGGGCTGATGGTTATTGTTTGGTTTATATATACATTACAGTCACAGACACAAGTCTTTCAAACCTCAAAGATTTCTTCCTCAAAGAACAAGATTAACATTAAAGTCTTACCTTACAATTGTAAATCAACAACAAAGCCTTCAGTGCTTTAGAAACACAGCAGTCAATGTAACAATGCCCTTGGTGGTCAGTTTATGCTGAGAATACAATTTTGATTGTCAGGATGAAACAGTCACATGGTTTAAATATAGCTAAACACCCACATGTATTTTAAGCCCTACACACTCTTTTTGCCTTTTGCTCTTTTTACGAAGAGATGAACACCCAGTGGGGGAGGTTGGGACAAGAAGAGAACAATTTCGAGCTTGATGTGAACTTTGGAAGTGAGTAGCTAAACTAAATCTATCTAAAAGACATCACCCCAGAACCAAGTGTTAATTGCATTGCCCAAGATCTATTTATTGCTTTTCTCAGCAGGACTAGTGAGCAAATGTTTGAGGATGTAACTCTGAAGATGGACGAGGGAGATCCAGTAGATGTAGTGTACCTGGACATTCAGAAAGCTTTTGATAAAGTCCCACATAGGAGGTTAGTGAACAAATTTAGGGTGCATGGTATTGGGGGCAAAGTACTAACTTGGATTGAAAGTTGGTTGGCTGATAGGAAACAAAGAGTAGTGAATGGTAGGCAGTGACCAGTGGGGTACCACAGGGATCAGTACTGGGACTGCAGCTTTTTACAATATATGTTAATGATATAGAAGATGGTATTAGCAATAACATTAGCAAATTTGATGATGATACTAAGCTGGGTGGTAGGGTGAAATGTGATGAGGATGTTAGGAGATTACAGGGTGACCTGGACAGGTTAGGTGAGTGGTCAGATGCATGGCAGATGCAGTTTAATGTGGATAAATGTATGGTTATCCACTTTGGTGGCAAGAACAGGAAGGCAGATTACTACCTAAATGGAATCAATTTAGGTAAAGGGGCAGTACCGAGAGATCTGGGTGTTCTTGCACACCAGTCAATGAAGAAGGGCTTATGCCCGAAACGTCGATTCTCCTGTTCCCTGGATGCTGCCTGACCTGCTGCGCTTTTCCAACAACACATTTTCAGCAGTCAATGAAGGTAAGCATGCAGGTACAGCAGATAGTGAAGAAGGTTAATAACATGCTGGCCTTCATAACAAGAGGGATTGAGTATAGAAGCAAAGAGGTTCTTCTGCAGCTGTACAGGGCCCTGGTGAGACCACACCTGGAGTGCTGTGTGCAGTTCTGGTCTCCAAATTTGAGGAAAGACATTCTGGCTATTGAGGGAGTGCAGCGTAGGTTCACGAGGTCAATTTCTGGAATGGCGGGATTACCTTACACTGAAAGACTGGAGCGACTGGGCTTGTATACCCTTGAGTTTAGAAGACTGAGGGGGGATCTGATTGAGACATATAAGATTATTAAAGGATTGGACACTCTGGAGGCAGGAAACATGTTTCCGCTGATGGGTAAGTGCCGAACCAGAGGACACAGCTTAAAAATACGGGGTAGACTACTTAGGACAGAGATGAGGAGAAACTTCTTCACCCAGAGAGTGGTGGCTGTGTGGAATGCTCTGCCCCAGAGGGCAGTGGAGGCCCAGTCTCTGGATTCATTTAAGAAAGAGTTGGATAGAGCTCTCAAGGATTGTGGAATCAAGGGTTATGGAGATAAGGCAGGAACAGGATACTGATTAAGGATGATCAGCCATGATCATATTGAATGGTTGTGCAGGCTCAAAGGGCAGAATGGCCTACTCCTGCACCTATTGTCTATTGTCTAAATGCAAGCACTGATCCCTTTCCTGAGTTATTGAGACTAGCAAGAAAACCTGTATAGCTCTGGATGAAACCAACTAACTCTTCAATACTTTGGATATCTGAGGTGCGAAAATCTACATTTTCCAAGCTCAATGGAGAAGGCTTGGAGGCTGGTACATTAGAAGAGTTTTGTAGACAGGCCGGCTTTCCATAACATGTCTGCCTATAGAAAGGTTTCATTGGAATAGACTTGACACTGGATGGGTTGCAGCTCCTCACAGTGAGGCACAGAATTAGGTAGTTTATGGCAGCGCTTATCAATTTGGCAATGATAACAGTACTTTCCTTACATAACAACCATGCATTAATCCTTACTGTGTATGGAGACTGTCAGTTCAATCAAGGTGTTTTCCTGGAGTCAGGGTCAGGGCTATTTCAGCCAGAGACTTCATGTTCCAACGATGGTGTTGCAGAGGTGAAAGGTCTCACTACTCCTGTGGAGGGGTTTCTTATCAACCCACTGGACCTACCAGCTTCGGATCTATTTATTTAATTGTTTCTCTGCAGACAATCAAGGGCACATCAATTCACACATCTGCAGTGCCCAACTCTCCCAGTGAGATCTAAATCACTGCTGGAGACCTCGAATTAGGAAGTTGTTTCAAGAGAGTTGCAACAGTAGCTATGTTCATGCCATGGATGGGCTTGGGCCACTGAGTAGCTACAGCATGTGTTAGTTTACAGTTTTATATCTAATTTATTCCTAGTCCTATGTCATAGAGACCCACTGTGACAAATAGCAGGAAATTTCCTTGCCTAAAGGGCATTAGTGAACAGCAATCAGGTAGCCCTTTGTTTAACATTGCTGGTACCATCTTATTATTCCAGATTTAGTCACTTAATTGAATTTATATTTCTTTGTTGCTATACTGTGATTTGAACTCAAGTTTAGTCCAGGCCTCTGGACTACTAGTCGAGTATAACCACAATGCTATCATACAGTATTTCACTCATAACATGAAATATTATCCAGTGCATTGTGAGAAATGTCACAGAGATTCAGCCACACAATAATGTCAAATAGCAATGGTTTGTGAAAAGAATTAATTCAATTTTTGGCTGCCGCTTTCATTTATAAACTGCTCAAATTTTTCTTTTTCAGACAATATCATCTGAAGATATCTGATTGACTCACAGGCTGCCATATTTCAGCTTCCAATCATTCACCACTGATCTCAATTCCTACCTGTCGTCTTTTATTCCAGAAAGAATCCAAAGAATTTTAAAATCCAGGTTTAATATAATCTAGCTACGATTTCTTAATTCACTTTATCTTCTGGTTTTCTTTATGGTTATTGACATTTCCCGCGGGCTTATTCACTTGAAAGATGTATTAGATTATATGACAAATGAATGGTAATTAAAAACTATTTTGTCTATTTGTTGGGTTTGCATTTTAAGCCAATGTAAAGTTTGGATTGGTTTGCTTTTGTCACATGAATGCTGTAATGGTGAGTTTATAACCCCATTTCTTCTTTCCTAAACCTTCAAATTGAACACGAACACTTTGTGCTTAGAATACTTAGTAACAATCCAACACATACGCTTATCACCTGCTGTGTTGCCTTTTCAGCTATCCTCACATTTTGTTATCTTTGCAGAAAACATAAACATAACAATGTGACTGCATTCAGCATTCACCAGATCACATTCTTTTGCCAATCGTCACAACTTTCACTTGCTCGAAACTGGTTACATTCTTAACTTTTCTGACAGGCCATTGACTAGGAATGTTAACTCTGCTTTTACACAGATGCTGCCTAACCGACTGAGTATTTCTAGCATTTACTGTTTTTCTATCAAAGATACAGTGAGGTTGGAGTGATAGAAAGAGAAGAACATGTGCGACATAGTTAAAGGGATATAGTCAAGATTGATTAAGCCAGAGGCAAAAGGGAACTGAGCCAAGATTTGAAGGTAGACAAGAATATAATGGATAGAGGGGAAGCAGGATGAAGAAGGTACAGTAACAGAAGGAAAAGAGACAAATGACAATCAGTTTGGGATGGGGCAATGAAAAGTAGATCAGATTCAAAGGAATGCGAAGATGATATTGAGGAAGAAATTATGAAACTGTAGTTTTGATTAATAAAAGGAACAAATAGAGCAAAAGGGAAATAAAGGGAAATAAAATAAGATTAAATGACCAGCTCCATTATCCATTATAATGGATGACTGAACTTCACGAACAACTGTATTCAGTAGATAACAAGAGACCCCACACTCAAGTGAACTATGGATCGCCATGTCCAATGAGTGAATTTAAAAAAAAAACAGCAGTAAAAACTAGAACTGATCAGTACAAGAGTAAATTAGATGCTAGGAATACTGCAGTGAGTAACTCATCATCTGACTCCCCAAAACCTGTCCACCATCTACAAGGTGTAAATCAGGAGTGCAATGGAAGACTCCACATTTGCCTGGACAGATGCAGCTCCAAAATCACTCTAGAAGCTTGACAGCATCCAGATCAAAGTAGCCTGCTTGATTGGCAGCTCATCTACAAGTATCCACTCTCTCCACCACTGACACTCAGTAACAGCAGTGTGTACTATCTACAAGATGCACTGCAGAAATTCACCCAAGATCCCAAGAGAGCACCTGCCAAACCCACGACCACTTCCACCTCAAAGGGCAAGGGCAGAAGATACATGGGAACACCAACAACTCCAAGTTCCCCTCCAAGCCAACCACCATATTGACTTGGAAATATATTACCTCTCTTTCACTGTTGCTGGGTCAAAATCTTGGAATTCTCTCCTTAATGCCATTGTTGGTCTACAGGATGTGGACAGCAGCGGTTCAAGAAAACAGCTCACTGCCACCTTCTCAAGGACAACTAGGAAGGGGCAATAAATTTTGGCCAGCCAGGGATTACCATGTCCAATGTGTGAATTTTAAAAAATACAAGCACCGTCAACTGAATGTAAGATTTGTCTGATTATAAACTTGATCCAAGTGAGGAAGCAAAGCGTATCTAGAGACTATCTTCATTTAAGCAATGTCTTATACAAAGATTTTAACAGATAATTGGCAAACAAATAATTGGAACCTGGATAATACAGAATTTGCCACAGTAGAATTGTAGTAGTTTCCAATATAGTGTCTTGCTTGTCCAAAAGCATGATACAGCTGGACAATACAAAGTCAAAAATGTCTATTTATTAACACATGCCTCATCACTGGATTGCAGGGCATTTTCAGCAATTGACTTCATTCTCTGTCAAAATACAATTTACATCTTGTCATCCCATACGACAGCAAGAGTCTATCAATGGTTCTCTTTTTATCTACTGGATTCAAAGAAAATTAGTCACAATAATGGACTCACTCATGCATAGTGACAATCAAATCAAGACTTGCCAAGTACCATTCACTGGAGTGACAAATGAACAATTTTGTTTTCAAAGTGTGCTTTGTTTTGATGAATGTCACTGTTAAATGGGTTTGCAATCTGTATGATGCTTACTGATCATGAATGTCACCCCTAACAGTTTCTTGATATAGATAACTCTAAATCAAGAGTATAACTATTAGAATACAGTCAAATGTGAGGATGTTCTGGTAGATATTTTCTGTTGTCTGTGTAACCATTGTCTTGACCTGCCTCCAAGTGGTATCAATATTGTGATAGCAGTATTAAGGTTCTCACCTAAGGAGAACCATCAGCCAATACACCAACTAAAATTTCAACCTTTTGACATTGAATCAATGAGACAGCTAATTGGATTTTGGAAATCTATACTGAAGACACAAAGATAATAATTGTGCTCTGTAGAAATTCAGATCTACTTCTTAATGAGTTGCAACTAATGTGTGTTAAGTCTGTAATGACCTTAAATTGGTTTGTTTGAAAAATAAATGCCTTCATGGAGCAGGGCAATTGATGAAAAAAAATCAATGAGAATTCTCTTGGAGGGACATCAGCATCATAGAAAGGAGCTTTCAGCTCATGACAATCCCTACAAACATTAGGAACGAGGTCTTCCTGAAACATTGATGGCCAGGAATTGTTTGCACTGTAACATCAGTGGTATTTATTTTCCATGCTTCAACCTTTTTATTATAGGAGGATAAGTAACTTTTTCCAAGTGAATTTTGTCAAAGACTACAGTAATATCCATGTCCATTATGTAAAGTTAACTTAGTAACAAAAGAACAAAGGACTGCAAGTTGTTAATGGATCTTTTAATATCTAATTGCATCCATACAACACTGCATTTAACCAGCAGTCCCTGATTATGGTTTTTTAAGCAAAGCATTTAGGCTGCCTTCCTGAACAGTAGAAAGTAATGATCCTGAAATTCTCTTGAAAACAAAATTGTCAAAGCAGGATTACCCATGAGTACTATTACCTAGAGAGACAAGAGCAGCAGATACTTGGGAACACTACGATACGTAAGGGTCTCCTCTAAGCACACACCAACTTGATTTGCAAATATAAAATCATTCCTTCAGTGTTGCTGGGTCAAAACCTTGGAACAAACATGAAAGTGAGTGTACCTACACCAAGTGGACAGCAGTGGTTCAAAATGGCAGCTCATCATTACCTTCTCAAGAGAAATTAAGGATGGGCAATAAATCTTATTCCATCAAGTCATGCTCATATCCCCTGAAGGAGAAAGTGAGGTCTGCAGATGCTGGAGATCAAAGTTGAAACTTTATTGCTGGAACAGCACAGCAGGTCAGGCAGCATCCAGGGAACAGGAGATTCGACGTTTCGGGCACAGGCCCTTCTTCAGGAAGAAGGGCCTGTGCCCGAAGCGTCGAATCTCCTGTTCCCTGGATGCTGCCTGACCTGCTGTGCTGTTCCAGCAATAAAGTTTCAACTCATATCCCCTGAATGAAGTGAAAAAAATACAAGATTACTCTCATAAAATTTGTAGGGCAGGTATATTTGGTGTAGTAGGTACTTTGCACTGCAAGTTCTGCTTCTGTTGCGTAAGTCCAGCATGCAGACTTCCAATTGCTTAAGTTTTAACCTGTGGCATCAAAAAGAAGTCACAGCAATTTGAGGGTTTTCTTTGGTCAACAACATCAAAATTATTTTGTGTGCGCTTTTCACATTGAAGTGAGCTTTGATTTCAAAGCAACAAATTGAAAGTTTTATATTGATGTTGCTAATCTCCACGTGATGTGTGTAACTCTGCTGCCAGACTCTGATTACGGTGCTCCATGGGGACCTTGGATCTTCATTCTGTTTTCTTCTTTTTCTGTTACTCCTTTAAAAGTATCAGCATTTCCCCATAATGGTATAACCTAGATAACTAACCTGTTTGAAGAGAAATTTTAGCTTTAAACCTGGTCAAACCATTTGGTTGATTATTTCAATATTTAAATCTTTTCCCACCTACTATTTTTCAGCAACCTAGGTCATGGTGAATAAGCATTCTAATGTCGAATAGATATTTCCTAAATATTCAAACTAGCCCCACATAAATGCAAGTTCAAAAAAGCACTACTGATATCTTGTCTGAACTTCAAATTATATTTGAAGTTAGATCGAAATGTATAATCCTGAGGGGACATGGAGATTATTTTTTTTCTCTCTGGTGCACTCTCCTTTTTCCTTCCCGAACCAAAATTGTAAATTAATTCAGATTTGTGATGTCAATTATCTTTCAAGTATACATTCATCGCTGGCATTAATTGATTATCTCACTTGGATAGCATAAGGATTGCTGATGTGAAAAATCGAAATTTCACAGTTTAAGGCTGTGTTTGGAGACTGAAGGTTTGTTGGTGAAACACACTGATCATTAAATATTATGCCCTACAACTTGTGCATGTTCATGTATCAATAATTTGTTGCATTTAATTCAGCGTCAATAATTTCCAATTGTCACTACCCATGCAATGCTTGAGGATATGAGCGACATTTGAGAAAATGTAATTTAGGAGATGTGACTGTGTTTAGAATGAAGGTGCACAGATGCTCACTGAGTACTTTTCTAATTGTGATAATTTGTGTCATCTTTGGTCTGCACACTAATAATGAAGTTTTGATTGTTATAAACCACTTGGTGACAGTTATCCAGAGTAGAGATATTATATCTGCTCTTCAGTCACATTAAAGTTCAATTTACTGAGGTTTACAAATGACATTGAATTGTTCTGTCTTTGATGTGCAAAATATTTGAATTTGAATGATTTATTGTCAATTGTATTTTACAATAAATAATACAGTAAGATACAGTGAACAGCTTTACCTGTTGCCACAATCTAGTGCCATTTTGAATAGTTTAAGAATAAAAAGAAGAAAACAATATAAAAAGAGAATTTGTCTTTGTTCTGCCACTTTTTCCATGAGTCCTGAGCCCTGAACTAGCTCACCAACAACATCTGTGCTGTCACCCATCCTCCACTACCTCACCACCTCTGCACCGGACCCACCAATGTCAGAATCGCCACTCATCAGGCACCATCTTTTCACCCCTGGGCCCACCTCGCCAATGCTGCTGCCGATGCGCTGTACCCACACTCACCCTTCTGTGTTTTCTCTCACCTTTATTCCAATGTTGCCTAAACATGTAAAATCTGCATCGAGATACCATTCAAGGGAGCTGGCTTATCCATTGAATAAGAGTCTGTTCTTCAAGTATTAGTGTTGACAGTGTGTTTTGGAAGTCTATTCCAATATTCCAAAGGAGGCTGGGGTAAAGATTAATGCCGGTATTTGTACAATGTACTTTCCTACAGGGGACACTGAATAATGACCGGGTATGAGAACCATGACATCCATCCTCATTAGTCAAATTGGTAAGCCAAATGTTACACTTCAAATGCCATGCTGGGAAGAATCTATTATTAATGCAAAGGTTGGGCTTCAAATATTGTGTGCCCCAGTATTACACTGAGGTATTAAAACCAAACATATAGAAAGTTTAAAGCAATTATTTGCAATTTTGCTACACAGCAAACTCATAATGGAAATTTCTGCCACTTGTTAAAAATATCCAAAAGACAAAATTATTTTCTGAGGATCCAGGAGTTAAGAATTACCATACGACTATAAGAAAAATAAACCATATGTAAAACTTGAAATACAAAGTAGGAATTTATTCCACGTAAATTAAAGTAATTACGATATAACAAATATTTCATTTTAAATTGATTTGTTTCTTTGTTTGCACAGAGACAGAAAAACATGATAAACAGGAACGGCAGGGGTGGCACGATGGCTCAGCAGTTAGCACTGCTGCCTCACAGCACCAGGGTCCCAGGTTCAATTCCAGCCTCAGGCAACTGTCTGTGTGGCATTTGCACATTCTCCATGTGTCTGTGCGGGTTTCCTCCGGGTGCTCCGGTTTCCTCCCACAGTCCAAAGATATGCAGGTCAGGTGAATTGGCCATGCTAAATTGTATGTTAGTCAGAGGGAAATGGATCTAGGTGGATTACTGTTCAGAGGGTCGATGTTAGGTTGAAGGGCCTGTTTCTACACTGTAGGGGAATCTAATCTAAATTGTATCACGTTATAGCTTAAGCACCAAGAATCGACCTCTGCCTTGAATATACTCAAAGAATGAGCAAATTCCGCCCTCTAGAACAGAAAATCCAAAGATTCACAGGTTCATGACTTAGTGAATGAAGCAATTTCTTCTCATCTCAGTTCTAAATGACCCCTTGTCTTGGAATGGTGATTCTTAGTTCTAAACTCTCCAGCCAGGAGAAAACAATTCTGAACATCCAACCTGCAAGTCCTCCAAGAATTTTATACATTTCAAAGAGACAACCTATCATTTTTCCAAACATCAAAGAATATAAGCAAACTCTACTAAACCTCCACTTGAAGGTCAGCCCTCTCATTCCAGGGAATTAACCTTTACATAAGAAAGAGGAGCTGAAGTAGATCATTTGGTCTCTCATGTTCGCTCTACAATTGAATAAGACTTGTGTTTCAAATTCCACATTCCCAACTACCTCCAATAACTTTGATTCCCTTGCCTAAGAAGAAACTGTCTACCTTACTTTAAACATTTTTTAATGACCACACCTCCACGGCTATCAAAGGCAGACAGTTTCAAAATCATACAGTCTTTTGAAAGAATTGTTTTCTTTACCTCTGCACAAAAGGATAACCCCATTTTAAACAAAAACAGAAATAGCTAGTGAAACTCAGCAGGTTTGTCAGCATCTGAGGGAAGAAAGCAGAGTTAATGTTTCAAGTTCGATGTTTCTTCATCAACTCTCCCCACAGATGCTTGCAGACCTATCAAGTTTCATTCGCAGTTTCTGTTTTGTTTCAGATTTCCAGCAGCAGTTCTTTATTTTGTTTTGCTTTAATTCTGTTGTTCTTCCAGTTTACCTTTGGCCTCAGTCTGACAGTGGAACAACACCTGATATGTAGCCTTGGGAACTTATAACCCAGTGGCCTCAATATTGACTTCACCAGCTTCAAAATCCCATCCCCAGCCTTATCTTATGTCCAGCTCTCCCCCTCCTCTTCCCTCCCTGAGCTATCCTAATCTGTCCAACTTCCTTCTCACCTATCCGCTCCACCCTTGCCCTCCGACCAATCACAATCACCCCCTAACTGCATCCACCTATCACCTTCCCACCTCCCCCAGCCCCTCTATTAACTTGTGGGGTGCCCTCCCCCTCCCCTCCCCAGATCAGACGAAGGATTTCGGCCTGAACTATTCCCTTTCCGGTTCCTCGGATACTGGCTGCCTTTGCTATGCTTCTGAAGACTTACATCTGTCGACTCTGATTTCCAGCATCTGCAGTCCTCACTGTCTCCAAGCGATTGTATATTCTTCCGGATTTACTTAATTTTCTAAAGGAATGTTTTGCTTAAAGTTTCTCTTCTCCCCATTGGCTAGCTTTAAAAACAACTCCGGAATCCTCACGTCTCTCCACTAGTCAAATCTAGCTTGGCCCCCTGCCAATACACGTTAGCTGAAGAGTTTATATCGAATAGATGGAAGCTCAAGGACTATATTCTAAAAAATGAAAATAAGCCATTTGTGACAAATGCCTAATTTATTTACATATCATTAATAATTCATTCTCTTTTCATTCCACTTTTAACCAAGCCCTTGTTCTTTTATCCTCCATTCCAGTGTATTTGATCGTGAGGTTGAGATTGTGAAGGGGACTGCCAGATTAGCAGTTGTTTTTACCAATAAAAGGCTGTATACTCAACTGTGTCAGCGCCACATTTGGCTTAATTGAACTTTCTTGGGCCTTTACTCGGGAGGTCATGAGCTCAATCCTCAATCGTGAGACATGAGGGCATGAAGTAGGCAGGTACTTCAGTGCGATGCTGCTGGACGTGCTACTCGGGATGAAATGTGATACTGAAGCCCGATGGATGTAGAAAATTCCATGGCTCTATTGACGGGAGAATTTAAGAGTGCTCCCAATGTCCCGCAATAACTGTCGAACACACAACACTGAAAACCAGATTTTTTTTTGGTTTGATGCAGTTTGTCAGAACTTGTGCAAACATTGTCTGCTACATTTCCCCAGAGACTAGATTTTCAAAAGAACCTCATTTGAATATCCTAAAGTGGAGAAAGGTGTTACTAAAATCCAAGTTCTTTCTTTGGAGATTGTCGAACCAACCCAAATCACCCCAATGTCCAGGTGCTACATTGGCTAAAAAAAATCTCAAGCATGTCCTGATTTCTGTTTATTCTGGGCTGCGAGAGCATGGGGGAATATCGAACAGATTCTATCCGGAACTACAAGAGGGTACATGCTTTGCTAACGAGATGAGATGACAACCCCATGAAGCAGAAGCTGCAGTGTTTTTTCTTCCACTGCCCAAACACCGGCGATCTTTGAAAGGTCAAGGATGGGTAAAAAGGAAGGTAAGGAGGAAGGAACGAGGGAATAAAAACAAGAGAAACGAAGGAGAATGTGAAGGAAAGAACCTCATAACTTACCTGTCACCGTTTGCAGTGTGTGTCTGTGTGTGTGTTTGTGAGAGAGAGAGGCAGCCCCCGCTTCTGGAGCATGTGCTATGTGTCGGACTCGCGTTCTCACCAAAGGCTGACTGAGTGACGCCTCTGTCACATCAATGCAGAGCTGTACCTACATTACTGACCTATCGAAGATCCTGTCATCCAAGAGCGAATACCCCTCCTGCCCTGGCTTCAGAGGTGGGGAGGGTGTGAAGTGTGCTGGGTATTGATAGAGGCTCGGAATGTAAAACCCAGCTTCTCCTCAGCTCTCCTATCTCGATGGAGAGCAGCGCGACTGGGTTCCTAAGGAGGATCTGGAGAAGCCGAGAGGGACTGACAACAACAAGCCTCTCTGCTGCACTTTTTACCAGCAAGCCCCCGAACCTGGAGGATATCATAACGTTTTCGACACGCTAAATTAAAAGCGAAGTGTCCTCTGGCGGAAAAGTTCATTTTCACAACCGCCGTGTGCTGAGGAGAATTCTAAAACGATTGGGATCTTAGGATCTTCAGCGATTTACATTGTGTTGTGCGGCGAAGTCTTCAGGATGACAACGTTAGTACAATCGCTGCGTTATAAATTCAGCGAAAACTACACTGCACCGATTTATGGGGGGAACCGAGCGTACAGGTAAAGATAGATGTCTTATCCTATTCTAGTGCGTTTAGTTGGTTCTCTTTAAAGCCAAATTTAAATAAAAACATGAATCTTTTTATTTGCTAAGAATGGCAATGTTTAGGTTTTGAAATGATGCCATTGCGCGAATCGAATGCAGGCTATTTTTTCAACGATCCTGTCTGAACCACGTAAAGAATTGGATGGATTTTAGGAAATATCGTGTTTAAAAACAAGCCCCAAAATGGACCCAGTAGACAGAGAATCCGAACCCGTCCGTGCAATAGCAGGCAGTGCTAGCGGCCTTTCACTGGGGGGGCTGTAGGATCTGCTCAGATGGACCTACGGGCAAAAGCGGGCAAAGAGAAGGCAGCCTTATTCGAGTTAGAGTCATAGAGTCATAGAGGTGTACAGCATGGAAACAGACCCTTCAGTCCATTATTCCGTTTACAGTTACTCAGAACTCTCTCACACTCATGCCCCCCCCCCCCCCCCCCACACACACACACAAACAAACACACAGCTTTTTTTAAAACAAGTCAACTGAATCAGTCAGAGGCAATAAACAACTCAGTAAGCTTTCATTAAACCCGTCTGGAAAAAGAACGTACACTTTGGAAGATCTACTGACAGTGGACAGGTCTCGCCTTCAGTGCGTGGGTCTGAATTAATTGATGGCACCCAGGCGCGTGAAACTACCATTGATTTCTGGCTTGTTTATTTGGGGGAAGTGGGCTGGGCTGGGCTGTAGGGGTTTAAATCCCTCAGCCTTACAGGTAGCTCTTGTAAAATTGCTTATAGTTTGTTTTTTAAATGGAATCTTCATCCTTGGTTCTATTGCTTAGTGGTGTTCCTGCCTGACTCAGCGAGGCAACTAGATGACAATTTCAGTCTCTAAGATACCAGTCATTTATGAACTATGTATGGGTCTTTTTAACGGGATCCCATCTTCCCGAACACTTAAAGCTGCCTCTCAGGCTGTGACTGTTTTTCTCTTCCTCCTCCTCCTCCCCCCCCCCCCCCATAAAAATATCACAAGCAGTGCAATTAATGTCGAGGGCCGATTCTCAACAACCAGCGGAGGAAAGCAGTCTGGAACATACCCATAGCCTGGCCGGTACTCCTCACAATCTTTACAATTACATTGAAGCAATTTTTCAATTGTACAAGTGTAAACATCCACAGCTGCCTGTTGGGACGGGAGGGGGGTGGTGTGCGGGAATGGTTTGAATAATGTTGGGATCTCTGTTGCTACAAGGAATATGAAAGGTTGGGGGGGGGCGGTCTTGGGAAATAATTTATTTTGAACTATTTATTTAAGTGTTAAACACTGAATATTGAACCATTGTTAGCAAACATGAATCTTGGCAATTGGCATTAGGGAACAGAGTTCCTATGCCTGTCCATAAGGCTGACAACAAATGGTTAATCCAGTTTGGATACGCTGTTCTTCAAAATCCTCCCAAAAAATACTCAGGAGATTGATGAAGCTTTTCCCTGTTACTACGAGCGCATTGACGAACACCAGGGAGGTTCATTCTGACAGACATGATTCCAATTTCCCACCGACTCCCACTTGCCAAGAGCAGCCCCGTTAACCCCAATGCTCGCAGGCAATTTCACAAATCGACCACAAACTGGAAAAGACTGTGCGCGCAGACTTTAGAAGATTCAGATTTTACGTGATTAACCTCAACCGCGCCATCTCCAAAAAAGAAAGTTAAAAATCACACAACTCCAGGTTACAGTCCAACAGGTTTATTTGGAAGCACTAGCTTTCGGAGCGACGCTCCTTCATCAGATGGTTCAGCTGAAGAAGCGGCGCTCTGAAAGCTAGTGTGCTTCCAATTAAACCTGTTGGACTGTAACCTGGTGTTGTGTGATTTTTAACTTTGTACACCCCAGTCTAGCACCGGCACCTCCAGACCAAAAAAGAGTGGAAGAGATAAGGTCAAGGAGATGAATGTTTGGAGCGGTCACGGCCGTAAATTTGGCGGAAGAGCCGCGGAAATCCCAGAGAGAGAGGAAAATGTCTAAGTGTTTTCAGAGCGTTTCCGCCGAAATTATGTCGGCTGGGGAACTGGCACTGACATTAACCCCATAAAGGTAAAGTCACCATAGTCTTACCAGACCACAGGGCTGCTCCCTCATTATAGAGAGGGAGAGAGAATTGGCGGTGGTTTAACCTAAGGGTCACCACACTTCAGGTGGGGGGAGGGGTGGAGAAGGAGAGTCCTTTATAGAAAAATAAGCCGGTGCGAAAATTGAATTCTGACAGCTAAACTTGCAAAAATCATTGGATGACATAACGCAGAGGAAATTACTATTAGCTAAATACAGCGGGTAAACAGGGTAACGTGGCACTAAGTGAGCCAAGGGGAGTAAAGCTCAGGACTGTGATGCCATGGGTAGGCTCTCTCTGAGACAAAAACTGGATTGGAGCCCCATTGCTCACTTGATAACCATGGCAGGTTCATTAATTGTCATTTCATTACAATAACAAGTTGTAATTCGTAATACTAACAACTCACCAAGAGTGAGAGACCAGCCCTAATTCATGCAGAATTATAGCCTCTAACACCTGTACCTGCAAAACTTAGCGACAGAAACATACATCACAAGAGGCAGGAAGTCTGTAATTCTAAGAATAAATTCGAAGAGGTACTCGGTCATAATAAAGTGCCGCAGGGGTCTTCCAAACTGGAGTTATGACCTCAATCCAACCAGGATATAACAGCTCAAAAGGCAATCTGCTTCATTATATCTGCACAGACTCTCCAACTTGGCATCTCTTAATACTACTCTCTTTTTTCCCCTAACATTTTGCGCATTGCTCCCTTTCAAATTACAGTCTCGCCCACTTTCAAATGCAATCATTGAATCTGACTGCACCACACTCTCAGGCAGTGCAGTCCAGAGCCCAACTGTTGGCAGAATGAAACAGCCTCTTCTCAAATTGCTTTTGTTTCTGTTGCCAATTACTTTAAATGTGTGCTGCCTTATTCTCGGTGCTTTCATAGCTAGGACGTTTCTCCCTATCTACTCTGTCCAAATATCTCATGGTTTTGAATACCTCTGGAGATCTCCTCTTGGCCTCTACTTTTCCAATCTATATTCATTACTGGAGTTCCTCACCCTGGATGCATTCTTGTAAATCTCTCTGTATTCTCACCAGGACTTTCACATCTTTCCTAAAGTTCAGTGCCCAGAACTGAATCTATCTGAGACAAAAATTAGTGTTTATATAAAGTCAACATCACAACTTTTACTGTTTTCACTCTGCCCCTATTACTAAAAGCTAGGATGCTGTCTGCTTTATTAACTGCTCTCTCAACCTGTCCTGCCACCTTGTGCAAATATATGCCCATTTTTCCACATTAAAAATCCATTTGCCAGCTGCCCATCCATTCCAGCAACTTGTGCATATCTTCTTGGGGTTCAACATGATTCTCCTCAAGGGTTACAATGCTTTCAAGCTTTGCATCATCAACAAATTTTGTCCAATGCATCAAAATCCATGTATCAGTAAAAACAATGGTCCCAACACTGAACCTTGGAAAAAATTCATACTCTCATTCCCCCAGTCAGAAGAATACTCATTTTCCATTACTGTTAGCTTGTGTCACACAGTTGACCCTGATCCATGTTACTGCTGTCTCATTTATTCTACGAGCAATACTTTGCTTGCATGTCTGTGCTGCAGCATTATATTAATGAGCTTTTGGAAGTGCATGTACAACACATGAACAACTTTGCCCTCATCAAAACTCTCTGTTACCATTAACAAGTTATTTAAACATGATTTTCCATTAGAAAATCCATGTTAGTTTTCAGAAATGAACTTGCATTTGTCCATATAGTCATTAATTTTGCCATGAATTATCGATTCTAGACATTTCCACCACTGATTGGCCTGTAGTTACAGGATTTATCTTTACACCTTTTTTGAATGAGGGAATAACATTTACAATTCTCCAGTCCCATCACACCACCCCTGAGTCTAAAGAAGATTGAAAGATTATGGCCAAACGCCTCAACAATTTCATTTCCTTCAGTATGTTTGGATGCATCTCATCCTGTGCCAGTGCCTTATCAACTTTTAGTAACTTTAAGATAATCTATCCTTATTAATTGTAAACATTTGTAGTGATTGAATTAATCCCTCTCTCTTCATGGCCTGAGTAGCATCTTCCTTGGTGAAAACAGAATCCTCCTATGCCCCTGCCTCCATGCCTAAATCTCCTTTTTGCTCTCTAACTGACCCTACTCCTCCTTTTACCACTCTTTTACTACATATGCTTATAAAAGATATGAGGATTCCCTTCTGCTTTTACTTCCAGTCTCTTTATATACTCATTTTCTCTTTTAATTTTTTTTTCACATCTCCTCTGAGTGTTCTGTTTTCAGCCTGGTTGCCAATTGCATTTTCCACCCGACATTGTTTCATAAGCACATTTTTTTCTTCTTTAACGTAATTCCTATCTTCTTTGTCCTGCATTAAATTCACCAATAGCATGAAGCTTGATAGGAGAAGAAAGCAGAAGAGTGAGTTCAACAAAAAGCTTTAGGACTAATTAATGATAAATAAAATTCAGCATTGGGATGGAATACATAAAGGATACATGTACTTCACAAGAGAAACACAGCTTGATCAAGGAGGTATATGGAGGAGACATAGTGGAACTAGTAGGCTCATTATTGATCACATCTACGTGGTATGCTGACAGTAAATAAGGTTGTCATATTACATTGTTAAATCAATCCAGCTCAATTTGTCAAAAGTCCATGCTGAATCCACAATATTCCTCTCAAGATCAGTCTTAGAATGCTGCATACACTTCTACTCACTCTTCTGTAAATAGCCTGCTGGGTCCAAAAGATCACTAACCTGTATACTATAAGGCTGATTGTTAATACTAAAATGAAGTGTTTTAAGGAACAACTTTCTAAGCTAGTGCCCTTCAGCCTCAGAAAGCGGCATCCCCGAGAAGACATTGAAGTATTTAATATACTTAACAAAAGACAAAGCACAAACATATTATAATTTCGTCAGGCATTAGTATCACAAAACAAGAGGATTTAAGTTCAGACAGCTTGTACTGAGCACATTTGGTCAGGGATCATGATGCATTATCTTTCTTAATACTGAATCAGAGCTGGACTACTAGGAAGGGTTGTCAATGTCAAAGCAATTTTCATTGAAAATATCTTGTAAACTTAAGAGACAACAAGATCAAAAGTGTAAAAATAGCTAAGTATAAAAAAGACACTTTCCTTGTCATCCCATATTTTTATTCTTACCTGTTGAACTACAAAAGGAACAGAAGGTCATGCTGGAAAAGGAGAGGAAAAGATATGCTTGGCAGGACCAGACACACGCTCACTATGAATTTGGAATAATATTCCTTAAACAGTACTATTAAAAATTGAATTCGGTTTTATCACTAAGTGCATTAATGATTGAGATGGTGCTGAGAACAAGGATAACACCTTGATCAGAACTCAACTCAAATTCTCTACATGCCAAATAACTGAAATGCTGGAAAGTTCAGATTACTTCCCAGAAAGAAAAACAAATGGAGAAGAGGAAATGTACTGAAGAAACACTATTTGAGGTGAATTAAACAGATTTTTGATTCACGAGAGTCAAGTGTTGTAGAGAACAAGCAAGAAAGTTAGGGTGACAATCAGATATTGAGAGGCAGAGTAAGCTCATACAGCTGAATAGTTTATGCCTGCCCTTATCTTTATAATCTTATGGGAACTTGTTCAGAAAAGTGACTGACAGTTCAGATTAGGGAGATACAATAAATGACAATTCACAAGGTAAAGTATTCCCCAAAGCAATTAAAGGAAAACATTTGTTACTCTGTTTAGAAATTTGTTGTAATTATAAAAACAGAAAACAGAAAATTATGGAGATAAGGCAGTGTCTCTTGTCTAAAAGGTGAAGGATTTAACCCTTCATCAGAACTCAAGAAGAAAATGTTCTGATATAGAAGTAAGCTAGGTGGAAGGAATTCAACTAAAAGAATTACTACACTTGCAATCTGAAATAAAGGGATAATATTTCCATAGGGAGTTGTCACAATCTGGTGCTATGACCAGTGGAATCCTTGGAGATACAATGTAAACAGATCTTCTGATATTCCTACAGGAAATGGGAAAAACCTCTATGGAAAGTTTATCCCCAAAAGTCAGAAATACTCTACAGGTGTAAGATTTGTAATATTCCTTTATAGGTCTCAAATGGATTTCCCCTGAAACCTTTCTTTTATTTGCATTCATAGTTACAAGTATTTTCCATAAGTAAAACCTGAAACTTAAAATCTTTTGGATGTCATATAGTGGATAGGGAATATGGACTAATAATCATTCTTTTATCAAAAGATAAGTTTCAGAGTTCAAATAACCATGTAATCCCAATGATGTGGAGGTGCCAATGTTGGACTGGGGTGGACAAAGTCAGAAGTCACACGATACCAAGTTATAGTCCAACATGTTCATTTGAAATCACAAGCTTTCGGAGCACTGCTCCTTCATCAGGTGATCCTGAAAGCACATAATCTTATACCGTATAAAAGGCAGAAAGTAATAAACTGTC
This sequence comes from Chiloscyllium plagiosum, assembly GCF_037043375.1. NCBI lineage: Eukaryota > Metazoa > Chordata > Chondrichthyes > Orectolobiformes > Hemiscylliidae > Chiloscyllium > Chiloscyllium plagiosum. Next base: position 29,402,826 of record NW_028270149.1, on the reverse strand, counting down.
AGATCTTATCATTCAGTCTCAGTCTACAGTAATATTTTGATTATTTTGGCAGATGTATGAGAAAGATGAGCAAGACAAAAGATGGAAAATTATAGGCCAATTAGCCTAACCTCGGTTGTTGGTAAAATTCTGGAATCCATCATTAAGGATGAGGTTTCTAAATTCTTGGAAGAGCAGGGTCGGATTAGAACAAGTCAACATGGATTTAGTAAGGGGAGGTCGTGCCTGACAAACCTGTTGGAATTCTTTGAAGAGGTGACAAGTAGGTTAGACCAGGGAAACCCAGTGGATGTGGTCTATCTAGACTTCCAAAAGGCCTTTGATAAGGTGCCACATGGGAGGCTGCTGAGCAAGGTGAGGGCCCATGATGTTCGAAGTGGGCTACTGGCATGGATTGAGGATTGGCTGTCTGACAGAAGGCAGAGAGTTGGGATAAAAGGTTATTTTTCAGAATAGCAGCTGGTGACAAGCGGTATCCCGCAGGGTTCAGTGTTGGGGCCGCAGCTGTTCACGTTATATATTAATGATCTGGATGACGGCACTGGGGGCATTCTAGCGAAGTTTGCCGATGATACAAAGTTAGGTGGACAGGCAGGTAGTACTGAGGAAGTGGGGAGGCTGCAGAAGGATCTAGACAGTTTGGGAGAGTGGTCCATGAAATGGCTGATGCAATTCAATATGAGCAAATGCGAGGTCTTGCACTTTGGAAAAAAGAATACAAGCATGGACTACTTTCTAAATGGTGAGAAAATTCGTAAAGCCAAAGTACAGAGGGATCTGGGAGTGCTAGTAGAGGATTCTCTAAAGGTAAACATGCAGGTTGAGTCCGTGATTAAGAAAGCGAATGCAATGTTGTCATTTATCTCAAGAGGGTTGGAATATAAAAGCACCGTTGTGCTACTGAGACTTTATAAAGTTCTGGTTCGGCCCCATTTGGAGTACTGTGTCCAGTTTTGGTCTCCACACCTCAGGAAGGACATACTGGCACTGGAGCGTGTCCAGCGGAGATTCACACGGATGATCCCTGGAATGGTAGATCTAACATACGAGGAACGGCTGAGGATCCTGGGATTGTATTCATTGGAGTTTAGAAGATTAAGGGGAGATCTAATAGAAACTTACAAGATAATACATGGCTTGGAAAGGGTGGACGCTAAGAAATTGTTTCCGTTAGGCGAGGAGACTAGGACCCGTGGACAGAGCCTTAGAATTAGAGGGGGTAAATTCAGAACAGAAATGCGGAGACATTTCTTCAGCCAGAGAGTGGTGGGCCTGTGGAATTCATTGCCACAGAGTGCAGTGGAGGCCGGGACGCTAAATGTCTTCAAGGCAGAGATTGATAAATTCTTGATATTACAAGGAATTAACGGCTACGGGGAGAATGCGGGTAGGTGGATTTGAAATGCCCATCAGCCATGATTGAATGGCGGAGTGGACTCGATGGGCCGAATGGCCTTACTTCCACTCCTATGTCTTATGGTCTTATGGTCTAAGATTTTTTGTTTTCAGTAGTGTTTGCAAATTTGGATGTAGTTAACTTTTTATATTGATAATTCCTCATGTTTTACACTGAGGATACATTTCATTGTATTGTGTAACATGGTTACTGTGCCAAATGGGACAGATTTTGAACAGACCTAGCAACTCTAAATTGGACATCCATGAGGTACTGCATGCCATCAGGAAAGGCAGAATTATATTTGGCTACATGGCCAAGTTTATATCTTCACTCTACAATTACCATCAAACCAGGAAATCTGGTTCAATGAAGAATGTAGGAGGGCATGCCAGGAGAGACACCAGGCATACTAAAAATAGGATATTAATCTGGTGAAGATACAACAAAGGACTATTTGCAGAACAAACAGCGAAAGCAGCATGCAATAGTCGTGTTTAAGTGATCCCATAGTAAATGGATCAGATCCAATATTTACATTCATGCCATGTTCAATTACGAATAGTGGTGGGAAATAAACAAATTAATAGGAGATAGAGACTCCACAAATATCCAAATCCTCAGTGACGGGGAAGCCCAGAATATATAGCAGATGCATTCTTAAATGGAGAGGAGAAAGATTTTAAAAAGGTATAAGAGGCAAATGTTTGCCACAAAGAACGGTTCACGTGTGGAATGAATGTCATGAGAAAGTGGTGGAAGTGGATATAATTATAATGTTTAAAAGACATTTGAATATATAGATGAATAGGAAAGGTTTGGAGGGATATGGGCCAGGAGCAGGCAGGTAGGACTAGTTTAGTTTGGGATTATGTTCAGCATGGAATCACAGACGAATCACAGATTGTGGGTTTGGTGATGACCACACTGCTTGATAGACTGGTCGAACCGAAGGGTCTGTTTTCATGCTGTATGACTGTATAACTCTAGCAGTAAAAAAAGACAATGCTGAAGCAATTGCAAAAATTTTCAACCAGAAATGCCCAATTGATAATACATCTCAGCCTCCTCCTGAGATCCTAAGCATCACAGATGCCAGTCTTCAATTGCTTCAACTCACTCTACATGATATCTAGCCATGGATATTGCAAAGATGATGGGCCCTGACAATGCTATAGCATTATACTGAAGATAAGTGCACCAGAACCATACATGTTCCTAGCCAATGTGTTCCAGTATAGCTTCAAAACAGGTATTATTCGGTCAACATGAAAAGCTGCCCAACTATGTCCTGTCCAAAAAAACTTGAAAATTCCAACCTGGACAATTACTGTTCTATCAGTTTACTCAGTCATCAGCAAACTGTGTGAACAGGTTATTGACTATGATATCAAGTGGCACTTACAAAGGAATAACCTACTCACTGATACTCAGTTTGGGTTTTGCCAGGGCCACTTGGCTTCTGATCTCATTAAAGCCTTGGTCCAAACATGGATCAAAGAGCTTAATTCCAGAGTGAGATGAGAGTGACTGCTCGAACAACACTCAAGAAGCTTGGCACAGTCCAGCATAAAGCTTGATTGGCCACACATCCTCCACCTTCAACACTCACTCCCTTCACTAATGACACACAGTGGCAGCAATGTGAACCATCTGCAAGATACTTTGCAGTAATTGATCAACATTTATCTGATGGTACTCTCCAAGATAAGGGCAGTAGATGCATGAGAACACCACCATCATGCTACACTGAATCTTGCCTTGGAAATATATTGTTTCTTCAGCGCCACTGGTCAAAATCCTGGAACTCCCTTCCTAATGCTGTGGTTATCACTACACCCTAAGGACTGCAGCTGTTTAAGAAAACAGCTACCGCCACCTTCTGTGGGACAGTTAGGGGTCGGCAATAAATGGTGGTCTAGCCAGTTGCACTGATATCCCATGAACAAATTTTAAAAACTCCTTCCAAATAGAGGCATATAATATTATTAGCAAATTCACTGTCTTTGCAACGTACTCTGCAGATGTGAATAATTTGAGTGTATTACTTAAGCCAGATAGCAAGGAAAGGGACCACTGAGAACAACCATAGGGTAGTTTTGAACATGAAAATACATAAATGTTTCACGACATATTGGAAGTCCATTTTTATCATTTGTGATGCCGCTGGTAGCACTATTGGCTCAGAACCATAAGATCGTGAGGTCAAACTACACTTAGTGACTTGAGCACATATACAGCCTGACATTCCACTGCAGTACTAAAAGAATGCTACACTATCAATGATTCTGATGGCAGATGTTGTGTTCACCTGAGATTGACCACAGACTGATGTAAAACCTGTAAGGCACTACTTGAAGAAGAACAACAAAGTCTCCTATATTCCTGTCCAATCATTATCCCTTGGCCAATAGCATTTTAAAAAAAGTTAACGTGTTACTTTCCACATTGTTTTTGTTGGATTTTTCTGGATGCAAATTGTCTGGCATTTTTCTCTGCATAATAATGGCGACTACACTACCAGAGTAAATGATTGACTTTGAAGTGTTTTGGCACACTTGAACATGCTACAGAAATTCAAGTTCTCTCTCCTTTTTCACCTTCTGAGGCATTATACAAGAACATTTTTAGATGAATTTTGTCCACTGCCTTGCCATTGGACCCATGGATTACTCAATCAAGTTGCATGAGAATAGAAGAGGCAAGGTTAGTAAGTTTGCCTATGGCACCAAAATTGATGGTACAGTGGACAGTGAAGAAAGTTATTAATGTAATGGGATCTGTGGGTTGAGAAATGGCAGATGGAGTTTAATTTAGATAAATTTGAGGTGAAGTATTTTGGTAAGATAGACCAGGTCAGGACGTACACAGTAAATGATAGTGCCCTGGGGAGTGTTGTCGAACAGAGAGACCTAAGGGCACAGGTACATAGTTCCTTGAAAGTAGCATCACAGGTAGACAGTAATGAAAGTGTCTGGCATGCTTGCATTGAATACAGCTGTATAAGACATTGGTAAGGCCACATTTGGAGTACTGCATTACTGAAGCCACACACTAGGCAACTGCTCAGCCCCAGTCAGGGGAGGACTCTGTGGAGTCAGCAATCAACTGGTCACTCTGCCAAAGAAAGATGTTATTGAATGGAAATGGTGCAAAAAAGATTTAGAAGGATTTTACTAAAACTTGGAGGTTTGAGTTATAAGGAGAGGCTGGATAGGCTGGGACTTTTTACGCTGGAACATAGGGGTGGCCTGAGGGGTGACCTTAGAGAGGTTCATAAAATCACGAGGGGCATAGATAAGATGATTAGCCAAAGTCTTTTCTCCAGGGCTAGGGAGTTCAAAACTAGAGGGCATATGTTTAAGGCGTGGGGGAAAGATTTAGTAGGGATCTGAGGGGCAACATTTTCACACAGAGGATGATGTGCATATGGAATGAGCTACCACAGGAAGTGGTTGAGGTGGACACAGCTACAGTATTTAAAGGACATTTGGACAGGTACATGGATAGGAATAGTTTAGAGGGAAATGGGACAAATGTAGAGAAATGGGACTAATACAGTTTAAGAAATCTGGTCAGCATGGATGAGTTTTTGTGCTATACACCTCTATGACTCTCTCTCTCTACAGTTCTAAGTGTTTAAGATTCTCATTCGTCCTCACTTGTAGGTCCAACAGACTGCAGACTATTTCTGGAACCTATTTGACATGGGCAGCTATTAGTTGCCATGTCCAACCAAGTAATCTCCAGTCAGTGAAACATTTGCAAAGAACTGGGACATTAAGCAGCTGCAGGAATCATATGGATAATGATATTACATAGACTTGTTAACTGAAGCAGCTCTGACAGATTAAGTTGGAATATTAGAGTATTTATTTGTCCTTGTAAGATGATATTCAAATTGATTGGGAAATTTTCATCATAATGGCTGAGTGGAAGGGACTATAGACAAACCAAAGATTATAAATTACCATCATTATATGAATTTTTTTGAGCAGCCACACATCAGGGTTAAAGGTAAATCCAACGTTTCTGGGTTCAAATTTTCAAACTTGTAATATCATTAGTATGTATATGAAGTAGTGCAGTTGTGTGCATACACATTCCATAGTTAACTGAATATTTGATATTTTGTATCTGGTAGGATCATTCCTGCTGGTGTAAATTGGGCTATAAAGACCACTGGACAACCTTAATATGTAATTTTGTATTCGAGTTTAACATCTGATTGATTGCCTTTGCATATTTTGTGCAAGAATTTTTGTGTACTATTCAAATAAGATGATAATATATGGTAATCAGAATGTGCAGTTTCCTGTCATTCATGGTGGAATCATACTGAGTGTAGAACCCATCTGGTGTGCGTATGAAGAGAAGCTCCATTTTCAAAAACATTCTTAAAGGGACAAACTTCTTTAATTAATATTTTTCCTTTTTTTCTGCAAAGACCTTTTTAAGCACTTTTAATTTTATTCTTCTGTATTTCCTTTTTTTCTTTCAGTTTCTTTCCTTTGGGATGCTTTGTTTCCATTTTTTGGGAATCAGATTATATGGCAGCGTTTAACAGCAACCAACTCCAACTCAAAAAATTGCAAATGTGTTGATCAGAGAAGTGAGACATGGTGAAAGGATAACGGACATGGAAACATTTACCCCAGCTCAGAAGTAACAAACCAGCTAATTACAATTGGCAGAATCCCTGCCAATTGGCCATAAATATTATATTAATGATAGAAGATTCTTTTGATATTCCAAACCATTATATTAAATAGCACAAACTAAAGCCAGATGACATTTAGACTCCAGAACTATACTATTGCTAGTCATTATTACACCACCAACTGTATGTGTTGGCTCGACTGAAATTAATAACAAAAGGCAAGTCCCTCCACAGACTCTGGATAAGCACAGAACCAGGTCCACTGCTGTACCATTGGTTGCAAAGATATTTGAATCCAGTCTGAAACGTAGAATCACTCAGTGGCAGTCAAGATTACCAGTGTCCTCAAATATCTGAATGCACTTCCTTCCAGTTACCATGGAGATAATTTGTATTATCAACTAATATACCGGCTTTGCATATAACAAACAAGTGACTGATGTATTGATCAGTGCAGCCAGCATTTTTATGTCCTTCCCCATTGAATTACAACCAGAGCATGATGGAGCTACTCATGCTCATATTTCTCAAAATCATCTTGAGAGTCTACCTGCTATCTTTCCAGTCTACTTTTACCACTATTACATGTTTGTCCTCTAATAATCTATCTCTGAATCTCTATTACTTTCTCAAGATGTGGATGTGTATATCTGATTCTGATGACATGCACATACTGCTGAGAAGGATGCAGGGTGCGAGCTTCTTGGGTGACTATTGGTTATATAGCTATTTATTGAAAAATACCTATGAAAATTACAATTTAAAAATTGTAATCCCCTTCCAAGTATTGATTGACTTGCAACAATGTGGCACGGTTTATGTAAGTATTTATCGGTGAGTGTGAGGATAAGAAGGTATGAAAAAATGGTTGTTTCGGAAAAGGTCTATCTCCACCATACATCACTGTCTTATTTCTTAATTACTACCATTTATAAAGAGGCCTCTCCAAAGGTGTTCAGGGAAAAATAATTTGAAGTCATTTAATCATGGATTACTCCTTATCAGTATTGCCACATTGTCACGCAAGTCAACAAATAAATTTGTTATGTTTGGAGTGATGGGAACCTATAAAACAACACACAGGTACCTATGCTGGAACCCATCCTGGATATGAGTATAGGTCAAAGGAAGAAAAAGACCTACTGATAATTGCTAGGCTGTTAATCCAGAGACACAGATAATGTTCTGGGGACCTAGTTTCAAACACTGACACCACAGATAGTGGAATTTGAATTCAATAAAAGTCTGGAATGAAAGTCTAATGTTGACCGTGAATCTATTGTCAATTGTTAGGAAAACCCCATTTGATTCAATAGTGTCCTTTAGGGAAGGAAACTCCCCTGGTCTAGCCTACGTGTGACTCTTAACTGCTGACCTAGCCAGCAACATCCTCATATCGTGAATGATTTAAAAAAAGGCACTGCATCATAAAGGTTTTGGTAGAAGAACTTGTTTGTTGATATGTTAGTTTGAAATTATGTTAAGAGTGCCATCAATAAATTGCAGCACAAATTAATACCATACTTCCATTCAAAATGTATGATGGACATTCAAGAGTGCTTTGTATCAGGCTGCAATCAACGTGTGGGGATGTGTTTTCATCTATTTGGCAGAAGGTTCAAGTGGGTAGCTTAATCATATCTGATTTATGCAGGTCTGCAAACTTTCCTCATTTGGTCCAATCCCTTTGTGTAATATAAATTGCATCGATCCCTTGCAATACATTTGGTCAGGTGCTACATATCACTCTTTTCCTCTGCTCCTTTCAAATGTGATATTAAACTGTTGCTGCATTCTCCTTGCAAGTTTAGGAAATTTGAGTTATCAGTCTTGCTAGTGCAAAATTAAGTGTATGGACTGCAAATAACTCATTGAATATTCCCTCTAAAGGTTTGCTTGAAGAGCTGCTTTGCCCTTTAATAGACAATTACAGCCAATTTAAATAGATGAGGCAATCTACAATATCCCACTCCAAGTCTATGATCTTGCTGTAATAGGTGAATTGTATGCCAGAGCTCAGAGGAAACATATAATTAGGATTGGCCCTGGAAAATTAATTGGGGTCAACCTTATGTTATTCAGTGGGTATACGCCTCCCTACAAAATCTTCCTCCCTTCCAAGAATGTCACAGAAAAATTAGACTTAATGTGTCAATGTCGTATTAGAGAGGTCAGTTTTCTCAGCACCGTGAAATTGTATATTAGTGAACTCTTTGAAAACGTTCATGTGCACAAGTTATAATAAAATATTAATCAGTTCAACAAATATCAGAATAGTTGAAGGAAAAATAAATCTCACTCCATTTAAAGAAAAGTTCTATCTTTAAGTAGTGGCCATTTACTCACCATACTTTTAACAAGATTTCTGGACTCTACAAAACTAAGCCATAATTTAAATTTAATGCAATATAATTTGGAAAACCGTTTCTTGAATCTTAAAGTAAGCAAGAAACTTGATGCAGAAAATTCCAATGCTTCTCTGTATTCCAGTTATTAAAAAGAATTAGTTCAAAAATGTTATTCCAAGTTGATGATTCATCTAATAGAAGAATGCCAGTTGCGCAAAGAGCATTGCATGAATGTCAGACAAATACAACATTGATCTTAAGTTATAAACCACCCAAATTGAAGCACTATAGTATGAATCATATAATACAGTTACATTACCTTTTTTGAGTCACATAATAGTGCCTATGGCCAAGGTATTTTCAGTTCAACCCTGCAATTGATTCTTGTTAAATAGTACATCTACATATCTAATAAATTATAGTATTCATAAATCTACATTACATTGACAGTTACAGCAAGATTAGAGTATATTGATAAAAACTTAAAAGTCCATCTGATCTCATTATATACTGGCCTGTAACACGAATAAGAATATATTCCATTTTGTAATGTTGCCTCTGCTTTACAAATGAGGACAGCTACACAATCCGTCTAGCTCATATTACTGGGTTTAACCAGTAATTCCAATTTTTTTCTGGTATTAAATGAAATCTATGGAAAATGATCTAAAGTTTTGTCTTAATCCTACTTAGCCATCAAATCAAAATTTAATTTAAATCTTGATGTCCAATCCTAGCAAGTTGCTTAAACAAAAATGAATTGAGGCTGGATATTAGGGCATTTCTGACAGTATTCAATGGAGAGGGTTCCATTTCAAGACAACATAGCAAGAGAAGATACAGAAATTTAAAATAATAAATATTCCAATTCATGGTGGTCAGCTGAAGGAGAATATTCCAATTCATGGTGGTCAGCTGAAGGAGAGGTGCCATGGCACCTAAAAGCATCACAATATCTGTTATGGTTTTTTCCTTCTTCTGAATTTTCCATTGATATAGTTTACATAAACAATTCTATAGATAAAGATATAGTCACACAATATAAGTCTTGCCAGTGCCACTATGTCAGCCTGTAGAATAATTATTACTCAGCTTATAATCATACTCATTTAAGAAGACATGACTTACAGTCCCCTCCTTGTAGTTTATTAAATAGTACAGCTTGGTAGTGAATTGACGCATTAGTTTTTTGTGGCACATGTCAGTTTCTTAGCAGCATTACCTTACACTGGCTTTCCAAACTCATACCTAAATTCACTTGGTTACTGAACAAGCCAGAACTAAGAAGGTTCAACTCATAAAGGGCGAAACAATGGAAGGTGAGAATCAACATAAAGCATTCGCTCCTTTGGATACTCAGTGCCACGTTGGCAACTGAAAAGTTGTCACAAGAATATGAAGAACATAGAAATTACTTAGCTGAATAATCTGAATTCTTCTAATGACCAAGTGTTCTGCATTCCTGATGCCCTCCAATCAACACATGCCATCTTCTAAGAAAGGATTCAAAAACGTTTCGCCATGTTTTCCTCCTCAGAACAAGTAAATGAAACCCAATGACAAAATATGGACCTAATTTTGAATTCGGCATTGCATATTTGACTAGCTCCTTTCCTTTTCTTGAGATGTCTACAAACATTATAGCATCAATATTATTGGCTTGAATTTTTCCATAGTAATGATAATGAACTGCCATTGTTCACCATAATTATTCATTTGTAACTGACAGCAAGTTCTGAAAATTACAGTTAACTGTAAAAAATTCTGAAATTCTATACTTCCCTATTATTTGAAGTTCCCACAGACTACAGTCAATTAGAATTCATTGAACTAATGAGAATTGCTTGTCTCACATTAAGGTAACCATAAAGCTCTGTTTCGCAGGTCCATTCTCTAGATAAGGTACTGCATTACTACGCAATCACTGGACCTGGAAAAATCTCTTGTTCATGAAAATGTTTCCAAATGCCCCAACTTTTAATTTCTCCTGTTGCCTAGAGCACAAAATACGTAGTGTATATCGTTTTGGGCAAAGGTAAAATATATAACTGTCTAAATAATAATAATAAATGCATTTGAGATAAATATCAAGAATGGTTTTACTATTGTTATTATTGGCATTAGCTATTGCATAGTTGGGAAAAGCAATATTACAGTTGCCATAGGTACGACACTGACTGAATGGCATATGACGTAGAACTCACACAAAATTGCAAAAAGTGAAAAGTGAAAATTGCGTTGTCAAAAAAGCATAATTGCTCTTTCACAACCAGCTTTAAAAGATTTTCCATAAACCATCCAGAAAAGAAACATCTTCACTATGTTCAGTATAGTAATCAGTATTTTTTATTTCAAGTGAAGGTAGAACTTCTATAAAAAAGCATAAAGAAAATCTAAAACTGCTCTTATCTAACTCAAGATCTGAAACCGTTTTTTCAGTTAACACCAACTGGGCCATGTAGGCAATGGGTATGAAAAACTGATCTTTCTGAATAATATTATTGTAATATTAATAAGCATTGTCTGAATGTGTTTCGATAGTGTGATGTCCCATGCATGGGAATGATATTTACATTTGATTTTCATTTATAGTGTATTAGAAATGCAGGCTGGAAAAAAACTTACCTCACGATGCCATTTACATTTTCTGTTTTAGTTACTGTGCTCTGAGCCTGTGCACAATCTCAGCTGGTGCAAGACTCAAACCTCACTTTGCATCGCAGAGCAGACATACAATTATTAGCAGGATACTAGGTTCATAATTATTGGTAGGGCTGAAAATGTGTTGCTGGAAAAGCGCAGCAGGTCAGGCAGCATCCAAGGAGCAGGAGAATCGACGTTTCGGGCATGAGCCCTTCTTCAGGAATAATTATTTCATAATTATTGGTAAACATCCTGACTAACCCTCAAGAAATAATTTTCTTTATATTGAATGTCAGATGTCTCTATTGTGATAAACACCCAGACATTTTTAGCTATCCCATGTTTTTCCGGTCATCAAAGTTAGAAGTAAAAGTCTAGACAGAAAAACCGATGGAACTGCAGATGCTGGAAATCTGAAACAAAATCAGAAATTGGTGGAAAATCTCAGCAAATCTGGCAATGACTGTGAAGAGAAATTAGAGTTAACGTTCCAGGTCCAGTACCCTTCAGAACTCCTTAACACATGTCCCTCCAGCTGGTCTCCTCCCTCTGGCCTTTTACCTGCACTCGACATGTCCATTGAGAACTGTCAACGTGACATTGATTGACTCAATTTCTCAGCGCCCCCACCCCACCCATTCCAACCTATCTCCCTCTGAACTGATTGCACTCTGTGCTCTCAGATCCAACCCTGACTTTGTAATTAAGCCTGCTGAGAAGGGTAGTGCTGTACCTCAGGCCATTGTGTCCACAATGGTCACTAACCTCATTTTAACCTTTTTTTTCTCCTCCAGCGCTTCCAAGTTCACAGTCTTCCAACCCTGTACAACCCGCTTCTACCACATTCCCAAAATGCACAAACAGGACTACCCTGGCAGACCTATTCTTTCTACCTCCTCCTGCCCCTCAGAATTCATCTCTTCCTACCTTAACTCGATTTTTTCACCCCTTGTCCAAACTCTTCCCAATTACATCTGCTGTTCCACTGACACTTTTCATCAGTTTCAGAATTTCTAGTTCACGGAGTTCCAGCTGCCTCCTCTTTACCATGGACATGCAATCCCTTTAGACATCCATCCCACATCAGGATGGTCTCTGGACTCAATGCCTTTTCCTGGACCGTCCACATCCACCACCACCCTTCGCCACCTTGTCAAGCTCGACCTCACCCTGAACAACATCTGTTTTAACCCGTGTCACCTTCTTCAGGTCAGTGGGGTGGCCATGGGTACCCGCATGGGTCCTGGTTATGCGTGGCTCTTTGTGGAATACGTGGAACATCCCTGGTTCCAGTCCTGCTCCGGCCCCCACCACAACTCTTCCTCCGGTATATTTCTTTATTGCAGTTCTAAAGAAGAGTTACTGGATCTGATATGCAAACACTGATTTCTCTCCACATATGCTACCGCGCATGTTGAGATTTTCTCGCAATTTCTCTTTTTGTTCTAGAAGTGAAAGAATTCCATGGTGTTGCTTCTTGTCTTGTTCACAGTGAGAATATTTTAAACATGATCGGCTGCTTTCCATGCTTTATCATTGTTTTTGCATGTCTGGTGAGCCTCTTGACTTAGCACAAGACTTGGGTTGACTTTGGGAAGCGAGAAATCAAGCCACAATGTTACTAGATTGTAGTCAACAGTTGTCTTTGAGATCATGCACTTTTCCATTGACTGCAAAATCTAGCAGCATTTGATTTCTCCCTTGCACTAGTACCCGTAATCCTGTTCCAAACAGATATTGCCTAACTATTTCTATAATAAGGACTTAAGAAATAAGAGCAAGTGTCGGCCATTTGGCTGATTGAACCTGTTCTGTGATTCAGTAAGATTATGTTGATCGTAAATGACTTTAATTCCACTTATTTGACTCCCAGACATAACTCTTCATTCCTTTGAAGATCAAAAATTGTTGACTTCAGCTTTGAATATATTCAATGATTCAGTCTCTACTTCTCTTTAGAGTACTGAATTCCTAATATTACAATACGCTGTGAGAAAGAGGCATTTTTCCTCATATCTGTATTGAATTGAGACCCCCTGTTCTGACTTATGCTCCTTCGTTCACAAAGGGAATCATCCTCTCAGCATCTAGCCTGCCAAGCCCCTTCAGGATCTTTTATGTTTCAATAAGAATACCTCTCATTCTTCAAAACTCTTATAAGCATATGCCCAATCTACTCAACCTTTCCTCAAAGGACAACCCCAGAAATCAGTCTAGTCAAACCTCTCTGAGCTGTCCCAATGCAATGCCCTTCTGAATCCTTGCTGACCATACCAACGGTTTGTGATTCTTATATGAGGACACACATATCGCTCTGTTTTGCAGCAGTCTTTTAATTCCATCTTTTCCATTTGAATAACATTCTTCATCTTCATTCTGCTAAAACAAAGAACCTCATAATTTCCAACATTATATTCCATCTGCTAAGTTTTTGCCAACCTATCTACTTTATTAGTATACCATTCAAACTTTGCAGACCCCTTCTGTCCTCCTCAAAAATAATTTGCCTGCTTATTTTTATAGCATCAGCAAATTTGGCTGCAAGGCACTGGGTCCTTTCGTCCTAGTTATTAATATAAATTGCAAATAGGTAAGGCTCTCTGTAACATTTCACTTGATGAAATTTGCTAACCTGAAACTAACTCTACCCTGAGTCTCTATTTCTTGTTAATTAGACACTCGTCTGAACCATGCTAATATAGTACATCCAACAGTAAGAGTCCTGAATCTTGTGTAGCAACCTTTTATGTGCCGTCTTGTTGAATGATGTTTGGAAATACAAATTCTTTATGTCTAGTAGTCTCCATATCAACTATATTAACCTGCTTGTTTCAGCTTTAAAGAACTCAACAATATTACTTCCCTTTTATAAAACCACGTTGACTCTGCTTGATTCTATTCTGATTTTCTACACTTGCTTCATAATTGAATTCCAACTTTTTCCAATGACAGATGTTATGTCAATGGGCCCTATGGCTTCCTGCTTTCTCTAACTCTCCATTCTTGAATAATGGTATTATATTTGTGGTTATAGCAACCTATTGGAACCTTTCCAAAACCCAGGGAATCTCTCCAATTCTCTGCAGCTCTCCAAATAATGGTCTTGCATGGTACTCTATGTAAATTATTCAGTTAAAAATCACACAACACCAGGTTATAGTCCAACAGGTTTATTTGGAAGTTGTAGCTTTTGGAGCACTGCTCCTTTTTCAGGTGGTTGTGGAGGATAAGATTGCAAAACAATCTTACGATCTTATTCTCCACAACCACGTGATGAAGGAGCAGTGCTTCAAAAGCTAGTATTTCCAAATAAACCTGTTGGACTATAACCTGGTGTTGTGTGATTTTTAACTTTCTCAATGGAATAAATCATTTTTGAGAGTTGTAAATCATCTCTTGAATTGGCTGGCATTGCATCTCTAACCATCTTTATTTTGTAACCTATTTTCCCAATTTACTACAGCAAAGTGTAACTTAATACTTTTGCAATTGATTTTATTCTAAATTAAGGACATTAATTTTAGACTCACATTTCTCACCTTCAAACGGAATCTGAAATTCTATTATACTATGAACACTCTTGCCCTTGGAATGAACTAATTAGTATGGTATTAGTTACTCTATTTGAGCCTGTTCTGCATTTCATGTGGAAAAGGAAGTATGTGTTAGGCTGAATCCAAATTGGGATAGGATAGTCAAAATATTAAAGGGAGTGCTTAGTCGTCTTATAAGGGTTGAGCTACTTATCTAGAAAGGCAGAATCTTCCTACACTAGACATATTCTTATCCTGGGAATGCAAAGGGCACAATGTAATTACAGAGGCCATGACATGAAATAGAATGCGTTGAAACTGAACTCAGTAAGGTATTTCAGATTTGAGAAGGGTACCTCAAATATTAAGACCTTTTGTGTAAATATGTCGCAAGTAAGCCTGTACCAAAGAAGAAGATGGCGTTTATAGATTTGTGCCTGATAGGGGCTCAATGCAGGAAGTATGGGGCAGATATATGTTTAGTGATGCAAGCTTCCACTAGCCATGTGAATATGTGGTGCACTGTTCACACGAACACCTGAAGGGTATTACCATCAGGATCAGAGCCCTGCATTTCAAATCCTCAATGTCTAGGCACTTTGACAATGCACAAGGACTGTGGAACTATTCCAGCATAATGTAAGGCACAGAACATTAAAAGGGAGATTTGAAACTTCCATTGCCTTGTCACTAACTTATAACTTTGAAGATAATCCTGAATTACTTGATTTCTCTTCATTGCCCAGAGCTGAGGTCAGTTTGAGCCCTTGGTTGAAGTATTTCTGAGCAGAATGAAAAGATGTGAAGGGTGCCAGCAGAGATAGAAAACATCCCAAAGCATTTCATAAAGCATTAAAAAGTGCTGAGCCAAAGAAGTAGATATTGTGAAGCATGACCAACTGTTTTATCAAAGAGGGGAGAGAATAGCAGAGATCTATGAAATTTAGGGAGGGAAATCCAATATGTGAGGCTATGGCAGCAAAGGGAGACACTAAATTAGGAGAAAGAGAGCTTTGGTGGAGGGAACACAACAAGATAATTAAGATTTTGAATTAGAAGCATGGTACATTGGGAATGAATGCAGTTCAGTAAGGAAATAGGTGGAAGTAAGTCGGACTTGACATAGAATAAGATGCAGGAAAGATGAGGTAAACGTTTTAGCTGTAGATTGATTCATGAAGGGTGAAACTCAACAATATAAAGTTGTAAATAACAATTTCTCTCATAGAGAGGATATGGAGTTGAAGCACAGCGCAGAATGAGATGAGATAGAAACATAGAAAATAGGAATGAGAATGTTTTAAAATTTGACAGTGTAACAGTTTGACAATGTAAGATAGGGGCTGGGATGCAGTGAGGAGAGGAAAAAAAGATTTACATTTACATTGCAGCTTTCATGACCATCAACTGTCTCAAACTGCTTTACAGCCAATGCAATATATTTGACAGGTAGGCATTGTTATGATCAATGAAAGATATATGACACAGCTAATTTGTGTGCAGCAAACTCCCGTCAACAGCAATATGACAATGACCAGATAGTCTGGTTTTGGTGATATTGAAATAAGGGAGAGATATTGGCTAGGCTACTAGGAATAACCCCCCTGCCCCTCTTCAAAATAGTGCTTTGGAATCTTTTACATCCAACCAAGTAGGTGAATAAAGCCTTCGATGAACATCTCATCTATAAGTTGACACCTGTAACAGTGACACAGGAGAGCCATCACAGATTTTGCACTCGAGCCATTGGCTGGAAGTTGAATCCAGCGCATGTGCAACTCAAAGGCAAAGCTGCTACTGACTGAGCCACAGCAGACTTGATAGAATAGGTGGCAAGTATCCAGAATATACGGTGGCCATCACAATATTTAACCAGAAGAAATTACAGCATTTCCAAGATTTGACACACAGACAATAGAAGGTTCAAGAGCGGTGCTGGGAGAAAGGAGCTGGGCGGTGTCAGCTGATCCTATGTCAGCAAATGATCTTACCAAGGGTCAGTGTATAGATGAGGAAAACAAGGTTACAAAGGATTGATCCAGGGAACTTCAGAGGCAGGAAGAGAAGGCATAGCTGGAAATGCTCTGACTATAACCAAACTAAATAAATCTTCTCAAAATGTATCGCTTTTCTGTAAAACTGTTTCTTCTCCTCCCAAGAAGATTGAGTAAGAGGATGAGAAGCTGCCAGTTTCGATGCAAATGAACAGTAGGAATTTGATTCAAAACAAAATATCATTATGTATTCAGTATATTTTGTGATGTCAAGACATCCAAAACACTTTATAGTAAATAATGTACAGTTGAGTTACAGTTACTATTATTATGTAGGGAAGTGCATCATCTACTTTGTTCCCAAAAGCAATTACTTAATGACCAGATATTTTGTTTCACAATAAACATTGCACTGCACATGTCCCCAACAATTATAATTTATAGAGCACCCCTCATGTAAAAAACAGAGCAATTTAACATGCAGCAAGAAGAGAAGTCAGTAACTCAACTGTGAAAAGGGAATACTTTGTGTTTGACAGACAGTTCGTGCAAAGTGAAGGGTTTTTAAAAGGGGATGTGGACAGATGGAGCTTCAGAACACATAGTCAAATGTATCAATGAATGCCTCACATGTGAACCATGATTGGGAAAGATTCTTAATAGGTAAGTGATGCAGCCATTAGTGATGGCTTGTTCTTACTTATTTCCAGCCTTCTTCCCCATTCTCCTTACTGACTCATTCTTACTGCTGTGGTTCCACAGATGTCAGCCATTGTGTTGTAGCTCAGCCAATATCTTTGTGTATGAACCTCGGAAGCTGACAGGCTATTTGGCTGTGATGGTAACATAAACAATCTAAACATATACATGCACATAGCTCCTGGACAATGAAAAAAAACTGAGAAACTGATTGTTTCATTTTCTCCCTGACCTTGGAGTACAAAGGCTGCTCGTGGACCCCTCTCCTACCCCACACCCCACATAAGATTACTCAATTCAATTTTTTTTAATAAAAATGCTTCCTAGCACTCAAAGAGTCAATTTTGAATCAATTGTGCTCTAAAAGCTAAGCTAAGCTTCCAGAATTTTCTTTTTCTCATTTTAAAACAGGATCCATGCGGCACAATGAACAATGGCCCAGCTGTACTACAAAAAGGTCAACTATTCTCCATACATAGACCGGATTCCATTGCAGATTGTACGTGCAGAGAATGAGCTTTCGCTGGAGGAGAAAGCTTATCTGAATGCGGTGGAAAAGGGGGACTATGCCAGTGTGAAGCAAGCTCTGGAGGAAGCTGAAATCTACTTTAATATTAATATCAACTGCACAGACCCTCTGGGACGGAGTGCACTCCTCATTGCAATTGAAAATGAAAACTTAGAGATCATGGAGCTGCTCCTGAGTTTCAGCATTTACGTGGGGGATGCATTGCTCTATGCAATACGAAAGGAAGTTGTTGGAGCAGTTGAGCTTCTGCTGCATTATAGGAAACCAAGTGGAGAAAAACAGGTAATTAATCTAATTGCAAATTATGTCAATGCTTTTGAATATGTTATCCTGCTGTGTGGTCTGGTGAGGTAAGCAATTGGATGGTAAGCCATCTGCGATATGTGACAGGATTTATGTTTGATCACATGATTCTTCCTCATGATGAGTTTAATACATGACATTAATATGTAATTGGCTGCTCATCACAGGGTCAATTAAAGCATTGAGTTATAAGCAGGCTGTTTAGTCATACACAGTTGCTAGAGTGAAGCTTGGAGCTAGGAACTATGGAACAGCATTCAGAGTATAGTCTGAAAACAATTTTTACTGATTTCCCAATATTTATGTGGAAACTAATTAAACACTTTCAGGTTGTGTTATCGATGGGTAGCATATAAATAAGAAATGCTTGGAGTGATGAATAGATTCTTAATGGACACTAGAATCATAGAATCATAAAATTCTAAGTGGGTTACACATGGGAAATGCAGGGTTATAGGGTAAAGGTAGGAGGGTGGATCTGGGTGGGATACCTTCGGAGGGTTGGGATGGATTTGATGAGCTGAATGGTCTGCTTCCGCACTGTCGGAATTCTATGCTTCTATGACCAGAGGTAACGTTGTGGGAATTGCAAGAGAAGCTATTGCAAGTGATATTCTTCCTGGATATGAGAATGGAACCAAATTTCAGCAGTCTATCCAAGTGGACAATAATGGAGATGTAGCAAAGGAGGATGCTGTGGTCAAACGTATAGACAGGTTTAAAAGAATGAAGAAGGAAAGTTTACTTTTGTCACTTTTGTACAAGATACATTTTGCAACTTTGATCAGAACTGCTTCAGTACTGCAGCTAATTTGGTAACTCGGTATAATGTGTGAATACTCGATTTGAATATTGAATTCTAAGAAAGATGGACACAGATCTGAAAGTTAACAATAGATTTAAGAGTTTTGAAAAGGAAAGGTTGGAGGTAGTGCCAATACATGACATTAGGAAGCAGGCTGGGAAGTGTAGACTCAAGATACAATCAGGTGAGTAGGAGATGTGTTCCATTGCTAAGATTGAACTCAGAGCTATCAAGGAGATTGAGGTAAGCCAGAAGAATTGAGCTCAGGGGTAGAGCAGGATGGTCTTCAAGGTAGTTTTGTACGATAAGCTTATGTGAGAGAGGGCCACAGCAAAGTTAACTGATTAGATTGTCTCAATCTTAGTGACATACAAGTTCAGGAGCCCCACACACACATTGTTAAAAGTAAGGGAAGAGTTATTGTGGTTCTGTTCGCCGAGCTGGGAATTTGTGTTGCAGACGTTTCGTCCCCTGTCTAGATGACATCCTCAGTGCTTGGGAGCCTCATGTGAAGCACTTCTGTGATGTTTCCTCTGGCATTTATAGTGGTTTGTCTCTGCCGCTTCCGGTTGTCAGTTCCAGCTGTCCGTTGCAGTGGTCGATATATTGGGTCCAGGTCGATCTGCTTATTGATTGAATCTGTGGATGAGTGCCATGCCTCTAGGAATTCCTTGGCTGTTCTCTGTTTGGCTTGTCCTATAATAGTAGTGTCGTCCCAGTCAAACTCATGTTGCTTGTCATCTGCGTGTGTGGCTACTAAGGATAGCTGGTCGTGTCATTTCGTGGCTAGTTGGTGTTCATGGATGCGGATCGTTAGCTGTCTTCCTGTTTGTCCTATGTAGTGTTTTGTGCAGTCCTTGCATGGGATTTTGTACACAACATTGGTTTTGCTCATGCTAGGTATCGGGTCCTTCGTTCTGGTGAGTTGTTGTCTGAGAGTGGCTGTTGGTTTGTGTGCTGTTATGAGTCCTAGTGGTCGCAGTAGTCTGGCTGTCAATTCGGAAATGCTCTTGATGTATGGTAGTGTGGCTAGTCCTTTGGGTTGCGGCATAGAACATAGAACATAGAACATAGAAGAATACAGCGCAGTACAGGCCCTTCGGCCCTTGATGTTGTGCCGATCCAAGCCCACCTAACCTACACTAGCCCCTATTCTCCATATGCCTATCCAATGCCCGCATAAATGCCCATAATGAGGGAGAGTCCACCACTGCTACTGGCAGGGCATTCCATGAACTCACCACTCGCTGAGTAAAGAACCTACCCCTAACATCTGTCCTATACCTACCACCCCTTAATTTATAGCTATCTCCATGTACAGCGCATCATCCGCCGTCACTTCCGCCACCTCCAAACAGACCCCTGCACCAAGGATATATTTCCCTCCCCTCCCCTATCAGCTTTCCGTAGAGACCACTCCCTCCGCGACTCCCTTGTCAGATCCACACCCCCCACCGACCCAACCACCACTCCCGGCACCTTCCCTTGCAACCGCAGGAGGTGCAACACTTGCACCCACACCTCCCCCCTCACTTCTCTCCAAGGCCCCAAGGGAAACTTCCATATCCGCCACAGATTCACCTGCACCTCCACCCACATCATCTACTGCATCCGCTGCAGCCGGTGTGGCCTCCTCTATATTGGGGAGACAGGCCGCCTACTTGCGGAGCGATTCAGGGAGCACCTCTGGGCCACCCGGACGAACCAACCCAACCAACCTGTGGCACAGCATTTCAACTCCCCCTCCCACTCCACCGAGGATATGCAGGTCATTGGACTCATCCACCGCCAAACCACAACAACCCGACGGTCGGAGGAGGAGCGTCTTATCTTCCGACTGGGAACCCTCCAACCGCAGGGGATGAACTTGGACTTCACCAGTTTCTTCATCCCCCCTCCCCCCACCTTGTCTCAGCCGGATCCTTCCAGCCCGGCACCGCCTTCCTGACCTGCAGTCTTCTTCTTGACCTCTCCGCCTCCACCCTACTCCGACCTATCACCCTCACCTTGACCTCTTTCCACCTATCACATTTCCAACTCCCCTCCTCCAAGTCCCTCCTCCCTACCTTTTATCTTCTCCTGCTGAACACTCTCTGCTCATTCCTGAAGAAGGGCCTGTGCCCGAAACGTCGAATCTCCTGTTCCCTGGATGCTGCCTGACCTGCTGTGCTGTTCCAGCAATAAAGTTTCAACTTTATAGCTATGCCCCCTTGTAATAGCTGACTCCATACATGGAAAAAGATTCTCACTGTCGATCCTATGTAAAACCCTAATTATCTTGTACACCTCTATCAAGTCACCCCTAAACCTTCTTTTCTCCAATGAAAACAACCTCAAGTGCCTCAGCCTTTCCTCATACGATCTTCCTACCATACCAGGCAACATCCTGGTAAACCTCCTCTGCACCCATTCCAGTGCCTCCACATCCTTCCTATAGTATGGCGACCAAAACTGCACACAATACTCCAGATGTGGCCGCACCAGAGTCTTATACAACTGCAACATGACCTCAGGACTCCGGAACTCAATTCCTCTACCAATAAAAGCCAGTACGCCATATGCCTTCTTCACCGCACTATTTACCTGGGTGGCAACTTTCAAAGATCTGTGTACATGGACACCAAGATCCTTCTGCTCATCCACACTACCAAGTATCCGACCATTAGCCCAGTACCCCATCTATTTGTTACTCTTACCAAAGTGAATCAGCTCACACTTAGCTATATTGAACTCTATTTGCCACCTTTCTGCCCAGTTCTGCAGCTTATCTATATCCCGCTGTAACCTGCCACATCCTTCCTCACTGTCTACAACTCCTCCGACTTTTGTGTCATCCGCAAACTTGCTCACCCAACCTTCTAACCTCTCCTCCAGGTCATTTATAAAAATGATAAACAGCAATGGTCCCAAAACAGATCCTTGCGGAACACCGCTAGTGACGGCACTCCAAAATGAACCTTTGCCATCAACTACTACCCTCTGCCAACTCCTAATTCAAACCTTCAACTCACCCTCAATGCCATACCTCCGTATTTTTTGCAGTAGTCTACCATGGAGAACCTTATCAAATGCCTTACTAAAATCCATGTCCTCGTTCTGTTGTCTTTCCCTTAGGCATCTGTTGATGAAATTGCGGGGGTATCCAGTTTTGGCGAATACATTGTATAGGATCATCAACGCCACACTCACAGGAATCTGATTCACTAGAGAGGAAGAAAAGGACAACCAACTCCCATTCCTAGACATGATGATACAGAGAACACCTAACGGAGAATTCACCACAAAGGTATACAGGAAAGCTACACACACAGACCAAGTCCTGAACTACGAAAACAACCACCCCAACACACACAAAAGAAGTTGCATCAAGACATTGTTCAAAAGGGCTACAACACACTGCAGCACACCAGAACTGCAAAAAGAGGAAAAGGAACACCTATACAATGTATTCGCCAAAAGCAGGTACCCCCGCAATTTCATCAACAGATGCCTAAGGGAAAGACAACTGAAACGAGGACATGCCGCAACCCAAAGGACTAGCCACACTACCATACATCAAGAACATTTCTGAACTGACAGCCAGACTACTGCGACCACTAGGACTCATAACAGCACACAAACCAACAGCCACTCTCAGACAACAACTCACCAGAAAGAAGGACCCGATACCCAGCATGAGCAAAACCAATGTAGTGTACAAAATCCCATGCAAGGACTGCACAAAACACTACATAGGACAAACAGGAAGACAGCTAACGATCCGCATCCAGGAACACCAACTAGCCACGAAACAACACGACCAGCTATCCTTAGTAGCCACACACGCAAATGACAAGCAACATGAGTTCGACTGGGACAACACTACCATTATGGGACAAGCCAAACAGAGAACAGCCAGGGAATTCCTAGAGGCATGTCACTCATC
This sequence comes from Chiloscyllium plagiosum, assembly GCF_037043375.1. NCBI lineage: Eukaryota > Metazoa > Chordata > Chondrichthyes > Orectolobiformes > Hemiscylliidae > Chiloscyllium > Chiloscyllium plagiosum. The sequence goes on along the minus strand of NW_028270149.1, from coordinate 29,379,991 downwards.
CACAGATTCAATCAATAAGCAGATCAACCTGGACCCAATATACCGACCACTGCAACGGACAGCTGGAACTGACAACCGGAAGCGGCAGATACAAACCACTATAAATGCCGGAGGAAACATCACAGAAACGCTTCACAGGAGGCTCCCAAGCACTGAGGATGTCACCTAGACAGGGGACGAAACGTCTGCAACACAAATTCCCAGCTCGGCGAACAGAACCACAACAACAAGCACCCGAGCTACAAATCTTCTCACAAACTTTGAGTAAGGGAAGAGAGCACAGGTGAGAGGTGTTTAAAAAGATTATTAGCTGCAGAGAAAAAAAATGCTCAGAGTTATCCTTGCAGGGTGATTCCAGAATAACCTGGAATAGTCAGCGGTTTTAATAAAGGAGAGTTTAGGGGCCCCGCCAAATCTATAAAATAATGAAATGGATTATTTGGAGTAAAATTCGGTCGAATTTACAGCCTCGTACAAGCATTTCACACAGCGGAGGATATAAGAAGTGAAAGCTTGAGCTAACTCTGGTAAACTCTACATTTGATTCAACTAACATGAATAGAGTCATAGTATTATACAGCATTGAAACAGGCCCTTTCGCCCATCAAGTCTATCCCAACCAACAAACACCAAACCACACGAATTCCATTTACCAGCATTTGGTCCATAACATTTTAAGCTCGGATGTTTTCATGCAGATGTTTCTTAAATGTTGCAAGACCACCACCCTTTCAGACAGCACATTCCATTTATCTACCACCCTCTGGGTGAAAAAAACTTATTTTAAAGATCTCCTTCAAACCATTTCTTCTTCACCTTAAACTTATGCCCTCTGGTCTTAGACACATCTGCCATGAGGAAGAGATTCTCACAATCTACCCCATCTATGCCTCTCATAATTTTGGATACCTCAATCGGATACCTCTCAGCTTCCTCTGCTCCAAGATAAACAAACTCAGCCCATCAAGTGGGCTGGAGTGGCAATGTTTGTGTTATCTCCCATACAAAAAACTTGGCAGAGATAATGTGGTATTTAAGAATGCAACTGACATTTTATTAGCACTAACTGTTATAGGCAAACATTACATTCCGAGACATCAGTATCTGGACTAACATTAAACTCTGAAATTACAACAGAACAGCAATGAGCAGCATGCTTCAAATACCGTGCCATGCTTCAACCAATCTTGGGGCAAAATGAGATGTTTATGCTGCAGTGATGGTACAATGAACATATCTCTTAAAGATATATTGACATATTTTGTTTAAGACCATAAGACCATAAGACATAGGAGTGGAAGTAAGGCCATTCGGCCCATCAAGTCCACTCCGCCGTTCAATCATGGCTGATGGGCATTTCAACTCCACTTACCCACATTCTCCCCATAGCCCTTAATTCCTTGTGACATCAAGAATTTATCAATCTCTGCCTTGAAGACATTTAGCGTCCCGGCCTCCACTGCGCTCCGCGGCAATGAATTCCACAGGCCCACCACTCTCTGGCTGAAGAAATGTCTCCGCATTTCTGTTCAGAATTTACCCCCTCTAATTCTAAGGCTCTGTCCACAGGTCCTAGTCTCCTCGCCTAACGGAAACAATTTCTTAGCGTCCACCCTTTCCAAGCCATGTATTATCTTGTAAGTTTCTATTAGATCTCCCCTTAATCTTCTAACCCCCAATGAATACAATCCCAGGATCCTCAGCCGTTCCTCGTATGTTAGACCTACCATTCCAGGGATCATCCGTGTGAATCTCCGCTGGACACGCTCCAGTGCCAGTATGTCCTTCCTGAGGTGTGGGGACCAAAACTGGACATAGTACTCCAAACCAGAGCTTTATAAAGTCTCAGTAGCACAACGGTGCTTTTATATTCCAAACCTCTTGAGATAAATGACAACATTGCATTCACTTTCTTAATCACGGACTCAACCTGCATGTTTACGTTTAGAGAATCCTTGACTAGCACTCCCAGATCCCTTTGTACTTTGGTTTTATGAATTTTCTCACCGTTTAGAAAGTAGTCCATGCTTGTATTCTTTTTTCCAAAGTGCAAGACCTCGCATTTGCTCACATTGAATTCCAGCAGCCATTTCACGGACCACAAACTGTTTAGATCCTTCTGCAGCCTCCCCACTTCCTCAGTACTACCTGCCTGTCCACCTAACTTCGTATCATCGGCAAGCTTCGCTAGAGTGCCCCCAGTCCCTTCATCCAGATCGTTAATATATAACGTGAACAGCTGCGCCCCCAACACTGAACTCTGCGGGACACCGCTTGTCACCGGCTGCCATTCCGAAAAAGAACCTTTTATCCCAACTCTCTGCCTTCTGTCAGACAGCCAATCCTCAATCCATACCAGTAGCTCACCTCGAACACCATGGGCCCTCACCTTACTCAGCAGCCTCCCAGGTGGCACCTTATTAAAGGCCTTTTGGAAGTCTAGATAGACCACATCCACTGGGTTTCCCTGGTCTAACCTACTTGTCACCTCTTCAAAGAATTCCAACAGGTTTGTCAGGCACGACCTCCCCTTACTAAATCTATGTTGACTTGTTCTAATCCGACCCTGCTCTTCCAAGAATTTAGAAACCTTGTCCTTCATGATGGATTCTCGAATTTTACCAACAACCGATGTTAGGCTAATTGGCCTATAATTTTCCATCTTTTGTCTTGATCCTTTCTTGAACAAGGGGGTTACAACAGCGATCTTCCAATCATCCGGGACTTTCCCTGACTCCAGTGACTTTTGAAAGATCTCAACTAATGCCTCCGCTATTTCCTCAGCCACCTCCCTCAGAACTCTAGGATGTAGCCCATCGGGGCCAGGAGATTTATCAATTTTAAGACATTTTAGCTTTTCTAGCACTTTCTCTTTTGTAATGGCAACCATGCTCAACTCAGCCCCCTGACTCCCTTTAATTGTTGGGATATTAATCATGTCTTCTGCTGTGAAGACTGACGCAAAGTACTTATTAAGTTCTCCAGCTATTTCCTTATCTCCATCACTTGGCTTCCAGCATCAGTTTGAAGTGGCCCAATGTCTACTTTTGCCTGTTATTTGTTTCTTATGTATTGAAAGAAACTTTTACTATCATTTCTAATATTACTGGCTAGCCTACCTTCATATTTGATCCTCTCCTTCCTTATTTCTCGATTTGTTATCCTCTGTTTGTTTTTGTAGCCTTCCCAATCTTCTGATTTCCCAGTGCTCTTGGCCACTTTATAGGATCTCTCTTTTTCTTTAATACCTTTCCTGACTTCCTTTGTCAGCCATCGCTGTCTAATCCCTCCCCGGATACTCTTTCTTTTCTTTGGGATGAACCTCTGTACAGTATCCTCAATTATACCCACAAACTCCTGCCATTTTCGTTCTACTGTCTTCCCCGCTAGGCTCTGCTTCCAGTCTATTTTCGTCAGTTCCTCTCTCATGCCCTCATAATTACCTTTATTTAACTGTAACCTTTATTTAACATCTGATTTTGCCTTCTCTCTTTCAAACTGCAGACTGAATTCTACCATATTATGATCGTTGCTTCCTAAGTGTTCCCTTACTTTAAGATTTTTTATAAAGTCTGATTCATTACATAGCACTAGGTCCAGAATAGCCTGCTCCCTTGTGGGCTCTTAATGTTATACTGACATACTGACCGTGAAACATAATACAATATTAGCACAGAGGTAATGAGAGTAGGGGGCCCAGGCCTCAATGTTAGGACACTACTGTTTCTTATTTACATCACTGGATTTAGAAACCCAATACAATTTGCTGAAATTCGCAGATGTTAGCAAATTGGAATTGAAAAAGACAAACTGCAAATGACAGAATTAGTTAACCAAGTATGCTTGGGCCAAAAAAAAGACAAAAAAGTGTAAAATATTGCCCATCCCTAATTTCCCAGAGAACAGTTAAGGGTCAACCACACTACTAGAAGCACATGCAGACCAGATCAGGTAAGGATGGCAGTTTCCTTCCCTAAAGCATATTGATGAACCAGATAGGCTTTTCCTGATAATCAACCATGGATTCATCATTAGACTCTTAATTCTAGATTTTCTTTAATTTGAAATCAAATTCCGCCAGATTCGAACATTACCTGGGGCTCTGATTAACAGTCTAGTGATGTTACCACTAGGCCATCACCTCCCCTTAGATAGTGTGGTGGAGGCTTTGGAGATGGAGAATTTTAGATCAGATCATCTACCCACGTGATTCCATCTTCAAGATATCTTGTTAGATATAGGGTCAGGTTGGAAGTTGATGGTAGTGATTAAGTTGTAATTTGGGGTCAGATTGGATGATATCTTCCTAACCATGTTTAAGCGTTTTGCTGAATGTGGATTCTAACAGATGGCTTTAGGTAGCCTCCCAACAGCCAGCTAGAAGGCCAGTGAAACCTCCTATAATTCCTGGCCCGGCCAGGAACTTCAAAACAGTTCAAGAACCATCTCAATCTTATGGCACTCTCATGTTCTCTCACCTCCTTTAGTAGCCTCTTCCAGTACAGTTGCCAGTCACCTCGAGTCTTAGGTCATCTGATTGGTCCTTCCAATTACGCAACCCAACTGCTGACTTTCATTGAACAGATGGGGTAGGATGTGGAGGCATCCTGTAAATTGGCAGCCTCCACAAAATGTTTGGAGATAGTGGACCTGAGAATCTGGAAATGGTCCCATCCCTCCTTTAAAAACTAAGTCAGTAAGATTCTGCCCAATATACCCAATTAGTATGGAGCAGACATCAACATCTAGTAGTGTATGAGCTGAAGAAAGTTGTGATCAAGCTTTAGAGTTACTGCATTCACACCAGTTCTTGTTGTTGAAAAGTACAGGAGGGATTTGAGTCTGGAAGCAGTACACTGAAAAGCAGTGAGGCTGATTACTAATCTCACAGGTGTGAATAATGACATAAAACTGGAGAGATAGCTGTTCAGAAAAGAGGCATCAGGGAAATTATGCGATAAGTAAATGCTTAATCCAAAATGCTATCATCTCAACTGGATGTACAGGTAAATGACCTAGTAAAAGATAACATCAGGAATAATATTACTGGGAGGTTCTTTCTTAAGAGAGAGTCATAGAGTCATACAGCATGGAAACAGACCCTTTGTCCAACTCAATCTGCGCCAACCAGACATCCCAATATGACCTCATTGCATTTGCCAGCATTTGGCTCAAATCCCTCTAACCCTTACTATTCATGTACCCATCCAGATGCATTTTAAGTGCTGTAATTGTACCAGCCTCCACCACTTCTTCTGGCAACTCATTCCATGGACACACCACCCTCTCATCTTAAGCCAATGTTCTCTCGTTTTGGACTCCCCCAATTGGGAAAAAGACCTTGGCTATTCACCCTAACCATGCCCCTCATGAATAGTTGAAGTTTGATTGGCAAATGCCCTTCTTTAACCATAAGCATTTAATGACATTATGAGCTAGTAGGGTCAAAAGAAGAGCTGAATTTCCAGGCAGGTGAGGTGCTTTTTTATTTAATAAGGCCTTTACTTCAACGAGTGAGTTGTGATCACCATTACAGTGGAAATTAAGTAAGGAGAATGTTTCAATCAGTTTTACATTTCACTTCAGAGAAACTATCAGGGAAATCACTAAGTACCTATAAGACACATCCCTAGTGGGGTAAACTGTAACTTTGACATGTACCTAACATAAGCATTGTTAAAACATTAGTCCATTTAAAGAGAACTACAATGGTGATTGATCCACCACTGTTTGATTTATGCTTCTGCCAAATTGAACATGGCCTTGAATAAGAGGGCAAAGCGAACCTAAATCGGGATGCTGCATCAAGTAAGAGATTGATATTGGCAGAGTTTTGTAGGCTACATGCCTTCTTTGTTAATGGATTAATAGATAACCTGGGAGGAAATGAGAAAAAAAACATTATTTACTTGACATGTTTCTTGTGAAGCTCATTAAATCTTTGCACATTCATGAGGTTACTATAGTTCCAAACATTAATGACTGTATCTAAAACACCTCAGGCTGCACAATTATCATTAAACATCAGTTAACGGCACTGGGACCATTGCCATATCACTTGTCTAGGAATGTATGGCTTATTAAAAAGATTTTTTAATCCTCACAAATTTTTGTTTCCCCCTTCCTTTTCCTGAAGCCATTCATTTCATTATGGGCAACAGCCCCAAATGCCTTCACTAAGGTGTTGCTATTCATGTGTGAACCTTGACAGGTAGTGTAGCTACACAACTTCAATGTGACGTTTATTGAAGTACAGCCTGAGCTCCTTATTGAACATAGTTCTTAAATTCTTTTCAACAGGATATAATTGGGTAGCAGTCCAGTGGGTGCGGGAAGGGGTTTCTGTCACCAATTTTAACATCCCTCCTTCTTCCCAACCACTATACCTCTACTCCTTGTTAAAATCACCTAATTCCATTTAAGTAAAGATTGACTCTGGGAGCCTGTGATTTGTGTGACTCAGCATCTTACTTGATAAATTCCTGGAGCTCTCAGGAGATCTTGCAAAAGCTTTACTTAAACTTTTATGAAATGATCCAATGCACATAGACTAATGTCACTAATGGAACAGAAATCCTTTCAATCTTAAGTTTACATCCTCAGATAGTAAAAGGTCATGTTTGCAGTGCTTATTTGATAAATTGAGGCCTAACTTGCGTCCACATTGGATTATGTGCTTCCACAGTTTGTTTTAATTTCCTCAGGGCTTAAATATGACATCAATAAACTTTTAACTATTTCTTGACAATTATCGTATGTCACTGCTTTGCTTGTTAAATCATAAGCAAATTACTATTTAACTGTAAGAAATCAAAGCCTCCAGAGTTCCTCATAGTTTTTACAGAGGATTACAGAGATTATATAGCACAGATGAAGACTGTTCATCCCAACCAAACTATGCCAGCATTGATGCCACACTACAGCCACTTTTCTTTTAACTATAAATCTGTCAGCGTTTCTATTCCCTTCTCCCTCAAGTGCTTTTCCAGCCTCCCTGTAAATGCATTGATACTATCCCTGTGGTTGTGAGTTCCACATTCTTACCACTAGTGAACCTTTTCTGGACTGCCTCCAATGCCAGTATGCCTTTCTTTAGATAAGGGGACAGAAACTGTTCACAGTATTTCAGATGTGGTCTGACTAATGCCTTCTATAGTTTTAGCAAGATCTCCCCATCAAAACCTTTCATAATATTAAAGGTTTCTATTTGGTCATCTATTAGTCGCCTTGTTTTCAAGAGATTAAAGACCCTATTTGTCATTTTTTTCCCTATATTATACATTTTTGGTATTATCTTTGATGTATATTCTGCACCCTCTTCAATGCTTGCTATATAATATATTTGGATTTCCAAAATGTGTTTGATAAGATATCATATGTAAGACTACGTAATAAGATAAGAGCCCATGGTGTTGGTGGTAATATATTAGCAAGGGTAGAAGATTGGATAACTAATTGGAGACAGTGTGTTGGGATAAAGAGGAACAGTTTCAAGATGGTAACCTGTAACTAGTCAAGTGCCAGAGGGATCAGCGCTGGGACCACAATTATTTACAATATATGTTAATGAATTGAATGAGAAAAATGAATGCACTATTGGCAAGTTAATAGATGGCAAATATAGGTGGGAATGCAAGTAGTCAGACGGCATAAGAAGTCTATAATGGGTCATCAACAGGCTAGGTGAATGGGAACACCTCCACCCGCAAGTATCCATCCAAGTCACTCACCATCCTGGCATGGAAATATATCACAGGTCCTTCACTGCTGTTGGCTGAAAATCCTGGAATTCCTTCCCTAATGTGGGTCTACCTACTGTACATGGATTGTAACAGTTCAAGAAGGCAGCTCACCACCACTTTCTCAAAGGCAACTACGGATGGGCAATAGATGCTGACCCAGCCAGTGACATTCATATTCCATGTCCTCCATATAGCATGGTGAGCTGAATGGCCTATTTTTGCTCCTGTATCTTATGGTCTTAAGCCTCAAAATTCTTTTCATAACCTACCAACCAAAACTATGTGTTCTACTAGTATGGGCTAATCATGGTTTGATATAATTGTGCATAGCTTCCACACCTTTCAATTCTATTCCTCTAGAAACATATGGTGTAATTTATAATGCATTTTAGTATATTTGATTGGAGTCTTTAAAACACTTAAAATCCTTGTTTCTCCACTTTACCTAGAGTCATAACTTCCAAGTCTTCCCTTTTTCCCAGCTAAAATGTGCTGTCACAAATTTACCTAGTTTGAATTTCATTTGCCACTTATTTATTTATTCTGTCAGCTTATTACTGTTCTTATTCAAAAGTCCAGATCATTAATGTAAGTTGTGAACAACAGTTGTCCTAACAGTAATAGTTGTGGAACACCACTTTCCTCTTCCTGACATTCTGAATAATTAACCTTCATTCACAGACTCAGTCTTCGGTCTTGAAGTCAATGAGCAATTCATTCTGCCACTCATTCCCTGAATCCACATTCTGTATCTGATATGTTATAATATAGAACATAGAACAATACAGCACAGAACACGATGTTGTGCCGAACATTTGTCCTAGCTTAAACACCCATCCATGTACCTATCCAATTGCCGCTTAAAGTTTGCCAATGATTCTGACTCTGCCACTCCCACAGGCAGCGCATTCCATGCCCCCACTACACTCTGGGTAAAGAACCTACCCCTGACATCCCCCCTATACCTTCCACTCTTCACCTTAAATTTATGTCCCCTTGTAACACTCTGTTGTACCCGGGGAAAAAGTTTCTGACTGTCTACTCTATCTATTCCTCTGATCATCTTATAAACCTCTATCAAGTCACCCCTCATCCTTCGCCGTTCCAACCAGAAAAGGCCTAGCACTCTCAACCTATCCTCGTACGACCTATTCTCCATTCCAGGCAACATCCTGGCAAATCTTCTCTGCACCCTCTCCAAAGCTTCCACATCTTTCCTAAAGTGAGGTGACCAGAACTGCACACAGTACTCCAAATGTGGCCTAACCAAGGTCCTGTACAGCTGCAACGTCACTTCACGACTCTTGAATTCAATCCCTCTGCTAATGAACGCTAATACACAATAGGCCTTCTTACAAGCTCTATCCACCTGAGTAGCAACTTTCAAAGATTATGAACATTGACCCCAAGATCCCTCTATTCTTCCATCTTACTAAGAACCCTACCGTTAACCCTGTATTCCGCATTCTTATTTGTCCTTCCAAAGTGGACAACCTCACACTTGACAGGGTTGAACTCCATTTGCCACTCCTCAGCCCAGCTCTGCATCATATCTAAGTCTCTTTGCAGTCGACAACAGCCCTCCTCACTATCCACAACTCCACCAATCTTCGTATCATCTGCAAATTTACTGACCCACCCTTCGACTCCCTCTTCCAAGTCATTAATAAAAATTACAAACAGCAGAGGATCCAGAACTGATCCCTGCGGAACTCCACTTGTAACTGGGCTCCAGGCTGAATATTTACCATCTACCACCACTCTCTGACTTCGACCGGTTAGCCAGTTTTCTATCCAACTGGCCAAATTTCCCTCTATCCCATGCCTTCTGACTTTCCACATAAGCCTACCATGGGGAACCTTATCAAATGCCTTACTAAAATCCATGTACGCTACATCCACTGTTCTACCCTCATCCACATGCTTGGTCACCTCCTCAAAGAATTCAATATGACTTGTAAGGCAAGACCTACCCTTCACAAATCCGTGCTGGCTTTCCCTAATCAAGCAGTGGCTTTCCAGATACTCATAAATCCTATCCCTCAGTACCCTTTCCATTACTTTGCCTACCACCGAAATAAGACTAACTGGCCTGTAATACCCGGGGTTATCCCTATTCCCTTTTTTGAACAGGGGCACAACATTTGCCACTCTCCAGTCCCCTGGTACTACCCCCGTTGACAGGGAAGACGAAAAGATCATTGCCAACGGCTCTGCAATTTCCTCTCTTGCTTCCCACATAATCCTAGGATATATCCCGTCAGGCCCGGGGGACTTGTCTATCCTCAAGTTGTTCAAAATGCCCAACACATCTTCCTTCCTAACAAGTATCTCTTCTAGCTTACCAGTCTGTTTCACACTCTCCTCTTCAACAATATGGTCCCTCTTGTTTGTAAATACTGAAGAAAAGTACTCATTCAAGACCTCTCCTATCTCCTCCGAATCAATACACAGTCTCCCACTATTGTCCTTGATCGGACCTACCCTCGTTCTTGTCATTCTCATGTTTCTCACAAACGCATAAAATGCCTTGGGGTTATCTTTGATCCTATCCGCCAAAGATTTTTCATGCCCTCTCTTAGCTCTCCTAATCCCTTTCTTCAGCTTCCTTCTGGCTATCCTGTATCCCTCCAATGCTCTGTCTGAACCTTGTTTCCTCAACCTTATGTAAGCCTCCTTTTTCCTCTTTACAAGACATTCAACCTCCCTCGTCAACCAAGGTTCCCTCACACGACCATCTCTTTCCTGCCTGACAGGAACATACATATCAAGGACACGTCGTATCTGTTCCTTGAAAAAGTTCCACATTTCCCCGACATCCTTCCCTGACAGCCTATGCTCCCAACTTATGCTCCTCAGATCCTGTCTTACAGCATCGTATTTACCCTTCCCCCAATTGTAAAACCTGCCCTGTTGCACGCACCTATCTCTCTCCATAACCAAGGTGAAAGTCACAGAATTGTGGTCACCATCACCAAAATGTTCACCCACTAACAAGCCCATCACTTGTCCCGTTTCATTACCAAATACCAAATCCAATATGGTCTCCCCTCTGGTCGGACAATCTACATACTGAGTTAGAAAAGCTTCCTGGACACACCACACAAACACCGCCCCATCCAATCGACTTGATCTAAAGAGCTTGCAATCAATATTTGGGAAGTTGAAATCACCCATGACTACTACCCTGTGGCTTCTGCACCTTTCCAAAATCTGTTTCCCAATCTGTTTCCCCACATCTCTGCTGCTATTGGGGGGCCTATAGTAAACACCCAACAAGGTGATTGCTCCTTTCCGATTTCTGACTTCAGCCCATACTACCTCTAAAGGCAGATCCCCCTCGAACTGCCTTTCTGCAGCTGTTATACCATTTCTAATTAGCAACGCCACCCCCCCTCCTTTTTTACCACCCTCCCTAATCTTACTGAAACATCTGTAACCAGGAACCTCCAGCAACCATTCCTGTCCCTCTTCTATCCACGTTTCCATGATGGCCACAACATCGTAGTCCCAGGTACCGATCCACGCCTTACGTTCACCCACCTTATTTCTGATACTCCTTGCGTTGAAGTATACACACTTGAACCCATCTCTGTGTCCGCAAGTATTCCCTGTCAGTGCTACCTTCTCCACAGCCTCCCTACATTGTTGGACATCCTGACAAACAGCTAGCCTACTTGCTGGACTACAAGTCTGGATCCCATCCCCCTGCCAAATTAGTTTAAACCCCCCCGAAGAGTGCTAGCAAACCTACCCCCCAGGATATTGGTGCCCTTCTGGTTCAGGTGCAACCCGTCCTGCTTGTACAGGTCGCACCTTCCCCAGAATGCAGTCCAATTGTCCAAATACCTGAAGCCCTCCCTCCTGCACCATCCTTGCAGCCACGTGTTCAACTGCACTCTCTCCCTATTCCTTGCCTCACTGTCATGTGGCACCGGCAACAACCCAGAGATGACGACTCTGTCCGTCCTAGCTTTTAGCTTCCAGCCTAACTCCCTGAGCTCCTGAATGACCTCCCCACCCTTCTTCCTACCTATGTCGTTGGTGCCAACATGCACCACGACTTCTGGCTGCACACCCTCCCCCTTAAGGATTCTGAAGACACGGTCCGAGACGTCTCGGACCCTGGCACCCGGGAGGCAACAAACCATCCGAGAGTCTCGCCCATGTCCACAGAATCGCCTGTCTGTCCCTCTAACTGTGGAGTTTCCTATAACTAGTGCTCTCCTCCTCTCCCCCTTTCCCTTCTGAGCCTCAGAGCCGGACCTCGTGCCAGAGACCCGATCGCTGCAGCTTACCCCTGCTAGGCCTTCCCCCCCAACAGTATCCAATGCGGTATACTTATTGTTGAGGGGAACAACCACAGGGGATCCCTGCACTGCCTGCTTCCTCCCCTTCCCACTTCGAACTGTTACCCAGCTACCTCTGTTCTCTGGCGTAACTATGTCCCTGTAGCTTCTATCTATCACCCTCTCAGCCTCTTGAATAATCCTGAGTTCATCCAACTCCAGCTCCAGTTCCCTAACGCGTTCTGTGAGGAGCAGGAGCTGACTGCATTTCCTGCAGTTGAAGTTGGCAGGAGCATCGGTGGTCACCCCTACCTCAAACATCCTGCAGGAGGAACATTCCTCTGCCTGCGCTGCCATTACTCTACACTTAGTCTCCAAAACAAGAACACTGAGTAGCTTACCTGTGGACTTTAAAGTTAGGTTAGAGGAGGAGGATGGGAGGGAGGCCCTATTTTGTATATATTATTGGGAGACCTTATCTAGGACTTTAGAAAGTTCAGACTAATTACATCTGCATTACTACTGTTTACTCTCTCTTTTACTGCCTTAAAAATTCAATAAGTTGATCAAGCAAGAGCTTGAAATACAGCTATTTATTATTGCATTTTTTTTGTTTGCTCCCTGATAAGTACAAAAGCGAATTGTTCATTTTGCATTTCTTTCAACTTTCTATCATTACATGTCATGTTATCTTGTCAGTCCCTCAATGACCCTATTCACATCATAGTCTTTATTGATTGATACAAATTACAGTATTTTGTAATTTGTTTTATGACCTTCAATAACTTAATTTCATAGTTCTTCTTTGCTTCCCAATATTTTCATTTTGTATTCTCCCCTAATCTCTTCATATTATTTCCTATGATTGAGACCGAAGTATTGAATATTATCAAGAAAGAGTTAGATGCAATTCTCAGGGCTAAAGGGATCAAAGGATATGGGGAGAAGGTGGAAACAGGGTACTGAATTAAATTATCAGCCACGATCATATTGAATGATGGAGCAGGCTCAAAGAGTCCAACAGGCTTCAGCTATTTATAATATACATTAATGGTATAGATGTAACATCTCCAAGTTTGCAGACAACAGCAGGCTGTTGTCTGAAGGTGAGCAATGAGAAGGATGCAGAAATACTTCAGTATAATTCACACAATTTGAAGGAGTAGGCAAATGCACGACAGATGAAGTGTAATGTGGATAAATATGAGATTACCACATTGGTAGCCGAACCAGCAAAGCAACGTATTGGCTGAATGGCAATAAATTGGCAAAAGGATATGTGAGGAAGATCTTGCTGTCCTTGTTCACCAAAAGCATGCAGGTGCAGCAGGCAATGAAAAAGGCAAATAATATATTGGCTTTCATAGTGAGAGCATTTGGGTGCAGGAAGCAGGGATGTCTTGCTGCAATTGTACAGGGCCTTGGTGAGACCCACACCTGAAGTGCTGTTGGCGTTTTGGTCTCCCTACCTAAGGAAGGATGTTCTAGTTATGGAGGGACTGGAACAAAGGTTTACCAGACTGATTTCTGGGTAGGCAAGGGTAATGTATGAAGAGAGATTGTAACAAGGGTGACATGGTGGCTCAGTGCTGCCTCACAGCACCAGGTACCTGGGTTCAATTCCACTCTTGACAACTGTCTTTGTGGGGGTTGCACATTCTCCCTGTGTCTGTGTCAGTGTCTGACTGATGCTCTAGTTTTCTCCCACAACCCAAAGATGTACAGGTTAGATGGACTGACCATGCTAAATTCTAGTGACATGCTAGTGTTCAAGGATATAGGTTGGGTGTGTTAGCAATGGGAAATACTTGGTTATAGGGATAAGGTAGAGAGATGGGTCTGGAAGGGATGCTCTTCAGAGGGTTAGGACTTCATAGAATCGTAGAATCCCTACAGTATGGAACAGTCCATTTACCTCAACAAGTCCACATTGGCCCTCTGAGCAGTAACCCACCAAGACCCATTCCCCTATCCTATTACTTTACATATATCCCTGACTAATGAACCTAATCTACATACCTCTGAACACTATGGACAATGCAGCATGGCCAATTTCACCTAACCATCTTTGGACTGTGGGAGGAAACCGGAACACCCGGATGAAACCCACGCAAACACAGGGAGAATGTGCAAACTCCACACGGACAGTTGCCCAATGTTGGAATTGAGCCGGTGTCCCTGGCGCTATGAACCAGCAATGCTAATCATTGAGTCACCATGCCGCCCTATAGCAATTTTTATCTTTGGTACCACAAGCCATTATTTCGTTGAATCATCACAGAATCCCTGCGATGTGGAAGCAGGCCATTTGGCCCCGTTGAGTCCACACTGATTCTCTGAAGAGAATCTGACCCAGATCTGCCCCCTACCCTATGGCCAATCCCCCTAGCCTGCACATTTTTGCACTGAGGGAGGAAATCAGAGCACCTGGCAGAAATGCACGCAGACACAGGGAGAATGTACAACCTTCACAAAGACAGTCACCCGAGGCTGGAGTCAAACCCCTGTCCCTGACGCTGTGAGGCAGCAGTGCTAATGACTGAGCTACCTTACTGATTTGTTGGACTGAATGGCCTTTTTCCACACCGTAGGGATTCTATGAAAGGATATGGGGAGAAAGTGAGAACAGGGCGGCACGGTGGCACAGTGGTTAGCACTGCTGCCTCACAGCACCAGAGACCTGGGTTCAATTCCCGCCTCAGGTGACTGACTGTGTGGAGTTTGCATGTTCTCCCCGTGTCTGCGTGGGTTTCCTCCAGGTGCTCCGGTTTCCTCCCACCGACCAAAAATGTGCAGGTTAGGTGAATTGGCCATGCTAAATTGCCCGTCGTGTTAGGTGCAGAGGAATGGGTCTGGGTGGGTTGCGGGTCGGTGTGGGCTTGTTGGGCCGAAGGGCCTGTTTCCACACTGTAAGTAATCTAATCTAAGGGTACTGAGTTTGATGATCAGCCATGATCATATTGAATGGTGAAGCAGACTCAAAGGGCTCCCATTTATCTCTCAGCCCCTTTGGGATCCCTAACATTCCGGATCAAGAACTTATGCTTGGAATGTCAATTCCCCTGTTCCTTGGATGCTGCCTGACCAGCTGTGCTTTTCTAGCACCACACCTTTTGACTCAAAGGGCTAAATGGCCTACCCCAGTCCTAGTTACTGTATTTCTGTTTCCTATTGCTGTTTGCCAATATTGTTAGTCACTTTGTTTTCCCAAATTCTCGTCTCAACCCATTCAGATTTAATCTAACCTCCTATCATTTTAAAGCATGTTATTTTATGTGCACTATTGCTTATATGTTCCCTGACTTCTCTTTCTCGGTCTGGTTTATTCCTATTCCTTCATCCAGGTCCTTTCCTTGTTGGGCTTTTTACATTTTCATTTCGAAAGAAGTCCAGTGCACTTTGTAAGAACATTGTTCCCTATCTGTTTTAACTACCTCGTCTGCCTGATTAAAATTGGTGCAGATAAATTCACCCACAATTCTTAGAATCTGCAGCAGGAGGCGGCCATTCAGCCCCTCAAGCCTATCTCACCATTCAACAAGATTGTGGCTGATTTGCCCAGGGCATAACTCCTCTTTTATGCCAGCTTAACAGAGTCATCAAATCTCTGATATTTCAAAAATCTGTCAACCTCTTCCGTAGGTGATCTAGCCTCCCCAACTGTCTGGGGTAGGCAATTACAGGCATTCACTACACTGTGGGAAAAGAAATTACTATCATACAAACAAAGAACAAAAGCACATCACTCAGCCTATTGAGCCTGCTCTGCCACTGAATACGATCATGGCTGAAATGATTTTAACCTTAACTCTACCTTTCTGCATATCTCCAATAATCTTTCATAATCAAGAACCTAGCCACTTCTACCTTAAAGATATTTTAAAATTCTGCATGTTGAGGAAGGAAATTCCACAGACTCAAACCTTCTGAGTGAAAAAAAAGAGTTTGCTCATCTCTGTTTTAAATAGATGCCCCCTTGTTGTTAACTACAGCCCATCGTTCTAGATTATAGCATATGATGAAACATCCTCTGGACCCATTCAAGCCTAGAATCATATATGTTTCAAGTAAGTCATATATGACTCTTAACTGCATAGGCCTAGCCCTTCTAACCTTTCCTAATAAAGCAATCCTCACATTCCAGATATTAGTCCATTAAACCTTCACTGAACTGCTTCCAATGTGTTCCATCAGTACAATGGCCAGTACTGCATACAGTACTCCACATGCAATCTCACTAATGCCCTGTATAATGAAAGCATAACCTCTCTACTCTCGCATTCCCCTCACAATAAACAGTAACATTCTATTATATACATGATATACTAATCTTCTGTGATTCATCCATTAGGACACCCAAATCTTGTTGCATCTCAGAGCACTTTCATAATGTAGTTAATACCCTTTATTTTTGATTCTTTCTTCCAAAATGGACAAGTTCACACTTTCCCATATTTGCCAGATTTTCACCCACTCACGTAAGGTATCCTTTTGTCAGTTCCTTCAGTACCGGGACCTCCCTGACCAACACCCACTTTCTGACAAGGTCATTTGGTCACGTATGCATGCAGTGTGTTAGCCATGTAGACAACTGGACACCTGCTGTAGTTGCTAGATGACACCTTGGTGTGCCTTGGAGCAAGATATCCTCCCAACCCTTCTAGTCAGATCCCTTTTGACAAGCAAAACACGCAACCTGTCGGTGATTCTGCACAAAACAGCACATCAGTACAGCAGTACTGAGAGCCTTTAGGCATTGTCTGAAGCCAATGTGTTATGAGGCAAGGCATAGACTCTGTAAGCTTGCAGGTGGGAGTTAAGTCACTGAGTACTAAAAGAACAAGTGAGCAGCCCTGAGCTATGGCTTGGCCCAATCCCTAAGCCAAGTACCTGTCCCTGAACATAAAGTGTTCAAATTAACTCATCTTCAGTAAAATTTCTAAGTCTCGTAAAGCCCTTATAATTGGTGCAGCTCCTTGTTAACTAGTTCTGATGCTGAAAAGGGACCCCTTTTTCTACACCAGTCCTTTAGCCATGATATATTAATTCTCCTGATCTTTCTGCTTCTATGCAAATATATAGGTAGCATGCCAATAATACAGTATAGTTGCACTTGAGGTCCTGCATTTAAATTGACAGCCTGTTTCCTCCCTGTTCCTAACTGTCATTCATTTCAACATGACCATAAGACCAAAAGATAGGGGAGTGAAATTAGATCATTCAGCCCATCAAGTTTGCTCTGCAATTTCATCATGGCTGATATATTCTCCTGCCTTCTCCCTATAACTTTTGAAAGTACACGGTACTTGTTGGGAAGGACAGTGTCTGCGGATCTCTTTATCAAACTTTCCTAATTTCTTATGACCCGTCTCCCTATCTGTCACCCCTCCTCCCAGAGAGTTACTGAACCTGTGTTTTCCTCTGGGGTGTGACTGTGCTCTTGATAAAACACTTCAGATATCATGGGGCAGAGGTGGAGTGAAGGAGAACAGGAACCTGACCTGTTGCCAAAAGGGAGTCTTCAACCCATGTTCAGACTCTCATTAGGCTATGCAAAGAGTCTCACTCCTATTTGAGCCTTTTAAGCCCAACGCAAAAGACAAGATAGAAGAGCTGGAAAAGAAGTGTGTCATCAAGAATGAGACAATTCCACAGAGAAGATTAGCAGCATGCTAACAGTGCCTGGTTAGATCAAGTGGTTAGAGCATGTGGTATTAATGCCATGGTTATAGGTTAATGTCCGTAAATCTGAGCCAGGAGGCCTGGGTTCAAGTCCCACCTATTTCAAAGGTGTGTAATAAAATTGCAGTACAAGTTGATTAGAAAATATATTAAAAAGATCAAAAACGCTGCAAACTGAGACCATGCTTAGGTACAACATATCTGAGGCTTGAAGAAATCTCACAACCATATGCCAACTATTGAAACAAAGTTTGCTACATCTTGGCAAGGTCTTTACTACTCTCAGTGTGAAAGATGGTTACTGCCAAATAAAGCTGGATTAAAGCAGAAATTTCCTATGTTCTGTGTGCCATTCGGGAAGTCTGCATGGTTGTACTGTGCAAAAGTGAGGACTGCAGATGCTGGAAACCAAAGTTTAAGTTAGAGTGGCGCTGGAAAAGCATAGCAGATCAGGCAGCATCCAAGGAGCAGGTAAATCGATGCTTCGTGCAAAAGCCCTTCATCAGGAATGGTTGTATTGTATATGCTGTTTGGAATTTCTACTGCTCCAGAAGAGAATCAGCAGGGACTTAGCAGTGATCTTTCTGGACTGAGAGCTTGTACAAGGTATCAGATGTAGAAGCAGAAGTTGGCTATTCAGCCTATCAGATCTGTTCTGCCATTCAGTGAGGTTATGGCTTCTCTGATAATCCTTTATTTCAGTTTCCTGCCTTTTCTTCATAATCGCCTTGATTGTCTTCTTGATTTAAAAAAAATCTGTCTGTCTCAGTGTTGAATGTTCTTTCACAGCCCAGTCTCTACAGCCCTCTGTGGCAAACAATGCCACAGATTCATTATCCTCTGAGATAAGAAATTCCTCCTCATCTCTGCCTTAATGGTGACCCCTTATTCTGAGATTATGCGTGCTCGTCCTAGAATGTCTGACTGGGGGAAAGTACCTTTGCACATCTAGCCTGTGGTCCCCTAAGGATCTCTTATATTTCAGTCACCTGTCATTCTTATAAACTCCAATAAGTACAGGCCCAATTCACTCAACCTTTCCTCATTAGATTGTCCCTCCATACCCAGAATCAGCCTATTGAACCTTCCCTGGATTGTTTCCAATACCAGTGCATTTTTCACATATTTCCATTTTTCCAGCACAGAACCCATCAAGTTCCATCAACATTTGATCAGGTCAGGCTGTGTAAAGATTACAAGTTTCCTTTCCTAAAATATATTTATGAATAAATTGGAGTTTTACAATAATCCAAAAGCAACTCAGTAACTTTTTCTTTTAAAACCATTATCCAATTATTTTTCAATTCATCTTAAACTGACGTCAAATTCTCAAATTATCATAGAGATCCAAACATGTAACAGTTTAATATTAAAATATGCTGGGGCCAGATTCCCATTCTACTTTGTGCATGATAACCTTTTTTGATATATTGTTAAATATTATAAAAGAACGAGGGCTACAAATTCCTCTGGGTACTTAGAGTAGTGACATTATAAATGCATTTGTTATGCTTTCCTCTGGCATTCAGAAATAAATGAGTTCCTTCAAAATGTAATTTTGCAACAAAGGGAAGATCATTTTGGAAATATTTTTAGACAGAATGACCAGAGGAACTCCTAACAATATAATTTTGAAATCTTGTATTTGCAATTTAAGTCCATTAATAAGATCAATGCAATTTTTAAAATTTCCAGTCCCTATTATTTGTTATTGATCCAATTTGGCAGTAATTTTTAAATCCTTTAGTGTAAATATTAACATGCATCTGAACTATAGATGCACCTTTGTTTTGAGCCCTGATCTCTTCTGTCGACAATGGAAAATGGATCTATTTCACAAAGATAATTGGCCCATGGATTGATTTAACGATTGTAATTTTATTTCTGCTTGTTTTAGAATAGAATTGAAACACTTTGAATCACAAGTTTATTATAAACTGCTCATTCTATTCTACTTGATACGTAAGCTATAATGAACATTTTTTTAAATGTAACCTTCTAAAGGTGAGAGTTCTAAATTTACAAGGCATTTGCTGACCTGCATATTCTGGCTTCCCAACATCTATTACAAACAAATGTGCTGCAATGTGTAAGCAATACAGCGAAAAAGATTTGTTCTGCAGGAATGATAGCAGAACAATGACATTTCGCAGATGAACAATACAAAGAAAATGCAAACATATGACTTAAAGCTTAGTTGTTGATGGAATGCTGCAATATTCTAGAATGTGTATAGAATCAATACATTTTCTTCTCATAAACAGAAATTCATTCATGCAATTCACATACGGAGAAGATCACTGAAACTCACTCAAGCTTAATCACTGTTGCATTTGTTGAACATTGACTAACATCTGTGACAGTGTTATTTGATTTACACTATAATTATCCTTCTGCTTACCAACAATAGGGATGATGCTATTGTGGAATGGAAAATTTCATTTCTCAGACCCATTTCATAACATCAAACAAATTGAGTTCAGGAATAACATGAACTAAAGGGGAAATCATATGAGAAAAAGGAGATTTATTTTCTTAGGCACACAAACCACGTGCAATCCATCCTATCATTTGTTAGTCACCAGTGGAAACGTACTACAAAATTCACCTTAGCTAAGAAACCTTTCAGTAAAACACCATATTATCTGCATCCAGAGCTGACATGGGCCAATTGATTTTCACAGATGACATTTCCATTTTTTCCACCACAGAGCTCATCATGTTCCTTCAGCATTTTGATAATCTTTACCTTTTGTCTATTGATCCTTAAATTACTTCATAAGTTAATACATAAGTTATTTTTGAAAGAGTTAATCAACACATTAGTTATTAGAATGCCATCCAGTGTAAACATCACCCCCTCCTGTGCAAAACCAGAATGCCATGAATCTATCCAAGATATACAGCTATAATGTGTCTATAAAATAAATGATAGGAGTCTTATCAAATATGTTTTCTAATTAAGTACCAATTAATGAATTAAAGATAGTTTTGGTGTGGGAGAGTCATTAATTAGGAATTAGATTGAAACTCACATTAATTAGCATCTTTACACCTAGCAGTGAATAAGACATTCATTTCTTTCCCCTAGATTGAGATTTTCAGACCAAGGTCCCAGAGGCAAAATTATAATGTTCTAACTCCATTCATACACCTAATATAATATTTTGAAAGCAGGGTGGAATAAATCCAACTGCAATTTTTGAGCATGTGGATTTGGTTGCCTCTTCACTGAGCATATGTAATGAGTGGTGCAGCCTAACCAGGAAGAGGATTAGTTAGAAATATGCCATATGGTCTTTATACCCTGCTGCTAAAGCAGTGCTACATTCAAATCAATTTTGAAACTTGTAAGTGCCTGATAGCATTCTTCAGTTTTGAACAAAATCAAACAACTTTTATAATTCTACTTGGAGAAGTGGTTGGAAATAAAAGTGGAAGTTGCTTGAGAGACTTGGCAGTTTGGCAGCATCCGAAAAAGAGTGATATTGGATCGAGATATTAACTTTATTTCTCTCTCCAATGATGCTTCCAGACCTACCAATTTTCTTCAGTTCTTTCGGTTTTTAATTTGGATTACCAGCATTAGCAGTGCATTGCTTTCATAGAATCAATATCACATACTCTTCAATACGTTCAACATCAATCTCCTGATTGTTGGTGTTGCATTATGCCACATGCTCTGCATATCACTATACTTCCAAGAGACATGCTTATGATACCATCGCTGCTTATCATGCCATGTGACCTAAAGGTATAAAGATCTCATACTCCATCTTACCTCAGATCACTTGAAGCATGACACTCTATAGGATGTACGGTCCTCCGTTGTAAACCTTTAGCTTAATACTAACTGAGATATTTCTGTGCCTTAAGAATGTAATGTGTGTGTAGAATAGTTAGCTGCAATAAATGCTTCCCCAACACTAGGTTATCCAGACCCAGTTTCTTATTCTTTGGGACATAAGTATTGTCACATCAGATAAAATACCCTGTTGGACACAACCTCAAGTTAGTTAGCATGTGTAACTTCACAGTTCAAGGTAGTCCTCAGATGACAAATATGGCTTGTTATATGACTCAGGTTGCCTCCTCTAGTTGAGTTTATTACTGGAAGATTCAGTAACACATAAAGGTGGATAAATCCCCAGGACCTGATCAGGTATACACTAGAACTCTGTGGGAAGCTAGAGAAGTGATTGCTGGGCCTCTTGCTGATATATTTGTATCATCGATAGTCATAGGTGAGGTTGCAGAAGAATGAAGGTTGGCTAACAGGGTGCCACTGTTTAAGAAGGGTGGCAAGGACAAGCCAGGGAACTATAGACCGGTGAGCCTGACATCGGTGGTGGGCAAGTTGTTGGAGGGAATCCTGAGGGACAGGATGTACATGTATTTGGAAAGCCAAGTACTGATTAAGGATAGTCAACATGGCTTTGTGAGTGGGAAATCATGTCTCACAAACTTGATTGAGTTTTTTGAAGAAGTAACAAAGAGGATTGATGAGGGCAGAGCGGTAGATGTGATCTATATGGACTTCAGTAAGGTGTTCGACAAGGTTCCCCATGGGACACTGGTTAGCAAGGTTAGATCTCATGGAATACAGGGAGAACAATCCATTTGGATACAGAACTAGCTGAAAGATAGAAGACAGAAGGTGATGGTGGAAGGTTGTTTTTCAGACTGGATGCCTGTGACCAGTGGAGTGCCACAAGGATCGGTGCTGGGCCCTCTACATTTTGTCATTTACATAAATGATTTGGATGCGAGCATAAGAGGTACAGTTAATACATTTGCAGATGACACCAAAATTGGAGGTGTAGTGGACAGTGAAGAAGGTCACCTCAGATTACAACAGGATCTTGACCAGATGGGCCAATGGGCTGGGAAGTGGCAAATGGAGTTCAATTCAGATAAATGTGAGGTGCTGCATTTTGGGAAAGCAAATCTTAGCAGGACTTATGCACTTAGTGGTAAGGTCCTCGGGAGTGTTGCTGAACAAAGAGACCTTGGAGTGCAGGTTCATAGCTCCTTGAACATGGAGTCGCAGGTGGATAGGATAGTGAAGAAGGTGTTTGGTATGCTTTCCTTTATTGGTCAGAGTATTGAGTACAGGAGTTGGGAGGTAATGTTACGGCTGCAAGGGTCATTGGTTAGGCCACTGTTGGAATATTGTGTGCAATTCTGGTCTCCTTTCTATCGGAAAAATGTTGTGAAACTTGAAAGGGTTCAGAAAAGATTTACAAGGATGTTGCCAGGGTTGGAGGATTTGAGCTGCAGGGAGAGGCTGAACAGGCTGGGGCATCGGAGGCTGAGGGGTGACCTTATAGAGGTTTACAAAATTATGAGGGGCATGGATAGGATAAATAGACAAAGTATTTTCCCTGGGGTGGGGGAGTCCAGAACTAGAGGGCATAGGTTTAGGGTGAGAGGGGAAAGATATAAAAGAGACCTAAGGTGCAACGTTTTCACACAGAGGGTGGTACATGTATGGAATGAGCTGCCGGAGGAAGTGGTGGAGGCTGGTACAATTGCAATATTTAAGAGGCATGTGGATGGGTAAATGAATAGGAAGGGTTTGGAGGGAAATGGGGCGGGTGCTGGCAGGTGGGACTAGATTGGGTTGGGATATCTGGTCGGTATGGATGGGTTGGACTGAAGAGTTTGTTTACACATTGTACATCTCTATGACTCTATGACTGTCAAAGAATACAGGAGAATATAGATAGACTGGAGAGTTGGGCAGAGAAGTGGCAGATGGAGTTCAATCCAAGCAATTGTGAGGTGATGAATTTTGGGAAGTCTAATTATATAGTAAGCGGAAGAGCCTTGGTAAAAGTTGATGAGCAGAGAGATCTGGGAATTCAGGTCCACTGTACCCTGAAAATTGCTGCACAGGTGGATAGAATGGTCAAGAAGGCATATGGTATGCTTGCCTTCACCGGATGGGGTATTGAGTATAAGAGCTGGCACGTCATGTTAGAATTGTGCAAGACATTGGTTCGGCAGCATTTAGAATACTGTGTACAGTTCTGGTCGCCACATTACCAAAAGGATGTGGACGTTTTGGAGAGGGTGCAGAGAAGGTTTACGAGGATGCTGCCTGGTATGGAAGGTGCTAGCTATGAAGTGAGGTTGAGTGGGTTAGGATTGTTTTCATTAGAAAAAAGGAGATTGAGGGGGGACCTGATCGAGGTCTACAAAATCATGAAGGGTATAGACATGGTAGGTAGAGTTAAGCTTTTTCCCAGGGTAAAGGATTCAATAACGAGAGGTCATGCTTTCAAGGTGAGAGGTGAAAAGTTGAAGGAGGATACACATGGTAAGTATTTTACAAGAGGTGCCTGGAAAATGTTGCCAGCAGAGGTAGTAGAGGTAGCAGAGGTAGATTCATTTAAGATGCGTCTGGACAGATGCTTGAGTAGGTGGGGAGCAGAGGGATACAGATGCTTAGGAATTGGGCAACATATTTAGACAGTGGATTTGGATCGGCTCAGGCTTGGAGGGCCGAAGGGCCTGTTCCTGGGCTGCAAATTGTTCTTTGTTCTTTTTATTTCAGGCTTTTACTGTAACAAACAAAACCAAAAATAAAATGAACTATAAAAACATTAACACTTCTTTTCTGCACAGCTGGTAACAGACCTGCTGAGTTTCTCCAAAACTTTCTGTTTTTATTTCCCATCTCCGGCCTTTGCAGTAGTGTCCTTTAAATAAGGTGGAGGCTTGCAGTGCCTTGAATAATCCTATTCAAAGCTGCACCGGTGTCCTGGGGTAGGGGAAGGGTTGTTGGTGTCTAGTACTTTGCACCCAGTCAAATGAGCCAGCATTAGGAAGGGTTAGGCCCACTGAGAACCATCTGCCTTTCCTCCTCACCTTCCCCTCTCTTTCTCTGATACTTTCACCCTATGAAAGTCATTCCACCATCACTAACTTGTGGTGTGGGCTTCAGTGACAACATTAGACCTAAGGTGGCTCTCATACCAGCAGCATACACCTTCTCCCTGGTGGTTCTGCCATTGAATAGAAATGCCAGCCTCTGTGGCAGCTCTTACTGGGCAAGACTTTTACTCCAGGGCAAAGGACAGAAAGTGGAATTGAGGCAGAGGATCAAATATGGCTGTACTGAATGATAGAGGGGCCACATGGTCTTCTCCTGTTTCTACTTGTTATATTCTTAAGATATTAATAATTTGAGAGACTTCTATTAATTGTCTTTTGAGTTTTTTATTTTTCAGAGCAAAATTTCCAGTTTGGTATGCTTGCCTTTATTGGTCAGTACATTAAGTATGGGATTTGGGAGGTCATGCTGCGGCTGTACAGTACATTGGTTAGGCCACATTTGGAATACTGTATGCAATTCTGGTCTCCCTTCTATAAGAAGAATGTTGTGAAACTTGAGAATGTTCAGAAAAGATTTACAGAGATGTTGCCAGGGTTGGAGGGTTTGAGCTATGGGGAGAGGCTGAATAGGCTGGGGCTGTTTCCCTGGAGAGCCAGAGACTGAGGGGGTGACCTTATAGAGGGGCATGTTTAGGGTAATTAGACAAGGTCCTTTCCCTGGGGTGGGGGAGTCCAGAACTAGAGGACAAAGGTTTAAGGTGAGAGAGGAAAGATTTAAAAGGGACCTCGGGCAACCTTTTCATGCAGAGGGTGATTCGTGCATGGATTGAGCTGCCAGAGGAAGTGGTGGAAGCTGGTACAATTACAACATTTAAAAGGCATCTGGATGGGAATATGAATAGAAAAGATTTAGAGGGATATGGGCCAAGTGCTGGCAAATGGGACGAGATTAGGTTAGGATATCTGGTAAGCATGGATGTGTTGGACGGAAGAGTCTGTTTCATTGCTATCCATCTCTATGACTCTATGATACTTACACCCCCTTATCACTATTAACTTGTAAATCTTTTCTGTATTTTCTGCAGCATGCCACAATTATTCATTTGAAATGGAGAGGCCAGAAGGGAACACAGTACTCTAACTCAGAACTAACCAAGGTTTTATGCAAAGTTTAACATGATCTTCTTCCTTTTGTATTTCACTTCTCCACAGACTTGCTCTATTTCATTGCTGGCATTCTTTCAGATCTTAACAATTACTAATGTACAAATCTGTATCCCAAAAGTATTTTAAAGTCTGTGTGCACCACAAATAATTCAATAATATTGCTTAAGCATTATTTTCTTCTTTCAGAATCCATGGTGACTATTTTTGTTATGTGCTACTTCATTGGATGGTCTGATACCGTCCCCTGAAGCTAATTGGTCTATAATACGATCTGCCCTTTTGAAGATAGAAATTTGTTGAAAGGTGAAAAGTGGTGAAAGATATCCAGTGGAGCATGGAAAAGGGAAAGCAAAATAGCAAGAGAGAGAAAGAGAATGAATTGAAACAGAACTGAAACAGAGTGATAGCATTGACTTTGAACATACAGATAAACATACCAAATCTTTGCATTGGTAATGTCGCATCAGAGGACTGAAATTCAGACTCTGCTGCTGCATCCCTTAGCCACGTTGGGCTCTTTATATAAAAAAATATAATACTGAACTGAACCACAATAAATTTTCTGTAGAAGAACTAATCCAGATGATTAGTTCCCCAATCTCACCAACTTCTCCATTACTGTTATCTGGTTTCACATATGTGCCAATGTGTATTGAAAGAAGGCACAGATACATACAGTATACAATTGCTATAATTATATCATTTGCAGTTGCAGAGATTGTAAAAGCCTTGCATTAAAAATGCAAGGCCCATGGCACAGGACCAATGCACAATATTGTGACCAGCGAAGAAATACAGGAGATTATGTATTCAGTGTGAACTTTTGTAAGGCTGCATTTAATTGACTTTAAGTGATGATCTTAATAAATCCTGCATAAGCAAGTCATCACCTTAGAAATATAAATGTTGAAATCAAGAGTCTTAACTTGCTAGTTTATGAAGACAGGATATATCTGTAAAAAAATGTTACTGTTTGGAAAAAGAAAGATTTTGAATTAAATATTTGAAGAAAATGCATTCCAAGTTGTCATCTTATTTGTGTTGATTTTTGAGTGACCTTGTTAACAGGATATTAGCTGTCCGGATATGTAGCAGGTAACTTACAATCCTGTGCATCAACAATGTAGTTGGTTCCATTTTAAAGCACACTTACTGTCAAATATCCAAAGTGTTCATATTTCAGGTGATGGACTTCTTTTAATTCTCCTTTGAGTCTTTTATTTTCCAGAACAAAATTTCCAGTCTGCTCTTTCTGACAGTTACACCTCCTTAACCCTATTAGCTTATAAATCTTTTCTACATTTTCTGCAGCATGTCCCAACTATTTGTTTGAAATGTAGAGACCAGAACAGCACACAGTACTCCAAATCGGAGCTAACAAAGTTTAATGCAAATTTTTAACATGACTTTCCTCCTTTTGTATTCTCCTTCTCCACAAACAGGGTCTGATGATCTCAGCACAGTCGTTCAGTGGTTAACACTGTTGCCTCACAGCACCTGGGACCTAGGCTCAATTCCAGCCTTGGGGTGACAGTCTGTTTGGAGATTGCACATTCTCCCTGTATTTGTGAGGGTTTCTGCTGGATGCTCTAGTTTCCTCCAACAGTCCAAAGATTTGAAAATTAAGTGGATTAACCATGCTAAAACATCCACAGTGTCTAAGGATGTGTAGGCTACGTAGATTATATATGACCAATATGGGGATAGGGTAGGGGCTTGGATAGAATGCTCTTTGGAGGGTTGGTGCAGACTTAATGGATCAAATGGGCCCACATTGTAGATATTCCATGATATCTAGATCAACTGAGCAATAGAAGGGAGAAGGCTTTTTGAAGGTAGATATTCAATTCATTTCATTTACTCATGAGGAGCACAAGTATTCCTCTGGAACCCATAGGAATAATGTGGATCTCTGTGGCCTCAGAACCTCAACCGTTTGAATTAATGCCCTAAACATTACTACTGGAGCCACGTACACCTTCAAAAGCTCAAATCAATCCCAGTCATGCAGTGTAATCTGCTTTAGATTTGCTTTGATATGCTGAGAAAATAGTATTGATTTTTATGTCATTTCTGCTTGGCAGGTCCCTCCTTTATTGATGGATGCCCAGTTTTCAGAATTCACTCCAGACATTACACCCATAATGCTTGCTGCACATACCAATAACTATGAGATTATTAAACTATTGGTCCACGGAGGAGTCTCCATTCCTCGACCTCACCAAGTCCGGTGCAACTGCGTGGAGTGTGTTTCTAGTTCAGAAGTTGACAGTCTCCGTCACTCAAGGTCACGCCTGAATATATACCGTGCTCTTGCTAGTCCTTCGTTAATAGCCTTGTCAAGTGAAGACCCAATCCTCACAGCTTTTCAGCTAGGATGGGAACTGAAAGAACTCAGCAAAGTAGAGAATGAGTTTAAAGCTGAATATGAAGAGCTGTCACAGCAGTGCAAACTCTTTGCCAAAGATCTGCTGGATCAAGCTCGAAGTTCGAGGGAGCTGGAGATCATATTGAACCACAGAGATGACCAGAGCGATGAGTTAGATCCCCAGAAATGCCATGACCTAGCAAAACTGAAGGTAGCCATCAAATACCATCAGAAAGAGGTAGGACTTACACATGATCATGTCTACATGTATGTCAATCTAAGTTAACCAACTCCTGTCAGAAGCAGCAGTTTAAGTCATCATATAATTGGTTCTTTGCTTCGGCTTTAATTCCGCAACACCTGTTCATTGGAAATAATATGATAGAGTATACAGCAACACAGGAATTCTCATCTTGGTGCTGAATTGTGCAAGGAATTCATTATCCTCCTTAGCCTGCTATATGAATATACTAATTAACCACCCCTAATGTTGTGGACCATAAGCGAATACCAAATGTTGTCCTCAGGTAGACAGTTGACAATAATTGAATCATATAGACATCTTTCGGAGTTCATTTAAGAGTCAAGAGGTTTTGTTGCCTGTTTCTCATCTGAATATCCATCAGCCGGCCATGGTGGTGGGAGAAAGGGATGCATCTATTAGTATTGGCATCATATACATTTTTCAGAATGGTCGGTAAATGGTGGGGATTGAATTGAATTGAATTTATTTATTTTCACGTGTACCAAGGCACAGTGAAAAGCTTTGTCGTGCGAGCAATACAGGCAGATCACAGAGTTAAGTAGCATAGATAAGTAAGTAATAGGTAAACAGCGGCAAAAACCAAAAGACGAGTACAGGCGAATGTTAAGAGTTTGTGAGTCCATTCAGTATTGTAACAACAGTGGGGTAGAAACTGTTTCAAAACCAGCTGGTGCATGTGTTCAGGCTTCTGTACCTTCTCCCCGATGGTAGAGACTGTAGAAGAACATTGCAAGGGTGGAGTGGATCTTTGTGATAAAACTACAAATAGGTACAAATTAGAGTCCAATACTGGCTGTAAGATCCCAATTATCAATTCTAGATTGGAATGAGTGATGCATGCATCTTGAATACTCTTATTTATAAAAGTGTTGGCTCACCTACCAACGTAGCAAACAGTCCAGAAAATCTGTTAACTCTATTTTTGGAAAGCAGATGTACTTCCCCTGGATCTACTCAAAAAACCTTGGCCTCTTTATGGCCAGGTGTGGCCCTTTCCTGGGATCGGTCCAGGTTCTTCAATTCCCAGCCAGGAAGTTCAATAAACAGCTGTTTGGCTGCAGTATTTAAATTAAACCTGGCACAGGCCTTAAGCCTGCCAGTCTTGGGCAGTTTCAACCTTTCACGAGTGATTGCACTGCCAAGTGAGTGTCGTTACAATATGTCAAATTGACTTATCAACTTCTATCACAACTGTAAACATAGAACATCATAATAGATCACTGTGGCATGATCTGTACATGGAGTTTTTAATATATTAGGTATTTTGATTAGAGGTGTTGGCCCATTTTCTCAGGACACTATCAGTGTCCAGCAAGGGTCAGATGAGAATTGAGATGTATCAAATGAAAATGGATTGGGGCTGCCAAGGTTTCCATTTAAAACTTTTAGATCACACAGAGAGAAGCACGACAAAGGAAAAAGGTGAGATTCAGAGTAAGATTATGCAAAATGATGTAGAACAGGTGATAGCAACGGTGCAGAGAGGAAGAAACCCAGTCAACTAAGGGAAGGCTTTTTAATTGCATAAAATGTTATTCTTACAAACAAAATCATCGCAGGCCTGAATATGAGGGATGACTAACTGATCCCAAGAAGTTGATTTGAGACTTCATGCAGCAATGATACCCTTCTTGAATGTGGAATATTAAATAGTGAGGTGAATGTGAAGATATATTGGATTCTGCCAAATACTGAAGAACTGTGGGTGGCACGGTGGCACAGTGGTTAGCACTGCTGCCTCACAGCGCCAGAGACCCAGGTTCAATTCCCGCCTCAGGCGACTGACTGTGTGGAGTTTGCACATTCTCCCCGTGTCTGCGTGGGTTTCCTCCGGGTGCTCCGGTTTCCTTCCACAGTCCAAAGATGTGCAGGGTCAGGTGAATTGGCCATACTAAATTGCCCGTAGTGTTAGGTAAGGGGTAAATGTATGGGCATGGATGGGTTACGCTTCGGCGGGTCGGTGTGGACTTGTTGGACCGAAGGGCCTGTTTCCACACTGTAATGTAATCTAATCTAAACTAATTCAGATATGTCGTGACTTCTTTCTTTACTTTATATCTTCACCTATTATTTCTGGTTTAGATAAAATCACAATATAAGTTGAGAGGGTCCAAACATTGACTTCCACATTTGACTGCAATGTGTTGGATTTCCAATGTGTAACCCTTTTGGGATTTTATACATTGATCATGCAGTTTGGACTGAGACTGATGCGTTTTTTTTTCCATTTAACATTCGGATCCATGGATTCATGGAGAGGAATGCATCATCCCAATGACCTGTCAAACCATCATTCTCCTGTTTGCAGTGAACTCCAATCCTCCTGCACTTGTGCGCATTCCGCTTTGAAGGCCAGTCAGGGTACCACACATCTGCTGCAATTCAATGATTCACATTCACTAAAAGTCCCAAGCACCCTTGACCAGCTGAGAAGAAATTGAAGGGGGCCCTGCCCTCCAATGTGCTTTGCCCACTGTTGTTCCTTTTTCTACAGGTGTGATGTGAAGCAAAAGTTGGATCACCAGGTAAAAGTCCAAATATGTGCCTCACTGAGGCCACCAAAGTGTGAATGCATGATTCCTAGTCCAGAAGGACTGTTTCTTTGAGGAACCAGCATTAATGATCGCACCAATTGCTACTGCCACAGGACGGCTTTTAACATGGAAACTATATCTGTACTGCTTTTGGATTAGTCACTAGAATAGATTGGAATTTGCTTGGATTGTAATAGTGTGATGGCACAGTTAATTGGAAATGCTGTAAATTGAGACATTAACATGCTATGAGTTGAGATGTTAAAACCAGTATCATGCCAATGAGTCCATTAAAAGCTAAATGACTGATCTCAGCTGTACAGCATAGCAAAGCTGTGAACAAATCCAGATGCTATTCTGCATGAACAGAGTAACTCAATATACTCTTGCACACTCCCTACCAGGAGATTTCCAATGGCCAAATGATGTTAGCCATAGAAAGGGAGAAGGAGAAAAATGCCTCGAATTGTGAGCTGTTCAGTCGCAAAAGACAAAAAAACGAAAATTGTTCTGATTTTACGTGTTCTTATTACCTTCACAGTTCGTTGCTCAGCCTAACTGCCAGCAGTTACTTGCGACATTGTGGTACGATGGATTCCCAGGCTGGCGCCGCCGACACTGGGCAGTCAAACTCCTAACCTGCATCACCATTGGGTTTCTATTTCCAGTACTTTCTGTGGTTTATCTGGTGGCGCCAAAGAGCAGACTGGGACTCTTCATTAGGAACCCTTTCATTAAGTTTATCTGCCACACAGGCTCCTACCTGACATTCCTTTTCCTGCTATTGTTGGCATCTCAGCACATTGTCAAGACCGACCTTCACATGCAAGGGCCACCACCAACTATTGTCGAGTGGATGATATTACCATGGGTATTAGGTAAATATCTTTTTGTAAACTCTTCTTCATTTATAGTAAGTTAATACATTGTTTGATGTAATAGAATCTTAGAGCACTTCGTTTCATTGTGCATATGCCATCTCTTTGAAAGTTAAGCCAATAAGTTACATACCTCTGATCTTTCCCCCATGATTCAGCAAGTTTTTCCTTCTTAATAATAGATTTAATCTCCTTTTGATTGTTATCATTGAATTTGCTACCACTACTCTTTTATATCATGGACTCCAGACAATAGCAATACACATTTTGTACAGTACATAAACTCATCTGCCATTATTTGGTCTTGCCCTTACCTACTAAGTTGTGAAAGTGCAAGCTGATAATTACTGAACTGCAGAATCAACTGGCTATCTTATGAAACAGACAGATTGAACGATTGCGAAATAAACAGTAGAAGGATTGAGGAGCTTGAATAACAATGAGTGGATTATATTTTAAATCAAGCGAAGAAAGAGAAGGGAGGAAATGAGAGATTGGACTAAAACAGAAAGAAAAAGAACAAAAAATTTAAGATAAAAGTTTTTTTCAAGATTACATGCCATTACATGATTCTTGGATCTCATAAACAATTATCACCTGAAAGATATATGAGACATATATAAATTTCATCATACATGAGTCTCCACATATATGGACAGATCACTTTAAGTGCCAAGGAATTGATTTTTGAAAATTATTGTATTCTGCTTATGCTTGAAATAGCCAGACTTCACTTTCTATGGTGAATGTATCTTGTATCTACTGTGTAAATAAAGTACCTGGATGGTATTCTGTGTATATTAATGCTGAGGGTGAAATGCTGTCTCTTCACAGCTAATGGTAGATTGGTGACTATAATTGGCATTGCTAATCAGACATCCATGTGTTTCTCACCTGAAGGTGTTGTACCATTTCCGCATAAATAACAGGGTATACCATTAGCTTCACCATAAATTTAACAATAAGATATACCTACAATTTGACTTGTGGAGAAAATTCTCCCCATCGCCCCCTCAAAGTTCTTTTGTCAGATATCTTAACAAAAACAGAATATTGCTGGAGAAACCCACCAGGTCTGGCAGCTCTTGTGGAGAGAAAGCAGAGTTCACGTTTCAAGTTCAGTGACCTGTCTTCAAAATCTTAACTCTGTGTTGTCTGGTTATTGACCCTCCAACTTTAGGATAGGTTATCTCTATCTGCACTAACAAACCCTTTCAAATTAGGTTTAAAATCTCTATTAAATATTCTTTAATAGACATTGTTTTAAGGAAAGCAATCCCAAATTCTCCAGTTTCTCCAGCCAACTGAAGTTCTTCATGTTCTGTCCCATTCTAATACATTACTGTTCTATTCTTTTCAAGGACTTGACTTCTCTAAAGCTATGGTGCTAAGAGTTGAGCACAATACTCCAGCTGAGGCCTAACCAGTGAACTACAAAGGTTTAGCAAAACGTCCTTGCTTTTGTGATAAGCCCTCTATTTATAAAGCTCAGGATCTCCTATGCTTTTTAACAACATTATCAACTTGCCTATTATCTTTAAAGATTTGTGTATGTGAACTTTCAGGCCTCCTTGGTGCTGCACCCTTTTAATTATCCCATAAAGTTTAGCTTGTCTCCCCTCATCTGCCCTTCTAAAATACTTCATTTTACATATTAGTTTATCTCTGCATGTGTCTATTTCCTCTTCATGCCCTGAAATATCCATCTCGGTGTTCACTATTCTTCTAACTCTTGGTATCTTCAATAAATTTTGAAGTTATGCTTCTTATAGTCCAACCCAGGTCATAAATAAATACCACAAAATGAATGCCTAAATAATGATTCCTTAGCATATGGTTAGATTTGAAATGCTTTTTTAAAATACATTAGTGACTGACTATTTTCAGTTTATAGTCTTATCGATTGAACAGAATGAAATAAAAGTTTAAAAGTAAACTTCGGGAACAGTTTGTAAATTCTATAACAGTTAAAACTGCAGACAATATTTTGAAATGAAGTGGAAAGTTGATCTGCATGAAAATGCCAGACATGTAGTTTTAAAAAAGTTTTTTTTTCCCAGGCTTTATATGGGCTGAAATCAAAGAAATGTGGGATGGTGGGTTTACTGAATATGTACATGACTGGTGGAACCTGATGGACTTTGCAATGAATTCCTTATACTTAGCCACTATCACATTGAAGATTGTTGCCTATGTGAAGGTGAGTAGTCAGTACATGTTTTGTTAAAGGAATCCAAGTAAACTATAATAATAGACATAATAAATTTTGATACTGCATCCAATTTAATCTGTTAAAAAAAAGCATAACTATGAACTGTTTCTGCTCAAAGAGGGACTGTGTCAGAGGAAAGCATCTTGATTCATATGCAGAAATTTGAGACTGTGGTGGCGCAGAGCTTAGTTTTTTACTTGAATACTCCTATTGTGATTTCTTTTGCTAAATTTTGATTTTTGGGGTTACTTTGTGGTTTTCAGGACATCCTTTTTTCAGTCTGCCTAACTCCTCTGTTACGTGGTTCTGTCACTTCGTAACAATACCTTTTGTAATTGTATTGATATAAGGTGTTTGGACTCATACTGAAGCAGAACCAGAAGAATTTATCAATATTCCCAACAATCATCACTGCTCCATTAAAATTAATACCGCAACACAACAGGAAAAATTATTTTCCTAGAAACCGCAGTGCTTCAATTTGACTCAAGACACATGCATTATTTTAACAGTATTAACTGTTGTACTTCTACACCTAAAAAACCATCACCTAATACATGCCTTCCAAGGACGAGTGAAATTACAACTAGATCATTGCATGTTGTCTCAAAAGCCATTGCACCTCAAGTAATTCACAATATATAAAATTCTTTGAGATAAATATAAACCTTCATGAAATAAAACTTTTCAATACTAAATGATACAATTGACACAGTGTTCATTACAATCACATCCATTGCCCTTTCCCCATATAACAGCTCCTGAACTCCTGCAGCTTTAATATAAAGACTCTACACTAATTTGCAAGCAATGTATTGCCAACATTTTCCTGTTCCCAGTTAGACAAGTATTCCTTTTTTGAGAAGTTTAAAACTGTTTTATCCACTTTGCAGCTCCTGTCTCCTTTTCAGGCACCTTCAACACTTTGCAAATCTACAGTCCTTTCGCAGACACTCTCCTCCTTTTCCAGCCTGTTCTCTACTTTGCAGCTGCTCTTGTCCACATTTGCAATCTCACATTGCTCCCACCTACTGCTGCTCCAGCCCCTTGGACTTATTTCTCAAAGGAACAGGAGTAGGCCCTTGAGCCCCTGGAGCCAGTTCTGCCATTCAGTAGAGATCATGGCTGATGTTTGACCTGACTCCATATACATGCCTTTGGTCCATATCTCTCCGTACCTTTGCTGAACAAAAACTTATCTATCTCAGATCTAAAGTTAACAACTGATCTAAGATCCATTACCGTTTGTGAAAAGAGTCCAAACCCTTTGCTGTCCTTTGTGTATCAAAGTGCTTCCTATCATCTCTGCTGAATGGTTTGACCCTAATTCTCAAACTATGCCCCTAGCTCTAACACCCCCAACCAGTGGAAATATCTTTATATCCAACCTGTCTTTTGGTGTTAATATCTTGAACATTTCAATCAGATCACTCTTTAAACTTCTAAATTCTAGAGGGAAAACCCTCCAAGGCTAACATATCCTTACAAAGATTTGGTGCCCAGATATACTCACAGTACTCCAGACAGAGTATAACAAGGGGTTTATATAAGTGTAACATAACTTCCACATCCTTCTACTCCAGTTCTTTAGAATTTAAAGGTCATCATTCCATTAGCTTTCTTAATTATTTTCTGCTCCTATTGATGATAATTTATCGTTCTACATACCTGAAACTATGTAGAAAATACTTGATCTATCCTTTCCTTGGTCCAAAATGGATAACCTCACACTTGCTTACATTGAACTCCATCTGCCACAGTTTTGCCCATTCGCCTAGTCTATCAATATCTCTATGTAATTTTATGCTCTCATCTACATTGCCTACAATGCTGCCTGTCCTTGATTCATCAACAAATTTGGAGAAATGAGTTTTTATGCCATTTTCCAAGTCATTAATAAATAATGTGAATAATTGAGGCCCTAACACAGATCCTCGTGGAACACCACTGATTACATCTGCCAATTTCAGTGCCTGCCATTTATCCCCAGTTTCTGTTGTCTGCTGTTTCCAGCTACATTAGTAGTTTTCCCTCAATTCTATGGGCCCCTTAATTAACAATCTTTTGTGTTGGACTTTATCAAATCTGGAAGTCCATAAAAACAATATTTATAGACAATACCTTGTCCACTACCGTAGTCACTTCTTCAAAAACATTTGATGAGGTTCGTCAAGCATGACTACCTCTCATGAATCCAAGTTGGCTGTCCATGATTAACTGAAAAGATTCAAGGTATTCAGTTAACCTATCCTTGAATTTAGACTCCAACAATTTCCCCACCACTGATGATAGGTTCACTAGTCTGTAATTCCCTGGTGTTCTTTTGCTCTTCTTAAAATGTGGAGTGACATGTGACAATTTTCCAAACCAGAGAGATGAATCCAGTATGTAGGGAACTCTGAATGATTATAGTTAGAGGGTCTACAATGTGCTCCCCTACTTTCTTTAACACTGTTGGATGGAAATCATCAGGAACTGGGGATTTGTCACTCTTAAGGCTTCCCAATCTTCAGCCTTGCTCCCCAGGGCTCATCAGGCCTTCTGTCTTGCCACACTTGAGCCAGATGATCAGAATTCTTTACCCACATCCCAAAGGGAGAAAGTAGTTTTAAATAAAAAGTAATACTTGGAAATACTTACTGGAACTCCGTTTTGAGGTACACAAGACCAGTATGCCTCAGTTACCAGTTTTATTGACTTTTCCTTCTGAGACCCTTTACGTTTGTTACTCGTAAGTGTGGTACTTCCCTTCATATTACTGTTAGTTAGCGGAGTTTTATAATTAGCTTTGTTTGACCAATTTCAGTGCAATTTGCATTTACAATTCTTTACATTTTGATACAAGTTAAGGCTTTCTTTTCTTCCTCATGTTCCCAATTCTGAGTTGCCATGGGCAGGGAGGACATCAGTCAACTTGCTCAGTCTCAGCTACAAGAGTAGCTTAATCCACCAGTAGGTTCGATTTTAAAAGTGACTAGTCTCTACGTGGCAGGTTCCCACCTTACAAAATTCACTGCTGTGAAATAGTAGGAGGAGGACTACTGCTGCCATTGTGTAGCAAAGTGCTTTAGAGTCCCATCACACCTGAATCCATGTCCACACAAAAAAGACTGAATGTTTCCCACAGGAATTGCAGTCCTCCTTAGCAATGGTGAGGTTAAAAATCTGCAATTGAGAGGTGAAAATGTATTCCCTAGGCTGCTTCTTATCTATCCAGATGTCAAATTGTTCTGCTGAATAAAAGCATTTCTCCTAAGAGTACGTGAGAATTGTGAAGAGAATGCATCTATGTTTAAGCAGTTTCAGTCAAATTTCATACTATAAACCACACTCAAGTCAGTAACGAAGATTACATTTTGTTTTTGGAGTTTGTTATGGACCAGGCCAGACCCCACAAAATACTTTAAGAAGGTAGCCTAGATCCTAACTTTTTCTTATTTTAAAAGCAGATGTCCAGGTGTGATGCAACTGGTCAAACCACTCGGCAAAGTAAAATTTATTTAAACATGACAGTTGAAACACAAACAAAAGAAAGCAGAATTTAAAATAACTTAACTATTGGAAGACCTAACCAACCTGATACAGTAACTATCACTAATTAGCTGTTCCAATACAGTAACATCCCACAAACACACCCCTTGGCCAAAAGGTAAATTCAAACACAGATTCTTACAGGCAGGAGAGAGATTTCAGGAGGAATTCTTTAGTGAAGCTTGCAACTCCCCTGGACTCTATATCTTGTAACTGCTACAGCTAATAACAAACTAGCAAACATCTGAACTGGGAGAACTGGCCACTCCCCTTCCATTGTTAAACTAGACTCTTTGGCGCCTCTGCCTTTAAGACCTCTCTTCAAAAAAAAAATGAACAAAATAACCTTCTTAAAGTAACAACAACGTCACAAGTGAAATTGCGAATTTAAGAAAATAAAGGTTGAATTTTGTGCAAGATATAGAAGTCCCACTGTCAGGGCTGAGAGTGTGAAACTGTTTTTGCTGCTTGTGAGATCCTATGGCAGTGGACCTTGCCAGCAGCCAGCGAAGTGGTTGCCACTATTGCGTAGTCCAAATAAGAAATAGGGTCCACGTGCAGAAGCTGCTGGCACAGTCAGAGAGCTGGTAGCTCAACCCATCACCATTTCTAGCTGTGTCCATTGCTGAGGCTGCAGTACCAGGAAATGGACACCTCAATGACCAAGCACCCTCAGAAAATGAAAGGTAGGGTTGTGGGGATGTCAGTTCCAGACGGGTAATGACATTGCCACATGTGTGGGCATTGCTGCTGCCATGCTTCCATTGGCTAAATGGCATTAGCTGGGGTGTTAAGATTGAAACTGACAGTGTGGATGTGAATTAGTCCGATTTGCCACCTCAACCTTCTTTAAAGGAATATATTCCCAATAGCTAGGTCAACAACCTTACCAAAACAGCATCAAGCACAGCCCAACCCTGAGTGCTTACATCTAGACTGGTAACATTTTGTTTTCAAAATTGCACCATTCTCTGAAAGAGAGCACTGAATTTTGCAGCGAGATAGTATTAATCATTCGCTAAAGACTCAGGAACAGGCTTCTTTTCCCTATTCCACATCAGTGTTTTTCTTACACTTTCCCTAGGTTTTTTTAAATATAATCTTTTCTCGTGTTAATCAGAAGTACAGCAAGACTTTAGCAGGCTGGGTCATATGGCTAGCTGTTGGTTTCGAAGCAGTTTGATGGCTTCATTGGAAGAGCTTGTCAATAGGTGCTTAGGATGTCAATCCAGCTTCACCTGCTACTTGATCTTCTACCAGTGGGTTTTTTGGGCAACTATGTGAAATACTGCAGTTGATC
This sequence comes from Chiloscyllium plagiosum, assembly GCF_037043375.1. NCBI lineage: Eukaryota > Metazoa > Chordata > Chondrichthyes > Orectolobiformes > Hemiscylliidae > Chiloscyllium > Chiloscyllium plagiosum. The sequence continues at coordinate 29,341,183 of NW_028270149.1, read as the reverse complement.
TTGAAATATATAATGAATGAGACTAGCATTTCTCCGTGAATTTTCTTCCCATTAGAGGGCCAGCATTGCAGATTTGAATTGGTATATGACTTGGACAGTCTCAGCCTCTGTGCTGAAGTACCAGCATGCTGGATGGCAAAATAGGGGAGGGATTCTACTGGGAAAACATATTGAGCAAAACTATGTTGCATAGAGTGAAGGCTCATGTTCCATGGATGAACTTCCCAAGAAACTGGGAATAAGACCTTTTCAGATTTAATTTGATTTATTGTCACATGTACCTCAGTACAGTGAAATGCTTTTTTTGCGAGCAGTATGGGAAGATCATAATAAGCAAGGATATACCAGTCATAGGATGCTAGGACAGTGAGGCATACAGGTTACACTGCACAGAAGGAGTGCAAAACAAGTTCAACATGAACAGGACCAATATTATGTAAAGAGCCAAATGTACAGGCCATGAGGACGTTTAACTAATTCTGGATGTAATAGTTGGCTTCTGAAATTTTTACCAGTTCATAATAAAAAATGATCCATGATCTTCATATCTAGTTCAGTAAGGTCGGACAGACGTCTGAGATAATTGCACATTCTATGGGATTTGTAAGTCTTGGAATTAGGAGCAGCTTATTACTCGTCAAACGCTATGTCTATGCATTCAATTCGATTTTCCAGCCCTAACCTGTTGCTTTGTTTTAAAGTACAATGGCTCACGCCCTCGTGAAGAGTGGGAGATGTGGCACCCAACATTGATTGCAGAAGCCCTGTTTGCAATAGCCAATATTTTCAGCTCCCTTCGTCTGATCTCCCTTTTCACTGCAAACTCTCACCTGGGACCATTACAAATCTCACTGGGCCGCATGCTCCTTGATATTCTCAAGTTCCTCTTCATTTATTGCCTGGTGCTGCTTGCATTTGCAAATGGACTGAATCAACTGTACTTTTACTATGAGACCAGCGCTTCTGAAGAGCCCAATCATTGCAAAGGAATACGGTGTGAGAAGCAAAACAATGCATTTTCAACGTAAGTCCACTTATTAAGTATTATAATGAGCAAAGCCAAACCACTGAATAATCTTTAAACTATTTCAAAGTTGTCTAATGGTATTTTTATACCTTTTTCCCTGTCTATTCAGGTCACAAAACTTGTGGAACATCTTTGCTTGAACTAAGAAAAATCCTGTAGCACTGCTCACAGGTCCTTTGAGTGTTAAATGTGTCTTTTGATGTTTAGCATGAATCTTATTGCATCCCAAATCCGAGCAATTCACCTTGTACTATAAAACATTAACTGAAGAAGAAATATATTACTGAGCTGATAGCAGATGAAGTAAAACAGGAAGGTTTATATTTATAACTTTGCTTACTTAACAGTTTCTGAGAAAAAAACAAGCTTACACTAAAATAACAGCAACCACTTCCAACTTGTTGCATTATAATATATCTTTGTTTGATGCTCTACCCAAGGTCAATTGTACTTTTATTAAATCATTCACTAAGTTGGAGCATGCTGTCAGGACCAGCATTTACAGTCCATCCATAATTATCTTGGAGATGTAGTGGTGAGTTGCCTTAAGATTTGCTACACTATTCCAGAGGGCAGTTAAGGGTCAACCCCACTCATGTATCAGCTAGACCAAACAAGGGCAACAGGTCTCTTTCCCAAACAAGGACCTTTGTGGTTCCATTTCTAACAACATTTTACTCCAGATTTAATTAATTAAGTTCAATTCACAACCTGTGAGGAGGGAATGAGAACTCACATCACCAGATTTGTAATCTCAGCCTCAGAATTGCTAGGATAACCATGATGTTATTGCAGATCTTCCAGAAAAACAAACTCCCACATTCTCCATGTTTATACGATTACAAAAGTAACTTTTTCTCTCTGTTACATCTCAAAGTAGATTTGAGGCTCTTACTGAAGCAGTTATTAGTCAATCATAATCCAATGAGATTTCTGCCGTGATGAGTTTTCAGTGACCCGTACTTCAAAATAATGTCACTTCTAATGGTTTGATACCCTATGATTGATGGGTCTACAGTCACAATGTCCTGAGTCAGCATGGAAGTGTCTTGTAATGTCTTCATTTATCATGCTAGAAAAAATCTCATCCTAAATGATACCAAAACTTCATATATTTTTTTCAATGGACAAATTTGTATAAAATGTTGCAGTTACTTTTTAAATTTTGATTTCTTTTTCTGAAATCTGTGCACTAAGGAGTAGATTCCTGTGGGATTTATTGCTATAACATTCATAGAAACCTGACAACAGGGAAGAAGTTACAATTCCAGTGATATCTCTCAAACTCACAGACAATTGGCATCTAGGAACTGTAATTCCCCACTCTTTTCATATCTGCTTTTCATGTAGGATGAGTTGTTATGATGCATTGAGAACTGCAGGAACATAGTGACAAATAGAACTCTCACTATTCAGAATTTTCCCACACAGATAAGAATCCTCAACTCACAAGGGACAAGTACAATACCAAATAAAATCCTTAGATTGCTAACATTACTGACAGGCATAAATGAGGGAAATCTCAAACATAATGACCAATGTCATGGGAATATCTTTTTTCAAATTGTATATTTTCTTATGTGTTACATTATAACTTATATTTGTGATTGATACATTCGTGTGAAGAAGAAAATGGTATATGAATACATTGTAAGAAAATTATTTGACTAGTATACTACATTCAAGTCTCAAGGTTTTGAGAATTCGAAGTGATTTTTTAAAATTGATTTTGAAGTGGTTGCACATTCCTCATTGATGTTTTCAATTTATTCCCAATTAGTTAATTAGTTTTGTGATTATCAACAGGCAAGTGGATGCTTGAGCTACTCAGGATCTGGAGATGCCGGTGTTGGACTGGGGTGTACAAAGTTAAAAATCACATAACACCAGGTTATAGTCCAACAGGTTTAATTGGAAGCACTAACTTTAGGAGCACTGCTCCTTCATCAGGTCCTTCATTACAACCATCTGATGAAGGAGCAGCGCTCTGAAAGCTAGTGCTTCCAATTAAACCTGTTGGACTATAACCTGGTGTTGTGTGATTTTTAACTTTAAACTAGTCAGGGATTAGTATAACTTTGAAGTGTGACATTTGCTGATGTCATACTTTTAGGTTAAAAGACTTGACAGTAAACAAAAGTCTTCTAATTTAAAAATGAGGAACGAGATCAGACATATCTGGAAGGTCACTTTTTCTCATCTGATTGTGTCACTTCCTCCCTTCAAGCATGTCACATTTGCTGAGTTTTGGTTTCATGGAGCAAGCTGCTCAGTTATTAGCAGCCATTTTATTCACTGAGCCTGGAGATAGTCAGTTTCTTATTAAACAGGGCATCTGACTGCACTACCAAATTTCATATATATTCCAACAAGGCTTGCCACTGGACAATTTTATTCCCCTATCTAACAACATTGTAATTTCTACCATCATCTGGTTGCATTTAACTGACCTAGCACAAAATAATACCATAGATATTTCTGTTCTATCATGCACAGCTATCCACCGGATAAACTTAAATTCATAGAATCATAGGCATATACAGCATGGAAACAAACCCTTCAGTCCAACTTGTCCATGTCAAACAGATATTCTAATAAATCTAGTCCCATTTGCCAGCATTTGGCCCATATCCCTCTGAACCCTTTCTAATTACAAACCCATCCAAACTCCTTTTAAATGTTGTAATTGTACCAGCCTCCACCACTTCCTCTGGCAGCTCATTCCATTCACGCATCACCTTCTGTGTGAAAACATTGCCCCTTAGGTCCCTTTCAATCTTTCCCCTCTCACCTTAAACCTATACCGTCTAGTTTTAGACTTCCCCATCCCAGGGCAATGACCTTGTCCTTTTACCCTACTCATGTCTCTCATGATTTTATAAACCTCTATAAGGTCACCCCTCAGTCTCCAACGCTGCACAGAAAATAGCTAAGTTTCACAACATCCTTCCTATAGCAGGGAGACCAGAATTTTATGCAGTATTGCAGTAGTGGACTAACCAATGGCCTGTACAGCCGTAGTATAACCTCCCACTCCTTTACTCAATGCATTCAATGCAAGCATACCAAATGCCTTCTTCACTATCCTATCTACCTGTGACACTACTTTCAAGGAACTATGAACCTACACTCCAAGGTCTCTTTGTTCAGCAACACTCCCCCGGACCTTACTATTAAGTGTATAAGTCCTACCCTAATTTGCCTTTTCAAAATGCAGCACCTCACAATTATCTAAACTTGCTGAATCATTGGAAGTTATTTCATTGTATGGTGGCACACTACTATTAAACCCATATGGAAGAGGGTTTTTTTTTCATCCAAAGATGTCCAGGTTAGGTGAATTGGCCATGCTAAATTGCCCATAGGGTTCAGGGATGTGTAGGTTAGATGCATTAGTTGGGGGTAAGTATAGGGTAGGAGAATAAGTCAGGGTGGGTTACTCTTCAGAGGGTCGGTGTGGATTTGTTGGGCCGAAGGGCCTGTCTTCATACCGTAGGGAATCAAATTCCAATTAAGTTGCGCCTTGAAATTGCAAGAATTTGACAAAGTGTTTAAGTTGAATTTTTGGCCAGCCTCAAATTTGATTAGTCACACTAGATTCCTTCTGGATTCACTGCTCCACCCCAGAGAAATCACAAAGACAGGTTGTATTTAAATGAGCAAAAACAGAAATTGCTGGAGAAACTCAGCAGGTCTGTCAGCATCTGTAGAGAGGAAGCATCCACAAATGGTGCCAGACCTGCTGGATTTCTCCAACAATTTCTGTTTTTGTTTGTTTTAGATCTCCAGTATCCGCAGTTCTTTGTTTTATCCAATTGAAATAAATTGACACTTCAAAAGGAGCTGAGTTCCATACATTAACATTTAGGCAGGTCCCTATTGCGTATTACCTGCCTAAAGCCTAATCAGAGATCCCAATGGAAAACATAGAGCATTAAAAAAATAAGTATTGAAATATTGACCTCAGATATTTGTTTCTATATTGTTTTGAGGAGTATGTAAAATCATGGGAATATATTGATCTCACTTTTTGATCTATTTTAGGGAGAATGTAACAATGTAACAATGCTGTGACGGTATTTTTGTCACTTCCCATCTATCACTAAGGTTAAAGTTTCTGCTTCAGCTAGAGTGTAAAAATAAACAATCACAATCTGGGCATGTTGAAGTGAATAATTAACATAGCAGTGACAAGACTGAACAATTTGACAGTAGTTAACTGGAATGATAAGGGTTTGCATTTTCTGCTGCTGTGGATCCAGATGCATGGAGTTGTCATGTCAGGATTTATAGAATACAATAAGAAATATAATTATAATCATCAACCCACTGTGAAATTTCACTGGGAGCACAACTGTAGTCTAATGAGAAATTAAAATGATTGAAAAATACAGATTTTGGTCAATGATTTCTGCTGTGTTTAAGTTGAATTTTTGAATATAAGTTGAGATGCGGATGACAGATTTGCAATTTTTATTGCACTTTATACAAGTTCTTGGTTCAAGCAAAATGTTGTTTTTGACAAAGCAGCTGTGCAATCATTAGAATTCAGCTATCAAGGCTTGTTGACTAAATGAACATTCAGTTGGAGGAAATTTTACTGCCACTGAAATTTTTTTGTTTCTTTACATGATTACACAATAATTAACAATTCATGGCTAAAATTTGAAACTATAAGTGGGCAGAATCAGAGGGGATGAATGAGATTAAGAATAAGTTACCATTTTAAAAGCATTTCCTGAGTAATGTTCTACTTGAGAGCAAGATTCAGCGATTTTTACCAGGCCGACATTTTTGACTGATGGAGAAACACAGAACTTGCTGAAATTGAGTTAACAATCACACAACACCAGGCTATAGTCCAACAGGTTTATTTGGAAGCACTAGCTTTCAGAGCGCTGCTCCTTCATCAGGTGGTTGTGGAGTATAAGATCATAGGACACAGAACTTTTTGCAAAACTTTAGTGAAGTTAGGCAACTTGCTGTAAACGTTTGCTATAAATTCTTTATCTGACGATCTTATATTCCACAACCACCTTTTGTGAAGGGCAAGTCGTGCCTCACAAACCTTATTGAATTCTTTGAAAAGGTGACGAAGGAGGTTGATGAGGGGAAAGCGGTAGATGTGGTATATATGGATTTTAGTAAGGCGTTCGATAAGGTTCCCCATGGTAGGCTACTGCAGAAAATACGGAGATATGGCATTGAGGGTGAGTTGGAGGTTTGGATTAGGAATTGGCTGGATGGAAGAAGACAGAGGGTAGTAGTTGATGGCAAAGTTTCTTCATGGAGTGCCGTCACTAGCGGTGTTCCGCAAGGATCTGTTTTGGGACCATTGCTGTTTGTCATTTTTATAAATGACCTGGAAGAGGGGTTAGAAGGTTGGGTGAGCAAGTTTGCGGATGACACGAAAGTCGGAGGAGTTGTTGACAGTGAGGAAGCATGTGGCAGGTTACAGCAGGATATAGAGAAGCTGCAGAGCTGGGCAGAAAGGTGGCAGATGGAATTCAATGTAGCTAAGTGCGAGGTGATTCACTTTGGGAAGAATAACAAAAAGATGGGGTACTGGGCTAATGGTCGGATACTTGGTAGTGTGGATGAGCAGAGGGATCTTGGTGTCCATGTACACAGATCTCTGAAAGTTGCCACCCAGGTAAATAGTGCGGTGAGGAAGGCATATGGCGTACTGGCTTTTATTGGTAGAGGAATTGAGTTCCGGAGTCCTGAGGTCATGATGCAGTTGTATAAGACTCTGGTACGGCCGCATCTGGAATATTGTGTGCAGTTTTGGTCGCCATACTATAGGAAGGATGTGGAGGCATTGGAACGGGTGCAGAGGAGGTTTACCAGGATGTTGCCTGGTATGGAAGGAAAATCGTATGAGGAAAGACTGAGGCACTTGGGGCTGTTTTCACTAGAGAAAAGAAGGTTTAGGGGTGACTTGATTGAGGTGTACAAGATGATTAGGGGGTTAGATAGGGTCGACAGTATGAACCTTTTCCCGCGTATTGAGTCGGGTATTACAAGGGGGCATAGCTTTAAATTAAGGGGGGGTAGATATAGGACTGATGTTAGGGGTAGGTTCTTCACTCAGCGAGTCGTTAGTTCATGGAATGCCCTGCCAGTAACAGTGGTGGACTCTCCCTCTTTATGGGCATTTAAGAGGGCATTGGATAGGTATATGGAGGATAGTGGGTTAGTGTAGTTTAGGTGGGCTTGGATCGGCGCAACATCGAGGGCCCAAGGGCCTGTACTGCGCTGTATTCTTCTATGTTCTATGTTCTAACCACCTGATGAAGGAGCAGCGCTCTGAAAGCTAGTACTTCCAAATAAACCTGTTGGACTATAACCTGGTGTTGAGTGATTTTTAAATTTGTACATCCCAGTCCAACACTGATACCTCCACATCATACTGAAATTGAGAAACTGTATAGTTGATTAACAGAGCATGTCCAATTAGTTTTTCGAGCTTTTTATGATATTAATGATTGTTTTATTAGTAATGCTTTCCTTTAAAATCAAAACCCTATTCTGAAAAGTGACAGCTGGTTAAAAAAGTTACCAAAACTGCAAAGAATTCTATTGCAGGGAATGGCAAAGGGCTTTTATGAATACATTAAGGACAAAAGATTAACTAGGGAGAGAATAGGTCCTGTCAATGATCAGCAAGGCGGCCTTTGTGTGGAGCCGCGGGAATGGGTGAGATACTGAACAAGTATTTTGCATCAGTATTTACTGTGGAAAAGACATGGAAGATAGGGAATGTGGGGAAATAGATGGTGACATCTTGAAAAATGTCCATATTACAGAGGAGGAAGTGCTGGATATCTTGAAACTCATTAAAGTGGATAAATCCCCAGGAGCAGATCAGGTGTATCTGAGAACTCTGTGGGAAGCTAGAGAAGTGATTGCTGGGCCTCTTGCTGAGATATTTGTAACATCGATAGTCACAGGTGAAGTGCCGGAAGACTGGAGGTTGACAAATGTGGTGCCCACTGTGTGAGAAGAGTGGTAAAGACAAGCCAGGGAACTATAGACCGATGAGCCTGACCTTGGTGGTGGGCAAGTTGTTGGAGGGAATCCTGAGGGACAGGATGTACATGTATTTGGAAAGGCAAGGACTGACTAGGGATAGTCAACATGGCTTTGTGCGTGGGAAATTATGTCTCACAAACTTGATTGAGTTTTTGAAGAAGTAAGAAAGAGGATTGATGAGAGCAGAGCGGTAGATGTGATCTATATCGACTTCAGTAAAGTGTTCGACAAGGTTCCCCATGGGAGACTGGTTTGCAAGGTTAGATCTCACAGAATACAGGGAGAACTAGCCATTTGGATACAGAACTGGCTCAAAGGTAGAAGACAGAGAGTGGCGGTGGAGGGTTGTTTTTCAGACTGGAGGCCTGTGACCAGTGGAGTGTCACAAGGATCGGTGCTGGGTCCACTACTTTTCGTCATTTATATAAATGATTTGGATGTGAGCATAAGAAGTATAGTTAGTTAGTTTACAGATGACACCAAACTTGGAGGTGTAGTGGACAGCAAAGAAGGTTACCTCAGATTACAACGGGATCTTGATCAGATGGGCCAATGGGCTGGGAAGTGGCAGATGGAGTTTACTTTAGATAAATGTGAGGTGCTGCATTTTTGGAAAGAAAGTCTTAGCAGGACTTATACACTTAATGGTAAAGATCTCGGAAGTGTTCCTGAACAAAGAGACCTTGGAGTGCAGGTTCCTAGCTCCTTGAAAGTGGAGTTGCAAGTACATAGGATAGTGAAGAAGGCATTTGGTATGCTTTCCTTTATTGGTCAGAGTATTGCGTACAGTAGTTGGGAGGTCATGTTGTGGCTGTACAGCACATTGATTAGGCCACTTTTGGAATATTGCGTGCAATTCTGGTCTCCTTCCTATCAGAAAGATGTTGTGAAACTTGAAAGTGTTCCGAAAAGATTTACAAGGATATTGCCAGGGTCGGACAAAGTTAAAAATCCCACAACACCAGGTTATAGTCCAACAGGTTTAATTGGAAGTGCCGCTTTTGGAGTGCTGTTCCTTCATCAGGTGGTTCAGGATTGGAGGATTTGAGCTATAGGGCGAGGTTAAATAGGCTGGGGCTGTTTTCCCTGGAGGCTGAGGGGTGACCTTATAGAGGTTTATAACATCATGAGGGCATGGACAGGATAAATACAAAAAGTCTTTTTCCTGGGGTGGGGGAGTCCAGAACTAGAGAGCATATGTTTAGGGTGAGAGGGGAAAGATATTAAAGAGACCTAAGGGGAAACATTTTCACGCAGAGGGTGGTATGGAATGAGCTGCCGGAGGAAGTGGTGGAGGCTAGTACAATTGCAACATTTAAAAGACACCCTGGATGGGTTTGGAGGGATATGGGGTAAAAACAATGACTGCAGATGCTGAAAACCAGATTCTGGATCAGTGGTGCTGGAAGAGCACAGCAGTTCAGGCAGCATCTGAGGAGCTTCGAAATCGACATTTCGGGCAAAAGCCCTTCATCAGGAATAAAGGCAGTGAGCCTGAAGCATGGAGAGATAAGCTAGAGGAGGGTGAGGGTGAGGAGAAAGTAGCATAGAGTACAATGGGTGAGTGGGGGAGGGGATGAAGGTGATAGGTCAGGGAGGAGAGGGTGGAGTGGATAGGTGGAAAAGGTGGACAAGTCCGGACAAGTCATGGGGACAGTGCTGAGCTGGAAGTTTGGGTGAGGTGGGGGAAGAGGAAATGAGGAAACTGTTGATGCCCTGGGGTTGAAGTGTTCCGAGGCGGAAGATGAGGCGTTCTTCCTCCAGCCGTCTGGTGGTGAGGGAGCGGCGGTGAAGGAGGCCCAGGACCTCCAGGTCCTCGGCAGAGTGGAACGGGGAGTTGAAATGTTGGGCCACGGGGCGGTGTGGTTGATTGGTGTGGGTGTCCCGGAGATGTTCCCTAAAGCGCCATGCTCGGAGGTGCCCAGTCTCCCCAGTGTAGAGGAGACCGCATCGGGAGCAACAGATACAATAAATGATATTAGTGGATGTGCAAGTAAAACTTTAATGGATGTGGAAGGCTCCTTTAAGGCCTTGGATAGAGGTGAGGGAGGAGGTGTGGGCGCAGGTTTTACAGTTCCTGCGGTGGCAGGGGAAAGTGCCAGGATGGGAGGGTGGGTTATAGGGGGGCGTGGACCTGACCAGGTAGTCACGGAGGGAATGGTCTTTGCGGAAGGCGGAAAGGGGTGGGGAGGGAAATATATTCCTGGTGGTGGGGTCTGTTTGGAGGTGGCAGAAATGTCGGCGGATGATTTGGTTTATGTGAAGGTTGGTAGGGTGGAAGGTGAGCACCAGGGGCGTTCTGTCCTTGTTACGGTTGGAGGGGTGGGGTCTGAGGGCGGAGATGCGGGATGTGGATGAGATGCATTGGAGGGCATCTTTAACCATGTGGGAAGGGAAATTGCGGTCTCTAAAGAAGGAGGCCATCAGGTGTGTTCTGTGGTGGAACTGGTCCTCCTGAGAGCAGATACGGCGGAGGCGGAGGAATTGGGAATACGGGATAGCATTTTTGCAAGAGGTAGGGTGGGAAGAGGTGTAAGCCAGGTAGCTGTGTGAGTTGGTGGGTTTGTAAAAAATGTCAGTGTCAAGTCGGTCATCATTAATGGAGATGGAGAGATCCAGGAAGGGGAGGGAGGTGTCAGAGATGGTCCAGGTAAATTTAAGGTCAGGGTGGAATGTGTTGGTGAAGTTGATGAATTGCTCAACCTCCTCGCGGGAGCACGAGGTGGCGCCAATGCTGTCATCAATGTAGTGGAGGAAGAGGTGGGGAGTGGTGCCGGTGTAATTACAGAAGATCAACTGCTCTACGTAGCCAACAAATAGACAGACATAGCTGGGGCCCATTCGTGTGTCCATGGCTACCCCTTTGGTCTGGAGGAAGTGGGAGGATTCAAAGGAGAAATTGTTAAGGATGAGGACCAGTTCGGCCAAACGAATGAGAGTGTCGGTGGAAGGGTACTGTTGGGGACATCTGGAGAGGAAAAAATGGAGGGCTTGGAGGCCCTGGTCATGGCGGATGGAGGTGTAGAGGGATTGGATATCCATGGTGAAGATGAGGCATTGGGGGCCGGGGAAACGGAAGTCTTGGAGGAGGTGGAGGGCGTGGGTGGTGTCTCGAATGTATGTGGGGAGTTCCTGGACTAGGGGGGATAGGACAGTGTCGAGGTAGGTAGAGATGAGTTCAGTGGGGCAGGAGCATGCTGAGACAATGGGTCGGCCAGGGTGGTCAGGCTTGTGGATCTTGGGAAGGAGGTAGAACCGGGCAGTGCGGGGCTCCCAGACTATGAAGTTGGAAGCTGTGGGTGGGAGATCTCCTGAGGTGATGAGGTTCTGTATGGTCTGGGAGATGATGGTTTGGTGATGGGGGGGTGGGGTCATGGTCGAGGTGGCAGTAGGAAGAGGTGTCCTCGAATTGGCGTTTGGCTTCAGCGGTGTAGAGGTCAGTGCGCCAGACTACCATTGCACCCCCTTTATCTGCTGGCTTGATGGTGAGGTTGGGATTGGAGCAGAGGGATTGGAGGGCTGCGCATTGTGAGGGTGAGAGATTGGAGTGGGGGAGGGGGGTAGACAGGTTGAGGTGGTTAATGTCCCGGCGGCAGTTGGAAATGAAGAGGTCGAGGGCAGGTAATAGGCCAGCACGGGGTGTCCAGGTGGATGCAGTGTGTTGGAGGTGGGCGAAGGGGTCCTCGGAAGGTGGGCAGGAATCCTGATTGTGAAAGTAAACTCGGAGGCGGAGGCGACGGAAGAATTGTTCGACGTCACGGCGTGTATTAAATTCATTGATGCGTGGACGGAGGGGGATGAAGGTGAGTCCTTTGCTGAGGACTGATCGTTCGTCCTCAGTGAGGGGGAGGTCTGGGGGGATGGTGAAAACTCGGCAGGGCTGGGAGCTGTGATCTGGTGTGGGTGTAGAGCTGGGAGTGGGGGCGGAACCTGTAACTGGAGTGGGTGTGATGGTGGGGGGAATGGGGGTGGAGACATGAGCAGGGGTAGTGTTCCCCTCGGGGTTCTGGGGGGTGGGGATAGTAACAGTGGGGTCTGTGGGGGACATGTCAGCAGAATGCAGGTGAGTGGCGCTGGTGGGGGCGGAAGTGGTGATGACCACGGCAGTAGGGGTGGCGGAAGTCACTGAGCATGTGGCATCAGCGATGATGTGAAGGGCGGAAGTGATGTCACATGTGATGCATGAGGAATTGTGAGGGGTGGAAGTGGTTGTGGGAGTGGCTATGATGGGTCGGAAGTGACATCATCAATCAGCGTGGGGGTGACAGCTGCATGGCTAATGGCGTCTGAGTAAATTCTGAGGCCAGGGGAATCATCTAGAATGTTTGAGGAACGCTGGTTATGGAGGTGGGTAGATAAAAGTTTGTTGTACTTACAGTTTTTGATGTTTGAGATGGAGTTGAAATACTATTTGTTGAAAGTATGAATTCTCCTGAGGATGTAGTACAGAGTGGGTCCTTTGGGCCAGGTGGGACTAGATTGGGTTGAGATGTCTGGTCGATGTGGACGAGTTGGACTGAGGGGTCTACTTCCATGCTGTACACCTCTATGACAGTCTAATGGTAATGTTTCTGAATTAGGAATCCAGAGGCCTTGAAGATTGAGTTCAAATGCCACCATTACAGTGAAATTCAAATTGATTAGCGAGCATATCTAGAATAAAAGGTTAATCCCACTAGTATTAATAAGGAATTTATTGGATTCTCATAGGATAAAGACAGCAGAAACAAGGCAATGCCACAATCTTCCCTCCAAGCCACTCACCACCTTGACTTTTTAAAAAAAATTCATTCACAAGATAAGGACCTCGCTGGCTAGGCCAGCATTTATTGCCTGTCCCTACTTGCCCAGAGAGCAGTTAAGAGTTAACTACTTTGCTGTGGCTCTAGAGTTGCATATGGGACAGACCAGGCAAACGCGGCAATTTCTTTCTGTTATGAACATTAGTGAACCTGATGGGTTTTTCCAACAATTGGTAATGGTTTCGTGGCCACCATTGGAGACTTATTTCCAGATTATTGAGTACAAATTCCACCATCTGCCATGGCAGAATTCAAAACTGTGTTCTCAGAACATTACCTGGGTCTCTGGATTAGCAGTCCAGTGACAATACAACTAGGCAATCATAGTTGGCCTTGACTTGGAAATATAATTGCTGTTCCTTTAGTGTCACTGGACAAAATCCTTTAACCTGTATTGCTAACCAACTGCTCAGAGATGTTATTGCACACCATTGAAGCAGATGGGATTTGAACTCAGACTTCTTAGCCCAAAGGTAGGGACACTACCACTGCACCACACAAGCCATTTCATTTTCTATTTTTATTTGTTGCTGATGTCAGTTGAAGGTTTTAACAATGTTATTATAGCCCTAGAGATTTTTCTGATTGTAGACTAGAGCAGAACTCTTTTGAATATACATTTTTATTTAAGCAATGTCCAAGTTATGCAAGTATGTCAACACAATACAGATAAATACAGCCTTGTAATAACAGGTAAATCTATTTTGAATTTTTTCCACTGTGACAATGCTGCACCTTTAACAAGGTTATGTTGTATTTGGGTTTTTTTCAGAGAGGTCATAAAAGATACAGACTCCAAAAAGTCTGGGTTTGGATGGGTTTTAGGGCCAATTTGATTATAGCTAACTGATACTGCTTCAAGCAAAAGGTTTTAAAGTTTTAACAAAACACTTTTTTAAAAAAAAAGCACTGCTGCTGCACAGCGCCAGCAACCTGGGTTTGATTTCAGCCTCAGCTAACTGTCAGAGTGGAGTTTGCACATTCTCCTTGTGTCTGCATGAGTTTCCTCTGGGTGCTCAGGTTTCCTTCCATAATCCAAAGATTTGCAGATTAAGTGAATTGGCCAAGCTAAATTGCCCATAGTGTTCAGGGATGTATAGGTTAGAGGCATTTGTCAGGTATAAACCTAGGGTAATAGGGTAGGTGAATGGGTCTGGGTGGGTTACTCTTCAAAGGGTTGGTGTGGACTTGTTGGGCCGAATGGCCTCTTACCACACTATAGGGATTCTTCTTCTATAAACTTGCACAATGAAAAGGAAGTGGCCAGTTACCCCAGATCAGTTTTTTTTCTTGTTTGGTTTGGTTTTTAGCTGTAGTGTTTAGAAGCTGCTGGACCCCAAAGAAACAGGTCCATGCTGATACTCTCTCTCTGAAATCTCTCCTGTCAGACCCTATTTTTGATTTTACCTTTTGTGCCAAGGGGTGTTTATGGGGATTGTTGCAAGTGTTGCAACAGCATCATTAAGTTGGGATGATCTGTTGGGTTTTCAGATAGTTAAGTTATTTTGTATTCTGTTCTATTTTGTTTGTGATTCGTTTGGTAATCTTGTAAATAAATTCTGTTTTGTTTAAAACTATGTGGTTTGACCAATTGCATCCCTCCTGATTACACCTGCTTAAAACAACTAGCAAAGTTAGGGTCTGGGCTACTTTCTTAATATGTTTTAAGGGGGTCTGGCCTGGTCCATATCACACACCCAATATCAGTATGTAACACAGTTCATCAGTCAGATTAGATCCCTACAGTGTGGAAACAGGCCCTTCGGCCCAACCATTCCACACCAACCCTCCGAAGAGTAACCCACCCAGACCCATTTCCCTCTGATTAATGCACCTAGCACTATGGGAAATTTAGCATGGCCAATTTACCTGGCCTGCACATGTTTGGACTGTGGGAGGAAACCGGAGCACCCGGAGGAAATCCATGCAGACGCAGGGAGAATGTGAAAATTCCACACAGACAGTCATCCAAGGCTGAAATTGAACCTGGGACTCTGGTGCTGTGAGGCAGCAGTGCTAACCACTGAGCCACCGTGCTGCCCCACGGTTAGGTCAATGATCTAACCAAACAGTGTGCCTTAACATCACATGGTTTTCCAAAAATAACAGTGAAATTGAAAAATGCTTTGGCATTTTGATATCGGCAGTGAATCACAGATGAGAAGTCACTTCTGAATGTTATACATTAGACCACTTACCAGGAGTTCATTCTTAGATTCAACTGAAGCTGCACATACTGTGAAAAATTATAACATTGTCACATTTCTGTCTCTTCTGCAGATTATTTGAAACACTGCAATCCTTATTCTGGTCAGTATTTGGTCTGTTGAATTTGTACGTCACTAATGTAAAAGCTCGGCATGAGTTCACGGAATTTGTTGGAGCCACCATGTTTGGAACCTACAATGTCATCTCCTTGGTTGTCTTGCTTAATATGCTGATTGCCATGATGAATAATTCTTACCAGCTCATTGCAGTAAGTTAACTATAATGACTCTTCGTAATGTTATAATTAGCCAAAACAGTAACAGAATAGAGATGGCTTCGCTGATATTCTGTGCTACTGAATGTGAGAGAAAAATAATGCATCTCCATGAACAATCACAGTTTGCAGACAGTTAAAAATCACACAACACCAGGTTATAGTCCAACAGGTTTAATTGGACTACCACCTGATGAAGAAGTTCCGAAAGCTAGTGTGCTTCCAATAAAACTTGTTGGACTATAACCTGGTGTTGTGTGATTTTTAACTTTGTACACCCCAGTCCAACACCGGCATCTCCAAATCAAGTTTGCAGATAAGTTGTCTCAAACATCAAAGACACAAACACTTAATTTGTTTCTGTGGTAAAGATTGAAGGATGAATATTGCCCAGCAGACAAAATATCAAGTAATCTTTTACAATTTTTATATATTATGACTTCCCAATTTGTTAAGCTCTTTGGAGGTAATATTGCAGAATGAAGGCCAGACAAATAGAGATAAAATGTGAAGAGGGAATTGAGTCAGGTCACACATTGTAGTGTCAACTCAAATCTGGCCTGAGGGGGTTAAAAAAAATCTTAAAGAATTCAATGTATTCTAGAATTTAAAACAAAATTATCCCAGATATATGAAATGTGAAACAGCTGAACTCCACTAGAAGCTCATCAGGAAAGATGCTAAAAAGCCAACAATCCACACGGCAGGGAAAATTGTCGGGGTTTTACACTCCTGTGGGAACTTGGGATTATTATGGAAAGAGAAAAAGGTAGAACACATTTGGTGAATGCAAACTTTGCAAAGCTGAGAGGTGATCTGGCAAAAAGTGGACTGGTAAGAGCTACTTGACACTTGAATGCCATGTCAGTGAGATGCATTCAAATGCAAGATTCTACAAGCAGAGTGTAGATATGTCCCGACAAAGTAAAAGGATGATACTGCCAAATCAAGAGACACTGGTTATCCAGAATCATACAAGGTAACATCAAGCCGATAAGTAGAGCATACGACAATCTCAGAAGAAGTAACGATTGAGGAAACCATGAGCAGTGTAGCAAGCACAGTGAAGTGAAAAAGGAAATTAAAAAAGCAGAGAATATAAAAAGAATTGGATCGAGTGAATCGTTACAAGAGTATAAAGGCAGTAGGAGTATACTTAAGAGGGAAATCAGGAGGGAAAAAAGGGGACATGAGATAGCTTTGGCAAATAGAGTTAAGGAGAATCCAAAGGGTTTTTACAAATACATTAAGGATAAAAGATTAACTAGGGAGAGAATAGGGCCCCTCAAAGATCAGCAAGGTGGCCTTTGTGTGCAGCCGCAGAAGATGGGGCAGATACTAAATGAGTATTTTGCATCAGTATTTACTGTGGAAAAGGACATGGAAGATATAGAATGTAGGGAAATAGATGGTGACATCTTGAAAAATGTTCATATTACAGAGGAGAAAGTGCTGGAAATCTTGAAACGCCTAAAAATGGATAAATCCCCAGGACCTAATCAGGTGTATCCTAGAACTCTGGGAAGCTAGAGAAGTGATTGCTGGGCCTCTTGCTGAGATATGTGTATCATTGATAGTCTCAGGTGAGGTGCTGGAAGACTGGAGGTTGGCAAACATGGTGCCACTGTTTAAGAAAGGTGGTAAGGACAAGTCAGGGAACTTTAGACCAGTGAGCCTGACGTCGGTGGTGGGCAAGTTGTTGGAGGGAATCCTGAGGGACAGGATGTACATGTATTTGGAAAGGCAAGGACTGAATAGGGATAGTCAACATAGCTTTGTGCGTGAGAAATCATGTCTCACAAACTTGATTGAGTTGTTTGAAGAAGTAACATAGAGGACTGATGAGAGCAGAGCGGTAGATGTGATCTATATGGACTTCAGTAAGGCATTTCAACAAGGTTTCCCATGGGAACTGGCTAGCAAGGTTAGATCTCATGGAATACAGGGAGAACTAGCCATTTGGATGCAGAAGTGGCTCAAAGGTAGAGAGTTGTTTTTCAGACTGGATGCCTGTGACCAGTGGAGTGCCACAAGGATCAGTGCTGGGTCCACTACTTTTCTTCATTTATATAAATGATTTGGATGTGAGGTATAGTTTGTTAGTTTGCAGATGACACCAAACTTGGAGGTGTAATGGACAGCGAAGAAGGTTACCTCAGATTACAAAGGGATCTTGATCAGATGGGCCAATGGGCTGGGAAGTGGCAGATGGAGTTTAATTTAGATAAGGCAAGGTGCTGCATTTTGGGAAAGAAAATTTTAGCAGGACTTATACACTTAATGGTAAAGACCTCGGGAGTGTTGCTGACCAAAGAGACCTTGGAGTGCAGGTTCATAGCTCCTTGAAAGTGGAGTCGCAGGTAGATAGGATAGTGAAGAAGGCGTTTGGTATGCAATCCTTTATTTGACAGAGTATTGGGCAACCCAACCTTCACTCCCGGCACCTTCCCCTGCAACCGCAAGAAATGTAAAACTTGCACCCACACCTCCCCCCTCACTTCCCTCCAAGGCCCCAAGGGATCCTTCCATATCCATCAGAAATTCACCTGCACCTCCACACACATCATTTACTGCATCCGCTGCACTTGATGTAGCCTCCTATACATTGGGGAGACAGGCCGCCTACTTGCGGAACGTTTCAGAGAACACCTCTGGGACACCCGCAACAACCAACCCAACCGCCCCATGTGAATACTTAAACTCCCCCTCCCACTCTGCCAAGGACATGCAGGTCCTTGGCCTCCTTCATCACCAGACCATAGCAACACGACATCTGGAGGAAGAACGCTTCATCTTCCACCTAGGAACCCTCCAACCACAAGGGATGAATGCAGATTTCTCCAGCTTTCTCATTACCCCACCTTTTCTCAGTCCCAACCCTCAGACTCAGCACCGCCTTCTTGACCTGCAATTTTCTTCCCGACCTCTCCGCCCCCACCCCCTCTCCGGCCTATCACCCTCACCTTAACCTCCTTCCACCTATCGTATTCCTAGCGCCCCTCCCCCAAGTCCCTCCTCCCTACCTTTTATCTTAGCCTGCTTGGAACACCCTCCTCATTCCTGAAGAAGGCCTTATGCCCGAAACGTTGATTCTCCTGCTCCTTTGATGCTGCCTGACCTGCTGCGCTTTTCCAGCAACATATTTTTAAGTTCTGATCTCCAGCATCTGCAGTCCTCACTTTCTCCTGGTACGTGTATGGAATGAGCTGCCAGACAAAGTGGTGGAGGCTAGTACAATTATAACATTTAAAAATTTGAATATGAATAGGAAAGGTTTGGAGGGATATGGGCCGGGTGCTGGCAGGTGGGACTAGATTGGGTTGGGATATCTGGTCAGCATGGATGGGTTGGACCGAAGGTTCTGTTTCCATGCTGTACATCTGTATGACTCTATAATTGGTCAGTAAAATTAAAGAAATATGTTTTATTGGCACATGTAGAGCAAGAAAATGTCTAAGGAGAGGTCAGACTTATTGGAGATGCACATGATGATTTGTGCATGAATATAAAGGTAGGGAAATGTTTTTAATGAGCATTTTGCCTCTGTCATCACAAAACAAACATCTGGGGAGGCAATTGCCTCATGATATTATTGCTGGACTATTAATCCAGAAACTCATCTAATGTTCCAGGGACCTGGGGTCAGATTCTGCCATGAACATAGTGGCATTTGAATTCAATAAAGAATTAAGAGTCTAATGATAACAATTAAATAATTGTCGCTTGTTGAAAAAATCCATCTGGTTTATTAATGTCCTTCAGGGAAAGAAATCGGTCGCCCTCACCTGGTCTGACCTTTCTGTGACTCCAGATCGACAGTAATGTGGTTGATTCTTAACTGCTCTCTGGGCAGTTGGGAATGGACAATAAATGGTGGCCTAGCCAGAGACACCCACATCTCATGAGTAAACAACATAGATTCTAGTTAAAGAGGAGGAGTGTGAAATTAGACAAAATAAGGATAATGAGAAGAGAAGTACTGGATGTACTGACCTGCGTAAATCTAGAGAAATCGCCAGGGCTGGATGAATTGCATCCCAGGTTATTAAAGGAAACCAGGGAGCAAATAGTCATTGCTCTGAGGATTACTTTCCAATCCTAGCTATATATAGGTGAGGTACCAGCTAATTTGAAGTCTATGAATGTTGTACCATTATTCACAATGTGTAAGGAACAGGTCAAATATTTATAGGTTGGTCACTCTGAATACAGTGGTGGGCAAATTACTGGAATCAATACTGAGATAGGGTCAACTCCTACTTGGAAAGGCACAGATTAAGCAAGGATTATCACCATGATTTTGTTCAGGGAATATCTTGTCTTACAAACGTAATTTGTTTTTTGAGTAAGCAACAAAGAGGAATGGTTAGGGCAATGCAGTAAATGTTGTCTGCATGAATTTTAATGAGGTGTTTGACAAAGTCCCAAAAAGCAGATTGGTCAGAAAAAAATTAAATTGCACAGGATATAGGGGTGTGTCGTGAGTTGGTAGTGAAGACAGTGGCTGGCAACTGCAGAAAGATAAATAGTTTGGTTAAGTTGGCAGAAACGTGGCAAATGGAATTCAATCCAGAGAATGCAAGATCATATATTCAGGTAGGGCAACCATATCAAGGGAATACACAATAAATGGAAGAGTATTGAGAAAGGGAGAAGATTTGATTTGATTTATTATTATTGTCACATGTACCTAGGTACAGTGAAACGTTTTGTTTTGGGTACAGTATAGACAGATTATACCATACAAAGATCATAGGGTGATTGAACAGAGCAAGGAATACAAAGTTACCGCTGCAAAGAAGGTGCACAAAAAGCAAGATCAACATTAGATTTGAAATTTGAGAGATCCATTCAGAAGTGGGCAGCACGGTGGCACAGTGGTTAGCACTGCTGCCTCACAGCGCCAGAGACCCGGGTTCAATTCCCGCCTCAGGCGACTGACTGTGTGGAGTTTGCACGTTCTCCCCGTGTCTGCGTGGGTTTCCTCCGGGTACTCCAGTTTCCTACAACAATCCAAAGATGTGCAGGTCAGGTGAATTGGCCATGCTAAATTGCCCATAGTGTTGGGAAAGGGGTAAATGTAGGGGTATGGGTTGCGCTTCAGCGGGTCGGTGTGGACTTGTTGGGCCGAAGGGCCTGTTTCCACACTGTAATGTAATCTAATCTAATAAAAAAAAGTCTAATAATAGCAGGGAAGAAGCTGTTCTTGAACCTTTTGGTACGTGTGTTTATGCTTTTATATCTTCACCATGACAGAAGAAATTAGAAGAGATTATAAATGGGGTGTGAAAGGCCTTTGATTAGATTGGACGTCTTTCAGAGACATTGAGACGTGTAGATGGAGTTAATGGATGGAAGATTGACTTGCATAAAGTGAGAGTATTTGGAGTTAAGTCCACAGGTCAGTGAAGGTGGTATAACATGTAGATTAAATGGTAAAGAAGGTATATGGTATGCCATACTTATCTGGGTGAGCTATTGAATATAAAAGTGTGAATGTAATTTTTAAACTATGTGAAGCACTGTTCAGACCACAGCTGGACCTTTGTGTACAGTCCTGGTCACCACATTACAGAAAGAACATAATTGTTCTAGAGAGTACAGAGAGGATTTACAAGAATGATGCCAGACTAGAATATTGCAGTTATGAGGAAAGGTTGGATAGGCTAGGGTTGTTTACCTTAGAATAGAGGAGGCTGAGAGTTGAATTAATTGAGGTGTTTAAAATATTGAGGGATTTGGGTAGAGTGAACAGGGAAGACCAGTTTCTTCTAGCAGAGGGGTCACTTATCAGAGAGGTACAGATTTAAAGTAATCAGTAGAAATATTAGAGGGCTCAAGGAATATCATTTTCACACAGAGGGTGGAGAGTATTTGGAATTTACTGACCAGTTGAGTCAAAAACCCTAAATTCCTATAAAAGGAATCTGGTTCTACATCTGGAACACTGTAATATAGAAAGCTCTGGGCCAGGTACAGGGAACTGGGGTTAGCATGGATGGCTAGTTTATTCAACTGGTACAGACACATTGGATTGAATGATCTCTTTCTGTGCTCTAACTTTTCAATGGTTCTGTGGTTCTTTTTGCATCTTTCACAGTATGTGCATTGGAAGTGAGGATAGGTTAGGCTCACTGTGATGTCTTGCATCATTAGAATGCCTGCTGTCCCTCACTGTCCTAATAACACCAAAGAGTATCCATTGCCTGGCAACTTCATCCTAACTGAGGCAATCAATACTTTCTGGAGGAAATGAGTGGTGAGAAAAACATAAGGGTATTAGGAAAGTGTAGGGGAACAGTACTAAGTGGAAAGATCTTTCAGGAATCCAAGCCAGGCAAACTGAGCCAAATAATTTCCCGTGTCCCTTAAAATTCTCTAATTCTAAAAAAGGAAAAGAAAATGATACAGTGAAATTCTCAATTTGCAATATTAATACTTTGCTGGTATCTCACACTACACAGGTACTGTTACACAGGAAATGGCTGATATAAAGTTACACAAAATTTGTAATTGCTACCTTATCTTACAACTAATAGACAATTCGCACTTGCTTTCTTACAAAACAAACTGCGTAGCTCACTCATGTATCACTATGTGGTTCATTTTTGAATATATAATTTATCACACATACTGACACTCAGCTTGATTCATCTATACTGCAAGCTGCACACTTGCTATTTTCCGTATTTATGACCAGATTGATAAAAAAGAAAACAGCAGACACCAGCGAGTTTTGACACAGCCAAAAAGTATGGAAAATGTCTAGTTCCATTTTCAAAGCTTCAGTTTAGAGCTTCCAGAGTTTTGGCTTGTAACAATATTTCACACTTCATGATATTTCTACAATTCTCCTTGGAGGCTAAATAACATTTCAAAAGAAAATAAAAAAAACTAGATACTCAGGCAAGAATTTTAGTCATGCATTTGAATCACTGAAGATTGCAGCTGTCAGTTCAGAGCTCAGGAACTATGTAGCTTTATGTCAGCAAGTTGCACTGCAGGTCTGTGTGACATTTAAACAAAATATGATCAGAATCAAGCTAACGTTTAAGTACTAAGTGAATCAAAGAACTGCAGATGCTGGAGATCAGAAACAAACAAAAACAAAATTGCTGGAGAAACTCAATAGGTCGAGCAGCATCAGAGGAGAGAAAACACAGTTAACATTTTAAGGCCTGTGACCCTTCTTCAGAACTGGATTTGAAACATTAAATCTATTTTCTCCTCACACATGTTGTTAGACCTGCTGAATTTCTCCACCAAACTTTGAGGATTGGCACTAAACATTGATCTGATCTAGAAATACAAATTTGATTTTTAATATAATGTTTAACAGTTGCACAATAATGCTGTTTTTTACATTGATAGACAATGCATATTGCAGAGTCTCCCTTTAAAAAAACATAAATAACAATAAAGTTACTCCAGTCACCTGGAATCACAGATGACAGATGGAGATGCTACTTACTAGGCATCACAAACAATAGATAGACCGATTCCAGGAATAACAGACAACAGGCAAAGATATTGCAGTCACCGGAATCAGATCAGAGATGCTGGTCATCAGGAATCATAGGCAGCAGATAGAGACACTATTCACCAGAAATCACAAACAGATGCTACACTCTCCAGGAATCACAATCAGTTGGGATAGACACATGAAGAATCACAGAGTCTAGGTTAGAGTGGTGCTGGAAAAGCACAGCAGGTCAGGCAGCATCCGAGGAGCAGGAAAATCGATGTTTCGGGCAAAAGCCCTTCATCAGGAATAGAGGCAGGGTGCCTGCAGAGTGGAGAGATAAATGAGAGCGGGGTGGGGAGAAAGTAGCATAGAGTACAATAGGTGAATGGGGGTGGGGATGAAGGTGATAGGTCAGAGAGGAGAGTGAAGTGGATAGGTGGAAAGGAAGATAGGCCGGTAGGCCAGGTCATGGGGACAGTGCTGAGCTGGAAGGTTGGAACTGGGGTGAGGTGGAGGGAGGGGAAATGAGGAAGCTGGTGAAGTCCACATTGATGCCCTGGGGTTGAAGTGTTCCGAGGCGGAAGATGAGGCGTTCTTCCTCCAGGCATCGGGTAGTGAGGCAACAGCGGTGGAGGAGGCCCACACCTGCATGTCCTCGGCAGAGTGGGAGGGAGAGTTGAAATGTTGGACCATGGGGCGGTGGGGTTGATTGGTGTGGGTGTCCCAGAGATGTTCCCTAAAGCGCTCTGCTAGGAGGCGTTCAGTCTCTCCCCAATGTAGAGGAGACTGCATCGGGAGCAACGGATGCAATAAATGATATTGGTGGAGTGCAGGTGAAACTTCAATGGATATGGAAAGCTCCTTTGGGGCCTTGGATGGAGGTGAGGGAGGAGGTGTGGGTGCAAGCTTTACAATTCCTGTGGTGGCAGGGGAGGGTGCAAGGAAGGGAGGGGGGTGAAGAATCACAGACAGCAGTTAGAGATACTGTAGTCACCAGACAGTTTTGGTTCACAGAACAAGAACCACAAATAAGATATTTGTTCTTCATCACTTGTGTCTTTAATCTACTTGCAGGACCATGCTGACATTGAGTGGAAGTTTGCCAGAACAAAGCTTTGGATGAGTTACTTTGATGAAGGTGCAACTCTTCCACCACCTTTCAACATCATCCCCAGCCCAAAATCTGTTTGGTACCTCTGTAAATGGCTACACATGCACATCTGTCCAAGCAGAGATTCAGAGAACGAGCAAAAGCGTGAGAATCTCAGAGAATTTACAGTAAGAAAGCTCATCTTTATACAATTTCATATGAAAATTACATTAACAAACAATTCATTTTTTCCCCTTTTCTCTCATTTCTATGCAAAAATATGCATTTCTATGTCACAACAGTATGCTAGAGCTGTTATGTTTTAAAGTCAATATAAAATCAGAAAGAATGAGAAATGAAATTTGAAAAGTTTACATTTCATAGAATTCCTACAGTGCAGAAGAGACCATTTCATCCATCGAGTCTGCACCAACCCTCCAAGGACATCTCACCCAGACCTGCCCTTCCCCGCCCACCCTGTGCCATATTCCCACAGATACCCAAGGCTGGATTCGTAGTGCTAACCACTGTGCCACCATACTACTCACTAAGATATTTCAGTTCAGTAATAAACCAAGGTTGGGATCTGTTTACCTATAATTCATCTGCTGCCACACATGACTAAATAGTTACACTAGAATTCATTGACAAGCAAACATTAAATATTGGGCTTGTTTCAACAATCCAGCAACAGTACTGAAGACTTGTGCTCCAGAACTTGCCGCACCTTTGCCAAGCTGTTCCAGTACAGCTACACAGCCAATTACTGCCCCATCAGTCTACTAAATTTTAACAGTAAAGTGATGGAAAGGGTCATCAACAGTGCTCTCATGCAGCATCTGCTCAGCATTAACCTGCTTGGTGATGTCTGGTTTGGGTTTCACTAGGACCACTCAGCTCCTGACCTCATTATAGTCTTGGTTCAAACACAACCAAAAGAACTGAATTCCAGAGGTGAGGTGAGAGTGATAGCCCTGGACATCAAGTATGCATTTGACTGAGTGAGGTGTCAAGGAGTCCTATCTAAAGTGGCGGCAATGGGAATTGTGGGGGGGAGGGGGGGGTTATTTTCTGCAGCTTGGAGTCATACCAAGCATATAGGAAGATGGTTGTGGTTGTTGAAGGTCAGTCATCTCAGCTCCAGGACATCTCTACAGGAGTTCCTCATGGTAGTGTCTTAGGCCAAACCATCTTCAGCTATTCCATCGTTGACCTTCCCTCCATCATAACGTCAGAAGTGGGAATGTTTGCGACGATTGCACAATATTCAGTACCATTCACAACTCCTCAGATACTGAAATAGTCTATATTCAAATGCATCAAGATCTGGACGATATCCAGACCTGGGCTGAAAAGTGGCAAATAATATTTGTGTCACACAAATGCCAAGCAATCACTATCTCCAAGAGCTGGAAATGTGTTGCTGGAAAAGCGCAGCAGGTCAGGCAGCATCCAGGGAACAGGAGAATCGACGTTTCGGGCATAAGCCCTTCTTCAGGAATGGGGAAAGTTTGTCCAGCTCAACATTTCAATTCCCCCTCCCACTCCACCAAGGATATGCAGGTCTTTGGACTCCTCCATCGTCAGACCACAACAAAACAACGGTTGGAGGAAGAACGCCTCATCTTCCGGCTAGGAACCCTCCAACCACAAGGGATGAACTCGGATTTCACCAGTTTCCTCATTTCCCCTCCCCCCACCCTGTCTCAGTCAAATCCATCAAATTCAGCACCGCCTTCCTAACCTGAGATCTTCTTCCCGACCTCTCCGCCCCCACCCCAGTCTGACCTATCACCCTCACCTTGACCTCTTTCCACCTATCACATTTCCGACGCCCCTCCCCCAAGTCCCTCCTCCCTACCTTTTATCTTAGCCTGCTGGACAAACTTTCCCCATTCCTGAAAAAGGGCTTATGCCCGAAACGTCGATTCTCCTGTTCCCTGGATGCTGCCTGACCTGCGCTTTTCCAGCAACACATTTCCAGCTCTGATCTCCAGCATCTGCAGACCTCACTTTCTCCTCACTATCTCCAAGACACAATCTAACCACCATCCCTTGACAGTCAATGACATTGCCATCATTGAATCCTCCACTATCAACATCTCAGGGTTTACTTTTGACCAGAAAATGAACTGACTCACTACATAAACACAGTGGCTACACATGGTGGTCAGAGGCTAGGAATACTGTATCAAATAACTCACTTCCTGTCTCCCCAAAGCCTGTCCACCATTACAAAGCAAAAGTCAGGAGTGTGAGGGAATATTCCCCACTTGCCTGAACAGGTGCAGCTCCAATAACACTCAAGAAGTTTGACACCATGCAGGAAAAAGCAGCCTGCTTGATTGGCACCACATCCACAAGCATCCACTTCCTCCACCATCAGTGCACAGTAGCAGCAGTGTGTACTATCTACAAGGTGCACTGCAGAAGTTCACCAAAGATCCTCAGACAAGACCTTCCAAGCTCATGACCATTTCCATCTAGAAGGACAAGGGCAGAATATACATGCAAGTTGCCCTTTAAGCCACTCACAGCCCGACTTAAAAATATATCGCCGTTCCTTCACTGTCTCTGCGTCAAATTTCTGCAATCTCCTCTTTAAGGGCATTGTCGATCAACCTACAACATGTGGACTGCAGCGGTTCAAGAAGGCAGCTCACCGCTACCTTCTCAAGTACAACGAGGAACTGGAAATAATGCTGGCCAAGTAGCAATTGCAACATCACATGAATGAACAACAAAAAATAGCTTTCTATCCTATATTTTCTGATACAGAGGATACTCCAGCTTTGTTTTTTAATGTAACCCCAAGTGTAAAATATTAGCAATGCTTAGCACTCGCCAATCACCATCTCCCCAGTTCAATCAAAAAAGCAAGAAGGGCATATTTTCTAAGTAAATGATGATGGAACATAGCATTTTCCACCAGAAAAGGACATCTAGGAATAGGGAATTTGAAGCACATAATTTTACATCCAAGTTTATTCCAGAGCATCTCAGCAGGACTTTCCTCCTCTAATGGGAGGAGGGGAGTATGGAACTTGATTTGCTGCCTCCAGCAGGCCTATGGAATTGGCAACGGAAGACTACCCACCCACAAGCAATGAGTAGTCAGTTAGTGGTTGACTAGAAAATTCTAGATCTTTGCAAAACATCAGAAAGTAGGTCAGCTAGCTACTGTCATCCCCCACCCTAGCAGCAGAGTAGGGGGCCAGTGCTCCAAACAAGCATTTTAACCTCCCCTCCCCCCCGACCCCTGCTAGCTGCCTAGTCACAGCTGCAGCCAGAAGCTGGTCTATGAAGGCTTGAATCTGTCACAGCTAGTTGCTTCAAAACTTGTATGATTTTCTAAAGTGGAGGCACATGAGGCATCACTTACGTCCTCTTACCTGAACTGTAAGTTGCTGTTCCTTTCTTGTTGGAAGGCATCCCATTGGTCCTCCTGCTTTGACAGAGCCATTTGCTATCCCCAATTGGGATCACCAGCCTTTCTTCGACCACTCATTGGCCAATCCAGAGAAATTCTCTGCCAGACTGTTTCCCACACAATGCAGCGTTGTGACCTCCATTTGACTCCAACATCAGGGTTAAGATTCAAAAGGCAAAGACTTGTATTCCATTTCTCAAAATTTAGGGCTGAACTCTGCATTATTGCATTTTAGATTAGATTAGATTACTTACAGAGTGGAAACAGGCCCTTCGGCCCAACAAGTCCACACCGACCCGCCGAAGCGCAACCCACCCAGATCCATTCCCCTACATTTATCCCTCCACCTGACATTATGGGCAATTTAGCATGGCCAATTCACCTAACCTGCACATTTTTGGACTGTGGAAGGAAACCGGAGCACCCGGAGGAAACCCACGCAGACACGGGGAGAATGTGCATCCACCACACAGTCAGTCGCCTGCGGCGGGAATTGAATCCGTGTCTCTGGCGCTGTGAGGCAGCAGTGCTATCATTTTATTCTGATAAAGGAGAATGCAGAAATATGCTGGTGAAATCTCAATTCTAGCCATTGAGATGTATCACTACTGAAAATTCTACATTTCTGCTGCATGTTATGACCAACTGGGGTAACACATTATAAATCAAGCCTCACTACTCCTAGAGTCATAGCAAATATTAACTTTTTTTTTAAAGTGCTCACAGTACCTTATTTTATCTGACTTTCAGACCAAAGTTGACAGAAAGCACAAAGTTAAAAATAATACAACACCAGGTTGGACTATATGAAAGAAAGCACAGACCAGGCCTCTATACTAAAGGAGAATAATTACTTATTACAAGTAGCTACAAGTAAACAGATATAAACCAGTGGAATAAAACACTACTATCTAAAATTGTACTAAAACTGTAATACATTCTATCTTTATATGCACACACATACAGAAAGACAAACAGACAAACTTATAGGAAAAATAGATATTGGCAGAGGTAAAAAGAACTGGAAAGTCAGTTCAGTAGTCTTTGCTTCCTGATCCCGATATTGTTGATGATCTTTCTTCAGTTGTTGCTCAGTTGTATTTCTCCAGAAGCTTCTACTAGGTTGTAAGAAATACAGAGTGAAAGATTCACTTGGAAAATATCTCTGATCAATCATTTCAAAAATCACAATTCACAGCAACAGCTGGAGAAAAGGTAACTGGTTTTCTTCAAGTTTAACCCCTTCTTACTGCAGAGAGCAGGCAGCTTCTGCTGTGTAGCATAACAGCATAGACTTCAGTTTATTTTTTCTCTGTGTGTGTCTGTGTCTCTGTAACTTATTTTCAGTTCCAACCTGCTCACATGGCTGTGAACCAATCAGCTTCACATGTAAACAATTCCTGATTGCCTGCACATTGCAGGAACCCACAGCCACAAAAAAAAGTGTTCACATAAGGTACCAAATTCACCAAATTAAGATGCAACCATCTTAATAAATTGGTGCTTTTAAAAACAGGTCTTTCTCCTCACAGTCCACTGTTTTTAAAGACACAAAAATAACAAGACACAGCTCTCATACTTTTGTGACATACTGGCAGAGACTTAAAAGAAAATCCTCAGCTCCTTTGATGTCTGAATGCTTAATTGTACGGCCATTTTGGGTGGAAAGTATGCAGAGAATGTGACTCCAATATCAATCACCAGCTTTGCTGATGACAATGTGGGAATGAGAATTGGCCTCTGACACGAGTAAAACACAACAACATTTCCAATGCTGGTTGCAGTGTTCACTGATTGCAAAGCGTGTACAAGTAGACATCAAGTAAGGACGGGATCCTCTCAAATAAATGGCCATATAACATGTCTGGGCTCACCAATGAAGCAGAACCATATCATTAAGCCACCAAAGCTTTCGGTGTATGTTGAGCCATTGCCCGGCATAAACCTAGAATTAAAAGGGGAGAACATCAAAATAAGCACGGCAAAGCCCACACAAGTGAAGGCATCTGCTCAGCTAATGTTAGTCCAATGTGTCAACTGTAATCTTCCGCATAAAATTAATGAACAGAAAACTTCACATTGGAACGCAATAAGATTTTAAAAATGCATAAATAATATAGAGCAGGCAGTGGTCAGAGCCTGCCTCTAACAATATCACTGTGTAGACCTTCCTACTGCTTAGGTGGCTGGAGCCAGCTTGACACAAGATGAAATGCACCTCAAAGAGAATTTAATTTCCTCTTCCTGAGCAGATATAGACGCAAGGGTCGAAATTTAGATGGTCAGCACACCATCCCATTTCTCCCAGTCAGTTCTGCTATATGGTGCCAAAGGCATCTGAAACATGCAATGGCTTCCATGACTTTATACTATTTGGGATACTTCAACATTCATGGCATGTTCATCCAACTCTAATGGCCTACTGGAATCACTGTTTGATATATTCCATGAAACCGGGTGAAGTAGAAGCCTCTTTACTCAGACTGGATATGGCAATCTATTCATAACTCTGCAATTTCAATGCTTCAGAGCTGAAAAAGAGCTGGAGTAAACCTTCCCATTGCCATTTTCCCCATACACTTCCGTGGCAGCATTGTACCACATAATCATTAGCGGCTTACCATTTTACTTTGGAAAGTATCTGGGGTTTCTCAGTTGACAGGAGTTTTGTTGACACTTGTGTTGCATTGAGAAAATACTTAGCCTTGTTAATTCCAATCTGCTTATTTTTGAATTTTAGCTGTGCTATCAATGACATGTGTGCACCTGCAGTGACAATGCCCACTGTTGTGTTTTGTCAATAATTTACGGAATTCTGAAATCAATTTTCTTCTTTCAGGAACGGCATGCAGATGACCTGATCCAAAATCAACACTACCAGGTTTGCTGACCAGTCAGTATTACAGAGAAATCACATAAAATCAATCATAATTACAAATCCCACCAAGAGTTGAAATTCGTCTCCAAAACCATTTTGGTTTTCATTTTTGACCTTCATTTTTAACCATGTGCTTCTGATCGTCACTCTGTTTCTCTTTATTTTACGGCTATCATTACAATCAGTGTTTATCTGAACTTTCTCATTCCTCTCGTGTATTAAATACACCAATCTATATGTTTTTCATTCACTGAGCTTAAATCAAGGCTCTTCATTAAACTATGTCATTTGCCATTGTCAGAAACGACGTGCTAAGACACACTCCCAATGGCCATATCGTTTTAGGCTAAATTTTTAGATAATGGTCATGTGAAACCCAGCACTTGTCCATATTCTGCTATTCTTTATACTGGTATCATTTTTATGACTCCAGATAAAGCACACAAAAATCGACTCGAATACGCAATTGTAGCCATATTGTTATTAGAGGGGCAGAATTCTTAAAAAGGACAAGCTCATTTTCAAATATACTGTGTGAACAAAAAAAAATTTCATTATTGAAAAATTATTGGGGTCCAATAATTACCATTATAAATCATTGTTGCGTCTTCTCCGTTGCTGCTTTGACCTTGTTAGAATAATGTTCAAATTATTAATGTCCAAATATGTTACAACCAAACCTTCCATCTAGAGAGACAGTATCCCACTATTGTTTCCACTTGTTCCTTAAATATTTTAGGCTGATCATCTCCACCTTTCTATTTAATATTTGCTGCTCTGCCCAGAAATAGCTCTGATTTTTTTTTTTACTGA
The DNA here is from genome assembly GCF_037043375.1 of Chiloscyllium plagiosum. Lineage (NCBI taxonomy): Eukaryota > Metazoa > Chordata > Chondrichthyes > Orectolobiformes > Hemiscylliidae > Chiloscyllium > Chiloscyllium plagiosum. The sequence goes on along the minus strand of NW_028270149.1, from coordinate 29,310,161 downwards.
TTGTTTCCTGCTCTCCTATTTTAATTTAAATTACCATAGTAATCAGCGGTAAACATTTCCTCATTGCACCTCAATGATTGTCTCGCCCATGCCATATTTTTTCTTTTTTTCCCCTCCTAGAAACCCTGGCAAAAGAGATCAGCCACCTGTCTTCTCCTTGCACTGTTTACAACACTTTATTCACCTCTGGTTCCTCAGGTATCAAACCTGGACATTATGCTCAATGTGCAGCACTGTATAATTGGACTTAGTGTTACACACCAACTAATAGAGATGGAGTCAATTCTACTGTGACTAATGAAGTATGATAAAAGGGCTGTAATCTGTTCATTGGCCCATGGCAAAAGTACAGTGCAATCATTATCATCACAATGAAACATTTGCAAGTGATGACATTTTCACATGATGATGGTACATTAAATGTCAAGTAGAGTATTTTCACAACACTTAAGTCTCTTCAAACACAGCATGTTTAAACGCTTCATATATAAACAATGCAAGTCAAATTAGTCTTAATAATGAATAAAATTAAATAATGGGCACTGATTTTTTTGTATTGTTCCTTTTCATTTGGCAGGAAGTCATTAAAAATTTAGTGAAAAGATATGTTGCGGCTATGATCAGAAGTGCCAAAACTGATGAAGGACTTACAGAAGAGAACTTTAAGGTAAACATGGCACTTGCTTCAATGGGTTTAACCTTTTGGTAATATTTTGAAAGTGGATTTCAAGCCTTCAAATTTTTAAGCAGTTTCTTATCCTATGATGTTCTACTCAGATTTTAATAGAGTTAACCAAAGTGGTACTTTCTGCTTGCTCAATTGTAAGGAATTATTCCAACCATCAGAACTGACTACTGAGGGAAATATTGCTGCCAGCATTGTGTAGGCAATCCCTAATTTAAATGGACAGATTCCAGGACACTAAATACCTCAGTACTTTGCAGCACCATTATTGAATGAAGGAGCCCTGTCATCTGAAGCAATAGTGTTATTCCATTTCATCGCAGTTTACCCTAATACCATTAAAAAAAGCACCATTTGCCGATCTATAGGGAAAGAATAGGACTAGACAGATAACATCTTCAGAGTACAATCACAGGCATTAAAAGGTGAATGCCTTCCCTCTGTACTTCATTTTTCTATGAATTTCTAAACGAAAAATGTTTAAAGAAAACTCAGACTGTGGTTCACGTACAAAATTTTGAACTAAGTGTAGTACAAACATATGTAGTGCCCTGATGTGAGACATGACAGTGAATTGATGATGGGAGACTAGAAGCAGTCGAGGTATTCAAATATATAGATTTTAAATGTTGTCATCAGGCACTTTCCATACAGAAACTTTTAAATATTGAGTACTGCTGAAAAAAGACACATTTAGTCAAAGCTTTTTTTGCCTTGCAGTCATCAGGGCATCTCACAAGAACATAAATTCAAGGGTCGAGTGTGTGGTGCTGGAAAAGCACAGCAGGTCAGGCAGCACCTTTTAAAATCCCTTAGCCTTTTAGGAAATGAGATAGACTGGGCACTTTTGAGGATGAAAAGTGACCACAATTCTTGATCAGTAAGAGGATGAAAGGAGAATTGAGTGGAGAAACATATCAGCGCAGACTCAGTGGGCTGAACGGCCTAATTCTGCTCCTATATCTACTTAGGCCATTCATGGGTTTGTGCAGTGTATCTCAAGAAATAATCTAGTAGGTGTTCCTAAAGGTTTGGGTGATGTAGCTGTTGTAATCGCCACTAGTGGGGTATGCCACTAACAGGATGCCGCTATAAAGCTAAAATGATATTCTTCCTATTACAGAAATGAGTAATGTTGGATATGAATTTCAGTGCCAATGTGATATCAGGTATGTAGGTCATATATCTAAAAGATGGCAGATTGTAAAAAAACGTCCTTTGGCTCTTCACAACAAGCAAGGTACTGGCTGTACTCAAGCAGATTCTTCACAAAACCTGCAACACAATGTCTAATATTGTCATAACAAGATGTGATTCTGCAACTGGACCACATTTTCTGGATAATCTTGAACATGCGCAGAATTATGCTGATACTCAATATAGGGTAGTTAGTCAATATTGGTATGATGCACTTGTGTGCACGAGTAACTATATATATATTGATACACAACACTCTGTCCCATATAGACAGAAAATACAAACTAAACTGGTTTCAGCTCAGCAAAATACATGATAGCTATTCATTCGTTCCTATCACAGGGTATTATCCAACCAATCAATCCACCTGGTTTCCATTTAAACAAAACCTGTCTGTTAACTGTCTATCAGCATTAGTTGGCATATTCTCTCGCGTTGACGCTCCAACCAGTCACCACTGACCATTTATGCTCTATAAATGTTGGCTTTTCCTTTGCATTGGCAGGCTTGCAAAGTGTCTTGATGGTGTAAGATGAAAGACTCAGAAAAAGTTTCTTTTTTCAGCGATACTCAAATTTTGTACTACCAACTAATATATAATAATTAATTATGACTGACTGCATATACATTGCTGGTAATAAAATAAGCTAGGGTCCTTGTGGTGAAATGATAGTGTTCTTACCCATGACATGTGGCCTAAGTTCAAGTCCTACTTGCTCCAGAAGGGTGTTATAACAAATCTGAACAGGTTCATTAGGAAAATACCCAATAAAATTGTTGGAAATCTGAACCCTGGTAAAAAAGTTCCTCAACATATTTTTGTGCTTTGAGGAAACATCATGCCAAATTTGAGAGATTTCAGGTGAGGACCTTAATGTTTCAATGCCATGTAACATTAGATTATGATTCGGAGATGCCGGTGTTGGACTGGGGTGTACAAAATTAAAAATCACACAACACCAGGTTATAGTCCAACAGGTTTAATTGGAAGCACACTAGCTTTCGGAGCGACGCTCCTTCATCAGCTGATGAAGGAGCGTCGCTCCGAAAGCTAGTGTGCTTCCAATTAAACCTGTTGGACTATAACCTGGTGTTATGTGATTTTTAACATTAGATTAGATTACTTACTGTGTGGAAACAGGTCCTTCGGCCCATCAAGTCCACACCGACCCTCCGAAGAGCAACCCACCCAGATCCATTCCCCTACACCTAACACTACAATTTAGCATGGCCAATTCACCTGACCTGCACATCTTTGTGACTGTGGGAGGAAACCAGAGCACCTGGAGGAAACCCACGCAGACACGGGGAGAATGTACAAACTCCACAGAGAGAGTTGCCTAAGGCGGGAATTGAACTCAGGTCTCTGGCACTGTGAGGCAGCAGTGCTAATCACTGTGCCACTGTGCCACCGTGCCGCCCATAGCATTACAGACTCCTAAAATGTACTGGTGATTATATTTCATACAAGCCATACAGACCAGAAAGTTGCAGGCTCCCAAGATTAAACTTAGCTAGTTGGTTTTGAATCAACCCATTTTTCTCTTTCTGATTTACATTATGTGCCTTGGGTAGGACAATCAAGTTTCAAAATACAAACATGATAGGTGGGCAGACAGCACATTGCAAGGGAAGATTATTTCAGCTCTCCAGCTGATCAGGAAAATGAGCCTTGTAGATCCCAGCTGCATACTTTAAAAAAAAGGTATATTTCCCCGTTAAGACTTCAAGATTTTTAAGTTGTCAACCCATTCCAAACACAGTTAGAACAGACTGTATTCTAGGTTGAATTGATTCAGCTGCCTATTTTCATTCACTAAATTTGTATATTAACTACTCATGTATGTGTCATTCTAGTCAGACATCTTAAAACATGACCATTTTTGTGTATCTGATAGTCAGACATCTGGATTGTAACAGAATATATTCCTCCTCATTCATAGCCCCCCCCAACTGTTCTCCTTAGTAAACCATTTGTTCCATTTTCAGACATAGTTATAGTTATAGTTTAGTTTGATTAACAACTTAATTTTTCAATGTAATGATAAAGCTAGCAATAGGGATCACAATTGGCTTCATATTTTGGCAGGGCTCTTGTCTAGGGTGTAGTAAAACCTAAATCTACTTCATTTTGCAAAGGGAGCAATTCTAAGGAAGGAAGGAATATCCTTCTGCAGCTGGCCAGTAAACACTGAACGGAAAGAATCAGATTAAAGCAAATTTGACAATAACGCTGGGGACTGAATTTACAAATCATAAGAATTTGAGTCAGACTACGAATGTGGATTTATTTCTTTCACTGCATTAATTGTAGTAACTAGTCAAAGTTTGGCTAACAGTATTTCTGTAATGATGAACATTACAGGTAGCAGGTGAGAAATAACAGGTTATCAGAACGTCTAGGAAAGACAGTGATCACCTCTTTATGACTTAACCGATATAGCTGGCTCTTTCTGGTCTGTATAAATTGCTAACTTGATACTTTTGATAATTTCACTATTAAATCATCAGGTTTGGAGGAAAGAAGAATCTTTTAAATACATCAAATTAAGATAGCTTAAATTTAAATTTAACATATGCAGACCATATGAAATATATTAATATATTTTATTATCATAGGAACTGAAACAAGATATCTCCAGTTTTCGCTATGAAGTTCTTGACCTGTTAGGAAACAGGAAATCATCGCGAAGGACATACTCTACCAGCAGTGATGGGATGCAGATGGGAGATATGGAGGATGATAGTGCTGAAGAAATGAAAAAAATCGTGTCATTCAATTTGGCAGGTGAAAGTAATGACAGAAAGACGTTGAAAATGAACTCTTTCAGTGTTTCAGCTCTTATTAAATCAGTTTCTGGAATTGACCTTAATGAAGAGAAATCCAAAAATAACAGGATGAGTAAGCAATCTTCCTCAGTCAGAAATGGCAATCGATTCCAGAGATATCCAAATTCGAAGAAGGATTCATTTAAAAGACTTGGCCTTTTGTTCAGCAAGATGAATGGGCAACTATCTGAACCAAGCCCAGAGCCAGTGTCAAGCATTTCTGATGGACTACTTCAAGCACAAAATGTGTGGCAGGACTTCAATTATTCCCAAATTTCCAATTCTAACAATATAACAAAGAGTGAGAGCAGCCTTAATGCTGTTGGTCTTAATGAAGTAAACAGAAGAAACAGAATTGATAGCCATTGTTCAGCTAACCATGATTCCTTTAATTGTTCTTCCAATATCAGTACCTCCAATAACAAACTCATTGACTCGTCAAGTGACGTCTATGACTCCTGGGGGGAAGCCTGTGACTTGCTAATGACCAGATGGAACAGTCATCAAGAGGACTATGTAACGACTCAATTATAATACTGTATACCAAGATACCACTTTACCACAACAAACTTTGGGTCATGTTCATGAGGAATTATTTTATAAAATTGAATATATGAGAATGTGTGGCTGTAGGGGTGTTTTCTAAAGAGGAACCACACTTCCTGTAAATTACAACTTGTATTTGTACAGCATCATTAAAGTAATAAAACATCCAAAGGCATTGCACAGGAGTGTTAGGTGAAAAAAAAATGATGCTGAACCATGTAAGGCAATAATAAGTAAGATTGGTCAGAAGAATAAGTGCCTTAAAAAAGGACAAAGAGGTAAAGGAGGAAACATTTAGGAGTAAATTAAAGTTTAGGCCCTTGGCCTTGGAAAGCACAGCTACCGAAGGTAGAACAATTAAAAATTGGGGCTGTTCAATGCAATCAGAATTTGAGGAGCAGATATCTTGGAGTGCTGTGTAGCTGAAGACAGTCACAGATAAAAGGGGACAAGACGACAGACAAGATCAAGTCATTAGATGAAAGTGCGGACTGTAGATGCTGGAGATTAGAGTCGAGAGTGTGGTGCTAGAGCAGGTCAGGCAGCATCCGAGGAGCAGGAGAATCGACTTTGTTGAAAGGCTTTTGCCTGAAACGTCGATTCTCCTGCTCCTCGGATGCTGCCTAACCTGCTGTGCTTTTCCAAGATAAAGTCATTTCTTAATCAGGAACTAATTAAGTCAGCAAGCACACCGATGATGGGTGAATGAGACCTGGTGCAAATAAGGATGTAATAGCAGAGTTTAATACAAGTTTGAAGTAAAATGTAAGACATGCACTGGAATACTGAATAGGGAAGAACATGGATAAGTATTTCAAAAACAGACAGGCTGAGGCATAGGCGAAGTTGGATGATAGTACAGTGATGGAATAGTCTTAAGTGAGGAGGAGATGTGGTCGAAAGGTATCCTCAGTACCGTGTAAAGAAAGACTAGGCTAACTTCGCAGTCCCTGCCCCCTAATTTGTTTTAGGCCTGCAGACTGTAGTGGTTCATGAAAGCAGCCCACCTTCACCTTGTCAAACATCCATTGTTGGGAAAGAATCAGAATCGATTAGAGGAGGTAATAACAGAACATTTGCAAAATCATAAACTATCAAGCACAGTTAGCATGACTTCATGAAAGAGAAATTATGACAGAGTAACCACGTGGTCAGAGAAAGAAATCTATACTGCTGTCTGACACAGCAGTGAATCTGCACAGTTACTGCCTTTGCTGTTTGAGTTCAAGTATCTCTGGACATCGGAGTGCGTCTGGGAAAAATTAACAAACAGCAAAATTCACAGCTGACCTTGGAGGAACCTGTGTGGGAAAGCTCACAGCACAGGAACAGATAAGTGCATAGTTCTTTTATGTGTAACTTCACTGTAAACCTACAATAGTGAGTAGAGTGGGTTCTTTCTTGATTATATGTTTTCTTGAGATCTGTCTCTTGATTAAATTTAAAAAATATAAACCATAAATATTAAGTTAGCCTGGTGCAGTGTTTTTTTTTAAGAGCAATAATTTGGTGCTATTTTCTGGGTATGTAGATTGTGAAGGAGTAAAGATTACCTTTAGTAGAATGTGCTCTTCCTGTCGGATGTGGGAGTTTAGGGAGAGTTTCCATGTTACTGATGATTATATGTATAGGTAGTGTCTTTGGTTGCAAATCCTATCAGATTACATGGATTGGTTGGAGCGGCGGTTAGATGCAATAAGGAATTTACAGGAGCTACGGGGTGTGATGGATGGCAGTTATCGGAAAGGAGAAAAGCCGCAGATATAGTCAGATAGATGGGTTAATCCAGGAAAGTTAGGAGAGGGAGGCAGATAGTGTAGGATCTCCTCTGCGATCCCCATCTCAAACAAGTGTGCTGTTTTGGAAAATGTAGGTGGTGATGGACTCTTAGGGGAATGTAACACTAACAGCTAAGTTTCTGGTATCAAGAATGGCTTTAATATAGTGGAGGGTACGTCAGGTTCCAAACCTTTGAAAGTGATAGATTGTCAGAGGCACAGACAGACATTTCTGCAGCTGGCAGCGAAAAATCAGAATGGTGTTTTGCCTCTCTGGTGCCAGGATCAAGAATGTCTCAGAGGGTGCAGAATGTTCTCAAAGAGAGGGACCAGGAGGAGGTCATTGTGCACATTGGAACTAATGACATAGGAAGGAAAAAGAATGAGATTCTGTAGGGAGAATATAGGAAGTTAAGGTATTTAAAAAGGAGATCCTCGAGGCAGAGAGATTTGCTTGAGGTGCTCAGGGAGATAGTGAGAAAAGAGATCAATCTTGGACTGGTATAGTTGGGAAAGGGAGCCAGTCAAACAGTCAGGGCAGGCAAGAAGAAAGCAGAGAACAAGGTAGGACTTTGATTTTAAAGATTCATTCCCTATAGTATGAAATAGGCCCTTTGGCCCAACAAGTCCACACTGACCCTCTAAAGAATAGTCATGATAAATTAAACTGCATTTTTTCCAGTGCAAGAGATCGAACAGGAAGGGCAGATTAACTCAGGGCATGGTTAGGAACATGGGACTGGGATAGCATAGCGATTACAGAGATGTGGCTCAAGGATGGATAGGACTGGCAGCTTAATGTTCCAGGATACAAATGCTACAGGAAGGATAGAAAGGGGTCCAAGAGAGGAAGGGGAATGGTGTTTTTGATAAGAGATGGCATTACAGCTGTACTTAGAGGGGATATCCCTGGGAATACATCCAGGGAAGTTATTTGGGTGGAACAGAGAAATAAGACAGGGTTATCACCTTATTGGGACTGTATTTTAGACACAATAGTCAACGGGAAATTGAGAAACAAATTTGTAAACAAAATGATAGGGTGGTTATGGTAGGGGATTTTAACTTTCCAAACACAGACTGAGACTGCCATAGTGATGGAGAGGAATTTGTTAAGTGTGTACAAGATAATTTTTCTGATTCTATACATGGATGTACCTACTAGAGAAGGTGCAAAACATGACCTGCTCTTTGGAAATAAGGTAGGGCAGGTGACTGAGGTTGTCCGTGGGGGTACACTGTGGAGCCAGCGACCATAATCTATTAGTTTTAAAATAGTGATGGAAAAGATTAGACAGGATCTAAAAAATTGAAGTTCTAAATTGGAGGAAAGCTAATTTTGTGGGTGTTAGGCAAGAACTTTCAAAAGCTGATTGGGGGCAGATGTTCGTAGGTAAAGAGACAGCTGGAAAATTGCAAGCCTTCAAAAATGAGATAACAAGAGTCCAGAGACAATGCATTTCTGTTATAGTGAAAGGCAAGGCAAGCCTGGTGAGTGTACAGAATACTGGATAACTGGACAAATTGAGATTTGGTTAAGAAAAAGAGAACATATGTCAGGCAGGTATAGACAGCAGAGATCGAGTGAAAGCTTAGCAGAGTATAAAGGCTGGAGGAATATACTTAGAGAGAAATCAGGAGGGCAAAAAGGCGACATAAGATAGCTTTGGCAAATCAGGTTAAGGAGAATCTAAAGGGATTTTACAAATACATTAAGGAAAAAAGGTAATTGGGTAAAGAATAGGGCCCCTCAAAGATCAGCAACGCAAGCCTATGTGTGGAACTGCAGGAGGTGGGAGAAATACTAAACAAATATTTTGCATCAGTGTTTACTGTGGAGAAGGACGTGTAAGATAATAGAATGTGGGGAAATAGATAGTGACAGCAAGTTTTGAGAAGATTTATATTTCAGGTTGAGTAAGTTTGTTCGCTAAGCTAGAAGGTTCGTTTTCAGACATTTCATCACCATGCTAACATCATCAGTAAACCTCCAGTGAAGTGCTGTGTTATGTCCCACTTTCTGTTTAGGTTTCCATGCGTGGGTGATGCCATTTCCTCCTCTTTCTCAGAGGGTAGTAGATGGGCTCCAAATCAATGTGTTTGTTGATAGAGTTCCGGTCAGAATGCTATGCTTCTAGGAATTCTTGTGCAGGTCTCTGTTTAGCTTGTCCTAGGATGGATGTGTTGTCCCAGTCAAAGTGGTGTCCTTGCTCATCTTTATGCAAGGATACTAGTGAGAGTAAGTCATGTCTTTTGAGGCTAGCTGATGTTCTTATATCCTGATGGTTAGTTTTCTGCCTATTTGTCCAATGTGGTGTTTGTTACAGTTCTTGCAAGGTATTTTGTAATTGACATTCATTTCGCTTGTGGTCTGCATGGGGTCTTTCAAGTTCATTAGCTGCTATTTTAGTGTGTTGGTGGGCTACCACAATGCCCAATATCAGTGGGCAAGCTGTTGGAGGGAATCCTGAGGGACATGATTTACATGTATTTGGAAAGGCAAGGACTGCTTAGGGATAGTCAACATGGCTTAATGCATGAGAAATCATGTCTCACAAACTTGATTGTTTTTTGAAGAAGGTTGATGAGGGCAGAGCAGTGGATGTTATCTATCTGGACCTCAGAAAGGCGTTCCCATGGGAGACTGGTTAGCAAGGTTAGATCTCACTGAATAGAGAGAGAACTAGCCATTTGGATACAGAACTGGCTCAAAAGGTAGAAGACAGAGCGTGGTGGTGGAGGGTTGTTTTTCAGACTGGAGGCCTGTGACCAGTGGAGTGCCACAAGGATCAGTGCTGGATCCACTACTTTTCATCATTTATATAAACGATTTAGATGTGAACATAAAAGAGGTATAGTTAGTAAGTTTGCAGATAACACCAATATTGGAGGCACAGTTGACAGCAAAGAAGGTTACCTCAGAGTACAATGAGATCTTGATCAGATGGGTTAATGGGGTGAGTGGCAGATGGACTTGAAATTAGATAAATGTGAGATGTTGCATTTTGGAAAAGCAAATCAGAGCAGGACTTATACACTTGATGGCAAGGTCCTGGGGAGTGTTGCTGATCAAAGAGACCTTTGAGTGCAGGCTCATAGTTTCTTGAAAGTGGAGTCGCAGGTAGACAGGATAGTGAAGGCATTTGGTATGCTTTCCTTTATTGGTCAGAGCATTGAATACAGGAGTTGGGAGGTATTATTGCGGCTGAATAGCACACTGGCTAGGCCACTTTTGGAATATTGTATGCAATTCTTGTCTTACTCCTATCAGAAGGGTGTTGTGAAACTTGAAAGGGTTCAGAAAAGCTTTACAAGCATGTTGCCAGGGTCAGAGGATTTGAGCTACAGGGAGAGGCTGAATAGGCTGGGGCTGTTTTCCCTGGAGCATCCGAGGCTGAGGGGTGCCCTTATAGAGGTTTATAAAACCACGAGAGGCATGGATAGGATAAATAGACAAAGTCTTTTCCCTGGGGGTGGGGGAGTCCAGAACTAGAGGGCATAGGTTTAGGGTGTGAGGGTAAAAAGCTAAAAAAAGGGACCCAAGGGGCAACTTTTTTCATGCAGAGGGTCGTGCGTGTATGGAATGAGCTGCCAGAGGAAGTGGTGGAGGCTCTTACAATTACAACATTTAGAAGGCATCTGGATGGGTATATGAATAGGAAAGGTTTAGAGGGATACAGCCAAGTACTGGCAAATGGGACTAGATTAGGTTAGGATATCCAGGTGACATGGATGGGTTAGACATGAAGGGTCTATTTCTATGCTATACATCTCTATTACTGTAAGTTGAGATTTTGTTTTTCATCTCAACAAGAGTGAATAGAGTGGAACTAGATGTGCTGTATTTAGGCTTCTAAAAGGCATTTGAAAGGTCTCACACAATGTTAAGATATAAAATAATAGCCCACGATGTCAGGGGTATACCTTGCTTTGGATAGAGAATTGGCTCTCGGGCAGGAAATAGGATACAAAATTTTCAGAGATAGTGATAGGTTAAGTGAGTGGGCAAGGAGGTAGCAAATAGAGGATAATAGGAAAATATGAAGCTGTTCATTTTGAAAAGGAGAACAAAAGAACAGATTATTTAATTGGAGAAGAAACTGCAGAAAGCTGCAAAGAGGTTTGGGTATTTGTGCATGAAACAAAGCTAGCACAGGTACAGCAGGTATTTCAAGGGGATGGAATACAGAAGCAGGAAAGTCTTACTGCAACTGTACGTGGTACTGGGGAATGACATCTGAGTAGTTTTGTTCCCCTTATTTAACAAAAGATATTTCATTGAAGGCAGTTCAGAGAAGGTTCACTTGGACGACCCCTGGTATGGAGAGAATGACTTCCAAGCAAAAATTAAAACAGGTTGGGACTGTATTTGGAGTTCAGAAGTAAGATTGCATTGAGACATACAAGATTCTTAAAGGACTTGACAGGGTAAATGCTGATCAGATGTTTCCCTTTATGGAATAGTTCAGGACTAGAGGGTGTAGTCTCAATAAGATGCAAAGGAGGTTGCAAGTATTTGCAACTCCATGCCAGAGAGCTGTGCGGGCAGAGTCTTTGTGTATATTTAATATTAAAGGTAGATTCTTGATGAGAATCAAGCGTTACAGGGAAAGGGTAGGAGAGTGGATGTGACATGTTGAATCAGCCATGATCCTATTAAATGGCAGCACAGGCTCAAGGGACTCCTATTGCTGTTTGTTATAGTCTTACAACAGATAAGAGGTAGCCAGCACTTATTACCTGCAAAGCTGACATTCCAAGATTGCATGCATTAAATTACAGGAGCAATTATGTTGTTGATTTGATAATCTCGCAGGTCTCAACCTAGAGTGTTCAATTCTCACCATAATAGTTGGTTCACAAGTTAAATAAATCTGGAATTAAAACTAGATCAGTAATGGTGCCAAGGAAACCAGCAATTTGTTAACATCCTTTAAGGAAGGAAACTAGTGTTATAATCTCTTTACAGATGTCTATAAGAAATCCAAACTTTCCATGGCCAATATAAAAGAAGTTGCATGATAAGATTTCAAGTTTTAAGAATTCTATTTCAACAACTAAAGGCAACATTGAATGATATACAACTTTTATTAAAAAAAAGAGTGCAGAAAATAACTTGCCCCTTTTAACATTTAAAAACTTTACCTTTTCACTCAGCTGTTACATTTCATACTGCCTGACTTAATATTTTGGAACCAGCTCAGCCCATACGTACAAATAGAATAACTCAAGGTTTTATTTCCATTTTTCTCCTTTCCTGATCTTAATCATGAAAAACAGGACTAGGTTAAGTTTTTTCTGGAGATTCTCCCTCCAGTTCAGGCTAGGTGTACCTTTCCCTCTAGTTTTAAAACTTCAATCTTCAGCTCCTCCATTTGATTGCAAGCTCTTACCTGCATTTCTCTGCAATGACCCATTGACCTGCTGCCTCCAGCTACTCATGGGTCTGACCTTGCAGCCTGACCTGAGTCATCTCAAATGACATTGAAAGCTGTTCAAAATCAAACATCATACTTCAGATGTTATGTTGAAGAGGTCAAGATGTAGACGATTGGGTTAAGAACATTATCCTGATGTGTACCTGTAATGATGTTCTGGGGCTGAGATAACTGCATTCCAACATCCACAAGTGTCAGTTTCAACTTTACCCCCTCAACCCTCTAACCCACTCGCTGATTCCCTAAAACTTCAATTTTGCTAGGGGTTCCTTAAAGTCGTTTTGTCAGACACTGCCTTAATCTCAAGGATAGAAGAAAGAGAAGACGACAAATGCTGGAGATCAGAGTCAAAACGTGTGACACTGGAAAAGTGCAGGTCAGGCAGCATACGAGGAGCAGGAATGTTGATATTTCGGTCATAAGCTCTTCGTCAGGCCTGATGAAGGGCTTATGCCTGACCTATCTACTCTCCTCCTCCTTGGATGCTGCCTGACATATTGTGCTTTTCCAGTGCCACACATTTTGACTAATCGCAAGGACACTCATTCCAACCTAGCCTCTGGAATACAGCACTTTGTGTGCAATGAAGTCAGGAGCAGAGTGGCCTTCGTTGACTCCAAACTGAACATTAAGATTACTGCTGAATTAAGTGCTGCGTGATATCTGCTTGCCATTTGATGATACAAAAGTATTATAGATGCAAATCCAGGATAAAAGTGAAAAATACCAGAACTACTCAGGAGGTCTAGCAGTATCTGTGAAGAGAAACCTTTAAAATCAGGTTGATGGCTTTTCAGACTCGTTCATTCAGATGAAAATTTTATACATGGATGGGATGGTGGATGGGATGGTCTATGGGGAAAATCAGATAAGAAAAAGCACGATTTAATAGAAATGAAAGACCAGTGTTACAAAGGATACAAACTAATATCTAAAGTGTAGATAACATACTTTCCTTCAGGCTATCACAGACATTTGACTGGCTTCTCTTCACATCACCAGTCTCCCTCACAATATGAAAACATGTGAGCATATGTGGAAGTCAAAGTTGAAATGTTCATAGCACTGCAGTGTGTCCAGGGAAAATTAATTAAATACACTATGGACTGTATGGAGCTTGGTTGGAATGGTGTGGAGGGTCGCAGTCCTCCTGGTTAACAAAGTAATTTATCGAGGAGAAAGTGAGGTCTGCAGACGCTGGAGATTAAAGCTGAAACTTTATTGCTGGAACAGCACAGCAGGTCAGGCAGCATCTAGGGAACAGAAGATTCGACGTTTCGGGCACATGCCCTTCTTCAGGAATGAGCAGAGAGTGTTCAGCAGGAGAAGATAAAAGGTAGGGAGGAGGGACTTGGAGGAGGGGCGTTGGAAATGTGATAGGTGGAAAGAGGTCAAGGTGAGGGTGATAGGTCGGAGTAGGGTGGAGGCGGAGAGGTCAAGAAGACGACTGCAGGTCAGGAAGGCGGTGCCGGGCTGGAGGGATTCGGCTGAGACAAGGTGGGGGGAGGGGGGGGATGAAGAAACTGGTGAAGTCCAAGTTCATCCCCTGTGGTTGGAGGGTTCCCAGTCGGAAGATAAGACGCTCCTCCTCCGACCGTCGCGTTGTTGTGGTTTGGCGGTGGATGAGTCCAATGACCTGCATATCCTCGGTGGAGTGGGAGGGGGAGTTGAAATGCTGTGCTACAGGGTGGTTGGGTTGGTTCGTCCGGGTGGCCCAGAGGTGCTCTCTGAATCGCTCCGCAAGTAGGCGGCCTGTCTCCCCAATATAGAGGAGGCCACACCGGCTGCAGCGATTCACCTGCACCTCCACCCACATTATCTACTGCATCCGCTGCAGCAGGTGTGGCCTCCTCTATATTGGGGAGACAGGCCGCCTACTTGCGGAGCGATTCAGAGAGCACCTCTGGGCCACCCGGACGAACCAACCCAACCACCCTGTAGCACAGCATTTCAACTCCCCCTCCCACTCCACCGAGGATATGCAGGTCATTGGACTCATCCACCGCCAAACCACAACAACGCGACGGTCGGAGGAGGAGCGTCTTATCTTCCGACTGGGAACCCTCCAACCACAGGGGATGAACTTGGACTTCACCAGTTTCTTCATCCCCCCTCCCCCCACCTTGTCTCAGCCGAATCCCTCCAGCCTGGCACCGCCTTCCTGACCTGCAGTCTTCTTCTTGACCTCTCCGCCTCCACCCTACTCCGACCTATCACCCTCACCTTGACCTCTTTCCACCTATCACATTTCCAACGCCCCTCCTCCAAGTCCCTCCTCCCTACCTTTTATCTTCTCCTGCTGAACACTCTCTGCTCATTCCTGAAGAAGGGCATGTGCCCGAAACGTCGAATCTTCTGTTCCCTAGATGCTGCCTGACCTGCTGTGCTGTTCCAGCAATAAAGTTTCAGCAAAGTAATTTATCGACCAAACCTTTACAATGACTGAGTTCCCAGTGAAGTGTTTGGTAAGAAACCGTGCCTTGCAATGACTATCAGTAATCACTTATGGACACAGAAGCTGGCATTCATCTCAGGAAAAAATCCCAAGGAAATGTTAAATGCTTTTTTGAAATTAAGGATTTAAAAGTAAAAAGCAATTGCTTCCAACAGTTGTCAAAGTACATAGATGTGAGATAATTGACAGAAGTCAGAAACAAAAAATGTATTTTGCAAATCATCAGGAATTGGAATATAGAGCTGATTAAAAGATGCTGAAAACAGATTCCATACAACAGCAGCTTTCAAAAGGGAGTTCGATCATTCCTTGATCAAATCTTTGTAAATCTACAAAGGAGGAGTGGGTGACATTAACTAGATGGCTTTTCAAAAGTGCCAGAGACTCAAATGGCTCATCTGGCAATCTTTATGATTTTGCTGGAAACTGTAGTGTCAAGTAACCATCAAGTTTACCTTTACATTTTTATCCCCAGCCTCATCTCAGTGCACCCATCCAAATTTCTACTTTATGGTTTTGAAAATTTAGACTAAAGAGTCTATACAAGACTGCAAATACTTCATTGCAGTACTTATTGATTGGTTTTCACTGGACTACACACAAAAGTACACTGACACAAGTAGGTTGCAGTGCTCAGATTTTATTAACATGAAATGAAAGATGAACCCACAACCACATAGCATTTCCTTTGGAACTGTACTCCAGAGCTGAGCAATCAACAGTCTAAAACAAAAAAGTCAATGCCAAACATTTTCTGGCACAAAACTGGCAAACGAAAGTTAACATGTTAAACTGATCAAAAATACACAAGCTTTCACAAACTAAAGATTTCAAAAATATCAAAGATTTTAAACATGAGGTAGAAGCGGTACGGTTTGTATGCTGGAATCAACCAACTGAAACAAGCAACACGTGAAAAACATTACATTATAATGTTGGAATAACTTTTTTCCTTTGAAGGGTAGCCCTTCAACTGATTTCAGAAGACACTTCACTCAAGGTGAAGTTGAAGCTCTGTTGATATTGCACAATGGAAAGAACTTGCATAAAGCACATCTACTGACAAGCAACATTTGCCTTATTTTGGTCTACAAACCCAATTAGGAGCTTTACTACAAAGTGAGAAAGTCTCAGTATCGAGATGTGAACAGCTATTTAAATAAAAGACCACATATACAAGTATTTCAGGCAATTGCAGAGGAAAAAGTGGATGATTTTTTTGAATCGGAGTTAAATCAATTAAAGAATCTGATGCTCGATAGTGGTTGGGGTTGGTAAGGGGATAGTGGGCAAGGAGGTAAACAATCTACCTCTAATTAGGCATGTTAAATCCAATTTTTTTCTCATACTTAGTGAGATACATAATGTGTAGGCAGATTGGCAGGTCCAACATAATTTAATGGAGCTGGAGGTGCTGGGCTCTGCAGCCTTGGTGAACTATTACACATCTGATTTGTTGGGTACCAGGCACCAACATAATGAAGTGCGGATGCAGCAGGGATACAGGGATCATAAGCAGGTGCTGGAATGTACTGATCAGTCAGCACTGGATAGTACATTGTTGAATGAGGAACAGTTTGAGGCTCCACAGTAGGATAAGATCCTGCAGAGGAAAGTAGAGCCCATCAGTACCAAAAACATACATCTATTCCACCCAAAAACTGTAAGACATTGTTACTTAAATTTACAGAGACCAGACTATTATAGACAGTATCTCAACATGAAAGTGACTTTCTGTCCAATCCTAGAAAAATGTTCATTCTCCAAAAGAGAGAAATTCTTGAGACAAGGGAGAAAGGACAGGGAGAAGTGAGGATGCACAATAAATTTAACAAAATGAAAAATGTAAGTGAGCTAAAATACCACCTAACTTTTCAAAAGCTTTAAGAATCCTGCAATTATATCTAATGCTGCCTAAACATCAGTCACATGACTTGCTCAACTTTTTTTTTAAAATCTTCACAAGATATGGTATTGTTGTTAGCAAAACAAACATCTGTTGCTCACTCCCAAACTACCCTGAAGTGATGAGCCACCTTCTTGAACATGTGGGTCAACACTCAGAACATCTTCCAAACTAACATCTAGAAGGATAGAGCAAATGCATGGTAACACTATCCCCTTAAGTTCTCCTTCAAGTCACACACCATACTAACTTGGAGCTAATGGTCTTTTCTTCAATGTTGCTTGAAAGAAATCATCAAACTCCCTTTCTAACAGCATGGAGGGTGTTACATACACCAAGGACTACAGTCATTTCAAGGCACAGCTCACTGAGGTCAACTAGTGATAGACAAAATGTTGCCAAGCAGTGACCAACCCACGAGTAAATAGAACATAAATTGGTAGAACTGCAGCATTTTTAGAGCAAACGAATATTGTATTTTCAAGTTAAGATGGAATGTGACTTGATGGGAAACCAGTCAGCCATGTCCCTACACATCTTTTGCCCTTGTCAAATATGGTAGGTCACAAGGATGCCCTGTTGAGCTGCAGCAGCACACCTCATCGTACAAGCTGAACTATAGCTCACCCATGGAGGAGTGAGTGAACGCTTGAAGTGGTGAGTGATAGGCCAATCTAGAAAGTGCTTTCTTCGGAATGGCACTGAGGTTCAAGCATTGCTGGAGCTGCACATTTTCAGGCAAATGGAGAGCATGTTCATCACAAATGTCACAACATTATAGGTGGTGGTTGTGCTGGACATCTTAAAACACACAAAGGTGGATAAACCCCTGGGACTTGATCAGATGTACTTGAGAACTGTGGGAAGCTATGGAAGTGATTGCTGGGCCCTTGCTGAGATATTTGTATCAATAACCATAGATGAGGTGCCAGAAGACTGGAGGTTGGCAAATGTGATGCCACTACTTAAGAAAGGTGGCAAGGAAAAACCAATGAACTATAGACCAGTGAGCCTAACATCAGTGGGCAAGTTTTTGGAAGGAATCCAAAAGGGACATGATTAACATATTTGGAAAGGCAAGGACTGATTAGGGATAGTCAATATGGTTTAGTGAGACATTATTTCCTATGCACAAACTTGGCATTTTTTGAAGTAACGAAGAGGATTGAAGAAGTCAGAGTGGCGGACAGGATATATATGGACTTCAGTAAGAGTTCAACAAGGCTCATCATAAGATTAGATTTCACTGAAGAGGGAGAGCTAGCCATTTGGATACAGAACTGGCTTAAAAGTAGAATATGGAAGATAGAGGACAGTAGTGGAGGGCTGCCTTTCGGACTGGAGGCCTGTGACCAGTGCGTAACAAGGACTGGTGCTGGGTCCACTGCTTTTCGTATAATGATTTGAATGTGGATTTAGGAGGTATGGTAAGTTTGCAGATGACACCAAAATTGAGGTGTAGTGAACAGTAAAGGTTACCTTAGAGAATAACAGGACTTTGATCAGATGGGTCAATGGGTTGAGGAATGGTAGGTGAAATTTAATTCGGATAAATGTGAGGTGCTACATTTTGGAAAGGCAAATCGGGGTGGACTTGTACATTTAATGGCAAGGTCCTGGGAGTTTTGGTGAACAAAAGAAACCTTGGAGTGCAGGTTCATAGCTCCTTGAAATTGGAATCACAAATAGCTAGGATAGTGAAGGTGGTCTTTGGTATGTTTGCCTTTATTGGTCAGTGCATTGAATATAGGAGTTGGGAGGCCATGTTGTGGTTGTACAGCGTATTGGTAAGGCCACTTTTGGCATTCAGTGTGCAATTCTGGTCTCTCTCCTGCAGGGAGGATGTTATGAAACTTGAAAGGGTTCAGAAAAGATTTACAAACATATTACCAGGTTTGGAGAGCTTGTGCTATAGAGAGGCTAAATAGACTGGGGCTTTTTTCCCTGGATCATTGGAGGCCAAGGGGTAACCTTTTCAAGGTTAATAAAATCATGAGGGACAGGAATAGGGGGAATAGACAAGGTCTTTTTTGCAGGGTAGTGGAGTCCAAAACTAGAGGGTATAGGTTTAAGATGGGTGGGGGGGGGGGGGGGGGGGGGGGGGGATTTGAAAAGGGATCTAAGGGGCAACTTTTTCATGCAGAGTACATGGTATGAGCTGCCAGTGGAGGAGGCTGCTACAATTACAACATTTAAAAAGACATCTGGATGGGTATATGAATAGGAAGGGTTGAGGGGATATAGGTCAAATGCTGGCAAATGGGACTAATTTATTTAGGATATCCAGTCGACATGGATGAGTTAGACCTAAAGGTCTGTTTCCAAGCTGTATAGCTCTATCAGTCAGACATCTCGCCATTGTTGACTGTAGAAAGGCTTGAGTCGGGCAAAGCCTATCTTCTGATCACCTTTTATAGCTATAGCATTTATGGTGAGTATCCAGTAAAATTTCTTATTCAGGGTGAACTCCATGTGTAAAAAGAGTTTGGGAATTCATTGTTGGCATTTCTGTCGAATTTTAAAGGGAGATATTAAAAGATGGTCTCACTGGGGAGGGCCTTCTCCTCGCATATTGTGCGGCATGCATGTTAATTGCCACACATCAGCCCAGGATAATGTTGACCAGGTCTCGCTGTACCAGACCATGGATTTCTCCACTAAAAGAAACTGAATGGAGCTGAATGAATATTCCCACGTCGTACGATGGAAAAAAGGTCATTAATGAATCTAACACTAAGAATTGTTTCAGCAATACCCTGAGACAGAGGTAACTATTCTCCAACAACAGTATGACTCTAGGCAGTGGGTTTTTCTCAATTTCCAACTTGAATTTTCTAGAGATTCACGAGGTATACTTCCTTGATGTCCAAAGCAGTCTCTCCCCACTCTGGGAATTAATAACTGTCAAGAGGCCTAGTGCAGATTGGAAACAGTCAGTTCCTTTTAAAAAATTTAACTTCATTCTTTTAAACCGAAACAAATTGTGAAAACATTTTTCAAATGAGGGGCACTGCTGCATTTCAAAGTGTTTTTCAAGATACCTAATAGCCTGTTGATGAGCATCTACTAAAACTCATGCTACTTCCTTTCAGATTGCATTTTGCTTTTATCTAATACCTGTTCAATCTTGGTCCAGATTGCTTTAGTTGTGATTCTGAACAGTTACTGTTTCAATATTCCTTGCACAAGGCACAACCATACGTAGTTAACCAAAAGATTGAAACAAGCAACCTTCAGGATCAACCACTGCACCCCATCCACTCGTGATAGATTCTAAACCTCAAGCACTTAACTTTTCTGAAGGATGTGACACAGGAGTTCGCTAAGTGCTGAAATTGCCTAAGCCTCCAACACTACACAGAATGCCTGCTCAGAAATGCAATCTTGAAATTTTGTCTGGTGATGATCTTGGGTTTGAGCGAGCGAGGTGCAGAATTTAAGTTCCTCAAAACAGAGGTCTCAAATTTACAAGTAAACCGCTAGTTCAACTTAAATATTGACACTAAGTTTTAATGTCAACAGTTCATGCTGGTTTGTTTGTTGTTGGTTTTGAAAATATATTCAGATTGTCTAGGTGCAGAACAGAATCCCTTACCGTGTTAAACACATTTGGTAGGTTAAATAGTGCAGAGTCAGTGGGAAGTGCTGAGAGGACAGCCAGAAACTGGCGGTGAATTTAGCATTGTTCTTTTATCAATCTGGTTAGACTGTTTTCATCATCAAGTCTCTTCTCTATGAAGTCACGTGACGTTCAGGCAGTGTCAACCATGTTCCACACTATTACTAAATTTGATTCTTCAAAAGTAATTATGTTTAGCACCCTTCAAAAGCAATTTACTTAATCACGTTATTTTTGTATTGCAGAAACAGCTATGTAGAGCTATTTTTAAGATTCAAAATATGTATAAGATGCCAAGCAGCATTACTGAAAGTAACAAGAGCTTCTATAAAATAGTACATATGAACTGATAGTGAGCAGCTCACTGCCAATTAAGGGTAATAAATGCTGGCCCAAGCAGCAAAGCCCACATCCCCCAAATAAATGATGGAAAATATTCTTCATGTGGGTAAAACTCAGAACACAAGAAGAAAATTTACAGCCCAGGAATAGGCCCTTTGGTCCTCAAAGCCTGAGCAGATCCAAATCCACTGTCTAAACCGGTCACCAAATTCCTAAGCATCTGTATCCCTGTGCTCCCCACCTACTCACACATCTGTCCAGATGCACCTTAAATGAATCTACCATGCCTGCCTTTACCACCTCTGCTGGCAACACGTTCCATGCACCTACCACCCTCTATAAAGTACTTTCCACGTGTATCCCCCTTAAACTTTTCACATCTCACTTTGAGCATGTGACCTCTCGTTATTGAATCCCTCACCCTGGGAAAAAGCTTCTCTATCCACCCTGCCCCATACCCTCCACGATTTTGCAGACTTCAATCAGCTCCCCCCTCAATCTCCTTTTTTCTAACAAAGTCAATCCTAATCCCTTCATAGCTAGCACCTTCCATACCAGACAACATCCTCATAAACCTTCTCTGCACTCTCTCCAAAGCCTCCACATCCTTTTGGTAATGTGGTGACCAGAACTGTACACAATATTCCAAATGCAGCCGAACAAAAGTCTTGTACAATTTTAACATAATCTGCCAGCTCTTATACTCAATACCCCACCCAATGAAGGCAAGCATACCATATGCCTTCTTGACCACTCTATCCACCTATGCAGCAACCTTCAGGGTACAATGGACCTGAACTCCCAGATATCTCTGCTCATCAACTTTGCCCAAGGCTCTTCCGCTTACAGTATTGTTCGCTCTAGAGTTAGACTTCCTAAAATGCATCACCTCACATTTGCAGGATTGAACTCCATCTGCCACTTTTCTGCCCAACTCTCCAGTCTATCTATACTGTTCTGTATTCTTTGACAGTCCCATATGCTTTCTGCTACTCAAATCTCCGTGTCATCTGCAAACTGACTGATCAGACCAACAGTACCCTCGTCCAAATCATTTATGTATATCACGATCAACAGTGACCCCAACACTAATCACCTTTCTCCATTTCAAGAAACTCCCTTCAACTACTATTGTCTCCTGTTGCTCAAACAGTTCTTTATCCACCTAGCTCAAATACCCTGCACACCACGTGACTTCACTTGCTCCATTAGTTTACCATGGGGAACCTTATCAAACACCTTACTGAAGTCTACGCATATGACATCTACAGCCCTTCCTTCAATCAATGTGGTCACTTCCTTAAATAACTAAGCTGGTAAAAGACTGCCTCCCCTGCACAAAATCATGTTGCCTATCACTGATAAACCCATTCTTTTCCAAATATAAATGGATTTGATCCCCCAGTACCTTCTCCTGCAACTTTTCCACCACTGATGTCAGGCTCACTGGTCTGTAGTTATCTGGAATATCCCTACTACCCTTCTTGTACAGGGGGACAATATTAACAACCCTCCAGTCCTCTGACATTTCACTTGTGCTACAAAGATACCTGTCAGGGCCCCAACTATTTCCTCTCTCACTTCCCTCAGCAACCTGGGACCGATCCCATCCAGTCCTGGGGATTTCTCCACCTTAATATCCTTTAGCTTACCCAACATATCTTCCCTCCTTATGTGAAAGTGATCCAGAGTAAACAAACTTCTATCTCTAATCTCAACATTCATTATGTCCCTCTCAGTGAACACTGATGCAAAGTAATCAGAGAATCTCAGGCATTTTCTCAGGTTCAACACAACCTTCCTTATTCTTTAGTGGACAACCCTTTCTCTAGTTCTCTTTCTTCTTATATATGAATAAAAGGCTTGGGATTCTCCTTAATTATGTTCGCTAAAGTTATTTCATGACCCCTTTTAGCCCACTTAATTTCTCATTTAAGATTGGTCCTACTTTATATTCTCGAAGGCTCATTTTGTTCTTAGTTGCCTGGACCTTATGTACACTTCACTTTTCCTCTTGGCTAGTTGCGCGATTTCTCCTGTCATCCACAGTTCACAAATCTTGCCTCTCCTATCCCTTGTTTTCAAAGGGATATGCCTATCCTGCACTTTGAAAGCCCCCACATATCAAATGTGGACTTGCCTTCAAATAGCTGCTCCCAATCCACATATCAAAATATAGCAGAAGCTGGGAAATAAGTGGCCTTGGCCCAGTTTAGCACTCTTCCCTTCGGACCACTCCTCATCTTTGTCTATGAGTATTCTAAAACTTAGAATTGTGGTCACTATTCCCAAAGAAATCCCCCACTGCAACTTCTACCACCTAGCCTGGCTCATTACAACACCAGAGTTTAGATCAGCAGTGCTGGAAAAGCACAGGTCAGGCAGCATCCAAGGAGCAGGAAAATCAACGTTTCGGGCAAAAGCCCTTCATCAGGAATAGAGGCAGGAAGCTCTCATTGCCAGCATTTGCAGTCCTCACTTTTGCCTCATTACAACACCAGGTCCAATATAGCCCCTTCCCTAGTCAGAATATCGACATACTGCTCTAGAAAACTTTCCTGGATGCTACTTACAAATTCTGCCTCATCCAGACCGATATTAAGTGTATCCCAGTCAATGTTGGGAAAATTAAAATCTCCCATCACCACCACCCTGTTGCCTCTACATCATTCCATAATCTGTTTATCTATTTAATCTTCTACCTCACGCTCACTGTAATACAGCCCCAATGTAACTGTACCCTTATTTCTCAGCTCTACACATAATGCCTCACTGCTCAGCCCTCCATAGTGCCCTCCTTTAGCACAGCCATGATATCATAACTGATGGAAATGTGTTGCTGGAAAAGCGCAGCAGGTCAGGCAGCATCTAGGGAACAGGAGAATCGACATTTCGGGCATTAGCCCTTCTTCAGGAATGAGGAAAGTTGGTCCAGCAGGCTAAGATAAAACATAGGGAGGAGGGACTTGGGGGAGGGGCGTCGGAAATGTGATAGGTGGAAAGAGGTCAAGGTGAGGGTGATAGGTCAGACTGGGGTGGGGGCGGAGAGGTCGGGAAGAAGATTGCAGGTTAGGAAGGTGGTGCTGAATTTGATGGATTTGACTGAGACAGGCTGGGGGTAGGGGAAATGTGGAAACTGGTGAAATCCGAGTTCATCCCTTGTGGTTGGAGGGTTCCTAGCCGGAAGATGAGGCGTTCTTCCTCCAACCGTCGTTTCGCTGTGGTCTGACGATGGAGGAGTCCAAAGACCTGCATATCCTTGGTGGAGTGGGAGGGGGAATTGAAATGTTGAGCTACAGGGTGGTTGGGTTGGTTGGTCCGGGTGTCCCAGAGGTGTTCCCTGAAACGCTCCGCAAGTAGGCGGCCCGTCTCCCCAATATAGAGGAGGCCACATCGGGTGCAAAGGATGCAATAGATGATATGTGTGGAGGTACAGGTGAATCTGTGGCGGATATGGAAGTTTCCTTTGGGGCCTTGGAGGGAGGTGAGGGGGGAGGTGTGGGCGCAAGTCTTGCACCTCCTGCGGTTGCAGAGGAAGGTGCCGGGAGTGGAGGTTGGGTTGGTGGGGGGTGTGGATCTGACGAGGGAGTCACAGAGGGAGTGGTCTTTACAGAATGCTGATAGGGGAGGGGAGGGAAATATATCCTTGGTGGTGGGGTCCGTTTGGAGGTGGCGGAAATGGCGGCGGATGATCCGCTGTACATGGAGGTTAGTGGGGTGGTAGGTGAGGACCAGTGGGGTTCTGTCCTGGTGGCGGTTGGAGGGGCGGGGTTCAAGGGCAGAGGATCGGGAAGTGGAAGAGATGCGGTGGAGGGCATCGTCGACCACGTCGGGGGGGAAATTGCGGTCCTTGAAGAAGGAGGCCATCTGGGATGTGCGTTTTTGGAACTGGTCCTCCTGGGAGCAGATGCGGCGGAGTCGAAGGAATTGGGAGAATGGGATGGCGTTTTTACAGGGGGCAGGATGGGAGGTGTAGTCCAGGTAGCTGTGGGAGTCAATTGGTTTGTAGTAGATGTCCATGTTGATTCAGTCGCCTGAGATAGAAATAGAAAGGTCGAGGAAGGGGAGGGAGGAATCAGACTGTCCAGGTGAATTTGAGGTCGGGGTGGAAGGTGTTGGTGAAGTAGATGAACTGTTCAACCTCCTCGTGGGAGCACGAGGCGGCGCCGATACAGTCATCGATGTAGCGGAGGAAAAGGTGGGGGGTGGGGCCAGTGTAGTTGCAGAAGATGGATTGTTCCACATATCCTACGAAGAGGCAGGCATAGCTGGGGCCCATGCGGGTGCCCATGGCTACTCGTTTCGTTTGGAGGAAGTGGGAGGATTGGAAAGAGAAGTTGTTCAGGGTGAGGACCAGTTCAGTCAGTCGAAGGAGGGTGTCTGTGGAAGGGTACTGGTCGGTACGGCGGGAAAGAAAGAAGCGGAGTCCTTCGTGATGGGGGATGGAGGTGTACAGGGACTGGATGTCCATGGTGAAAATAAGGCGTTGGGGACCGGGGAAGCGAAAATCATGGAGCAGGTGGAGGGCATGGGTGGTGTCCCGAACGTAGGTGGGAAGTTCTTGGACTAAGGGGGACAGGACGGTGTCAAGGTATGCGGAGAGGAGTTCGGTGGGGCAGGAGCAGGCGGAGACAATGGGTCGGCCGGGGCAGTCAGGTTTGTGGATTTTGGGCAGGAGGTAGAAGCGGGAGGTGCGGGGTTGTGGGACTATGAGGTTGGAGGCGGTGGATGGGAGATCCCCCGAGGTGATGAGGTTATGGACGGTCTGGGAGATGATGGTTTGGTGGTGGGGGGTGGGGTCATGGTCAAGGGGGCAGTAGGAGGAGGTATCTGCGAGCTGGCGTTTGGCCTCAGCGGTGTAGAGGTCAGTGCGCCAAACTACGACCGCGCCTCCCTTGTCTGCTGGTTTGATAGTGAGGTTGGGGTTGCAACGGAGTGAGTGGAGGGCTGCACGTTCCGAGGGTGAGAGGTTGGAGTGGGTGAGAGGGGTGGGGGAGTTCAGGTGGCGGTTTCGGTGGGGCAGGAGCAGGCGGAGACCGAATCAACACAGACATCTACTATAACCGAATCAACACGGACATCTACTACAAACCAACAGACTCCCACAGCTACCTGGACTACACCTCCTCCCATCCTGCCCCCTGTAAAAACGCCATCCCATTCTCCCAATTCCTTCGACTCCGCCGCATCTGCTCCCAGGAGGACCAGTTCCAAAAACGCACATCCCAGATGGCCTCCTTCTTCAAGGACCGCAATTTCCCCCCCCCGACGTGGTCGACGATGCCCTCCACCGCATCTCTTCCACTTCCCGATCCTCCGCCCTTGAACCCCGCCCCTCCAACCGCCACCAGGACAGAACCCCACTGGTCCTCACCTACCACCCCACTAACCTCCATGTACAGCGCATCATCCGCCGCCATTTCCGCCACCTCCAAACGGACCCCACCACCAAGGATATATTTCCCTCCCCTCCCCTATCAGCATTCCGTAAAGACCACTCCCTCCGTGACTCCCTCGTCAGATCCACACCCCCCACCAACCCAACCTCCACTCCCGGCACCTTCCCCTGCAACCGCAGGAGGTGCAAGACTTGCGCCCACACCTCCCCCCTCACCTCCCTCCAAGGCCCCAAAGGAAACTTCCATATCCGCCACAGATTCACCTGTACCTCCACACATCATCTATTGCATCCTTTGCACCCGATGTGGCCTCCTCTATATTGGGGAGACGGGCCACCTACTTGCGGAGCATTTCAGGGAACACCTCTGGGACACCCGGACCAACCAACCCAACCACCCTGTAGCTCAACATTTCAATTCCCCCTCCCACTCCACCAAGGATATGCAGGTCTTTGGACTCCTCCATCGTCAGACCACAGCGAAACGACGGTTGGAGGAAGAACGCCTCATCTTCCGGCTAGGAACCCTCCAACCACAAGGGATGAACTCGGATTTCACCAGTTTCCTCATTTCCCCTACCCCCAGCCTGTCTCAGTCAAATCCATCAAATTCAGCACCGCCTTCCTAACCTGCAATCTTCTTCCCGACCTCTCCGCCCCCACCCCAGTCTGACCTATCACCCTCACCTTGACCTCTTTCCACCTATCACATTGCCGACGCCCCTCCCCCAAGACCCTCCTCCCTATCTTTTATCTTAGCCTGCTGGACCAACTTTCCTCATTCCTGAAGGGCTAATGCCCGAAACGTCGATTCTCCTGTTCCCTAGATGCTGCCTGACCTGCTGCGCTTTTCCAGCAACACATTTCCATCTCTGATCTCCAGCATCTGCAGACCTCACTTTCTCCTCATGATATCATAACTGACCAGCAATTCAACTCCTTTCCAACTGTCCAGTCTGAAGCATCTATATCCTGGAACATTTAGTTGCCAATCATGCCCTTCCTTCAACCAAGTCTCTGCGACCACAATAACTTCATACTCCCAGGTGCCAATCCAAGCCCTAAGCTCATCTGCCTTACCAACTATACTCCTTGCATTAAAGTATATGCACTTCAGACTGCCAGTTCTTTTGCATTCATCTGCTCTCTGCCTACTCTTCCCCTTGGTAAACTTAATGATCCTTACAGTCTCTAGTTTCCACCTCATTGTCTACTAGTCTTCTCTTCTGGTTCCTAGCCCATTAGTTTAAAACCTCCCCAACAGCAGTAGTGAAAACTCCCCCAGGGACATTAGTTTCAGTCTGGTTCAGGTGTAGACCATCCAATTTGTAACAGTCCCACCTTCCCCAGAACCAGTCTCAATGTTCCACAGATCTGAACCCCTCCCTCCAACATGATCCCTCAAGCCACGTGTTCATCCTGCCTATTTTTTCATTTTTACCCTGCGAGCAGGTGGCACTAATAGCAATCCTGAGATCACTACCTTTGAGATTCTCCTCCTAGCTCCCTGAATTCTGCTTTCAGGACCTCATCTTGTTTTTTTGTTAAAAACTTACATCATACCATTGGTGCTTATATGCACGACAACTGGCTGTTCACCCTCCGCTTTCAGAATTCTCTGCAGCCGATCGGTGACATCCCTGACCCGAGCACCTGGGAGGCAACAGACCATCCGGGAGTCCTGTTTTCAGCCACAGAACTGCCTATCTAATCCCCTTACAATAGAATCCCCTATGATTATGGCCCTACGAGTCTTCTTCCCCGCTCTTCTAAACACTGTGCCATGAAGCTGGCAACTGCTGCCCTCCCCTGGTGAGCCATCTCCCCCAACAGTATCCAAAACGGTATACCTGTTTTGGAGGGAGATGACCGCACAGGATACCTGCACCACCTTCCTATTCTTTCTCTGCCTTTTGGTCACGCATTCACTGTCTCCCTCAGCAATTCTAATCTGCAGTGCAGAACTATCCATAACTCTGTTACATGGTCAATCTCAGATTCTTAGATGGAAAATGGATAAAAAGTGCAAAACTAGTCCAATTAGTATTAGGGACTTTACACAGTCTTGGGTAGGATACAATGAGTTTTATTCTACATGTCACAAAGCTAACACTGACCAGAGTGCTTAATTCTCTTTAGAAGCAAAAGATTCGGACAATTGCCCTTCCCAATATGGATCAAAACTTCAAAAAATTGATTCCCATATTAAAAAATGAAATAAACTTGCCATTAGACATAGTGTCAGAGGAACTCTGAAGGTCATCACTTCTCCCATTATCACCATACAGTTGTGGCATGGTTGACTGTTCAATAAACTGGGAAGTGGCAGGGAACACTGGGTAAATGTCCACTGGCTGTTGCTGTGGCATATAGACTGAGTGCCAATAGTTTTGGTGGCAACACTAGAAACAAGAGAAAAATGCACTCAAAACTGACCAGAAGAGAATGATTTCCAACTTGCTATGTTAAAAGTTGATAAACATTTTACAAATGTTGCAAGTTAACTTTTAAGCCAACATTTAGGAATACAAAAACAGTTGTAGAAACAAATTCAAAAATTTAGGAAGGATCCTGCATACTTTTACAATTACGTTTCAAGAGTGTTTTTGCTAGTCTCCTAAAAAGACAACACATCGTAAATTAATAATCTCCTATTCAAATTATTCTAGTGGTCTCAGCTGTAAAATACAAGTCAGAGCTAACAGATACACAGCACAGAAACAGATCCTTTGGTCCAACTCATCCAACCTGACCAGATATCCTGACTAAATGTAATCCTATTTGCCAGCACTATGGGTTTAGAGGCCCATATCCCTCTAAAACTTTCCTATTCATATACCCATCCAGATGCCTTTTAAAATGTTTTAATTGAACCAGCCTCCACTACATTTTCACACAGTGGGTTGTGTGTGTATGGATTAAGCTGCCAGTTGTTGTTACCCCTTAGGTCCCTTTTTAAATTTTTCCCTCACCTTATACCTATGCCCTCTAGCTCTGGACTCCCCAACCCCAGTGAAAATACTTGGCCTATTTACCCTATCCCTGCCCCTCAATTTTGTAAACCTCTATAAGGTCACCCCTCAGCCTCCAACACTCCAGAGAAAACAGCCCCAGCCTATTCAGCTTCTCCCAATAGCTCAAATCCTCCAAACCTGGCAACATCCTTGTAAATCTTTTCTGATCCTTTCAAGTTTCACAACTTCCTTCCGACCAGAACTGCACACAATATTCCAAAAGTGGCCTAACAGCTGCAACACTCAACTCCTATACTCAATACTCTGACCAATAAAGGAAAGCATACCAAACACCACCTTCACTATCCTATTGTTCTGTGACTCTACTTTCAAGGAATTATGAACTTGCACTCCAAGGTCTCTTTTCTCCGCAACACTCCAAGACCTTACCATAAAGTGTACAAGTACACCTCACATTTATCTAAATTAAACTCCATCTGCCATTCCTCAGCCCATCTGATCAAGATCCCATTGTACTGAGGTAACGTTCTTTGCTGTCCACTACATCTCCTATTTTGGTGTCATCTGCAAACGTATTAACTATACCTTCTATGTTTACACCCAAATCATTTATATCATAGAGTCAGATGTACAGCATGGAAACAGACCCTTCGGTCCAACCCATCAGTCCAACCCATCCATGCCGACCAGATATTCCAACCCAAACTTGTCCCACCAGCCAGCACCCAGCCCATATCCTGCCAAACCCTTCCTATTCATATATCCATCCAAATGCCTCTTACAATGTTGCAATTGCACCAGCCTCCACTACTCCCTCTGGCAGCTCATTCTATACACATACACCCTCAGTGAGAAAGTTGCCCCGTAGGTCTCTTTTATATCTTTCCCCTCTCACCCCAAACCTATGCCCTCTAGTTCTGGATTCCCTGACCCCAGGGAAAAGACTTTGCCTATTTACCCTATCCCTGCCCCTCAATTATGTAAACCTCTATAAAGGTCATCTCTCAAACGCCGATGCTCCAGGGAAAACAGCCATAGCCTATTCAACCTCTCCCAATAGCTCAAATCCTCAAACCCTAGCAACATCCTTGTAAATATTTTCTGAACCCTTTCAAGTTTCACAGCATCTTTCCCATAGGAAGGAGACAAGAATTGCACACAATATTCCAACAGTGACCTAACTAATGTCTTGTACAGCTACAATATGACTTCCCAACTCCTGTACTCAGTACTCTGACCAATAAAGGAAAGCATACCAAACACTTTCTTCAGTACCCTATCTACCTGCAACTCCACTTGCAAGGAG
Organism: Chiloscyllium plagiosum; assembly: GCF_037043375.1. Taxonomy (NCBI): domain Eukaryota; kingdom Metazoa; phylum Chordata; class Chondrichthyes; order Orectolobiformes; family Hemiscylliidae; genus Chiloscyllium; species Chiloscyllium plagiosum. The sequence continues at coordinate 29,279,687 of NW_028270149.1, read as the reverse complement.
CTATGAACTTGCACTCCAAGGTCTTTGTTCAGCAATACTCTCTAGGACCTTACCATTAAGTGTACAAGTCCTGCTAAGATGCTGCTTCAACCACATTAATGAGGTTCTCTGCAAACCTCTTGAAGATAAAGCTGTGTAAAAGTCATGGGCCATAATTTAAAAATAAGTTATTGAAGCAAAGTGCTTAAAAAGATGCCCCAAAGTTCAGCAGAATCTCTTTTGGATGACTTATTTGAAGGACAGACATACAGAACTATACTAATTCTATATTCCTATTAAACTCACCTGCAAACCAAGGTTGAAGTAATACTGGACCACCTTTCTATCTAAAAGAGACAAAGAGTTTTATTATTACCTTAAAACCTGGACACTTCTGAATTTGTGGTTTTGTTCAGAGTAAAAAGGGTCTCACCTCGAGGAAGATCATTGCCATTGGGATCACAGGAATACGGTGGCGGCGGCGTGGGAGAACTGACTGTTTCACCCATTTCACTGACAGGAGGGGGAGGGCCTAGTGGAAATAACACATACTTTAAAAGCACTCCTCCCAAATGTTCACAGCAAGCATATCTTCCAAATAATAAATGAAAACTAACACCTCTGATGGTAACGGATCTGAAAACAGGTCAAGACATTTACTCGACAGAAAAGGAAAATAACAATGCATAGCATAAGTAAATATTGGAAGCAGGACAGCGGATACAGGAAGAAAGGAGTGGACAAATAGAAAATATAGTAACCATTATTTTCCTTAATGCAACTTGCAGGAAAACAAAACTGAGCAAGTGTCCAGAAGTGTTCAAGGATAAAAATGTAGCTATCCATACTACAGAATTCCTTCAGAGTACTCCGTTGATGATGCTAAATTGATCAGCACTGAGATTAAGTGTGATTGCTGGGGTGGGGGGGGGGGGGGGGGGGGGGGAAGAGGGGGGGAAATAAATTTCAGATGAGCAGAGGTTGTACTGGAACCCAGATTGAACTAAAAACGGTGGTAATTGACCTTTATACCAGCATTCACTGTATTTGCTTAAAGACATAGCTTTTCAGCTTGATCAAATGGCCAAAACAGGCATTTTCTTTTTGCTCCTGCAATTTCCTGCATCTCTTCATTCATCTCTGTCTGCAAAACTTTAGAGTACATGTTCACATCTCCATTTCAAATGCCTCTATTTGCTCAGATGTTTGAGTGCCTGAGTTTGAGGTATTGAAAAAAGTGGATAGAAAAGTAACATTTAAAAAAAAAATCCATCCTGAACTAATAACGGGTTTTTTTTTTTTAAAAAAAAGGCACAATCACCAGGAAACATCCCTGGAACAATCCTACTTGTCTACTTTTTCAAAAATATGCATTTTGCACTGATCATGTCTCAATCATACGGAGGCAAGAACACAGTTGATTCACAGATACTTTATGCAAAACTGAATTAGCCCCTCAGCACCATTAAAAGATGTGAGAGCGAGGTATAAAAGGTAATGCTGGACAGGAAAGGCTGGTGCTTTTCCTTCCCTTGACCGGTCACTAGGTTATAGACTCTAACAGCACGTACCTAGCTGGTTTACAAAAGCTAAAGGAGAAAGTGTTCAATTAAATAGCAAAATAAGCACCACCTCACTATACGGAGGCAAATGATTCGGTGGTTCTTGCTACAGTCAATTCTAATAGTTTGCCATTTTGTACAGCCTTCAACCACCATCTTGGGTATTAAAAATTTAACAAAAAGACTGAACTCATTCAAATTCAGAACGCATGCAACTGTGGCTTCTGCCATCTTTCTGAAAAATGAAAAGAGTACCATCTACTGGAGTTTAAAAATAGTGCAGGAGGTACTAAAGTGCTAGATTTGTTTCCCCATCACAAAAAGAGGCATTGCAAGCAAAGAAAGATTGTCCAGTTGCATTTAACAAAATCTTTTCATATGCAAGTTACTTTAGCTTTGGAAAACTGCACATGGAGCATATTTACTCCCTGAAACCAATCTAAAGAGATATGCACTGCTGCAGTTTGTAGCTACAAGAAATTGTTTATCATGTTCATCTATCTTGCAGCAATCTCTGTAGCTGATCTGTTACGTCGGTCATCTAAAACTACACCAAATTACTACTCTCCCAGTTTTCCTAGAGAGTGTAAAGTGGAGGATAAGAGACTTGTGTAGTTTTTCACTTCTGATCAAATTGTCTAAGCTCCAATGACAGAATAGGGATATGTATTTAATAACATTGGTTTTAATAACTGTTATACAAATGCAATCTTTCCAGGACAAACAAAAGCATTATTCAGCATACGTGCATCAAAAACAGAATAATTCTGTAATATACATATATTCACAAATTGCTTTAAGATGCTATTATATTCCGTGAATACCTTAAGAAAACATAATTCCATACATCTTTTATACCATAATCATTTTACATTTCTTTACAAATCAATCAATCAGAATCACTGGCTTCCAATTCCTAAGAGGATACCTTCTTCCTTAACTCAAACATTCAGTACTTGGGTAAAGTCCTTGATCCATCTGGGCCCGAGGATTAGGTTTTCTAACAACGACAAAATCTGTCTATGACCATCCACTGAATTTGCCTTTTCATTAGACAGGTTTGTTCAATTCGGATCTGAGCAAACTGGTTTCAAGCACCATTGCAACTATCAACATTCTACTCCTATCCCAACAGTCCAATGCAGACTTATTTAATGCTTTCCAATTTCCTTTATGAACCCCGGAAGGTAAAATATTATACAACCTTAAACTTTACCACTACCAAACATCTTGACTAAACATTTGAGGGATGTGTTTGCATTTCTGCCACTCTTCCTAATGGTCACCAGAGTTTTAACCTTCTCATTCAGCTAGAGACTTTTCTCCCACTCTATCCTGTGATTAGTTACTTTGACTTCTATATGTGGCTTCAATAATTCAATTCTCATTTCGGTCAAAGAAATAAATTCAACTGGCATTTTACCAGTAGTTGTAGTACAATGAGAGATAGATAATAAAACAAATTGCCAGCTTATGATTCAAAGACACCTGACATTTCTTCCAGTTAGCAGTGAACATTTAATAAGAACTTTTAACAGTTTGTGAACTCTGCTGCTCTGATCGAAGGATACCACCTTTCATATTCCACAATTATCAACTTACATTTGAACTGAGCATTTACATGGGTGCAAAGGTACTGATGGCAGGGTTTCATTTTTACTACAGCTCAAGATACACTTATTTACGTACTTATCTCAACCTGGCCAAAGATGGCTTCTCACTACACTGTCAAACCAAACCCCAAGTACTAATTATGAAGATCTCACAACTGATCTGTACATTTCCAGAATCCATAACAGCTGGTTTGCTGCATAAATTTGCTAACTGCCAACCTGTTCTTAGGGGTAGAAAAATGGCTCAATTTCCAAATCTAATATCGGTGTTGGTTACCTGTGAGATACAATTGCACATCCTTGAAAACATAGCATCCTGTATGACTTGCTCTACTTAACGTAATCAGACTGACAACTCATCGACACGTGGAAAGAAAGCGCATCCTCCCTGCTGGGTTCTGTGTCAGATATAGATGGTAATTCTAGACAGTGCAGTGCATTAACATTACAATGATCACTCCATCATCTACGAACTTAGACAAAAGTCAAAGTCCACCTCTGCATTCAAGCTGCTGCTAAAGTGGGTATTGGAGCATTTGGTTTCAAAACAACCAATGGTTGATTATCAGCTTTCATTATGACTGTACGAGTCCCTGGGTTATGAATTAGTTATGTTAGGGTCCATCCACAAGTCAAAACACAATGCAGCACAATAGTCATTAAGTACAGGAAACATTCCTATATCAGATCTTTAGAATTATACCCTGTATGAGATTGTGTGCATAAGTACGAGCATTCATAAGTTTGACATTCATAAAATCAGAGAACCCCTATTATGTAAAATCATTTTTAGACCAAAACCTAAAAACAATGCTTTATGCTGAGCATAATTTTACTCATCGTCTTACATTCCTTCAGGACCTTAAGATATAAACAAGTCTCTTCTTATCCAACATACAAGAGATCACATCATCTACACCATATGGAGTGGCATCACATGTTAGCTTGACCTTTTTGGACAGATCTATTGTGTAATCATTGTGCCATCTTAATTTGTTTTCATAAAAAACTTGAATACTTTGTCTCACCCTTCTATTCAAAGCAACAGAACACCCCTCCTTGCGATAGATGCAGCGAGGTTGGCTACTTGGCTGTGCATATTCTATGATATTTCACTGGATCCAAAGATGTGGCACATATCTTAATGCTGAACATTATTCTGGAAAAAGACAACTCATCTTTGGCTAGCCAATGATGCAAATACTTAGCAGGATTTTAAAACATTTCAGATTCTGCAGTCTTCACACCAAGTTTTGGAACACTTTCAGCTCGTCATCAGGGATGTACTTATTTGAAGCTAAAATAACCATGTCCCCAAGTAACTAGCCCCTCAAATGTGTTTAATAGTTGGTTTATTATCCTTTGAAATGTTATGAGGACTGATGAAAGACCAAATGCCAGCCTATAAAATTGATGCATATACTTGTTGTTACGAGACAAAAGTGACTGACAATACCTAATTCAAATTTTCGAAGTGTCATATGATATTTTAATATTGCTTGAAAGTATTTACTTTTGAATGACTGAGGAAAATTAAATTAAGTTTTATGAACATACCTGGAATGTTTATACCTTTTCCTTAAAAAAGTCCTGAAAGTTCACAGAACACTGGAATTTTTAAAGCAGAGCTTTCTAAAATCACATGACTGGTGATAACCTCTTGTTTTGCTGTAGATTAGATTACATTACAGTGTGGAAACAGGCCCGTTGGCCCAACAAGTCCACACCGACCCGCCCAAGCGCAACCCACCCATACCCCTACATTTTACCCCTTACCTAACACTGCGGGCAATTTAGCATGGCCAATTCACCTGACCTGCACATCTTTGGACTCTGGGAGGAAACCGGAGCACCCGGAGGAAACCCACGCAGACACGGGGAGAATGTGCAAACTCCCACAGTCAGTCGCCTGAGGCAGGAATTGAACCCAGGTCTCTGGCGCTGTGAGGCAGCAGTGCTAACCACTGTGCCTCAAGTACTGTTTTGAATGATGCCAGACTTTGAAGAGGCTTTTCTTCTAGCTGGTTCACTTGTAGAAGCCCTGATAAAGTCAAGCCAAATTGAAGGAAAGTTTGCCATGTACAAACTGCCCAGCTGATCACATTTCTGAAAAAAATACACTCCATTTAGTAAATACCATTTGTTCTTTTAAGCGAAGAATTGAGAAAACATCAAGGTTGTATTTCCTGCAATGTCTGCAAGACTTCAGAGACCTATATTAGCAACATAACCACATATGCCAGAACAGAGCAATACACCAACATTCTACATGATTGACTTGTCTTCAAGAATGGCATATTGGTCCCAAGAAGTCTCCAAGGATATTCTTTTCCCTTCCTGAAAGAAAGAGGAAAAAGTTACATGGGTTGGTGAGACGAGGACAGAATTTGAAACGAGGTTGCAGTGAGATCACAGCTGAGTGATCACAGCAGATCACAAACTGGGCATCAATGAGTAGATGCTCTTGATAGCACTGTTGATGACACTGACAATATTATTGATCATCAAGATTAGTCTGATGGGGCAGTAATTGAACCAGCTTCAATTTATCTTGCTGTGCAGGCACAGGTCGTAGCCGGACAATTTTACACAGTTTGGTGATGCCGGTGTTGTAGTTGCACTGGAACAGCTTGGTTAAGGGTACAAGTAGTTCTGGAGCACAAATCCTCAATGCCTTTGCAGTATCTGGTGCCCGTTTCTTGATATCATGTGGAGTGAATCGAATTGGCTGAAGACTGGTAACAGTGACACTAGAGATCTCTGGAGGACGACCAGATGGACCATCCAGTTGTTGTGGCTACATTTGCCAAACTGGTTTGCAGACATTTCGGCCAGTTTCTTGTGACATCTTTAGTGCTGTGGAGCTTCCTGTGAAGCACTGCTGTACTGTGTCAACTGGAATTTATTTGGTTTTGTTCCTGCTGCTTCCAATTGCCAGTTCCAGTGGTCAGTATATTGGGTTTAGGTCAACGTGTTTATTGATGGAGTCAGTGGATGAGTGCCATGCTTCTAGAAGTTCCCTGGCTATCCTCGATTTGGCTTGTCTTATTATTGTTGTGTTGTCCCAGTCAAATGCGTGGTCCTTGTTGCCAAATTTGTGGTCCAAGACTGGTTGCCAATTTGGACATATGGACCTCCATGAACATATTAATGCATGATTGATTCATTTCTGGCACAAGTGTTATTTTTTCGTGGGGTGGAACAGAAGAACAGAAAGCACTAGAAAAACTTGATGCTCTCATTTGAATACTACCGTATGTTTATAGCGCAGCTTAAAGATTTAAATGGACTTAGAATCAAAGATAGGAGCGGGGGCAGACCATGTGACCCAAGCCTGCTCTGTCACTCAATATGACCATAGCTAATCAACCAGATTTCAATACCTTAATCCCACCCTAGTCATATCTCTAAACAAGAGCCATATGTACAACTTCCTTGAGGAGGATGTTGTGCCCTCATCCTGGTCCTGGATAGTGAATTCCACTGGTTCACCACCGGTGGATTAAAAAAATTCTCATCTCAATCTTAAGGATTACCTCTCCTCAGGCTATGACTCCTGGTTATGGACTCCCCGATCAGAAACATCCTTTTTGTATCCAACTGGTCTAGTCTTGTAAGCTGCCCATAGGTTACTACAATATCTGCCCTCATTCTTCTAAACAGTGAATAGAACCTTAACCAACTCAGTCTTTCCTCATACTTCAGTCCTGCCATTTAGGAATCAATTTGGTAAACCTCCACTGCACTTCCTCCCTTAGATAAGGGGACCAAGACTGCACATATTCCAGGTGTGGCCTCACCAACGCCCAGTATAACTGCACCAAGACAGCCTCATCGTTATACTTGAATCTTCTTGCAATGAAGACCAAAATATAGTTTGCTTTCTTTACATCCTTACCTGATCTGGCACACAAATGACTCCAGACCCACAGCACTGTGGTTGACACTTAACTGCCATCTGGGCAACTTGGAATGGGCAATAAATGCTGGCTTAGCCAGAAACACCCACATCCCATGAGGAATTAAAAAAATTTAGAAGTTATTGCATTTGCCATGCATTTAGCCACTCAGCCTGACCAAATCTCCTCAGTTTGCTCTTCTACCCACCTTTGTCATATGCAAATTGAGATATTACATTCAGTTCTCTCATCTAAACCATTAAGACACTGAAAGCTGGGATCAGAGTACTGAACCCTGTAGCACCCATTTGTCACTACCCACATTTCAAAAAAGCCCATTTATTCGCTGTTTCATGCCTAACCAATTTTTTTCTCAATTAACTACTCCTGATCCCAAGTGCTTTAGTTTTACACATTAATCTAAATGGGACTTTGTCAAAAACCTTTGGCAAATCCAAATAAAACATCCATTAGCTACCCCAATCAACATTTTCTAGCTATATCCTTGAAGAATTCCACTAGATTTGTCGAGCATGATTTCCTATTTGTAAACCCATGCTGACTGTCCGATTCTACAACTTTTGTCCCCCTCAAGTTTCTGCTATAAAATCCATGCTAAAGCTGTGCATTATAGAGACTTGGATATCATGGGCAAAAATGGTTGTTGAATATTCCGGGTTTAGATGCTTCAAAAGAAATAGGTAAAGAGGTGGGGGAGTGGCACTGCTAAATCAGGTATAATATAACAGCTGCAGAAAGCGAGGTCATCGAGGAGAGAGTGTTAGTTTGAGTCAGTATGGGTGGAAGTCAGAAAGGAGCAGTCACTTGATTTGGAGTTTTCTATAGAATCCCAATAGCAACAGGGGCACAGAAGCAGATTGAGGCGCAGATTTTGAAAAGCTGTAGTGGTAAAAGGGTTGTCGTCATGGGTGACTTCAACTTCCCTAATATTTATTTGCACTAAGGAGGTTGTAATTGTTCGGATTGAGTAGATTTTGTCAGGTGCCCAGGAAGGATTCCTGACTATGTAGGTAGGCCAACTAGAGGGGAGGACATACTGGATTTGGTGCTTGGTAACAAACCAGGTCAGGTGTCAAATCTCAGTGGGAGAGCATTTTTGTGACAGTGATCACAACTCCCTGACCTTTACAATAGTAATGGAGGGGGAGAGGAGCAGACAGTATGGGAAGTATTTAATTGGGGAGGGGGGAATTTCAATGCTTATAGGCAGGAACTGGACCATAAATTGGGAGCAGATATTCTCAGAGAAATGCATGACAGACACATGGAGGTTGTTTAGGGAGCACTGTTGAGGGGGCAGGATAGGTTTGTCCCACTGAAGCAAAGGAGGGATGGTAGGGTGAAGGAACTTTGGATGACAAGAGAGGGGAACATCTAGTCAAAAGGAAGCTTACTTAAGGTTGAGAAAGCAAGGATCAGAGTGATTTAGAGGGTTACAAGGTAGCCAGGAAGGATCTGAATAATGGACTTAGGAGAGCTAGAAGGGGGCATGAAAAAGCGTTGGCAGGTAGAATAAAAAAACCAACACATTCTACACTTGCGAGGAACAAGAGGATGGCCAGATCAGAAATGGTACAAGTTCCCTGCACTAGGAGTTGAAGATGGTAGGGGAGGTCCTTAAATGAATACTTTGCTTCAGTATTCACTATTGAGGGACTTTGTCATTTGAGGACAGTGTGAAGCAGGCTGATGCCAATGAGGAGGTGTTGGAAATTTTGAAAAATGTGAGTAGAGATAAGTCCCCTGGGCCAGATGACATATACCCAAAGTTATTATGGGAAGCAAGGGAGAGATTGCTTTGCCTTTGGCAAGGATCTGTTTCCTCATTGTCCAGTGAATTACCACCAGATGATTGGAGGGTGGCAAATGTTATTACCTTGTTCAAGAAAAGGATTAGGAATAACCCTGGAAATTACAGACCAGTCTTGTATCAGTGGTGGCCAAATTATTGGAGAGGTTTCTGAGAGACAGGATTTGGGACTATTTGGAAAAGCATAACTTGAGAGAGAGAGAGAGAGACACAGCTTGGCAGATCATGCCTCAAGCCTTATTGAATTCTTTTGAGGATGTTACAAAACACAATGATAGAGCTGTGGATGTGGTAGATATGGATTTTTAGCAAAGCATTTGATGTTCCCCATGGTAGGGTCATTCAGAAAGTGAGGCGGCATTGGATACAGGGAAAATCTACTGCCTGGATACAGAATTGGCTTGCCCATAGAAATCAGAGTGGTAGTAAATGGAAAGGATTCAGCCTAGAGCTCGATGACCAGTGACGTTCTGCAGGGATCTGTTCTGGTACCTCTGCTCTTTGTGATTTTTATAAATGACTTGGATGAGGAAGTGAAGGGTGGGTTAGTAAGTTTGCTGGTGACACCAAGGTTGGTGGAATCGTGAGAAGTGGCAGATGGAATTCAACCTGGAGAAGTGTAAAGTGATTCATTTTGGAAGGTCAAGTTTAAATGCAGATTAGGAGTTAAAGGCAGGATTCTTGAGAGTATGGAGGAACGGAGGGACCTTCAAGGATTTATGGACATAGACCACAAAGCTGCCACCCAAATTGATAGGGTCATTAAGAAGGTATATGGTGGGTTGTCTTTCATTAGCAAGTTTTATAAGTTTTGTAGGCAATGGTATCAAGGCACATGGAGTAAAGACAAATAAACAGATGAGGTGCAGATCAGTTGCCATACTTCTAGACTATTGCTGGGTTGCTGTCAGTGAGATAACAGGTGGTGGTTTAACTGGAAAGTCACCACACCTCAGTAAACTCAGGACAGGCACCAAGGTGAGTCCTTCACGATTGACTCCAGCCACTTTGGGAATCGAAGCCATGCTGTTGACATCATTCTGTATTGCAAGACAGTCATCCAGCCAACTGATCTAACCAACACCATATCATGATCTAAACGAATGATGTTAAAAATCCCACAAAACCAGGTTATGTCCCAACAGGTTTATTTGGAAGCACTAGCTTTCAGAGCACTGCTCCTTCATCAGGTGGTTGTGGAGTACAAGTTCATGGAACATAACTTATTGCAAAAGCTCAAAGTGCGATGTAACTGAAATCATATTGAAAAAGATCTGGGCATGTTTAAACAAGAATGGTTTAAATGCTGGGGACTGCTTATACTAGGGATTTTTCCTTGTCTGCCCCCTTATTCCCTCACCATTAAAAACACATTCTGCAATAAAAGATCCCAGTTTTTGCATCATGAATGGAATACAAAAAACAAAGGCTTTCATGTTCAACAGCCAAGTGATATTTGTTATTGTCAATCAATTTCTATTGAAATTCTTGTTACACCACAAAATCTATGATTAGTAATGACTTGTGAAATAAACAAAATTTTATGTTGACACCCTCGCGAACACGAAAACAGCCAGGAAACTCAGACTAAAAATTTAAAGCATTAAAACTTCAGATGCATCAATTTTGGATTAAATACCTGGACGTCCAACAGGATGAGCAGGTACAAGAACAGGTGATACAACTGTCTGCGATGGCACCGTTGTATAAGTGACTGACGTTTGGCTTGCTTCTGTCGAGCTAGAGGAAAAACCTGCAACAGGGGCTGAACAGCTGGATGTGGGTGCCACTGATGAATTTACCATCTAGAAGTAATGAGGAACAAGTATACATAGTAAATCTTAAAAGCAAACATCCTGCTTAATTCTGAATATGAAGAGTTTACAGCTGAGTGTTTTTAAGAACTACACAGAGAACCCCCAATTCCATGCTAGAAAACTGTAAGGCTGTCATCCCCAATGGGATCAAATTCCTCAACATTCTGGAGGTCACAGAAACTTAACAGATTCAGTCACAAATGCCATGGCCATGGGATAAGTCAAAGGCTAAAGTTACTGCACCTCCCGATTCCCTAAATATTTCCATCTATAAGGCACAAAACGGAAGTGTGATAAAGTGTTCCCATTTGCCTGGTTGAGTGCAGGTTCAACACCATCCTCAACCAGCTTAACTGGCACCCCTTGCACTACTTTAAAGCATTCAGTCCCTCCAGTACCAATACACTATAGTAGCTGTGCGCACCATTACTGCAGCAACTCACCAAGATGCCTGTGGCAGATTCTGCCAAACCCACAACTTTTACTACACAAAGGTAGAACATCATGGGAAAATCAATTATCCTGTCACTCCCTCCTTAAAACAATAGTACAAGCAATGTACCTACATACTGAGTGCAGCATTTCAAGAACCCAGCTCACCACCACCTTCTCCAAGTCAATTAGATTCAAATAGTAAGTAATGACTTTACCATCCACAGATAGTGAGCAAATAATTAAAAACAATGCACTTAATACCAATGGAATAGATTTCACTTTCATTTAGGGAACAGTGCACATCAGATCAGGTTAACAACCAAAATAAGGGCTCCTGTCATTCAGACCCCACAATAATCTTGTGCGACCAGGAGCAAAAATATTGGAATTTTTCCAGCTATGGCAGGAAATGTCTCAATGGTCAAATTATATCCATTTATGACCTGTACAGCAAATATATTTCCCAAAAAGATTAAATGCCAAGAGATTTGTGCATCCAATAACAGTATGAAATGCAACTTAAATTGTATTTAGTTAACAAAATCAATGCATTCATCCTTATTTAACGGCAGATTGAAAGGGACTAGACCGATTACTTTCTTCTGGGACATACCTGCTGCGAATAACTGAAGTGTGCAGCAACCTGGCCCTCCTGGGGTGACTCCACAGCAGAACATCCTTCCTGAATAGACTACAAGATAAACAGTGATCAGTTTTTTGTCCATTACTCCATACATTGGAATAGCTGCCCCAGATTAAGGATCTGATTACAGCAGATCAATCTAATTCTAAATTGTGCTCATTTTAAAAAGCCAACTGAATTGAATGAAACATTTAGAAAAATCTGAAGAAAATGGATCTCCATTTGGACAGGCAAGGTTTGATCAGGGTAGTTAGCATGGCTTTGTCAGAGAGGCCATGCCTAATAAATTTGGATGAATTTTGAGGTAGGGTGGTGGAATTACTGCGTAGGAGGGTAATTGAGACAAAGGTAACATCAGGATATTTGAATGAGCACTGGAAATGTCATAATATTTAAGGTTGTGGGCCTAGTGCTGGCAAGGGATGGCACGGTGGCTCAGTGGTTAGCACTGCAGCCCCTCAGCACCAGGGACCCAAGCTCGATTCCAGCTTTGGGTGACTGTGTGGAGTTTGCACATTCTCCCAGTCTGTGCGGGCTTTCTCTGGGTGCTCCGGTTTCCTCCCACAGTCCACAGATATGCCTATTAGGTGGATTGGCCATACTAAAATTGCCTGTAGTGTTAGGTGAAGGGGTAAATGTAAGGGAATAGGTCTGGCTGGGTTTTGCTTCGGTGGGTCGGTGTGGACTTGTTGGGCCGAAGGACCTGTTTCCACACTGTAGGTAATCTAATTTAAAGTGGGGCTAGCGCAGATTAGTGTTTTTGACAGTAAGACGATGGGCTAAAGGGCATCTTCTGTACGGTGTGAAGATCTAATTCCACAAATTTGGGTGACAAGTGTACACATTAAAGTAAATTACAACCAAGTTTGTACTGTGGTGAACTGGAAATGCAGCAGCTTGAGTATTTTGAAACCAAGTTCAAAGAGTACAACACCAATGAATTACTGCATCTGCAGTAACTAAGCTTTTGGAAAAAGTTATTTTTGAGACAATCTGGTGTGGATAAGTGCGATGCGATTCAAACATTAATAGGACTTGAAATTAAGATAAAAGACTATTTTAAACTGTATGGGAATAGGGAAAACAATATTTTGGATATTAAATGTAAGGCAAATTGGAAATGATTTACTTCTTCCCTATACTTAAAGATGTTTAACATTGGCTATATAGATTGGAAGAGTTGTTTTCTTTGGAAAAAGTGTCAAAGGGTTGAGAGATTTGGTAGAGGTATTCAAAATTCATGGGGCAGCTGAATAAGTAGACAACACTTCCCACTGGTGAAAATAAAAAGGGCACAGATCTCAGGTTACTGGAAGAAACATTGTTGAGGTGACAAAAAAAATTCCACATATGCCTGAGTGCAGAGGTAGGTTCAATGAAGCAATACAATTTTATTTGAATACCATCTAAAAAGGTGAAATGCCAAAGGGAGATGGCAAGGAAGAGTGAATTGCTCTTCCTTGCCATACTAATGAAGAGTGAATTGCTCCTATGGAGAGTCAATGTGGATAGGATGGGACAAATGTAACAACTCAATTTGTTCTGTGCCTCTAACAACCGATTTTCAACTACTCATTGCCCTGTTGTGACCCATCTAGCTTCACTTCTCCTTGGCTTACTATCAATCTTTTTACCTATCTTTTTTCCACTCTCTAGGTTGTTCCTATTTATCAGCTCATTCATTTCACCCTCTCCTCCCCTCCCCTCCCCTCCCCCCAAATATACAGAACAACCTCAATTATCTGAAGGACACGGGCAAGCAATGTTTCATTTGGTTAAATAGAATGCCGAATAAGAGTTTGGCAGAGCAGCAGGACCTTGCAATCTTGCTGCATAACCTGATATTTGACTAATAGGTGGTTCCTCTGTAAATGCCACCTTTTCCTAGCTGCTATCTCTGAAGGGTCACTGGACTTAAAACATTCTGTTCTCTCTCTACAAGTGCTGCCAGGCCAGCTTAATTTCTCCAGCAATTTCATTATTTATTTGTTTAAAACTGGAGTGTTGATGCTTAAAAAGAGTGACTTCATTGCACTTGTTCAAAGAACACAAGGTTAGTGTACAGGTAGGAACAATTAGGAAAGCAAACACTGCCCTTTAATGCAAAGGGATTAAAGCACAAATAGGGACAATTTATACAGGACTCGAGACCACAATAGCAGTACTACGCAGCACACCTCCAGCTTTAAAGAATTATACTTACATTGGAGGCATTACATCAAAGGTTCAGCGGATTGCTTCTCAAGTTGAGAGAGTTGCCCTACGACGAGAGGCTGAGTAAATTGTGCCTAAACTCTGCAGAAGAGAGAGGTGCTCTCACTGAAATATACAAGTTTCTGAAGGGACCTCATTGGGAGCACAGAGGTAGAGTCGTCTAGAACAGCCCAAGGATAAAGTAGTTGCCTACTTAGGATAGAGATATGGAGAAATTCCAAAGGGTTGAGAATGCTAGGAATTGTTCATTTCAATGCTCATGAAGGCTCTATAGTATTTTTGCTCCAAGGAATCTAGATAAACAGTGGGTGAGTGAGTGTTGTCAAGAAAACCCCTCCCCCATGGTTATTTTTTCTTAAAAGTAGCCTTCACAACATGCATTTCTGTAATAATGTACAATCACTAAAAGATCTTTGGTATTCTCCTTTATATAGAATCTATTTTTGCTCCTAAAACCCACCTCTCAATCACAACTTGGTAAATGGCTTCCAATATGAGTCCCCATTTTGCAAGTCTTAACATGGTGGAAAGTTTTCATCTGACTGGTGGTTCGCAAGGGCATAATATACTACTTGTGGAAAAATATTTCTAGGCCAGTCGAAAAGGAAATTGCATTACACAAACAGCAATCAGTATGTTAATGAGGACATTTATATACAAGGAGATAAAAGTAAATTTGAATGTGAAATAATAAAAACCATAACTTAAAATTCAAAACGTATCACCCCCAAAACTGAAACTCAAGCATAAAGCAAATGATCCTTGTTCTATTTTGTAATTAACTTGGAAATTTAATTGATGTTCAAGTTTAGTTTAATGTTCAAAAGCTCAGGTAAAAAAGTTACAAAAGTCATTAATTGAAGCACACTTACAAGATTAGCTGTCGATTCTGTTGTACTATACACCATTGGATCGGAATATCCTGAATCTGTAAATGAGTTGAAGTTGGATACACATGGGAAGCAAAGAATTAAATATATTTAGAATAAGCAAGGAACATTTGACAACTTTGCCTTCAACATAATGAATACTTTAAATTCCTGTACAAATAAATGCAGGTTAGAATGAATAAACTTGGTTTGGAATACCTTCTTACAATATATTAGACATTAAGCATATCCAGAAAATTATTGAACATCCTGCACTTGCTAAATTAAAGCAATTGCAACTATGAGACAAAAGGAATTTTGCATCCAGGAACCAATAGGGAAAACATACAATTTGCTCTTAATGCAGAATCCAAGCTGGCAAAAATTTCAGCTTTCCAGTGAAAGTAGGAATTCAGATTCCTTTTAAATTTCTTATCCTGATGCAAATGCATAAATTATTGCAGCTATTAGGCAGATGCTAATTTCAACTGCAGAAAGCTTTTTAAACAATTTCAAAATATCTCGATCTCAGATCAAGCAATTAGTTCGATTAAACTAATTTAGAACTCCAGGAACAGACATTATTTAAAGTGATCTTGCTTCATTTTACAACATTCCTAGCATGAGTTCAACAGAAGCCATCATTAAACAGCACAGGAAAATGTCAAGATTTAAAATGAACTTTTGAAAAGAGATCACAAATTTGTACATTGTTAAAACAGATGTAAGCGGACAAATTGACTTGTGATTATTGCTCAATACATTTTTAAATACCATTTGGCTTTCAATTTTAGACCTTCAAAATATACAACTATTTCTGGAAGAATGGGCAAGTGGAGGGGTGAGATCACTAAATGAACTAGAGCATTCAGCCACATGAAAAACAAAGACTTCACATTCTGCAATGCATAGTTTATTGACTTATTAAAACAATTCCACAGTATACAAAGATTCAAATATTGTGAAAAGTGCCAACATCTGAACTGAACTGTTCACATGACAGTTGTTCTAGTCATCTCAGTCACCCAGATGACACAGCTACAGTGGGGCTACATATCTACATATGCAAAGAGTCAACCTTACATCAATAACACCTCTCTCTCCATTCTCTGCTAAGAAAATTTTGGTTTCGATCTTAGAATCAGCAGCTCGATATCTCTCAAAAATCACAAATTATCCTGACCTGCACAAATCTTGCCAGTAAATATCCTGGAATTCCCAAATTAAATTTAGAGGAGCACAATGAGCATCATAAAATCTGAATAAAGGATGAACAAATGTGGCCTGCTCAACAATGCCTCTATCTAGGAGAATAAAACTCAGCACAATTTAATTTTTTGTAGAAGCTTATACCATGAAGTCACAAGATTTGCTTTTAAAAGAATGGAAATTTCACTACTTAACTTCACTACAAACTGTCAAAGTATGTATCATACCAACCTGATGCTGCATAAATAAAGTCTTCATGATAGTCTCCTGAGAAAAGAAATAGGTGTCAAATATTCAGCAGCTAAATTTAAGTAAAGCTTAAGAAAGTGCATACTAAAGAGAAGCAATGTTAAAATGAAAATCTATTTCTCAGTTACTAACTTAATCTGGTATATGAAATGAAATTCTCGAAGTAACCTATAAAAATAATTCTGTTTTGAGATACCCAATTCAGAATTGAATCTCGGGAATCTAGTTTATGCAGGAAACCATCTGCCAATTGCATGCCATAGTAAAGTCCATAAAGGCACCACGCCCTCTTTATCCCAACTAGCAACATTGAAACCAGATTTAGAATACCATGCATGAGTGTTTGTAAATAAAGATGGAGAATTTGCATCAATCTAATTGCACCTATCATACATTTCTACTCACCACCATCACTTGGCTCATCAGTATCTTCTGAGGAATTGACTTGCTTAGCAACAGAGACTGGGCTTCCCCTTCTAGTTACCCAGTACCCAGATGGAGCTTGTAAAGTTGGAGGAGAAGATTGATTCTGAAAACGGGAAATACAAGGGCAATTAGTTTGGTGATCTCCAGCCTTGGATGAATCATTTCTGAATGAAATTTATGAAAATGTTTGATGTTCAATGAAGTCAAAACCAAGCAAGCTAAATCCCATAACATAGCTAGAAATTAGTCTCATCTTGTACAATATTAAAAACTAAACAGTGGTAATTGCAGAGAAAAGTTCCAGTACAGCAACCCAAGTTCTGCAAAGTTATGGAAATCTTGTGCTCTCCTGAAAGCTGTCTCCCTTTCTGCACATGCCTCTGAATTGCACTGAAGTACTATCATACAAGTGAAGGACAGCCAATTTATATTTTATGCAAACAGGAAGTTCCTGGGTTACAAATAGGTTCCATTTGAGTAAGTCAATTTGTATGCAAGTTGGAACACAGCACAGTACAATACTAAACTGTTGTTCGCAAGTGTTCACAAGTCAGATCCTTAGAATTAAGTGATATGGGATCTTGCTCATAAGAACGAATGGCTGTAAGTCACATGGTCAAATTGGGGACTGCCTATTCTGTGCCACAAACTATAAAACATTGAACGTTAAATAGTCTAGAACTGCAATATTGAAATCTGCTTAAAGTGGAAAACATCCCAAGTAAGCCTTGTTGACAATAACCAGAACAAATCCATTCCAGCCAACTACCACCTCATCTACTTGCTCTCAAACAATTGAAGGTGCTGTTAAGAGCACTATGAGAGCAACTGTTTGCAAATGGTCACAGCTTGAACTGAGCCAGAACAACTTAGCTTCAGATATTGTTCCAGCCTTGACTCAAACAAGGACAAAAACTGAATTCCAGGGGACAACAGAGTTTCAGCCCTTAATTTCTAGGCAGCATTTGACTGAGGGAGACATCAAGAAGCACTACTAAATTTCAAAGTCATTTGGAACTAGAGGAATGATCCTCCACTAACAGTTGTACTTGACAGAAAGGAAGAGTTACAGCCAGAGTTAAAAATCACACCACCAGGTTATAGTCCAACAGGTTTAATTGGAAGCTCTAGCTTGTGGAGTGCTGCTCCTTCATCAGGTGGTTGTGGAGGAGAAAAGTATCTTAGTGCTAAGTATCTTAGTGTACAAAAGCTAGTGCTTCCAATTAAACCTGTTGGACTAGAACCTGGTGTTGTGGTTTTTAACCTTTGTACGCCCCAGTCCAACACCAGCATCTCCAAAATCAACCCCTGAGAAAAGTGCCAAGTTTAAACAATCTCTTCAGATGCTTCATTAATGACCTTCATACCATACGCTGAGGAGCAGGGATCTTTGTGCAAATCAGCAATGCCAGTACCGGAATGTGACAAACATGGATAACATTAGTTTTCACATCAGTTGAAACCCAAAGTGTCAGTCTATAACCATCTCCAAGTGTAACCACTTTTCCATTTAAATTACTGGGCAACATAACTGCAGCTCAACATCATCCACTTAAAACAGTTTGCTTCACTGGTACCCTGGCCAATAGTGGTGCCTAGAGTGTATACTATTTACAAGATCCAGTCGAATGGAGCCTAAGTTTATTAACAATTCTAGTGTTGACAGTGCACTTGAATCAAATGGGTTTAATAAATGCACCGTCAACCATATGGAAATTTAAGAAAGTTGTACCCGATTTAGACATGATTCTTAAGTTCACAAACTTAGGGGTGTAAAAGCTTGTGTGCAGAGCAATTTGGAAAGACACTTACAGCTAGATTCAAGAATGTATATTTCAGAAAATATACAAAGTAGAGATAGCAAAGCGCACCTTGTTTTATTCAATTTTAAATCACAGGAAGGTCAGCACTTCATCTCTTTCTAACCTTGAAATGGTAATCCACACTTGAACGGTCTCACTTCATTGCGGAGAGAATTCCAAGATTTTGAACAAGCAATTAAGAAATGACTATTTAATTCCAGGTGATGTGGAACTTCTGCATCAGTTCGATGACTTCAGAGATGGTGGTGTCCCCTGCATTTTTCCCTTTTGAGTGAGGGGTTAAGGGGCTTGTAGAGTACTGTCAAAGTAGTCTTGCTAAGTTGCTGAAAATGATGCACATTGCTGCCACTACATACCAGCAACATATGACGTAAGTGCCTTCAGATGGCAAATCAGGTGCTAAACAGAGTTACTTTGTAGTGGATGTCATCAAACCAATTGAAGTGCTGAACTGATGACTTCAATTCCAAGTAGACAGCATTCCATCACAATTCTCACTTGGTTCATACTGGTGGTGAACAGGCTTTGAGGAATGAATTGGTGAGTTAATTACTGCAGAATTCCAGTTTGTGACCACAGCCCTTGGAGTCACAGTATTTATGCTGCTGCTCCAGTTAATGCCCTGATAATGGTGTTAGGGCTGCCCATGGAAGAACAGCAAAAAAAAACCAACAGTCCCAACAAGCTTGCAGTACATGTTTATCAAAAATTGAAGTGTGTGGAAGAGGCTTGTGTTCTCAGCACTTAAAACAATAGTTGCCGGTTCAAGATTGAATGTGAACATTCTTTGTCGACTGTGGCATGCTGGAAAAGCACAGCAGGTCGGGCAGCATCCAAGGAGCAGGAGAATCGACATTTCGGGCAAACGCCCTTCATCAGGAATTTCTCAAGGAATGTGCAATTTTTCCCTATCCTAAAGGGAAGAACGTTTCCCACCAATTAGATGTTTCACATAATTTTTTTCTAATCAGTTAGGATACAAGTTTTAATTAAGATTAGATTCCCTAAAGTGTGGAAACAGGCCCTTCGGCCCAACAAGTCCACACTGACCCTCTGAAGAGCAACCACCCAGACCCATTTATCCCTGACTAATGTACCTAACACTATGGGCAATTTAGCATGGCCAATTCACCTAAGCTGCACATCTTTGGATTGTGGGAGGAAACCCACACAGACGAGAACGTGCAAACTCCACAGAGAGAGATGGAAATCGAACCCGGGTCCCTGGCGCTGAGAGGCAGCAGTGTTAAAATTCAAGATCATAGATATAGATATCAAAATATCTTATTGAGAGCGCTTAAAAACTAGAAAATTAGGAAAGTTTAAAAATTACAAGGGCCTTCTCATTATGGTCCTAGTTGAGATATACAAAGGTCATTGGTAGTCATAGAGAGCTCAGTTTCTATCATGCCAAAAAGAGCCTATTCAGATCACGGCAACAAGTGATTACTTTGATGTACTGGAAACCCAATCATAGTTAAACAAACCAGTACTAATTAACCAATAGTGTACACAGGGAGGAAGTATGTGCCACCCTGTTAATGTTACAAGAAAAAGTATGAGACAATTTACTTGTATTTAAAATTAGAGGGCCATTGACTTTCTTCCAAATGATGATTAAAGGGGGTAATTGACCCTCATGTCAAGGCCAGATTCAGGATAGTTTTTGGCCTCTCCCTGCATTGTACTGGTAGATGCATGAATAAGTTACACGCCTTGAACTCTGCTGTCTCCTGAAAATTTATTACTCTCTCCAACAGTTTGTAACACCCAGGATGTTGGTAATGGGGATTCTGCAACAACAATACTTATTGAAAATCAAGGAGAGATGGCCAGATTTTTTTTATTGGAGTTTTCCACAATCTGGCATTTGGATAGCACCAATGTTGTTTGTTACTTAATTGTCCAAGTCGGAATGCTGTTCACATTTTGCTGCATGCCAGCAAAGTCTACTCATCTGAGGACTAGTGTTTGGTACTAAACATTGGATGATCAGTCATCTTTAAACATGATCACTTTGGCCTTATGTTCGATTGAAGGTCATTGATGTAACAGTCGGAAGTGTTGTACTCCTGCAGCGATGTCCTTTGACAGGGATGACTGCCCTCCAACAAATTTCCTTTGTGCTCAGCATGATTCTAACCAGTTAGTTCAAGTTTTGCTAGGGATCCTCAATGGTTCACTGGAGTCAATGCAATCTTGAAGTTAACAGCTGTTTCTCTCAAACACTCTGAAGAGTCATAGTGGACTCAAAACATTAACTCTGCTTCTCTCTCCAGTCCTTGTGAGTTTCTAATACATACTATAATATAATAAAATTATAGCAATGTGTCAAATTGGAATTGCCTGTTGTGGAAGACGAACTTTGATAGATACACAACATGGAATACGGTCAGTGTTGCAGTTTACCATGAGCCACCTGTATTAAGCTGAAAAGAAAAGAGTGTGGCAGAGAAAGTGTTACCTAGAGTTTGATGCTACCTACTCTGCTAAGCATTGCTGATTTTTAACCAAAAAAATTTGTTGAAGTTTTCACTCACATGCACAACAGGAAAGGTTGGCTCATTTCCTTCTTCAAATTCATAGAAAGTGACAGTTTCTTCAGTAGCTCTTGGTTCCTCCTCACTCTCTGTTATATAGCCAAACTGGCAATCCTTGTTAACATACTGAACAGGTTTGCGACTTCTGCTATAAGAGCTTGTAGAAAATAGGATAAAGTTCACAAGGTACAATTAATTGCACTAAAAGATTACAGCAAAGCCAATTGAAGCATAGCACAAAGATTAAATAACCCTCTGAAATATGTCCACTATTACTTGTACATTATCCACAATGAATCAAAACAAACACTTGTTGCAAATTATGTTTACACTTATTTTAACCTTTTTGTAGAAACACCCACCAAAAATCACTAAATTAATTCTGAAATCTTATGACAACCAGCTGCATAAAGCCTCCTCACGCAAGAGTGCACATCCACTTCTCGACTCAAATTATCTACTACCCAAAGCTGCAAACTTAAGCCAGCTGGAAGAATTGGGAACATATTCAATGCAGCAGAAGTCAGCATTGTTAGGATAAAAATGGAAATTATACAGATTGCCATCTGGTCTTGCAAAAGTGGATTTGTAATGATCTGAAAACATTATATAACAAGCAAAGAGAACACTTGGCATGGTGAAGGTATGCACCCTATGTTAACTTTATCATTTGCCCTATTTCCTGATGTTAACAGATGCTTTATATAAAAAAAAGGTTCCAGGACCTAAATTTATCTCTTCACCAAATTTTTTTTTGTACTGTGCTTTTTGTCAAAAACTGGTCTGAGTTTGGGATATCTTGTTTACAGACTAAAACAAAAAAAAAGAATAAAATGCTGAAAAAACTCAGCTGGCAGCATCTGTGGAGAGAAAGCAGAATTGATGTTTTGGGTCCAGTGACCCTCCTTCAGAACAATTACTTCACCCCTTTCTGTGGAGGAGAAAAATGCAGTATTTCCCAATATGCCTGCTCTTCACCACCTCTCTAAAATATGATTTTCTTCAACCTTTCCATATTCAAGTTACCCCACATTCTTCCCCATCAAGGAAAAGCTGAATTCCAGAGATGTGGTGAAAGTAACGTCCCTGGGCATAAAGGCCACATTTGAGTGCGGCATCAAGGAGCCCTGACAAAACTAGAGAGTGTGAGAATTTGGGGCAGGGGGTGCAATGTTCTATTGATTGAAGTCATATCAACCACAAAGCAAGATAATTATAGTTGCTTGAGATCAGTTATCCCAGCTCTAGCACATTACAGGAGTTCCTCAGGGCAGTGCCCACTTTCAGGTGTTTCAATGACCTTTCCTCGATCTTTTTGGAAACTCACTGTTGCACCACGTTCAGTGCAATTCCCAGTGCCTCAGATACTGAAGCAGTCTATTCCCAAATGCAGGAAGAGTTGGGCAATACCAAAGCTTTGTTACTGGTCATTTAAGAACGTTCAAGCCACACAAATATCAGGCAATGAACATCTGACAAGACAGAGTGAAACTGCCACCCCTTGATATTCAATGATATCACCACTGAATCTCCCATCTGACATTGGAGGTTTCCCATTGACCAGAAAGTGAACTAGCAATATAAATACAGTGGCTTGAGAGGAGGTCGGAGACTAGGAATCCTGCAGTGAGTGACCCAATCTGACTCAAAACCCTGTCCACACACATTGCACAAGAGTGTGCAGAATAGTCCCCACTTGCCTGGGCAAACAGCTCCAAATGTTTATCATCGAGGTCAAAGCAACCCACCTGAATAACAACATCTTATTCACCACCATAAAATACTCAATTCCTCTGCTATTGGCATATTGTGACAACAATGCATGCCATCTATAGCTTGCACTGCAACAAGTCAAAATCCTTTGACACCACCTTCCAAATCCCCAACTTTTACCACCCAGAATTAGGGTAGCAAACAAAAGGGAACATCACTTCTCAAATATGCATATTTACTTGGACCTTTATCACTGTTCCTTCGCAATTGATGGGTCAAAACATGAACTTACTCACACTACGTGGACAGCAAAGACATCAAAAGACCACTCACCATCACCTTTACAGCTATTAGTAGTGGCCCTGCAGTGATACCCAGATTTTATGAATTTAAAAGGTGCACAGATACAATAGCATAAAATTCCCACTTTTCACTCAACTGTAGAATAGGAGGATTGAAACAAAAATTAAAGTAAGCAAAATGAGACAACGTCAACTGGAAATACATCTCTTTCTAAATGAAAAAGGTTACAATTTAAAAACTCACAATTTTCCCTCTCCAGAGTGGCCAAATTTGTGATTTATCTCCAGTTTTAATTTTTGGAACTTTCAAACTCATTAGCATCTGAACAGTATTGGTAAAGACCTTGCAAACCAGGCAATTATTGGTCCTTTTCATTATTATAGAAGGATTAGAGAAAATGACAGACTACAATACTTTAAAGTAATATAGGTAATTCCAGAAATACATGACAAATGGCAGCACATGAAAGCGCTTCTTTCGTACTTAAAATACTCAGCATAACCTAGGAAACCATCTTTCTGCTATCAAATACTAAGCTACATTCTGTACTACTTATAATTAATGACATTTGAATGTGGCAGAAAAGTGCTCATCTCACCCATAACTAAATGGCTAGAATCCTAACATTATGGGTTTGCAATTTTGTAGACATTTCAAAACAATAGATTAAACATATTACCGAGATCTATAGGCGAAATTGTCATAATGTTGAAAACATCCCTTTCCTGAGCCAGAAAAGCCATAGATGTAGTCAGGATCAACAAAGCCATGTTGACCCACAAATCGAGTAGCTGGATTCCTGGAAGAGGAAATAGAAAACATTCTTTATCCCCACACACAAATGTCTTAAATTTCACAAACACTGGGAACGACTTTCAAACTCATCAAATTTCTGGTGACGAGTGTTTGCTCATTACTCCCACTTCGCTGTCTAACACCCCACTCTGCAACTGATGGAATAAAAATATGTTCATTTCACAGTGCACAAACTCCATTATAATAAGTTTTTCTCCTGGATCAATGATGTTTCAATTATTACCCTCATTTTAAACAAGCTTCATTACAATATTCAATGTAAAATTAAGGCTCAAGTTCTCAACCTGTGTTCTTTAATGCACATTGGGTGGGGTGTGCATTATATCTGCTCAAAGATAGATGGCATTTTTTGATGGAACACAATCAAAAATCAAAATTTGAAATGGTACACATTGCCAGTTTGAGTCTCAGCAGTAACAACGGATTCCCCCCAAAGATCTAAAACCTTACACTAGAATCCTAAGTACTTGCTGTTTACAAACCTAGACGAAGCATAGTTGTTCCTGCCAGTTCTTTGAGGTGGAGGAGGGACCCTGTATTGATCATAAGGAGCAAAGTTGCCACTTTGAGTCGGAGGAAGAGAAGATCTTCCAGAAGGAAGATTGTTTTGCAGACGTGGAGGAAGCACAGGTTGACCCCTTCCATAAGCAAATGCCATAAAAACCTGTTTTCCACGAATCTTCTTCATAAATCGCCTGCGTGACTTTGGATCAAGGTCTGCAAAGAAACATTAGCTAGTCAAGAACAGAACTGAAAAAAAATTCTAATATTCATTTCCTTAGAAAGTTGACTAGTATATTTCACTACTACTGTTTGCTCTTTCCCCAGAGTATAATATCATTAAGAATCAGATTAAGAAATTAAAATCAAATAATTAGTGAACTAAAGAAGAAGAAAGTGGCAAAGTGGACACTGACCACTATTTGGGTTGGATTTACACTAAGTACAGAGCAATTAAGAAACAGAATACCCATTTAATTACCACCTTATTTGCAAAGATCTAGTTGGTAAAACATCTACACCGATGCTGCCAAAGGAAATGCAGTGCTTTGAGAGCTGCAAAGCTCCAGGCATGAATCAGTAAAGTCAAATTTCAAGGTTTAATCGATTAATGAATTCTCTTCTTTACTAACCTAACTCAGAAACATATCCACTAGGTATCTTCTGATAGTTTCCACCTTTTCTGTTTGAAACAATATTCCAGGCAGGAACCGGTGTCACTTGGGTCACAGGCTTCAGGTTTGCCAAAGGAACAGTGTGCCTGGGAGCAATTATTTTTCGTCACAAGAACTTAAACATAAAACTTAAACATTATTCTAACAATATTTGCATTTGAAGCACATACAATACCATTTCGGAATTATTCACCTTTTAACACTGCAGATAGTTTGGACATCTTGTATCCTCACATTCCTCTTCCACCCCATCCCAAAAAAAAGTCAACAGGCAAAAAAGACTGTCCAGACAAGCTAACCACAAACTGGTCACCCAAAATAAAAAGGAAAAAAAAAATAAAATACTGAAGTTTACTTTCTTCCAGTTGCCTATCATAATCCCTTTACTCCTGAAATCATAATCCCACAAGCAACAGTCATCCTGCATTTCTTTGCTCAAACATCTTTCATGCATGTTGATTACACAGGTCACCACAGATTTGTTTTGTTATTGATGCATTTCCACCTGAAGTTGGATCGCAAACACAAGTGTTCACCGAATACATTTTGGGAGTGTAACATTGTTTTTTCATAGAACCGTGGAACTACACAGCAAATCCATTAATATTTTAAAATAAAGATGGTAGTATTTGGTATAACTTTTTCGCACAATTGAAAACCTAATTTAGAAATTAAACAGGATGGATAAAAAGGGGACAAAGCACATCACCCAGAGAGAAGTTAATTGATTAAATAAACCTCAAAAGTCAATAGAAGAATAAACTTAATATAAAATCCACCAAAAGGAGACTAGTCAAGACCATTCTTTAGCTGATTTTATTTCCATTCAATTATTCAAACATTCTCTCAAACTATACCTCGGGGTGAAGAATTGTTCTGACCCATTATATATTCAAACCTCATTCCTTTTAGCTTTCCTGCCTGATCATTTCCTCTTGGTGCAATCACTTTAGTTTTGCAGAAACATCTTACAGGACCATGTAACAATAGTACTTATTACTGGGGTCTCGGAATTTGGTTTCAGTTTGTTCAGCTTTCAGAAACAATTAGAGCTCCCTAGTCTCCACTTCCACTGTTTGGTTTAATGGTCACATATTCTTCGTGAGCCATCACTTCAACCATACTATTTTATGATCTTAGATCAGATCTCTTGCTCAAGTCTTTCATCTTTCTGGCAAGTACAACCCTAGGTACCAAAGTCTGCCTTCACAGTTCAGTGATCTCATACTGATCTTCGAGAATCTACCCTTAAGTCAGGGAATCTAAAATATTTCAAATGAAGCCTAAAATCTGCAACATATCTGATCAGTATGGGGCTTTGTTCATTTTTAAGGATCACTCATCTTTCAGTGACAATTTCTGTATATACAAAGCATTGTTTTTCCACATCATAGAAGTCCATGGATCTAATCCAAGTTCATTCTAGACTTTTTATTTTAAAAAAGTGTTCAATTTCCAAATTGGATTTTCAAAAAATCTGGTACCAATCCACTTTAATGAGGTAGTCAAGAATGAAAATTGCTTTAAAATTCTTCCACACTTAAGTTGCAACAAAATGAATAAAATACATGTGATTTTTCAAAGAAAAGAAGTCCTACTGCATGGATCAGAGATTCCCAGCCCAGATATAGGAGTCAAGTTTTTCAAAATGAACACTCACTGCAGCAAACTAGCTAACTTACCAATGAAAGTGCAACACCAAGGCTGTGGCAAAGGCAGACAAACATTTCATTGCAGTTTGCACTAGGTGGTGCACAAGAATAGTTAACGAGCATGGAGACCACTGGCAAGCACTGAAGTGAAATGGCTTGCTGCTGATATGGAATGGAGGTTCAACTTTATTGTGGGGGTGGGGGAGGGAAATGAAGCAGGAATACAAGAATCTAGATAAACTATGATTAGTATAAAGTAAAATGCTATAGATGGTGCAAAATAGACCTTAAAACAATAACTGCTGCAAATACTCAACAGCTCAGTCTGTATCAATGGAGAACAAAAAAGAATCTCTTAAGTAAAGCTTTG
The DNA here is from genome assembly GCF_037043375.1 of Chiloscyllium plagiosum. NCBI lineage: Eukaryota > Metazoa > Chordata > Chondrichthyes > Orectolobiformes > Hemiscylliidae > Chiloscyllium > Chiloscyllium plagiosum. The sequence continues at coordinate 29,252,549 of NW_028270149.1, read as the reverse complement.
TTGACTTGGATCATTAACTTACTTTCTCTTCAGATTATATCAGATTTGATGAATCCCAGTATTCCTTTTCATTTAAAATCACTAACTTTACCCTCATTACTGGTAATATTACTACATGACCAGCCACGTTTTACAATACAACACTAAATTGGAGCTTTAAGTAAAAAAAATGGAAATTTAAATACTTGAAACAACTTCCAAGATGGGGTGCTTTCATATTTTACAAAACCTACCTTTGATGACAGTGGTACAGCTTCAAATCATTACATCAATCGGCATTAAAAAATTGGTAATACAAATGCACTTGATTCAATATCCTTCACTTTAAATAGCTTCACTATTAATATTTTCATTACTTTTTCAACACCCCTCCCCCACGCACAGACATTCCAGAAGCAATTGAAAAGTATTGCAAGTTTGGGTGTACTTTGTTTTGGCAACTGCAATCTAGCAAAAAGACAACTTACAATTTGGTAGAACTCCAATTAGGTACAACTCCAATTAGATTTCCTACTCTCAAAACATGATGCTCATATTAAACAAATCAAGTCCGCTATTGAGGTAAAAAAACTAATTCTTCTTTGCCGCATCGTATGATTAAGTAATATTACTTAACTTGCAAAAACGCTGTTAATTACAGATGTTGAACCAATAAGCACTACGGCAGTCATAGTAAATAAAAGCTAACTTTTCAGCTAGTTCTTCTATGAAGACAGTCACCGAGTTGCCATCTTGGCCTGCTTCTTGTATATGGGCATTGTAGTATTTGTCTCCTTGCTCAAGTTTCACCTGCAGAAGGATTAACATTTCATTTAAAAAATATTAATGGTAAAAGTGATCTGAACTCCTTAAACATAAACGGAAGCAATGACTGGCTGAGAAACTAAGCGTCATACAGCAATTCACCTTTAAAATACATGCAGAGTAAAACAAAAATTGCTCAATACAGAACTGTACTTATATTTGAAACAGAATAGTGAAGCTACATTGAAAACAAAAAGTGCTGGAAATCACAGGTCAGACAGTATCTTTGGAGAGAAAGTAAGCTAATGCTTGGAATCTAAAAAGGACTCATCAGATCCAAACAAGGGCCATCTAGACTCCCAGCATTAGGTTGCTTTCGCTCCATGGATACTGCCTGACCTGCTGTGATCTCCATTTTCAGTTAATGGAAGTTAGGATTCTTAACACTAACTTCAAAAGCCAAACCCAGTTATTATCTTGTGATTTCCCTTTTTCTATTCATTGCCTAGCTCCCCAACATCTTTATAACATTAATTTTAAATGAAGGTGATAATATGCGCTTTTCCACTAAGTTCCAAACATCAACTGCACAAGGAAAAAACTGGGCTGAAAACGTGTTGCTGGAACAGCGCAAGTCAGGCAGCATCCAGGGAACAGGAGAATCGACGTTTCGGGCATAAGCCCTTCTTCCAGCAACACATTTTCAGCTCTGATCTCCAGCATCTGCAGACCTCACTTTCTCCCCAAGGAAGAAACTGGGACAACTATGCACATTGAGGTGACACTGCTAATAAGACAGACTTTCAAACTATTATTTCAAACAAATTCAAATACAGTAAACTATTATCCGGCACCTATGGGACCAAGAGTGTGCCAATTGATCAAATATTCTGGATAATCAAGAGGCCCACAATGTAACACACTAAGTAATAGAAAAATAAAGAGATATACACATCACATGCTCTATTTACAGCATAAATCACAAAATTATAATGCAACTCTGCCTTAAATAAAAACAAACTTACTGGTAGAACTTTCTCACACTCACCCTCACTGACATTGCAGGTACACCACAGTTATATTTTGAGAGGCTATTCACTTGAACAACTTTATACTGAGATAAACAACTAAACTATAGTAATCGGACAGAAGGGAACTTTGAATGGAGGTATACAGTTTGTTGATTTATCAGGAATGCCGATTAAAACAAAGTTCACTATATTTACTTTGGTGGTTCATCTAGGTCTAAACAATTTCTGCACTGCCATTCACAACGGTTACCTGATAATTTCTTATTTGCTTGTTATGGGACTGTGCTATAGTAAAATGACTGCTTTATTTGTGATGTCGCAGCACAAAGGTTGGCTGTGAACAATATCAAGAAAATAAAGTTATACAAATACAAGGTTTTTTCACAAAATGTCATATTGGGTATCTAACAGGATTGTGATTGTTTTTATTATATTAGCAGCAACAGAGACAGACAGGCCCGTTCTGGACAGCCACAACTAGCAACAGCTTTAAAATCTACTGACCAAGAATATTCATTTGACAAAAACAAATTTAAAAATTAACATTTAAAATATATAATGGACTTAACATTTATCAAAGAGCATTTAGCACCTACCTGACATTTGTCACCTAAACAATATTGCCTTCCAGAAACCACCATGTAGTCCACCTTTTGCTGCTCTATAACAAAACATATGGCTTTGTGAAAGAAGAATGCTGGTCATCTCCATGGCGAGATTTACTACAAATCCTCAAAGAGGAAGCACAAATTGATCTAGACGTATGCTTTAAATAAAATTTAATACTTAGCAAAAATAAGCCATTTAAAAGGGCAGAGCTCCGGATTAGAAATAAGGTATGGGATGTTACAAGCAGAAGATTCTCCACCTGCCCCAAAACCCAAAAACTTTGGGACAACTATTTATGGTTTATACCTTTTCTGCTATCGAGCCAGACATCAAATTCCACATTGCGATAAATTTCTGAATCCAATGCCTTCAATACCTTAAAGGGAAATGGCATCTTTGATGGGCCATCAACATTCTGAAATACAGAAGTTAATTGAATGTTGGAACCAAGTCTTCCAAAAAATGACAGCAGGTAAATTATAACTTTGAAATTATAGAGGAATAAAATCTCCATGTGCAATCATAACTCTTATCACTCACAATGGGGTTCAAATTTTTCAATTCTTGGTACCTTTGCATTTTGAGCAAGATCATAAAAACAAACAACAGTATTTCTTCAAGAGGTTGAAAATGAAATTACATCATTTCCTCCATCATAATATCTGCGGTCATATAATCACTATCTTTGTTCATTTAATCACTGAAAAAAGATAGCCACTGCAAGCTGCCGAGAAGAATCAAAATTGTCCCAAGGTAAACTAGTCAAGAAAATTGATCTGACGTGAAAAATCAAAAAAGGTGGTTACCAAATTCTTCAACTTGTCCTATTTCACAGATATTCCAAACAAAATGATTTTTGCCTGCTCCAAACTAAAATATTTAATCTGTTCCACCTTAAAACTCCAAAAGTATGTCTCTTCAAGCCAGGCATAACTTCAAGAAGCAAAATATGGGAACACATTCAAAATGTGAAGCACTAAATGTGTAATGAGTTAATTACTCGAGAATGTATGGGGAGATAAATCAAAGCATACATTGGAAGATCAAGCAGATTTCTGGCTGGACATAGCACCATTATCAAGAACATTCTATAGTGTTTTAAACACTAACGCAAGGCATCTATGATATAGCTAACTACAGCCAGCTTTATTGAAGCCAGTATTTTGTTCCCCCAAAACTAACTTCCCAATCATTTTACTTTTCATCACTCAGACATCTTTTACAAAATATATTACAAGTAGGAAAAACTGCAGCAACGGTGTTTCAATTCGGAAATTTTAGAAATGGTGTGTCACATGGAGTGGAAGATAATGTTAAAACACTATCACAAGAGCAAGTGAAAAAAAAGCAAGAATTTTATATAACATTGGATTAGAACAATTACAAAAGATAACTTAATGAAATCACGATTGTCCTACAGGACCATAGGGCTGCTTCCTCACAGATTAAACCACCACCAGTCATCCGAGAGTCAACACACCTCAGGTGAATGGAGAGATTGAGAATGAATGAATGAATGAATAAATAAATAAATAAACAAACAAACAAACGAAATGATTTTATCAGTTGTATTCCAGAGAGAAAAAAAAACAGTAAAAAATGTGTTCCAATATTGCCACAATCCAACACCATTTTGATTAATTTGAAGAAAGGCAGCATTTGGTATGCTTGCCTTTATTCGTCAGAGCACTAATTATAGGAGTTGGGAGGTCATGTTGCGGCTGTACAAGACATTGGTTGAGCCATTTTTGGAATAGTGCGTGCAATTCTAGTCTCCCTCCCATAGGAAGGATGTTGTGAAACTTGAAAGGGCTCAGAAAAGATTTACAAGGATGGTTGCCAGGGTTGGAGGGTTTGAGCTATAGGGAGAGGCTTAAGCATTTTTCCCTGGAGCAGAGGCTAAGGGGTGACCTTTCGAGAGGTTTATAAAATTATGAGGGGCATGGATAGTGAATAGCCAAGATCTTTTCCCCAGGATGAGGAAAGGAAGTCCACAGAAAATGCAGTCAAATGGTCCAAAATACATGATAAGCAGGAAATACAGCCACTGTGTGTGGATTCTTCAGCACAGTCCTATTCTACGCAGTAGAGAATGGACTCCTGTTCATATCATATCATAGAATCCCTTCAGTGTGGGAACAGGCCGTTTGGCCTATCCAGTCCACACTTTCCCCCACCCCATCCCTTAAACTCTATGCTTTCCATGACCAATCCACCTAACCTGCACATCTTTGGACTGTGTGAGAAAAAAGGAGCATCCAAAGGAAACTAATGATGACACAGGGTCAATGTGCAAACTCCACACAGACAGTTGCCAGTGTGTGAAATCAAACCCAGATCTCTGGCTCTGAAGCAGCAGTATTAACCACTGAACCATGGTACGGTCTCATCCAAGAGGGTCACAGCACTTGTTGGAAGGAGCACAATGAGCTATCAACAAGTGACCTTGACCACATTCCACATCATGCTGTCTGCCACCCCTTCAGCACAACCCCAGCCTTAAATGGTTGTAAAGAAAGGCAACTAACATCTCAGAACCAATAAGGCCACCAGTACAGGTGGAATCCCAAACAAAATATTTATATGGCACATACAGCTTGCCTAATCTTCCTCACAGGAAGGTGGTGAGCATGGGACACAGCATAATTGTAACCATCAAGGGAGACAAAAAAAAAAGTACAGATTGTGGTAGTAACAGAGGGTCATCGCTGCCAAAGGGCAGGTCATAGCAAGAATTAAATGGCCTCTTCTCTATGGCAAAAGGGCTCCTACCAGAGTCACAATGTAGACTGTGCATCAACACACACTCTGGACGGATCACCATGGCAAGACAAGTCCAACAAAAGCCAGACACCTGTAAATGAGATCTATTCCAACACCTCAAAAATGTGAGGAGCTTGATTAATTTTGAGTTTATTAACTTTCCCAAATTTTTTTTCATTACAAAGTTATGAATTTTAATACCTTTGTTTCTTCTGCACTGGGTCTTGCCATTTTCTCCTCTGGAGAGCCCTCGTGATCACTATTTTCTGCACCATTCCTCCTAAGCAGACAAATAAAAAAAAAAGTTTGTCTGAAGTAGTGCAAACCATGGTCACTACAACATATAAATCTTTGATTTAAAACAAACTATGCACTGTGATTCTGGAATAGGCTCCATAACCTATTTGTCCAAATTAGTCTATAAGTTGACAAACAGTACTTTACATGAACCCATCACATGAAAATGTATAATGTAGTCAGGTGCACTTAACTGATATAATATTCTGCAATAACATGAATACAATATCCTAGCCAATTTAATATATCACCTTGCTGGATGCTGACAACTTCGATTTTCTGCCTTTTTAGCTGCTACTCTTGTGGGAACTCTACAAGGATTGCAGCTTTTACTGCCAAAGGTTATTATGTCCTATTACTGGAAACATTGTAACTTGAGCAGGAGAAGGTCATTTGACTCACTGAAATGGCACAGTTTGACCATCTTGGCTGATCCTCTAACTCGATGTTGTACTCAGACTTTCTTCATATCACTTTATTCTACAGACTAAAATGCAATCAGTGACCCCACAGCCATATGTGGTCGAGGATTCCACAGGTTCACCACCTTCTGACCGAAGAAATTCCTTATCTCAGTTCAAAAGGGTCTACCTGCAACCATGAGCTCTTATTCTGGACCTGTGGCCAGGGAAAACAATCCCTGCATCCAGTATCAAACAAAAGTTGCTGGAAAAGCTCAGTGAGTCTGGCAGCATCTGTGAAAAGAAATCAGAGTTTCTCAGAACCTGCATCCAGTCTGTCCAGCTGTTAAAATTTGTTTCAATGAATCTCATTAATCCACTGCAGTTTAAAACAGAGCACGGTGGCACAGTGGTTAGCACTGCTGCCTCACAGCACCTGAGACCCGGGTTCAATTCCCGCCTCAGGCGACTGACTGTGTGGAGTTTGCACGTTCTCCCCATGTCAGCGTGGGTTTCCTCCGGGTGCTCCGGTTTCTTCCCACAGTCCAAAGATGTGCAGGTCAGGTGAATTGGCCATGCTAAATTGCCCGTAGTGTTAGGTAAGGGGTAAATGTAGGGGTATGGGTGGTTTGCGCTTCGGCGGGTCGGTGTGGACTTGTTGGGCCGAAGGGCCTGTTTCCACACTGTAAAGTAATCTAATCTAATTGCTGCTATGAATACAAAGTTTAAAAAAGGTGATAATGCACTTGAACTGGTCCCATACTTCCAGTCTAAATAGGAGTAGTGACGAGGATCATATGGGCTGCATCAAATTCTGTGAGGAGAAAGTGAGGACTGCAGATGCTGGAGATCAGAGCTGAAAATGTGTTGCCCGAAGGGCTCATGCCCGAAATGTCAATTCTCCTGCTCCTTGGATGCTGCCTGACCTGCTGCGCTTTTCCAGCAACACATTTTCAGCTGCTTCAAATGCTGCCTCAAGTAATTTGCACGACTGTGATAATGGGGGACAGAGCAGCCCAGAGTGAAACGTACTGAGTAGGATGTAAAATGTTCACACCTTTTAAAAAAAAAAATGCAAAAGCAACTGGTTAACCAAGGACAAACTTTCAGACTTCAGATGTCTGAACACAGAGTGGGAGATTAGATTCTCTACAGTGTAGGAACTGGCCCTTTGGCACAAGTCCATACTGACCTTCTGAAGACTGGGTGGATTAACTCAGACTTATTTCCCTACATTTACCTCAACTAATGCACCTCACACTATGGGCAACTGAGCATGGCCAATTCACCTGACCTATTTTCTGGAATGTGGGAGGAAACACATCATGAGCAATAGAGAAATGTAAACTTTTATCACAGCATTGCCAGGAGGTCACAAGACGTCAGATGATCAGGATAGAATTGGGAAGAATTCCTGCAGTAGGCTTAAGTTTTTTTTTTAAGGTAACAATGACTGGAGATGCTGGAAACCAGATTCTGGATTAGTGGCGCTGGAAGAGCACAGCAGTTCAGGCAGCATCCTCGCATGCTGCCTGAACTGCTGTGCTCTTCCAGCACCACTAATCCAGAATTAAGTTTTTTTTCTTATGACTCAATGAAACAGGGAGAAGCAAACCCATGGGAATAATATTGGACTGGTCATTCTGTAGCGAGCAGACATGAAAGAGAAACGTGGCATCAGGTCTACAGCGGTGCTCTGGTCTTGTTTGATGTTCTACAGCATCCAAAAATCAACTTTGATCTGCTTAAACCTTTAGAAATGTACCTACATCAACCTGAAATAGATTTCAGCCATTTTGGAACATCACTAGGTAACAATTTTACAATGGACTTTATGAGAAAATGATTAATGGAGTGTCAAATGTTTCTCATTGTAGCAGTCTTTCCAACATCCCTGCTAAATCAATTACAGCAGTATGCCACTGTTTACTTGACTAATATTATTACTGAGTCACATGCTGGAATGCAAAGCTAATCAATATGATGCTATTGTTGCAACACCTACCCCTAAAACAGAAAATAAAACATGTAAATCAGAAGTTAGTCATAGTAGTATTGTTTTTGGAAAAGCTTTGTTCACTAAACCTCAAACTGTCTTCACGACTTGAGCCTAAGACCCCAAACAGCAAAACTAGATAAGAGTGTTAGGTGTAGGGGAATGGGTCTGGGTGCATTGCTCTTCGGAGGGTCGGTGTGGACTTGTTGGGCTGAAGGGCCTGTTTCCACACTGTAGGGAATCTAATCTAATAACTTCCCTCACTAATAGCTCATTAACAACCTATTTTTTAAAAATCAAGATGCACTCCAAATTGATAAGCTAGGAAATTCACATACTGCACAACTTTTTCAGGAAGATATTCAGTATCACCATTGCTTTGGCAGTTACTGCTCTTTCTGGTTTTCTTGCCATGACTGCGGAACAACTCCACTGCTGCTCGTAATTCTTCTTCATCCACTCCAAAGACATCTCTGTACAGCACTTCATATACAATTGCTGAAATATATGCGTTTATTACATTTAGTTAATTTCAACAACTACAGGCTACACAGCTTAACTTTGGTGGTAAGAAAATAGTCAAACAATAATCTGGAACAAAATTGAACTGCCATATGAATAAATTTAGGTTAATCAAGGAAAGCCAGTATGGATTCTTGAGAAAGTAGTGCAAAACTAACTTCAATTTAGAAGCAATAACAGAGGGGGTGATGCAAACAGTGCTGTTAATGTGATATACAAGGACTTCTAAAAGGCACTTGATACAATGCCACAGACTTGACAAAGTTATAGCTCATGGAATAAAAAAAAAGGGACAAAAACAACAAAAAAGGGATACAAAATTAGGTCAGTGACAGGAATAAAACAGTCTTGGTTAATAGATGTTATTCAGGGTACAGGAATATTTGTAGCAGAGATCCCCTTGCCCCTCACCACATTCCCGAAATCTATGTTTCCAACCGAATGAGGAAAAGAGTGGTCTTGGATTGAATTCTGGGAATATTTTTCACTTCTCAACTCCCCGCGGAAAAAACCCCCCACCTGTTAAATCATCTCAAGGATTGAAAACGAGGTTTCCTATTTTTCTTTTACTGAGTTTTACTTGCACCTCTATAATATGCCTCCAAATTTCCTGTCTTTTAATTATTTGGTGGCCTGAGTGTACACACACAGCAGTGTAACGGTTTTTGTAAAATCCTTCTCCAGTGCTTTTATAGTTTGTGATCAATTCTGTTACCTCAACCAACACCAGACGACAACAGATCTTATTTAGCCAAAAGACAAACCTACCTTGACAAATGGCTGCATGCCCTTGAAACTGTTTCGTAAACACACTATCATAATGACCATTGTTGGAACAACAAAGTGAGATCTTTAAAAAAAGAAATATTTCAATTATTTTGTTAATCTTGCAACATTTAAATAAAATCTAAAGTGAAGTCAATAAACATGATCTAAAATCTATGGAGAATCAGTAAGCTCAGAAAATACTGAAGATGTTGGAAATCAAACATTAACTTTATTTTCATAAATGATGCCTGATCTGCATATTTCCAATTTTTTATTTTTATTTAGGAGGTAGTTAAGTTTTAAATGTTTACTTTGCACTTTCTACTCACCTTCATCACACCCTCCCACCTCCCCAATTCCCAGAAATACTATCCCTCCCACTCAATTTTTTTAAATAAGTGTCACAAATTTGTGGACCAGATCAAATCCCCTCAAAACAGAGATAGCCTAGGCCCTAACTTTTATCTTATTTAAAGGTAGTGTAAGGTATCTCAGATATGATTCAATTGGTCAAACTACTTACTTTGCTTTCCATCGAGCAGACACCTCAGCACCATGTTTATAACACCTCCCACCCCACCCTTCAAAAGGAGGGGGGGGCAAACAAATCCCTCCTACAGGCCCATCTTGTCACAAACTGAGCACAGATAAAATAAGAACAGGAGAAGTGTGCAAGATACCAGTTAGAAAAATATGCATGCTCATTTGTAACAAAACCCTTTCCTTTAATAATGAGGTGAACAGTTTGGTTCTACCGACCTTCAACTGCTGCATAAACACTTGGGCTCAGAACAGAATGAGCCAAGTAAAGCCATCTCCTATTGTCAACTCTGACTTATCCTCTCTAGAGGATTGTCACTGTTCTTACACTGAAGCCTTGATGAAAGGCACAATGAGGATCTTGGGGCATTGTCATTCACACCCTCATGAAACACCAATTGTTCTGTAGCCATGGCTCGGTAATCACTGCTATCTTTCCCACATTAGCCAGCAGTCTTGGAAGATAGCAATAGATAGAGAATAGATAATTTAAAGCAACACAGGATAACTTTAATCCTGATTTTGGCTGTCCATGCATACCCAAATGTTCACTGATTATCTCAACAACTAGAACTTTGGACAAGTAGTGCACAATTCTCCACTAACCAAATTTAAGGGGGTCACAAGCAAGCAATACATTTCAGGTTCAAAGTTCTGTTTCATTAGAATCAGGCTTTCTTTACTTAATTATTAGGCAAGTCAATGCATGATTTCCATACTTGATTTAAATTTACATTTAGTGCTTAAAAACTAATCAGCCTATTGATAAACACTGAGAACAAGGCTATGAACATCTTGAAACAAGAATTAGGACTAGCACAGTTCCTAACAAGAGTCAAGAAATTTTAAGAGCTGTTTCTTACGTTTAAAAATATTTAGGGCAGCAGAGTGCAGGAGACCTGTATTCAACTCCAGCCTTGGATGACTGTGTGGAGTTTGCATGTTCTCCCCATGTATCTGTTTTCTTCCATGGTCCAAAGATGTGCAGGTTAGTTGGATTGGCCATGCTAAAAATTGCCCTGTAGTGTCCAAGGGTGTGCAGTTTAGTTGGGTTAACCATGGTTAAAAACCCACGTGGAGTTGTGAGAATGGGATGGGAGTTGGGTCTGGGTGTAGTGTTGGTGCAGACTCAAAGGGCCAAATAGTCGCTTTCTGCACTGCAGTGATTCTATAGTTCTATATTTGCTTTAATATATGAGTTATATTACAACATGAAACGTGTTGATAAATTAATGGTATAAAAATGACAATCTTCTCCAAGAAATGCAAGTCAAACAATACTGAATTACCTTCCCACTGTTTTGATAATTTCTAGAAAAATTCAACTTTAAAAGATAACTGCATATTTGCTTTTACTTTGAAATCAAATATAAACAAAAGACAGTGCAAACAGGCAAAAGCAAACCAAATTCCTATTGTTGATCATTCACAGTTCAGAAGGGCAAATTAAGACTTTAAGCAAATAAGTATTTTATTCAGTGTTATATGCATTAAAAGTTTCTGGAGAGTAAACTAAAGACTATAAATTTTAAACAACCTTCAAAAAAAAAGGGTAGATTTAAAGTCACCAAACAATAAAAAATCTTAGTAATTTGAGTGGTAGCTTACCCAGATGCTATTTGTGTTTATAAATAACCCAAGTTAGATAATGCACATACACCCATTGATATTACAAGTGAGAAGGAGGTTTCTCTTACCGTCTTCTCAAATCCATTATTTGTAGCTTGGATGGGTAGTTTTCCAGGATACCGGTAAATGAGAAAGTCACAACTTGACATTTGGAAAAAGAAGTGAATTGGTTATGTTATACAAGCAATATTAGCTTGTTTTCTATTTTGGTTAGAAAGCAAGCAATTTGCTGCAGACTGCACCTCCAAAATCCATCCCCCTCAGTTTGGAGAGAGAGAGTGTTAACAATTCATGTCCACAGATGCTGACAGCTACTGAGTTTCTTAAGCCATCACTTTCATTTCAGACTTGGGACCAGGCCCTTGCAGAAACAGGATTTTCTGGACCTTGGGAGGCTCTGTACCCAATACAGCCCCCAGGCTCCAAATTTATGCTATCCCCTCAAATGGGATTGAGGTCCACTGGTTGTATGGCAGTCAGTCATTCTGAGGGGGGGATAAGGTCAGCTTCAAGGTCACCCTTCAGAACACCAGCATGTCATGATGCAGTCCTGAGCGCAACTTGACGGCAGGGGGAATGGAGAGAGAGATTAAGGAGGCACAATCTGCATTAAAATCCTGCACATTAGTATTTCTTGTCCCAAATCACTACTTAGCCCATGAGCTTATCATGTGTCATTTATTCAAGCATTTTATTGTAATTATGACAGTTCTGCAGTAGAGGGACTGAACTCAAGAGTATGGAGGTTGTGGGCTCACCCAATAGAAGTCTTTAGGATAAATAAAAGGAGTTTGATTGGGTAAATGTGGAGCTTTTTGTAAATCCTTGTGGGGCAGCCAGAAACTGGTCATCCATTAGGATTTGAAGGGAATCTATCTTATCCAGTTTATAATGGATGTTGAATGCTATGACTGATAGCTGATGTGATATGGAAGCATTTAAGTGGGATCTAACTAAGTGCAAGCAAGGAAGAGAATGCTGATAAGACTAGAAGAGATGAGAGGAAGGCCCACTGCAGAATAAACCAGCATAGATTAATTGGGCCAAATTATTACTGTTAGCTGATAACAGGATGAGAACAGAATAGAGATTATAGGATAGAAAAGTAGTAAAATATTAAATATCACTATATCTAATAAAGCAGGACTTTCAAGTTGAAACATTTCTTGGAAAGAATTAGTAATACCAAATTATTGGCCACAAATTTTAAAGGCTAAAAAAAACCAAAAACACCTGGCATGGAAGCTACTTGAAAATGTGACTAATTTCAAATCAAAAGCACTTTATTGTTTAGAGGAAGATAACATTCAACCTTTCTAGTCATAGACAAACTCTTCTCTGCATCTCCCTCAATTAATTCAAATACTCTTGCACAACATTACCTCAAACTTGTGTTATTAGTCCAAATCCTATGGGATTTGCTAATGAAGTCTACAGACATATCTTTCACTTAAGATCTTCCCAAATGGACATTTACTGGAAATAACTAACACCTCTCATATCACTTGGACTCATTTCCAAGCAACAGATCAGAATTTTGATCTTCTTGTGGCAAGTAAATGTTTAAGATAGCATACCAGATAACCCCAGTTTCTGGCCTAACTAAATATCCATTCTGCCAGATATGAATGGAAAATTACAATAGTTAAAATACCAGTCTTGGACTTTTAAGGTAAGCTATTGCCAGAACTGGAGATTTTTTTTGATATGCATTTGGATAGGCTGGGGTTGTTTTGTTTGAAAGAGAAAGGAAGAGTTGATTTAATCAAGACATATTGAAGAGGGGATTGGATAGCATGGATAGGAAAAAAAGATCTACAGTCTTCACAGAAGTCATAAGTAATCAGCAAATGTGTCGATTGGGGGTGTTAAAATATCCTGCCTCCAGAACAAAGATCTGAAGCTCATTGCCCGAAAACGTTGGTTGTTTGGATAGAAAGGAAATGAGTGGGGCAATCTACACTGGTCTGCCGTGGTTTTGTGATTTCTACCACACTGTAGGCTAACCATCAACTCTTCAAGAAATGTTGCAAACAGAGGCAGAAATCTTCACATTTTAAAAGTACTCTATTTAGAGAGACTCTTACAACGCAGGTTACAGATGAAGAGTCAGCAAGTTGGTAAGAAAACGTTTGATGATGGACTGATTACAATGGGGTAGATTAGATTACTTAGTGTGGAAACAGGCCCTTCGGCCCAACAAGTCCACACCGACCCTCCAAACAGCAACCCACCCAGACCCATTCCCCTACATTTACCCCTTCACCTAACACTACGGGCAATTTAGCATGGCCAATTCACCTAACCTGCACATTTTCAGACTGTGGGAGGAAACCCACGCAGAATGTACAAACTCCACAGAGACAGTTGCCTGAGGCGGGAATTGAACCAGGGTCTCTGGTGCTGTGAGGCAGCAGTGCTAATCACTGTGCTACCGTGCTGCCCATGTGCTGTAGTTTTCCATGATTCAAGTCAAAGTTTCATTTCAAAACTCAGGATATGGGCATGACTGGCTGGGCCAGCATTTATTGCCCATGATGTTTACTGAGCATTAATGCTATCAACAATTGCTTTCAAGATGGTAGTGACCGTCGTCTTCAGCTACTGTAGTCCATGTGGTGTATGTACACCCAGTTTTGTTAGAAAGTTCCAAGTCGTCCTCCCATTAGTCAGAGGGAGACAATATAATTCTGTTAGGATAGTCAGTTCACTTGCAGTGGGAATACACTAGTGTGTTCCCATTGCACCTGCTTCCTTTGTCTTTCTAGGTGATAGAGTTGGCAGGTTTGGAAGCTGTTGAAGCAGGCTTATAAAATTGTTGCTGTGCATCTTACAGACAGTACACATTGTTCACTCTTTACCACTGATACACAGTGGCAGCAATGAATGTGATGAATGGATGCCGGCCTTTGTCCTGGTCAGTGTTCAACATTCAAGTATTGTTGGAGCTACACATCTAGACAAGAGAGGAAGATGCACCATACTTCTAACATAGGTCTTGTAGATAGTGGTCAGGCTTTGGGATACCCAGAGAAAAGTTGATTACTGCAGAATTCCCAGTCTCTGACCTTATAGCTGTATCATGTGGCTTTCTGGTCAATGGCAACCCTCAGCTATTTTAGTAACATTTGTGCACAAAGGGTAGATTATTAGATTCTCTCCTGTTGCACATAGTATTATTTGGCAATGACATGAATGTTAGTTGCTATTTCACAGTCTAGGCCTGGATGTTGTCCAGGTCTTGCTGCATGTGGACACAATGTCTCAGGATGTCAAGTCACAAACAATTATGAAATCAAGAGCTGATAGCCTGGTTCTGAACGGGAAGTCAATGATGGTTGGGCCTAGGACACTACCAATAATATCCCAGAATTCAGATGACTGATCTCAACATCCACAACTGTCTAACAGTGCAAAGTACGATTCAACAAGCACAGTATTTTCACTGATTCTCATTGACTCGTTTTTCTAAGAGTCCTTGACACATTTAGGCCAATACTCCTTATTGTCAAGGGCAGTCACTTCTACTTCACCTCATTTGTCTTTATTTTAGATATTTGCCCATTGACAGAATGATCAGGCCTTTCATTTTTAATTTGCCACTAGTTAAGTTTTTTTAAAAAAGTTCCACTGCTAGTGGAAAAATCATTGGACACTTACTTGTACATCAGTGATAAAGCATTCATTTCCAACATACCAGCCCATTCCTATAACAAAAATGGCAGGTTTAATGAAAGTTATAAGCATCAGTTTCAAAAGATTCAGACAGTAAGTACTTGCAATATGGTATTTTGCTCAGGTTTCAGCACATTGCCAGGTGGTTAACCAAATTTAAATGAACTGCAAAAGCATGTAACAATATACTTGAGTATATAAAATTATCTACTTTTCCTATTCTGTAGTAAAAGAAAAACTGGCATTACTCTTGTAATATCAAAAGCATTCTGCATTTCTAAATTGAGATGGTGTTGGACTGGGGTGTACAAAGTTAAAAATCACAACACCAGGTTATAGTCCAACAGGTTTAATTGGAAGCACACTGGACAATCACATGAAGTAGCGTCGCTCCGAAAGCTAGTGCTTCCAATTAAACCTGTTGGACTATAACCTGGTGTTGTGTGATTTTTAACTTTGCATTTCTAAATATCTCAAGCAGATCTCAGACCTGTTTAACAAATTCAGCAACTATGCCACAGCCTTCAAGGCATTACAAAACTCTAACCCTTCAATCAATGGGAGAAAGTGAGGGCTGCAGATGCTGGAGATCAGAGCTGAAAATGTGTTGCTGGAAAAGCGCAGCAGGTCAGGCAGCATCCAAGGAACAGGAGAATCGACAGAAGGGCTTATGCCCGAAACGTCGATTCTCCTGTTCCTTGGATGCTGCCTGACCTGCTGCGCTTTTCCAGCAACGCATTTTCACCTTCAATCAATGGGTCAAACACATTGTTTGGTGGGACATGGGTGTTATAGCCGAGGTCATTATTTTTCAATCCCAAACTTCCTGGCTTAATCATCATTTCAGAAGGCAGTTAAGAACAAATCTCTCTGGGTCTGGAGTCAGATGTCAGCCAGAGCAGGTAAGGACAGCACATTTTTCCCCTCAGGGAAATTAGTGAACAAAATGAGTCGTCCTTCAATAACTGATAATATTGATGACTAGTTTTATATTTCAGATAAGGGTTAATTTTAATGTCAGCTGCCATGTTGGGATTTAAACCAATGTCCACAGGACATTAGTCTGGGCCTCTATTAAAGAGTTCAGTGACATCATTATGCTACCATCTCTCTTTCTAATGAGGGGATTGAAGGATATACACTGCCATTGCTCAATGTATAACATTACCTCCATTTGGAAAAGCATTTTACAGATGGTGGCACTGAAATAGATTTGCTCGGATGTACAATAACAATAAGGATAACATTAGTTTTTCACAATTAATTCCTTTGATTTTTAGGGATTAAAATGGTTTCAAAAAGAATTTAGTGGCTGCAGTAATCACATGAATAGAAGTTTCATGAATCTATTAAGAACCAGTCTGAACTGAAAGTTAACATTCTTTTCAAAAGACTGAAGCCAGCAGGTGTAAAGGAATCTGGATTCCCCCATTAGATTTACACCTTTGAGATTTCTCATGTTGAGGGAAAAAAAAAAATCAGTGATTACCTATTTGAAAATACAAATCAGCTGTATTTTAGGGATTGCCTTTTGGTTACAGATGAAGAATGTGGATTTATATTTAGAAATGGAGAACTTTTATTCCTTTCTCTCTCACCCCTTGAAAAAGGACAAAACATCTATTGCTTATGCAAACCAGGATAAGCATGCTAAAACCATGAACATTTTCTAGCTTTTTCAACATGGCTTCAGATGTTCTGAAATTGTTATAACAGGTACTTGCTTTCACCAAACACATTTCTAAACAAGACAAAAGGTAGTTGACAATAAATACCACAAAAGCAACCACATTCCACAATGTGACATCAAATAATTGACTAGCTCGTTATCAATGCCCTATGTAGGAAAATAAAAAAGTTTTAATCACAAAATGAAACTAATCTTCAAATGAAGGTGGGCAAAGAATAAATGGATTTTCTGATGTTGAGAATAGGTAAAGTTTAATACTTCATTGTCTAAAAATGCTTTAAAGACAAGTGATTGTGGACTGCCCAGGTAAAATAGGGTATATCAATAAGCACTTGGAATCAGAGGACATTGAGATAAGTGGCTTCTTCAATTGACAACAGAACCAAAAAGAGATTGAAAGAAGGGTTCCAGAGTACTTAGCTAGAGAGCAGAATGTTGTCTTGACAACTTCTATGAGAATGACACTCCATGTAGCCTATTTGGACTCTGGTATCAGGAGCATGCTCAATTATTATGGGTTGTATACTTTGTGTCTAACATAACTGCTTAAACTACCTGAAAATCCCTTAAGGTTGACTGTCTATACAGTATTAGGTAACTGTGGTCATGAACCCACAGAATCTAACACTGTCAAATTGTTGACTTGTGCCAAACATCAAATATGGTGGGACTCCTGGTCTTAACTGACAGTTTAAAAAAAAACAAAACCAGGTTGTAGTCCAATAGGTTTATTTGGAAGCACAAGCTTTTCAGAGCCCTGCTCCTTACTCCACAACCACCTGATGAAAGAGCAGTGCTCTTTGGTGCTGTATAATTTTTAAACTTTGTACACCCCAGTCCAGCCTCAACGCCTCCAAATCTTAACTGAATAAACTTCTGACACATATTTGAAACTTTTGATAAAGATTTTGGATGACATTAATTTCTAGCAGCTGTCATGTACAAATGGGACATTGGCATTGTCACAAACTTGAAGTAAGATGCTTATAACATTGAGATCAGTTAGATAAGGGACACAGGCACCAATAAATGACAACAGGGAATTTTTAAAAGCTGATGACATGAATTCATTATTAAAAGAACAAATCATGGAAATGCCAGGGAATGCAACAGATATTTCAGACGTGATTGAAAACACATGACCTTGGGTTCATGACACACTGGAGATGATCCCATTACACCCCCCCCCCCCCCCCCCACACACCCCTACAGACCCATACACATGCAGACCCTCTCACACTCCCACATGCACCCTCAGACATATCATTTTACACTCACTAACATACACTCTTACAGACACCCAACCTCTGCCATCACACCACACCCCTCCCCCCCGCCCCCCACATGCACATGTTTGTGGGGTGAATGTATACTTGCAGAATTATATTTTACTTTGCTCAAAAACTACATGAATCCATGCAAGATTCTGTAAATCCGTTTTTTAAGATGAGAACCAGTCTGACCACTATAGCACAGTCTCACACAGGGCAGCTCACAACGTCAATGCATTATCTGGACCGAAATGACACCAACTATTAAAGTTCACTTGAGAACGTAACTTTAAATGCTCTGCAACTTAAACATGAAAGAACTGAAACCAACATGTTCATTCTAAAAGATGAAACTTAAACAAGCTAGGCCTTTTTCAATAGAAAATTTCAGTCACACACTAAACTTTTGCTATAAATTCTGTGTCTTACGATCTTATACTCCACAACCACCTGAAGGAGCAGAGCTCCGAAAGCTAGTGCTTTCAAATAAACCTGTTGGACTATAACCTGGCATTGCAAGAATTTTAGCAATGAAGGAACAATTTTTCAAAGTCAGGATTGTCTGTAACTTGGAAATGAATTTCAAGGTTTCTGTATTCCTATACATCTGCCTCTCATTTCTTGAGCTGGTAGAAACTATAGGTGCAGTCAGGAAGCCTTGGTATGAACACATGACCCTGGCAGCCCTAAAACTTGACAACGACCTTACAAAACCACCCAATTTCTTAATAAAATTGTTCAGATATTGTTGTACAACCCTGGAGCAGGTGAACCAGGGCCTCTTGGCTTAGAGGTAGTGACACCACAAAGAGCCCCTGTAACACTCACCTGCAAGGGTAGATTCGCCAACTTTAAAGTACATTTAAGTCACCATTGGACAAGCATGCGGACGTACATGGAATAGAAGGCATATTCTGTTCAGACAGCAGAAACATCTCCAAATAAAAGGTGAAAACCCTACTTAAGAATGCTCACTCTTAAGCCAGAAAATACTTAGGTTGACCTGAAATAGTAGTTAGGGGGCTGCATCCAGGCTCCACTTTTGCACTTTGATTGGAGGAGGTTATAAAAGGTCTGTTTCTGCAATAAAACAGAGCAAATCCATCCTTCTAAATGAAGAAAGTTTATTCAGTGGACAGAAAGGATTACAGACTTGCCTGGTTTCAAGTCATCACCTGAAGAAGGGCATGTGCCCGAAACGTCGAATCTTCTGTTCCCTAGATGCTGCCTGACCTGCTGTGCTGTTCCAGCAATAAAGTTTCAGCTTTGATCTCCAGCGTCTGCAGACCTCACTTTCTCCTCAAGTCATCACCTGCATGGTACTTTTACAATAATCTTTTCTACACATATGCATCTATGCAATTAAAAATCAGTTTGTTATGTATTTGTTAAATGCCTGAAAATGCATTATACAAAATATAGAAGCCTGTCACTTGCCTGTTCCTTATAATTAAAACTCACAGGAGCCAGCATGCTTTAAAATGCCGTCTTTGGTGAGTAAATAGGTGGAAAAGCAGAAGGTATGCTTTGTTCATTACTTCTGCCCATCTGTAACAGAAGCCACTACCAAAGGAATCCCAAACAACCCCTACTGGGCTTGCAGTAGGGCAGAACTAACACCAATAACAGAACTCAGAACTGGACAATGGCAAGTAGATCCTTAACAGCAATTCGATTTATAAACCCATGGCCAAACTACCCATTCTCCATTCCACCATATCATTACCCTGGTGGAATAAGGAGTGCAGAAGAGCTTGATAAAACAGCTGTCACACCTGTAAAGGAAATACAGATTTGCTGAAGCTAGAGTGAACTACTGGCATACTGTACTTAATTGGATTGAAAAATTAGAGATAAATGATCTTACAAAAAGCAGGTCAAGTCAAAAGATCTGCCAGCCTGCTACATAAAGTAGTGAATAATTGTGCAGAATTAAAATCAAGAGACTGTTAATTCCCAGTGTTCAGTCCAAACCAAGGATCTGAAAGCGAAAGGCTGATGTGTTCTCTACAATCTTCACCTAGATGTGCCAAGTAAATAATACTTAACTTCTTCTGGTATTCTCACATTTAAAGATATCAGTTTTCAACCAATTCAATCCATATGGTGTCAGATACAAGGAAAAATAAAGCCAACAACATTCCAGCTGTAGCATTTAAACCTGTATTGCATCCTTTTCCAAACTGTTTCAACAACACTAATGCCATCTGTTCAACTATTTAAAAGCTCAGATATGCCCCATCCAAAAAGAATTGGGACAAATTTGACACAATTAAATACCAGCAGCCTACTTTCAATCATTTATCAAATTATGGAAAGCATTTTCAGACAGTAATTTGCCATGTTATCAATTTAAGCTCTTCCAATCACTGTTCTAGATCTCTTTACAGCATCAATTCTACCATAGACACTGTAGTTAGAAATCACAATACCAGGTTATAGTCCAGCAGGTTTAATTGAAAGTACACTAGCTTTCAGAGTGCCGCTCAACCATTTGATGAAGGAGCGGCGCTCCGAAAGCTAGTGTGCTTCCAATTAAACCTGTTGGACTATAACCTGGTGTTGTGTGATTTTTAAACTTTGTACACCCCAGTCCAACACCAACTCCTCCAAATCATAGACACCATAGTTGAAGTGAAAACTGACTTTGATGTCAAGGTGGCCTTTAATCATACGTACCTTTGGATCACTCAAACGTTCCAAGTGTTTGTCTAAAGGGCCATCTATAAACTGAGAAAACAAAAGTTGAATTGCTGCACCATGAAAAGTCAAACTTCATATTACTTTTTAAAGTCAACATATAAAATTCTAGATCACACAACTCCTGAATTAACTGATACATTATGCAACGAAAAATTCCCTTTAAATAGAACCGCCTCTTCTAAAAAAAGAGGAAAAGGAACATGGGATTTCAGTGGCCTTAAAGTTACGAAGTTCATTCCACAGATAAATATATGTTCTGACTAGTTACGTATTAGAAATATCTACATCGATTTAAAGTCAACATATAACAAAACAGCCAGCCACCAGATGATCTCGCTGCCGAAACTAAACCCACGCATTCCTCTCCCTCCCCATTTTCAGAGGCCAAAAATAATTAGATCCACTAATTCCAAACCATTTGATGTGCCTTCTCCGTACGGCACCGCCAGATTCAACTAGTGATAAAACTCGCAGAAAACAAGAATTGACCGAATTCATGAAATTGTGCCTATCAGTAAGTTACGCTAATAACACGTTTTCCCACGTAATTTGAAGTAGATACGGCGTAATTAAAAATATTACACCTTTAAGTACTCAGTTATTAAACATTGAAGTCATGGTTAATATCACCTATTTTCCATCTCAACTTATGGAACATACCTATACCACCTGTACCATTTTTTGGTTTATAGAAACTCAAACTTCAAATGAGTTACCAATACTTACTGCCTCGAATTTACTTCGATTCACCCTCATGTATATAACGCAAGTTTTTCGGATCTCCAAGTGATACATTTGAGTCAAAAACAGCTGTCAAAAATGCAAAGAACTTTTTGTCAACAAGAGAGGGACAAGTTGAAAAATAATGTCTGAAGTTCTGAGATATAATCTTCTTTTCTGAAAATCAATTCTATGAAAACAAAATATCAAACTAACAGGAAAGTTGGCCAAACACAAAAGTAAAAGTCTGATGCAGTTTTAATTGTTGTTTGTTTTGCTTACAAAAACAAACGTTGGTAAGAGTTTACCTGCTCGGAAACAGTCCTGAAGAGACAGGAGCCATCCTTGGCGGTGAGTTTTCGGTACAACCCCTGACTACTCAGATACTCATCCATGGTCACTTCATTCAGAGATTTCTGGCCGAAATACTTTCTATCCCCCTTCTGCATTTCTCCACCCCGCCATAAGGTAACATGTGTTTTTTTTCTTAAAATATATATATATTTTTTAAAAAAGGCTAGATAGAATTTAAGCTAAAAAGCAAAACGCTGTCGAAACGGGAAAAAAAAAGGATTTTTTCCCCCCCTCCCCAGCTCAAGTTGAAAGAATCAGGATTTTTTGAGCAACCCTGGGCCGAACCAGATCAGGTGCATCACATCCTAATGATTACAAATCACTTCCCTCACCCACGCCCACCCGCCACACAGTCTCCAGCACGATGTTCAATAGCAGCACACTGGAACAAATTATTTACATTAGCTCTTCATCCTTTAATGTTTATATTCTATAAAAGTGACGCCCTTAATTCTGACATTTCACATAATTCATATCAAATGCTTTTCTTTAAATGACAAGGACGTCCGGAAGTTTGAAAGGTCATTTATCTTCAAGAAAACTTGCATTATATGTAGAGCAAGATTAACTATTGACGCGATAAAACACGAAATGCATCGTCACCTCACATGTCTGTGATGTCACAGGTAAAGTAGCACTTAAAGAAAAAGTTTTTACTTAAAGCTCATACCCCTTTAACATTCTAGAATTAATTCAAAGGCTCAGTGCTTCCACAAGAATATGTACTATTTGCATAGAGCCTAAGGGATACTTTCTAGCATGCGTCTTTAAAAAAATATTAATATCTTGATTTGGAAAATGTGGAGCTACACAAAATATTTATAACACAAACGAATCAGAAGTGACAATTTCCCATCGTGATAGACATTGGTTGGTGCTCCAATAGATAAAGGAGCCTTGATTCAATTTCTAATTCATGATAATTTAGCCAGTTATAATTGAACTCTGCTCCTGAGGTAACAAAAAATTAGAAAGAATTGGTTACAGTTGTCTGTCCAAAGGTTAAGTGATCCTTTTTGGGAAGTATCCATACGTGGATTTTGGCTGTGGCTTGGATTTGATTCAACTACAATACTTTCTATGGATAAATAAGCAGTGACTAATACCTATTTGACTAGAATAGTTTTTTGGACATAATTCCAATAGGAGTTGAGTTCCTCAGAAAAAGTAGTAGTGAAAATAAAATGCTTTGCAAAAACAGTAACTATTTTATGTACTAAAATACTAGGTGCAATTTGTCAAGGTAATGTTCTTCTGTTCTGATCAACAGCCTCAACCCAAGGCACTCTCTTTCAGCAGTTCTCAAATTCCAAAGTCATGAGGAACAGTACTAATCTTGTCTAATAAAGCACAAAGTGGAATTTTTCCACAATAACATGTAATAACTACATTAATAATGGAAAGAAAGGCCCTCTAAATCACATTATGCACCTCCAAGTGTTAAAATGGTCACTGCTGCAGGAAAGTGGCCATGTAGCTTTCATTAAGGTGATGCAACTTTGCATTGTAATTATTTTTCATCAACCAGTTCAGACATATTCTGACATGCATCTAGGACAGGTGAGAGCTGACCTTTTATCTTCTAGTCCAGAGGTACAGATTCTACCACTATACCACAACAGCCCTACAACTTGCATTGTACACTTGCAAAAAAATAAAATAACAATCAAATGTTTGTGCAAGTAATTAAAATATTAAAACACTTATAATTGCAACACATTCCTTCTTAGCTGGAGTCATTAATCTAGTTAAGAGAAGAAAAGCAGGCTGTACATTCATACAATCTTGTGGGCTGTTGTGGTTTAATGACAGTCCCCTACCTCGAAACCAAGAGGCCTGGGTTCAAGTCCCACCCACAAATTTTCCAGGACAGAAAAAATAGACAATATACCTGATTTCTATTATCAGGGCCATCTCTATTAACAACATGCACTTAGTAAGTTCATATTAAAAGCAATATAATTTGGGATTGGCTTATTGGCAGTTTCATAACATTTAATAGATTTGGGTTTTTTCTTAAATATTGGACCTGCTTTCAATTAGGTCTATGCAAATTACTTCACATACCAACCAAGAGGTACATAAGATTATTGGGCTCACATGAAGATCATTGCAATGACTTCTTAAAGAATTAATGGGCTGTGTTATAAATTATACTTTTAATTAGAAACACAAGTGCTTTGATGATGAGTTAAGAATATCAGAGGTGTGTAATAGTGTCTCTGAACAGAAAATAAAAATAAATAAAAATTTAAATGAAAATAAGGAATGAATAATTAACCAGCCAGGTGGTAATTGGTTTTTGAATGGTGTGTCTGATTGAATGAGATGAAGAATTTAAGGGAAGAACTATCTTCTTTTGCTTGTGTGTTGCCCTTTTGATACTCTTGAGTGGATGAATATTCTCCCTAAATTAAATATCATAAAATCAAGTTATCTGTTTACTGTGGCATTGGGGTTTGTCAGATGTTGTGTGGAAATTGGTTGTAACATCTCTTGCATTATAAAAATGACTAGGCAAAAACATTTATAGGCTGTAAAGCACTTTAGAGCATCCTGTGTTTGTAAAAGGTGCTGAATAAATACAAGTTTTTAAAAAATTTTGTATATTTGAATCACTTCTTTTCATGTTTTTTTAAAACTGTTACTGTTGTTCTAATGCCTATTCTTTTCCCCAAATGAAATAACAGTCACATACAGGAGGACTCAAATTTGACATCAAAGAAGTAGCTGTAATAGAAATTGGTAATCACTTCAAAATGTAAACATTGGCCCAAAACAGTTCCTAAAGTAATTTTCTTTCTGTCAGACAAGTAGCGTCCAAAGAGAAAGAGTTGCAGAGTTTTGTGGATAATATGGATTATCTGAGTTGCTACTGCAGAAAACCAGTGTGGTGGACCATTTGTAGCTTAGCTCCACCATTCCATGATTTAAAAAAAGCAAATTCTGCAATGAAGCAGGTGCTCCTCCCTTTGCCCAAGTATTGGTCACTGTGCTTTCAACCATGTGGATCCTTCAAAATTCCCTCCCAAACTCCTTTGCCTTCAAGATTCTTTTTAAAATTATCTCTTCAGCTGTTGTTTTGCCTGATTTTTCTTCATTGACTTGCTGTTTGCTTTTTTATTATGCCCGCTTGAAGTATTGTAGGACATATGGTCAGGAGTTTCTTTATCATGTTTATTTATATAGTCTGTTTGAACTTATACTTCACAGGAATGTTGTCAAACAAAATTCAACACTGACTCCTAATATGACCAATGCACAGTTAAAGACTTAGTGTTTAAGGATTGTGGAGGAGTGGGTGTTTTAAGGGGTGAATTCCAGAGCTTGGAGCCAAAATTTATTTAAATTGGAACATCTTGATGTCAAAACAGCAGCTCTTCAATCCACTTTTTATATGTGCTATATAGTATTTTGAATCCAGCATCCATATGCATTTCTAAAGTCAAAATAAAATGTGTGTTTTTGAGAGGAGGCAAAATTATTTTAAAGGATTGTGTACTTCTGGAAGTCCCTATTCCAGAGGACTGTGTATGCTCTTTTGTTCAATTGTTAAGAGATGGACACAGGTTTTTGTGTTCACTCCTGAGAAGCAGGCAAGATTCCAACCTCGGGCGACTGTCTGTGTGGAGTTTGCACATTCTCCCCCTGTGTCTGAGTGGGTTTTCTCCCATACTCCAAAGATGTGCAGGTCAGGGTGGATTGACCATGCTAAATTGGTCTTTGTGTTCAGGAATGCGTAGGTTCGGTACATAGGTCAGGGTTAAATATCAGATAATAGGGTGGGGGAATGGGTCTGGGTGGGTTACTCTTCAGAGGGTTGGTGTGGGTATGTTGGGCCGAAGGGCCTGTTTCCACACTATAGGGATTCTAGGATTCAAGAATGTGGAGTCGAGGCTCAAGGTCAGCCACAGTTGTATTAAATGATGAAGTAGGATTGATGGTGTCCTCCAGCTCCTGTTTCTTGTGTTCTTTTTTAAAAGTGAAATTGTTTACATCATTCTTTGACTAGCTAGCAGGGACTGAATACATATCCTATAACGTTTCATCTGTTACACAGTCACAAGGGCCTCAACTATTTAGACCTCTATCCATTACATAGGGAAAGGGCAAAATGTATGGCTAAGTTTTCTAATGATACCAAAACAGATAGGCAAGTTGTCAAGAGGTAAAGACCCTGCAAAGGCAAAATACGAACTGGTTCAATTTGGTATGAAGGATAGGGAAGTACTGGACTATTGAAATGGAAGATTGCTCATCTCATTAGTATAATGGGATCTGCGAGTCCTGGCACATTAATAACAGAAACTTGGGATGCAGATACAGCGAATAATTAGGATGGTAAATTGAATGATGGTATTTATTATAAGGGGAGTAGAAACAGAGGAATGTATAAGATTTACAGAGCTGTGCAGGGCCTTGCAGAAATCAAATCTGGATCACTGTCTACAATGTTGTTTGTCATATTTGAAAAAGGGTGCAATAGCTTTAGAAGCAATTCAGAGAAGGCTCACTTGACTCATTCCTGTGATGAAAGGCTTATCTTGTGAAGAAAGGTTAAACAAACTAGACCAATACCTAGAGTTAAGCAGTTTGAGATCTTGAAGGGATGTGACAGGGTAGATAACAAGAGGATGCTTCTGAAAGTGTGGGAGGCCAGAATTAGGGGTCAGAGTTTAAGAATAAGAGACCCTTTGAAAATGAGGAAAATGTTTTTCTCTGATGGCTGTTCGTAATTCTCTCTCAGAAAAACAGAAGTTGAGTTATTGCATTTATTCAAGGCTAAATTAGACAGATTTCTGATTGACGTGGGGGCTGGACAGGTCACTGAAATGAGACCACAAGCAGATCAACTATGATTGGCAGAACAGGCTCCACAACCAAATTGCTGAGTCATAGAGCAAGGAAACAGACCCTTTGGGGAGAAAGTGAGGTCTGCAGATGCTGGAGATCAGAGCTGGAAATGTGTTGCTGGAAAAGCGCAGCAGGTCAGGCAGCATCCAGGGAACAGGAGAATCGACGTTTCGGGCATAAGCCCTTCTTCAGAAATGGGGAAAGTTTGTCCAGCAGGCTAAGATAAAAGGTAGGGAGGAGGGACTTGGGGGAGGGGCGTCGGAAATGTGATAGGTGGAAAGAGGTCAAGGTGAGGGTGATAGGTCAGACTGGGGTGGGGGCGGAGAGGTCGGGAAGAAGATCTCAGGTTAGGAAGGCGGTGCTGAATTTGATGGATTTGACTGAGACAGGGTGGGGGGAGGGGAAATGAGGAAACTGGTGAAATCCGAGTTCATCCCTTGTGGTTGGAGGGTTCCTAGCCGGAAGATGAGGCGTTCTTCCTCCAACCGTCGTTTTGTTGTGGTCTGACGATGGAGGAGTCCAAAGACCTGCATATCCTTGGTGGAGTGGGAGGGGGAATTGAAATGTTGAGCTACAGAGTGATTGGGTTGGTTGGTCCGGGTGTCCCAGAGGTGTTCTTTGAAACGCTCCGCAAGTAGCCGGCCTGTTCAACACGCGGCGTGACATCGAACAATTCTTCCGCCGCCTTCGCCTCCGTGCCTACTTCTTTAACCAAGACTCCCGCCCATCCTCTGACAACCCCTTCTCCCGCCTCCAACACACCCCATCCACCTGGACACCCCGTGCTGGCCTCCTACCTGCCCTCGACCTCTTCATAGCCAACTGCCGCCGCGATATTAACCGCCACCTGAACTCCCCCACCCCACTCACCCACCCACTCCAACCTCTCACCCTCGGAACGCGCAGCCCTCCACTCACTCCGTTGCAACCCCAACCTCACTATCAAACCAGCAGACAAGGGAGGCGCGGTAGTAGTTTGGCGCACCGACCTCTACACCGCTGAGGCCAAACGCCAGCTCGCAGATACCTCCTCCTACTGCCCCCTTGACCAGGACCCCACCCCCCACCACCAAACCATCATCTCCCAGACCGTCCATAACCTCATCACCTCGGGTGATCTCCCATCCACCGCCTCCAGCCTCATAGTCCCACAACCCCGCACCTCCCGCTTCTACCTCCTGCCCAAAATCCACAAACCTGACTGCCCCGGCCGACCCATTGTCTCCGCCTGCTCCTGCCCCACCGAACTCATCTCTGCGTACCTTGACACCGTCCTGTCCCCCTTAGTCCAAGAACTCCCCACCTACGTTCGGGACACCACCCATGCCCTCCACCTGCTCCATGATTTTCGCTTCCCCGGTCCCCAACGCCTTATTTTCACCATGGACATCCAGTCCCTGTACACCTCCATCCCCCATCACGAAGGACTCAAAGCCCTCCGCTTCTTTCTTTCCCGCCGTACCAACCAGTACCCTTCCACAGACACCCTCCTTCGACTGACTGAACTGGTCCTCACCCTGAACAACTTCTCTTTCCAATCCTCCCACTTCCTCCAAACGAAAGGAGTAGCCATGGGCACCCGCATGGGCCCCAGCTATGCCTGCCTCTTCGTAGGATATGTGGAACAATCCATCTTCCGCAACTACGCTGGCCCCACCCCCCACCTTTTCCTCCGCTACATCGATGACTGTATCGGCGCCGCCTCGTGCTCCCACGAGGAAGTTGAACAGTTCATCCACTTCACCAACACCTTCCACCCCGACCTCAAATCACCTGGACAGTCTCAGATTCCTCCCTCCCCTTCCTCGACCTTTCTATTTCCATCTCAGGCGACCGAATCAACACAGACATCTACTACAAACCGACCGACTCCCACAGCTACCTGGACTACACCTCCTCCCATCCTACCCCCTGTAAAAACGCCATCCCATTCTCCCAATTCCTTCGACTCCGCCGCATCTGCTCCCAGGAGGACCAGTTCCAAACACGCACAACCCAGATGGCCTCCTTCTTCAAGGACCGCAATTTCCCCCCCGACGTGGTCGACGATGCCCTCCACCGCATCTCTTCCACTTCCCGCTCCTCCGCCCTTGAACGCCGCCCCTCCAACCGCCACCAGGACAGAACCCCACTGGTCCTCACCTACCACCCCACCAATCTCCATGTACAGCGCATCATCCGCCGTCATTTCCGCTACCTCCAAACGGACCCCACCACCAAGGATATATTTCCCTCCCCCCCCCTATCAGCATTCCGTAAAGACCATTCCCTCCGTGACTCCCTCGTCAGATCCACACCCCCCACCAACCCAACCTCCACTCCCGGCACCTTCCCCTGCAACCGCAGGAGGTGCAAGACTTGCGCCCACACCTCCCCCCTCACCTCCCTCCAAGGCCCCAAAGGAAACTTCCATATCCGCCACAGATTCACCTGCACCTCCACACATATCATCTATTGCATCCTCTGCACCCGATGTGGCCTCCTCTATATTGGGGAGACAGGCCGGCTACTTGCGGAGCGTTTCAGAGAACACCTCTGGGACACCCGGACCAACCAACCCAACCACCCTGTAGCTCAACATTTCAATTCCCCCTCCCACTCCACCAAGGATATGCAGGTCTTTGGACTCCTCCATCGTCAGACCACAACAAAACGACGGTTGGAGGAAGAACGCCTCATCTTCCGGCTAGGAACCCTCCAACCACAAGGGATGAACTCGGATTTCACCAGTTTCCTCATTTCCCCTCCCCCCACCCTGTCTCAGTCAAATCCATCAAATTCAGCACCGCCTTCCTAACCTGAGATCTTCTTCCCGACCTCTCCGCCCCCACCCCAGTCTGACCTATCACCCTCACCTTGACCTCTTTCCACCTATCACATTTCCGACGCCCCTCCCCCAAGTCCCTCCTCCCTACCTTTTATCTTAGCCTGCTGGACAAACTTTCCCCATTCCTGAAGAAGGGCTTATACCCGAAACGTCGATTCTCCTGTTCCCTGGATGCTGCCTGACCTGCTGCGCTTTTCCAGCAACACATTTCCAGCAACAGACCCTTTGGGCCAACCAGTCCATGCCGAATGTAATCCCAAACTAAACTAGTCCCATCTGCCTGCTCCTGGCCCATATCCCTCCAAACCTTTCCCATTTGTGTACTTATCTAAATGCCTTTTAAACATTATAATTGTGACTGCATCCAGCACTTTCTCAGGAAGTTCATTCTACACGCAAACTATCCTCTGTGTAAAAAAATTTGCTCATCATGTCTTTTTTTTTAAATTCTCACCTCTCACCTTAAAGATTTGCTCCCTGGTCTTGGATTTCCCTATATTAGGGAAAAGACAACTACCATCAACTCTATACCTCTCATTATAGTATAAACTTCTATCAGGTTGCCTCTCAACCTCCTATGCTCCAATGAAAAAAAGTCCCAGCCTATCCAGCCTTTCTTTATAACTCAAACCTTCCATATCCAGCAACATCCTGGTAAATTCCTTATGAACCCATTTAAGCTTCATACTATCCTTCCTATAAGTGGATGACCAGAACTGGACACAGTATTCCAGAAGAGGCCTCACCAATGTCCTGTACAACCTCAACATAACATCCAAATTCCTATACTCAAAGGCCTGAGCAATGAAAGCAAGCATACCAAACGCCTTTTTGACCACCCTATCTATATGTGACACAAACTTTAAAGAATTATGTATCTACACCCTTAGGCCCCTCTGTTCTACAACACTATCCAAGGCCCTACCATTAATTGTATAAGCCCTACCCTTGTTTGTTATACCAAAATACAATACCTCGCATTTATCCAGATTGAACTCCATCTGCCATTTTTCAGCCCATTTGATAGAGATCCTTCTATAATCTGAGATAATTGTCTTCATTACCCCTGCTTCTGGGTCCTATGTTCCTAAGTTCTATAGTCTGTTACCATGTTTTTCTCGATGTGTCCAGCTGTGTGGGACTACCTTGCCTGATTTTGTACTTATCTATCCTATCTTAGTGGAAGACATCCAGTTCCCTCATGGTCCTGTAAGGAGCTATCTCTGGATCATCTCTAATCCATGCACAACTCCCTCAGTAACATAATCAGAAATCATGATATCAGTTTCCACATTGATATAATACCAATCTTTGTACCCACCTCACCTTTGACCCCTCTTCTGAACTGTCTGATGCTTGTCCAACAGTCAGTATTGGATGAGTGGCAATTTCAACGTATTAAGTATTGGAAATAAAGACGTTTCAACTTCAGTTCTCAGTGCAAACTTTCTAGCAACTTTTTCGCTCTCCCTAGCAGATATTTGAGATTAAACTAGGCTGTTGGTCCTTTTGATTCTGACCATGATGTATTGACATTCCACAGCAGTAAAAAGAACTCCCCTAATCTATCGTGCTTGTGTATGACATGCCTGGCTGACAGGTGGAAAGTGGCAAAAGTTAGAACCACATTTTGGAAACAAACAATTCAGATACCTGTGGACTAGTTAATACTGTAAGCACGCATTCAACAAAAATTTCCAGTAAATTACATCGAGCTTTTCTTTCTATATAAGCTATTGATTCCCCTGCTGCGACTCTTGATGAAAGAATTGCAGACTCTGTACTACCCAGTCTGGAATTGTGATTTTTAGGGTTAGGAAATCAAAGATTTCTTTTTAATCTATGAGCAATTAACAGTAACACCAACAGAGCATCACCAGTCTAATGAAGAGATAAACTAGTCAGTAACTGCACACAAGTATAACAGCAAGTTTTGAGAAGATTTGTAGCTCAGATTGAGGTTCTGTATGCTGACCTTTCAGCTTAGCAAGCAAACCTACATCCACAAGTATAATACCTGGGATCTGGTTCAATACTCTGAAGGGTCAAGGTCTAGGTTCACATATGTTGAATAGGTTGTCCAGTGTTAGCATATGTAAATTTATTCCAGTAAGAAGGGGAAAGGGAGTTAAGGCTTCACAGAGAAACAGATCTTTGAAAATATATGCTTGTTCCTGGCTTTCAACTTGTACTAATGCATGAACAATTTCTAAGTAACAGAATTCACTCACAGAAATACAAGTAATAACATGATGGAACATCAGTGAGGAAATATGTAAAGGACACGTTTATTGCACATCTCAATATTGTATGATTGCTGCTGGACAGTGATCCTTTTCCTGGTTCCCATACAATTATTTTACAAAAGCAAGAATTTTTAAATTTTCACCAAAAGGATGGGTTTGGCTTTTCAGTTTGTTACTAATTAAAAAGATTGGTGCTCAAAATAAATAGAAAGAAAGGCCATCAATGTCATTCGAATCCTAGGACTTTATCCAAAAATGCTGAAAATCTTTCTGGGTGTCCTGGAGGAAATGGTTTCAGGGATGTTGAGTCCAATTTCTGTAATGTTTCAGAAAGTGTGCTGAAATAAGAATCACAACATAATAGTGTTAATAATATGGCAAGAAATCTGTTGTAGCAATTTCTACTTCCTGAACCATCAATGTGATGAACTTGGCCAAGACATCGTGGCACCTTTTGACAGGGCTTACCTAATGCATTGCTTACAAAGTAACTAATTTGTAGTCCACATTTACAGAAAGGACATTGTCTACATAAAACAAAGTACATTGTAACTCTTTAAAGAAAATGAAAAAGCAAATGTACACTGTGTAAATCAGTAATTATCCAGAATCCATAGAATTTTAAATAAAAGGGTGAACATGACAACTTATTTGGAACACATAACAATAATTCACTTCCATTGCTAATTCTCTACCCAAAATAAAATCTTCTCAAAACTCTCGGCACTATTAATGCAGATTTTTCCTATAGTGACATTATCAATATCATTTGATAGATCTGTTGGAATAGATAACTAGATCAAACAACAGTGGAACCCAGACTCCTCCCTAGTTTGCAGTCGAACTAGAGTTCCAAATCATATGGTTTGTTTGGAATGGGTAACCATTTTTTTCCACCCCATTGCATAGTCTATAAATTTTTCTTTAGTTGACTGATATGGAGACAGCTTGTTTCATGAAAGTCATTCATTGCTTAGTCGAAGTTTTGTAAATTGGAAAATAGTAAACTCAGTATAGACTTTTAAATTATTTTAATCCCATAATAAATAAATACTGGATTTGGTGCAGCACTGTGTTAAATAAACCAGAATATCTCAATCTAACATTCTGACTTATAATGGGTTCATGTAGGAAGCTTGAAAGGTTGTATGTTTTCAAATCAATCTTTTTTACACTTATGACTTATCAGTTGAACAAAGAGACCTTGGAGTGCAGGTTCATAGCTCCTTGAAAGTGGAGTTGCAGGTTTTTAGGATAGTGAAGGCGGCGTTTGGTATGCTTTCCTTTATTGGTCAAAGTATTGAGTACAGGAGTTGGGAGGTCATGTTGCGGCTGTACAGGACATTGGTTAGGCCATTGTTGAAATATTGTGTGCAATTCTGGTCTCCTTCCTATCGGAAAGATGTTGTGAAACTTGAAAAGGTTCAGAAAAGATTTACAAGAATGTGGCCAGGGTTGGAGGATTTGAGCTATAGGGAGAGGTTGAAAAGGCTAGGGCTGTTTTCCCTGGAGAGTTGGAGGTTGAGGGGTGACCTTATAGAGGTTTATAAAATTATGAGGGGCAGGGATAGAATAAATAGACAAAGTCTTTTCCCTCAGGTAGGGGAGTCCAGAACTAGAGGGCATAGGTTTAGGGTGAGAGGGGAAGATATAAAAGAGACCTAAGAGGCAACTTTTTCACTCAGAGGGTGTATGGAATGAGCTGCCAGAGGGAGTGTGGATGCTAGTACAATTGCAACATTTAAAAGGCATCTGGATAGGTATATGAATAGGAAGGGTTTGGAGGGATATGGGCTGGGTGCTGGCAGGTGGGACTAAATTGGGTTGGAATATCTGGTCGGCATGGATGAGTTGGACGGAAGGGTCTGTTTCCATGCTGTACATCTCTATGACTCTAAGTCACTGTAGAGTTCTAATATCAATCCTTAATTACTGTAACTGAATCACTTTAAACAAAAGCATACTTAAGAATTTCAGGTAGCGATCAATAATTGCTTAACCTGGAATCATTGACACGCTATAGGGAAAAAAAAGGTGTTAGTCATAGATATTTACAGCTTGGAAACCGATCCATTGGTCCAACTTGACCATGCTGATCAGATATCTAAGCTAATCTCATCTCGTATGCCAGCACTTGGCCCATATCCCTCTAAACCCTTCAAGTACCCATCCAGATGCCTGTTAAATGTTGTAATTGTACCAGCCTCCACCACTTCCTCTAGCAATTCATTCCATACATGCACCACCCTCTATGTAGAAAACGTTGGCTCTTAGGTCCCTTTTACATTTTTCCCCTTTCACCCTAAACCTATGCCTTTTAGTTCTGGACTCCTCCACCTCAGGTAAAAGACCTTGTCTCTGTACCCTATCCATGCCCCTCATGATTTTATAAACCTCAATAAGGTCAGCCTCCGATGCACTAGGGTTCTTAACTTGAAAGCATTTATTTTGTAATACTGTCCTACCACCTCAGATTGACCACCCTTCTTACAGCAGTACTTCATCTTAACTGTTGTACATGTCAACATTCCTTTAAGTTACGCTAATTCTTAAATTCCATTCCTGGGATGAGGAGATCACTGGCTGGTGTTTATTGCTGATCCCCAATAGCAATCAAGAAGGTAGTAAGTCTTCTTGATCCACAACAGTTCACATGCTGTAGTTTGACCCACAATAGGGACAGTGTTCCAAAATCTTGACCACGTAACACTGAAGGTACAGCGCGATACATTTTGTCATCAGAATGGTGAGTGGCTTGGAGGGGAACTTGCAGGTGATGTTAAAAAAAATCACGCATGCATGTATGCACAATGAAGAACTCAGTATTTTAAAATATATCTGTAAAGCTGACAACCTTTTAACTTCCACAGACACCTTGCTTCAGTGACATTCACATCATAGGCTCTGTATCTACTTGGCTAAATGAGGTGCATGGTATAAATGTTAAAAAGAAAACAGTTTTAAAATATCCCACAACAGTCAACTCTTCTCGCCTTTCGATTTTACAAATAATTTACTCTACCTGCAAGTGCAGTAGAGGAGATGCCCATCACTATGCAGCTGTTTGGCTAGTTCCAA
This sequence comes from Chiloscyllium plagiosum, assembly GCF_037043375.1. Lineage (NCBI taxonomy): Eukaryota > Metazoa > Chordata > Chondrichthyes > Orectolobiformes > Hemiscylliidae > Chiloscyllium > Chiloscyllium plagiosum. The sequence continues at coordinate 29,217,831 of NW_028270149.1, read as the reverse complement.
CTGGTGGTTGTTCATCAACTCTTCATTAATGACAACTACAAGTGACTTTCCTGCTTCAAGGGTCTCCAGACAAGTTCCGGCACCTAGATATTTGTTGTAAAGAGAAAATTTAACTACAATTTTTAAAAAGTGAAAGAAAATACTTTTGGTCAAAGTTTGTGAGAAGATTTGTAGCTCAGGTACTCGTTGTTGTGGTTCTGTTCGCTCGGCGAACAAAACCACAACAAAATACTCTGGCTCCACTGCATTGCTTTTCAATATTACATTTGATAATACTGAGTAACATAACACATAGTATGTTTTTAAAAATTAATCCCTGGTGCTAATATCATTGAGGTAACTGAAAGTATCAAAAATATTCCATCAACAACTGGTCACTTAGACATATTGCTAACACTGGATCTCAGTAGGGGACAAAACCAAGTACGTTGCTGACGAAATGATTAAGAGGGTGGGAATTCTGCAGTGAGTAACTCACCTCTTGACTCCCCAAAATGCCATTAAACAAGGCATAAATCAAGTGTGTGATAATATACTCTCCATTTGCCCAGTTAAGCTCTGACAACAAATGCTCAAAGCTGCAGTCTGGTTAAGTGACATCCCCCCCACTAATGTCAATAGTCACTCTCCCCCACCACTAATGCATATTGCCTGTAGCGTATACCATTTACAAGATGCTGTGCAGCAACTCAACATTATGACAGCATTTTACAAATTTGTGACTTCTGCCTTCTAGAATGACAAAGGTAACAGATGCACACCTTCAACTTCCTTTCCAAACTACATGCTGTCCTGCTTTACAATTATTTTGCTACTCATTCAATACACTGGGTCAAAATTCTGGAAATCCCTTGGCATCAACATTGTGGGTGATCCTGCAACACAACAACTGCTGTGCTAAAAGAAAGTGGATAACTACTATCTTCTCAGGAGCAATTAACAATAAACAATAAATGCTGGTCTACCAGCAACAGCTATATCATGGAAAATTCTTTAAAAAACCCAGAGTACTGGATTCTAGAAGAACAGAATACAAAAATAGGAAGATAATGTATTTTCTCTTAACAGGACACAGGATAATTGTCTTAAATTATGACTGGATCTCATAGTGCAAATGTGAGTAAACTGTTTCCACAATGGTAAAACGTTTTCAATCAGCGAGTGATTAGGTTTGCAATGCACTGCCTGGAAGTGTGGAGGCAGGTTCGGCTGAGACATTCAAGAGGGCTTTTGATGCTTATTTTGATAAAAATAATGTAAAGGTGTGGGGGGAAAGCAGGAGACTGGCACTAGGTAATGATGCTAATTTAGTGAGCTTGTGCAGGCACGATGGTCTAAATGGCCTCCCTCTGCCTTAACACTTTTGTGATTCTGTGACATGAATGAGAATAGAACCATGGGGTCATAAAAATGAGATGACGTATAACAGCAAATTAAGAATCTAAGAGGAATTTCTTCACATACTGAATGAAGCTTGCTATTCAAGCAGATAGAATTGATACATGCAAGGGAATACATACGAGGATGAAGGAAGATGATGGCAAGATTGAAAAAGACTCGAGCAGAGTATCAGCACGGGCTTAGAACAATTTGGCCAACGAGCTGATTTCTGTGATGGAAATTTTATGTAATTACCACAAGCCTAAGTAAGAGCTACATGAAAATAACACTATTATATTTTAAATTAACAGCTTTTTGTTAGTTAACTTCCAATATGACAATTTTGACCTGAACACTGCCAATTTCTCTTTGAAATGCATCTGGTGAGTTTGATGAGCTAATGCAGTTCAGGTCACAAATTCCATCTCCAGTTTGAGCAGTTAGGCAAACTCATCCACAATTACAGTCACAGCACGGCTTATAGTCACGGCTTAAGTGTAGCTGAGCTAAGTAAAGGAAAATCTGCCTGATTCTGGTTCGCTATCCAGAGACACTCGATTAGAGTATTTTATGTTCACATGGTGACAATAGAAATGGGGTCAATTAAGAATGCCCCCATAGTTGAATAAGATTTCAACCATAATTGTTTACTTTTAATTAATGGGATGTAGGTCTACTGTCTAACCTTAAATGCTCCTGAGAAGATGGTGGTAAGCCAATTTTGTGAACTACTGCAGTCCATATCGGGGCACAATTTTTTTTAAAAAGGCTCTTGTTGAAATTTTCTCGATGGCTACATTTGGTTTCCAGAGTCCCCATCTTCATTTTCACCAATTTACTAACTTGGTGATACAGTCACATAATAACAATACCTCTGTGACTGAAGGTTTTCCTGCTTCAAGTTAGCTGGGTATTCATTTGAATTAAAAAAAATAGGGTAGTATTCCCTGGCCAATATTTATCCTTTAATAGACATCATAAAGCAGGTGGCCTATTCATTTTCATATGCTGTTTCTTGGCATTTGCTGTGCCTAAATGGGCTGCCATATTTTCTGTATTATAATCATGAGTACACTTAAATAAGTACATAATTTGTAAAACGTTTGGTTGTGAAAGGCACTTTATGAATACAAAAATCCTTGATTTATTCACATACAATCAATACTTACCAGCATGACTGATAACAAGTGTGGCATTTTTAATGTCATCTGCTATCGAGTCCTTGAACCTATAAACTTCAAGAGTGAAATTTGTTCCAACAATAGGCTTTGGTTCAACACTGCCACGGCCAATCTGAAGAATCAGTTTCCTGTAGCCCAAATCTTGTAGAATCTAAGAATGAGCGATAAGGGGAGAAGGTTAATAAATCTGAACAGAGTAGGAATCAGCAACAAATAAATGTGGAATGTTTTTACATTGATTCTGCACAAATAGCTGTGGAAAAACAAGTTAAGTAAATCTTGGGGATTGAACAACATGCATCTGATGATAATTTAGAAAGAATTTCAGGATATTGCTGGATTAAAAGCAGAAACCTTGTAGAAATCATAATACTGGAGGGCTGCCCGGGAACTAGATATTACTCTGATTTTTAAAATAAAGTAGCATAAATAACTCAATGACTACAGTTTATTTCTGGATACACCAGAGATAGTAGTATGGTGATAAGTGTCACTGGACTAGTTGTAAAAAATAGTAATAAAACACATTAGGTCCTTCAAGATCTCTCAAACCACATAAGAAGATATGAATGCAGATGAACAAAAGCTACTCTAAGAGAGGAAAGTTTAAGTACTGCCTTAAAGAAGGAATACAAGGAAGCAATTCCAGAATTTGGCATTTAGTCAATTAAAGACATAGCCACAAATTATGAAGCAATTAGAATTAGAGATGCTGAAGAGGACAGATTTGAGATGATAAGTGATGGAGGGACATAAAGATATATGGGACAACTGTAAAATCAAAGTATTGTTTAACTGGGAGTCCATGTCAGCCAGCAAGCACAGGGACTTTGCATAAACATTGATGTAATTAGAACACAGTTGTTAGAGTTTTGGATAACCTTGAGTTATGGAATGCAGAATGTGGGAGGCTAGCCAGTGTTGCAGAACAGTCAAGCTTGCAGCTAACCAAGGCAAGGAGGAAGGCTTTGGTTCCAGAGGGCCTGAGAGGGGCAGTATCATATGAAATTGTAGAGAGGGAAATAGGTGGTCTTATTGATGAACTGGATAAATGATTGGAAGACTTATCAAGTATAATGACACAGATTACAACCAATCTAGTTTGTTCTGAGGCAGTTACCAGGGAAAAATGTCATTAGTGTCAAGGAATTGTACTCAATATTGTACAAGTACAGTGGTAATTTAGAGACAGAGTAGCTGAGAAAGGTGATGCTGAAGTAGACTAGAGTCTTGAAACAAAAGTAGAAATTGCTAGAGAAATTCAACAGGTCTGACACCATCTATGGGTAAAAAACAGAGTTAATGTTTTGAGTTAATCTTCAGAACTGGACTTGAAACATTAATTCTATTTCCCGCCGTACAGATGCGGCCAGACCTGTTGAGTTTCTCCAGCAATTTCTATTTCCGATTGCTTCAGATCTCTAGCATTTGCAGTTCTTAAGTCTGATATCAACAGTTGTAGTTTACATGTGAAACTTGATTTGATGTTTTAATGACATGCGGGCCTCACTTCTTGCCCATCACTAAATGTCTTGGGAAAAGAGGTGAGCACTGACACTCCTGCAGCTTCCAGAGCTTTGGGGCGCTTGCATAAAGGAATGGCGATATATTTCCAAGTCAGGATGGTGTATAGCCTGGAGGGAAATTTGCAAGTAACCGTGCCCCATTGTCTGTGGAGGTAGAGGTGATGGGTTAGGAAGGTGCTATCCAAGGATCCTGAATGAGGTACAGCAGTGCATCTTGTGTTTGTGTTCCAGGTATTATTCCCCAGATTGCAGCTGATGACATTTGCTGTGCCCCAAATCCCCAGCAGGTTCCCAATCCACATTGTTCCCTCTCCCTACTGTTTCCCCCAGACATTCCCAACCAAACCGCTTCCCCCATCCCTACACCTCCCACACCCCTCCCCTCCCCTCCCCACTCCATTTCTCCTTTGCCCGCCCCCTGGACCTGGCCACACCTCCCGCGCTCCTGATTGGCGACTTGTCTCGCGTCCCCTGATGTTATTTGTCGATGAGGCCGTCAATTCAACGCGTTCCCCCCCCCCGGTGGGTTGAGGTGAGTGAACTCACTTGTGTCACCTTTTCCGAAGATACTTCTCGGATCAGCTCATCGAAGCTTGTCGTCCCGACCGTCACAAACACGGAGTCCATTTTTCCGTCGCCGCCCGCTGTTCCCTCTCAACAACTTCGGGACAGCGTCACGAACCTCCCAATCGCCATAGCGGCTGGCCGACCAATACAATGCCCGGGGGTTGGTGGAAGGTGGTGCATGACCAAGCAAAGGCTGGCTCTGCGGGTGGCCGACCAGCTACAGCTCACTATTTTCCCTGATCAGAAATACAAAGGCACAGCTGTCGTGTGACAGTTTTCAAATCTCAGTTCCACAGTACATCAAAGCTTCCGTTTTGTGTTGCATCTTTACTTTCAGAACCCTCTGTCACCATTGTCCACCAAATGTTGAAAATTGTAATTAATGGATAGATAATTCTCATGTTGGAGTTTGGACACAGAAGGGTGCTGTCCTTCAAGGATTGCTATCTCTATGCTTACATTTTTCGGCAGGGATTACTGAATAGTAGAAACTTCAAATGATTCTGTTTTTATATTTGAAGTACGTGCCTGGTTAGGAAATATTGCAGTGAAAACTAACAGTTGTACCTGAAGAGATGGTCTGACTGTCTTTTTACTACATTCATAAGATTTTGGTTAGCTCAGTTTGCAATAACTTACGCTCAATCCTTTGAATTCCACAGACAAATTTATAGCCATAATTATCATAGGATCCCCACCGTGTGGAAACCAGCTGTTCAACCCATCAAGTCCACACCAACCCTCTAAAGAGCATCCCATACCCCCATAACCTCTCTTTTCCCAAAGCTAACATATCTAGCCTGCACATCTTTGGACACTAGGCAATTTAGTATAGCCAATTTTCTAGCCTGCACATCTTTGGACACTATAGACAATTTGGTGTAGCCAATCCAGCTAACCTGCACATCTTTGGGCTGTGGGAGAAAACCCACACAGATACAGGGAGAAAGTGCAAATTCCACACAGCCAGTCACCTAAGGGTGGGATTGAACCTGGATTTCTGACACTAAGGCAATCGTGTGAGCCACTGAACCAAGCAAAACTGTTGGGTTCAGATTGCATCATTTGCCAAGGTGGGATTTGAACCTGGGCCTTCAGAACATTAGCTGAGTTGCTGGAATAATAGTCTCACAATAATATCACTAGGCCAACACTATATAATGAATGACACTATCTACTTGGCAAATAAACATTCCCCTCCCCCTCAATCTCCGATCATCCCAGCCACTTTTTCCAGTAATCTCTTAGGAATCGAAAATGAGTGACAAAGTGGGTTTTTTTTGTGAAAGTTTAATTCCGGATTTTGGCTGACATAAGAAAACCTATCACTGTACTTTACAGCCCCCAAGTTATAGGCAAGTCAGCTTCTCTGATAATTTGATGTGGACTGTGCATTCTCATTGGCATACAATAGCGCCCTACCATACTGCTGAATTGGCTGCCTGGAAAATTAGTTTGTGTGAGAAACAAAAGCTCACTCACTTTAATAATTTCAGTCCGAGACAAATATCTGAATCAGCCGTTTATTTGTACTCCTATAGGTGGGTGCTTTGTCTAATTGCTAGGTAAGGCAATGACAAAATGCACAGTATATCCCAAAAAACCCTTGCAATTTATACTGTTTTTTTCCCATATGTTTTCCTTATTCCATTGTCTGTTCCCTGCTTCGCTTACGTCACTCATTTCCTGAAGACTTATCCCACAACTTCTGTTTATCCTGTCTTGTCCGTGACAAACTCTTATCTCTGACTCCCATAAGGGTGTTTGACATCAGTCTATTGTAGATTATTGATTAGGCATATCTTTTCTTCTATCAGCATCTATTTCTATCCAGAAGCCACTTTGACCTCTTTGATTAGGGTTTGTTCCTGTGTCTCCGAGTAGGGGGAAACAGATGCTTTCCTGTTTGCCCATATATCCACCATTGTTCTGTATTCACGTCTCATGCTAACATATCCTTTCTTTTTGCTGAATATGTATTTTCTCATTCCTGTTCTGTATCAGAATTTATACTTGCAGAAATAACATTAATTCATTTATATCCCACAGTTTGTTTCCAATTTACCATTACTAAATGTGTCAGCTTGGACTCAATGAGGGATTCCAAAGGCATCATTATACTTGTTTTCCCCCATTGAGTGACTTAGACCCACAGTAATGTGGTTGACTCTTAACTGTTCTCTGGGGAATTAGACAAAGTGAGGACTGCAGATGCTGGAGATCAGAGTCAATAGTGTGGTGCTGGAAAAGCACAGCAGGTCAGGCAGTATCCGAGGAGCAGGAGAATCAACGTTTTGGGCATAAGCCCTTCATCATGAATGAAGGGCTTATGCCCGAAACGTTAATTCTCCTGCTCCTCGGATACTGTCTGACCTGCTGTGCTTTCCCAGCACCACACTCTCGACTCTGGGGAATTAGGAATGGACAATAAGTATTGGCCTAGCCAACAACGCCCACATCTCATGAGTAAACAAAATAATAGTCACATTGATTTAATACTAGTTAGGTAACATGTAACTGGATCAAAAATCACAACGGGGAGAAAGTGAGGACTGCAGATGCTGGAGATCAGAGCTGAAAATGTGTTGCTGGAAAAGCGCAGCAGGTCAGGCAGCATCCTGAAGAAGGGCTTATGCCCGAAACGTCGATTCTCCTTCCTTGGATGCTGCCTGACCTGCTGCGCTTTTCCAGCAACACATTTTCAGCTCAAAAATCACAACACCAGGTTATAGTCCAGCAGGAAGCACGAGCGTTCGGAGCGCTGCTCCTTCAGGTGGTTGTGGAGTATAAGATCGTAAGACACAGAATTTATAGCAAAAGTTTACAGTGTGATGCAACTGAGATGATATTACTGAAAAAGACCTGACCATGTTGGTTTCATTCTAAAAGATGAGAGACTTAACAAACAATCCAGGTCTTTTTCAGTAATATATACTCCACAACCACCTGATGAAGGAGCAGCGCTCCGAAAGCCAGTGCTTCCAAATAAACCTGTTGGACTATAACCTGGTTTTGTGATTTTTAACTTTGTACAGCCCAGTCCAACACCAGCACCTCAAAATGGTGAAACTGGATAGATTATTTTTTTCCTTTTGTGTGTGCTTTTAATAGTTAAGTAATCAAATACTTGGTAAAATGAGCTTAAGCTGTTTCATAACAAGTGAACATAGAGGCAACACATATGCTCAGCCTTAGATGATTAAATTATGTGACTAGTTATTGCTTATTAATTTAAGATAACAAAAGCACCTACATTAGTGCCCTGTCTTGCTTCACTTGAAAAAAATAACATTTATCATCATAATTGCCTGAGCCCAGCAAAATTTTGCCCTTAAACCTTCGTTTCAAAATCTAATATATGTGCTTTCTGTCTTTTTATTGTTGCCTGTTGGCAACATGATTGGAAGTCATATGCTTAACCTCCCAGCATCAGGGAACTCCTAATGCAATTGACTTGATAGGTTTATCGATTGTCAAGCCAGGCACTCAGATTGATTGTTTACAATCTTTATTGAATTGAATTAGGTTTATTGTCACATGTACTCACTGAATACAGTGAAAATTCACACAGTACAGGTGAAAGGTATCTGTGATCACAAAATGCTGTATGTGAACCTTTCAATTGACCTATCGTGTGTAGTCCGAATTCTTGCCCCAAGCACTCTTGACCACAACATAAAATATTACAAAATCAATCCCACTAATGACAGAGATGCATTAGCAACATATTATGACCTGGAAAATTCACCCTCTTTGCCAAAATAACAATCACCTTCCAAGGTCCCACTGTGAGCGTGGATCAAAAACATAGTGTTCACTAAGGAGAATGGCTTGTTGCTCTAGAGCTGTGATTCTTGCTTTGAATGTTGTGAGTGTGAGAGGTCCTGGATGATTTCTTGTCCTCTCTAATTCTATTCATTAGTTCTACATTTAAAAAACCTTGTGTGCTAAGGATGGTTAGCATCTTCTATGGCCAGGAGGTCCCAGCAATGCTGTATTCTTGTGCCTCTGGTATGAGGGATAGTAGGGTGTGTGGGAGAGGCTTAGTATGAGTCCGTAATGAGGTGAATTTCAGAGAATAGCTTAAGAAATTTCATGTGTAGAGAAAACTCCTGTGAAATTCTCCAAAATTGATACATCTGTTTGCTGGTAAAATCAAGCGTCATTTTTGACACTAGGCAGAAAGAAAAAAAGCCTTGAGAGATAAATGATGACTGTTTCCAGATCAACGTGTATTACAGATAATTGTGTGGAGAATTGAGGAGAGAAACTACTGACTTCTGTGGAAACAGCACAGGTTGTGTGCTCTGTAAGACCTGTGCTCTGTTAAATGTTCACCTAGCTAAAGGCTTCGGGTTTCACTCCAGCTGTGGTATTTAGTTAATAATGCGGAAACTTACCCAGGCATATCTTATTTATAAAGGCAGGACAACCCCAATCTGGTCAATTCCCTTTGTTTCATGGCACGATGGCCCAGTGGTTAGCACTGCTGCCTCACCGTGTCAGAGAGCTGAGTTTGATTCCAGCCTCCAGCAACTGTGTGGCATTTGCACATTCTCCCTGTGTCTGCGAGGTTTTCTCCCGCAGTCCAAGGATGTGCAGTTTAGGTGAATTGGCTATGCTAAATTGACCATAATGTTCCAGGATGTGTAGGTTAGGTGCATTAGTCAGGGGAAATATAAAGTAAATGGTTAAGAAATGGGTCTGGTTGGGATACTTTTTGGAGGGTCACTGTGGACTTGTTGGGCCAAATGGCCTGTTTCCACACTGTCAGGATTCTATGGTTCACCTGCCACCAAAGATTAGTGACGCAATTTTCTACTTCAACAGATTTGCTTTATTCCTTTATCTTCAAATGAAGTTTAAAGCAACTCTTAATGTCTGCTAAGTAAGAGTGAGGGATAGTAAATACACATAGAAAAAGTTTTTAATTTTGCTGGCTAATTTCCAGATGCACAACTTGTGGTGAATTAAAGGATGTGTTGTTCATTCCGTTAATAACGCATAGATTTCATTCAACTGTGATCAGCTCAGTGGCTGGTGGAATCTCCTTTAGTTCTTTGGTGATGTTTCATACTAAATTCTTGCCTCCATCTCATTGTATCCTTTTATGACTTTACACGGAGCTCAGGGTGAGGGATTACTAGCTTTTTTTTCTTTACCCATCCATATTGAATTCAGATGGCTGATATATAGCCATTCGCACCTCACCTAGACACAACCTTTGTCCCTGTGCTATACACATTACCATTGTCTTTGGCTTCTACATCATGAAATCTATATAACCAACCACCCTTGTACAGACTTTATCTTCCTGCCCTCTTGCCCCTTCTGTTGCCTTTAAAAACACATATTTCTACTTTCCTTCTGTTTCAAATGATTTACTCTTTCTATGGATACAGTAGAGTATTTCAAGCACTTTTTGTTCTGATTTCAGATTTCCAGCATCTGAATATTCTGCTTTTACAACCAGCCCACACAAGTTACAAAATTCTACTGAGAGCTGTGAAATATTGGGTCAATTTATTCAAGAGTTAATTGCTTGGTAAACAGAATACTGGCTTTGTGTCTGGGTCAACTAACTGCCTCCAGACATTGTGACACCGGCATGTTCTGTTGCTTGAGTTACATTTTAAATGCTTGCCTATGTTTTTCTATTTTTTCATCCAACATGACACAGGAATTTGAATTTTGCCATGTGATGAATTAGTTCTTCACATGGGTTTCTCAGGCAAAGTCAGAGAATGCAATGTTTTATAAAGTAGTAAATATGAACCATGGCTTAAAAATTTCATTCTGCAACATTGTTTTGGAAAAACCTCAGAAAACAAGTCTTTCTCAAACTGAATCGGTCTGCCACTAAACCAGTAGAATCCTGAAGTTGCATGTGGGATATTAGGCAAATATTTGCATTGTTTCATGCTTTTCACAACCACCAGATGTCTCAAATGCTGTGCAATCAATGCTGTTTGTGTTTGTCTCTGCATGTAGGAAACATGGCTCAGCAAATCTAAGAAACATAAAGGGGTTGATGACCAGATAACCTTTTCTGTGAGACTGATTGATAAATAATACCCAGCATAAAGACAGAACTCCCCTGTTGTCATTCAAAATAGTGCCATGTGATCTTTTATATCTAAGTGGAAAATGGGGTTTGGTTTAGCATCTGGTCTGAAAGATGTCATCTCCAACAAAATACTTCTCCCTCAACATTGCACTGAAACACTTGTGCTCCAGCCCTGGAGTGAAACTTGAACCCAGAACCTTGTGTTTCAGAGCTGAGGGTGCTATGAACTAAGCCACATCAGGCATACCTTGTATCATAACTGTATTGCCAGTCATTGCTTCTAATGAGAAATCTGTTGGGACTACAGTACTTTACCTTGACCTTCCAAGATACTGGCAAAATGCTGGTGGAGTAGGACTCCTGAGCTGGAGTTCATCTGCTCCATCCGTTTATTTTTTTCTCTCTTTTCATTTATTTGTTTCCTTTTTTTCATTTTACCTCCCATTCTTAGGCACTGTTGGGGTAGCCAGTGCAGACTCCTGGCCTCAGTGTGGACTCAGACTCGCAGCCTCAAGGTGAAGTCTGGCGTGGTCTGGGTTGGAAGGACTATTATTTTGAACTCTTATTTCTCTATTTTTCTAAAAATGAATACAAAGTCCACCAATCAATTTCTCTATTTTTCTAATTGATTGGTGGACTTTGTATTCCTTTCTTTTCTAATTTTTTTTCCCTATTTGTTCTTAAGAACCTGTATCTTGGTATCTAAAATGGTGCCTTAAGTGGCGAATAGTAAACTTTTCACTGTATTCATGTGATTACCAGTGACAATAAAGATGATTTTAATTCTGTTCTAATCTTAGCAAGTTGTCTGTGTGCTGAATTAAATTGCAAATTACTAACACGTCATGCCATGACTGTGCTCATACAAGAGAACAGGCCAGAATCTTCATCGTCACAGAACCAGACTGGCACAATTCATCATAAAATAACTGGACAGGTTTACACACAGGATTTATGTTACTGTTGATTTTAAATAATTACTGTAGATGTCACAAAAGTATTAATTTGTCAGAGGAAAATTTTTCTGTTGGTTTTTTAACACTAGACTTTCAAATTAATATGTCCTCTTAGTATTAATGTTTAGAATTATACTGGTCAAAACTGCAAGAGTATATTTTTATTTTTGGCATGAATTATTAATGTGTTTATATTTAGTGAAAAGTTAAGGTGCAAAAATGTTTAAGACAGAAATGTTTAATAATGAAAAGGCATTAAAAATTTGTTTTTTAATTCAGTGCTAAAACTGTATGGTAATCAGTACAACTTTCAAGTTACCAAAAGGCACACTGATATTTGTTTACCCATTCAGATTTCTCACTTTTCTTTAGCAAACCTGTGCTGAAATTCAGGGCCAACATCTGAGAAAGTGCGCTCATGCCAGAACATTGCATAATTTCGCAATGGGTCTTGGGCCTTGGAAAATCTAAGGAGAAAGTGAGAACTGGAGATCAGAGTCAAAGAGTGTGGTACTGGAAAAGCACAGCCGGTCAGGAGCGTGGAGACTGTCACTGGATTCCTGATGAAGGACTTATGCCCGAGAAAAAAGGAGTATTCCAGATGAAAGGGGTAGCCATGGGCACCAGCATGGGCCCCAGCTATGCCTGTCTATTTGTTGGTTAGGTAGAACAGTCCATCTTCTGGACTTACACCGGCACCACTCCCCACCTCTTCCTCCGCTACATTGATGATTGCATCGGCGCCACCTTGTGCTCCCACGAGGAGGTCAAACAGTTAATCAGTTTCACAAACACATTCCTTCCCTTCCTAGACCTCTTCATCTCCTTCAATGACGACCGACTCAACACTGACATTTTTTACAAACCTACCGATTCCCACAGCAAACTGGATTACACCTCCTCCCACCCTATCTCCTGCAAAAATGCTATCCCGTATTCCCAATTCCTCTGCATCTGCTGCATCTCCTCCCACGTTGACCAGCTCCACCACAACACACCAGATGACCTCCTTCTTTAAAGACCGAAATTTCCCCTCCCACCTCGTTGAAGATGCTCTCCAATGCGTCTCATCCACGTCCCGCCCTCGAGCCCCACCCTTCCAACCGTAACAAGGACAGAACCCCCTCCCACTCCCCCAGTCCTCATAAATCGCACCATCTGCCAACATTTCTGCCATCTACAAATAGATCCCATCACCTGGGATATATTTCCCTCCCCACCCCATCCGCTTTCCGCAAAGACCATTCCCTCCGCGACTACCTGGTCAGGTCCATGCCCCCTAACAAGCCAGCGTCCCTCCTGGCATCTTCCCCCTGCCACCGCAGGAATTGCAAAACCTGTGTCCACACTCCCCCCTCACCTCCATCCAAGGCCCCAAAGGAGCCTTCCACATCAAACAAAATTTCACCTGCACATCCACACATGTCATTTATTGAATCCATTGCTCCCGATGCGGTCTCCTCTACATTGGGGAGACTGGATGCCTTCTCGCAGAGCGCTTTAGGGAACATCTCTGGGACACCCACACCAATCAACCCCACTGCCCTGTGGCTGAACATTTCAACTCCACCTCCCACTTTGCTGAGGACATGCAGGTCCTGGGCCTTCTCCATCACCACTCCATCGCCTGGAGGAAAAATGTCTTATCTTCCGCCTTGGGACCCTTCAACCTCAGGGCATCAATGTGGACTGTTTCCTCATTTCCCCTCCCCCCACCTTTCCCCAGTTCTAACCTTCCAGCTCAGCACCATCCTCATGACCTGACCCACCTGTCAGTCATCCTTCCCACATATTCCCTCCACCCATCACCTTTACCCCCATCTCCATCCACCTATTGCACTCTTAGCTACCTTCTACCCAGCCCCACCTCCCTCCCATTTATCTTTCCACACCCGAGGCTCCCAACCTCATTTTCGCAGCAGAGAGCGGCAGGAGCTGGGCGGAAGTTCAGGCGGAGCGCAAAGCCGGTCGGGAAGGTAAGTGATTGCTATATAAAGAACTTACCTCGACGCCAACGGTCTTTTCGCAGCAGAGAGCGGCGGGAGCTGGGCGGAAGTTCGGGCGGAGCGCAAAGCCGGTCGGGAAGGTAAGTGATTGCTATATAAAGAACTTACCTCGACGCCAACGGTCTTTTCGCAGCAGAGAGCAGCGGGAGCTGCGGGGAAGTTCAGGCAGAGCGCAAAGCCAGTTGGGAAGGTAAGTGATTGCTATTAGAGTGGGTGAGTTCTAAACCCCAGGTCCTACAAAGTAGGGTCTCCCTCCCTCCCTCCTCCTCTAACCTAAATTAAGAGTCCACTGACTTGCCACAAAAAGAGGGTCTAAGGAAGTTTGGATCGAAGAGTGAGGCTTCAGCTCAGGAATCTTTGACAAGGAGGTTGAGTGAAGTGATTACGCTCCAGTTGAAGAGGGTGAAGACATGACTGCCCAGCTGGTTCAGTGCGCTACATGCTTGATGTGGGAGGTCAACGACTCTGGAGTGTCTGACTTGTATAAGTGTGGAAAGTGTGTGCACATTCAGCTATTGACCGAGCATATTGCAATGCTGATGAAAGAACTCGAGGACCTTAGGTTCATTCGAGAGAACGAGATCTTTCTGGACAAGACCTTCAGCGATGTTATTACACCAATCATGCCAGAAGAGAGCAGAAGAGAGCAGACGATGAGGAAGGCAGAGAGGAGACAGGTGCAAGTGACCCCAGGAGAAGTACCTGTCTGGAACAAGTTGAAGCTTTTGGAAACGTTAGAGACTGATGACACTGCCAGTTCGCAAGGCGGCCAGGTCTGTCAATCAAAAGTTGGCGCAGAGGCAGAGCGGAAGAATCGGACATCGCACAGAGCCGTGGTAATAGGGGACTCCATTGTGAGAGGAACTGACCGGGGTTTTTGTGGCAGCAGACGGAATTTAAGGATGGTGTGTTGCCTTCCTGGTGCCAGGGAGAAAGACATCGCGGACAGAGTGCAGGAAATCCTCAAGGACGAGGGTGAAGAGCCAGAGGTGATGGTACATGTCGGCATAAATGATGTCGGGAAGAAGAGGAGGAACATACTACAGCGGGACTTTGGAGAACTAGGAAGAAGGCTGAAAAGCAGGACGTCCAAGGTGGTTATCTCCAGTTTGCTTCCAGTTCCTAGTGCTGGTGTGGCTAGAAACAGGGAGATAATGGACTTGAACGTGTGGTTGGGGAACTGGTGCAGGAAGCAAGGATTTAAGTTCTTGTATCACTGGGGTATATTTTGTGGTAAGCATAAATTCTACAAGAGACACGGTTTGCACCTTAATAGGTTAGGGACCAGCATTCTGGCAGGCAGGTTTTCTACTGCAGCACCGCTACATTTAAACTAAGTAGCGGGGAGGAGGGGACACACTGGATGTTTAAAAAGGAAATTGAAGGGAAAGTTAGAACAAGAGAAGTCAAGAAAGACAACTGTATCAACAAGGCAGAAAACTCGGAAAGGGATCATGCTGTAAGGTTGAGTGAAATAGGGGTTGATGGGAAGGGTGAGAGCAGTAACAAATTAAAAATACTATACATGAATGCACGAAGCATTAGACAAAAGATGGATGAGCTTGAGGCTCTTTTGGAAATTGGCAGATACGATATTGTGGGGATAACTGAGATGTGGCTTCAAGTGGACAGGGCCTGGGAAATGAATATTCAAGGCTACACGTGCTATCGTAAGGACAGACTGACGGGCAGAGGGGGTGGGGTGGCCTTGTTGGTAAGGGAGGATATTCAGTCCCTTGCGCGGGGGGACCTAGAGTCAGGGGATGTAGAGTCAGTGTGGATAGAGCTGCGAAATACTAAGGGTAAAAAGACCCTCTTGGGAGTCATCTACAGGCCCCCAAACAGTAGTCTGGATGTCGGATGTAAGTTGAATCAGGAGCTGAAATTGGCCTGTCATAAAGATGTTACTACAGTTGTTAAGGTGGATTTTAACATGCAGGTAGACTGGGAGAATCAGGATGGTATTGGACCTCAAGAAAGAGACTTTGTGGAGTGCCTCAGATATGGATTCTTAGAGCAGCTGGTGTTGGAGCCGACCAGGGAGAAGGCAATTCTGAATCTGGTATTGTGTAACGAACCAGAATTGGTCAGAGACCTCGAAGTGAAGGAGCCATTAGGAAGTAGTGACCATAATACATTACGCTTCAATCTGCAATTTGAGAGGGAGAGGGTACAGTCGGAAGTGACAGTACTTCTGTTGAATAAAGGGAACTATGGAGCTATGAGGAGGAGCTGGCCAAAGTTCAATGGTGCAATACCTTAGCAGGGATGACCGTGGAGGAACAATGGCGGATATTTCTGTGTATAATGCAGAAGTTGCAGGATCAGTTCATTCCTAAAAGGAAGAAAGATCCCAGGAGGAGGCATGGGCGGCCGTGGCTGATGAGGGAAGTCAAGAAACATATAAAGTTAAAAGAGAAAAAGTATAACATAGCAAAGATAAGTGGGAAAACTGAGGACTGGGAAGCTTTTAAAGAGCAACAGAGGATTACTAAGAAGGAAATACGCAGAGAAAAAATGAGGTACGAAGGTAAATTGGCCAATAATATAAAGAGGATAGTAAAAGCTTTTTTAGGTATGTGCAAGGCAAAAAAATGGTTAGGACTAAAATTGGGTCCTTGAAGACAGAAACAGGAGAATATATTACGGGGAACAAAGAAATGGCAGAGGGCGGCACGGTGGCACAGTGGTTAGCACTGCTGCCTCACAGCACCAGAGACCCGGGTTCAATTCCCGACTTAGGTGACTGACTGTGTGGAGTTTGCACATTCTCCCCGTGTCTGCGTGGGTTTCCTCCGGGTGCTCCGGTTTCCTCCCACAATCCAAAGATGTGCGGGTCAGGTGAATTGGCCATGCTAAATTGCCCGTAGTGTTAGGTTAAAGGGGTAAATGTAGGGGTATGGGTGGGTTGCGCTTCGGCGGGTCGGTGTGGACTTGTTGGGCCGAAGGGTCTGTTTCCACACTGTAAGTAATCTAATCTAATCTAATTAAATGGGTACTTCAGATCTGTGTTCACTGGGGAAGACACAAGCAATCTCCCTGAGGTAACAGTGGCTGAAGGACCTGAACTTAAGGGAATTTATATTTGCCAGGATTTGGTGTTGGAGAGACTGTTAGGTCTGAAGGTTGATAAGTCTCCGGGGCCTGATGGTCTGCATCCCAGGGTACTGAAGGAGGTGGCTTGGGAAATCATGGATGCATTGGTGATTATTTTCCTGAGTTCAATAGATTTGGGGTCGGTTCCTGAGGATTGGAGGGTGGCTAATGTTATACCACTTTTTAAGAAAGGTGGGAGAGAGAAAGCAGGAAATTATAGACCAGTTAGTCTGACCTCAGTGGTGGGAAAGATGCTGGAGTCTATTATAAAGGATGAAATTACGGCACATCTGGATAGTAGTAACAGGATAGGACAGAGTCAGCATGGATTTATGAAGGGGAAATCATGCTTGACTAATCTTCTTGAATTTTTGAGGATGTAACTCTGAAGATGGATGAGGGAGATCCAGTGGATGTAGTGTACTGGACTTTCAGAAAGCTTTTGATAAAGTCCCACACAGGAGGTTAGTGAGTAAAATTAGGGCGCATGGTATTGGGGGCAAAGTACTAGATTGGATTGAAAATTGGTTGGCTGATAGGAAACAAAGAGTAGTGATAAACGGCTCCATTTCGGAATGGCAGACAGTGACTAGTGGGGTACCGCAGGGATCCGTCCTGGGACCGCAGCTTTTTACAATATATGTTAATGATATAGAAGATGGTATCAGCAATAACATTAGCAAATTTGCTGATGATACAAAGCTGGGTGGCAGAGTGAAATGTGATGAGGATGTTAGGAGATTACAGGGTGACCTGGACAAGTTAAATGAGTGGGCAGATGCATGGCAGATGCAGTTTAATGTGGATAAATGTATGGTTATCCACTTTGGTGGCAAGAACAGGAAGGCAGATTACTACCTCAATGGAATCAATTTAGGTAAAGGGGCAGTACAGAGAGATCTGGGTGTTCTTGTACACCAGTCAATGAAGGCAAGCATGCATGTACAGCAGGTAGTGAAGAAGGCTAATAGCATGCTGGCCTTCATAACAAGGGGAATTGAGTATAGAAGCAAAGAGGTGCTTCTGCAGCTGTACAGGGCCCTGGTGAGACCACACCTGGAGTACTGTGTGCAGTTCTGGTCTCCAAATTTGAGGAAAGACATTCTGGCTATTGAGGGAGTGCAGCGTAGGTTCACGAGGTCAATTACTGGAATGGCGGGATTACCTTACGCTGAAAGACTGAAGCGACTGGGCTTGTATACCCTTGAGTTTAGAAGACTGAGAGGGGATCTGATTGAGACGTATAAGATTATGAAAGGATTGGACACTCTAGCAGCAGGAAACATGTTTCCACTGATGGGTGAGTGCCGAACCAGAGGACACAGCTTAAAAATACGGGGTAGACCATTTAGGACAGAGATGAGGAGAAACTTCTTCACCCAGAGAGTGGTGGCTGTGTGGAATGCTCTGCCCCAGAGGGCAGTGGAGGCCCAGTCTCTGGATTCATTTAAGAAAGAGTTGGATAGACCTCTCAAAGATAGTGGAATCAAGGGTTATGGAGATAAGGCAGGAACAGGATACTGATTAGGAATGATCAGCCATGATCATGTTGAATGGCGGTGCAGGCTCGAAGGGCTGAATGGCCTACTCCTGCACCTATTGTCTATTGTCTATTGATGAAGGGCTGTGGCCCAAAATGTCGATTCTCCTGCTCCTTGAATGCTGTCTGACCTGCTGTGCTTTTCCAGCAACACACTTTCGACCCCTATGCCCGAAACATTGATTCTGCTGATCCTTGGATGCTGCCTGACTGGCTGTGCTTTTCCAGCACCACGCTCTTTGACCCTGGAAAATCTAAGATAATTCTTATTTTTGTTCTTTTATGTATTACTTGTCCTTGACCCAAATAAGTCACCTTTGCTTTGGAAAATTCACTTTAAGGTAGATTTATGACCAACCTGGTCCTTTGTAACCAAACAGTTTGTTCAAGTGTGCCCATCTCTTTGACAAGAGTCCTATCTCCCTTTCACAGACCCCTCTGACCACCTCTAATACTCTCTGTTCACCTGTACACCTCCTTCTAGCCTTTTTCCTGCACTTGACCTGTATATTGAGAAGTATCAACATGATATTGGTCAGCACAATTTCTCTGTACCCCCTTACCTATTCCAATCTATATCGCCTGGGAACTGACTGCACTTCATGCTCTCAGATCCAACCCTGACTTTGTAATTAAGCTGCTGACAAGGGTGTTGCTGTCTGGTAGACTGACCTCTACATTGCAAAAGCCGATTGCCAGCTCTCGATACCTCCTCTTATCTTGCCTGGACCATGACCCCACCATGGAACATCAGGCCATTTTGTCCACTACAGTCACCAACCTCATTTCATCTGGGGATCTCTGCACCACTGTCTCCAAACTCATACTCTCCGAGTCCAAGACAGCTCACTTCTAAGTCCTTCCCAAAACTAGGACTGTCCATGCAGACACATTGCTTCTACCTGCTCCTGACCCACAGAACCTCTCTCTTTCTACCTCAACTTGATTTTTCTTCCCTTGTCTGCTCCCTTCCCACTTAGATCCATGATTCTTCTGATGCTTTGCCAATTTCAGAATTCAGTTTGCAGGCTCCAGCCATCTCTTCTTTAAGATGGATGTGTAATCCCTCTACATGTCCATCCCTACCAGGATGGTCTCAGGGCTCTCTGTTTCTTCCTGGACAAAAAAGGCCGGAACCATCCCTATCCACCACCACCCTCCTCTGCCTGACAAGTTTGTCCTCACCCTAAACAAATTCTTTTAACTCCTCTCTCATTCTTCATGTCAAAGGGGTGACCATGTGTATACACATAGGGCCCCAGTTATGCCTGTCTTTTTGTGGTGTGTCTGGAACATTCCTTCTTCAATTCCTATTCAGCTCCTACCCACAACTCTTTCTCTGGTATATCAATGATATCATTGGTGCTGCTTCCCTCTATTATGCCGAATTGGAAAAGTTTATCCATTTTGCTTCCAATTTCTATTCCACTCTCACCTTCACCTGGTCTGTCTCTGACGCTTCCCTTTCTCCACATCTCTGTTTCTATTTTTGGTTATAGGCTGGCCACCAATATCCACAACAAACCAAATGACTCGCACAGTTACCTTGACTATACATCCTCACATCCTGCTTCCTGTAACGATTCTATTCCATTCTCCCAGTTCCTCCATCTGAAATGTCCACCTTCTTCCTTAACCAAGGATTCTGCAGCACTGTAGTTGACAGGGCCCATAGCCATGTCCGACCGATCTCCTGCATTTCAGCCATTATCCCCTCTCTTAGCCCCCATGACAGCGATTGGGTCCCCCTTTTCTTCACCTAGCATCTCACAAGCATCCAGATCCAGAGGATCAATAGCTGCCATTTTCACCGCCTTTAGCGGGATGCCACCATGAAACCCTATTTCCCTCCCCACCATTTGGGGTCTTTTATAGGGACCATTCTCTCCGAGATATCCTGGTCCACTCTTTCTTCACTCCCAATGCTTCCCCACAACCCCATGACATCTGCCCCTGCAACCACAGAAGGTGTAATACCTGCTTGTTACTTCATCTTTCCTCAGTATCCAAAGGCCCAAATATACCTTCAAGGTTAAGCAGCACTTAACCTGCACTTCACTCAATCTTAGTCATGATTTGGAGGTGCCGATGTTGGACTGGGGTGTACGAAGTTAAAAATCACATAACAACAGGTGTTTGATGAAGGAGCAGCGCTCCAAAAGCTAGTGCTTCCAAATAAACCAGTTGTTGTGTGATTCTTAACTTTGTTAACCCCAGTCCAACACCGGCACCTCCAAATCATGACTACCATCGACACCACTAACTGCAGGCTCAAAGTAGAAAGGATCTCCAAAAAGATCGCACATATCGAGACAGGGCAACTACCTGATGAAGGAGCTGCGCTCTCAAAGCTACTGCTTCCAAATAAACCTTTTGGACTATAATCTGGTGTTGTGTGATTGTTAACTTCACTCACTCTGCTATATTTGCTGCTCATAATGTAGCCTCCTCTACCTTGAGGAAATGAAACATTGACTGGGTGACCACTTCACAGAACACTTACGTTCTGTCAGCAAAAAAAAAGACCCTGAGCTTCCCATTGCCTGGCAGTTCCACACACCACCTTGTTCCCTGGCCAACATCTGTGTCTCAGACCTGCTGCAGTCCTCCAGTCAAGCTCATTGCAAGCTGGAAGAACAGCACCTCATTTTCCGCTTGGGAACTCCACAGTCGTCTGTACTCAATATCGAGTTCGCCGATTTTAGGGCTTGAGTACTTTCCCCACAATTTTCCCCTCCTACCCATCTTGTTATCATACAATCTGTTATTGACACAACCCAATGTTCACAATCAATAGTCCCCATGAGCAATTATTCATTCCCCTGGGCTGAGTGTTATCCACTCCTTTGTCTTTGTCCAACTGTTTTTCTCCCTCTTTGGGCTCTATCCCCACCTATCAGTTACTCCTTAACCTCTCCCACCACCCTGTCTATTGCATAAAAAAACAACTCTTTTCTAGCTACCATCAGCGCTGAAGAAGGGTCACTGGACCTGAAATGTTAACTCTGACTTCTCTCCACAGATGCTGCCGGTTTCAGTTTGTTCAAGTGTTGTGAATATTCTTTCCACATTTGGTTAAATACAGCAAAACCATTAAGGTAATATAATAATTGCATAATCCTTTCACCTTTGTTGTTAATTATTTAAAATTTGCTGGAGCCTTTTTCATTATGTATGACATGACTACACTGAAATAGGCCATTTTGTGTTGCTAAGACCATTCATAGAACATTGCAATAACTTTAACAAATTTTGTTGGTGAAAGATGGCAAAGAAGAAGCTGAAGCAGTTGCTTGTTTAGTTAAGTTAGTATAATTGGAGCTTTGTTGACAAGCCAAGGTAACAAGTTTAAGGTAGCACAAACAGGCTCTTAACTGCTAGAGAATTGTTACGATTGAGCCCTCCACTATCACCTGATGAAGGAGTGTTGCTCCGAAAGCTAGTGTGCTTCCAATTAAACCTGTTGGACTTTAACCTGGTGTTCTGTGATTTTTAACTTTGTACACCCCAGTCCAACACTGGCATCTCCAAATCATGACTGCTGGAGAAGGACATTCTTTTTTTTTATAGATATTTTTATTAGAAATTTAACATTTTTACAAGTTTACAAAAATAAACAAAACTCTCAGATATAAACATTGATATACAATTAGCTCAAATATACAATAGCCAAAATTTGACAAAAAAAAACAAAACAAAAAAAAACTGAAAAAAAAACAACAAAAAAAAACAAACAGACAAAACTCAACTATCTACTAATCTAACCTACAACTAACCAGGGTGTATATTTAAGTCTCTTACATGCTCGGGATGTGTTAACATCAGATATGATAAAACCCGTATTCGTGCGGGATTCCTCCCCCGAGGGGCCGCGGACCAGCCAGGTTTGTAGTCTCAATTAAATAAAAGCCCTTGTTAGGATAGCCGAAATATCTGTATTTATGTAATTCAAAAAGGGCTGCCATATTTTATAAAATAATTCGGTCTTTCGGTGCACCATATTTGTAAGGAAGTCAAGGGGAATACATTCCATAATTAGTCTGTGCCAATTTGAAAGTCCAGGGGGGCCCTCCGCCACCCAGTTCATCAAAATATTTTTCCTTGCACAGAAAGAAAGAATAGAAAATAGTCTCTTCCCGTACGTGTCCAGGGAGGGAAAGTTCGAAAAGCCCAAGAGGAGAGATACGGGGTCCACTTTTATTTCCGTTCCTAAAATTTCTGTCAGGGTACTTGCTACTTTAGTCCAATATCCACGGATCTTATGACAGGTCCATAAGCAATGTACAAGAGTGCCCACCTCTATTTTGCATTTAGGACACATTGGAGATGCTCCTGCCTTAAATTTTGCCAATCGAACCGGTGCTATATGGGCCCTATGAAGTATCTTCAGCTGGATAGCCTGGGTTCTGTTACAAATAGTAATTCTTCTAGCATTTTCCCAGATATCATTCCACGTTTCTGTGGAGATTTCTAGTCCCAGATCCTGATCCCATGTTTTAAGCAGATTATCCATATCTCCCGATACTTCATCATGTAGCAAATGATAAATATTACTGACGGAAGATACCCCCATTGGTCGTAGGACACTACATTCTCTATCGGATTTATAAAGACTATCTAATAACGTAGTCTTCTTCTGTATAAAATCTCGAATTTGGAAGTATCGAAAGAGGTCTCCATTGGGTAATCCGAATTTCTGACGCAGCTGTCCGAAAGACATCAGGACCCCATCTTTAAATAAATCCCCGAGACATGAGATACCCCTGGCTCTCCAGAGTTTAAAAGTGGCATCTGTTAACCCCGGTTGGAATCCCCATGCTCCCACTATCGGTGCATAGGGGGATGTTTTATGTGAATTACCCTCATTTTGCCGCATTATATTCCAAGCCTTGATTGTATTCAGTATTATAGGGTTTTTACAGTGATCTGTAATGATTTTCCTCTTGTCTGAGAATAAAAGGTTAATAAGTGGGTATTTTACTTGAGAAGCCTCGATGTCCAACCAGATTGATTGTGGATCAGACAAGACCCAATCAGCTATATAACTTAATAGGGAACTTAATTGATATTTCCTAAAATCTGGGAAGTCCAATCCACCCCTTGCCTGTGGAAGCTGTAGCTTCTTCAGCTTAATGAGGGGCCGCCTATGGTTCCAGATAAAGGAACTCAGCCAGCCGTATAACTTACATAAAGCTGTCCTCGGCAGCATCACCGGAAGCATTCTCATAGGATATAGGAGACGGGGCAGGATATTCATTTTGATTAATGCTATTCTACCCAGCCAGGAAATTGGCAGGTCTCCCCATCGCTGGAGGTCCTGCCTTATCCTTTCCAATAAATACACAAAATTAGCCTTATACAACTGACCAAATACTGGAGTAATAAAAATGCCTAAATATAAGAAACCCTCCAGGGACCAGCGAAAGGGAAAAAGGGAACCGTCCGCTAAGCGGGGTATCACAGCAAGGCCACCCATTGGCATAGCCTCCGATTTTGAAAAATTAATTTTATAGCCTGAGAATGCACTAAATGTATTAATAACTTGGATTAAGCGAGGTATGGACATCAAAGGGTTACTGAGGAATAGAAGAACATCACCTGCATAAAGGGTAATTTTATGTTTACCTGTACCAATCCTTGGGGCCACTATATTAGGATCAGCTCGTATAGCTTCTGCTAGTGGTTCAATTATTAGCGTGAATAACAATGGTGAGAGGGGACATCCCTGACGGCAGCCCCTACCCACACTGAAGCTATCCGAGCCTAATCCATTGGTAACCACAACTGCTTTGGGATCACTATACAATGTTGAGATCCATTTGGTAAACACCTGTCCAACACCAAACCTCTCCAATGTGTAAAACAAATATGACCATTCGACCCTATCAAATGCCTTTTCCGCGTCTAATGAAACCACTACTCCTGGTATCTTTCCCTGATGACAAGCTTGAATCATATTCAGAGCCCTTCTAACATTATTGGATGATCTACGGCCCTTAATAAACCTCGTCTGATCCTCCTTTATAATATGTGGCAGTATCCTTTCTAATCTCAGTGCTAACGTTTTAGAGAGGATTTTAAAATCTACATTTAGCAAGGATATTGGTCTGTATGATGTACAATCTTCTGGGTCCTTTCCTTTTTTGAGGATAAGAGAGATATTTGCCTCTTTCAGCGAAGGCGGGAGACAGCCCTGACTATATGCATAGTTATACATGTCCATAAGTGGACCAACCAGTATTTCTGTAAATTCTTTATAGAATTCAGCTTGAAAGCCATCTGGGCCCGGCGTCTTACCATTTTGAAGGTGCCTAATTGCATCAACTATTTCTTGGGGTGTAAGAGGAGCATTTAGGACCGATACTTGTTCCGGAGTTAGGTCTGGAAAAGTCAAATTTTTTAAAAATGACTGCATCTTCTTCGCCCTATCTTCACAATCCTGTGATTTATATAACTCAGAATAGAATTTTCTAAAGGTCGCATTAATCTTTTTAGGATCATGAGTCAAAATACCCGTACTTTCCTTGATAGACATAATAGTCTGAGGGGCCTTTTTTTTCTTTGCAAGAAATGCTAAGTATCTACCCGGTTTGTCGCTATATTCATATAATCTTTGCTTTGCAAATAATATTTCCCTCTTAGCCGTTTGAGTAAGTGTAGTATTTAGAGCTGTCCTAAGAGCTGTAATCCTTTGCAATTTAATAATAGAGGGTCTATCAGTGTATGCTGTTTCAGCCGCTTTTAAGCGGGTTTCAAGCAAACGCTGTTGTTCTCCTTTTAATTTCTTCTGGGTCGCTGAGTAGGAGATGATCAAGCCTCGCGTGTAAGCTTTGATGGTCTCCCACATCATTGACGGGTTGCTAGCTGTACCTGAATTAATTTCTAAAAAAGTTTTAAATTCTTGAGAGAAGTACTTTACAAATTTACTATCTTTCATTAAGAAGGGGTCCATACGCCAATGCCGAGGGGATGTCCCACTGTTCTTCGCCTTAGTTTCCATATATACAGCAGCGTGGTCAGAAATTGCTATATTACCTATTTTACAGGATGATATGGAATTTAAAAAAATTGAGGGGGCAAAAAACATATCAATTCTGGTATGACATTTATGTGGATTAGAGTAGAAAGAAAAATCTCTACCCTGTGGATGAAGACATCTCCATACATCTACTAATCCTAATTCTTTGTTCAGATCCATCAATTGTCTAGATCTGGGAGATACTCCTGCAGTACTCTTGGGAATCCTGTCTATTTCCGGATCCATAATACAATTAAAGTCTCCCCCTATAATTATATGACGGGCATCAAAAGCCATCAATTTTGAGAAGGCTTCCGTTATAAATTTAAAGGGGTGTGCCGGGGGCAGTACAAATTTAAAATCCCATATTCCTCTCCATTTATGAGAGCTTTAATCAAGATATATCGTCCAGATTCGTCTTTTATCTGCTTTAGGATTTTGAAAGGGAAATTCTTCCGAACAAGAATAACAGCTCCCCTGCTTTTTGAGCTAAAAGAAGAAAAAAAGGCCTGATCAAATCCGCCCTGTCGTAATTTCAAGTGTTCTTTATCTGACAGATGCGTCTCCTGTAGGAGAGCTATATCAACTCTTTCCTTCTTAAGATTTGATAATATTTTCTTCCTTTTAAGTGGCGAATTACTCCCTTTGACATTCCAGGTGCACCACTTAACCGATTGATCAACCATAATCCTCTGGGCCAATCCGAGACCCCTCGGGAGGGGGAACCCTATCCAGAACATCCCGGGCATGGAACATGTAAAATTTACAAAAATAAACCCTCTTTAATACACCCACAACAATACAGTAAAAAACTATTTCTAAATAAAAAAAATATAAAACGTATCTAAGTGGAGACTTTCCCCCTTGTTCCCAGGGGGCATCACTTCCTCTCCAAAAATCCCTCATATCCTCTCCCAACCAATGCCCCACCCTTGACCCAGGCACTCCTCAATAAAGTGAGGAAAATTCAAATATAATACAAAGCTAGAGTTAACAGTGAGCACCCCACCCCCACCCCTACCAACACCTGGGTATATTTGGTAATGTTAATACCATATATAAACATATAACTATAAAATTACCAGTTCAACAAATAATAATTAAATATGATAATACAAAATAACGAAGGGAAAAACAACCCCGCTCCTAAAGACAGAGGTAAAATCGAATAAGGTAACCACCTCCCCCCCACCAACATTAACCAAATCCCCCAGCTTATAGAACATAGAAGAATACAGCGCAGTACAGGCCCTTGGGCCCTCGATGTTGCGCCGATCCAAGCCCACCTAAACTACACTAACCCACTATCCTCCATATACCTATCCAATGCCCTCTTAAATGCCCATAAAGAGGGAGAGTCCACCACTGTTACTGGCAGGGCATTCCATGAACTAACAACTCGCTGAGTGAAGAACCTACCCCTAACATCAGTCCTATATCTACCCCCCCTTAATTTAAAGCTATGCCCCCTTGTAATACCCGACTCAATACGCGGGAAAAGGTTCATACTGTCGACCCTATCTAACCCCCTAATCATCTTGTACACCTCAATCAAGTCACCCCTAAACCTTCTTTTTTCTAGTGAAAACAGCCCCAAGTGCCTCAGTCTTTCCTCATACGATTTTCCTTCCATACCAGGCAACATCCTGGTAAACCTCCTCTGCACCCGTTCCAATGCCTCCACATCCTTCCTATAGTATGGCGACCAAAACTGCACACAATATTCCAGATGCGGCCGTACCAGAGTCTTATACAACTGCATCATGACCTCAGGACTCCGGAACTCAATTCCTCTACCAATAAAAGCCAGTACGCCATATGCCTTCCTCACCGCACTATTTACCTGGGTGGCAACTTTCAGAGATCTGTGTACATGGACACCAAGATCCCTCTGCTCATCCACACTACCAAGTATCCGACCATTAGCCCAGTACCCCATCTTTTTGTTATTCTTCCCAAAGTGAATCACCTCGCACTTAGCTACATTGAATTCCATCTGCCACCTTTCTGCCCAGCTCTGCAGCTTCTCTATATCCTGCTGTAACCTGCCACATGCTTCCTCACTGTCAACAACTCCTCCGACTTTCGTATCATCCGCAAACTTGCTCACCCAACCTTCTAACCCCTCTTCCAGGTCATTTATAAAAATGACAAACAGCAATGGTCCCAAAACAGATCCTTGTGGAACACCGCTAGTGACGGCACTCCATGAAGAAACTTTGCCATCAACTACTACCCTCTGTCTTCTTCCATCCAGCCAATTTCTAATCCAAACCTCCAACTCACCCTCAATGCCATATCTCCGTATTTTCTGCAGTAGCCTACCATGGGGAACCTTATCAAACGCCTTACTAAAATCCATATATACCACATCTACCGCTTTCCCCTCATCAACCTCCTTCGTCACCTTTTCAAAGAATTCAATAAGGTTTGTGAGGCACGACTTGCCCTTCACAAAACCATGCTGACTATCCTTGATCACATTATTCCTATCCAGATGTGCATAAATCCTATCCCTTACAATTCTCTCTAAGACTTTGCCCACAACAGAAGTGAGACTCACCGGCCTATAGTTACTAGGGCTATCCCTACTCCCCTTTTTGAACAAGGGAACCACATTTGCTATCCTCCAGTCTTCTGGGACTACTCCTGTAGACAAAGAGGACATAAAAATCAAGGCCAATGGCTCTGCAATCTCCTCCCTTGCTTCCCAGAGAATCCTAGGATAAATGCCATCAGGCCCAGGGGACTTATCTATTTTCACCTTTTCCAGGATTTCCAACACCTCTTCTCTACATACCTCAAAGCCATCCATTCTACTTATTTGTGCCTCAGTATTCTCATCGACAACAATGCCCTGTTCCTGAGTGAATACTGAAGAAAAGTATTCATTCAGTGTCTCCCCAATCTCTTCCGCCTCCACACGCAACTTCCCCCTACTATCCTTGACTGGACCTATTCCTACCCTAGTCATTCTTTTATTCCTAACATACCTATAGAAAGCCTTAGGGTTTTCCCTAATCCTATCTACTAAGGACCTTTCATGTCCCCTCCTTGCTGCTTTTAGCTCTCTCTTCAGGTCCTTCCTGGCTACCCTATAACTCTCAATCGCCCCAATTGAACCTTCACGTCTCATCTTGAGATAGGCCGCCCTCTTCCATTTAACAAGGGATTCCAATTCCTTATTAAACCACGGCTCCCTCGCACGACCCTTTCCTTCCTGCCTGACAGGTACATAATTATCAAGGACACTCAATAGTTGCCCCTTGAACAAGTTCCACATATCATTTACACTCTTGCCTTGGAGTCTACTTTTCCAAGCCACACATCCTAAGTCATGCCTCACCGCATCATAATTTCCCTTACCCCAGCTATAATTCTTGCCCTGTAGTACACACTTATCCCTCTCCATCACGAGTGTAAAAATCACCGAATTATGGTCACTATCCCCAAAGTGCTCACCTACCTCTAATTCTAACACCTGGCCTGGTTCGTTACCCAGAACCAAATCCAGTATGGCCTCACCTCTTGTTGGCCTGTCTACATATTGTGTCAGGAAACTCTCCTGCACACATTGAACAAACACTGACCCATCTAACGAACTTGAGCTATAGCTTTCCCAATCAATATCAGGAAAGTTAAAGTCCCCCATAACAACCACCCTATTACTGTCACTCATCTCCTGAATCACCTTCCCAATCCTTTCTTCAATGATTCTAGGACTATTAGGAGGCCTGTAAAAGACTCCTAACAGGGTGACCTCACCTTTCCTATTCCTAACCTCAGCCCAAACTACCTCAGATGGCAAGTCCTCATCCATCGTCCTTTCCACCGCTGTAATACTATCTTTGACAAGCAATGCCACACCTCCCCCTCTTTTACCCCCACCTCTGACCCTACTAAAACATTTAAATCCCGGAACCTGCAACAGCCAATCCTGTCCCTGTTCTAGCCATGTCTCCGTAATAGCCACAACATCGAAGTCCCAGGTACCAACCAACGCTGCAAGTTCACCTACCTTATTCCGTATACTTCTTGCATTGAAGTATACACACTTCAAGCCACTTCCCTGTTTACAGGCACCCTCCTTGGAAATTGATGCCATGTTCCTCACCTCCCTACACTCCAGGCCCTGCACCCTGAAGCTACAATCTGGGTTCCCATGCCCCTGCAGAGTTAGTTTAAACCCCCCCCAAGAGCACTAGCAAACCTCCCCCCAAGGATACTGGTTCCCCTCAGGTTCAGGTGTAGACCATCCTGTTTATAGAGGTCCCACCGTCCCCAGAAAGAACCCCAGTTATCCAAAAACTGGAACCCCTCCCTCCTGCACCATCCCTGAAGCCACGCATTTAATTGTTCTCTCTCCCTATTCCTCGAATCTCTATCACGTGGCACGGGTAACAAACCAGAGACAACAACTCTGGTATGTGTATGTATATATATACATATATATACATACACATACATATATATATATATACATACATACACACACACACATATACATACACCCCTCATATATACATAAAATAATAACAGAAAACAACTCCAAGGGGGGGGGGGGGGAGAAAATCAAATCCCTCTCCCCACCCCCCATAATAATATTAAGCAATAAGGTAAGAAAAAAAAGGGAGGGGATATAAACCAAAACGGGGGGGGAAGGCAGACCAACATCCATTATGTCCTACAGTTTATCTAAGAGAGTCCAAGAATTCCTTAGCCTTTTCTGGTGATCCAAAGTTATATACAGATCCTTCATGGTTAAAGCGTAACATCGCTGGGTAGCGTAAGGAGTACTGTACATTTAAGTCCCTTAAACGCTTCTTCGCCTCGTCGAATGCCTTCCTCTTTCGAACCAGAGCCGGGGAAAAGTCCTGAAATAGCATGATCTTGGATCCTTTGTAGATCATAGCTTGGGGGTCTTTTCCGAGATTTCTAGAAGCTTCTAGGAGTATCTGCCTCTCCCTGTAGCTCTGCAGCCGGAACAGGACCGGGCGTGGGCGCTGGTTCGAGCCAGGCCCGCGTATTGCTACCCGGTAGGCCCATTCCACCCTTACCTGGCCTGATCCAGCTTGCAGATTTAAAAGTTGTGGCAGCCACTGCTCCAAGAATGCTGTAAGCTGGCCTTCCTCTTCCTGCTCGGGAAGGCCCAGCAAACGAATATTTTTTCGACGACCTCGATTATCGAGGTCGTCAATATGATTTTCCAAGGTCCGGACTCGCTGCTCGAGAGTCCGGACCTGATCCACGGCCGATTGAGCAGTTGTCTCCGAGGTCGCGGCCTTTAGCTCCGCCCCTCCGACTCGGCGTTGAATTTCTTCAATTTCACGGTCGTGCTTCTTCAGCGCGGCCGAGAGCGACTCCCAACGATTCCTGGATTCGACGATAAAGGCATCAATCTTCGAGTCAAGCTTGGAAAGCATTTCTGCAAGGCTTGTTACTGTAGGTAAGTCCCCCGGGGCGGCTGTGGACGCCTCTGCTGCAGCTGGAGAGTGTGGGGGAGGGGTTCCTGCTTGCTGAGAGCTGCGGGCTCCCTTCCCTTTAGTCATTTTAACTTAGGATAGAGTTGCTTAAATATAATATTACACCACTAATTCAGTTACTAAACTATTATAAATGATTTATAAATGATTTGGTGAGCTTGGTAGGGGGTAGGTGACCCACTGTGCCCAAGTCTTGGGAGGAGCACTATAGACTCAGTCTTACTGGGTCGCCGCCATCTTGGATCCCCGAGAAGGACATTCTTAAGTATGCTAATGTAAGAATTCCATACCTAGCTGATTTAAAAGATGGAGATCCGTCACACATAGATTTACTTTAGTTAAGATTCCCACATAACCATACTTATTTTTTGAATATGCGTGTATATATATAAAACTTTCTTTAAAAAACACAATAAGAATTAAAGAGATTCCATTAAACCCCTATGGACAGACAGCCTTAGACAGTAAGGAAAGGCCCTCGCACTACTTACAGGGAGAATTAAGTCACAGATGCAGAAATCAACAGCGATTGGAATGTGGATTGAATAAGATGCATTGTAAAAGTCCGAAGGGTCTGGTAAACATCATGAGATCATGGAAGACCGAGGGTTGTCCATAAAGTTGCCTCTCTTTGACCATACAAGATTAATTTGATTGGGTGTGCATGTAATTAATTAAATGATTGGTCGTTAATTGCTAAAGTATAAAGGTTTTTCTGCATTTAGTCAACACAAAATGCTGTAACACGATTGACAAATAAGGGACACTGTTTCTAAATGCAAATTTTAAAACGTGTTGGCTTTCACACTATTACATCACCAACACTTTAAGTGCTATGTTTGTTGTGTGATTTTTATATAGTGCAGAGTCACAGAACAACTTAACAATCATGTTATAGAAGAAATAACTGTACATGTATAACAATCTATGTCTTGCCTTTGTTCAGCGAAGAAGCGTCTATACCCCCAGTGGTTTCTTCACACCAGTATAACATCATTTAAAGTCTTTGATGCTGGAAGTGGATTCCGGATGTCCTGTGATTTGCTTAATCATTCTGCCCCAATACTGCAAACCAAAATGAACCCTAGAGTGTGCTTAAGCTTATGGGCGAAGTTATTAAGTTGTTCAGACAGCAATAACAGCCTACTCATCAAATGGATACATGGATTTGACTTTGATGCTAGATGATGAGCCATCACAAGGTTAAAAGCAATATTTCAATCCTTTGTCTTTCACAGAGGAATTATCAGTACAAGTTATGGAAATAATACTAAGGAAGGAGCAATCCTCCATTAAAACGATTGAGGATATGAAAATATATTAGTTCACCAGGAAGACAAACAGAGTGAATGAATAAACACAATCAACATATTGAGGTAAAGAATATGTATGCCTCAAAACAGATATTTCAGCAGATTGAGTGAAGAATTGGTTGAACAAAGTGGAGATGGGTTGCTTATGACTCTGTGCAAACCATACCAATGCCTGGAGATTCAGAAAGAAACGAATTACCTGATCTAAACATCCAAGATATTAGAAAGAAGAACTTGCTAGTCTGAAAATCCAGGACAGTGCAAAGAAGAATGTACTTGCTTCATTAGAATAGCCATCCTCCATGAGATTAGAGGTTGACTTAATTAAGGTTATGAAATGACTACTTGATTTAGTACAGAAGAGTTCCAGTCCAAAGGGAATTCAGGAGATTGAACCTCCTCCAGATAAGGTAAAGGACCAGTTATTAGGCTTAGTGGCAATGACATGAAAGACACCTGAAAGTTAATAGATCCTCCAGCAGACAATTCTCAAGAATAAAGACCTATCAATCATCTGGGTCAGAAGAGGACACTTTCTGAAAGAAGTATGGTCCTCCAGACTGCCTGAGCTTACAAAGTTAGAGTCTTGGAATAGGGATGGTGAGGAGCACAATAGAGCAGTGGTAAATGTAGTTATGAACTGAATGTATAAAGATTAACAATGAAAAAATGACTCTTTCGAGAGATGTGTTGTGTAAGGCAAGGTTTTTAAAGAATTAAGGTTGAAGCTGCATTAAACTCCAACTACTTTGAGGAATTTACACAGTCATTGGGAGGAGAAGAAGCGGTGGAACATGAGGTCCTAATGGAAGCAATGACTTTGAATAGTCAATTGTAATTATGCTCAATTAGTCAATGCAGTCTCCAGTTATGTAGATATTGTATCATACTAATATTGCTGTGTAAGACAAGCACTTCTTGTTAAGACTGAGTAGTAGATTGTCCACTACCTCTGATACCTGGATAGACACTTAGACTCAGCATAGGAAAAATGACTTTTGGTAATACTATTCTCCAACTACCAGCCACCAGTGGTTGGTACGCAATACATAACAACACATGCAAGTCTCAACTCTATTGAGAAAGGCTGTGATCTCAGCATAATAAAGTTGATGAAATTATTGAAATACACATAAATAGCTTTATGACACAATTGTGGGAAAAAAAGCACATTTTATATTTGTAAATGCTGAAAGCCAAATTTTTAGCCCAGATTGCCGAATTTGATTGTTAGGTTGCACATTTTTATTGGTGAACTTTGCAAACTTGTTTGACTTTTTTTCTGAAGTAAAACCATTATTTAAAAGGACAATGGTAGATAGGCACTGGCAAAAATTTAAAGAGTATGTGAATGAACTGTAAATATATTCATTCCAATCTGGCATAAAAATAATACTTGAAATATGGTCAGATCATGGTTCACAAAGGAAATTATGGATAGTATTAAATCCAAGGAAAAGGCATGCAAATTGACCATAAGATCAGAGGATTGGAGACAGTTTAGATTCCAGCAAAGGGAGATGGAGAGATTGATTTAAGAATAGGGGAAAATGGAGTATGAAAGTAAGCTTGTAGGGAACGTATAAACTGATATATTAGGTATGTGAAGAGAAAAGGATATTAATAAAATGAATATAGGCCCCTACAGTCAGAAGGAGAATAACTTATAATGGGAACAAAGAGATTCATAAAGGAAGACAGAAATAACATCCCCAAAATATGGAATTGGAATGGAAGGAGGAATTTTATGAATTATTATTTAGATTATGGGGAACTAATAGGATTAAAGACGGAATGTCTGTGGAGTCTGATAACCTTGATCCCAGAGGACTTAAGAAAATGGCCTTAGAAATAACAAAGCCATGGGCAGTCATCGTCGAAAATTGGAACTGTTCCGCTAGATTGGAAGGTTGCTAATATAACTCCACTATTTAAGAAGGAAGACAGAGGGAAAATAGTGAATTATAGACCAGTTAGCTTGACATCAGTAGGGAAAAGTGCTGCAAGCACATGGGATTAGAAATCATGCACTGAACTGGATTAAGAACTTGTCAACAGGGAGGAAGTAAAGAGCCAGGAAGGTGACAGGGGAAGACTAGTAGGGTACTGTAAAGATCAGTGCTTGGGCCCCAGCTATTCACAATACATATTAATGATTTAGATGAGGAAACCGCATGACATTTCTGTACATTTGGAGATGACTAAGCTGGGTGGGAGTGCATGCTGTAAGGAGGATGCAGAGAAGCTTCTGTGTGACTTGGACAAGTTAGGTGGGCAGTGACATGGTGGATACAGTATCATATGAATAAATGTTACCTACTTTGGTAGCAAAAACAGGAAGACCGATTATTATCTGAATGGCAATGAAGAGGGATTGTGCAACAAGACCTGTTTATTCTCATACACCAGTTGCTGAAAATAAGCATTCAGGTGCAGCAGGTGGTGAAGAAGGCAAATGGTATGTTAGCCTTCAAAGTGAGAGAATTCATATACAAAAGCCAGGATGTCTTGCTGCAACTGTGAAGGGCATTGGTAAGACCACACCTGGAGTATTGTGTAGAGTTTTGATCTCCTTATCTAGTTTCTGGTTATTGAGGGAGTGAAAAGAAGGTTTACCAGACTGATTCATTGGATAGTGGGACTGATTTACAGGGAGAGACTTGATTGTTTACAATTATATTGAGTAGAATTTCGAAGGATGATGGGGTATCTCATAGAAACGTCTAAAATTCTAACAGAACGAGACTGGGTAAATGCAAGAAAGATGTTCCTGATGACTGGAAAGCCCAGAATCTGAAGTCATAGCCTAAGGATAATGGGAAAGCTTTTTAAGACCGAGATGAGGAGAAAAATCTTCACCAGGCGAATGATGAGCCTTTGCAATTCTTTGCCACAGGAAACTATTGCAGCCTTTTCCAAGTCTTTCAAGGAAGACGTAGATATAGTTTTTAGAACTAAAGGGTTAAAAAGGAAATTATGAGAAAGCAGGAATAGAATACTGGGTTGGGTGATCAGCCACGATTATATTGACTGGCGGAGCAGACTGAAAGTACAAAATGATCTACTCCTGCTCCTAAAATGCTTAGAAGCATCTAACTTGCTATTTTCATCCTAATTTTGATCAGTAATTGTAAGATTCTAGAACTGTAACCTGTAAACAGTCTTGAACACTAAATCTGCATGTGTCAATCATAAGTATAACAAAAGGTTTAATGCAACATGGTGTGCTAGATATTTAAACATTATGACGAAAAGTGATTTACAGGGAGTATGTGCCATTGCAGTTCTTATAACATTCATGGGCAAATTACTGATGATGCTGGTTACATGAATAGGAGAGTAAGGTGTTCTATAATGTTATCGTTGTTATGTCATATGTTGTGATCTCTCATAGATATTGTTGTGGACCAGACCAGACCCCCTCAAGAAAGTAGCCTAAACCCTAACATTTTCTTATTTTAAAGGCAAATGTAAAGTGATGTGTCCCAGGTGCAATTCAACTGGTCAAACTGCTCAACAGGTCAAATTGCTCAAAACTCAATTTATTCAAAACACTAATTAAAATACAACAAAAGAAATAACTTAAAATAATTGAACTCCATTGGAAAACTTAACAGAATAATAGGTACAGTACCCAATTCTAGTTAACTGGTCCAAAATAGTAACATGCCATAAACACACCCCTCAGCAAAAAGGTGAACTCAGAAAACAGATTTTCTCACATCAATGCCCACAGTAGAAAGAGAAACCCAGCCTATAGCTGTAGCTTAGTGAGGGGGAAAAATTAGCTTCTACTTCTTCAAGACTCCGGCAGCTTTTGCTGAATCTAAAAGCTAAAAAACCCCTATAAACCCTGGTCTGAGAGCTGGCTGCTCCCAGCTGCTTCTATTGTTCCAACTTCATTTTAAAAAATACTAGTCCTCACAAGCTGTTTACATTACCTCAGCACTTCTGTCTCTTTTAAAAGAAACCAGGACATGATACACCTCTTAAATCCACAGTGTCGTCACAATATCATCTCATGTTCAGATACTCTGCTTGTCCAAGTATGTGTACTTATATGGGCTTTGCACATTTCCCTATATCTAATTGCATGATAGCGTAACCTTGAATATAACTATGTTCACCCTGATTACCCAAATCAAAATCTCAAAAATTGCTTACCCAAATCAGTTATTATAGTGTGTACTTATTTTAATTTGCCAGAACTTAGAGAAAGCAAATTTTTACACGGCAGTTTTAGACATTTTGTAACCAATCTGCTCAGAGATGTTACTGCACATTCCTGGAGCAGGTGGGACTTGAACCTGGACTCAGATGTAGGGTCATTACTGTCAGAGCCACTCCAGGGCAATTTTAGCCTTATCCATCCAATGTAAAACAGGTGGTGTCGACAGCCATACTCCATGAAATAACAAAATCGTCTTGAGTAAAACAGATGAGAAAGAAACATAGGAAGGAAAGGATCAAATTTTCTAAGGGTCAAGAAGTTCTTGCAATCTGTTCTTAGGGAGGGCAAATGGCTACGGCAAGAGTTGTGGGGAGGGGTTCAAGACTGAGATGTGTCACACAAAGTTGTGATTGGGCAGGAAGCATAGTATTCAGATGTCAACTATGCAGTTCAAAACAATTATGTGATGCAAAGGAATTGGTTGAAGATTAGTGTGTGTTTATATGTGTGTGTGTGTATATATAAGTTCTCTTTTGAAACCTCTAATAGAATCTCCCTCCAACAGCCTCCCATGTAGCATATTCCAAATCCTAATACCTCCCTGAGTAAGCTTTCTCATTGTGGATGGCATGGTGACTCAATGGTTCGAACTGCTGCCTCATAACACTAGGGACATGGGTTTGATTCCATCCTTGGGTGACAGTCTGTTTGGAGTTTGTGCATTCTCCCAATGTCTGTGTAAGTTTCTGCTGAGTATTCCAGTTCCTTCCCACAGTCCAAAGAATGTGCAGGTTAGGTGGCCTGG
This sequence comes from Chiloscyllium plagiosum, assembly GCF_037043375.1. NCBI lineage: Eukaryota > Metazoa > Chordata > Chondrichthyes > Orectolobiformes > Hemiscylliidae > Chiloscyllium > Chiloscyllium plagiosum. The sequence continues at coordinate 29,180,722 of NW_028270149.1, read as the reverse complement.
CCATGTTAAATTCCCCAAAGAGTTCAGGGATATGTAGGCTTAGTGGATTCGCTATGGGAAATGCAGGGTTACAGGGATAGGATAGGGAGATGGGTCTGAATGGGATGGTGTTGAGGGTTGGTGTGGACTTAATTGGCCAAATGACCTGCTTCCACATTGTAGGTGTGGGATATAAATGAATTAATGTTATTTCTGCAAGTATAAATTCTGATACAGAATAGGAATGAGAAAATACATATTCAGCAAAAAGAAAGCATGAGACATGAATACAGAACAATGGTGGATATATGGGCAAACAGGAAAGCATCTGTTTCCCCCTTACACGGGGACACAGGAACAAACCCTAATCAAAGAGGTCAAAGTGGCCTCTGGATGGAAATAGATGCTGATAGAAGAAAAGATATGCTTAATCAATAATCTACAATAGACTGACGTCAAACACCCTTATGGGAGTCAGAGATAAGAGTTTGTCACGGACAAGACAGGATAAACAGAAGTTGTGGGATAAGTCTTAAGGAAATGAGTGACGTAAGCGAAGCAGGGAACAGACAATGGAATAAGGAAAAATATGGGGATTCAAACTGTATAAATTTCGAGAGTTTGTTGGATTTGGTGTGCATTTTGTCATTACCTTACCTGGTAATGAGACAGGGCACCCACCTATAGGTGAATAAATAAATGGCGGATTCAGATATTTGTCTCGGACTGAAATTATTAAAGTGAGTGAGCTTTTGTTTCTCACAATTGGGGGCTCGTGTCCGGGATTTTCTTCCATCACCGGGGGGAGTGGCTGGCCTTGGACACTGGGAAGACGCGTCCCGTTCCCCATTGAGGAGCGGTCTCGTGTCCCGGTTTGGTCTGCTCCCTTGGGTGACTGATGTGAATCCTATAAGAGAGACATCTGAATCAGACAGTGATAGGAGCTCGATAGAAAATACAGTGACAAAAGGGGCCAGGCAACTCTGTGCACAGACCAAGGTAAGAAAATTGACTTTTAAGTATTGCCTTGGTGGTCGGGATTGAGTTTTAGTAGTTAATAAGGGACTAACGAAGGAACTCAATATGGCTTGCGCTTTGGGTAAGAAAAAAGCCTCCGGGGAAACAAAGTAAGGAAAAGACAATGGAAATGGAGGCGGGGTCCCTTACAACATTCCTCCAGAAAGTCCTTTGGGCAGGATGTTGTGGAAATTGGCAAAATAATACTTGTGCAAGGGAGAAAGATGATTAAATATTGTTGCTTTGTATGGACTAAGGACTCCATTCTTCGTCCCGCTGTCTTCTGGCCAAAGTACAGATCGGACGAAGACTGGGTTTGTGAATATCTGAGTTTATATGTCAATGTGCGAGAGAGAGAATGAAAAGAGCTGTACAGCTGGTAGGAAGTTTAACCCTTTGTGATTTGGTTTGAATGCACATTTGTTTGTTGGTGATTGAATGTTTGCGTTTTATTCCCTGGTGCTTGAGTTCCAGGACTGTTTTGAATCTGATTTTTGTTATGGAAATTTAACATGATTTCTTTTAAGGTTAAGGATTCTATTGTGATTATGAAGAAAAAAAAAAGGAATGATAACTCCTGTTCTTTTTACAGATCATGACTGCCTTACTATCAGTTTCTAACTAATCTCTTTTATCTTTACATAAAAGCGATTTATAGAGGACAGTTGAAGTTTCAGTTCAACATTAGATTGTAGTAAAAGCAAAATTCTATGGTTAATATCTGTGACCTTGGATTCAGCCATTGTTCATGCATTAGAAGTTTTTTTTTAAAAAAAACTTGAGTAGACAAATTCTTTTAAGGCAAGTTCTGATTATTTTACGACTTATAGTATTGTAATTGAGCAATGATTGGTCAGGACTATTTAAGGAAACTAATTCTGGATCTAAATTAAAGGACTAAAACTGGGTAATTACAGTGAATTGCAAAATTTGGAACTGTATGCATTTTGCATTTTGACTATTAAATACTGAAGAAATGAACGTAAATATATAAATATATTTATAAGTTAGGAACAGGCTTTGAAGGTTAGTCAAGCATGAATTGATGAATTGGTGTTTGAAGTTATGGGGAGCTAGAAATATTGCAATATTTCTTTAAAAAAAAGAAAAAGGGGAAAAACGTAACGACTTATCCCCTTTGGGAGGTACCCATAGGGGACAAAGAGATTGGGTTTGTAAGTGCCCCCCTCACCAGTGGGGAGGTCAGAACATTTAAAAAGGAAATGGAGGTCCTGGTTGAGGATCCGGTGGGGTTGTCTGAACAAATTGTTCAATTTTTGGGGCCCAGTCTGTATACCTGGGCTGAATTAATGTCTATTTTGAATATATTATTTACTGGGGAGGAAAGGGGACTTGTACGAGGAACTGCCATTAAAATATGGGACAGGGAACACCTGATTGGAGATGGGGATGCTGGACAGGGAGAGATGAAGTTTCCCCTCAGAGACCCCCAGTGGGAAAACCAAAACCCGGAGCATAGAGAAGAAATGAGGGAATTGAAAGACCTGATTCTAAAAGGAATAAGGGAGGCAGTTCCGAAGTCACAGAATTTGATTAAAGCCTTTGAAATTAGACAGGAGAAAGATGAGACTCCCTCAGCTTTCTTGCAAAGATTAAGGGACTCAATGCGGAAATACTCTGGAATGAACCCTGAGGACCCAGTGGCACAGGGTCTTTTGAAAGTACATTTTGTGACAAGAGCATGGCCAGACATACAGAGAAAGATACAGAAGATAGAAGGATGGAGTGAAAAACCATTAGATGAATTGTTGAGAGAGACACAGAAAGTGTTTGTAAAGAGGGAGAGGACAAGGGGGAACATTTGATAGAGGGTTTGAGCGACAGGGGCAGAGATGGAAGTCGCTACAGGCAGGATGCTATTATTGTGGAAAGATAGGGCATTTTAAGCGGGAGTGTCCTGATCTACAAAGGGAAGAAAAGGCAATTCCGCTTATGAATTATGATGAAGAATAGGGGTGTCAGGGGTTCCTGCCCTCAGGGGCCCACCAGGAACCCTTGATAAACTTGAAGGTGGGACCGTGTAGGGAGGAGGTAATCTCCCTAGTAGATACGGGGCAGCACGGTCATCGCCGAATTTTAAACCAAAGAAAGTAGAAATGTTTACACGGTCAATTACTGTTTCGGGGGTGAAAGGGGAAGGATTTACTGTTCCAGTATTTGAACCTATGATGATAGAAGGTCCTAAGGATAGGATCACAGGGGAACTGCTGTATATCCCTGATATAGGAAGTAACTTACTGGGGAGAGATTTAATTATCCTTTTAGGACTGGAGATTGGAATTCAGGAAGAAGAATTAGTTGTACAACTGGCAATATTGACAGAGGATGCAGAGAGAGAGATAGACCCTATTGTATGGGCTAGAGAAGGGAATCGTGGAAAACTACAGATCCCTCCCCTTACAATAAATTTAAAACGGAAAGGGGACGTTGTCTGTGAACAACAATATCCTATTTCCATAGAAGGTAAACGGGGACTGCAGCCAGTAATTGAGGGACTGATTAGAGATGGTTTGTTGGAGCCATGTATGTCTCCTTATAATACCCCAATTCTACCAGTGCGGAAATCTGATGGAACTTATCGATTGGTGCAGGATTTGAGAACATTAAATCGAATAGTACAGATCAGGCACCCAGTGGTGCCAAACCCCTACACATTATTAAGTAAGATCCCTCATGATCACAAATGGTTTAGTGTGATAGATTTAAAGGATGCCTTTTGGGCTTGTCCCTTGGCGGAGGAAAGATTTGGGACTATCCCCCTATGAAATCTTATTTGAATTACCTTATCTGGGAACACAGGGAGAATTGCCAATTCCCGAAACTAAAGATTTGTTTTTAAAGAAGTATATACTGGGCTTGTCCTCCTCTTTATCTTTCCTCAGAAAACAGGGTCTATTGGCACAGACTCCGCCCCTTGAATTTGCTGTTCATCCCATCCGGCCAGGAGATTGGGTCTTAATAAAATCATGGACAGAGACTAAGCTGCAGCCAGACTGGGAAGGGCCGTACCAGGCTCTTTTGACTACCGAAACGGCAATAAGGACGGTGGAGAAAGGCTGGACTCACTACATTCGGATCAAAGGGCCAGTGGACCCTCCAGTTGAGGAAGAAGTCTGGACAGCCGAATCAACACAAGACCCGCTGTAACTCAGACTAAAGAGACTTTGAGTAATTGACTATACAGTGGCGATGCGGGCGCGGGATTATTTCTGTAAGATTGTATATTAAGCCTTTTTGTGTTTTAGCATAATGATCAGAATACTGGGAATACTTAGAGTTATGATGCTAGCCCTCTTAGTATTGGGATTTTGTCAAATATCATTTTCATATGTATTATTAATGGTTCCTGAGTCTGATAATCCACAAGTAATAGACACTGATATATGTAGCTTAGTAAATTGTGGAAATGTAGCTAATCAGAGACAATACCGCAACTCAGAGATACATCTTAAGTCCTAAGGGGATGGCCTCGGGGATGGTACCTGGTATAATGGTCTTGTCACAATACACCGGGCCCCCTTCCGACCAGCACGCGATTGTCCCAATAAAAAGTATAACCCCATATATTTAATGATAAGAAAAACCACATGGCACGGAGCGGTTTTGGGAGGTGGCACTTATGAGGTACAATTAAATGAAACATTTGGGATTGAAATGAAAGCAAATAGGAAGGAGTTTGTGGGCTGTTGTTTTCGAATTAGCATAGGACAGGGAAAAATGGGTAGAATTACTGGGTAATGAGATACAACCTTTCACTCCTCCCAATGATCCTACAGTAGTAAAAATTATAGAGGTAAAGGATTTGAAACAGACCATCGAGATAGAGACTGGGTACGGGGATACAAATGCCTGGGTTGAATGAGTAAAGTATACTGTAAAAAGTCTGAACAAAAGCAATTGCTATGCATGTGCCTCCGGTAGGCCAGTGGCCCAGGTGGTTCCCTTTCCGCTCGGGTGGAAGCGAGACAGGAAGGGCATGAAATGTATGATAGCCCTGTATCAGGATGAGACTGCATGGAATGATAGGAATTGTACCTCCCTATCTCTGATGTTCCCTCCCTTGGAGGAGAAAGATGCAAAAGTTCCCCCCACATTTTCCGCCGCAGTTGGAAATCACACGTCATGTGTGCACAGGCGAGGTACGAGTCGGTCGAGATATTTGGGGGAGCTGAAATTATGTACAGAGATTAAGAATGTTACCGAAACGAAAAAGGGAGGGAACTACTCAGCATTAAAGGTTCCCCGAGCGGATCTGTGGTGGTACTGTGGAGGAAAAATATTGAGACCCACCCTACCTCCGGATTGGAGAGGGATATGCGCAATTGTACAATTGGCAATTCCATTTACCCTGGCATTTGAGAAGGAAAAGATAGTAGGGAAAAAGAGAAGGGGTAAGAGATTACTGTTAGATAATTCTTTTGATGACAGGATATATCTTGATTCGGTAGGAGTCCCTAGGGGAGTGCCTGAATTCAAAGCTCGTAACCAGATTGCAGCAGGCTTTGAGTCAGCTCTCTTTTGGTGGGCAACAATTAATAAAAATGTAGACTGGATAAATTACATTTTTTATAATCAACAGCGATTTATAAAATTATACAAGAGAGGCGGTTAAAGGAATATCAGAACAGCTTGATGCGACAAGTAGGATGGCATGGGAAAACAGAATAGCCCTTGATATGATTTTAGCAGAGAAAGGGGGTGGTGGTTTTTATCCTTACTTCCCTGATAGTAGTAGTCGGGGTATTGGTGGCCATTGGCTGTTGTGTCATACCCTGTATACGAGGGCTCACCCAGAGGCTGATTGAAACAGCCTTGATGAAACGAATGCCCCTGAGGGGACATTTGACAGAGGAACTTTATCAACTAAATAATAAGGAGATGAGTGAGACTAAGATGGATGAAATCTCTGAAATGATGCTTGCGAATTTTGGGAACAATGTTTAAAAAAAAAGAGACAAAAATGCAGAAGATAACAGATAGTAATGAAAAGAAAAAGGGGAAATTGTGGGATATAAATGAATTAATGTTATTTCTGCAAGTATAAATTCTGATACAGAATAGGAATGAGAAAATACATATTCAGCAAAAAGAAAGCATGAGACATGAATACAGAACAATGGTGGATATATGGGCAAACAGGAAAGCATCTGTTTCCCCCTTACACGGGGACACAGGAACAAACCCTAATCAAAGAGGTCAAAGTGGCCTCTGGATGGAAATAGATGCTGATAGAAGAAAAGATATGCTTAATCAATAATCTACAATAGACTGACGTCAAACACCCTTATGGGAGTCAGAGATAAGAGTTTGTCACGGACAAGACAGGATAAACAGAAGTTGTGGGATAAGTCTTAAGGAAATGAGTGACGTAAGCGAAGCAGGGAACAGACAATGGAATAAGGAAAAATATGGGGATTCAAACTGTATAAATTTCGAGAGTTTGTTGGATTTGGTGTGCATTTTGTCATTACCTTACCTGGTAATGAGACAGGGCACCCACCTATAGGTGAATAAATAAATGGCGGATTCAGATATTTGTCTCGGACTGAAATTATTAAAGTGAGTGAGCTTTTGTTTCTCACATAGGGGTTCTGTGATAAAAGACATTTCTTCTCATCTGCTTAAACTTACATTGAAGAACAACTTATGGATTAGGTTGGATATCTGCAGTCACCCTCTGTGGTTAATTTTCTGGTAAACTATTTGTTTTCATATCTTCTGTTGTGTTAATGGTGGGTTGCTGCTTATTTAGCATTATCTCGAACTTTTGTTTGTTTCTGTCTGTTGACAATATGAAACAATCCTCTTATGCCAACAGACAATATACTGTGATTTTCACCTTTGTCTTTTGCTTCCACCATTAGACTAAGAATCTCAAAGAAATTTCTCATCGTTTGGATGACGATGGTTTGTTTCCGAACCAATCGTTTTATTGGAACTGATTGACATCCTTCTACTTTTCTAAGAGTGTTCAGTTCAAGATATACATGCAATGAACAGTGTTGAGTGTGAATAATGTACACATTTTCAATACTCTTCCCCTCTTTGCATTACACTTATTTATGGCATGGTTTGGCTCTTAAGATTTATTCCACCTGAACCATATACTTTCAGCTCTATAGGTTGTAAGTTCTGTTTCTTTACCTGATCTGATAGCACATCTATGCATCTGTATGAAGCTTAAAATCAATCTGATGTCCATTGATATGCATAAGTGTGGTTGAATTGTAATTGGTTAGATAGCAAGTTTCTGCAAGGAATGCCTCGGGTATAATTTCAAATAGTGATCCTTCTCTCATATTGAGCTCTTTACATGTGAAACCTCCACCACTTTTCCTTCATCTGTATCCTACATCTGCACATCATCTTCAAGTAACCTATAGTTTTGAGATGCAGCATTCATTTGTCATAGAGAGTCACTGCCTGTGCTTATGAGGCTTTGTTGTTCTGCATTGCTGACTCTGGCTTGTCACATGTGCCTGTAGTTTGTACTTTTCCTTTTTAAAGCAGTGAAGGAGTGAGAATTCCAGACTGAGTGGCACCCGGAATCATTCCAGTAAAGAAAATTCTGCCTGAAAATGTCAGGATTAGGCAGAGTCCAGACAGTTCATTCAGAGTGTTATGTCTATTCATACACAAGCTCTAACAACACTGGTTACCTATTCCCCCTATAAATATCTTAGAATCCTTACAGTATGTAAACAGGCCCTTCGACCCAACAAGTCCACATTGGCCTTCGAAGAGTATCCCACCCATTACTCGACATTTATCCATGACTAATGCACCTAACCTAAAAAGCCCTGAACACTATGGGCAATTTAGCCTGGCCAATTCACGTAACTTGCACATCTTTGGACTGTGGGAGGAAACCGGAGCATCTGGAGGAAACCTATGCAGATAAGGGGAGAATGTACGGACTCCACACAGACAGTCACATGAGGTTGGAATCGAACCCGGGTTGCTGGCACTGTGAGGCAGCAGTGCTAATCACTTAGCCACCGTGCCGCCCCGTTATATACCCAGTTAAATTCTCACCCAATTATCCTTTAGTTAGCATCACACATTTCTTGGTTCTATTTAGTCTCAGGCATCCCTGTCAGAGCTTGCTAGGTGATAATTTAACATAACACTGCTTGTGATAGCAGTGACACTCATTCACAAATACTCCTTTTGACTTTCTATCCTTCCCAGTTTTATCTTTTGTGCTATTATTTTAGAGGTTTTTTTCCCCCTTTGCCCATAGGGATTTCTAACATCAAACACAGAAACTAAGTGCAGGGATAAGCTATTCAGGCTTTCAAGCCCGCCACCATTCAATATGATCATGGCAGATCATTCAACTCAGTACCTGGTTACCATTTTCTCCCTATATCCTTTGATCCCTTTAGCCCTATCTAACTCCTTTTTGAAAACATCCAAATATTTGGTGTCAACTGCTTTCTGTGGCAGAAATTTCACATGCTCACCATTCTCTGGGTGAAGAAATGTTTCCCCATCCCAGTGTTAAATGGCCTACACCATATCCTCAGATAGTGTTACTCATGGTGATCCTTCTCTAAGGGCTCTGATACAGCCCAGTGTGACTCATGTTTACATTGTTTTTCCTGTGGCTCTTAGTAGCTTTGAGGTGATAGTTTTATTCTGGATTACCACTTTTACCCTGCTGCTGCCTACTTCTGGATTTTCAGCTGCTGACTGACTATTTGTGTCTTCTGAAGGTGGTATACTTACTTTTGTTCTGAAAATGTTTTTCTCAAGTGAAATAGATGTTTTCATTATTGTTTTCTTGATCACCACTATTTTCCAATGTTTCTCACTGCTGATCACCATGTGGTATGTTGTGATACCAACCACTGGCAGTTTATGGTTGGTGTGAAGTGCTGCTACAGATCATTTTTTTAATGCTGAGTTTTTCTATCATTAGGTTAACCTTTTTTTAAATTCGAGATTCTTGTTGAATTCAAATTTCAACTTCTGCCATAGTGGGATTTGAATTCACACCCCCAGAGCATTAACCTAAAATTCTGGATTACTAGTCCATCCTCATTACAACTACACAACTGCCTGTCCTAATTAGCAGTGGTAGAAAATTCACTCTTAATGAGAAGAATTCTGACCCTCATCAAAATGTCATGCCAGACTGTTTCTTATGGCCAACTGCTTTGATATTGTCTATCAATATTGTGTCATTCGAATGGATATTTATTGAGAAAATTTTCATACTGCATTTGGATAGAGGAACTTATGATGTAGTTGAAACTTTATTGCTGGAACAGCACAGCAGGTCAGGCAGCATCTAGGGAACAGGAGATTCGACGTTTCGGGCACAGGCCCTTCTTCAGGAATCCTGAAGAAGGGCCTGTGCCCGAAACGTCGAATCTCCTGTTCCCTAGATGCTGCCTGACCTGCTGTGCTGTTCCAGCAATAAAGTTTCAACTTTGATCTCCAGCATCTGCAGACCTCACTTTCTCCTCGAACTTATGATGTAGAAAACTGTCACAGGTTGTATGCAAGATGTATAATACATTTCCAGTTGGCAATACATAACGCCATCAAGTGTCAAGAACTGCAGTCAGGAAGTTTGATACTAATATTCCAAATTATTGATGCAACACTAAGCAGAACCTGGCAGCATACTAATATAAAATGAGAACAAATTTGCACTACCATTAATTGTGCTATTTGTTTTTGTTTAAGAAGAGTAATTCTCTTCAATGTTTATCTACTCTTTAAAAGAAACTCTCCCAAAGCAAATTCCAATTACCACTCCAGGAACTATTTCTCTCATACTGTTTTTTTAAAATCATGACTCCAGAAAGCTTGACAAGATAATCATTAAACTCCTTCATACACACAACCCACACCCTAGTTTGAAATCTCAACTCAAAAATAAGTAATATTAACACATATATAAATCACACATCTAACATCACAATCTTCCCTTGTAATAAATGATAATGTTCTATTAGTTTGACAAGTAGTGTACCTTTAAGAGAGATTTGTTCTGTGCTGTTTCTTTTACAGAGAGGTGTTGCCATGTTGTTACCATAACATCTGCTTCAGACAGGCATTTGGTAAACAGACTTGAGCTCCCCGAGTGTTCTTTTTAAATTTGACAAAAGAATGAGTGAGTGGAGACAGGATTTTAATTTTGTTATCAGTTGGGTTTGGAATTGGCTGTTGGCTGTTGAAGCTGATAGATATAGCTTTCTCTGCAGCAACAAAAAAGTTGGAGTTTGCTCTCTGCTGTTGTTTCTTTCAGAGTTCCTTTCTCCGTGGCTGGAAAGGAGATAGTGCATGTACTGTTGTACTGAATTTGCCTGTGTCAAAGGTGTGTTTACGGGATGTTGCTGTATTGGAACTGTTGATGATTAGTAATTAAATAGTGTATTCTTTTCTTAGTATTTCAATAGAGTTAGAAGTACCAATTTCTTTTGTTTGTAGTTTAACTGTGTTGTTAGAATAAAGTGTGTTTTAATTTAAGCTTACTAGTAGACCGATTTGAATCACGTCTGGAATACAGCACCTTATGCTTGTCTTCAAATAAAACCAAAAGTTAGGGTCTAGGTTCCCTCTCTGGTAATTTGTATGAATGTTTGGTCTGGTTCATAACATTAACTTTCCTAATTCACTGACCCTGCATGTTATTTTTTCTATTTTATGCATTAGGACATCCAGATCCATTTTCATCTCAGATCTCTCCAAATTTTCTTTGTAAATAATATGCTCCTTTTTTTATTTTTCCTGCCAAAATGGACAATTTTATATTTTTGTCCATTTGCCAGATCTTTTTTTCACTCATTTAATCTGTCTAAATTACTTTATAGCATATTTCTTCACATTTTGGTTTCATACCTATTTGTTATCAGCATTTTAATAGCCATGCCTTCAGTCCATTCCCCACTTATATAAATTGTGCTATGTTGAGATCCCAACACTGAACCTGTGGCATATAACTTGTCACATTTAGCCAACCAAACAAATGTCCCATTTATTGCTAATCAATCTTTTTTTTCCCAGGCCAAGCTGTTACCCCCTATGTTCTGAACTGTTACATTCGACAATTACGTCAGCTATTCTCAAATCTAGCAGGGAGTTTACTGAATCAAGGGAACTTTGGAAAAATAAAATTAGTGCATCAAATATCTCAGTAGCCACTTCTTTTAATATCCTAGGGTGAAGTCTCAGGATCCAAGGGCTTATCAGCCTGCTGGTCCAATAACTTGTTCAGTACTTTTACCCTGGTGATAAGAATGATCTTGAGTTCCTCCATTCCTTACATTTCCCAATTTTACAACTATTTCTTCGATTTCACTTGTGTCCTCCAAGTGAAGACTAATGTAAAGTACCTGTTCAGTTCACCTGCCATCTCCTTAGTTTTCATTACAGTTTCCCCAGATCCACCTTTTACAGGATCAAAGCTCACTTTGTCATGAGTTTTTTTTAAAATTGTTTTTGTATTTTGAACTAGCTTGATCTTGATTTTTTTTAGCATTTTCAAAGTTTGTATAAAGATTTGGGCGGCACGGTGGCTCAGTGGCTAGCACTGTTGCCTCACAGCACCAGGGCGACTGTCTGTGAGGAGTTTGCACATTCTCCCCTTGTCTGCGTGAGTTTCATCTGGGAGCTCCAGTTTCCTCCCACAATCCAAAGATTGCAGGTCAGGTGAATTGGCCATGCTAAATTGCCCGTAGTGTTAGGTGCATTAGTCAGGGGTAAATGTAGTGGAATGGGTCTGGGTGGGTTGCTCTTTGGAGGGTTGGTGTGGACTTGGGCTGAAGGGCATGTTTCCACACTGTAGGGAATCTAATTTAATTTGTAGCTTGCATGCCAGTTGTTGTGGTTGTGGGTATATTCACCGAGCTGGGAAGTTGATTTGCAGACTTTTCGTCTCCTGTCTAGGTGTTATCTTCAGTGCTTTGGAGCCTCCTGTGAAACGCTGCTGTACAGAGTCTTCTGGAATTTATTTGGTTCTGTTTCTGCTGCTTCCGGTTGTCGGTTCCAGTTGTTTATTGTAATGGCCGGTATATTGGGTCCAGGTCAATGTGCTTAATGTGGATGAGTGCCATGCTTCTAGGAATTCTCTGGCTGTCCTCTGTTTAGCTTGTCCCATAATCATTGTGTTGTCCCAGTCAAATTTGTGGTCCTTGTCATCTGTATGTATGGCTACTAGGGACAGCTGGACATGGCATTTTGTAATTTATTGGTGTTCGTGGATGCGAATTGTCTGCCTGTTTGCCCTATATAGTGTTTTGTGCAGTCATTTCATGGAATCCTGTAAATTAGGTTAGTCTTGCACAAGATGGATGTAGGGTCTTTTGTCCTGGTGAGTTGTTGTGTAACTATAGATACTAGGTCCTCACCTTGGAATTTTTCTTTCTTCCTGGAATGTATCTGTATCTATTGTGTATTCTGAAATATCTCCTTCAATGTCTGCCACTGTCTCAATAATAACCTGTGCATTAAGCTAGTTTGCCACTTCACATTATCTGGTTATGTTTTCATGCCTTCTTCATAAGTATCCTCCTTTAAGTTAAAAATATTAATCCTGGACCAAAATATTAGTCTTTCCCTCAAACAGAATGTTAACGTCAATCATTTTATGGTTGCTGCTTGCAAAGTTCTCCTTCACTACATTGTCATTAATTAAACTTGTATTGTTTCACAATGCCAGGTCTAGTGGTCTGGTCAGCTAAAGAATGTGGTGTCTGATAAAGCTATTCCCAAAACACACTGAGAACTCCACATATAGACTACCCTTGCTTCCTGATATTTTTCCTGTCTATCTGTAGATTGAATTCCCAATGATTATCAAAATAACATTCTGATAAGCTCCTGTTGTTTCTTCCTTTGTTCTCCGTCCTAACATATGGTTGGGGTGAGTGAGGTGGGGAACTGCCACATAAAACTTTCTTAAAAATAAATTGCAAAGCTTATGCAATGTAACATGTTTTAGATTCAACAACATTATTATTTTGGATGCAGCACCATCAGATACTTTAGTAATCAAGTAATCAACATAATCTGTCATCTCTCTGTCTATCACGCATACTTATAACCTCTGTCAAATCGAATTGTTCTTCTACATCAGCCGTTATAAAGCATCCTTAAAAGTTCTATTTTAGCTGACTTTAAGTCCTTTTCAGTTTAATTTAGATGATTGTATCAAGTCCAAAAAGTATAATCACAGAAAGTTCAATTTTTTTCTTCTGGGTATGACTGAAATTGACTACTAAAATAATTGACTCTTAAATAATCAGTTGACCAATTTTTCTCAAAGTTGTTGCATGTTCTCTATCTCCATAAACAGTGACATAATGTGGAAGTGAAGATGACAGTAACAAAAACAGATGTCTCATGAGATTGATGATCTGTTGCTTGTGCCCAGAACAACGGAAAACAATTGCCTTAGAGTATTATTAGCCGATGCTTTACCAACACCTCAGAAAGTAGGAAAGCAGCAATTCTATGCTTTGAGCTTTGACATAAAGGGATCAGTGTTCCAAATTTTGCTCCAGCTGAAATTACATCTGACATGATGCTGATTGTTCCACAGAAAGAATTGTCATGTTTCACCTCTCTTTCTACCATCTCAATTCCAGAGCTAACAATTAGAACATAGAACATAGAATAATACAGCGCAGTACAGGCCCTTTGGCCCTCGATGTTGCGCCGATCCAAGCCCACCTAACCTATACTAACCCACTATCCTCCATATACCTATCCAATGCCCGCTTAAATGCCCATAACCAATGCCCATAACCAATTGTTACTCTTGAATATTATTGTGGACCTTATTATTATACAGAGCCCGAATGAGGAGACTATTGCCAGGTGAAGTATTGAATATTATGTTCATCTTGATAAAAACAAAATGTTGAAAACTTTTGACAGGCATGCAAACTGAAACTGCTTTACTGCTCATCTAATGTATAATTATAACAACATGCTTAATTTTATAACACACCTTTCGTCATTGCTTTTACAAGAGATACTGGTGGATTCAGGGAAAATGTGCATATATATACATCAAATCTGATGTAATAGTAGGAACATAGGAGCTTATATCCTTATTCATCATGCTACTATTCCCTCTGCATCTCTCCAAATAATGGCATGGCATTCAACATAAATTATTCAGCGTTTAACAAAATTGATTTACAGAGATTTAATTGGGTCGATTACATTCCCGAACTCCCCTCACAGGTTTGTAGTAGGGGTGAGGGGTGCTATGTGATCAGGCAGGAGAGCAGAGGATGGAAATCCTTCAACCCTCCAGCCTCCCTCTTGCAAGTGGCCCACCACAAATTGCTCTTTATCCCACTGCCATCGATGTTTAACCAATGGGAGGTGAAGAACTTTGGAACATGGAATCATATAATATAAGAACAGGAGTGGGCTATTTGACCCTTTAAGCCTGTTCCACCATTCAATATGATCGCTCTACTCAGTACTCAGTTCCTGCTTTCACCCCATACCGTTTGATCTCTTTAGCCCGAAGAACTGTATCAATCAGCTTCTTGAAAACATTCATGTTTGGCCTTAAAATACCTTCTATGGCAGAGAATCTTTCAGACTCACTAGTCTGTCTAGGTGAAGAAATAATTCCTCATCTCAATCCTAAAGGGCCTTCCCTCATTTTTCAACTGTTACTCCTGGTGTCAGACTTCCTGTTCATCAGAAACATTCTTCCTATGTTTACTCCATCTTGTCCTGTTACAATTTTACTGGCTTCTATGAATTCCCCTTTCATTCTTCTAAACTGCAGTGAATAAAATTGTAACTCATCCAGTGTCTCTTCATTACCTCATACTTGACATGCATGCAAATCCCCAGCAAACCATTTCTACTTTTCAGTATCCTCTAGTGGGCTCCCTCATTTTCAGGCATTTTGTGCCCATTGGCAAGGAACAGCATTGGGAAGGAGGGCCTTGAGGAAGCTACCTTAATGCCCATGTCTCTGATTGTCCCCCATACCTATTTATTGTTGACACCCTTCTTGTGACCACCATCCAGCCCACACTCATCCCTTTCCAGGGATTCAATGATAATCCCTGTTGAATGCTCTGTTGTAATACTGGCAGTGGCCACTTCTCCAGGTATCACTGCCATTACTGAACAGCTAGGCAAAAGTGAGGACTGCAGATGCTGGAAACCAGAGTTTAGATCAGCGGTGCTGGAAAGGCACAGCAGGTCAGGCAGTATCTGAGGAGCAGGAAAATCGACGTTTCGGGCAAAATCCCTTCATCAGGAAGAGCTGCCAGCCTCTAATTAGCCATCACATCTTGAGGGTGAGCTTTTTATCCCAGTGGCAGCTTAAAATAATGTGAGGCTCAATGCTACTCAGGTAAGTGCCTCATTTGAATTTAGTACCATCGGCCCTCCTAGAGAAAAGTGATGTTGAGCTCCCAATAGTCCTCCAACTACTTGGGATGGTATGTTGTTGTTGTAAAGGATGTTGGTGAGGCCTCTTCTGGAGTACTGCGTCCAGTTCTGGCCTCCCTTTTATAAGAACGATATTATTAAGCTGGAGTATGCGGTCAGGAATGACTGCTTGAGTAATAAGGAGAGGCTGGATAGACTGAGACTTTTTTCACTGGAGCATGAGGGATGACTTTATAGAGGTATAAAATCATGAGGGCCATAGATAAGGTGAATAGCTGGTGCCTTTCCCCCTAGGGTTGGGGATTTCAAGACTAGGGGGCATATTTTTAAGGTGAGAAGAGAAAGATTTAAAAAAAGACATGAGGGGCAATTTTTTTGCACAGGGTGGTTTGTGTGTGGAATGAACTTCCAGAGGAAATAGTGGATGTGAGTACAGTTACAATGTTTAAAAGATATTTAGATAAGTATGTGAATAAAAAATGTTTGGAGGGATATGGGCCAAGTGCAGGCAGGTGGGACTAGTTTAGTTTGGGATTATGGTCGGCATGGACTCGCTGGACCAAAAGTCTGTTACTATGCCACATGACTCTATGCTGAGTGAGACCCTGTTTTGCCTTTTAAGATGTGGATTTCCTCTGTGTAAAGTGAAGCAGAAGATCAGTGAGAGCTAACCAGTCAGCCAACACACTGAAAGCACTCCAGTTACAGTGTCATAATTTCTGGAGGCCTCTGACTATTTAAGAAAGTTAAACAAAATTTTCCATTTGTTGATGGTTGCTAATGAAATGAGATGTAGCATTTATCAGTCTAAACCTATCTACATCACATGACTGCCTTTAGTCAAATGCTAAATGCAAGACACTTCACTCTGACATGGCTGAGAGGCATTTCAGGCAATGCCAGATGGTGCATTTTTGTCCTCTTCTGAACAGTTCTTTACACTTCTATAATATTGAATATTCCTGCCTGATTACCCTTTAAGAAAGACCAATTTTACCCCAATCCCAAGTTAATGACATTACTTGTTAGTAGCTGAATGAAACAATTTAGCTTTGGATTGGATATTAGTGAATAAGTTTGTTTCAACTTCACTTTGAATAACTGCTAAGTACTTTTCTTTTCCCCATTATGCTAAATGCTAGATTTTAAAGTGCTGAGTGTACCAATTACTCAACATGCCCAAATATATTGCTTAGATAGAACATCACAGTATGCAAGTTGGAAATTGAGCTCAGGGTTGAACATGACACGAAGGCACCAAACAGAATATTTCAGCTGAAGACATTGGCATGTAAATGCAAATATGCAACAATCCTACTTTAAACCAATCTAATGAAGATGAACAAAATAAAATATGTTAAAAAGGTTGAATAATTCTCTAAACATCAATATTTGTGCATATTTTCATTTTAATTAATTCTCTAAATACATGTACAAATCAAATATTTTTGACTTTATGAACCCTAACGAATAGATTACAAGATGTCATTTCTGAAGAGAATAAGCAAAAAAACTTTCCACCCCTGTAAACTGAATGTGAATATTTAGATAATAGTTGTTAATGTACGCCTGTTTCTCCCTAATGAATCATATAATCAAGAATACATCTCAACAGCTACCTATTTTAGTCATATTCACTTCTCTATTGAAAATGAAGATTATTTAATTGCAGACAAAATAAGATGCTTTCTTGCATATTTTGCTTCTACCATTGTTGTACTTTATTTTCAAAATAATACATCTCACTTGGAGCTCACACACCTTCTCCTCATCGTAATGCAAACATTGTATTTAATTCATTAATATTAACTGTAGGGACTTATAAAAAGCAATCTGCTTGAATTGCCAGTGTGTGCATGGTCCCATGATGATATCTATTTGGACAATGTGTGATTTCAAGGGTAATTTAATCACAATGATTGACAGGTAGAGCAGACATATTATAATGCTTTCAGTGTTGAATTTCTGTCACAGTTTGGTGTGTAAGTTTTTGTATCCATGAAGAGAGAAAGTGTGGTTGAGAATAAAATTTAAATTTTAGTTTATTTTGTTGTTTTAAGTAACTTTTTCCTTTTTCCTTTTTCACAACTTCCAGGAACTGGTGATACTGAGGGAAATTTGTCTATCTTTCTGGATATTTCCAGTGATAGTATGTTGCACCTCTTGGAAAAACTAATATTGGACTAGGCTATGGTGGAATCATGTTTGGAATTCCACATATCTAGAAGCAAATGCAAATCGATCAAAAACATAAAATCCACGATGGTTAACAAAATCATTCATACCATGAAATGAGGCAGTGCATAAAATGGCATTAATCAAAGCACAGACTTCTCAAAGTCGTGGTTGATACTTTTAAGATATTTTCAAATAGCCCACTTGACAACCTGACTGGTCCTCAATTAAAAACATGGATGATTTTAGTCATTAGGACACATTAGCAGCACCTTATATCTCCTGATCTGTTTCCTGGGAGGAAAACCTGCCACTTTGAGCAGTTTTGCAATCATGGCAACTGCAAAGGTAAGTAAAATGAGTCCATTCAGACAACCAGCATCTGAGCTACGGTTTATCTCAGTGAGCTCAATTCTAAACACTAAGTTTAGCAAGTCAGTAGTCTGGCAATATATGAACCAAACCATGAATTTCTGTGCCCTATATTTACTTTCTTAATTGTAGTGATAATTTGTACATTACCCCCCACTGAGCGCAAAACAGTAAGAGAAATGTGGAATATAAAGTGCTGGAGAAACTCAGTCTGTCTGGCAGCATCAGTGGAGAGAGAAACAGTTAACTTTTCAAGTCCAATATGACTCTTCTTTGAGACACACTGAAATATGGATTTATAATTACATTTGTTTTAGAATTAATTAACATCGATGTCATGTTTCAGTATCTCATGAATTTTCAGTCAATATTTCAAAATTTTGAATGCAGCCAATTAAAATATCCATAGCAAGCTGTGTGACTGCTGGTATTTTAAACTCCAGAGAATTCTGTGACTCAAGCAAGTATCAAATTAAATATAAATATTCTTTTGTTTAAGGATGGACCATCAACTTAAAAAGAAGTGATAACATTGTCACCTTTCTCTTTTACCATGGACAAAAGAAACATCAAAATTCAATGTATGTAAGATGATTGTGAATGCATCCCAGCAATCTTCCATTGTATTAGGATGGTCCCTCATCTTAAACAAAAAAAAAATTCAAGGTGTCAAACAACAACATAGGATTTGTAATCAACACACCAAGATTTTGCCATGAATGGAGGGTTTGAGTTATAAGGAGAGACTGAATAGGCTGGAACCTTTTCCAAGGTTGAGGGGTAACCTTATTCGTGTTTATAAAATTGTGAGGTCTATAGATAAGGTGAATGGCAGGTTTTTTTTTCCCTAGGGTCGGGGATTTCAAGATTCAGGGACACATTTTTAAAGTGAGAAGAGAAAAATTTCAAATAAGACATGAGGGGCAACTTTTTTATACAGAGTGATTCATGTGTGGAAGGCACATGGGTACAGTTACAATGTTTAAAAGACATTTAGATAAGTACATGAATAGGAAATGTTTGGAGGGATATGGACCAAGCAATTTAGTTCAGTTTGGGATTATTGTCGGTATGGACTGGTTGGACCAAAGTGTCTGTTTCCATGCTGTATGACTCTGAATCTTTCTGGAATAAGGATCTTGAACTTGTACAGACATATAGTAAGGATGCCATTCTGTTTTCTGCTTGCAAACTAACAGCAAGAAACTGTTGGGCATGTATCAGAAAGCCATTAAACCATCGCAAGTCATCTCAACAGCCAAAGTAATAGGTATGTAGTGATACCTTGAAAGTGGAAGAAAAGGTCTCCCTCAAGTTCACCTGAGAACCACGCTGTAGGTAATTAAACTACAAGAAGGATTGCAGCCTCCTGAGAATCCTCTAGTTTACAAGACCTTTTACTTTGAATAAAACATCAACACACTTAAACTATAGGGCTGCCATGAAAGAGATTGAGGCATACCTAAAGTGTAATTGTATTGTTTTAACTTCATCTGTATCTAATCTTTGTATGTGTGAGATAGCTTGTTTGAGATATCACATTTTAGCTGTCTGGGATATGTGTGAGACAAAAATGACTTATTTATTATTAAATCTACAAAATGTTTGATGCTAGAATTATTTAAATTGGGACAATGATGCAAGGGTAAGAAGAGCACATAGTCTTGACATAGAAACATAAAAGGTCATGTTATCGTTGTTTTTTTCAGATGGGTTGTTAATGTAGAGGTGCCGAAATGTCTGAGCTAGCTACTTTAATAATGGCTACAGATATTGCCTAAGTCAACATTCAGAGAAAGCTTTCAGGATTTTTTAAAAGAAAACACTTGTACAGTGAAAGGGGAGGGACCAGTTCTCCCAGCTCAGCTTTTCTGTGGTTTGTTTTGGTTTTTAGCAGTCTGCTGTTCAGTGGCTTTTGAGGCTGCTGGTCAAAGAAGCAGTTCCATGCTGATCCTCTCTCTCTCTCTGACATCTCTCCTGTAAGAACTTGTGTTTGATTTTTCCTTTTTTGCCAAGGGTGTTTATGGGGATTGTTACAAGTATTTGGAACATCATCATTAAGTTGGAATAGTCTGTTGGGTTTTCAGATAGGTGACATTATTCTATATTTTGTTCTGTTTTGTTTGTATTTCATTCAGTAATCTTGCAAATAAATTCTGTTTTGTTTAAAACTATGTGGTTGGGCCATCTGCATCACTCCTGGAATATCAACCATACACCTGCTGAAAACAACTAGCAAAGGTAGGGTCTGGGCTATTTTCTTGAAATGTTTTGAGGGGGTCTGGCCTGGTTCATAACACACCCAAGTATTGATGCAATAGATAATACATCAGAGCTGTTTTACAAATAACAGTTGAAACAGAACTATGTTTGAAAATGAATGAATTTTGCTACATTTATAACCTGAACCTAACCTTTCACTTTAAGGAATAAAAGCTGTCACAGCTCTTCATGCCTTTTTCTGAAATACGTGTTTTCATTTTTTTTTAAGGAATTCCCATTTTTATATCGTTTGGAGCAGTATGCTTGATCAACAGAGGGTGCTGGTGAGTGACTTGGATTGGAACTGTGAAGGCGAAAGTGAGGACTGCAGATGCTGTAGATTAGAGTCAAGATTAGAGTAGTGCTGGAAAAGCACAGCAGATCAGGCAGCATCCAAGGAGCAGGAAAATCAACTTTTCGGGCAGGATGAAGGGCTCCTGCCTGAAACGTCGATCTTCCTGCTCCTGGGATGCTACCTGACCTTCTGTGCTTTTCCAGCACTACTCTAATCTTGACTTAGAACTGTGAAGGTCTGTCAATATGCATCATGATCATAAGCTGTGTTTTTGAGTCAGCTTATGGTCATGTTGATTGTAATATTGGTTATTCTATATCTCTTACTAATTGGAGCTCCACCTGCACTGGTTGACTGAATGTATGATGTGGAAGTGCCAGTGTTGGACTGGTGTGGACAAAGTTAAAAATCACACAACACCAGGTTATACTCCAAAGGTTTATTTGGAAGTACAAGCTTTCAGAGAGCTGCTCTTTTGTCAGGTAGCTAATGGGGCAGGATCATAGGACACAGAATTGATAGTAAAAGATCAAAATGTCATAAAACTGATGCGATGTATTCAGCAAACCTAGATTGCTGTTAAGTCTTTAATCACTTAGAATGGGTGGCAGGTTTCAATTCATGAATATTAATCTTTTCCTATAAATTCTGTGTCCTATGATTCTGCCCCACTAGCTACCTGACAAAGGAGCAGTGCTTCCAAATAAACCTGTTTCACTATAATCTGGCGTTGTGTGATTTTTAACTCTGAATGTAGAGAGCCAAATACTCATACTGCAGCAACAAATCACAGGAAGCCCACTGATGAATGGACATTGACATGTGAGTTGGCAATAATTCAACAAAGAATTCTATTTTATGTTTACTACAGCTATGGGTAGAATATTTTAGCCAATCTTTACCCTAGGATACATAGCTGTGCAGCAACACAAGCAACTGCTCAGGCTGTGCATGTGTTGGTCACTTTTAATCTACTGTTTGTGAGTGCTTTATGGTACTCGCATACAGGGTCCTAGGCCGAGATATATATCCGGGCCCATTAACTGGGGCTTAGGTCTCTCAAGGGGCTCTGTGCTCAGGTTGGTGGGGTGAATACATTCAGGGCACCTTGCCAGGAACTGCATTGGGCCTGTGATTTCTATCCCTCAGTAAACCAAAGTGACCTGTAATATCACCAGAATCTCCTGACTGAGAGAATACATACGTGAAAGGAATAGTTATTAAAATCACTAGGTACAGCAGGAAGAGATTAGAGCTTTTGTCTGGTGGAAGGTTTAGAACATCCATTGCAATCTCAGATCACTGTATTTCTTCATTCCAATAGACCCTCCACCAGGACAGATTACAGTGGACTTTGTCCATCAGTAGAATGTGAGGCATGATCTGCTTAGCACTGCAATGAACCCACAGCAGGAGATTATAGAGGCAGTGACAGCTGCAGGCACTTCCACTGGAAGAATGCAGAGAAGCCCATGCATCTTGTAAGCATTTGGTGTCATGGGAAGCAGCAAGTGCTTCAGTGACTGAGTAAGTATCTAGTGGAGTTTTCAGAGACAGTGGAGTGGCAAACAGATACCTCAATCACCATCGCCTCCCGCCATCACCTTCCTGTGGGTTGCTACTGACCAGGAACCTAACTGGACTTTCAATTATTATGCTGTGGCCACAAAAGCAGGTCAGATGCTGGAATTCATCAAGGAGTAACTCACTTCATGTCTCCCCAAAGCCTGTCTATCAGTCTTTACAAGCAACAAATCAGGAGTGTGATGGAATGCTCTCCACTTGCCTAGATGAGCGATGTCCCAATAACTCTCACAAAGTTTGATACCATTCAGGGCAAAACCAGGTCAGTTGATCAACATCCCGTCCATGATCTTAAAAATGCAAGTCCTTCACTGATGCATAATTGGCAGATACTTGTACTATCTATAAGATGTCTTGCAACAATGTACAATATCTTCTTTGAAAGCAGCTTTGCAAATATAACTTTCACAATGGCAGATGGATACAAGATTGCCTGCAAGTTGCCCTCTAAGTTTCACACCACCTTGCCTTGGAACTATGTCACTGATCCTTCACTGTCACTGGGTCAAAACCTTGGAAGTCCCTCTGTAACAGTATTTTGGATGTCCTGACATTGCATGGACTGCAACACTTATAGAAAGCAGCTCACCACCACCTTTTTTGAGGGCAATTAAGAAAGCAATTAAGATGCCATTTAATATTCCAACAACAAATAAAGATTTCAACTAGGAAATATCATCATACTTCTATTGTTGGATAGGACATGTTGGAGAGCTCACTCAAAAATCAAGTCTAATAGATGCAACATATATAGAATTCAGTTCAGATCAAAAGCCAAGTTCGAAATGGACCAATGAACAGAACACCATCTTGATTGTTGAGAGTCTTAATACTGATTACACATCAACAGACACTTTCATCTGAAAAAGGATTGATTTTTCTCTAAAAAAAAAATCAGATTTCTGCTGCCAGGTTTATATTTTCAAAATGTTAAGGCAATCTGTTCAAAGTTAAGAATGTTAAAAATCACACAAGACCAGGTTATATTCCAACAGGTTTATTTGGAAGCACTAGCTTTTGGAGCGCTGGTTCTTCAGGCACTCCAAAAGCTAGTGCTTCCAAATAAACTTATTGGACTATAACCTGGTATTGTGTGGTTTTTAACTTTGTCCACACCAGTCCAACACCGCCACCTCCAAGTCAAAGTTAAGAATGTCTGCATGAGAGCCATTTGAATCCAATGCTTCAGTGTTGTTGGATACCTTTGCACATTTGCCTCAGAAGATCAGTGACTGAAAGAATTGTAATTTTAATAGTGTCTGAAATTTAAACTGATCTGAATTGAAGATGCTACCTAATTGGCTATGTAAATGAAACTAATTTTTATGAGGATTACAAAGCAGCTTGACATCCCTCTGAAGAGCTGCATGACGTCCGTTTTTCAGCTCTCCTGAGTGAATAAATAAAATATGAGAAGTCAATGTCTTTCAACACACTACTAACTGCAGAATGGAATAATAGTTGCGCTCTCTCTCACACTGATAATTGGCCAAGTTTCTTTGCAGAAGTTGTATTTGTCAAGTACACTAAATATTTAAAATTTAGCTACTCTTTGCATCTATCATTATCTGATATACACCTAAAGCTATTGATCTTTCTATAACTCAGTGAAGACACATTTAAAGGAATATATAGCATAATTGCATACAACACAGAATAAAACCCCAGATTATTGGGGAAAGTGGCCCCCTGCACTATGTTCATAGGATGTCTGTCTGTTAAGTGGCTGGTTGCTGTCCTGTGGAATTAGATAAACAAATAGGTTTTCTGTGGGAAATGCCTTTAACAGGTTACAGCCAATTTGCAGTTGCTCTCAGCTGTGTGAGATGATGTTAGGACAGAATCCTTTTGCTCCTTGTCTCCAGGAGAGTTGATTTCTTTCACAGTAATAACTCTAGTCTTTCAATTTTAGCTAAATGCGAGTACATAAACAAGAAATTAAGTTAGGTTGACTTTGCATTACTCCACTGGAGATATTATATTTTCATTATGAGACAATATAGAAATTGTCCATTGAGAATTAACAATGAGATATTGATGATTTTATAAAATGTTCCATCAGTAGAGCTTTAGATCCTTAACTCCTGTGTTTCTCCTTTACGAAGATCCAAAATACACCAAGCCTGGATCATTGTCTGTGTTGTGATTCATGAATAAGAAAGATCATTAAGAATATTTAATTATTATGTCACATTGTTAGGGACCAGGCCAGACCCCCTCAAATATTTTAAGAAGGTAGCCTAGACCTTAATTGACCCAATACAGTAACTATTACTAATTAACTGTTCCAATACTGTAATGCCCCATATACACACACACCTTGGCAAAAAGGTAAAGTCAGACACAGATCCTTACAGGGAGGAGGAAACAACTTCCAGAGAGATTTCAGAAGAAAGTCAGAGGAATTCATTACTGAAGCTTGCAACTCCCCTGGACACTCACAGAGTCATAGAGATGTACAGCACGGAAACAGACCCTTCGGTCCAACTCATCCATGTCTAACCTAATCTAGTCCCATTTGCCAGCACTTGGCCCATATCCCTCGCAACCTTTTCTATTCATATACCTATTCTGATGCCTTTTAAATGCTGTAATTGTACCAGCCTCCACCACTTTCTCTGGCAGCTCTGGCACCACCATCTGCATGAAAACATTGCCCCTTAGGTCCCTTTTATATCTTTCCCCTCTCACTCTAAACCTATGCCCTCTAGTTCTGTACTTGCCCGAACCAAAGAAAAGACTTTGTCTAGCTATCGTATTCATGCCCCTCATGATTTTATAAACATCTATAAGGTCACCCCTCAGCCTCCAGTGCTGGAGGGAAAACAGCGCCAGCCTATTCAGCCTCTCCTGATAGCTCAAATCCTCCAACCGTGGCAACGTCCTTGTAAATCTTTTCTGAACACTTTTCAAGTTTCACATCATCCTTCCAATAGGAAGGAGATCAGAATAGCATGCAATATTCCAAAAGTGGCCTAACCAATGTACTGTACATCTGCATCATGACCTCCCAACTCTTATATTCGATACTCTGACCAATAAAGGAAAGCATACCAAATGCCTTCTTCACGCTTCTGTCTACCTGAGACTCTACTTTCAAGGAGCTATGAACCTGCACTCTAAGGTCCCTCTGTTCTGTAACACTCCCAAGGACCTTACCATTAAGTGTTTAAGCTCTGCTAAGATTTGCTTTTCCAAAATACAGCACCTCGCCTTTATCTACTTTAAACTTTTTCTGCTACTCATCAGCCCATTAACCCATCTGATCAAGATCCCATTGTACTCTGAGGTAACTTTCTTCGCTGTCCACTACAATTTTGGTGTCATCTGCAAACTAACTAATCATACCTCCTCTTGTGACTGCTACAGCTAAAAACAAACTAGAAAAAACCTGAACTTGGAGATCTGGCCACTCCCCTTCCATTGTTAAACTAGACTCCTTTGCTCCTCTGCCTTTATTACCTCTCTTCAAAAACTCCAAGGACAGAATAACCTTCTTAAAGGGACAGCATCGTCACATGCATTAACAGATGTACATTCCAATGAGAAGAACTGATTTATGTTTTAAAATTCAGTGTTTTACTGGTAGGTTTACATTTTAATATCTTACATTTCGATATCTGCTGCAATGTAAATTTTCACTAATTACCTTGTTTGTTCATTCGTTTCAACATTTTTTAAAAAATTAGATTTAAAAATGGGAAAGCTGATGAAAAATAGATCGGAATTCTATCCCTTCTTCTCAGGAAGTTTTATTCAAAACCAGCCAAGACAAGAGAAACATAGAGAAGAAGAGCAATAGGAGGCAATTTAGCTCTTTTGAGCCTGCTCCACCATTCTATGTGATCACAGCTGATCATTCAACTCAGTATCCTGTTTCACTTTCTCCCCATATCCTTTGACCCCTTTAGACCTAGGAACTGGACCTAACTTCTCCTCAATGTTTTGGCCTCAACTGCTTTCTATGGCAGAGAATTCCATAGACTCACCAAACCCTGGGTGAAGAAATTTCTCTTCATCTCAATCCTAAATGGCCTTTCCCATATCCTTAGACTTTGAACCCTGGTTCTGGATGCTTCGGTCATTGGGAACACCCTTCCTGTGTTTATCTTGTCTAGTCTTGTTAGAACTTCATAGGTTAGTATGAAATCTCTCCGCATTCTACTAAACTCCAGAGAATATATGCCAAGCAATCCAGTCTCTCTTCATACAACAGACCTGTCACACCAGAAATCTGTCTGGTAAACCTTTATTGCATTCCCTCCATGGCCAGAACATCCTTTCCCAAATAAGGAGACCAAAACAGGACGCAATATTTGAGGTGTAATCTCACCAATGCCCTGTAAAATTGCAATAAGATATCCCTGATGCTCTGCTCGAATCCTATTGCTTATGAAGGTCAACATACCAATGCCTTCTTCACCACCTGCTGTACTGCATGCTGACTTTCAGCGACTGGTCTCGTTGCACCTCCCTTTTCTAATCCATTACCATTCAGATAACAATCTTGTTGGCTTTACTACCAAAGTGGATAACCTCACTTTTATCTACATTATATTTCATCTGCCATGCATTTGCCTACTTACTCAAATTGTCCAAGTTATGTTACCCCACTGGTAACACTGACGCTGCAGAAAAAGATTTATGGGCGGCACGGTGGCACAGTGGTTAGCACTGCTGCCTCACAGTGCCAGAGACCTGGGTTCAATTCCCGCCTCAGGCGACTCTGTGTGGAGTTTGCACATTCTCCCCGTGACTGCGTGGGTTTCCTCCCACAATCCAAAAATGTGCAGGTTAGGTGGATTGGCCATGCTAAATTGCCCATAGTGTTCGGTGAAGGGGTAAATGTAGGGGAATGGATCTGGGTGGGTTGGGCTTCGGCAGGTCGTGTAGACTTGTTGGGCCGAAGGGCCTGTTTTCACACTGTATGTAATCTAAAGAAAATCTAATTTCTTTATTCCTATTCTTTGTTTCCTGTCTGTCAACCAGTCCTCTATCCGTATCAGTGCAATATCCTCAATTCAAAGTTTGTGAGAAGATTTGTAGCTCGGGTGCTCGTTGTTGTGGTTGCTAAGCTGGGAATTTGTGTTGCAGACGTTTTGTCCCCTGTCTAGGTGACATCCTCAGTGCTTGGGAGCCTCCTGTGAAGCACTTCTGTGATGTTTCCTCCAGCATTTATAGTGGTATAAATGCCGGAGGAAACATCACAGAAGCGCTTCACAGGAGGCTCCCAAGCGCTGAGGATGTCACCTAGACAGGGGACGAAACGTCTGCAACACAAATTCCCAGCTCGGCGAACAGAACCACAACAATACCCTCAATTCCATGCACTTTAATTTTACAAAGTAATCTCTTATTTGGGAGCAGAATGTAAGCCTTTAGAGGTCCAAGTAAACCACATCCACTGGCTCCACTTATCAATTCTTCTGGTTACGTCCTTAAAAAATTCCTTTTCATAAATCCATGCTGACTCTGTTCGATCCTGTCACTATTTTCAAAGTGCTCTGCTATTAAATATTTTATAATGGAGTTTAGCATTTTCTCTACTACTGGTAACAGGCTAACCGGTCTATGATTCCCTGTTTTCTTTCTACCTCCATTTTTAAATAGTGAGGTGAAATTAGCCACCCTCTTATCCAAAGGCACTGTTCCAGAGTCTGTAGAATTTTGAAAGTTGACCACCAATGCATTCAGTATTTCTAAGGCCACTTCCTTAAGTACTTTGGGCATTGTGGATTTTATGGCCTTTAATCATATCAACTTCCCCAACACTTTTTCCCTACTAATACTGATTTCCTTCGCTTCTTCTCTATCACTGAACCCCAACATTTTTGGAGTGTTATTTGCCTCCTCTTTTGTGAAGACTGAATTTAAACACATATTTTAATTCAATCAATCAGTCTTACATCTCTTTGTTCCGTTATACCTTCCCTTGTTTCTGACTATGAGAGACCTATACTTGTCTTCACTTTTTTTCTCTTCATACACATATAGAAGTTTTTATATCATTTCATTTGTGTCCAACACGTTTGCTCACATATTCTATTTTCTCCCTCTTAATCAATGCCTTTGTGCTCTTTTGTTGAAATCTAAACACCTCCCAAACCTTAGGTCTGCTGTTTTATTTAGTTAATTTGCATACCCTTCCCTTGGATTTAATATTGTCCCTAATTTCCCGTGTCAGCTGTAGATGGACGACCTTATCCATTTCATTTTCTTGCAGACAGGAATGAATATATGTTGCAGTTCCTCCATGCATTCCTTAAACATTTGCCCTTGCTGAACCACCATCATCCCCTTTTGTAATGTTCCCCAATCCATCATAGCCAATTTGCACCTCAAACCATTATAGTTTCCTTTATTTAGATTCAGGACCCTATTCTCAGAATTAATTACCTCACTCTCAATTTTTCTCACAAATTCTATCACGTTGTGATGAATATCTCCTTTTGCGAGAAGGATTTCAGAGTGGAGTAGGATTAGGGCAGTCTTACTGAAGTCAGATTTCAGCAGTGCCATTGCAGCACAAATTGTACTATAATCTAATACCAGGCTAGATGTCTGTTGTGAGGAACAAAAAGAATCATTGTAGTGATCTCATTGGTTTTTGGGTCGTTTCAAGGAGGATTTCTTACCCTGCATGTGTCCATGATTTAGACTTTAGATTCCCTACAGTGTGGAAACAGGCCCTTTGGCTCAACATTCCACACTGACCCTCTGAAGAGTAACCCATTCAGACCCATTTCCCTCTAACTAATGCTCCTAACACTATGGGCAATTTAGCGTGGCCAATCCACCTGACCTGCATGTCTTTGGACTGTGGGAGGAAACCGGAGCACCCGGAGGAAACCCACGTAGACACAGGGAGAATGTACAAACTCCACGCAGACAGTCACCTGAGGCTGGAATCGAACCTGGGTCCCTGGTGATGTGAGGCTGCAGTGCTAACCACTGAGCCACCATGCCGCCCCACGGTGATCTGTGTGATTTGGTTGACCTCTTTCTTTAGTGATGATAATAGCAACATGAGTCTATCCCTAACATGCATACCCACCAAATATGCTCAAAAATACATGGAGAAGAAGTTATGGTGGTACGTGGTGGTCATTCATTGCCAATGATAGTGAAGGTGACTATGCTTTTTTTCTCCTCAGTCAGTGGCTCATTGCTACATCAAGGAGTTGGTAGACGCCGTGCACCAGAAAACTGGACAATACATCAAGTATCTCACCAATCAGAGAGGGTAATTGGATTTATGGCTATGACTGGATTCCTTCAGGATAATCCTGTTTGTGTTCATCAGGGGTCCCTCAGAACACCCAGCATGTTTCTGAACAGCAAGGGGTTCAACTCATTGAATGTTTAAATAATATGCAACAGCAGGTGTGGATGGGATTCCCAGGAAGCTGCCAGAGAACATAGAACATTACAGCACAGTACAGGCCCTTAGGCTCTCAATGATGCACCAACCTGTGGAACCAATCTGAAGCCATCTAACCAGTTTATATGTTTTGAGACAACTCAGCTGTTCAGACTAACTGAACACCTTGTTGGATGGCTCCTGTATTTCCCAGGTGTAAGCACTAAAGATATGGTTCCTTAACACTTTTTAAAATGGAAACACACTGCAGAGCCAGAAGACACCTGCTGCTGCTGTGACTATAAGGACAAACATTGAACAAGTCACTGGCCTTCTGAAAGTGAAGTTTGAATTCCTTAGATAGACTGGGGAGCCCTGCAATATACCCCATCAAAGTCTCATCTATCATGGTAATTCGTTGCATTCTGCCTTCCTTCTCCATGGAGAATGGGGTGGAGGTGCTTTGAGATCATGTGACCAATGGAAATATACCAATGAGTCTGATGCCACTGGACAATTGTTACAAGCAGGTCAGGGAGTCATGGAATTCAGTCACAAGCATACATTTCTCCTGAGAGTCTCTTTACCACTCTGGCAATGATTCACTCTTCACCCAGAGGTAATGACCTGGTATTAGTGGATCATACCATTTGAGTGCTAAGTGTGGAAGCAGGGTCAAGAGACCTGCTGTCCGAGAAGCTGTCCAAAGCATAGGTGGAACCTTCTAAAGACATTCTTACTGGCAGATTTTTGGTTCACTTGGATACTTACCCTGTCAATTGGTCATTCCATGGGCTGTATTCATTATTAACCCCAGACTTTTTATGGTCTCCATCCATGTAAGATCTAAGTCAATCACAGTTATAGTGTTTGAGGAAGCTAATCTAAAAGTTTGCTAGTCTTAATTTAGTTAAAAGACCCATATGTTTTCTCAAGATTCAATAAATTCTATTAAACTTGCAAAAATATATTTAAGTTTATCACAACCAGCACATAAGATATAATAATGCTGTGCTGTTTTGATGTGTGAAGTTGTTACGGAGATAAGCTGCTGATCTATCTGCTCCTGTACATGAGATGGGATGAGGTGGATGGTCTGTGTTCCTGAGCACTAGAAGACTTGCCGTATTCAGGCCTCCATGTTATGCAGGTGCCTTCTTTGTCATTGCTATGAATACAGCATGGATAGTTTCCTTTATTTAGTCCATGACCCTAGTCTCGGAATTAATGACCATGCTGTTCATTTTTCTGATGAATTCTGGATGGTTAGCTAGATGTGGTTCTCCTTAAGAGTCATCACTATCTCAATGGCACAAACCATGGCAGACACACCAGGGACAAGGCACTACTCTTAACATGGATGAACTCTCTCATTTTATGTGTATTGACGTAAATAGCCTCGAGGAACTGTGAAATATATTCACGTTCCACATCTGTTGCTCTGCTAATGAATAGAGGAGAAAGTGAGGACTGCAGATGCTGGAGATCAGAGCTGAAAATGTGTTGCTGGAAAAGCGCAGCAAGTCAGGCAGCATCCAAGCAGCAGGAGAATCGACGGTACGGGCATGAGCCCTTCTTCAGGGCTTCTCCTGAAGAAGGGCTCATGCCCGAAACGTCGATTCTCCTGCTCCTTGGATGCTGCCTGACCTGTTGTTCAACACATACCCCGTTTGTCTCGGGTTTCTAGGTGAACGCACTTTTCGTGCAACCACACATATACACTGTGTCACTCTTGTCTCATTGCCAGGCTATGCTCATCAGTCAGTGCCACTTTGCATTCAAAATTGCACCACTGCGAAGTCTGCTGTAAGTCACCTTTTAGCCTTGTTAATGCAGCAACTGTCTCTGACTGACCAGCTATATAGCTGCTCTGTGGCTCAATGTAGGTTAACAGTCCCTGATATTGACACCTTTCTTCATCACACAGGCACCATTTTAAGACATTCATGATTGTAAACCTTCTATTAGGAATCACATTCACCCTGCTCAAGTGCACCAGATTATTCCCATGTTTGGGTAAACATGCTGTGCTCACTGATTTTCACAGCCCACCTCCAATTGCCTCATCTCCATGAGGCTTGCTGTCCCCATCATCTATACATTAGGAACAGCAAATGTCTCCGTTCTCTTACTTTCTGGAGCCTCAATAGGAAGCCTTCACTAATCCATGAACCCACAAATTCCAGGCTTTTTACACCAGGCTTCCTTTCTCTATATCTCTGTGCTACCTATAAGAAGACTGTTGACCTTTCTATCAATCTGCAGGTACTAACTCTCACTCACCACCCATTATTGGCCAAAGCCCTTGCCTGATACTAACAGGCTACAGCTGGGAAGATAATCAAATAAATTCCTACCACCTCCCCATATGACCTTGTGACTATTTATGACCCTGGAGTAGGCACTTGCATAAACTGGACAATATTGAGCTCAGTATCACTGATTGGATTCACCTATCATCCTCTTGTGAGGAACAACAAGGGACTATACACCACAGATGGAGGGGATTCCAGCTCCAATCCTCTATCAGTTCTCAGTTAACTGCCTAAACAATTATGAATCATAGAATCATAGAGATGTACAGCATGGAAACAGACCCTTCAGTCCTTGAATTTTATGTGAGCTATTATTGGACCCTCACCGCAGTGCCAATTTTATCCTGACTACCTGTTACTGCTCCAACTATTTAAACACCACTGTGTGCTGGGGTGATAAAGGTCAGGAATTCTAACAAAATTATCAATCACTAAGAATAGTAGCAAGCATCTGGGAGAATTACTAATGTGAGATTGAGAAAAGAACGTGAGTTGGGCCTAACGGGAGGGGGCTTAAATTGGGGCAAGATGAAACCTGAGCTCAGGGGAAGTAGGAGAAAAGCATCATATTGGAACTGACATCTAACTTGGAGAGGGCAAAGTGTTAGTATGAACTGGTGTTGGAATGAGGTGGACAAGGTCAAAGGCCGCATGATACCAGGTTTATAATCCAAGTTTATTTGAAATCGCAAGGTTTTGGAGCACTGCTCCTTCATCAAGTGAAGAGGCAGCCCCATGAAAGCTTGTGATTTCAAATAAATCTATTGGACTATAGCCCAGTACATGGAGGTAGAAAGAGAGTACTTTGATGCTACTGTGACAGGCTGGTAACCTATTTTAAAACAATTTGACAAGCGAATTTAGGAGAATGAAGCAATACATTTCTAAAGTACAATATCATCTGATTTCTGCACAAGATACTAGGGAAAATTCCTCAAGTATCTATCACAATCACCTGCAATAGTGGAGATAGTATGCAGATTATCTGTCTACCCAGCTTTGATTAACAACATCAGTATTACTATATATAGTGTTCTTATATTCAGGGCTGGTTTCAAGTTGTCATCTTTTCAGGAGCTTTTGGCTTGCTTCTGTTGATTTTCCAGATTGGTACAAAGCCTGCTAATACAAACTCACTGCACAAATACTTTAATATAAGCCCTCGGGGTCTCTATCGTGTTTGCATTATTTCAAGAAAGGGCAGTCAGACTGTTACAGGAACTATATTGGTTTTGTGTCAGATTGCATGCTAATTTCTCAGAAGGTTGAAATATATGATAACATTAAGTCAGTGATTATATGAAAAGTCTCTGTAAAAATTTCTTTCTGGATGCTTCAACTCTTTCACGAGCATAAGTAAGAAGTCACCTGCACTATCGCATAATTGAAAACTTCCCTGTGTCCTGTAAAAACACATCAGAAAGATTATTATACTTTCACCCTGTTACCATATCTGGGGAAGTGGACTAATATGTTCTGTACCAATATCTCTGTTTTGATCACAACGGTGATAACTTTTATTTTATTGCTATGACTGTGATCAGTGTGTCACTGCCCATCAAAAATGATATACACCGTATCTACTTGAATGGAAGTCAATCTCATGTTAACGCTGACCCCATACTTTTGGCCAAAAAATCTGAAATTTTCCATATAACTCAAGTAAAAGTCAACGCCAGTTCTTCCCAGATAACAGATCAATATTTGCAAGTCAAGGTATTATTCTGTAAATAGGCATTAGGATGAGGAATTGCATTTTTTTCATGCTATTATATGTTTTGATGAAAAATTCACACCAATGTTAGGCTACGGATTTCTTAAGTTCATCATTGAATGAGCACTATGATTAGTGTGATACAAAGTTTATCACGCCATCATTTCCTACATAAGATAGGCCTATATGTTTTTATTTCACCATAATTATCGTGCAGCTTATTGGCGATTTCTCATGGCGACGATGATTAGAGAGACTGTATGAGAGTCAAATGTCTGATAATTTTTTTTATCAGAAATAAAAGCTTAAAATATTAGTTTAAAAAGCTAAAACAACACTAGACAAAAGAAAACAGAGGGAAATGGAAGAATTTGGTGTGAAGGTTTCAGGCGCATCAGGTCAGAGTCAGGTGACAACGTTCTTTTTGTGCAGCTCAGCTGAACTCAATTCCCCTGCGTAATCGAATGTGTTTTTTTGTTTAGTCGTTTACAGATCAGTTGGGCTTCTGCTAATGGAATGGTATTTTAGACTATAGCATGAATTTAAGCCCGTCAAAGTCAACCCCACAAATTTAACCTTAAAAAATAGTCTTTAAAAAATTTGACTTTTACACGAGTGCGTATGGTACATACACATCCCACTTTCTGCATTCTTGTTTTATTGAACTGATGGTTCATTGCTAATTAATTCTTTTCTGAGACATCAGTACTGGGCAGAATCTTCC
Source organism: Chiloscyllium plagiosum (assembly GCF_037043375.1). Taxonomy (NCBI): domain Eukaryota; kingdom Metazoa; phylum Chordata; class Chondrichthyes; order Orectolobiformes; family Hemiscylliidae; genus Chiloscyllium; species Chiloscyllium plagiosum. The sequence continues at coordinate 29,146,519 of NW_028270149.1, read as the reverse complement.
CAGGAGCTAGGCAACATGACCTATGGTAGAATCGGGTGAGATCATCATCTCAACATTGGGACTACCCTGTCATAGGTAGTCTGCATTGCTCAAGCAGCATGATAAGATTTTTAGCAAGAAGCAGTGGATTCTCAATTGACAGTCTTTAAAGTTTCTTAAACACTTTCCGTAACTTGCCATGGGTTACAGTCTTACCAAACCCACTAGCTGTTGATTAAATTCAGTATGGAAATCAGAGTGGATATCTGGCGGGTTCACTATCTCCAAAAGATCTCTACGTTGTCCCCGGGCACCAATATGATTAGATTCCCTCCAGTATGGAAACAGGCCCTTCAGCCCAAGAAGTCCACACTGACCTTCCAGAGAGTAACCCACCTAGACCCATTCTCTTATCCTATATTTACGCCTGACTAATGCACCTAGCACTATGGGCAATTTAGCATGGCCAATCCACCTAACCTACACATCTTTGGATTGTGGGAGGAAACTGGAGCACCCAGAGGAAACCTCCGCAGACACAGGGAGAATGTGCAACTCCACACAGACAGTTGTCCAAGGCAGGAATTGAACCCAGGTCCCTGGTGCTGTGAGGTAGCACTGCTAACCACTGAGCCACTATGCCAACCTTATAATATTAAGGGATTATTTATACTGAACTAGGAGGGCAGACAGGATCTCTGTTTAATATCTCTCTCCAAAAATCGCACCTCCAACTGCACAGTCTCCCCCAAGTGCCCCACATCTAGATGGTGTGCTTCAGACTCTGGACTGGTACTTGAACCCACCACCTTCTGGTTCAGAGGCAGAAGTGGCAGTACTAAGCCACAAAGTCTTCAGCTCCATGGGCCCACATGCACCCCATGCCCATGGACAATGGCTTCCAACATGGCCCAGCCTCTATGAACCCTCATGGCATATTTCTGATCCACTTACAGTTCCCATCTACTCTTCACCTTGGACAGTACTAACAGCTATCATTGCAATGCTGCAGCTAGGATAAATATACTCAGAGACATGCATCCAGCTTATCGACTGGACCAGTCTGCATATCTGGGCTGTTTGTTCACTGTCATAGTGCTCAGTCACTCTGCGACAACCAGGATGCTTGCAGCATCACTGCCTTCAACATATTGCCCCCTCATCCAGAGATATCTGATTAGTATTACTACTCTCTGGCTGTACCATTTATTACAGACACAAAGCCCAGCAGTCTTGGCCCAGCAGTCAGCAGGCTGCAGTGTAGCCAAAGGGAATAACCTTTGCTCATGACATTCTGGCATAGTCAGTTAAGTGCAGCCTCCAGTACCAGGTCAAGTCTTGCTTGGGCAGTTCACAGTCATGATCCTCTGTTTATAAAAAGTGATGAGCTGAATGTCAAGCAGGATACCATCTGTTTTTTGAACCTTTCCCCTCAATTTTGATCTGTTTTGCATCAGAAAGAAAGGCAGGTACTATAGAAGTTGAAATTGGGTGGTGTAGCTATTACAGTTGGTGCAAGGGGAAAGTTTCCTGGGCAAGTGAGTAGGAAGACAACAGGTCCTGCAGGGTTAGTGGTGTCGCTGTTTAGAGTGGATGAGGAGGGGTGGGGAACATTTGCTTGCATCACTGAGAGTGGTAGACCATGACCCTTGGAGGAGATGTATGTAGTAGCAGAATGGGCGTGAGTGTAAGATATCCGAACGAAAGTTCAGCAATTTTACTGCTGGAGTGGTGAAAGACATTGACCTTCTTCATACATTGCTGGCCATTCCTCCAAATGTCTGAGACTTCTGGTGGCAATCTCCAGGAAGGCTGGAATGGCCTAATATGGCTTCCACTGCTTATCCTGGGGGAAGAGGAATTCCTAACTCTGCACCGTCCCATTCAGCAGGACCTCCAGGTCGCTGCCAGCAAAGCCCAGTGTTGATCTACCCCCATTTTCCATCTCTTGGAATGTGCAGGGCAACTCTGGACTGACCATGCTTGGTCCAAGGTACACAATAGCCTTTAAAAGATGACACTGGCCCCAGTGATGCCTATCAATTCTCAGATTTCCATTGAGTGGAATGTTGCTATAGGAACAGTACATGGTAAGTTGGGGTGGACGTTGAAAGTGATTCTCATCATAAGAGCTTGAGCAGCAAGTAATGCAGTGAATTTGGCAAGATACAGCAGGAAATCCTTCTTGGCCTAACTGCAACGATCACTTCCCTAAACTCAATATGACTCACATTTTCGAGTGTGGTGTTGGAAAAGCACAGCAGGTCAAGCAGCATCTGAGGAGGAGGAGAATTGATGTTTCAGGCATAAGCCCTTCATCAGAAATGACTCCATGACTCATATTTTGCCAAAAATACATTTGATTCCATTTTATAAGATTGTAAGATCATAAGAAATAGGAACAGGACTAAGTCATTCAACACCCACCCGTACCCCCCCAAAACCTGTTCCACCACTCAGTTGGATCACGGCTGATCTGACACTCCTCACATCTATGCACTGCTGCCTCACAGTGCCAGAGACCCAGGTTTGATTCCGGCCTCAGGCGACTGTGTAAATTCTACACAGACATTCTCCCTTGTCAGCGTGGGTTTCCTCTGAGTGCTCCAGTTTCCTCCCACTATCCAAAGATGTGTAGGTTAGGTGAATTGGCCATGCTAAATTGCCCTTAATGTTCAGGGATGTGTAGGTTAGGTGCCTTAGTCAGGGTTAAATGTAGAGTGATAGGGTAGGGGAATGGGTCTGGGTGGGTTACTCTTCAAGGGTTGGTGTGGACTTGTTGGACCAAATGGCCTGTTTCCACACTGTGGGGATCCTATGATACTCTCCTATGTTTTTCGTGTAAGCCTTCATTTCCCTACTGATCAAGAATCTATCTTCCTTAGTTTTAAATATACACAGATTCTGCACCGCTGCTGTCTGTGGCCGTGAGTTCAACAGACCCTCAACCCTCTGAGAGGAGAAATTCCTCTTCATCTCAGTATTAAATTAGCACCTTGTGGAACACTTGAGCTTCTTTAGTATTAAATCTTTCATTTTACTCAATCCCAAGCTACTTCTGAACTGACAGATACTTTTATGTCATGGTGGTTTGCGCAATGGAATTGGGCCCTTTACTATAATTTCACATGCTGAAGAAGAGTTTTGACTCTGCAGAGAGTAGATAAGGAAGGCTGTGATTTTGATATAGGACTCAACTAGAGTTGTGCCATGAGTGCTACAGCTGGTATTAAAAGATAGTGAAATTGGTTCATGGTTTCTCGTGTTGTTAGGCATTCACCAAATACAGGATTAGAGTGGTGCTGGAAAAGCACAGCAGGTCAGGCAGCATCCGAGGAGCAGGAAAATCGACTTTTCGGGCAAAAGCCCTTCCTCAGGAATTATTCCTGATGAAAGGCTTTTGCCCACAACATCGATTTTCCTGCTCCTCAGAATCTGCCTGACCTGCTGTGCCTTTCCAGCACCACTCTAATCTAGACTCTAATCTCCAGCATCTGCAGTACCCACTTCTGCCTATTCACCAGATACCATCTCATCCTCAGGAGCAAGATCCACTTCCATTGGTCAGTCCTCATTATGAAGCTCTGTGTAGCCTTACACACATGATATTTGGTGTTGTATAGTTTATGTGTAAGTTGTTATTAAATAGAATATGGTGTTATTGCTCAGGTAGCAAAGGAAACCTTTGTTACAGTATTTAGTTTACGGAAGATGAGATGAATTCTCTTATGAAAGTGGAATAATCAAAGTTTAGTTTATAATTTTAAAAACAGAGCAAGTTTACACAAGAGCACTGATAGAAAGGAATTAGCAAAATGAATTTGCACAATTTTCATGTAACCCCTTACCTTTTCTTTCGGCTCATGGAATGAAGACCTCACATTTACTGTCTGTTCCTTATTGCCCACAGGGCAGTAATGAGTCAACAACATTGATACCATATGGAAGCCAGACCAGGTACGGAGTGAAGAATTCCTTCTGGAGTTCCTACTAGATATTAGAGTTCTTTCCATAAAAGTCATAGCAACTTGTTCTTTTCATAAAACTTTCATTTATTGAATTGAATTAGCTTTATTGTCACATGTACTCAAATGTGTACAGTGAAAAGTTTACAAGTTGCCACTTACAGCGCCACCTTATGTACAAGGTATCTCAGTACAGATTCTTCATTATAAGGTCTTAGGAAAGGAAAAATTAGAAAAAATAAAGAAATAAAAAGTCCAACATTACAGATCATAGGAATAAATTAGAAAATAGAGAAATAAGAACAACAGTCCTTCCAACCCAGTCTATTGCTGGCACCTGGCCTCCAGACTACACAAGACCTCGACTCCAGACCACGGAGGGTCTCACCTCGAGGCTCTCAAGGCTGGGGGGCAGTTTTGGAATCATCTGGACGTCAGAAATCCACATTGCGGCCATGCCACTGAGACACTGCCACATCAGGCCAAGAAAAATGCCTTACTGGGTTTGTGCCGAGGTCTGGAGTCTGAGTCTGCATTAGACTGGTTAAAAATCTCACAACACCAGGTTATAGTCCAACAGGTTTAATTGGGAGCACTAACTTTTGGAGTGCTGTTCCTTCATCAGGAGGTTAAGGAGCAGCACTCCGAAAGCGTGTGCTTCCAATTAAACCTGTTGGACGATAACCTAGTGTTGTGTGATTTTTAACTTTATCCACCCCAGTCCAACACTGGCATCTCCAAATTAAGGCTGGTTTTTCATGACATCGCTGAGAAGAGACAAGAAAAAAACATACATTAAAAAAGAAATGGATGGAGTGGCCAAGCCCCAAAAGAAGCATCCTACTCTGCCACCATCTTAGATTATACACAACACATTAGTTCTACTGGTAGTTCAAAATTACAACAAATGTCTAACTCTTTCATACTGGCCATGTGAACAGCATCATTCCTTTTAGCTTCACCCATTTTAATGACCCCACGGGTAACTGCAGATATTGCATTGGCTTCTGCATTTCAAGGTTTTCTGTAGTATTATTTTCTATACCATACTTCACAGATGACCCCCTCATGATTGTAAATGCATTTCAATCAATTAAAATGCAACATGAAAATTAACAAGTGATTCAGCTGTATGTCTACATCCCTGGGAGATGTATGATCATCTCATATTGCTGTAATCCTCCATTCTCTTTCTTACATCTTGCACAGCAAGTTACAGACTAGCTATGTTGGGATAAGGGATATCTCTTCTACATTTGGCACAAGATTCATCTCAGAACTAACACTATAGATTAGTCCCCAAGTAAATATTATTGGTATCTGCCAGTCTGGTGGCTTCCCTCAATGCAGTTCACGAAGAATGCCCTATTATAGTGATTTCATCTTTGCTGTATAGCATTGCTTTGTAAAAGAATCAACAATTGACCTTCAGCATAATGAAAGAGAGAACACATGACATAGAAGAGATCCTGGTTGCTAGCAGCAACACATCAGCTGCAGTTCTGCTCCCCTGTATTAACAATCATATTAATATCTCTGCCAGTCTTTAAACCATCAGATAAACTGTATCTGCCCCAAAACCAACCCCCTCATTTTAATCCGAGCTATGCTTTGAATGAATAAGTAGGAAGTTTATCCACTGCCCTGGAAAAGAAGCCCAGGGTTTTCTACCCAATTTGATGAAAAACTTGGAAACCTGCTCCCTCCCTGTCCTCAACCCATCCAAAGTCAGCCTCGAAAGTCAGTCAGTTTTCTTTAATGCAGCAATCTTAGCACCTTTTGGTGTGAGCTTCAAGGACACATGACTTCTACCTACTTGTATAGTCTAATTTAACAATGCAAACCTTGAGATTACTGTATACTCATAAAAGAGAATGATGTACATAGCATATGAGAAACTTTCAACAGTGTAATTCTAATCTGTTTAGAGTATCTCTGAACCCAATTTTGACTAATTGATTGCCAGTGCATGCAGCATAGTAAATATAAATTTAAAATCCATGTGTGGTTGTTGGGATGGGCACTTACTCTCCATAAAGTCATCATTTCCCACCAGTTTCTTGTCACAAGTGGGGATGCAGAACAATTTGCCATAATAAATGAAATCAAATATATGTTCAAGAGGCATCCTGCCAATGAATTCGGATGTGCTATTGTTGAATTAATTCTATTGCAGCAGTTGAGCTAATTCACATCGAGTCATTATTAATCTGCTCTTACATGACTGCTTTACCTTTCCTCTAAAGTTTATTAATAAGTCATTAATATGCAACAACATTTAAAAAGTTGCTATATTTCACTAATCCATATTTTTTGAAGTCAAAGACATAGAGCAGTGAAGAATGAAAATAAAAATACATGTTTTGCCTTGCATCCCGGTTTCATGTAAATTGTAATGCACATCTGTAGTGTGATGGCTACTAAACAGCAGCAGAAAACAGCCCTGATTTTTGTCCAGAGGAACATGAGCACTATACTGTAACTAGTTGGACTGTACCTGACCTAGGAAATCTCAAAATTGAAAGAGGTTTACTCAAATACAAAAGTGTTACTTTTTTCAGTGGCATTTCTGCCTTCTTGACAAGCATAACGTGTTCATGTAAACAGCAATATATTGGATTTTTTTTCATGAAAGAACTATTCCTACTCAACCAAAACCTATTAAAAGGAAGCCTGTCTCTTCAACTCCCTGACATAATCCAATGTGATGTTAAGTTAATGCAACTCTCAATCTTCAGTGAAAGAGTTAATAGCGGCACTGAACATCTTCATTGAAATTCAGTTCACATTTGTACCCATATATTGTATACATTTGTCAGCACAATGAAGTATGAATATACCTATAAAGAATCCTGTGCACTCTGTTTTATAACCTCTATTTTACATTTATTCTTTCATGAGATTCATGCATAGCCTTTTCTTGAGCAATAATTTCAGCACTTCCAGTGACTTCTCAGATCCATACTGAATGAAAAAAGGCTTAACTTTGTGCAAAAAGCAGAGGTTATATATGAAGCTTTCAGCAATTTGTAAAATCTAATGGGAATTCCTTGGTAACATCATCAATAATTTTCTTTCTTCCTTTCCCAAAGATATCAAATTATGTAGGACGTTGCTAGCATACATTCTCTGCCTTACTGTGGCTATTATTTATCTCAGTGTCTGGATAATGAGCATTGGCATGCTATTCCACTTTGGAACGCATGATAGTTGAGCTAGATTGCACCCATGTGTGCATACTTCTAGCAAGAGTCTCTGGACCACAAACATGGAACAGAAACCTTGGCTGATTTTGAAATATTTTTCTCCTTATCTCCAAATCTATCTTTTGAGCTACCTAAAGATAGCAACTAAATTTCATCGTCCTTCAAGTTGTAAGAGGCCTTTGTTTTATTCTGTTCTGACTCAGTTAATAAACATAGCCTGGCTAACAGTCTTTTGATCACTCCCATTGCACCTGATGCACATGGTTACACAAGTGGCACGTGGTCATTTAAGGTTCCTCTGTTTTGAAGAACACTGGATGCAAATCTGCAACCCAGCAACAAAACAGCTTATCATGTTACCAAACGTGCAAGCTCAGATTGACCAAACCCCTCTCAAAATCTATACTTGTTACTGTCAGCTACTGCTTTTTAAACAGTTTTTAAAAATTTTTTAAATAAAAACCTCCTGTTAAATTACTGATCAGAGATGTGCTAGTCAAAGATTTGTGTTTTGTGGAAGATTAACTAGAAAATATTTCTGATGTAAAACAATAAATTTCCAAATGAATTTAATTCACATGTAAAATCTCCAGAATTTTAGAGACAATGAAATGTTCTAACATAAATGCATACCGTTGTCATGCAAAGATGGGGCAAGTTAACTTTGATCAGTAAAATGGCAATCCACCATTGTATCTTTTTGGCTGTAACATTGTACTGTTTATAACAATTTCAATAAGCATTTTAAAGTTTTTTTTTCTGGACTACTGTCAATAATTTGCATACACCTCTTAAATAAATTGGATAAACTTCCATGCAGTTTCAGTCTTCCTATTGTATCTTTTATTTTTATTTAAAATCTGCTTTGAAAATTCGAAATAAATCTTGATAAGGAAAAGTTAAATAGATCCAAGTTATATAACAGTTAGACATGATAACCCTCATTTAACTAGCAAGACCAAAGGATATCTTAATTAATATCTTTATAACTAAAATACATCCACTCAATGAATAGTACTAATGCCCTGTTATTACAATCTGTGTTGAGTCTGCAGAATTGATAATGTAATAGACTTAAGTTGATGGTTGTGGCATTTCCCAGTTTTGTTTGTTTAACATTCATCCATAACAGGCTGTGATAAGAGAGCCTGGATCAAAATGCTGAGCGGCAGCACACCTCCACAACAGGGTCCCCAAAGGAGTTAAATATTGATTCAGCATCTCATTTCTCTTTGCAAACATACTTAACCAAATAAATCTGCTGACATTTGTTTATTCACAATCCTAAAAGCTGCCGGCTTCCACGTTGGTGAAAACATCTGTGTGGCCGGCACTTTCCACCGGTGAGGAAACAGGAGCGATGACATGTTTTAATCTGTACAGCACAGTGACCATGATAACAATCAGAAGCACCAGGAGACTGATAAATATTGCCACATAGGTGTAAATGTTGGATGGTTTACCCACTGGGTCCTCCACGTCCGTAGACACAGTTGCTTGGTGGAACACCACCGCAGTAAAATTTCCAGGTTGTCTAAAGTAAAACTCAGTCATTCTTGAAGTTTAAGAAAAATGAAAGCAAGTCACAGGTTTTGCCTTTTGAAGCAACTCCAACATCTAGCTTCCTTGGGATAAAGCTTTGGCTTTCCCGAGCACAGAGCTTTCCAGTCACTCACATTTTGTCCATGTTTCTGTTCAACACGATCTTCCAGCTTGAAATGTGTTTTCGGAGCATGTCAAGGGCAGGTGGATTTGCAGTGCTGTTAGATTATAAGTCTCCAGCAAAATAGATACATGCAGACACGAGAGCGCAGGAGAGCAAGCGAGAGGACATTTCATATTAGCCTCATTTACTTAAACAGATGCTTCCCGCTAGACAAGCGCTGTTGATAATCCCATTACCTATTTGACAGCCAGCTTGCAATGTCTCTGGCAGATTTTATGAGGCAAATCACCAGTACCATCTCTGAAAGTGAAGTTGTCTCATAGGCTAAAATCCCTCTGAACTCACCCTTCATGTCACACACAGCTCCTTTCAAATAACAGTCTCGGTTCGTATTATCTCGTTCGCTTTGATGCCCCTCAGCCGTAAGGAAGCTTGTCATTGAAAGAAACATTGTTTGTCCAGTCAGCACAGTCGTAGGGAAAATTATATCATTTGTAAATAGATATAGATTAATTTATCTTCCACTTAATGTTTTCATAGACTAGTTAGGGATCATTTACATTTTTATCATTAGCACAAAACACACAAAGAATCCCTTCGGGTGGCTGTTAATGTTCCATGTACACATTTTTATATAGAAATTTCAAATTCTAATTTTTATTGTAGGTAAAATTCTGACCGGGTTTGGAGCTGGAAGATAAATTAAAACAATATTCTTTTAATTCTGGGCTGCTGATAAGAGTTGCTTATGAACGCTAATTAATTAAATTTATTCTCTGCTAAATTTGTTGGGAAGCATTGGCATTAGCATAACACTGTTTGCTCTCATTTAATATTCTTAATTCTGCTAATTATTGAGGGAAATATAGATGATAGCTTAATCAGAGTGCTCTCATCTAACACTCATGCACAATTTTGCCTCCTCCCCACTTGTAAACAATATCCTTCATTAAGGGAACTCTTCCAAAAGTGTAAGTAATTCTACATAAGTGGCAATCTCCTAAATTTAGACCATATAGTAAACTATGTGAAGGATACCATGGCTGAGCAGAATCCTATCCTGACATCTTGTTCCCTTATGCTCTTTTTTTTTGGAGTCATTGTGTAGCAATTAGGGCAGGAATCTTTCGCAGTTTTCCATTTCTTGTCCAATGGGATAAATTGTTAATTGTACTGTATCTACTGCTACTCTGGCTAAATTGGAAATAGCTCAGTATAGATGCAAGCCTACAACAACTCAAAAGCAAAATAATGCAAGTACGAGAAGTCTGTACTAAAATCAGAAAATGCAAGAAATACTCAGCAGGTCAGGCAACAATCTGTGGAGAGAAAACAGTTAACATTTCAGACCTTTCATCAGAATTTGCCTCTCTAGTATTAAGATGTGTAATCATTAATGTATGGAGCTATGCAAATAACAATTATGTTAAAAGATGGAGTAAAGAAATGTTTGATTAAGAGATGGGTGCTTAGAGAATGACCATGGTCTTAGCAGTGAAAACCCTAATTGTATAGAACTACACATAGTTCAGTAATATATGATAAACCATTTGTTGTTTAAGAGTACCAATCTCTCAGTAGTCTTTTTAAAGATTGATTACCCAACAAGCAATATGATGGCAGCAGTGATAGACATGAAAGTACTGAAAATTCAACATTAAGGAACAATAAAAGTTAGATCTACATAAGTGGCACCAATACCACAGAACTTGCTAAGACACAGTTGAAGAATTCCAAACCTGATCCATATTTACAGTGGAAGTAGAGAACTTCGGAAACTCAACTTTCAAAGTCTTCAAAGTTTTATCACAGCAGAATGGTGGTTTGTGAAGAAAAGCCCAAATCAGCAATTGTCAATTTGTGTTGGAGAAACAGGCAAAGATTGAGGATTTGATGTACAACTCTTAAAAAGAGTAACCATAAAACTTGATGTTAATGGAAAGGCTAGATAGGCAGCACTGGGAAAACTAGATCATTAACAAGGGCAGCTGAAATTATCATCTATGTTGAAGTTCAAGATTGATCACATGGTGATCACAAGACATAATGAAAATTAAAACATAAAAGCTGGATGCAAATACTTGATACTCTAAGGGAAGGGAGTGAAGAGATTATTGAAATACTTTAAACAAAGCAGTTTTAAACAGTTTTGCATCATTCAAGAAATATATGTCACATTTAGCTGAAAGATTCCATTGGAAATGACAATAACCACAGTGGGAGTGAGTATGAAATTGAGTGACATGGGAAAGTCCACATACTGGAGAAAAAATGTAAAGTTTCAAGTAAACCACCTGAAAGCTTGGAAAAGGTATTAATCCTAAATTTATGCTGTTTGGGAGATTTGGACTCATGGAAGGACCAATTCTAATTCAAAGCCGTACACTTTGAAGAAAAAGGAGGTGAAGTTCTGAATTGCTTCAGGATTGAACATTCAGTCTAAAGCTGAACAGGTCAACACTACTTTTCTGTAGAGGAACAATTACAGATCATGTTATTGCAAGACAAGGCAATAGTGAGACTTAGTGAGACTTCTGATTACATTTGAAGAAGTCTTGAAGCCTCGAACACTATTTCAACCTGGCAGCAACAATAAGTTTCGGAAGATAGCCAAATTCACACAAAAAGGACCATAAACTGGGTGAACCAGTAGATGCTCTGATTATGAACCTTCATAAACTATTTGAAGAATGTGAATTTGCAGACCTAAAAGTAGAACAATTATGAGATTGCATTATAATTGATGTTGCTGATGAATCACTGTCAGATTGATTACAATATAAGGAAAATGTCACCTTAGAAAGAGCAATATTGTTAGTGAGACAAAGACAGTTCCATAAGCAGCATAAAACAATATTGAGAGATTGAGTAAAGATCTTTGGCTTAGGCAACTTCCAGTGACCATGAATTCATTCAGCAAGTGAATACAAAAGCAGCTTCAGAAAATTGAGAAAGAAAGAACAAGATGCCACAAAGCCCTGCCAGTGCTGTGGCAAAAGAAAGACCCACAGACAAAATCAAGTTTGGCAAACATTACAGAATGTTTTCGATACAGAAGAATTGCCCATATCAAGAAGATGCGTAGAAGTAAAACGCTTTTCCACTTTCAGTGAAAATATCTTCACAGACTGAAACAAAACAAGAATATTTCCTTGGTGAGACAAATTACCCTAATTACCCTTGTAATGCATATATGTGTCAACAGTTTGAACTAGATACCAGAGCGAGTGTAACGGCTTCATCAGACAATGAACTACAGTTACCAATGCATTGCCTGCAGCCAATGAAAATCTGCTACGCAGTGTAGAAGGATTGAACTATAGGTCAAGGGGAAGTTATAGACAAAACTCCAATATAAGTGAGAGCAGATAATGTACTATATGTTGCACAGAATCAAGATATTTAATTTTATTGAAAATATGGAAGAAGTTTATCAGCAAAAATTCAGGTGTGACTTCAGAAAATAAAACTCCCCAAAATACTATACTCATTTGTGAAGATTTTAAGAATGTGTATAGCATAACTTTGCAAAGACATGCTAACTGGTGTGTCTTTTCAGACTGAGGAAGATACCACTGATGAGATAGGACTAATAATAGGTGGAAGAGATGACCAAGATGGAAGTAATCTTTTCTGTTACTATGTCATTTTGAACAGTTCAATTTCCTAAACTTAATGGAATTCTTTGAATTAGTGTTGACTCAAACAAATCTAAGGGGTGTGATTTTCTGTTCTTTATTTAGTGAGGGAATGGTTGTGTTAGGTGGTGATGAAAATGTCAATATCGCCACCAATCATACATCAATAAGATAATTAAGAATTGACAAACATATGTGGATGAATGCCTCACTGAATCCAGGCCTCATCATTGGCATCCTGGGTCACCAGATGTTGCTGGCCAAGCAGAAGCCAATATTTTCTGTTCGTAATGACTGCCTGACTAGGCCTTTTACTTCGAGGCATTCAGTAGCAAGAAGGTATGTACTTTTAATATTCTTCTTTTGGGTGGGGTTTGGACGGCAAGACATGTCAGTTTGGAGTCAAGGGCAAGGTATGGCTTTTAGAGGCCAACTTCTTGGCTGCAATTTGTGCCTCCAACTGCCCTAGATTAGGACAATTGGACCCTCCGCCCAAATGTGCAGGCAGATCATCCTGGTTTCCCACTTGGGAAATTCAGCATCTTTCTTGTCTGCTGCAAAGAAAATTAGTTGGAAAGGTGTTGAGTTGAGGCCTTTGTGCCCATTAATTAACTATTTCAAGGCCTTAATTGGTCATGGGTTGAGAAGGTCACTCTTGGACCTTCTCGCTCCGAACTGAATTGGTGAGCTGTTTAAGAAGTGTGATGAGTACCCCACCAAGGCTGACTAACCTGATTATTTCTCCTTCTCACCACCTCTGTCTCACCAATCCCATAGTGGGGAGAAGTAGGCGAGGCAATAAGAGAAATGCATTTTACGTTCTTGGTGGTGCAAAGCTTGGAAAAGTTATTTAATAGTGCCATGTTCACAAAATGGAATACCATCAGTGGCTGTTGAGAAGTGCCTATGGATGAGATGTCAAAATTCCTAACCACTTTCATTATTCCCTTTGATTTTAAAAATATAATTTACCATTTGAAATAATGTCTGCACTGGACATTTTCCCAGGTACTATATTTAAGGTTCCACATGGCCTTAAAGCATCATAAATCACATGGGATGACATCTTGGTTCACAGTCAGTCCATTGCAGAACATGACTTGAGGGTTAAAGTGGTTTTAAATCATCTACAAAAGGAAAGTCTGACACTTGATAAGAAGTGTGAATTCTCAAAGGCACTTATTTGTTTTTCACATTGATACTAACAATGAAAGAGTGCTAGACCTGCAAAGAGCACAAATCATTTGTGAATTCCCAATCCCTACTTTCATCCTGAACCTTCAATTATTTGTTATATGATTAATGATTTTGCGAATTCCTGCTTAACCTAGGTCAAGTTATTGAACCTTGAAGACAGTTAATTAAAAAAAAGCCCAAACGTTGTATTGTGTGCACCAACATGGAATTGCTGCTTTTACCAGAAGAACTCCCTTCAAGAACAATCAGATAAGTACAGTAGGCTGCTTTCTGTCCTTCTCAGGCATTGTCTGATGCTGGAAGGCAGATATTGTAAAAGAGACTCTCACATTCATTTGGGCTTGTGGAAGTTTTCAGACTATATACTAAGATTAAGTGTCATCATTGGGAGAGACCACAGTCCAATTTCCTTAGTTGATGATGAAGAACTCATCAGAATCCCACTGATAATTCAGTTTCATGCCTTTGAGATTCAAGTAGACTGGTTAGCAAGGTTAGATCACATGGAATACAGGGAGAACTAGCCATTTCGATACAGAACTGGCTCGAAGGTAGAAGACAGATGGTGAAGGGTTACTTTTCAGACTGGAGGCCTGTGATCAGTGGTGTGCCACAAGGATCGTGGCTGAGTCCACTGCTTTTCGTCATTTATATAAATGATTTGGGTGTGAACATAAGAGATATAGCTTTTAACTTTGCAGATTACACCAAAATTGGAGGTGTAGTAGGTAGCAAAGAAGGTTACCTCAGAGTACAATGGGATCTTGATCAAATGGGCCAATAGTCTGAGGAGTGGCAGATGGAGTTTAGTTTAGATAATTATGAGGCATTTTGGAAAGGCAAATCAGGGCAGGATTTATACACTTGATGGTAAGGTCCTAGGGAGTGTTGCTGAACAAAGAGATCTTGGAGTGCAGGTTCATAGTTCCTTGAAAGTGGAATCTCAGGTAGATATGATAGTGAAGAAGGCAGTCAGAACATTGAGTATAGGAATTGGAGGTCATGGTGCAGCTGTACAGGACATTGGTTAGGCGACTTTTGGAATACTGCATGCAGTTCTGGTCTCCTTCCTATTGAAAGAATGTTGTGAACCTTGAAAGCATTCATAAAAAATTTACAAGTTGGTTGGCAGGGTTTGAGGATGGGGAGAGGCTGACTAGGTTGGGGCTGTTTTCCTGGGAGTGTCAGAGGCTGAGGGGTCCCCTTATAGAGGTTTATAAAATCATGATGGGCATGGAAAGGGTAATTAGAAAAGGTCTTTTCCCTGGGGTAGGTAAGTCCAGAACTAGAGGGCATAGGTTTAGGGTAAGAGGGGAAAGATTTAAAAGGGTCCTAAGGGGCAACTTTTTCACAGAGAAGTTGGTGCATGTATGGAATGAGCTGCCAGAGGAAGTGGCTGTTAGAATTACAACATTCAAAAGGCATCTGAATGGGTATATGAATAGGATGGATTTAGAGGGATATAGGCCAAGTTCTGGCAAATGGGACTAGATTTGGTTAGGAATCTGGTCAGCATGGATGAGTTGGACTGAAGGGCCTGTTTCCATGCAGTACATCTCTATGACTCTATAAATGCTTCACCAAATGAGATAGTATATGTCTAGGGCAAATTGCAGATGTCAGTGGACACACTGTAAAGGGCAAACAGGGATAATCCAGTATAACAGGATGTTGGCCTTATCGATAAGATACAGTCATATTCTCAATTAGTTATAGAACAATGGCCAATAAGTTCAAAACACTGCAAAATATTCATCATGCACAGATGCATTATGAGGAATGAATCTGCATTTTTCAATATTACATGCAATGTTGCCCACATTTAGCATCCCAGTGGTGCAGTGATGAAAATCTTCTTTGGGCAAGGGACTCAGTTCACTATTGTGGATGATTTACTGGCTGAACTGATGATTCCAGTCTCAGACCATTGGAATGAATACATTGGCATCATATTGGTATCCTGAAATGCAGAGCTGTAAAAGAAAATGTATTTAGCCTATTTGGGTGCCAGCATCTATAATAATAACTTTAAAAAGTACCATGGAACCTGGAATTTCTTTTTTGTCTGTACAACTCACTTTTATACTAAAATTAAACTGAGTGTTGAACCTGATTAGATGGGGTTCTTTTTATCCATGATTAGACAAACTAGATTTAGGATTGAAACTGAACCTAATGATGAATTAGTTTAGACAGTATCCCTAGACTGAGTCGTAGAGCCATAGAGTTATATAGCACAGTCCAATGAACCTAGCTGACCAGATAGGTGTCACCATCTTCTCTCTGCTACCTTATATTCACAAGGCCACTGCACACACATCTCATTAAGGCTCATGGACTGCAATTCTCAGTATTCTGTGCATCATGTTCACTCAAGGGCTCTCACCCACCCATTCTCCCAAACTGCAAACCCTCTGTGCCTTTTATGTTTCCTTTTCACTCACAAGAACATCTCACCAGCTGTCCTCTTTCTGCATGACTGCTCCTCCATCCGACATTATTCCTCCCTATTTCCTCAATGCAGGAGAATCTGTCACGTAATGGGGTGGCAAGGCAGCTCGATCTCACACAAGGACCCCCTTCCTCTCAGAGAGACAGGGTGGCTCCAGCAGGTACCCAAAATGAGGAAGAATGATACATAGGCACCGTAGAGGACTAGAATATAAAAGCAGAGATGTACTTCTGATGCTTTATAAGTCTCTGGTCAGACTGGATTTAGAATGTTGTGAGCATTCCCTCAGGAAGGAAGGGTCCAGAGGAGGTTCACGAGAATGATCCCACGAATGAAAGGATTAACATATGAGGAACATTTGAACAGAGATAAGGAGAAACATCTTTAGCCAGAGAGTGATGAAGCTGCAGAATTCATTGCCACAGAGGGCTGTCGAGGCCAAGTCATTGAGTTTTTTTAAAACAGAAATAGGTAAGTTCTTGATTGCCAAGGGGATGAAAGGTTATGGGGAATGTGGTTAAGTAACACCCATGTTACTTAAGCAGCATCTTCAGGTATCCTAGACATGAAAGAAGGTATAATGGCCCAGTGTTGCTCATCTCTCACAAGCGACAATTCCTTGACTGCAGATAGTCTCAGACATCAGGGTTCATTGAACTGTGACATTGAAGATTGTTGCCCAGGCACTGAACTGTAATGTGGACAGCATTTAAGCTAAAAACAGTGTGCAGTGAATGTGCTAGAGCCCATCTGAACACATCACTTCACATTATGAGTGACAGTATGGAATCATCTCTGCAAGAAAAAGTTTATTCTATGCATCAGCTTTTTAAGGAGTCCACTGACATTCAAGGTTAAGAAATAAATAATGGGCAGCTCACATGTTTACTTTCTCTCAGTGCTAAGAAAAACTGTACAAAGCACAGCCTCTTACAATGCTGTGTTAGAGGATGCTCAAGCATTTCAAGGCAACTTAACTGTGCTGCAAGGCCTTGCCACAGCAGTCCAGGCATTAAAACATTATCTCAAGGAGGCCCATAGTCTATTCCACAATGGCCCTGCTGGAAGCGTGAGCCACAGTGTATCTGCTTTCTACATCAGTCTCAGGTTTTTGTGAAAGGGTCATGAGTCATGTTCGAAGGGAATAGCTCTTGTCTCCCAGCATCCATCTTGCATGGCCCAAGGAACTTCGAATGAGACAAGGCCCTGTGAGTTCTCCAGTGTGGAAGAATCACAACAGCTTCCAGGATATGTGGCACAGATTTCCAAAATTTGGCTTTGATGGTCACATAGAGTTTGAACCCTAATGTGTTTCTGTTCACAAACTCTGCAAGTTTGTGACAGGGCCTCTCAAGGCAAGAATGGTGCACTTGAAGGCAGCCTGCAGCTGGAGGAAACCAGTGATGGTGGAAAATCCCAGTGCCTGAGCTGCTTGACAATCATCATCAAGGAAAACAATCTGAAGAGATATGTTCTAGAGAAAATAACATCAGTCACATTCCAGATGCATTGATTGGTCAAGGATTGGGAGATGCAACATACTTCCCTAGTACCTTGAAATGAGCCATAGGCATTGAAATTGAGGGTAGCTATGACCTTGAAGGGCACTGGGATGGGATTACCTCTCTCTCATTCAGAGCATATCCTTTTTCAGCAGATTGCACAGTTCTGCAAGGATTTGGTGGGAGATCCTTAATTGCATCGTCTTTCAGTGAGTTGATGAAAATAACAGCGAGGTTTATGAATGCATTGTCTCATCATTTGCTTCCACCTCCTCAGTGGAAGTTATCCTGCTGCTTATCTCTCTGGAGACTTTGTGCAGCTGCTGGGGCTTGCTGTTACTGCTGACAATGTTCTAAATGCTTCTCCTTCTGCATTGTCTTTGCTGAATCAGCAAGACCACGATGACTGTCAAGACGGTGTTCTTCATGTGAGCGCCATGAGCAGATAATCTGTGGGGAATGTCAGAAAGATAATGAAATTTATCTGAACTCTAACATCCACAAGGATTAAAAATGATGGTATGCCCTTACACAATTTGGCATGGGCTGACGAAGGGCGTTTCCATGAAACATCGATTTTCCTGCTCCTCGGATGCTGCCTGACCTGCTGTGCTTTTCCAGCACCACTCTAATCTTGACTCTAATCTCCAGCATCTGCAGTACTCACCTCCGCCTAATATCTGGAATAGGTGCATGTTCTTATGAGGAAAGTTGGACAGGCAAGGTTTGTATTCACTGAAGTTTAGAAGAGTAGGAGGTAACTTGAGTGAAACAAATAAAATCCTGAAGGGGCTTATCAGGGGAGAGGATGTCTGCTGCTCCTAAGGAATCCTGAACTAGGGGTCATCATTTAAAACTTAGGCGTTGCTCATTTAAAACAGACATTAGTTTTTTTAACCCTCATGGGATCATGAGTCTTTGGAATTCTCTTTCTGAAGAGTGGAAGCAGAGTGTTTGCATATTTTTAAAGCATAGAAAGATAAAGTCTTGTTTGGCAATGAGTTGAAAGGTTATCAGTGTAGGTTAGAATTGAGATTGCAATCTGAGCAGCTACAATCTTATTTAATGGTAGATCTGGGTCATGCGGCTGAATGGCCTACTGCTGCCTTTATTTCATATGGTTTGTGAGTTCATCTTACCCTGAGATTACTATTTGGAAAAGTGCAGTTGTGGTTTGTGCATTGGCTGTCTTGCTGTAACCATATGAACTCTACCTCTGCTGCAAGTGCCTTTTTGGGCAGACTGTGTCAGCCATTAAACACTCATCACATATAATAAAGTATCAGAGTAGTATAATTGGAAATGCATTGATTTTCTGAATCATGAGCAAGCCATCTACTGAAAGCAACAGCAATGAAGAATTATAGATATGAATGGTTTTCAACATTGAATTACTGTGTAGTCAAAATTGCTACGCGTTTTCCAATTCTTAGTACTGTGAAAATTATGTGAGACAGAATTAAATTTTTTTTTGCCTTTCAGTGGTATATTTATGAAATTACATAGAATTAATTTTTAAAATCAAGCATATATGAGTTGCATCTGCTCTCTGTGCTTGGGACTGAGTGCTGTATTCCTGATGAAGTGCTCTGGCCCAAAACGTCAATTTTCCTGCTCCTCGGATGCTGCCTGACCTGCTGTGCTTTTCCAGCAACACACTCTCAACTCTGATCTCGAGCATCTGCAGACCTCACTTTCTCCTGAGTGCTGTATTGTAGCCTAGAATCTGCTGAGAAGCAGTAAAGCATGACTGCAAAAATTTCAAAAGCTTTGAAGATACATTTTAAATCTCAAATTGTTGTTACTTATGAACAATCTTTGTTCAACATCAGTGCTTTATTGATCAATATGTGGTAGTACTGAAGCATCTAGCTGCATTCTGTGGATTTTGGACAACAAAAAGATGATCTCATCAGAGAGAAGATTATTTTAGGCTTAAGAAACTCTGCTGTGAGAGCACGTCTGCTGAGAGAGGAAACATTTATTCACAATGTAGATATTGACATGTGCAGAAGCTCTAGATTAATTGATCCATCAGCTAAACCCTACGAATGGATGAATTATGAGCTTTCCCTTACATTGAGAGACATTCTAGTCTGGACAAGGATGACGTATTAGTAAAAAGGAAATAAAACATTTCAAGAAGAGACAGAAGAAAGATAAAGGCAAGAGAAAAAGATGTAAATATTGCAGAGGATATCACATAAAAGAAAAGGAAGCACATCCAACATGGGCAAAGCAGTACTTTAGCTGCAAGAAGCAGAAGCATTTTGTGTATCGGTGTTTAATTGGAAGGAAGCTTATAAAGATAGCTGCTGGAGAAATGTCAACTGATAACTCTGGAGAATCATACTATGCCATGTAACAGGTTAGCATCATCAGGTCTAAAGGTGATAAATAGACTGAAACCATTAGAATGATGACTGCAGAGCATTAAATCAATGTGAAATATTAGATATACAATATATTTTCAGACAACATTATGAATTTTGCAGACCTGTGTGAAATAGCCCAAGATGGTGACACAAAATGAAGTTTTTGAAGGAAATGTTGAGGCTATATGCTGGAACAATCCTCATTCCAAGAGAATAGGCAAAAATGAGAGTCCAGTGCAATGGGAAGAATGAAGTTCCAGATATTTAATGGTAAACTGCACTCAACTCAAACTTGGCATAGTAATGCTAAATGATTCAAAAGAGATTTTGTAGTGTTTTGAAGATACACTTGACTAAACAGATCCAACAGATAACAAAGATGTCTTTACAGGTCTTTGATGTATTTCTGGTGAATATCATCTCAAAGTGGATGAGAGTGTGAGACCAACTCAGTATCTGCCAAGGAGAGTTTCAGCTGCCTCAAGTCTAGCTTGAAAAGTAGAAGAAGTGGATGATTGGAGGGAGGCAAATGTTGTGTCTCTTTTCAAGAAAGGCAATAGGGAAATCCCTGGGAATTACAGACCATTCAGCCTAATGTCTGTGGTAAGCAAGGTATTGGAAAATATTCTGACAGAGAGGGTTTATGACCATTTGGAAAAACATAGTTTGATTAAAGATAGTCACCATGGCTTTGTGAGGGGTAGGTCATGCCTCAGAAGCCTTATTGAGTTACTTGAGGATGTGACAAGACAAATTGATGAAGGTCTAGCAGTGGATGTGGTGTATATAGATTTCAGTAAGGTATTCGATAAGGTTCCCCATGGTAGGCTCATTCAGAAAGTTAGGAGGTATGGGATACAAGGAAATTTGGGTGTTGGAATACAGAATTGGCTGGCCGAAAGATGACGCGAGTGGTAGTAGATGGAAAGTATTCTGCCTGGAGAGTAGTGACCAGTGGATCCTACATGGATCTGTTCTTGGGCCTCTGCTCTTTGTAGTTCTTATAAATGACTTGGGTAAAGGGTGGGTTAGTAAGTTTACCGATGACACAAAGGTCGGTGTATTGTAGATATTGACAGGATGTAGAGCTGGGCTGAGAAGTGGCAGATGAAGTTCAACCTGGATAAATGCGAAGTGATTCATTTTTGGAAGGTAGAATTTGAATGCCGAATACAAGGTTAAAGGCAGGATTCTTGGCAGTGTGGGGAAACAATGGGATCTTGGGGACCACGTGCCTAGCTCTCTCAAAGTTGCCACCCAGGTTGATAGAGTTGTTCAGAAGGTATATGGTGTGTTGGCTTTCATTAACAGGGGGATTGAGTTTAAGAGCGGCAAGGTTTTGCTGCAGCTGTATAAAACCCTGGTTAGACCACACTTGGAAAATTGTGTCTCGTTCTGGTCACCTCATTATAGGGAGGATGTAGATGCTTTAGAGAGGGTGCAGAGGAGATTTACCAGGATGCTGCCTGAATATGAGGGCTTGTCTTTTGAAGAGATTGAGGGAGCTAGGGCTTTTTACACCAGAGAGAAGAAGGAAGAGAGGTGACTTGATAGAGGTGTACAAGGTAATGAGAGGCATGGACAGAGTAGATAGCCAGAGCCATTTTCACCAGGGTAGAAATGGCTGCCATGAGGGTTCATAATTTTAAAATGATTGGAGGAAGGTATAGGGGAGATACCAGAAAGTAGGTTCTTTACGCAGAGATTGATAGGTGCGTGGAATGCACTGCCAGCGGTGGTAGTAGAGTCAGAGACATTAGGAACATTGAAGTGACTGCTGGACAAGCGCATGGATGGCAGTAAATTGAAGGCTGTGTAGGTTAGGTTGATCTTAGATTAAGATAAACGTTTGGCACAACATTGTGGGCTGAAGGGCCTGTACTATGCTATACTGTTCTATGTTCTATACCTGGAAAGATAGGAGTAATCAAGAAAGAGACTACTCTAATAGACTCGATTAGCAGAGTGGGAATTGTGAAGAAAACCCAAAAAGCAGAGAGTATACACAGATCTAAAGAATCTTGTAGGGCTTTGAAGAGAGCTCATTTCCTCATGCCAAACATTGAAGAAATTTTGCCACAATTTGTCAAACCAAAGATCTTTACTACCCCTGTTGCAAAGGCTGGCTCCTGGCAAGAGAAACTGGATGTAGCAGATTTCTAACTACATTTTGGAACCCACCCAGGAGGTACAGATGGCTGTGCATGCCATTTGGCATTTCCACTGCTCCAAAAGAGTATCAACTCAAGACAGCCTGAGATAACGAGTGATGTTCCCAGAGTGGAAGCCAATGCTAATAGTCTAATAGCCCATGGATGTGGAGATTCAGTCAAATAATCCATCACAGACCACAATCAGAATTTAATGCAACTGCTAGAGAGGGTTCACCAGAAGAAGAAGAAAAAAATGCCTTTGTCTTTTGGTAAGTACACAGGGCATGTATTGACAGTAAAACTACTTCATCCGGATCCTGACAAGATGGAATCTGTAGCAATAATGCAGTGACCAACAGATCTGAAACCAGGAAAATTATTTGTCATATCATGAACTATTTAGCAATGTTCTTGCATAATTTCACACTCACCAGAGTGTGAAGGTCTATGCAAGCTCAATACTAACAGTATATGCAGCGGTATTGCAACACAGAGCAAGAAGCAGCTTTCACGAGAATCAAACAACAAATGATAACAAGACCTTTGCTGAGTATTACAATGTCAACAGTGTTGCCATCTTGCAATACGGTATTAGTCGTATAGAACTTGGAGCAAACCTACACATCAAGGACAACCAGTTGCATTTGCATGCAGGAAACTAAATGCAAACTGAATAAGGTTATGCTCAGATTAATGAAGAGTGCCTGGGTGGTTGTTGCTTGTGAGCATTTTAATCAAAACATTTTTGTGAGAGACAAAGTGACAGAGGAGGCTAACCACAAACCACTGCAAAGTATCTTCCTCAAACTGCTTCTTTCTGCTCCAAATTATCTGCAAAGAATGTTACTTCATTTGGAGTGTTATCATCTGGACCAGACATACAAGCAACAGAAATAAATACACATTGGTGGTATGCATAGAGTTTCACACTCTGATGACAAATTAGTTAAGAACATTGCTAAATAGTTCACGATATGACAAATAATTTTCCTGGTTTCAGATCTGTGAAGAGCAGCACTGCCCATGAAGAAAGTTGAGAATGCAGAGATAGAGCGTGAAATCTTCCAGATTCAGTAAGAAGCTCTGCCAGTCATCAACGTAACAGTTCAAATCACACATACTATGCAACAAGATGCAACCCTCGTAATGAAGTGAATAAACTATGAAAGGATGGTCTGAAAATATCAAGGACACTCTTGTTGTATTAACAGAGTATTGGGCACGCAGAGACAAAGTGGTAGCTGAAGATGACATCTTGTAAACAGGAAATATCTCTAAATATCTGTGCAAGTCATCAAGACATTGAGGCTAGCCTTTGGAAATGAAGAGAAGTGTTCTACAGGCCAAACATGATCAATGAGATTTAGGACCACATAAGCCAAAGTGGCGTTTGTAAAAAACAGTGCGACTTAAGAATGAATGGAAGGGCTGTTGTAATGATGTGGTAGCATTGTTATCTCTGAGGCAGGAGGCCCAAATTCAAGTCAAATCTGCTCCAAATGTGTGTTATGATATGTCTGAACAGTTTGATTCAAAAACCTGTTAATGAATGAGTGGAGAGCTCTTGTGATGCAATCATGCTTCTACGCCAAGAGACTTGGGTTCAAGTTCTGTCTGCTCCAGAGGCACATCATAGCACTCTCAACAGACGATTGAAATACCTTGAAGAATGAATAGAAACACACTTCAAGATTCATTCCAGCATTCCAGACATTATGGTAAGTGACAATGGCCTTCAATTCATGAGTCAAGAATGCTGCCACTTCATAAAAGATTGGGTAAGTTAACAATACACATCAACTCTACACTTCCATCAGTCAAATTAGAAATGTTGAGGCAGCAGTGACGTTTACCAAAGGAATCATGAAGAAATTGAACAAATCCAGCACAGACTTGGACCGAAGGGGCTGTTTCCGTGCTGTACATCTCTATGACTCTATGAACTTGGACAAATTGAGCAACATTTGAGTAAAGAAATTCAACTCTGGAAGACATGGAGAGTAGTCTAATCCAAAGACTAAAATCATGCCAGACCCAAACCTCTCCTGTAAAAAAGGTAAAGTTACCATAGCCCCAATCTCTCATTAGAGGGTCACCATGCCTCAGCCAAGGAGAGTGGTTGAGAATGTGGGATCTTCATGGTAATGTCAGCTGTTGTGAGAATTGAACCCATGCATATGGCATTATTCTGCTTCACAAACTAGCCATCCAGCCAACTGAGCTAAATTAGCCCAGATCCTCCAGTCCATTAATAGAGAAAGTACAATTGAAGCCAGAAATATTAACAGGCGTAAATGACAAAATCAAGATGAAATGAAAGAAAGTGAAATTTGATAAATCTGCCAAGTCATTGCCAGAACTGAGCAATGGAGACCTGTTCCTTCACTGCAAACAACTGATACAGAGGATGTGATCTCATCACTGCACACAGTACAGAATGACCATCAGTGTCAAATGGAAATAGACCAGTAGCAGCAGTTACCTTGGCAACAGCTCTCTCCATGGGAATGACATTCCCTGGAGAAGGAAAATCACCTTAGGAATGATCAGCTATCAGGAAACCAACCAGTGATAAAGTGCAACTCTATCATTCGGAGACCTGCACAACTTAAACACAGTGCATGAAATGCATTTGGTGAGACTGGCAAAAAATTGAACCACCTAGAGTTAAAAGGAAAATACTGCAAATTAAGAAAATTGGAAACTAACACACGAGAATGCTGGAGAAACTCAGCAAGTCTGGGAGCCTCTGTGAGAGAGAAACAGAGATTGCCTTTCAATTATAATATGAAAAAGATGTTCTGTAAAAGAGTCTTACTGGTTATGAAACATTAACTCTGTCTCTCACTTCATAGCTGCAGTCAGAGTTAAGGCACTATTTTAGAATTAGAATTAGAATTAGCTTTATTGTGAAAATTTTGCAATGTTGCCACTTATGGCGCCATCTTGGGTACCAAAATACCTAGGTACAGATACTTAAGTACTTGGTACAAATTGAAAAAATCATAAGTAAAAGTCCAGCATAAGAATAAAAATGACAAAAAATACACTTGAATTACAGTCCTTTTCACCTAAGTCGCGCCAGCACCTGGTTTCCAGATTGCATTGGGCCAAGCCTCCAGACCACGCTGAGCTTCAAAACTCGAGACCTCATCTCCCCACCTCAAGGGCCTCACCTCTCCACAGCGGCCCCCAGTACAGGACTTGCCACACTGCAACAGCCTCCAGTCTGGACCTTCCCTCTGGGACTTGCCTTTCTGCGCTGGCCTCCAGTCCAGGACTTGCTTTCCTGCGCGCCCTGGTCTGGAACTCACCTGTGATGGCCTCCAGTCCGGGAGTCCCCTCCTCAACTCCCCTCCAAGTAAGTTTAAATTTAGAAGTTTGAAAAGAAAGGAGAAAGAGAAAAAGAATGGGTGGATCAGAGGAGCTCTGGCTGGAGTGTCCTACTCTGCCATCATCTTGGATCAGAAACTAATAAATGATCATTCTCTTTGTGACTATGCGTAATGGGTAAAATTGATCATTTGCATAAAAGGAAAATATTGTGAATGCTGAAGATCTGCGAAAGAAATAAAGTGCTGAAGAAACTCAACAAATTTGGCAGCGTCTGTGGTGAGAGAAACAGAGTTAACATTTTGGGTAGAATATTTTGGAACCTGATATCTCCTTCTTGGACCAATTTTGAAGAAGAGTCACATTGAACGTGAAATATGAACTCCATTTCTGTCTCCCTGAATGCTGCTTGACCCGCTGAGTTTCCCCAGCACTGTCTATCTATATTTTACATAAGCAATTTATAATTGCAGGATGTTCCTGATGTTAGGGGAGTCGAGAACTATGGGTCAAGTTTAAAAATATGGGGTAGACCATTTAGTCCTGAGATAAGGAGAAATTTCTTCACCTAGGGAGTGGTGAGCCTGTGGAAAGTAATTGAGGTCAAAACATTGAACATTTTCAAGAAGGTGGCAGATATCGTCCTATGAGTGAAAGGGATCAATGGATATGAGGAGAAAGCGGGAACACGGGACTGTGTTGGTTGGATGATTGCCCATGATCATATCGAATGGTGGAGCAGGCTCGAAGGATTGACTAGCCTATTCCTGCCCCTATTTTCTGTATTTCAAAGGTTCAATAGTGCATACATTTTTTTTTGCATAATGAAAAGAGGAATAATGAAGAAATTGAACTAACTGGCTTGCCATAGTCATGTGATCTCTTCCTCTGCTTTATGTGCCTTTGTGGGCAGCCTGTAGCAGCCATTGGAAACACATGACCTGAAACAACAATCATGTTAATTGTCAAAAGAACACATCAATATCACTTCACTGCTATGTTTTGCGCTTTCTGCATATTATTATATATTACACACTGTGTATTATCCATGAAACAAACAGATTGTTAATAAAATGGCCTAATAAAACTTATCATAAATCTTCAATCTGCATTTATTTCTTTGTCTTTCAAATGCATTCAGCAATGCAAAGAGATTATTATTCTTTACTTTTTGTTCCTTCTTTTATTTCAATTGATTGACTTTTACCAATGGTAAGGAAAAATGCACTCGTATCTCACAAAATATCTTTGGGACTTAATAACTGATGAATATTTTCCTTAAGGAAGTGTGATCTCTGACAGGCCCAGTTGAAAGTCATGCACAACCAGTGGCAGTTTGACCTCATATTGAATTCATGATTAAGGGACTGCAATTTAAATGTTGATTGGATGAAGATGGAAACAAAATGATTGATAGCACTGCAAAAAGTTTAATGTGCTAATAGACCAAAAAGACCTATTCCTGTTGATTATTCTAATCATTAAATAAAATGTTCAAATAATTGCTTTTGTGATTTAAGTGTCAGTTCAACTCAGATGGTAGGAATTCGGCAGCTAAATCAGAAGATTATGGGTTCAAGCCCTTTTTTGTCCTCGAACATATAATTTAGGCTTAGTCTAAGTGAAGCAAGCATTGTTTAGAAATACTGCCTTAAGGTTGAGATGTTAAATTAATGTTCCATACAAAATGCTCAGGAAGACATATGAGCAATGCTGGTTAGGCTGCATTTATTATTTATGCTTCATTCTCTGAACAGGGGCTGAATCATTGCTGTCTTTGTGCTGAAAATTCTTCTGCCGCTCCCCTTGTTCTACAAAGAAAGATCTACTCAGTCAGTATCTCACAGTCAACCTGATGGCATTCAGTGAACCGTAACTATAGAATATCCACAGTGCCTGGTATACTATTCAATCCATTCTAAATAGCATTCGTGAAGAGGCTTTGGACTCTTTACCTGGAGGAGAAAGTGAGGTCTGCAGATGCTGGAGATCAGAGCTGAAAATGTCTTGCTGGAAAAGCGCAGCAGGTCAGGCAGCATCCAGGGAACAGGAGAATCGACGTTTCGGGCATAAGCCCTTCTTCAGGATTCCTGAAGAAGGGCTTATGCCCGAAACGTCAATTCTCCTGTTCCCTGAATGCTGCCTGACCTGCTGCGCTTTTCCAGCAACACATTTTCAACTCTTTACCTGGAACCATCACGACTGGCCTGATGAGGATGATTAGGAGATCCAGGAGCTATAAAAAAAACAAATCTTCAACTGGCAACATGACCAATAATTGAGAAAGCAAATTGACAGACAAACGAAGGCTGGGGTCCATCACCTGCAGCCCAGATCCTGGGCCAAAAGAACATGGAAATACAGCAACATTCGAACAGCTATGGTGTGCGTGACCATTATCAAGACCATCTGCAGCCCAAACACCCAAGGACCTAATCCACTAAGAGCTAAGACTGGAGTGATGTTCCTCAAGGGCAGTGAGACAATGAGCATTCTGTGGAAGAAGCACATCAAATATCTCCTCAACCAAGATTCAGCCCTCAATATAGGAGCCCTCAACCACATCCTATAGCATCCGACAGGGCAGTGTACAGATGGAATCACTGTTGAAACGCTAAAACATTGTAATGAAGTGCTCTTGACCCATTGATACAACTTCATCTTTCCTATCTGGAAGGACAACATGCCATCTCAGAGATGTCATATTTCTGACCATCTTCAAGAAAGGAAATAAGGAGAATTGCATTAATTAGAGCAATGTCCTTCTGTCTACCTGAGGGAGAAGGTCATTGCAAAAATCCTTCTCAATCACCCCCTTCCTTAAGGAGGTCCTCCTGGAGTCACAATGTGGAATCCGTCCATCAAGAAGTGCATGGACTTAGAGTCATGGAGTCATAGAGATGTACAACACGGAAACAGACTCTTCAGTCCAACTCGCCCATGCCAACCAGATATCCCAATCCACCTGCCAGCATCTGCCCCGTATCCCTCCAAACCCTTCCTATTCATATACCCATCCAGATACCTTTTAAATGTTGCAATTGTACCAGCCTCCACCACTTCCTCTGGCAGCTCATTCCATATACGTACCACCCTCTGCATGAAAACGTTGCCCCTTAGGTCTTTTTTATAACTTCCCCCTCTCACCTTAAATCTATGTCCTTGAATTCTGGACTCACCCACCCCAAAGAAAAGACTTTGTCTATTTATCCTATCCATGCCACTCATAATTTTATAAACCTCTATAAGGTCACCCCTCAGCCTCTGACGGTCCAGGGTAAACAGCCCTAGCCTATTCAAGCTCTCCCTATAGCTCAAATCCTCCAACACTGGCAACATCCTTATAAATCTTTTCTGAACGCTTTCAAGTTTCACAACATCCTTCTGATAGGAAGGAGACCAAAATTGCTTGTAATGTTCTAAAAGTGGCCTAACCAATGTCCTGTACAACCACAACAATGACCTCCCAACTTCTGTACTCAATACTCTGACCAATAAAGGAAAGCATAACAAACGCCCTCTTCACTGTCTTACCTCCCTGTGACTCTACTTTCAAGGAGCTATGAATCTGTCCTCCAAGGTCTCTTTGTTCAACAACACTCTCTAGGTCCTTACCATTAAGTGTATAAGTCCTGCTATAATTGGCTTTCCCAAAATGCAGCACCTTGCATTTATCTAAATTAAATTCCATCTGCCACTCCTCAGCCCATTGGCCCATCTGATCAAAATCCTGTTGTAATCCGAAGTAACTTTCGCTGTCCACTACATTTGATCTTAGTCAGACAAGTCCAAGAGAAGTGCAGAGAACAACAGCTAACTTTATACATGCCTTCTTTGACCTCATAAAGACTTAAGAATTTGTCAACCAAGAAGGACAATGGAACTTCCTCCTCACATCTGCCTGCCTGCAGAAATCCATCGCCATCCTTCAAAAGCTGTGCAACAACATGCAAACCATGATCCTCACCAGTAGATCTACCACAGACCCAATACATGTGCAAACTGGGGTCAAGCAAGGTTGTGTCATTGCACCAGTGCTTTTTCCATGTTCCTCATCGCAAATCTCCATTCCCGTATCCATGAATGGAGTGGAACTTCTCTAAGGGACAAGCAGGATTTTGTTCAAACTGCATCACCTCAAATCCAGAAACAAGACCTAACTCTAACCTCTGTCACTGGCCTGAAGTATACAGCTGATGCACATGCGTGCTGAGACTGAGAGGCTGAGCTTGAAGCTATCTTTGATGCATCTACAGAGGCAAATGGCAGAATGGACTTTAGGTTAACCAGCGTGAAGGCATAGATCCTCTACCAGACTGTTTCCACCACACAACACTGCCTCTTGACTATCAGGATACAGAGTTAGCCAATGGACAAGATGGATCAATTCTCAAATATTGGGAGCCTCCTCTCAGTGAAAACAGATATTAATGTTGAAATCAGAGGAGCGGGATACCTGCTGTGCTTTTTCCAGCTCCACACTTTATGGACTCTGACTTTGCAGCATCTACAGTCCTCACTATCTCCAAACTGATGTTGAAATGCTACATTGCCTCCAGTGTGCCAGTGGAGTGTTTAGCTGTCTAAGCTTGATGACATAGCCTCACACCTGACACCAAGCTCATAGTCTACAGGACAGCAGTGTTACTAGCTGTCCTGAATATGGTTGAGACATGGAGATTGTACTGCAGACTCCTAAGATCCATTGAGAGATATTATCGGTGATGTCTCTGCAAAACTGCTAAAATCAGCACTCCAACATCATTGTCCTCTCTCAGACCTTAGTATTGAGGTTCTGGTCATTGTCAGTCAAGTGTATTGCGCAGACCATACTCTCCAATGACTTCCAAAAACAGGTTCTCCACTCTGAGTTTTGTCATGTCAAGCAGTTTCCAGAGTAGATGAAATGCTTCAAGGAAGTCCTCAAACCTTCTTGAAAAGAATGCAATATCCCTACCAGCTTGTGGGAATCTCTTATCCTAGACAACCCAAATTGGAGAAGAAACAACCGTGAAGGTGCCAATCATGTTCAGCATCTCCGTCAGGCCCAATTGGAGGCCAAGCACAACCAGTGGAAGGAGCATGCATTCAAGCATCCTGTATACCTGCTTCAGCAAACACCACCTTCCCCACCTGCGGCAGAGTTTGTAGATCTGGTGGTGGACTATTTGGTTACTTGCAACATTGGAATGTAAAAGTGTCATCCTTGATCTCAAGGGGCTATCTAAGAAGAAGAATAATGCCACAGAGATTGCCAGGATTTTAACCTAACAAAGATGAAGGTTCAGAGTCACAGAGATACCAGACCAAGTCAGCAGTAGGTGTCTTACAAGTTCACTCAGAATATTGGTGATACAGTTCCTTCCTTTTAAGATAATCTGACAGCTTGATTGTCACTTTTGCTAAGTTGTTACAAAGTAAGGTTTGAACTCATGTACTTTGGATTATTGCTTTAGATTTCTGGACTACCAGTCTGGTAATGTAACCCAAACACTACTATACCTATAAGAATACTATTTAAGTTGAAGGTAATGGGTTTGGGCCTTTTGTGTTGGAGCTAATTATTGCCAAACCTTAGTACACTCAATCATGTCTGGGTCCTGGAGTGGACTAGCATTGGTTACTTTGTTATAGATGGTGTTACAATTGAAGCTGAGCACTGTTAAATCATCATTGAATGGCTCCACTTCAAATCTGATGATTATTAATAACATATTTGAAGGTGGTAGCCCTGAGGAACTCAAGTAATCAACTCCTGTGGCAGTATTAAAAAACACAGCTACCATTCTGTGTGTTGGTTTTGATTACAGCCAACAGATCAGTTTCCTCCTGATCTTATTGACTTTAATTCTGGAAAGGCACCTTGGGCCTTACTCATAAAAAAAATTTACATTGACATCAAAGTCAGTTAACATCAACTCTCATTCCACATTTAGTCAAGTGCTTATGTTTAAATGAAGACTTTTATTTAATGTCAAGTGATTCTGACAATGATGTGTGTGATCCCAAAACAGGAAAAGGGTGATGCTATTAGTTATGGCAGTGTGAGTCATTTGCCCACGTATGCACGGTTAGAGCTGTGGTGTTACATCATGAGAAAATGATTTCAACCATTACTTCTCACCTTTGTCACTTCACATGAGACAATCACAGCATGTCTAGTGTAAACTACAGACTACATCTTTACATTCTTGTACTTCTTAAAATTGTGGACTGAAGTGAGCAAAAACTGGTGTTTTAAAGGATTGCTGAATGTTTTGAAAAGTAAGTAACCTGACACTTGCAAGCATAGTTTGTACAGCTGTTTGAATAAGGAGTATTTGAAATGGTTGCTCACAGATCAGAGTCAAAGATGTTCTGTGCCAGATGCCTCTGGTTGGCAACAGAAGTTGATTGGTCTATGGACTAGTGATCAGTTATTGATGACAAATGCCTTTTGATTCTCAGTTAACTGAACAGTTTAGGGCTGGGAACAAGATAGACACAAGTGTTTTGATCTCCACCAGCACAAGTGCTCTCTCTGCTCTAAACCTGTTTTTGTAATCTGTGATTCTTAATTAATCAGTCAGAGATCTTTTTTGAGTGGGCTAGCCATGTTGTGTTTCTTGAAAACCAATGGAAGCATCCAAGGAAAGAGAAGTGAAAAGCATCATTCTCACCAACAAAGGAATCATAAAGATCATCTCACCAACTCGAGAACAGGAATCAATGAACTTCATTCCAGGTTTTCCTCCCCAGTTTTTGTCTGCATACGTGTGTGGATGTGTGTGTGTTTATAAGACATTTCAAATTTTAATTAGTACTGTTATATGTAGATAATTTATAACTGTTCACCTGTGGCTGGAGTCCAATTACTTGTAATGAATAGTCATTCCTATTAAATACAGAAACCTGGTCCGAGCTTTCCCTTAACTGGGGTGTAAAACTCAGGTAAAATTGGGGAATATTCCTGCTTATTTTAAAACCTTTAACTTCTATGATGATTCCATGAATAGCGGAACTTGGTTTCCAGCATGCTACATTCAGTGAGGTGTGACAAGGGAATGAATTAATGTCTGGACAAGTAACTGTAGATAGGGATTTGCTTTTGGTTTTGTGAAATGCGAGACGTTTTTGGCAACTGGAAACAATGTTGAGATTACTTTGTGTGGTCTAAACTATTCCTCCTGCGAGTATTTATATTCCTCTGCCTCTGATTACCTTATTTACATTCATTTATAGTTTGCTGTGGAGGTGAGTTTAAAGGCGATGCTTTCATCATGCTGATCCCTCTATGATGCTCCACCTAGTGGTGAAACTGGACACAACGCAGCCATTTTGAACTGAGTATTGGTGAGTTTATGTCACTTGATAATACTATTGATAGATTATTCAAACATTTCTCTGATGAATGGAAAATTTGGATAGGTTGATAAGCATCTGGTTAGATTTGTCCTTCTTCTTATTGATTAGGTATACTCTCTTGGAAAGTGTCATATTGTTGAGCAGGTGACAGGTTACTGTACCTTTTGTATTATTCAAAGAAGAGTAAAGATTACTCCAATCGCCCGGGCCAAACATCCTTCCTCAACTGAAATTGAAAAGAAATTATCCAGTCGTTCAGTAATTTTCTGTCAGTTGTTTTAAAATTAAGGAGATGGTATTTGGAAAGGCAAGGACTGATTAGGGATAGTCAGCATGGCTTTATGTGTGGGAAATCATGTCTCACGAACTTGATTGTGTTTTTTGAAGAAGTAACAAAGAGGATTGATGAGGTAGATGTTATCTATATGGACTTTAGTAAGGTGTTTGACGAGGGTCCCCATGGTAGATTGGTTAGCAAGGTTAGATCTCATTGAATACATGGAGAACTAGCCATTTGGATACAGAACTGGGATTGAAAGTAGAAAACAGAGAGTGGCGGTGGAGGGTTGCTTTTCAGACTGGAGGCTTGTGACCAGTGGAATGCCACAAGGATCAGTACTGGATCCACTGCTTTTCATCATTTATATAAATTATTTGGATATAACCATAGGAGGTGTAGTTAGTAAGTTTGCAGATGACACCAAAATTTGAGGTGTAGTGGACAATGAAGAAGGTTACCTCAGAGTACTATGGGATCTTGATCAGATGGGCCAATGGGATGAGGAGTGGCAGATGGAGTTTAATTTAGATAAATGTGAGGTGCTGCATTTTGGAAAGGCAAATCCGAGCAGGACTTATACACTTAGTGGTAAGATCCTAGGGAGTGTTGCTGAACAAAGAGACCTTGGAGTGCAGGTTCATAGTTCCTTGAAAGTAGAGTCTCAGGTAGATAGGACAGTGAAGAAGGCGTTTGGTATGCTTTCCTTTATTGGCCAGAGTATTGAGTATCGGAGTTGGGAGGTCATGTTGTGGCTGTACAGGACATTGATTAGGCCATTTTTGGAACATTGTGAGCAATTTTGGTCTCCTTCCTATCGGAATAATGTTGTGAAACTTGAAAGGGTTCAGAAAAGATTTACAAGGATGTTGCCAGTTTTGGAGGATTTGAGCTACAGGGAGAGGCTGAATAGGCTGGGTCTGTTTTCCTGGAGTGCCAGAGGCTGAGGGGTGACATTATAGAAGTTTATAAAATCATGTAGGGCATGGATATGATAAATAGACAAGATCTTATCCCTGGGTGGGGGAGTCCAGAACTAGAGGGCATAGGTTTAGGATGAGAGGGGAAAAATATAAAAGGGACGTAAGGGGCAACTTTTTCATGCGGAGGGTGGTACGTATATAGAATGAGCTGCCAGAGGAAGTGGTGGAGGCTAGTACAATTGGCTTCAAAAGGCTTTTGGATTGATCTATGAATAGGAAGGGTTTAGAGGGATATAGGCCAAGTGCTGGCAGGTGGGACTAGATTAGGTTAAGATATCTGGTCAGCATGGACGAGTTGGACCAAACAGTCTGTTTCCATGCTGTACATCTCTGACTATGACTCTATGATACATGAAACTATTTTCCTTAAAGCATCATTGACAGTACAACAATATGTGGATGCTTAAAAGTCACAGTGTGAGTTCCCCAGTTTAGAAACACAAGCACAGATACATAAAAAGCATATGAGGTGCAATCTGCAATTTGGAGCAAGAGACAGATTTAACAGGAAAGAATTTAAAGGTTGGTGAGGACAGTGGTGGAAGTGACAAGCATACCTTGTGTCTTGCATTATTTCCAGGCATAGGTTAACTTTGCATCTGTGTAGCTTTATTTGACTGACTGTTCTCAAAGATTTAACTATGGAACACTTGGAGAAATGTAAACCACTCATTATAACATGCTTTATATGGTTAAAATGTTCTGAGAGCAGATTTTTCATTTGGATTTCTTGTTGCTGTTTAGTATATTCCACATTCCAGTTATAACAACATTAGGGAGAACAGAACAGCATTCCCGATTAATGTAGCCACTGTAGCAGAACATACTGATAACCCAGCAGGGAAACCTCTGCACAAAATGCCCAGCTGCTGTGGCTGCTTTTAACCAGCAGCTTTAGGTCATAAAATGTGACAATGCATGATCAAAAGTCACTAGATAATATACACAGATTGTTTTTAGTATGATAGTTGAGATTATAATTCA
The DNA here is from genome assembly GCF_037043375.1 of Chiloscyllium plagiosum. Classification (NCBI taxonomy): domain Eukaryota; kingdom Metazoa; phylum Chordata; class Chondrichthyes; order Orectolobiformes; family Hemiscylliidae; genus Chiloscyllium; species Chiloscyllium plagiosum. The sequence continues at coordinate 29,111,465 of NW_028270149.1, read as the reverse complement.
ATAGAGAATGCCACCCATTTAATAGTCTGGCTGATTCTTTCTGTCTTTCCAAACCATTGTCTGTTAGAGCCATTTTCTTTGATGTGTTGGCAGGATAATGGAATCCTACATTATAAACTGCATTTTCCACTTAACTGATTAGCACAAATACAATGACAATCTGATCACTGGATAATATCTTCTTTCTCTCAAAGTGCTGGAGCCAAGAAACTAACATTACATCCTTAGAGCTTATCTCTATCCCCTTATGGATTCCTTATGATCATCGGCATACATGGTTTTCCACCTATTTTTGTAATGTCAACAAATTTGGATACATTACACTTTACCTCTTTCTCCGAGTCATTAATAGATAGTAGGTCATTGAAGTCTTGGGGCTGAGTCTTGTGCCCTCCATGAGTTGCATCTTTCCAACTCGAAAATGATCCATCAATTCCAACTAATCACCATCTACGTGGTAACCAACTCGCAATCCATGCTAATACATTACCCCTAGTATTATGAACTTCTACCTTGTGCAATAATCTTTTGTGTGCTGTCTTATTGAATGCTTTCTGAAAATCCAAATGCATTACATTTTCCTGTTCCCCTTTATCAACTCTACTTATTATCACCTCATACAACTCTTGCAAATTTGTCAAGCACAATTTCCCTTTCAGAAAACCAGGTTAGCTCGATTAGATTGTGTTAAGCTTTTCGAAATGTCTTGCTATTTCTTCTTTCATAATGGACTCTACCATTTTCCAAATGACAAATGGAAGGCTAACTGGCCTTTTGTTTCTTGCTTTCTGTCTCCCTCCCTTCTTGAACAGGTGCATTACACTGGCAGTTTTCTAATAAATTGGAACTCTTCGGAGTCCGGTGAATTTTGGAATATTTTGATGAATATTTCCTTTAAAATCCTTGGCTGTAGTCCATCAGATCCTGTCAACTTGTCTGCTTTTAGTCACATTAGTTTGTCAAATACTCTGTCACTCATGATAGAAACTGTTAAAAGATCGATCCTCTCGTTAACACCTGGCTTATCTGTTATTTTTAGGATGTTTATCGTGTCCTCCAATGTGGACACCAGTTGGTATAATTATGTAAAATTTCTGTGTTCTGCATTATTAATTCCCCAATTGTATTCTTCAAAGGTGACCACTTATTTTAGCTACTCTTTTTATTTTTATATACTCGTTGAAGCTCCAGCTTTGTTTTTGTATTTCTTGTCAATCTACTCTCACATTCAGTTTCCTTCCTCTCTATTAGCTTTTTACTCATCCTGTTCTGGTTCCTAAAATAAAACTCCCAATCATCTGGCTAATGACTAGATTTTACCATTTAATGTGCCATAATATTTGATTAGATACTCTCTTTGACCACCTTTGTTAACAACAAATGGTTCTTTGTTCTCATTGCGTCCTTATTTTTAACCAGAATAAACTTTTGCTGAGTGTTAGTGAAATGTCTGATTAAATATCCATCACTGCTCATCCACTGACTTTCCGCTTAATCTATTTTCCCAGCCTGATTTAGAGAACTCTTCTTCAGGCCTTTGTAATTGTCTGTAGTTAAGTCAAGGACACTAGTTTGGAACCTTAGTTTTCCTCCGACAAACTGAATTTGAAATTTTACAATGTTGAGATTGCTACCCCTTAGAGGATTCTTAATTATGAAATCTCTTACTCATCCTACTTCATTAGTCACTTCTAGATCTAAAATATCCTGTTCCCTGGTAGGTTACAATGTACAGTCCTAATAACCAATCCCTGATAAATTCTGCAATTTTTTCTTCAATGTCACCTTTGTCCATTTGATTTGTCTAGTCAGTATCGAGTTTAAAAACATCCCTTACAATCACAGTGCCCTTTTTACACACCCCCATTATTTCCCGATTTATAGTTTATCCTACACTAAAGCAACCCTACGGGAGCCAATAGATGATACCCATTTCTTTCCCTTGACATTCATTGTTTCCAACTAAACCAATTTTACACTGTGATTTACTGCACTTATATCAATACTCAATCACTGCAGTGACAATCTCCTTTATTAACAAAGCTAACCCACCACCTTGTCCATTTTGCCTATTCTTCTGAATTTGAATATGGAGTTCCCAGTCTTCGTCAACCTGTAACCTCTTCTCTGTAATAGCTGTCAAGCTATATTTATTTATTTCTATTTTTGCTATCAACTCCTGCAAATTTAAACTCTGGATCTTCAAATCAGCCTCATTCACAGTCACATCATCCTCTTCCTGATTACAGTCCAGATTTGCTGTAATTAATCTAAGGGGATTGGCTGATTTTCATAATGACCTGATACCTCTCTCCCTCTTTGATTTGAAACAATGTCTGTAGCTCAGACTCCAGCTCATTAAATCTGACCTGATGTTCCTTGATCAGCCAAGTCTTGTTGCAGGTGTTTTCACCATGGATCATACTACAAGGGCAGCACATCAGCCAGCTCTAGTCTAATGAATGAATTGATTTGCATGTGAAATATTTTAATGGGGAATTTCTTACCATCATCAGATGTGGTAATATCTCCTGATACAAACCAGACGGCCAACTGAAAGATACGGAAAAAATATCCAAAAATCACTTCTCTGTTTTCCTGTGATGTTTCAGTTTGGCTCTTAAAGGAAGAGACAGTTTGAAAGGGCTCTATGCCACTAGTTTTTATCTCCCTTCTCACTCAGGTCTTCTCTTTATGAGCTGCTGTCTCTGCTCTTGCAGGATTTTTAGGAAGCTGGACTCCCTTTCCACCCCCCCGCCCCGCCCCCCGCCCCCATCCCGCCCAAGTTCAGAAGCACAGGTTCCTCCTCCTTCTTGCTTAGTTGACTGTCTTCACAGTGATGTTGACTCACTGCACACTCTTCCTAGTCCCAAAATAATGAAGATAGTGTTGTTGTATTGCAGATCAAACAATGTCGTGCATTTAAGACATTTACAGAACATTGTGACATATGAAACTCTTGTGTAAAATTACTTAGTTCACCTGCAGTCACTCTTGATGTGTGAAGGCATCAGTATATTCAGTTAGTCATGTTAGTGTAATATACAGTACCATCAGTAAGAATAGAACTCAGATAGATGTGCACTGCTACCTCACAGCACCAGGGTCCCAGGTTCAATTCCAGCCTCAGGTGACTGTCTGTTTGGAGTTTGTACGTTCTCCCCGTGTTTGCATGGTTTCCTCCGGGAGCTCTGGTTTCCTCCCACAGTCCGAAGATGTGCGGGTCAGGTGAATTGGCCATTCTAAATTGCCCATAGTGTTAGGTGCATCAGTTGGAGGGAAATGGGTCTGGACGGGTTACTCTTCGGAGGGTTGGTGTGGACTTGTTGGGCCGAAGGGCCTGTTTCCACATTGTAGGGAATCTAATCTATCTAATCTAAGATGTGTCTGTGGTATCATAGCCTTGTACAGTAATTGTTTATTGCTGTAAACAAACTTCTTAAATCCAACTCAAGACAGCTGATTATCCATTGTATATATTGTACGGACTAACCTATGGAAGAATGAGAGCAGAAAATGGCATTAAGGTTGGAGCACATGGAACTAAAAGATGACTGTGACAGCTAGTTAGTGTCAATACATGGAGGTTAAGGATTGGAGAGGTGACAACATTGTGGCAGTTGATAAATTACATTTTTTTTCCAAACAGTCATCCATTAATCTGTGAGCTAATGTTATAACTCTTAAAAAAAACTGAAGTGTTACATTGAAATCTTAAGGCCACAAACCTGCGCTGAAGCAGTTTGAGTCTTCTACTTTTCTTTCTTTTAACAAAGCATACAGCTTCAAAGCACTCCAAGGAGAAAAAAAAACAGATTAAATACACAATAAAAGCAGTTTTTTTAATATCTAAAAGGCTTACCTTTGTCTAAACATTAGTTGGTTTCACGACTTTCTTTTTCCAAATCAGTTACATCTGCTTGGGTTCATGTCATTCCAAATAACAGCCAGGTGAAATGATTGTCACTACATAGGCGGATATCGAAGAAAAGGATGACAAAGGGGCAGCACTCTGAAAGCTTGTGACTTCAAATAAACCTGTTGGACTATGACATGGTGTTGTGTGACTTCTGGCTTTGTCACCCCAGTCCAACACTGATACCTCCACATTGAAGGAAATATAATTTCACCAAAGCTAACTTCGCTGATAGGTTAAAGGAACTGGTCATTGCCTCTACACCTATTAAACCTTTCTGGAAGGCACTTCTGAACAAACCAATTAAATATGCCTTTGATGTTACGCTCGATGAAGGATACAAGTGTGAAGCAGTTGTAGCAAGTGAGCAGTGCTGGCAAGTGCTTGGTTGTGAAACAACTATCCAATTTAGCAAAAGCTTTAGTGGAACACACTAACATATCGAAAACCACAAAATGGCATTCACTGATTTATTTTTGTATGCTTTTCACAACGTGTCTCTTTGTCACTGTCTCTTACACACACACACACACACACACACACACCAGTCCCGGTTAAGGGTTTTTCTGGATTACATACTTTTCTGGATCACAATTCATTCATTCTTTGATTCATGTGTTCTGTTTTTTGCAGAATGTAAGGCTGTAGATTTGATTCATGATGGTTAAGGTCTTGTAAAGCCATGAGTTTGTGACAGTTCTTGATGTTTCTTGTGGTCAAATGTCTAGGAGATTGGAGTTCACGTGAATTTTGAAACTGGAACTGGTTGAACTCTTTGGCTATTTGATGACTTGCAGCAGATTTCAGGGTCTGGTTCTTAGATTGACTAATGACTGCTGGATCTGTTGTCTTCACAGGTAAATAAGGATGCATAGAGCATAGAAAAGTACAGCACAGATCAGGCCCTTTGGCCCACAAAATTGTGCCAAGGATTAATCCTAATGTAAAATAAAATAACTTACCTACGCACCCCTCAACTCACTGCTATCCATGTGCATGTCCAACAGTTGCTTAAATGTCCCTAATGACTCTGCTTCCACCTCCACAGCTGGCAATGCATTCCATGCATTCACAACTCTCTGCTTAAAGAACCTTCCTCTGATGTCCCCTCTATACCTTTCTGCTAATATCTTAAAACTATGACCCCCTCGTACCAGTCAATCATGCCCTGAGAAATGTCTCTGGCTATTGACTCTATCCATTCCTCTTATTATCTTGTATTCTTGTATACTTCGATTAGGTCTCCTCTCTTCCTCCTTCTCTCCAGAGAGAAAAGTCCGAGCTTAGTCAACCTCTCTTCATAAGGCAAGTCCTCCAGTCCAGGCAGCTTCCTGGTAAACCTTCTTTGCACCCTCTCCAAAGCCTCTGTATCTTTCCTATAGTAGGGCGACCAGAACTGGACACAATCTTCCAAGTGTGGTCTCACCAGGGGCTTGTAGAGCTGTAGCAAAACCTCGTGGCTCTTAAACTCAATCCCACTGTTAATGAAAGTCAAAACACCATATGCTTACTTAACAACCCTATCCACTTGGGTAGCAACTTTGAGGGATCTATTTACTTGCACACCAAGTACTCTGTTCCTCCACACTGCCAAGAATCCTGTCTTTAATCCTATATTCAGCATTCAAGTTCTACCTTTCAAAATGCATCACTTCGCATTTATTCAGGTTGAACTCCATCTGCCATTTCTCAGCCCAGCTCTGCATCCTGTCTATGTCACACTGCAGCCTGCAATAGCCCTCAATACTATCGATGGCACCTCCAACCTTTGTGTCATCTGGAAACTTACTAACCCACCCCTCAACCTCTTCATCCAAGTCATTTATGAAAACTACAAAGAACAGAGGCTCAAGAACAGAGCCCTGTGGGACCCCGCTCAACACTGACCTCCAGGTTGAATACTTTCCATCTACAACCACTCTCTGCCTTCTGTCTGCCAGCCAATTCTGAATCCAGATAGCCAAATAGAACATAGAACATAGAACATAGAACAATACAGCACAGAACAGGCCCTTCAGTCCACGATGTTGTGCCGAACATTTGTCCTAGCTTAAGCACCCATCCACTATCCAATTGCCGCTTAAAAGTCACCAATGATTCTGACTCTGCCACTCCCACAGGCAGCGCATTTCATGCCCCCACCACTCTCTGGGTAAAGAACCGACCCCTGACATCCCCCCATACCTTTCACCCGTCACCTTAAATTTATGTCCCCTTGTAACACTCCGTTGTACCCGGGCAAAAAGTCTCTGACTGTCTACTCTATCTATTCCCTTGATCATCTTATAAACCTCTATCAAGTCACCCCTCATCCTTCGCCGTTCCAATGAGAAAAGGCCTAGCACTCTCAACCTATCCTCGTACGACCTATTCTCCATTTCAGGCAACATCCTGGTAAATCTCCTCTGCACCCTCTCCAAAGCTTCCACATCTTTCCTAAAGTGAGGCAACCAGAACTGCACACAGTACTCCAAATGTGGCCTTACCAAGGTCCGGTATAGCTGCAACATCACCTCACGACTCTTGAATTCAATCCCTCTGCTAATGAACGCTAATACACCATAGGCCTTCTTACAAGCTCTATCCACCTGAGTGGCAACTTTCAAAAATCTATGAACATCGACCCCAAGATCCCTCTGCTCCTCCACCTTACTAAGAACCCCACCGTTAACCTTGTATTCCGCATTCTTATTTGTCCTTCCAAAATGGACAACCTCACACTTGGCAGGGTTGAACTCTATCTGCCACTCCTCAGCCCAGCTCTGCATCATATCTAAGTCCCTTTGCAGCCGACAACAGCCCTCCTCACTGTCCACAACTCCACCAATCTTCGTATCGTCTGCAAATTTACTGACCCACCCTTCGACTCTCTCTTCCAAGTCATTAATAAAAATTACAAACAGCAGAGGACCCAGAACTGATCCCTGCGGAACTCCACTTGTAACTGGGCTCCAGGCTGAATATTTACCATCTACCACTACTCTCTGACTTCGACCGGTTAGCCAGTTTTCTATCCAACTGGCCAAATTTCCCACTATCCCATGCCTCCTGACTTTCCGCATAAGCCTACCATGGGGAACCTTATCAAATGCCTTACTAAAATCCATGTACACTACATCCACTGCTCTACCCTCATCCACATGCTTGGTCACCTCCTCAAAGAATTCAATAAAACTTGTAAGGCAAGACCTACCCCTCACAAATCTCCCTGCATCCCATACTTCATGACTTTATGAATGACCCTACCATGGGGAACCTTATCAAATGCCTTGCTGAAGTCCATATACACCACATCCACTGTTTGACCTTCATCGACCTATCTTGTCACCTCCTCAAAGAACTCAATAAGATTTGGAAGGCATGACCTGCCCCTCACAAAACCATGCTGACTGCCTTTAATCACACTATGCTTTGCCAAATAGTCATAAATCCTATCCCTCAGAATTAATGACTTGGAAGAGAGAGTCGAAGGGTGGGTCAGTAAATTTGCAGACGATACGAAGATTGGTGGAGTTGTGGATAGTGAGGAGGGCTGTTGTCGGCTGCAAAGGGACTTAGATATGATGCAGAGCTGGGCTGAGGAGTGGCAGATAGAGTTCAACCCTGCCAAGTGTGAGGTTGTCCATTTTGGAAGGACAAATAAGAATGCGGAATACAAGGTTAACGGTGGGGTTCTTAGTAAGGTGGAGGAGCAGAGGGATCTTGGGGTCGATGTTCATAGATTTTTGAAAGTTGCCACTCAGGTGGATAGAGCTTGTAAGAAGGCCTATGGTGTATTAGCGTTCATTACAGACGTAAGACTGACTGGTTTGTAATTGCCAAGGATTTCCCTATTACTCTTTTTGAAAAGAGGAACAACATTTGCCTCCTTTCAATCCTCCAGTACGACTCCCATGGAGAGTGAGGAGGCAAAGATCTTCACCAGCTGCTTAGCAACCTCCTTTCTTGCTTCCCGGAGCAGCCTAGTATAAATCTGGACTAGCCCTGGGGACTTATCAATCTTAATGTTTTCCAGAATTTCAGGGTCTGGTTCTCAGATTGACCAATGACTGATGATCTGTTGGCTTCACGGGTAAATAAGGATGCATAGAGCATAGAAAGGTATAGCACAGAACAGGCTCTTCGGCCCATGGTGTTGTGCCGAGGGTTAATCCTAATGTAAAATAAAATAACTTAACCTACGCACATCAACTTCATGCAATCACTGAAATCAGTTTATGATGACTAGGTTAACAGAGGGGCATTCAATCTATTTTGGATGCACAATGATTTTGTAGATAAATGGGAAGCTGGTAGTGGCACTGAGTTATAATCTTCCCTTTTGTGCAGAATGATGCATGAGGCAGTCAGTCTCACAACTCATCAGTTTTTAGGTTTGACCAATGTTAAAAGTATTGACTGAATGTTCCTATAATGGACATATCATACTTCTTATAGATTCTTTTAAATTCTCAAAAGATTATTGGTTAGAGAACATAACTTCAGTGCAAACACCAACGACATTGAATGCTTGGAGCTTCACAGCAAATACTGATATTCAATTTTTTGATAGGCAGCAGCAGAAAAGTGAATATCTTGTAAGGCTGCAGAAGAAGCAAAGTCCAAATTAGGGTATACAAATCCAGACTCAAAAGTTAAATTTATTGAATTTAGGTATTTTAGTGGAACTATGAAGAAAATTGTGTTTACTGGTACTGAAAACAAAAAATAAATGTTGGAAATCACAGCAGCTCAGGCAGCAGCCTTGGAGAAAGAGCAAGCTAATGCTTCAAGTCTAGATGACCCTTTACCAGAGCTGATGTGAAGGGCAGTAGAGGAACAGATTCCAGCATCTACATTGTGGTTACAAGTGCCCAGATAAGAGCTATATCGTCAGTGAATTAAAAAAAAATAGCATTTTCTTTGGGTATATCTGGGATTGAGTAGAAAAGCATTTCTTCATCCTTCCAGGGAAAATGTTCTTCACAACAAGAACATTGTGTTTCTGAATCCCAAATGAAAACAGAATCCTTCTTTATACAATAAAATGCGTCATGTGCTCAGAAATTGTATAATGTATTGTGAAATGGATATTTGCTCATCTTCAACACCCAGTATCAGTATTGTACACTGCTAAGTAAAATATGATGTGGCCATCTGACAAATAAACCTTCTTTTACTCTGTACCACCAATAACTTTAACTTATGTTGTATCTTTTACATAAGAAAACCTCACATAAAAGAAACAAGATGAGAAGGTAAGAAATATCATTCCACTATTTAAGAAGGGAGGGGCAGAGAAAGCAGAGAGTGTCAAACCTGTATCCTTACATCAAGAGTAAGGAAAATGCTAAACTCTATAGTAATGGATTTGACAGTTAGACAATTGATCTGATTGGGCTTAGTCACAATGGTTTTGCAAAAATGTAGATGTGCAAGGGCACCTGTCTGTGTCAATGAATCAGCAAAGTCTAACATGGAGCAAGCAATTGGAACATAATTGTATGCTACTTTTTTATGGTATGAGGATTTGAGTATAGGAGTAGGGAAGCCTTGTTTCAATTCTATGCACCTTGATTGGACCATACCTGGAACAGTGTGTGCAGTTTCATCCCCTTACTCAGGAAGCATATTATTGTCACAAAGGGAGTGCAATAAGGGTTCCACCATTTAGTTTTCTCCCTTGCAGGCAAAGTATAGACTTCTTTCCATCAAGCAATTTGGAGACAGAGGCTGAGGCAGGCTACTAACTCAGCATGGAGACCTGCTCTCCCTTTGGACATCCAAAAGAAACTAACTTAGAATTCAGAATGACAAAAACAAGGAACTGCAGATGCTGGAAATCAAAAACAAAATTTGCTGGGAAAGCTCAGCATCTGTGGAGAGAAATTGGAGTTAACATTTTCAGGTCCAGTGACTGAGGTTCTAAAGAAGGGTTACTGGGCCCAAAACTTTCTTTCTCTCTTAACTTTCGTAACTTAGCTTTCTCTCTCATCTGCCAGGCCCACTAGGTTTTCCCAGCAATTTCTGCTTTTGTTAGAATTCAAAATTGGGTTTTTTAATGAATCAAGAAGGTCCAATTTCAGTCACGTGACAATGACAGATATTTCAGTAGTTGATGACCTATCTCATGGGGCTAATTGGAATGTCAATATGCTAAATGTGTAACTTTACTTCTGCCAGAGTTTTCATTACAAGGTGAATAGAAGCATTAGTGCTCATTTTATTGTAATGGATCTTGAGGTTTTCCTTTGTTTAAAGCTGGCTAGAAGCAGATAGTTGATCTCAAAGCCCTTTCTTTCAGTTTTAGCCAGAATGTCTATACAATACATGTGTTCAGAAGCTTCTTGAAATGCAATCATGTGATCAGGCTCGGTCAGTCCAACAAGCCTGACCATTATTTTAAAGAAACAGAATTTACATCCAATAATATAGAATACAGATTTCTCTTCATGCCTTCTGTCCATGACATAAGCAAAAGAATGAAAAGTTTTGGAGGTAGGTTGGAATGTTGAGCAAACTGATGGGCCATGATATTATTGAATAGCAGAGCAGCTACAGGGGCACTTCTGCTCATAATTCATATGTTTGAATTAAAAAGAAATGACACCGCGTCAAAGGTAGTTTGGAGGCAAGATTAGTGTCTTTTTAACCACTGATCCATGACATCCAGAAACAAGAATGTCATGAGATACAAAACTTTGTAGATGACATTGAAGATCTGGACTTGCCGGGGGTGGGCGTCTTTCTGTTCCGCAATTGGTCAATAACCACTAGCAATTCAGTCTGGTTCTGTAAGATTTCACACTTTATTTTACGGCTGGTTACAGGTTGTCCAGCAACAAAGAGGTTAAACACTTCTGTGACCTTAGGAGAAACTGCACACATGGCTTAAGACAAAGACATTTTTATATTTTTTTTGAAATGGGGTACAGCCATAATTACAGAACAAATTCAAACAACCACCAATAAAATTTAATAAAATGGTTTAAATGACAGCAACATAGCCCAATGATATTTTCTGGGAACCAACTTTGCTTTCCAAAGCATTTTCCTTTAACTATGACGCAAACGCCACCCTGTTTTGTGAGTAGGTAGTTGAGGGCATACCAGTTTTGTTGGGAAAATAGACATAATTCTGAGAGCATGTCCTTCAGGCCTGTCTTTGTGACTTCCCCGAACATATGGGTAGTCCATAGCTACAAAGTATGGTTGTCCTGAGTGCTTAGGGTGAAAACTGCTCAATAAAAAGAGGTGGGTCTTTCGGTAAGAGATGTGGTTATTGTCCCAGATTGGTTCTTTCCATCACACAATCGGGAAGATGGAGGTGTCATTAGGGCTGTCATAGTGAAGGTGGGTGGTGCTGTTACCCACACCACAAAGGGCCTGAACATCAGTAATAACAGGGACACATTCCTCCCATAGGCATATGCTTTGAGATATGAGGTCCTACGGGGAGCAGTACCGATTGGTACATTTGATCATAGTGCACTTACATGAATGTCTTAGTCACACTCGTGTAAGTGCACCCCCATCCCTTATCATTGTAACAATTGGGATAGGCTACCCCGGACCTATTAGAGGAAGTCCACAAGCAATTAACAGGTGGGGATAAGTAATAGTCACAAGAAATATAATGTCCAGTAAATGCCTTAGAAACATTCCATACTCCTTCGTTGGGATTCAGGAAGAGGAAAGGGGTCAAAGAGTCCTTTGCTGATGTGAGGGTGTAACAGACCACTTCATCCCAGCCAAATATTTTATTGTGACTTTGAAGAAACAAATTGTTAGTGAAAGATAACATTTCCCCCTTTTCTCTTTTGTGACATGCAGATTTAGACCTCTTTGAATAGGGGCAAAGCTTACCTATAGCACAACTGAAATCAAACTGGCACACAATACCTTGACAGGGTAAAGTCCATTGAGACTTGTCCTGTAAATTAACTGTCTGATATTCTTGATGCAGTTGACCATTGTGACAGTCATTCTTGGTAACGTTCCATGCATCAAAGGAATCAGTCTCTCGGCACACAAGGACATCTTTCTGGCATAAATGATACACAGTCTCTGGTTGCTCAGGATCACACGGGTAAATAGTCCCTTCTTGAGCACCAATGCTGGCGATGATGAGTCCATATACCAGGGTAAGTTCGATCTCCATCATTTTTCCCTTGCAAGAGGCTTGTCTGATGACCTTATCAGCAGTAGGGACAGTATGGAGAACTTGGATGGGCCCCTCCCATCGAGGTTAGAGGCTGTGGCTTGTCCATTGTAATAGAGTACAAACCATTGCCTCCTTGACCAAGTGTGTACAAAATACACATAATCAACTAAAATAGGCAGCAGCAAAGAAGGAACACAAACTTGTCCAGCAGGGGTCACCCACATTTTGGTTTGAGTATTGGGGGAGTACCCTATTTGGGGCCATAGTTTGTGCTCTTCAGCAGGGGCCTTCCCCTGTGATTTCTGTACCTTCCCCAGGTCTGGCATACCTATCTGGGTTTTGCTGGGGGCCCAATGGGACCAGAAGTTTGAGGTGTAAGGCTGCCTGCTTGGCAGCTGCATCTACCTGCCCACTACTATGAAAACTGTATCAATTGCTTCAGTGTGAGCGAATATCTTGATAAATGCCAGATTGATTGGACAAAACAGCATTACTATAATGCCGCCCCATGAGTGTTAAAAATCCTCTATGTTCCCACAAGGCTCCAAAATCGTGAAGAAGGGCCTGTGCCCGAAACGTCGAATCTCCTGTTCCCTGGATGCTGCCTGACCTGCTGTGCTGTTCCAGCAATAAAGTTTCAACTTTGATCTCCAGCATCTGCAGACCTCACTTTCTCCTCCAAAATCGTGGGTCACACCAAGAGCACAATGAAGAGTCAATGTATATTAGCAGATTTTCATTTTGCTAGGATGCAAGCATATCGATTCCCCACATTAGCTCCAAGGTGACATTAAAGACATATCACTCCCCAGTGGACACATTTCCACAGTTAAAGCAAGGACCAGCCATTTGTCTCTGGGAATTTTGCCATCTTGTTCCCAGTCTCAAAGGTGTAATACTGGGGCTTGCCTGTCCCCATTTGCAGGCTCCCCTCAGGCAAAGGTTGCTCAGCAGTGGTCGCTGCGTAGGCATCTGAGGTACGGTACGCTCCCCAGTGGGTAGACTGGTTCCAATTAACCCTATAAGGGTTGGCACATGGTGTTTGGGATTGCAAGGGCGCTGGATATAATTGGTTTTACCTGTAACTTGCATCATGGTTCAGTCTGGTTCTGGCCATCCAATAGAAAACCATCGCTCACCTCAATTGCAACAGGAAATTCCTGGAATAGTTCATATAGTTTGTCTGGACCATGTCAGTGACACCAGGTGGAAAACATTGCAAAAGCATAGGATTAAACAAAAGTGATTGAGCTTCTTGATTATTTTTCAACTGTATATCACTTACGTCAGACAGATAGCCACACCTTTCAGTCTTGTAACACAAGCCATTCGTACTCAGGCTACTCCCAGAATTTTGCTGCGTTTACATTTGTATCACCCTTGGACATATTGAGCAAATTGGGCTGGTTTGTTCTTGCGGTCAGGGGCATGCTTCATTAACATTACTGTGATTCCTGGGAGGGGACCTGGTTTAGGATGGCACAGGCCACTCACCCCATGATAGCTATGAAGACTGGATGCTTTACTTTCGAAAGAAGGAAAGGTTTGTAATAAAGGGATGGTGTGCTGGGGACAATCAGGAGATGTTAGGACCTCGGTGGCTATCCAGGAACAAAATCCCCATCCTCAAATAGGGTCGGTATGCCAGACGTAGATTCTACTTGTAATCCCGAGCCTAAGTCTTTTATTTTACACTGTTGTTGCTTTAACTCTGTTTATATGTTCCTTAACCTTAGTGACCTTACACAGCTTCTCCTGTTTTTTTTTATTTTTATTTCTTCATATACCCATTCACAGTCACCTCCCAGCTTTCGGAAGTTCCATCTGCTATACATACATCTATCCTCCAATTGCATGCTGAATTCCTTCAACTGGCCAGTAAGGTATCTTTCCATTCTTTAGTTAGCAATGAATTAATGCAGCCATGCTTCAAATTAACCATGAGGCAATGAGACAGGTCACTGACAATGTGTAAAGGAACAAAACCAAGCGATCCTGCCAATTAATTCTGATTTTGTGATTCAGGGCTAATACTATTGATTATTAAAAGAATAATAAAGAAAATAATCATTATCTGTAACTCAGAGGTGGAAACCGAACAAGTGACTAAAAGTCATCAATATAAACTGGGAATTCATTTATTCAATATTTAAAATGTAAAATGTATACAGCTTCCAACTCTGTAATCCACTGTAATTACCTGGTTCTAGTCCCTTGATTTAAATCCCAGATTAAGTTCCTTAGGTGGTCCTGACCAGTCATTGCTCGTTTACAATGCCATAGGCTGTGAAATGACTGCAGCTGCCTTAAAAGGTCCCTGTCTACTCACATGGTAACAAAGAAGCCTTCTAATGCACGAATAATGGCCAAATCCAAAGACACAGATATTAACCATAGGATATTAATTTTGATGCATGATTTATCACAACCTACTGTTGAACTGAAATTTCAGTTGTCATTTAGGGAGGGGAATTGATACAAAATAAAGCTATGACTGGCACACATAATCACCAATGAAACACAGCAGTCTTAAAATTAAGTGGAAACAAACGAGTCTGAAACAAAAATTAAATCTGCTAGTATCATTTTCTGAAAACAATGCTGTTGGTTTGGGCTATTTTGGATCTATCTTTATACTTCCAGTTTTACAAAATTTAACAAACTTAAATAAGGTTCATGCAATCCCTCCATTCAATGAGCAAATGTTAAAGTCAGAAGTGATTGTCCTCAATGTAAGGCTTAGATTATAACTACAATTGAGCAGAGTCCTGCTCTCATCCTGGAACAGAATGATTCTGCAGCTGAGGCCCAGGATTAGTGCTACTGGTTTACTTCCTTTAGTCAATTAGTATAACATGTAGGAGTGAGAGGGGTGAAAATGTTCTTTGGCATTAGCATGAAATTATGGCAAATTTGAGAGCAACTTTATACCGATGTCAAATGGTGCAGAATCAAAGAAGAAGACTTTTTAAAAAGATTATAATGTTGTCTTCCTCCGTATTAAACTGATTTGAAATTAAATAAGATTGGCTTTCATGCAAGCACAAAAGAGATTAGTTAGAAATTGACAGTAGGGCAGTCATGGCCTGTAAGAAGAACAGGGGTTAATATTTCATTTCATAATCATAGAAGGATCCTTAACTTTAAAAGAAATCATGTTAAATTCCCAAAGTGCAAATCAAATCCAAAACAGTCCCGGATCTCAAGCTCCAGACAACAACACACAACATTCAATCATCAAGAAGCAAATGTGCATCTAAACAAATCTGAAAGGGCTAAACTTTCTGCAAGCTGCAGGGAATCAGAGCTGATTTTGTCTCTCTCTCTCTCTCTCTCTCTCTCTCTCACACACGCAAACACACACATTCCAGAAGTCAAAGTTAGGGAATTCTACCCTCAGAAATCTTGGCTGTGGCATGTAGCTGCTTAACCAAGTGTGTGAGAATTGTATCACTGGCCAGCTTTCCTTTTTTTTAACATGACAAAAGCAGCAACTATCCTCTATATTTCATAAACACAGAACAAACACTAAAACAAACAGAACAAACAAGACAAAGCAGCAAAGCAAGACAAGCCAAGCTAAACAGATACAACAAGCAAATAATCTCAATTTAAAACTTTCACTAATCAACAACCTGACAATGAACAACAAGACTAATGATTTCTACAAAACATTCTCAACATTCTAAAACCGTGACAGTTTCATTATAATATATCACAATACTTCTTTGTTTTATCTTTCACAGAACAATTTAGGAATCAATTTAAACAGCGCAAATTTGACCGAATCAGATTCCCCGACTCTGTGCCCAGGTCCCCGATCTGTTGGTGGAAGTTTTTAACTTCCTGAGCTCCCTGACCTCTTGAGGTCCCCAACCTCTTTTTAGGACCCCTACCCTATTCACAGGTCCCCGACCTGTTAGTAGAAGTCCCTGACCTCTTTCTTTTTTTTTAAATAATTCTTATCAGGACCGATCCTTCCCTGGCTGGACTGAGGTGATAAGCAGTGATGGGTCGAGTCAACCACGACTTGAATGAGAGGAAAACCAAACGGAGCTGGCCGGCCAATTCCTCTAAACTCAATAGTGGAGGACTCAAGGCTCTTACACCGCCGACCACAATCCATCTGTACCGAGTCTGCGTCACAGCACCACATGAAGATCTGGAGTCCCCGGGGTGGGGGGAGTCTCTTTGTTCTGCGATTGATCAATAAACACCAACAATTCAGTCTGGTTCTGTAAGATTTCGCAATTTATTTTATGACCGGGTACAGTTGTCCAGTAACGAAGAGGTTAAACATTCTGTGTCTCTAGGAGAAACTGCACACATGGCTTACTACAAAGACATTTTTTTAAAAAAGAGGTACAGCCATAATTACGAAGCAAATTCAAACAATTACCAATCAAATTTAATAAAATGGCTTTACGGACAGCAATGTAGCCCAATGATATTTCGTGGGAACCAACTATGTTTTCCAAAACTTAAGCCTTTCGTATCTCATGAACTGAGTTTTTGCACCTGCACGTGAAGGTCAGTTAGAATAGCTAGTAATGTCTTATCTAATCCAGTTATTTCTATGCTGTAAAGGAAGCATTGTCTGAGACAAATTGAGGTTAGTTCAAGTATGCAGCTTTTATCAGAGTTAAAAGCCATTTTATGCAGTTTTTAAGCAGAGTTGTCAATTTGTAGCCAAGAAGCCATTTTGTCATGTTACTTGTATTAAGAAGCCATTTTGTTGCTGCCTATATTAGTAAGGGCATGTATTAAATGGTTGTTCGTGACAACAGCCTGTATTCAGATTTCAGATCCTCAATGGGTGCTCCAGTTTATGACCAGAGCAGTAGGTCAGAATGCAGAGTGTTTGAAGAAAAGGAAGGGTCTAAATCAAGTGGGAAGAACAGACAGAGCCAGGCTGATGAACATGGTGGGACTAGCGGTCTCAAATGCATTTTTTTTAGTGCAAAGAGTATATCAGATGAGATGAGTTTGGAGCCTAGATTAATAAATGGGTGTATGATGTTTGTAGCAATTACAGAAACTTTGTTAAAAGAAGGGCAGGACTGGCAGCTTAAAATTCCAGGGTTCAGATGTGTCGGGTGAGATAGAGAGGGATGTAAAAGCAGTGGGAGAGTTGCATTACTGATTAAGGAGTATGTCACAGCTGTATTAAGAGAGGACATTATTAGGGACAAGATTTACTCTCATTTGGAGAAGAATGGGCTTATTACGGATAGTCAGCATGGCTTTATGCAAGAGGAGATTTTGTCTCACAGTGAGGCCACGTGGGTAGGACTTAGGGATAACAAAAAGTGCAATTGCAAAGATGGAGTTATGCTGTAGACCTCTGAATAGCCAGTAGAAATTAGAGTAAGTAGGTAACAGGATGATTTAAAAACACCAGGGTTATGTAGTGTGTGTTTTTAATTTCCTGAATATCCACTAGGACTCACTTAGTGCCAGAGGTTTAGATCGGGCAGAATTTGTTAGGTGTATTCATGAGGTCTTCTTGAAACAATATGTAGATAGTCCAACAAGTGGAAGGGCCATATTTGATCTTGTATTGGGGAATGAGCCTGGCCAGGGGTTCAAAGTTTCAGTGGGGAAGAATTTTGGAATCAGTGATCATAATTCCCAAGGTTTTCTGTAAGGAAAAGGATAAGGCTGGTCCTTGGGTGAAAGTGCTAAATTGAAAGGAGGCTAATTACAACAGCATTAAGCAGCAACTGGTAAAAATGGATTGGGGGCAGCTGTTTGAATATGGATCCACATCTGACATGTAGGAGGCTTTTAAAAGCCAATTGGTCAGTGTTCAGGACCAGCATGTTTCTGTAAGGATGAAAGATAAGGATGGTAAGATTCAGGAACCTTGGATAATGACAGATGTAAGTTTAGTTAAAAAGAAAAAGAAAGCATATTTAGATCAAACAGGGTCCTTGAGAAGTATAAAGGCAGCAGAAAGGACTTAAAAAAGAAATTACAGTGGCTACAAGGGGTGATGAAATGTTCTTGGCAAGTGAAATTAAGGAGAATTAAGCCAATGTTTATGTATATTAGGAGCAAGAGGATAACTAGGGAAAGGGTAAATCTACTCAAGGACAAAAGAGGGAACTAATGCCTGGAGCCAGAGGAAGTGGGTGTGGTCCTTAATGAGTACTTTGCAACAGCATTCACCAAGGATAAAGATGTGGATGATGGTAAGTTTAGAGGGCGGGTTTGTTGATACTCTAGGGCATGTTGATATTAAGACAGTAGTGGTGTTGGGTGTCTTGAAAGACATAAGTGTACATGAATTCCCAGGCCTGCTGGGATCTATCCCAGGATATTGAAGGAGGCAAGGGAGGAGATTACTGAGATCTAGACAGACATGTATGTATCCTCTTTAGCCACAGGCAAAGTCCCAGAAGACTGGTGAATAGCCAATGTTGTTCCTTTTTAGGCTGGTGAGACTTATATCAGTGGTATGAAAATTATTGGAGAAGATTATTAGGGACAAGATTTACTCTCATTTAGAGAAGAATGGGCTTATTGCGGATAGTCAGCATGGCTTTATGCAAGAGGAGATTTTGTCTCACAAACTTAGTTGAGTTTTTGAGGAAGTGATGAAGGCAAAAGAACAGATGAGGCTAAGACAGTGGCTGTTGTCTACCTGGAGTTTACTAAACATTTGACAAGATCCTTCATGATAGGCTCAGTCAGAAGATCTGAAAATGTGTTGCTGGAAAAGCGCAGCAGGTCAGGCAGCATCCAAAGAACAGTATGCCCGAAACGTCGATTCTCCTGTTCCTTGGATGCTGCCTGACCTGCTGCGCTTTTCCAGCAACACATTTTCAGCTCTGATCTCCAGCATCTGCAGTCCTCACTTTCTCCTCAGTCAGAAGATCAAATCACATGGAATCCATGGTGAGTTAGCAAGCTGGATACAAAATTGGCTTGGCCATAGAAGAGTTGTGGAGGTGTCAGGAGGGTAGTTGTGTAGTTTCTCACTGGAGGTCTGTAATCAGTGATGTTCCACAAGGATCAGTGCTGGGATCTCTGTTGTTTGTATTGTATATAAATGATTTGGATGAAAGTGTTGGTGGTCTGATTAGTAAGTTTGCAGATCACACAGAAATTGGTGCAGTTGTAGATAGTGAAGAAGGATATCAAAGGATGTAGCAGGATATAGGTCAGCTGGATCAGACCTATATCCACCCAGTCCTAGTGCGACTCCACCCAGTCCTAGTGCGACTCCAGCATTACAGAGACAAACAAATGATGCTGGAAGCCTCAGGAGCACTGGGCAAGGATCCCCAGGTTATGATATATAAAAGATCCCGAATCATGCTTTTTCAGGATTTTTCCCCGGTCATGATTCGCAAGAAGAAGGCTTTTGGTCAGGTAAAAAAATGGCTGAGGGACCTGAATATCCAGTATTCCGATAGATATTTGGCGATACTGTGTTTCAGTCATGGAGGGTCCATGTTCAACTTTGATTCACTGGAAAAGACAAAGGACTTCTTGGATGCTTTAAAATAGACTGACTGACCTGAATTATATGGACAATTATTCTTGGTCTTCCTTTTAATATATGTCATGGTCATAATTATCTCTTTTCCCCCTTTTTTTGTTCCCTCTCCCCTCTCTTCCCCTTCCCATCATCCTTTGTTTGAATGAGTGGGAGGGGTGGTGGGGGATGCAGGGAGGGGTTTTTTTTTGTTGTTCTACCAGGAGTGCTTAGAATTACAGTATAGAGGGGATGGGTTGGATGCCCACTTTTAACTTTCTTGTCATAAGATAATTTTTTCTTCCCTTACTTTGTGTTGTCTGGGGCAGGGGCATGGTTCCAGCTCGAAGGAGTCATGGTGGGATTAAAGGGTGGTATGAGCACCCCCTATGGACAAGGGGAAAAAATCTCCTTTCGGTTATGGTTTATGCTGTTAAGTTGTAGAAGTAGTTGTTAGAAGTTTTGATTTAGTTAATTTGGAAGTTACATTTTTAAGCTTATATGTACCGTTTATGGTTTTCACTCGGCGCGCTATGAGTGGGGTTCTTCCTCTCGGGGGGTGTCTCAGTCTGTTTCGGATGATCATGGGTAGCTGCTTGTTTAAGTGGTGCACTGGAATGTTAAGGGGAGTCACTCACCAATTCAGAGAAAAAAGATACTATCATGTCTTAGAAAAGAGAGAGTCGATGTAACCTTTTTACAAGAAACACACTTAACTGATAAGGAGCATTTGAAGTTGCAACAGAGAGGATTCGGCCAGGTGTTTTTCTCATCTTTTAACTCAAAAAGCAGAGAAGTGGTTATTCTCATCCGGAAGACCCTCCCGTTTCAAATGCTAGGCCAAATTAAGAATGATTGTAAGTAAGAATAATTTAAGTACAATTCATTGTACTTAAAGCTTTAATACATGGAGAGGAATATGGGATTCTGAATGTATATTGCCCCCCCGCCACCCCACCGGCATATCCCTTTAAATTTGTAACGGATGCGCTCTCTAGATTGATGTGCCCTTGGGGTGCATCATGCAATTATAGGGGGAGACTTTAACCGCATTATTGACCCCAAGGTTGACAGGATGCCTAGGTGTCTTGTGGGTATGTCTCCGCAATTCAGGCAGTTAGTAGATTTGAACAAGGAGTTGAAGTTGGTGGATGTTGGAGATGTCTTCACCCCGAAGGTAGGGATTTTACTTTTTTTCTAATCCACATAAATGCTAAACCAGAATTGACATGTTTTTGTCCCATCTGCCTTTTTGAACTCTGTACTGTCCTGCAGAATAGGGAATATAGCCATTTCTGATCATGCGACAGTGTATATGGAAGTCAAGCCTGGAGGTGGTGAGGTGGCTTCCTGGCACTGGCGCATGAAAGATAGTAAGTTTATAGAGTATTTTTTGTGGGAGTTTAAAATATTTTGGGATATCAATTCAGGTACGGCCAGCAACCTATTGGTGTTGTGGGAGACTGCCAAGACCTATGCATGGGATTTGATTATTTCTTATTCTGTGACCCGGAAGCAACAGAGGGGAGACCAGCAACTTTTGCTTGAGGCTCGCCTGAAGGCGGTTGAGTTAGCATACTTTGATAGGCCATCTATAACTAAACTACAGCGGATTACAGCCCTTAGGGCTACTTTGAATGCTGTACTTACCCAAACAGCAAAGTGGGAAACCTCTTTTGCGAAACAGAGATTATTTGAGTATGGTGATAAACTGTGTAGATATCTAGCATACCTGGCCAGAAAGAAGAATGCCCCCCAATCTGTCACATCCATCAGAGAGAGTGCTGGTACTCTTATCTGCAGTGCCAAAAAGATTAATACAGCATTTAGAAAGTTTTATTTTGAGCTGTGTCAGTCGGAGGGCTGTGAGGATAGAATGATGAAGATGGAGTCTTTTTTTAAGACCTTGAATCTTGGAGCAGGCGTCCTTTCTGAATGCCCCCCTGACAATTCAGGAAGTACAGGAGGCGGTGAGGTTGATCCAGAGTGGTAAAACGCCTGGACCAGATGGATTTCAAATTGAGTTTTATAAGGAGTTTATAGACAAGCTGGCCAGGCCACTCTTGGATATGTACAATTACTCATTCAGTCAGGGCTGCCTCCCATCTTCTTTGAGAGAATCAAATATTTCTCTTGTCCTTAAGAAAGGAAAAGCCCCAGAAGATCGCACTTCATATAGGCCCACAGCGTTATTGAAAGTGGATTTTAAAATCCTGTCAAAAATGCTAGCATTAAGGCTGGAGAGGGTATTGCTTTTTATTGTAAAGAATGACCAGATAAATTTTATTAAGTGTCATTGGTCTACCAATAATATTATGAGTATTAAATATGGTCCAAATATGTCAGCAAAGAGGGATCCCGGGTTTGGTAGTCTCCCTGGATGCAGAGAAAGCATTTGATCGGGTGGTGTGGCCGTACCTCTTTTGCGTCATGGAAAGGTTTTGGTCTTGGAGAAGTTTTTACCAAATTGGTGGCAGTGCTGTATAGTGATCCGAAATCAGTTGTGCTCACAAATGGTATAAGGTCAGATAGTTTTAGTGTCGGTAGGTGCCCTCTCTCGCCACTATTATTTCCATTGGTGATTGAGCCATTGGTAGAAGCCTTTCGGACGAATCCCAATATATCTGCCCCCGGAGGTAGGGTCAGGCAGGCATAAAATGACCCTCTATGCAGATGACATCCTTCTCTTTTTAACCGATCCAATGCCATCTGTGCCCTGCTTAATACAAGTGATTAATCTATTTGGTTTGTTTTCAGGGTATAAAATTAATCTCATGAAATCGGAGGCCATGTCTGTGGGGGTTTTTACCAGTATATCCAACTTTGGGGGATGGAGTCCGTTTCCCCTTCTGGTGGTCGCAGAGAGATTTTCTGTATTTAGGCATTTTTATTCCTCAGATTTTCAATCAACTGTGTAAAGCCAACCATGAGCAAATGCTAGAGAAAGTCAGGCGGGACCTTTGGCGCTGGGAAGATCTTCCAATATCTCGGTTGGGCAGGATAGCTCTGGTTAAGATGAATGTTCTTCCTCGTTTATTATATCCCATGAGAATCCTCCCTTTGATGCTGCCAAGGCAAACACGGCGCAGACTTTACAGCTGGCTTGGATTTTTTATTTGGCATCATAGGCAGCCTCTTATTAAGCTGGATAAATTGCAGCTTCCCCAAGAGAGAGTTTGGGGGTGGGGGATCTAGATTTTCCAGATTTTAGGAAGTACCGATTGAGTTCCTTGTTATCCTATGTGGCTGAATGGGCCTGTCACAATCCGCGATCAATCTGGCTAGACATTAAGGCCTCCCAAACAAAATGCCCTCTCACTAATTTGTTGTTAATGGACAAGATGAAAACTGTTATGGATCACTGTAAAACTCGATTGTCCTAAACACAGTTAAAGCATGGAGGATGATGCGGCAGGGCAAGGGCAATTTACAAAAAATTCCCCTTTCACTCCCATAATGGGAATGTCGGGATCCCAGCCGGGTTCGATGGACTCTGGCTTTAGGCTCTGGGAGTCCAGAGGAATCTCCTGGTTGGGAGATCTATTTGACGGGGAGGTCATGATGTCCTTCGAATGGCTGAGTTGGAAATTCGAGCTACCTAGGAATTATCTCTTTTGTTACTTCCAGGTTAGAGACTTTGTACAAAAAAAGACTACATTGATGGTTAATCCCTACAAATTGGACATGGAGAGGAGAGTGCTCTGATTTACGGGTGCCCCCTCGGTTAGCACTCCCTATCACTTGTTCGGTAGTAATGTTTCAAAGGACATTGAATGGCTATATGAAACGTGGACTCAAAAATTAGGGGTGCAAACCTCCTCAGAGGGTATCTGGGAAAATGTTAGGAAGATCTCAATTTGTAATAGGACCAAGGCTATTCAACTGAAGGTACTTCATAGGGGTCACCTGGCACCAGAGCAGCTTGCGAAATTCAAAACAGGAGTTTCCCCAATGTGCCCCAAGTGCAAAATGGAGGTTGGTACTCTTACCCACTGCTTGTGGTCATGCCACAAGATCCGTAGGTATTAGGATGACATAACAAGTGCTTTAGTAAAGGTTTTGGGAACTGAGGTTAGGTTGGACCCGGTATTCCTCCTTTTAGGTCTTCCCTCCCTGGATGCACATGGGAAGAAATAGTTTAATATTCTTTTTGCGCGAGGAAGAATGTTCTAATGAGCTGGGTGTTGGAGAATCCCCAGGACTCTCAAGTTGGCATAGAACAGTTATGGAACACATCCCCCTGGACTTCCTTACGAGTATGGTGCACCTGAAAATGGATTTGTTTTACAGAAGGTGACGCCCATTTTTGAATTATATTGATGTCGACGTATCGGCTAAACAGCCTTTGTTTAGCTGTGAGGATTGTGTCTGTCGGTTTGGGGGCCCCTGGGAGGAAGAATCCCAAATAAATACAGGCCTACTTACTATTGTTCCCAGTGGTGGGGAGCTGTGATGAGATTGTGCTGAGTGCAGTAATTTAACTGAATATCATTTAAGTTACCTTGTTGTGACTTGGTTTAATTTTATTTCATCTGTTTATTTATTGTTTTTCTTCTTGGTTATTTATTGAACTCTAGTTTTTATAGGGTTTTTTGTGTGTTTCTGTAGTCTGTGGAGTAGAGCAGTAGTTTGTTTTCTATTATTGCTATTATATTATAAAGTTGTTATACTATTTTGTAAAAAACTGAAAATCTTTTTTTCAATAAAAATATTTATAAAAGAAAGAAACTATTTCAAACTGTTTACAGGAGATGATGACATATCAAAATATGCTTCATTAGACTGTTTTCTGAAATTGTGTAAAATTAACATTCTAATGTGAATAGCTACATTTCAGAATGATTTCCTTGATGTTTAAATGTGTGTCTTGTACTCGTGTAATACCATGTAGCCTTGTGAGAGTGTGGCATTGATTACCTATTGATGATTTCTCAAAAACTTATTAGTCTCTGTAATTTGGGATTGGCTATTAATTTGGTAATCACATTAGCTACAAGACTAAAAAGACTGAATCAATACATCTTCATCTGTGCATTAGGCCACAGTGCATCGGAGGAGCTCAGTCAGCTATATTTAGTTTATAACTGGTAGTGAATTGAACCATGAATTTATGTATGTGTTCTTTTATTAATTTATGAGATTCCAATTTTGCTGGCTAGTGTGGCATTTATTGCTTATCTCTACTTGAGATGGTGGTGGTGTGACTCTTCCTCAAAACACAAGCAGATGATGTGCTGTTTGGGAAGGAGTTCCAGGATTTAGAATGCAATAGTGAATGGACCGGGTGGATTTATTTCAAAGCCAGGATAGTGTGTGATTTGGAGGGATATTCGCCGTCTTCCCACACCCTTACAGCCCTCATTCTTCTATTTAGTAAAGTATGTAAATTTAAAAGGCAAATATGAATGTATTACATCAATTGTATAGTGTGTCGCTTTGTATCATTGATGGAAGGACTGAATATTGAAGGTGATGAATGGGCTGTCATCAAGCAGGCTACTTTGGTCTAGATGGTGTCAAACTTCTTGACTATTGTTGGAGTTACACTCATCCAACAAGTGGGGAGTATTCCATCATAGTATTGATTTAAATTACATGATGAACAGGCTATGGGGAATGAGGAGGTGAGTCACTATCACTGAAGATTCAACTTGAATCATAAAATTGTGCATTCACCCTGCACTACAGAGACTTGAACATATAATCCAGACAAATGTATCACTGCAGTTGAGAAGAAATGAGATGAGATGTATAAATTGAGATCCAATCTGTACTAAAATGTAGATATAAAATAGTTCAACTCAAAAAGACTAGGAAAGTTTTACCAACATTGCTGAGTCCCAACCAGTATTTATTCTTCAAGCAGTATTACTGAAATGGATCACCTAGACATTTATCTCATTGTTATTATGAGACCTGGTGTACACAAATTGGCTAATGCCTATATTTCCATAGGTGGTAGAATTCAAAAATACTCAATAAACTGTAATGTGATTTGAGGCATTCTGTGAACTTAAAGTTTCTGCATAAATGTAGATTTTGCTTTTCCTTAGAATTAATTATCGCTGAATGACTACCGGTTAGGTTGATGCTGTTCTCACACAACTGGAATTAGCAATAAGGAGGCAGTAATGAATTTGAAATGAGGTAGATTAGATTTTGTGCCATGTGAGCACCAGAAGTCTGCCTACTAAAACTAATACAGATGCCTGTCACCAAGTGACCATCTGTGGTTATGGATGGTTTTTCATTGGCAAACCAGGTGCCAGCTAATATAATTTCAGCTGTGAAATAATTCTGGTCTTTTCAGTGCCAGAACTTTAGGTAATTGGCACATTGTCTAAAAGTTAAAATCAACCTCAATATTTCCACAAATCCTTATTGCAGAAAAGTAAGATTTCCATTAGATTGTGATCAGGAGCAAGAACCCTAGCTGATTATTTTTTCCTTAACTTTGGCAGCTGACCAAAATTGCTTCTTAACAGGGGCCATTAAATAGAAATTAGGAGCAGCAATACTGGTTGATTCTTTTTTTAAACCATCTCCCTTATTGGAACAATCCTAAGGCCAATCAATTAATGTATTAGCAGCTTAATTGTTGATTATGTTCTTCTTCTGTCTGTATTTTGCAACAAACTTTCAGAAACATGTCACAGCCATACAGTGCGATAATAAATAACATCAGCAAATGGTTGTGTGCTGGTTGTTAGTCATTGAAAACACAAAGGAGCATGCAGCAATCACTGCAAAGCAATTCATCCCACTTTGGGAGCCGAATATTGATTCTTTTAGCTTCAATTGGTTCCATACTATGAAGTGTAAAAAAAATAGAACATTAAAAATAGCTTGATCTATTTTTCAAACAGGAAGAGCTCTGCATAATCTCATTTGAACATAGTTATGCCACTTTATCTGTAACCATGTTTAATATATATCTATCTTTGAAAATAAATATGATTTATTTATGTTTTAAATATTTATGTTGTTGTGCATCATCTCGCTCTCCTGCAGTCTTTATTATGAAATGTTACTTTTGTTGTCATCCTTCAAGCTATGCACTATTCTAAATGATAGGATACAGAGATGGTATACACAATATCTACTCCATAACTGACTGATAGCTGCGTAATAATAAACCAAAATAATTGAGATACAGTGGCTGAGTGGTAATGTTATTGCATTGATGATATCAATCCAGAGACATGAAATTAAATACAGTTCATTAGATAAATCTTGAAGAAACAAAGCTAGTACTAATAATGGTGGTCATGATGCTACAGGATGTCATAAAAATTCAACTGGTTCACTGTTATCTTTGAGGGAAGGAAATCTCCCCTTCTTATCTGGTCTGGTCTATCTATAACTCCAGGTCCATAACAATATAGTTGACTCTCTACTGCTTTCTGCAATGGAAAATAAACAACTACTCATTTGTATTAAATCACTACAAAAAACTTATAATAAGAATATAAACTAAAATATCACCTGACAGGCGCCCAGACACCTGATTTGAGCATGATAAATGCAAACCCAGCTGAGTTCACTCCACAAAGATCCTCTCGTGTCTGAAGACTTATTACAAAATTAGGAGCACCGACCAACATTCACATAATCATACCTTTCAGTTACTGGTCTCCCTTATCATCTCTACCAGAAAGGTTCACCGAAGGTGGTAACGTAGATGTATACAGTCTGGACAAATTCAGGACAATTCCAATCCAGCCAATTATCACTTATTAACTTCCCTCAATCAGCAGAGAAGCAAATAAGCTTACCATCAATGAATGTTCGGTTTGGGTGCTACTGTGACCACATGGCTCCAGATGGCATTGCAGTCTTGGTCCAAACATGAACAAAGAAGTTGGATTCCAGAGCTGTGGCGAAGGTCACTGACAACAAGGCAGTATTTGGTTGAGTGTGCTGAAGGAGTCCTAGCAAAATGCAGCCAATGGTAATTAGAGGGATGTCTCAATTATGCTTGAATCATACCTGAAGATGGTTGTGGTTGTTGGAGATCAATCACATCAGCCTCAGTATATGGCTCCGAAGGTTGCTATGGGTAGTGTCCTAAGCTGTAGTCCTAGCTGTAATACATTCATTTTCTATCAAATATGCATTATCTCAGAAAGTGAGAAACAAAATGACCAATGACTTTGAATTATTGAGAATATAAACACAACATCAGTTGTATACTGAAATCTTTGACAAGGAGTAACATATTAGCATGGCCAATTCACAAAACCTGCACATCTTTGGATTGTGGGAGGAAACCGGAGCACCTGGAGGAAACCCACGCAGATATGGGGAGAACATGCAAACTCCACACATACAGTCACCAATTTGTTTACGTACACAACATTTTAGCATGGATAGAGAAATAGCTAGTTAACAGGGAGCAAGTAAATAGATTTGTATTTAGGCTGGCAAACTGTAACAGGGATCAGTGTTGGGCCTAAACATTTACAACTCTATTGATTGCTGAAGAGACTGAATATATGGTTACTAAATTTATAGATGTCTCAAAGAAAGATAGGAGTTGAGGTTTAGAGGAAGACATGCGGCTGAAATTTCAGCGAGAGGCCTGTAGTAGGAAATTGGAAGATTTCTCTACTGGGCCCAACGGTCACTCAGGGGAAGTCAGCTGCAGAGGTTATCTGTTTTAAAGGCCATTTAAATGTCTGCCTTAGTGATGTAGGACATAGTTCCCACTTTAATAAATATAGTACAACAGCTCCTACTCCCTCCAGCCTCCCCTTTGATGCTACTATGGTTCCTCATGTCCCTCAAACCAAGCTCTGCTGCACTCCCCATGCTTGCGGATCATCAGACCTCCTGGCATTGTTATGCCCTTCATGATCCCATGCGCCTCATGATATCAATTCATCTGGTTTACACAATGTACAGAAGCAGTGAACCTTATAGTAAAAATGCCATGAGGTGAAAAACCTTTAAAACATATCATTATTCACAACTTTCTGAAAGACTGTTTTTACTACAGATCTATAAATGCGTGGATCAAATAGACCTGCAAAATATCAGTAGCAGATACTGCAAACACTGGATACCTGTTTATATTGTGTACATAAACAAATTGTTGACTGTCTGTGTGGAGTTTGCATGTTCTCCCCATATCTGTGTGGGTTTCCTCCCACGATCCAAAGATGTACAGGTTAGGTGAATTGGCCATGCTTAATTGCCCATAGTGTTCAGGGATGTGTAGGTTAGGTGCATTAGTCAGGGGAAATGTGGAGTAATAGGGTGGGTTATAGGCCTGGGTGGGATACTATTCAGAGGGTTGGTGTGGCTTTGTTGAGCCAAAGGGCCTGTTTCCACACTGTAGGAATTCTAATTCTAATTTTAATTCTAAGAATTGAGAAATAGTGAGAAAGAGAAATAGTCAAGAATATAATGAGAGTTTGTAGACAGCTCTGGAGGCAGCACTAAAAATAGGAATGGTCATTCCATGTCTCTGTGACACCTGTCTTGAGACTCTTTGTGGAAGCAGCTTGTGATAGGAAGCAGCTCGTATTTCCAACAAACAGGAGAAAAGAATGACCAGTCATGAGCAAGGAGGTGGTGACAGCTAATGCATCGATTCCAGAATCTGGATTCAGGAAGGAATTTAATGACCTGTTATGGTCTGTTGAATGATTTAACAATTGGTATCTAAAAGGTGCATTAAATAAAGAGTGCACATGAAATTGGAGGCCAGGTAGTAGAACTTGGGGCTCTATCAAGCCACTATGTTAACAATGAGACATAAAGTTATCACGCACTGACATCCATGTGAATACATGGATTGGGATTGGAGTACACCATTTGGTCCTAGCTGATTTTTGTACTCCTCATTCCAACCTACCCCTGATGATCTTTCACCCCCCGTGCTGTCAAAACTATATCTAATTCTGCCTTAAAAATATTCAAAGACTCTACTTCATCACCTTTTGAACAAGAGAGTTCCAAAGACTCTCAACTTTCTGTAAGAAAATTCCCACAACTCTGTCTTAAATTAACAATCCCTTATTTTTAAACAGTGACCCCTATTTCTAGATTCTCCCACAAGAGGAAACCACCTTTCCACATGCACCCTGTCAATTCCTGTCAAGGTCTTATATGTTTCAATTAGATCATCTCTTACACTTCTAAACCCCAGCAATACAAGTCGAGTCTGTCCAGCCTTTCCTCAGAAGCCAATTACACCATTCCAGATACTAGTCTGGTAAAACTGCTTCCAATGCATTTATATCCTCCTTTAAAGAATGAGGCACAGTATTCCAAGTGTCAGTTCACATTCAGGCATCATCAGGTGTTGAATGGCCTCCTTACAATAAGCTTAGGTATGGCACTGTACATTTACATTGCCTCGGAGTGATCAACATTGCCCATGTTAATGCCTCGACAGGAGCACACACAGAATGCCAGGGAGCCCTGGTGCCCTGGAGATGGAGTAGCTGTTCTGTCTATGATGACATCAGAGAGGAGGAGGCCATAAAGGTAGGAAAGGTCATTGCAGGGCAGCCTATGTTGTTGGTAAGACAAATGTAGAGGGTGTGGAGAACTCTGAAAGATTCAGTAGTGTCGAACGTATGCTATACGTTGTATGCTATGAAAGAGTCTTTACCTCCACTATGAGGTGGCTGGTGACCTTGGTTGAAGAATATGTTTCACTTTAATATTTCATCTTCAGCAGCAGATTAAAAAATAAACCAGAGGTATACCTCACTGTAAATATCCCTGTGCAGGACCTAGTTGTTGGGGAGTTTCCAATGTCCTGCAATGGAAGCTAAGATCTTGGCCACTGGATATTATATCACAGGTAGGTCTACAAGTGTCAGCATAAAGTTGGCTACCATTTCCCCAGTGAAAAGGATGACCATTGAGCTCTGCACAAAATTCCATGCCAGGCGAGACCATGATTCTCCTATGCTCCTTAACAGTCACATGAGGCTGTCCTGTAAGCTTGCCATAGAATTTCAGTGTTCATGACCCTTAGTGGTATTTTGTATGTTGTCTCATAAATGTCTTCCTCTGGCTACCTTGTTGCATCATGCGTTTTTGCCATTACAATACAGTGAGCTGGTTTACAAACAATCCAATCCCAAAGGCTAGGCTGTAGCTCACTTCTGACTGGTGAATCATCTTCGTCAATCCTGATTTTACACTACCCTCCACAGTGGCATTATCATGCCAAGATCTGCCAGTGGTTATGAGGGTCAGATGAAGTAATGCATTTATTCATCAGCTGTTTTCAACCTTCCTAGTGAGGCTCCTGTGGCTGAATAGCTGGCAGTTGTTCGGTATCTGAAAGTAGAAGCTTAGAAGAGAAAGCAAGAGGTTCAAAGTCCTGCAATTTGCAGTTGGGCATCTTGCCTGATAACTACATAGGGGGCAATGTGGGAATTGAGAATGGCATCAAGTAGGAATATACTATTGTCCTTTGCATTTTCTGCAATGGCAGATGCAATGGGTTCTATCATCGCCAGCCCAGGATTGCTGAAATCATCTACTCTATAGGGTTCAGGAAATGCATGGGTCCTTATTCCTGATAGTTTGCCTTGCTCATCATGGTTGATGGGTCATCTTGACTTATAAAAGTGAGGAAACAAGGTTATTGATTGTTTTTGCTTTGTGCTTGCATTGTGTCCCGGTCTGAGCTGAATAGTTGAGGAAATTATGGACACAGCAGTAGGTGTGTGGGAGTTAGTATCATTGAAAGTGGAGATGAAGTTGTATATCTGAATGTTGGCCTGAATACTGAGTACTGTAAGGTGAAAGCTCCAAGTTGATGATATTGGGGATTGCGCAGCGTTAGAGGTTAGTGGTGTGAATATATAAAGATGCATTCACTGATTTTGACCGTCAGTGTGAGGTCTGTTATGATCCTAGCTAATGGTAGTTCTGTACAAGTCAGGTACAGATTAAGATCAAGAATGTGGTGCTGGAAAAGCATAGCAGGTCAGGCAGCATCCGAGGAGCAGGAGAATCAAGGTTTCGGGCAAGACCCCTTCATCAGAAACCCATGTCCCAAATATTACTTACAGTGTGGAAACAGGTCCTTCAGCCCAACAAGTCCACACCGACCCTCCGAAAGCAACCCACCCAGACCCATTCCCCTAACTCTACAGGCAATTTAGCACGGCCAATTCACCTAACCCACATATCTTTGGACTATGGGAGGAAACCGGAGCACCCAGAGAAAACCCACACAGACACTGGGAGAATGTACAAACTCCACACCGACAGTTGCCCAAGGTGGGAATTGAACCTGGGCCTCTGGCACTGTGAGGCAGCAGTGCTAACTGCTGTGCCACCGTGCCACCCAATTTGTTTACTGTGGTGGTCAGTCACTGAACATATTTACAAGAGTCTGCTATTGTACATCTAGAACAAGAACTTCAAAATTTAGTACACACAAAAGAAAAAATGATACAAATGATATTGTATCATATAAGAACTAATCAAAACTTTTACAAATATCATAAATAAAGATTAAAGCCTTTTACTATCAACATCATCCAGTTTACAGTTTAAAGTTCCTTGTTCAGTGGGCATGGCTGTACTCTATTTCTAGTAACAAATCTGCATTCACTCAGTACTATCTTCTTTAGTTAATGTCTCTACCTAAGACCCTGAAACAAGTTGCTAACACTGGTCAGTTATTACTACAAATGTTCCTTAAACTCATGCACTCAACAGCCTTGTATGATGTCTTTAAAGCCTTCTGTATGTGAAGTTTTTCTCTGACTAAATTCTGAGTGTCTCAAGACTTATTTTTCTGCCCTGACTGTTTTGGAGACCACTAGGTTACACTGCTGATGCTACAGACCTTTCCCACTCTGAACGGCTTGCTTCTTCTTTTGAAACTTGCACAATCACTGTCATGCTGGATGTTCTTTCCTTTTAAAGGATAACTTTTTCTTCTGTCACAATCTTTCTATGTCAATGGACGCCTTGCTAGTAGACAACAGGTCAAATTTTTACCACTCTTCTACTCTTGTTATCTAAAACATGGAACTGTTCATCTCAAGGGCTTTAAAGCCCTATTTAAATGCATGTAAGCAAATTTCCAGATAACCCAGCACCTCTCGCAAAACTCACAAATGAAACAAAAACGTCTACCAGGATGAAGACTCTCCATCTGAGGTAGTTTGGGCTGAGGTTAGGAATAGGAAAGGTGAGGTCACCCTGTTAGGAGTTTTCTACAGGCCTCCTAATAGTCCTAGAGACGTAGAAGTAGGATTGCGAGGATGATTCAGGAGAAGAGTGAAAGTAATAGGGTGGTTGTTATGGGGGACTTTAACTTTCCTGATATTGACTAGGAAAGCTATAGCTCAAGTTCGTTAGATGGGTCGGTGTTTGTCCAATGTGTGCAGGAGGGTTTCCTGACACAATATATAGACAGGCCAACAAGAGGTGAGGCCATACTGGATTTGATTCTGGGTAACGAACCAGGCCAGGTGTTAGAATTGGAGGTAGGTGAGCACTTTGGGGACAGTGACCACAATTCGGTGACTTTTACTCTAGTGATGGAGAGGGATAAGTGTGCACTGCAGGGCAAGAGTTATAGCTGGGGGCAGGGAAATTATGATGCGGTGAGGCACGACTTAGGATGCGTGGCTTGGAAAAGTAGGCTTCAAGGTAAGGGCGCAATTGATATGTGGAGCTTGTTCAAGGAGCAACTATTTAGTGTCCTTGATAAGTATGTACCTGTCAGGCAGGGAGGAAAGGGTCGTGTGAGGGAGCCGTGGTTTAATAAGGAATTGGAATCCCTTGTTAAATGGAAGAGGGCGGCCTATGTAAAGATGAGGCGTGAAGGTTCAATTGGGGTGATTGAGAGTTATAAGGTAGCCAGGAAGGATTTGAAGAGAGAGTTAAGAGCAGCAAGGAGGGGACATGAAAGGTCCTTAGTTGGTAGGATTAGGGAAAACCCAAAGGCTTTCTATAGGTATGTCAGGAATAAAAGAATGACTAAGGTAGGGATAGGTCCAGTCAAGGATACTAGTGGGAAGTTGCGTGTGGAGGCTGAAGAGATTGGGGAGACACTGAATGAGTACTTTTCGTCAGTATTCACTCAGGAACAGGGCATTGTTGCCGATGTGAATACTGAGTCACAATTATTTAGAATGGACGGCTTTGAGGTATGTAGGGAAGAGGTGTTGGAAATTCTGGAAAGGGTGAAAATAGATAAGTCCCCTGGGCCTGATGGCATTTATCCTAGGATTCTCTGGGAAGCAAGGAAGGAGATTGCAGAGTCATTGGCCTTGATTTTTATGTCCTCGTTGTCTACAGGAATAGTGCCAGAAGACTGGAGGCTAGCAAATATGGTTCCCTTGTTCAAGAAGGGGAGTAGGGATAACCCAGTAACTATAGGCCAGTGAATCTCACTTCTGTTGTGGGCAAAGTCTTAGAGAGAATTGTAAGGGATAGGATTTATGAACATGTGGATAGGAATAATGTGATCAAGGATAGTCAGCATGGTTTTGTGAAGGGCAGGTCGTGCCTCACAAACCTTATTGAATTCTTTGAGAAGGTGACTAAGGAGGTGGACGAGGGTAAAGCGGTAGATGTGGTGTATATGGATTTTAGTAAGGCGTTTGATAAGATTCCCCATGGTAGGCTACTGCAGAAAATACGGAGATATGGCATTGAGGGTGAGTTGGAGGTTTGGATTAGGAATTGGCTGGCTGGAAGAAGATAGAGGGTAGTAGTTGATGGTAAAGGTTCATCTTGGTGTTCCGCAAGGATCTGTTTTGGGACCATTGCTGTTTGTCATTTTTATAAATGACCTGGAGGAGGAGCTAGAAGGTTGGGTGAGCAAGTTTGCGAATGATACGAAAGTCAGTGGAGTTGTTGACGGTGAGGAAGGATTGTCAGCTTACAGCGGGATATAGATAAGCTGCAGAGCTGGGCAGAAAGGTGGCAAATGGAGTTCAATGTAGGTAAGTGTGAGGTGATTCACTTTGGTATGAGTAACAAAAAGATGGGGTACTGGGCTAATGGTCGGATACTTGGTAGTGTGGATGAGCAGAGAGATCTTGGTGTCCATGTACACAGATCTCTGAAAGTTGCCACCCAGGTAAATAGTGCGGTGAAGAAGGCATATGGCGTACTGGCTTTTATTGGTAGAGGAATTGAGTTCCGGAGTCCTGAGGTCATGTTGCAGTTGTATAAGATCTGGTGCGGCCACATCTGGAGTATTGTGTGCAGTTTTGGTCGCCATACTATAGGAAGGATGTGGAGGCACTGGAACGGGTGCAGAGGAGGTTTACCAGGATGTTGCCTGGTACGGTAGGAAGATCATATGAGGAAAGGCTGAGGCACTTGGGGCTGTTTTCATTGGAGAAAAGAAGGTTTAGGGGTGACTTGATAGAGGTGTACAAGATGACTTGGGGTTTAGATAGGGTTGACCATGAGAACCTTTTTCCACGTATGGAGTCAGCTATTACAAGGGGGCATAGCTTTAAATTAAGGGGTGGTATGTGTCGGACAGATGTTAGGGGTAGATTCTTTACTCAGCGAGTCGTGAGTTCATGGAATGCCCTGCCAGTAGCAGTGGTGGACTCTCCCTCTTTATGGGCATTTAAACGGGCATTAGATAGGCATATGGTGGATAGTGGGCTAGTGTAGGTTAGGTGGGCTTGGATCGGCGCAACATCGAGGGCCAAAGGGCCTGTACTACGCTGTATTTTTCTATGTTCTATGTTCTATGTTCTCTAATACAGTGTAGAAATACTAATTAAATTTAAATTTGTGCACAGTTCTATACACATTAGAACCTAAGTTTAGATAAGTACATGAATAGGAAAGGTTTGCAGGAATATAGCCCAGAAGCAGGAAGGTGGGATTAATTTAGTTTAGGATTATGTTAAGCATGGACTGGTTAGACCTGAGGGTTTGTTTCCTTGCTGTATGATTCTATGAATCTTCATGGGAGGCATGAACATTTTATCGTGCTGTTGTCAAGTCCTTAGGAGCCAGCTTCCAGGTGGTGATCTTCATTGGCTATTTCGCCCAACCCTTTCAGAGGATGGATGTGGAGGGCCTTGTGTTTCTGTGAAAACAAGCAAGTTTCCTCCTGCTGACCCCTAGCATCCATGAAGCTAGTAGCTTACTCTTCCCTAATGCTTCATGTGTCCTGCTCCTAACCTCTACCAGCATTAGTTCAGGCACCAGCAGCAGCTTCCCTTCAATAAGTGTTGATAACCTATAAGATGAAAAGGCTACCTTCAGGAGGAACAGATTGGCTGCTCCACATGTTATCAGTGCATGATATTTGAATCCATGCTGTGCACTCAGGGTACTAGCTGTGTACTAACAAGATGCACTAGCAGTGTGGGCTCTACTTCAACCAAAGCTGCAACTCTTTAAATAAGAAGGCAACATAGCAGTGTGTATACTACCAGCCTTGGTGGGAACAGTGATGATGCTTTTGTCTTGTGGCAACCAGACTTAGTAATGAAACTAATGGAATTTTTCATGCTAGCAATATTAGAAATTGGGGAAGACAATTAAACCCATCAAGGTTGCCCCTGTTAAAAAGTAAAAGCAAAATAGAGCAGATGCTGGAAGCACACGGCAGTTGAGTCAACATCTGTGTCTGCCCCTCTCTACAGCTGCGAGCTGACCTGCAGTGTCCAGCATTTTCTGTTTTAACATTGGCTGCACTGAGTGGTCAGATTAATAGTAGATTAGCAGTCACTGACATATTGCTTGACATGGATTGCATGGTAAACTGGGGCAATGAACGTTATGATGTTATTGTATTTTTTTCTGGTTTACTGGCTGCTGTGTTGTGGGGATTACAGCTCAGGTGGAGGTTTGTCTGTAATGTTGCAGAAAGTAAATGAGAGGGATTGCTCCATAAGTGAACTGTTCATCACATTTTATCAACAATACTCATCACCTACTCCATAGATTTTATAAATCTAGAAGTGGCTTCAGGTCACAGTTTAAGGACTGAGTGAAACATATTGCAATAACTGATGGGGAGAGGTTGTCATGTTTACTATCAGTGTGGCCCTTTCTGGCTATGATAAAAAGCTATTTAAATACAATTCAGTGTTATTTGTAATATTCCAGGTTTATAGGCAAACATTGACACAATTCAACCTATTATCTTGAGTTATGAAATGTGAAACTGCATCAGTGTATAACGCAACAACTATTGCTGCAGGCAGCTGGTAGCTTATTTCCACCATGAGTCCCCTCAATTTCCTCACTTAAGACCTATTTGTTCGATGCTATAGCAGTCCTGTAACCCTTTTAACTGATGATCTGTGAGACTAGGCAAGCTATTTCACATAAGAAGGCACCAGAGATCAACACACCGCTGTTTAAATCTGTCATGGACTCCTACATTTTCTAGCATGAGCTCCTGGATTTATTATCTGTTTCAGCTGTGCTTTTAATGTCACTTTGAACAGGGAGGTGATTGACAGCAGCTTAGGAACAGCTCTGTCTTCAATTTGAAGATTGGTCCGTGTCTCCTGACAATGCAAACAGCAGAGTTTTATGATTCCCCACTGACAGGAGTTGGATGTGGGATGCCTGACATAGTCTCCAGATGGCCTTCCTATCTGACCCAGACTGTCCACAATTGGACGGGAACAGGTGAGATCTTAGCAGGCTGATTTACCTTTGCTCAATTTAATTTTTTTTTTGTCATTTGTGGGATGTGGTCATTGCTGGCTGGGCCAGCATTTATTGCCCGTCCCTAGTTGCCCTTGAAAAGGTGGTGCTGCATTCCACAATGACCACAATGCCCTTAGGGAGGGAATTCCAGAACTTTGATCCAGCGTCAGGATGGTGAGTGACTTGGAGGGAAAATTGAAGGTGGTGGGGTTCCCATATATCTGCTTTCCTTGTCCTTCTTGATGGAAGTGGTCATGGGTTTGAAAGGTGCTGTCTGAGGATCTTTAGTGAATTTCTACAGTGCACTTTGTGGATAGTATGCACCATTGACTGCCAAGGAACAGTAGTTAAATTGTTTCTAATTGGTGATGGTCATAGCCTGGCATTTGTATGGCCCAAATGTCACTTGCCACATATCAGCGCAAACTTCAATATTGTACAGATCTTGTTGCACTTGAACATGGACTGTGTCAGTATCTGAGGAGCCGTGAATGGTGCTGAACATTGTGCAATCATCGGCGACCATCCCGACTTCTGACCTTATGATGGAGAAAGGTCATTGATGAAGCACCTGAAAATGGTTTGCCTAGGGCACTACCCTGAGGAACTACTGCAGAGAGGCTCTAGATCTGAGATGACTGACCTCCAACAATCATGTAGCAGGTATGATTCCAACCACCAGAGAATTTGTCCCAGAGACTGCTTGTGGTCCCAGTCTTGATCACTGCTCCCATCAGAGTTTCTGCGACAATAGAGTTGCCAAGCATTCCAGTTGCCCACGTGCTCTCTGAGGCAGCATGTAGTTCCAAGTGAGAGGTGGAAGACCTCTCTTCAGCCAATCAACACTCCTTCAGTGCAATTCCTGCTGACTCTTTGGGTAGTAGAGCAGTAAACCCATCGTCTGAAAAATCCCGGTATGGCAATCCAACTATTTTTAAGCAATATTATAACTTAGGTCAAATGGGTATCATACCTATAGATAAGAATTTTGCAGCACCTCATGTGAATTGTCCCATTTGAATTGTTGTTTCATATTTTCCATTTTTTTCTCAATACTGTTGTAAGTTGGCAAAGAAGGTTAGGACCCACTTGATAATTATTTGTCCAAAAGATGGGCCAAGCTGATTAGCATCTGAGATGCTGAGTCAGATGGAATCTGCCAACTTTCATTGTTTAGTCTCACAAACAATGAATAGCACCCCAGGGAAGGCATTGGAGTGTATAATCACATGGTCCTATAAGGGTCTATAATGTAGTTCCTTTGATCCAAAGCACAGCTACTGACCACTGTAGGTACCTCATATGGTTAGATCCTGAATCGAAAATAAAGTTTCTTTCATCAATCTATTCAAACATATTAGGACACCCCCGCCCCGTGAAACAGGGCCTTTTGGCTTAGAGGTAGGGACAATATTACTACACCACAAGACTGCTTGTTCTGAATTATTGTCAGCAGGATATGAACCTATGTAGGGAGACTCCAATGGATTTCAAATCTGCCATTTCAATTCAATATACAAAGGGCTTGGTACATAAATTCCATGAGTAGAGGTTGTACACAAATACAAGGCTCGTGAAGGCTCTTATCCATTTGTAAACTGAAGGCAAACCCCAGGAGCACTTGAACAATCTAACAAATTCTTCATATCAATTTAAAAGATATGCTGCAATGGCAATCCCACTGTTTGTAAACAATGTTCAATATTTGTCAGTCATTCCCTTTCATATAACTTTTGTGTAGCAGTTCCACAGCAAGGTAATTACTTTTAACAATAGAAGATTTGATATAAGCACCAGGTGACACAACAAACCTTCTTAAAGCTACAATATAATGTCTATTATCTCAGTTAATGTTGCTATTGGAAGTAGCTTATTATATGATATTGGTCATGGTTCAATTTATTTTTATTAACTAAATGTCACTTTTTTCTGGAACGTATAAATTGATTTTGGATCAGTGAAGAGCCAGATTACACTGTTCATCATTATCATCATGCACAACTTTCTTCAGGAACAGATACACCCTGATGACTATTTCTTCAAGTCAGGACGACATTGCATTTCTCCAAAGTTCAGTGGACCAGTTAGTTCAGAAAAAATCTAAATTGGAAACAAAACATTATGTAAGTTACATACGACTTACTCAGAGATCAATCCCTGATTGATTTTAGCCTCTACAGTAACAGCAGTTTTAATATGTGGAGTTTTTAACAGAGCTACCAGATAAAACCCTATTTTTGTTATTACATCATCCACTACACATTATTTCTGTACAGCTTTCCATATTAAAATTTGTATTTATTGGTAATAGTTTCATTAATTTATTAAAGTAATAGCCAAGCACAACCTACACTAGAAAGCCAGCATCTTAATTGCCACATTACTATTTGAGAATTAAAGTGTGTGTCACAGCTGGTGCTGAACCTCCCACGCTGTGAAGTATTACAGTGCATTTTTTATGTTTTTATGCTAATCTGTAGGAAAAGTTTGATGAAGTAAATAAACCATTAGCACCAGATTTGTAATAAACCAATCCCTTCACCTCAACATCACTTTGACATCTTAATTTACAAATCTGCTAAATTTCAGGATGACAATTCCACTTCAATAGCTTCTTCACAATTTATCTTCAAAAAGACCGTATATCACATACTGAGTAAACCTCTCTAATTTTGCGCACTATACAAGCTGCTCGTCCTATCTTTGAGTTATTGTTTAATAATTTCAAATGATTATTCCACTTCACAAGATTTGTATAAAGTATTTGAACATGTTTCATCATAATAAAATGAGCTGCAGATCTTATGGATAGTTCTGAATTCACTTTAATGTCATTGCACTGAAGGTCAATGAAAATGATTTGGTCCTGTGGCTATCTTTCATTGATGCTATAATCTATGCAATATCACTTTAGCTAATACTGAAGCACTATTACATTTATTCTCCTATGTGCTGGATAGAATCCTTCTTTTCTATGCTGCAAGCGGGCTTGTAAATAGAAAACCTGAGAAGATTGGTTCTGAATTACCTTGCCTCTATTAAATTTACAGTGTTACTACAATAAAAATATTAAAGGAATTCAGGCTTCATGCAATACGCCCCTAATTTGTTTTGGTTGCCTTGACAATTAGCCAGACTCCAGGGAAGTCATTTGCACAGAAATGCCAGTTTATAGGCACTGTACCAAGGGATTTCCAGCTTTTACACTGACTTCTGCGCAGGGAAAGTTACAGCTGAATAAAACATGCTCCCTCGGCCTTAGATTCAAACAAAAGTGAAGGGGTTGACAGACTTGAAAGAACTCCTCCAACCCCATCTTAAATAGTACTTGCTTATTTCCATTTTAAGTATGTTTCCATGGCACGTGCCTTGAAATCAACCTTGATTCAGTTGTAACCAGGCCTGATTGGATTCCTTTGAGTTGTATTAGAGTTCTCAGTTAATGATTGCAGCATCCTACAAGGTCAGCGTGAATCTATTGCTACTTACAGATGGAAAATGGAATACAATACTCAGAGCTACCATCTGTTTGAATTTGCCTACCTGGCCTTTGAGCCCTCGGTCTGGAAATTTCTGATATGTAAATCTGAAAGCCAAAGCAATTCTTTTTTTATAAAGGACAACCATCTGATGAAGGAGTGGCGCTCCGAAGGCTAGGTGATTCCCCATAGACCTGTTGGACAATAACCAGGCATTGTTTGATTTTTAACTTATTTATAAAATAATCTTACTTCTCTACCTTACAATGTGAAGATACTAGTTATTGGGCTTCTGCAAGTTTTTAATTAATTCTAACCAGTCAGAAAGCGGCACGGTGGTACAGTGGTTAGCACTGCTGCCTCGCAGCGTCAGAGACCCGGGTTCAATTCCCGCCTCAGGCGACTGACTGTGTGGAGTTTGCACGTTCTCCCCGTGTCTGCGTGGGTTTCCTCCGGGTGCTCCGGTTTCCTCCCACAGTCCAAAGATGTGCAGGTCAGGTGAATTGGCCATGCTAAATTGCCCGTAGTGTTAGGTAAGGGGTAAATGTAGGGGTATGGGTGGGTTGCGCTTCGGCGGGTTGGTGTGGACTTGTTGGGCCGAAGGGCCTGTTTCCACACTGTAAGTAATCTAAAAAGCAAATATCAAAGATTACCTGCCTGTTCCTGACCAGATTATGGGTGAATCATGTCCCAAGAATGTAACTCTTGGTGAAGGGAACTGTTGGATGGGACACTATAATCTCAGTGACTTGTAGGATAGCTACATTTGCAAGGAACGGACATGAACTGACGAGTCTGACATCCAGCACCTTACAATCCCAGACCAGATTCAAGTTTAGTTATGATCTGGTTACAGACCAACAACTTTTTATTTAAATTAGACAATGTTCAAAGTGCTGGGTACTTACTACTACCACAAGCTTTCAGGGTTTTAAACTGCCAAGCCTAAGTTTTACTATGATTGGTTAACGTGGTGCCACTATTTAAGAAAGGTGGTAATGAAAAACCAGGGAACTATAGACCGGTCAGACTGACATCGGTGGTGGGCAAGTTGATGGAGAGAATCCTGAGGGAAAGATTTACG
This sequence comes from Chiloscyllium plagiosum, assembly GCF_037043375.1. Taxonomy (NCBI): domain Eukaryota; kingdom Metazoa; phylum Chordata; class Chondrichthyes; order Orectolobiformes; family Hemiscylliidae; genus Chiloscyllium; species Chiloscyllium plagiosum. The sequence goes on along the minus strand of NW_028270149.1, from coordinate 29,069,729 downwards.
AGTATTTGGATTGGCAAGGAAACCAAGTTTTTTGAAGAAGTAACAAAGAGGATTGATGAGGGTAGAACCGTGCATGTGATCTATCCCCATGGGAGACTGGCCAGCAAGGTTAGATCACATGGAATACAGGGAGAACTAACCATTTGGATACAGAACTGGCTCGAAGGTAGAAGTCAGAGGGTGGTGGTGGAGAGTTGCTTTTCAGACTGGAGGCCTGTGACCAATGTGTGCTACAAGGCTTGGAGCTGCGTCAACTGCTTTTCGTCATTTATATTAATAATTTTGATGTGAACATAGGAGGTACAGTTAGGAAAGTTTGCAGATTACATCAAAATTGGAGCTCTTGTGGACAGTGAAGAAGATTACCTCAAAGTACAATAGAATCTTCATCAGATGTACGAATGGACTGAGGAATGGCAGATGGAGTTTAATTTAGATAAATGTGGTGTGCTACATTTTGAAAAGGCATATCAGGACAGGACTTAAACACTTAATGGTAATGGTACACTGAACAAAGAGTCCTTGGAGCGCAGGTTCATAGCTCCTTGAAAGTGGAGTCTCAGGTAGATAGGATAGTTAAGAAGGCGTTTGGTATGCTTTCCTTTATTGGTCAGAGTATTTAGCAAAGGAGTTGGGAGGTCATGTTGCAGCTGTACAGGACATTGGTTAGGCCACTGTTGGAATATTCTGTGCAATTCTGGTCTCCCTCCTACAGGAAGGATGTTGTGAAACTTGAAAGGATTCAGAAGAGATTTACAAGGATGTTGCCAGGGTTGGAGGATTTGAGCTACAGGGAGAGGATGAATTGGCTGGGGCTGTTTTCCCTGGAGATTCAGAGGCTGAGGGTTGATCTTGTAGAGGTTTATAAAATCATGAGGGGCATGTTTAAGGTAATTAGACAAGGTCTTTTCCCTGGGGTGGTAGAGTCCAGAATTAGAAGTTATAGGTTTAGGGTGAGAGGAGAAAGATTTAAAAGGGACCTAAGGGGCAACCTTTTCATGCAGAGTGTGGTGTGTGTAAGGAATGAGCTGCCAGATGAAATGTTGGAGGCTGGTACAATTGCAACATTTAAAAGGCATCTGGATGAGTATATGAATAGGAAGGGTTTAGAGGGATATGGGCCAGGTACTGTCAGGTGGGACTAGATTGGGTTGGAATATCTGGTCCACAAAGACGAGTTGAACTGAGGAGTCTGTTTCTGTGCTGTACATCTCTATGACTCTCTGACTCCATACAAAGTAGAAAAGTAAAACAGTCTACAATATCTAAATTATACTCCAAATTCTGCAAGTAACATGAGGTGAATGTGAAATACTGAGACTGAACACTGAGCATTAAGTGGCAGACACAACCAAGACAGATCCCACCAATTTTGAGAAAGCTACCCAAACATCAGTGACCCCTGTGAGACACAAAATAATGTGAATGTTGTAAAGACTACATACATTTTTGGAATATATATTGGGTAAAATGGAAGTTTAGTTGAAGCTGTGCTCCAAGAAATGTCTCTGATGTGTACTTTCATAACTTTAAGGTCATTGACTTTTTGAGAAGCTAGATTTAATACTTTAGTGAGACAAGCTGACACCAGATGCCTCTGGGTTGAAAAGCTGCCTAGCAACAAACATTTTGGATTAGTAACTATCAGTTTGTCACAAAACTAAGAGTACATTTGGACCTCAGAGCGCCTATAAGCTAAGATAGTTCTCTTTCTTTCTCAGTTTATGAAAGTGGAACAAACCAACATCAAAGAATTTGAAAAGAAGAGCTTCTTACTCAAGCAAGGTCCTAAATTCGACTGTGGAGCTATCAAATGGAGGATCTTTTATTGCTCTACGATCATTAATAATGGATATCATTAGATAAAACTGAAAGAGTTATGAGAAAGCTACCTCATTCCACATTGTGGTTGGGAATCAATCCACAACATTTGTTTCTTTTTGCCTATGTTTTCCATGCATGATACTTCTGAAGAGCTGCCTGCTATGTCTGTCCTATCTATGAATGGATGTATACATGGATGGGTTTAAACAGGATATAGTTTAAGTATGCTAGTAATAGTTAATAATCTGCTTTACCACTTGTTAAAGAAAAGATTTGTTTAAAGGTTCTTTTAGTTGTTGATGAAACCTAGTATGAGTTTGTTTGTCCTAGATAGCGGTATAAGTTAACCAACTTGATGATTTCATTGTTTTTTAACACATTTATGATAGCTCATGGAATAATGAGACTTGATTACTGTCATACTCTTCCCTTTATGGCAACACACCCTCATGAGGTGTTCCACCTCTTACAAATACACAAGCTGGGAACTAGAGAACTAGAACACATTTGGCCCTTCAAACCTGCTCCACCATTCAATAAGGTCATGACTGATTTGATTTTAACCTCAACTCTACATTTCTGCATATCCCTGATAAGCTTTCATCTCCTTGGTAACCAAGAATCTGTCTATCTCCACCTTAAAAATATTTAAAGATTCTGCATCCACTGCCTTTTGAGGAAAGGAATTTCAAAGATAAAATGTTGCCTTATCTCTGTTTTAAATGGGTGGTCCCTTATTTTTAAACTATAACCCCTAATTCTAGATTATCCTTCAACAGGAAAAATCCTTTCACCTGGTCAATTCCCCCAGGGTCTTATGTGTTTCAGTTAAGTCACCTCAAACTCTTCTAAGCTCCAGACGATAAATGCTTAGCCTGCTTTTCCTCATAAGGCAAACTGCTCATTCCAGGTATTAATCTGGTAAACGTTCTCTTAACTGCTTCCAAAGCATGAACATCCTTCCATAAGGACAGTGACCATAGTTCTCTAGATACGGTCTCAACAATGACTGTTGTATGACTGAATCATAACCTCCCTCCATTTGCATTCAATTCTGCGTGCAGTAAAACATGCCATTCTATTAGTTTTCCTGATTACTTGCTGTACTTGCATACTAACTCATTTCCTTGGTCTTAAGACATGGACAGTATTGAAAAGGCAATATTTACTGTGCAGATTGCCTTGAAGCAAATTGGAATCAATCATATACTATGGAAGTAAAGTCAGAGACCAAGGAAGCATGCAGGTACTTCCCTGAAGAACACTAATGGAGCAGTATTTCAGGAATAAAACCCTAACAATTTGCATCATTCTTCAATATATAGTGGGATTTAAGCCTCCATACCTGGCACATGATGCTTTAGAACTAGAGCCGTAATCCCATCCCTTTCCATGTTACAATAACAGGGAAAGGCGCCAATCTTTGAGATAAAGCAAGGCTTGAGGCTTAGCTTTAGGCCTGTGTTTGATTTGAAACTCAAGTAATGTGAAACACGTGTAACAAATTTACTATGTTTCAAAGTAGTTTGTGTATGAAACAAGAACGTGGATTAAATTGCCTTGAAAATGTATCATTCCAAAGATAAACACATCCATAGATACTGTTGTATATAAGTATGTTTTAAATTAAATCCACGTTTGAGCACCCACAAAGTAATGGCCTCTGTTCTCAATCAAAAGCAGCTTTTGAATTTCCAAATCTATCTACCCTAAACAAGATGCTTTGTCAGTCAAAGAAAACAATGATTTGGATTGCTTTAAAACTGTGAGGTAATGTTCAATTGGTCATGTAAATATTCAATACCTTTTATTAATAAATTTACAATTAACAATAAGGACAAGCCCACTCTGTCTACTAAACTGACAGATCTTGGCTCAGGTATTATTAAATGTATTACCACTTATTAAGACTTTGCATTTTTTCTGTCCTGAAATCACAACAAGCTCTCCTTACAGATTAAGCAGCATAATTCTGCATTTTTGTGAGCTACATGATAGGATTTTTCTTAAAATGTTGCCAGATTGTTTATAGCAGCAAGAGGGCTGTATGAATGCTGCAGAACATTACAGATCAAATAAATCCTTTGAGATAGATTAACTTGAAATATCATGGGAAATTAGGAGAAGGCAGCTATTCCAAACTAATGCTTCATATCAGAAGACTGGACAAAATCTATCGTCAGTGGCTGCTCCTTTCCAATTTGTAATTGTTGCAGAATTTATTACACATCTGTTGTGCAAAAATCAAAGCATTAATTGACTACAAAGGAACAACCCAGATGTCGTACACGTCAGGATTTTCCAAAAATCCTGGGCGGCACGGTGGCGCAGTGGTTAGCACTGCTGCCTCACAGCGCCTGAGACCCGGGTTCAATTCCCGCCTCAGGCGACTGACTGTGTGGAGTTTGCACGTTCTCCCCGTGTCTGCGTGGGTTTCCTCCGGGTGCTCCGGTTTCCTCCCACAGTCCAAAAGATGTGCAGGGTCAGGTGAATTGGCCATGCTAAAATTGCCCGTAGTGTTAGGTAAGGGGTAAATGTAGGGGTATGGGTGGGTTTCGCTTCGGCGGGTCGGTGTGGACTTGTTGGGCCGAAGGGCCTGTTTCCACACTGTAATGTAATCTAATTTAAATCTAAAAAAATAAAACTGGAGTAAGGGAGACTTGGTTTAATAATCCAAGAGTTTTGGAGATAAAGGGTTTGCAGCTGACAACTTGACAATTGTTAACTTTTTCAATTATAAAGTATATTTCTTTTTCCTTAAACTGTAAGAAATTGGCACTTTGTATCAGCATGGACTACTTCCAGGTCAGACACCTTAACTACAAAGGTTTTTCTCCTCTGCTGTAGCCCAATTTTGGAAGACCATCCAAAATTGCTGTTTTACTGCAGATTATACCACTAAAGAAGCCAACTGAGCTAGAATTTATACTCCGCACAGGTCTCCTCCCACAATATTCCATTTAGTCCAATCCGATGACCTACATATGTTTCTTTTCATGTACCTTTCTAGTTGTGTTCTCACACACATTTTTGCTGTTTGATTCAACTATCCTGAATGGTCACTCTCGATATTCCTGTGTGCCAGAGACAGTCCCTCGTTCGATAGCTTTCCATTCTTCAGATTCCTTGAACATTATTAGTTCAGTCGAGAGACACAGTTTTGCAGGCGCACTGGGGCAGAGGTTTGAGTCCTCTGCACTGCATTGTGGGATGGTGGGTGTAATTGAGGTTCGACTCCTCTGCACGGTACTGAGTTTCAAGTCCCCTGTGGTGGGTGTAGTTGAGGTTTGAGTCTTCTGCGCAGTATTGGGGTTTGAGTCTGCTGGGTGGGTTGATTTGAGATTCAAGTTCTCCATGCTGTGCTCAGATTCGGGTTTTCCATGTTTAAGTGAAGTTCGAGCTCTCTGTGTTTAAGCAAGGTTCAAACTGTCTGTGTTTAACAGGGGTTTGGGTTTTCTGTCTTTAATTGGGGTTCGGATTTTCTATGTTTAAGTGGAATTCAAACCCCCATAAGTACTAAAGTGAGAAAGGGGTTAAAGTTCCCTAATGGTGAAATTTGAGGCTCTGTGGGTCTTTGATCTGGGGGAAGAGAGTGGCTTGGACTGCGGCGCCATGTGGTCCACTGCAAGAGGAGGGGAAAAAAACAATGAGAAACTTTGAAATTAAAGTTGTCCTAATACTTGGGTTAAAGGAGGAGAGTTTCAATGTAGATTGTGCCATGCTGAGAGTGTTTGATGTTTAAAAACTTTGGTTTGTTAAAATATTGGTTCAGAAAATCCTTTTAAGTGACTGTTTTGCCTTGTTTGAATCAGGATCACAATTCAATGTGTTTAGTAGGCTATGTAATGGGGCAGATTTTGTTTTTATATTAAAATTGTACAACATTATGCCTTTTTAAAAATTATCAAACTTGTAACCTGAAAACAACTTGATTGAGTGCTTGAGCCCCTGATTTGTTTGAAATTCTACAATGCCTGTTTCAAAAGGAACAGTTGGCTCGGTGGTCGTGCTTTAGCCAGATGAGAGTATTGTATTATAATACCTTTGCTGCTGCTGTGTTTTTAGTACAGAGTGTTTATAAAAAGAAGACTGCATTTTGAGCTTGATGTTTTGTTAAGATTCTAGAGAATATCAGAACTTGAGGCTGGGCTGTTTAAATTCTGTTAGTTATGATTAAGATTTCATTGGCTCCCTTCAAATTGCAAAGAATGTTGATTTCTACCAAAATTGCCACTGTAATTCTGACTGATTTATTTGGGAAATTCCATTTGGAGAAGTTATTTTAAAATATTCAACACTTGTTTCCCACGAATATTTGAGATTTAAATTTGAATTGAAATTGCCTCTTCAATTGCTAAAGCACAGGAAACATTTTGTTGTTTTCTTGCTGTTCCAGACTTTTGAAATACTTTTCCTGACAGCTTTCACATTAGCTAAGTATCAATTTGTTAAATGAAAATAATTTTTGTATAACCCTGAGGGTTTGATTTTTGGACCATTGATTGTTGTTTATAAATGACTGAATTGCTTAGGCAGTACAATTTAGAAGTTTATGGATTGTATAAAACTTGATAATGTCATAAATAGTGAACAGAGTAACAGACTTCAAGAATTCAAAGAATGTTGAAATAGAGAGACACAACTTAGTATAGTTATATTCATACTGATACCCACCACGGCAAGGAAGGAATGAGAGAGGAAATGCAAATATACTTTCAGCAGCTAGCATCTTCTCTAGAGTCTCTCTATTCATCGGTAGAGCACGTCTTTGGACCATTGCCCACCCCTCCACAACCTGATCCAACAATTCAATCAGCTCCGTAGTCATAGACTCATTGAGTCATAGAGATGTACAGCATGGAAACAGACCCTTTGGTCCAACCCATCCATGCCCACCAGATGTCCAAACTCAATCTAGTCCCAACTGCCAGCACCCGGCCCATATCCCTCCAAACCCTTCCTATTCATATACCCATCTAAATGCCTTTTAAATGTTGCAATTGTACCAGCCTCCACCACTTCCTCTCGTAGCTCATTGCATACACGTACCACCCTCTGTGTGGAAAAGTTGCCCCTTAGGTTTCTTTTATATTTTTCCCCTCTCACCCTAAACCTATGCTCTCTAGTTTTGGACTCGCCCACTCCAGGGAAAAGATTTTGTCTATTTATCCTATCCATGCCCCTCATGATTTTATAAATCTTTATAAGGTCACCCCTCAGTCTCCGCGCTCCAGGGAAAACAGCTCTAGCCTATTCAAACTCCCCCCATAACTCAAATCCTCTAAGCCTGGCAACATCCTTGTAAATCTTTTCTGAACCCTTTCAAGTTTCACAACATCTTTCTGATAGAAAGGAGACCAGAATTGCATGCAATATTCCAACAGTGGCCTAACCAATGTCCTGTACAGCCGCAACATGACCTCCCAACTCCTGTACTCAATACTCCGCCCAATAAAGGAAAGCATACCAAACGCCTTCTTCACTATCCTATCTACCTGCATCTCCACTTTCAAGGAGCTATGAACCTGCGTTCCAAGGTCTCTGTTTAGCAACACTCCCTAGGTTCTTACCATTAAATGTCTAAGCCCTGCTAAGATTTGCTTTCCCAAAATGCAGCACCTCACATTTATCTGAATTAAACTCTATCTGCTACTTCTCAGCCCATTGGCCCATCTGATCAAGATCCCGTTGTACTCTGAGGTAACCTTCTTCGCTGTCCACTACACCTCCAATTTTGGTGTCATCTGCAAACTTACTAACTATACCTCTTATGCTCACATCCAAATCATTTATATAAATGATGAAAAGTAGTGGACCCAGCACCGATCCTTGTGGCACCCCATTGGTCACAGGCCTCCAGTCTGAAAAACAACACTCCACCACCACCCTCTGTCTTCTATCTTTGAGCCAGTTCTGTATTCAAATGGCTAGTTCTCCCTGTATTCCATGAGATCTAACCTTGCTAACCAGTCTCCCATGGGGAAACTCGTCGAACGCCTTACTGAAAAAAAAATCAAAAATCGGTCATGAGCATGAAAAGTAAGAAGTTAACAATAGTGAAGAGGAGGTCGGTACACTTTTTGTCAGTGACCTTCCTAAACCACATGAGCTTGACCTTGTCTTTCAATAATTTAAGGGGTATGAAGGTTCACTGATCAAGCTAACATCACAATAGCAGAGAGGGAGCAGAAGGAGCAAAGAATGCTGCGTTCACCTAGCCTGCTGCTACAGCTGCTGCACTGCACACTCAGATGCGCTGGTATCCTCCATCTGAAGCATCTCTACAAGGACAGAAGTCTTGTCAGTTTTGTGAAGCTTTTAACTGTCCTTATCCAAGAAATCAGATTTCTCCGAGGAGTGATGCAATAGCAGACTCAATTTTGTTTTCAGATTGGACTTTACTGATGGAGATTTTGGAGAACTAGCTCATTTCCACTCGACTTGGAGGGGATGGAGTGGTCACTAAGGACTCTGGATTTAATAATTTTACTGGTGGATTTTTTTCCACATGGGAGGATTCTTCAAATTCCAATTACTGTAATGGACTAGTATTTTTTGTTGTTATAATAATTGTATACTGTGTATCAATAACTTGCTTAAATACTGGCTGTCAGAGTCTTATGAAAGTTTGTAGTGCCATATCGATTATCATGAAATGATTAAAAAGGAGAAAATGAGAATGTGTATTGGGTATAAGCAGGCAGGGAAAGAGTTGAGTTCTGAGTTTTGTGAAACAAGAGGTTCAGCTGAGCGTGACTCAGATCAGATAAGAACTTACAGGTAACAATCGGTTGCTGGAGGCAAGAGTAATGGGTTAACAAGGTGGAAAAACATTCATTATGTAGAGCATTCAGTATGCAAAGTCATCTGACAAGGGGAAAATTATCCAATGTATGAATCCAGTTAACAAGGTTAAGAACATTCATTGTACAACAGTAAAGGTCTTGGTCTCTGCTATTGATATTCATTGATGTGTAACGGTCACCCAATTTATATGTATGTTGCCTTATCTGGATGCTCCTCCCAGTAAAATGACTATGTAGTTCATTGAGAAACTGTTGTTCCAGAGAAGACAATGAACTCATGTCCCTGTGCACATGGGCATTCGTTCTCTCTCCCTCCAGGGCCCAGAATAAAGATGAAGGAAGTAAAACTACACTGTCTCAGAGTATTTTGCTTCGACTGAAGGGGAAACGGGACGACACATGGACTACCACCCTCAGTATTGTATTCATCATGTTCACTTAACATCTCTTAACCCACCTGATCCTCCTTAAGGTAAAATTGATGATGGTTCACTTGGGACATCCAATTAGCAAACATTTCATGTCCTCTGCACTTCTTACTTCCACAGCTCACTAACTCACCTGTTTCTACACTACTCTGCCTTTGACTCACTGAAGGAAAGATTGGCTTTATACAATGAGCTCCTTATTCCCAACAAGGAGAAAATTCTGAATTTGGACAAACAAGAGCATGACTATTCTGAGGGAATGGAGAGACTGTAACGGCCAAACAACCAATAATACTCCATGTATATTGCCACCAACACTGGAGCTAACTCACTGCTCAAGTTTTTATCCCTCAAAGACAACTGATTCCTTTCTCCTTTTACACAGGCACAGTTGTGAATCATTGGAGACTCTCAGCTCTGCCTCTGCCTCTGAGGAGGAAGCCACTCCACCCTCAAACAATGCACGGAGACTTTGATCTCATTGGGTACTTTGTCAATTGGATGGCAGTGCAGTCTAGTGAGTACACACTGATACAGCTTCACAGATCATCATTCAGGAAATGCCTGAGGTGGCTGGTACTCAGAGGATTGCCAGAGACCTAACAGGAGACAATCTCGTGGTCTTTGCCACTCATGAGTTTTTCAAAATGCAGCAATGTAGAAGGTGCAGGGACGTAAGCTGGTTGACCAGAAGCAATTGGTAATCTGTGTTGGAGATCACAGTGGGTCAGACAGCATCCATAGACAGATGCATACATGTCAAAACCATGCATATTGTTGGATGGGGGGAGGGGGGGTCTATCAATGCTATCAATTCCATAATGATTCTGTCATGTGTGCATCTGGCTGTCTCCATGGGCAGGTTAGTGATCACCATGGAAACCCAGGTCCAGAACACTCAATATCTGCCAGGTGTGTGCATGGACTCAAAATCCACTACTCCAGCTTGGGTACCCAACAACAACAACAGCAAGCTGAGGGAGGAGAATGAGGAATCTTGATCTCATTCCAGGTATTCCATCTTCTCAAGGAGACAGAATAGTACCCGCAAGCATCCACAGGGTGGAGGAACATTGTATCAGCCTCTAGAAGCTTCTCCTTAGGTCATTTCAAAATTGTTTAGTACCCCAAACACCTCTCCCCACTTCCCAAACTGAATTTCTGAAGAAGGGTCATATCGACTTTGAAGCATTAACTTTCTTTCTCTCTCCATGGATGCTAACATACTTGCTAAGTTTGTTTGGAATTTTCTGTGTTTCTTTCAGTATGCTTGCTGTTTTTGGTTCTCTTTCTTTGCTGTTGAATAGCCAGCTACTGAAATATGGTGCATTTGCATATTCCAAGTCTAGCTCCATGGTCTTTTTAAAACTGAATAATCTGCAAGTCTCCTTTCACCTTCTAGTATATGACTTTATCATGCAAATGGGAGAAAGTAGAGTTGAAAATTTCCTGATACCTCCCTGAGTTTCGGTGCTTCTTAATAAAAATAATATTTCAAATGCCGCTCAATTTGTTGCCTCGGTTGCCTGGGCTTGTCAGGTGATCACAGCAGCAATGTTAGATAAGTATTTCCTTTCAGAATACTGCATGACTTGCTGAGTATTCCCAGCATTTTATGTCAGATTTCCAGCATCTGCAGTATTTTCTTCTCTGAGATACTTAAAGCCCCAGTGAGGGGTAATTTTCCAACCTCACCAGCAGTTTGTTGACAGTGGAGTGACCCCTCCTCCAGCCCTCACCCCAATATGTTTGGCAGCTATTTTTAATCCATTGAAGTCTCAGGCATGAAAGTCAAACGATAGTAGTCCATTTTCATTCGTTCCATTAAAGATTGGATGTGGACACCTTAAAACACCAGCCTAATCACATAACTGCCAGCTCGAGAGAGCGCGTGGTGCTGCTGAAGCAGGTCAGAAACCAAAAGGAGACATTAAGATAAATTAACAGTTTCAAGATTCCAAGCCCAAAGGATCGTCAGAGTGGAAGGAGAGATCCATCTAGCAGAATCTCAGCTTCATACTCAGCCTTTCCTGACTACTCCCTGTTTTTGGGAGTTTGAACCTCTTGGCTCTAATCTTGACCAACCAGATGGGAGCATCTCCCTGGAGCCGATAGCTTCCAAACATATTGGGGTGAGGGCTGGAGGAGGGGTCACTCCACTGTCAACAAACTGCTGGTGAGGTTGGAAAATTACCCTTCACTGGGGCTTTAAGTATCTCAGAGAAGAAAATACTGCAGATGCTGGAAATCTGACATAAAATGCTGGGAATACTCAGCAAGTCATGCAGTATTCAGAGAGAGATGTACAGCCTGGAAACAGACCCTTCGCTCCAACTCATCCATGACGACCAACAATCCTAAATTAATCTAGTCCCATTTACCTGCATTTAGCCCATTTCCCTCTAAATCCTTCCTATTCATATACCCTCAATTACATGTCTTTTACGTGTAATTATCTATAGAGGGAGTAACACATTTAACACTGCAGAGCAGTGACCTTTCATCTAAACTGATGAAAATTAGAAACGTAACGTGTGTTAAAGTGAAGCTGGGGGTGGGGGGGATGGTGGGCAGAGGGGTGGAGGAACAAGGTCCCACCATCGCCTTTTTCCTAAGTGATCTTTCATTCTATCTGCAGTGTTTTACTTGCTGGTTCCTAAACCTTACTGAAATATACAATGTTAGTAAAATGCAAATAGCAGTAAAGTATAAAATTACAAGCAGAATAGCTTGAATTCAGACCATTAATTTAATCAAGTTCACTGCTAGTTTCAGCTTTCATTTCATTTCAAAGCTCCTGTAACTTTTCCCCAAGCAACAAAATGAATATTTTGTGTGGGTATTATAGACAAGAGGATAATATAATATATTATCATTATTATGTTTAGTATGCATAGAATTTGCTGATAATTAACTGCGACTGCAGTAAATGGATCATTATTGTTTGTATTTTATTATGTGTCAAGCTTAATGACTTTCAGAAACTGCAACTCCACTGTCAACTTCTGCTTAAAATCTACTAGAATAATGCTACCCTCTGCATCAAACAATGAAATGATGTGTGTACATTAGCAACATAAATTTATGTTGTACTATTATCATGAATGCAGGACTTTAGAAGACAGTTTAAAATGCCTCCTTTAATTTAAGGAAGCAGTATATTCTTGATAGGGGATGATAAATCATACCAACTTTTCATGGAGACAGGCCCATGTGATCTGGTTATCTCAGGAAAAGACACGAACTGAAACCTGTTGAAAATCAGGTGACAGTTTTCACACTTTGATATAGAGGCACAGGGACATGAAGTGAAAGAAAGAGATGGTGAGACAGGGAAAGAGAGACACAGAGATAGACGAAAGACCAACTGTTGTGAAGACCTGGAATATACCTGTTTTCATCAGCAGAATGTTGGTGACTGCTGGTTCTCTCTTCAAAGAGAATAGAATAAAAAATGACTGTTGGAGATTTTACAACCAGGATTTGCTGAGGTGGCCTTGCTGGTGGGAGTCTGTTCCACAATACACAAACTAAATGAAATGATTATCAAAGGATACCAGAAAAATTCGTGGGGAGATGTGAGCCTACTGAAAGTTCGAAGTATCTTGAGACTTATATCTTGTCATGCAACTGATCTGTCAGAAGACAAAATTAAAGTTAAAATATGTTGGGCAACATATATCTACTGGGTTAAATAATAAATATAGAAATATCTTTTCTTTAAGTTGGGGTACTAGTTGCCCCGTTAAGTAGTGTTTATTCTATATTGATTTTAGTTTGTTCCTGTAAATGATTAAAATGCAAAGTCTTTTTCTTTAGTAATTTCTACCAATTGCTGGTAAAAATTGGTTAAAAAAATTGGTTACTACATGTTTCATCTATTAGGAGTGAATATCTGGCAATAATATGATAAATATGTTGTGTTTTAGGCCATTTATAATGTAGGGGAGAAAGTGAGGTCTACAGATGCTGGAGATCAGAGCTGAAAATGTGTTGCTGGAAAAGCGCAGCAGGTCAGGCAGCATCCAGGGAACAGGAGAATCGACGTTTTGGGCATAAGCCCTTCCTGAAGAAGGGCTTATGCCCGAAACGTCGATTCTCCTGTTCCCTGGATGCTGCCTGACCTGCTGCGCTTTTCCAGCAACACATTTTCAGCATTTATAATGTATACCTGGTTTACCTTAATGCAAATTGTATGATTTGACTTGGGTGTATTTAACTGCCTAACCAGATACTAACTGCAACCAAAACAAAACAAATTTTAGAACTAAGCAAGATGACTTAAATTTATATAGCAGCTTTCATATGCTTATGATATCCCAAAGTGCATTACAGTCAATGCTTTTGAAATGCAACCACTATTGTGAAGTAGGAAACATGGCAGACAATTTGCATCCAGTAAGACTCAAATTAGAACTAGAATTCCTACAGCATGGAAACAAACCCCTCAGCCCAACAAGTCCACACCGACCCTCCGAAGAGTATCCCACCCAAATCCATTCCCCATTACTCTACATTTACCCCTTACTAATGCACCTAACCTATATGTCCCTGAACACTATGGGCCACTTAGTATGGCCAATTCACCTAACCTGCACATCTTTGGATCATGGGAGGAAGCCAGAGCACCCAAAGGAAACCCACACAGATGGGGGAGAACATACAAACTCCACACAGACAAGTCACCCAAGGCTGGAATTGAACCCAGGTCCCTAGTGCTGTGAGGCAGTAGTGCTAACCACTGAGCCACCGTGTCGTCCCAGATTTCACAGAGTAAAATGAAAGTGGCCAGATCAGTTAAGTGCTAAATATTGACCAGGATAGCTCTTCTTTATATAGGGCCATTGAACCTTTTGTGTCCACCTGAGAGGGATGGTCTACTTCATCTTAATATCTAATCTGAAAGATGACACCTCCAGTAGTGTAGCACTCCCTCAGAACTGTACTGGAGAGCTAGCCTAGATTTTGTGCTGAAGTTCTCCAGTCAGTTGTAAGTGTAGTATAATCTTAGTCCCCTCTTGTTCACATGCACAGGAATTTTTCATTCCTTGGATGTCTTCTGATTAAAACCATTAAGTGTCAATTAGTAACTAACACCCTTTCGCTAAAATATAAAGTTAATTAGATGCCAGTGAGTGGACTCTGAGAAAATAGATTTAAAGTGGTCTCGTTTGTCTGGGAAGACAATAAGGATCTCAAACCTACCAACCTTATGGCACTAAAAACTGTGTCCATATAATATTTTTAATGTTAAAGCTCTTAACACTTTAGCTCTCACATATATATCTTGTCACAATTCAAGCATATCGCATGGATTTTTAAAATACTTACCGAGAATGCCTACATTCTGTAAGGGTGTTATTTTTTCATGTCTCATTTAGTTTCATCCATTCTTTTCTTTCAATATTCATTTTTACCGGCAGTGATCTAAATGATACATGAAGTAGGGTAATACTTAGGCGAGGAGCAGCAAACAGCAAACACTTATAGGTCTTTAGACTGGAAGATTTTAACAGTCAGTAGTTATATTATGAAGAATCACAGGCAGAGGACCTTATCCATGGTGCATCATGTAGACAGTCAAAATGTTTGAACTGACAGCTGTCCATCTGACACTGTAGGCTCAGCCACATTTGCAGACAATCCCTGTGAGTAGAGGAGGTACCAAATTTGCTGGCCCCTGTTTTCTCTGCATCCTCTTCTTGAGCCTTTAATTTCTGCTTACCTCTTCCAAAGTCCATTCAAACAATGAAGTCATGATCACTTGCAACTGTCTACAAATTGTCAGTATCAATGTCTGCCTTCTTCACATCTTGCTTGGCCCTATAGGAGAGGTATGGATGCGCATGAAGTCAGGGCCCAGTGATCAGTTTACTACACAGATTGTCTTTGGGTACATGGCCATCATCCTTTCTGCTAAATGGTTAAGTCAGTGTGAGGTTGCAGTTGCATTCCAAGTTTGGGTCAAGCACGGGACCTGGCATCAGTGGTGAACCCAGCGATGAAAAGATGGCGCCTGAAGAGTGGTGACTCCGACATTGTTGGACCTGGTGCAGGAGGCAGTGTGGTGATGGAGAATGGGTGACAGCACAGGTGTCATTGGTGAGTCAGTTCAGGACACATGGTGGAGGCAGTGGAATGAAGATGAACTCCATCTCAGTTATATCTTATTGTTCTTAAACTGTTCAAAATGGCACTGGATTGTGGTGACAGTTGAAGCTTTTTACTGTATTTTACTGTATTATTCACTCTAAAATGCAAGTGACAATGAATCATCATTCGTTCATTCATTCATAAATGTCAGTGGCTTAGCTATGTGTGAATGCTACTCTTGGACTCTGGGTTCATCACCGTGTTCTCGTATCCAGCCAAGGGTATGACTGACGGTGGAAGCTGCTCAGCTTTTTCTCCTGCCTAGTGTGTGTGATCCATCTCTATAGAGGAGTGCATAGAGGATGCAGTTTAATGTTGTCAGTAAATGTGTTTACAGTGAATATTTCTATGCCCAGACGCTAGGCAAGGTTTCCCAATTTGTTTTTAACTTCAGTTGGAATATCCTAAATTGTTAAGCTTCATGAAGAGGATGAAAGGGCTCCCCTTCTTTATTCACTTACTTCCTCGGTTAGTTGTAACAAGGTTAATTCAAAAAGGATCCCTTCCTTTGTGGATACCAGTCTCTCAGATCTGAATGAACCTATCATTTAAAACAAGCCAATTTAACCAGGCTTTTTTGAATTAACAAAAATAATTAGTTTATTATTTACAACATGCAAGAAGAAATACCAGTGTAACACAGATGCTGACTGACTTAAACTAAGACATGAGTCCAGAAAGACAAGAGTGATAAAAGGGTTATATTCATCAGTCTCTGGTTTGCTTGTGAATGTTGCGATTTTTGCAGTTGAAGCTTCCAGTTGCAGTGACATTGGCAGTTGAATTATTGACTTCCACAGTTTTACAGATTAGTTGAGATTTGATATTTGTGATCCTTTTCAACTGTGATTGAATTCCAGTATTCAGGGTGAGAGAGAGAGATAGACTTTTGTTGATCTGTTTCCTTTTATAACTGGTTTGCAGCACTTGGAGTCAGAAAACATCCCTACCTGCAACATAGGATTAACAATGGGGTAATTCTTTGACTGTGACCTTCACAGCATGCTGACATTCAAAACCAAGCTGATACATACAAGAGCATTCAGTCTCACTAGCATTCTCCAACAGAGGTAAAATTAGCTGTCCCTGTGTATTCTTCAAAAGCAGAAACACAAATGTGTCTGAAGTTTAAGATATAATCTGCATGGGGTGGCTTGCTGTTGAACAGGGGGTGTCAGTTTTGGGTTATATTTGTAATCTTAAGACATTATAGCACAGTCTGTTTTGACTTACCTGTTCCCTACCTTTGAGCGCTGTTGTTTGAAGTTCCCTTATTTGTGGGTCTCTTTCTCCAGGCAATCACTTAATTTACATGTTATGAAAAGAGACATGTTATGTCTCTTTTCAAACACACTTTGGAATTAGAAGTTAAGAATGTCCACTAAATTTCAGCGTTCTGACCCGTGCTCATTGAAGTACAATCCTACAATAACAACCTTAAAAAATAAAAACAGGCATTTTCAGCAAAGTGTGGCAGAGTTCATTTGGATATTGGTTATTAAACATAAGGTGTACTGAATGTAAATGGTAATTGCTCTTTTGGGATCATTAAACTTTAAACATTTTCTTTCTCCTCATGAGTCATGATATAATGCTGAGGTTGAATGTGTCAGTAACCGTACAATTCAGTAGCATGCCAGCGTACACTGAGGTGTTTATACTTGTATTTAAGGGCCAATTTAAAACCATTTGATAGTCCTTGAGCAGTCATATCCTCAATGACATAGCCAGCTAATGTCAATGTAGCTTTCATGTTAGCATTCTGTAATATTTTTAAAAATCCAGTAAGTACTGGAGAGTGGTAACTTAGTTCATTCTCAAAAAAAGGGAAATTATCAAGGCCCAAAATGCAGGACACTATCCAAGCAGAAATTAAAATTAAGATGAATTACTCTCATTGAGGTAGGACACGTAAAGTGGGAAATGGGAAATCCTGATGACTTCACTATGGAACAAAGGGTGAGTTATTTTTCAAAGTACATTATTTTTATAGTGTTTTATAAGTCTGAAACTATAAGATGTCAAATGTGGTTTAATTGGACACAAAGCAAAATGGGAAACTTGGACTGAAATCAGAAAATGCTAGAAATATTCTGCAGGTCTCACAGTCTCTGTGGACACAGATGGAGAACAAATATTTCAGGTCTGTGACCTTTCATTCCTTCTGTGGCTCAACTGGATATTTGTCCTGTTTTTACGTCTATTCATATCTTGTTAAATTATATCAAGAAAATACCTTGTGGAGGCCATATGCTAATATTTAAGTGGCTTAATTTCACAAAAGAAGCTGTGTTAAATAGTCAGAATTAGAGGATTGCTGAGTACACACGATCAGAGAGTTTTCAATATAATAGGTTTTCAAATAATTGTTTGGTAATACAGAACTTGAACATTGCTGAAAACGGACACATTTTCACAAAACTTTTTGTTTTGCACTCATTAGGAGAATTCCCAAGGATACTAAAGTAAAGGGAAAACATCATTAATACTCTATGAGAGCTGAGTTCTGTTTGGTTGGCAAGTGGACTCAAATTGGTGGAGGTGCTGCCAGGAAAAATGCAGCAGTTAATGATAACTGACTTTGTCAACTCAGGCTTTGTTTTGAGTTTTAAACCATGCACGTTGACTCTAATTATTCAAGGCATTCCTCTAAGAAATTAATCTGAGAATGACTGTTGCTTATTTGATTGCATTGAATGCAGACACTGTGTTTGTAAATACTTTTCTGTCTGCTTTAGTATTTCTTCAGCAATAATGGGTTTTATTGATTACAGAGATTGAAGCACTTTAGTCTCTGAGGTTTGTGTTACTTATTGTAAGATAGTTATACCATTCAATTGAGTGTTATAATCAAATTAATTAAGTGATTTTCAAATGATCAAATTCCTGAATACAGGAGTGAATATTATGTGTAGTATAAGGGAGAAATAAAGGGCCAGATATTTCATGGGAGACAGAACAATAAACACAAATTGAACTGCATAAAAATAAAATGATGGCTTTACAGTCCTTTTATACAAATTGTTGTTTTCATTTTCTTCATAGTGTAAGGGACTGCATACTTTTTCCATTTTGAGTTATAAGTTAGAATAGCAGCCAAAAACTACTATAAAACTAAAGTACCAGGAGAGTTTTGTAATTTAAGCAAAGAATCATAGGGCATTATGTAGTGTACCCTTTTAGCTGCATAAGACGATATTTCTTTGGAGCAATGGGGTTGTTACAATGTTGAGTCGCAGCAGCACCAAGAGTTAAGGAAAAACTAACTGACAAAAGCCTTCAGATTGGTCTAGTCTCAGTTTGTTATTGAATTGTGAGGGCAGTGGAGACAGAAACTTCCGGAGCCAGAAAACAGAAAACATCTCTGACTCCCTTCTCTCTGTGTGAGTGAAAAGAAGTAAACACCCAGAGACTTAAAAGAAAGAGTTCTAATATAGGAAAAGACCTAGGTCGGGCCGACCATTGAAGAGCGACTTTTGCTGTACAGGCAACACCATATTATCCTTGCTAAAATCAAAAATCTATCAGAATATCTCTCCACATTATGTTATGGACTTCTGGTCTTTGAAATTTTGTTTTCCCTGTTTATGTTGTAATATAATATTTCTGTCAAATTGCCTTTTGGAGTTTTAATCGTGAATGAATATGCGTATATTTTGGATTTTAAAGGGTTATAACTGAAGTTACAAGGGAGTAAATAGTCATTTTTTTCTGCTGTCATTTGTTAAAGAATGAATGTGCCTACAATAAAAAGAATTATTTTCTTGCTAATGATGAAACCTGGTGTGAATAGCCTTTGTTCTGAATAGCAGCTCATCAGGCAGATTGATCATCTTGGTGGCTCAACTGGGTATTTCTGACTCAATGTGAAATAGTGGAGCTTGATTATCTGTGAATCCTTCTTATGAAAGTTGTAATGAAAGTGATGATTTGGAGATGCCGGTGTTGGACTGGGGTGTACAAAGTTAAAAATCACACAACACGAGGTTGTAATCCAACAGGTTTAATTGGAAGCACCAGCTTTCGGCATCCTGATGAAGGAGCAGCACTCCGAAAGCTAGTCCTTCCAATAAACCAGTTGGACTATAACCTGGTGTTGTCTGATTTTTAACTTTGTAATGAAAGTGGGTTTACACAAGGCTACATTAAACTAGCAATAATAAAGAAACTGCTTTGGAAAATCAGACGCAAAGTTACAGGCTTATAACATTGAGTCTTGGAATTTTTGTGTTGCCCACTAAGAAAAAATTACGTCAATGAGAGGTCAGTTCATAGTGTATGGAAGCTGATATACATCAGCCCTATGATAACATACATTTGACTTTGTCTTTATTCTTTGGAGACTAATAAAAAGACAGTAAAGTGTACTGAATCTCAGCTTGAAGCATATCTACGAGTTATAGAGCCTGTGTGAATCAAGGCTTCGAGTTCCAGAGAACAACAAATCTTCTAGAAATCACATCGAAATGCCAAGTGGTTTTCCAATTGAATTAGCAGCAGGTCATTTTAGAATAAAGGAGCATATTGCGACCACAATGTTTTTTCAAACTCATGTTAAGTGATGCGTCCCTTCTCAGTTTATACTTGGCAATTAATTGAAACATGCTTCCCCATTAACCTTCTCCCAAATTTAACATTAAACGTGGTTGCAGAGCTGATGGTTTGACAGATGGATTTCATTTTGGCTGCTGCTGTGTTATGCCTGCAGTGATGATGCAGCAAATCTCCTGACGTGGAAACATGGAATCTGCAGTGTCTCGAATGTTTATTGTCAGCTCCCCCACATAGTTGTCGACCAGTGTATGGTAGAAGTTTCCTTCTTCACAGATACAAATACCTTGGCTTTTGTAATAACTGGGACCATTTAATAACTAATTTAAATGTATTTTAATGTGTAAAGTTACATTGCAATTACAAATGGTTGCAGATCAGACCTGCTGGTCCAAGACCGCCATCTGCTGGCATTCCATGGCACTGCACATTTAGTGCAATTTGAGAATAAGAACACCCACAGATGAGATTGACCATTTAGCCTAACAGGTCAGAAAGAAAATTCTTTAGCACAGCATCTAACTTTCTTTTAAATAGATCCAAAGTAGTATCCATCTTTGCCAGAACGTTGTGGATTTTGCATGGCTTCTCTTCCTGAATCCTGCACTGTTACCTCTTGTGCAGTACCCTTGGCCTCCTCATATTTCTGATTTAAATCCTACTGTTCAGTTACAATATCTGAACACACAGCATTGGTTTTCATATGTACACTGATGGCACTCAGCCCTGCCTCACCACCAACTCCCTCACTACTAACACTGTCTCTAATTGATCAGACCTGAGTTTCTCAGACTGGATGTACTGGACCAGCAGAAATTTTGTTGAATTTAGTATCAGGAAAAATAAGGCCATTGTTTTCAGTCACTGTTATAAACATTGCTACCCAGCCACACAGAGAAACATCACAGGCTCTGGTGCTTCTCCTGGCCCAGGCCCCTGCCCCCAGTCCCTGACCAAGTGGCCCCTCAATCCTTGGGACACGGTTATTAGGCCTTGATCAGTCCTGGGCCCTTCCAGCCACTGACTCCATCCCTCTCATTGACAAGTATCTGATGTTTAACCAGATATTTGAAACTCTATTGTCATGCTGATAGCAATATAACCTTTTGATGTGTATTCACACCATGACTAAGACTACTTGTCCCACCTCTGTGACATTGCCTGACATTGCGCTGCCTCAACTCAACTGTGGCTAAGCCCTCATTGACGCACTTGTTATCCAGCTTTTGGTCATGTGTCGCTCAGTGTTATGTTTTATATTGCTCTTGTGCAATATCATGGAACAGTTTATTGACTTAAAAACGTTATATAAATACAATCTGTTATTGTTGTTGATGCTGTAATTCCTATGTAGAAACTAAAATCTATAGTAATTACAGAAACCTGTTTTTGGGACTAATGCAAGTGTTTGTTTTGCCAATAATTTCTGTACAAATGAATTTGTGGCAGCAAACATGCACTACAACTGATGATATACCAACAATGTAGTATCACCGTGTATCTATTGAAGTTTGAATGCTCCAGTAGATGGGAAGCATTGTAATAATCTGTAGATTAACTGACCAGCCCTTTGGGGATGATACAGAAGTTAATGAGTAATCAGCTATTTATGATACGACTCTAAAATGTATAGAACATGGGAATGAGTTTTATACCAAGAGGCATATCAAGAAGTTATTAATAAGGAGGTTTTAACATTAATTTAAGATTCCCAGGCTGGTAAATCACTGTCTCTTTGACTCAGTCCATGTTCTTCCAAAGAACTGGCACAGAACCAATGGGTTGAATGGCCTTGTTCTGTGCTGCATTATGTAATAAAAGCACAGTCTCTTGGGTGCAGCAATTAAATTAACTGTCCATCTTCTGAATGCAAGGTGCGAACTGCAGTAACCAGCTGTCCCTTAGATCTTTTTAATGATGCCCTTGATGGATTGGACACACTGCAGTGACTGCAGACCTGGATTTGAGAAATTATGCCTTTGATAAATGTTTCCTGCAGCTAACCAAATGAATGAATTGGCTGAAGACCTATCTTTGACTTTTGATCCTAATAATGCTCCATAGTTCAGCTGACAGCAGGTCACCCTCTATGGAGAGGTCAAACCAATAGTCACACTTCATATTCCAAGAGCATTCACTGCAGTCAGCTGCTGACTCTATGACTTATCAACTCTCTCCTAATAACTTGGCTCAGGACCAATGGAAGATCATTACACCAATGACTGACAGACTGAAGTGTGCCAGCTGCTGGTGGGAGTTAAACTCATTAAATCAACATAAATTTCCATTATTATTCCACTGAATTTTTGCTACCAGCCCCTCATTATTAAAACACAGGGAATGTAATTGTAAAAAGAAACTTCTCCAGCTGGACTTGTTAAATAAGGAATCAAATCTCATGACCCTTTAATTTCAAAGAAAGAGTCTCCTCAGTTGGCTACAGTCAGAAGTCAAAAAGTGGCAATGCATTATTGTTAGTTTTACCATACTTTTGCCACTTTTTCTTATTTGCTGTAGGTAATGTTTTATGTTATAACAAATGCACATGCATTGATAGGACCGTATAAGAGTGAGATTTACACGGTATATTTCAATAGACATGATGAGGTTTAATAGACAATTTCTTCAAACCTGATCATGACTTGTTTGGATTCCTGTAACAGTGGGAGTTCTATTGGTTTTGCAGAACTGACTTGATTCTGCTGTGGAGTTTAGATAGTGAGTGTTGGGAGGCCATTTAATTGCAGAAAAAAGTCCTAGAATAAACCATTTAAGTTTCCCCCCACACAATCCTTAGTTGCCACTCAGGTGGATATAGATTATAGATGCTATCTCTCAGGTTCTGTTGAAGGGGTCTTTTCTACAAGAGTTTCAGATAGTATATTTCCAGTTATAGAGTCATAGAGATGTACAGCGTGGAAACAGACCCTTCGGTCCAACCTGTCCACGCCGACCAGATATCCCAACCCAATCTAGTCCCACTTGCCAGCACCCGGCCCATATGCCTCTTAAATGTTGCAGGAATCTGCAGGTTTATTGTGGGGGTGGGGAGGGGAATGTTGGATGTGTAAATAGGCAATCTTAAGGTGATGACTGAGATGTGCACTTTGAAACTTCAATAAGGATCAGACAGCAAATTTCCACATTGCCCTGGTTCAGTCAGCAGCCCTGGACAAGAATTGAATCATTGGCTAAGCTGTTGAATTTTGGCCTGAATCAAATAGTAAAACTTCTGTCATGACTTTATACAAAATAAGCAATTCAACAATGTAGTAGTAATTGCTCTCAAAAGATAGCAAAGACTGCATTAAGGCAGGTTGAAGGAGAATCAAACTGTAGTAGTGCCAAAGATCAAGGTATGTAAATGGGGAGAGACAATAGAGGAGGATTACAATGGTAAATGCTGTGGAGGAGGCTCAGGTGTTAGTGCATCACAAGCAAAATGACTAAGAATATTATAGAATCATAGAGTCACAGAGATGTACAGCATGGAAACAGACCCTTCAGTCCAAAGCGTTCATGCTGACCAGATATCCCAACCCAATCTAGTCCCACCTGCCAGCACCTGGCCCATATCCCTCCAAACACTTTCTATTCATATACCCATCCAAATGCCTTTTAAATGTTGCAATTGTACTAGCCTCCACCACTTCCTCTGGCAGCTCACTCCATACACATACCACCCTCTGAGTGAAAAGGTTGCCCCTTAGGTCTCTTTTATATCTTTCCCCTCTCACCCTAACCCTATGCCCTCTAGTTCTGGACTCCCTCACCCCAAGGAAAAAATCTTGTCTGTTTATCCTATCCATGCTCCTCATGATTTTATAAAACTCTATAAGGTCACCCTTCAGCCTCTGACGCTCCAGGGAAAACAACCTTGGCCTATTCAACCTCTCCCAATAGCTCAAATCCTCCAACCCAGGCAACATCCTTGTAAATCTTTTCTGAACCTTTTCAAGTTTCACAATATCTTTCTGATAGGAAGGAGACCAGAATTGCAGCAATATTCCAACAGTGGCCTAACCAATGTCCTGTACAGCCTCAACATGACCTCCCAACTCCTGTACTCAATACTCTGACCAACAAAGGGAAGCATATCGAATGCCTTCTTCACTATACTATCTACCTGCGACTCCACTTTCAAGGAGCTATGAACCTGACCTTCGAGGTATCTTTGTTCAGCAACACTCCCAAGGACCTTACCATTAAGTGTATCAGTCCTGCTAAGATTTGCTTTCCCAAAATGCAACTTCTCACATTTGTCTGAATTAAACTCCATCTGCCACTTCTCAGCCCATTGGCCTAGCTGATCAAGATCCCATTGTAATTTGAGGTAACCTGCTTCACTGTCCGTTACACTTGCAATTTTGGTGTCATCTGCAAATTTGCTAGCTATACCTCTTATGCTCATGTCCAAATCATTTATATAAATGATGAAAAGTAGTGGACCCAGCTCTGATCTTTTTGGTGACCGTCATAAAAGTAATGGTTCTGAAAGAGTTGATGTTGAAGCTGCACTAATCTCCAACCGATCTGACGATGTTATACAATATTTGGATGGAGAAGGAGCAGTTTAGCATGATAGAGATGAACTTGACTTCACTGGCTTCTTATTGTCTTTGCAATCATGCTTAACTACATAACATATAGTCTCTTCATTTCTTTACTCCTTCATTGGATGTGGATGTCACTGACAAGGTCCTCAGCTATTGCCCATCCCGAACTGCCCTTGAATTGATTGTCTTGCTAGAACATTAGTAATCTAATCTAATCTAATCTAATCTAAAAACATTTCAGAGGGCAGTTAAGAATCAGCCTCTTTGCTGTGAGTCTGGAGAAACATGTAGGCCAGACCAGGTAAGGACGACACATTTCACTTCCTGAGGGATTTCAAAAAGCTGGGCTTTTACAACAAATCATGATAGTATTGTGACCACCATTACTGAAAAGTTTTTATAGTCAAAATATATTGATTGCTATTGTGCAACAAACTGATTTTTGTTGTGCATTTAATTAAGACTCAGTAGTGGTTTATCCTCTACCACCACAAATTATGTAGGCCCTTAGATTCAACATAAAAAGGAAGCTTTTGGAAAGGTTCTCGTAGTGCAGTGGTAGTGTCCCTACTTCTTCAGCCAGGATCCCCAGGTTCAGGTCCCATCTGTCATCACATGTCCAAACAAGTGATGTTGGGTTTGCAACATGTATTAAAATAAACGTATGGGCTTTTGTGTCACAGTGGTAGTGTCCCCATCTCTGGACAGGAAGACCAAAGTTCAAATCCCAATTGCTGTAGTGGTCTATTGTAACATCTCTGACCATTATGAAGTGATACTGGCAGTGTGGTAACGTCACTGGACCAACAATCCAGAATCCCTGGTCAATATTCCGGAAAACACAAGCAGGAATTGGGCGGCACGGTGGCTCAGTGGTTAGCACTGCTTAAAAGTTAAGAAAATCACGTGAAATTGCGCCAGACACCCAGGTTCAATTCCCGCCTCAGGCAACCGTCTGTGTGGAGTTTTGCACATTCTCCCCGTGTCTGCGTGGGTTTCCTCCAGGTGCTTCGGTTTCCTCCCACAGTCCAACAATGTGCAGGTAGGTGAATTGTCCATGCTAAATTGCCTGTAGTATTAGGTGAAGGGGTAAATGTAGGGGAATGGGTCTGGGTGGGTTGCTCTTTGGAGGGTCGGTGTGGACTTGTTGGGCCAAAGGGCTTGTTTCCACACTGTAAGTAATCTTTGTGGGCGGCATGGTGGCACAGTGGTTAGCACTGCTGCCTCACAGCACCAGAGACCCGGGTTCAATTCCCGCCTCAGCCGACTGTGTGGAGTTTGCACATTCTCCCCGTGTCTGCGTGGGTTTCCTCCGGGTGCTCCGGTTTCCTCCCACAGTCCAGAAAATGTGCAGGTCAGGTGAATTGGCCATGCTGAATTGCCCGTAGTGTTAGGTACAGGGGAATGGGTCTGGGTGGGTGCGTTCGGCAGGTCGGTGTAGACTTGTTGGGCCGAAGGGCCTGTTTCCATACTGTAAGTAATCTAATCTAAAAATCCAGCAGCTCTCGCAGCTGAATTTCTGTGGAGAGCAAAACAGAGTTAATGTTTTAAGTCCTTAGGAATGGAAAGCAGCTGGGAAATGGTGGTATTTATGCTGATGATGGTGTGTGGGATTGGAGGCGTGGAGAGAAGGAGTGAGATGAATAGATGGAGATGATGCCAAGAGAGAAAGAGAAACGAAAGAGAAGCAGACAAAGGAATTGTTGATAGTAAACTGGGAGAGAAGGAAATGCTGAATGAATAATAATGGGAAGTGTGAATGGTTGAAAATGAGTTGGCTGACTGGGAGCCACCCATACAGAATAAGGCCCAGGGTGTGGGAGTGGGTAACGGATGTGGAGGAAGATGTTCATCTTCTGAAATTGTTAAACTCAATCCTAAAGGCTATAAGGTACTGAGCTGAAAGATGAGGTGTTCCTCTAGCTTGTTTTGAGCTTCATGTTGGCATGGAAACACAGTGATGTGTTCATTTGGCAAGCAACTGAAAGCCTGGTATCATTTTTACAGGGAGAGCAGAGGTGTTCCACAAAGTGGTCACCTGCATTTCATCTTGGCAGTGTAGAGGAGAGCACATTGTGAGCAGCAAGTACAGTCGACTAGATTGAATAAAATGCTGGTAAATTGCTCCTTCACCTGGAAGGTTTGCCTGGAGCCTTGGATAATGAGGAGGAAGAAGGTAACCGGGCAAGTGTAGCACCTCTGCGGTTGCATGGGGATGGTGCCGCGGGGCTCTGGGGTGGTGGTGGAGGGGCATGGGGGGGCAGCGGTGTTGGGAATGGAGGAGGAGTTGGTCAAGCTGTCTCAGAGGAAACAGTGGATGCAGTATGCTGACAAAGGAGAGGAGGGGAATATGTGTCTGCTGGTGACATCCCATTACAGATGATGGCAATGGCAGCTTATGATCCTTTGGATATGGAGGCTGATAGGGTGGAAAGTGAAGACAAGGGGGACCCTGTACATTTTGTGGGAAGGGGAGAGGGCAGAAATGCAAGAAATGGTTTGAGGGTCCTGTTAACCATGGTGGTGGGAATCCTCAGTGGAGGGAAAAGGTTGATATGTCTGAGCACCCTTTTGAAGTGGCATCATTGAAATAGATGTGACAGAACCGGAGAAAATGGGAGGAGGAATAGAGTCATAGGAAGTAGGATGTGAGGAAGTATAGTCCAGGTGACTGTGGGAATGAGTGGGTTTGTTGTGGACATTAGTGGCCAGCGTACCTCCAGCAATGGAAACAGGTGTTGAGGAAGGGAAAGGGGGAGCCACCAATGGATCAGGTGAAGATAAGAGGGGGATGGAAATTGGAAGCAAAGTTGATAAAATCTAAAAGCAGCACCAATCATGTCATTGATGTCCTGGGGAAAGAGTTGTGGAGAGGAACCTCAGTATGATTAGAACAAGGAATTTTCCACCTACCCAACAAAGAGCCAGAGCTAACTGTTTTATTTTAGTATTCTGGGTACATGGATTTGAAACCCACCATGGCAGATGGTAAAATTTGAATTCCAAACAAAATCTATGATTGAGAGCTGGCCAAATGATAATCATGTGATCAATGTTAATTGGTCATAAAATTCTATTTGGTTCACTAATATCCCTTAGGGAAGGAGATCTCACTGGCCTGGCCTCTTGTTACCCCAGTTACAGAATGTGGTTAACTTTAACTGCCTATTTGCCAGTAAAAGGCCTGCTGATGATTCTGCGTATCCATCTGCTGATTAAAGGGAATTGGAGGAACATCAAAGTCAGCGCTATGAACCTCAACCCCTTTAATGATTCTGATAGAAGGCCTGGTTTTAATTCTGTACCATGGACTCAGCCCAGGCCCAGAGTCTGTGTATGTGTCACTTAAACTTCATAATTCCCAGTCTACAGCAGCACTGCATCCTGGCGTAGTGCAAGTTTCTGAAATCTCCTTGGGAAGCTATTTTAGCTGCTTCTGTGTTCACATCTATATTGGAGTAAGTGGGAAACACCTATGTTTGTGGTAGGTTTGCTATGGATCTGAAGAGAGTAAATTGGAAAGGAAATCTGGGTCCTGCCTGAGAGTTTTCTAATTCTTTAAATCTGCACATAGCCACTTTATGATATAATTGCAGACTATTAACATAAATTCCAAACCATGGAGTTCATAATGTAATTGTGTGAATCAGATGTTAAGACTCAAATATGCTTGGCTAGTGTGGACCAGGAGTTGTCTGATGAAGAGCTTATGACCGAAATGTCGACTCTCCTGCTCCTTGAATGCTGCCTGACCTGCTGTGCTTTTCTAGTGACACACTTTTTGACTCTGATCTCCATCATCTACAGTCCTCATTTTCTCTTGGAAGTTGTCTCAAGCAGTGTTAATGAAATGGGAAGCAAAATCAAATCGCTGGAGTGATTGAAAGATGGTGAAGAGGGTGGCAGCATTTTTTTTAGATTGTTGAATTTTGTGTGTTCATAACGTTATAAAAATTCTGTTGATGCCATCTTGGTTATAGTTAAGTTCTGCACAGTACCTCTGAACTGCTTTTCCCTTTTCAGAATACTGTGTATAAAAATTATTTGACATGTTGAGTTTGCTGTTATGCTACAAAAATAATAATGGAAAGAGAAAAAGAAAGAAAACATGTTGATGAGATTTTCCACCTAAGCACCTAAGGGCAAATTGTGACTAAGATATTATTAAAAAGTAGAGTTCATAATGACATCTCCACAAGACTCAAGGAAGATCCTGATTTGTAACTGACTAAAATACAGAAGGCACATTTGAGAAGATTCCAAACACATTGAGATAAATTGTCAGGACTGTGCAGAGACAGTGAGACAGAACAAATGTCCAAACAACTCATCTTACTCAATCCTTCAAGCATCACGTGCCTCACATGTGGCAAATCTGCAGGTCATGGATTTGACTTATCAGCCATTTCAGCACTTATTGAATTTTGAGTAAGTACAAGTTCCAATCAATTCTGAGATATTGCCTGGGAAGATTGAGAAAAGGCCACAGTGTGGCAGAGTTGTCTCACTGTAACCCAATTATGTGTTGGAGTGGTCTGCTTCCGCTGTTTCTGGCTACAGACCAAACCTCTTGATTTACATGTTAACAGCAAGAGTCATGAAAAGAATGATATCATCTTGTCCTTAAATGAACTTTCATCTTTGACCTGCTGCAAACAACAGTTTTGTAAAAGCAAGTTATTTGATTGTAAAAGAATAAAAGATAACTAAAAGTAGCAACTTAAACACGATAAATCATTAAACGCTGAACAATCTCTTCTGTTATCTCAGTTAAGACAAATGCTACACAATAGCACATGTTTGATTTAAAGGAATGATTTAATAGATTTTTGGCTCTACGTCCAGGCAGACTCCATTGCTGGATCAATCATGAATAGCCTTGTCTGCTGGCTGTGTGTGTTTTGATAGATTTTGTAGATCTTCAAGCTATTGTGAAAATTACAGTTTAGAAAGAGTGGAGATGGAAGTGAAACTCCCACTGACTGGAGGATATCTTCAGTCTCTGAATGTATCACCATTTACTATCACTCCTTGTCTCCTTAAGGAGTTCTTCCTCTAACTTGCAAACTACTGAAACACTCATGCTGTCTGCCTCTGCTACCATTTATAATGACACATGCACTCAGCAGCCATTTTCACAGGGAGGATGATGTCATAACAATACCATAGTAACAGGACTAACCTTTGCTATTGTAGCAGAGAGGATAGCTGAGGTGATATCAGCTTTAAGATTGACACTGTACACCCCATAGTCTTTGTGCTATTCCACTGTTTAATTGTGGAATGGCTTCTACAACACTGATGAAGATAAACTGCTCTGCACCACTATTTAGAAACTGTGCTGGTTCTTTAAAAGAATCATCCAATAAATCCCATTTTCCTGCCCTTTTCTCACAGCCCTGCAAATTTCTCCCTTTCCAATATTTATAATTATTTGGCCTGATGTTGGATTTTCTACCTATTTTGGGGTGATATTCCTACCATAAGAAAGACACATGACAGTGGTGATAACCTGCAGCCTTTTCGATTCCTGCCACTTAAAGTAGCTGCAGAGTTCTCATATCTATCATAGTGCTGCTCTCAAGGGAGGAGCTTTTCATCATTGGAAACACTATAAAAGGGTGATTAAACACCCAACAGTGCCAAGCAGTCATCATCTCCGTGGAGCAGGACTGTGAGCCCATAGTGAACATGATCACAGTGTGCCTGGATTTGGGACAGTGTAAATCACAGTAGACAAACTACAAATCATGGCGAATGATGACTCTGTTGTCTTTAATTGCTTGAAACAAGTTAAATTTCTCACCAGGGTTGTACACTAAGAAGACTCAAAATGAATCACCGGATATAAAGATCTCCTTGTACTCTCTTCTGTGTGTGCTAACTCCAAAACTCAAGGACAAAACACTGTTCACATTAACAAAATATTTGCATACCCTTTGATTTGCTTCCAAAATAAGTGCAAGAATTGGCTTTAAAGGGTTTAAAGGTGCATTTGTATGTCACAAAAGAAAATTGCAGTACAAAAGATCTCCTTGTTAGATTCAATGTAACAGTGGTGCTGAAATGTGTTAGCATTTTTAAAACATTGTCCCTTATCATCATACTTTTATGCTATGAATCATGTATACTACAGTTTCAGATATTTACCCACTGAACCTGTAGGTCATAATGTGATTAAAATATGAAGACACTTTTGTTTGAGAAAATGCAAATCCAAAAATGGAGAACTCAGCCTGTTGCAAATTTGCAATTGTGCCAGTAGATGGCAATACACTCAGAGCTGAAACGGCAGATGGTGATTACAGAATCTCACCCGTGCTTAATGGTAAAAAAAATTGTTACAGAGAAACAGAGCTGGTTAGAGAAGTCATTGAAATTAGCAGCATGATGGAGCTGAATTAACATCATTACATATATTCAATTCAGACAGATTGAGCACTTCGTTATTTTATCAGTCCTTCAATAGTATCTCATAAAGCCATGACAAATCCATGAAACAACTAAATTCTATTTGATCCATCAAGCTCATTCCTTTCAAAGGTCTTGGATAATTTGCTACATTATGGATTATGGCTTATTTACTTAAATACAAGAGAAAGTTTCACAACTTTTCCCTGCCTCAATACAGGTCATGATTCCACATGATGTTTAGCCTCTGTTAGTCAAATCTAGCCAGTTTCTTCCCATATATGACTGTGGTTGTAACATCAGGGAACAATTGTATATGAGATCTATGCTGCACTTATTGCTTTGGCTTTTAACCCAATTCCAAAATACAAGTTTTCATTAATTTTGTGCTCATGGTCCATGTTGATTAGGGATGTCTGTAAAAGCTGGATTTTGGTCCATTTGCTACATTTGTATATTTAGCCTTGAATAAAAGCCAAAATTTAAAATTTGATTGGCATATATTTGATTTGGAAAATTCAAAAACATCACAATAAGTGAGATCACATATTTAATTGCTTTGAACTAGTTACATAGAGCTAACATGCTAAAGATTTGATACACATTTAAAGATATCAATGTAACATAAGTGAAGGATACACTACAAATCATGATGGAATGGAATTGGTTGAACCTCAAATGGAAATGAATAAGAAAGCCACAATCAAATTAAATTAATTCTTTAAATAAAAATGCAACATTTCAGCCAGCAATGGAAATCCACTTTGGAGCCAGTTAGAACACATCTAAATGCTCAAGACTGTAAAATAGACAGGAAATGGAAATAAAGTGGCAGGTTAGCTTAGTTCTCAGTCAGTGTTCAGTTTGCTGAACTCAGTTGGAGCAGCCTTTAGGATGTCACGGCTGACTTCAATGCCCTTAGGGTAAGAAAGTTTTAAATCAGCATGAAACTATGCTGCTGATTGTTATATTTTGATTACTGCTGAAAATCACACTTGTGATGTCAAATGGAAATAGCATTGAGCTTGGCTATGATGGCCACCCTTTGCCCCCATGAACTGCCACAAATGCTAACATTGTGGGCGGCACGGTGGCACAGTGGTTAGCACTGCTGCCTCACAGCGCCTGAGACCCGGGCTCAATTCCTGCCTCAGGCGACTGTCTGTGTGGAGTTTGCACGTTCTCCCCGTGTCTGCGTGGGTTTCCTCCGGGTGCTCCGGTTTTCTCCCACAGTCCAAAGATGTGCAGGTTAGGTGAATTGGCCATGCTAAATTGCCCGTAGTGTTAGGTAAGGGGTAAATGTAAGGGTATGGGTGGGTTGCGCTTCGGCGGGTCGGTGTGGACTTGTTGGGCCGAAGGGCCTGTTTCCAGACTGTAATGTAATCTAATCTAATCTACCTATTTTGATTCCTGTGTTTTGTATAAACTTAGATGATGTACTGGAAAACTCTGGAGGGGCTCTACAACCATTTCTGTCCCTGTGTTTCTAATTGTTTTGCACACAATGACATTACAACAACAAGGCAGAGATTATGAGTTGGGGAAATAATGATTCAATGGATTTATCATCAGAATCACTAATTTAGCAGGACTAAGGAGTCCAATTCACTTTTAATTATTTTTTATTAAGCTATTTTTCTAAGCAACCTGTTGAATACAGGTCTCCCAGTCCAGGAGTGAGGACACTACCACTGCATTACAAAAGGGGCCTTCACTTTTTAATTGAATGAATTGATGGAACCTTTGCAGCTGATTTCAACCAAGTTTCAATGGAAAAGGGAAGCCAACTGAATTGGGTATACTGTATATACTGTATATACAAGAAGTTGCTCTCACTTTTGGTCAAAGCCATTATCTTCTGGTAACCATTGTGAAATTCTGGTTCACTACAATGCATTTCAGAATTTTTGTTATTGTATACAGAACTCTCTGGTTCCTTTGTCTCCAGCTATTAATAATAATCTACATTGGAATGGATTCAAGTAAATGCTGATAGAAAATCTAGCACTTACCCTGCCATATGTAGTTTGCCTGGCATATTGTCAAACTGTGTGGTTACATGTCAGCCAATAATAAGTCTACTCCAACCACCAATTGTTGAAATTAAGAGATTAATGGAATGCATTGAAACCAGCAATGTCAATGTTAAAAGAAAATATATATAGGATAACAGCTAATTAATGAAGCAATCAAAATGTAGCATGTTAGTCTTAGAAAAGGGTTTTTTATGATCTAAGTATTATTATTATTTAGGTCACATGCTTTCTGTTTGGTGAAAGGTAACTTCTTTCAAGTAACATGCACTCAATTTTGCTTCCTGTGCTGCTTTGCAATCAAAGAAACAGTCTATGAATCTATTGGTGTGGACCCTTCCAAGGCCTCTAACGAAATAGTGTAGCGGCTAATACATGGCCCCCACAAATTATGTGCTCATTAGAGCATATGGTTGTGCATAAATAATTATATCAATGTACGCCTACTGCTAAAAGGCAACTACAGAGATTTGGAAGTTTGACCTTAAGAAACATTAGAATGAATGCAATGTGAAAGAGAGCCCATCTGAAACATAGCAGCACATATTTTATCATTTGCAAAGTTTTAGTGTAAACAGTCAATCTATCCAATGAATGTGGCTGAGCCAGTGGAAGCATTCTTGGTTTAGTGTTGATGAAAGTAGCACACTTCAGGACTTCTGCACTGGTGACTTTATCCAACTAAGAGATGCTTAATATACATCAGAGATAGGGAAGGTGGAAACTGCTTAGCCTTTTTTTCTATTGAGAATATGCTGTCCAGATCTCACCACCTGCTGTAGAGGAGTGCACACAGTAAACTTGTAAACTTGTAAACTCACAGTTTGATGTTTTCAGTCAGGTTACTGTTATTCCATCTTCTCACTTAGGTTGAATAAAACAGTTGTAACTTCTTTGTGATTTGTGCATTGATTTCAATATCAAATGGCAGATTGCTGGTAATTGTGGAGCCTAGATAAGTGAAGCTATTAACAACTTCATAATGTCAAGACTGATAGATTATGGCAACATTCAGGATCATGGTCATTGTCTTCCTGATGCTGATGGTTACACCCAACCCTTTATAGACTGGAGTGTGTCAGCCTATTTATCACTGAAGGTGCTTCTCCATATGGAATGCTAATGCAGTATCATCAACGTAGAGCAATTCTTTGAAGAGGACTTCGTGCATCCTTGTCTTGTACCTCAGATACAGAAGCCTGATAAAGATTTTGTGAGCTCTGGTATGTGTTAGGCACTGTCCATAGATATGCTGGAAGCATATTGATGGTGAACCACAAGAACGTATAAAGCTGATCTCAGGGAAGCAATGAAGATAGCAAAGAAGGAGCATGATAAAACACCTGCAGGCAAGATGTGTTGTATCCCAGGCTGCTATGGGAGACAACGGAGGAAATAACAAACGCCAGAACCCAAATTTTTAAATAATATCTGGCCTCAGAGTTGTGTTAGAGGACTGGAGGATAAGAAATCTGGTTCCACTTTTCAAGAAAGGTGATAGAAATATACCACGGAACTGTAGACCAATGAGTCTCACATCATTGTTATGGAAATTATTTGAGAAAATTAATCTCCATTTAGAGATGCAAGGTTTCATCAGGGGGAGTCAGCATGGCTTTGCCAAAAGGAGGTCATGCCTAACAAATCTAACTGAAGTTTTCGGGGAAGTGACCAAATGTGTAGATGAGGGTTGGGCAGTTGAGAAAGGTTATATGGATTTCATCAAGGCCTTGAAGTCCCACATGGGGACCGCATTAAAAAAGTAATAGCTCATGGTTGGAGGGTCACATGGCAAAGTTGG
Source organism: Chiloscyllium plagiosum (assembly GCF_037043375.1). Lineage (NCBI taxonomy): Eukaryota > Metazoa > Chordata > Chondrichthyes > Orectolobiformes > Hemiscylliidae > Chiloscyllium > Chiloscyllium plagiosum. Next base: position 29,035,166 of record NW_028270149.1, on the reverse strand, counting down.
ATCCAAAATTGACTTAGTGACAGGAGACAGTGCGTGTGGTGGAAGACTATGCATGTGACTGAAGGCCAGTGTCTACCATTGGTAATATTGCTGGGTCTCTTACTGATTGTGATATTCATAAATGGTGTAGCTAAGAATATGGGAGATGGGGGAATGACAGAGGAGATGATAAGTTAGTTTGTGGATTACACAAAATTTGGCTGGGTAGTTGACAGTGACGAGGAAGTCTTAATTACGGGAGAGTATAGATAAGTTGGTCCGATGGGCAGACCAGTGACAGATAGAACCTCGATAAATATGAGCTGATGCACTTTTGAAGAAGCAACAAGACAAAAGAGTACTCAATAAATAAGAAAACACTAGGAAGCTCAGAGGAACAATGGGATCTTAATGTATTTGTCCATAGATTGCTGAAGGTGGCTGGATAAATTAATAGGTTATTTAAGAATGTTTATGGGATGCTTGCCTTTATCAGTTGAGGCAGAGATCAGGGAGGTTATGTTGGCATTGTACAGAATTTTGGTTAGCCACAACTGGGGTGAGCTATGTGCAGTGTGATCATCATACTATAGGAAAGATGTGACTGCACTGAAAGGGATGCAAATAAGATTTAGCAGGATGTTACCAGGGGTACAGCATTTCAGCTATGCTGAGAGAATAGATAAGCTGGGGTAGTTTCTTTGGAGCAGAGAAGGTTAAGGGGGGACCTGATAGAGGTGTATAAGATTGTGAAGGGCATGGACAGGGTGTACAGAAAGCAACTGTTCCCTTTAGCTGATGGGTCAAGAACAAGGGGTATACTTTTAAAGTGGAAGGTAGGTGGGAAGGGACATGAGTAAAGGGTGGTCGGGTCTGGAATGCACTGTCTGAGAGAGTAGTTGAGAAGGGTAACTTCACAAGCTTCAAAACATTCTGGGTAAAATCTTGAAGTATCATAGGATTCAAGGATTTCTATAGTATTTAAAGCTTCTTCAGTAACTGTTTTCCCTGGAGTACAACTCAAAGTTGTGTTTCACCTAACTCTCCAACTGTTTATTGTAGTCAGTAATGACCTCCCCTGCCTTTACATTCTGTGGAGCCATTTTTCCTTAATGAAGGACATGTTGACCTTTTCATCTCCATATATGCCTCTAGTATTCATTGCATCAAAGAGCTTCTGGATATTCTGACCTTATAGAGGTTTACAAAATTATGAGGGGCATGGATAGGATAAATAGACAAAGTCTATTTGGGTTAGGGAGTCCAGAACTAGAGGGCATAGGTTTAGGGTGAGAGGGGAAAGATATAAAAGAGACCTAAGGGGCAACTTTTTCACGCAGAGGGTAGTACGTGTATGGAATGAGCTGCCAGAGGATGTGGTGGAGCTGGTACAATTGCAACATTTAAGAGGCATTTGGATGTGTATATGAATAGGAAGAGTTTGGAGGGATATGGGCCGGGTGCTGGCAGGTGGGACTAGATTGGATTGGGATATCTGGTCGGCATGAATGGGTTGGACTGAAGGGTCTGTTTCCATGCTGTACATTTCTATGACTCTATGACTCTATGACTCTAATCAGTGACACATCAGTCTGTTATACTTGTTTCAAGTGACTCTTAGTAAATATTGTGTGTTCTTAAGACCATAAGACCATAAGACATAGGAGTGGAAGTAAGGCCATTCGGCCCATCAAGTCCACTCCGCCATTCAATCATGGCTGATGGGCATTTCAACTCCCCTGACCTGCATTCTCCCCGTAGCCCTTAATTCCTTGTGACATCAAGAATTTAACAATTTCTGCCTTGAAGACATTTAGTGTCCCGGCCTCCACTGCACTCTGCGGCAATGAATTCCACAGGCTCACCACTCTCTGGCTGAAGAAATGTCTCCGCATTTCTATTCTGAATTTACCCCCTCTAATTCTAAGGCTGTGTCCACGGGTCCTAGTCTCCTTGCCTAACGGAAACAATTTCCTAGCGTCCACCCTTTCCAAGCCATGTATTATCTTGTAAGTTTCTATTAGATCCCCCCTTACTCTTCTAAACTCCAATGGATACAATCCCAGGATCCTTAGCCGTTCCTCGTATGTTAGACCTACCATTCCAGGGATCATCCGTGTGAATCTCTGCTGGACACACTCCAGTGCCAGCATGTCTTTCCTGAGGTGTGGGGACCAAAACTGGACACAGTATTCCAAATGGGGCCTAACCAGAGCTTTATAAAGTCTCAGTAGCACAACAGTGCTTTTATATTCCAACCCTCTTGAGATAAATGACAACATTGCATTCGCTTTCTTAATCACGGACTCAACCTGCATGTTTACCTTTAGAGAATCCTCGACTAACACTCCCAGATCTCTTTGTACTTTGGTTTTGTGAATTTTCTCACCGTTTAGAAAGTAGTCCATGCTTGTATTCTTTTTTCCAAAGTGCAAGACCTCGCATTTGCTCACATTGAATTCCATCAGCCATTTCCTGGACCACTCTCCCAAACTGTTTAGATCCTTCTGCAGCCTCTCCACTTCCTCAGTACTACCTGCCTGTCCACCTAACTTCGTATCATTGGCAAACTTCACTTGAATGCCCCCAGTGCCTTCATCCAGATCATTAATATATAACGTGAACAGCTGCGGCCCCAACACTGAATCCTGCGGGACACCGCTTGTCACCGGCTGCTATTCTGAAAAAGAATCTTTTATCCCAACTCTCTGCCTTCTGTCAGACAGCCAATCCTCAATCCATACCAGTAGCTCACCTCAAACACCATGGGCCCTCACCTTGCTCAGCAGCCTCCCGTGTGGCACCTTATCAACGGCCTTTTGGAAGTCTAGGTAGACCGCATCCACTGGGTTTCCCTGGTCTAACCTACTTGTCACCTCTTCAAAGAATTCTAACAGGTTTGTCAGGCATGACCTCCCTTTACTAAATCCATGTTGACTTGTTCTAATCCGACCCTGTTCTTCCAAGAATTTAGAAACCTCATCCTTAATGATGGATTCTAGAATTTTACCAACAATCGAGATTAGGCTAATTGGCCTATAATTTTCCATCTTTTGTCTTGATCCTTTCTTGAACAAGGGGGTTACAACAGCGATCTTCCAATCATCTGGGACTTTCCCTGACTCCAGTGACTTTTGAAAGATCTCAACCAATGCCTCCGCTATTTCCTCAGCCACCTCCCTCAGAACTCTAGGATGTAGCCCATTGGGGCCAGGAGATTTATCAATTTTAAGACCTTTTAGCTTTTCTAGCACTTTCTCTTTTGTAATGGCAACCATACTCAACTCAGCCCCCTGACTCCCTTTAATTGTTGGGATATTTGCTTGTATATTTGCTGGTATTTTGCTTGTATATTTCTTCTAATTTAATGAGATCATATTGTTTGGCTTTTATAGGAGGCTTCATCACAGCAGTACTAGTCGCAGAGTCATAGAGATATATAGCACAAAAATAGACCCTTCGGTCCAATTTGTCCATGACAACCTGATGTCCGAAATAAATCTAGTCCCATTTGCCAGCATTTGGTCCATATCCTCTAAACTTTTCCTATTCATATATCCATCCAGATGTCTTTTAAATGTTGTATTGTACCAGCCTCCAACACTTTGGCAGTTCATTCCAGACACACACCCCTCTCTGTGTGAAGAAGTTGCCTGTTAGATCACTTTTATATCTTTCCCCTCTCATCTTAAACCTATCCCATCTAGTTTTGGACTCCCCCACCCCATGGAAAAGACCTTATCTATTTACCCTATCCATACCCCTCATGATTTTATAAACCGCTATAAGACCACTGCTCAGCCTCTGCCATTCCAGGGAAAATAGCCCCAGTCTATTCAGCCTCTCTCTATAGCTCAAGCTCTCCAAGCTTGGCAACATTCTTGTAAATCTTTTCTGAACCCTTTCAAGTTTCACAACATCCTTCCTCTCGCAGGGAGACCAGCACTGCGTGCAGCATTCCAACAGTGGCCTAAGCAATGTCCTGTACAGCTGCAGTATGACTTCCCAACTCCTATACTCAATGCACTGACCAATAAAGGAAAGAATACAAAATGCCTTCTTCACTATCCTATCTACCTGCGACTCCATTTTTAAAGAACTATAAACCTGCACTCCAAGGTCTCTTTGTTCAGCAACACTCCTCAGGACCTTACCATTAAGTATATAAATCCTAACCTAATTTGCCTTTCCAAAATGCAGTACCTCACATTTATCTAAATTAAACTCCATCTGCCATTCCATGGCCCATTGCCCCATCTGATCAAGGTCCCGTTGTACTCTGAAATAACCTTCTTCACTGTCCACTGCATCTCCAATTTTGGTGTCATCTGCAAACTGTGTCTTATGATCCTGCTCCACAGCTACTTGATGAAGGAGCAGTGCCTCCGAAAGCCAGTACTTCCAAATAAACCTGATGGACTATAACCTGGTGTTGTGTGATTTTTAACTTTGTCCACCTCAGTCCAACACCGGCATCTCCACATCATATCTTGAAGCAGTCAGTACTTTTTCACTCTTGCTTCCTTTATGTTGAGACTGGTGATGATCAGATCCTACTAGTGTTGATGCTCTGATTTTGAACATCTCTAGGACGACACTTCTGTCTTGGACTGTTCCCAAAGTAGGTGTTAAACAAAGCTGATTGTAGCTGCAAAATCCTAGCAGTCTCTGTCCATTCCTTTTATCTTTCACAGGCCATGATGTCCAAGGCAGGAGGACCAGGCGTTTTGGTCTGTGCCCATTCTTGTGTTGAAATGCACCAGTAGAACATAGAACAAAGAACTGTACAGCACAGGAACAGGCCCTTTGGCCCATAATTTTGTACTAAATATGGTGCCAAATTAAACTAATCCCTTCTGCCCTTGGTCCATATCCCTCCATTCCTTGCTTATCTAAAAGTTCATTAAATGCCCCTATCATATCGGCCTGCACCAGCATCTCCTTTGAATGTTCCCCCTCTCATCTTAAATGCATTCCTCCTAGTTTCAGATATTTCAATTCTGGGAAAAAGATTCTGACCGTCAAGATGTTTTGATTTGGGGATTTTACTGATAACAGTGTCAAACTCCTTATGGAACTGGTCTTTCACTTCTGCAGTGGAGCACAGTATTGTAGCAAAGGTATTCATGAGGTTATCTAGGCTTGCTTGAGTCAAGAGGTGGATAGAGAGAACACATTCTGAATCATTTGTGGGTCTTTCTATCATTAAGAAGAACAAGTTCCCTGCAGTGACACTTACACCTTAATCACGTGATACATCTGAATTATTCTCCTGCAGGGGAATATATAACATTTTACTTTTAGTGATCCTGGTCTTTTGCAGGGAAGCGAGGTCAATGTTGAGTCTATCAGGTTCCTTATCATTCACAGTTGTCTTGTGTGCAGTGTCAGCCAACTGCAAGTCAATGTTAATTCTGTGCATATGGTCCCAATGTTCTATTTTGCCAGTCGAAGTCTATTCCTTTTGTTTTCCAAAAGATCTTCTTTCGTTTAATTTATTTTTTTCCTTTGCCTGGTGAAATGGGCTCCAATTATTTTTTTAAGCAGAGAACTTAAGACCCAAGAATCCACTGAAGCACTAAAGACTATGGTTCAGCACTGCATCACTTGGGGGCCACTGAACTTGAAGTGGGCAGTGGCACATCAGTGGGATATAATGGTTCCTCTGCTCAGAGACTGGCCAGAGCATCCATTTTTCTACACCAATCAATTTAGACTTCTCACTTGTAGTGGCTGTCATTTGTGTTCTGCTAAACTGGAGTGAGCTCTCTATTGTGCAAACCTGGATTAAATTTATGGAGACATTGTGTTGTCCAAACATCAGGAGCCCTTTCTCAACCTCCCTGTTTGTGTCCAAAGGAATGAAAAGCACTTTGTTTGGCACTGGCTGGATTGCGGGAGTTGCGGATGTCAGAAAGATGACATATTTAGACATCACTGGCCTTTGGGCATCACTGCAGATTCTTTTGTTGGGTTTTTACTCCCTTGGTCTTCTATTCTCCTGGGGCACGCATACGATGGTGAAGCTATTCATCCATAGCTAACAGTTTGGTCCCTTTGGGCCAGGGCATTTCCACATGCTGGTGGGCCTGAACACTGAATGTCAGTGGGTCAAATCTCTTTCAAATTCTCTTGAAGCTTTAGCCTGTGGCTGCAAGGGATGTGGTTTGCACGTGTCATCACATGGAGATCTAATTGAGGTCTTGTCCATAGAGAAGGTGCAAATACTGACAGAAAGTATGTTACACATTTAGTTCTCTTGTTCGTTTTGCTGCCAATGAATGCTGTAGGCTGAAATGAAAAAAAAACTAACACACAAAAGTGGAAAACATACTAACTTACTTCATCAATACATGAGACTCATTATGTCAATGTGTCGGATGTGATGCACCATATAAAGACAGATACATTGTTATTGCCAATTCACACATGTTCTGGCCTGGTACAAAATTATTTCAGGTTTGCAACAGTATTAAATTGACATTAGAAATCATGCTGACTGAAAACAAGAAAGAAAATGATCAGCAGGAGCTACTTTGTGACACTTTTGTTAAACACTGCATGGAGTGTGAACCCAGTTTGATACCAAGCTTGGCTTATCAAGTGATTAAGGGTCATTTGGAACTCTCCTAGACATGTTGTTTGTTATCATATAGTAGGGTCTAACACTTATATATATATATATATATATATATATAAATTAAGGAATAATTGGGTGAGAACTAGATACATAAATATGGGGAGCAAAGAATAAGTATGTTTGGAGTTTGTGGTGTGTGAACAAGAAATAAAACTCTTGACTACAGAGTACGTAATTAGTCGGTGATAGATAAGTTAGAATTAAAATTCCTACGGTGTGGAAACAGGCCCTTCAACCCAACAAGTCCACACCAACCCTCTGAAGAATATCCCACCCAAACCCATTCCCCAACATTTACCCCTGACTAATGCATCTAACCTACACATCCCTGAACACTGCAGGCAATTTAACATGGCCAATTTGCATAACCTGCACATCTTTGGATTATGGGAAGAAACCTGCACAGGCATGGGGAGAATGTGCAAACTCTACACAGACAGTCAGCTGAGGGTGGAATTGAATCTGGGCCCCTGGCGCTGTGAGGCAGCAGTGTTAACCACTGAGCCACCCTGTTGCCCATAAGTTGTTGGAGAAGCTTCTGAGGGACAGGATTTACATGTATATGGAAAGGTAAGGACTGATGAGGGATAGTTAACCTGACTTTGTGCATGGAAATCATGTCTCACTAACTTGATTGAGTTTTTTGAAGAAGCAATAAAGGAGATTTATGAAGGCAGACACAATGGATATTGTCTATGTGGACTTCAGCAAGGCATTTGGCAAGGTTCCGCACAGTAGACTGGTTAGCAAGGTTAGATCACTTGGAACTGAAAAAAGCACAGCAGGTCAAGCAGCATCAGAGGAGCAGGAAAGTCAATGTTTCAGGTCCCAACCAAAATATTGACTGTCCTGCTGAAGAGTCCTGACCCGAGACATTGACTCACCTTCTGCTATTATGTTGCTTGACCTGCTGTGCTTTTTCCAGCTCCACACTTTATTGACTCTGACTTCCCAGCATCTGCAGTCCTCACTATTTCCTAGATCACATGGAATCCAGGGAAAGATAGCCATTTGGATACAAAATTGGCTTGAAGGTAGAAGAGAGAGGATGGTGAGGGAGGGTTGCTTTTTGGACAAGAGTCCTGTGACCATCGATGTGCTGCAAGGATTGGTGCTGGGTCCACTGCTTTTTGTCAGTTACAGAAATAATTTGGATGTGAATGTAGGTGGAATGGTTAGTAAATTTGCAGACAACACCAAAATTGGATATGTAGTGAACAGTGAAGAAAGTTATTTCAGTGTACAATGGGCTCTTGATCAGTGGGCCAATGAGCTGAGGAGTGGCACATGGAGTTTAATTTAGATAAATGTGAGGTGTTGCATTTTGGTAAGGCAATTCAGGGAAGGACTTACACAATAAATGGTAGGAAGCTGGGAAGTGGTGCTGAAGAAAGACACCTTTGGCTGCAGGTTCATAATTCCTTGAAAATGGAGTAGCATGTACACAGGATAGTGAAGGTGTTGTTTGGTACGATTGCCTTTCTTGGTCAGTGCATTGAGTATAGGAGTTGGGAGGTAATATTGTGGCTATACAGAACATTGGTTGGGCCACTTTTCGAATACTACATTCAATTTTGCTCTCCCTGCAATAGGAAAGATGTTGTTACACTTGAAAGGGCTCAGAAACAATTTATAAGGATGTTGCTGGAATTGGAGGGTTTGAGCTATAGGGAGAAGCTGAATAGGCTGGGGCTATTTTCCCTAGAGCATTGGAGACTGAGCGGTGACCTTATAGAGGTTTATAAAGTCATGAGCAGAGTGGATGGGGTGAATAGCAAGGTATTTTTTCCAGGGTATGACAGTCCAAAACCAAACCAGTTCCAAACCAGCATAGGTTTAAGAGAGGGGAAAGATTTAAAAGGGTTCTAAGGGGCAACTTTTTCATGCAGAGGGCGGTGCGTGTAAGGAATGAGCTGCCAGAGGAAGTGGTGGAGGCTGGTGCAATTACAATATTTAAAAGGCATCTGGATGGGTATACGAATAGGAAGGGTTGAGAGAGATATGAGCCAAATGCTGGAAAATTGAACTAGATTTATTTAGGATATCTGGTCAGCATGGATGAGTTGAACTGAAGGGTCTGTTTCCATGCCGTTTATCTCTATGGCTCTATGGCTCTATAAGTGACAGAATTCCATTTGCCTTTCTTATTACTTTCTGTACATGCATACCAGTTTTCTGTTAATCTTGCGCAAAGATACCCAGATCCCTCTGCACCGAAGCACTCTGAAGTTTCTCTCCATGAAAAAGCTCTTTGAGCCAACCAAAGCTGGTCTGTCCTCTCAGGATATCCAACTGATATTATTAACATATAATAATGTACATAAAAGTATCTGTAGATATTTTAGGTACAGAAAATAGATATGGAAAAATGTCTGTACTCAGCTTTTTTTAATGAATATTTTTATTAAAAACTTTTTCAAATCTTTAACAAAGCAACTATACATAAAACTCTATACCAAAATACCCAAGGATAGAGGTAGTACAACAATGTCATATCACAATTCTATTAATAATAAACTACCTTCTATTCTACCAGAACAAAAGTATCTACTTAAACTAAACGACAATCAAATTAAATAAAAATTAAGTCAAGCTTAATTCAAACTAAATTAAATTATATCACATTACTTTATTCTATTTCACTTACTACACCTCCACTGATGCTCCCAGTCATTGTACTTCTATATTTTTTCTCCCATGACCCCATGGGCACCCACACTGATTCAGATGGCTGTATCATAGCCCTAATTAATACTGCCAATAATCTGCGTCAATATAATTTAGAAAGGGCCGCCATGTCTTATAAAACTGCTCCATTTTGTGGTACGCCATATTTGTGAGGTAGTCTTGGGGAAGATGCTCCATCACCAGCCAGCGTCACCCGATAAGGCGATGAAGAGGATTTTTCCAATGTCCATTTCATTAAAATGTTCTTCCTCACACAGTGGGTAAGAATGTTACACAGTCTCTTCCCGTGATCCCCTAGAGAGGGCAAATTTGGCAACCCCAGAAGAAGAAATACCAGATCCACCTTGACTTCAATTCCCAGGGTTTCCTTCAGCTCCCTTACTATGGCACTCCAGTGTCACCAGATCTTGCAACCTAACCTGTCGTGATGTGTAAGAGTGCCTATACTAATTTTACATTTGGGACACCTTGGAGACACTCCTCTCTTGCACTTTGCTAGCCTCTCTGGTGCCATATGAGCCCTGTGTAAAATCTTCAATTGCATGGCCTGTGCTTTGTTATATATTGAGATTTTCTTCACATTTTCCCATATAGCTTCCCATGTTTCCAATAAAATACCCTCTCTTAGTTCCCGATTCCAAGTCCTACCGAGTCTCTCCACATCTCTGAAGCACATCTTTTCTGTAAAGGATACAAAGTTGTTGTGGTTCTGTTCGTCGAGCTGGGAATTTGTGTTGCAGACGTTTCGTCCCCTGTCTAGGTGACATCCTCAGTGCTTGGGACCCTCCTGTGAAGCGCTTCTGTGATCTTTCCTCCGGCATTTATAGTGATTTGTATCTGCCGCTTCCGGTTGTCTGTACACCGGAGCTCTCTTTTCTCCATGTCTGACTTGTAAAGCTGAGCCAGGAGTGTGGTCTTCCTCTGTATATAATCCCTTATCTGAAAGTATCGGAACAAGTCTCTATTAGACATTGCATATTTCTGACTTAGTTGGCTAAATGACATCAAGACCTCCCCCTCGAATAAATCTCCAAACAAGAGATTCCCTTATTCTCCCATACCTTAAAGCCGGAGTTCATTCGCTCAGATTTAAATCCTTGGGCTCCTGCCAATGGGGTAAACAGCAAGATCTTAAGTCAATTGCCCTCGTTTTGCCTCATTATCCTCCAGGCTTTCACCATGTTTACAATGATTGAGCTCTTACACTGCTTTATCATGGATTTCAACCTATCCATGAATAATAGATTAACTGGGGACATCTCAACTGCGAAGCTTCAACGTCAAGTCAAATCGATTCCGAATCTCCTCCGTACCCAGTCACCCACATCTGCTAACATGGCGATTATTTGATATCTCTTCAAGTCTGGAAGGTCCACCACACTCTCACCCTGCGGGAGCTGCAATTTAGTAAATTTAATTAGGTGTGTCTGTGACACCAAATGAAGGATCCCAGCCAATCTTTGAGCCCCCGTAACACTCGTCTGGGTGGCAAAAACCGGAGCATTCTTGTGGGGTACAACAGGCGATGAAGAACATTCATTTTAATCAGGGCTATTCGACCTAGCCATGATAACAGTAATCCCTCCCACTGTTGCAAATCCTGTTTAACTCTCTCCAGTAATTGTACATAGTTAGCTTTAGGAGAAAGTGAGTACTGCAGATGCTGGAGATTAGAGCTGAAAAATGTGTTGCTGGAAAAGCGCAGCAGGTCAGGCAGCATCCAAGGAGCAGGAGAAATGACGTTTCGGGCATAAGCCCTTCTTCTGAACACTTTAACTCCCCCTCCCACTCTGCCAAGGACATGCAGGTCCTTTGCCTCCTCCATCGCTAGACCATGGCAACACGACGCCTGGAGGAAGAGTGCCTCATCTTCCGCCTAGGAATCCTCCAACCACAAGGGATGAATGCAGATTTCTCCAGCTTCCTCATTTCCCCTCCACCCCACCTTATCTCAGTCCCAACACTCGGACTCAGCACCGCCTTCTTGACCTCCTTCCCGACCTCTCCGCCCCCACCCCCTCTCCGGCCTATCACCCTCACCTTAACCTCCTTCCACCTATCACATTCCCAACGCCCCTCCCCCAAGTCTCGCCTCCCTACCTTTTATCTTAGCCTGCTTGGCACACCTTCCTCATTCCTGAAGAAGGGCTTATGCCCGAAACATTGATTCTCCTGCTTCTTGGATGCTGCCTGACCTGCTGCGCTTTTCTAGCAACACATTTTTCAGCATAGTTAGCTTTATACAGCTGGTGGAAGGCAGGGGTAATAAAAAATTCCCAAACACAAAAAACCTTTTGACGGCCATTTAAATGGGAACTGCATTCCATCCTTCAGATCAGGCACCTCCACTACTCCCCCCACTGGCATGGCTTCCGATATTGTGATCCTGTATCCCGCAAAACTGTCAAATAAAATACTTTTTTGAATCAATCAAGGAACTGACTGCTCCGGATTGGCCAAGAACAAAGGACATCATCAGGGTGATCATCATCAAAAACAAAAGGGTGATCTCATGCTCCCCCATTCCCACCTCTGGCATCACTATTTCAAGATCCCTCCTGGTAGCCTCAGCTAACAGTTGAAATACCAAAGTAAATAGCAGCAGTGAAAGAGGACACCCCTGTCGACTACCTCTCCCAATACTAAAGTTATCCAACTTAGTGCCATTTGTGATGACTGCTGTCTTAAGATCATTATACAATACCTCCACCCACCTAGCAAAGGTTTCCCCCAAGACCAATGCACTCGAGGACACCACACAAGTACGTCTATTCTATCCGGTCAAACGTCTTTTCCTCATCTAGGGAGACCACCAAACCTGGGATCAACCTTTGCTGGCATACCTGCACTATGTTTAGTACCCTCCAGATATTGTTGGAGGAGCAATGGCCGTTTATAAAACCTGTATGACCTTCTTTTATTATATAGGGCAATACCTTTCCAACCTCTGGGCCAGCACCTTTGACAGAATTTTAAAGTTTACATTCAACAACGAACTTAGTCTGTATGAAGCACATTCTTTGGGGTCTTTCCCCTTCTTTAAAATGAGGAAGATATTGGCCTCTCTAACAGAGGGTGGAAGACAATCCTGTGTATATGAATAGCTATACATCCCCAAAAGTGGCTCCACCAACACATTTATGAATTCCTTATAGAACTCACTTGGGAATTCATCTGGCCCCGGTGCTTTGCCACCCTGGAGATGTTTTATTGATTCCTGCACCTTTTGAATCATCATAAGCGCATTTAACAGGGAGACTTGCCCCGTGTTTATAGTGGGTATTTCCAGGTTCTCAAAACAGAACTGCCCTCTGACCAGTATAACTCTGCAAAGTATTCCCTAAATCTAACATTGATCTTTTTCAACTTATGGGTAACTGTGCCAGCCTTCTTTCTAACAGACATAATGGATTGGGAAGTGTTTTTCTTTCTTGCCAGATATGCCAGGTACCTGGCTTATCTCGAAATTCAAACAATCTTTGTTTAGCAAAGGAGACCTCTTTTTTGCCACCTATGTGTGCAATGAGTCGAGAGCAGCCTGTGAGCCATGACTATTATTAAGGCCTATTATAATATGCTTCCTCAGCTACCTCAGCTGAAGTAAAAAGCAAAGTCTCTTCCATTCGGGTGGAGATGCCTCCACACATCCTGTACTGAGCTATTAATCTATATTTGGATCAACAATACTTGGCACCTGACATCAAGGAGAAAATGATATTGATAGCAATTGATTCTATCAGATTTTGGGCCCAATTTAATTTGCTAACAAACACACTTAAACTGTTGGTGCAACAGTGCCAGAAATATATAAAAAAGAACAGTTTAAAAGAGCTGTTTCATGAGAAATTCATCGTGATAAATGCTTTCATTTTCTAGACGGGATTTAGAGCAGGAAAGATTTGACAATGTTACTTTGCATTATTTCTGCCACACCTTTCAATGTAATCTAGATTATTCAGGATTTAGCAAATGTAAAATGAGGAACAAATCAAAAGACCCATTGTATTCATGTAAATTGTAATGAATGTTAAGAGCTAGGTTAAATCTTTGATAGATAGAAAGAAGGATAACAACTTGTGGCGGTTATACAAGACTAAAATGTTGTTTTAACTGGGTTCAGGAGCAAAACAAATGACTAAATATACAAGTGACTTGTAGAATGATCCAAATCGAAGGAGACCTCAAGATATAATGAAGGATATAAAGGTATAAAAATGGACAAACAGCTAAGAGTTAAAGAATGATTTGAAATTGAGTACAGGAAAAGCTGCAGGCATAGATGAAGTAACAACAAAGCATCTAAAAACCATTGGAGGAATAGAATTAAAATGATTTCAGAAATTTGTGATCAAATATATATTAAAAGATAAATTCCAATTGACTTGAGACATTCATTAGTCATTACCTAAGAAATTTAAAGCTTATGGAGTTATCAGAAAGTGACCTTGATAATCATAATAAAAAGAAACTTGAAGCAGAGATTGGTAAAATACAGGCCGGCTTTACACTTGGTGTAGAGATTAGAAAGGGAACATTTACCCTAGGAACCATTATTGATAAATATCTAGAAGTAACAAGAATATTTAGACATGCTTCATAGCCTATGAAAAAACATCCGATGGTGATTATCATCAACAGATAATAGATGTGTTTCTGAAATGTAACAAAAACAGTAGAAAGTCTACATTATGAGCAAATGGAGAGTCATCAGGTAGAAGAGTGACAATCAATCTGCGCACAACAAGCTCTCCCAAACAACAGTGCGATCATGAAACAAAAACAGAAAGTGCTGGAGAAACTCAGCAGGTCTTGCAGCATCTATGGACAGAAAGCAGAATTAATATTTCCAATCCAGTCACCCTTCTTCTTCAGTGTTAAGTCTGTTTTCCCTCCATAGATGCTGCCAGACCTGCTGAGTTTCTCTAGCAATTTGTTTTGTTTCAGATTTCCAGCATCTATGGTTCTTTATTTTTTGCTTGTTTAGTGTGACAATTATTTGCTTTTCAGTGTTGATTGAGAGATAAATATTGACCAGGGAGAGCTCCTTTGGTATTCTACGGTATACTGCAGTGTTATTGTATCTTTGCCATTCATCTAGGAGAGCAGGCTGGGCCCCGTCTTAACAACTAATTCAAAGATAAACTAATTTGGTCAGCATTGCACTGAAAGTTACCGGAGATTTCAAGCCTTAGAATGGTATTGAACTCCACAGCTGAGAGCCAGGAGTGGTACCAGTGCACTTAACAGAATGCTGATCGTAAATCCACTGTTTTAATGTAGTCTTTGATTCATTTCTTTTAAATTGAGTTGTCAGTAATTCTGGACAGAGGATATTTAGACAAACACATTAAAACTTTTACTACCACAGGGGCAAGTTTCCAGCCTACAGTCTCATATGTTTACATGAGCTAAGCTCACTCAGTTAGACGCCCCTTGAAAAGTAGTGACAACAGGCATGATGACCAGTATGAGATGACCACTTCTGTCTCCCATTAGTCACATAATTTAGGAATGTCTGACGCTGATTCTAGTTAATATTCTGACTAAGATTTCACAAAACTATTTCCAGATGGTTCAGCACAATGTCTACAAGAGACTCCAGCCTTGCATCAACTCAACATATTCTCCTAGGCTCTTTTGTAGTGGTCCCAAAGTGTCCAAAACCAAATTTACCAGCTACATATTTGATTGGACCTTTCTGCAGTGTAAGGGGCTCTTTGTTGAAATGACACAGCCGCAGGCTGACCTTGCTCGGTGATCTTGGGACTGGTGAGGACCACGCCAGAGGTGACGTCTCTCCCTCTGTCTCTCTCATTCCACATTGAGTTTGACATGAAGCTGTCTCTGGCGCGTTTCGTGTGTTCACCGGCCTTTATCCTGATGCATGGCACCCACACGGCGTGCCCGGGAGGGTCTACCACAATTCAGGTGGAAGGTATACAGGATGGCTCAGCTCACGGTATAAGCATCTTGGCAATACATCGGTGTAACCTCAATGAAGGAGCTGTCAGTCATGAAGAAATTGCGAGATTTACTAACAATAAAGCACTGATTTAAAACGTATACCTATTCTCTGAGGGTCTTGAATTCTATGACCTGATATGTGGTTTGCATTATAATGTAAAATTATCTCGGAGAAATCATGAAATTTAAATGTTGGTATGCAGGTATTAATATTAACGTTAAACACGAGAGAACGGCATTATGTTGTTTTAATGAAAATGCAATGATATAAGAGGCTGGGAGAAACGATTAAGCACAATGCTGGAGAGGCTTGCATTATATTAAAAAAATCACGTCAAAATATATTTCAAAAGATTGGTTAATGTTGGGCCATCAATCTCATTGTTCAGAAAACGCACGGCATAATGACGTTCACAACTTCATTGGCCAGTAACAGCTTTTTGTAAAATATGTAACAGTCGCCGTGAGAATGAAATAAGAGACAGCCCTTTTAGGGCCTCGTTGATTGAAGCTAAAAAGAGAGAGAAAAAAATCCACTCCCTTTGCTGCAGTCAGAGATGTTTTTGTGAGATATTCAACAGGCAAAGAACCTTTCTCGGAGTAACCCACATATTGCTCATGCTCTGTTTGTTAACTGCAATATCGTTAATCGTTTTATTCTATAAAAAAGATGCAGGATCTGACACGTGGTGGTTTAGACAGTGGCCAGCCCACCTGCATTTCCAATGTCTGTTTAATCGCTGCACCGCAGAGAGAGCTGAATGTCTGCTCTCCTCCCTCCCCCACCCCTTTTCTACTGATTACAACACTCCTCCAGGGTCCCACAGTCCACCTCACAAAACACTCAGCTCGCTGCTAGGCGAACGCCAGGTAGTTTGTGTCAGAACGGTGAGACCGTGTAAAACAACCTCCTGTCAGCTTTCCCGTTGACCGTACGGCAGATTTAATGAAAGGCGAATGTGAATAGTTGAATGCGCGGGGATGAAGAACGGTTCTCACTCAGTCCACAAGACGGAGATTTCTTCAAACAAAGTGGCTGGACCCACACTCTGTCAGCCTCCCCCAAAATCTCCCGCCCCCCCATTCCTTTCCCTAACTCTCTGTCCCTGCCCCAATCTTTCTCTCTTTCCTTTCCCTCCCCCATAACTCTCCCTCCCCTCCAACACCAGCATCCGCCACCAAACTATCCCCTGGGGATGAAGGAGCAGCGCTCCGAAAGCTAGTGCTTCCAATTAAACATGTTGGACTATAACCTGGTGTTGTGTGATTTCTAACTTTGTACACCCCCCCGGGTGAAGTGGGAATGCAAGATTTCCATTAACCTCCTTCAGTGCAATTGGGTAAATATTTTGTAAGTATGATGGAGGGAGTGCCTCACGTGTGATTGGCAAATGATCTGGAGCCATTTGAGGAAATGTTATCCGGTCACAGCTCGGATAATGTTTTGATGCCCTGAGCGTGAAAGATTGAGGCAAAGTATTTGTGTGTGTTTCCGGGGTAGGTGACTAGCGCCTACTCAAAGAATCCAACGAAACGACTCGACCTTTTTAAAAAAAAATCTGCTCAACTCTGTACTTGTAAGTCATCTCATGTGAATAGCCTTGAGGTATTCTGAGGTGTGATAGCAGAATGTAGAATTCGAACCCAACAGAAATAGTCTGCAAACGAGAGGAACATAGCTGTGATCTAGAGACATCATTCCCTACACGTCGCGTTTTGTTCAATATTGCATTATACATTAAACACTTAGTCCAATGTGCTGACTGAGAGAACGGAGGTCCATTTTGTGTACCGCTGCGATTTAAAAAAAAATGTGTCGTGTTTTCTTCTCTCATTCATTCGACCCCTGCGAGGCGCTAGAACAGGAAACGTGCGAGCCGCTTGCAACACTCGGGCTGTTTCAGTGGAAGTCGACTTAGACTCGCACTAGGACCCAAGGAAGCCCCCATTTCTCCCATTTGTGGGTCTGGCTCGCCCGAGCGCAGACAACAAAAGCAGACTTGGATTGTCTCTGTCTCTCTGCATCCACACCCTGTCCACACTGCACACAATTTGGTGAGTTGCTCCTTTGGTGTAAGTAAAAGACAGAGACAAAAAGAACCAATCTGTATCTATCTCTGAATAGACATTCGTGCACTATTACTGTAGCACTTTGTTCGAGTTCGGGTTTGACATTCTGTAGTAAGATATTGAGTCGATGTTCATTGAAAAGTGATTTATTTCAGTGTCTCTGCAGATGATATATGGGAATGATAAGATTTTCTCAAATTTTATTCTACAGCTCGTGTTCATTCCTAGATACCTGATGTTTTAACGAGTCATTCCATGGTATTTTTCAGGATTACCGGCTAAGAGTTAACATTTCCCATTCAATCTATTGTAAATACGTATTGCAGACCAATGTTAATAGACAATAGTGTTTTGCCTTCAAACAGATCGCTTCACCTTACATTTTTTTTCCCATTGAACATGGAATTTCATATAAACGAATTGTTAATCCCCTCTTTTTTAACGAGCGGTACGTTTTTTAAAAACTATGCGATGGTTCAATAAATCGCAGTAATGAATTCCCTTTGTTAAGACGTTTTTGACAGTAACTGTTGAGACGGCTTTTAATGATTCATTTATCGCGCCTTTGTTAACAAGTGTTTAATGTGAGTTTTCCGTGTTGTGTGTTCAGTTGCCCTTTCTTTACAAAGCCGTTTATGAATAATACGTTTTATTTGTAAACCGTTATGTCAGATACATTGTACAGAGCAAGGAGAAACCACTCCCCAGAAATTGTTACCTTAAGGCACGGGGTCAGGATGAAATACTCTTCATGTTTCTTGTTTCCAGTTGTAACTGGGATTAAATGCACAAAACGATGACTTTCGTGATTTTATTTTCACAGTTTTGTGTTTTAGTTTCGGTCATCTTTGAGGATCATACCGTTCTGCAGAGCTGCAGTGAAAATTAACATTTTGATTTTTTTTGCATTTTTTTTCACTTTAATGGGGGGTGTCACTCTGGGACTCATCAGGGTGACTCGCAACCCTCCCGGATTTGGATTAGCACACAGGTCAGCATTTTTACACTGCCCCACCAATTCTCCACCATAATCCACCTGGAAACAAAAAAAAACCCTCTACTGCACCAACCTGTCATTTCTAGCTCCCAACAACAGCTCATCACAACGTGAACCCAGCCTCACCACTTTATATGTTCATGATGTCAATGATCCAGGAGCTAGGTGTAACACATTTTATTCCAAAACCTGCTCATGTTTTACAGAGAAAGATGCTCCACTTATGAATGTAAGTTGATCATGAAACCATGCCCACAGCATGGAATGATAGCATGCCTTTGGAAGGTAAAAGATTGCAATCAAACAATGTAGTTGTTCTGACCATGATTTAAGTTAGTTGTTTGCTAAATCCCTCACTGTGAGCTTTATTAATAATGCATAGAAGTAAGGGTGATGGTTGACTTTGATTGTTCACGGGTCATTAAAAACTCAAGACTTAATACACTGAAAGCTCAACCAAGAGAAAGCCAAGCAAACTGCAGAAATCTAGATTCAATCTTTGGGGATTTTTTTTCAATCAGCAACTATCAAAACAGCACCTATCCTTTATGTTCCCACCGTTGAGGAGGAGAAACCAGGGTCTCCATTCTGATATTATTTGCAAAGTGTATGTTGCAAATGGAGGAACAGTCTCGTTTATTCCTTCCCCCCATTGATTTACTAATGTGTAGACATTAATGAAGATTGGTCACATAGATGAGGTGCCAGGATAACTCTTGTATGCCTTTGGACAGGGGAAGCCATTGAAGGGAATTTGAGATGATATCAACACTTTTAAATTTTGATATCTAATCCCGAGCAATGTCTGGTAATTCAATACTATAGATGTGGTTCTGCTAAATTTCAGTTGGTTAAAGGAAATTCAATGCATTTGGTAAATGGATGAGTTTAGAAGAGGCCTGGGTTATCATCATCATAACATTATTACATTAAAATGATATATCTTGTAGGTAAATCAAGTGCACTGGCTATCAAAATATTAGTTTGACCCACCAATTCTTTGTGCACTAAATTTAATCTTTCAGTACCAATTTGGCTCATGATCGTATTGCTCATTTCCAAGACTGGATAAGCTAACTGCAAACTAATACTGAGAGGAATCTATGTTATTGGCGATTTATATGATATGCTAAAGTAAGGCTCTGTCAGTCTTTTCAAGTGCATATAAAGTAAGGGAGGTTTCCTGGAGATCTGGTTAATGCTAATCTCTCAACCATCATTAGTAAAGCAGAATAATGGTCTTTCATATCTGCTACTGTTATTAGCGCCATTAAAATTGGTTGTTATGTTTGCATACATAACAACAGTGATTGGACTCCAAAAATAATTCATTGATTGTATTGTGTGTCGAAATGTACATTATGTTCATTAATGTAATGTTCCAATTTCATGAAATGGCAAATACATAAGAACAATTAATTTTAGAAGGATTAAGGGAGAGTGCAGGTTAGGGGTAAATGTTGGGAATTGTGAATATGCATTCTGGCTTAAATGAAAACTGATCTCTACACCTTCAGTTAATTGATAAGCATATTTAAATAATTCTATTTACTGCTTTCTACCTAGTAATTTCAGTAGCGTGAGCACATTAGAAACATAAAGGGGCATGTTCGGGAGTTTTATGCTTGTCAATATTAGTGGGAATGTGGTTGGTCTTCATGTGATCTGTGTACTGCTTAATTATGGTTGTTTAAAATCTCTTGGTGACTAAAAGGATTGAGTCAACCTCCCCCCCACCACCTTCCCCCACAACCCCCCCTCCCCAACCCCCCACCTCCCCACCACCACCATCACCACCCAAGGGATAAGTCCATCAAAAATTAAATTTTGTGATTTAATCTATGTTAAGGATATATTTGAACTGAACATTTCTATTTAATCTAAGATCAGCCATTAATGGTTAAATCAAGCAGTGACCCCTCATCACTAAATGATGTTTTACAGGCTAAAACACAAGAAGACTTTTTAAAATTAGAACATTTCATAAGATTAAAAGCCCTTTAAGATGTCATTAAATATAAGCTTTGAGAGGAGATTAGCCACAAAATAAGTTCTCAATTTTTTTGGTGAACTTTGTGTTTTTTCATTCATTCATGGGACGTGGACATCACTGGCTGGGCCAGCATTGATTGCCTGTCCCTGGTTGCTTTTGAGAAGATGTTGATGAGCTGCTTTCTTAAACCTCTACAGTCAAAAAGATGTAGGTAGACTCACAAAGCCATTAGGGAGGGAATTCCGTGATTTTTATCTAGCAAAGTGAAGATATATTTCCAAGTTAGGATGGTAGTGCCTTGGATGGAATGTACAGGTGGTGGTGTTCCTATGTATCTACTGCCTTTGTCTTTTTTGATGGTAATGGTTGTGTATTTGGAATGTGATGCCTAAGGATGCTTTGTGAATTTCTGCAGTGCATCTAATAGATGGCATTTACTATTAACTGTCAGTGATGGAGTGACTGAATATTTGTGAAAGTGATGCCAATCAAATGGGTTGCTTTGTCCTGGATGATGTCAGGCTTCTTGGAGCTGCAGTCATCCAGACAAGTGGGGAATATTCCATGGCATTCCTGACTTGTACCTTGTAGTAAGACCATAAGACCATAAGAGATAGGAGCGGAAGTAAGGCCATTCGGCCCATCGAGTCCACTCCGCCATTCAATCATGGCTGATGGGCATTTCAAATCCACTTATCTGCATTCTCCCCTTAGCCCTTAATTCCTTGCGACATCAAGTAAGCACAGGCTTTAGGGAAGTCAGTTACTTATTGTAGGATGCATAACCTCTGATGCAAGTAACTCACCTTGATTGGAGATCAGAATGCCTTTTCAATTCAGGAATTTAATGTTGGGTATACTACAGTTAGATGTGACACAGAGCAAAGCTCCTTCTACTATATGCTAACAATATGGCTTATTCCAAATCTATTGGTCCACTGTAATATTTCTCTTTCTAACACTAGTCTCCTGTGATTTTCAATCAAGAATGCAACACTTCAAGTAACATATATGATTTGGGAAAATGTTAATACTAAAGATTCCCTCACCAACTTTAATGCATATTCCCAGCGATTGAAAAATGTCAAAGTAAATTAGTGTTTTAACACAACTATTGAAGGAATATGCTTTCATCAGGATATATAAAGGCTAGTGATTTTCTAGATTTTCACAAACACTGTGTTTGAGTTTGAGCCTTATGTCTTTTGCAGGTTTGTTTGATCTTCAATTCTGATCAATTAACTGAAGCATGTTCCAAGATAAAGAGCTGGATTTCGGCCATTTTGACGAAAGGGACAAGACACGTTACTCAAAGGGTTCAAGGATGAATGGTTTACCAAGCCCCACACACAGTGCTCATTGCAGTTTCTACCGCACCCGAACCTTGCAGGCCCTTACCACTGAGAAGAAAGCCAAGAAGGTCCGCTTCTATCGTAATGGGGATCGGTACTTCAAGGGCATTGTGTATGCAATATCTGCAGATCGCTTCCGTTCCTTTGACGCTCTGCTGGCAGACCTGACCCGAACCTTGTCTGATAATGTGAACCTCCCACAGGGAGTTCGCATTATCTTTTCCATTGATGGGCTTGGGAAGATTACCAGTCTTGATGAACTGGAGGAAGGTTAGTAATTGACCATTTTGGTATAAATACCAGAACTAATCTCCCTTGCTCCTTTCACTTTTTTAAAATAAATATTGCTGCTAACTGTTGTTTGCTTATGCAGGGCCATCTTACAGCATGTAACAATGCAATCTATGTGTAGGAGCAATGAGATCTTATCATATGATCTCATTTTAATTAAAGTTTGCATATTTAAATACACATGTTGAAGCACAAACTCTAATTGACTGATGTGAATTTAAAAGGGAGGATTATTCTTCTCAATCCTAATGTTGAAACCATTCCTATCCCTACACCCATCCTTTCTTTGCACTAGTGTTGAAATTCCTAATAAAGTGACAGAAATGGCACTGGGTTACATATTTATGTTTACTGTAAATGATTACTTTATTGTATTGGTCAGTGATATTTTCATGCAAGTCTCAACATATGGTGGATTTTGCTTAATTATTTCAATTTTTGCTTTGATATTACCATGTGTTATTATCTTTATTACTATGTGTTTATTCATATTATTCATGAGCAAGGTCATTCTTAGTTTAGTACCATAATTTTGATCTTAGTAGTTCTAATACCAATTTCACAGAAATTTTAAGCAACACGCTTCAAACTCTGACACTGCAACAATCCACCCTCCTTATCTACCACATCTGTCATTGAATAAGGTAGCAGGAAAAATAACTCTGCTGGTAGCATATTTCAAAATGTTAAGCTCAGGAAAGATTTTTAAAGATGTTTTTCACTGCCGTGTAGCATTGGGGTCAAAATTGTGGGTTTTATATTAAATCGCTGTTGTTGGAGGTTCTAAAGAGCAATCTATGACATACTGGATAGGCGAGAGGATTTTAAAGAGGTACAGTTCAATGCTAAAAGTAACCTGTCAGCCAGTTTCTCACCTTTGCTTTCCGTTTCTATTATCAACAGGACCAGAGTTGATCCAGAGTAGTGAGGATGATTTTTTGGGCTGCTTCTTGTCTGACACATGGGAATAGAATTCTTCCATCAACAGGGTGTGACCGTAATGTTGCATCATTTACATGTCTGGGTGACTAAGCTGGCACTGCACCCCAGCAGCAGCTGTGAAATAATTCCCTTCAACATGCCACTGTGCCCCAGCACATTCCACCCAACAAGAAACTATGTTAGCAAAAATATTAATAGCTCTTCTGTCTAAAATTAGTTAGTTCAAACTCTGGGATTTAATAGTTCAAGTTACAATGAAAGGCTTCCTGAGGATAGACATTTTTTACAGAGGGAGTCAAAGTAATTTACAAAGTGATTGTGTTTTAGATGAGCCTCTTTATTATGACTAATAAATGGTTGCTGCCCAATTTATACTTTTAAAGTGTTCATTAGGATCACCCTGGAGAATGTCCATAATTTCTTTGAATTTTCTCCTGCCATTAGGCAATAAAACCACTCTTGCGGATTTGTTATTCCTGTATCAATCTCCCAGTGTAACAAATATTACTTGTTCAGCTGAGTTTGTATGTTCATGGACGTATGTACAAGTGCTGGAGAAAACTAGAGATGTACAGCACAGAAACAGACCCTTCCTTCAGTCCAACTCATCCATGCCGACCATATTCCTAATCTAATCTAGTCCCATTTGCCAGAACTGGGCCTATATCCCTCTAAATCCATCCCATTCATATGCCTTTTAAATGTTGTATTTGTAACGGCCTCCACAAGTGAAGAGAAGTCAGTTGATTAAAAAAGCAAAGAATTGTGTATGTAGGAATCTGAAACAAAGAAAGAGCTGGAGAAACTCAGCAGATCTGGCAGCATCGGTGGAGCAAAAGCAGATAAACATTTCACATCAAGTGACCCTTTACTTTTGCTACAAAAGTTAGTTGATCGCTGGCAATACCAGTAACAAACATTAAACTGAATAACTAACCAATCTGGCACCATAGTGTTACCTAGTAAATGCAAATAGGCAAAAGTGAGGACTGCAGATGCTGGAGATCAGAGTCTAGATTAGAGTGGTGCTGGAAAAGCACAGCGGGTCAGGCAGCATTCGAGGAGCAGGAAAATCGACGTTTCGGGCAAAAACCCTTCATCATCCATTCCTGATTAAGAGTTTTTGCCGAAACATCGATTTTCCTGCTCCTCAGATGCTGCCTGACCCGCTGTGCTTTTCCAGCACCACTCTAATCTAGACCCTAGTAAATGCAAATCAAGTTATGTGAGTTAATACTCCCTCTTTAACATGTCTGGGATATTGGACTCTCACATCCGTAAAATCATCCTATTGATTGATTGAGTGTGGTTTATTGTTGATTTTGGCTTCACATAAAATTTGATAATTGACTGAAATTCGCAACAAGGGCTGAGTCATCACAAGTTACAGCCTCTGCAGAGACTCAGGCACTGGACCACATTGTGACATATGCATGCGATATCATGTTAGACATATTATTACATTTGGCATGCTTTGTGCACTGGCCTGAAGCCCACATACCATTCTTTTGCCAAATTTTTGAACATATCATTTTTGGTACCATTTTTACATTGGACAAATATGTATGTGAGCTTTATGTAGACAAAAAGCCAAAAGTATAAGCAAGTTTTGAATTTGCCTCCAGAATGCGCAAATAGTGTTAATTGGAACCCTATTATTAGCTCATTATCCATTAATTTCAGGTTACACTTTAGATTCTATTTGCATTAAAGTAAAATAATTTATATCAGAGCAAAAATGACTACCATTATGAGAAACCTAAATATGAACTTTATAACAAATCTATTAATCCCTCATCTAGACAGCCTGTAAGTCGTTTCCAACATGAGAATGTAGAGAAAATAGTGATTGGGCAGGCTGCCCTGTACTCCTGATGGAATTGTAACCCAACGGAGAGAAATTATGGAAAATTAGTGAACTCCCCCCTTTCTATTGCTATTCCTCTAATTTAGGAGAAAATTGAGAGCAGAATGTGGGTAGAGCTGATAGCTTTGTAAGTGACTGTTTAATAGAATCTCTGTAAAGCTGTTTGGCCTACATTCTACATTAACTTGTTTGGCCTTCATTTTGCATTATTTATGCGACAGCTAACCACTTTGTTAATTATCTCATTACGAATTTGTTTTCTTTGGGGACCTGATTAATTTTATAGGCTTTGTACTGCATTTAATATTGGAAGCTATGAGTACTTGGACTCAAGAGTCTGAAAGGCCTACTTTTTCATTAAGGAACTTTCCTTGCTAACAATGCTTTTTTATGTTAGTTTGCCTTTGCTAAACAAGGTTAATAATTATTTATATTTCATGCATCAACTAACAAGATTACATTTAGGTGTCAGTTAGGACTAGAAAACAAGTCCAGCATTTAAGATAATCGAAATAAAATACCTCTGGTTCTACTCCCCTCTCTGATTGATGGGTAAGTGATCTGGTTACTTGGGTTTGATGTTAACAAGATGGCAATGCTTACAAGTTTGAGCCCTCCACTGTGCTGAATTAACTGGCCTAAGTTGGTGTGACAATAATGCCTATGTTGTTGTCCACAGTGCCTATAGCCTGTGGAAGAGAGAATGTAAGAGCAAGGAACAGGAGTAAGCCAGTCAGCTCCTTGAGTCTATTTTGGTATTTAATAAATTTATGTCTGATTTGATTGCATCTTTAAATCTGCATTCTTGCAATTCCCAATAATCTTTCACCCTCTTGACTACCAAGAATCTATCCACCTTAAAATATATTCAAATATTGCATTTCCACTGCCTTTTCAGGGAGAAAGTTCCAAAGGCACATAACTCTTTGGGAGAAAAAGGTTTTACCTCATCTCTGTTTTAAACCCCTTTATTTTTAAACAGTTACACCTCGTTCTAGATTTTTCCATACAAGGAAACATCTTCTCCACATTTACCCTGTCAGGATCCCTCAGGATCTTATACATTTCAAATATTGGTTAAGGTTCTCATTCCTCAGCTTTGTCCATTAACCTGTGGTGGAATGTGCACACATGTTTGTAGATGTTGGATGAGGGCCGGGTTGGACTGTACTATTTCCCATGATTGAATAGCCTGTCAACTCTAACAATCTTGGTTCAAACATGGAAAGTAACCATTTACTAGAGTGCAGCCAGGACTTTTACAACTGTACCCTGACATGATTTGGCATCTTTTGAGGGTTTAAAACTGACATAAAGACTTCACAAGGTAAGTATGAATGTTATTGTGTGCCAGAAACTGTGGAGGTTTAACAGCGAATATGTGAAAGCTATGTTGTGTTTCATTCAAGAATGCAAGTGTAACAAACACTGAGTAATTTAAATTTCTTGCAACTCTTTTTGCTGGCATCAGCTATTTTAACAGCCGCTTCCTATACTTTCTGATTCCAGATTGCACGTTTGTGTGCATGTGTATGTATGTGTGTAAAAATAGAAAACACAGATTTTTGGCAAGATCTAACCACCTTATTTTAAAAGTAAATATGGTCATGTAACAAATGAGAGTAAACTTCAAGGTGGAACATGTAGTCATAAGACCATTTTGTACTTTGAAGAGATTTTCAAGCAGACACATTGCAACTATCAAAGGATTAGATGAGTAACTGAAATTGCCCTATGGCGATTTGGTCAGCAATATAACCACCTTACAGACATTACTTCTTTACAATGTATATTCACACTTTTAAAGAATAGCTTGAGTTATTTCTCGTTTTACTCACTGCTGCCTCATCTCATCCCACTCTATTCATTTCCTGTTTTAGCTCTGCACAGCCACTTATGTCAGCTTCACCACCAACAACCAGTAGAAATAGGCAGTGAATGGGTTTCTCCATTATTTCTGCCATAGCCTGTCTGAACCGTTCAAACTTTTCTAGCTAATTATCTCAGGTTGGATAGTGTGGGCAGTGCAAGCAACTATTCCTACAGCTCTCCCCTGAACTTTTAATTGGATTAGATTCCCTACAGTGTACAAACAGGCCATTTGACCCAATACGTCTACACCGATCCTCCAAAGAATAACTCAGCCAGATCCATTCCCCTACATTAACCCCTGACTAATGCACTTAACACTATGGGCAATTTATCATGGCCAATTCTTTGAATTGTGGGAGGAAACCGGAGCACCCGGAGGAAGCCCACACAGACACAGGGAGGATGTTCAAACTCCACAATCGCCTGAGGTAGGAATCGAACCTGGGTTCCTGGTGCTGTGAGGCAGCAGTACTAACCACTGAGCCACCATGTTGTCCATATTCTGTTGCCATCTGAATAATGAAACTCATCCCATGCCAAAGCCTGTGAGATTGTTCTATTACTAACTTTACAGTAAGCTTTCTTCCACAGCTCCCTGATGACTCAGAGGGTAGTGTGCAGTACCAGTGTAGAACTACATTGTATAAGCCTAGAAAGTCCTACTTCCAGTCATGATCTTCTTGTTAGCTGATCTCAGCAGGAATGATAAGGGCTCCTTTAGTTCATCTCATTAGCTCTAGAGCAAGGAAGATGCAAAATAAACCTCATTACAGTTGTTACAGAGTCATAGGGTCATCCAGCACAGAAACAGACCCTTTAGTCCAACCAGTCCATGCCGAACATAATCCCAAACTAAACTAGTCTCACTTGCCTGCTCCTGGCTGATATCCCTCCAAACCTTTCCTAGTCATGTACTTACCCAAATGTATTTTAAACAGTGTAACTATACCCACATCCACCACTGTCAATGAGTGTAAGTTATACAGTTGGGAGCATCAGATTAGAGTGTGGTTAGAATTGACTGTAGTACCTTCTAAGGACTAATGATCCCAGGACAAACATTATCCAGGTTCACACATGAATCATGGACACTTCATTATAATATTAGATGGTGGCTGGCCCCTATGGTAATTCAATGTAGGGGAGGGGAGTAAATTGGAGGGGATACAATATGTCACAGTCTCATGGTCCATAGGATGGCTTGATCAAGTCTTTCGAAGATTGTGGATTTCTGATACCACCTTCTCTGCCCTACCAGCAGCTCCACAAGAATGTAATTTTATTTTAGTATATCTACATTCCACCTTGTTTCAGTGACTGCTCAAAGCAGCTGGTGTGATTTGCATGGGATCAGGAGTGAGGAATTGCAATTGCTTACATGAGCATTTCACTACTGGTTAACCAAACAAAATAATTTCAGCAAAAATGTTTTTATTTCAGAAGGAATTTGCATATTAGTCATCAATGATAGAATAGACTTGACAGGTCATAAGAGCAACCCCCGCTCCTATCTCATATGTTATAATTCAATTATTTTATGCATTAAATAATTCTGCATTTTTTTGTATTTTAACAATATTTTGGGTATGTAATACCATTAAATGATTCTGTTTTAATCCATGCCAACGGCATGATAAGGTTCTGAATGCCATTAATTAATTGAAAATGAGCACAAATGAGATTTTAGTTCAGAATTCAGCTCTTAATTCTGAAGGGGTTAAGTAAGACCTTCTTCAGAGTCCCAGTTGGGATCCAAAATAGACAAGAAACAATTAAATATATCACAGAGAGGGATATATATATATATATAGTGGTCATTCAGAAAATAGTGTGTTGCTGTAATACTCTCAACGTACCAAAACAAATGCATTTGTGCTTATTTATGCTTGGAATTTCCATTCTAGTCAGTCTATATGAAATCTACCTATGTGTTGCTGATTGGACATTGAGGTTGTCCTCTCCCATGCCACATGTGACCTTACAAATACTCTAATACAGTGATATTTTGCGAAAATTGACAATAAAAACCACATTTCATCCACGAAACCAAATCAAATTACTGCAGATGCTGGAAATGTGAAATAAACACAATATGCTGGAAATACTCAGCAAGTCTAACAGCACTTGTGAAGAGAGAAACAATATTTTAGGTCAAGGACCTTTTAAGGAAGTAGCAATTTAACCGACATAATTATAATGATCTGTTACCGTAACCAATGACCCATTCAGACTATTGCTAGTTCCACCCAGCCCCTCTCCTCACAGATCTGCACTGCTACAAGATGGCACGGGGGCTCAGTGGTTAACACTGCTGTCTCACGGTGCCAGGGACCCAGATTTGTTTCCAGCCTTGGGTGACTGTCTGTGTGGAGTTTGCATATTCTCCCCATGTCTGTGTGGGTTTTCTTTGGGTGCTCTAGTTTCCTCCCACAGTCCAAAGATGTGCAGGTTAGGTGAATTGGCCATGGTAAATTGCCTGTAGTGTTCAGGGATGTGTAGGTTAGGTGCATTAGTCAGGGGAAATGTAGAGTAATAGCGTAAGGGAATGGGTCTCGGTGGGTTACTCCTCGGAAGGTCGGTGTGGACTTGTTGGGCCAAATGGCCTTTTTCTACACTGTACGGATTCTGTGATGCTACTAATCACTTTCAGGTCACATCCTGTGACATGTTCTGAGTTTGCCATCCAACTTTAGCAGAAAACTATTTTTTATTTTGTATGTTCAAAATTGCAAATTTTGGGGTATTTGTAACCTGTGCCCCTATGGCCAATAGTGCAGACTGGCCTGTGATTTTTTTTCAGCTGATTCATTCATATGCCTTGATAACCATTTTGTATATAATCATGCTGACTGTTTGTTTTAACCAGGGCTGTATTAAGGAAGGCCTTTCAATATTAAGGTAAGGACTCTTGTAGTGCAGTGGTAATGTCCCTATCTTTGAGTCATGAGGCCTTGGTTCAAGTTGCATGTGCTCCAGAAGTCTGTAGTAACATTGCTAAGGTGGTTGTTTAATACTGTTTTCT
Organism: Chiloscyllium plagiosum; assembly: GCF_037043375.1. NCBI lineage: Eukaryota > Metazoa > Chordata > Chondrichthyes > Orectolobiformes > Hemiscylliidae > Chiloscyllium > Chiloscyllium plagiosum. Next base: position 29,005,489 of record NW_028270149.1, on the reverse strand, counting down.
AAGTTAATCAAATATTTTTTTCTGCATTAAATTTCAGTAACAATGTTGACTAGGTGTTTTTGTTTTGTGTTTAGGAGAGAGTTATGTTTGCTCATCTCATGACATCTTCAAAAAGGTGGATTACACCAAGAATGTAAATCCCAATTGGTCTGTGAACGTCAAAGCCTCTGCTACCCAGAAAGTACCACAGTCTCTGGCCAGTGCCAAGCACATGACTGAGGTCAAAGAAACCAAGGACTTTGTTCGCCCAAAACTCGTGACTGTCATACGGAGTGGAGTCAAACCACGGAAAGCAGTGAGAGTTCTGCTCAACAAGAAAACAGCACACTCCTTTGAGCAAGTTCTTACTGACATCACTGAGGCCATCAAGCTTGAGACTGGGGTAGTGAAGAAGCTATACACCTTGGATGGCAAGCAGGTGAGTCTCACTTGTTCCATCACCATTCACTTAGTGCAAGGTGAGCTGTAAAGCTTGCATGTAGACCAGACTGGAAAGCACAGATAAGCTGGTCTTTTTAAAAATGAAACCTTGGCTTCAATTAATTAGCTGTCTTATTCTCACTTTCGCACTGCAGAACGCACATAGATTTTGCTTTTCTGACCAACAGCTTCTGTTTTTGACAGTCTTGTAGCACTGATCATTAAATTGGAATGTTATGAAAGCTTCTTAGGACAGATAAGTGCCTGAGTAGTCACCTTCAAAATCCTTGTGGATGATGTTATCAAACATCTAATATGGGAAATAATATAGTAAATTGTTGTAGATTTGTTTTGAGATAACACTATAGTGTCTATCATCAATTGGTTACATGGGAATGTGCGGTGAGATTCTTGAAGCTGATCATATGAATCATGGTGTAGGATATGCAAAAGAATTTCAACTAGCGATTAGTTACCTGAATGCACAATTCTACCACTTAGCTTCTTAAAGTCCAAGGGAAGAGAGGTCATCAACATATGTATCATTTTACATGGCCAAACCATGGCTTACAAGGGAGGTTAGAGATAGTATTAGATCCAAAAAGAGGCATACAAATTTACAAGAAAAACAGGAGACCTGAGGATTGGGAACAGTTTAGAAATCAGCAAAGAAGGACCAGGGATTGATTAAGAAGTGGAAGTAATAGAAAATGGGAATAAGCTTATGAGAAACATAAAAACTGACTGTAAAAGTTTCTATAGGTATGTGAAGAGAAAAAGATTGGTGAAATCCAATGTAGGTAAGTTATAGTCAGAAACTGGGGAATTTATAATGGGGACCAAAGAAATGGCTGACAAACTAAATTCATACTTCACTTTTGTCTCCACAAAGGAGGACATCAATAACATACCAGAAATGATGGGCAACACAGGGTTTACTGAGCAGGAGGAACTGAAGCAAATCTGCATTAGTAGAGAAATGGTGCTGGAGAAATTGATGGATTGAAGGCCGATAAATCCCCAGGGCTTGATAATCTACATCCTGAGATATTTAAGAAAATAGATTCACTAGTGGACATCTTCTAAGATTCTTTAAATTCTGAAACAGTTCCTATAGATTGAGGATAGCCAATGCAACCCCATTAATTAAAAAGGGAGGTAGAGAGAAAACAGTGAATTATACTCCAGTGACTCCAATGATGGTACCGGAGAAGATGCTACACTCCATTATCAAGGATTTTATAGCAGAGCACTTTGAAAACAGTGGTAGAATCAGATACAGTCAACTTGGATTTACAAAAGTGAAATCAGGCTTGACACATCTACTTGAATTCTTTGAGGATGTTTCTAGTCGAGTTGATTGGGGGAGCCAGTGTATGTGGTTTATTTGGACTTTCTGAAGGCATTTGACAAAGTCACATGAAAAATTAATGTGTAAAATTAAAGCACATAGGATTGGGTGTAGTGTATTGAGAGAGATAGAAAATTGGTGAGTAGACAGAAACCAAACGTAGGAATGAATGGCTCTTTTTCTGAATGATAGGCAGTGACTATTGAAGTTCTGCAGGGATTGGTTCTAGGACCCCAGCTATTGACAATATATGTTAATGACTTAGATGAGGGAACTAAATGTAATATCTCAAAATATGCAGATGACACAAAGTTTGGTGGAAGGGTGAGTTGTGAGGAGGATGCAGAGATGTTCCAATGTGATTTGGACAGGTTGAGTGAGTGGACAAATGTGGGGCAGGTGTAGTACAAAATGGATAAATATGAAGTTATCCATTTCGGTAGAAAAAAATAGGAAGGCACATTATTACTTCAATGTCTGTAAATTTAAGAGGGGCATGTTAGTGACCCATGGATGCCCTCTGTCACCAATTGCTGAAAGTAAGCATGCAGACACAACAGAAATTAAAGGTGGCTGGAATTCCCTCTCTAATGGCCATGTAGGTCAACCCACAGCAGGTGGATTGCAATGGTTCAAGAAGGCAGCTCACCACCACCTTCTCAAGTTGCTATTAGGGACAGGCAATAAATGCTGGCCAGCCGGCAATGCCCACATTAGATTAGATTACTTACAGTGTGGAAACAGGCCCTTCGGCCCAACAAGTCCACACCGACCCGCCGAAGCGCAACCCACCCATTCCCCTACATTTACCCCTTTACCTAACACTACGGGCAATTTAGCATGGCCAATTCACCTGACCTGCACATCTTTGGACTGTGGGAGGAAACCGGAGCACCCGGAGGAAACCCACGCAGACACGGGGAGAACGTGCAAACTCCACACAGTCAGTCGCCTGAGTCGGGAATTGAACCCGGGTCTCTGGCGCTGTGAGGCAGCAGTGCTAACCACTGTGCCACCGTGCCGCCCACATCCTACAAACAAATTAGAAAAGGCAAACAGTACGATGGTCTTCATAGCAAGAGGATTTGAGTACAGCAAGATGCCTTGCTGCAATTTTATAGCACAGTAGTGAGGCCATACCTGGAATATTGTGTGCAGTTTTAGTCTCCTTGACTGAGGAAAGATGTTCTTGCTATAGAGGGAGTGCAGCCAACATTTACCAACTTGATTCCTGGGATGGCAGGACTGACAAATGAGAAGAGATTTCGTCAGTTACGATTGTATTCACTGGACTTTAGCAGAATGAGGGGGGAGGTGGTTTCGTAGAAACCTATAAGATTCCAACAGGATTAGACAGGTTAGATACAGGAATCATGTTCCTGATGATGGGGAGTCTAGAACTAGGGGGTTATAGTTTAAAGCTAAGGACTGAGTTGAGAAACAACATTCTTCAGCCAGAAAGTAGTGAGCTGTGGAATTCACTACCACAGAAATTGGTTGAAGCCAAAACATTGTTTTCAAGACGGAGATAAATATACTTGTGAGTGAAGGGATCGAGGGATGTATGAGGATGGTGGAATTTGGGTATTGAACTTGATAATTGGCAAAGATCATATTAAATGGTTGAGTAGGCTTGAGGCATTGAACGGCTTACTCCAGCTCATATCTTCAGTGTAAGCAAATGGAAAGGCTTTGGAAATCTGAAGCATCAAGGGACTTGAGTCTAGTTCAGGATTCCCTGAAGGTTAACATGTAGGTTCAGTTGGCAGTTAGGAAGGCTACTGCAGTGTTAACATTCATTTCAAGAGGGCTAGAATACAATAGCAGAAATGTATCTGAGGGTCCATAACGCTTTGGTTGGACTGCATTTCGAATATTGTGAGCAGTTTTGGGCCCCATATCTATGTGCTAGCCTTGAAGGACGTCCACAAGAGGTTCACAGGAGTGATCCCAGAGATGAAGGGCCTGTCATAGAAGGAGCAATTGAAGACTTTGGATCTGTACTCAATGGAGTTGGAATGATGAAACTTAGGAATACTGAGAGCTCTGGATAGAGTTGATGTGGAGAAGATATTTTCACTCATAGGGGAGACAAGAACCTGATAGTACAGCTTCAGAGTGAAGGGGTGACCCTTTAGAACTGAGATGAGGAGGAATTTCTTCAGCCAGAGGGTGGTGAATCTGAGGGTATTTAAGTTAGATAGGATCTCGATTAATAGAGGGAATCAAGAGTTAGAGGGAGAAGGCAGGAGAATGGGATTGAGAAACATATCAGTCATGATTGAATGGCAGAACAGACTCAATTGATTGAATGGCCTAATTCTGCTCCTATATCTTAGGATCTTATGGTTCAGTTGAGATGCTGTGGAACAGGGGCAGTGTCTATTGGCACAAAGAGGTGATGAAATATTTAACAACATATCTAGTATATATGTAGAGACACTGCAAGACCAGCCACTGGAATGTTCAGATACAACAGATATATGATTATAAAGAAATTAATGGAATCAATGGAAATATAATCCTACAGGTGAGGACCAACTTCAATGACTATGCAAATTTAATGGATGTTCTTGGTTTTTGAATTTTGAAACACTTTTTAAAATCTGATGTGAATATAAAACCTTGCACTGTGTTTCAGTTTCTCACACATTTCTTCTGGCCTTGTACCATTGCATCTACATTGCTCCCAGTCCCTGCCAATGCCACTAATTGCCAGGAAATGTGTAAGATCTGGTGTGGAGCAATCTCCCTCTAATAAACTATTGCAAGTACACATCTTGCAAATCTCTGAACTGTTGAATACATATGTCTGGGTACAATTCAAGCTAACAATTTTCAATAAGCTGCAGACGTCCCCGACAGACAAGAGCAATTGTTTTGATTTTATATCCAACAAACGACTAACTGAAATCCTTAAAATGTAGTACTGTGTTCCCAAATATAGAATCACAGTGAGTGTAGCCCATTCCGTTTTGTCCTGACTCTATATTCAAACTTTATGTTGGGATGTGTGGGATAATTGCTAGTGCTTGAGGCTATTTCAAGATAACAAGCACAACAAGACAGGGTCAGTTGGTTTCATATTGGAGTTGATTATCCTGTATCGCTGCCCGGTATTTCTCTGTGCTCAGCAATTTGGAGATAAAATTTCTTTGCTGTAGACCTGCTATCAGGCCTGTATTTTCTGACCACACTATCAGTTATGTAAAAACAGCCCAAGATGACTCTGGTGATTTTCCTTTCCCCCTGTGATGCTTGTTAGCTCCTTCTAATAACTTGGCTCAACTGAGGATCTTAATGCACCTAACATGTCTCCATATACCAGTCAAGACCTTGTACCTGATTTTGAAGAATGGTTAAGTAACCAGAGTGGCTTAGCTATTTCCTGCCAAATAGATAGTATATCCGTTATGACCACAAGCAACAGGAAAACCAAGGAGTTCTTCAGAATAAAACAGGTATGCTACTTCTGTTCCTTTTGTATGTTCTTGGTGTCTTTTCAGTTAATACAATAACCTGAGAAGAATTTTATGAAATGATTATCTCTGAGAAATAATGTGTCTTTGTCAATGAGGGATCTATTTAGAATAAGGAGATTCTGTAGCTGAAATCTAAAAGTGAAGAACTGCTCATGTTTGAGGCGCACATGAACATTCAAAATGGATCGCCTGTAGCTCCAACGTTTTGGTTGAAAAGGTTGCTTGAAGGAAACTTCACTGGTGTTTATATACACTTTAATGAAGTGACATGCTTAAATATTGAGAAAGGAAGCCCAAATGTTATATCAAAACCAAATCAATCCATTTAGTCTGTGCAGCACAGGAACCATAGATGCCATGAATTTAAATCCACAAGTATTACGAAGTGAAAAGTGAAATTTGGTATTTGAAATCCTTACCATTCAAGCAGAATGATCAATGCCCAAAATATCTGAGAACATCAGCGGAGTTAAAAATGTTGTGCAAGATGTCACTTTTTTATGCTTACTTTTCAATTGTCATTATGTAATTTGAGGTTACAGCTGTGTCATTACACACACTAAAGCTTTTCATTTTGACACAAAGTAATTATATTTTGCTGAAGTACATAAAATTCCTGTTTAACAGTGGAGGGTTCTGGTGGGGGGGGGGGTCTCAAAAAATCATTGCCAGACCTTCTCACTTGCAATTACAAATGTGCAGGTTTATTTAATTTACCCCTACTCATTTTCCACTAAGTCTGCTATAGTGTTCAGAATTCCAGAAGTTACACAAGCTTACAGGCATGTCTTCTAGAAAGACCTCAGCTGTTTAAAGGAATACAAGGAAAGGGAGTAAGTTAAGGCATGTTTTAATACTTCATGTGGTTCCCTCTATTATTTCTGGAAGCAATCATTAAAACATATTAAAAAAAATCATATACATCCTGCTTCTTCTAATATTATTCACATATGCACTCACTATTAATTTTGTTTCTGCACCTGTGTATAAGTCATTCTCTTTATTTAGAAAACAGGAAAATTCTTTGAAGTGTCACATATGTGCCTGTTTTAAGGTATATACACAACAGTGTATTTAAATCAGCTTTGCAGACAAGGGCTGATTAGGAGTGTTCATCTGTACATCTGTTATGTCTCACATTTTGGATGTTTGAGAGTGATGCACTTAAAAAATGCAAACAAGACTTAGAATGCACAATTAAAATGCTTGTACCTCTCTGTTCCATATCCACTGGTCATGATATATTGCTTCAGCAATGTTGTAGAACAATTTTTCTTCCTCCACAGTGGCTGTTCTGACTTATTGGATCACAGAAAGGTAAATGGTCTTGTAATTAGGAAGGGGAGATTGGGGATGAGCTGAAATAGTACTTTGAGATAAAAAAAATTGACCCATGATGGATTGTAAAGATACACATGCAAGCTTTATTCTTCTCCCACACATTGTTGGAAGTCCCAATTGCTCAGTTATATCCTAATCTTTGGAGTAAGAGACAAACATTTTTCTTTAAAATAATTGGAGCAATTTGGTTAAATGTTCTATGATGATTTTATAACACTGCAAGGAGTACTTTCAAAGGTCTCCTCAATAAAACAGTAACAGCTTTGATGGATGTGCTGATCTAACAGTTAGAGCTACCCATGTGTCTATTAGCTAGAACATTAAAAACTGCATATATAGAAAAAGAGGGTTAATAGTTCCAAAAAGTATATTAATCCCGTAATATAGGACAAGAATTACAATTGAATGATTCTGATCCCTTTGTTGTGACAGAGGCATGAAAAAATATTCATAAATCAATCAGTTTGCTTAGAACTGCTAAGAGGATACAAAATATTTTGCCAATAACAGATTAGAGGATTTTCAGATAAAAATATATGATAGCAATTTATCTCTGTTGAAAATCTACCTTCTAATTTACATCAAAATACTCATGTTCATTGTGAATGTTCTACTACATGTATAGTGTACTGGTGAGATCACATCTGGAATACTGTGTCCAGTTTTACATTCCTAAATCAAGATAGGACAAAATTGCAATAGAAACAGTTCAGAGGAAGTTCACCAGTCTAGCTCCTGGAATGAGGAGGCAATCCTATGAGGATATTTTGGGCAGGTTGGGTCTGTTGGGTCTCCATTTGAGTTTAGACGAAGAGATGAAAACTTATTGAACCATTTTGGATCCTGAGGAGACTTGACAGGATGGAAGCTGAAAGAATGTTTCATCTTGGGTGAGAGCCCTGAACAAGGACACAGCTTAAAAATAAGGAGCTTCCCATTAAAGACAGAGAGGTCGTGAGAACTATCTTCCCTAGAGAGTGATTGAGGAAGGTTCATTGAATATTTTAAGGCAGATGTAGATATATTCTTGATTAATAAGAGAATCAAAGAGTTTTGGGAAATGCTGGGAATTAGAATTGAAGCCAGAATCAGATCATATATGACCTTATTGAATGGAAAAACACAGTTCAAGGGATGAAATGGCTTACTCTTGCTCTTAATTCAGAACTAGATCAGATAATCTAGAGTGATACTTCATTGCTGTAGTGAACAAATTGGAGGTCCTTTTTCTCTGAACATAAAAATCCTCAGCCACTAGTTAAGGGAGAACAGATAGCTCTCTGTGTCCTTGATAGCATTTATTCCTTAACGGATACTGTTAAAAATCAACTATTGGGTTATTTATGTAACTGGTTGCTTATGGGATTTTGTGCATGAAGTGATTGACAGGTTTGCCCACAAGACAACTGTGAATTGTTAAAATGAAGCAATGCTGTGAAGTCATAGAGTCATAGAGATGTACAGCACGGAACAGACCCATCAGTCCAACCCGCCCATGCCGACCAGATATCCCAACCCAATCTGTCAGCACCAAGCCCATATCCCTCCAAACCCTTCCTATTCCAATACCCATCCAGATGCCTTTTAAATGTTGCAATTGTACTAGCCTCCACCACTCTCTCTGGCAGCTCATTCCATACACGTACCACCTTCTGTGTGAAAACGTTGCCCCTTAGGTCTCTTTTATATCTTTCCCCTCTCACCCTAAACCAATGTCCTTTAGTTCTGGACTCCCCAACCCCAGGGAAAAGATTTTGTCTATTTGTCCTATCCATGCCCCTCATGATTTTATAAACCTCTATAAGGTCACCCCTCAGCCTATTCAACTTCTCCCTATAGCTCAAATCCTCCAACCCTGGCAACATCCTTGTAAATCTTTTCTGAACCGTTTCAGATTTCACAACAGCTTTCCGATAGGAAGGAGACCAGAATTGCATGCACCATTCCAACAGTGGCCTAACCAATGTCCTGTACAGCCACAACATGACCTCCAACTCCTGTACTCAATACTCAATACTCTGCCCAATAAAGGAAAGCATACCAAACGCCTTCTTCTCTATCCTATCTACCTGCGATTCCACTTTCAAGGAGCTAGTAACCTGCACTCCAAGGTCTCTTTGTTCAGCAACACTCCCTAGGACCTTACCATTAAGTGTATAAGTCCTGCTAAGACTTGCTTTCCCAAAATGCAGCACCTCGCATTTATCTGAATTAAACTCCATCTGCCACTCCTCAGCCCATTGGCCCATCTGATCAAGATCGCGTTGTAATCTGAGGTAGCCTTCTTCACTGTCCACTACACCTCCAATTTTGGTGTCATCAGCAAACTTACTAACTATATCTCTTATGCTCACTTCTAAATCATTTACATAAATGATGAAAAGTAGTGGACCCAGCACCAATTCATGTGGCACTCCACTGGTCACAGGCCTCCAGTTTGAAAAACAACATTCCACCACCACCCTCTGTCTTCTACCTTTTGATCCAGTTCTGTATCCAAATGGTGAGTTCTCCCTGTATTCCATGAGATCTAACCTTGCTAACCAGTCTCCTATGGGGAACCTTGTCAAATGCCTTACTGAAGTCCATATAGATCACATCTACTGCTCTGCCCTCATCAATCCTGTTTGTTATTTCTTCAAAAAACTCAACCAAGTTTGTGAGACATGATTTCCCATGGATAAAGCCATGTTGACTATCCCTAACCAGTCCTTGCCTTTCCAAATACATGTACATCCTGTCCCTCAGGACACCACTGACATCAAGCTGTAGTTCTCTGGCTTGTCCTTACCACCTTTCTTAAACAGTGGCACCACATTAGCCAAACTCCAGTCTTCTGGCACCTCACCTGTGACTATCGATAATACAAATATCTCAGCAAGAGGCCCAGCAATCACTTCCCTAGCTTCCCACAGAGTTCAAGGGTACACCTGATCTGGACCTGGGGATTTATCCACTTTTATGCATTTCAAGACATCCAGCACTTCCTCCTCTGTAATATGGACATTTTTCAAGATGTCACCATGTATTTCCCTACATTCCATATCTTCCATGTCCTTTTCCACTGTAAATACTGATACAAAATACTCATTTAGTATCTGTCCAATTTTCTGCAGTTCCACACAAAGGCTGCCTTGCTGATCTTTGAGGAGTCCTATTCTCTCCCTTGTTACTCTTTTGTCCTTAATGTATTTGTGAAAACCCTTTGGATTCTTCCTAACTCTATATGCCAAAACTATCTCATGTCCCCTTTTTGCCCTCCTGATTTCTCTCTTAAGTATACTCCTACAGCTTTTATACTCTTCTAAGGATTCACACAATCTATCCTGTCTATACCTGACATATGCTTCCTTCTTTTTCTTAACCAAACCCTCAACTTCTCTAGTCATCCAGCATTCCCTATACTTACCAGTTTTTCCTTTCATGCTGACAGGAATATACTTTCTCTGGACTCTTGTTATCTAATTTCTGAAGGCTTCCCATTTTCCAGCCATCTCTTTACCTGCGAAAATCTGCGCCCAATCAGCTTTTGAAAGTTCTTGCCTAATTCTGTCAAAAGTGGCCTTCCTCCAATTTAGAACTTCAACTTTTAGATCTGGTCTATCCTTTTCCATCACTATTTTAAAGCTAATAGAATTATAGTCACTGGCCCCACTGGAGCTGGAAGTCTGTAAATAGGTTGCACCATCATGTTTGGTAGACCTTTTCTCTGGGGTGAATGAAGAGCTGTATCCATTTAGGTTCCCAGTCCAAAGTGATGCAAAGATATATTTAAATAAACCACAGCATTGTTTATTTGGATAGAAAAGGACATGTTCATTCCACTCTCTAACCCCAAGCATGCTCACAATACCTCAGCCACTTCACCTGTTGAAAATTGGAAGAAGCTTTCCTTGTGATCACCACCCTGCCACTATGATTCCTAATAAAGATGACTCTTCCAATGTCAGTGAGTTGGAGATTCCAGAAGGTAAGCATTGTAGAATGCTGAAAGTTGTTGTGGGTATTGGAGGGCTTTGATACTCCAATTGATTTACTGAGAGTTACACTTCTTCAGCAGGCTTTACACCTGCTATGAAAAGCTCTCAGTAGATATTTGTAAAAACCAGGGTTAGCACGGGGAAAACAGTCTATGTCCTTGTGGCTCTGGCTATAAGATGCCATTGCTGTTGGAATCACATATCAGCCTGGGCAGGGTTGAAACTTCCTCGATAAGTATTGTTGATGTGTGCACATCGCAACTTCCTCTAGGTCCTGTGGTGCATCAATGACATCGGTTGAATCAAAGGCCAATTCCCATAAAGGAGATTTGGACCATAGCGAGGTGAGATGTGAAAGATTGGAAAATTGAGGTGATAGAGGCTCTGCAGAAATATGCTAATTCTGGAATTCCATAGCCTGAAATTCTATCTTCTCATTGCCATTTTACCCTTAAAATCTGTCCTCTTCTGAAAATATTGTCAAATGACTCAATATCACCTGTCAGCTCACTTGTACATGTATCATTCAAACCTGAGTCTCAATGGTGAATCCTGGCAGTAGTTTCACTATTCGACCATCACCTCCTGGTTTGATCTTTTTGTCAAATGACATCCAGCTATGTACATTTTCTGGGAAAGATTATATGGTGAGACGAAACAGGGGACATTACAGTATCATGTCTGCCACTATGGTTGGTAGCAGTCTGACATGGTTGGATTGGAGAACTTCCTAACTTATATAGTTTGGCATTGTATCTGATAGTGCATTTACCCACAGATTTATTTGAAGAATTTGATTGTGTCCTATTTAAGATGACATGAATAAATAATAAATCCTGCAGAATTAATAGTATATTTTAAGTACCGTTTAGTCTGTAATAGAAGTAACATGGACCAAAAAATGCAGCTTAATGATTAGGAACAACCATCAGATCAGATAAGGAGCAATTATTCTGCATGCAATGAACATTTCAATCAGTTTTATGCTACATTTGGGCAAAACGGATAATTATCGCACAACAGAAGAGTCTGAACCTCAATTAGCACTCTCTTAATAGATGATATGATTTTGGGGTTTTTTAAAAATCTGTTTTTAAGTAAACATCTATTTTAATTCACAGCTAGGAACGTACTTCTTTTCTACAGCTTTATGTGAAAGTATATTTTACTGAATGATACAGCAGTCCTTAAAAGCTATAAAGGGAGGGAACTGTACAATTACTGATGTCTCTGTTGCCAAATGGAGTGTATTGAACGACTGGTTGGTAGTCTGGGAGGAGAAAACTGTGAAACTCCTTTGGGCAATGACTATGCCTTGTCCCTAGTAGCAGTATTGCAGTAGCCAATTTCTGTAACACACATTAATGGGACAGGAGAGAATACACACACGTAATGTTTTGCTGCATCTAATTAGTTATTCAAAACAGTAGTGAGGGGTGCATGGGAGGCAGTGTTATGTGTGCAGGTCATGGGACGATTCAAAATAATATGCTTCCCCTTTAGGAATTTCAAATTAGTTCTCCACTGCAATTTCACTTTGTCTTGAGTGTATTAATTATCTTGACTTCAGCAGTACAATTTGCCATCTCTTAAAATTATATGAGACGGGAACTTGGGTGATACAAATCTATGTAATTAAGGTCATTAGCTATTGGTGGCAGCTGTGTATCTTCAATCTTTGCCATCATTCCTTTCCTATCGCCCAACCCTGATATTCATGTTTAACCTGAAGAAGCTTTTTAATTGCACATTACAATTTAACTAGATAACTCTTTCAGCAACTCGATCACTCTCTCAGTACAATTGATACAGCCATAATCATCCCCACAAAGGGCTGCCAACATAAAATACTGTACTTTCTTATTTTGTTGTCTCACACCCAAGCACATATTACATTGCTAAATTTATGTTTGTATATCATGTGTGATGTGGAGGTGCTGGTGTTGGACTGGGGTGGACAAAGTTAAAAATCACACAATACCAGATTATAGCCCAGCAGGTTTATTTGGAAGTACGAGCTTTCGCAGCGCTGCTCCTTCATCAGGTAACTAGTGGAGCAGAATCATAGGACACAGAATTTGCAGCAAAAGTTCAGAGTGTCAAACAACTGATGCGATATATTGAACAAATCTAGATTGCTGTTAAGTCTTTCATCTTTTAGAATCGGTTGCAGGTTTGGATTCATTAATGTGTAAATCCCAGAACCTCTTTCGAGTCACATTCCCAAGATTTCTTAAGGATTTATTTAAAAACGTGACATCTCAGTTCAGACAATGCATTAAAGGTGTGAAGTTAGAGCCTGTATATATTCCAATCTTGAGTCAGACTGGTTCTATTCCAAATGTCGGTATTTATAAAATGTCATGTGGATTGACTACCTACAGACTGTGTGCTTTTTGAACAAAATAGAATGTATCTGCAACTGCAAATTCACCCCATAGACGTATATGTGTGTGTTCTAGAGGAATGGGGTCTGGGCAAGCTCCTACCATTCAGGCTCCTCGCTGCTCCCGGTACCTTTGTAGAGATGGGTGATGACGGCAGCCGGGTTCTGAAGTTCTGTGACTCCAAACCCACAGTAAGGGAAGCCGGCTCCTGCCCAGAGTCTGGATGACATCTTCGTTTTGGGCCATGGGGGACACAGGCGGAGGCCTCATGGTGATGGCGGCGACAAAGTGATGACTCTGAGAGGTGGGGGTGGGGGTGGGGGGCAGGGGAAGCGAGAGAGAGAGGAAGAGACAGAGCAAAAGAGAGAGAGACGCACACAGAATGATGCAAATTATGTGGGAGAGTGGATAAGGAGGGCAGTTAGGGATATAAAAGATGGAAGAGATGAGTTGGGCAAGAGAGAGAGGTGACTAGGTGAGAGGGGGAGGTGGGCAGAGTGTGGGTGAGGAGAGATGTGTGGATAAGGAGGGTGAGGAGTGACCTTGCCACTCCTCCCCCCAACCCCCCACCAGACCCACCCGATCCCGGGCTGACTGCTTCCTGGCAAGGAGAAGGAAAACTCTGGTTTCAAACCTCCGCTGCCTTGCAGTCAGACCCACACGTGGGAAAGGCTTCAGGAGTAAACCTCAAGGAAACATCCAGAGCCAGGGCCCTGAAGGCAGTTTGTCGTTATCTACAACCTTGTTCTTGCAGCTCCTATGACGCTGCTGGTACTAAACCGTAATGGCTTTGCTGTTACTTTGGATTAGCCAGTGTCGTGGAGAGGGGGGACGTGCTTCATGGCAACAGCGTGTTCCCCATACCACATCCCCTACCATCACCACACATGGAGAGGAGACTCCAGCTTTGCCCGCAGTGTCAACACAACACAGAGGGAGAGGAGCGGCTGATACCAGTTTTAAGTCATTGCTAGATTGGCGTAGAGCATGATGCCAGGGGTTGCTCCCACTGGACAGCTATTGCCCACCTCAAGCTGGGCAGCCGCCAGCCCGTAAGGTGCTGTCCGGTCACAATCTGCTATCCTGATTGGGTGCATAGGGATTAGGAATTATCCAAACAGCAGATTGCAATCACTGCACCATGCAACAAAAGAGACCAGCTCTAAAACTGGGAAGTTGGAACGTCTGCACAATGATGACCGTCCTCTCAGGAAACCTCCAGCGACTCTAGGAAATCAGCTGTCATAAATGACGCGCTCAAGGGACTCGGGGTGGATATAGCTGCCCTCCAGGAAATAAGGCTGGCAGGGGCAGGCTCACCGAAAGAGATGGACTACACATTTTACTGGCAGGGGAAGGGCTGTGATGAGCCCAGAGAGCAGGGGGTCGGCTTCACAGTAAAGAACAGCCTGATGAACACAGTAGATCCAGGCAGCAATGGCTCAGGGTGACTCATGACTCTTTGCCTCGATACCACTACAGGCCCAGTCATCCTTGTCAGCGTGTATGTCCTGACACTGTCCTCCAAGCTAGACACGAAGAACAAGTTCGATGACAATCCTGCAGCTGTCATTAGCAGCATCCCTAGGAAGTAGCAACTTGTTCTTCTGGGTGACTTCAATGCCAGAGTGGGTGCAGACCCTCCTGCCTTGAGCATTTTGGTTTGGGCAAAACGAATAAGAAGGGACAACGACTGCTCGAGCTGTGCATTTACCACGATTTGTGCATCGCAAATTCCTTATTCCAGGCAAAGCCCCAGCACAAGGTTTCCTAGAGACACCCACGCTCAAAACGTTTTCACCAACTTGATCTGATCCTAGTTAGGTGCACTGCCATCAAACATATTCTGCACACAAGCTCTTACCACAGTGCGGACTGTGACACAGACCGCTCCTTAGTGTGTTGCAAGATTAGGCTGCAACCTAAGAGATTCCATCACACTAAGCAACAGGGGAACCCTCACGTCAACGTCAGCAAGATGTCCCAGCCAGACCTTATGCAACAGTTCTCAGAGGCTTTCGAGAGAGAACTTAGCGCTTTACGACACAGAGACTCCACCACAGAGAAGTGAGAAACCTAGCACCACACATCCCTGGCTATCTTTGGGAAGAAGACCTGCAAGACACATGACTGGTTTGAGGCTAAGGCAGCCGAGATGGCCTCCATCGTTGAAGCCAAGTGTGTCACCCAAGCTAAGGACAAGCGGTCAGCTACTGGGAAGAACCTGCAGATTTTCAGGGCTGCCAGATAAAAGGTTCAGCAGACTGCCAGGCGTTGCACTAATGAGTATTGGATGCAGCTAAGTGAGGAAATTCAGATGGCAGCTATAACGGGGAACATTAGGGGAATGAATGAAGGCATCAAGAAGGCACTAAGACCAGCTCAGAGCAAGACAGTCACCCTCAAATTCTGTACTAGGGAAGTAATCACAGCCAAAGGCCAACAGATGGAGAGGTGGGTTGAACACTACTTGATCTCTACTCCAGAGAACATACTGTGTCTGCTTCAGCACCTGATGCCATCACGTGCTTCCCACCATACATGAGCTAGACGCAGAGCCGTCGGTAGAAGAGCTCAGCAAGGCCATTGACAGCCTGGCCTCAGGTAAGGCCCCAAGTAGCTACAGGATTCTTCCCGATCTGATCCAAGTTCTGCAAGACTGGCTTCCTGCTCCCATTGCATGAAGTCCTCTGTTAGTGCTGGCAAGAAGGAGCTGTACTGCAGGCCATGAGGGATGCCACGATCATTACCCTCTACAAGAACAATGGCAAGAGGAGTGAGTGTAACAACTAGAGGCATCTCTCTCCTCAGTGCTGTCGGCAAAGCCTTTGCTTGGGTCATCTTGACAGAAACTGGCAGAACGTGTACACCCAGAGTCACAGTGCAGCTTCCGAACTAAAAGGTCAATAGTAGACATGATCTTCTCCCTTCCCAACTACATGAGAAGTGCAGAGAACAGAAAATACCCCTGTATGCCGCTTTCATTGATCTCACCAAGGCGTCCGACCTGGTCAGCAGAAACGGCCTTTTCAAGGTTCTCTTGAAGATTGATCGCCCATCGAAACTGCTGAGCATGATTGAATCCTTCCACAGGAACACGAAGGGGACAGTGCACTTCAGTGGCAGCTCTTCTGAGCCCTATGATGTCTGCAGCGGCGTCAAACAAGGTTGCGTCCTGGCTCCCACACTCTTTGGGGTTTTTTTTTGCTGTGCTCCTGAAACATGCCTTTGGCAGCGCAACGGTGGGTATTTACCTACACACTCAATCAGACAGCAGGGTCTTCAACCTGGCCTGCCTCAGAGCCAAGACAAAAGTATGCATGGCACTCATCAGGGACATGCTGTTTGCTGATGATGCTCCAGTTGCAACACACATCCAGTAAGAACTCCAGTCAGTGATAGATCGACTCTCCCACGCTTGCAAGGATTTCAGGCTGACTATCAGTCTGAAGAAGATGAGCGTCCTGGGACAGGACACAGAGGCACCACTGGTCATCACTATCGACCACTATGAGTTCAATGTCATCCATCAGTTGGCTCTACCATCACTGACAACCTCTCCTTGGACACAGAGATCAACAAGAGGATTGGGAAAGCAGCCTCAACTCTTGCTCACCTCATGACTTGAGTCACGACAAATCCCAAGCTGACAGTAAAGAGAAAAATGTCAGTCTACAACACCTGTGTCATAAGCACACTGCTGTATGGCAGTGAAACGTGGACCACATATACCATACAGGAGAGAAGACTGAACATCTTCCACTTGAGGAGTATCTGCCGTATCCTGGACATTTCCTGGCAAGACAGAGTGTCCAACACAGCAGTGCAATAGCGCGCTGGCCTTCCCAGCATGTACACTCTGCTCAGGCAGCGGAGACTGCGCTGGCTGGGCCATGTCCACTGCATGGAGGATGGCCGTATCCCAAAGGATATCCTCTATGAAGAGCTTGCACCTGGGAAGAGACCCACTGGGTGTTCTCAGCTGCGCTACAAGGATATCTGCACGAGGGCCGTGAAGGCGCCTGATATCGTTACGGAGTCCTGGGAAAGGTTTGCAGCTGACTACATGAAATGGAGAAGCACCCTGAACCATCACCTCAAAAGAGGGGAAAAGAAGCTGATGAGCACTGGGGCAGACAAACGGGCACACAGGAAGGAGTGCAGCAGTTCTAGTAGATCAACGCCACATACAGCTGTGACCTCTGCGACCGGGACTGTCACTACAGTATTGGTCTCTTCAGTCACAAGTGACGTTACTTCAGGGAAGCACAAAGCTGGAACAATGAGGATGCAACCCATGGTCAGCCATGACCGAAAGGGGTCTCACATATCTCACAGTCACATGCTTCTGAGGCAGTGAGAGATTGTGAGTGTGTGTGTATGAGAGAGAAAGAGAGAGTGTGTATGCATGTGGGGGTGTGAGTTTGTGTGTGTGCACTTATGGGAGTGTGAATGTGTGTGTGTACATCCTTGATAGTGAGTGTGTGTGTGTGAAAGTGATAGAGTAACTGCCTGTGAGAGGATGTGCGCATGGGTGTGAGTGTGGCGTGTGTGTGTATGAAAGAGGGTCTGCGTGAGTATGTGAGTATGTAAGAGTGTGTGTGTATGTGAGTGTATGTGTGCTTGGTGTGAGTGTGTGAGGGTGTATAGTATAGTGGGATCACCTGTGGTGTTTCATGAACCCAAGGTCCTGGTTGAGGCCATCCTCATGGGTACCCAACTTGGCTATCAGCCTCTGCTCGGCCATTCAGTGTTGTTGTGTATCCCGAAGTCCACCTGGGAGGAGGGTCACCTGTAGATATGGGGCTGAATGTCCATTACCACAGTCAATCCATGTGACATTTTACAAATTCCTACTTTGGAAATAAAACCAGTCTGACTCAAGATTGGAATACATACAGACTCTAGCCTCACACCTTTAACTCATGGTCTGAGCCGAAATGTTACCTTTTATGATAAAACCTTAAGTTATCTCGGGAATGTGACTTGAAAGAAGTTCTGAGATTTGCATATTAATGAATCCAAACCTGTAACCCATTCTAAAAGATGAAAGACTTAATACCAATCTAGATTTCTTCAATATGTTGCATCAGTTGCATGACACTATGATCTTTTGCTATATATTGTGTCCTATGATCCTGCTCCACTAGCTACCTGACTAAGGAGCAGCACTCTGAAAGCTTGTACTTCCAAATAAAGCTGTTGGACTATAAGCTGGTGTGTGATTTTTAACTTTGTTATGTGTAACATGGAAAAGCAATTTCTTCAGTTCAAACTGCCATTACCCTGTGACACTGATGATTACCCCCATTGATTTTCTATATCATTCTTAGATGAAAGACGGAGTAGTTCTTAGATATATGAAAGTATAATTGCTTATTATTATAATACTTTATTTAGGAATGCAAACTGAGATTAAAGACCAGATGCTGAGTAACAAAGAGAAAGAGCAAGATTATCCACATGGAAGAGATATAATTTACTTTTACTAGGAAGCAAATTAGACACCATAAAATGGGAGATGCGCTGGCTATCACAACACTGTTAATGTGTTCTTAACTTCGGGCGCTAGGGCTACTGGCAGTACTGTGGAAGCACAGCTGTCTTTACAAGTATTGAAACCCATCTGAAGAACTGACCATGACCTTCAGAGACAGCAGCAACTGCTGACAGTGTAAATGTGGCAACTGGAGCCAAACAGGCTGATCACTCCAGTCTGTATTCACAAGCTGTTAAGGTATACATTTGCCCTGATTGGTTTGTTTGAATGTTCTTCAAACATAAAGAGCAATCTTAACTTGGTCACAAACCAAGACCTCGAATGCTTGTGATTACATAATATTTTATCAATTGCATTGAAACTGCTTGACCTCTTCACTCAGTGAATTACTTTGCAGCCACCAGATTGTTGAGTTAATAACCTATTGTTTGGAGGGCAGCTGGTTTCAAGTTGTTGGTGCGATACAATCTGGCAGCCTACACTATGATAGTGGTTTTATAATATCAAAGCACTGCTGGAGAGTCATGGAGTCATAGAAATGTATAGCATGGAAACAGACCCTTTGGTCCAACTCCTCCATGCTGACCAGATATCCTAACATGATCTAGTCCCATTTGCCAGCACTGGGCTTTATCTCTCTAAACCCTTCCTATTCATATACCCATCCAGATGCCTTCTAAATGATGTAATTATACCAGCCTCTATCATTTCCTCTGGCAGTTCACTCGATACATGCACCACCCCCTGCGTGAAAATGTTGCCCTTAGGTCACGGTTAAATTTTGCCTCTCTCACCTTAAACTTATGCCGTCTAGTTCTCGACTCCCCCACCCCAGGAAAAAGACTGTGTCTTTTTACCCTATCCAGGCCCCTCATGACTTTATAAACCTCTATAAGGTCACCCCTCAGCCTCTGACGCTCCAGGGAAAACAACCCCAGCCTATTCAACCTCTCCCTATAGTGCAAACCCTCCAACCTGGTGGCATCCTTGTAAATCTCTTCTGAACGCTTTAAAGTTTCACAACATCCTTCCTAATGGAGAGATTGCACACAATATTCCAAAAGTGGCCTAACCAATATCCTGTACAACCACAACATGACCTCCCACTCGTATACTCAGTACTCTGACCAATAAAGGAAAGCATACCAAAAGTCTTCTTCACTATCCTATCTACCTGTGATTCTACTTTCAAGGAACTATGAACCTGCACTGGAAGGTCTCCCTAGGACCTTGCCATTATGTGTATAATTCCTGCTCTGGTTTTCCTTTCCAACATGCAGCACCTCACAATTATTCAAATTAAACTCCATCTGCCACCCCTAAGCCCATTGGCCCATCTGATCAAGATCCTGTTGTATTCTGAGGTTACCTTCTTTGCTGTCCACTACGTCTCCAGTTTTGGTGTCATCCACAAACTTACTAACTATACTTCTTATGTTCACATCCAAATCATTTTTATAAAGGAATAACAAACCGCTAATGACGTACACAGAATAGAATGTAGTAGTGCAGTTACTCATGCAATGACTTTAGTGTTAGGATTAATAAAATGCAAAATGAAAATAATTAAATAAATTATTTAGATTGCTTACAGTGTGGAAACAGGCCCCTCGGCCCAACAAGTCCACACCGACCCGCCGCCCACCCAGACCTATTCCCCTACATTTACCCTTTCATCTAACACCATGGGCAATTTAGCCTTGCCAATTCACCCCTAACCTGCACATTTATTTTGGGATTGTGGGAAGAAACCCATGCAGACACAGGGAGAATATGTAAACTCCACACAGAGAGCCGCCTGAGGCGGGAATTGAACCCGGGTCTCTGGCGCTGTGAGACAGCAGTGCTAACTGCTGTACCACTTAAGGACTACAGTACAGGTGATGTATCACAGCTATAGTATACTGGGGCTCCTGGGTACCAGGTTGATCTTGGATAAATATATCTGCAGTAAACATTTACACATCAAGTAGCTGTAGCTCAGAACTTATGAGCTGGAGGCCAAACTAAAATACAGCAACACATCAGGGAGGGTGAAAGTGACTTGGGTTTCTTTAATCCCTACAGTGAGAAAGCCAGGCTATTTGGCCCATTCAGTCCATACCGGCCCTCCAAAGACCATCCACCCCAACTCATCCCCTCCCTGCAACCCTGTATTTCTGATGGCTAACCCACCGAGACAGCACATCCCTGGATACGCTATGGGCAATTTAGCATGGCCAATTCACCTAACCTGCACATCTTTGGACTGTGGGAGGATCTGGTGGAAAGCCATGCAGACACAGGGAGGATGTGCAAATTCTATGTAGACAGTCGCCTAAAGCTGGGATTGAACCCAGGTTTTTGGTGCTTTGAGATATCAGTGCTAACCACTGAGCTACCATGCCACCTTGGGAGTTTGCACCGGAAGTTGGTCACACCCTTTGGGACAGAGTCTTCTGATTTTGTTAGTGGCAGGCGATTGTTTGTTTGGATGACAGTGATGGCTTCAGGCTGGATAAGCTAAATAAGCATGCCACCATTGTCCAGAAAACCATTCAAGTGGGTAGAGCAAAAAAGAATGCAGTCATAATAGTGGATAGTACAGAAAAGGGGATAGACACTGGCTTGTCCAACCAAGGGTGTTGTGTTCAGATGGCTGTATTGCCTCTCCAGTACAAGGGTTTGGGTATCAGTGCAAGATGGCTCAGTGGTTAGCACTGCTGCTTCACAGCTCTAGGAACCCAGGTTCGATTCCAGCCTTAGGCAACTGTCTGTGTGGAGTTTGCACATTCTCCCTGTATCTGCGTGAATTTCCTCAGGGTGCTCCTCCCACAGTCCAAAGATGTGCAGGTTAGGTGAATTGGCCATGCTAAATTGCCCATAGTGTTCAGATAGGTGTAGGTTAGTTGCATTAGTCAGGGTAAATGTTGAGTAATGGGGTTGGAGTTTGGGTGGGATATTCTTTGGAGGGTCAGTGTGGACATGTTGGGCTGAAGGGATTCTATCGGCTCAGGAACTTGGAGTTGGAGGGAAAAGATCCAATTGTTATGGTCCATGTAATTACTGACAAACAGATAGGGTTGGGAGAGAGATTTGGCTTACACAGTATGAGGAGGTAGGTAACAGTTTGAAGAGTAGAACTTCAAGAGTAATAATCTCTGGATTGTGACCTGAGGCTTGCGTCAATTGACATTCAAGAAGAACAAGAAACTAGATATGGTGGTGGGAGGGCACTGAAGATGAGGGCAAGGGCAGTGATGGGGGCAGTGGGGAGGAGGAGGAGGTGGTGGGGGTTGGGAGGAGAAGGATGGAAGGTGTGATATTGGTAACACTGTTAATCAAGAATGGCATTGTGCAATAATTGGAAACGACTTTGGTTCAGGCGATCAAATGTAAAATTTGTTTGGGTGAGGATAAAGAATGGTAGGAAAACAAGTTACTAGTATTTTATGGAGCACTTAATAGTAAAATAGATTAGTTAAAAACTCGTAGGCACCCTAAAATAGCAGCAAATTTAATATGATTGAATTTTACATTGGATTTGAAAGGGAGAAGACTGGATCTATGGCTAATAGTTTAAAATTAAAGAGGAGCAATGGTGTGAGCATGAATGCTGAGCTCATAGATATAAACATGGATACAAGGCTAAGGAAGCAAGGGCAGAAACATAAAGGAGAATTTCTCAATAAATATATGCCTGTTATAAAGAAAAATTCTTAGGGGAAAGCCAACTTCTTTGACTAAAGAAGTTACGGAAAGCATCATACTTAAGGAAAGTATAATTACACAAACTGAGTGGGAGGTCAGATAATTAGACAAAATACAAAGAATGGCAGAGAAGAGTGAAAAGCTTAATGAGGAGAAAAAAAAACGTATGAGAGAAAGCTAGCTAGAAATGTATAAATAGATAGCAAGAGTTTCTACAGGTATTGAAAAAGGAAAATAATGTGTAAAGTGAATGTTGGTGCTGAAGAGTGAAAATGGAGCATTGATTAGGTCATATGGCATGGAAACAGATCCTTTGGTCCAACTAGCCTACATCAACCATGTTCCCAAACTAAATTAGTCCCATTTGCCTACATTTGACCCATATCCCTCCAAATTTTTCCTTTCATGTACTGATCTAAATGTCTTTTAAATGTTGTAACTGTACCTGCATGCACCACTTCCTGTGACACTTCACTCTCTAAAAAAGGTGCCCCTCATATTCTTGTTGAAAACTTTCTCCTTTCACCCCAGAAATATGTCCCCTAATTTTGAATCCTCCCACTCTAGGGAAATAACCCTTGCTATTCACCGTATTGATACCCTTCAGGATTTTATAAACCTCTATATCATCACCCCTGAAACTCCTACTCCAGTGAAAAAACTCCTCGCCTACTTTTATAACTCAAACCCTCCATTCCCAACAACATCCTGGTAAATCTTTTCTGAACTCTTTCCAATTTAATAATATCCTTCCTAGATGAGGGCATCCACAACTGCACACAGTGGTCCACAGTGGCCTCACCAATGTCCTGTATAACCTCAACATGATCTCCCAATTCCTGCACTCAATGAAGGAACAATGAAGGCAAATGTGCTGAATGCCTTCTTAAATACCCTATCTACCTGTGAGGCAAATTTCAAAGAATTATGCATCTGAACTCCTAGGTCTTTCTGTTTTACAACACCTCTTAGGGCTGTACCGTTAATTGTGTAAGTCCTGCCCTTGTTTGTTTTGCCAAAATGCAATATCTTGCCTTTATCAAAATTAAACTCCCAACTGCCACTTCTCAGCCCATTGACTCAGTTGATCAAGATCTTTTTGTAATGCTAGATACCCTTCTTCACAGTCCACTATATCACCAATTTTGGTGTCATCCGCAAACTTACTAACCATACCTCCTATATTCTCATCCAAATCGGTTATATAAATGACAAACAAATGTGGACCTAGTACTGATCTCTGTGGAACATCGCTGGCCATACATCTCCAATCCGAAAAGCAAACCACACCCCCCCCCTTTGTCTCCTAAAGTCAAGCTAATTTTGTATCCAATTGACAAGCTCACTCTGAATCCCATGTGTTCTAACAGTAACGGATACTAAAGAAGTGGCTTCTGTCTTCCCTATAAAGGATACAAAAAAATTTCCAGTAATAATTGTAAATCAGGAGGTGGAAGGAAGAGAGGAACTTAGTGAAAACACAATCACTGGGGAAGCAATAGTAAGCAAACCAATGGAGCTGCAGGTTGATTAGTCCCCGGTCCTGATAGACTCTATACTAAGATTTTAAAAGTATGGCTAATGAGACATAGATGCATTGGTATTCATTTTCCAAACTTTGCTATATTCTGGAAGGATTTCTTCAGACTGAAAAGTAGCAAATATCACTCCTCTATTCAAGAAGGGAGGGAGCCAGCAAACAGGAAAATGTAGGCCAGTTAGCTTGATGTCTGTCATTGGGAAATTGTAAGAATCAGTCATGATGGAGGTTTTAGCTGGACTCTTGGAAAAATTCAAGACCATTTGGAAGTGTCAGCATGACTTTGTAAAAGAGAAATCACATTGAACCAATTTATTGGAGCTCTTTGAAAGAGTAACATACGCTGTGGGTAAAGGGGAGCCAGTAAATGTTCTTTGGATTTCCAGAAGGCATTTGACAAGTTGCCAGGTAAAAAGTTATTGCACAAATTAGGACCTTGTGGTGCAGGGGATAACACATTAGCATGGATAGACGAACAGTTGGCTGGCAGTAAACAGAATGTATGCATAAATGGCTCTTTTAATGATTGGCAGAATGTGACATTTGGGGAATCACAGAGGTCTTGCTACGGCCTCAGCGTTTTGCAATTTATTTACTTAGATGAGTAAAGTGGAGGCACAGTAGCTACATGTGCAGATAACACAAAGGACTGACAAACTTGCATTCTCTTTCGGTTACGCTGTGCTCCATTGTGTATTATTTTACCCTATAGCCTTGAGATTTTGTTGGTTTAGCTATGGCAGATAGCAACATGCAGTTACTTATTCTATCTGATACTAAATAAATGTACATCACAAAATAAGATGAGCTTACCATGATTTATTCTGTCAAATTCCTTTAAGGCTTTTCTCTGGCCACAATTTGTTTAAGGTCCTAATTGTACATTTAGCATATTTTGAGTACTTCAGTGTCTCTGGGTCAATTAACTCAAATTTTTTTTTACTTAAGAACAGTAAAGCAATACCTTCACCAAACAGACTGCAGTGCTTCAAGAGGAAGGGACATCACCATTTCTGTAACAACCAGGAATGGTCAGTAATTATTTGCTTTGACGGTGATGCCCATATCCTGAATAATATAATCTTTTATTAATGTTAAAAGTAGTTCCACACTAATTGCTAGTTGGAGTAGATTCTCAACAGTGAAACATGTGCTTTTGCTATTCTTTAGCAACTTTCTTCAGGACAGCTATCTTCTTATCTTTGTATCGAAGTGCTTTGGGTGCTGGACACATACTTAAACCCTCATCAATTATTCCCAAACCTGCAATGGTAATTTTTAAATAGAGTACTCTTGTGTAACACAGAAATATAGAATTTTTTTTCTCTCACTGTTCTGAATACATATCACAAGTAATATAATGAATAAATAGGGATATGCCAAAAAACAACTGTTGCCCATTGTAATTGTCTTCAGCATATCATCAGTCAGCAATTGGTCAGTAAAAATTCTCCCCAAAGTTTTCAGTAATCCATGGATAACCTTAGAAATGGTTTTCAAAGCCAAAACTCTGAATGGAGATATTGACCAATGTGCAAAATCGAACATAACTAGAATCATAGGGATATACAGCACGGGAAATAAATAGTGAATAGTCTGTGAAAAGCTGACACAATGAGAAGAGTCAGTACAATGAATCCATATTATTCCAATCTTAATATTTTTACCTTTTGTTCTTTTGAACTGTTTTGGGTTATTTACACTGTTGGATGGGCTTTAGAAACATACTCGTTGCTGATAACGTTTGATTAGAACGGCCAATGTATGTTGCTGTCGTCACAGAATGTATAATAATACATAACATGTGCCCCTTTAAGAAATTATTCAAAATGCAGGAGTTCTAGGCCTAGGAGAGAGTGACCTATCCTGCCCCCCTATCCCCCATAAAAGAGCAGGAATGAAATCACCTCAGGTATCACCCAGGTGTAATTCCCAGAGCATTATGTTGTTATGTAGAATGTGCAAGTCAGACCAGCTCAGAGCATGTTTGTTCTCAGTGATTTATTTTGGATGGCCAAGAAGCTGAGGTACCCTTGTAGAATTAAGGGTAGAAATCAAATATCCGTGGTGGGGAGGGGAAATTGTTACCCCTTTGTGGCTGGGTCAGGTACCATTTGGGATTGTCAACTTTAGAGACGATTGTACATAAAAGTTGTATAAAATCCTTTGAACTGTCTAATCTGCAAAAGAATTGACAAAACTGTCATGACCTTTCAAGACCTACCAAGGAATGTCAAGACAGTCAAGACCTGTCAAATGTATCGTGTTTGATGAATGGGAGTGTATTTTTCAATAAACTAATCTGCAGTATAGAAACCTTAATATCAGCCAGCCAGCCTGACATCAGGGGAGGATTTATTAGATTACCTACAGTGTGGAAACAGGCCCTACAGCCCAACCAGTCCTCCAAAGAGTAACCCATCCAGACCCGTTTCCCTCTGACTCATGCACCTAGCACTATGGACAATTTACCTCACCTGCGCACCTTTCGACTATGGGAGGAAACTGGAGCACCCAGAGGAAACCCATGCAGACACAGGGAGAATGTGCAAACTCCACACAGACAGTTACCTGAGCTTGGAATCGAACCTGGGACACTGGTGTTATGAGACAGCAGTGCTAACCACTAAGCCATCATGCTGCCTGTTAGCATACTAGAATGTGATAATGTTAGAATCCAATATAAAAAAAATCAATAACGGAGCAGTTAGAAATCATTGTAGGATTGGACGGAGTCAGCATGGATTTGCAAATCGAAAATCCTACTTGACAAGTCCCCTGGAATTCTTTGAGGATGCAACTAGTAGAGTTCTGAAGGCTTTCGACAAAGCCCCACATTGGAAGGGACAATGAGAAGGGGACTCCTGTGCGTGTGCTTTGGACAGGCTGAATGAGTGGACAAATACATGGTGGTTGCAGCATGATGTGGATAAATTAGGTTATCCACTTTGGCAGAAAAAACAAGAAGGCAGATTATTATTTGAATGGCTTTAAATTGGAAGAGGGGAATGTGAATTGATGCCTGGGTGTCCTTGTGCACAGTCACTAAAGGTAAGCATGTAGGTTCAGCATGCAGTGGAGGAGGCAAATGGTATGTTGGTCTGCAGGATTCAAGTACAGGAGCAGGAGTGTCTTGCTGCAAGTATAGAGGGCCTTGGTGCAAGTAGATTTTAACATGGGAATTCTGTTGCACATCAGCAGACAGAAGGTAGATCCAGTTCCAATTACAAAAACACCTTGACTAGGGATCTCCCTGGTGCTGCACCCTTTATTCACTGTCACATGAATATCTTCAGTCTGAATTGTCGTTGAGGACTTGTTTTGGATTGCACTTGGTAAAAACAAGGACTGCAGATGCTGGAAACCAGAGTCTAGATTCGAGTGGTGCTGGAAAAGCACAGTAGGTCAGGCAGCATCCGAGGAGTAGGAAAATCGACGTTTTGGGCAAAAGCCCTTCATCTGGAATAGAGACAGGGTGCCTGCAGAGTAGAGAGATAAATGAGAGGGGGGTGGGGGTGGGGAGAAAGTAGCATAGAGTACAGTAGGTGAGTGGAGGTGGGGATGGAGTTGATAGGTCAGAGAGGACGGTGGAGTGGATAGGTGGAAAGGAAGATAGGCAGGTAGGACAGGTCATGAGGGCAGTGCTGAGCTGGAAGGTTGGAGCTGGGGTGGGGTGAGGGGAAATGAGGAAACTGGTGAAATCCACATTGATGCCATCAGGTTAAAGTGTTCCGAGGCGGAAGATGAGGTGTTCTTCCTCCAGGCATCAGGTGGTGAAGGAGCAGCGGTGAAGGAGGCCTAGGACCTGCATGTCCTCGGCAGAGTGGGAAGGGGTGTTGAAATGTTGGGCCATGGGGTGGTGGGGTTGATTGGTGCGGGTGTCCCGGAGATGTTCCCTAAAGTGCTCTGCTAGGAGGCGTCCATTCTCCCCAATGTAGAGGAGACCACATCGGGAGCAACGGATACAATAAATGATAATGGTGGATGTGCAGACAAAACTTTGATGGATGTGGAAGGCTCCTTTGGGGCCTTGGATGTAGGTGAGGGATGAGGTGTGGGCGCAGGCTTTGCAATTCCTGCGGTGGCAGGGGAGGGTGCCAGGAATGGGTTGTTGAGGGGTGTGGACCTGACCAGGTAGTCACGGAAGGAACGGTCTTTGCGGAAAGTGGAAATAGATGGGGAGGGAAATATTTCCCTGGTGGTGGGGTCCATTTGGAAGTGACGGAAATGTCTTCAGATGATGCGGTTTATGCGAAGGTTGGTAGGGTGGCGGGTGAACACCAGGGGGCTTCTGTCCTTGTTACATTTGGAGGGGTGGGATTTGAGGGCGGAGGGGCGGGATGTGGACGAGATGTGTTGGAGGGCATCTTTAACCACGTGAGAAGGGAAATTACGGTCTCTAAAGAAGGAGGCCATCTGGTGAGTTCTGTGGTGGAACTGGTCCTCCTGGCAGCAGATACGGCAGAGGCGGAGGAATTGGGAATATGGGATGGCATTCTTGCAGGAGGTAGGGTGGGAAGAGTTGTAATCCAGGTAGATGTGGGAGTCGGTGGGTTCGTAAAAAATGTCATTGTCAAGTCGCTCATCATTAATGGAGATGGAGAGGTCCAGGAAGGGGAGGGAAGTGCAGAGATGGTCCAGGTGAATTTAAGGTCGGGGTGGAATGTGTTGGTGAAGTTGATGAACTGCTCAACCTCGCGGGAGCACGAGGTGGCACCAATGCAGTCATCAATGTAACGGAGGAAGAGGTGGGGAGTGGTGCCGGTGTAACTATGGAAGATGGACTGTTCTACGTAGCCGACAAAGAGACAGGCATAGTGGGGCCCATATGGGTTCCCATGGCTACCCCTTTGGTCTGGAGGAAGTGGGAGGATTCGAAGGAGAAATTGTTAAGGGTGAGGACCAGTTTAGCCAAATGAATGAGAGTGTCAGTGGAAGGGTTGGATTGCACTTTGTCTAGTTCCTCCCTTCCAATCTTACAGTCATGAGTGACACTGCCAGGAGTTGAGAACTTCTGACACCATCACTCTCAGGATCAACAGAATACTCAAGCCTCACTCGAAGAAGTCAGTCTACAAAAAAGGGTCTTGTTGAGAACAAACATGGAATGTTGTATACAGTTTGGCCTCCCTATCTAAGGAAGGATGTTTTTGCTCTATAGAGAGTTCAGCGATTGGTTACCAGATTGATTCCTGGAATGGTATGAGGAGAGGTTGAATCAGTTAAGATTATATCTGCTGGAGTCAAGACGAGTGAGGGGTGAGGGAGATCTCAGAGAAGTCTATAAAATTTGAACAGGACTGACCATGGTAGATGCAGGAAGAATGTTCACAATGACAGGGACTCCCGAACCAGAGATCACAGTCTAACTTCACAGAGTGAACCATTTAGGACTGAGATGAGGAGAATTTCCTCCACCCAGAGGATGGTGAATCTGTGGAATTCACTACCACACAAAGCTGTTGAGGAAAATTAGTACATGATTTCAGGAAGGAACTGGATAGAATACTTGGGGCTAAAGGGATCACAGGAAATAGGGGAATTGTGGGAACAGGAATTGAATTGGGTGATCAGCATGATCATAATGAATGGTGGAGCAGGCTTGATGGGCTAAATGACCTACTATGGCTCCTACTTTCTATGTAACAAGTACATTAATTCTCAGGACATAGACTATGACAGCCAGACAGTCTGATTTCCAGTAATTAAATGTTTGCTGCCAAAAATAATTAGAAAATTGAGAGAATGTCAAATGCAGTTTTTCTTAAGATTTACTTTTTCTCTTTAGAAAACAGCACTGTGGTATGACTCCTTTGGCCCCTGTAACATTTTAGCCTGGATTTAATACAAATTTGCTATGATGCTACTTGGTAAATACATAACCGACCATCCCAATCCTGAAAAGAAATTTGCAATCATATAGAACTTTTCACAAATTCACAACCTCACATAGCCTATTGTGGCCGATGAAGTGTAGCCATTTGGTAATGTTGGAATTGAGGCAGCCTTATGTACAGTAAAGCCTGACAACAGAAATGTGGTAATGAACAGATGACCTGTTTTAGTGTGTTGGTTGGAGGATAAATATTATCTAGGGATCTACAGAGAACTGGCCCACTCTGATTCTAAGTAGTGCCACTTTTGTGTCCAATTGAGGTGGCAGTTGAGACCTTGGGTTAATGCCCCATCGAAAGGTGAATTGAAATGGATACCATTTGCCATTGCTGTGTTTTAGTTATAATTTTAAACCACTTCTTTTGAGCAGCAGTTGAGGTAATACACAGAGTCAGTCCCTCTCACTTTCTTTCTCCAAACAACAATAATAAAATTGGTTTGGGATATAATTTGCTGCTCCAGGCAGACTCACTAATCAATTTGTACAGCAATGTAGTTCACACTGCTAGGCACAATCGACTGTTCCAACATTCCCCCCGCTAACCCCATCCTTCCCAGGGGAAGACCCATGATTTGCAACATTCAAACAGTTCGTAGTTATGCTAAAAATCTGTCTTGTCAGATTAGTGGAGCAGATTTCATAACAAATCAAGGCACTTAACAAACACTTTCATCTGATGTCTTTCTGAGTACATTAACATGGCCTTGCTTTCATTGCAGAGGAAGAGCTTTCCATTTCAATTTTCAGAACTAGAATTGAGAGTTCACACAAAACATTGGAACAGCTGGAGGAAGGGAGCACTGGAGCCTACAGAAACCTGTCAGTGAATTCCCTGGAGAGCTCATCCTTAAGCGATGGTGCTTCCCTTTGTCTAAGCTTTCTCGCAGGAGGGCCTGGATTTAGCAGACATTAATTAAACTAAGGATAAAGAATTGCACATGAATATTTTCAATATTAGAGTGTTTTGTGTATTGAATGGTGATGTGTAAATCCTGAAAAGCAGATGCTCATTCTATAACTGATGAGCAAACACTATCAGATGTTAGAAAACATTGGAGATTAGGCAGAGAATACCATATCTCGGACTGAATAACTCTCAATCTGCAGTTGTAGAGAAAAAAAGCAGCAATTTCTGAAGTTCCATATACCCATCTTGTCGAGGATAATACAGTGGAGTATGTTGAGTGTCCACTTTTTGGACACAGGGATTCTGACCATGAATGCATGTAATATAATCTTTGTGTTGAATACTCTGATATTATGAGGAGCTTCTGGTACACACTGTCTGTCTAATATTCATGCTTTAAGGTTAGTTTATAACTAATCAGTGACTAATTTCCAAGGGCACAAGAAGGTCGGTTTCAGACTTAGGGGACTCAAAGAGGGAACTTCAGAATCAAGCAGAATGCAATTGGCTACCTGAGACAAACAAGTCTGTGTTCTCGGACAAACTGGGATACTCTTTGCATGATCCAGTGAATGCTGTAAGGTGCAAAATTCTCCTTGCTTGACTTGCTTGAACGGAGAACGGTGAGCATTGTTGGTACATTTGCAGATGATACAAAGATATGTGGAGGGATAGATAGTGTTGAGGAAGTAGGGAGGTTGCAAAAGAAATTGGACAGGCTAGGAGAGTGGACAAAGTGACAAATGGAAGACAATGTGGGAAAGCATTAGGTTACGTGCTTTGGTAGGAAGAATAGAGGCATAAGCTATTTCTAAATAGGAAAAAGCTTTGGAAATCTAGCTCAGGATTCTCTTAAGATTAACAAGTTCAGTTGGAAGTTAGGAAAGCAATTGCATTGTTAGCATTCATTTCAAGAGGATACAAGAGCAGAGATGTACTGGTGAGACTCTGGTCAGTTGGCATTTGGAATATTTTGAGCAGTTTTGCATCTTTTCATATCAAAATAAGGATGTGCTGGCCTTGGGCAGGTCCCAGAGCAAGTTCACAAGAATGATCCCAGGGATGAAGAGCTTGTCATATCAGGTGTAGTTGAGGACTCTGGGTCCGTACTTAGTGGAGTTTAGAAGGACGAGGAGGATCTCATTGAAACTTAAAGAATACTGAGAGACCTGAATAGAGTGGATATGGATAATATGTTTCCTCTAGTAGGAGAGACTCGGACTCAAGGACATGGCCTCAGAGTGAAGGGATGACCCTTTTGAACTGAGACGAGGGGGAATTTTTTCAGCCAGAGGGTGGACTCATTGCTACAGAAGGCTGTGGAATTCAAGTCATTAAGTGTTTTTAAGACAGAGATAGATAGTTTCTGAATTAGTAAGGAAATCAAAGGTTATGTGGAGAAGGCAGAATGCGGTTGACCATGATCAAATGGCAGGGAAGACTTAATGGGCTGAATGGCCTAATTCTGCTCCTGTACCTTATGGTGTTGTAGTCTTTTAAATACTTTGTGCAATTAGGCTAAGCAATGCCTCATTATATACTTACCCGAACACTATTCATTTTGGACAGCAGTTTGGGTAAAGAAAAACTCCACCTTTAAAATAAAGAAAAAAAATCACAAATACTATATACTGTAGAGTATGCAGTATTAAAAATGATTAGGACACCCACAGTGTGGATACAGACCCTTTGGCACAACCAATCCTCTGAAGAGTAACCCACACAGACTGATTTCCCTCTGACTAATGTACCTAACACAGTGGGCAATTTAGCATGGCCAATTCACCTGACCAGCACATCATTGGACTGTGGGAGGAAACCAGAGCACCTGGACAAAACACACACAGACACAGGGAGAATGTGCAAATTCCATGCAGACAGCCCCCCCCCCCCAAGGCTGGAATCAAACCTGGGACCTTGGTACTATGAGGCAGCAGTGCTAACCACTAAGCCACCATGCCACCCTATGCTGGGCATTTAAAGTAAAAGCTAGGATATGAAGTAAAAATCTACTAAACAAAAAAAAATGCAATTCTCTGGACCTTCACAATATCAAGATGTCCCAAAGTGCATAGCAGCTAGTAAAACATTTCTGAAGGGCTGTCTCTGTTGTAATCTAGGAAATGTCAATTCTATCAACAATAACGTGATATTGGCCAGATAATTTTTTTCCTTGATGTTGCTTAAAGGATAAATGGGTACTTTAGCATTTGTCGTAAGCGGAAATGGGTTATTGATGTTTTAGCTTCTGATGAAGGGCAGACATGAATATATCTCTTCACTCTGTAGATGGTGACTGGCCCGCTGTGTATTTCCTGCATTTTCCATTTAAGTTTTTTACATATAATCAGCTTCCTGAGAAAGTTAAAACACCAGTTTTCATTAGGAAAGCTGCCACATAACTCTTGGGCTTGTGTAACTGGGGATTGTAGACATTATTTTGTTGGCAGTTGCCCATTTTTGAAGCAGTAGAAATGTGTTATTTTTCCTGTAATGATCCAAAATAGCTGAACTTCACTGGCTCATCTTTATTTCTCTTAAAGATACTCAAAATATTTTTGAATTGTAAAAATCATTTTCATGAATTATAGCACTCATTAAACTTTGCATCAAATTTCTTTTATATAACCTTTAACAACAGCCTTTCAAATTAACTCCCTTTTATTTGTGTAACATTTGCAAAATGAAGACATTTCCTTTATATTGTTTTTGGACAAATTGAATTTTAAGCACAGAAGGGAGGTTATTTCATTTATCATACCTATGTCAGCTTCCTTTAACACACAACCATTTGCTGTCATTTCATTCCACTTCATTAAATCATTTACAATTTTGCTAAGACAAATAATTTTACTTATCAATGCTTTGTTTTTAAGTGCCAACTACAGTATTCACAAGTTCATGAATGACATAATCCTAGATGGGAATGTGTGCTGTGAGGAAAATGTAATGCGTTTTCACGAGGATTTGGACTGACTTAGTGAGTGAATGAGACCATGGCAGATGGAATCTAATGTGAAAAAAACGTAAGGTTATCCATTTTGGTAGGAGGAACAGATGTGAAAATTATTTCTAATTAGTAAAGGTTAGAACATGTAGACATCCAAAGTGAAATGGGTGTCCTCATGCCTGTACGCCACTGAAGGCTAACCCACAAGTGCAGCAAGCAATTAGGAAAGTTAATGTTATGTTAGCCTGTATCACAAAAGGATTTGAGCACAGGAGTAGTGATGTTGTGCTTGAATTGTACAGAACCTTGGTTAGAGTTCACCTGGAGGACAATGTGCAGTTTGGTTGCCTAACCATGAATAGATATTATTGTCATGGAGGATGAGCAATAAATGTTCCCCAGATTTGTTCCCAGGGTGGTAGGACATTCTTTTGAAGAGAGATTAGGGGAAATTCTATCTGCATTCTCTAGAATTTTGAAGAATGAGAGATGATGTAATTGATAGACAGGGTAGATACAAGTAAAATGTTTCCCTTGGTTATGGGGATGTCTGGAACCAAAGGACAAAGTTCAAAATATGGGGGATGGCGCTTAAGACTGAGGCGAAGAGATTTCTTTACCCAGGCTGTGGGAATTTTATATCCCAGAGAGTAGGAGAAGCTCAGTCATTGAGTATTTTTAAAATAGGGTCTGACAGATTTCAATATACCAATGACACACAGGGATAGTGTGAAAAAAAGACATTGAAGTGGATGATCAGTTGTGAGATGCAGTGATATCATCTCTGAACCTGAAGGGGAACCGTTTTCCCAGCCTCTAATTTGAAGACAACTATTAAATTTTATCCCTGATTTTTAACCAACATTATGTCCATTCTGCCATATTTTCAGTAGTACTATGTCCCTTAAATTTATCAGTAAACTTATATATTGTAATATATCGTTGAATCCCTTTTGAAAATTGAATATTGGATATAAGGTAATGGTTCTGAAAGGAATCCTATTGGAGACTGCATGAAGCTGTACCCAAACTGATAATGTCATACTGTCTGGGATGGAGAAATAGGGAAGTTAGCTGTTGATCTCGAAGGATTCTGGTGTGTCATCTTTATCTTTCAACAGTCTTAATAACGATGTTTAATTAGCTAGTGTAACTTACGCATGATTGCTAACGTGCTATAAACAACATCTCATTATGACAAGTGCCTTGTCTTGTTCAGACTCGCTGGTGGCTGATCCTCTGCTATTGTCAGCCAAATAAGCTCTTAGACCCAGTCAAGGAAAGAGGAATGGTGGCAATATCCTTCTACTCAGAAATTCCTCACAAATACATGGTATCCACTGCATACCCTTTACTAGCATGCTCATTTATTTTTCAATGAGGCCTTTAGTTTGTTAGATTTGTGTTTCCTTTGTCTAATTTGCAGTGTCCTTGTTTAAGTCAATGTTTTTCTGAGTAGCTGGTTTTCTTTATCTGTTCACACGCCCTTTCGAAGCTTCTATATGGGTAAAACAATTCTTTAT
The DNA here is from genome assembly GCF_037043375.1 of Chiloscyllium plagiosum. Classification (NCBI taxonomy): domain Eukaryota; kingdom Metazoa; phylum Chordata; class Chondrichthyes; order Orectolobiformes; family Hemiscylliidae; genus Chiloscyllium; species Chiloscyllium plagiosum. The sequence goes on along the minus strand of NW_028270149.1, from coordinate 28,970,522 downwards.
CCATAATCCTTGGGGCCAGTTGTTTTTCGGATTTTGGAATGTTTCAGATTTCAGAATAACTGACATTTTCACAGTGAAACAAAAGAAATCTTACTGAGCACCAGACCCACACGTGACTAGTATGAGTGCTGAGACACAGTTGACACCTGCCAGCGCAGGACCATGCTGCCACGTGACATTTGAGTGACGTGGGTCAAGTGGGTGTGGCATTTGGTCACCTGTTCGCATACCAAACAATCTTGTTATGCATAAAAAAAACTTCAGGAGAGAAACTTCAGATTTTGAAGCTTTTCGGATTTCGGAATTTTGGATAAAGGATTGTGTACCTGTAGTGGGTCAGGTGGGATAGTCTATTAGGCTCCCAAAGTGTCTGTGTAGATCATTTTTTCTATTGATTGTATGACTATATAATGCTGTAAATTTAATAAATTCATGTATGAATTTATTTCAAACCTTTTACAAATATTTTAGAATTAGGTTTTATTGTAACATGTACTGAAGTACAGGAGTACAGAATTACAATGAAAAAGTCACCATTCTCCAGCACCATCTTAAAATACAAAATACAAAACCAGAATTTTTTAAAAAAGAGGAAAAGTAGAAGGAACAGAGCCAAAAGAGAAAACAAAAAATGCCCAGAACATAAAGTCCTTATCCAAAGAATAGGAAAAAGTCCAGATTTTAAAGTCTTATCTCCCCGAGCCTAGCCCTGGCCTGAGGTTTCAGTCTGCCTGCTCCTTGGACATGCTTGACCAATTGCCTTTGTGCCACTGCCTCTGATTGCTGTTGTCCTCACTGCCACACATGCTCGGGAGGCCAGGCTCGCTCTTGATTTGCCCAGGAGCCTGAGAAATGCTTTTAAAGAGGAAAATGAGGAAAATGAAGAAAAAAAGAGCAAAAGTAAAGCGGCAGGTGGATAGGATAGTCTGGTATGCTTTCCTTTATTGGTCAGAGCGTTGAATAAAGGAGTTGGGAGGTCATGTTGCGGCTGTACAGGACATTGGTTTGGCCACTTGTGGAATATTACATGGAATTCTGGTCTCCTTCCTATCGGAAGGATGTTGTAAAATGTGAAAGGGTTCTGAAAAGATTTACAAGTATGTTGCCAGGATTGGAGAATTTGATCTTTCAGGAGAGGCTGAGTAGGCTGGGGCTGTTTTCCCTAGAGTGTCGGAGGTTGAGGGGTGACCTTATAGAGGTTTATAAATCATGAGGAGCATGGGTAGATTTAACGGACATGGTCTTTTCCCTGGTGTGGGAGAGTCCAGAACTAAAGGGCATAGGTTGAGGGTGAGAGGGGAAAAACATAAAAGGGACCTAAGGGGTAACGTTTTCAAGCAGAGGGTGGTGTGTGTATGGAATGAGCTGCCAGAGGAAGGGTGGAGGCTGGTACAGTGTAAGACATTTAAAAGGCATCTGGATGTGTATATGAATAGGAAGGGTTTAGAGGGATATGGGGAAATTGCTGGCACATGGCACTAGATTAGGTAAGGATATCTGAGCAGCATGGACAAATTGGACTGAAGGGTCTGTTTCCGTACTGTATGTCTTTGTGACTCTCTGACTCTATAAAGAAAAAAATACAAAGAAAGCCGATGAGCCCTGGGCCAGGAGCCCGAATACAGCGCTACTACTCTACCACCATATTTAAGGAAGTGTATTAGCTACCAGCCAATATGTTCAGCCATCATTAACATGGACAGTACCTCATCAATACTTAAAGTTTTGTAAAATGCATCTTACAAACCCCTGGGTATTGGACAGCAGTCTTGCAAATTTTGTTGTGTTAAATGTACTCTCCTTCACCTTTACTGTCTATAATGCAGATTATGAAATCAAATTATGAACTCAATTATGTACAGATCAAAGACCACATAATGCTATGATAGATGTGCAGCTTTTTGAAAATTAAACTGCTTCCTTTGAAAGGAATTTTGATTTCTACCGAGACTATTGCCTTTGCTATGATTCACTTCGGAGGCCCTTTTCTGATCGCGCAGATGTTAAAATGTTAAAATGTTCTTGCTCTCTGAAACAGAGGGGAGGGGAACGTCAATATCTATTTGTGCTGGGAAGTGACCAACAAAGTAAATAAAATATTTAACTGTATTGCTAGAACAGTAGGATACAAGTCAGAGAAGGGATTTCAGGCCAGAAGGTTTTCCAGAGAAGAGCTGTACTGCTCCCTTGGTATTAGCAAACTGAGCTATGCTTTTAAATCTACAGAAGCAAGGGCTTTTCAGATCTGAGGGGAGATGCTGAAGAGAATTCTTTATAAAGTATATAGGGTCTTAAATGATTACGTTAAAGGTACACCCAGGATAGTACTCAGATTATGACTGGTTCATCCATCATGGAGAAGATAGCCATGATCATTGGATTGTTCACTAGGGTTCCTGTGGCTATGGAAGTGCTCCAGACCGAGAAGGTTCTTCTGAAGATTAGACAGGACACTATGGATGATTGCACTTTGACTTAGGATTTCCTCTTCTTCCATTTTCCACCTCCCTTCCGATGAAGGAAGCCACATTCTTTCTCCTCAACTTGCACCAGATGTAGTGATTTGAGGGGGGGGGGCTGTTCTCCCAGAACCCAGACTCAATACAAAAACTCCTAATTGAAGCCTTGAGAGTGTCTTTGTAGAGCTTCTTTTGATCATCATGAGAGTGTACTCCATGCTCAAGATCTCTACAGAACATTCTCTTTGATAAATGAATGTCATGCACTCTGGCTACATATCCAGTTCAACACTGTTGCGACTGCCTCAATATCATGTGGATACTTGGCATTCCAGCTATTGTGAGCAGCTCAGTATCTTATATTTTGGCATGTCATCAGACCTCTTTAGGCATTAATAAAGTTGCTAGAGTCAAATTAAGCTTCTTTATTTCATTTCATAATGAACAAGAACAGGATATGTTTTTAATGGTGACCAAGCCTTCTTGATTTGTCTTTTTATTTTTCCTTTCCTTTTTTCCCAAACCTCCTCCTTCCTCTATGGGAGATTATTATTTCCTCTGGGTGTCATTTGGGCTAGATGTGGAACAGTATTCAACACAATTCAAGCCCCTTGTCTCTATCAGGCATTCAGATGTGAGTGCTGTTCTGTGTAGGTCACTCAGTAACAATTAGAATCGATCTTCATCCTTATATCTTTTGCTTTTTAATGATGTTAACAATTGTGTACCCATCAAATCCCCCTGCTGTGATCAGCTAACTCAGCATAAAGTGGCAATTGAGCCTAACTTTTGCTTTACCCATTGAGAATATTGATGCGTTTAAGATCAATCATGGCTTAAGCAAAGCTTGAGTCATGTTAAAATATAATTGTAAAGTATAAAATAACCCTTCCCTGGTTGAATGGCATAAATGTCCGCGATAACTCTACATTGCATCGTTTTATTGAGACAATAAAGAAATGATCAGGATAATCTGAGCGATGTAAAACCATTCCTGCCTTATTAGTCACTGGAGCCAAACAGACAAATCACTGGTGCACCTGGTCTTATTGGACGACTGTTTTGTTGCCACCAAGAAAACATCTCCTAAAAGCGGGAAAGGGCCTTGGATTGATCGGTAACAATTCCGCTGTGGCTTTTACATTTGTCACTGGGAGGTGAGGGGGCGGAATTGTGCATTTGACACCTGCCGCCATATTCTGAAACACAGCTGTGCTCATTCTATCATAATTACTTCTTCCAGTCATTAACAGGATGCCTTTTCTTGGCTGCAATCTTTTATTCAGAATGGTTCCTTTTTAAAAAAATCTTTTGATTCAAATGCTGATGGTTTTGCTCTTGCAATCAGTTAGTTCGATTAATACAACTGAATATCAATAGATGTTGAAAGTGACCTTATTGAGCTCAGTTGAAGAAGCTTTTGTAATCTGCCACTTAAAAGGAGAATGATTTGTTGATGGCAACTGGATACATTTTTTTGTTAAAAAATCATGACTGATAATCTTGTGACAATTATTTGAACATTTTCCCAGGTTCCACCTCCTGGAGCCAGTTTGGCTATATTTCAGGTCAGAATGAATGTTTGGTACTGCTGTGCTAAACGACACTTTTAACGAGAAATGCTGCAAGCATTTTCATTTCAGAAGAATTGAAATGGACAGGGCAGCTATCCCTCCCTCGCTGTCTCACGTGCTCATCACTCTGTGTCACTTTCACTTTCCTGTAGCCTCGCTTTGCCCCTCCTCCAACATCCCACCACCCCCTCCAACACCACTTCCATCTCATACCCAGTTTTTTTTGCACTGAGTGCAGACTGTCGGCTGGTTGCTAGGAGACAGCATCTGCAATACAAAGAGCTCAAACTGTGTAAGGTCAACAGTGTCAGCCTTGCTAGTAGTATGTGTATGTGTGTCTGTGTTTACAGACAGCCCTCTCCTTCCCTCTGGAACAATTCCAAAAATCTTTTTAAATATCTTTTTAATTAAGAGTTGAAAAGACTCACTTTGCACACTGGAAACATTGGAAAATAATTACGAAGGAAAGGTATTTTAACACTCTGTCCAAATGCAATTATTGCTACAGATCCTGTAGTTTATATGACTTTCGAGGGTGAAATGTGTAAGTAATTGAATCCAGTTGTATGACTGAAAGTATAAATGATGTTCCAGCAGGATTACTGACTAAAATATGTGATTGTTCATTGAAACTTGAAAGCTCCTGGTTTCAAGGGGCCAAATGTCATGGTAAATTGAGAATCACAGATTGGGTCATTTAAAATCTATTTGCCCAGTAGTTGAATTTTGGTAGGGTTTGGTTCACAATAGGTCTGTCTTGTTGATGGAAATATTGACATCTAGATTCATTGATGTCTGCAGTACAGAATGAGGCTGTTTACTCATCACACCCAAATAAGATTTATGCTACATGAAACCAGAACTAATCTAATTCTCCTGCTGTCTCCATATTCTTTAACCAAAGTTATTCGCTAAAGATTACATCTTCAAATTAATTAAGGATCTTGTTTCTGATATTATGAGAAATCATTTCCATTAAGTAAATATTTAGAACTGTTTTTATACTCAGATTTTGTGACTGTATGTCAACTATATGTCCCTTCGGCCTAACTAGTAGAACTGTCATTTTTTGGTCATTCAAGCCCCAAATTAAAAGGCTAAATCTTCAGTTTCTAGAGATATTCTACTATTGTATTGAGTTGGTTCTGAATTGCTGAGGGTAATAGTGTATTTAAACTGCAATTGTGTTTGCAATATGTTTTTTTTTGGACACACTTGACAGTTTTCAGGGTGAGTTTTTGTGAACATACTCCTTTTTACAACACCAAAAATATAGATAGAAAGCCTTTTACCTGCTTATTTCTGGGGCAGTGCTGGTACAAAGTAGCTGTTGCTTTTACTTGGATGTAAAGGCACTGAATTTTAGGATAGATTGGTGTGAAATGACATGATGTAAATTTTGCTCAAAATGTGCTATCCTTTTTAAAGTACCTTTGTCAATAAGATATATTTTTATGACTTGTGAAATGCAGCTGGCAGAATCTATCATTGCCCAGCTAGGCTATCAATTCACCACTTACTGTTTTCTGTTGTGTGTTTAGGGTCTCACTCTGGTTGGTTTTCCAAAGTCAAGCTGCTGAAGCCCATTGAACTTGCAGTATGAACTCTTTATTTATAAATTGATCTAAACATGTAATCTTCACACTGTGTTAAAGCTCTCTCCACTTAGTCATGAGACTCTAGTATCATTATCATCATCCTAATGTATGCTTCTGGTGTTAATCCCAATACTCTTACAATATCTATACTTAGTTTTTCATTAATGTATAATGACAACAAAAGACATAAAGTTACCAATTCCTCTTCGTAATCATATAAGGGACTAAACTTTGGTAAAATGGTCCTTTGAGAAGTCTTGAAGTGGTGGTACTGAATTGAATGGGGAGTGCTTCTCCTATTACCTGTATAATGGAAACAACATTGATTATCCTGCCATATAATATGATGTATTATATAGTACCATTTAATAACATCTGAAAATAAGATGTTCCACTATTAATAAAATAAACTTAAAGAACCAAAGAAGACCCACTTTAGAGAAATTGATTTTTTAAAAAATTCTTAAAATTTTAAAATTTAAATATTTTTAAATATTAAAGCAAAACAACATTTCTTATTAAGACAACTGCAAATAGTTGATATGATTTCTCCAAAAAAAAAATGCCAGGAAGAATAGCAATGACTCCACATGGCCTTCATCAGTGTGAAAAAGGCCTTTGACGCAGTCAATCAGGAAGTACTGTGGAAGAACGTGTAAAAAGCTGGTTGTAAGGAGCAGTTCATCACCATCCTCGGTCTCCTCCATGACAAAATGTGTGAATCAATAGTAATTTGACAGAATTCTTTGAGGTCAAGACTGGAATCAAGCAGAGATATGTCATTAACCCTGCCCTTTTCTCACCACTATTCTTCTTCTTGTCAAGTTCAATCTTCCCAGTGGTGTGATATTGTCTGCAGGACAGATGGAAAATGTTTCAACCTCAGCTGGTTGAAATCCAAGAAGAAAATGACACTGAAATGACTTGTGGAATTTTAATATGTGGATAACTATGTCATCTCTGCTGTCTCAAAACAGAATCTTCAAGCCTGACTTGGTGTCTTCACAGAAGCATGCCAAAAAACTGATCTCAGCCTCAACCTCAAGAAGGCTCAAGTCCTTTACCAACCCATCCCAATGAAGTTCTGGTCCATCCCTCCTTTAAGATCAGTAGTAAAATCCTCCCAAATGTGGAACATTTCCCCTACCTGGGAGCTGCCTCTCATTTTAGGCTGACATCAAAGTGAAAGTCTAGCATTGTATCCAATCTGTGAGTGCCACTATCTAATCTAAGGCTGAGAGTCTTTGATGACTGTGAAATCTGTACTGGTGCCAAGATCTTTGTGTATAAGGCAGTTAAGCTTCCAACTCTTCTATATACGTGTGAAACGTGGCCTATGTATAGTCGCCTCCTCAAGGGCCTGGAGAAATACCAACAATGCTCTATGGGATGGATTCTCAGAATCACCTGAGAGGACAGATGTGCTGGAGGTGCTCCAGTTTTCTCTCACAATCCAAAGATGTGCAGGTTAGGTGAATTGGCCAAACTAAATTGCCCATAGTGTTCAGGGATGTGTAGGTTAGGTGCATTAGTCAGGAGTAAATGTCGGGGAATGGGTTTGGGTGGGATATTGTTCAGAGGGTTGGCGTGGACTTGTTGGACTGAAGGGCCTTTTTGCACACTGTAGGGATTCTAAGATTTGTCTGTATTGGCCTGATACCAAGTTTGACATTGATCAGGTCCTAAAAGCACTACAAGAGCAGTCCAAGCTAATTACCCTCTAATTTTCTCTTTTTTTCATTCACTTATGGGATGTAGGTGTTTCTGATTGGTCAGCTTTTCCTGGAGCAGTATTTTCCGCCACACATTTTTGCAGATGACACCAAAATTGGAGGTGTAGTGGACAGCGAAGAGAGTTACCTCAGATTACAACAGGATCTGGACCAGATGGGACAATGGGCTGAGAAGTAGCAGAAGGAGTTTAATTCAGATAAATGCAAGGTGCTGCATTTTGGGAAAGCAAATTTTAGCAGGACTTATACACTTAATGGTAAGGTCCTAGGGAGTGTTGCTGAACAAAGAGACCTTGGAGTGCAGGTTCATAGCTCCTTGAAAGTGGAGCCGCAGGTAGACAGGATAGTGAAGAAGGTGTTTGGTATGCTTTCCTTTATTGATGAAAAATGTGTTGCTGGAAAAGCGCAGCAGGTCAGGCAGCATCCAAGGAGCAGGAGAATCGACATTTCAGGCATAAGCCCTTCTTCAGGAATCCTGTTGCCCGAAACGTCGATTCTCCTGCTCCTTGGATGCTGCCTGACCTGTTGCGCTTTTTCAGCAACACATTTTTCAGCTCTGATCACCAGCATCTGCAGTCCTCACTTTCTCCGAGATGCTTTCCTTTATTGGTCAGAGTATTGAGTACAGAAGTTGGGAGGTCATGTTGCAGCTGTACAGGACATTGGTTAGGCCACTGTTGGAATATTGCATGCAATTCTGGTCTCCTTCCTATTGGAAAGATGTTGTGAAACTTGAAAGAGTTCAGAAAAGATTTACAAAGATGTTGCCAGGGTTGGAGGATTTGAGCTTCAGGGAGAGGCTGAACAGGTTGGGGCTGTTTTCTCTGGAGCATCGGAGGCTGAGAGGTGACCTTATAGAGGTTTACAAAATTATGAGGGGCATGGATAGGACAAATAGACAAAATTTTTTCCCTGGGGTCGGGGAGTCCAGAACTAGAGGGCATAAGTTGAGGGTGAGAGGGGAAAGATATAAAAGAGACCTAAGGGGCAACTTTTTCACGCAGAGGGTGGTGGTGTATGGAATGAGCTGTCAGAGGATGTGGTGGAGGCTGGCACAATTGCAACATTTAAGAGGCATTTGGATGGGTGTATGAATAGGAAGGATTTGGAGGGATATGGGCCGGGTGCTGGCAGGTGGAACTAGATTGGGTTGGGATATCTGGTCGGCATGGACGGGTTGGACCGAAGGGTCTGTTTCCATGCTGTACATCTCTATGAATCTATGACTGTATGACATTTGTTTGGTGTTTTGGGGTGATAGCATTAGTCCTTGGCCTCAAGATGGCTGGCACTCCTTTCTCAAGTTCCTTTTTTGTACTTCCTCTTGCTGACAGGAGTTCTTGATGAATTGTGAACCTTCAGGCAAGATGCTCCTCCAAGTCGGTTTCTTCTATGTGAGGGTTTCCCAGGTATTGGCATGTATGTTGCATTTCTTGAAGTTAAAGATCACACAACGTCAGGTTATAGTCCAATAGGTTATATGTTCTCGGATCTACATATTAATGAACTGAAACCTGTATCCCATGCTAAAAGATGAAAGACTGAAAAATCCAGGTGTGTTCAATATATGACACTGTAATCTTTGCTATAAATTTTGTGTCTTATGATCTTATACGCCACAACCATCTGATGAAGGAGCAGCACTCCGAAAACTTCACATTTAAAATGTAACTTTTCATTAGTCAATGATAGTACTCAGCACATGTATAGTTATGACTCAATCATGTAGTGCAAAACTTAATGATTATTAAAGATAGGAAGGATATTGAAGACTTCAGAATTGTAGGACTAACAAAAAGATTAAACCCACTCCTACAAAATGGAAACCAATAACAGGGAGTGATATAAATATTGAATTCTAACCACATCTTATCAGTTAGCAATGTACTAACTGACAGAGCTTTGTTCTGATAATTTACTTGTCATCTTGATGTCCTTATTTAAATGACTGCTTTGTAAGTCTTTCAAGTATCCATTGTTTTCCATTTAAAAACACTGATACTTTGGATAGGTAGATGAACAATAGTGCATTCAAGACTTAATCTAAAGTAGCACATAATATTGTTTTGTAATTATCAACACTGCTGATATTGCTTTCTTTCATCTTCAATTCAGCATGGTTAATTACAGCATTTGTTTTGATGACGATAATTGTGATTGTATACTGTTTTAAAAAATTCTCAAGGTCAGGTTCGTAGGAGAGTAGTCTGACACAGAACAAACGACCAAGAGGCGAGTCTGCTAGAATATGGGCATTTTATTCCCCGCAGCGTCGCCACAACCAACGGGTCTGGCTTATACTCACTCTACATGTTACCGGAACTGGGAGCCGTCAGTTCTCGTAGAGCGGTTGCCAACAACCCACGCTCGGCGGTTAAACGTAACCCCGGAGCAGACTCACCGAACTGGAGACTTTTCCAGCTGATATACTCTTTTCCAGATATAAACATTCATGTGAACAGCAGAGCAAGGCTAAAAAACACATTCCATTCTGGTTACATACAGATAAGAAGATTCACACGGGGAGGTGTGTAATAAGATTCACACGGGACTAAGCAACACCTCCATTCCGGTTAGATTCACACATGTATTGGGACATAATTTTTAACCGTTTCACCACATTCCAATGCTTGGAATTTTACACCACATTCCACTGCTTGGCCCAATACATGTGTTACATTATGCTTAATTCAGTTCAATTCGTTTCAGTTAATTTCAGTTCAGTCAATTCAGTGTAGTTCAATTCAGCTCAGTTCAGGTCTGTTCAGTTCAATTCAATTGTGTTCAATTCAGTTCCGTCCATTTCAATTCAATTTAGCTCAGTTCCATTTTGTTCCGTTCAATTTGATTCACTTCAGTTCCACTCAGTTCAGTTCAGTTCAATCCCATTCAATTCTGTTAACTCCGCTTACATGCCCACATCCTCCGCTGTACCCCAGGCAAGGGGTTCTTCGGCAGGACTGGGATCCTCTCTCAAACAAACTGCCACGTACATGCCCACATCCATGCCATCCCGGGACGGTTGGGACCTCCACAGTTTGTTCTTCTGGTTTCTTAGTCTTTTTCCAAAACATTGTTCTGTATCAAAATCTCTCCTCAATTGCGATTGACCCTGCTCGACTACGCCAAATGTTTTAAAAAATTCTCAAGGTCAGGTTCGTAGGAGAGTAGTCTGACACAGAACAAACGACCAAGAGGCGAGTCTGCTAGAATATGGGCATTTTATTCCCCGCAGCGTCGCCACAACCAACGGGTCTGGCTTATACTCACTCTACATGTTACCGGAACTGGGAGCCGTCAGTTCTCGTAGAGCGGTTGCCAACAACCCACGCTCGGCGGTTAAACGTAACCCCGGAGCAGACTCACCGAACTGGAGACTTTTCCAGCTGATATACTCTTTTCCAGATATAAACATTCATGTGAACAGCAGAGCAAGGCTAAAAAACACATTCCATTCTGGTTACATACAGATAAGAAGATTCACACGGGGAGGTGTGTAATAAGATTCACACGGGACTAAGCAACACCTCCATTCCGGTTAGATTCACACATGTATTGGGACATAATTTTTAACCGTTTCACCACATTCCAATGCTTGGAATTTTACACCACATATACCTACATTCAAGCTAATGGAGATTCAGACCTTCTTTCTGAATATGCTATCCCAGTATATTACCTGCTTGAACGCTCCCTAAATGCTGGTGACTGTGCCCCTTTCAGTTTGCATTCAAGCCAATACATGAATTGGGTTATGGTATGATAATAAACATCCCTTTTAAATGCTGAGCTATGCCTGACGAGAGTCTAATTGAAGACAATGAAAGCATTAATTACCACCATTAAATTGAGCTGTCACTTCATTCCTGATCAGATACAAAATACATGATCATTAAAGCACCTTAAGAGAGAGGTAATTTCCATACTAAAAGAATGCGCATTGTTAAAAATATATACAGTTTTTTTTAAGTGTTGTGTGCTGTGACTATTGGGATTTTGAATTTTTCTGCTATGTTTAATCAACCATTTCGCTGGTTGGGCTTTGAAAATCAACAGTATGGAATAGCTAAGAGAAACTATGGAACACTTATTGGAATGGCAGATGAAATAATTAACAACCAGATAATAGCTCAATTTGAACCAACAGTTATTCGTTTTGGGATAAACCCAACAATATACATTGGGTGTAAGTAGGTTTCACAATAGGTGCTGTTGGCATAGAGGACCTTCCAATGTTTCAGTGATTTCATTCAACATATCACAATTTTTCATGTATATTAGTTAGTGTCAGAACTCCTAACAAGGGGTTGATTTTGACTTAGGTGCATTTCTAACTGATTTGTGATTGATTTCTTTCTCTTATCAACACAGTTGCTATTTTTTATTCAGAAGAGCTGTCCACCTTTGATTGGTCAGCAGCTCTCAGTAGCAGGTTTTCTCCCCTAGTGTACTTGATCCTGGGCTGGGTTATATAAGGCTACGAGGGATATTTAACATTGGTGACCTTCCCGGAGAAAGCAAAGCGGGTCTCTCACTAGGTCCTGAACCAGCAGGTGAGACTCTTGATGGCCCCTATAAAATTCAGCTCCTTGTGTTTGAAAGAGCTGAAGACTTTCTGTAATGTTATTAGATGCTGTGATCCCAATATTCCTGATCCTGGGAAGAAGCATGGCAATAACATAGTTGGGATGGAACTGATTTCTGCATGGTAACTCAAAAACAAAATAGACCATCAACAGCAGAATTCTACTCAAACACAATCTACAACCTCATTGCCTGGCATATCCCCCATTCTACCATAACCATTAAGCCAGGGGATCAACTCTGGTTTAATGGAAAGTGCAAGAGGTGCAGTAGCAGCCAGACATAAAAATGAGATGTCAACCTGGCATAATTATAAAACAGGGCAAAAACAAGGACTGCAGATGCTGGAAACCAGAGTCTAGATTAGAGTGGTGCTAGAAAAGCACAGTAGGTCAGGCAGCATCAGAGGAGCAGGAAAATCGACGTTTTGGGCAAAAGCCCTTCATCTGGAATAGAGCAGGGTGGCTGCAGGGTGGAGAGATAAATGAGAGGGGGTAGGGGTGGGGAGAAAGTAGCATAGAGTATAATAGGTGAATGGGGGTGAGGATGGAGGTGATCGGTCAGAGAGGAGGGTGAAGTGGATAGGTGAAAAGGAAGAGAGGCAGGTAGGACAGGTCATGAGGGCAGTGCTGAGCTGGAAGTTTGGTGCTGGGGTGAGGTGGGAGGGGGGGAAATGAGGAAACTGGTGAAATCCACATTGATGCCCTGGGGTTGAAGTGTTCCGAGGTGGAAGATGAGGCGTTCTTCCTCCAGGTGTCTGGTGGTGAGGGACCGGCGGTGGAGAAGGCCCAGGATCTGCATGTCCTTAGCAGAGTGGGAGGGGGAGTTGAAATGTTGGGCCACAGGGTGGTGGGGTTGATTGGTGAACTGTGAGATTTTCCTGCTCCTCTGATGCTGCCTGACTTGTTGTGCTTTTCCAGCACCACTCTAATCTAGACACTAATTATAAAACAGGACTACTTGTGTGCCAAACAGCAAAACAGCAAGTGATAGGCAGAGATAAGCAATTTGGACAAAGTGTGGACTGCAGATTCTTGAGATCAGAATCAAAAGGTACAGCAAGTCCGGCAGTATCCGAGGAACAGGAGAGTTGATCTTTCAGGCATAAGCCCTTCATGATTCCTGATGCTGGACCTACTGTGCCTGTCCAGTGCCGCACTTTTTTACAGAGATAAACAGTTCCACAATTATTGGATCGGATCTAAGCTCTCCAGTTCTGCCACATCTAGTCATAAATGGTGGTGGACAATTAAACAACTCACTGGAGGAGGAGGCTTCAAAAATATCCCCAGCACATCAGCGCAAAAGATAAGTTTGAAACATTGGTAACAATCTTCAGCCTGAAGTGTTGAGTCGATGATTCATCTCCGCTTTCTCCAGAAATCTCCAGCTAGCATCACAGATGCCAGCCTTCAGCCAATTCAATTCCCTCTATATCATATTAATAGTTGAGGATACTGCATATTGCATAGGCTGTGAATCCTGCAAACCTTCTCACAGTAGTTCTCTGCTGAAGACTTGTGCGACAGAACTTTAAACAGCTCTAGCCAGGTTGAACAGCTACAACACTAGCATTTACTCAATAATATGAAAATAGGTGCAATAAAGAAATAAGAAATCTGCCAGTGGACATGGATAGGTTAGGTGAATGGGCCAATGTTTGGCAAATGAAGCTTAATGTGAACAAGTGTGAGGTTATCCATTTTGGTCAGAGGAACAGAGAGGCAAATTATTATTCAAATGGAGAGAAACTTCAGTGTGCTTTGGTGGAGTCTGGTGACAATGTGCATGAATCTCAAGAAACTAATATGCTGGTACAGTAGGTAATAAGGAAGGCAAATGGAGTTTTGACATTCATCGCTAAAGGAATAGAGTATAAAAGTAGGGAAGTGTTGCTGCAACTTAGGGAGACCACACCTGGAGTATTGCATACAATGTTTGAGAAGATTTGGAAACTGGTGTTGGAGAAGTTTTCTTCCAACCATGCAATGTTAGTTCCCTTACTTGGGGAAGGGTGTAGTTGTATTGGAGGCACTTCAGAAGTGATTCATTAGATTGATTCCAGACAAGAGTGGTTGTCTTATGAATTGAGATTAAGGCCCATACTCTCTAGCGTTCAGAAGAATGAAAGGAGATCTAATTGAGATATATAAGGTACTAAAGAAGATTGAAACAGTAGATGTACAAAGGATGTTTGCTCATGTGGGGTAGACTAGAACAAGAGATCATAGTTTTAGGATAAGGGGTACCAGATTTTAAACAGAGATGACGTGAATGTTTTTCTCTGAAAGGCCTTCTGGATTTGTGGAATTCAGTATCCAGTGTAAGATGGATGCTGGGACATTGTTTAAATTTACAGAGGAGATGGACAGATTTTTATTTGGTATTATGTTAAAAAGTTATGTGGAGCAGACGGGAAAGTGGTTTTGAGACTATTATTGCAAGCACCACAATTCAATTTATGAATTGTTTCCTTGTTTTCAGTCAAACTGGACAGTAGATGGAAAACTTAGAGGGCATTTACAATACATGTTTAACTTGGATATAAAAGGGTAACACTTTTTTGGTCCAGTGCTACTCAGTGTCAGAACATTCCAGAGTGGTAATGGGTGTCTTTTTTCTAAGCAATGCCACTACGCTATGATGTCAACTGCACTTCAAGCTGGATTTGCATTCTCTCGGTAGCCTCACTGTGAAATGCTACAGTTGTAAAGCAAAAGAACACTCACCCGTAATGATTTCAAGAAAGAGTTCATCCGTCTCATTTTCTGCTTGACTGAAACCTCTATCTCAGGAAACTGAATTCCCTTCAGTTCTTGGAAAAAAGCTTGATCTTTCCATTTTATTTATATATATATATATATATATATATATATTGCTGACTTAAGGGAAATACGGAACCAAGTTTGGAGGTGACACTAAGTAAGGAGGCACAGTTAGTTGTGTGAATGGGAGACAGAATACAAGTGAAAATGGATAGATTAAGCGAGTGGGCAAAACTATGACAGATGGAGGTCAATATGGGTAATTGTGACTGTGGATCAAAGGAAGACATTGGTTTATTTTCTTAGGCCTTTACCTGAAGCAGATTGAAATTCAAAACTGGTGACATTACAGTTCAGTTGTGCTGTACTTTGTTCGTTTTACATGATGAAGATGATTGTGTCCAGCATCTGGGATATTTAGTAGTGTGCCAGTGGGTATGTAAGTGACTGGTAAGGCTGATCTGTGGCTGGAAGATGTGACTGCAAATAAAATAAGACACCACAGGTAAAGAGTTTTGCATGAGTTGATGGCTTGGAATTTCCTGTCCATATACTTTCCTCCTGCCTCTGAAATGCACTTGCTTTCAAAGCGGCAGCTCCCTCAGAGTGTTCTTGCAGTTTAGCCTTTAACGATCATGAGTATGTATCCCTCTCTCAAGCGCTCCATAAACATTTTGCTTTGAATGGTGAATATCAGACATTTTGCATCTGTAATCAGCCCATTTCAATTGTCACAGTCTTAGTCTGGTGTGGATGCTTGACATGCCACTTGGGCGAGCACTTCAGTGTCTGATATTTTGCCCTGCTATCTGATCTTCAGGAGTTTCCAAAAGTAGCTTAAGTAAAGATAGTTGAGGTTTCTGGCGTGCCTCTGGTGCATAGTCCAAATCTGGCATGAACAGAGCAGAATGGGCAGTACTAAACTCAAGAGTCTTTAATTTTGTTTGGCAGACCTACTCCTTTCCATTCCCAGACTGTTGGAAATTTGCCAAAGCCTACACTTGCTTTGGCAATTCCTGTCTTTGAAATAGACAGCTGGAGTGAGTCTGATGCTGAGATAAGTGAACTTAGCCAACTGCTTGGTTTATCTGACTATTGACAGTTTCTGGTTGTGGAGTGAATCCTTGAGTTTGAGATGGGCCTTTGTTGAAGCAGGCTCAATTTTCTCTGTGCTGATTTTTAAAAAAATCATTTGTGGGACATGGGTGTTGCTGGCTGGCCAGCATCGATAGCCCGTCCCTATTTGCCCTTGAGAAGGTGGTGGTGAGTTGCCTTCTTGAATCGCTGCAGTCCACTTGCTGTGGGTTGACCCGCAATGCCGGTAGGGAGGGAATTCCAGGATTTTGACCCAATGACTGTGAAGGAACGGTGGTATATTCCCAAGTTAGGGTGGTGACTAGCTTGGAGGGAAACTTGCAGGTGGTGGTGTTCTCACGTATGTGCTGCCCTTGTCCTTCTAGCTGGAAGTTGTTGTGGGTTGGAAGATACTGTCTAAGGATCTTTGGTGAATTTCTGCAGTGCATCTTGTAGATAGTACACACTGCTGCTACTGAGCACCGGTAGTGGAGGGATTAAATGTTTGTAGATATGGTGCCAATCAAGTGGGTTGCTTTGTCCTGGATGGAGTCAAGCTTCTGGATGTAGGTTTGCTCGCTGAGCTGGAAGGTTCATTTTCAGACATTTTGTCACCATACTAGATAACATCTTCAGTGAGCCTCCGGGCGAAGCATTGCTGATGATTCTTGCTTTCTATTTATATGTTTGTGTCTCTTTGAGTTGGTGATGTCATTTCCTGAGGTGATGTCATTTCCTACAGTGATATCATTTCGTGTTCTTTTTCTTGGGGATGGTAAATGGGGTCCAGGTCAATGTGTTTGTTGATAGAGTTCCAGTTGGAGTCAACCTGAGCTGCAATTCTTCTCAAAACCCGGTGTCAAGCTTCTTGAGTATTGTTGGAGCTGCACCTATCCAGGCAAGTAAAGAGTATTCCATCACACTCCTGACTTGTGCCTTATAGATGGTAGATAGACTTTGGGGTGTCAGGAGGTGAATTACTTGCCACAGTATCCTTAGTCTCTGACCTGCTGTTGTAGCCACTGTGTATATATGGTGAGCCCAGTTGAGTTTCTGTTCAATGGTAACCCCAAGATGTTGACAGTGGGGGATTCAGTAGTGGTGATACTGTTGAATGTCAAGGGGCGGTGGTTAGAATGTCTCTTATTGGTGATGGTCATCATTCCTGAAGAAGGGCTTATGCCCGAAACGTCGATTCTCCTGTTCCTTGGATGCTGCCTGACCTGCTGCGCTTTTCCAGCAACACATTTTCAGCGATGGTCATTGTCTGGCATTTGTGTGGTGCAAATGTTACTTGCCCGTTGATCATAAGGCCAGAGTTATCGCATGGATTGGAAAACAAATTATGCTGTTTTGTGTGTCCAGTTCTAAACCAGCAGCTATTGCACAAAGATTGGCAAACAGGAAATTGCAAAGTATAAGCTTAGAAATTTGATCTTTGATTCATTACGATAGATGCAAAATATTGATTTCTCTAATATTAGTTATCCAGAACAAGAGGCAATATTTAAAATTAGAGCTAGGCCAGTGAAGAGGGAAATTAGGAAGCATTTCTTGAAAGAAGGAGATTCTTTAAATAATAGAAATTTGGAATTCTCTTCCTGGAAAGGAGAGCTGTACAGACATTTTCAAAATGAAGATTAGTAGATTTTTCTTGGATAAGGGTATCAATAGATATGATCATTGAATGGCAGAACCAACTCCTGGAGTTGAATAGCCTCCTCAGTCTTTTGAAAAGTGAGGTTTCTAAAACAAAATGTCTGATTTAGCAAAGAAATAGAGTTTACAGAATTGAATATGCGACACTGATGAGCTTCTTCTACTCGTAATTTTGCTGCTATTTTAAAAATTGCTATAATCAAAATAAAATGTGTTTAATCTCACAGTTTTCATAATTTCTTCATTATATCAATCGTCTGGTACTGCACATGGTTTCACACTGAAACTGCCTTCAGGGGACTTTGTCTAAATCATTTATGTTCAGCTTGGCTGGACAACTATAAAACCATAGGAGGATTGTAAAAATGAGTAATTGCGGATGTTTGTAGCCTCGCTAGCATGACGTAATATGCAGCACCGGGCTTGCACACGTATAATGGTGTTTTAGAAGTTTCAAATTATTCTCTTAATTTCAAAGTAACACAATATTTGAGAGAAACATTTGTCGTATTTGTCAATGAGCTGTAAGCAGGTACTGGTTGACTTTCAACTTATCACATCCTTCTTTCCCCATACACCACTACCCCGCTCACCTAAATATTTGTGAATATGACCCTATTTATGGGCAGCACGGTAGCACAGTGGTTAGCACTGCTGCCTCAGAGCGCCAGAGACCTGGGTTCGATTCCTGCCTCAGGCAACTGTCTGCATGGAGTTTGCACATTCTCCCCGTGTGTGTGGGCTTCCTCCCACAGTCCAACAATGTGCAGGTGAGGTGAATTGGCCATGCTAAATTGCCTGTACTGTTAGGTGTAGGAGAATGGGTCTGGGTGAGTTGCTCTTCGGAGGGTTGGTGTGGACTTGTTGGGCCGAAGGGCCTGTTTTCACACTGTGAGTAATCTAAAAAAGTTGTGCTTCTTTCTTGCTGTGGTCCAGCATTGTGTGTACATGCAGACGGGTGCTGTCTCAAACATGTAGTCGGTTGTTCTGTAATTGGGGATATGCTTGATTGCAGGATAGCATTTAAGACAACTCAGCCAGATTATGAATCATTACCTTTTGTGAAACTGCAACCAAAAAGGATAATTGATTCTGAACAAGCTCACTGTGTGACCTTTGTGCAAATTCTGATACAATGCCAGTTGAATTGAATAGTAACTGAACACACCAGGATATTGTCAGGACTGTCTGAATTCAGTGAGTAGATCAGTGAGGAATTGGAGAACTGTTTACTGCAATTGCAACTAATTCTGTGACAGTCAAGCTGTGGTTTGGATTTGGAATCTGATCTTTAGGAATCAGAAAATCCCAATTGTCAAATAAGGTGAAAGATTCCTGGTTAACATTAGGATCTTTTGGCTAACAAAGTACTGAATGGATAAGCGAAGATTGGGTTGCTACGGCAAGATAAGATGGAAAAGGCAAACAGCAATGGTTGGAAGGAACACCCTCCCCCCTTCCCCCAGTTCTGAGATTTATTTTATTAATGCTGAAAATTCCTCAAAATGTCAACGACCTTGATAATGATGCTGTATCTCAAGTCAAAGTAATAAATGACAAATTTAAAAATATAGAATTTTATATTAAACATTATTCCAGCTCTTCTACAGAAAAACTAGATCATCCATTCCAAACTTAACTTCCTTTCATAGAGTTTAGGTTTTACCATTCTTCATGGTCTTCAGCAAACATCCAATGGGATCAAATTGACATGAACAGTTTGTTTAGTTTTCTTCTGATAGAACTGAATTTTGCAAATGGTCTTGAATCACTTGGACTGGGTACATAGAACTAGGCAAAAGTGAGGACTGCAGATGCTGGAAACCAGAGTTTAGATCAGAGTGGTGCTGGAAAAGCACAGCAGATCAGGCAGCATCCGAGGAGCAGGAAAATCGACGTTTCAGGCAACAGCCCTTCATCAGGAACTGGCTGGTTATCAGGAGGCTATCAGGACCACAGGTTAGTCCCATATATTTGATGACATTATCACAGCTAACCATATGGAAATACTTCTCTGTGAAAATGAGGTAGGAAAAGAATAAGGATGGACATAATCAAATCTTCAGAAACCTTGTACTGTGAAAATTCAATTGCAAATTGAAGCTGGTCAGGCTTAATAAAAGCACCGGCTGCAATGATAGATTGATATGTTGGAGTGATACCTTTAGAGGTTAAGGAGTTAATGGATAATTGCTTTTCCTGTGGTTGGATGCCATTTAGATGACTTTATATCAGAATAAGTTGTACTTAGTGTTTTGAAGAATAAGGTGAGTCGAATGGCCTCTATATGTTTTGAATATCTAAGCCTGTGTAAGTCTTGTGAACTTATGTCACAAACCCGTAAGTTAATTGTTCAGACTACTTGGCTTTTCATTTTGTATTAGCCCTTTATTTGCTCTCAGACCAAATGAGACCAGATCACACTACACCCATAGATCAGAGAGGTTGAGCTAGGGTTTAGCCTCCTTTGTTTGTTTGCTTGTTAGGACAGGTTTACTGAAAAGATATTGGACAAGAAAATGGCGGGGATGCACTGTGATTTTTCTGCCTCACACTTCAACTTGATTTCCCTAATTGATCCCTCATTAAGATCAGTTAACTCAGCGTAACCTGGTTCATCTCGTGACTAGGAAGAGATAAAACAAAAATGCTTTAAATCTGAAATATATATGGAAGATTAGAAATAGGCATACGTCAACAAGTAAGCAAAAGAGGCAGGTTGTTCATTTGGGTACTACAAATCCAAGTCATCACTGTTAATCCTGCTGTTTTGAAAAAGCCCTCACACTGTGAAAAATTAAACTGTATTTCCATTCAAAGACTGTTAATAGGTTTGCCATGTATTTCCAATATTCTATGCGATAGTTTGTGTGATTAATCACCACAGTAGCTATCGTGGAGCTTCTTGCTCTAGTTCCTTAAACAGAAATTACCAACTGGTGAATTGCATCAATACACCCTGTACTATGGCTTGCCAGGCTGTTTTCATGGTAGAGAAAGCCATTATTAAGTCCTAGAGAGGGTGGCTAATTCAGCCAGCTACTCTGCTCAGGTCAGCATTGAGTTTCTTGGTTGTTATTTTAGCTTCACCCATGATTAAAATGGAGTCAAACAAGGAAAGGGAAAGTACTGTAATTCCAGATGTGGCAACATGTATCTTTCTCTGTGTTTGTAATTTAGGTTGAAGGGCAGACGTACAAAATGACTTTTACAAGATAAATTTGGTATTTGGAAAGACATTTTACTGAAAGTAAATAGTCTAATTTCCCAAAGAAAAGCCAACTTAAGGTTCTGAGCATTAAAGAAGTTGAATGATGTGATTGAAACTTGAAATGGAAAATTGGCTCTCAAGTGGAAGGCAGTGTCAGTAGAGACCCCAAGGGGTTTTTAACATTGCATAGATGAACCATATAGATTACAGCAATATCAGGTCTGATGCCTGGTCTATTCTGATTTTAGCTGATCTCAAGTATTGAAGCACTAAATATTTTACAGTTGACCTCATATGACACTTAGAATGAGTTGACTTCATACGACACCTCGAAAGAGCTCTCACTTCTGACAACAATGCAGATCCTGTTACTGTTAGCATGTCGATATTGGGTGAGGCAGACTTGGCTTAGCTGTGGTATCCTGTTTCGGTTTCTCCACCTGGAGTGAATATTCTGGTCCTTCTGATGCTCAGAATTAAATATTGATAATGATCATAAACGCAAGAACTTGATCCAGAAAAGGGGACATTACTTCCATGGGGAAGGAGGAAGAAAAACAATTTTCACAGCAGCTTAACTATGTACTCAGAAAGTACCAATGGCAGGAAGCAAACAATAGATTGAATGAAAGTCTGATTTTGAAATGTTGACTGACAGGGTTTACATAAGTAAGATATCCATGTTACTTCAGTTGTAGTCCCTTGAACATTCACAATTTCAACCCCTCCACTATTGGTGACCATACTTCTACTGAGCCACAAGTTCTGCAATTCCCTCCCTCATCCTCTCTGCTGCTGTACTTCATGTTCCTTCTCTAAGCTATTCCCTAAAGCTTCATTTGCCCTAATATCTTCTTGTGGGGCTCAGTGTTAAAGTTTGATTGATAATGCTTCTGTGAAGCATTTAGGATGTTTTACAATATAGGAGGTGGTTTAAAAATACAAATTGTTGTTGATATTTTGAAGCATCTGGAAACTATATATACTTCTGTAGGAATATTATTAACAGATTTATCTTTGGTTAGAAATATGTCCTTGGGTTTTAGCTTTTTTTTATGGCACAGCAGCTCACTTTTAAGTTTTAAGGGGATGTTTGAATATTTGCTTAGCACACTGCAGTTCAATGTTTAAATCTGGTTCAGAGCAGTTTTTAGTTATTTCTTGAACACTCATTTCTTTTCTGTCTCCTTCAGTCTATCTAACGTAAAGTTCCATGGGTATTCCCAATACCTCTCTCTTGCCACCATTATTTGTGTAAGTCTTGGTAAGAACTATAAGCAAGGATAGCCATGGAATAATAGTGTCTAGCACGATGCTTCACCTACATTCAGATATGCAGTTTGAGTGGCGAGGTGAGAGGAAGCTTCAACTCTTTGTAATCTTGGCACTCAGTGTCAATTACTGTTGCCTGCTCTTCTTTCTATATACATCAGATATATAGGTGAGCAATTAAAACACGACAATTAATTTTTATTAAAATCCAGTCTCCTTCAGAGGCAGCTGAAGATGGCGATGCCATTGTGTTCTATCTTTGACGGAGTCAGTACTCAACTCTGGCAGCAAGACTGTTAACCGTCCAAGCTGTAATTGTTTCTGATTTGTCATGTCCCTCAGGGACCCACCCTCCCCATCCTTAATTACATAGTCTGGAGGCAATGTTTTAATTGCTCACCTTGGGAAGTTCTCTGAACCACGTATTCTGATATTCCGGATTGGGGTCAAACCTGAAAATGATTTCATCTCACCCTAGTGTCTTCAGAGTTGAAGATTACACTCACTGATTGGTTAAGAGTAATGAAATAATTTTTCCATTCTCAGGAATGTTGGTGTGAATAACAGACTGTATAGGACTTCAGTGAAGATAGCACTTATTATAAAGCTTGAAATGATTCCTACCCATTTTACAAACTGACAGGAAGAATGATTTGTTGGAAAGAAAATTTAAGAAAGTATATGGAAATGCAATTAAAAAAAGTTAATCAAGCGTCAATAATGCTTTCATAGGGTTTAGGCCCAATTGACCTTGAACTCAATATCACCTTTTTAAAAAACTGGTAACCCCTCTATCTACTTACAGTTTCTAAATGGTTTTTTTCCCCCAAGTCTTGCTGCTTTGCTAACTGACAGCTAGAGTTACATGTGTAACCTTGAGTGGTGACCTAGGAAGGTATGAGTAGCCTGAAATGATGGTGGGCTCAGCAGCAGTCACTAACAGCACTCTTAGCCATGGGGGGATCAGCAGTGCTATTGTGTTGAGGATTGTTGAAACTTTATTGCTGGAACAGCACAGCAGGTCAGGCAGCATCCAGGGAACAGGAGATTCGACGTTTCGGGCACAGGCCCTTCTTCAGGAATCCTGAAGAAGGGCCTGTGACCGAAACGTCGAATCTCCTGTTCCCTGGATGCTGCCTGACCTGCTGTGCTGTTCCAGCAATAAAGTTTCAACTTTGATCTCCAGCATCTGCAGACCTCACTTTCTCCTATTGTGTTGAGGAGGTTAGTGGCTCTAAAATTTTGTTTTCAGTTCTGCTTCATCATTTGCTGTGATGGGTCAGCTTGATTTTGTTTGAACATGTTGTCTGATGCTGCACAAATTAAGTGTGACAGTGTTAAAAAAAAATACAGATTAATTTTAACACGCGTAGTTTCTTATGCTTCATTGCTTACTCACTATCCTATATTTTACTATTGTCTATGTACTTTACTGTTTCAGGCACTGATATAGTCTGGCAAAGATACTCAGCAGTTATGCATGATTGAGCTGAATGTCTTACCTGAGTTTAATGCACTAACAGGAGGGGAATTGGTATTTGTTGAACTGTTATGTTATGTTTTCTAGGAAATTTGAATTTAGTTTGCTACCAATGTTATAAATTGTTTAGAAATTAGAAATTAATTGGTTTAGTTAAACAGTTAGCCTGTGCCCCAAAGTTAGAGATGCGCCGATCATTTAGAGTGGATCAGAATCATTGCTGTGATGGAGCGTATGCAGTGTGCTAGATTGCTTACAATACTTGAACTGATTAAAAGAAAAAATGGAATGCATTCTTGATATGGCATGGAGACCTGTACAGTCACATATGGTTTCACATGGCTAAAATGTCATTACCTTTTGAGTGTTTGGGCAGATATTTAGGGGAAATGTTCAACGCAGGTATTTAGGTAGTGACATAAGTCATGGTCATTGTGGAATCGCGTTATAATCTTCCTAGTTCAAATTTATATCTAAAGAGGCCTGGGAGCAATTTCTAATTGATGCCATGCAATGAGGGTCAATGAATAGGGTAGATTATAAGTGTTTTTGTTTGGAGGTGTCAAGGAGTAGCAAAGACCTCGGCTGAGTGTGTTAAGTCAAGTAATACAGTATAAAGTGACCCTCTTCAATTTCTTACTGATTGACTATTGCATATTTTAATGTCCATTCTTCAATGAAGTCCACTTAGATTTGA
The DNA here is from genome assembly GCF_037043375.1 of Chiloscyllium plagiosum. Classification (NCBI taxonomy): domain Eukaryota; kingdom Metazoa; phylum Chordata; class Chondrichthyes; order Orectolobiformes; family Hemiscylliidae; genus Chiloscyllium; species Chiloscyllium plagiosum. The sequence continues at coordinate 28,946,416 of NW_028270149.1, read as the reverse complement.
CTCCAGTGCAGACGTTTTAGTGTAAATGCATTACTTCAGGAAGGATAAATGCCTTGGAAATCACCCATCTGGAAAAAGTAGATATTCTATTTGAATGCATCCTTTGGCTTAGCATGGCAAAGCTGATCCCAGTCAAATGGCATCTGAAACTCCTTTGTTACTATAATTCATACACATTCAGATAGCAGCTATCAGTGCATAAAATGGGATGAAATTGGGTTCATCCTTTAGCCTTTCAGCTTCACGTCATGAGCAAGAATAGCCATAATGTTAAATCTGCAGTGGTTATTTGTTGCACTTAGCTTGGAGCTTCAGCAGCTGAACCAAAAGGCCTAGTAAAACAAAAAACATTTGCAGCCCTAAGGGATCAATTGACTGAAGTGTGGATGCTTGTAGGCTAGCAAACTTCAACAGCAAAATGCAATACAACTACCATTGTGGGACTTGGATGCTCCATTAGCCATGCATGTTTCTGGGAGTTATAAAAGAAAGGTTAGTTTTACTGAACATGATACTAAAGAGAAATAGAACCCAAAGACTTATAACTCAGAAGGATTTAAAGGCTAGCCAGAGCCAAAAATGGGTAACAACTGCAAACTGCACTGAGGCCTGTAAAGGCTTGTAACAGAATGCCTGCTTGGCCTACTAATAACCTCCACCTGCCCTTTACACTTCATCCATATCAGGAGGGAATGAGGACTCTCAATGCTATGAGTTCCTAAATCTCTGGTCTATTAAATTTGTTTGCAAAATCACTGAGGGAGAAGAAGCATTCTGACCTTTATTCCGACACAATTGGTTACTAAGTCAAGGATTGACTCTTAAGCCCTGAAGCTGATGACCACCTCTTAATAAAGGTCAAGATGTCCCCAATGTGCGCCACAAATGACAAGGGTTTCCATTCTATGGCCCTTCCCTAATTTTGAAAATTAGCAAGATGAATGGCAATTCCTTTCCCAGGTATTTTCTGGACCCTCAACTCTTGTCACATATCAAATGTAAACAGTAATTGAACTTTTGAGTGAAGTACATTTGTGGCCTTAGCAACTCAAGTGTGTGTAATGCTGCAGTTATACTGTATTGGCTTAGTGACAGAGTTTCTATTTTGCCGAGCATTACAATACCTTCTCTCCAAATAGACAAACATCCCACAGTCCACAGAGTTTAGATAATGCTTGGCAAAGCCAGGATTAGGAATCTTCCTGAATGTTTTTCAGAGATTGTACTGGAGTTCAGTTTTTAACTTTATGCACTCGCTTGAATTTCACCACCATGGACAGTAATGTCATTTAATATATTCAAGGCTGAGTTCAATAGATGTTTAGTCTGTAATCAAGTCAAGGATTAATGGATGGCAGGCAAAAAAAAAGTGGATTTAAAGTCACAATCCTATCAGCTATAATCTTATTGAATGGTAGAGCAAATTCAGGAGACCAAATGGCCTAGTCCTGCTTTTGTTTCTTATATTCTTATTAGAGGAAAAATAAGCTTTCCATTGATTACGCAACCGGGTCTAGTCTACCAGTTTGGACATTGACTATCCTGGAAGTCCAATTATTTACAGTGCACAAGAGTACTGCTGACCTGTTTGCTCAGATAACAAGTCTCGATATATAGAGGTAACCTGATGTGAACTTTAATCAACAACAACTTATATAGAACCTTTAATGTAATAGAACACCCCACTTAACAGGAACATTGTCGCAAAACGATGCATCCTACCTTCTCCTTTCTTTCCAGTTTCACTTGCTTATTGCCTGCCAAAATGAACCTACTTTTGTAACATTGACAAATGTCTCAAAACTATTTGAAAGAGGTGAATACAGATGAAAAAAAACCACAAGATGAGTTTGAACCCTTGCTGGCTGGTTAGTAAATATCAGAGGCCTTTCAAAAGTTGCATAATCATCATCTTGCCTCAATAGATACCGTTATCTTGATCAAAGGATAGTCACACCATACGTCATGGGGAAGATATTTTGAATTTTTTTGTAATCTAAAATGGGCAATGTTGGAGCAGTTGCCCATTGTAAAAGACTCCAGTTCTTCCCTTAAAGTCAATAGACATACAAGTTGAGAGAGATGTATTGTGGACAGCTAATCTACAATTACTCATTTTACATCTTGCCCAAGAGCAAATTGACCTCCATTGAGTGGCACGGACACCCGCAAGAGGCAATGAACTTGTGCTCATAGAAGGAACATATGAACAGGAATGCATCAACTACCCCTCAAGCCTGCTTTTCCATTCAGTGAAATCATGCCTGATCTGTGTTTGAACTTTATGCAGTTTATTAATGAGATTGGTTGGGTTCCAAATGATTTATGAAAATAACAAGCTATATGGGTCATTGGAACTTCTCTTATAAAATACTTTCTTATCCTTCATGCTGGAAGATAATATGGAAGTGGCAATTAACTGTGACTTCATTAGAAATGACCTCCTAGAGAGGGATTATTCCAAAAATGATCTTTTCATTTTGTAGTTGCTTGTTTTCATGTTCTTATGATCCCCATAGAGACTGATGAGATTTTTAAAAATATATTTGAATTTCCAATGACTGGCTAAAAGGATCATATGATATGTAAAAGGATCATATGTAACAAAGAAGCTAAAAGCAACATTGTTGTCTAAACATGTTCTATAGGTAATTTATACCCTAAACTACAGACAAGGAATTTCAATCTGGCTTTTAGCATGAATAAAAATCTTCTGCTATGGTTTTGCTTTGTACTGACACTAATGCAAACTCTTTATTCGGTAGGAATCGGTCTGAAACTAATTTCAAGTCAAAAATGGCTTGCTTAATTTTTTCTTTGCTAGTCGGGCAACTTCTCATCAAGAACTGACGCCAGATGTATCTTCCAGCCTCCTTTAGACAATCAAAAATCTAGCGTCTTCAATCTGAGTGTGTGCTTCCACCCATGTTTTATGTCGTGATCCAGCATTTTCTCTGTGTCAAATGCAGGTCCAGCTGTCTCTTATCTCTTGCTGTCTACCTCTCAGATGGTTCAAACTGATTTGTGAGGTTCAGTCATATGTTCGGAAACCCTCAAGCTGATAATCCAATGGCTTTCAATGAGAAATGATCTTATCAGTTATTTTGTTAAACTTATTGTTGATTCTCGTTTTGTATAATTTAAACATATTACTTGATAATGTCTGCATCTACTTCTTGCAATAACAATATTTGCACAAATGCCTGCTGTTTTCCAGGTAAGTTGTTTTAAATCAATGACACTGATGGAAATTTAAAGGAGTAATATACAACAGTGTACAATATGGGAGGAAGCTGCTAACCACTGTTTGATGATTTCATTAGAAGACCTAGTTAAGTGCCAAGCATGATAAGTGTGATATGTTAAAATAACAATGAGGGTGAATGCTAATCAAAGCACACATTTAATTTACAAAGTGTAATTTACAAAGTATGACAGAGGTCCAAAGATCTGTTATTCATGACTAACATAGAATATTGAGATCTTTATGTAATAGCTAGGCATAAGAGAAAAGAGCAAGTATTTATCCTTTTGACTTAGAAACATAATATTAATGAGTGGGGAAATCAACCACATACAATTATTAAAATAGAAATGCAGGGTGCAATTTAATTCAGGCGGTACAGGTCTTGCACGATGACTAGAAAGCCAGCAAGAGCCTCATATTGTCTCCTTTATGGAAGGTCTAGATTAGAGTCTAGATTAGAGTGGTGCTAGAAAAGCACAGCCGGTCAGGCAGCACCTGAGGAGCAGGAAAATCGACGTTTCGGGCAAAAGCCTTTTTTTGCTCCTCGGATGCTGCCTGACTGGCTGTGCTTTTCCAGCACCACTCTGTTTTAGACTCTGATTTCCAGCATCTGCAGTCCTCACTTTTGCCTTTGTGAAAAGTCTGCTATATTCAGGAGCAGACAGGCACATAAATGGTGGGTTTTATTTGGGAGCAAGGACTAAGCGGTGAAAATTTCCACCCTGCAACGTGGGGCTTTTCATTATTGCTGTGTCACTGCAATAAGAAATGACTGAAGGCATTGGCTACTGCAAAGGTTGTGGGCCTTCACAACTTTCTGGAAAAGCAGTGAAGACTTGAGCTCTAGATTTAACTGCACCCTTGGACAAGCTGTTCTGGTGGAGTTGCAACACTGATATCTGCCCAGCAATACAGAAAAATGCTTTTCCTGTCCACAAAAAGTAAGACAAATTCTGCCTGGCTAATCGCAGGCCTACTCTTGATCATTAGGAAAGCAATGGAGGTTATCGCGGATAGCACATGCTCAGCAATACCTTGCTCACTCATGCTCACATTGGGTTCCAGTAGGGCCTCACAGCTTCTATGGCCTTGTTCCAAACAACAACAAAAGAACTGAACTCCAGAGGTGACATGATGCCAAGGCTGCATTTGACAGAGTGTGGCATCAAAGAGCCCTAGCAAACTTGGACTCAATAGGAATCAGGAGAAAATCTCTTGGCTGGTTGGAGTCAGACATGGCCCAAAAGATGATGGTTGTGGTTGAGGGACGTCAATCATCTCAGCCTCCGGACATCTTCACGAGTTCCTCAGGGTAGTGTCCTTGACCCAATTGTTTCCAGCTGCTTCATCCATGACTGTCCCTCCATCATAAAATGGAGAATTAGGGGAGATTAAGACCTGAGGGTACAGCGTCAGGGTGAAGGGATGACCTTTTAGAACTGAGATGAGGAGGAATTTCTCCAGCCAAAAGGTGGTGAACCTGTGGAAGTCATTGCTGCAGAAGGCTAAGATGGTCAAGTCATTGAGTGTATTTAAGCCAGAGATAGATAGATTCTTGAAAAGTAAGGGGATCAAGGGTGATATGGAGAAGGCAGGAGAATGATGTTGCGAAACATACTGGAGCAGGCTCAGTGGGTTAACAGGCCTAATTCTGCTCCTTTATGTCATGTTCCTATGACCTTAAAAGGTCAGATGTGGGCAAGTTCAATAATGATTTCACAACGTTCAGCACCACTTGCAACTCTTCAGATATTGATGCAGTCCATATCCAAATGCAGCAAGACCCAGACAACATTACATTTTAGATCAATAAGTAGCAAGTAACACTGGCACCACACAAATGCTACGCAATGAGTATGTCAAACAGGAGCAAATCTACCTATCACCCCTTGAAATTTAACAGTATTACTATCACTGAATCTTCCATTATAAGCCTTGGGGGTTGTCATTGAAGGGGTTACCATTGATTGTTGAACTGAATCTGCCATTCTAAATACTGTGGCTACAAGACAGGTCAGCAGTTGCAATTCATCTCCTGTTTCTTCAAAGGTTACCCAGCTCTGATAAGGGCTTAAAAATGTGTTGCTGGAAAAGCGCAGCAGGTCAGGCAGCATTAAAGGAACAGAAGAATCAACGTTTTGGGCAGAAGCCCTTCTTCAGGAATGAGGAGGGTGTGCCAAGCAGGCTAAGATAAAAGGTAGGGAGGAGGGACTTGGGGGGGGGGGGGGGCGCTGGGAATACGATAGGTGGAAGGAGGTTAAGGTGAGGATGATAGGCCGGAAAGGGGGTGGGGGCGGAGAGGTCAGGAAGAAGATTGCAGGTGAAGCAGGTGGTGCTGAGTCTGAGGGTTGGCACTGAGAAAAGGTGGGGGGAGAGGAAATGAGAAAGCTGGAGAAATCTGCATTCATCCCTTGTGGTTGGAGGGTTCCTACGCGGAAGATGAGGCACTCTTCCTCCAGGCGTCGTGTTGCCATGGTCTGGCGATGGAGGAGGCCAAGGACCTGCATGTCCTTGGCGGAGTGGGAGGGAGAGTTAAAGTGTTCAGCCACGGGGCGGTGGGTTTGATTGGTGTAGGTGTCCCAGAGGTGTTCTCCGCAAGTAGGCGGCCTGTCTCCCCAATGTATAGGTGGCCACATCGGGTGCAGCGGATGCAGTAAATGATGTGTGTGGAGGTGCAGGTGAATTTCTGATGGATATGGAAGGATCCCTTGGGGCCTTGGAGGGAAGTGAGGGGGAAGGTGTGGGCGCAAGTTTTGCATTTCTTGCGGTTGCAGGGGAAGGTGCCGGGAGTGGAGGTTGGGTTGGTGGGGGGTGTGGATCTGTCGAGGGAGTTGCGGAGGGAGTGGTCTTTCTGGAATGCTGATAGGGGTGGGAGGGAAATATATCCTTGGTGGTGGGGTCTGTTTGGAGGTGGTGGAAATGACGAAGGATGATACGATGTATCTGGAGGTTGGTGGGGTGGTAGGTGAGGACCAGTGGGGTTCTGTCCTGGTGGCAATTGGAGGGGCGGGGTTCAAGGGCAGAGGAGCGGGAAGTGGAGGAGATGCGGTGGAGAGCATCGTCAACCATGTCTGAGGGGAAATTGCGGTCTTTGAAGAAGGAAGCCATCTGGGTTGTTCGGTATTGGAATTGGTCCTCCTGGGAGCAGATGCGGCGAAGGTGAAGGAATTGGGAATATGGGATGGCATTTTTACAGGGGTCAGGGTGGGAGGAGGTGTAATCTAGGTAGCTGTGGGAGTCAGTCGGTTTATAGTAAACGTCCGTGTTGAGTCGGTCGTCCGAGATAGAAATGGAGAGGTCTAGAAAGGGGAGGGAGGAGTCTGAGATGGTCCAGGTAAATCTGAGGTCGGGGTGGAAGGTGTTAGTAAAGTGGATGAACTGTTCAGCCTCCTTGTGTGAGCATGAGGCCCCAAGGGATCCTTCCATATCCGTCAGAAATTCACCTGCACCTCCACACACATCATTTACTGCATCCGCTGCACCCGATGTGGCCTCCTATACATTGGGGAGACAGGCCGCCTACTTGCAGAACATTTCAGAGAACACCTCTGGGACACCCGCACCAACCAACCCAACCGCCCCGTGGCTGAACACTTTAACTCCCCCTCCCACTCCGCCAAGGACATGCAGGTCCTTGGCCTCCTCCATCGGCAGACCATGGCAACATGACGCCTGGAGAAAGAGCGCTTCATCTTCCGCCTAGGAACCCTCCAACCACAAGGGATGAATGCAGATTTCTCCAGCTTTCTCATTTCCCCTCCCCCCACCTTTTCTCAGTGCCAACCCTCAGACCCAGCACCACCTTCTTGACATGCAATCTTCTTCCTGACCTCTCCGCCCCCACCCCCTCTCCGGCCTATCGCCCTCACCTTAACCTCCTTCCACCTATCGTATTCCCAGCGCCCCTCCCCCAAGTCCCTCCTCCCTACCTTTTATCTTAGCCTGCTTGGCATACCCTCCTCATTCCTGAAAGAAGGGCTTATGCCCGAAACGTTAACTCTCCTGTTCCTTTAATGCTGCCTGACCTGCTGCGCTTTTCTAGCAACACATTTTTAAGCTCTGATCTCCAGCATCTGCAGTCCTCACTTTCTCCAACTTTGATAAGGCACAAGTTAGGAATGTGATCGAATACTTCCAGTTGCCCGGATAAGTGCAATCAAATTGATTGCCATCTAATCCATGATCATTAACATTCATCTCTTTCACTACTAATGCACAGAAGCAGCAGTATGTACCATCCATAAGATGCATTGCAGTAACTCATCAGGCTCCCCTGACGAGCCTTCTAATCCCATGACCTCTACCACCAAGAACAGCGTTACCCAATGTTTTTCTCATGATGGGATTCACTTTTCTACTTTTCTGTCACTCATGGAGGCTAGTGAAGAACTTTCTGAAAGATGAGGTTTGACACAACAGTAAATGTGAACTTCTGAAAAACAAAGTTCCAAAGCAATTAATTTGTAATTCAACCAAGCACATAACAAAAATGTGCATTAAAAAGTGCCAAATGACAGAGCTGACTAATAAAATGTGCTTTTGCATTTTTCATTAAGACCAGAGCTTGGAACTGGCAAATGAGGGCCAAGTTCTGAACTGCATGGAAGTTGGGAGGCAGCAGGGAACCAAGGAGCTGTGTTTAACTGAGGTGGAATTCACATGGAAGTGGGGCTTGGAAGTTGGTTCTCTTTCAGCCTGGATTTTTTTTTCTCTCTTAAATTGCTTGTTAGTAGGTTTTTGAGGGGAGGAAGAGGATGAGTGAAAGTATATCACCCTGTCCATCTCACTTGCATGCACACAGTCTCCCTCCCATACATATCATCTCCTCCTTGTTTCTCCTGTATTTGTAGCTGCAATTGAAGGTTAGATGGGATCCATAGGCAGACCATAATGTAGATCCTTGTTTGCCTGTTGGATGAGACTGACCTTGAAGGAGCAGGACAGCAACTGCATGTGAACTGTATTACTTAAAAGGCCACACACAATCCTGCCTTGCAAATGTATCACTGTTCCTTCATTGCAAGGTGAAAAGCCTGGGACTTTCTTCCTGACAGCACTGTGGGGCAACTATTATCAAATATAGCAGAAGTTCAAGAAGGAAATTCATCACCTACTTAACGGCATTTAGGGATGAACAATAAATGTTGGCCAAGCCAGTAATGCCTACATATCACCAATAAATGAAAGATGATGAGGCTGCACTCTAACAGGGGCCCAGAATCAGTGAGGGATCTATGCTACAGTTGAGTGAGGCCACTGGGAGGCTTTTGCTGATGTGGGGCAGGGTTAGGGGGAGGACAGTTTAGAGAAAAGGCAATGCCATGGCTCCCTATGTATTTCCTTAATCACAGTTCTTAAGATCCCAGCTGATCTTATTACTGGACTAATCAAATCCAAGACTGAAATCTGGCTTGAAGATCATATATTAATTTATTCTGGTCTTAATGAACTGATATCTCACAGGAATATAAGCACAGAATGCTGCAGATTTTGCTTTAACAAAACAAAATTTTATTATCAAGAAAATTAAGATAAAACCAAGCAATCCAAACTAGCTGCTTACAATACAAAGATAAAAGATTTGTAAACACATAGTCAAAGTAATAACTAATCCCAGAATACTCCTTCATAAATTGAAAGGAAACAAAAACTTTTTGTATATGACCCAAAACACTTTAACTTTGAAGTGCCCAAAAGATCACTTGTACAATGATCATATTAGAGATCCTGTATCTAACACCTCAGTAGGTTCAAGACATTTGCAACTTCAGCTTTTAGATGAAAACCATACACAGCTTCTTCCTGGAGTTATCATGCATCTGAGCTTCAATATATTCAGTTTTAAGTAACCTCTTCAAAGTTTTACGCTAACAATTCTAGTGTGGACTAACACTAGCTCTTCATTGTAAGGTAAAAGTGAGGACTGCAGATGCTGGAAACCATAGTTTAGATCAGAGTGGTGCTGGAAAAGCACAGCAGGTCAGGCAGCATCCGAGGAGCAGGAAAATCGACATTTCGGGCAAAAGCCATTCATCATAAATAGAAACAGGAAGCCTTCAGGGTGGAGAGATAAATGGGGGGGGGGTGCTGGGGAGAAAATAGCAAAGAGTACAATAGGTGAATGGGGGTGGGGATGGAGGTGATAGGTCAGAGAGGATGATGGGGGAAGGTAGCAAAGAGTACAATAGGTGAATGGGGGTGGGGATGGAGGTGATAGGTCAGAGAGGAGGGTGGAGCGAATAGGTGGGAAGGGAGATTGGCAGGTAGGATAGGTCATGGGGATGGTGCTGAGCTGGAAGGTTGGAACTGGAGTAAGGCAGGAGGAGGGAAAATTAGGAAACTAGTGAAGTCCACATTGATGCCCTGGGGTTGAAGTGTTCCGAGGCGGAAGATGAGGCGTTCTTCCTTCAGGCGTCGGGTCGAGAGGGAGCAGCGGTGGAGGAGGCCCAAGAACTCCATGTCCTCAGCAGAGTGGGAGGGGGAGTTGAAATGTTGGGCCACGGGGTGGTGGGGTTGATTGGCGCGGGTGTCCCAGAGATGTTTCCTGAAGCGCCCCCCAATGTAGAGGAGACCACAACAGGAGCAACGGATACAATAAATGACATTGGTGGATGTGCAGGTAAAACTTTGATGGACGTGGAAGACTCCTTTGGGGTCTTGGATGGTGGTGAGGGAGGAGGTGTAGGCGCAGGTTTTGCAATTCCTGTGGTGGCAGGGGAGGGTGCCAAGACGGGAGGGTGGTTGGTTGGGGGGTGTGGACCTGACCAGGTAATCATGGAAGGAACGGTCTTTATGGAAAACGGAAAGGGGTAGGGAGGGAAATATATCTCTGGTGGTGGAGTCCGTTTGGAGGTGGCGGAAATGTCAGCGGATGATGCGAAGCTTGGTAGAGTGGAAGGTGAGGACCAGGGGGGTTCTGTCCTTGTTATGGTTGGAGGGGTGGGGTTTGAGGGCAGAGGTGCGGGATGTGGATAAGATCCGTTGGAGGGCATCTTCAACCATGTGAGAAGGGAAATTGCGATCTCCTCACTGTAAGGTAACTTAGTTCGCTATATATCTTCCCCTTCTCAGGAGCACCAGTTTACACAGCTATCATATTCCAAGTACTCTGCAGGACCATTCCACGCAAGTAAAAATTAAATCCAAATGTCTCCCTCTCTCTGTTGTGGGTGTTTCCCTTAAGATTAAAAAAAATTTCCCGAAATCTCAAACAAATCTTGAGGCCTCATTATTAACCTTGCTGGGTCACAAAGCAGAACAAGACCAGGCTTCAAAAGCAGTTTTTAAAATAACTCAAAAGAAATATGCAAAAGTTCATTATTAACTTCAGAGATATAGAAACCCGTTGGTTACTAACTCAAACTTGAAACCTACACCTAGAATAAGAAACATTTAAAAATGTAGATATCTAAGTTTCATCCATTATTAACACCACACAAGGAAAGCCCATTGCTGGTCAATTTACTGGCATTTAATAGACAGGCGTTTCTGGCTATCTAACCAGTGGATGAGATTTCAATCATCTAGATTATATTCGATCCATTGTTTCATCATTTTATTTTAAAATGTATGTACAATATAACTGAAGTGAAACGATCAACCTTGGCCTACAAACAAGCCATGGCTAAAAATGTGTGAAAATTGTTTTTCTTTTGTCTGAATCCCAAATTTATTTGTCCTGTTGCAAAAACAATCAAGTAACACATTCACAAAATGATTTCCATAACCACTGCAGGACCCTCTACTGATACTGCAGCACTACTGAGCCAATCAAAGCTGTTTATGCCCTGTAACACTGACTCATCAATTGTTGCTAATTATAGTCTTGTCCAATCCCTTTGTGCCTGCCTAGTTATTCTTTTTGCCACTTTCTCCCCACTCATTCTTCTCACAACTTCACCGAGCTCCCATTCTTGCCTTGATTTCACCCTCATTTCCTGTGACCTTACTTTCTTCCTTTCTTTCCTTGTCCGAACATTAGGTAGTCTGGTTGAGTTTATGTTAAGACTAAGTTACTACAGACAGAATGTATCCTGGATTGGAATAAGAAAGCCATTCCTTATTTCAATTCCAGCAAAGTAGTCAGAACTCCAGGTCATTTAATGAGATGCCCACTTTACGTTGTTCTGGTGTGCAGGCATCATCCACTCATTGTGTTAGTCTATCAGTGATGTTTCACAATTATTCAGAGTGGACAACATTTTATTACTTTCACTGTATACCAGAATCAGCACTGTCTTTTGCTGCCTCAGGAACAACTTGTATCCTGTGTTCATTTGAACTCAATTGTAGAATGTAAGATGCCTGTGGATAGTAAAATGTTGTAATTTCAGCTTTCTTAGAATCCTATAATTTAATAGTGCATTGCCTTGGCAGTAGTTGTGTTAAATACGTAAAAAACATGTCAGATGTGGCAGTGGTAGAGAACATTGCCCATATTTTACTGCTCTGATGCAGGGTTCAACCATGCTGTTCTTCTAGACCACAGGCAAAAGACAATTTAATTAACAATAATAATTGTGTAGACCACAACAGAACAAACAGACCTAGTTGAAGGCTTTAGTGTAGGCTACATAAAATGTGCACAGAAGAAAAGGTATAAGAAGGGCAAATGGCTGTTGATTTTTCAATATTAGTTTTACAATATTTATACATAAGTGAGCACTGTCTTAAAGATACATACAAGATTTGGAAAAACACAGACGGTTGCAAAGAAATCTAGATAGCCTCAGCAAAGTTGACAATTCAAAAGAAAATGGTCAAGTGAAAACTGTTTTTCAGCTACAATCTGTGACCAGGACTACAGCAGGGTGATTCAGTGATTTGCATTTTATTCTATAGTAATTTCTGAATTTTAATTAGTGTTTTGGGATCACATTGCACAATCCAGTTTAGATTTCTGTGAATACCAAAACCCAGCAGCCTTGCATTTTGATGTACGGGTAAAGATCATTTAGCTTGGTGGACCAGTATTGAATTGAGCAGTCCTCATCTCTCATCAGGCAAGTGTAAAATCTAAAATGGAAATAAAAGCTTTAACTCACAGCCTTATTTGATATTAATTGATTGCTCCATTCCAATTCCGTGAAACTGTAAGTTTAAGGTGGGTTGGGTTCAGAGCTGTGACTTGTAATATTTTCATATTTCACCCAACCTAAGCTGTCCAATTTTGGGGGTAATTGTGGGAGGGTAGGTGGAAAACTCCTCGATTAATCTCAGACCAAACCAAACTCTTCACAGTTAGGTGTCCTGTATGATACCACTCTGAACCTAAGACCCCCATCTACTCATCACAAAAACTGCCTTTTCATCTCCATAGCATTTCATAGCATTTCATAGAATCATAGAGATGTACAGCACGGAAGCAAACCCTTCAGTCCAACTTGACCATGTCGACCAGATATCCCAACCCAATCTAGTCCCACTTGCCTGCACTTGGCCCATATCCCTCTAATCCCTTCCTATTCACATACCAATCCAGTGGCCTTTTAAATGCTGCAATTGTACTGGCCTCCACCACTTCCATACATGCATCACCTTGTGTGTGAAAACGTTGCCCCTTAGGTCCTTTTTATATCTTTCCCCTCTCACCCTAAACCTGTGCCTTCGAGATCTGGACTCTCCCACCCCAGGGAAAAGACCCTTGTCTATTTACCCTATCCATGCCCCTCATGACTTTATAAACCTCTATAAAGTCACCCTTCAGCCTCCGACACTCCAGGGAAAACAGCCCCAGCCTATTCAGCCTCTCCCTATAACTTAATTCCTCCTTGTAAAACTTTTCTGAACCTTTTCAAGTTTCACAATATCCTTCCGATAGAAAGGAGACCAGAATTGCATGCAGTATTCCAAAAGTGGCCTAACCAATGTCTTGTACAGCCACAACATGACCTCCTCACGCCTATACTCAATACTCTGACCAATAAAGGAAAGCACACCAAATGCTTTCGTCACTATCCTATCTACCTGCGACTCCACTTTAAAGGAGCTATGAACTTGCACTCCAAGGTCTCTTTGTTTAGTAACACTCCCTGGCACCTTACCATTAAGTGATTAAGTCCTGCTACGATTTGCTTTTCAAAAATGCAGCACCTCGCATTTAACTAAATTAAATTCCATCAGCCACTCCTCAGCCCATTGGCCCATTTGATCAAGATCCCTTTGTAATCTGAGATCTTCGCTGTCCACTACACCTCCAATTTTGGTGTCATCTGCAAACTTACTAGCTATACCTCTTATGCTCACATACAATTCATTTATATAAATGATGAAAAATAGTGGACCCAGCTCCTTTCCTAATTTCACCTCATTTGTCTGTTTGTTTTACTGTGCTTCTCTGAAGCATATTGAAATATTCCTGTATGTTAAGACAAAGCTATGGTGGAACTTTTTCCCTCATGGTCTTGAGAATAGCAGAGCAGAGTTAATGGTTTGAATGCCTGCACGTGCTCCAATGTCTTAAAGTCTTACTGTTTTGCCTGATAGGTGTTGTGCAAATATTAGTTGTCATTATTGTCATATTTAAACTACTTTATTCTACACAGAAAGTGTTAGCAGGATATTTTTGAAAATAAAACCCTGTTGTGGTTCTGTTCACCGAGCTGGGAATTTATGTTGCAGACGTTTCGTCCCCTGTCTAGATGACATCCTCAGTGCTTGGGAGCCTCCTGTGAAGCGCTTCTATGATCTTTCCTCCGCCATTTGTAGTGGTTTGAATCTGCCGCTTCCGGTTGTCAGTTCCAGCTGTCCGTTGCAGTGGTCGGAATATTGGGTCCAGATCGATGTGCTTGTTGATTGAATCTGTGGATGAGTGCCATGCCTCTAGGAATTCCCTGGCTGTTCTCTGTTTGGCTTGTCCTATAATAGTAGTGTTGTCCCAGTCGAATACACCAACTAGCCACGAAACGACACGACCAGCTATCCTTAGTAGCCACACACTCAGATGACAAGCAACATGAATTCGACTGGGACAACACTACTATTATAGGACAAGCCAAACAGAGAACAGCCAGGGAATTCCTAGATGCATGGCATTCATCCACAGATTCAATCAATAAGCACATCGACCTGGACCCAATATACCGGCCACTGCAGCGGACAGCTGGAACTGACAACCGGAAGCGGCAGATACAAATCACTATAAATGCCGGAGGAAAGATCATAGAAGCGCTTCACAGGAGGCTCCCAAGCACTGAGAATGTCACCTAGAAAGGGGACGAAACGTCTGCAACACAAATTCCCAGCTCGGCGAGCAGAACCACAACAACGAGCATCCGAGCTACAAATCTTCTGACAAACTTTGAATAAAACCCTACACTGAAATTGCGGTTCATCCAGTGACACGAGATATAGCAATGGCCACAACCCATTTCAGTGCACATTTCAAATCATTCCACAAATAAGGAGTTCACTATTTTATTGTTAGGAGTTTATTTTGTCCTGTCTCTACTCTAAAATGATCTTTATATAATTATTATACAGAAAGCAAAGCAATAATTAACTTGTTCAATAACTTTTTATGTGACATGCAATTGTAAAGGATTTGCACTATTTTTGTTAAAAAATTCTGTTTCTTAGGTCTGTGATATGTGGTCGGCTTATTACAAGTATTGTATGATTTATGTGAAACTTTACCAAGACCTGATTACATAATCTCTCAGATATGTCTACCTATCAAGATAGGGTCTGAATATTATGAAGCCATACCTCAGATGTCTTGCCTGTATTTTAATGTGGAATCCCAAGTGAAGATTAACACCTCATAATGCATTGCATACATTTTTCTGCATGCTTTTGCTGAAACATCATACGTCAGAGGAGACAACTCACAAATTGTTGGCTTTAAATTGCTGGCAATGATCTGTTATCTATATACTGTTATCAACTCCCGTTTCAGTTCCTATCTACTTTGTGATAGTCCTATCCAGAAGTCTGGCAACGTTGACTTGTTTGTCACAGTTAATGCTAAATAAGAGGCTTCCACCACATGGACATTATTCTATTTTTGTTTTCAATCCTAAGTTTTGTTGATAATTTGTTTTCCATCAGCCTGAAGAAAGCTGTGAAGTGGTTACAAAGTTTTTATTGGAGTTTCCTAAGAGGAGAAGAGATTGAGAGGGGACATAATTGAGATGCATAAAATTTTGAGGGACGTGCACAGAGTAGACGGGATGGAATGATCAATGACCAGGGCTGTAGATTTAAGGCAAGAGGCTGAAAGTTTAGAGGAAAAATGAGGAATAAATTACTCATCAGAGAATGGTAAGAATCGAAGCTCACTGCCTGGAAGGGTGGTAGAAGCAGAAAACCTCATAACATGTAAGAGGCATTTATATGTGTACTTGCAAATTGGTGGTGTAGTGGACAGTGAAGAAGGTTATTTCAGAGTACAGTGGGAAGTTGGTCAGATGGGCTGAGGCATGACAGATGGAGTTTAATTTCCATAAATGTGAAGGGTTTCATTTTGGGAGGGAAATCCAGGGCAAGACTTAGACAGACAATAGTAGGACCCTGGGTATTGTTGCTGGACAAAGAGACTTAGGGGTGTAGGTGCACAATTCCTTGAAAGTGAAATCCCAGGTAAACAGGGTGATGAAGAAGGTATTTGGCATGCTTGCTTTTATTGGTCAGTGCATTGAGTAAAGGAGTTGGGACATCATATTGCAGCTGTAAAGGACATAGATGAGGCAACTTATAGAATACTGCATTCAATTCTGGTCTCCCTGATTTGGAAAAAATGTCATTAAACTTGAAAGGGTTCAGAAAGATTTATAAGGATGTTGCCAGAGTTGGAGGGTTTGAGCTGTCGGGAAAGGCTCAATAGGCAGGGGCATTTTTCCCTGGAGCGTCGGAGGCTGAGGGGTGACCTTATAGAGTTTTGTAAAATCATGAGGGACATGGATAGGATAAATAGACAAAGTCTTTTCCCTCGGTGGGGGAGTCCAGAACTAGAGGGCATAGGTTTAGGGTAAGAGAGGAAAGTTACAAAAAGGACTTAAGGGGCAACTTTTTCACGCACAGGGTGGAGAGTGTCTGGAATGAGCTGCCGGAGGAAGTGGTGGAGGCAGGTACGATTATAATATTTAAAAGGCATCTGGATGGGTATATGAATAGGAAGGGTTAGAGGGATATGGCTCAAATGCTGGCAAATGGGACGAGATCAGTTCAGGATATCTAATCAGTGCGATCCAGTTGGACTGAAAGGTCTGTTTTTGTGCTGTACATTTCTGTGATCCTCAATGTCGGGGCACCAAGTGCTGGAAAATAGAATTAGATTAGTTAGGTGTTTGTTTTTGACCACAGTGGACATGATAAGCTGAAGGACCTTTTTCTTTGCTGTAGACTTCTAGGGCTTCATATGGCTTTGGTGTTAAGAGGCTCATTTCATACTCTGTTTGAAGTGGTTCCAGACAAGCCAACAATAATTGGTGCACAGTATCTTCCCATGAAACTATTTTCAACAGCTTCATTCTCTTTTTTTTGTCTCATCCTCATGAAAATAAATCGATGCTCTTTCTTTCTTACCCTAAGTCAGGATAGGGAGGTGGTGTAATGGTGGTGTTACTGGACGAGTAATCCTACACCCCAGCTAATGTTCTGGGTCATGGGTTCAAATACTGCTTGGATCATTGAAATATTAATTCAGTAAAAAGCTAGTCTAATGGTGAATAGATAACCACTATTAGTTGTCATAAAAACCTTGCTACTTCACTGGTCTCCTTCTGGGGAAGGAAATCTTCCATTCTTACTTGGTCTGGGCTATCGTGTGATTCCTGACCTTCATCAATGTGATTGATTTTTAACTCTTCTCTGGCCAATTAGGGAGGGACAACGCCCACAACCCAGGAACAAATTATAAAACAAAACTGGATCAGAGATTCTTCACAGAACAATCATGTTTGACTCCAGCTATGCATTGAGTTGGCTGATTTATTGCAGATGGTAAACTTCATACTCTTGAATTGTAGAGGGAGACACAATCCAGTGACTTTATCTCAAATGAATGCACAAGAATGTCAGTTGAGAAAAGTCTTGGGATCAGCTCTATCTCACAGCCATATGCCATGGTTAAATTCTCATATTCAGTCTGTGTTCAATCATGTATAATGGCTGCCTGATTATGGTGTTGCTGGTTGGTATGATGGCATAGTTTCCATCATGAGTGAGGCCTAAAGGAGGGGACGGGCTCAAATTGAAAATTGCATTTGCAAAGTACAGACTCACTGTATTCTGGGTATTTGCTGTGTTATTAGAGAGGAAGGCAACAGAGTAAAATTGTAGATGTTAACATGTATACTAACAAACTATACACAGTGGAAACCATTAAAAAAACAACAATAAGGTCCACAGCAATTAGTCCATTAGAATGTAAGCCACATGAAATGAACTATATGATCCATAAGTTGACTAGATAACAGCTTTAAAATGTACTTCCTAACATGATTCATGATGCTGTATTTTGGAACTAAACTAAAAAATTCCAAGGAATAATGTTAGGATATGGAATGCACTGCCTGGAAATGTTGTCAAGGCAGGTTCAAATGATACATTCAAAAGGACATTTGGATAGAAATATTGTGTCAGTATATGGAGAAAAGGCAGGAGATTGGCACTAGGTAACAATTCTTGTTTGAAGAGCATGATGGGCCAAATGGCCTCCATCTGCACTATTTCAGTAAACTGTGATATTGTTATTAAACTAGGACTCTGGTTCTTTATTCCGTCCCACTAAGTTGATAGCATGCCCTTTTTTAAGCATGCTGTGCATCCGTAGTAAAACAGCCGAAGCCCAGGCTGTGAGCATGTGCCAGTGACAGATGGCGACATGAAGGTGTGAAATTGGTCATAAATAGAGATGGAGAGCCAAGCAGGCACACAGCCAGTTGAGGTACAATTGGTGATACAAGATGGAAGGTTGCACTAGGTGGAAGATATGTGAACAATTTGTGCAGTATTTATGAACCACCGATGGGGCCAGATGAATAATCAGTTGAAAAACCCCATGGGTGTGTAGATAATGTGGGGAAATGACAAAATAAGTAATTAATTAGGTGCCATAATCAGCTTTAAACTGTGTAATAGTTTAAAATAAATCCTTCTTTGTTGAATTGTGTTACAATGCAAATTAGAGGACAGGACAACATGGGCAGAGAAAATATTACCACACTCTTGTCAGAAGTATCAATTGTAAAGTAGTTTTTTTTTGTTAGCAGGTAAATTTAGCTGATTTATTAGATTGCAAAAGTATTTCTTGGTCTGAATGAGACAGTGTTATAGCTAAACTGATTTAATCTAACCAGTATTACTGTCTCATTATCAGTTAACAATTCTTATTTTTAATTTGTCTCTGCATTTTTCCCCATGAAATAGCTTTGACATTTGGAAAATTGTTTGGGTGTTGTTGTTGGACACAACAGCAGATATGCTAAAAAGGCCTAATTTTTCTGCATAGAACAAATCTTTAGCCATTTTATTTGAGCTTTTTTTAAAGCACACCATTTATACTAAATTAACAATCATTTTGTTAACAATTAATTAAATGAATTTTTATTAGAAAGTGATTTGTGCAGTAAAACACAATAGTGAATGTGGTAGTTAATTACAGAAGAAATCCAATGGCAATACCATTACATCTTTATGCTTTTAACCTCAGTTTATTGGCTGTACTAGCCATTAATCCTAAATGCTTTTTATTAGATCTGTCCACAGGATTGTAACTGTGAGATAAAACAGTTATTCAGTTTATGTATGGTTACGATGTTTTACAATGCTAACTTTCATGTATTGTTCTATGGTGTGGGAAGGCCATTGAATGCTCTGAGGAGTTTGATGAACAATGTAAACTCTTTCATTTCTGAAAGATAACAGTTGGTGTTGAATTAAGTCAAAAATCACACAACTTAGCTTAAAAATGTGTTGCTGGAAAAACGCAGCAGGTCAGGCAGCATCAAAGGAACAGGAGAATCGACGTTTCAGGCATAAGCCCTTCTTTACACAACACAACACCAGGTTAGAGTCCCAACAGGTTTAATTGGAATCACTAGCTTTCGTTGTGGAGTACACGATTGTGTGATGTAACTGAAGTTATACATTGAAAAATACCTTGATTGTTTGTTAAGTCTCTCATCTGTTAGAATGACCATGTTGGTTTCACCTCTTTCATATGAAAATCACAAAACTCTTTTTAAAAGTTACATTCTCAAGTGAACTTTAACAATTGGTGTCAGCCCAAATATGTATTGAAGGTGTTAGCCCCGTGTGCTGCTGTCTGTGCCATAATGTTTAGACTGATTCTAATCTAAAAAATGAAATAACAGAATCTTACATGGATTAGTGCGGTTTTTGAGCAAAGTACAATGTAACTCTGCAAGTACAAATTCACCCCACAAACTTATATGTGTACGTGTGTGTGTGTGTGTGTGTATGTGTGTGTGTGTGTTGGTGGTCATCCAGTGCATCACAAATATTTTCCTACTGTGACCCCATTTCAAATCTTCAAAATTGTCGTATCCTGTCAGTGAGCTTTGGATGAGAAGAGGATGAGGTGAAGACATATGGGAGCAGGAAAACAGGATTGACCATTTTTGCATCCAAGGTACAATCCCAAAATTTCAGTTTGTGTCATCACTTGAGGTCCTGACCCCCACTTTGGAATAATCCATTCTAATTTATCTAGTCTAGACAATTTTTGGGGCCTATTAATTCAACTCAAGGAAAGTTTTGGACACAAAGTATAAATCCTCATTGTTAACAGTGATGAGGCGGGGCAATAGAACATTTATATAGTCTCACAAGTGCACAACTCACACTTGTTTTATCTTCTACTACCTCACAACTACCTCACTCCCAATTACCTAGTAGACTGGCTGTCTGATCCAGGCAGTCGCACTGAGAGCATGGCTACTGTTGGGATGGCACACAGTCCCCAACGGTAAAGAATCGTGGGAATTAGGACAAATGAAATCTGGATGTGGGATTGACAAATAGGCAGGGGAGTGGTTAGCACTCTAATGTGCTTAAAGACGCTCTCCCTCCACCCACCACCAGCCCACACAGTGAAAGCTGGACACCTGACATCTTTCAGTACTGCTTAACTTACCGTGGTATCTGGATGAAGCTATTAGTTGCCCACTTAAGAGCCTCAAATGGTCCATGTTTGGATGTGCTTCCTGGTTCCACCTTCACTGTTCGTAACTTTGCCATGAGGACAGGGGCAGGTGAGTAGGCAACAAGCATGGCACCCATGACACTTTAGCTGCCTGCAAAAGCCTCATTGGCAGGCCATAAATTACAGTGCATGTTGCTCCTCTCAGAATTATTTTAATGAATTTTTTTGTTCAGTGATTAGGAGCCCAAAGTTTGCAGAGAATTTCATATTTGGCCTTATCATTGAAGATTATAAGATTACAATATTTTGATTGATTTAAACTGAGATTCGCTTGAGAGCTTTCTTTTTGACCCATTTCATATTATCTAGGTACTTTTGGTGCATGATCAAGCATATCTACACAATTGTCCTGTTCTGCACTTCATTACTGAGCATCATTCATCGTCCACATGTCTTTGCTGTTTATATTTCCATCTTGCTTTACATTTATCAACATAAAATTTGTAAACAATTCCTTAACCTAGGTGTATAATTGATCCAAATAAGTTTAAAGGTTATTTGTTTCCTTTATTTTTCACTTTGTCATGTGGCTTTAATTGGTTAGCAAGTTTTATGATACATGCAGATATTTTTTTTAGATTACATTACAGTGTGGAAACAGGCCCTTCGGCCCAACAAGTCCACACCGACCCGCCGAAACACAACCCACCCATACCCCTACATTTACCCCTTACCTCTAACACTACAGGCAATTTAGTATGGCCAATTCACCTGACCTGAACATCTTTGGACGGTGGGAGGAAACCGGAGCACCCGGAGGAAACCCATGCAGACACGGGGAGAACGTGCAAACTCCACACAGTCAGTATTGCCCATGTAATCAGTAACTAGTGAATAGTTGAAAATCTCAAGCGAAGACAAACTATTGTAAAATTTCACAGAGAGCTTTTTTGATCACTTTCTTTTGCTTCCTTTGTTGAGCTATTTTTCAGTGTAGCCCCCTAATTTACCCTTAATTCTAAATGATATTTAATTGTAGTGTTCCAACACACCTTACAGCAGGCTAAAAAGATACCAGTTCTGTCAAGAGTCAGTGACTGATTTATTGCAACAATAGAATTTGGTATGATCCTATTACAATTACAAGATATGACATAATGATCAGTCTGACTGTAAATTAGTCCAAGTGGAGCCCCATTTAAACTTGTGACTCCTGTAAGCAATAAAAGAAAATTGTCAATTTAAAACGAATCCCCCACGTATTCACATATTTGAGGGTTGTTGGGAAGGAAGAGAGGAGTTGTGCAGGGATGCTAGGGAAGTGCAGTTACTTCCCACAGGCTTCATGACCCTGACAACAGGTCCAACTGGATTTCCCAAGCCCTCAGTTTTGCAAGATAGCTATATGGAGCTATTTTCCTGAAGATAGCTTCCTAAGTGTCCGACTCCACAATTGCATTCGACTATATTGGATGCTGCTGGCTCAAGCAGAAGACTAGCTTCCTGAGAATCTTGGAAACCCTGGTGGGACAGGTGCACTTTTCTAGGGCTGGTAAGGCACCATGATGATACCTCAACATGGAGTCAATAAAATTATAATAAGAGGGCAAAGGAGGCAGACACCTCGGATTGAAATCAAAACTCTTGGATTGATGATGTTGCAAGAACAGGCTTAATGTCCATGGCACCCTCTTTGGGGATGGAACCTCTGTCTCTAATGGATCCTGAACCCCTGTGAGGAATCTGTCTATAGCACCTTGGGGAATGGGGAGTGAGCTGTTTCACTGATAAGGCTGTGAAATTGCCCCTAATAAAGGCCCTAATGATGTAAGGCATCTCCATGGTGTAGATAGCTGTTCTGTATTCTTGCCTGCTCTGAGGAAACTTTCCCAGTTGTGGGAATGTGCTGAGGAGTCATTCCAAAACAATTTCTCAGTGTTTTCCCACTTCTTCCTCTCAACAGGCTTTTCACCCCAGGGCCAGAAATATTCAGCCCCACAGTCTTGATACATATCTTGACTGCTAGCTCATTATTGTAATAAGATGGTGCATTCTGCTATTATATTTGGTCTAATACAAACCCTCTTTCACAGCTGTTAAAATTTTCAAAATGCATTCTTTATGATTTTCAATCTGGGCACCATCTTGATTGAAAGCCTGATGGTTCGGGCCAATATAATATATTGTGCACTGTGTGTTTGTGTACAAATAAACTGACCTTGCCAAATAATGCAAGGTCAGCACATTTCCATAATTTTTTATGGTACCCTATAGGAAAATTTTTCCTGACATACACGGAGTGCCAGACTGGCAATTATGGAGGCCACAAGATATCACAGTGCTGCTCACTGTCTTTTTGCAAATGCACTGTTCGCCCCTCTGCTTATTCAATTGGCATGGCAACTGTGAAGTGGTGTTGTCCCATTGCCAATGCTACAGATTTTCCTTGCATTAGGTAGATGGTGGTCAGTGGGTTGCCTCAGGGATCTCTGCTTGGACTGTTTTCCGTTTATGATAGATTTGGTCTGAACACAGGAGAGGTAGGTGCCATTGATATGGTAATGATTAGATAACTGATACCAGATGAGGGTATTTTGAGTGAAAATACTATTTCTTAACGGATTTATTATCCTGGCATTTCAATATTACCTTGTTTTTATGTATATCTTTTTCTTTTCCTGATGCTAATTGGTTCTGTTATTGCAACTAAAGTCATTATCAGTGAGATGTTTAATGGTATACTGATCAATTTTCTCCTGCTATGTGCACCTGACCAAGATATCCCCTTTAGTGTCCTCCTTGCACAGTCAAACTTGGTGTGATCAGCTAATTTTTCACTCCTTTATATTTTTCCTGGTGGAGATCCGTTTATGAAGTCTGTTTTTCAGTTCCTTCTCTTTTTTTTTCTCTCTGCACTTGGACAGTGACTTCTGTAAAGTTAGCACAAATGTTCAGCACGATTTCTACCCTCACAGTTTGAACAGTCATTCTTGGGCTGTTGGTTATAACACCTCTCTTCGAATATTTCCCCACATATCTGTGAGGCACTACATTTCTGGATGCATTTCAGGCTCTGTGCCGCGGCTGACGTTGACCTGTGAAAGTTGGTCATTTTCAGCAGTGCTGAATTTGCTCTGTAGGACAAAGAAAGACCATAGTGAGCTTTGAGAAGATTTGTAGCTTAGGTTGATGTTCTGGACGTAGATTTGCTCGCTGAGCTGAAAGGTTTGTTTTCAGACTTTTGAAAACAAACCTTCCAGCTCAGCGAGCAAACTTAGATCCGCAGACCATAGTTTCCTCTCTTTGCATATACATTTGTAATTGTTTCTAAAGTTCCAAGGATGAAGAAATACAGGGAAGCTGCTTGTGGGGGGTCCAGAGGTCCAGAATACTGACACTTTATGACCGTTTGGAAGAGGTACTGAACCAGAATAAAAAATATATCAGGAATGTGGGAGGAAATGGGCAAAGAAAACAGCAATTTTCTGTGGAACAACAGTGATCTTTTTGAGTGTTCCTCGGTAACTATGCCATTGGGTCATTTTAGGCTTCAATAAAATTTCAGTGATATATATTTCATTTGGTCACAACTGAAATTTTTCTGCTGACAATAATGAAGGCTTGGTAAAGTCAGTCTTTGAGCAAACTGAGGAGTATGAGAGAACAATGATCCTCCATTTCTTTTAGAAATGATTTCTTAGTTTTGCCATTATAGTGAAAGCATTAAAGCCAGTGACTGAGGCTGATTTGAGAAATCCTTTTCTGATCCATCATTTCAGTAAATGCAGAGCGCAACACAACTCACTGATGTACTCCGGCTAGTATTGGGCTCCGCTGGCTGAAGCGTCAGCAAAATTTGCTGGTGGATCGCTGGCTGAGTGCTTAACTTTGAGCCCTGCTAAAGATTACTAACAAAGGCATGTGGTCTTTGTAGCCTCGTTGCAGCTGCTGGTGTGGAAATGCTGCTGTATGTGCTTGTGGGGATGGGAGGGTAGAGGACTTGGGTACATACTGAAACACTTTGTTCAGGGTAAGATTTTGGAGCTTTACCAACTTGGTCGGTTAGACCCCCAAGAGCTTTCATTGCTGACTAATGCTGTGAATGCGAAGCCTCCATCCACACACACATTCAGTGTAATCTCATTTCTGGCTTCATGCCCAGCCCTATGCAAACCTCTCTGGTACGAAGCTCAATTAAAGCGCCGTCTTTGTTTTGATGTCCCACCCCTGCACCCCTGCCCTTTAAGGATAAAGAGATCCTTCCTTGAATACTTGCAGCTGATTGTAAATAACTGATGACGGAAACAGAGAAATTATCGATACCAAGGCTCTGTTCAGCTATGGGTGTTGGTCTGACCTTGAAGAGCTGAGGTAGCAGTTTTTCCAAATAAAAAGCATATTGCTTTCTCAGCTTCTCAGGAGAAACGTGTTGGAATAAGCATTGAAAGGTTTTTCCTCTACAACCGCGGATGCTTCATTTTAAATTCCGATCTTGTATTCACTGCAGCTGCTTTATATAAAAGAATTATATTTTCTTGCTTCAATCAATATTTTTAATTTCCTTCCCCATTCCTATGATTTAACTAAATGGGTTTAATGTTGATGGCGTATGATGATCCTTGGGGAATTAATGATACATGAGGTCATTCATGTCAACGTTTTTATTTCTTGAAGATGACTGCCATTCCGTATAAATTTGCTGTTTTCTTTGCCCATTCCTGATATATTTTTATTCTGGCTCTGCAGACATTCATCAGTACCTCTCCCAAATGGTCATTCTAAATACGAGTACCAGAATATTGGTGCATGGATCATTCCTGATCCTGGCTTTATCTGCACACAAGCACTTTCCAGTGGAGGTAACCAAATAGTTATTAGAAGCAGGAACATGGCAACATTTTCCTGTTCCTATTCCAACATTACTGAGGTCAGATGTAGTCCACAAAACACTTCTCCAGCTGGAGTTTAAAATAACACAAACCGTGGATTGAACTTTAGATGCGCTTAGACTGTATGGTATTAATACCACACCACAAAATGTGATTATCCACAAGTAACCAGGGCATTTTTGAATAAAACATACTGCTGAGAAGGCTTTGAATGTTGCAGTGAACTTGGATCTTGTGTTATTAGAACTTAACTAGTAGCATGAATTTTCCTTCATTTCTTTGTGATTAAAGTGACGGCTAATGTGTTTCCACTTTATAAGAGGGGCAATAGAGATGAACCAGGAGATTACAGTGAGTCTGACGTCAGTGGTAGGGAAACTATTGGAGAAAATTCTGAAAGACCAAATTAATACCCACTTGGAAAGTCATGGGTTAATTCAGGGTAGTCAGCATGTCAGAGGTAGGTCATGCCTAACAAATTGGTTAGACGTTTTTGAAAATGTGATCAAGCATGTGGATGAGGGAAGTTCGGTTGATGTAGATGATCTGGATTTTAGTAAAGCTTCTGTCAAGGTCCCACATGGGAGACTGATTGAGAAGGATAAAGCCCCCACATAGAACTCAGGGAAACTAGCTTAGTAATAGGACACAAAGGGTAGTGGTAGGAGGTTGTCTGAATGACTGGAAGTTGGTGTCCAGCAGTATATCATAACCATCAGTACTGGGATGCTACTTGTTTGTTGTATACCTAAATGATATAGATGAAAATGTGGGGAGAATGTTAAGTAAATTTGCAGACAACACCAAGGGTGAAGAAGATGGTTGTAGGTTTCAGAAAAATATAGATGGGTAGGCCAGTGGCAGATCATATTTAAGGAGAAAGTGAGGGCTGCAGATGCTGGAGATCAGAGCTGAAAATGTGTTGCTGGAAAAGCGCAGCAGGTCAGGCAGCATCCAAGGAACAGGAGAATCGACCTTTTGGGCATAAGCCCTTCTTCAGGAAGGGCTTCCTGAAGAAGGGCTTATGCCCAAAACGTCGATTCTCCTGTTCCTTGGATGCTGCCTGACCTGCTGCGCTTTTCCAGCAACACATTTTCAGCAGATCATATTTAATCCTGATAAATGTAGGGTGATGCACTTTGGAAGAAGAAACTAGGGGAGGGAGTATTTAATGATTGGCAGGACACTGTGTAGCCTATCAAACAGAGAGATCTTGGGATAATTTTTCACAGATTCCTGAAGTCGGCAGAGCATGCGAATAGGATAGTTAAGGCAGTATATGGGATACTTGGTTTCATCTGTCATGGCATAGAGTAAAAGAGCAAGGAGGTAATGTTGGAGCTGTTCAGAGCATTGGTTGGGGGGGACATGATTGAGGTGTATAAGATTATGAGGGGTATGGACAGGGTGAATAGAGAGCAGCTGTTCCCCTTGATTGAGGTGTCAATCATGAGGGGTCAACCGACTCAACACAGACATCTTCTACAAACTCACTGCTACCTGGACTACACCTCCTCCCACCCTGCCTCCTGTAAAAACGCTATCCCTTATTCCCAATTCCTCCACCTCTGCTGCGTATACTCCTAGGAGAACTACTTCCACGACAGAACACACCAGATGGCCTCCTTCAAAGACCGCAATTTCCCCCCTCACGTGGTTGATGATGCCGTCTAGCGCATCTCATCCACTTCCCACACCTCCACCCTTGAACCCCACCCCTCCAACAACAACAAGGACAGAAAACCCCTGGTCTTCACCTTCCACCCCACCAACCTCCGTATATATCGTATCTTCCTCCACCATTTTCGCCACCTACAAATGGACCCCACCACCAGAAATATATTGCCCTGCCCACTCCATCCGCGTTCCATAAAGACCATTCCCTCCGCGACGCTCTTGTCAGGTCCATGCCCCCCAACAACCCACTTTCCCCTCCCGGCACCTTCCCCTGCCACTGCAAGAATTGCAAAATCTGTGCCCACATGTCCCTCCTCACCTCTGCCCAAGGCCCCAAAGGAGCCTTTTACATCCATCTGCAGATTTATCTGCACTTCCACACATGTCATTCACTGTATCTGTTGCTCCCGATGTGGTCTCCTCTACATTGGGGAGACAGGACGCCTACTTGCAGAACGTTTCAGAGAACATCTCCGGGACACATGCATGAAACAACCATACCACCCTGTGGCCAAACACTTTAACTCCCCCTCCCCCTCTGCCAAGGACATGCAGTTGCTGGGTCTCGTCCATCGCCATTCCCTAACCACCCAATGCCTGGATGAGGAACACCTCATCTTCCGCCTTGGGACCTCCGACCACATGGGATCAATGTGGACTTCAACAGTTTCCTCAAATGAGGAAGTCTTATTCCAGATACAACATTCTAACTTGGCACTGCCCTCACAACACATCATATCTGTCCATCTTCCCTCCTACTTATCTGCTCCACCCTCCTCTCTGACCGATCACCATTACCCCGACCTTCATCTACCTAATGCACTTTCAGCTACCTTCCTCCCAGCCCCAACCCCCTCCTATTTGTCTCTCTACCCGCTTTGCACAAAAGCTCATTCCTGATGAAGAACTTGTGCCCGAAACATTGATTCTCCTGCTCCTTGGATGATGCCTGATCTGCTGTGCTTTTCCAGCACCACATTCTCGACTCTGATCTCCAGCATCTGCAGTGCTCACTTTCTCCCAAAAGATTACTGTAATGATTACAACGGTCTGGAACATTTGGCCTTGGACCTTCGGGTGACCATCCTCCAAGGCAGAATTCGGGACAGGCAACAAGGCAAAGTGGCCAAGCAGAGGCTGATAGCCAATTTTGATACCCATGAGGATGGCCTCAACCGAGACTTAGCTAATGTTCTGGGGACGTTAGTTCAAATCCTGCCATGGCAGATGGTGATAATTAAATCCAATACTAATCTGGAAAAAAGAGTCTGATGATGACTGCTGATCATCAGGGGGAAAAAAAACATCTGATTTGCTAATGTCCTTTGGGAAAGAAGATCCTATCCTTACCTAGGCTGGCCTCCAGAACCCAACAATGTAGTTGACTCTTAACTGCCCACTGGGAAAATATGGATGGGTGATAAATGCTGGCCCAGCCAGTGTCTGAGCTGTAGGGAGAGGCAGGGGCAATTTCCCCTGGAGCATATAAAATCATGAGGGCGTGGATAGGGCGAATAGTCAGAGTAGGGGAGTCATACATTTAAGGTGAGAGAAGAAAGATATAAAAGGTACTGAGGGCAACCTTTTCACACAGAAGGTGATGTTTGTGTGGAATCAGCTGCCAGGGGAAGTGGTGAACATGGGTACAATTACAACATTTGAAAGAAATCTGGATGGGTAAATGAATAGGATGGGTTTAGAGGGATATGGGCCAAATACTGGCAAATGGGACTAGATTAACTTTGGATATCTGGTTGGTGTGGATGAGTTGGACCAAAGGGTCTGTTTCTGTACTGTACAACTCTATGACTCTGTGGATGAGTTTTAAAAAAGGAATTTTCCACAGTTCTTTGCAGTTATGTGATAGGTCTAATTACTTAACATGCATTTTCTTTATTACTTTTTTGATTTATTTTCACCAAATAAACCCCAAAGCCTCAACAGCTTATTATCGTAAGACTGTTTTCTATTACTATCTTTTTTACTGCAACAAAATACATTTTTTTCTCTTTGATATATTAAAGAAAATATAGCCTTTGAGGAAAGAACTGCACATACATTTTTTTTATTTCTGTTAGGTCATTTTTAAAAAATATGATTTTAGTATTCATTTTGGACTTAACTCTAAATTGCTTGCAATAATATTAAATGGTATTGCTATCATTGTGAACGAACTTTGTCATGCACTGGTTGTGCAAGGTACTTATTCCTTTCATGGTGAAGAACAGAGATGTAGAAAGGATATGATGTAAAGTGCTGCTCGAAAAATAATGACATTAATGATTGCATAATGTGGACATCTTGCTTATAATAACCATAATGTTCAAAGATCTCAAAAAAATTGAACTCTCCTTTGATAGCAATTATGAGAACTCAATGATGCACATAGCTCATGTCATGTAGGAATATTTAAGCCTTAAGATCAATCAAAATGATTGTATTTCTGTTCCAAATCTTTCCTCCTTTCTGAAAATTCCTAGATCATGCCCAATAATATTCCTCCCGTTCTGTTTTGAGTCCAACCACATGATGACTTTTTGTGACACCTGCAAATGACTTGATCATGCCCCATATTTCTGTCCAAATCATTAACACATACTGTGGGAAGCCTGGGACTGAGTATTGAGCTCTGCAGGACCCCACTGGAAACAGTCTTCTGGTCATAAAAAAACATTCATCAACCATTATGCTTTATTTTAAACCATTGAGTCAATTTTGGATGCAGCTTCCTCCTCTCTCATAGTTTTTTATTTGTTTGATTAGTCTGCCAATGGGATCTTGTCAAAGTCTTTCTGATATTTGTGTAATTTCTCCATCATCATCTGTGTCTTTGAAGGTAGTTTTTCTTTATCCTTTCAAGAAGAGCATTGGCAGTGGGAGAGTTTAGCTAGCTATTCATGATAACCTTTTACTTCTCCATTCAGAAGGAAGAGTGAGAAAAATATTATCTTCACAAGCTAGATGTTTCGGCCATGTTGACCAGACATGAGGAAAAAAACATTTTTACAGAGTAGTTGGTATGGATGTTGATACAGAGTGCTTGAGGTCAATTCAGTTGTTGGTTTATAAAGGAATTGAATAAGCACCCAAAGGGAAATCATCGCAGAGTTACGGGGTAAAGATGGAGAATTTGGCATGTGTACAAGCAGTTGAGGACTCTCCTGTTCTGTAAACATTCTCTGATTCTGTGGTCTCCAATGCTTAACATCCATTTTACATATCTTTTCCCCAGATTTGATTATAATATTCCTGGGGTTTAATGAGTGATTTATGAAAGTTTAACTTTTATATGTATAAAGCAAATGATTCTCTCTGGTTTAGTGGTGTTTTCAACATGCTGTACCAAGATTGGTGTATGTAAATCCAAATTCTCTCTGTTCCCACTCCCTTTTAAAATTTTACCATTTTCTTGCCTTTCCTTCTAAAATGCATCCCTTTGTACCTTCCTGAAGAAACTTATATTTGCCACCTCTGTGTCTATTTCTTTTTCTGTATCTTCCTGAATGTAATGCAAGACTTTGAAAATATGTTTCACAATAAACTCACATACTGTTACCAGTACTCTGCTTCAGAAACTAATTGAGGTTTTTGAGGACAAAAAAATCACTGTTGTATTGGTGTTACTTTTCATAGTGCAGAAATTATTATGGTCAAGGACAACTGTTGTCTGTAGAACCTGTTTGTGTTCAAGTACTTACATTGGCTAATTTATCTCTATTGTCCCATTCATGACTTCATGTTAGAATAAACAATTAAAGACTAATTTATTACAGTGCCTAATGTATTTGCAAAACTTGGTGATTTTCTAAAACTATTATATTGGCCACAGAATCTATGACATCAGTATTTATATTGACCAGTATGACACAGAATAGAGGGAGAACTAGCTATTTGAATGCATAACTGACTCGAAGGTAGAAGACAGAGGGTGGTGGTGGAAGGTTGCTTTTCAGACTGGAGGCCTGTGACCAGCAGTGTGCCACAAGGATCAGTGCTGGGTCCACTGCTTTTCGTCATTTGTATAAAAGATTTGGATGTGAATGCAGGAGGCGTGGTTAGTAAAATTGGAGCTATAGTCGACAGCGAAGAAGGTTACACCAGAGTACAGTAGGATCTTGATCAGATGGGCCAATGGGGTGAGGAGTGGCAGATGGAGTTTAACTTAGATAAATGTGAGGTGCTGCACTTTGCAAAGGCCAGTCAGGGTAGGACTTTTTAATGGTAAGGTCCTGGGGAGTGTTGCTGAACAAAGAGACCTTGGAGTGCAGGTTTATAGTTCCTTGAAAGTGGAGTCACAAGCAGATAGGATAGTGAAGAAGGTGTTTAGTAAGCTTGCCTTTATTGGTCAAGTGCATTGAGTATAGGAGTTGGGAGGTCATGGTGCAGCTGTATAGAACATTGGTTAGGCCTCTATTGCAATACTACATGCAGTTCTGGTCTCCCTGCTATAGGAACGATGTTGTGAAACTTGAAAAGGTTCAGAAAAGATGTACAAGGATGTTGCCAGGGTTTAAGCCATTGGAAGAAGCTGAACAGGCTGGGGCTGTTTCTCCCAGAATGTTGAAGGCTGAGGGGTGACGTTATAGAGCAGAGGTGGGGAACCTTTTCATGTTGGAAGGCTGCATTATGTTAGTTGTAATCTAATAAGGCCGCACCCAAGAAACTTCAATTATATATTCTCCAAAATTCACATTATTTTGTAAAAATCTAACTACTATGTACTAACTAACTAAAAAAAAATGAAAAAAAAAGTTAATTCTAAAGTTAACTAACCTTTTAATGACTTTGTTGTGACTGCTTTTTGTAGGAAAGCATTTGAATATTTGGTTGCAGCATGGAGGTCTGCAGTTTTAGCTGACCCTCTAGATGGGTATCCGTCATTTGTGACCTTAAGGGCGTCTTGATTTTGATTAAGTAAGAGAATATATATTCGCAGCAATAAGTGGTTGAAAAGCAAGAAAGCATTTTTTGTGCATGGTGCTGAAGGCATGGGTATTCTATTGCATTTTTCCATATTTCATTCAGATATTTCTTAGTGTCAAATAAAGACTTTAAAATGTCATCTTCTGAGAGCTCAATCAATTCCATCTGTAGTTCTTTAGGAGCCTTGGAGACATCAACTAGGTGAGGTTGAAATGCTAATTTGAGTGTGATGTCATGATTCTCAAAGTCAGAGAACTTTTCATTGTATTCTCCAATTAGTAAGTCTATAACAGCTGTGTATTCTTCAAATGATTCGCAAGAATCCTCCTGTTCATCAATGACCTTTGCTAATTGGGGAAAATGTTCATCCGAAATTTCCTTTTGAAGTAAAAGGCTACACACAATGGCCTAGAAGGCCACAGGTTCCCCACCCCTGTTATAGAGTATTATAAAATTATGAGGGGCATGGATAAATAGACAAGGTCTTTTCCCTCAGCTGGGGGAGTCCAAAACTAGAGGGCATAGGTTTAAGATGAGAGGGAAAAGATTTAAAAAGGATCTAAGGGGCAACTGTTTCATGCAGAAGATAGTGTGTGTAAGGAATGAGCTGCCAGAGGTCAAGTGCATTGAATATAGGAGTTGGGAGGTCATGTTGCAGTTGTATAGAACTGGTACAATTACAACATGTAAAAGGCATCTGGATGGGTATATGAATAGGAAGGGTTTAGAGGAATATGGACCAAATGCTGTCAAATGGGACTATTTAGGATATCTGTTGGGCATGGATGAGTTGGATTGAAGGGCTGTTTCCATGCTGTATATCTTTATGACTCTATGACTAAAGATGTGAAAAAAATAGAATTGTGAAGCACTCCTTCCCCACATGCAGCAAGACATGGACAATGTTCAGGTTTGTACTGATAAATGGCAAGTCACAAACCATGCCACACAAATGCCAGACAGTGACCAACTCCAACAACAGTGAATCTAAATAATCCTTCCCTAACGTTTAATGGCATTATCATCGCTGACCGCCGCCCTTCTGAAAATTATCCCTGATCAGAAACTTAACAGTTTGAAAGGAGGACTGAACAGAATGGGAAAGACTAAGAAAGAGATTTCACTGAATGTGTATACAAGTAGTTAGGAACTAACTTAAAAGGTATACCCTTAAAGATGTTAGACTCTGTACTGTAACCTGAGCCATAAGATGAACAAGATCAGAGTTGAATGCCTTCATTAAAGATTGGGTGGGTTTCAGTTTGTCTTAGAATCTGACTCGAGTTGATCGCATTTTGAACACATTACTGACACTTTGGAATCAGCTGCTGATTTACACTCAGGAAAGCAAATATTGATACAGGAGATACCATATACAAACCACATTCATTTCAGCTGCCATCTTCTGTCACTAGATGCCTGACTGCATGTAGACTTTCCTTTCCCTTAGATTTGACCTGCAGTTTCTTAATCTACTTCCCCTTTGGGATGGACAATGGTCTCAAGAGATGACTTTTCAGATTTTTCAAAAGATTTTAGAGATTTTAATCTCCCTTTTGTCATTTTAATTGGCCACATTACTTTCAATTTGGTTATGTGCAATTTTTCTTTCCTGCCACTAGTCTGCTCCCGAGACTCATTTGAGTCTGCATCTGGTGCTGTGAATAATTATGCAAATCAGCCCGCATTCTTGCATTGAGAGATGTTATGATTTAACCTTTAAGGCACAATGTGTACCCTTTCCTAGCCACTTACATCGTCGAGAAAAATTTGATGCTCCAGTCCCATGAATAAACAATAAAAATATCTTCTGTCAAACCAGTTGAAGGGTAGGTTTACTGAGTCCTTCCCCCACCACTGGCAAATATCAAAAAAAATTGTTGCTTTTTATGGGAGACTTGTGACCTAGCCTTGTGGTGGGACTGAACAGATACTCATCTGATAGCATTAACATCCATTTTCAGGTCCTCTTCTAACATGTCTTCCATTAATAGAGTTCTGGATGCAGTCTCCATAATCTACATAGAGGATGCAAAGAAAGTGTCACATATATTGAATTGAAAAGTATGCTTTTCTTACTACAGGCTCTCCAGTAATTTCTGTTCCATCAGAAACATTAATCAATTACTACAATGTGTTAGCGCAGCAGGATGGAATACGTTCTTCTTAAATATCCAGTCTGCTTTTCGATAATAGCAGCTCCATAAAGTGAGCACAGTAGGGTTCGAAGTAAAGATTTGCAGCAATCTCATTTGGGTTGGGAAATATTGATAAGCGAGCACCATACCACACTCCCGGATACAGTGATTGTCAGCCTAATGCTTTAAGCAACACTAATGTCGAAACCTTAGATTCTAATCTGCTTCATTATGCTGTTTTAACGAGAATCAGTACAATGATTATCACAAAATCACAGAAGTGTTTATGGTGCAGAAGGAGGCCATCCAGCCCATTGTGCCTGTATTGACTCTTTAAATTAGCATCATTACCTCGTATCAATTTCCTGCTTCTTCCCCACACCTTTGCATACTGTTTCTATCCAAATAATCATTAATCAAAGAAAATATAAGTAATCTACATCATCAACCAAGTCAATGCCTTTTTCATAAATGTGCTGATCAATCTAATGTCAAGCTAGACTGACCAGGAGGGCTCAAATTTGATTGACAGTCTGTAATATGTTAGCTAACCTTATATGAGACAGCAATAAGGAGCCTGTATTTTGATCAGTTGTGGCAATCCATGTTCTTTACATGATATCCAGTGTTCCTTTTCAAGTACATGTACTTGTTACATATCCCCAAGATTGAGGCAATGGTCACTGACAACTAGCTCTTATGAGTGAGCCACATTGTTCACATGCCCGACACAAGACTCCCTGAACAAGTGCTCTACTCCAAGCTCTGCAATGGTAAGTGATCATTAGGAGGACTGCAGAAACACTACAAGGATACCATGTAAACCTTGCTAAATAAATGCAACATCCTACCAAAGTGTGGGAATTGCTTTACTATGCACAAACTGGAGTAATATCTATAAAGGTGCATTATACCACTACATTTGTCTTCGAATGGAGCATGTGGAGGCGAAGCACAAATAGTGGAAAGAAAGCACAGCATCCAGCGTGTCCGACCCACCTACCCCCTCAAACACCACCTGCGCCCCCTGCAGGAGAGTCGGTGGAACCACAGAATGCATACCCACCTCCAAAGTGGAAGTAAGTCATCCTCCACATTAATTACTCCCAAAGAAGGAGAAGATTTACTTGTAGAGTTTGTTATTGTCAGAATCAGGCTATGCTGTGGAAAATAATTTTAGCTAAAATATTTTGTGGCATCGTATCTCAGTAGTTAGTACTGCTGCCTCACATCACCAGGTTTGATTCCATCCTCGGGCAGCTGTCTGTGTGGACTTTGCACATCCTCCCTGTGTCTGTGTGGGTTTCCTCTTGGTGCTCCGGTTTCCTCTCACAGTCCAAAGATAAGCAAGTTAGTTGGATTGGCCATGTTATGTTGCCCCAAAGTGTTCAGGGATGTACAGGCTATGTGGATTAGCCATGGGGAGTGTAGGGACAGGGTAAGGGAGGGTCTGTATGGACCCAGTGGGCCAAATGGCCTGTTTCTACACAGTATGGATTCTACGAGTAAAAAAATTCTGATGTTGAAAATGATAGACATTCGAATGATTTACGACTTTAGATCATATTTAGGCCATTCTTTTTGAACTCCTGTATGTCATATTATTACATAGACATATAAATGCAATGAATAAAGCTTGGAGCTGAATGTATCAAGTCAAAATGAAAACTAATCCCAAAACTCAGCTCAGTAGTAATCTCTGATCAAAGCAGATTATCATGGAAAATGAAACAAAGGTAACATTTTGGTCAACTGCAAAACAGGGCCAGTGTGAGGACACTTCCTATCATTTTTGTCTGTGCTTTCTGCCTCCATATCTTGTCAGTACAATGATGAATGACCCATGCAATAAATAGCAGATGCTTGTACTGCACAGATTCGTGTGTGACCTCTTCTGGTAAGGCTATAAGCAGGAAAGGAAATAAAATGCCAAATCCCATGGGGAGAGGACATTAAAACTTAAGATGGATAAACCTTTGAGCCATAGTTGTTTTGAGATGCTTAGGATAATGATTTTAATTGGAACTGTCATCATTGGAAATGAAAGTAAAAATAGATGCCTCAATTGTGCACATCCTTGGACAAAGCTCATCTGGATTACTGCAGCCAGTTTTAAGGACAAGCCTTAAGGAAAGATCTTGGAGGATGTAGAACAGTGATTCAGAGGAATGATACCATGACCGAAAGAGTTAAATTGAGAACAGTTTGCATAAATCTGATTTATAAACACTTAAATTTAAAGTCTGAAGAGTGATCTGGTCAAGGTTTTAAAAGTGATACATTAATTCATAAAATCCCTATAGTGTGGAAGCAGGCTATTCAACCCATCCAGTACACACCAACCCTCCAAAGAACAGCCCACCCAGACCCACCTCAGCATTTCTCATGGCTAATCCACCTGGTCTGCACATTCCTGGACACTATAGCATGGTCAACCCATCTAATCTGCACATTCCTCCCAGAATCCAAAGATGTGCAGGTCAGGTGAATTGGCCTTGCTAAATTGCCATGGTGTCAGATGCATTAGTCAGGTGTAAGTATAGGGGAGTGAGTCACTTTTTGGAGGGTCGGTGTGGACTTGTTGGGCTGAAGGGCCTGTTTCCAAACTGTAGGAAATCTAATCTTTGAACGGTGGGAGGAAGCCCACACAAACATAGGGAGAGCGTGCAGACTCTACACAGACAATTGCCCAAGGGTGGAAATGAACCCGGGTCTTGAGCACTGTGGCAGTAGTGCTAACCACTGAGCCACCTTACCGCTATGCTGCCTGACTAGCAGATTGATAGAGAGAAACAGTTTCCTCTAGTAGAGGAAACATTCATAGAACTCTCAAGATGCCTCTTCAGCATTGCTATTGTATCCACCTCCACCATTCCTCTGGCAGCGCATTCCAGACACTTACCACTCTCTGTGTAAAAAAACTCCTTTGAACTTACTACTTTTTACCTGAAACCTGTATTCCCTAGTCCCCTGATCGACATTTCTATCCTAGGACGAAGACTCTAATTATCCATGCCTCTCATAATTTTGTAAACTTCTATCAGGTTGCTCCTTTCAAGTGAAAGCAAACCAAATTTGGTCAATTTTTCCTCATAACTAATACCCTCCAAACCAGGCAACATCCTGGTAAATCATTTCTGTACCCTCTCTAAAGCCTCCACATACTTCTGGTATGTGATAACAAGAACTGTACGTAATATTCCAAATGTGGCCTAATTAAAGTTCTGGCTTGCCAGTGTTTATACTCTGTGCCGCGACCAGTGAAGGCAAGCATGCCATATGCCTTCTTGATCATCTTATCCACTTGTATTGCCACTTTCAGGGAACTGTGGACCTGAGTGCCTAGATCCCTCTGTGTACTGATGCTACTAAAGCTCCTGCCATTTATTGTATACTTCTCTCCTATGTTCGATCTTCCAAAATGCATCACCAGGCATTTGGATAAAGCTCTATCTGTCATTTCTCTGCCCTAGTCTCCAACATATCTCTATCCTGCAATCTCCCTGAGCAATCCTCCTCAGTATCTGAAGCACCCCCAATCTTTGTGTCATCTGCAAACTTACTAGCAGGCCACTTATGTTTTTCTCCAAATCACTTATATATATTACACACAACAGGGGTCCCAGCAGAATACCACTGGTCACAAATCTCAAGTCAGAAAGACATCCTTCTACCTCTAATTTGTGTCTTCTATGACTAAGCCAGTTTTGTAACTATCCTACAGGTTGACTGCGGATTCAATGTGACTTCACCTTTTGACTTCACCTCCATGAAAGACCTGTCAGAGGCCTTGCTAAACTCCTCATAGACAACATCTACTGCCCAGCCCTCATTAATCATGTTTGTCACTTTCTCAAAAAACTGAATCCAGTTTGTGAGAGACAACCTTCCCCATACAATAGCATGCTGCCTATCGTTAAGAAGTCCGTATTCTTCCAAATGTGAGTGAATCATGGATCTACGAATCTTCTCGAATAATTTCCCTATCAACGACATAAGGTTCATTAGTGTGTAATTTCCCAGATTAAACATTGTGGCTCTTCTTAAAAAAGTAACAATGTTGATTATTCTCCAGTCCTCTGGGACCTCTCCTGAGACTAAAGAGGAATCAAAGATTTTGTACAAGTCCTCAGCAATTTCCTCACTTCCCTCCCCCAACATTCTAGCATAGATCCCATCTGGTCCTGGGGACTTGTCAATTTTAATGTTTTTCAAATCAGCCAGCACATTTTTTATATTGATATGCTCTAGGATATTAACATACCCCTCCTGAGATTTGTCATCCACCGTGTCCTTCTCATATGTGAATATTGATGCAAAGTATTTGTTAAGGACATCAACCACTTCCTCCGGCTCCAAAAATTCCCTCCTTTGTCCTTGAGTGGATCTATTCTTTCCCTAGCTACCCTCTTGCTCTTTATATATGTATAAAATACATTGCAATTTTCATCAATCCTGTTTGCCAAAGACATTTCATGACCCTTTTAGCTCTGCACATGCAAGTATGTGTCTCTGTAAGTCCAAGTAACTACATGAGGGCTACTTGCTTACCAGCAACTTCTTATTGTTCCCTCAGATTCAAAAGTTAATTAATTTGCTCTTGCTTTGACTTAAAAATAAAACTAATTTGATAATACAGCTAATTCAATTCAATTTTTAAAAATATTTATTGCTCACAACAAAAATAGTTCACTACACTTAATTGAGAGGTAAGTTTCATCCAAATGTAATTAATAACCTTAATGTGACTAACTGAGAAGGTTGAATAGAGGGAGTCAGTTCATCCTTCTCACCTAGTCGTAATATGTAAATAGGGTTGAGTTGCCTGAACTTTAGTACAGTAGTTGAATTTGGATACCCCAATACTCGCTGATTGCAACTTGCAGATAACATAAAATGCAAAGCCGCTGACTAATCAGTTATTTTCATCAGGAACTAGACTCTTAAAATTTTGACTTTGATAGAAGAATCTTCATATCTGTTTCATTCAGCAGTATACTAGTGCATAATCTTTACTTCTTGTTGAAGGATAAGAATCTAGGTCAGGTCCTTCAACTTTTGACTGCAGCTTCAATTTCCTGCTATTACCAATGTATCATTATTTGACTGAACCATCAAAACATTGAAAAACAAAATTTGTTTGTTGAAACGCCAAGTATTTGTTTCTGTGTTTTGTCAAACTATTTTTTTTAAATGTCAGGATTATATACTTGCATTATGAGTTGAATTATGAAAGCCTGAAGTCATTTATCTGATCAAAGGAATCTAATTGCTGCCGGTTTTGACTCTAACTTCTAATAGAACAGTGAGATCTTTTTTATTAAGTTGGCTCTGCATAAAATGAAATTTCATAATTGAAGCACAGAGGAATAGTAATAATTAGTTATCAGTTACTGGACTCTGGTGAAGGAAGATTGTTCTGTCTACCACAGCCCGATCTGGGCTCTGGTTCCTGAGTAAGGGTATGACCCCCTTTAAGGAGCTCCCCCTTAAAGATAGTTGCAGCTGGATTTGGAGGAGATTTTCTTCAGACTGGTGAGTATACATGGAAGAGAGAGGCTGGAAGTTGAAAAGGTACGTTTTGTGAGTGACTCCTTTTGTATTATTTCTATAAAGCGAAGGTTTTTGGAACTAGACTTGATCAAGAACTACTGCTTGTAAAAGAAAGAAGGCACCAAGATTGTGGGACCCTGCAATATTGACAATTGCTTGACAATAAACAATTAGTGGTGGCATAATATAATTAAATGGGATTTGTCTTTATAGGTAAAATTGCTGAGATGAGTCGAAACTCTTCTGAATTTAACATGCCAAGTGTAATGATGGTTCCAAGCAGAAATGATGCACAAAATCCAGACTAAGTTGTGACTGGCTGCAGATTTCCCAAATAACACTGATGTTGCCAATAGAAATTCATACTGTAATATTTGTTCAAATGTAATTGATTATGCCTTACTTTAAGTTAGGTATAAAATGAACACTAATCTTTTGTAATAAATTAAGGTAATAGTATGATTGCTGTTTACTGTCTTGGCATCTCACTCCCAGAGCTTCTTGCTTTTGCAACTCCACTTTTATTATGCTGATCAAGATAATAGCCATTGGCATGTCATTTCTTCTGCTTAATTATTCTGAACATTTATGGAGGAAAGTAATTATCTGAAAAGGTCTCAGGTAAAATGAAGCTGACGATACTTTGGTTGAATCTAGGACACAATTCAGTAAGAATCTCACTTACCAGCAGAGAACATCAAAGTCTCAGTTACACTGAGAGCAAATTACTTTAGGCTACAAATCTATGGCAATACTTTGTTAATGTAAATCAAGCAATTCATGATAATTTGGCTTTTTGTGAAGGAAAAGCTATAATGAATAACAGAGGATTTCAGGACGTGTCTGTCAGATGTCCTGCAAATGATCATTTAGCTTTCTTTGGTACAACTGTGTGAATGCCGCCCTTGCAACATCGTCGTGGTGAAGATTTCCAGGAAATTCTCTGAAGTTGAATAAGAATCCATTTTGAAACCACTTTAAAAACAAAACAAAGGTACATTATGCAAGTGGTATGGATTTTATTTTAAATTACCAATGTTGACTATCTAATAGTTGACATTTGTCCTCATCTGTGTTGATGAATCCAGATAGAATTCCAATCTGTTGTTTCTCCAACCTGGTCTGAACCTATCTTCATAGACAAGGCAATGTGATGAAATTACTCCTCCTTGGGAAGAGAAGCTTGATTTAATGAAAGGACAATGCTTATCCTTCATGTGTGACTAGTTTGTCTACTGCTCGAGGTGAAAAAGGCAGCCATACACATTTGTCCCTCCAGGGAACTGCATGAGTCAATGCCATGAGTGATATTGCAAATGCAATTATTCATTCAGCCTGCTGATCTGTCTGTGACCCGTTTACAAATGAATACAGAGAATAGTCTACTTTATACCATGATAGAATCTCAACAGAAGGATGTGACGTCAATGTTTAGACTTTTGGTGTCCTTTCTTTAAAGCCATGCCAGGATTTATAAACTCACATTATGCAAAGAGTTAGGTTGTATTTGCATAGTGCTGAATCCTGTCCTCAGAAACATTTCAGTCAGTGGAGCATTCTTGAATTGTAGTATTATTGTTGTTATGCTGACAAACTCAGCAAACAACCTACAAAAACGATATATCTGAAAAATAACTAATGTGTGCTTTTACTTCCTTTAAAGTGCCATCTTGCATTAGTGGCCTGGTATGTGATATGGCTTCAACTAACAACCTTTTGGTTTGGAGATCTGTGCTACAAACTAAAGCAAACTATAACTTATAATGGTTACAAAAGGGTACATTTATTCGTCTGATAGATGAGGGTCTAAGGATTGTTGGTGACATTTAAAGAAGATTTTGGTTGCACTGCAGGGAACTGCTATATTGCTGAACCACTTGCTGTGCAGAGATTTTGGAGCTGTCATGTTACTTGCCTGCAACATTCACGCTTTAGCTGCTATGATTAGTGGCACAGTATGAATTTTATGATACTTAAAAATATATTAAAATAGCTTTCTCTGTGCAACTACTATTCGGAATGTATTGTATATGAACACATTTATTTTGCTAGTACAATATTATCAAATTAGATTTTATTTTCTCAAAAGTATCAGCCTGTTCAGAGCAATTATTATATTACCCTGGAACAGATGGGACTTGAACCCAGGCCACTTTACTTCAGAGGTAGGGATACTATCACTGTACCACAAGAGCTCCACTTAGCTTGATTCTAAGTGGCACGGTGGCTCAGTGGTTAGCACTGCTGCCTTACAGCACTAGGGTCCCAGGTTTAATTCCAGCTACGAGCGACTGACTATGTGGAGTTTACACATTCTGCATGGGTTTCCTCTGGGTGCTCCGGTTTCCTCCCACAGTCCAAAGAGAACTCGAGAGAGAGGAAAGATATAAAAGAGAGCTACGGGGCAACGTTTTCACACAGAGGGTGGTGCATGTATGGAATGAGCTGTCAGAGGAAGTAGTGGAGGCTGGTACAATTGTAACATTTAAGAGGCATTTGGATAGGTATATGGATAGGAAGGGTTTAGAGGGATATGGGCCAGGTGCTGGCAGGTGGAACTAGATTGGGTTGGGATATCTGGTCGGCATAGACGGGTTGGACCGAAGGGTTAGTTTCCATGCTGTACATCTCTATGACTCTATGACTATGTGCAGGTCAGGTGAATTGGTCATGCTAAATTGCCCATAGTGTTAGGTGCATTAGTCAGAGGGAAATGGGTCTGGGTGGGTTACTATTCGGAGGGTCAGTGTGGACTTGTTGGGCTGAAGGGCCTGTTTCTATCCAAATGCTTTTGATGAAAAGAAGAACTCTTTGAGCCATGAGTTGCTTATTGCTTAAACTTAATAATAGAGCACCAAAACAATTAAAACATTGTGTAGAGGGTGATGTGTGAGTGCTAATCATATTAAGGGTTTGGGGATTGAGGAGAGTTTGTAATTAGACTGTCTCTTCTAGATTAGGATTATTGCACCTACAAACCTGACCAATTTAAATTCAGTTAAACTCTGAATAGCCAATTACTGAAGAATGAAACTAAAGCTGACGTTTACTTAATTTAGATTTATTCAGAGTGACACATGACAAATATATTCTCATGCCATAGTGGTAATGTCCCTATCTCTTCCACTTTGATTCCAGTGATGTTTTAGTAACTGGACAAATAACAAAGTGAACTATTAGTCAGTTTTCTTTTCAATTTTGTTTGCTTTTTCCATCTTGAAAAAATATTGTCTTTTCCCTTCCTTTCTTATGGAAGTGCTTTGGGATGTTATCTGTTATCATATGAATGCCTGAAAACAAGAAAGGATTTCTGATTGTGGAGGAGTCTATGGTTTCTGCTATTGAGACAAATAGGCCTGTGTAAAGTGGATAAAAATATCAGTATCAGATTTGAAACTCTCAATTGCAATTTAAAGGTCGAGAACAAACAATGTTTTACCATGAATGAAAGCATTCCTGCTATAAGTACTTTTCAATTGTAATTTGTCAAAAGAATCTTTAATGTACACTGTACGACATTGTTCCTTCAGAATGCCAAGGTTTTTTTTTTGCTTATAATCTAGATACATTCCAATTCTGTGTTTGACTAGAATGTTGACTTTTTTTACAATTAAGAATGATTTAATGTGTTTTGTTTTATAATGACAGTCACTAACTGCAGGACAAGTGTATTCTTCTTGTCAGTCCATAAATCCAGCACAGACCATCCCAGTCAGTGGCATGTGGAGATTGGTGAGCGAAGAAAAAGCAGCTTTACATTTCATTTATCAAGCCAGTTCCAGTTGCAAGATTATTCCTACAGGCCAAATTAAATTAGAGAATATGGAAAGTCAGTTAAGATGTGCAGGGAATAGCGAATAAACCTCATGTTTTAATTACAGCTTTACAGTTAAGCTTGGGTTGCATTAATGTGATAAAAGAAATTAATAGTGTCGGATACTG
This sequence comes from Chiloscyllium plagiosum, assembly GCF_037043375.1. Lineage (NCBI taxonomy): Eukaryota > Metazoa > Chordata > Chondrichthyes > Orectolobiformes > Hemiscylliidae > Chiloscyllium > Chiloscyllium plagiosum. Next base: position 28,902,940 of record NW_028270149.1, on the reverse strand, counting down.
CACTATACAATCCGTGTTTTAATTTCCGCTTTATAATGAAGTTTGTAGATGATGATTAGGGCAACACTCAACTGAGCAATGCAATGCAGCTACTTTTCAAAATCTCGGAACTGCAGTTATATTTTTAAGCCAATTTCTCTCAATTGCAAAAGAGTGATTCTGCTTCAAAATACCGAGAATGCATTTAAAGTTGTGAGCACAAATTATGATTTATCCAGCGAATAATTGAGAGCCAGGTCAATAGAAGTGTTCTAACCTTTCACCTGCCCTAATCTCCATTTAGATTTCACTAATTACCTGGGTGAAGTTGGGTGTCAGAGGCTGAAATCTTTATTTTTAATTGGATATCTTGTGCTCTGCCTGCAAAAGTGCCAAGACATTCACTCCAACTTTAAAAAAAAGGTGCCAATGGACCATCTACCCATCAGGCTCTTAGGTAGACACTGCTGGGCCATCCCACATGACTGACGACACTGGATTTGGGCATCCTGGCTACCTGGAGTTGCTGGCCAATCAGAGGGTGGAATTGTGGGGAAGGATAAGGCATGGAGGTCAGAGCAAGGACAGTGATTGTCAATGGCCACTCTTTACCCCATTTCCATGTCTTTGATTGTACCTAAATTAGTGCAGATTTGAGCCCCCACCCCACAATCAAAAGACAGGCAGCCCATACATTTTGACCTGTGATTTGTCCTTCCTGGAGCTGAGAAGATTGCAATCCTGACAGGAATAGGCCCCTAAATGGTCCTTAAATAGTTTGTTAGCTTACCAGTTAAAGGCTTTAAGTGGAGATGAGATGAGAAGATCACTCTTGGGGCTTCACACCTGGACCTTACTTGGTAGAGACAGGAAGATCAAAGAGTGTGGTGCTGGAAAAGCACAGCCAGTCAGGCAGCATCTAAGGAGCAAGATGTTTCAAGTATAAGCTCTTCAGTTTATGCTGAATGGCTTATGCTCGAAAGGTCAATTCTCCTGCTCCTCGGATGCTGCCTGACAGTCTGTGCTTTTCCAGCACTACACTCTTTGATTCTGATCTCCAGCATCTGCAGTCCTCAGTTTCTCCTAGAGACAGGAGGGAGACAGATATCTGGCCCGATGACTGCATCTTAATTTTCCAGCCATCCTGGCTTGACACGGGCAGAAAGATTCTACCCAGAGGCTCAGGGCATTTTAAGCCGGAGCCCATTTCATTTCTGTCCATTGCCTTCCATGTGTGAGCTATCTACCTGATTGCTAAGCATCAAAAATTTACCCAGCACTAAGCTTGGCCACTGGCAACAGGTGGGATTGCACTGACAGCTATCTATGGGTGATTTAGCAATGCTATAATGGCACAGGAGTCCTAATATTTCCTTGTTTGACCCAAGGGAAGACATCTAATTGTCTTGACCTCACAAGAAAAGTAGTATGAATACAAAACCCACCTTATTTTTGTCTGATCCTCTTTGCCATGTTGCTTCGCCATCAGCTGCGCTGTATGATGCTATGACTCTTGTAAAGATCTCATCCAGATCACTTCACGATGATACTGTTACAACACAGGAGTGAACCTCTCAGTTAATTAAACCAAACACCCAGAACAGCTCACCTCACCTTGTAATCTGTTAAAATATGAGTGACAGAGAACTCCCAAATTTCACTCCCTAAAGAAAATAATATCAATTTATTCTTTAACTCTAAAAGTGAACATTAAACAACAACTATTCACAACTCTAAGCCCCCCTTTCTTTTAACTGCATATTACCTGCCTCCAATTCTATAACAGTATGCTGTTCCAATAAACACTTACTAAAATTATATCGACAATTTCAAAACCATACAGCGGCTGTCGTCTCCAGTGTCTTTCTTCTTTCAGCTGAAGATCTCTCTGGGTCATCTTCTTTCTTTTCATTGTGAAAACATTTCATATGAAAAAGATACTTTTGATAGAGATTGTTTCAATCTTTTGGGTCTCTCTCTATCTTGAATGCAGTTACTTTGTCCGACTTTCAAATGCCTGCTTTTCTTTTACCCCCAACATTGGATCATCTCAATTGTTCAATGTTGACAAAAACAATAAATTTAATTTAAACCTGAGGCATAATTTAAACTGATTTGTTAAATTGAATTGTTGTCAAAACAGCAACCAACTCAGGTATCCATTTCACAGTCACATATTATCAATTTTCCAGTACACTCTGAGACTGCTAGCTAGTCATATGACAGGTGATTGTAAGCTCTCAGTTCAGAACAGCATTCTCTCTCTCTTAAAGTTATAGTACATGCCTTCAACTTCATAACAATACATCAGACAAATATTAGCAAGGACCCCAATGGTTTTGGGCATGTATTTTGCTAGTGGGGTTGGATAAAATAATGAGTTGTTAACTTTCATTTGCTCCCTAGCACTTGCAATTCACAAAGAGATTTTATCTGTCCAGTGCTTAGTTTCTGTGAAGTGGGTGGGATTACATTGCTCATTGGATTTTTATTAACAGAACTGCTCTAAAAGCGATTGTTCAAGACATCAAAACGTTGACTTAGGAACGCACAGGTCATGGTGCAGTCATAATGAAATGTAATTCTAACATACTCTTAACCGCCCAAACCCACAAATACTCATGGTCAGTTGCTGGAGCTTTCATCATTTAACTCTTGCCACTAATTGTCATCCTTCTACTTTTATATATCTGAGATGCACATGTTTACTGGAGTGGTTGAGGCCAAAACATTGAATATTTTCAAGAAGGAATTAGACATAGTTCTTAGGGCTAAAGGGATCAAAGATTATGGGGAGAGAATGGGGAATGGGGGATAATCAGCCATGACAGTATTGAATAGTGGAGTAGGCTTGCCAGGCTGTATGGCCTATCCATACTGCTATTGTCTATGTTTCTGCTTTCATGGCACATTGACCCACATCCTCTTTTCTCACAAAGCTAACCTCCGGTTTAACCAATGCCCTTTAACTCAGATTGGCACTGGGATTCCTGACTGCTACATTTCACTGATTCGTCCTTCCTCATTGAGGTTAACACTAGAGGCATTAACCATGGCCTGACTTTCACCACTTAACAGCTTGCCTTGTCCTACAGCGTCATTCATAAACAAGTAAGATATTTGTATCCAATTAACATCCAGGGCTCTTCTGACCCTACCATTAATGCATAGGATAAGTACTTTGTACAAGGACATCCGACTTTCTAACCCTTACAGCTGGATAAGCTAACAGACTTAAGAAAATTAACTTGCTTTGAAATCAGGGTCATGTTGATTTTTACCATGATGTTTTTAAAATAAACTGAAAAATGTGTTGTTTTAAAATTAGCATTAAAAAAAGATTCAGCTCTTGAAATTCCTGGTAAAAACTTATCATCATGATGAATTAAGAACTGAAGCTGAAGGATTGGGAGAGATTGACTGTGTCAGAGCACTCACAGCTGCAGATTTAAATAAAGCGGACAGTTTTCTGCCAACAGGCTTTTTGCTTCTTTTAAACTCTGGGCCAGTTGTGACAGCTGCCGTGACGCAGAATTGTAGACTAGATAGGTTTAGCGCTTGATTTAAAGGATGATCTCAGCTCTCCTTTTTTCTTTCCCACCCACTTCCTTAACTAACAATGATAGAACAGTGTTAGAAGACTTTACAATATATTCATTTATTAACATATTGCAACATCCCTTTGCTACCAATAAAGGTGACCTACTTCTGCTAACATAATTTTTTTTACTTGCATTCAATTTATCATTTTAGTCTGTTATAATTTATTGTACTGCCAAATGCACAGTTAATTGTCTCTGTGACAGGTAGTTCACTTACTTGCAGATGCTGTAGAAACCTTTACTGCTGCCACTGAACGCAAAATAATTGCATTTGTACCTCGCAGTGCCCTCATCAGGAAGCATCGCTGAGATTGAATGGGCAATGTTGGAAAGAGGGAACATATGAACACCTGCTTCTGCTCATTGTGCAAGCAGTTGGTCATTTTATTCCTTTTCAAAATAATTCTTTCTTCGGTTCTTTAAAATCTATAATGCTGCACTGGCTCACAAGGTATCGAGTGCTTGAGATTTAGTACAAAAATTGCAAAGTGTATGACAGCTTCCTGTGTTTTGTATTCTAGCAATAATAGGACCGAAAGTTGAATTGAAGGATGAGCTAGCACTGAATTTTGTAAATAAGGTCTGAGTTTTCATTTCACTAGGGCTGCAGGAATGGGAATACATTGCTTGGCTTGGTACACTTGGCTGTCCACTGCAAAATCAGCTGCTGGAGGGTTGCTGCTCACTGTCAAGGAAATAAATTGTGCTTATGAAGGAATAGTGGCTGGAGTGTTTACCATGAAAGCATTTGAACAGCATGGATTGCAGTAGAATTGGAGGCATTCTGCAGAATCACTGCACCTTGTTTCTTTCTGATACCCATTTTAGGGTGAGCTGCAACCTCCCGAAGAAATGCTTTCACACTGGATTTTGAAATTTATTTGTACTAAAGGGACATTCACCGGCTGTTCTGTTTTTGAGAGTTGTTGCACTGGGGTAATCAGGTATGGATGATTTTTTTAAAAAAGGGGTTGTTTTTCATAAGAGCTAACTACCCAGTCTGTTTTCTTGAAATAATATTCACTTCATGAACAGTTCTATTGTGATGACTTCATGACTGCTTCCTTCATAACAGAAATTGACATTCATGTTGTTCATATTGATGTTTCTCTGATGAGATGCCATCTGAATGTTAATTGAGTATTAATCATATTTATGGTGTTGCAGTGATGAGCCATAGTACACTTAAAACTATCACATACAACTGTTTGTAGACAAGGGAACCCTGTCATCTGGTGACAATTGTGTCCTAGTCAGTTGATTACTCCATTGGGCAACAAAAGTGATGAAGATGTAGCCTCTTGCAAAAGTTGTACTTGTCACTTGATGATTATCTCAGAGGTGACTTAAAACCATACACTAGTATGAGAGCATCATTCTGTGATAATTGTCACTTCTAAGAGAAGCAGTATTGCTGATCCAGATGTGGGTAAATCACTGGGCAGTAGACGGTATAGCTGTGTGCCCACCACACCTCTGAAGTAACAGTTCCTCTGGCAGGTCCAGGGGTTAGTGATGGATACAGTCAGAATGCTTCTGGAATTATCGCAGTTGCTTCAGTTGGTAATTTCAACCTCCTGTTCCTCATTTCAGAACTACAACATGTTTAGAACCTTGTTCCTTCAGCCTTTGTATTGTCAAATTAGCCCAAAGCCAAGAGCGCTGAAGGAGGTTGTTGCAAAGGGAAAGATCTCAACAACAGCAAGTAATGCATGAGGAAGAATGCACATTAAACAATATTAGGTGAACCTATTTATCAACAAAATTCCTACCAAAAAAACAAAATCCCCATCCATCTCCTTAGTGAGGCATTCTTCATAAAATGAGCTTCAGGTTGCCCATTTCTTTATGAGCAGATGGAACCTGATAGGTAGAACTTAAATCCTCTCTCAGTGATAGCCAGTGTACTATTTGTTTCCTAATTGCTTGCTACACTTGCCTGTCTACTTTGATTTACTGGTTCATAAGGACATTCAAATCCTTTTGTACATCCATATTTCCCAATATATTGCCTTTCAAATAATTCACTGCTTTTCTGTTTTTCACACTGAAGTGTATAACTTTGTATTTCGCCACATTGTACCACATCTGCCATATGTTTGCCCATTCACTCAATCTGTCTAAATCACCTTGAAGCGTTCTTGCACCTACTTCACAACTCACAATCCCACCTAGTTTTGTGTCATCAGCAAACTTAGAAATGTTGCACTTAGAAAATGTTGGAGCCTATTATAAAAGATTTAACAGCAGAGCACTTGGAAAACAGTGACATGATGAGACAGAGTCAGCATAGATTTATAAAATGGAAACCATGCTTGACAAATCAACTTTGATTTTTTGAGGATATAACTAGTAAAGTTGCTAAGGAGGAGCCGGGAGATATGGGCTTTCAGAAGGCTTATGATGCGATCCCACAAAAGGGATTAGCATGAAAAATTAAAGCACAAAGGATGCGGGGGGGGGGGGGGTAGTCTGGATAGAGAACTGGTTGGCAGACAGGAATCAAAGAGTAGGGATAGATAAGTCCTTTTCCATGTGACATGCATTGGCTAGTGGAAGTTTTGGATCCCATCTGACAACATAACAATTTTAGATGAGAAAACTAAATGTAATGTCTCCCAAGTGTGCAAATGACACAAAACTAGGTGGGAGGGCTAACTGTGAGGAGGACGCCAGAGAAGCTTTAACAGAAGCTGTAACAGTGTGTCTTGATCTCTGTTTTGTTACCCTGATGCACTTGTACAGCACGATCTGCCTGTAAAGAACGTAAAAAACAACACTTTGCTCTGTACTTCGATACACGTGACAATAATAAACCAAATCAAAATTCCAACAGGACTAGTAATTGCAGGAAGGATATTCCTGATGACCGGGAATTCTGGAGCCAGGGATCACAGTTTAAGGGTATTGGGTGGGCCATTTAGGAATGAGAAGAGGAGAAATTTCTTTACTCAGAGTGGTGAGCTTGTGGAATGTTCTGCCATAGAGAGCAGTTGAGGCCAAAACAATGAATATTTTCAAGAAGGAGTTAGATATAGTTAGTAGGACTAAAGAGATCAAAAGATATGGGGAGAAACCTGGAACAGGATATTGAATTGAATTGCCTACAGTCATATTGAATAGTGGAGCAGGCTCAAAAGTTCGAATGACCTATTCCTGCTTCTATTTTCTATGTTTGTATGTTCTTTCATACAGATCATTTTTATGTATATCGTGAAAAGCTGGAGCCCAAGCACGGATCCCTATAATATTCTGCTAGTGACTTCCTCCTACTCAGGAAAAGACCCATTTACTCTCAGTCTCTGTTTCCCATCTGTCAACCAATTCTCGCTCCATGCCAAAATATGAGTCACTGTCCTATTTGTTTTTTCTTTGCTCAACAACATCTTATTGTGACCTTATCAAAAGCCTTCTGAAAATCCATTATACTACATCCATTGGCTCTCTCTTATCTTTCTACTAATTACATTCTCAAAAAGCTCCAGTAAATTTGTTAAGCACGATCTTCCTTTTAGAAACTCATACTGGCATTATACAACTCTGTTAATGTTTTCTAAATGTTTTATTGTCATATCTTTTATAATGGACTCTATAGCATTTTCAGCACTACTGATGACACTAAACATAAGATTCTAACCCCATAAGCTATCTTCACTAACATTACTTTTCAGTTTTAATAATTGCAGGGCTAAAAGGATGAGCCTTGTTTCATTGGTGCTATGCAAATTGCCCTGTTTGTTTTGTAAATTAGATTCCACAGGACTAGAGTGACAGAGTAAATATGTAAAAACAGCTACTCATGCCCACATTCTATTGTGTATCTTTGCTATTGTAATTCACCATTTTGTTTCTAGCTATAATCTTCCCCTCAATGGCTGGAGATAATTGGCAGCTAACAAGCTTCAACCTACAAGGGTACAAATGATTTACAGATGCTGGACTCCGTCCTGGAAACAAAAAGTGCTGGATATCACAGCAGGTCAGGCAGCACCCATGGAGAGAAAGCAAGCTAACCTTTTGTGTCTAGGTGACTCTTCATCAGAGTTTCACGTCAGCTCTGATGAAGAGTTGTCTAGACTCAGCATTAGCTTGATTTCTCTCCATGGATGCTGCCTGACTCACTGTGATCTCCAGCATTTTTTGTTTTCAGTGTCAACCTATAATCCTAGTTTTGTACAAGTTGGTACTTGCCAATGAAGAAAGTACACTTTCTCTGTTGCTGGTGGCAAAGTTTAAATTGCTGTTGGAGCTATTGCTCCCTTTGGAAGTGTCAGCAGATGTTATGAAACCTTCAAAGCTGGTAAAACCACCTTTTTTTTTACTAAGTCAGGCCATTGCTGATGTAATAATTGTCTTTAAGTGCCATGCAATAGAAATATATAGCATTTCAAATTAACTGAAGTAGAATGTTGTACAGTGTATAAACGAAGTGACCTGTCAAGCAAAACATTTTGGACAATTGGAATTTTTTTTGTGAAAAGTACTTAACCACTTTATAAAATTACATTCAGTCACTTAACCAATAATCACATGAATCAAAAATGACAACTTGGGGGAATTGAATGTTTACCTCCCTGCTGAAGTGGGCTTGGTGGAGGGAGAGGCATTTTACTGAGTGAGAGGGTGGCAGATACCTGCCTCTCCCCCTTGCTGCTGTTGCTCCATTATGTCCTGGGTAGGGCAACTCATGGATGGCCTTGTTGGTCTGCTGCTAGCAGAGGCCCTTCCGGTGGGCACTTAATGCCCAGGTGTTGGTATTCACTATGCAGAAACCAGAACAGCAAACCCTGTTGTTGTAAGACACTCAGTGCCTATCTGAAGAACCCAGAATCAGTATGTAGGGACAGCTGGGAGGTAGCTGCTGCTCTGTCTGCTAACCTACCTCACCCTGTCCATTGCCATCCTTCTGTCTCAGGAGGGTAGTTGGGGATGGGCAAATACTGGCCTTACGGGGAGGTGGTTGCAATGCAGCTACCACACTTTTCTGGGTGACCATGAAACTCTCTCATTATCGCTATCTGGCAAATGTGTCCTGGGAAGATGCATAAGTTGATTATCAGCCTGTTTGGTTCTTTTATGATACACCTTCCATGACCATGGGTCCTGAGGTGGAACTTTATTCAGGAGCTTCTGGTAGGGACACTACCACTGTATTGATGACTAGAGTATTCCTCAGATCGCTACGTTGTTCAAGGACATGACATTATCTTGCTGCTATGGAAGCTCATAGGAAATAATATCACTCTGTTCTTTAAAAGAACCTCGAGAGGGCTAATTCACTGCCTCAAGAGAGTGACCTTGGCTCTGTGGATGAGGCACCTAATGCCCTTGAGATAACTGCATGCAAGCTTCCACCTACCCTTCCTTGCTGTTCCTTGCTGGTGTCACTTAGTTAACTGCCCCTGTTTACTGCAGTCTGCCTGTGAAGCCTCCATGTCCAGGGGTACTCCAGGACATCCTTCAAGATCATCTGAAACATCCTCAATGGAATTTCAGGAGCTGAGAGCACAGATTGAATAGCTGCTTAGGAGGTTAGTGCAAAAAAAAACTCTAGTGTTGTCCAGATAGTGGAAATATTGGCTAAAGCAATTGTTTGTTGCATAATGTTTCTCGTTGTGGCTCTTGTTGTAGGTATGTTCTGCAGCTGGAGTCATTAGCGTTATCCAGCCAAAAGCATGTGCACAACCCTCGTTGTCACGTTGGTGCCTTAGCAAGTTGCTTACCATCTGAAAAACAGACATTATGCTGCTGAGTGTATAGGCCGTTGTGTCAGCTCTATGTTAATGAGCAGCAGAATACGACCATTGACTACAACTTTCTCATTGACTACAACTACAACAGCTCAGGGTTTGTGCTTCTGATAACAACTTGGTGACCTTGAAACAAAATGATCATGTGTCCAGTGAAGGGAAAAAAAGGGGCTTAATTGTGATGTGCTTTGTAGCTGAATTGCCTCCTAGTACTACTTCTTCTTTTAGACTAATAAAATATTAGAAAGTGCTTAAATAATCTGAAGACAAGTGTTATTCACCAGGCAGCATTGTCTTTATTGTCAGATTCCTGAGAGGGTCTGCAAAGGAAAGGGGAAAGAGAACAGTGTTTACTTTTAATTGGGAAATAAAATGCAAATGGAAAGCTTTTACAAAGTTATGATGTAAGAAAAAAACAATTAAAAATTCCCCTTCTAAATAGTTATGCATGATATTGGATTATGACATAATAAAAAGCTCAATGTCCTTTTTTTGCAAAAATGAATGTGCAAATATATAAATAAGAGTAGGAGTAGGCCCTGTTGTCTGTCAGACCTGAACTATCATTCGATAAGATCATTTATTGCTGTTCTGATTGTGGTCTCAGCTGTGTTCTCCTGTCTGCTCCCTATAATCGTTGACTCAGTTGTCAGTCTCTCGAACTCAACCTTAAATATATTTAATGGCACAACCTTTACCACTCTTTGAAAGAGATTTCCACAAATTAATGATTTCGGAAAGGAAAGAAAATACTTGTCTCATCTCTGATTTCTATGGGAAATGCCTATTTTTAAATGCTGCTCCCTAGTTCTAACCTCTCCCATAATGGAAGCTACAGCTCAGCATTCACCCTGTCAGGTCCCCTTATGGTCTTGTTTTTCACTGTGAGTACTCCTTATTCTTCTCAAGGCCAGTGGATACAGGCCCAAGTTGTCAATACTTTCCTCATAAGATAACATTTCATCCCAGAAATCAGTCAAGTGAACCTTCTCTCTGCTGCTTCGAATGTAGTTACATCCTCTTTTTACATAAGGAGACCAAAACTTTATACAGTACTCCAGATATGGTTTCACAATGTTCTGTATAACTGTAGCTGATCTTCCATACTTTTACATTCCACTTCTTTTGCAATGAAAGATAACATTTGTGGAATTATTTCACAGATGCCACTGAATATAACAGAAAGGGTCTGGATTAAAGTCCAGTTGTACACGTGATGTGGTTGTGCCTGTGTGTGTGTGTCTGCATTACATGGAATTGAAATGGGAAACAGATGTTAGTTAATTACAGCTGAATAGGCAATGACAGGAACCAGAATGCTGCAGGGTAGTTAGTTAGAAATATCCGTTTCCCATTTCCACTGCCAAGGTGGATGCAGGAGATGTACAATAATCAAATACTTTGGATATAGTTAGACTGCGTTCTGAATGGTTTTTAAATGTTTTTTGACTTTCTGGATAGAATGACAGCCTTCAACTGCTTCCAATAGTTTTCATAATGTATCTGATGAAAATGGTAGAGAGAAGAGAGGCTGGTTAGGAATGATCACAAAGGTAGTAATCTAGCTGATGTGTTAGAGTTGTATTATGTATTACAGGCACATAATTCCATTCTTCTCTTCCCCTAAAAGAGTTTTACACCTTTGTTGACAGTAGTTAACCTTCGATACTTGCCCCAATGGCTTTGGTTTTGAATGAAGCTTGCTTATAAGTGTAATCAGGCTACTTGGCAGCATAAGGCATCACACTGACTAGCCGTTTTGCTCAATCACTAACCAGTTATGCCTTTGGACAGCAGGGTCATGACACCATCCAGGATAAAGCAGACCACTTGATTGGCAACACATCCATAAATATTGAGTCGCTCTACCATCGATGCTCAGAAGAGCATTGTCTACTTTCTACAAGACACACTATAGATATTTGCAAAAGATCCTTAGACAGCATCTTCCAAACCCATGACCACTTCCATCTGGAAGGACGAGGGTAGCAGTTACATGGGAACACCACTGCCTGCAAGTTCCCCTCCAAGCCACTCACCATCCTGATGAAATATACCATCACTGTCACTTGACCAACATCCTGAAATTCTCTCCTCCAATAGCATTGGTGGGGGGTGGTACTTGCAGTACGTGGACTGCAGTGTAAGTAGGCAGCTCCCTCCCACCTTCTCAAGGGCAACTAGGGACAGGCAACAAGTGCTGGCCCAGCCAGCAACACCCATGTTCCAATGTCCCCATGAGTGACAAGGAAAATGAGTACAGCAAGAAAAAGTGGAAATTCTTGCTCACTTTTCTTCTTCCTAAGCTGGGGCATGCTAAGGTTGACAATAATCCCATGGTAAATGAATAGTGGGTATCTGGAGACTGACAGCCATGGCAATATGTTCAATAATGGTTGTTACCTTTGTGAAAGAAGATTACCACATTCTTGATGAAGGCTTATGCCCGAAACATCAATTGTCCTGTTTCTCGGACCCTGCCTGACCTGCTGTGCTTTTCCAGTGCCATGAGGCCATACAATTTATACGTGTATGCAGCCAGGTGACCCGTTCAGTGCATATACTCATGGAATGTCTAAACAGCTACACTTCAATGTTGACAGTCCTTAAAATATTATTCCAAGTTTTGTATTTACACATATGGTCTAATGTCTGTCAGATATGCTTATTGTTAGCAGATGGTACGATGGAGGAAAAATTGAGTTCACGAGTTGGTTTTTCAAGATGTGGCTCGATGCTGCCAACCTCAGTGCATAATTAACTGCTACGTTGCTCAAATAACACATCAATTATGGTTAAACAGTAGCAAAGACACTTTGCTTGATTCAATGCTTTAGTGGATGTTTTGTCAAAATGCCTTCAGTGGCATCTCTGGCACCGTGATGCCATGTTAAATTTCTCTTAGATTTTCGACCTGTATTCTCAAAAATAATTTGCAGTTTGGACTTTCTTAAATGCTGTAATATGATTTAGCTTTTGTTGTAGATTGCACTGAAAATTATGGCTATCTGTACTGATACCTTATTATTTATAGAGAGGTAATTTTTTTCAAGAATAGTTCAGATTTTAATGCTGTATCTTAAATCCTGGTCATAATCAGCTGCTTTCCTTTTTGGCAAAGAGGATTAGAAATTGAGTTCATCTTCATATTGTGTTTTAGAATTCCTTGCATTCTTCAAGCAATGGCTGATTAAGAGAGAAAGAAAGATTTCCACAAATGTGAAAGGGCAAGACATTCTGATCCATTCCTACAGTCTGTGTCTCACTCTTCTTTTCTATTCCTTAACACCAATCCAAATTTTTGATCCAAAATATTAACACATAGTTTTGGTGTATCTGCTTTTGTTTACTACCAGAATTTTGACTGAGGGTACAAAGTTTGAGGATGCTATTTGTTTGGAAAAGGGACTCGGTTGCAATGTTTCAGCTAATCACAGCCAGCTTGCCAACCAATCAACACATTTTTCTCATGCAGTATAAATTGTTATTCCCTTTGTAATTTGGTATTCTTGCAGCTGTCCTGATGAGTATGAGACGAAAGGCTTCAAGTGTGTTTTCTCCAGCAAATCAGACTTTAGTTTAATGCAGTGAATGAGATTGATCTGTAATGAACAGAACTGAGGAAAATGAAGAAACTTCTTTACTGTGGTGCAAGATTTTCCATTTGTGACAGAAGCACCAATGGAAAGTTAGTTTTGCAGAATTGTCAATCAATGGCTAGGGAGCAGGATTGCTATCCAATTAAGTTGGAGAACCAAATATAAAGCTCTCAGCACTGAAGGACCTTGCTATTATAGTGAAGGAGAGAAAGGTATCCTTCATTTTTAGGTCCCCTCTCAGCTCTTGCAAAATATTTTAAATAAATAATGGGTAAAGCTCCTTGACTCAATCATGTGGAGATATAACCCTTCAGCATCAAAGCTTTTATTAACAGTGGCCAGGTTATTGAAGGGGAAGACATTTTGGAGTGAACTCCCCCACCCCCCACCCCAACCGAGTCTAACAGCGATAGGCTGCCTATAAGAAGCTGGCATGCTCTTAGTGCAACAGGAGGCCTATAGGGAGACTGGAAGATTTTAGTCAGCCTTTGATCAATGGCATCAATTGACCTCTTAATCAATTTACTGTAACTGCTATGCATGAAATGCAAGCAATTGTGTCATTCTGAAGATGATCCAGGGTGAGATATTGCCAACAAACTGGCTCGTCAGCCAATCGTGCCATCATCAGCATCCAGAAATCCTATTCCTGGCCCACAATGACCAAGAAATGCTGCCTGATAAAGCAAGAATGCTGAATTCTGAAGACATTTTGAGAAAGCCTTGTAGTTTCTTTAAATAAGAGGTAAACATATGAAATCACATCCACAGTGCAATTCTCAATAAATAGCTTTCATATTTTTATTGGATATTCCTTCAACCTGTGCTCTTTGTAGTTTAGGGGAGGTCAGTTTAGAAGATGTCTATTTTCACTTGCCATGCCAAAATACTTTTCTAAGGACTGAGTACTAATGCATTGCAAAACAATTATTCATTTAATTTTTCGCAATCATAACTATTATCCACCAAATGTCAAACAACTAAAAGTAAGCCAGCTTAAAATATTGGAAAAATATTTTTGCAAAGTGCATAATTTGTCATTATGTGCACAATGGGGATTTTGATGAATAATATGAATCCTGCAACCAAAACATATCAAAAGTAACAGCTTTCTTTCCAATAGCTTTCTTTCCTTGTTCTAAGTCTTATCCAACATTAAATGTCAATATAAAGCTGGGGATAATGCTTTACACTGACATCTTTCACACCAGAGTTCGTGACTTGTAATAACCTCAAGGTTACTTAAACGCAGTCTGTCAGGATTTTGTAAATGTACCTTTGAAGATTTATTTTGTATGGTTATTCTATTGAAATTGTAAATGTGTGCAGAGTATGATTATCAATACAAATTACAAACACATTGCGGATATTGCACATAGTGATGATTCATCTTTGTGATCAAATTCTCTTTATTATTGCAGTAAGAGTTTCAATTTGAATTTATGTTATATGATGTTATTGGTAATGTTTGATCTCACTGGATGTGTGTCACTGGGGTGTTGTGAATAAGGGGCTAAATGGCCTGCTGCTCCTACGTTTCCATGAAAATTCTGTGTAAATACAAACCCTTCCTTTCTTTGAAGGGGCAGCAACAAGAAGAGGATAGTAAAGATTTTTAAGAGGCCCTGATGACTAAACTTGTTTTCACACAGAACTTTCCATTGAAGCATTAAGACTCAACCAGAAGAGACCAAGTGATATGGGTCAAAATGTATTGTTAGGAATCGATCATGCTGTTGTCTGTTGTGTGAAATGCAAGGGAGTCAAAACTCATTTTAGGCCTTTGCATTCTTTGCAAATAAATAAGTTTGAAAATCCTAAATGATTTTTCTTGAACTAGTACTGAATCGTATGGAGTCAGGGAAATGTTTAATATGGTTCTGGAGGCTCAGTGTGCTTTTGAGTAGAATTGAAGGCCAGTAATAAGGGGGCACAATTTTAAAAATAGAAGGCGAGAGGTTTAGAGGGGATTTGAAGAGTAGCCTGGTGGGAGTGTGGAATGCGTTGCCTGGGAGGGTAATTGTGGCAGAAAATCTCACAACCTTTAAAAAGCATTTGAAGTCTCATGCCATTCAAGGCTATGAGCTGAGTGTGGGAAAGTGGGACGGGAGATGGGAGTATTACATTACTGGTGTGCAGACTTGATGGACCAAAGGCTTTTTCTGTACTAGATGATTCTATGAGAATTATTGGTGAGCTGACTATGTGGAAACAGCATTAATTTGTTGAATTGTCTTTTTCGTGTTCCATCCTCTGGGTCATTTATGTCATTTACTTCCAGCTTACACTAACACTTGTACACACCTTCGTGATCATCATTACCATTGAGGTGACTTGCCTCCTTGAATTTCCAATCACACATATTGAGATTCTTGTAACGAATGATATCACTAGCTCATGCTTCCAGACAAATTCCTCATCTGTTATTTGAGTACATTAATATGCAAATTAATTCCCTGTTACAGCTTTTCATTTATGTCGTATTGCACTGCAGAACTAAACTGCATTAAATTGAGTTCCTCCTTGTGCCTGATGCTTTTATTCTTATTTGCATAAAATTGATACAGATTTTTGTATTGGCTGTAATTTGAAGAGCAACTTGTAATTAATTTACATATTTTGACACTTCTGAGGCATTCTGCTGAGATTATTGTACAACCGGAAAGAATATTTAATTTTCATTTTGTTCTGAATGAATTGTCTACCATTCCTCCAAGGCTGCTAAATAAAAAAAAATACTCTGGTCCCTGGTGCTAACACAACCAGGTAACAAGATTATGGATACTGAAAAATGGAGCATTTGTGTCCAGTTTCAAGGGTCCAGATACTTAAGGAGAAGCATGTGTTGTGTAAAATTGTAATTCTGAAGATTACAATGTTAATGGAACATTTTGTCCCATTCTAGTAGTGCCTCTCAGTCTGTGGGTGATGGCTGCAAGTTCTACTCTAGCTTTTGGAGGGAGCAGATGTACTTGTATCAGCTCCCTAAGGCCGTAAAAGTTATACATGATCAAATATATTTATATGTTTTGCTGACATGGTATCTTGTTATCCAAGAGCGGTGCCTCTTTGGTTGTTAAAAACAGAAAATGCTGGAGAAACTCCACAGGTCTGCATGATCTGTGGAGAGAGAAATAGGGTTAGCATTTCGAGTCCAATATGACTCTTCTTTGGAATGCTTGGATTTGAAACATTAACTCTGTTTGGCTCTCCACAGATTCTAGCAACCCTACTGTGTTTCTCCAGACTTTTCTGTTTTTATTTCAGATTTCAACATCTGCAATATTTTGCTTTTATTCCTGTTCTATAGGTGATCTATGGTGGTGTATCCTTTACAATTACTCACCAGATAGATCCAAGATAAAGAACGATTGGTGGCAAGCAACCTCAAAAACACTTACCTGGCACCACATAATGGTGGAGGTTCGCACAAGGTGAAAAGAAATAGTTCAATTACTTATAACATATTTCAAACTACAGAGTATTGAGAAAAGCACTCGTATTTGTAAAATCCAACTTTGATACTTGGCAGTTCTTAACAGGTCAAGTCTTGTTGGAACTTCTAAACATGCCTTGACAAGTTGGGCAGTTTCAAGCATTTATACACCTTTTACAAACTTCTGCAGAATTAAAAGTTCCTGTGAGCATCTTGACCACATTCTTCTCCATCAAAAGATCCATGATACCCCCACCAAAGGTTCCCTGACGCCCCAATGTTCTGGAACCATGCCAACAGACATACTTCAGTTCTCAGGGTGCACCTTTGCTATCCAAAAGATATGTATAGAGAAGAGACCTGCACTTACCTGGTCTGAACTCCACACTCTGGATCCCTTGGTGTCGGTAACCTAGAATTTGATTGAAATGACTATCTGCTTCCAGGAACTGTATATGCACAACCCACCACAATCCTATCCCTCCAATACATGAGAGATGGGTTCAGGAACAGGACTTGGAATTACCAACTACTTCTGGCATTTTCATAACAGTCGAGATGATCTTCTTCTTGTCAAAAATCCAGACTCAAGATAGAAACTGAGCAAATGAATAGACTATTATGTTCTGCAGAGAGTTGCTCCCATTGTGGCCTCCTCTACATTGGGGAGACTGGACGCCTCCTCGCAGAGCGCTTCAGGGAACATCTCCGGGACACCCGTACTAATCAACCCCACCGCCCCGTGGCCCAACATTTCAACTCCCCCTCTCACTCTGCCAACGACATGCAGGTCCTGGGCCTCCTCCACCGCCACTCCCTCACAACTCGACGCCTGGAAAAAGAACGCCTCATCTTCCACCTTGGAACACTTCAACCCCAGGGCATCAATGTGGACTTCACCAGTTTCCTCATTTCCCCTCCCCCCACCTTACCTCAGTTCCAACCTTCCAGCTCAGCACCATCCTCATGACCTGTCCTACCTGCCAATCTTCCTTCCCACCTATCCGCTCCACCCTCCTCTCTGACCTATCACCTTCATCCCCACCTCCATTCACCTATTGTACTCTTGGGTACCTTCCCCTACCCTCCCCTCTGACCTATCACCTCCATCCCCACCCCATTCACCTATTGTACTCTTTGCTACCTTCCCCCACCCTCCCCTCTGACCTATCACCTCCGTCCCCACCCCCATTCACCTATTGTATTCTTTGCTGCCTTCTCCCCAGCCCGCCACCCCCATTTATCTCTCCACCCTGGAGGCTACCTGCCTCTATTCCTGATGAAGGGCTTTTGCCCGAAACGTCGATTTTCTAGCTCCTCGGATGCTCCTGACCTGCTGTGCTTTTTCAGCACCACTCTGATCTAAACTCTGGTTTCCAGCATCTGCAATCCTCACTTTTGCCTATTGTGTTTTGCAGGTCCAATTGTGATAATGTTACTAATGGTCAAAGTATTACAGTGAGGACAAACACTTTTGAAGATATCCTAAAAACCTTTGATAATTGCTTTAATTTAAGAACACATAAAATTGTTGAATGAGCAAGATTTCACAGAAGAGTTCAACCTCCAAGAGAATCCATAGATACTTTCATGAATGACCTCTCCTGCTCTACTGTGAATGTGGAGCTTTGAAATCAGAATTCACAAGAGACAGAACTTTGGATGGAATTCTTGATAAATCTTGGTCAGATTTCTTACAATCCAAGGAAGTTTTAATGTTTGAGAAAGCTATTTAACTTGTGCTGTCAGCAGAAACAGAAAGGGTCATAAACAGATCCTGAATGGGAGAAGACTAACATTACCTCAAGAGGCCATAAGAGTGTATTAATTTTATAAGGTATAGTCACTCCAGAAAGAAAAATGACAAGTCTACACAGAACAGGCTGAACAGCAGATGCCAAAAGTCAATTTTAGCACTGGAGGACAACAAGAGCTCACAGATGTAGACAGTATCTGGCCAATTTAAACAATGCTATATTAAAACTGTAGATCACCTCCAGAGGTGTGCAGAAGTAATTCAAAACTTCAGAACAGAGAAATATTAATGGTTGCCCACTATTGCAACACACCACCATTAGAAAAGATTGTTGCGATTTGTTGAGATGCCTCCATTGGAGAATCTCCTCAAGGCATTCACAGTGGAACAAACTAATTCAGAAGAATCTAATGAGAGAGAGAGCTCCCTAAGAATCCTAAGAGTCCTAAGAATTTTCTGCCTGATATAGAAGCAAGTATTACTGTCCTATCAGACCAATTGCAATGGATGAAGAGCTAGAAAGCGCAGCATATAGACTTAGGACTATATGGCACAGATGAAATAACTGTGTCAGAAGCATTGGACTATTATTAGTTACACTGCAGCGAAACACATAAAAGAGAGTTGAGAATGTGTGTACAATCAATTAACTTCACTTTGGGTCTGCTTATATGTCTTGACCTTAAATTCATCAGAGGAGTTGGAGGAAATTGACACCTTCCCAGAGAACGATTGATCCAGAAACAAATAACTGTCCAACACTTGTCCATGAGCAAACTGTTATTGTCCAACAAGTCAAGAAGCAACAGTAGATTAGCCTTTGCAGATACATGCCCAAAGCCAAACAGAAGGAAGAATTGAACCAGATCAAATATGTTGATGTAAGAGAGGTGCTTCTCAATGTCAACACAGAGGAAGTTCACAATCTTGACTGGTGCAAATTTTCCATCCACTGTCTTCTAAAATAGAACAGTCTAGAGTATTAGCACCACCCTGCCTTTGAAGTTAAGGTCCCTTGTACCCCTGTTGCCTTGCATTGGTATTCGGCACCAATGGCCAGCATGATAGGATGCAGGTCTGTGTGGATATTCAGCAGATACTGAGTGTGCTGGACCTCATTGCCATGGAGGCTTCAATCTGTCTGTTGAGGTAGCCAGTGCTCGCATGCAAGAGGCAGCTTGGTGCAAGCATGTTGATGGAGTTCTGTAACTTCCAAGTCATTTTGCTCAGTGCTGTTGACAAACCTGCCTGCTGCCCCTGTGATGTCTTGCACATTTGAAAGCAGTTATTAATAGATGGCAATATGGGGTCATCTCCTGCCTGGGGCTGAGCAGATTCCTGGTCTCCAGCAGTCTTTGGAGTGCCAGTAACCTGGGGCATTTCTTCCATGACCATCACCAGAAATGTGGCAGTGGTGCACTCACTAGCTTGTGCTCCTGACTCCTAACCTAACAAAAATGCCCACTGAGGTAATGGTATCTGAGCTGCTGGAGGGTGCAGGAGGCCTCCTTGCCAGTGCATCCTCTGAGAGATTTGAAGCTCCTTCAGAAGCAGAGAAGATCTCTTGCAGGACCTCTTGACCATCGAGACTGTGTGCAGATATTACTTTTACGTGCAGGAAACAAAAGAGAAAGACGTTCAGGCATGGTAAGAATGCATTCACTGTGTCAGTAATAGGAACGCTCTCATATATTGCCCTGAGACATGGACTGCCTACAACAGACATCTCCAAGTCACTGGAGTAGTGTAACGGAATGGGCAATAGCTGCATCAAAC
Source organism: Chiloscyllium plagiosum (assembly GCF_037043375.1). Classification (NCBI taxonomy): domain Eukaryota; kingdom Metazoa; phylum Chordata; class Chondrichthyes; order Orectolobiformes; family Hemiscylliidae; genus Chiloscyllium; species Chiloscyllium plagiosum. The sequence goes on along the minus strand of NW_028270149.1, from coordinate 28,883,042 downwards.
TGTACAACCACCTACAGATTGACCCTGAGAGTGGAAGAGAGTGATGGACAGTGCTTCTTACTTAGATTCCAGGACATGGGGACTATGACATCACCACATGAATGGCTATGGTTCTCCTGGATCAGGCCCAGGATCCTTTTCATGGTAGGGGATATAAAGAGCTGAATGTCAGATACAATAGACAATAGACAATAGGTGCAGGAGTAGGCCATTCTGCCCTTTGAGCCTGCACCACCATTCAATATGATCATGGCTGATCATCCTCAATCAGTATCCTGTTCCTGCCTTATCTCCATAATCCTTGATTCCACTATCCTTGAGAGCTCTATCCAACTCTTTCTTAAATGAATCCAGAGACTGGGCCTCCACTGCCTTCTGGGGCAGAGCATTCCACACACCCACCACTCTCTGGGTGAAGAAGTTTCTCCTCATCTCTGTCCTAAATGGTCTACCCCGTATTTTTAAGCTGTGTCCTCTGGTTCGGGACTCACCCATCAGCGGAAATATATTTCCTGCCTCCAGAGTGTCCAATCCTTTAATAATCTTATGCGTCTCAATCAGATCCCCTCTCAGTCTTCTAAACTCAAGTGTATACAAGCCCAGTCGCTCCAATCTTTCAACATAAGATAGTCCCGCCATTCCAGGAATTGACCTCGTGAACCTACGCTGCATTCCCTCAATAGCCAGAGTGTCTTTTCTCAAATTTGGAGACCAGAACTGCACACAATATTCCACGTGCGGTCTCACCAGGACCCTGTACAGCTGCAGAAGAACCTCTTTGCTTCTATACTCGATCCCTCTTGTTATGAAGGCCAGCATGCTATTAGCTTTCTTCACTACCTGCTGTACCTGCATGCTTGCCTTCATTGACTGGTGTACAAGAATACCCAGATCTCTTTGTACTGCCCCTTTACCTAACTTGACTCCATTTAGGTCGTAATCTGCCTTCCTGTTTTTGCCACCAAAGTGGATAACCATACATTTATCCACATTAAACTGCATCTGCCATGCATCTGTCCACTCACCTAACCTGTCCAGGTCACCCTGTAATCTCCTAACATCTTCCTCACATTTCACCCTGCCACCCAGCTTTGTATCATCAGCAAATTTGCTAATGTTACTATTATTACCATCTTCTATATCATTAATATATATTGTAAAAAGCTGCAGTCCCAGCACCGATCCTTGCTGGTCACCATTTGCCATTCCGAAAGGGAGCCGTTTATCACTACTCTTTGTTTCCTGTCATAGAGTCATAGAGTCATAGAGATGTACAGCATGGAAACAGGCCTTTCGGTTCAACCCATCCATGCCGACCAGATATCCAAACCCAATCTAGTCCCACCTGCCAGCACCTGGCAGCCAGCTGCCATATCCCTCCAAACCTTTTCTATTCATATACCCATCCAAATGCCTCTTAAATGTTGCAATTATACCAGCCTCCACCACATCCTCTGGCAGCTCATTCCATACACGTACCACCCTCTGCATGAAAAAGTTGCCCCTTAGGTCTCTTTTATATCTTTCCCCTCTCACCCTAAACCTATGCCCTCTAGTTCTGGACTCCCCAACCCCAGGGAAAAGACTTTGCCTATTTATCCAATCCAGGCCCCTCATAATTTTGTAAACCTCTATAAGGTCACCCCTTAGCCTCCGACATTCCAGGGAAAACAGCCCCAGCCTGTTCAGCCTCTCCCTGTAGCTCAGATCCTCCAACTCTGGCAACATCCTTGTAAATCTCCTCTGAACCCTTTCAAGTTTCACAACATCTTTCCAATAGGAAGGAGACCAGAATTGCACGCAATATTCCAACAGTGGCCTAACCAATGTCCTGTACAGCCGCAACATGACCTCCCAACTCCTGTACTCAATACTCTGACCAATAAAGGAAAGCATACCAAATGCCTTCTTCACTGTCAGCCAACCAATTTTCAATCCAAATCAGTACTTTGCCCCCAATACCATGTGCCCTAATTTTGCTCACTAACCTCCTATGTGAGACTTTATCAAAGGCTTTCTGAAAGTCCACAAAGTCTCTTTCTTGTGGTCCAATACCATCCTGATTCTCCCAGTCTACCTGCATGTTGAAATCCCCCATAACAACTGTAGTAACATCTTTGCAACAAGCCAATTTCAGCTCCTTATTCAACTTACACCCTACATCCATACTACTGTTTGGGGGCCTGTAGATAACTCCCAAGAGGGTCTTTCTATCCTTAGAATTTCTCAGCTCTATCCATACTGACTTAACATCCCCTGATTCTAGGTCCCCCCATGCAAGGGACTGAATATCATCCCTTACCAACATTCTTCAACATTTATCCCAGTTCTCAGCTCCTTATTTTGAGCTGTCTTCACATCGAGAGGGATTGGGTGGGATGAAAGTAGCTGGCACAGCTGTATGTGTTGCTGAAGGTGGAGGAAGGGTGATGAGTTGTCCTGAGTATGTGATTAGAAAATGCAGAGGCCATGAGTGGGGGAGGTTTAGTAGGTGGGCATGAGAGTGAATAAGGGAAGACGTTGCATGCACTAGTGATGAGGCTTGGTCAAGTGCATGAGCCTTGGTCAAGTGCATGAGCCTTGGTCAAGTGCATACGCTTGATGGGTGCAGTAGCAGAGAGAAGGTGATGGCAGAATGGAGACGGTCATTGACCTTCTTCCTGCTTTGGTGACCTGGGTAGCAACCTCAGACCACGTTGATGGATTGACCTCTAACGGTGCTGGGATAAGACGCTGGTCCTCCTCTGCAGCCCGCCCCCCATCCACCACGACTTCTTAGGTCCCCATTTGCAAAGTGGAATATCAGTTTTCCTTTGACATGTCTGAGACAAATGGTATGAACAAGCTCTGGGTTTTCCCAGCTTTTGATATGGAGCACAACTGTGTTTTGAGTATTGCGCCAGTGTCAGGAATTCTGGGATGTCCCAGATGTTATGAGAACCTCAGCCTACGGTGGGTGAGGGAATAGAATGAGCTGGTGCCATCGGGGTATTTGTGATGCGAAGACAATGAGGTGGGTTTGGGAAGATATTGTGAGAAAACACAGTTGGCCTCACAGAGAGAAACATTCCATGAAACTAACTAAAACTGATACTTAGGGATGGATTTTTTTCAGAAATCAGTTCGGAATCTGAAAAAGTTGACATCACCAAACAAACAACTTCAATGGGAAACTTAAAGTATTCAGCCTGATCAACAACTCCAAAGGTGATGGAATGCATCTAACTCCATGGGAGCCAGAGCACTGTCCTCTGCTCCAGGACACAGTCAATAAGGAGAAACTGCCTATTCTTGATTACTGCAAAAAAAAGACTGTCTCTTCCAATTAGAAAATGATTACCTAATCCAAAAGTCCAGGACTACAGGGAAGAAAGTATCTCTTTCAACAGAATAGCAGTCTTCCAGAAAGGAAATCCAGGAGATAAAGTAATGGACCAAGAATAATGTCTGTAAAGAGTGACAATCTCGACAAACTTTATCCAAGTGATAAAGGATCCTCTGGTGAAGAAATGATCCATTGGTTAGTATGAGGGTACCAGACCTCAAGCAAGAAAACCTACCATTCATCCAAGTCTGAACATGGGCATTCTGAGCAAAGTGTGAAGCAACCAGGCTACCTGCATTTGTAAAGTCAGACACATGTGGTGGAGAATGGGATGGAAATCACAGTCTAATGGGTCGTGGTAAATTTAATATAATTATATACATGATTTGCATAATGGGTTATCTATTGGGGAAATGAATTGATGGAGGGTGTGTAAATGTAATGTAATGGTATTGAAAAGATTTATTTTCATGTTAAGTTGATTCCGCTCATTTTGCTGATGCTATACAATCTGTGGTTGAAACAAGTAGTCCTACACTAGCTTTTAGGGGGAGCAGAGGGATCTCACCAGGAGATCAATAAAAGGTATTTGTCATGTGCCGCTCCATCTTCTGTCTTCTTCCACTGCTGCCTTTTCCAATCCTGAGATGTAAAATTTAAATCGCGGCCCCAATTTAAATGTTTGAAATAATACTACCATAAAAGCATCAGATTGGACACAATCTTCCTTCTTTCCATTTTGTTTTAACTGTGTCTCTCTGACTCACACCCATAGCCTTGTGGGATTTGATATCTTAACCACAATTCTGTTTCCTTTCAGTTCTGTTTTTACTCATTAGCATTGGGAATATTTCTCTCCTTGAACAACTCCTTTAATGTATTTCAAAATTGGCCATCTGCCGATACATTGGCTCAATTATATTCCATTCTTTAGATGTTTAATCTAGGAATCAGCTTGATCTTCTGTTTTCTAAAATTAGCTTTTGATGTACTGATACTATAATTAGAATATTTAAATCAAAGTTTGGCACATTGGTAATCATTACCTGTTCCTGAATTTCCAATGAATAATGTGTAATTGCTTCGATGTTCGATAACCCATCTATAACTGGAAAATATGGCAAGACTTGAGTGTGTCGGTTAGTGGAAGTCAGGGGTCAATTCTGCCCTTTTTCAAAACAAAGATGATTTAAGTATCATTTTTGCCATTGAATCAGCAAATCTTAATAACTAAATGCAAACTAGTTGTACTTGTTGGAAGAGAGGCTGGGGCAGAATTTAATGGTTGTGATGGGGGTCTCTCTGATTCATCATTGGTTGGTCAGTTGGTAAGAACGCTTTGCCATCTCTTATTGGGAAGTGCCAGTCGGGCATTTAATTAAGTAATGGTTGGCCATTCCTGTCTGTCCGCGAATGGCTGGCAACTCTTTATTGATCAGCATCATTATATTACAGTACTGGGAGGCTGTCTAGTTAATGACAGTACCATACCCACTGAAGGCCTAGGATGCCCATGGACATGGGCAGCGAGAGCAGAAGGTACAGCTGTCTATGGTCCCCCCTTCTCTCCCATCTCCTCCCAATCAGACACTGGATGCCCTTGAATGACAGATCCCAATAGGAGACCTGACACAACTTTGACAGAGTTTATTTGCTGGGCTCACCACTTACCAAGTTCCCCGCCCACTGTTAAGTCTGTACCAGCAGAAGTACTTGAGTATTAATTGCACTTAAGCACCTTCATTGGCAGTGAAAAGTAAAATACTGTGGATGCTGGAAATCTGAAATTAAAACACAGAGTTCTGAAGAACCTCAGCAGGTCTGGCACTATCTGTGAGAGAAATAGAGTTAGCATTTTGAGTTCAGTACAACTATTTCAGAACTGGCTTGTTTCTCTTGCTCAACAAACGCAGATGCCACAATTTTTTTTAGATTCCCTACAGTGTGAAAACAGGCCCTTCGGCACAACAAGTCCACACCGACCCTCTGAAGAGTAGCCCACCCAGACCTGTTCCCCTACATTGATCCCTGACTAATGTACTATGGACAATTTAGCATAGCCAATTCACCTAATCTGCACATCTTTGGATTGCGGGAGTAAACCCACGCAAACACAGGGAAAATGTTTAAACTCCACACAGACAGTTGCCCGAGGCAGGAATCGAACCCGGGAACCCTGGTGTTGTGAGGCAGTAGTGCTAACCACTGAGCCACCATGCCACCCCCTAATTCTTAAAACTGACAACTCAGAGGCTTTTCTGTATCTCTGTTCAAATAATAGACTGCAGAAACAAATCTGTTCTGTGTTAATCATCTTCTCGTTTGGAATTAGGCTGGTCAGGATTGGCCAAAGGTTGACAAATATTAACATTTTCTTTCAATTTACTTCTGTGGCTCATAAGTACTTATATGACCTCTTTTCAGGAATTTGAATTTAAGAACATGATTGAGTAATTTGTGTATTGTCTGTGAAAGGAGTACACCTAGAGCACGTGATTTTCTTTCTTGTTCCTTTTAAAAAAATGTTTTAATGTTTGGTTTCTGCAGGTGTCATGCCTACAAGACTTTTTTGGGGATGATGATGTGTTCATTGCTTGTGGCCCAGAAAAGTTCCGATATGCCCAAGATGACTTTTCACTGGATGAAAATGGTAAGTATTTGCATGGATTAAGATTATAGCTATCGCACAATACAATGCCAATCCTTTGGCAGTTTGAATCCAACTCCAAATAGTTAAGTCAAATGTTTCACTTAGGGGAGTGAACCAGATCACCAGAAGTGAGATAGGTTCTAGCAAATATGGGACATTACTGTTCTGAGGAAAATATTGTTGAATTCTGCATAAATTAGCCATTTTAGCTAGACAGTAGTGTTAAGCCATTCGGATACTGGAAGCATCATATTCACCCTCCAATTAATCCGTGCTATATTTGGCAAGAAAATAGTTGATTTGTCATTGAGACAGTATATTTGAGTATAGACGTTTAATTCAATTTAAGTCGTCAAGAATTAAACAAAAGTAGCAGAAATGAATTGGAGAAGAGTACCCTTGCCCAATAAATTCTGTTTTTAGGGCCTTGACCGCTGTCATGAAAACATGATTCTGTATCCTTACTTGATGAAAAATTCAGCGAGTATCTAGAATAAGCCAGTCGGAAGCTTAAAAAGTCATGTTGTCATCTCTTCTGATGTGAAATCAGTGAGCTTTGCATGTTTGCACTTTTCCACCTCACCATGCCTTCTGCCAGTGGCCACCTTTTATTTCGCACTTTTTAAAATGTCTGAAGTCCTCTCACTGCTGACCTAGACAATGCAGACCAACTTGTCTGAAGATGGAAAAATGAATGTCTGGCTCAACTCACATTCTTTAGCGTCGAGTGCAAATGCTGTGAAATTGATCCAGTAAGTATTACTCCTTAAATGATTGATAACTTCTACGTGTTTAAATGTTCGTTTTGTAGTTCAGAATTCATACCAATTCATTTAAATCATGAGTTTGGCCAATTGGCTCTGTTGTCTAATCATTGCACCTTTCTGCCATTTGCTCTCTTGGATCACTGCCATGTTTTTGCATTGTTCTTTAGTTTTACCCTAATTTTGTAATTGTTGACAGATGTTCTTGGCAGACAACTTTGGCATTGTAAGTTCTAATCAGTAATCTAATCGTGAAATAAGGACTTTTTCTGGAGGACTTGGTCTTTCATTTATCTTATGATATGGGTTTAGTTCACCTCTTGCCCCAACCTTCTCACCTCCCCACCACTACCACCACTGCACCTGTCATCTCTATACTACCTCCTTTGGAAATTAATCTCAATATGTAAAGTTTCCTGCAAATTATGAACCTTGATAGATTTTTCCTCTCCAATGATTTCAGGGAAATATAACAGTGCATCCTTTTCTCTTCAGATATCCTTCATAGTGTTGAAGGTATCTTGAGTCTTGACACAACAAGTTAAAAAACATCATTTTAGTTTTCTGCATTCATCTGCCTGCACATTAAGCATCCTGCAGTCATTTCATTATAACACACCGCCTCAAAATTGATTTAACCTTCAATAATAAATCTGCATTCAACTTTGGAGCGAGTAGGTTACATCGCATGGTGCCATGTTCAAAAACAATACAAATGTGATGCTTTCAATGAGCTTGTCCACCCACCTAATCAGTAATCAAATGTATGCTTTGTCAACTGATATTTCTCTGAAACTACTTTTTTCCATTGATGACACTGGTCTTTGGATGAACAAATCCTATTGCCTTGCTGAAATGCTCTTTATTCACTTGCATCCTGACATTGAAGGATAACCAGTAAATTCAAACTTTAGGATCTTCAAGGTTCCAGCGTCCATATTTTTGCATTCTAGCAGGGGCCAGTGGATAGTACTACAGAGTAACCAAGCATCTCAGAGTTTGTGTGACCATTCTGTTCTTCAGGTGGTGGGTGTCCTATTACTGCAGGAACACTTTCCATTCGATGTTTCAGAAACATTGACTCTGCCTGTGAGTCTGCACTGGTACTCTCAAAAGATCTTTTGAGTTCACACATTGGTTCACACTCCCACCAAACTCCAATGGCACCCCATTAATATATCTAATATACCAGTGAGTGGTGGCTGAGGTAAGTTTAGAATTGTGTTTGGATGTAGTGGTTATTGAATTGAACGCATTTGACGATAATGCTGAGGCCTATCACCTTGTCTGAGGAAATCTTTTAAGGTAATAATTGTTCTTTTCAGAGCTACTAATTACGTGGTGTTCCCTCTAAGTTTCCTTTCCGGCTGTGCAGGCCTCTGCAGTCCATTTGTGACGATGGTTTCTGGAACCAGAAGTCGGTGCCGCGATGGACATGCTGATGCTAATCACCCTTGTGGAAGCTATGCACACAGCCGCATAGCTTAGAGGGAACATTGGTGTGATCATAGATTTGTCGTCTTGATGTTATTGCCCTCACCATGAAAACCTTCAACCGATATTTAATCTCCTACTTCAACATTAACACACCATTCAGCATGTGAAATTTCATTAAAGTTACCTAAGCTTGAACTTTTTCAAGCTGTTGACTTTCACAGGTTGACTAGGTGAATCAATGATATCAGCCCCACTGATATTTGAGATATTATAATATTTTATTCTTGCTTTTAATATTCATTTCCCTGAAGTTTTTCTTAAGTGGAAAACCAGTTGAGCTGATTAATGGATGAACAAGCCAATCTCTGTGAAGACTGGACTGAAGTACCATTGTTTTCTTACCTCCTCATGTTCATATGTTGTCAAGCAGATTTTGTTTTATGAACGTCCTACATTCACCACACAACCTGTTTGTTAGTTTTTTAAAAATATTATGATCTCCAGCTCTCAAGGGCTTGCTGCTTCCTGATATCCTCATCCTTCTGTTTCATTTAGGAAGAAAGCAATTCCGCCACACACAAAAGAAGGTTTGATGCTTAAGGAAAGGGACCATGGGAATCAGGTCCAGAACAAGTGAGCCTCCCATCTGTCTTCTGTCTCCCATAGCTTGCAACTGATGATGTTTCCAATTTGGGAGTCTATAGTTAGGGGTTGGGAGACTTGTCCCTCACTTTTATGTTTGTTTTCAATTTTTCAATGATCTGTTAATAACTTTGTTTAACAAGAGTTAAATAAATACTCTTTGGTTACACGTTTCAGTGTCTTCTTTGGCTTACAGACCTTCATTGTTCTAGTATATAAGAAAGCAGAAATCATGATCCTTTACTCCAGCCATAATGCATTACATGTTTTTAAGCTTCGGACTTGGCAATTCTAATCACATCAAGGAATTTTTAGAAGTAATGAATGTTTCATAAATGCTACTTTGCAGAATGCTGCTACAGATCTTTATGACAGTTATCACAGTGAATGCAATTGCTTAAAGTTCCATTTACATCTATATTTATTTCATATAAATATAGTGGTTTTTATTTCCAATTCTTCTGTCTTTAAATCTATCGGACCTTTGGTGCAATGGGCGAATCTTACACTCATGCTCCTTGCTTAACTCATCCAAAATATACCCACTTATTCAGGGCAAAAATCTGACCTTCATTTTCAGTTATTCTCAATGTGTTTATTGGTAGTTGTCAGTTTATATCAACTTTAGGTAAAAGATATATTTGTTTTTGCAAATGGAACTTTTTCTGATACTGGAAAAATGATACAATGGGTGGAATCTTCCAGACCTAGAGGTGGGTTTTTGGCAGACCAGAACCTTGTAACTTTCCAGCCTTTTGACCAAAATAGGTTCTGAATAGAAAGGCTGAATTTCCATTTTGACACCCTGTTGACATCTGAGGCACCCAAGCATTCAATTAATGACCATATGAGGGCCTGTTCAGAATTGGGCTCAATCATTTCAGTGGAAGGCTGGGGAAGAAAGAGCTAATCAAACAACTGGTTAACCAGTGCTGGGGCAAGGGCTGTCATAGTCTGTGCAGCATGCAGTGAGTGGAGCTATAACAGTGAGGGGGCTACTCAAAGTCACTCTCTTTAGCTTGCTTCAGATCTCCCTATGCACTCTCGCCCTGACCACCACCAACGCTCCCACCTCTGGCTATTGAGGTGGCAGGGAGATCCTCATCCTGGTTCTATTTCAGATTAAAAAGCTCTCCAGCAGCCAATCAGCTACCTGATTGCTGGAAGATCTGGTGGACTTTCCCTCCTCCACTCTCTCATTTTCACTTGAAGCAGTATCTTTCAGGTTTTGAGCTATGGTGGATAATCTCTGTTTTTTAGTCAACAGTGAGTACATTAGCATCAGTCCTTACCCACAAATATCTGCTCTTCAGATAAACAGAAGGTCATTTCTACAAATGAGACAGCCAAGTCAGAAATAGAAATTGGGCCAACCATATTTCATTTGCAAATTACATCTGAATGGGATCAGAATAACTTGCAACCTCCCCCATTGACATGTTAGGTAGAAACATTTTGGGGATAGCACTGTCTTTTGCCCTAGCACCCTCGGCTATGGGTTGTCAGCAGTGGTGAGTGTTGAAATCAACCTAGATACAGACCTTGTTGCCTAGCAAATCTTCCTGAAAAGTTCACAAATTAGAGGTTACGCCTATGATGTTCTCCAATATCAGATGGCATGCAGTATAGATTCACACGTAAAACATAACTGTGTGGTAAAGACAGTGAGCCAAGACTTAGTACCTTCAGTAGTGGAGAAGAGAACAGTTGTCACAGGAGGTTGCTGACTTTAAGATCTCTCAATACAGTTGCTCCATTTCCCAATTCAGTTGTCCCTATTTCATTGAGTTCCTCTAAAACAGGAGGCAAATTGGACAATAAAAATATCATTTATGCTCCTAAAACATCATTGTCAACAGAGTGGAAAATTAAATGATTATTCTCATATTATAGAATACTATGATGACACTATTATTTTAATTTAAACTGTTAAGTAAGAAGAACTGTTCTGCTGGAATTGTTATAAATTTGATTTTTGCAGCTTATGTAAAAGCAAATGGCTGGAATTTTCTTGGAACTGTGGCAACCCAAAGTAAAATGGGACTTCTCACACTTGTGGTAATGTCATAGGGAGGAAATCTCCAGTCAAACATTACTGGACTGTTCTGAAATTCTTAAAGAATTACTTGTCGTACTTCTAGACACTATGAACTGAAGTATCTTTAACCCTTTATTTACTACGGAACAAGTGTCACCATGACATGAAGTCATTCATTATGTAATCCTCAATTTCCTTTTAATACTTAAATTCCAAGTAGGCTATGTAATGTAACATTGTTAGTTCACCTGTTTCATTTTCTTACAGAGTTACTGTGTTCACAAGCCCCATACAGTAGTTAACAGAACTGGGTGGTTAAACCTAACCAGTACAGGAATAAGACATGATTCGGAGATGCCGGTGTTGGACTGGGATGTACAAAGTTAAAAATCACACAACACCAGGTTATAGTCCAATTAAACCTGTTGGACTATAACCTGGTGTTGTGTGATTTTTAACTAGGAATAAGACAAGTTGCAATGAGGCATCCAGTTTCTCCCTGAAGTACAAAACTATGTTTACTGATCAGCTACAGTGAAATCATTTTTCATATCTGCAAAGATAATTTAGAGATTCTATACAATTCCAAAATGTGCAAGATATGAGAAGTAGAAAAAAGTTCTTCTATTAATTAGTGACTGATTTCTCAAATAGTTTTTTCCATTTAAATTAATCCAACAAACATGACTTTGCATTGAAAGTTGTGACATCAACCACCCACAATTCTTAGGATAAAAGCCTTATCTTATTGTTGATGATTTAATGTGAAATACGTCAGAAGAGATCAATGTTAACTAAGTGCAATAAGAAGTTACATAATTTGGTTTAGATCGCCTTTTATTGAAAGTATAACTGAGTAAGACACAAATTTACAATTACATTTTTACTGTAAAATCTTATGCGATAGAGCACCTATACTCAATAGACCAGCATTCAGAACTTCAATTTAGTTTTGAATGCCCCATTGCATCTGTTGCAGATTTAATATGTGACTATAATTTGTTTTAATGGTCTGCTGTATACAACACTAGAAGTTATGTACTGGACTCAGCACTAGTCCAGAATATTGTTGTTAACCTAAAAGGCCCATATGTCAAAGGAAATGAGAGTGCAGGAAGCAAGGAAACTGAAGTGTCTACTTGCTATAAATGAAAGAATATTGTTGAGGGAAAATTCATTTTTTTTTAGAGTGACTGGCACTTTATAAAATGCCAATGAAAGTGTTGACTTTTAAAATAAATGATTAACCTGCTAGGGAAACCAGTTCAGCCATTTCTGAATTTGCAGTTAATCTATGGAAATTGAATTATTTCCATATTTTTGTCTTGACTGTGAGAAAAGATTTGCTGTAAAGGACCCGATGGAATAAGTTATAGAACAGAACGCGTCTACATTGTTATAAACCCTGATATGTTATATTTTAATTGCTTTGCTAACTAATAGGAGTACAGTGCCACCTTGAAGTTCCAGGGACCTGGGTTCAAACCCTGCCACAGCAGTTGGTGGGATTTGAATTCAATAAAAGACCAGTCTAATGTTGACCATGAAACAAACCATTGTTGATTATTGAAAAAACCCATCTGGTTTGCTAATCTCCTTTAGGGAAGGAAATCTGCTATTCTTACTTGATCTGGCTTATATATGACTCCAGACCCGCAGCAATGTGGTTGACTCTTAAATGCCCTCTAGGTAATTAGGATGAAACAAACCATTGTTGATTATTGAAAAAACCCATCTGGTTTGCTAATCTCCTTTAGGGAAGGAAATCTGCTATTCTTACTTGATCTGGCTTATATATGACTCCAGACCCGCAGCAATGTGGTTGACTCTTAAATGCCCTCTAGGTAATTAGGGATAACCAATAAATGCTATTGGTTAGAGCCACCCACATCCCATGAGTGAATTAAAGAAAATAAGTTACATGGTACACAAGGCATGGGGAGTTCAGTAAACTAAATCTTAATTAATTCTGGACAATAGTACAGCCTTGTGGAGAAAACATTATTCAATAAATCTAATCTCCATGACACCAATGAAGTGTTCTAAGCAATAAACTAAATTTTTGAAATGCAAACTTTGAGTTAAAAACATCACACAACACTCTTTTACATAAACATTTAGTTTAATGCAAGGTATAAGTATAAACATTGGAGCATGTTTAAAGTGATGGAACATTATTATAATTATAGTATGTTAAAATAGTAAAGTTGAAACTGAAAAGAATTCCTCTCCCAGAGCAGAAATGAGGATTTTTTTAAAACAAAAGCTATGAGAAAATGGCTAAGAAGTTTGCCAGGTGTTATGATCTGTTAATTGTCTGATTAAAGCTTTTGTACTCTCCAAGAGGTGCACAGAAGTCGGACGCTGGGAGGTTTTGATGTTGGTAAGTAAAGGATTCACTGGTGACAGATTTTCACCAGCAGAAATGTTTGCACTGTTGTGGGATGAACATGTGAAGAAAAGTTGATGACAGAAGAGAAGCATTGAAATAAAACTGAGTGTAGAAATCATTAGATGCAATGATGTAGCCAACAAGTTTCTGTACCTTTTCCAACTTTTTGTTCTGAAATATAAACATAAAGCAGCAACATTATATTTAACATTTCTAAATGCACTGATGAAATAATTTGAGATTTGTTCTCTTTCTTTTGTGCTGTTTAGTTATTGTCTGTCTCTTTCATTAATTGTGGCTTTATCTTTTCAAAAAATGCCAAGCGTCCCTCTGTTGCTGTTCAGCTAATCCCTTTTTAAAATACAATCACTGATATTTCTGCTTTCAATGGGTCTTACTGCTTCCTTTTCTGTCAATTCCTGCTGTGATCTTTTTTCTACATTTGGCTGCCATTCTTCCTTCCTTTCTTTCGCTATCCCTTCTTATTTCTATGACTTTTTGAATTGAAATAGTGTTTTTTTTATCTGGTCATGTTTAGTTGTAGTCAAAGTTCAGAAACAGACATTGCCTCTTGGAGTAATTCAGGTACTCTTTGTCCAGGTTCTTAGCTTGACTGTTGGCCTCTGAATGTATCTGTTGGCCAGATCAGTTATATTTGGACCTTGTATTAAAATGTAAAGATAAAACAAATTCATTTTTAGCTACAAAACTAGAAAGAGATGAAGATATATTTAGTAAATCATAAATGATTGTTATGATTAGAAATTTTGTGTTAGTGGAATAGGCCACGTAGCTATTTGAGCCTGCTGTGCCACGTAGTAAAATCATGACTGACATGGTCATGGTCTCAACTCCACTTGTCTTCCTCTTGCCATATGCTCACCATCCAACTTGAAACCACTGATTCCCTTGATGGGGTCAATTTGTTTTCTTGCAAATGCAACACAGTAGCTGAGCATTTAAAAACCAAAAAGATAGTAACCAACTCATAGACTCTACTGTTCCTTCTTTTCAAGGTCATCAAACATGAAAAATCTGAAAGGGACAATTAGATTCAGTGCATTTCTTGACTGCTAGGTTGATGTTTATCTATATAATATTTAAAATTTATGTATGTTTGTGCCATAATGTATATTATACATGTATGTATGTGCTTATTATATATGAATTTATCTCTGTCTATAAATATAGAAATAAAATTCAGTGCAGTTTAGTTTGTTTCTAATCCTATCAGCCCGAGGCATAACCTTTCAAGCAGATTGTCTGAACTTCACGCACCAGCGACTAAACATTTCAAAATGTTGTTTTCTGATGATTTGCCAGTAATACGCCACCGATTACAAATTCTAGTTCATATGAAGGTCAGACAGTTTTATTTCAGTCTAGCAGTCATTTAATTCCTCTACTGTAGCCTATTTGTAAGGTGCATTGAAATATACAGCAGTCCTTCATTATAGCAAACTCAGATTATACCGCAATCTCTATTACACCATATATTGTTTATGGCTGCCTCTTTAATAAATAAACCACATAAAACAACCTCCTCATAACATGTTGCCTAGTGCAGCAGTCTTTACTGGTCAGAAAACTGTCCTTTTAAAGAGTATCTGGTATTATTTCTGAATCAACATGTTTGGCAATATTATTACTCATCTCTGGAATAGATTGGTCTTGAATTGCCACAAAGGAAGGGACACTAGCACTGCGTCACAAGCGCCCCTCTGGAGAGTAGCTGTTTTACTGTGCCTCTAATTTAAAATATAAGTGAGCTGATCTTTTGTCAAATGGAATATTGGATAATGATCTGAGTGGAGTTTCAACCAGTGAGGCACACCAATGTTAACATTCAGTGGTTAAGAACTAAGAACAATTGCACACCGTTATTTGTGGAAACTTCATTAAAATAATTCTTTGTTTTCTTTACCTTCTATTTATTTCCTGAAGGAATTTGTTTCTTGCTGAAATTCCATAGGCTGTGGTTACTTCAAGTATGACCAATGACCATAAATTACATATGAGTTGTGGTAAAGGATGAGAAAAAGCTATTCAGTTGTATGGAGTATGGAATATAACTGTTACTGAATGGACAGTAGCTAACTCCTTGTTTGACATTTTATGTATGTCAAGAAGAGTTCTAGGCAACAACCCTGTATGGGATAAAGTTTCCCACACAAGCTTCTTCTGCCTCCAGCCCTTTTTTGCAACTAGTTTCATAACCTGGAAGTCAGAAATAGAGTTAAAAATTGCTTTTTGAATCACAGTTCAGGAAACGTGCATTTGGCGAAGAGAAGGTTGTGGACTTGAGACCAGAAAGGAAAATCTTGCTGACCTTATTATGCTCCTGGCTATAACAGATCAGTGATATGGCCTTCTCTGAGTTGACTGTGGCTATGTTTTGCTTTGCCATTTATCTAATGTACAAATAAGATTATGATTATCCCAACATAAGGGTCCAATTAATAATTGGTCTCGAAGTTGAGTTTCAGCAATGACCATCAATACATTAATAACTTCTTTAAGTAAATCTTGACAAGATGATCAAATATATCTCAGTTCTCAAACAGCAGCTTCAACGGACAAATTCTAATGTAGTTGTCAACACAGAGATGCACAGTGTGATTAATTCACTAGATTGCCCAGAGAGGAAAGTGAGTAGCCAGGAAGTAAGTCAGATTCAATATGGTAAGTTGTCATTTATTATTATTTGTGGGAGGCTATTCTTAAATGTGACTTTTTTTCTACTTTTTAACCAGAATGCCGTGTGGTGAAGACAAACCCTGGAGGCAAATCAACTAATGCCTCACAAAGGTCCACAGGCAAGAGCTCTGGAGCTTCACGTCGCAGTAAGTCTCCTGCAGACTCTGGTAAGTGGAACCTGTCGGCACTTTGAAGGCCTGAGGGTTTGTGACAATACAGAAGTGAATACTAATTGACATGTGACTATGACCATCTATCAATCAAATGAAACAGAACCTGGAGATACTGACTTCTAATCCAAGGTATATGCAATGCAATTCCTAACGCAGGGAAGATAAGGTGTGTAAATAAATGACACCATAATTATAACAGACACAACTTAAAAAAGAGAGATTCCTTGAGAGTATTATTATTCATAACTGAATAGTTTTCTTGCTTTCTCATTATTTTTAAGCCCTATATGGGATTGGGAGGGGTGGATTATTTTGTCAGGAAAAGTTTGCAATGTGGCAATGCCTCAAGTGTAACTTTGACAGTGGGGTAATGACAAAGTCAGCACTTTACAGACTGGACTGTTCCACTATTCTCTCATGTCCATCATCTGTAAGTTTAAAAAAAAAGTGCCGATTACAGCATTGAATGGTTTAATGAATGGCTAGACATAGGAACATCATTTTAAAATGACTTGCAACTTATCTACAAGATCAGTGAGAGACTAAGAGAAACACTATGGGGTTTCAGGGCCGCAGCTACAATTTGTAAATCTACATAGCACAGCAAATTACTTCAGTCAAATCAAGCTAAGTGTGAGGTGATTCACTTTGGTAAGAGTAACAAAAAGATGGTGTACTGGGCTAATGGTCAGATACTTGGTAGTGTGAATGAGCAGAGGGATCTTGGTGTCCATGTACATAGATCTCTGAAAGTTGCCACCCAGGTAAATAGTGCGGTGAAGAAGGCATATGGCGCACTGGCTTTTATTGGTAGAGGAATTGAGTTCTGGAATCCTGAGGTCATGTTGCAGTTGTATAAGACTCTGGTGTGGCCGCATCTGGAGTATTGCGTGCAGTTTTGGTCGCCATACTATAGGAAGGATGTGGAGGCACTGGAACGGGTGCAGAGGAGGTTTACCAGGATGTTGCCTGGTACGGTAGGAAGATTGTATGAGGAAAGGCTGAGGCACTTTGGGCTGTTTTCATTGGAGAAAAGAAGGTTTAGGGGTGACTTGAGAGAGGTGTACAAGATGATTAGGGGTTTAGATAGGGTTGACCATGGGAACCTTTTTCCACGTATGGAGTCAGCTATTACGAGGGGGCATAGCTTTAAATTAAGGGGTGGTAGGTATAGGACAGATGTTAGGGGTAGATTCTTTACTCAGCGAGTCATGAGTTCATGGAATGCCCTGCCAGTAGCAGTGGTGGACTCTCCCTCTTTATGGGCATTTAAACGGGCATTGGATAGGCATATGGAAGATAGTGGGCTAGCGTAGGTTAGGTGGGCTTGGATCGGCATAACATCGAGGGCCAAAGGGCCTGTACTGCGCTGTATTTTTCTATGTTCTATGTTCTAACAACCTACATTTGTGATATTTAGCTTTTACTCTGATATTTTTGTGCGTTTAAATATAAACTAGTTTGTGTCCACAGTATCCTTCTACAGTAGAAAAATTGAGTGGAAAAAAAAATTGATTGAGAAACTCAGTGTTCCAAAGAGTGAATAAAATACTTTTGCTATGGAGTCATTTTTGTCAGAAATGTGAGAGCCAATATCCACAGAGAAAGTTTCCACAAACAGCAACACCATGATCTGATCACTTGTTTTAGTGACACTGGACACTGGTTGAGGAATAAACATTGTAAGACAATGTCAGGGGATTTGCACTTTTAGATTATTTACACCTATATGAGAATAAAAAGTGCTCCCACTAACATCTCATCCAAAAGACAAAACCTTTAAAAGCATAGCACTGTCTTAGTCATGCACAGTGGTATTCTCTTTGATTTCGAGCATAAGTGTCTGGAGCAGGACATGGACTTGCAACCTCTGACTCTGCAGAGACAGGTACAACACTGAATTGCAGCTAATAGCAGAAGCAGGGGCTGTTCTCTTGGCTTCTAATAAACTGTGTAGTTGTAATTCAGATGATAGAATGGGTGAAATGGGCACCCTATGCTTTTAATAGGACCCTCCCCCTTAAATCCACTACACCATTGAATAACTTAAGAAATTCATTGAAACTGTTCAGTTTGGTTTAGTTTCATACAGTTGTTCTCTTAACTGCATTGACAGAAAATTGTATGTACAATTCACTATCCTATCTACCTGCGACTCCACTTTCAAGGAGCTATACACCTGCACTCGAAGGTCTCTTTGCTCAGCAACACTCCCCAGGGTCCTACCGTTAAGTGTGTAAGTCCTGCTAGGATCTGTTTTCCAAAAATGCAGCACTCGCATTTATCTGAATTAAACTCCATCTGTCACTTCTCAGCCCATTGGCCCATCTGGTCAAGATCCTGTTGCAATCTGAGGTAACCTTCTTTGCTGTCCACTACACCTCCAATTTTGGTGTCATCTGCAAATTTACTAACTGTATCTCTTATGCTCACATCCAAATCATTTATGTAAATTACAAAAAGTAGTGGACCCAGCACCGATCTTTGTGGTACTCCACTGGTCACAGGCCTCCAGTCTGAAAAACAACCCTCCACCACCACCCTCTGTCTTCTACATTTGAGCCAGTTCTGTATCCAAATGGTGAGTTCTCCCTGTATTCCATGAGACCTAACCTTAATCAGTCTCCCATGGGGAATCTTGCCGAATGCCTTACTGAAGTCCATATAGATCACATCTACTGCTCTGCCCTCATCAATCCTCTTTGTTACTTCTTCAAAAAACTCAATCAAGTTTGTGAGGCATGATTTCCTACGCACAAAGTCATATTGACTATTCCTAATCAATCCTTATCTTTCCAAATACATGTACATCCTGTCCCTCAGGATTCCCTCCAAAGCTTGCCCACCACCCACGTCAGGCTCACTGGTCTATAGTTCCCTTGCTTGTCCTGACTACCCTTCTTAAACAGTAGCACCATGTTAGCCAACCTCCAGTCTTCTGGCACCTCACCTGTGACTATCGATGATACAAATATCTCAGCAAGAGGCCAAGCAATCACTTCTCTAACTTCCCACAGAGTTCTAGGGTACACCTGATCAGGTCCTGGTGATTTATCCACCTTTACGCATTTCAAGACATCCAGCGTGCTGGAGGCTGGTATAATTGCAACAGTTAAAAGGCATTTGGATGGGTATATGATAGGAAGGGTTTTGAGGGATATGGGCCGGGTGCTGGCAGGTGGGACTAGATTGGGTTGCGACATCTGGTGGGCATGGACTGGTTGGACCGAAGGGTCTGTTTCCGTGCTGTACATCTCTATGACTCTGAGTTTAAACCGTACAAAATAGACAGAAATAATGTTGACACAAATAAATCACATACCAAGTAACATAAATGATAATTAAGTCTTCTTTTAACTTAGTGAAGGAGAGAAACATTGCCCTGTAAGTGCTGATTAGGCCAAAAACTGCCTTAAAAGGTCAACGTTAAATGGGGATCAGAACTCTGCATTAACGTTTTGGACAACCTCACTATTATGCAGGCTGGCTAAATGTATTTTTAGCTTTATTTAATTGAACCTTCAGAGTTTCGTGTGCAGTGATGAATAGAAAGCATTTGCAAGTTACTCTGTAGCTCAGTCTATGTCTTGTAACAAACAGGCAGAAGCAGGAGAAACTTTGGCTGCTGTAGGTTTCTCCAACCCAGACTAACTGGCTCACTGTACAGTTATAATGGAATGTGGATTGATCAAAAACAGTTAGGTTATTCCGTGAGCTTAATGCTGAGTGTGATAGATTCTGTTTTGTTGGAACAAAATCACGAAAAACATTTTTGACTTTCATGGGTTGATTTAATTAAATATTAGTAATCTTCATCCAAGTTTCTTCGAATATAAATGCACAACTGGTACTAAAAGTCAATAGAAATGTGTAATTAAGGATTGAGAGTTTCTAAAGGTTGGGAATAACGTGTGTGTGTGTGCGCGCGCGCGCGTTGGCTCCACTGTTATTGCATTTCCTAATTAGTTGGCATTTGATCTTGTGCAGGAACCTAAGTACTGGCCAGAGTGTAAACATACAGCATCTCCTGTTAAATCAAATCACAGGCTTTGTAGAGAAAACCTGGATTCAGTTGCAGGAGATGGCCTTGCTCTAACTATTTTGAATTGAATTTGATCTCAGAAGACGAGAATCCTGTTTGATGAATGACAGGCACTGCACTGTAATTTTATGCTCTGACAATGGTACTTTCAAAGACAAAGGAATTGGCTTATGCATGAACCAGTGGCAATTTCAGATTTGACAGCAGCTTGTCAGTCTCCTCCCAAAAACAGACACTGTTCCCTTGAGTCATTAGCTGAAAAATTACTCAATACCAGCAGATGTACTTCAGTCATGCCAATTGAATTTTCAAGCTTGCAGATCCTCTTGTTGTAAAATGTAGTTATAAATGATCTATATATTTTCCCAATATTTTTAGTTGTGCTTATTGAGTATGTTTTGGGGTAAGTCAGTGACTATTTATTCTTGCAGTGGCAGACTTGTTGATAGGCATGAAAACATCCAGATTTTTAAAAAAATGCTGTTTAGCTACAGTTTAGGAATTTGAAATTACTTCTGAGCAAGCAACCTAGTTTGGACAAAGCATTTACCTTCATCTTACACATATGCTGACCTTTTAGTAAAGCTCAAAGAAAGTTTCCTTAACCGTGGTATATAAAAACATAGATCTTACATTTTTTGTCATCCATGGGATATGAGTGTCACTGACAAAGGCAGCATTTGTTGACCATCCTTATTTGTGCTTGAGAAGATGGTGGAAAGCTGTCTTCATGAAGCACCATAATTCCACAGTGCTGAATGGAAGAATTCCAAAATTCAGCAATGAAGAAGGTACCGTGATATAGTTCTAAATCAGGATACTGTATAACTTCCAATTGCTGATATTCCCAGCTTCCTGCCTCTCCTGTCTTCCTCACTGGTAAGTTCAATAAGGTGTTGGAAGGTACAATCAATGAAGCTTTGGTAAGTTGTTAGAGCTGCATTCATCCGGCAAGTGAAGGTATTCCATCATATCCCTGACTTGTGATCTGAAGATGATGGAACTGCTTTGGAGTGTCAATGGATGAGTCACCTGAGGATACCCAGCTTCTGACCTGCTCTTGTAGCTGTGATATTTGCATAGCTGGTCCTATTAAGTTTTTGTTCAATGATGATTCCCATGATATTGATGGCAGGTGGTTCAGCAATGTTAACATCATTGGACATCAAGAATATGTGGTTACAATAGGTGGTCATTACCTGATATTTCTATGACATGCCTGTTAAGTACTATTTACCAATCTCGATCTAACTATAGCCAAGTTTATATTAAATAACTGTTTTGATATCTGTGGAATTGTGAATGGAACTGAACACAGTAATCATTAGCAAGTAGGGAAAGTGCTGTAGATGGTTGGACCTCGGACACTACCCTAACAAGCTCCTGTAGTGATGTCCTGGAGCCTAAATAAGTGATTTCCAACAACTATAACTACCTTCAGTTGTGCAAGGTATGACTCCAAGCAATGCAGAGTTTTCCTGATAGTTCAAGATCCTGAAACTCTCTTATTGACAGCACTGCATCAATAATTGATGCAGAAGGCTCATGACTAAATCGAAAAGGGAACCAGCAATAGGCAATAAATAAAACAAAAATTGTTGGCAAAATTCAGCCGGTCTTGTAGCATCTGTGGGCAGAAAGCACAGTTAACGTTTCAAGTCCGGTGACCCTTCATCAGAGCTACAAGTGATAAATCTTGGCCTTGCTGGCCGTGTCCACATCCCACTACTGAATATAAAAGAGAGACAACCATAATTAAATATCCCATAATTCACAGTTGCTTTTAAGGGAAAGCAACCAGCTAGTTTCCTATGGAGATTTTTCCATTGTATTCAAGTGACTACATTTTTATGAAAGCAGCACAACATGTGGCTAAGGGAGACATCATTCCACTGAAATTAGGTAGAATAGAGGAGTTAATTGAAGAATTCTGACATCCTACCTCAGTTAGCTTTGAGAAGAAACAACTGAAGTTATCCTTGTTTTCTGATCTTGTGGCCACAGTTGTAATTACTTCTCTGCTAATATGATTACACAACCTATAATAGGTTGAAATTCTACTAACTTGACAGTTTCATGGTTGAATTTATCATGCAAATCCCTGATTCATTTAATAAAAACACAAATTGCCGTGTAATCTGATTGATAAAGCACTTGTAGATAATTTGCCCTTTAACTACATAGTTACCAAAACTATAAAATATGTATGAAGCATTCGTCTATTTCAAGGATCTAAAGCATGTCCCCTGAAAATCATACATTTTGCAGTTTTGGGTTTACTGGGTTTCTATTCTAAACCTTGATCTTCTACCTAATGAGTCAGAAGTTCCAACAGTTTACAATATAATTTGTTTTCTAACTGAAGGGTGAGAGAAGAAGTCTAACTCATAGGGCAGCCGTTGCAGCAAATACTAGGACAAAAATAACATCAGAATCATGCAATTAACAGAAAGTAATTCCTTCCATAGTTAACATACAATCTGATCTATTACTAGTGCCATTTTCATATTAAAACCATCAAAAGCTGCCTTCTAATTCCAAAAATAATGGAGCAAAATTGTACCCCTCATATGCCTCTATTAGGAAATCTAACTGGTTTCTAACCATTAATAAAATTTACATGGTCCCTGCATCTGTGAACTGCGGGATTTAAAAAAAAAAATCAGACATGGGATGGCTATCAAGGACAGCATGTAGTGCCTATTTCTAGTTGCTCTTCAGAAAATGGTGGTGAAACAATTGTTGACTCTGAACGGTGAACACACTCGCACAGTGCTGTCAATGAAGCATTTTCAGGATTTTGATGCAGTCATGATGAGTAAAGAATGGTGTATGTCCAAGTGAGGATATTGGAAGTGATTGTACTTGTACACAGCTTCTACCCTCCTTCTTGGTGATGGAGATTGTATATTGCATTGTGTCCCGCCAAAGAATCATTGTACTTGCTACAATAAACCCTATAGAGACACTGCAGCCAGAATACAGCACAGTGCAAGGAATTCATAATTGAGTTAGAGGATTCCTGTTCTCATAATTTTCAATATTGTTCCTAACCAGATATTTAACAAGTTTATTTGGAAGAATTAATTGACACTTTTCCAGGGAGCTTTCCACAGATCCACTGATGGAAAAATAATCACTTGTCTGATTTCCGATCTTAATTACCACTCACTAGTTTTCAGACTGTATTCTTCAGCTCTGTGCTTATGCTAGTGTTGCTGTGCTTCCTGGCATTGCAAGAGTTGATCATGTGTGTTCCTGTAGCAGAAAATGGCACTCCTTAGACTACTTCACTCTCAGTTCTCTGATAGAGCTATTGCTTATAGGATTTGGGAGACTTCTAATCTTCTACTGTTATTGTGTTGAGAGGTCAGTCAAAAGAAAAGATTTGATGCTGTGTATAATAATACCTTCTTCACACGCTGGATGTCACATAAATTAAGTTACTGTTAATTATGTAGGCAAACTGGTCAGTTCTGTATGCCTTGCACTTTTCATGCTGATGTGTGGAGTAAGGTTCCCCATGAGCTTTCTAAATTTCACCTTGCTTAGAGTTAACAATAACACTCCCTACTACTGCATTGACATGGCACTTCAACAGAGTAACCCATGTTATGGCTCTTCTGATGAAGAGTTGCCTATCTCGGAGGAAGCACTGAGAGTAGTGATAACATAGAATGTACTCTGGATGGAGGACTTCAATATCCATCACCAAGAGGGGGTCAGTAGTGCCACTATTGACTGAGGTGACCATGCCCGAAAGGACATTGTTGCTAGACTAGACTCACCAAGACAGAAAAACCTAATAGACATTGTACTTGTTAATCCACCTGTCACAGATGGATTTGACCATGATAGTAATGGTAGAAATTACCACTGCACAGTCCTTGTGAAGGCAAAGTCCTGTCTTCACATTGAGTGCAACCTTCAACATGTTTTGTGATGCAAGCACCATGCTAAATGACTCAGAACAAATCTAGCAGCAGAAGAATTTAAGTTTGCCCCAAGTCCCCCACTCTACCATTACTGACAAATCAAGAGATTAACCTAAAAGGTACACCTAAAAACAGGTTTCAGCCTAGTGAAGCTACAACTTCAAATATTTGGATTTCAGTTAACAAATAGCATGTGATAGGCACAGCTAAATTATCCCATAAACAACAGTTCAGACCAAAGCTCTGCAGAATCTGGGACTTCTGAAGTGAATAACTGCTTCCTGACTCCCCAAAGTCTGTCTATCATTGATAATGCACAAATTGGGAATGTGATGGAATACTGTCCAGGTGCATGGATGAGTGCAACTCCAACAACATTCAAGAATCTTGTCACTGTCCAGGACAAAACAGCCCACTTGATCGGCACCTCATCACCACCTTCAAAATTCACTGCCTCCACCAATGGCCAGTGCGCCATTTACAAGGTGCACTGCAGTACCTCGCCAATGCTCTCTACACAGCACTTTGCAAACTCATGACCTCTACCACCTAGAAGGACAAGGTCATCAAAATGCTTGGGAATCACCACCACCTACTAATTCACCTCAAGCCAAGCATCATCCTGTCTTGGAAATGTATTGACATTCTTTCATTGTTGCAGAAAACAAAATATACTTAAAATAGGAATTAAGAGCTGCACTGTTAGCATACCTGCAACACTTCAAGAAGCTGGCTCATCATCACATTCTCAATGGCAATTACGGGCTGCCACATCCAAGAAAGAATTACAAAATAGTGTGGATCAGAGGTGAATGATCACAGTGATATGACACAAAACTTGGCCGAGCTGGAAGTCAAAGCATTTTATGTAGGATGTTAATTGACAACAGCAAGAAAATACTTTCAGATCACTTTGTAATGGATTGATGAACAGCATCCAAAGATGGCATTCTTGTTTCTTCTGAGCTCACTGGAAAATTTTTCAAGGCTGGATTGTATGGCATTTTTTCCCTCAGGCAGTTCTAATTGTTAGGTGGGTGAACTTGCTCCCTGCTTTGCCTTGGATGTCAATCCTAGAGCTGTTCCCAATTTAAAAATTCACTTCCAATCATACATAAACTCTCTGCAGTGAAAATAATTTCACCCCCAGTATTGTTCCACTTTCAGAACACAAAGACTTTTTTTGATAATTTTACAAAGTAAAACATGGTTTCCATTAAATGTTACTTAATTATACTCCACTAAAATTTTACAATGGACATTAAAGTGTAATTTGTTGGTGTTTCTTACAAAAAGTCTTGCTGTTAATGCACACTGGAGGAAATGCAGAATTTCTGAATTTGATTAGTTTGTAGAAAATAGTGCTGACATTCTCAAATGTATGGTTTGCATTTCCCTCCTCTCTCGAAAGTTCTTTCCTTTGCAGGGATACATTTTTAAAGTCATTGCCTGACCATTCATTTCATTCAGTATTTTGTTCAATCTTCATTGGGCCATTGAACAGTAGAAGGCATCTCATTCAGCTTAGGTGCTGGCCTCATCGAATGACCACACGTGAGCTTTCTAGTTGGAGTCACTGGGTATGATTCATAATGTTAGTCTATCATAATGCAAAACATGTATGGATGATTGGCCTGCGAGTTATTTAAACCAATGAGGTATGTGGCAACTGTTCATCTTCTGCTGATAAACAGAATATTCTAATCCTATTTCCTGGAAAAGGGTGATGCTGGAGGAGTGAAGCATTAAGAAGAGGACACATTCCCTCTCCTAATGGAGTGCCTGTTGCAAATTGTATGATCTAAACCATCTCATCCTCCTTTCTGAGCAGACACCATAAAGCATTGCAAGCAGTAGAGCTATAAGTAATGAGAAAACTATGACATTGAATTTTATTCTTAAGTAAACTCTTTGAATATTCTGAAATGAGTTACAATAACCTACTAAGATCATCTTATCAGCCTTCTATAAATTATCTGTTATCTGTGTTTTCAGCTAATGGAACCTCTAGCAGCCAGCTCTCCACTCCCAAGTCCAATAAGTCTCCAGTCTCAACACCCATTTCGACACCAACTAGCCCAGGCTGCCTTCGCAAGCACAAGGTAAGTCATTATTTTGCCCTGTGTTTTTTTTCTATTACAATGGAGTGAATACATATCTTTACCCGAGTCTCAAAAATGACGATGCTTTAGTTTAAGGGATGTTCCTATTTCATTCTTTAAATAAGTAGACATCTGGAAAACAGGAAGTTACTTTAATTTGGTTATTGATCTCTCATTAACATAGCCAGAATTCTACACGAAGTACCAAATGCAGGTGAATCAGTTCAGTCACCTTAATGTCATAGGATAGAACAAGATATATTCAGTTCTCAGGAGGGCATGCTGTGTCTATACAGATGAGTGCATGTGTGCACTGCTCACATCTGTAGACACACTGACACATGTACACCACACGTGCACATATGCATGCCAGGTTACTTCTTGTTTTCTTGAGGGCTCCTTTCGAGATTTTCTTGAGGGCTAATTTTTCATTCACACCAAGTACTTTATGAAATGACGCAGTTACATAATAACATTCCTTTTTTTATTCGTGTTAATCTTTGGGATATTTGGCCTCACAGAAGCAGAACCCATCTGTTAAATGGAAAGCCACCGCACACAATGGAAGCATTAATTAATAGATACTACAGTGTTCAAATTAGCACAGGACAACTAGCAAAAATGTAGCAATAAAAGTTTCTCATTCAAAATAACAGATATGGGCTTTTACTCACACGAAGGTTACACCTTCCAAACTGACAAAATTATACCCAGTGTAATGTGCAATTATACCCATTGCATATTTACAAAACTGGAATATTTTAACAAGTCAGTTACTGCTGTTTTTAGTGCATCATGGATTTCAGTCTCAGATTTCAATTTAACAATTGATACATTGTTCATTGCAATGGCAGTCACATGGAGTAGCTCCGGAAAAGCAGCCTTAAGCTTGGTGATACCACATTAATTTGCAAGTAATTAATTACCTCATGTCAAGTTTCCTAGTGAGCTAAGTGTTCCTTTGCTGATAGGTATTAAACTGTTTTCTCTTCTTTGCAGCCTCCCTCTGTCTCTCTCCGGTCCGTTGGAGCCTGCCTCTCCCTCCCACTTCCATAGCAGCCTCCCTACCTCTCCACACCTTCAACTCTCTTGCAGCCTCCGTCTTCTCCCTAATTGTCATTCGGATCTGGTGGGTGGGTAGTTGTATTGGCAAAATGGCAGCTCTTTCTCCTGACTTTTATTAAAAAGTCTGTTTCCTGCCCATCTTTTCCTCCTGGTTTCACCAAAATGGCTACAGGCTCTTGGACTTTAGCCCTGAGCCCATCACACTCCCTGTAACTTGGACCCCACTTCTGGACTCTTGTAGACGTTTCTTTAGTGCCTCCTCACTACTAGCAGTTAGTTACCTAACTGCTTGCTGCTCCTAAAAGTTCTTTCTCTCCCAGGTTTGTTGCAGATAAGATATCTAGTGAACCCATCAGTAGCAAGGATGGCCAGGAACTGCCTTGTGATTGGAAGAGAGCTCCTCACAATTTTGTTCCATTCAACTTAAAGGGGCAACCTTTCCCCAGTGGGTTGTCCTCATGAGGGAATCTTCCAAGAGCTTTCCAAGGTCACAATCAGAGTGTCAGGTATCTGCAACCAATATTGTGTGACTAGTCACATGTGAGGGAGACTAGGTTGCATTGGGCTGATGGCAGGTGTATCCAACCTCACTGTGAAGATGCAGATTCCATACACTAGCTCAGCAATGGTAATGGTCAAATGCATGTCTTCTTTTCTCAGCAAATGTACCAAAACTGGATTAACTAGCTGGTTAAGTTATTATTACTTCTGGCAATTTGCTATATTCAAAATGGCTGCCATGACTGCCTACATAATACTAACAGCACTTCAATAATAAATGTGAAATCCTGAGGGATAGTTGAGAAAGGGGTTAAGGATATATATCAGTATGCAAGTTTTCTTTCATTTGTGTTTAAACTAAATAATAATTGATTCTAATTAATAAATCATAGATTTGTATTTAAACAATCCCTTTTTTAAAATACATATCCAAAGTTTATGAATGACTTTTGGAAAACAATTGGCTCCAGTGAAAGTATCAGTAGATTCTCCCTATCTACATACTGCTCCAAAGAACAATATACATGGAACTGGACAGCAAATATATCACCGAGAATGACCATTGACACAGAGGGTGTCTGTATTGTACAATATCAAGTTTACATCTCCATACAACACTCCCACTGTGAGAATAGCTTTCTTACTATTTGTGGATGACTGATGATGACACTTTTTCTTTGAAGAGAAAGACTGACTCTTGGAAACAGAAAATCTGCATTCTGAAAAGACACCAAACTGAAAAGATAAGCATGAAGAGGAACAAAGAATCTACAAGAAGGAAATGATTATTGAGATTTATGAATGTACCATTTGGAGCCAAACTGAAGAAATTAAGATGTTAATTACTTGCACATTTTACAAAGGTTTGAAAGATTAAATACAATTGAACCTTTTGCAGAATAGTACAGGGCCACTGAGCAATTAGTTTACACTCAGGTTAAAAGCAGAATAAAACAGAAAATGCTGATGTTACCCAGTATGTCAGGCAGCATCTGTGGAGAGAAAAATGGAATCACTGAAAATGGAAATCGAGGGAGATTCAAACTGAGATTTCTATTTTACACTATCACCCTCACTGTGGCAATCACCACTTTTTTTCATCAATCTTGTTTCTCTTTGCTTCCCCACTGCAGGATCTGTATCTGCCACTTTCTCTGGATGACTCGGACTCACTGGGTGACTCGATGTGAGCCAGATGAGTGATGGAAGGCTGGAATTCGCCATCTGAACCAGTGAGACTTGGAAAAGGAATTCTGCCCAGTGTGCAGAGGTTATTGATCTTGGTGTTCACTAATTGCCAAGTGACACCAAAACAAAATTGCCCTGTTTTTAACAGTTTGTCCTTCTCATGAGAAACCTAGTATCTTGGAATATCACTGCCTTTTTCTAAACATCAGATATGAAGCACTGTGAGAATATTTCATAATAACACAAGCAGGTCTCTTGTACGTCACTTGTTCTTTGAAATTTATGGTCCCTGGTTATGTTTTTTTCAATGGTGCTGTGTGATTTTCCATTTCTCTTTGATATTTGATGTGCAGTTATTATATGCTTCATTTATAAATCCGGTTTTAGTTATTAAAGACCTCTGCCAGTTTTTTCTTTTTTAAGAAAATCCTCTGCTGCGCAGACATGTTTAACATCTGATTTGTTTAAAAAAAGGAGGGACAGAAAAAAACTCCAAAAAAATCATTAACTAAGATGCAAACATTTAGTTTAAAGTGAAAATAACATTGATTTGAGAATGGGAAAGTAATTTCAGAAGAATACAGCTTAATGAGACTAAGGCATTAATTTTCTAAAATTAAATTTGATCACATTCGTTTAATACTTTTTTTAGTGATAAAATGATTCTGATTCTTGCTTTATATGACATTTTGAATGGATAGAACTATTTAGGGTTAGAGTAAGACAGCAAATTTACATTTTACTAATAAGAACAAATTGTTCATGCGCTTTTTTATTTGTGAATGTGTTCACTGTGCAATTATATTCAAATCAGTTTATAAGTAGACTTACTGAATTGCATTAATCGAATACTTGTAAAAGCTGGTGGTGAAGGGTTTTCTTTGATAGGGAAAAGGGAACATTAACTTGCCACTGGACTAGGATTAGCATGAAATAAACTTGCCATGCATGAGACTTATCTTGTGCTTTTCTTGATTCATAAAGAATGTTTACAACCTTGTTTGATTTGGTGTGACATTTAGCTTGCAGGCTGATTTTACTCTGATGTGGAATTCAAATTTCAATGCACTGCAATTTCTTCTGTTTCAATAACCAAGTTTGGAAGATTAGTCATGAGTATTTCTCCATGCTACTGTCCTGCTGCAGAACGTCTTATGATGCAGCCTCCTTTGTTTTCTGCCCCTTTCCCCAGAGAACAAAGAATTGCTCCATTTTGCCATGGAATTTGCATTGCTGTGAAATTCACCCTGTTCACCATTGCATTTTGGCCCTGAAGCATTCACTGAACAGTCACAGGCTTGGCAATTGTTTGAATATTGTGGCCCCTGTATACTTTCAGTCAGAAAAAAAAGTAGTGGTTGAAATTGGCTGGTAGATGCCCCCACTTCCGCAGATTAGCAGATTGTCTAATGATTGGCATATCGAAGTGATTATTCTCTTTCCATGATATCAATGTGCCACAATACAAAAATTATTGCCAGCTAATGTTTCAATTATCCTTCAGTTCACCTCCAAAATGAGGTAGCAGGGAGAAGAACTATTACAAAAAAGTTGTCAATTAGGATCGTGCAGCTGAATGGTATGTGAGAGAGAAATTGGGGTTTATTGTTGGTACATTTTGCCCTCTCAACATACTTTCATGAATTTTGCTTAACCTTCTGGCCATTCCTTAACCAGCCAATGTTCTTCTTCATGTTCTAGTGTCAGTTCAAATCACCAAGTCTAGTTCCATCATTCAGCAAGTTTCTAATCATATTAGATGATGTTTTGAGAGGATGGCAAGCATCACATCTTCTAGGGAGTCATTCCTCGCTCACGTAACATCTGAGAAAGTCTACAGAAGAAATGTTATGTTCTTTAAAACATGTGTTCCAGTTACCTTTAACTCTGTGAGGACTCAGGATTTTGGGATTTTTTTTTGTCCCTGAGTTGTTTTTTTTCTCTCTCCTTTTGTATGATTTTTCCTGAGTCATAATTGAGCTGCATAGCTTCAGATTTCAGATGTTTATCACTGGCCTTCAATCAACTATAGTGGTCAAAATGGCTGCTGCAGCAGGCAGGGAGTGAGAGGCCTCTTGGCCTGTCTGGAGATCAGCTCTGCTCCCAGGAGGTCTTCCCTGGCCAATTAAGTTGGCCCCTACTGCTGGTGGGAACCAAAGGGCCGTTAGTTGCATGACATTTGTATTAGTTTTGGAGGCAGTTTTGCCACTCCTCACTGGTTTATGAACTACCCATTACTATATGCTGCTGAAATATGGTAATCAATAATATGGAAAACAAAATGTACTTTTGTAACACCAGCCTTATTTTTGAAAAACATCACTGGTTTCCAGGGAGTCAGTGATAATGGCTTGAGAATAGCAATCAAGAAGCCCAGGCCACTGCTCTGGGTATTTGGGTTAGAATCCCACTGTGGTAAATGAAGATTGAATTTAATAAAATCTGGAATAAAAAGCTGACATAATGCCAACCATGTGCCCATTGTCAAATATTGGAAAATTCCATCTGGTTCACTAATGTCTGTTCGCAAAGGAACCCTGCCATATTTACCTAGTTTGACCTACATGTCTCCAGATCCACACAATGTGACAGAATCTTAACTGCTCCTTGGGCAATTAGGGATGGACAATAAATGCTAGCCTAGCCAGCGTGTCTACATCCCAGGAATAAGTAAGAACAAAATGTCTTGGTTTACTTTCTGCTTGCTAGCAAGTCCAGGCAGGAGGTTCCATCTTTGTTTTCTACTTGGTAATGGACTGGCAGATGACAGACATCCTGATAAAAGTTCCTTCTTCTTACTTCTCCCAGTATTAGGCTTCTATTACAGTTTGATCTTCTTTCCAATAGGCTGGTGATGGCAGCATGATGCCTTGTCTGTACTTCTCCAGAAGTCAATTCAAAAAAGCTCAATTGGACTCAGTCACAGAATAGCAATAGATGGTGCAAATAAATTCATAATGTACCCAAAGGTGTATTAAGAGTTGCAGCAGTAAGGAGTCCAGATTCTACTCCTCAGAGCAATCTCTTTGATCTCTGGCTTTGGTATCATTTGAACTCCCTGGGCAAGTCTGCAGCTTAAAGTGTGTCAGTGTGTTCCCTTAATAAAGAGAAGTAAGCTCAGCAGGGAGAGTATTCCCAAAATTTGTGTGTGTGTGTGTGTGTATAGCCACACAAGCCACATCAGATTAATTCTCAGTCAGACAGGCTAATGTAACCCCATAAAAGTAAACATAGTTTGAGATTGTGATTTGGTTAAGACAGCTGTGTATGTTATTTAAATGATGTGTCATGCACAGGTGACCTATAGGCATAATGGCAGTGCTTGGTGTGAAAATACAGATGACCCTTTTGTAATTGAATTAATTTCAGTGCTCGAGGTACACAATAGGCAAAAAGCCTCTGGTCTTTAATGAAACAAACTCTGCCTGAATGCTGACTTAATTTAATAACCTGTGTATTTTCACACTTGTAATGGTCATTATATTGTGGAACTCCTTCCATAGGAAGTGAGATCACAGTGGCTCTGGTTTCATCCTGTTCACATTGAGGATTGGGCCAAGAGCACCTTGAAGGAACTGAGCGTGTAAAAAGTCAAGCACGAGCAGTTAATCCCGAGGGAATACGGGCCAGTAATCTGAAAATATTACTGGTCAATATTGGCCGGATGAGCGGCAGCCGCAAGGAAAAGAAGTTCACGGTAAATAAGTTGGTTGCCACTGGTGGCTCCTTTGGCTTTAGAGGTAGAAAGTGAGATTTTGACAAGGGGCAGTGTTCTGTCCCCCAGAGAAGGTGAGTGAAACCACTTTGTGAGGTGGCACTCTGTCTGCTTGGAGTGGGGAATAAGATAACCTCATGAAGAGATGCCTCAAGTGCACTGTCTGGTTTCTTAATGCACTGCCTCTGTGGACAGAGTGTAGCTGCACCGTGGGTAAATGAAAAGAATTAAGAATGATAGTAATGCTAATCAGCAGTATTTATTTCACAAAGAACCCTCTAAAAATACCATTACCTAAGACCGTGAGTGTATTACATTGATATCTTTTATTTTTCATTGAATATTTTAACCACGGCAGCAGTTGATTTGTGAGTTTGTTTTGAGATGTAACAAAGACTCACAACAACGGTTAAGCCAGCCTCAGATTTGCATACCTGGTAAAAAGCCAACCTGGAAGGAAAATTGGCATAAACACTCAAAATGTTACAAATTGAGACCGTATCCTAAAAGATGAAAAAGAAGGTCAGTATAATAGACTGAAGCATTGCCTGCTATGTACTGCATTCATTTTTCTTCTATCCTTGCACGTCATGGGCAGTGCAGCCTGGGTCTGTTAGCATTCCCATGGAAACAAGACAGACTATGTTTTTGTCGCCATGCAACAGGAGTCAGCCAGGAATAAGTGGCACTGTTCCCATAATTGGCAGTATCAATTGGCTGCTGGTGTATGAGGCAGCTGAGGTGAATGTAAAGGAGCAGAAATCTGAAGCAGAGTTAGTTGTATATGTGAGTGTTGAGGCTGGAAGTAAATTGACATAATTGAAATTGGTTAGAACTGTTGACAAATAGAACATTGGATCAGTATTGAGTCTGGTTAATGGTGATTATAGGATCAAAACTGCAGTTGTTTTGAATCTGGAGAAGCGCATTGCTGAACAAATCCACTGTCCACACTCATAGCCTAGACTGTGAATGCTTTGCTATTAGTGCATTAAATTCCTTTCCTGAGGAATTAAAATATATTAATATAGAGACTCAGTGGTATAGGGTGTTTCATCTGTGAGTTCTCATCCAAATCCACATTGATGCAAATTGATACTGAATTGCAAATTTTATTTGGAAGATCAACAAGGTTGGCTACTATGCCAAATTTGCGTTAATGTAGCCATGGGCATTCTGAGGTTTTCATTAATACGACTGCACCTGGCTGCATTGAGTATGTCCAGATAATGCTGTTGTTGACGCTGAATGCTGGAATAGGCAATAGAACTAACTTCACTTCTGTTTAGCACAATCATCATAAAGTACAAAACAGAATTGTAGTGTGTATTTACACAATATAACTCAACATGCTTCATTGAGATAGTGGTAAAAATAGTAATATTTAATAATAGGGAAGCTCTAAACCATTTGGATGTTATTAGATACACCATTAATTTGAAAATCTGATCTAGTCAGAGACAAACATATTTCTGACCTTTGGAATAATATTGTCCTTCAGGATTGTCCACACAATAGGAGAGACCTTAACTAATTCAAAACCCAAGCCATTTGCTTAGAGTTGGGAGTGGGCCCCTTCCGAAGTCTGGTGCCTTCTTAAACTCAAATCTGCCATGGTTGAAGTTGATGAGGGAAAGCCAGGAAAATCTTAAAGCTTACCTCAATTTCAGTGTTGTTGCTCATTCACTGGTGAGCAGGTTTCAAAGTGGTGACAAGAAGCAGATTGCCAGCCCATCCATCTATTAATTAGGTGTCTCGCTGACTCATACTTCAATTACACTCAAATTTATCCCATAAATGGAAATAGTTAGGTCTAAAAGCATGCTTGAAAATCTTATGCTCTGAACAGGAATTTTCTGGCACCTAACTGTAGACAGTTTTCCAATAAATGTGCCATAATGTCAGAAACAGTTGGGCTTTAATAAAATTCAAATTAAATCTTAAATAAACCTCATCATTCTGGAAATGCATGGCGTGAGCTGATGGTGCCAAAAGTGATCAGAAACAAAGTTTGAAAGTTACAGTACAATACAGCTACAAAACAGCAATGGTTTGCACCTTTTGAAAACACCCTTAAAATTCTTATCTAATAGGTCCCTGGGAAGTTCCCATTTTCAGTGTAATCACTCTCAACCATCTCTTTGCTATAATTCTTGAATGCTTACCTTTTGCTGTAAAATCATATCCCAGCATTCCAAAGTACCTACCATTCTGTTTAATTACTCCCACACACATGGTATTCTCCTTATGATAATTTTCAGGTGTCATCAATTGCAAATATAATTGTTCTTGTTATGACTGTAATCTACCTTTTGGGTGTTATCGATCTGTTAGTCAGCAATTTGTGAGCAGCGGGTAGGTAACAGTAATGCATTTCTCTTCAATTCTATTGTCAGAAAATTAACCAGAACATCAATGCAATCTATAGAATCTATAAAAACCCAAATGTACCAAAATTTGCTTTCGGGGAAAAAAAAGCCTACCATCGAGTTGAATATATAATGGAACTAAGAAAAGTGACATTTCTTTTTAAAACGTTAATTTCTGAATAGTTTGCTTGCTTGCTTTTCTATTACATCAGTGCTATCATGCTTGAACCATGTGCATGTTTCAGCCATTTTTGCTATCTGTGGTGAAGAGTCAGTTTGCTATTTTTGCTGCCTTTTTTGTGAAATTCTAAATGTACATAAAATGTTTATTATTATTGACTTTTTAAATTTCTAGTGAGTAGATGTAGTGGGAACTCTGTAATGTAGTTTTGCAAAAGTGCACACCAGTAGAGTTTTAATGATAGAAGTGTTTGCTTGTTTAGACTAGGTGCGGATTGCAGGATCCATTTCCATTCAGCTTTGAAGTTACTCTGCAGTGAATTCAGATTCTCTTTTGTGGTACATCTGGCTTTCCTTTTCTGGCCTCTGACACTGAGTTTGTTTCTACACATCCCTCAAAAAGTTTATATAGTTTGCAAGTGTGAGAGAAATTGCTTTTAATACTGCTCTTTGAATAGCAAGATTCAGCTGTTGAAAATTGCATCCAGAATGTTATTCAGTTTTTAAAAACAGCATCTATCTCACTTTGAGATTATGGATTCTTGTACATGAGGCCAAATTGTTCCATTTCTATCAGATCACTGTGAAAGAGGAACTATCAGTTTGCTTTGTAACTTCCCTTCTAACACTTGTAGTTTGAATTTGTATTCATTTTAATGTACATTTGCAAGATGTGTGTAATTTTAAAAAATACATTTGATGGAAGTCTTATTGCTGTGTGTGTGTCTTATTTAGTTTTCAACATAGTAAAGCTGAATATTTGGATGTAACATAAGCATCACTCCCTCCTAATTTTTATTTGCTGTGGAATGGTCTGTTTACCAATGAAATGGGTAGCTACTTAACCCTGGGTTTATACCAATTTCAAGCCATTATAGAGATAAATGAGAAGCATTGAAACTGACTGTGGGATCTTTCAGGATCTATTAAGATGGGTAGAGTTACCATCCTTGGTGTCTATCTTGTGAGTGTCACTCCAATAGAAAAATGCTTCAGAATTTCCCTGCTTAATGTGCTGACATCAGAAGTCCAGTAAGTGGAGAAACTGTTGGAACAAAGCCATGTCCCACTATACTATTGCACTTCTCTTGATGAATGAAGTTGTTTTGTCACTGTAGCATTCTTCCAACAAGCAATGTAACTGACAGCATCAAATTCCTAACATCTTGGATCTTATCTGATAGAGAAAGGAGGGTAATAACCTGAAGAAGATTTAATGTGTCTCATTAAAGAAATATTGCTTTTATGAAAGTTTGTGTTATTCATTTTTATTTATGGAAAGAAAATACATTTGCCATATTCTCAACGTGGTAATAATAGCTACAAGTAGCAAAATGATGCCTTCCAAGAACACGACATTGCATGAATGTAGATAAACTTAAAGAAATTAGGGCAGTAATGCTAATGAACATTAACATTTAAGATGTTTGAAATTGCATTTTCTATTTTTCCAAGGATATATTTCCCTCAATCCCTTTTAAGAATTGAGATTAAACATAGACAAAATAACTTATGAAATTAAGATCCATTAATATAAACTTTTAAAAAGGCATTATCTTAATGAAAATGTGTCAAAATATTTTCATTAGTTTACAAATTAGAGCTAGCGATATAAAGTGTTTCTGACCATGTCACCATTTTCTCTCTGAAAATGTAGAAGTATATTAAATAATATTTCATGAGGAACATCATAACTTTAAAGGTTATTCCTGCTGTTTTTAGAGCTCTGAAAGAAGGTAGCATTATTAATGGCATTATGCATCATGGTAGTATCACATGGGGAACGTGATGATGCAAAATTAGTGGAGATATTAATGAAACGCTGGTACAGATCAAAAATCTAATAACTTCAAAATGATAATGATGATTTCCTAACATTCTAGGAATCCATTGGAGTAAATTATAGATATTACTGACAATTACAATGTAACAGGATTGGAAATACAAAGATGGAACTCTAGATAGAAAAAAGCAGGTGGAACAACTATGAAGCATTTGTGAGCAGAAATTTCAACATGTACTATAAGATAACCCAAAGCATTGTTAGTTTATTTACCGTGCCATAAAAACAAGCAAAGCATGTTTCATGCTTAATGAATGTGTTCAAACCTAACCCATCAAAGCTCATAGTTTAGTTAATTGTTTTAAACAAAGATTGGTTCCACAGAAGATAAAAACAAACATATCAACACATCAACCAATGAAAGAAGAGAATATCCCAGTCAATTATAATATTTCTTCTACTTAATGAGCAGCTTTAATTTTCTGAAATAGTCATTAATATAACCAATAGGTCAATTAGGACAAAAGAAGTACAAAAGGCAATATTGTGAAATATTTGGAAGCAAAGATGTTCAGAAGTACTTCCCGGACCTATATTTCAATTCAGTCCAGACTAATGAGCCAGCAGCCTCCTCTGCACTGTGTAAAAATACAATAGAAAGTTAACTTTCACAAACTTTTTAGTTCAATCTACACCATAACAAAACAAAACAGCCCAAACATATAGTTCATAATCATCTCAAACATGTGCTTTCAGTTTACATTCTTTGAAAATACTTCCTATGCCAATCTCAAGGATGACTAGATCTACCATAGGTTGTGAAGTGGAAAGGAAGTGCCACAAGACCTACATCTTGTGGATGTGAATAACGTCTTGACAGTTTAACACAGGAAAAAGAATAGATGACAAACTTCCAATATTGCCAATCAGGACATTTAACTTGGTTGGGGAGGGGTGGTAGAAAAAGAGGCTGAGCTGAGGTGGGATGAGGGGAACTTAGTTTGAAAGGGAATGGGAGACTGATCAGGTACAGATGATCTCTTTCCTCAATGAAACAATGCAACTGCATGGTATCTTTACAAAGAATCAGACAGTTGAAAATATAACCATTGGAAATTTAAAAGTACCAAATTACTTTAAAGCAGAAATTGGCTACCTAAGAATATGTATAGTAGGATTCAATGAGTTCAGTAGGGCACTTGTCTATTTGTTGTGTTCCTGGGACAAGCTGTAGAAAATGCAGATAAAGTTAGCAGGAAGCTACCACTTCCTGCTTTTCTCCTTATTATTGGGCTGCTGATGTTCCAACCATCAGTGATACAATGCACCTTACCAAAGATTTTAAAAAATCACTAATGGAATGCTGGCATGCGAGATTGTAGAAGAGAAGCTTTGGCTATTTACAGCCCTGGTTAGACCACAGCAGGGATCGCTACACTGTGAGCAGTTCTGGACACCACACCTTAGGAAGAACATAGTTGACCTCAGTGGTAATGCAGAGTATATTGACTAGGATGAGAACTGAACACGAAGTAATGAAGAGAGATTACACAAGATATTTCTAGAATTTTGATATTTAAGATCTGATTTGATCAAATCTCTCTCAATATTAAGGGCAACAAATATGGGAGATATGGACAAACAATTTCTATTGGTTAGGCAATTTAGATCTAGGAGCCAGGTTTAAACATTAGAGCCAGAGTCAGGAAGAGGAATTAGGAAACCGTTCCATATGCAAAGAACAATAGATATTTTCTGAAAACAGCAATTGATGCCTGATCAGTTTGGTTCAATGTAAGATTGGTAGATTTTCCATACTCAAAGCTTTTAATATGTATCAGAAGATCAGCCATACCCTCATTGATGGAATTGAGGAGCTAAATGGCCTATTTGGTGGACATAAATGTTTTATGAATTGATTATTTTGCACTAAAGGTGAATGCACACTTAACTTTCAACAGTCAAGACAAAACATGTGAGAAGCTTGTTTCCATTTCTTGGATGGAATGGTCAGTTTTCACAACAGCAGTAGTGTAATCACCTTTTTTGCTAACCTAGCACAACCTAGTGCAATGGTAGTAGACTTGCCAACTTTAAGGGCATTTAAATGGTCACTGGATAAACATATGGATGAAAATGGAATAGTATAGGATAGATGGGCTTCAGATTGGTTCCACGGGTTGGTGCAAACTCGAGGGTTGGAGGGCCTGTACTGGGCTGTAATATTTTATGATTAGATTAGATTAGATTAGATCCCCTACAGTGTGGAAACAGGCCCTTCGGCCCAATTAGTCCATACCGACCCTCCGAAGAGCAACCCACCCAGACCCATTCCCCCTAACTAATGCACCTAACTCTACAGGCAATATAGCATGAGCAATTTGCCTAACCTGCACATCTTTGGATTGTGGGAGGAAATCGGAGCTCCCGGAGGAAACCCACGCAGACATGGGGAGAATGTGCAAACTCTACACAGACAGTCGTCCGAGGCTGGAATCGAACCTGTGTCCCAGGCGTTGTGAGGCAGCAGTGTTCTGTATTCTCAGCTGGGCCTTAAGTTAGAAAAGCACAGAGTGAGATGGATTTTTCCAATGGGCTTCGTGATACCAATGTCAGGATCAATGGAAGCCATGAGTGACGTCATACTTACAACAAAGTACTCCATTAAACAAAATCTCATGTTTTACTTTGCCTGAAACTGAGGAAAAAGGCACTCTATGCAATTCTGTCATTCTGTATTGGCATTTTTAATCCCCTGGTTTAATGGATTTTGATTTCTTCCTTAGACTAAGCAATTTTTAGTCTAGGCTGAAATAGATACGGTCCCTCAAGGTGATTTTTTTTCTCATTTAGATGCCTGCCATATGGGGAAATAGTTAACTTTGAGTGGCACTACATTCCATTCACTGCATCTATCTACTTCAATTTTTCATGAGGCATGATTGTGATATGGCCTTTTGCAAAGACCATGATTAATGCTCAGAGCAGGCCTCAATGAAGCAGTTAGGAAGATATGAGTTCCCACCTTAAGCTGATTTATCTCTAATAATGACCTAAGCCCTTACATGTAACAAGGAAACAAAGGTAGAATTTTACAGCTGCAATTAGTGCTGGCAGTTTATGACCCTGCTACGACATTGTCAGCCGTAAATCTGAGCTGCAAGTAAGTGCTGCAAATCTTCCCTTTTCCCAACGGAATTAGTGTAGAATCAATAATTCACTAACTTCTCTTGCCTAAATAGCGTGAGATAACTACAAATTTATTGCATAAACGAGCTGTAAAACATCTAGTAGTTACAAGCAAGCATTATAATACGTATTCCTTTTTTAAAAAAAACTGTTCTCGTTGCATTCCTTTAAGAATTTGAGTTCCAACAGAAGCAAAGAAGGAATATTCAGTTTTCTAGAATCAAGGCAGCAACCATAAACCCCTCAGGAAGGAGAAAGAGATAATGGTCTCGATAGACCAAGGTAAATAAAAATTTGCAATTATGTAGTCCCTTTCATGACATTTGGC
The DNA here is from genome assembly GCF_037043375.1 of Chiloscyllium plagiosum. Lineage (NCBI taxonomy): Eukaryota > Metazoa > Chordata > Chondrichthyes > Orectolobiformes > Hemiscylliidae > Chiloscyllium > Chiloscyllium plagiosum. The sequence continues at coordinate 28,842,527 of NW_028270149.1, read as the reverse complement.
TGTGTCAAAGTGCTTTATAGCCAATGAAGTATACAGACTATTATAATATTAAAAAACACAGCAGCCAATTTGCGCAGAATGAGGTCTTATAAACAATGACGTGATAATAGTCAGACAATCTGTTTTTATGATGTTGATTGATCCCCTGCACTGTGGGATATTTTATATCCACTAAGGAGGGCATCCTTGTCCTCAGTTTAAGCACCTCCACAACATAACACTTGCTTAATACAGCACCATAGTGTCAATCTGAACTCAATATCTGTAGTAGGATTTGAACTCAATAACTTTCTAATTTATTAGATTAGATTAGATTACCTTACATTATAGTGTGGAAACAGGCCCTTCGGCCCAACAAGCCCACACCAACCCGCCAAAGCGCCAAAGCGCAACCCACCCATAGCCCTACATTTACCCCTTACTTAACACTACGTGCAATTTAGCATGGCCAATTCACCTGACCTGCACATCTTTGGACTGTGGGAGGAAACCCACGCAGACACGGGGAGAATGTGCAAACTCCACACAGTCAGTCGCCTGAGGCGGGAATTGAACCCGGGTCTCTGGCGCTGTGAGGCAGCAGTGCTAACCACTGTGCCACCGTGCCGCCCATAAAGTTATGATAAGACAGAACTGACAGCAAGTAAAATACAAGTGACTTAAGTACAAATATTCAGAGATATTGACTGTTTATGTTCTGTAATACTCCATGGGTTGAATGTTCTGATATTTTTCTGGTGAGAAATCATGTTGTGCAGTCCATCACTGTCTTTGTCAATTTCTGTCTGTGATCATCTGCTCTTCAGCTCTTTGATCATGCAACCAGCCTTGACAGCACTTGCTTCATGCAACTGTCTGCCAAAAGAGGTGGAAATGCTCATCACTGCCAGGACTTTGTAATACTCGTGCAACAGAAAGAGCTGCCATCATATTGAAACCACAGGTCCACCACATTTCAGATGCCACAAACGAAGAAATGGTCTTCACAACTTCACGCTCTGGTCCCGTACACTTATCACGAATGATATAACCCAGAAAGGCAAATTAGCTCCTTTCTTTGCTGACAGGGATCTGGACACACATTAATAGATTAGATAAAAGGAGGTTTTTCCTTTAGATCACCAAAGAAGACCATAACGTCAGATTCTGCCAAACTGGAAAGAGCTAGCAGCCCAAGTTGATGTGATCTGCCAGGTTAAAAGAATTATCTAGCAGTGCTGAAAGAAGATTAATGACCTGCTGCATTTCGCACCTGTAATTGCAACCATTATCTCTCTGCCACCTCACACTCACAGGGGCATGACTACTTTCTCTAAATTTGCCACTGCATGCACCTCTCACTTTCTTGGACTGTGTCGCTCACTATTGCATATTTCCATTCAATAGCTCTCACCCAACTTATCCTCCCAAATTACAGACTCTTCCTGCCTTCTGTACTTCCCAATCACTCACTGGGGCACCTCACCATTTTTCCTAACTCTGCATCAACACTAACGCTTCTTCTGTCCGAGCCTTCAATGAGAAGCTAACTGAATGAGCTTCATCGTTCTGTGGTACTTTCCCATTGACGCCAGAACACATTCCTAACCTGAACAAGCCTTTAGCCCTTTCTCACAACTAATTTACTCTTATTTATGAGGGGACGAGAGAACCATTGGGAGAAAAATGCCAACACTTAATATTTTTCTCTCTTTTTTGTGGAACTGTGAGTTCAAGTTGTATTTTATGAAAGGGAGAAGACGACACACAACTGTTTGCTGTTGGTGACAGGCCTGTAAGATAATATAAATTAATTACTGATATGAAGAATGCTGTAGACTGTGTTGCTATTCCCAGAACTGGCAACTGGTTGAATGCTGAGTTTGGCAATTAAGGGACTGGAGTGATTGTAATGAGGTCAGCCAGGTAAACTGCATAGAATATGGGTTTCCTGATACGGACTGTTAAACTGGTCCAATCAGGGACTCCTGCCTGACGCAGAAGAACCAGAGTGTTATTTGAATAAAGATTCGTGCACTTTGTGTCTTTCACTGTGTCTCCCACCTGCACACACACACCATGGGTGCTGGGGATAAAATAAGCACTACTGCACTTAGGTGGTAGTGTGGGGGTTAATAAAGAAGAAAAAAAAAGAAGAAATAAACAGGAGTCAGGTCCAGAATAAAAAGAAAAAAAAATAAACAGGAGATTCACTTTGTGTCTTTCACTGTGTCTCACACCTGCACACACACACCAAAAAAAAAGAAAAAAAAAGAACAGGAATGTTGGGACCCGTTGGGTTCTGCATGGAGCAGCTATTGGCCTCCTGATAAAAAGAAAAAAAAAATAGAGTGGCACTGCCGTCTGATGTGAAGGGCAGTGTTTGTCACTGGCCACCCGGGTGTTTTCCTATCTTCCTGGTGGTGGAAATTGAATAAAGATTCGTGCACTTTGTGTCTTTCACTGTGTCTCCCACCTGCACACACACACCATGGGTGCTGGGGATAAAATAAGCACTACCACACTTAGGTGGTAGTGTGGGGGTTAATAAAGAAGAAAAAAAAAGAATAAACAAACAGGTCAGGTCCAGAAAAAAAAAGAAAAAGAAGAAAAAAATAAACAGGAGATTCACTTTGTGTCTTTCACTGAGTCTCACCCAAGGAAAAAAAACAAACAGGTGTGCTTGCCCTTTGAGGTGAAGGGCAGTGTTTGTCACTGGCCACCCGGGTGAAAAGAAAAAAAAAGAACCAGAGTGTTAACCAGCTGGTGGCCGCCATGCTGTGGTACCGGCTGGTCACTTTGGTCCCTCCTCCTGGCTTTGTCGCTGACATCCAGAGAACGTTGGTCGATTTCTTCTGGGACAAAAAGATGCACTGGGTCGCCGCGCAGGTTCTGAGTCTCCCTATTGAGGAGGGCGGTCAGTCGCTGGTGTGCGTCCGCACCCAGGTCGCGACCTTCCGCCTTCAGACCTTGCGGCGATACCTTTACGTCGAGCCTCCTCCTAGGTGGTGCGCCCTGGCGACGTATTTTTTCCGCCAGGTGCGTAACCTCAACTACGACACGCAGCTCCTGTTCGTCGACCGTGACGGTTTGGAGGTCGCCCTCAAGACGCTGCCTGTCTTTTACCAGGACCTGATCACTGTCTGGAACATGGTCGAATCGCGTCGCGCCTACCCTCCGGCTGGAGTAGCGGCTGTCGTCAGGGAGCCGTTGCTCAGGAATCCGCACCTCCGTACTCGCGGGTTCGAGTGGCTGTCGGAGGGGAGGGCCGCGGCGGCGAGGGTGACCAGGGTCGGGGACGTGCTGGGTGCCGGGGGCCTGGGCTGGACGCTGCCGCAGGACATAGCAGGCAGGGCAGCGGTAGACGTCCAGTACGTGGCCACCGCCATCCGACGCCTTAAAACGGCGGTGCTCGGACCCGACGTAGTGCACCAGTTGGAGGACGCTCAGGTGTGCGGTGGGATCCCGTCCGCGCTCACCCCAGCCTGGACGGAATTTCAAATTGGCCCCAAGGTCCCGTACTTCCCGCGGGAGCCTGTGCCCCACAACCTGAGCCGCCTCCGAAATTTTAACTTTGTTTCGTTTAGTGAGATAAAAAGAAGAGCCCTGTATCGACTGCTGCTGCACACCGTCCACCTCTTCTCCCTCATCCACCGTCCGGACACGCCTTGGCGTGCCCATTTGCCACCGGGCGGTGGGGATCCCCAGTGGAGGGCTCTCTACGCGGGAGTCCTCCCCCTTTCTCTCGGGGATCTGGGGTGGAGGGTGCTGCACGCAGCAGTCCCCTGCAACCGCAGATTGCGGTGGTTCACGGACTCCCAACCCAACTGCTTGTTCTGTGGCGCTGTGGAGTCCGTGGACCACGTGTATATTGGGTGTGGGCGTTTGCACTCCCTTTTTGATTTCCTGAAAAACCTTCTCCTCTGTTTTTGGCTGCACTTCAGTCCCACGCTCCTGATCTTTGGGCACCCGGTACGGAGGAAGGAGGGCAGGTCTGAAGACCTCCTCGTGGGTCTGCTCCTGGGCCTGGCCAAACTGGCCATCAACAGGTCCAGGCAGCGGGCCGTGGAGGGGGTCGTTAGGGCCGACTGCCTGCCCCTCTTCCGCGGTTATGTTAGAGCCCGGGTGTCCTTGGAGAAGGAGCACGCGGTGTCCACCAACACCCTGGAGTTGTTCAGGGAGAGGTGGGCGCCGCAGGGAGTGGAGTGCATCATTTCTCCCTCCAACTCTATTTTGATTTAGTCCCTACCCTCCCCCTCACTGTTTGATCGCACAGCACTGTCCTTTGATGTGAAGGGCAGCGCTTGTCACTGGCCACCCGGGTGTTTTCCTATCTTCCTGGTGGTGGAAATTGAATAAAGATTGGTGCACTTTGTGTCTTTCACTGTGTCTCCCACCTGCACACACACACCATGGGTGCTGGGGAAAAAATAAGCACTACCGCACTTAGGTGGTAGTGTGGGGGTTAAAAGGAAAAAAAAAAAAAAAGAAAAGAAAAAAAATGAGAAAGAAAAAAAAACAAAAGAACCAGAGTGTTATTTGAATAAAGATTCGTGCACTTTGTGTCTTTCACTGTGTCTCCCACCTGCACACACACACCATGGGTGCTGGGGATAAAATAAGCACTACTGCACTTAGGTGGTAGTGTGGGGGTTAATAAAGAAGAAAAAAAAAGAAGAAATAAACAGGAGTCAGGTCCAGAATAAAAAGAAAAAAAAATAAACAGGAGATTCACTTTGTGTCTTTCACTGTGTCTCACACCTGCACACACACACCAAAAAAAAAGAAAAAAAAAGAACAGGAATGTTGGGACCCGTTGGGTTCTGCATGGAGCAGCTATTGGCCTCCTGATAAAAAGAAAAAAAAAATAGAGTGGCACTGCCGTCTGATGTGAAGGGCAGTGTTTGTCACTGGCCACCCGGGTGTTTTCCTATCTTCCTGGTGGTGGAAATTGAATAAAGATTCGTGCACTTTGTGTCTTTCACTGTGTCTCCCACCTGCACACACACACCATGGGTGCTGGGGATAAAATAAGCACTACCACACTTAGGTGGTAGTGTGGGGGTTAATAAAGAAGAAAAAAAAAGAATAAACAAACAGGTCAGGTCCAGAAAAAAAAAGAAAAAGAAGAAAAAAATAAACAGGAGATTCACTTTGTGTCTTTCACTGAGTCTCACCCAAGGGAAAAAAACAAACAGGTGTGCTTGCCCTTTGAGGTGAAGGGCAGTGTTTGTCACTGGCCACCCGGGTGAAAAGAAAAAAAAAAGAACCAGAGTGTTAACCAGCTGGTGGCCGCCATGCTGTGGTACCGGCTGGTCACTTTGGTCCCTCCTCCTGGCTTTGTCGCTGACATCCAGAGAACGTTGGTCGATTTCTTCTGGGACAAAAAGATGCACTGGGTCGCCGCGCAGGTTCTGAGTCTCCCTATTGAGGAGGGCGGTCAGTCGCTGGTGTGCGTCCGCACCCAGGTCGCGACGTTCCGCCTTCAGACCTTGCGGCGATACCTTTACGTCGAGCCTCCTCCTAGGTGGTGCGCCCTGGCGACGTATTTTTTTCCGCCAGGTGCGTAACCTCAACTACGACATGCAGCTCCTGTTCGTCGACCGTGACGGTTTGGAGGTCGCCCTCAAGACGCTGCCTGTCTTTTACCAGGACCTGATCACTGTCTGGAACATGGTCGAATCGCGTCGCGCCTACCCTCCGGCTGGAGTAGCGGCTGTCGTCAGGGAGCCGTTGCTCAGGAATCCGCACCTCCGTACTCGCGGGTTCGAGTGGCTGTCGGAGGGGAGGGCCGCGGCGGCGAGGGTGACGGGGGCCTGGGCTGGACGCTGCCGCAGGACATAGCAGGCAGGGCAGCGGTAGACGTCCAGTACGTGGCCACCGCCATCCGACGCCTCAAAACGGCGGTGCTCGGACCCGACGTAGTGCACCAGTTGGAGGACGCTCAGGTGTGCGGTGGGATCCCGTCCGCGCTCACCCCAGCCCGGACGGAATTTCACATTGGCCCCAAGGTCCCGTACTTCCCGCGGGAGCCTGTGCCCCACAACCTGAGCCGCCTCCGAAATTTTAACTTTGTTTCGTTTAGTGAGATAAAAAGAAGAGCCCTGTATCGACTGCTGCTGCACACCATCCACCTCTTCTCCCTCATCCACCGTCTGGACACGCCTTGGCGTGCCCATTTGCCACCGGGCGGTGGGGATCCCCAGTGGAGGGCTCTCTACGCGGGAGTCCTCCCCCTTTCTCTCGGGGATCTGGGGTGGAGGGTGCTGCACGCAGCAGTCCCCTGCAACCGCAGATTGCGGTGGTTCACGGACTCCCAGCCCAACTGCTTGTTCTGTGGCGCTGTGGAGTCCGTGGACCACGTGTATATTGGGTGTGGGCGTTTGCACTCCCTTTTTGATTTCCTTAAAAACCTTCTCCTCTGTTTTTGGCTGCACTTCAGTCCCACGCTCCTGATCTTTGGGCACCCGGTACGGAGGAAGGAGGGCAGGTCTGAAGACCTCCTCGTGGGTCTGCTCCTGGGCCTGGCCAAGCTGGCCATCAACAGGTCCAGGCAGCGGGCCGTGGAGGGGGTCGTTAGGGCCGACTGCCTGCCCCTCTTCCGCGGTTATGTTAGAGCCCGGGTGTCCTTGGAGAAGGAGCACGCGGTGTCCACAAACACCCTGGAGTTGTTCAGGGAGAGGTGGGCGCCGCAGGGAGTGGAGTGCATCATTTCTCCCTCCAACTCTATTTTGATTTAGTCCCTACCCACCCCTTCACTGTTTTGATCACACAGCACTGCCCTTTGATGCGAAGGGCAGTGTTTGTCACTGGCCACCTGGGTGTTTTCCTATCTTCCTGGTGGTGGAAATTGAATAAAAGATTGGTGCACTTTGTGTCTTTCACTGTGTCTCACACCTGCACACACACACTATGGGTGCTGGGGAAAAAATAAGCACTACCGCACTTAGGTGGTAGTGTGGGGGTTAAAGGGAAAAAAAAAAGAAAAGAAAAAAAAAAAGAACCAGAGTGTTATTTGAATAAAGATTCGTGCACTTTGTGTCTTTCACTGTGTCTCCCACCTGCACACACACACCATGGGTGCTGGGGAAAAAATAAGCACTACCGCACTTAGGTGGTAGTGTGGGGGTTAAAAGGAAAAAAAAAAAGAAAAGAAAAAAAATGAGAAAGAAAAAAGAACAAAAGAACCAGAGTGTTATTTGAATAAAGATTCGTGCACTTTGTGTCTTTCACTGTGTCTCCCACCTGCACACACACACCATGGGTGCTGGGGATAAAATAAGCACTACTGCACTTAGGTGGTAGTGTGGGGGTTAATAAAGAAGAAAAAAAAAGAAGAAATAAACAGGAGTCAGGTCCAGAATAAAAAGAAAAAAAAATAAACAGGAGATTCACTTTGTGTCTTTCACTGTGTCTCACACCTGCACACACTCACCAAAAATAAAGAAAAAAAAAGAACAGGAATGTTGGGACCCGTTGGGTTCTGCATGGAGCAGCTATTGGCCTCCTGATAAAAAGAAAAAAAAAATAGAGTGGCACTGCCGTCTGATGTGAAGGGCAGTGTTTGTCACTGGCCACCCGGGTGTTTTCCTATCTTCCTGGTGGTGGAAATTGAATAAAGATTCGTGCACTTTGTGTCTTTCACTGTGTCTCCCACCTGCACACACACACCATGGGTGCTGGGGATAAAATAAGCACTACCACACTTAGGTGGTAGTGTGGGGGTTAATAAAGAAGAAAAAAAAAAGAATAAACAAACAGGTCAGGTCCAGAATAAAAAAGAAAAAGAAGAAAAAAATAAACAGGAGATTCACTTTGTGTCTTTCACTGAGTCTCACCCAAGGAAAAAAAACAAACAGGTGTGCTTGCCCTTTGAGGTGAAGGGCAGTGTTTGTCACTGGCCACCTGGGTGAAAAGAAAAAAAAAAGAACCAGAGTGTTAACCAGCTGGTGGCCGCCATGCTGTGGTACCGGCTGGTCACTTTGGTCCCTCCTCCTGGCTTTGTCGCTGACATCCAGAGAACGTTGGTCGATTTCTTCTGGGACAAAAAGATGCACTGGGTCGCCGCGCAGGTTCTGAGTCTCCCTATCGAGGAGGGCGGTCAGTCGCTGGTGTGCGTCCGCACCCAGGTCGCGACCTTCCGCCTTCAGACCTTGCGGCGATACCTTTACGTCGAGCCTCCTCCTAGGTGGTGCGCCCTGGCGACGTATTTTTTCCGCCAGGTGCGTAACCTCAACTACGACACGCAGCTCCTGTTCGTCGACCGTGACGGTTTGGAGGTCGCCCTCAAGACGCTGCCTGTCTTTTACCAGGACCTGATCACTGTCTGGAACATGGTCGAATCGCGTCGCGCCTACCCTCCGGCTGGAGTAGCGGCTGTCGTCAGGGAGCCGTTGCTCAGGAATCCGCACCTCCGTACTCGCGGGTTCGAGTGGCTGTCGGAGGGGAGGGCCGCGGCGGCGAGGGTGACCAGGGTCGGGGACGTGCTGGGTGCCGGGGGCCTGGGCTGGACGCTGCCGCAGGACATAGCAGGCAGGGCAGCGGTAGACGTCCAGTACGTGGCCACCGCCATCCGACGCCTCAAAACGGCGGTGCTCGGACCCGACGTAGTGCACCAGTTGGAGGACGCTCAGGTGTGCGGTGGGATCCCGTCCGCGCTCACCCCAGCCCGGACGGAATTTCACATTGGCCCCAAGGTCCCGTACTTCCCGCGGGAGCCTGTGCCCCACAACCTGAGCCGCCTCCGAAATTTTAATTTTGTTTTGTTTAGGGAGGTGGAGAGAAAGGCCCTGTATCGACTGCTGCTGCACACCATCCACCTCTTCTCCCTCATCCACCGTCCGGACACGCCTTGGCGTGCCCATTTGCCACCGGGCGGTGGGGATCCCCAGTGGAGGGCTCTCTACGCGGGAGTCCTCCCCCTTTCTCTCGGGGATCTGGGGTGGAGGGTGCTGCACGCAGCAGTCCCCTGCAACCGCAGATTACGGTGGTTCACTGACTCCCAGCCCAACCGCTTGTTCTGTGGCGCTGTGGAGTCCGTGGACCATGTGTATATTGGGTGTGGGCGTTTGCACTCCCTTTTTGATTTTCTGAAAAACCTTCTCCTCTGTTTCTGGCTGCACTTCAGTCCCACGCTCCTGATCTTTGGGCACCCGGTACGGAGGAAGGAGGGCAGGTCTGAAGATCTCCTCGTGGTTCTGCTCCTGGGCCTGGCCAAACTGGCCATCAACAGGTCCAGGCAGCGGGCCGTGGAGGGGGTCGTTAGGGCCGACTGCCTGCCCCTCTTCCGCGGTTACGTCAGAGCCCGGGTGTCCTTGGAGAAGGAGCACGCGGTGTCCACCAACACCCTGGAGTTGTTCAGGGAGAGGTGGGCGCCGCAGGGAGTGGAGTGCATCATTTCTCCCTCCAACTCTATTTTGATTTAGTCCCTACCCTCCCCTTCACTGTTTTTGATCACACAGCACTGTCCCTTGCTGTGAAGGGCAGTGTTTGTCACTGGCCACCCGGGTGTTTTCCTATCTTCCTGGTGGTGGAAATTGAATAAAAGATTGGTGCACTTTGTGTCTTTCACTGTGTCTCACACCTGCACACACACACCATGGGTGCTGGGGAAAAAAATAAGCACTACCGCACTTAGGTGGTAGTGTGGGGGTTAAAAGAAAATAAAAAAAAAGAGGAAAAAATAAAGAAAAAAAAAAAGAAGAACCAGAGTGTTATTTGAATAAAGATTCGTGCACTTTGTGTCTTTCACTGTGTCTCCCACCTGCACACACACACCATGGGTGCTGGGGATAAAATAAGCACTACTGCACTTAGGTGGTAGTGTGGGGGTTAATAAAGAAGAAAAAAAAAGAAGAAATAAACAGGAGTCAGGTCCAGAATAAAAAGAAAAAAAAATAAACAGGAGATTCACTTTGTGTCTTTCACTGTGTCTCACACCTGCACACACACAAAAGAAGGAAAAAAAAAGAACCAGGGTGTTCACTGTCCTTTGATGTGAAGGGCAGTGCTTGTCACTGGCCACCCGGGTGTTTGCCTAATTTGAGTGTATGTGCAAGGACTCTCCTTGAAGGTGACTATCCTTAGACCAGCTGCCCTACAGAGAGAGGAAGGAGAAGGAGAAGGAGAGACCAGCACTCCCACTGCTGGTCTCTGGGACCCCGCCCAGACTTGCCTCAGCTGTTGCTGCTTGGGGCCTACCTCACTGCTGCTGCCTGGGACTTGCCTTGGGGCCCCTCCCAGGACCTCCATCACTGCTGCTGTTTCTAGAGGCCCACCTCCACTGCTGCTGCCTGGGACTCAATTTTGGGGCTGCCTGGGTCTTGCCTTGGGGACTCTCCCCAACAGGTTTGCCCCCACCACTGCGACCAAGGGCCTGCCCAGGACTTGCCAGAGGCCTGCCTCCACTGCTGCTGTTGTCTGAGGCCCGCCTCCACCACCGCTGCCTGGGACTCGCCTTGGACCCCTCCCCAGGACCTCCACTGCTGCTTCCTGGGACTCAATTTTGGGGCTGCCTGGGACTTGCCTTGGGGACCCTCCCCAAACAGGTCTGCACCCCTACTGCTGCGACCAAGGGCCTACCTGGGACTTGCCTGAGGCTTGCCTCCACTGCTGCCGCTGCCTGAGACTCTCCCTGGGCTCCTCCACCACTACTGCCTGGGACTCAATTTTGGGGCTGCCTGGGACTTGCCTTGGGGACTCTCCCCAACAGGTCTGCCCCCCCACTGCGACCGAAGGCCTACCGTAGACTCGCCTGAGGCCTGCCTCCACCGTCGCTGCTGCTGCCTGGGGCCTAACAATCGGCAGCAGAGTATGGCGAGCCCGAAGGTCGCGGGGCCCAGCCGCAACTACGCCGGGGTAGCCGCTGCCTTGGGCTCGGCTGTCCCAACCCCGGCTGCGACGTCAACCCCCTTCAAGCACCTGACCAAACGCCTGGGGGTCAAGGCCTATCCCCACCCTAACATGTCCATCGAGGCCTGCAGCAAGGCCATGGCTAGTGTGGTCGGCCCACTGGCCATCGTCGCTGCGGCCCGCATGTACGGGAAGGCCGTCTTCTTCCTGAAGACCGAGCAGGCGGTCCACCTGGCCGTGGAGAGGGGGCTCACTGTGGGCGGGACACATTTGCCCGTCGACCCTCTGGAGGTTAGGCCCAGAGGGTCGTGATCTCCAATGTCCCGCCCTTCATTGCCAGCGAGCTCCTTCTCCCCCACCTCACCACCTTGGGGGAGATCCGGTCGGGTGTCCAGCCGCTCCTGCTCGGTCTGAAGGACCCTGCTCTCCGACACATTTACTCCTTCCGGCGCCAGGTATTTATCTGCTTGGCCCGGGAGGAGGTCACCGAGGGTAATTTTACCGTACTCCACGAGGGCGTGGCCTACCGCGCTTTCTGGACGGCGGACGGCGTGTGGTGCCACCTGTGCCGTGAGGTGGGGCACATAAGGAAAAACTGCCCCACCCAGAAGGATGCCCAGCCCGTACCAATGGCTGACGATGGTGCCGCCGCACACACTCCCCCTCCCTCGAAGCCAACACCACCAGCTCCGGCACCGAAGCCGGAGGCTTCCAACACTCCAGCCTCTGGCAGGGAGGGGGGTGAGTGTCCGGCCGGCCAGAAGGCGCAGAAAAAGACACGGCGCGTTAAGCCTGCCCACGGGGAGACCACCCTATCCCCTTCCCCGACACCTAGCCCACGACCTGCCCTGCCCCGGCACGACAATGCCCCTGCGGCCGTGCCAGCATCGCCCCGGCGCGGGAACACTGACCCTCAGACCCCCGAACCTGTACCTGACCCTGACCCCACTGACACCACACCCACTCCCCACCCCGATGGAGAAACCCCTCGGGCTTTAACACCCGACCCTGGCGCCGTGACACCTGGCCCGGGGGCGCCCGAGCCCGAGCCCGAGCCCGAGCCCGAGCCCTGCCCAACCCAGCCACGCCCTGGCACTAACCTGGGGGGAACCACCGCTGGCCCACCTCCTGCGGCGACGGTGTCTCCAGGCCCCGGAGAGGGAACCGGACCCCTGCCCCGCCCGCCCTCGCCTGATAAACCCGGGGCAGGGCAGGAAGTGACACGGCTGGCCCTCCCCACCCTGGCCACGCCCCCTGTCTTCCCCCAGCCGTTCGTATTCCGGGAAAGGCTGGGGGGAGGGACCCCGGGCCCCGTGACCACCGAGGCGGGCGGGGAGGGGAAGGCCCATAAATCCCCCCCGGTCTCTCTGGGGAAGAGGCACCGGCCCTTGGAGGGGAGGGACTCTCCTGCAGCGCGCCGGCGGGAGTGAGTGACTGTCTGTGTGCTGGGACTCTCCTCCGCTATCGCCGAAGGAAGGAAGGGAGAAAGGAGGAGGAGAAGAAGAAGAAGAAGAAGAAGGAGAAAGGCAGGAGGTGGGAGCCTTTTTGGTCTGGCTCCTGTTTTTGGAGCTGCGGCCTAGGCCTCGCCACTGCAGGTCTCTGGGGCTCTGCCCGGACCTGTCTCGGCTGTTGCTGCCTGGGGCCTGCCTCCAATACAGCCTGGGACTTGCCTTGGGGCCCCTCGCGGGACCTCCACCGCTGCTGCTGTGGTCTGAGGCCTGCCTCCGCAACTGCTGCCTGGGACTCGGCTTGGGGCTGCCTGGGACTTGCCTTGGGGACCCTCCCCAACAGGTCTGCCCCCACCACTGCAACCGAGGGGACTTCCCAGGACTCGCCAGAGGCCTGCCTCCACCGCTGCTGCCTGGGACTCGCCTTGGGCCCATCTCCACCACTACTGCCTGGGACTTGCCTCGGGGACTCTCCCCAACAGGTCTGCCCCCACCACTGCGACCGAGGGCTTACCTTGGACTCGCCCGAGGTCCGCTTCTGCCACCGCTGTCGCTGCCTGGGACTTGCCTCTGGCGACTCGCCTCGGGCCCCTCCACCACTGCTGCTACCAGGGGCCCACCTCCACCGCTGCCTGGGGCCGAAGTACAAAGCGGCAGAATATGGCGAGCCCCAAAGTCGCCGGGCCCAGCCGCACCTACGCCGGGGTAGCCGCTGCCTTGGGCCCGGCTCCCACAACCCCGGCTGCGACGTCGACCCCCTTCAGGCACCTGACCAAACGCCTGGGGGTCAAGGCCTATCCCCACCCCAACATGACCATCGAGGCCTGCAGCAAGGCCATGGCTAGTGTGGTCGGCCCACTGGCCATCGTCGCTGCGGCCCGCATGTACGGGAAGGCCGTATTTTTCCTGAGGACCGAGCAGGCGGTCCACCTGGCCGTGGAGAGGGGGCTCGCTGTGGGCGGGACACATTTGCCCGTCGACCCTCTGGAGGTTACGGCCCAGAGGGTCGTGATCTCTAACGTCCCGCCCTTCATTGCCAGCGAGCTCCTCCTCCCCCACCTCAACACCCTGGGGGAGATCCGGTCGGGTGTCCAGCCGCTCCTGCTCGGTCTGAAGGACCCTGCCCTCCGACACGTTTACTCCTTCCGGCGCCAGGTGTTCATTTGCCTGGCCCGGGAGGAGGTCACCGAGGGCTCATTTACTGTCCTCCATGAGGGCGCGGCCTATCGCGCCTTCTGGACGGCGGACGGCGTGCGGTGCCACCTGTGCCGCGAGGTGGGGCACATACGAAAAAACTGCCCCGCCCAGAAAGCCGCCCAGCCCACACCAATAGCTGACGGTGGTGCCGCCGCACCCACTCCCCCTCCCCCGAAGTCAACACCACAGGCCCCGGCACCGGAGGCTAAGCCAGAGGCTCCCAATGCTCCAGCCTCTGGCAGGGAGGGGGGTGAGCGTCCGGCAGGCCAGAAGGCGCAGAGAAAGACGCGACGCGTCAAGCCCGCCCATGGGGAGACCACCCTATCCCCTTCCCCGGAACCTAGCCCACGACCTACCCCGCCCCGGCACGACAATGCCCCTGCGGCCGTGCCAGCGTCGCCCCGGCGCGGGACCCCTGACCCTCAAACCCCCGAACCTGTACCTGACCCTGACCCCAATGACACTACACCCACTCCCCACCCCGATGGAGAAACCCCTCGGGCTTTAACACCTGGCCCGGGGGCCCCCGAGCCCGAGCCCTGCCCAACCCAGCCACGCCCTGGCACTAACCTGGGGGAGGCCACCGCTGTTCCGCCTCCTGCAACGGCCGTGTCTCCGGGCCCCGGAGAGGGAACTAGGCCCCTGCCCCGCCCACCCTCACCTGATAAACCGGGGGTGGGGAAGGAAGTGACACGGCTGGCCCTCCCCACCCTGGCCACGCCCCCTGTCTTCCCCCAGCCATTCGTATTCCGGGAAAGGCTGGGGGGAGGGACCCCGGGCCCCGTGACCACCGAGGCGGGCGGGGAGGGGAAGGCCCAGAAATCCCCCCCGGTCTCTCTGGGGAAGAGGCACCGGCCCTTGGAGGGGAGGGACTCTCCTGCACCGCGCCGGCGGCGCTGCCCCTCTCCGGGGGACGAGCCAACGGTGCCCCTCGACTGTCCCGCACCGCGGCCCGACTCGCCCAAACCCCTGGGGGCTACAGCAGGGCCTCCTGCTGCCTTGACTCCTCCGGCCCCTGGGGAGGACCTCGATGACCACGAGGGCCGTGGTGCGGGCGACGACGGAGGACCCTCTGCTGGGTCGTCGAGCGGTGGAGGGGAGGAGGGTGTTATCCTCGCTCCTCCCTCCCAGACTGTTTTTCCGGGGGCCTTGGCCCTGGGGGATGACCTTTTCCTGGGGGATGACCTTTTCCCCGAGGAGCCAGGCGTCCCGGTGTCGGGAGAGGAGCGGGGCCCCGAGCCTCTGCCGCCCGACGACCCGAACTCGGGGCGTTCCGGGAAGGGGTGCGTCGAGGAAGGTACCGCCGGTGACCCTGGGGGTGGGGTCGCCGGGGGTTTGAGGCCGGTTGGCGGCGCCGGACCAGCCCCCATTCTCTCGGTGGGGGAGGGGTCGGTGACCGAGGGCGACCTCCCGGAGGAGGGTTCGGGATCGGTGGCGGACACCGGGGACGACGCGGACTCCGTCTGCAGTGACTTTTTTGAGTCCCGGGTGCCCCCCACCGATCTCTCCCTCATCCCCCTCGAGGAACTCCGGGAATTTGTCGAGGAAACTCGGAGTCGCCGGGATAGAGCCCAACTGGCGCTCGACCGCTGGAGCTCTTTTGAGAAAGTTTACTGGTCGGCCCTCGCTGCCCGCCAGGCGCCTGGGCTCGATGTCAATGAGCGAAAGCGAGTCAGGAACTTCCTGGGAGCACTCCTGGTGAGGGCGAGGGACTTCAGTGCCCCTCCCTCGTCCTCCCTGTAAATATATACACGGGTTTGTTAATTGTACTGGTGGTGGTTGCACAACGCTTCCGACATGGAGACAACTATAGCCAGCCTCAACATCAACGGCAGCAGGGAGTCGCAGCGCAGATTCCAGACCCTCTCGGTCCTTCGGGACGGGAGGTATGCGGTGTGCTTCCTGCAAGAAACCCACACTACCCCGGGAGACGAAGCCACCTGGCTCCTGGAGTGGCGAGGGGGGGTCTACATGAGTCACCTCACCCGCAGATCTGGCGGGGTGGCTATCCTGTTGGCCCCGCATTTTCAGCCGGAGATCTTGGGGGTCAGGGAGCCAGTGCCAGGCCGTTTGCTTCACCTGACGGTTCGGCTGGGGGGCGCGGTGCTTCACTTGGTGAACGTCTACGCTCCCCCGGCCGGGCCGAGGCAAGCGAGCTTCTTCCAAGAAGTGTCCGCTCATCTCGCTTCCATCGACGAGGGCCAGTGCGTCGTCCTCGGGGGAGATTTTAATTGCGTCCTCGAGGGCAGGGACCACGGCGGTGCCCGCACTGACCGCGCGTCAGGGAAGAGGTTGGGGGACTTGGTCAAGTCCTTCGACCTGGTGGACGTCTGGCGGAATCTCCATCCCGACTCCATCGCCTTCACCTTCGTGAGGCCTGGGGTCGGAGTGCCCAGAATCGACCGCCTGTACGTTTCGCGGGCGTACGCCTCCTGTTTCCCGAAGGCCTCCATGCGGCAGGTGTCGTGCACGGACCACCACCTGGTGTGGGCGGAACTCCTTCCGTTCGGCGCCAGGCTCGGCTCCGCGTACTGGCACTTTAACAACCTGCTGCTGGAGGACGAGCGGTTCCGGGACTCGTTTCGTCGCTTCTGGGCCGGCTGGAGAAGGAAGCGGGGAAGCTTCCCCTCCCTGAGGCTATGGTGGGACGTGGGCAAGGCTCACGTCCGCGTCTTCTGTCAGGAGTACGCGAGGGGGTCGACGAAGAGGCGGAAATCCAGGATCGGGGAGTTGGAGAGGGAGTTGCTCGACCTGGAGTCACGCCTCGGTCAGCCCGACGCGGACCCGGCCCTGCGCGGGGTGTACGAAGAGAAGAAGGCCGCGCTCCGGGACCTGCAGCTCGTCGGGGCTCGGGGCGCGTACGTGAGGTCGCGGATCCAGCTCCTCCAGGACCTGGACCGCGGCTCCCCCTTCTTCTACTCGCTGGAAAAAAGGCGTGGCACCCGTCAGCAGCTCCTTGTGCTGCTGGCCGACGACGGGTCCCTCGTCTCGGATCCGGAGGGCGTCAGGGCCCACGTCCGAAACTATTACACAGCCCTGTTCTCCCCGGATCCGTCCAGCGAGGATGCTCGCAGAGTTCTGTGGGAGGACCTGCCGCAGCTCGGCCCGGAGGACGCCGGAAGGCTCGACGCTCCCGTCACTTTGGAGGAGCTGACCGGCGCCCTCGACCGGCTCTCGAGGGGCAAAACCCCGGGGCTGGACGGGCTGACTGTGGAGTTCTTCAGGGCGTTCTGGGACGTCCTGGGGAGCGACTACGCACAGGTCCTGGGGGAGTGTTTAAATGCCGGACAGCTGCCCCTTTCTTGGCGCAGGGCGGTCATCGTCCTGCTGCCAAAGAAGGGGGACCTTCGTTCCTTAAAGAACTGGCGTCCGGTCTCCCTCCTCGGCACGGATTACAAAATCTTCGCCAGGGTGTTGTCTTCTCGCCTGGCCTCCGTGCTGGCCCACATGATCCACCCGGACCAGTCCTACACGGTCCCGGGCCGGAGGATACACGATAACGTCCACCTGGTCCGGGACCTGATCCATTTCTGTCGACGGGCTGGTCTGCCGAGCGCCTTCCTGTCTCTCGACCAGGAGAAGGCGTTCGACAGGGTCGATCACGAGTACCTGCTCGGGACTCTGCGGGCATTCGGGTTCGGGGCGCAGTTCGTCGCCCGGATCCGACTTTTGTACGCCGCCGCAGAGTGTCTGGTTAAAGTTAACGGGTCCCTGACGGCGCCCCTTCGCTTCGGGAGAGGAGTGCGTCAAGGCTGCCCCCTGTCCGGCCAGCTGTATTCCCTGTGCGTGGAGCCTTTCCTGCGCCTCTTGCGGAGGAGGTTGTCGGGGCTGGTTCTGCGCGGCGCGGGCACGGGGGTGGTCCTCTCGGCCTACGCCGACGACGTGCTCCTCACTTTCACCGACCCGGCTGACCTGGGGAGGATGCGCGAGTGCCAGGCCGTGTACTCGGCGGCGTCTTCCGCCAGGATCAACTGGGCCAAATGTTCCGGACTACTGGTCGGCCCGTGGCGGGTGGACTCTCTGCCGGAGGAGTTACGGGGGTTCAGCTGGAGTACCACCCATCTCCTCTACCTGGGGGTCTACCTCAGCCCGGCTGAGGAATCCTGGCCGGCCAACTGGCAGGAGCTGGAGGCCAAAGTCTCGGCTCGCCTAGGCCGCTGGACAGGACTGCTCCGAGTGCTATCTTACAGGAGTCGAGTGCTGGTCATAAACCAGCTGGTGGCCGCCATGCTGTGGTACCGGCTGGTCACTTTGGTCCCTCCTCTTGGCTTTGTCGCTGGCATCCAGAGAACGTTGGTCGATTTCTTCTGGGACAAAAAGATGCACTGGGTCGCCGCGCAGGCTCTGAGTCTCCCTATTGAGGAGGGCGGTCAGTCGCTGGTGTGCGCCCGCACCCAGGTCGCGACGTTCCGCCTTCAGACCTTGCGGCGATACCTTTACGTCGAGCCTCCTCCTAGATGGTGCGCCCTGGCGACGTATTTTTTCCGCCAGGTGCGTAACCTCAACTACGACACGCAGCTCCTGTTCGTCGACCGTGACGGTTTGCAGGTCGCCCTCAAGACGCTGCCTGTCTTTTACCAGGACCTGATCACTGTCTGGAACATGGTCGAATCGCGTCGCGCCTACCCTCCGGCTGGAGTAGCGGCTGTCGTCAGGGAGCCGTTGCTCAGGAATCCGCACCTCCGTACTCGCGGGTTCGAGTGGCTGTCGGAGGAGAGGGCCGCGGCGGCGAGGGTGACCAGGGTCGGGGACGTGCTGGGTGCCGGGGGCCTGGGCTGGACGCTGCCGCAGGACATAGCAGGCAGGGCGGCGGTAGACGTCCAGTACGTGGCCACCGCCATCCGACGCCTCAAAACGGCGGTGCTCGGACCCGACGTAGTACACCAGTTGGAGGACGCTCAGGTGTGCGGTGGGATCCCGTCCGAGCTCACCCCAGCCCGGACGGAATTTCACATTGGCCCCAAGGTCCCGTACTTCCCGCGGGAGCCTGTGCCCCACAACCTGAGCCGCCTCCGAAATTTTAACTTTGTTTTGTTTCGGGAGGTGAAAAGGAGAGCCCTGTACCGACTGCTGCTGCACACCGTCCACCTCTTCTCCCTCATCCACCGTCCGGACACGCCTTGGCGTGCCCATTTGCCACCGGGCGGTGGGGATCCCCAGTGGAGGGCTCTCTACGCGGGAGTCCTCCCCCTTTCTCTCGGGGATCTGGGGTGGAGGGTGCTGCACGCAGCAGTCCCCTGCAACCGCAGATTGCGGTGGTTCACGGACTCCCAGCCCAACTGCTTGTTCTGTGGCGCTGTGGAGTCCGTGGACCATGTATATATTGGGTGTGGGCGTTTGCACTCCCTTTTTGATTTCCTTAAAAACCTTCTCCTCTGTTTTTGGCTGCACTTCAGTCCCACGCCCCTGATCTTTGGGCACCCGGTACGGAGGAAGGAGGGCAGGTCTGAAGACCTCCTCGTGGGTCTGCTCCTGGGCCTGGCCAAGCTGGCCATCAACAGGTCCAGGCAGCGGGCCGTGGAGGGGGTCGTTAGGGCCGACTGCCTGCCCCTCTTCCGCGGTTATGTTAGAGCCCGGGTGTCCTTGGAGAAGGAGCACGCGGTGTCCACCAACACCCTGGAGTTGTTCAGGGAGAGGTGGGCGCCGCAGGGAGTGGAGTGCATCATTTCTCCCTCCAACTCTATTTTGATTTAGTCCCTACCCTCCCCTTCACTGTTTTGATCACACAGCACTGCCCTTTGATGTGAAGGGCAGTGTTTGTCACTGGCCACCCGGGTGTTTTCCTATATTCCTGGTGGTGGAAATTGAATAAAGATTGGTGCACTTTGTGTCTTTCACTGTGTCTCACACCTGCACGCACACACCATGGGTGCTGGGGAAAAAATAAGCACTACCGCACTTAGGTGGTAGTGTGGGGGTTAAAGGGGAAAAAAACAAAAAAAAAAAAAAAAAAAAAATAAATCCCCCCCGGTCTCTCTGGGGAAGAGGCACCGGCCCTTGGAGGGGAGGGACTCTCCTGCAGCGCGCCGGCGGGAGTGAGTGACTGTCTGTGTGCTGGGACTCTCCTCTGCTATTGCCTCACACAGGAAGGGAGAAAGGAGGAGAAGAAGAAGAAGAAGAAGGAGAAGAAGAAGAAGGAGAAAGGCAGGAGGTGGGAGCCTTTTTGGTCTGGCTCCTGGTCTTGGAGCTGCGGCCTAGGCCTCGCCACCGCAGGTCTCTGGGGCTCTGCCCGGACCTGTCTCGGCTGTTGCTGCTTGGGGCCTGCCTCCAATACAGTCTGGGACTTGCCTTGGGGCCCCTCGCGGGACCTCCACCGCTGCTGCTGTGGTCTGAGGCCTGCCTCCGCAACTGCTGCCTGGGACTCGGCTTGGGGCTGCCTGGGACTTGCCTTGGGGACTCTCTCCAACAGGTCTGCCCCCACCACTGCAACCGAGGGGACTTCCCAGGACTCGCCAGAGGCCTGCCTCCACCGCTGCTGCCTGGGACTCGCCTTGGGCCCATCTCCACCACTACTGCCTGGGACTTGCCTCGGGGACTCTCCCCAACAGGTCTGCCCCCACCACTGCGACCGAGGGCTTACCTTGGACTCGCCCGAGGTCCGCTTCTGCCACCGCTGTCGCTGCCTGGGACTTGCCTCTGGCGACTCGCCTCGGGCCCCTCCACCACTGCTGCTACCAGGGGCCCACCTCCACCGCTGCCTGGGGCCGAAGTACAAAGCGGCAGAATATGGCGAGCCCCAAAGTCGCCGGGCCCAGCCGCACCTACGCCGGGGTAGCCGCTGCCTTGGGCCCGGCTCCCACAACCCCGGCTGCGACGTCGACCCCCTTCAGGCACCTGACCAAACGCCTGGGGGTCAAGGCCTATCCCCACCCCAACATGACCATCGAGGCCTGCAGCAAGGCCATGGCTAGTGTGGTCGGCCCACTGGCCATCGTCGCTGCGGCCCGCATGTACGGGAAGGCCGTATTTTTCCTGAGGACCGAGCAGGCGGTCCACCTGGCCGTGGAGAGGGGGCTCGCTGTGGGCGGGACACATTTGCCCGTCGACCCTCTGGAGGTTACGGCCCAGAGGGTCGTGATCTCTAACGTCCCGCCCTTCATTGCCAGCGAGCTCCTCCTCCCCCACCTCAACACCCTGGGGGAGATCCGGTCGGGTGTCCAGCCGCTCCTGCTCGGTCTGAAGGACCCTGCCCTCCGACACGTTTACTCCTTCCGGCGCCAGGTGTTCATTTGCCTGGCCCGGGAGGAGGTCACCGAGGGCTCATTTACTGTCCTCCATGAGGGCGCGGCCTATCGCGCCTTCTGGACGGCGGACGGCGTGCGGTGCCACCTGTGCCGCGAGGTAGGGCACATACGAAAAAACTGCCCCGCCCAGAAAGCCGCCCAGCCCACACCAATGGCTGACGGTGGTGCCGCCGCACCCACTCCCCCTCCCCCGAAGTCAACACCACAGGCCCCGGCACCGGAGGCTAAGCCAGAGGCTCCCAATGCTCCAGCCTCTGGCAGGGAGGGGGGTGAGCGTCCGGCAGGCCAGAAGGCGCAGAGAAAGACGCGACGCGTCAAGCCCGCCCATGGGGAGACCACCCTATCCCCTTCCCCGGAACCTAGCCCACGACCTACCCCGCCCCGGCACGACAATGCCCCTGCGGCCGTGCCAGCGTCGCCCCGGCGCGGGACCCCTGACCCTCAAACCCCCGAACCTGTACCTGACCCTGACCCCAATGACACTACACCCACTCCCCACCCCGATGGAGAAACCCCTCGGGCTTTAACACCTGGCCCGGGGGCCCCCGAGCCCGAGCCCTGCCCAACCCAGCCACGCCCTGGCACTAACCTGGGGGAGGCCACCGCTGTTCCGCCTCCTGCAACGGCCGTGTCTCCGGGCCCCGGAGAGGGAACTAGGCCCCTGCCCCGCCCACCCTCACCTGATAAACCGGGGGTGGGGAAGGAAGTGACACGGCTGGCCCTCCCCACCCTGGCCACGCCCCCTGTCTTCCCCCAGCCATTCGTATTCCGGGAAAGGCTGGGGGGAGGGACCCCGGGCCCCATGACCACCGAGGCGGGCAGGGAGGGGAAGGCCCAGAAATCCCCCCCGGTCTCTCTGGGGAAGAGGCACCGGCCCTTGGAGGGGAGGGACTCTCCTGCAGCGCGCCGGCGGCGCTGCCCCTCTCCGGGGGACGAGCCAACGGTGCCCCTCGACTGTCCCGCACCGCGGCCCGACTCGCCCAAACCCCTGGGGGCTACAGCAGGGCCTCCTGCTGCCTTGACTCCTCCGGCCCCTGGGGAGGACCTCGATGACCACGAGGGCCGTGGTGCGGGCGACGACGGAGGACCCTCTGCTGGGTCGTCGAGCGGTGGAGGGGAGGAGGGTGTTATCCTCGCTCCTCCCTCCCAGACTGTTTTTCCGGGGGCCTTGGCCCTGGGGGATGACCTTTTCCTGGGGGATGACCTTTTCCCCGAGGAGCCAGGCGTCCCGGTGTCGGGAGAGGAGCGGGGCCCCGAGCCTCTGCCGCCCGACGACCCGAACTCGGGGCGTTCCGGGAAGGGGTGCGTCGAGGAAGGTACCGCCGGTGACCCTGGGGGTGGGGTCGCCGGGGGTTTGAGGCCGGTTGGCGGCGCCGGACCAGCCCCCATTCTCTCGGTGGGGGAGGGGTCGGTGACCGAGGGCGACCTCCCGGAGGAGGGTTCGGGATCGGTGGCGGACACCGGGGACGACGCGGACTCCGTCTGCAGTGACTTTTTTGAGTCCCGGGTGCCCCCCACCGATCTCTCCCTCATCCCCCTCGAGGAACTCCGGGAATTTGTCGAGGAAACTCGGAGTCGCCGGGATAGAGCCCAACTGGCGCTCGACCGCTGGAGCTCTTTTGAGAAAGTTTACTGGTCGGCCCTCGCTGCCCGCCAGGCGCCTGGGCTCGATGTCAATGAGCGAAAGCGAGTCAGGAACTTCCTGGGAGCACTCCTGGTGAGGGCGAGGGACTTCAGTGCCCCTCCCTCGTCCTCCCTGTAAATATATACACGGGTTTGTTAATTGTACTGGTGGTGGTTGCACAACGCTTCCGACATGGAGACAACTATAGCCAGCCTCAACATCAACGGCAGCAGGGAGTCGCAGCGCAGATTCCAGACCCTCTCGGTCCTTCGGGACGGGAGGTATGCGGTGTGCTTCCTGCAAGAAACCCACACTACCCCGGGAGACGAAGCCACCTGGCTCCTGGAGTGGCGAGGGGGGGTCTACATGAGTCACCTCACCCGCAGATCTGGCGGGGTGGCTATCCTGTTGGCCCCGCATTTTCAGCCGGAGATCTTGGGGGTCAGGGAGCCAGTGCCAGGCCGTTTGCTTCACCTGACGGTTCGGCTGGGGGGCGCGGTGCTTCACTTGGTGAACGTCTACGCTCCCCCGGCCGGGCCGAGGCAAGCGAGCTTCTTCCAAGAAGTGTCCGCTCATCTCGCTTCCATCGACGAGGGCCAGTGCGTCGTCCTCGGGGGAGATTTTAATTGCGTCCTCGAGGGCAGGGACCACGGCGGTGCCCGCACTGACCGCGCGTCAGGGAAGAGGTTGGGGGACTTGGTCAAGTCCTTCGACCTGGTGGACGTCTGGCGGAATCTCCATCCCGACTCCATCGCCTTCACCTTCGTGAGGCCTGGGGTCGGAGTGTCCAGAATCGACCGCCTGTACGTTTCGCGGGCGTACGCCTCCTGTTTCCCGAAGGCCTCCATGCGGCAGGTGTCGTGCACGGACCACCACCTGGTGTGGGCGGAACTCCTTCCGTTCGGCGCCAGGCTCGGCTCCGCGTACTGGCACTTTAACAACCTGCTGCTGGAGGACGAGCGGTTCCGGGACTCGTTTCGTCGCTTCTGGGCCGGCTGGAGAAGGAAGCGGGGAAGCTTCCCCTCCCTGAGGCTATGGTGGGACGTGGGCAAGGCTCACGTCCGCGTCTTCTGTCAGGAGTACGCGAGGGGGTCGACGAAGAGGCGGAAATCCAGGATCGGGGAGTTGGAGAGGGAGTTGCTCGACCTGGAGTCACGCCTCGGTCAGCCCGACGCGGACCCGGCCCTGCGCGGGGTGTACGAAGAGAAGAAGGCCGCGCTCCGGGACCTGCAGCTCGTCGGGGCTCGGGGCGCGTACGTGAGGTCGCGGATCCAGCTCCTCCAGGACCTGGACCGCGGCTCCCCCTTCTTCTACTCGCTGGAAAAAAGGCGTGGCACCCGTCAGCAGCTCCTTGTGCTGCTGGCCGACGACGGGTCCCTCGTCTCGGATCCGGAGGGCGTCAGGGCCCACGTCCGAAACTATTACACAGCCCTGTTCTCTCCGGATCCGTCCAGCGAGGATGCTCGCAGAGTTCTGTGGGAGGACCTGCCGCAGCTCGGCCCGGAGGACGCCGGAAGGCTCGACGCTCCCGTCACTTTGGAGGAGCTGACCGGCGCCCTCGACCGGCTCTCGAGGGGCAAAACCCCGGGGCTGGACGGGCTGACTGTGGAGTTCTTCAGGGCGTTCTGGGACGTCCTGGGGAGCGACTACGCACAGGTCCTGGGGGAGTGTTTAAATGCCGGACAGCTGCCCCTTTCTTGGCGCAGGGCGGTCATCGTCCTGCTGCCAAAGAAGGGGGACCTTCGTTCCTTAAAGAACTGGCGTCCGGTCTCCCTCCTCGGCACGGATTACAAAATCTTCGCCAGGGTGTTGTCTTCTCGCCTGGCCTCCGTGCTGGCCCACATGATCCACCCGGACCAGTCCTACACGGTCCCGGGCCGGAGGATACACGATAACGTCCACCTGGTCCGGGACCTGATCCATTTCTGTCGACGGGCTGGTCTGCCGAGCGCCTTCCTGTCTCTCGACCAGGAGAAGGCGTTCGACAGGGTCGATCACGAGTACCTGCTCGGGACTCTGCGGGCATTCGGGTTCGGGGCGCAGTTCGTCGCCCGGATCCGACTTTTGTACGCCGCCGCAGAGTGTCTGGTTAAAGTTAACGGGTCCCTGACGGCGCCCCTTCGCTTCGGGAGAGGAGTGCGTCAAGGCTGCCCCCTGTCCGGCCAGCTGTATTCCCTGTGCGTGGAGCCTTTCCTGCGCCTCTTGCGGAGGAGGTTGTCGGGGCTGGTTCTGCGCGGCGCGGGCACGGGGGTGGTCCTCTCGGCCTACGCCGACGACGTGCTCCTCACTTTCACCGACCCGGCTGACCTGGGGAGGATGCGCGAGTGCCAGGCCGTGTACTCGGCGGCGTCTTCCGCCAGGATCAACTGGGCCAAATGTTCCGGACTACTGGTCGGCCCGTGGCGGGTGGACTCTCTGCCGGAGGAGTTACGGGGGTTCAGCTGGAGTACCACCCATCTCCTCTACCTGGGGGTCTACCTCAGCCCGGCTGAGGAATCCTGGCCGGCCAACTGGCAGGAGCTGGAGGCCAAAGTCTCGGCTCGCCTAGGCCGCTGGACAGGACTGCTCCGAGTGCTATCTTACAGGAGTCGAGTGCTGGTCATAAACCAGCTGGTGGCCGCCATGCTGTGGTACCGGCTGGTCACTTTGGTCCCTCCTCTTGGCTTTGTCGCTGGCATCCAGAGAACGTTGGTCGATTTCTTCTGGGACAAAAAGATGCACTGGGTCGCCGCGCAGGCTCTGAGTCTCCCTATTGAGGAGGGCGGTCAGTCGCTGGTGTGCGCCCGCACCCAGGTCGCGACGTTCCGCCTTCAGACCTTGCGGCGATACCTTTACGTCGAGCCTCCTCCTAGATGGTGCGCCCTGGCGACGTATTTTTTCCGCCAGGTGCGTAACCTCAACTACGACACGCAGCTCCTGTTCGTCGACCGTGACGGTTTGCAGGTCGCCCTCAAGACGCTGCCTGTCTTTTACCAGGACCTGATCACTGTCTGGAACATGGTCGAATCGCGTCGCGCCTACCCTCCGGCTGGAGTAGCGGCTGTCGTCAGGGAGCCGTTGCTCAGGAATCCGCACCTCCGTACTCGCGGGTTCGAGTGGCTGTCGGAGGAGAGGGCCGCGGCGGCGAGGGTGACCAGGGTCGGGGACGTGCTGGGTGCCGGGGGCCTGGGCTGGACGCTGCCGCAGGACATAGCAGGCAGGGCGGCGGTAGACGTCCAGTACGTGGCCACCGCCATCCGACGCCTCAAAACGGCGGTGCTCGGACCCGACGTAGTACACCAGTTGGAGGACGCTCAGGTGTGCGGTGGGATCCCGTCCGAGCTCACCCCAGCCCGGACGGAATTTCACATTGGCCCCAAGGTCCCGTACTTCCCGCGGGAGCCTGTGCCCCACAACCTGAGCCGCCTCCGAAATTTTAACTTTGTTTCGTTTAGGGAGGTGAACAGGAGAGCCCTGTACAGACTGCTGCTGCACACCGTCCACCTCTTCTCCCTCATCCACCGTCCGGACACGCCTTGGCGTGCCCATTTGCCACCGGGCGGTGGGGATCCCCAGTGGAGGGCTCTCTACGCGGGAGTCCTCCCCCTTTCTCTCGGGGATCTGGGGTGGAGGGTGCTGCACGCAGCAGTCCCCTGCAACCGCAGATTGCGGTGGTTCACGGACTCCCAGCCCAACTGCTTGTTCTGTGGCGCTGTGGAGTCCGTGGACCACGTGTATATTGGGTGTGGGCGTTTGCACTCCCTTTTTGATTTTCTGAAAAACCTTCTCCTCTGTTTTTGGCTGCACTTCAGTCCCACGCTCCTGATCTTTGGGCACCCGGTACGGAGGAAGGAGGGCAGGTCTGAAGACCTCCTCGTGGGTCTGCTCCTGGGCCTGGCCAAACTGGCCATCAACAGGTCCAGGCAGCGGGCCGTGGAGGGGGTCGTTAGGGCCGACTGCCTGCCCCTCTTCCGCGGTTACGTTAGAGCCCGGGTGTCCTTGGAGAAGGAGCACGCGGCGTCGACCAACACCCTGGAGTTGTTCAGGGAGAGGTGGGCGCCGCAGGGAGTGGAGTGCATCATTTCTCCCTCCAATTCTATTTTGATTTAGTCCCTACCCTCCCCTTCACTGTTTTGATCACACAGCACTGTCCTTTGATGTGAAGGGCAGTGTTTGTCACTGGCCACCCGGGTGTTTTCCTGTCTTCCTGGTGGTGGAAACTGAATAAAGATTCGTGCACTTTGTGTCTTTCACAGTGTCTTACACCTGCACACACACACCATGGGTGCTGGGGATAAAATAAGCACTACCGCAGTTAGGTGGTAGTGTAGGGTAAAGAAAAAAAAAAAAAAAAAAAAAAAAAAAAAAGAAGAGGAAAAAAAAATAAAAAAAAAAAAAAAAAATAAATCCCCCCCGGTCTCTCTGGGGAAGAGTCACCTGCCCTCGGAGGGGAGGGGCTCTCCTGCAGCGCGCCGGCGGTGCTACCCCTCTCCGGGCGACGAACCAACGGTGCCCCTTGACTGTCCCGCACCGCGGCCTGACTCGCCCCAAACCCCCGGGGGCTACAGCAGGGCCTCCTGCTGCCTCGACTCCTCCGGCCAAAAAAAAAAAAAAAAAAAAAAAAAAAAAAATAAATCCCCCCCGGTCTCTCTGGGGAAGAGGCACCGGCCCTTGGAGGGGAGGGACTCTCCTGCAGCGCGCCGGCGGGAGTGAGTGACTGTCTGTGTGCTGGGACTCTCCTCTGCTATTGCCTCACACAGGAAGGGAGAAAGGAGGAGAAGAAGAAGAAGAAGAAGGAGAAGAAGAAGAAGGAGAAAGGCAGGAGGTGGGAGCCTTTTTGGTCTGGCTCCTGGTCTTGGAGCTGCGGCCTAGGCCTCGCCACCGCAGGTCTCTGGGGCTCTGCCCGGACCTGTCTCGGCTGTTGCTGCTTGGGGCCTGCCTCCAATACAGTCTGGGACTTGCCTTGGGGCCCCTCGCGGGACCTCCACCGCTGCTGCTGTGGTCTGAGGCCTGCCTCCGCAACTGCTGCCTGGGACTCGGCTTGGGGCTGCCTGGGACTTGCCTTGGGGACTCTCTCCAACAGGTCTGCCCCCACCACTGCAACCGAGGGGACTTCCCAGGACTCGCCAGAGGCCTGCCTCCACCGCTGCTGCCTGGGACTCGCCTTGGGCCCATCTCCACCACTACTGCCTGGGACTTGCCTCGGGGACTCTCCCCAACAGGTCTGCCCCCACCACTGCGACCGAGGGCTTACCTTGGACTCGCCCGAGGTCCGCTTCTGCCACCGCTGTCGCTGCCTGGGACTTGCCTCTGGCGACTCGCCTCGGGCCCCTCCACCACTGCTGCTACCAGGGGCCCACCTCCACCGCTGCCTGGGGCCGAAGTACAAAGCGGCAGAATATGGCGAGCCCCAAAGTCGCCGGGCCCAGCCGCACCTACGCCGGGGTAGCCGCTGCCTTGGGCCCGGCTCCCACAACCCCGGCTGCGACGTCGACCCCCTTCAGGCACCTGACCAAACGCCTGGGGGTCAAGGCCTATCCCCACCCCAACATGACCATCGAGGCCTGCAGCAAGGCCATGGCTAGTGTGGTCGGCCCACTGGCCATCGTCGCTGCGGCCCGCATGTACGGGAAGGCCGTATTTTTCCTGAGGACCGAGCAGGCGGTCCACCTGGCCGTGGAGAGGGGGCTCGCTGTGGGCGGGACACATTTGCCCGTCGACCCTCTGGAGGTTAAGGCCCAGAGGGTCGTGATCTCTAACGTCCCGCCCTTCATTGCCAGCGAGCTCCTCCTCCCCCACCTCAACACCCTGGGGGAGATCCGGTCGGGTGTCCAGCCGCTCCTGCTCGGTCTGAAGGACCCTGCCCTCCGACACGTTTACTCCTTCCGGCGCCAGGTGTTCATTTGCCTGGCCCGGGAGGAGGTCACCGAGGGCTCATTTACTGTCCTCCATGAGGGCGCGGCCTATCGCGCCTTCTGGACGGCGGACGGCGTGCGGTGCCACCTGTGCCGCGAGGTAGGGCACATACGAAAAAACTGCCCCGCCCAGAAAGCCGCCCAGCCCACACCAATGGCTGACGGTGGTGCCGCCGCACCCACTCCCCCTCCCCCGAAGTCAACACCACAGGCCCCGGCACCGGAGGCTAAGCCAGAGGCTCCCAATGCTCCAGCCTCTGGCAGGGAGGGGGGTGAGCGTCCGGCAGGCCAGAAGGCGCAGAGAAAGACGCGACGCGTCAAGCCCGCCCATGGGGAGACCACCCTATCCCCTTCCCCGGAACCTAGCCCACGACCTACCCCGCCCCGGCACGACAATGCCCCTGCGGCCGTGCCAGCGTCGCCCCGGCGCGGGACCCCTGACCCTCAAACCCCCGAACCTGTACCTGACCCTGACCCCAATGACACTACACCCACTCCCCACCCCGATGGAGAAACCCCTCGGGCTTTAACACCTGGCCCGGGGGCCCCCGAGCCCGAGCCCTGCCCAACCCAGCCACGCCCTGGCACTAACCTGGGGGAGGCCACCGCTGTTCCGCCTCCTGCAACGGCCGTGTCTCCGGGCCCCGGAGAGGGAACTAGGCCCCTGCCCCGCCCACCCTCACCTGATAAACCGGGGGTGGGGAAGGAAGTGACACGGCTGGCCCTCCCCACCCTGGCCACGCCCCCTGTCTTCCCCCAGCCATTCGTATTCCGGGAAAGGCTGGGGGGAGGGACCCCGGGCCCCATGACCACCGAGGCGGGCGGGGAGGGGAAGGCCCAGAAATCCCCCCCGGTCTCTCTGGGGAAGAGGCACCGGCCCTTGGAGGGGAGGGACTCTCCTGCAGCGCGCCGGCGGCGCTGCCCCTCTCCGGGGGACGAGCCAACGGTGCCCCTCGACTGTCCCGCACCGCGGCCCGACTCGCCCAAACCCCTGGGGGCTACAGCAGGGCCTCCTGCTGCCTTGACTCCTCCGGCCCCTGGGGAGGACCTCGATGACCACGAGGGCCGTGGTGCGGGCGACGACGGAGGACCCTCTGCTGGGTCGTCGAGCGGTGGAGGGGAGGAGGGTGTTATCCTCGCTCCTCCCTCCCAGACTGTTTTTCCGGGGGCCTTGGCCCTGGGGGATGACCTTTTCCTGGGGGATGACCTTTTCCCCGAGGAGCCAGGCGTCCCGGTGTCGGGAGAGGAGCGGGGCCCCGAGCCTCTGCCGCCCGACGACCCGAACTCGGGGCGTTCCGGGAAGGGGTGCGTCGAGGAAGGTACCGCCGGTGACCCTGGGGGTGGGGTCGCCGGGGGTTTGAGGCCGGTTGGCGGCGCCGGACCAGCCCCCATTCTCTCGGTGGGGGAGGGGTCGGTGACCGAGGGCGACCTCCCGGAGGAGGGTTTGGGATCGGTGGCGGACACCGGGGACGACGCGGACTCCGTCTGCAGTGACTTTTTTGAGTCCCGGGTGCCCCCCACCGATCTCTCCCTCATCCCCCTCGAGGAACTCCGGGAATTTGTCGAGGAAACTCGGAGTCGCCGGGATAGAGCCCAACTGGCGCTCGACCGCTGGAGCTCTTTTGAGAAAGTTTACTGGTCGGCCCTCGCTGCCCGCCAGGCGCCTGGGCTCGATGTCAATGAGCGAAAGCGAGTCAGGAACTTCCTGGGAGCACTCCTGGTGAGGGCGAGGGACTTCAGTGCCCCTCCCTCGTCCTCCCTGTAAATATATACACGGGTTTGTTAATTGTACTGGTGGTGGTTGCACAACGCTTCCGACATGGAGACAACTATAGCCAGCCTCAACATCAACGGCAGCAGGGAGTCGCAGCGCAGATTCCAGACCCTCTCGGTCCTTCGGGACGGGAGGTATGCGGTGTGCTTCCTGCAAGAAACCCACACTACCCCGGGAGACGAAGCCACCTGGCTCCTGGAGTGGCGAGGGGGGGTCTACATGAGTCACCTCACCCGCAGATCTGGCGGGGTGGCTATCCTGTTGGCCCCGCATTTTCAGCCGGAGATCTTGGGGGTCAGGGAGCCAGTGCCAGGCCGTTTGCTTCACCTGACGGTTCGGCTGGGGGGCGCGGTGCTTCACTTGGTGAACGTCTACGCTCCCCCGGCCGGGCCGAGGCAAGCGAGCTTCTTCCAAGAAGTGTCCGCTCATCTCGCTTCCATCGACGAGGGCCAGTGCGTCGTCCTCGGGGGAGATTTTAATTGCGTCCTCGAGGGCAGGGACCACGGCGGTGCCCGCACTGACCGCGCGTCAGGGAAGAGGTTGGGGGACTTGGTCAAGTCCTTCGACCTGGTGGACGTCTGGCGGAATCTCCATCCCGACTCCATCGCCTTCACCTTCGTGAGGCCTGGGGTCGGAGTGTCCAGAATCGACCGCCTGTACGTTTCGCGGGCGTACGCCTCCTGTTTCCCGAAGGCCTCCATGCGGCAGGTGTCGTGCACGGACCACCACCTGGTGTGGGCGGAACTCCTTCCGTTCGGCGCCAGGCTCGGCTCCGCGTACTGGCACTTTAACAACCTGCTGCTGGAGGACGAGCGGTTCCGGGACTCGTTTCGTCGCTTCTGGGCCGGCTGGAGAAGGAAGCGGGGAAGCTTCCCCTCCCTGAGGCTATGGTGGGACGTGGGCAAGGCTCACGTCCGCGTCTTCTGTCAGGAGTACGCGAGGGGGTCGACGAAGAGGCGGAAATCCAGGATCGGGGAGTTGGAGAGGGAGTTGCTCGACCTGGAGTCACGCCTCGGTCAGCCCGACGCGGACCCGGCCCTGCGCGGGGTGTACGAAGAGAAGAAGGCCGCGCTCCGGGACCTGCAGCTCGTCGGGGCTCGGGGCGCGTACGTGAGGTCGCGGATCCAGCTCCTCCAGGACCTGGACCGCGGCTCCCCCTTCTTCTACTCGCTGGAAAAAAGGCGTGGCACCCGTCAGCAGCTCCTTGTGCTGCTGGCCGACGACGGGTCCCTCGTCTCGGATCCGGAGGGCGTCAGGGCCCACGTCCGAAACTATTACACAGCCCTGTTCTCTCCGGATCCGTCCAGCGAGGATGCTCGCAGAGTTCTGTGGGAGGACCTGCCGCAGCTCGGCCCGGAGGACGCCGGAAGGCTCGACGCTCCCGTCACTTTGGAGGAGCTGACCGGCGCCCTCGACCGGCTCTCGAGGGGCAAAACCCCGGGGCTGGACGGGCTGACTGTGGAGTTCTTCAGGGCGTTCTGGGACGTCCTGGGGAGCGACTACGCACAGGTCCTGGGGGAGTGTTTAAATGCCGGACAGCTGCCCCTTTCTTGGCGCAGGGCGGTCATCGTCCTGCTGCCAAAGAAGGGGGACCTTCGTTCCTTAAAGAACTGGCGTCCGGTCTCCCTCCTCGGCACGGATTACAAAATCTTCGCCAGGGTGTTGTCTTCTCGCCTGGCCTCCGTGCTGGCCCACATGATCCACCCGGACCAGTCCTACACGGTCCCGGGCCGGAGGATACACGATAACGTCCACCTGGTCCGGGACCTGATCCATTTCTGTCGACGGGCTGGTCTGCCGAGCGCCTTCCTGTCTCTCGACCAGGAGAAGGCGTTCGACAGGGTCGATCACGAGTACCTGCTCGGGACTCTGCGGGCATTCGGGTTCGGGGCGCAGTTCGTCGCCCGGATCCGACTTTTGTACGCCGCCGCAGAGTGTCTGGTTAAAGTTAACGGGTCCCTGACGGCGCCCCTTCGCTTCGGGAGAGGAGTGCGTCAAGGCTGCCCCCTGTCCGGCCAGCTGTATTCCCTGTGCGTGGAGCCTTTCCTGCGCCTCTTGCGGAGGAGGTTGTCGGGGCTGGTTCTGCGCGGCGCGGGCACGGGGGTGGTCCTCTCGGCCTACGCCGACGACGTGCTCCTCACTTTCACCGACCCGGCTGACCTGGGGAGGATGCGCGAGTGCCAGGCCGTGTACTCGGCGGCGTCTTCCGCCAGGATCAACTGGGCCAAATGTTCCGGACTACTGGTCGGCCCGTGGCGGGTGGACTCTCTGCCGGAGGAGTTACGGGGGTTCAGCTGGAGTACCACCCATCTCCTCTACCTGGGGGTCTACCTCAGCCCGGCTGAGGAATCCTGGCCGGCCAACTGGCAGGAGCTGGAGGCCAAAGTCTCGGCTCGCCTAGGCCGCTGGACAGGACTGCTCCGAGTGCTATCTTACAGGAGTCGAGTGCTGGTCATAAACCAGCTGGTGGCCGCCATGCTGTGGTACCGGCTGGTCACTTTGGTCCCTCCTCTTGGCTTTGTCGCTGGCATCCAGAGAACGTTGGTCGATTTCTTCTGGGACAAAAAGATGCACTGGGTCGCCGCGCAGGCTCTGAGTCTCCCTATTGAGGAGGGCGGTCAGTCGCTGGTGTGCGCCCGCACCCAGGTCGCGACGTTCCGCCTTCAGACCTTGCGGCGATACCTTTACGTCGAGCCTCCTCCTAGATGGTGCGCCCTGGCGACGTATTTTTTCCGCCAGGTGCGTAACCTCAACTACGACACGCAGCTCCTGTTCGTCGACCGTGACGGTTTGCAGGTCGCCCTCAAGACGCTGCCTGTCTTTTACCAGGACCTGATCACTGTCTGGAACATGGTCGAATCGCGTCGCGCCTACCCTCCGGCTGGAGTAGCGGCTGTCGTCAGGGAGCCGTTGCTCAGGAATCCGCACCTCCGTACTCGCGGGTTCGAGTGGCTGTCGGAGGAGAGGGCCGCGGCGGCGAGGGTGACCAGGGTCGGGGACGTGCTGGGTGCCGGGGGCCTGGGCTGGACGCTGCCGCAGGACATAGCAGGCAGGGCGGCGGTAGACGTCCAGTACGTGGCCACCGCCATCCGACGCCTCAAAACGGCGGTGCTCGGACCCGACGTAGTACACCAGTTGGAGGACGCTCAGGTGTGCGGTGGGATCCCGTCCGAGCTCACCCCAGCCCGGACGGAATTTCACATTGGCCCCAAGGTCCCGTACTTCCCGCGGGAGCCTGTGCCCCACAACCTGAGCCGCCTCCGAAATTTTAACTTTGTTTCGTTTAGGGAGGTGAACAGGAGAGCCCTGTACAGACTGCTGCTGCACACCGTCCACCTCTTCTCCCTCATCCACCGTCCGGACACGCCTTGGCGTGCCCATTTGCCACCGGGCGGTGGGGATCCCCAGTGGAGGGCTCTCTACGCGGGAGTCCTCCCCCTTTCTCTCGGGGATCTGGGGTGGAGGGTGCTGCACGCAGCAGTCCCCTGCAACCGCAGATTGCGGTGGTTCACGGACTCCCAGCCCAACTGCTTGTTCTGTGGCGCTGTGGAGTCCGTGGACCACGTGTATATTGGGTGTGGGCGTTTGCACTCCCTTTTTGATTTTCTGAAAAACCTTCTCCTCTGTTTTTGGCTGCACTTCAGTCCCACGCTCCTGATCTTTGGGCACCCGGTACGGAGGAAGGAGGGCAGGTCTGAAGACCTCCTCGTGGGTCTGCTCCTGGGCCTGGCCAAACTGGCCATCAACAGGTCCAGGCAGCGGGCCGTGGAGGGGGTCGTTAGGGCCGACTGCCTGCCCCTCTTCCGCGGTTACGTTAGAGCCCGGGTGTCCTTGGAGAAGGAGCACGCGGCGTCGACCAACACCCTGGAGTTGTTCAGGGAGAGGTGGGCGCCGCAGGGAGTGGAGTGCATCATTTCTCCCTCCAATTCTATTTTGATTTAGTCCCTACCCTCCCCTTCACTGTTTTGATCACACAGCACTGTCCTTTGATGTGAAGGGCAGTGTTTGTCACTGGCCACCCGGGTGTTTTCCTGTCTTCCTGGTGGTGGAAACTGAATAAAGATTCGTGCACTTTGTGTCTTTCACAGTGTCTTACACCTGCACACACACACCATGGGTGCTGGGGATAAAATAAGCACTACCGCAGTTAGGTGGTAGTGTAGGGTAAAGAAAAAAAAAGAGAAAAAAAAAAAAAAAAAAAAAATAAATCCCCCCCGGTCTCTCTGGGGAAGAGGCACCGGCCCTCGGAGGGGAGGGACTCTCCTGCAGCGCGCCGGCGGCGCTGCCCCTCTCCGGGGGACGAGCCAACTGTGCCCCTCGACTGTCCCGCACCGCGGCCCGACTCGCCCAAACCCCTGGGGGCTACAGCAGGGCCTCCTGCTGCCTTGACTCCTCCGGCCCCTGGGGAGGACCTCGATGACCACGAGGGCCGTGGTGCGGGCGACGACGGAGGACCCTCTGCTGGGTCGTCGAGCGGTGGAGGGGAGGAGGGTGTTATCCTCGCTCCTCCCTCCCAGACTGTTTTTCCGGGGGCCTTGGCCCTGGGGGATGACCTTTTCCTGGGGGATGACCTTTTCCCCGAGGAGCCAGGCGTCCCGGTGTCGGGAGAGGAGCGGGGCCCCGAGCCTCTGCCGCCCGACGACCCGAACTCGGGGCGTTCCGGGAAGGGGTGCGTCGAGGAAGGTACCGCCGGTGACCCTGGGGGTGGGGTCGCCGGGGGTTTGAGGCCGGTTGGCGGCGCCGGACCAGCCCCCATTCTCTCGGTGGGGGAGGGGTCGGTGACCGAGGGCGACCTCCCGGAGGAGGGTTCGGGATCGGTGGCGGACACCGGGGACGACGCGGACTCCGTCTGCAGTGACTTTTTTGAGTCCCGGGTGCCCCCCACCGATCTCTCCCTCATCCCCCTCGAGGAACTCCGGGAATTTGTCGAGGAAACTCGGAGTCGCCGGGATAGAGCCCAACTGGCGCTCGACCGCTGGAGCTCTTTTGAGAAAGTTTACTGGTCGGCCCTCGCTGCCCGCCAGGCGCCTGGGCTCGATGTCAATGAGCGAAAGCGAGTCAGGAACTTCCTGGGAGCACTCCTGGTGAGGGCGAGGGACTTCAGTGCCCCTCCCTCGTCCTCCCTGTAAATATATACACGGGTTTGTTAATTGTACTGGTGGTGGTTGCACAACGCTTCCGACATGGAGACAACTATAGCCAGCCTCAACATCAACGGCAGCAGGGAGTCGCAGCGCAGATTCCAGACCCTCTCGGTCCTTCGGGACGGGAGGTATGCGGTGTGCTTCCTGCAAGAAACCCACACTACCCCGGGAGACGAAGCCACCTGGCTCCTGGAGTGGCGAGGGGGGGTCTACATGAGTCACCTCACCCGCAGATCTGGCGGGGTGGCTATCCTGTTGGCCCCGCATTTTCAGCCGGAGATCTTGGGGGTCAGGGAGCCAGTGCCAGGCCGTTTGCTTCACCTGACGGTTCGGCTGGGGGGCGCGGTGCTTCACTTGGTGAACGTCTACGCTCCCCCGGCCGGGCCGAGGCAAGCGAGCTTCTTCCAAGAAGTGTCCGCTCATCTCGCTTCCATCGACGAGGGCCAGTGCGTCGTCCTCGGGGGAGATTTTAATTGCGTCCTCGAGGGCAGGGACCACGGCGGTGCCCGCACTGACCGCGCGTCAGGGAAGAGGTTGGGGGACTTGGTCAAGTCCTTCGACCTGGTGGACGTCTGGCGGAATCTCCATCCCGACTCCATCGCCTTCACCTTCGTGAGGCCTGGGGTCGGAGTGTCCAGAATCGACCGCCTGTACGTTTCGCGGGCGTACGCCTCCTGTTTCCCGAAGGCCTCCATGCGGCAGGTGTCGTGCACGGACCACCACCTGGTGTGGGCGGAACTCCTTCCGTTCGGCGCCAGG
Organism: Chiloscyllium plagiosum; assembly: GCF_037043375.1. Classification (NCBI taxonomy): domain Eukaryota; kingdom Metazoa; phylum Chordata; class Chondrichthyes; order Orectolobiformes; family Hemiscylliidae; genus Chiloscyllium; species Chiloscyllium plagiosum. The sequence goes on along the minus strand of NW_028270149.1, from coordinate 28,806,613 downwards.
CTCGGCTCCGCGTACTGGCACTTTAACAACCTGCTGCTGGAGGACGAGCGGTTCCGGGACTCGTTTCGTCGCTTCTGGGCCGGCTGGAGAAGGAAGCGGGGAAGCTTCCCCTCCCTGAGGCTATGGTGGGACGTGGGCAAGGCTCACGTCCGCGTCTTCTGTCAGGAGTACGCGAGGGGGTCGACGAAGAGGCGGAAATCCAGGATCGGGGAGTTGGAGAGGGAGTTGCTCGACCTGGAGTCACGCCTCGGTCAGCCCGACGCGGACCCGGCCCTGCGCGGGGTGTACGAAGAGAAGAAGGCCGCGCTCCGGGACCTGCAGCTCGTCGGGGCTCGGGGCGCGTACGTGAGGTCGCGGATCCAGCTCCTCCAGGACCTGGACCGCGGCTCCCCCTTCTTCTACTCGCTGGAAAAAAGGCGTGGCACCCGTCAGCAGCTCCTTGTGCTGCTGGCCGACGACGGGTCCCTCGTCTCGGATCCGGAGGGCGTCAGGGCCCACGTCCGAAACTATTACACAGCCCTGTTCTCTCCGGATCCGTCCAGCGAGGATGCTCGCAGAGTTCTGTGGGAGGACCTGCCGCAGCTCGGCCCGGAGGACGCCGGAAGGCTCGACGCTCCCGTCACTTTGGAGGAGCTGACCGGCGCCCTCGACCGGCTCTCGAGGGGCAAAACCCCGGGGCTGGACGGGCTGACTGTGGAGTTCTTCAGGGCGTTCTGGGACGTCCTGGGGAGCGACTACGCACAGGTCCTGGGGGAGTGTTTAAATGCCGGACAGCTGCCCCTTTCTTGGCGCAGGGCGGTCATCGTCCTGCTGCCAAAGAAGGGGGACCTTCGTTCCTTAAAGAACTGGCGTCCGGTCTCCCTCCTCGGCACGGATTACAAAATCTTCGCCAGGGTGTTGTCTTCTCGCCTGGCCTCCGTGCTGGCCCACATGATCCACCCGGACCAGTCCTACACGGTCCCGGGCCGGAGGATACACGATAACGTCCACCTGGTCCGGGACCTGATCCATTTCTGTCGACGGGCTGGTCTGCCGAGCGCCTTCCTGTCTCTCGACCAGGAGAAGGCGTTCGACAGGGTCGATCACGAGTACCTGCTCGGGACTCTGCGGGCATTCGGGTTCGGGGCGCAGTTCGTCGCCCGGATCCGACTTTTGTACGCCGCCGCAGAGTGTCTGGTTAAAGTTAACGGGTCCCTGACGGCGCCCCTTCGCTTCGGGAGAGGAGTGCGTCAAGGCTGCCCCCTGTCCGGCCAGCTGTATTCCCTGTGCGTGGAGCCTTTCCTGCGCCTCTTGCGGAGGAGGTTGTCGGGGCTGGTTCTGCGCGGCGCGGGCACGGGGGTGGTCCTCTCGGCCTACGCCGACGACGTGCTCCTCACTTTCACCGACCCGGCTGACCTGGGGAGGATGCGCGAGTGCCAGGCCGTGTACTCGGCGGCGTCTTCCGCCAGGATCAACTGGGCCAAATGTTCCGGACTACTGGTCGGCCCGTGGCGGGTGGACTCTCTGCCGGAGGAGTTACGGGGGTTCAGCTGGAGTACCACCCATCTCCTCTACCTGGGGGTCTACCTCAGCCCGGCTGAGGAATCCTGGCCGGCCAACTGGCAGGAGCTGGAGGCCAAAGTCTCGGCTCGCCTAGGCCGCTGGACAGGACTGCTCCGAGTGCTATCTTACAGGAGTCGAGTGCTGGTCATAAACCAGCTGGTGGCCGCCATGCTGTGGTACCGGCTGGTCACTTTGGTCCCTCCTCTTGGCTTTGTCGCTGGCATCCAGAGAACGTTGGTCGATTTCTTCTGGGACAAAAAGATGCACTGGGTCGCCGCGCAGGCTCTGAGTCTCCCTATTGAGGAGGGCGGTCAGTCGCTGGTGTGCGCCCGCACCCAGGTCGCGACGTTCCGCCTTCAGACCTTGCGGCGATACCTTTACGTCGAGCCTCCTCCTAGATGGTGCGCCCTGGCGACGTATTTTTTCCGCCAGGTGCGTAACCTCAACTACGACACGCAGCTCCTGTTCGTCGACCGTGACGGTTTGCAGGTCGCCCTCAAGACGCTGCCTGTCTTTTACCAGGACCTGATCACTGTCTGGAACATGGTCGAATCGCGTCGCGCCTACCCTCCGGCTGGAGTAGCGGCTGTCGTCAGGGAGCCGTTGCTCAGGAATCCGCACCTCCGTACTCGCGGGTTCGAGTGGCTGTCGGAGGAGAGGGCCGCGGCGGCGAGGGTGACCAGGGTCGGGGACGTGCTGGGTGCCGGGGGCCTGGGCTGGACGCTGCCGCAGGACATAGCAGGCAGGGCGGCGGTAGACGTCCAGTACGTGGCCACCGCCATCCGACGCCTCAAAACGGCGGTGCTCGGACCCGACGTAGTACACCAGTTGGAGGACGCTCAGGTGTGCGGTGGGATCCCGTCCGAGCTCACCCCAGCCCGGACGGAATTTCACATTGGCCCCAAGGTCCCGTACTTCCCGCGGGAGCCTGTGCCCCACAACCTGAGCCGCCTCCGAAATTTTAACTTTGTTTCGTTTAGGGAGGTGAACAGGAGAGCCCTGTACAGACTGCTGCTGCACACCGTCCACCTCTTCTCCCTCATCCACCGTCCGGACACGCCTTGGCGTGCCCATTTGCCACCGGGCGGTGGGGATCCCCAGTGGAGGGCTCTCTACGCGGGAGTCCTCCCCCTTTCTCTCGGGGATCTGGGGTGGAGGGTGCTGCACGCAGCAGTCCCCTGCAACCGCAGATTGCGGTGGTTCACGGACTCCCAGCCCAACTGCTTGTTCTGTGGCGCTGTGGAGTCCGTGGACCATGTGTATATTGGGTGTGGACGTTTGCACTCCCTTTTTGATTTTCTTAAAAACCTCCTCCTCTGCTTCTGGCTGCACTTCAGTCCCACACTCCTGATCTTCGGGCACCCGGTACGGAGGAGGAAGGGCAGGTCTGAAGACCTCCTCATGGGTCTGCTCCTGGGCCTGGCCAAACTGGCCATTAACAGGTCGAGGCAGCGGGCCGTGGAGGGGGTCGTTAAGGCCGACTGCCTGCCCCTCTTCCACGGTTACGTTAGGGCCCGGGTGTCCTTGGAGAAGGAGCACGCGGTGTCCACCAACACCCTGGAGTTGTTCAGGGAGAGGTGGGCGCCGCAGGGAGTGGAGTGCATTATTTCCCCATCCAATTCTATTTTGATTTAGTCCCTACCCTCCCCTTCACTATTTTGATCACACAGCACTGCCCTTTGATGTGAAGGGCAGTGTTTGTCACTGGTCACCCGGGTGTTTTCCTATCTTCCTGGTGGTGGAAATTGAATAAAGATTTGTGCATTTTGTGTCTCACACCCACACACACACACCATGGGTGCTGGGGAGAAAAATAAGCACTACCGCGGTTAGGCGGTAGTGTGGGGGTTAAAGAAAAAGAAAATATATATATATAATCAGGAGAGGAGCACTACCGTAGTTAGGTGGTAGTGTGGGGGTTAAAAAAAAATAAACGGAGAGAAGGGCACTGCTTGTCATTTGCCGCTTGGGTGTTTGCAAAAAAAAAAGAAAAAAAAAGAACCAGAGTGTTATGTACTACCGCAGTTAGGTGGTAGTGTTGTGGGGGTTAAAAAAAGGAAAAAAAAGATAAAAAGGAAAAAAGAAGAAGAGAAAAAAAAAGAACCAGATTGTTTATGTTAGAGCCCAAGTGTCTCTGGAGAAGGAGCACGCGGTGTCTACCAATACCCTTGTGCTGTTCAGGGACAGGTAGACGCTGCAGGGAGTGGAATGTATTATTCCCCCTCCAACTCTATTTTGATTTAGTCCCTGCCCTCCCCTTCACTGTTTGATCACACAGCACTGCCCTTTGATGTGAAGGGCACTGCTTGTCACTGGCCACTCGGTTGTTTCCTTTCTTCCTGGTGGTGGAAACTGAATAAAGATTTGTGCACCTTGTGTCTTTCACTGCGTCTCACACCTGCACACACACAACATGGGTGCTGGGGAGAAAAATAAGTACTACCACAGTTAGGCGGTAGTGTGGGGGTAAAAAGATAAAAAAGGAAAAAAAAAGCAGAGTGTTTACGTTAGAGCCCAGATGTCTCTGCAGAAGGAGCACGTGGTGTCCACCAACACCCTGGAGTTGTTCAGGGGGAGGTGGGCGCCCCAGGGAGTGGAGTGCATTATTCCCCCTCCAACTCTGTTTTGATTTAGTCCCTGCCCTCCCCTTTACTGTTTGATCACACGGCATTGCCCTTCGATGTGAAGGGCACTGCTTGTCACAGGCCACTCGGGTGTTTCCTTTCTTCCTGGTGGTGAAAATTTGAATAAAGACTTGTGCACCTTGTGTCTTTCAGTGTGTCTTACACCTGCACACACACAACATGCGTGTGGGGGAAAATATAAGCACTAACGCAGTTAGGCAGTAGTGTGGAGCAAAATAAAAAGGACTATAAAAAGGAAAAAAAGAGAGAAAAAAGAAAAAAAATAAAAAATATAAAAAGAAAAAATATAAAAGCAGGAGATTTAGAGTCCCCTCAGTTTAGGGCACTGATTTTGTGAAAAAAGAACCAGAGGGCAATGCAAGGAATGGAGTGTCTTATTTCCCCCTTCAACTCTATTTTGATTTAGCCCCTGCCCTCCCCTTCACTTCTTGATCACTCAGTATTGCCCTTTAAGAAGGGCACTGCTTGTCACTGGCCACTCAGGTGTTTCCTTTCTTCCTGGTGGTGGAATATAAATAAAGACTTACACACTTGTTGTTCTTCATTATGTCCGACACCTGCACACACAAAAAAAAACCAGAGCGTCAGACATCCTGTACACTCTGACAGCTGGCTCTGGAGGAACTGGATCAAGGACTCTCCAAGTGAAAGTAAAAGGTGACTTGGTGATGGGATACTGGCCTCTATTCTCTTACTTAGTTTAGGTCTAACAGGACTCCTTTATGCATACAGGCAGGAACTACAATGACCTGCCAGCCTAGATTCTGAAGGAAGTTTTTTGGCTAAGGCTTGATTTTTCTTTGGAGTTTTGCTGTGGGATGATTCCGTGTCCCTCTGTTCAGGATATGTCCTGAGTGAGGCTGTGCAATTGTCTTCACTCATGTGGTGTTTCCCGAGCTCAGTGGGACTGGTGAGTGTGTCCACTTCCATTGGAATACCCTGTAACTCACACCCACCACATGCCTCATTTTCCAATGATAATGCCGGTTGTTGTGCCTGTTGGAAGTCTTCAAACTGGGCTTCAGCTAGTTGGTGCTTTTGCATGGCTTTATCATTAATCCTAAATACCAGTCTCTCAGCATCTCACTAAGGGTTAACCCAAAGTCACATGCCTCTGCCAGTTGTCTTAACCTAGTCAAAAATACCGATACAGATTCCCCAGTTCTCAAATTGCTGAGAAAACTGATTGCATCTCAGAATTAGAGGAGGCTTAGACATAATATTTCTTAAATAAATCTGTCAACTTTTGAAAGATTTTACTATCTAATGCCTCATAGAAAGTTGGTCTCCTAATAACCGAAATAGCAACGGGTTCACAATCCGTCAGGGGAATTACTCATTTCTTTTCATCTGCCCCAATGTCATTTGCCTGTTAAAAAAAGCATTCTTTACACATACTAGGTACAGTCCGTGACTGCAGAATCGAACAGTTCAAGCTTCCTAAATAACGGCATGATGTCAGAAATGCTTATCCCAACTCAAAGACAACTGTTGCGAGCAGATTTCTCAAGTAGAGTGCATGCCCTGGAAATGCCTTTATGGATGTAAATTTGTAATAGTGACAGATCACAAATCCCTGGTAGGTCTACTTAAAGCACACAAGGAAGTGCCACCCATAACTTCAGGTTGAATTCAGCAGTGGGCTCTAATATTAATTACATACAAGTTAGCATACCTCCCTGGAAACAAAGTACCAAATGTGGATGTGTTGAGCCATTTCCTGCTGGCAGGTACACCACCGATATTACTGCCACTGGAAGAGTTCATCATGATTTTAAATTTCCTGGACATATTTCCAGTCACAGCTGACAGTATCAGACTTTGGATGCAGAAAGATCGGGCAAAACTAAAATGACTGGTGGTGATGGGGGAAGCCAAAGGGCTGTTATAACCAGAATTGGCACATTTTTAGATCCGGAGAGAGCCTATCACATGAAAGGATGGCATATTATTATGGGTAATTCACTTTTTGTTTAACTTATAAATGTGATGTCCAAAATCTGTTATTCGTAGAGTCTGGTTAGGGACAATAGATCTAATTTTGTGGCTCATTGAAAATTTTAATTTTACTGTGTTGTGAATACAGTGATATTAAGATTGATTTGTTTTGGCTTGCTATTCTTGGACGTAATATTTTGCTTCACCATCGCCTCTGAGAAGGAAGCCACAGATCCTTCAGAGGGTGCAGTGGCAAGGCTTTCATCTCCACGCTCTACCAACTCAGGGACTTTCACCTCAGTACGTTTTCTATGAAGATTAGATTCGAGAGCACAAACTGATGAATATGTCACTGATATGTTTCCACAGCTGGCTATAGAGAAATGTTCCAGGTCACTGACACTCAGAAGACTGCCAGAGACCAGGCACCTGCTCAGAGCCAGACAGAAGGTCGCAGCATTAATGGTTTTGTCAAAACACACAGACAGGGACAAGAGGGAGTTTTGACAGAGGCATTCAGTAAAGTGGATCGAAGGATGGAGGGGTACACATGGGTTATTAGTACTGTGCTGGCATTTGACATGTGCCAGCCTCTCCGCACCATCATGGCTCATTTCCAATCAACTTCTGCACTTCAATGCTGCACTTCAGGCACCTCTTCTTGCAATGTTGCTGCAAAGATGTTGTTCTCACTGGCAACCAATACAAAGATTGGACCATAGTCCATTTCTGAGCTGTGGGCTGACTCTGTGAGGACTCATTTGCCTCACAATCATACACTTTGCAACTGTTTAGATGTTCACAACATCTCTGCTTTTCCTTGCCTGATCCTACCTTTTTGATCCTCAGCCAGACGTACCAAGTTCAAGTGCCTCTGTGTTACCTTGCTGTGTAGTACAAACATAAAGCTGGACATCTTGTCATGGTTTTCAGTAGTGATCAGTCAAGGGGGTCAACATGTGATTGTATGGCAATGTGCTGCATCTGTGTTATACCTGCACCATGTGCCAGTAGCTGAATCAACTTTCAATTGGCCATGTCTCAACTTAAGGGAAATACCGCTCAATCAGGTCAAGGGAAATACTCTGCACTCGGGAGTCCCAGTAATTCAATAGTAATGTCCAGTAATGGTCCGGGTGACTGCTTGGGTGTGGTCAGAGTCAGGATTATCATCTTCTCATCATAGGGATTGATTGTTGGACAGTCCATTACTTGTCTTGGCATTTTCTGCCATATTATGAGCTGTTTTCCCCTGGATAGACTGAAGGATTGAGTGAAATGAAAGTGGGTGGCACAGTTTCCCGAGCCGGTGAGTAGGCAGAGCAGAGGCCATGCTGAGTTAGTTGTGCGGAGGGATTGGGTGGGTGAGAGACTGGAGGGGATGATGTTGTTTACAACAGTGAGAGTGGTAGACCATGAGCCGTGTGGGATATGGGTGCAGTAGCTGAGATAGAGTGAGTGCGAGGTAGCAAAGAGAAGATGGTGGCGGTTACACTGTCATTGACCTGCTTCATATACAATGAGATGGCATTCCAGATTGCTGAGACTGCACAGACCTAGATGCCAACCTCAGGCCAGTTTGGTAGTGTGTACTGTCATGGTTTTGTCTAATGGTACAGGGGATGTACACAATCCATTCACCAGGACCTCCAGCCTTTGTCTGCAAAGCAGGATGCCAATTTCTCCTTGTTTGCAATGTCTACGGCAAGCTTCACAAATCTTGTAGGGCACTTGCAGACTGCCAGCACTTGATCTGCTACAGGTGTGCCTTTTAAATATGGCACCATTGACGGACTCTTCAGGGATATTCTGATGGTGGCGAGTTCATCTGGCTATGGCGAATGTTAGAAATGGGCTTGCATCAGACAAGCACCGCCCGTTTCTACCTCCTGCCCAAAATCCACAAACCTGACTGCCCCGGACGACCCATCGTCTCAGCCTGCTCCTGCCCAACCGAACTCATCTCGGCATACCTCGACACGGTCCTGTCCCCATTAGTCCAAGAACTCCCCACCTACGTTCGTGACACCACCCACGCCCTCCACCTCCTCCAGGATTTCCGCTTCCCCGGTCCCCAACGCCTCATCTTCACCATGGACATCCAGTCCCTGTACACCTCCATCCCCCATCACGAAGGACTCAAAGCACTCCGCTTCTTCCTTTCCCGCCGTACCACCCAGTACCCTTCCACCGACACCCTCCTTCGACTGACCGAACTGGTCCTCACCCTGAACAACTTTTCTTTCCAATCCTCCCACTTTCTCCAAACAAAAGGAGTAACCATGGGCACCCGCATGGGCCCCAGCTATGCCTGCCTCTTTGTAGGGTATGTGGAACAATCCATCTTCCGCAACTACACTGGCCCCACCCCCCATCTTTTCCTTCGCTACATTGATGACTGTATCGATGCTACCTCGTGCTCCCACGAGGAGGTTGAACAGTTCATCCACTACACTAACACCTTCCACCCCGACCTCAAATTCACCTGGACAGTCTCGGACTCCTCCCTCCCCTTCCTAGACCTTTCTGTTTCTATCTCAGGCGACCGAATCAACATGGACATCTACTACAAACCAACCGACTCCCACAGCTACCTGGACTACACCTCCGCCCATCCTGCCCCCTGTAAAAACGCCATCCCATTCTCCCAATTCCTTCGTCTCCGCCGCATCTGCTCCCAGGAGGACCAGTTCAAAATACGTACAACACAGATGGCCTCCTTCTTCAAGGACCGCAATTTCCCCCCCCGACGTGGTCGACGGTGCCCTCCACCGCATCTCCTCCACTTCCCGCTCCTCCGCCCTTGTGCCCCGCCCCTCCAACCGCCACCAGGACAGAACCCCACTGGTCCTCACCTACCACCCCACCAATCTCCATGTACAGCGCATCATCCGCCGTCACTTCCGCCACCTCCAAACAGACCCCAGCACCAAGGATATATTTCCCTCCCCTCCCCTATCAGCTTTCCGTAGAGACCACTCCCTCCGCGACTCCCTTGTCAGATCCACACCCCCCACCGACCCAACCTCCACTCCCGGCACCTTCCCTTGCAACCGCAGGAGGTGCAACACTTGCGCCCACACCTCCCCCCTCACTTCTCTCCAAGGCCCCAAAGGAAACTTCCATATCTGCCACAGATTCACCTGCACCTCCACCCACATCATCTACTGCATCCGCTGCAGCCGGTGTGGCCTCCTCTATATTGGGGAGACAGGCCGCCTACTTGCGGAGCGATTCAGAGAGCACCTCTGGGCCACCCGGACGAACCAACCCAACCACCCTGTAGCACAGCATTTCAACTCCCCCTCCCACTCCACCGAGGATATGCAGGTAATTGGACTCATCCACTGCCAAACCACAACAACGCGACGGTCGGAGGAGGAGCGTCTTATCTTCCGACTGGGAACCCTCCAACCACAGGGGATGAACTTGGACTTCACCAGTTTCTTCATCCCCCTCCCCCCACCTTGTCTCAGCCGAATCCCTCCAGCCCGGCACCGCCTTCCTGACCTGCAGTCTTCTTCTTGACCTCTCCGCCTCCATCCTACTCCGACCTATCACCCTCACCTTGACCTCTTTCCACCTATCACATTTCCAACGCCCCTCCTCCAAGTCCCTCCTCCCTACCTTTTATCTTCTCCTGCTGAACACTCTCTGCTCATTCCTGAAGAAGGGCCTGTGCCCGAAACGTCGAATCTCCTGTTCCCTGGATGCTGCCTGACCTGCTGTGCTGTTCCAGCAATAAAGTTTCAACTTTGATCTCCAGCATCTGCAGACCTCACTTTCTCCTCAGACAAGCAGGGCACCATTGTGGTTGTAGTTAATGAGACTTCTTTGGGATGATGACATGAGGTATCTCGCTGGGCCTCTGAGACAAAACCTTCTATAAAACTTGATCAAAATGCTATTTTGCTAAAAGATTCAACCCTTTGTTTCTCTTAATGGAATTATGCTGTTTGTTTAGTAACACTGGTGTTTGAGGTTCCCTTGCTCCAGTACTCTATTTAAAATCTTACCATTTAAGGCTTATTTTCTTACCCTAATCTTTCTTTCAAGATGCATTACTTCATATTTTCAGTCGATTGTTCTTTTTAAAGGAGATTTTTTTTTCTTTTGGGCACAAACCACAGCAGTGAGCTCATCACACAAGGGACCGTGACCAATTACTGAATGGTTCTGCAGCTAAACTACTTCATGCTATTTTTTAAAAATAACAATATTTCTGCACATGTTTGTTAAAAGATTCAAAAAAGACATTATTTTCAAATTCTCAGTTTTGAATTTGATAATTTTCCTACTGTGTTGTCTTTTGTTATGATGACACCATCAGATCCTGAATTGTTAGTTGTTGAAGAAAAAGGCTATATTGTAAGCTATGATTTTCATGGAAGCATCACATGAGGAACTACAAAACTAATGTCTTCAACTGGAAACAAATCATCCAACCTTTCAGTTCAAACTGAGGAATATTAACCCAGTTCTCCCGTCTACCTTTCGGTTCAGCTTTATAATTGTCATATGTGAGTGTTCCTAAGTTGCACAGTGTGTGGAGAGAACTTATTTTCATACCTTTCACATCTTGGATTGTTAAGAAAGCCGTAAGGATTGTTTTCAGAGATTGATGTCCAGTGTTTTCTCTCCTCTCAGTCTGTCCTCCAGTGTTTCCTTGTTGCCATTCCCTAGTGACATCTCCAGTATCTTTTTCATTCTCCTCCACAATTCCCAGCATCTTTCTTCCACCAACTCAAATTTGAACGATAACTTTATTTCTTTAACAGAAACAAAATCTGGATCTTTATCATCCATTCTAGAAAAGAGCAACTCTTTTCTAGAAAGCAACTCTTTTCTTTAACCTCAGTGATTCTTCAATTCATTGTAAACAATTGAAATGTTTGGTTCTAAAGAAGTGGGGTACAAATGATGATTATCATTACAATTTGTCCCTTCTGTGACTTTGGACCAACCAATTAAGGGGATTCCTTCTGGATAGCTCTCCTCTCCTGTTCATATACAGGCTGCCATCTTTTGCATTTGAGACTATTTGCCTTAAAGCCATTCCATATCTTAGGAGTGATTTATATGAATTTACAACCAGCAGTGTCAGACATGTGGAATCACAAAGGATAGGAAATCCAGACCACAACGTAAAACAGCTTTAATAAATGATTACTTCTTTCAAGTAACTATATTCATAATTAAAATCTCTGAACCTAGCATTCATTGATGCTCAGATCTTCCTTTCACGATCTGTGCTTAAAACATTGCTTCATTGGGTTTTGTGATTAAAATGTAAATTAAACACCTAATGCAATTAACTAGCTGCACCTTCTAAGCAAATTTGTATGTACAGAAGCCAGGTTGCACTAGCGGAGGGTGTTAATCTAAAAATAAATCCTACAAATGAAGGAAGGTTTGATGCAGAAATAATGGGTAAGTTCTTCTTGTCTTTGGATAATCAGACATAACATACTCTGAAAGGTGCTGACAAGATCACTCAGATGTCCACTGACAACTCAGTAAATGTTCGGAATGTTTAAACTTCTGATGGGCAATTGCTGGCCTTTTGGATCTCTCTGAAAAAGTCCCCATGTTTGATTTAGAATTCAGAGAGTTCTAGCTCCCTTACCTTAATAGTTACTTAGGAAAAGTTAGAGATCTTAAAACCTGCTTTCATTCCTGGGTCACTAAAGAACTGTACTATCCCATTCTAACCCCACTAATTGGTGCAGTGCTAAAGAGGTTTTTCACCCCTACTGTATAGCTGTCTGAATATGCCCATACTAACTATACTAACCCCAACAATTTCCCCTTCTGTAGACATCCAACCACACACCCCACCCCCAATTCCAGATTACACTCAGTCACCTACCTCTGACTGCTCCAGTACCTGACTCAACTTATTCTCCTATTCACTTATCTATCACTCTCACGCATGCCACCCTAACCCCTCACCCATTTACCTGCCATTCTGCCCCCTCAATCATTTGCCTGGTATCTGAATTTAATAAAATCTGGAAAGATGAGGTGATTTAATAGCAACTGTGTAACCACTGCCGATTGTCATAGAATCCATCTGTTTCACTATTGTTCTTTATGGAAGGAAATGAGCTGTCCTTATCTGGACTGGCTGACCTGTGCATCCCAGACCACCGCAATGTTGTTGGCTCTTAACTGCCTTCTGAAATGACCAGCTAGCATTCAAAGGCAGTAAGGGATGGACAACAAATGCACACATCCGACAAATTAATGAACTTTGAGTTATCCGTCTCAATAAGTGCTTGAGTCTTGGTGGTGAAAATGAGCTGTGTTGACATATTGAAAACCACATCACAACAGGCACAGTTTCCCACAGTAAATACTGAATTTGACAATTTCTGAGCATAATCTCTCCTTTTCTGTGTAACTCTTGGGTTTAGTCTTGCTCTTCCCTTGTTCCTGCATCAAAGGGCAGCTGTTCTATCATTTACATCCCTCTAGTTCTCTATTTGTTTTACAACTTGTCCTATTATTTGCCTTTTGTTATTTAATCTCTTTTTTTCTTTCACTCCTTTTCGTTAGTTCCTACCCTTTCTCATTTCTCTTACTTTAATCTATTACATTTTTAACTTTTCCAGTCATCAGCATGAATAAATGAGTCCAATTCTTATGTCAGGGCAATAGAGATGGGTAGTTGCAGCCTACACATGAAGGACAGATCCCTGAACTTCAAGAGTTTAGAGACAATGCATGAGACATATAAAAAAGGAGACACTACCGTGAGTACAGCAGCTATAGGAAGAGGTGAAGAGACATGGAGATGAGAGAACCATTGTTGAAGGAGAGTGGGATTTTCTACACAGATGGTCAGAGCAATCTCAGAGAGTTGGACACCAATCCATCAACCAGTTGACATATGTCCTCTTTGCCAAGGTTGGATCAACATGAGAGATTCACAACTGATGGGTGAATCAGAGGTTTAGAAGAGCTCTGGGTTCAGTGTCTGCACTATCAGGTGATACCCTCCTGCAAAGATCGTAGTCATTTTATTTGTGTGTTGTAGTTGAACACGGCCCCTCCAAACATCTTAGGGAAGAAGAGTTGGAGACAGAGGAAGGTGATACTGAACAAAGTGGTATCCCAGCTGTTTGATAAAGTGGTTTCCTCCTTCCACCTCAGGGAATAGGATATCTCTGTCCTTTCCCTCACCAAACTGCTCTGTGCTATCTCAGGTTCCTCTGATAAAGGGTGAGGTTTTGGTACAAGCAATTTGCCTCAGGACAATTTGTAACTTCAGTGGTGGCTCGCTGAGTGTTCTAATCTGCCTCTATTCCTGCACCACCAGCTTTGATTCAACAGAAAATCTGTCTCTATATCAATTAAAGGCTTGTTTCTGACACACAAACTGAGCCAGTTCCTGTTTCCTGCCACTGTGGTGAAAATCTAGCCTTGCTCCCAGTTTCGAGAATTTCACAGAATGGAGCTCAATTGATTTGAATCAAACCGAGAGGTGCATTCTCCAGGTCACTGATTTATTCAATCAGCCACTTTGCATGAGTGAAATGTGACGTTCCAGTGATGCACATCACATTTGTCTAGAAAACGTATGACTTTGCATAACTATGACGAAATGTTTAATTAAAGTCAAACTCAAAAAGAGTACATATTTACCTATTATCTGAATTGAACAACAGTCACTGACTGATAAGAAGACTTTTATCATGCTTTTCTATTATTCTTTGCCTTCTCTAAGCTGGATAACAATGCGTTGCAAACAAGAAAAAGCCTCTAAATATGTTTTAATTTCATTGTTTCCTAGCATGGTAATTATAACATGGTTATTTATGAAATCTGTGCAGGCTGTTTCTATTTGTTACAGATAATATCAAAAAATGCTGCAGTTAAACAGCTGGCCCTCAGCATCCAAAAAGCAAATACATGCAGATTACCGGAAGAAGCCCCTCATAGACATTTCTACTTGAACCATCCACCTGTTTTCTCTGTCTTCAGATCCACTAACAAACACTGTATGTTTCTAGCATTTTCTATTTTCACATTAGATTTTCAGCAAACACAGATTCTCTTTTTATTCATTGCCAGGAGATATAGCCTCAATCTTGCAAGAAAACTGCTTCCGTTTCATCTTGATCCTCCTACACACAGTTGGATCTTAATTATAAACCTTGTCCTAATAAAGATGCTAAATGATACGTCTGTGCTGGGTTGGAAGGCGAACACTTGGGTGCCTGTTTCAATTCAGCTACGGACCATTCATTGTGTCTGTACTCACAACTGCCTTCTTGCGTCTGTATTTATAAATGCAAATCATTGCAAATCTTTTCTTTGACAAAAGATTTCTCCCCCTTTTTTCAGCTGTTTCATTGGCAGGAAATGGTGAACAGAGACTGTTTGCTTTCCTCTGAGACAGGGAGGAAACGGTTGAAGAAATGTTACCCCCATAAGTCTCTGCTCCATTAGGCTTTTACCCATAAATCAGGGAACGAATTGTAGATTGGAGAAAGCACAATGGCAGGAGAAATTGTTCTATTGTGCATAATTAGGGTACTTTGTTATATTTAATATTAATTTGCTGATTTTTTGATGTTTCATGTTTCTCTTCTCTTTAACTAATTAATTCATTGACAGCAACGCTTTGGCCCCAAATCTATGACTCTCTTGGAGTTGGAGAGTCATTCAGCATGGCAACTGACCCTTCAGTAAACCTAGTCCACACCAACCATGTTGCCAAACTAAACTCGTCCCACTTGCCTGCATTTGGCCCATATCCCTCCAAATCGTTCGTAACCTTGTACTTAACCAAATGTCTTTCAAATGTTGTAACTGTACTTGCATCTAACACTTCATCTGGCAGATTATTCTACACACAAACCATTCTGTGAGCAATGTTGCCTCTGATGCCCTTTTTCCTCTCACCTTAAAAATATGCCCCCTGGTTTTGAACTCTCCCACCCTAGGGAAAAGACCCTTGCTGTCCTCCATATCTATGATTTTTACCTCATGATTTTATAAACCTCGCTGAGGTCACTCTCAACCTGCTACGCTCCAGTGAAAAAAGTCCCAGCCTACCCAGCCTGTTTTTATTCCTGCAAATCTTTTCGGAATCCTCTCCAACTTAATAATATCCTTCCTATCGCAGGGCAACCAGAACTGCATACAATATTCCAGAAGAGGCCTCACCAATGTTCTGTACAACTGCAATATGACATCCCAACTCCTATAATCAAAGATCTGAGCAATGAAGGCACATGTGCCAAACTCCTTCTTAACCCCCGCTGTCTGCATGTGGCTTGAATTGCAAAGAATCATGTACCCAAACCCCTAAATCTGTCTGTGTTCAACAACATTACAAAGGGCCCATTAATTCCACAAGTCTTGCTGTTGTTTGTTTTTATCAAAATGCAATATCTTGCATTTTTCCAAATTAAACTTAATTTACCATTTCTCAGGCCATTGACCCAATTGATCAAAATATCTTTATAATCTTTGTAATCACTGTCCACTATACCAGCAACTTTGGCATCATCTGCAAACATACTAACCACGCCTCCTATATTCGCATCCAAACTGTTTATGACAAACAAAAGTGGATCCAATATCAATACCTGGTCACAGGCCACCAGTCTGAAAAACAACCCTCCATCACCACCCTCTATCTCCAACCATTAAGCCAATTTTGTATCCAATTGGCAGGCTCACCCTGAATTCCATATGATCTAACTTTACTGACTAGTCTGCCATGTGGAACCTTGTCACAGGCCTTACCCTCTATCAACAATACCATGTAACTCTCGATTGTAATTACTAATGCAGTTCTACCACTGGTCAACAGGAGGCAGACATCAGTTGTTCAAGATCTAGCTATTTTCAAACCTGGCAAAATTGCCCCATTACCAGGCAAGTCTCCAATCCATTTCCAATTGTGCCGAGTTAACTGATTTCATAAGATGTAGCAATAAATTGGCCTATGTACCATGTGAAAATGGTCATGAAACTTCAGTTATGGTTCCTAATACTTTGTTTAGTGGACTGGTTGCCTTGAATTGCCAACATTTTGAATTCTAATTTTGGCCATAACCAACATCCACAGCTGTGAATCACTAAAGGGTTGTGAGACAGAAAGTGAGAATATCCTCCCCTTCCTATTTTAGCTAAACCTAAGTGTACTGCTAGCCATGTTCATCTGACTTGCTCCATATCCAGAGATCCCATATTGTTGGGTATAAACATGGATATTGCTTGATGAGATAGCAGTTTCACCCAGATATCGACACTGATATTGTGATGTCAGCTGTGGCTCAATTGTTTAGCACTGCTTGCTACTGTCTTCTGCTTGCTGTGGCTCCAACTGAGTTGAAATGTGGATTCAAGTCACATTCAAAAGCCTCGAGCACAAAAATCTAGGTTGATACTCTATAGGGTAGTACTGAGGACAGGATGCACTGTCTTTTGAATGTGATGTTAAACTGTGGCCCTGTGTACCCTCTCAGGTGGAGGAAAAGATCACATGACACCATTTGAAAAAGGAGAAAGTGAGGACTGCAGATGCTGGAGATCAGAGTCAAAAAGTGCGGTGCTGGAAAAGCACAGCTGGTCAGGCAGCATCTGAGGAGCAGGAGAATCAATGTTTCGAGCATAAGCTCTTCATCAGGAATGATGATTTCATCAGATGAACATGCCTGATGAAGACCTTATGCTCAAAATGTTGACTCTCTTGCTCCTCGGATGCTGCCTGACCGGCTGTGCTTTTCCAGCACCACACTTTTTGACCATTTGAAAAAGGGCCGTGGAGTTAACTCTAGTGTCCTGCTTTAATCATCCTATCAACATCACAAAGGTAGAGAGTCTGGCCTTTATCACATTGATATTCATGGGAATGTACTGTGTACAAATTGGTTGTTGTATTTCCCAATTTACAGACTCACAGAACTGTTGCAGCACATTAGGAGGCCATTCAGCCCAGTACCTCTGCCTCGCCCCTATTTGCCTTGCTCTTTGTACTTTTTCACCTCAGTCAGACTTTAAAGGCTAACGATACAATTGTCTTTGCTCGTTGTTTAGTGCAGACATAAAGCCAGGCAACTTGTCAAGGTTGTGAGCAGTCATCAGTGAAAGGGGTGCCAGAAAATAAAAGGAAGGGACAGAATATGTGACCATGGTATTGTACCAAGGAACCATAGAAGTCTAGGGAAACTTGATAATAGAGCAAATTTAAGGTCACAGGGTCTTTAAACTGATTAAAGGCACAGGGTGATGTTGGTGGGAGGGCGGGTAAGCTCAGGAGAGATTATTAAAGTTTCTAGAACAAGTAATAGGATAGCGATTATGGAAAGGGTCAGGTATCTAACTTCAGGCACAGCAGACAAGGGGACAACTATGAGAAGGGAGCAGTCAATGTAGGACTGTACATAAATGTGCACAATTTCTGAAACAAGGTAAATGAGCTTGTAGTGCTGACTGAAATTGACAGGTATGATTTTGTGGTTTATCACAGAGGCCCAGCTGCAAGGGGATTAGGAATGGGAACTAAATATCCAAGGATACGCAGCCTATCTAAAGGACAGGCAAAAGGACAGAGAGGTTGCATTGTTACTTGGAAATGAAATTAAATCAATAGCAAGAAGCAATATAGGTTGGAAAGTATAGTATCTGTGTGGTTAGAGTTGAAGAATCACAAAGGAAAAAAGACCCTGATGGGAGTTTTGTAATAGGCTTCCTAGCAGTAGTCAGGATATGTGGCAAAAAATAAATCTGGAGATAGATAAGACACGTAACAAAGGCACTACTACAGTAATCCTGGTGCCTTCAAAATGCAGGCGGACTAGGGAAATCAGGTGGACCTTAAGAAAAGGAATCCGTGGAATGTTTACAAGACCTTTTTTTGGAGCAGCTTGTGGTAGAGTCCACTAGGAACAGGCAAATCTGGATTTGGTGTTGTATAATGAGGCAGACTTGATTAGGGAGCTGAAGATGAAGGAACCCCTATGGGGGCAGTCACCATTTCATGATAGATTAAACCCTGTAGTTTGAGGGGGAGAAGCTGAAATTAGATGTACTCATATTGTAACTGAGTCAAGGTAATTACAAAGACATGAGGGGGCAGCTGGCTAAAGCTGATTGGAAGGGGAGCCTAGCAAGGAAGACAGAAGAGCAGCATTGGCAGGTGTTTCTGGGGGTATTTGGGAGGCACAGCAGAAATTCATCAGAAAGAAGAAACATACCAAGGGGAGGACAAAAGCAACCATCATTGACAAGGGAAGTCAAGGACAACATAAAAGCAAAAGGAAAAGCATACAATGTGGTGAAGATCAGTGGCAAGTCAGGGAATTGAAAAGCCTTTAAAAGCCAGCAGAGGTGAACTGAAAAAAGCAATAAGTGGGGGGAGAAAATAAAATATAAGAGTAAGCTAGCTAGTAATATTAAAGAAGACTGCAAGAGTTTTTTTTAGATATATAAAAGGTAAGAAAGAGGCAAGAGTGGACATTGGACAGCTGGAAGATGAAGCTGGAGGAGTAGTAATGGAGAACAAAGAAATGGTGGATGAACTGAATAGGTACTTTTCATCACTCCGCATCGTGAGGGTATTAGTTTTTCTTGAAAAGGAATAATGCTCAGAGTTATTGGGGAAGGCAGGAGAAGGCAATTAGATGAATTTGCTCAGTTAGAGAACCATGCAGGCATAATGGGCTAAACAGTCTCCTTTTGCACTGTAATAGTTCTGAGAATCTGGACACAGAGCATGCTGCACCTGTCTAGGTTAGGAAACTGATGTTGACCTGTAACTTTATTTGACTGGATGTAAATTTGTGTGACACAGGCTAGACCAATCTTTTCCCTGTTGCATAAATTTGTATAAACATTGATTATCGAACATTGGTCGTTTTCATTGGGCACATATTTAATTTGCATTTCAATACCAAAAGGATGGAAGTAATGTGCAATTCGTGATATTAGGTTAAAGCTGGAATAAAGAGAACATCATGTGATCCATGAACTTTGTAAACCTCTTTAGATCAACATTAGATATCCTGCTCTATACATTTTTAATTTTAAAATCTTTTATTTTTCTTCACTACTGTTTCCCTCCAAATGATTAGCAGGAGGTCTTTACGTTATGTGAGAAATCAACATTCGACATTGAATTCTACTTCATCATAGGACTGTACATCAGTACTCCAAATCACTGTACTAACTGACTTGACAGAACATTTATGGTATTCCAATAAATCATAGAACATAGAACATAGAACATAGAACATAGAACATTACAGCGCAGTACAGGTCCTTCTGCCCTCGCTGTTGCACTGACCTGTGGAACCAATCTGAAGCCCATCTAACCTACACTATTCCATTCTCGTCCATGTGCCTATCCAATGACTATTTAATGCCCTTTAAGTTGGTGAGTCTACTAAACCAAACTAATGCTTTTATTTATATCGTGTCATTGGTGACATCAGACACCTGAGGTGCGACACAGAGGTGCAGCTCTTGTTACAAGCCCCCAGAAATAGCGATGAGATATTGTTCAGATAAACTACTTTTGTGCTGTTAGAGGAACAAATATTTCCAGAACGCCATTGTACTGTGATGCCAACAACACATGATTTTATTCATTACTGAAATAGGATCAGGGGAAATTTGGAAATTATTAACTTCTACATATGTGATCTATCAACAGATTTACTCTGAGAAAACTGTTTTCTGCCTGCCTCTTCTTTTCTGCTAATTTGGTCCTTTTTCCAGAAACCATTTTTCATGCATACCAGTCATTTCACACAAGTGACCATTGTGGGAATCTTGACATTGAAGATTGATGAGTTATTCAAACAATCCTTTGGAATTTGATGTCTTGTATACTTCCAGCAAGGCTTATCCCTTGGGAATAGGGACCTCAATGAGAACTACTACAGATGAAAAAGGCTCAAGAATGTGAAGAACACAAAGGGATCATTGAACAAATGATTAATGGCAGTTTGCTTACAATTTGCATCAACATGGAACCTTTCCAGCTATTACAACACCTGAGGTACTAACAGATTAGGAAAAATGAAACGTCTCGTAGGTTTCTAAGTAAAATCTCTACAATACGGGTAGCATGGTGGCTCAGTGGTTAGCACTGCTACCTCATAGCACCGGGCACCCTGGTTCAATTCCAGCCTTGGGTGACTGTCTGTGTGGAGTTTGCACATTCTCCCCGGGTCTGCGTGGGTTTCCTCCCATAGTTGAAAGATGTGCAGGTTTAAGCAACTTAGCAATGCTAAATTGCTCTTTAATGTTGAGGGATGTGCAGCATAGGTGGTTTAGCCATGGTAAATGTGGGGTTATGGGGGCTGGATGGTGGTCTGGATGGGATGCTCTTGGGAGGGCCAGCACAGACTCAATGGGCTGAATGGCCTGTTTCTGCACTGTTGGGATTCTATGAATATCAACACAATAAATTTCAACAGAAATTGGCTAAGTTTCAGTTTTGGAGAGTTTCTTTCTATGAGCCCTGAGGAGTTCTCTGAGACTATTCTCTGCAACACATCTCTTTAGCTACACACCACATGTCTTGTATTGCATCTGCTCACACCACCTTCTGATCACCAGAAGCAAAAGTACTTGCTATTACTTGGAACTCCTGGTTCAGGAGCCATATTTAAACACAGCTCTGTACCAGGTCAAGCATTGCCAAGTGTGGAGCTGCACTTTGCAGTTCCTGAGGGTGAAGAGTTTTCCTGGAGAAGGCTGACAGAGACTCTGAAGGTCCTGGTCAATGGGATGATGCAGAGAAGGACCACCCACTTTCCTCAGGACTGCCAGAGAAAACCACAACCCTGGACTCGGCCAGTCTGGGCTGATGTTGTGTCATTAATCATTGCCACTTTCACAGTGAAGAAGAGCACCCACTAATGCTGAAAGGTTAACTCCAAAACTGGCTATGCAACCATCTTCATTCTGCTATCTCATACTCACTCTATCTTTGCTCACTTATCTCTCACCAAGGCTCTGTTGTCTTCCACTATCATTAATGCTTCCAGCATATTCCTTCAGTCCCTCTCACCTCCTTAATCCCCCATTCCATGAACCATGCATGACTTCTTTGCTGCCTACTCACTCACTTGGAACACCTCACCTCCTTTCTCCAGCCTACACTCCAGCATGAGGGAAATCAAGGGTTATGGAGAAAGGACAGGAAATTGGTTATGAGGTGTATCAGTCAGCCATGATCCCATTGAATGGCAGAGCAGGCTCGAGGGGCAGAATAGCCTACTCCCATTCCTATTCCTTATGGTCTTATCTATGGTCTTTCAACGCTGTACCAGGCACTTACATCTCACTTGATCCTTCTCTTTATCTCATTCCTAGAGAAAACAGTTGGCAATAAGGCGGGGGGGGGAAACTGACATCCATCTCTTCAACCCTAATGAGAATAGGATCCTTACCTTTTAGTGGGGGAGGATAGGGAATGCCCCATGGGGTGAGGCTGAAACCTACAGTTCCTGAAACCAAGTAAGATTAATTGTCAAGTGTTGGGCTGCTCACCCATTTTCATCACAGTGGATATACTCTCAACATGACTGTATGTCTATCCCTATTTCACAACTCATTCGTTCTCTGGTCTCCTGCGCATACCAGTGGAATCTGGTTTCCAGCCTCAGGTTGGTGGTCCTACAAGATACCTCATTCTTCAGCACCTGTGAGGAAGAAGCTACCGATCCCTGCAAGGCTGGACAGGCAAAGCCTGCCTCCTGCACCCTTCACCTGCTCAGAATCCGAGTACAGATCGTAAGTATTTTAACCAGATTAATGTTGGGAGTACATTCTGGTGAGTGCATCACTCACACATTTCTGCAGCCGGCTGAAGAAGAAAGGCCTCATGCCCTTTCCACTCAGAGGACTGCCAGAGACCAGGCACTTGCTCTGTCCCAGGCAGGAGAGGACCCTGTGATGCCAACATTTAACAACTTTGTCTAAATGCACAGGCAGACACAGGAGTGGCAGGGAGAGGAACTGGGCATATGGACTTGGAGATTGCAGAATTCCATCGACACTGCTTGCTGCAAGTTGCGTGTTGCATGTGAGTGTCTGGTCATCTCCATTGAGAGCTGTCATTGAGAGCTAGGTCCAGCACCCTCAGGTTCTGCTGGCTACGCGCATCGATCTTTACACACTGCTCATCACCAATGGTAAGGAAATAGTGGGACAAGTCGGTTTGAGCTCTCTCCAGGTGCATCTTCCTTTGAAAGAGACAGGATGATGCCCATTGATACCCAGCTGGAGGAGGAGCCACATACACCCCAAGAGGTCTCTCAGAGCACTCCAGAAGTGCCCCAGGCCATCTTCTTCTACCCAGGTTCTGGATCAATGGTGCTGGAAGAGCACAGCAGTTCAGACAGCATCGAGGAGCTTCAGCAAAATCGACATTTCGGGCAAAAGCCCTTCATCAGGAATAAAGGAAAGGCTTTTGCCCGAAATGTCGATTTTGCTGAAGCTCCTCGATGCTGCCTGAACTGCTGTGCTCTTCCAGCACCATTGATCCAGAATCTGGTTTCCAGCATTTGCAGTCATTGTTTTTACCTTCTTCTACCCAGGTACTACCCTCAATCCTGTATGAGTTCCAGCTGCGGAGGGTGGAATCCATTTAACATGTTTGGACCCTTTAGACTCAAGCTCTACTGTGCTCACCACTCTAAAACTCCATAGGCTAAAAGGCTCCACTATCTGCCTGTCCAGCTGCAGACCCCAACACTACATTGTACTCTATTCTTGTCCAAAGCAACTATACTAACATCAGATGTTGTCATGGTTGAATGAGGGAGATTGGATGTTGAGAAGACTGTTGTCTATTTGTAACTTTAACTTTTATTAAACGACATGAGTCTTCCTCTGGGTTATTCCAGCAGTTCCATGTTATTCCAGTCATTTGGTTTGTCTCCAGCGCCACCTTATTTTTAATTATTTGTAATTATCTCTCTGCCTCATTTAATCAGATGATAGCTTATCCCTTCAGCTGTGGTTCAGCTATTGACACTTTATTCACACTGTCTAACACACTTGGGTCACCTGCAGAGACTCATTATCCTGGATTAGTGGTGCTGGAAGAGCACAGCAGTTCAGGCAGCATCCAAGGAGCTTAGAAATCGACGTTTTGGGCAAAAGCCCTTCATCAGGAATAAAGGCAGTGAGCCTGAAGCATGGAGAGATAAGCTAGAGGAGGGTGGGGGTGGGGAGAAAGTAGCATAGAGTACAATGTGTGAGTGGGGGAGGGGATGAAGGTGATAGGTCAGGGAGGAGAGGGTGGAGTGGATAGGTGGAAAAGGAGTTAGGCAGGTCGGACAAGTCCGGACAAGTCATGGGGACAGTGCTGAGCTGGAAGCTTAGAACTAGGGTGAAGTGGGGGAAGGGGAAATGAGGAAACTGTTGAAGTCCACATTGATGCCCTGGGGTTGAAGTGTTCCGAGGCGGAAGATGAGGCATTCTTCCTCCAGGCGTCTGGTGATGAGGGAATGGCGGTGAAGGAGGCCCAGGACCTCCATGTCCTCGGCTGAGTGGGAGGGGGAGTTGAAATGTTGGGCCACGGGGCGGTGTGGTTGATTGGTGCGGGTGTCCCGGAGATGTTCCCTAAAGCGCTCTGCTAGGAGGCGCCCAGTCTCCCCAATGTAGAGGAGACCGCATCGGGAGCAACAGATACAATAAATGATATTACTGGATGTGCAAATAAAACTTTGATGGATGTGGAAGGCTCCTTTAGGGCCTTGATAGAGGTGAGGGAGGAGGTGTGGGCACAGGTTTTACAGTTCCTGCGGTAGCAGGGGAAAGTGCCAAGGTGGGAGGGTGGGTTGTAGGGGGCTGTGGACCTGACCAGGTAGTCACGGAGGGACCGGTCTTTGCAGAAGGCGGAAAGTAGTGGGGAGGGAAATATATTCCTGGTGGTGGGGTCTGTTTGGAGGTGGCGGAAATGTCGGCGGATGATTTGGTTTATGCGAAGTTGTAGGGTGGAAGGTGGGCACCAGGGGCGTTCTGTCCTTGTTACGGTTGGAGGGGTGGGGTCTGAGGGCGGAGGTGCAGGATGTAGATGAGATGCTTTGGAGGGCATCTTTAACCACGTGGGAAGGGAAATTGCGGTCTCTAAAGAAGGAGGCCATCTGGTGTGTTCTGTGGTGGAACTGGTCCTCCTGGGAGGAGAAAGTGAGGTCTGCAGACGCTGGAGATCAAAGCTGAAACTTTATTGCTGGTCCTCCTGGGAGCAGATCCGGCGGAGGCGGAGGAATTGGGAATACGGGATGGCATTTTTGCAAGAGGTAGGGTGGGAAGAGGTGTAATCCAGTTCTCCTTCAAGATCCTCTGCTCCACGCTTGCAGCAATGCGCCGGCATCTAACCTCTTTTCAGCATCTGCAGTCATTGTTTTTACCTTGCAGAGACCCATTATTCAACCTTCCACTTACTTCTTTGGTATGATCTTTTGATCTCTCTGCCCATAAATTCTGTGTTCTGGGTGTTCCTTTCACTCCACCTGATGAAGGGCCAACGCTTCGTAAGCTTGTGATTTCAAATAAACCTGTTGGACTATAACCTGCTGTGGTGTGATTTCTGACTTTGTCCACCCCAGTCCGACACCACCACCTCCACATCCTTGATATAAGGGCTAACATTCCATTAGCCTTCCCGATGACTTGCTACATTTGTGTGCTAGCTTTCAGTGTTTCTGATTTACATCTTTCTTTGCACAATTATGTTTTCTTCTTTAAGTTCGATACAATCTTTAGCATTTCCAATTAATGATAGGTGCATCTCTTGGAAATGTTCTTACTCATGGAATATATCTCTTCTGTGCATTCTGAAATATCCATGTAAATGTGGATATTGTGTCTCTATTGACCTATTCTTTAATCAAATTTGCCAATTCATTTTAGTCAGCTCTGCTCTCATGGTATCATACTTGCCCTTATTTAACACTATTATTGGATTTAGTAGATCTCAGTGGATCAGATAACTGCTATGGGGACTGTTTCATCAGCAGCATCTCAAAGACTCTACAAGCTAACATAAGCTTCATGATTTCTGTCATAATGAAAACAGAGTGATGGGCATGGAGAGATTATGGATAGATCATGGGAAAATGGGGATATAGAGTGGGCATGGGGATAAGAGGTGTTGTGGTGCATGGACAGGGTACAGAGGGGGCATTTGGGCAGAGACTATTGAAGCAGCTGAGGAGACACTTGAGTACATATGATGATATAAGAGTGTTGAATTGGACATGGATGTGGCTGAGAGATAAGGCTAAGGTACCTACAGCTCATGACAGAGCTAATCCAGTATTAAAGGATTTTAGAAGATAGTAGCCTGGCTCCAGCCCATTCCCCTCTATGAAAGTAGCATGGGTGAACACTGTCAGGCAGAAAGCAGGATCGCAATTTTTAAAACTTCCTATAGTGTTTTAGAAACTCCAATATGACGTAACCTGTCTTTAATACTCCAGCCATAGAAACCTCTGAGATTGCTGTGATTTTCGGTTTCTGGTTCCTGATTTTAAATAGTCCAACACTGTAGGCCAAGCCTTCCGATGCTTAAGCCCTTGAATCTGGAATTCTCTCCTGAAATCACTCCACGTCATTCTGTTTTAGAACCTGACCAAGCTCTGAGTCAGCTGTCCTAAAGTCGAGAGTGTAGTGCTGGAAAAGCACAGCAGGTCAGGCAGCATCCGAGGAGAAGGAGAATCGATGTTTCGGGCATAATGTCGATTCTCCTGCTCCTCGGATGCTGCCTGAACTGCTGTGCTTTACCAGCACTACACTCTCGAATCTGAGCTCCAGCATCTGCAATCCTCACTTTCTCCTCATTGTGTCCTAAAGTCTGCTTATGTTGATTGGTATCAAAGTTTGCTAAAGCTCCTAATGCTTTGGCTTATTTAACTGCATTAAAGGTTCTATAGAAATGTAAGTTGTTACTGTATGCAGGTGTACAAGAGTTGCTTTATGAGTGCAATGAATAGCAACTTTGTGGTAATGCCATTGGGCTGATAGTTTGAGGGGGTCTTGGAGAACGGTGGTAACCTCCCTATCTCTGAGCCAGATGGCCTGGGTTCAAGTGTGAACTCTGAGTAGTATCACTGTGCTTGGTATGAGCACTCCCAGTGTCGGATAGGTTAGGGGTCAATGGGGAAAAGCAAATGCTGTGCCTTCTTGTTCTGTTACTGAAGAGGTAGCTTCACCCTCCTCCCTGACCTATCACTTTCATCCCCTCCCCCACTCACCTATTGTACTCTATGCTACTTTTTCCCCACTCCCACCCTCCTCTAGCTTATCTCTCCACCCTTCAGGCTCTCTGCCTTTATTCCTGATGAAGGGCTTTTGCCCGAAAAGTCGATTTTGCTGCTCATCGGATACTGCCTGAACTGCTGTGCTCTTCCAGCACCACTAATCCAGAAGCAAAGAAATTGTGTCAGGCGTATTGACTGGAGCTTTGATATATCCCAGTTGTGACAGTGGTTGGCTGGTACAACTAGATTCAGCCCCATTTTAGAAACTGTCAGCTTTGATAGAAATGATTTCCTCTATAATGAAGCACAAGCTGAGAAAGCAGCTTTTCCATTCCTGAGTAGGAGTGGAGGGGAGCATGGATTTGAAGACAAGGCTGAGCAATTAAAGGTGGATAATGGCAGCCTGCCTCTGATAGACTTGCATTTTTTTTTCACTTTCATTGTCCTACAAATACAAGAAAAGGAATTCCAAGAAGGCTGTTTGTATACATGCAAATAACATTCCAAAAAACAAAATCTAGAAAATCTGTTCACAGAATGCAATCTTAAACCGATTTTTGGAATCGACCTATTGATAAGTATTGGAGCACTGAACGCCCCCCCCCCCCCCCCCGCAACAAATATTTCCTGCCTCTCTGACAATCAATGCTTATTGTATATTCATGAACTGAGGAAAAAGTGCGTTACCCAGAGGAAATTCAGGGACTGTGTTTGCCTTCTGTATATTGAGGATGCCACGTATTTGAATATTTAAATTTACATCTTGCGCTCATGAAGAGAGAGAGCGAGCACCTCAAGCCATTCTGAAAACATAGCAGGAAGATTTGATGTTACTGGATTGGAATCTAGCAATATAGACTTACACTCAATTATTTGACTTGTTCCCTATTAAATACCACTGTGGAATAAAAGGTTTACTCTGGGATGGTTAAGGATTTTATTTTAAGTCTTTTTTAAAAAAAGCTGTGATCCTAAAGCTTACAATTTAATCAATCATTTGTTTCTGGCACAATTTTCTTTTCATAAAGCAGCCAAAATGTTGAAACTCTTATTTTTAGCCAGATAAATGTGCTGCCCTTAGGTTTGGGACAATGAACATAAACGAGGTTTTTTGGTGTTATTGGAAAAAAAGGTATGACAATAAAACTTTACCGTGGTCTTTTTGTGTTTATTTACATAAAATTAATGAAACTATCTGTGGCTTTTAACATCAAGCAGGGTTAAACAAAACAAAATTTTCATTTGAAATGGCCAGGAATTTATTTCTTGCTTCAAATATCTTGCGGATGAAGCAGATTTTTCTTGGTTAAGGACAAAGGAAATGAGTAATCCCAAAACTGTGGAACGTTTCTTCCATCTAGTGGGCAGTATTGGTATTTCTGGTGGGGTGGGAATGGCATAAAGTGAAGCATGGCTACCTCAAAATGTTCACAAAAATGAGTTGTGTTTCCTGTTATACTTCCAGAAACAATTACAGTAACTGAGTAGGAGTAACTTTCAGGAGATTTTTAGGTCTTGGTTTTCAATTTTTTTCCCTGTATCAGTTGTATATGGTAGAAATGACAAATAAAGCTACTCTTGATGACTCTTGAATTCATCACCAAGTTTGAATTTTACATTGAGAAAATTAGAAAAATCTAAAGTATAAATTTACTAGCCTATAATTTATGTGAAGTAAATGAAAGTAAGTAAAATTGTAGTTAAATATATTTACATGGGAATAAATAAAGCACCGTTCTGAACCTTTAATGAAATTCTGAGTGGTTTCCATCTTTCATAAACAAAATTAGTGATATCTGAGGAGGGGGATCTATGAAACTACTGGTGTGAAAATGAATTGTATAAAATAGTAAAAATCCCAGCTGAATCCTTACCCTTTATTAAATTATAATGAATCTCAAAAATGATCATGTTAGCGGATTAAGAAGATGTTTCCTTTCCTGATCCATAGATAGTAACACCTGAAGAACAGTTTGTTTTGGACATTGAATGAAATTTAGCTGGAGTTGAATGTGATGATTTCCATGTACCATAGCTTGCCAAAATTTAAGACTAGATTTTCTACTCTGTCTTATTTTAAACATGGCAGCAGCCCATTATATTGTTTCGAAAAAGACTGCTACGATTGTTCACAACACGCTGCTCAGGATATCTAGCTCTCAATGTCTCGGCTTAAACCTGAAGAATAATAATTTGAGTAAGGTACCTTGTAAATTCATGGCATCCACAGAACCATGTCCTTCACTGAATAACCTCACATAACTGAAATTAGCTTCTGAGAAGCATGGTTATAATGCCAAAAATGCCAGACCATTTGCTATGTTATCATCACTAGGTTTCTCTCAGCAGATTTCCCAGGAGGTTATATTGATGCAGGTTTTTTCTTCGAGCTTGAATATTTGTTACATGTCACAGATGGTTTGATGAGAAACTGCCATTAAACAATTTACTTATCAAAAATAAATTCAACTGAGAACTTATTTGATAACATGTGCTGACATGTGAGATTTATTTCTGCACCACAGTCTATCCATGGCAACCTTTATGAGCAAGACTAATGACAATATCTTCCTGCAACCATTCAAATTTGTCAAGGCGGCATTTTTTTTTAATTGCTAAGGCTGTTTCCATGGTAATTTGGGCTCCAAATAGGTGTCATCTTGGTCCTTAGGTGATGAACTAATAATCTGACTTTCTTCGAAATGTTACTGTTCTTTCAGGTTTAATTTTCTGTTGAGCCTCGTTTATTCTGATAAACTTGACAGTTAATCTCCTTGGGAACTGCACAAAATTACAGCAGGTCCTCTGACACAATGATACAAACTGAGCCAGAATCCTGATGGATTTACTGGTCAGTTGCAGTACAGTAGAGGTTGTTTAATGTCATCACTGGTTTGTGGGAATAGTTTAGACAGTACACTGGTTTAGAAAACTTCATTTTTTCTTATATAAATTCCACGTTTACCTCATTGTAAGGAAGCTGCTTTGTTTGAATAGTGAAATCTATTAACTCCATATACATCAGCCTTTTATAAGTAAATAGTACAAATACAATTAAAAATGAATGGTTTAATTGAGCAAACTCCACTGTGATACCATACATGCACTCAATGAATATTATAATGAGAAGTCAGTGTGCAGTTTTTTTTTGCTAATTACAATAGCCTTAAAATCACACCATAGGATACTAGTGTAAAATGCACATTCTTCTATTAAAGGTTCTTACTAGATACCTTAGCAGAAGCATTCAACTATCAAAAAGAGTAGTAGGTATTTTAATTGTATTTAATGTATGCCAATTAGGACCTGAAAGTGTGATTCTAATTTTTTGTTTTTAACAAGAACAGTTTTCTTCTATTGTACATTAGACAGGGAGAGGGTTCAGATATCAAGTAGAATTTGAGGGAAGAATAAGGAAAGGGAATTGAATACATGGGGAGGAACGTGGATGCTGAAATGAAGTTTCAAACTGGCCAAATAGCTGAGGTTTAAGGAAGACAATTCCAAAGTTCCAAGAAGGAATAGCTGAAGGCGTCACTGGTAAATCTAAAAAAGTCCACTTTGATTGTTTCAAACACATCATATATTACAGCCCTCCCAACAGTAAGCGTGAGGTAGAAGAACAAATAGGTAAACGGATTATGGAAATATGCAGAGGCAACAGGGTGGTGGTGATGGGAGATTTTAATTTTCCTTAGTGTCAGAGGTCTGGATGGGGCAGAATTTGTAAGGAGCATCCAGGAGAGTTTTCTAGAGCAGTATGTCAATAGTCCAACTAGGGAAGGGGCCATATTGGACCTGGTGTTGTGGAATACACCAGGACAGGTGGTAGAAGTTGAAGTGGGAGATTTCTTTGTGAATAGTGACCACAATTCTGTAAGTTTTAGAATACTTGTAGACAAAGATGAGAGTGGTCCTAAGGGATGAGTACAAAACTGTACTAAGGCCAATTATATCAAAATTAGGCAGGAGCTGGGAAATCTGGATTTGACACAGCTATTTGAAGGAAAGTCCACATTTGATATGCTGGAGGCTTTCAAAGATAGGTTGAAGATAGTGCAGGATAGGCATGTCCCTATGAAAATAAAACATAGGAAAGGCAAGATTCGTGAACTGTGGATGACAGGAGAAATTGTGGGACTAGCCAAGAGGAAAAAGGAAGCGTACCTAAGGTCCAGGCAGCTAAGAACAGAATGGGCCCTGGAGGAATATCGGGAGAGTAGGGCCAATCTTAAATGAGCAATCAAGTGGGCTAAAGAGGGTCATGAAATAGCTTTTGCAAACAGAATTAAGGAGAATCCCAAGGCCTTTTATTTTTATATAAGAAGCAAGAGGGTAACAGATAAAGGGTTGATCCACTAAAGGATAAGGAAGGAAGGCTGCGTGTTGAACCTGAGAAAATTGGTGAGATTCTCAATGATTATTTTACATCAGTGTTCACCGAGGAACAGGAGGTGATGAATGCTGAGATTAGAGATAGATCCACGTTGACATAAGGAGAGAAGATGTGTTGGGTACGCTAAAGGATATTAAGGAAGACAAATCCTCAGGACTGGATGAGATTTATCCCAAGTTGCTGAGGGAGGCGAGAGAGGAAATAACTGAGGCCCCGACAGATATCTTTGTAGAATCCTTAAACACAGGTGAGTTGCCAGAGGGTTGGAGGGTTGGTCATGTTGTCCCCCTTACAAGAAGAGTAGTAGGGGTATTCTAGGTAACTACAGATCAGTGAGCCTGATGTCAGTGGTGGGAAAGTTGCTGGAGAGGGTACTAATGGATAAAATCTATTTATATTTGGAAAAGAATGGGCTTACCAGTGATAGGCACCATGGTTTTATGTGGGGTAGATCGTGCCTTACCAACTTAATAGTGACCACATTGATTGATGAAGGAAGGGCTGTAGATGTCATATACATGGACTTTAGTAAGGCATTTGATAAGGTTCCCCACGGTAAACTAATGGAGAAAGTGAAGTCACATGGTGTGCAGGGTGTTCTAGCTAGGTGGATAAAGAACTGGCTGAGCACCAGGAAAGAAAGAGTAGTAGTTGAAGGGAGTTTCTTGAAATGAAGGAAGGTAACCACGGATCAGTGCTGGGGCCACTGTTGTTTGTAATATATATAAATTATCTGGAAGAGAGCATTGTTAGTCTGATCAGTAAATTTGCTGATGTCACAAAGATTGGTGGAGTAGCAGAAAGCATAGGGGATTGTCAAAGAATATAGGAGAATATAGATAGACTGGAGAGTTGGGTGGAGCAGTGGCAGATGGAGTTCAATCCAGGCAAATGTGAGTTGATGCATTTTGAGAAGTCTAATTCTAGAGCGGACTATGCTGTAAATGGAAGAACTTTGGGCAAAGTTGATGACCAGAGAGAGCTGGGAGTTCAGGTCCATTGTACCCTGAAGATGGCTGCACAGGTGGATAGAGTAGTCAAGAAGCATATGGTATGCTTGCCTTCATCAGATGGGATATTGAGTATAAGAGATGGCAGGTCATGTTAAAATTGTAAAGACTTTGGTTTGGTCACATTTAGAATACTGTGTACAGTTCTGGTCGCCACATTACCAAAAGGATGTAGACACTCTGGAGAGGTGCAGAGAAGGTTTACGAGGATGTTGCCTGGTATGGAAAGTACTAGCTATGAAGAGAGGTTGAGTAGATTAGGATTGCTTTGATTAGAAAAAAAAGAGATTGAGGGGGGACCTGATCGAGATCTACAAAATCATGAAGGGTATAGACAGGGTAAGTACAGATAAGCTTTTTCCCAGAGTGAGGGATTCAATAACAAGAGATCACACGGTCAAGATGAGAGGTGAAAAGTTTAAGGGGGATATATGCGGAAAGTACTTTACACAGAGGGTGGTAGGTGCCAGGAACGCGTTGCCAGCAGAGGTAGTAGAGGCAGGCGCAGTAGATTCAATTAAAGTGCGTCTGGACAGATGTGTGAGTAGATGGGGAGCAGAGGGATACCAATCCTTAAGAATTGGGTGATAGATTTAGACAGTGGATTTGGATTGGCTTAGGCTTTGAGGGCTGGAGGGCCTGTTCCTGGGCTGTAAATTTTCTTTGTTCTTTATTCTTGTACATCAGCAGGCCCTGATGATAAATCATATGAGACTTTGTAATAGTAGTAGTGGTCATTTATTGTATGATTCATAAGAAAAGATACAATAAACAAAATTGAATCCACCACATTTATTCTCTTTACATTTAATTTCCCAACATGAGCTTAGTCCGAGCCTCTCAGTATTAGGAGAGAGGTGGACAGAGATTACAATTGCTCACTCATTAATCAAGGTACACCAGCAAATGTGAGTTCCTCTTTAAGGCATAGAAACTATAATGTTATACCTTTACTGTTGCTAGGTCTAAAACCTGTAAGTCCCTCCCTAATAGCACTGTAGGCATACTTGTATGGACAGTAGCAGTTCAAGAATATTACTCACTACTACCTTCTCAAGGGCAATTAGGAATGGACAATAAATGGTTGTAATGACACACATGTCTCAGGAAAGAACAATAAAAAAGAACCCTGTATGCATTCCTGAAAAGGAATTTCCATCTTGGGTTAGTGGCAATATTCTTGCTTTTCACATGTTCAACCGCATTCATGTGCTTCAGTTTAATCCTTAGCTAGGACATAGGTTCTTCACTGTTTAAACAAAGCAGCTTCTCTACATTGAGTTCAACATGAAATTAATACAAGAAAGATGAAACTGAAAGGTTTCTTCACTATTCAGTGCATTAATGAAATTATTTCACAAACAAATAATCACATAAAGCAGCCAGTACAGAAATGCAACTGACCAATATCTTGATTGAATAATAGTGCCAGAGAGCCTGTGACATTTTGTCCAGTAACCAAGATGCTTAACATTCAGGTTTATCTGAATTACAAAGACAGTCAACAGAAAACTCAGACTACTTGCTTCAGGCTTCCTTTGAATTATTAGAGGGGCTGTCTTTTGATATCATTACAAACCAAGAACCTCCCAATCTGTTTAAGCAGATGTGAGAATGCAACTAGGGAATGTTTGAGATAGGTTGAAGGAGAGATTTGCAAGTTTGTTTACAATTATGATTGCATAAGCAGGTCCTCAGATAAAATCATAGGGAACTTCCACAATCAACAATATCAAAACACATTACTTGATTATTTATTTCAATGCAGTTTGTGGGATCTTGTTTCAAATTGGCTGATACGTTTGCCTATGTAATCAAATAGCTACATTTCA
This sequence comes from Chiloscyllium plagiosum, assembly GCF_037043375.1. NCBI lineage: Eukaryota > Metazoa > Chordata > Chondrichthyes > Orectolobiformes > Hemiscylliidae > Chiloscyllium > Chiloscyllium plagiosum. The sequence continues at coordinate 28,773,010 of NW_028270149.1, read as the reverse complement.
GACATGCATTTGTTATGTCCAGACTCAATTCATTCAATGTTCCATTAGTTGGACTTCAATTTTCCACTGTACCTAAAATTGACTTTTCCAATATTCTGCAGTCTCCTGTGTTGCAAAAATTCTCATAGTCACTGACCCACGCTGGTTATGATAAGACCTACATGTAAAGTTAGCATGCTTGTGTAAACTCTTGTGGTTCAGTGGCAGTATTCCTGCCTCTGGGCTATAAAATCTGGTTCCAGTCCCAGTTGCTCCAGAGCTGTGATGTGGGGAAAGACCACTATGTAAAGTCTTTCTACCAAAATATAACAGGGGTCCATTCAGTTATCAGCACTTCTGATGCCTCAGATAAATGTCTATAGGTTAAACGGAAGTATAGACAAACCCAAAACCCAATGTTAGTTTTCTTCTCTGTAAGTAAAGACAATATAGATCTGAACAACTTCATTAACCTGTGTATGCAGGTAAAGATTTTCTTTTATGGATAAAGTATTTTTGGAATGGAGAAGAATCAGCTCCAGAGGTATGATAATGTGTCCAAACAGATTGACTAAAATTATCCATCATGCTTGTGTTAAAATCCTCTGTGCCCTTACATATCTCTATCTATACAATCACTTCCAACTCTATCACCCTCTAACCTTCCTCTAATGCACTCAATTTTCATCTTCACAACATCGATAATCATGACTTCAGCTATTTTTGCCTTGATCATTGAAATTTCCTCATTAAATCTCTCTAGAATTCAATCCTTCTTCCCCCCTTCAGACATTTCTTAAAGCCTAAGTTTTCATTATCTGGTTATATTATGTTTCTGTTTTTTGCTTTGTGTTAGGTTTTGTATGATATCGTTCCTACGAAGGCACATGGGACATTTTTCTACCTTAAAAGCGCTTTATATTTTCAAGTTGTAATTGTTGTACTTTGGGGAAAGGAGTTATAAGAAGAAATTATTTGATACCACCACCATTCCCTTCACCATATAACAAAAAAGCAAGGAACAGGAAGCAGAGTAATTCAGTATCTTCTTAGCTAAAGAGAAACTGGATGAAAACTCCAAGGAGCAGTGAATCATAACATGTTACAACATACAATTGGACTATTTGTACCAGTAAGTCCTTGCCAGTGATTTCCTTCAAGTGAACACCCCGATTTATTCACTTTCTCAGCTTTCATTGTTCTACTTTTCAAACATTTCTTTGATAGGAATTTGTTGAATTCTGCTTCACTGTTACTTTATAACCAATGATTTATCATTATAACTTACTGTTGAACACATTTTTATTCTCTCTTTCAACTCATTTTGTGATTACCTTAAATTTATGCCCAGCCATTACTATCTAAATGACAAATTAAGAACTGTCTATTATTATTTACATCTTCAGAACTACTCATAACATTGATCACAGTGGTAATGATCAGAAAGAGAGACATTATAGTGGAGTGAGAAGGAGATTAGAGTCCAGCAGTTAAAATTGATCGTCTGTCAGATGATGAACTGATTTGATGCTGTAGATTGGAGAGAAAAAGACATAGAGAAATGAAAGCATGGCAGTAGTATTCAATGATGGAATTTCTCCCTCCCAACTGGTGGCACAGTGGCTCAGTAGTTAGCGCTGCTGTCCCGCAGCACTAAGGATCTCGGTTTGATTTCATCTTTGTGTGACTGTCTGTGGGGACATTGAATGTCTGTCTGCGTGGGTTTCCTCTGGGTGCCCTTGGTTTCCTCCCACAGTTCAGAAATGTACAGATTAGATGGATTGGCCATGCTAAATTGCCCATAGAGTCCAGGGATGTGTAGGTTAGGTGGATTAGCCATGGACATGCAGGATTATGGGGATAGGGTAAGGTGTAGATATGGGTGGGAGGCTCTTTGAAGGGTTGATGTGTACTCACTGGTCTGAAAGGTCTGCTTCCACACTGTAGAAAAAACATCTGAAATGTGGGCAATGGCAAGAAAGGTAGGAAAATATGGTGAGATTTATAAAATAAGTACAGTATCTCAATGTCAAGAATCCATTTTTCCCTTTGATCTTTGAATGGTGACAATCTTATTTCTATGCATTTGTTTCTCATTATTAGCACAGCTCAGCTAATTTCTATGCCATTTCCAACTCTCCTCTCCTTCTACAAAACACCAATTGGTACAAATTCCCAACACGGAAGTCAGAGTGGTTGCTTGGTGGTTGCAGCTCCCTCATCTCTTGACACAGCCAACTGTGTGTCTAGAATAATGTCCCTCATGCTCCATAGTAGCAATACACTCAAACTTACGTCCACACAAGCCAGCAAAATACCAACCTCACCACATCATCACGTGCTCTTGAGTCAACTCTGACACCACCTCTAGACTTCAACACTTTGCTTTGGATCTTAGTGACAGACTATAACTTGTTTCATTGCTTGGCTCAGAGGGACACATACGCACACACATCTCATGCATCTAAACAGAATGCATCTTAAAACTCTTAGGTTGCCTTCTTCATGCTTTTCACTTGCTTGGTGCTTACTCGGAGGCTGTCAGGCTCATGGCTTGCATTGATGTTTGCCACTGAGGTTCTTCAGTGCAAAGTTACAGGCTGCCAGCCTCTGACGTTGCATTGCTTTCTAGCTTAGAGAGGGATGCAGGCAGCTTTTCACAATCTAACGGACTGAACAGTTGAGGTGTAAGTATAACTGAAATCAACTGGACTATGTCTATGTCTCACCTGCAGCATGTGTCAGCAGCTCACACCAAATGGCCATGTGTGAAGTTCAAAGGCGATCAGTCTTTAGTGGGGTCAAGAAGGATTATAGTCTGTTGGGGGGGTATCATTACAGTCAGTCAGGTCTTCTTTGATTCTGGTTCAGGGGTTGGTCATAGTCAGTCAGGCACTTAATCCACCATAGCCCATGGATCTATGACCCTGTAGTCAGTGGATTGGTCCACAATTAGTCTTACAGGTCAAGTTCAACCAGCTGGGAGATTATCACTAGGTCAGTGCTGTGGACACATAAGTCTGGAAGCTGGGACACAGCCAGTCAGGGCTGCTAGATTATTCTGGGAAGGGCCAATGATCAATCTCAGTGGTTTGCTCAATAATAATCAAGGGCTCTTTACAAGTGACAGTTCATGGAGTGCTAGGAAAGCAGAAAATTCAAATCTGGCTATGAGTTTGATAGTATTCAGTCATTGAAGGAATGATTACAGCACGAGGGTGCAATTCAAGACAAAAGGATGGGATCTCAGAGGAAGACTGACAGCTCCAGGATGAGAGTTCTCACTGGTCATGGTCACTATGGCCTCTATATAGGGAGAATGTAGATCCAGAAATTAGCAGAGCCATGAATTTTGCTGGTAAATGAGACATTGATAGATGTTAAAATGGGCTCATTGGAAACAGGAGGAAGCCACAGGGGGCAGAGTCTGGGTTGTGGAGTGGGGAGTACATCAGGGTTCAATAACTGGTGCCTAGGGCTCGAGGGACACACTGTGCTTGACTCAAGGGGGTGCAGGATTGCTCACCTCCAGTGTGGGCTTTGTTGGGGCTACCATCCTCAAGTTCGGGGAAAGCTGCTGTGCCATGATCAAGGGGCAGTGTGGATCAATGGCGAGGCCTCTGTGCTCTGATTAGGGTTTGCTCAAGTTGGGGTAGAGTCATATTCCTGGGTCAGGGCAGGATACAGGGGCTAGGAGCCAAAGAGCCTGAAGCCCATTCTAGAAGCAGTACTGTACCCCTGGCTTTGATAAGGGCCACATGGAGAGCCACAGAAGTGAAGCAACATGAAGGGAGAGCGGGACTAGGGGTGAAATTATCTTCTTTCTCAGCTGGAGTCTTCAACTCATTCACAAAGGTACCTTGCCATTTTGGATTGAATCTTAACTGCAGGAAATGGCTGATACTGAGGATAAAGTAGGCAGTGTGAGTTCCTGTTTCATTCTTCAGGGACAGTGTAAAATATTCAGAACTTGAAGCTTTGCTCAGGGCCAATACCATAACCTTGACAGCAGTGGTCTCATTTACCAGCAAAATTTCTGGATTTTTATGCCAGCTCATTACAAGGAGCAACTGGGGACCTGTGTGGCATCTCCCAATCCTCTAAATGCTTCAAATGCAACTGAGATGGCAATGAATGGTAGATTGCAGCTCTTCAAATCCTTCCCCTGGGACAAGGAGAGACAAGCAACTCAGACAATGGGATTCTACACCATCATTGGCTTCCTCCAGAGGCGGTGTGCTTTTGACTACACCCACATTGCTTTAAGAGTACTCTACTACTAACCTGCAAAGTTTGTCAACCATAAAAAGAATTCTCACCATTGGAGATCAAATGGCATACAAATGGTATATTTTGGAGATCAGCACCAGATATCATCCTGGAAGCTGCAAATAACATGTACTGGAGGATGCCCAGATTCCTGTTCCTTCCATGGTCCTCAGACCATACAGGGGTGACTGATAGGAGACAAGGCCTACTGACCTCCAGACATTTTTGATGAAACCTAAACATAACCCTCAGATTGACACGGAATGGAGATATAATGCTACTCACATTACTGCTAGGACCATAATGAAACAGACTATCAGTCTGTAGAACAATAGAATCCCTACAAAGTGGAGGTAGGCCATTCAGCCCATACTGAAAAGTATTCCACTAAGATCCCTGCATTTCCCATGGCCAATCTACCTAGCTTACACATCCCTGGCCAATATGGGCAATTTAAGCATGATCAATGCACCTAACCTACAAACCTTTGGACTCTGGAGGGAAACCAGAGCTCCTATAAGGAAGCCCATGCAGATACAGGGAGAATGTGCAAATTCTACACAGACAGCTGTCCGAGGATGGAATCGAACCCAGGTGCCTGGTGTTGTGAGGCAGTAAGTGCTAACCAATGAGTAACTATGCTGCTCATGTATGAAACAGCTGACTGCTAGGGCAGAGCTTTACAGCAGGGCCCAGAAGTAGTGTGCCACATTGCCGTGGCATACTGTGCCCTTTACAAGTGGAGCCAAAATATATGCTGAATGCAGATCATATGTGGGATCAACAATAATCTACTGAGGATGAAAATGAAGATCAAGACATTGACCTGGAAGACCATCCAGATGGAATGAACCTTTCCTCTCAGCAATGTGTGGAGTCATTGCTGATTTAATACTTTCAAATCGAGGTGCCTGTTGTCCCACTTCTGCCCCTCCACCCCAATCCCCCACCACCCTCCCAGCTGGTCTTAGTCCTCTTGGGTGGTTAATTATTGCAGCAACCAGACAAAGAGAGGGATTCAGACTGATGAAAGTGATACAAGACCAGTCAATGCTTTCAGAAGAGGTGCAAATGGGAGGAAATGCTAATCGTTTTGGAGGATGAGGTGGACGTGAGCCATTGAGTGAATGCAGTTGTGGGAGCTATAGTCCATGAGCCATGGTGAGATGTGGCAGTGGCAGAGTTAGAGTGAATAGAGGACCCGGAAGTGCAAGGTAGCAGAGGGAAGGTAGTTGTACATACCCTTGCGGTGGGCAGAAGATCATTGAGCCTTTTCCTGCATTGTTGGCTGCCCTTCCTGCCTTGAGCACAGCACTGACCCGAGCTGCTAACTGTCCAATCTGGATAGTCTGTTCACATGGTCTCCTGTGTTGGTCTGCAGGACAAAGGTTGGCCCTCCTTTCCACCACCCCACCACCAGCACCTCCAGATGAACTGAAGAAAGAAAATTGCTTGAGAAAAGTTTCTGTGAGCCAAGGCAGATGAGGTGATTATAAACCTCATTAGACAAATAACTTCAACTGAAAATTCTGCCTGAACCCTTGCAGTGAGTTGAACTTTATGGAGAGTTAAGAACTAATCAACAAAAAGTATCTTCTTTAAAGCAGCTTGAGCATTGAACTAAGAGTTTCCATGTCAAAGGCGAGAGCAAGGCCAATGATAGTTGAAGAGAGACAAATGGCAGATTAGCAGTATAAGATATGCGAAATCTGAAATGGATGATAAACTTGCATGCAACAATAAGTATATAGGAAACAAGATTGTCACCAGCACATTCTTCTTCCTCTGGAGGATAAGGAAATGTGACATGTCCATAAGGACCCTCACCAACATTTGCAGATGCACCATCGAAAACTTACTATCTTGATGCATCACGGCTTGGTACGGCAACTGCTCTGCCCAGGACTAGAAGAAATGACAGAAAGTTGTAAGCCCATAGTCCAGACCATCATGTAAGCCAACCTCCCATCTCTTGACGTCATCTACACTACTTGTTGCTGTGGAAAGGCAGTCAACTTTGTTCAGGGATAGTCAGCATGGTTTTGTGCAAGGAAAATCATGTCTCACAAACTTGATTGAGTTTTTTGAGTAAGTTACCAAAAAGATTTATGAGGGCAGTGTAGTAGATGTTGTTTATTTGGATTTTGGTAAAGTCTTTGACAAGGTTCCGCATGATAGACTAATTAATAAAGTTAGGTCACATGGGATTCAAGGTGAGCTTACTAGTTGGATACATAATTGGCTTAATGGCAGGAGACAGAGAGTAATAGTGGAGGATTGCTTTTTAGACTGGAGGCCTGTGAGCAGTGGTGTTCCACAGGGATTGGATCTGGGTCCTCTTTTGTTTGTCATTTATATAAATGATTCAGATGAGAATATAGAAGGCATGATTAGCAATTTTGTGGACAACACCAAAATTGGTGGCACAGTATACACTGAAGAAGATTTTCTGAGATTACAAAGGAATCTTGATCAAATGGGTCAAAGGGCTGAAAATTAGCAGATGAAGTTCAATCTGGATAAGTATGAGGTATTGCATTTTGATACAACAAACAAAGGTAGGGCTCATACAATTAATGGTAGTGTATTGGGTAAGGTTGTAGAAGAGAGTGATACTTCAAAGTTTCCGTTACATATAGACAGGGTGGTTAAAAAGGCATTTGGCATGCTTGCCTTTATTGTTCCGTTCTCTGAGTGGAGGACTTGAGACGTCACATTGAGGTTGTTCAGGACATTGGTGAGACCTCTTCTGGAATACTGTGCTCAGTTCTGGTCGCCCAGTTATAGGAAGGTATTATCAAGCTGGAGAGGGTTCAGAAGAGACTTACCAGGATGTTGCTTGCTATGGAAGGTGTGAGTTATAAAGAAAGGCTGGATAGGCTGGAATTTCTTTCACTGGAGCATAGGAGGTTGAGAGGCGACCCGATAGAAATTTATAAAATAATGAGAGGTATAGATAGAGTTAATGGTAGTTACCTTTTCTCTAGGGTAGGGGAATTTCAAGACTAGAGGGCACATTTTGAAGGTGAGAGGAGAGAGTATTTAAAAAAAACATGAGAGGCAAACTTTTTACACAGGGAGTGATTCATGTGTGAATGAACTTCCCGAGGAAGTGGTGGATATGGATACAATTACAAACTTTGAAAGACATTTGGATAGATCCATGAATATGAAAGGTTTGGAGAGACATGGGCCAGAAGCAGGCAGGTGGGACTAGATTAGTTTGGGATTATGTTCGGCATGGGCTGGTTGAACCGAAGAGTCTGTTTGCATGCTAATGACTCTATGACTCTAAAACACCATCAAAGACCCCTCCCACCCCGTCATAATCTCTTGCAACCTCTTCCGTCAAGCAGAAGATTCAAAAGCCTAAACACACATACCAACAGATACAAGAGCAGCTTCTTCCCCACTATTATTAGACTTCTGAATGGACCTCTCACATTTCAAACCTAATGTTGATCTGGCTTTCGTACACTTTCTTTGCAACCGTAACTTTGTATTCCTCGATCTGTTCAATCACCCTATGATCTTTGTGTCCTCGCTTGCTATGATCTGATGTGCTGCATGCAAAATAAAACTTTTCTCTGTACTTAGGTAATGTGACAATAATAAATCAAATCAAATCAAATTAAATTTAAATTGTAGCTTAAAGCGTCAATACTGCTACCGTAAAAGATGTACAAAATTATTATATAAATCCCTCTGAAACACCATCTTTAGTGAGAATAATTTTCACTTTCCTCAGTTGATGAAACTCTTTAGAAAATGGACCAACTCATATCTGTCACTTAGGTTTGGATACTAAACTACACAATAATTTTGTTGAATGCATTTATTATGAAATATGATAATTGGAATGGAATTGTTACTACCCTTCTCATTTAGGGGTGGCATGGTGGCTCAGTGGTTAGCACTGCTGTCTCACAGCACCAGGTACCTGGGTTCAATTCTACATTTGGGTGCTTGTCTGTGTGGAGTTTGTGCATTCTCCCTGTGTCTGTGTGGGTTCCTCAAGTGTTCAGGATTCCTTCCATAGTGCAGGTTAGGTGGATTAACCATGGGAAATACAGGGATAGGTGGGGCTGGATGGGATGGTCTTCAGAGATTAAGTGTGGACTGAATAGTCTGCTTCTGCATTGTAGGAGCTCTATGATCCCTTTCCTTCCTATTTGAATATGCTATAAAGTTTTTATTGCAGGCTTTTGGTTTCTTTCTACTTTGAGTTGTGCAGCAAAGTTCACACATTGCTATTCACCTCTAAGCCACTAGATGTAGCTTCTCCTCTGCCCGTGCAAACTTTGTTAGATATTGCATTCTTTTTTGACAATTACCTTACCAAAACAATAGGTTGAAATTGTACCTTCAACAGTATTGAAGTCTGAGCAGGGCGATGGTGTCTCAGTCGGCTTAAACAATCATAACCATTTTCTGTATTAACCTTCTTGACAAATAATTTATCACATTTTTAAAAAAAATCATGCATAGAATCTGGGCATCAGTGACCAGACCAGCATTTATTACTCATCCCTAATTATCCAGAGAACAGTTAAGAGTCAATCACGTTGCTGTGAGTCTGGAGTCATATGTAGGCCAGACCAGGCAAGGACTGCAGTTTCTTTCCCTAAAGTGAACCAGATTTTTTCTGACAATTGACAATGGATTCCTGATTCTCATTAGACTCTTAATTCGAAGCATTTATTGAATTCGTATTCTACCATTTGCAACGGCAGATTTGAACTTAAGTCCCCATAACATTATCATGGTATCCGGGTTAACACTCTAGTAAAAGAGCCAATGGGACATCATCTCCCCTTAAATTGCCCATTGCACAATATCAAATAATAATAAGAACTCACTGATAGGAGAGAGAGATATCATATTGTTTACACATGCTTTAGCTGCTTCAAGATAGATTGATTGACACTTTATAGAATCAAAGATGCCTGAATCAAACCCTTGAATAGAAGCAAAATATTTGGGTGCTGGACATTTGAAACAATTCTGAAGAGGGTTAATGCTGGACTCAAGGCATTTGATCCTGTTTCTCTCTTCACAGCACCCGTCCCATATGCCTTCAAACCCTTCCTATTCATATACTCATACAGATGCCTTTTAAATGTTGCAATTGAACCAGCCTCCACCATTTCCTCTGGCAGTTCATTCCACACATGCACCATCCTCTGTGTGAAAATGTAGGCCCTTAGACCTCTTTTATATCTTTCCGCAGTCACTCTAAACTATGACCTCTAGTTCTGGACTCCCCCACCCCAGGGAAAAGACTTTGTCTGTTTATCCTATCCATGCCCCTCATAATTTTATCAACCTCCATAAGGTCAACCGTCAGCTTCCGAAGCTCCTAGTCAACCTCCTCCTAGAGCTCAAATCCTCCAACCCTGGCAGCATCCTTGTAAACCTTTTCTGAACCCTTTCAAATTTCGCAACATCCTTCTGATAGGAAGGAGACCAGAATTGCAAGCAATATTCTAAAAGTGGCCTAACCAATGTCCTGTACAGCCTCAACATAACCTCCTAACTCCTGTACTTAATATTCTGAGCAACAAAGGAAAGCATACCAAACGCCACCTTCACTATTCTATTTACCTGTGACTTTACTTTCAAGGAACTATAAACCTGCAAGGTCGTTTTGTTCAGCAATACTCCCTAGGACCTTACCATTAAGTGCATCAGCCCTGCTAAGATTTGCTTTCCCAATATGCAGCACTTCACATTTATTTAAATTAAACTCTATTTGCCACTCCTCAGCCCATTGCCCCATCTGATCAAGATCCTGTTGTATTCTGAGGTGACTCTATAAGATGCTGCCAGATTTGCTGAGTTTATCCAACATAATATATTTCTTCCTGAATTGAAATCTGAAGCTGAAGGTATAGGAGGAGATCCTTGAACTTGCGCAGTAGAGTCAAAGGTGAATGTGAGTCCAGAGCCTATTATTTCCAGTGAATAGTCAGCACCTTACATGAGGAATGGACATTGTTGATGAGCAATGAAACTCTCTGAAAGTGTCAATATGAATAAGATTATTTTGAACAAGCTGCTTTATTTAGCAGCAACTACAAGCATTGGGAACTATTATTTCTGTGGTAAATCTTCCATATTGCAGTGTCAAATTATTATATAGCAGCATTCAGACACTATCAGTAGATTACTGCAGATTAATGGCAAAGAAATGATTGCTTCTGTGTTACAAAGAATATAGATCAAGATGATAGAAATGTTGTTGCTTTCATGATTTACTGGATTCAATTTTGAATATAATTTATTCCATATATTATTTGTCAGATAGGTTTTATACTTTTGTGTTCTGACAACAAGTATGGACTACCCAATATGTACCCTCTAAAATTGCTCAACAGGGGATATGGGCTCAAGTTCAGTAATCTGTTTCAAGATTACTGAATTCAACAAATATCCATGTCTCTGAAATGAAATTATTTAATGTATATGAACTATGCAAGATTAATTGGCTCATGCTTTAATGTATTGGAGCGTATTTGTTTCCTCTCTGATGCAGTCAGGTACAGGAAATGATGCAAATTACACAAAACCTTTTGATAAAAAATGCCTTGTGTAGACAACCACAGGAATTTCATCCATGAAGGAATTCTGGGAAACTTTGAGATGATAAGTCTGCAAAATAGAGGTACAAGACAATACTGGATGGTACAGTAATGAAAACACTCTTTGTCTATCCTTGGCGTCTTTGGTTGAATATTGCCTAGGCAGATAGTGCAAAGTAAATTATTATGCAAACGTTAGCCTGTTTATTGTTTTTCTGTTTGATACCAAGGATTTAGTACTTTCCATTAGCTTTAGTGAATACTAAAGCTGAAAATCATGTTGCAAATTCAATGTTGATGCATATACAGAATCTGTTACGATGCAAAAATTTCTCAGTGGCTAACATAAGACACATAATAGCAATTATAATATAGGATTAGGTTCCCCCTGGAACTGAGTTCACCCATAAATCCTAGCCATTTAGGCAATAATCCCTTTACAATTATAAGATATTTAGAAACCTGAGGGATTAGTGGATGAGAACACTCAGTGGTGGTGGGGGCGCGGTGGGGGGGGGTGGGGGCGCGGGTGGTGGCGGCTGCTGTTCCTCGATTCCTGAATACAGTTTAGACTCATGCTGTGCTAGTTGGCCAGCTAGTGCAGAGGGGTCTGGCAATTCATCAATAACATCTTATAATTACATAACACATTCAACATTTTAAAATGTCTCAATGTGCTGTGCAATAGAGACATCAATAAATATATTTTTGACACTGAGCCAAAGAAAGGAACGTTGCAGCAGATAACGAAAAGATTTATCTGGGAGATAGGTTTTAAGAAACACCTTAAAGGAATAGAGAGGGCATGAGAGAAAGGTTTAGATGGACAGTTTTAGGGAAGGAATTCCAGGACTTAAGGCCAAAGCAGCTGGAAGCATCGTCAATGGTGGGTTGATTAAAATATGCAAGAGGCCAGAATTGAAGGAACATAGATATATTAAAGGTTTACAGGGATGAGGAGATTACTGAGATGGGAAAGGGTTGAGGCAATGGGAAAATTTGAAAATAAGAATGAGGCATTACAGATAGTGTGTCAATGACCTCAGAATGAAGAGGGAGGATTTGTGACTGAGTTCTGGACTAATTTAAGTTATGGGCTTCAGAGTTTTGATGAGTGTAAGTGAATTGAGGAAGAAGATGAGTGGCTGGCTAGGACAGTCATATCCACAAGTGAGAATGGGATGTGTAGGGATTTCAGGATAGTTGAACTCAGGCAGGTTTGGAATCAGAAATTTTATGGAAGGGGAAATAAGCAGTCTTGGTAATGTTGCAGATACGTGGTTCAAAAGATTTCTCAAGGTTAACATGGGAATGTAAGAATGAGGAGCAGCCATGAACCATTCAACCCTCAAGCACACTCCAGCATTTTATAAATCCATGGTTGATTTGATTGTGCTCTCAATTTCATTTCTCTGTCTGTCCTCCCATAATCCTTGTCTCCCTTTTCCAGCAAAAATTGATCCATGGTCTGTACGGTTCAATACTTGACATAAGGCAATTGATCTTGAGTGCTGAAGAAGGGTCTCTAGACCCAAAGTGTTAACTCAGGCTTACTGAGCTTTTCTAGCAATTTCTGCTTTTGTCTCTGGTTTCCAGCATCCACAGTCCTTTCGGTTTTTAGTAGGCATTTGATCTTTCTGTACTCAGATTGCATTATTTCAGCATGGTAAAATTCTGATCAATTTCATCTCAACTTTGCAATTCCCCTTTGAAGTGTTGCTATTAATAACACACCCCAACTTACCCTGCCTGGATTCAATTTAAGTAAAGAACATGCTTATTACACATATAGGACTGAATTTTCCCATTTTCTTTTAAAGTGATTTCTCAAATGAGCTTCCTGAAACTCAGGCTGCCATGGCTTGGAGCGACTTTATTCACTCAATCTTTACATCATTAGTTATATATTTGGGCTCTTTCTTGTGCAATCGCCAAATAGGAAAGTGGAAGTGCTCATGACTGCCTGGACCTTCTTGCGTTGACGTCACTGACATCATATTTAAAGCTCGACTGCACACCACTTCAAATACTGCAAGCTAGGAGGTGCCATTGATAGAGTAGTCCTCCATCATTATATTTAAGGGAATGGCACATAACCTGAAGTTAGCTCCGAGCTTTGCAGGCAGAGGGGTGGAACTGCTAATGAATGGACTGGTATAGAGAAGGACAGCACTTAATCCTGCTACCTCAACAGACCATGCCACCAGATCTAACCAGCCTACACTGAAACAGAGGCCTAGGACTTGGGTAAAAAGGAATGCAGAGCACAGCAGGAAGAAAGGTCAATATCGTCTGTGCTGCACAATGGTAAATGCTACTATCTTTTCTGCTTTATTTCACTCACAGCCTCACAACTCACTGAAAACTGCCTCTGCATATGCATCTCATCAAGGCTTATACATTACAGCTCTGACTATCGCGTGCACCATGCCCAATCAACACTAACAACTCAATTTAAGCCCTTGTTACTGTCTGAGCTTCCTAACTTGGAGGTGCCACTGTTGGACTGGGGTGTACAAAGTTAAAAATCATACAACACCAGGTTATAGTCCACCAGGTTTATTTGGAAGCACTAGCTTTTGGAGCACTGCACTTTCATCACAACCACCTGATGAAGGAGCAGTGCTCTGAAAACTAGTGCTTCCAAGTAAACCTGGTGGACTATAACCTGGTGTTGTATGATTTTTAACTTTGTGCTTCCTACTCACTGACTGGGGACACTTCACCCTATGTCCACCTCCAGCAGCACCACCAACTGCTCTTCCATTCACTTCCATCATACTCGATCCCTCTCTTTGTCACATTGACCCACAACCTGACAGACTGATGGTGGTAGGGGTGGAGGGAGGTGACAGATATTAGACTCCTCACTTCTCTGAAGAGAAAATACTCAAGTTAGCTAGGGAGGAGCAGGACTGCACATGTGAGGATGGGGAGACCACAATGTCCAAACAACACAGGAAGCTTAATTGTGAGGTGCTACAATGGTCTCCCATTCCCTCCAGCACTAACTCAATCTTATCCTGCACAACTTTGTCCCTTTTATTAATTCCCTCTCTTCTCTTATGCAGGTACAAGTGGCAACTCGCAAACCTCTGTCAAAATAAGTTCAGCAGAGGAGACACTCAGCTCCAACTCCACCTCTGAAGAGGAAGCTGCTGAACCCTCAGAGAAGCTATCACCTGCTCTCTCCACCAACTCAGAGACTTTCACCTCTATGGGTTTCATTCTAGTCTAATCTCAGGTGCACAACTTGGTGAGCACATCACAGAATTATCTCCACAGCTGCTCAAGGAAGAAATAATCTAAGTTTCTGGCATTTGGAGGACTGCTGGAGACCAGACACATGTACAGCCTCAGGAGGAAGACGACCCTGTGGACTGGACCATTAATAAGTTGGTGAAAATTCACAGATAGGCACAGGAACATCAGTTTGTCAGAGGCGGTCAATAAACTCTGCTCTCATTAGGACATTTCTCAAGAATGGCAATTCAAAGAGAAAAACAATATTTGTATCACATAAGAGGAGAGGGCTGGCAAGTGGATTCTGGTTGGTAGAGGTATTATCACAGAAGCAAGTTAGGATTGTCAGTGAGCTCACAGTATGGCACACTTGTGTGCGTGGGAAGCCAGATAAATTAATACATAGGATCCAATTCTTTGCAGACAGAAAGAAAACAGACACACTATGCCTGTTTCAACTCAACAAAATAGTCGACAACTATTCATTGGTTGTTTTGTCAGGTCAATGCTCTGATTAATCTGAGTCAACCAGCCTGTTTTAAAACTTTAACAAAGCCTGGATGTTAACCACAAATGAGCATTAATGGATGCATTCCCTATTCCAAAACCTCTATCAATCACATTCCACTTGTCAATCAATTGGCAATGTCCTCCCATGCAATATAAATGTAGGAGATGTAGGGTTCTTTTTAAATTAGTATTCTTGGAATTTGTCTGATGAGTGCATGATAGAAAAACTCTGAAAAAATGTATATTTATAAAGTAATACTCAAGTTTATATGAACAACCAACTGATTATATATTTATCCTAAATTAGGGCAGTGGTTTCTATGTAACTCAAAAATATGTATCAGATTCCTTTAGTAAATATGTTTGGGGGGGTGCGGGGGGGAGGTGGTGAGATGAAAAGGGTCTGACCATTTCTTGCTATAAATAAATGGAGCAAGAAATAGAATTCATCCATCTGAATTTTTAACGCTTAAAATAAGTGCAGGACATTACCAGATCTGTGCAAGTAAGAAATCCCAAATGCACGCTTTTCAGAAACATTATGTAGTTAGTATATTGCAGTTTCACTTCCTATAAAATGTAAATAAAAGAAAAAATGTAAGTAAAATAAAAAGATGTAAATCCCCCATGTAATAATTTGACATTTTGGAATTGATTTACAATTTTCAGTCAAATTGCCAGGAAAAATCTTGAAGAGAGTCATAGTTACACCACAGAGAAAGGCCCTTCAGCTTATCATGTCTGTGCTGGTCATCAAACATCTACCTATTCTAGTCCCATGTTCCAGCACTTGGCACATAACCTTGTATACTATAATGTTTCAATTTCTAAAAACATTTTAAATGTCTTGAGATTTCCTGCCTCTATTTCCCTTTGTAAACAGTAAGTTCCAAATAACTTCCGCCCTGTGGGTGAAATTTACTTTTCTTCAAATCCTCTCAAAAACCTCTGCTTCTTTCCTTAAAACTGTGTTCCTTGCTTATAGACCTCCTCTATTAAGGTGAAACATTTTTCCCTACCCTGTTTCAGCCCCTCATAACTTTGTACACCACAATCAGGTTCCCCAACCTCCTCCAAATCAGCTTCTCTGCTCTACCCAGCCTCTATTCAAAGCTGCATTGCTCCAGTTCAGGTAATATCCTGGTTAATCTTCTCTGTCCCATCTCTAGTGTAGTCACATCCTTCTTATAGTTTGGAGACCAGAGCTGACACTACTCCAGCTGAGGCTTAACTAATGTTATACACAGTTCCATCACAATCTCCTTGGTCTTCTCTCAGTGCCTTGACTAATAATCCCATATGCCTTCTTACAAGCCTTCTCTACCTGTGCTGCTACCTTCAAGGATCTATGGATACTAAGGTCCCTCTACTCCTTCAGTATGTATTCTTTTGCCTTGCTAATCCTCCAAAATACATGAACTCATACTTTTCAGGATTTAATTCCATTTGCCATTGTTTCTCTTCACTATTTATTGCCTAACCAATTCTTGATAGATCTGTGAACTTACTGATCATACTGCCTACATTCATATCTATATTCTTATAGACTCTACACTGAAGACTGAGTTGAGGAGGAACTTCTTCACCCAAAGGGTTGTGAACCTGTGGAATTCCCTGTCCAGTGAAGAAGTTGAGGCTATCTCATGGAATGTTTTGAAGGCAAAGATATATTTTTGAACAGTAAAGGAATGAAGGGTTATGATGAGTGGGTGGGTAAGCAGCACTGAGTCCATGAAAAGATCAGCCATGATCTTATTGAATGGTGAATCAGGCTCAACCAGCCAAATGGCCGACTGCTGCTCCTATTTCCTATGTTATTATGTTTTTATTAACATCAAGGGATCCAACATGTGTTTCCAGTTGCAAAAACCGCCTCTGACCATCACATTTTAAGTTAAATTTGGACCAATTTGCCTCGGATTCTAAGGGTTCTTAACTTTTTAAGCAGTTTGTCATGTGAGATATAGTCAAAATCTTTACTAAAGTCCATGTGTACAATATCTACTGCATTATCCTCATCTGCACACCTAGTCACCTCCTTGAAAAATTCAATCGTTAGGCGATGTCAATATTGGTCTGAGGGGCCTCCAAGAGGCAGGGAAGACTGAAGTAGTGAAGTAATTTCACAGCTTTCAGATGCTGGAACAATGATTTTAACTTAATGATAAGAGAGCATTTTAACAATGACGTTTTGACATAAGAATTAGTGAGTAAGGAAAATTCAGAAGAATATTAAGCATTGATAAAATGACCCATGGAGCAGATGTTCAGTATGTGTGTGTGTGTGTGTATGTGTGTGTGTGTTTGAGTTTGGTTGGGGGAGGTGGTGGAGGATGGGGGGGTTGGTATGACAGCTTCCCACCTCATCGATGCCAATCTGAATCTAATACTGAAAGCCGTGAAGGAGAGGAGATTTGTTCTTTTCCCATGTTATGGCAGGAACAGTCTGGTTTGCCATGCAGCAGAGGTCCTGATTGTTCTGTGTTCCATCTCCTCCCCATCTCAAACTTTCTGCTCCTCCTTTCCTCTGATGTGTGGTGTCCTTACAGGGCATCATTATCATCAAAATCCAAATGCCTCTAGCATCTTTGTATCTATGCTTATGAAGAGCGTGGCAATTGACCACAATGACTGAGACTCTGGCAGGTGGGTTTTATCAATTCAACCAGACATTGGAATTCCAGTTTTAAAAGTCATATGACCTGTTTAATAGTTGTCCTACTGATCAGGTGGCATTGGTTGTGTTGCCTCTGACTGCAGATACTGTGGAGGATGGCAGCACAATTTTACTTGGTCGCCTAGCTCTACAATGTCTACTTTTTCCATTCAGAGCCCAGGCACTGAATAATTTAAACTGCTCAATCTCACCTCATAAGATAAGCCTTCTATCTTTGGAATTAATCTAGTGAAGCTTCTCTGAATGGCCTCCAATGCAATTACATCCTTCGTCTAGTAAAGGGACCAAAACTATACACAATGCTCCAGATGCAGTCTCATGAATGTCTTTTACCTAGGAATGCAGGAATAGGAGTAGGCCAATGAGTCCCAGAGGCCTGATCCACCATTCAATGAGATCATGTCTGATCCATGGCCTAACTCCATATACTTGCTTTGGCCCATATGTCTTAACACTTTTGCTTAACAAAAGAAAATCCATTTCAGATTTAAAATCAACAAGTGATCTAGCACCAACTGCTATTTGTGGAAGTGAATTCCAAACCTTAATGACCCTTTTTGGATAGAATTGCTTCCTAACATCTGTCCTGAATGGTCTGCCCCTAGTTCTAGAATCCCCAACCATTGGAAATAGTTTATCTTAATATACTTTGTATTGTCCTGTTATTATCTTGAAGACTTCAGTCAGATCACCCTTTGACCTTCTAAATTCGAGAGAAAACAGCCATAGTTTATATAATTACTCTTAGCTCCTGAAGTCCAGATATCATTCTTGTAAAATTGCATTGTACTCCCTCCAAGACCAATATATCCTTCCTAAGGTGTGGTGCCCAGATCTGCTCACTGTTTCACCAGGGTTTTGTATAGCTGCAGCATTACTTCCGTATCCTTATACTCCAATCCTCTAGACAGAAATGCCAACATTCCATTAGCATTCCTGATTATTTCTGTTCCTATTAGTGCATTTCAATGATCAATGTACCTGAACATCCAAGTCTCTTTGGACATCCATTGTATTTAAACATAGTCTCTAGAAAGCACTGATATATTCTTTTTGCCAAAAGAAGATAACCTCACTTGCTTCTGTTGAACTCCATCTACTACCGTTTTGCATATTCACTTCGTCTATCAATATCTCTTTGTAATTTTATGCTATTATCTACACTATTTCCAATGCCAACTGACTTTATGCTATCAGAAAATTTGGATTTCTGACTTTATATGCTACTAAGTTGTTAATAAATAATGTGCATAACTGAGCCCCTAACACAAATGTTCATTTCATTGCTTCCCACTTCAAGTAACACTCATCTGCATAAAGTTGCATGCAAAATACAAAAATATACTAGCGCATTCTGACAAAGTTCTAAAAGAATTAAAATATTTTAAAATATATTTGCAAGTTTCAACCTGGTAAAGTTTGATAAAAACAGCTGAAACATAGATATCACAAATAATCATTTTGAATCAGCCTGAATCCAACCACTGAGTAACAAATTTTAAATGATTTTCTGCAACTGGCGGCATAGAAGTCAGTTCCTCTCAGTAAATTTAAAACAAATAAAAACATTCAAAACCTTTTAAAATATACTATTTCAGGTCTTTGCATCCAAAAGGTCAAAGTGAATATTTGAAGACTCCTTGAAGGCCTGTAAACAAACACAGTTAGTGGACTATTTAAACTGTGTTGAACTGCAGCCAGGTTTGCAGTTGGGGTCTGCTCCCAGCTTGATATTTTTAAAATTACTGCACAAGATTGTGGAAATTGCAGTTATACTGAATAAATACATGATTAAAATTTCATCATTTTTTGCACAGTAATGGGATATCGGGCAAATTATGATGAAAAAGCTAACACAATCAAGGTGAAACTCAAAATTATATAATCATTGTTCCACATTCAATACTTAATACTTGAGCTCTTATTTAAGGCACACAATGATAAGCTTGTTTGCGCAGTATAATTTTAAGTATTTACTGTAATCATTTACTCGGCCAGTTTTAGAGAGAGATCTGTTTTCAAAACTGTTCAGAAAACTGTTTTTATGTTCAGGGACAATGTCACAATTATACATTTCCAACACAGAATTTTTTTTTATCACTTGTACCCTCAATTTTACTTGCATGTTAACTTTTCAAGTATATTGTTTCAGGAATGTGGGTTCCTTCCATGAGAGCATGATGATTGCTCTCTCTTTCTTTGATGATCACATTTAAGCAGTAATATAATTTATTCTTTTGTGTGTTTTGCTATGCATTCAGGTGGTACAGAATATTTCTGTATTGTGGAGGGTTAATGCACTGATAATATCCCTATCTCAGCTTGCCATCATACAGAAGAAGAATCATTTCTCATTGAAAGGGGCTGAGAAGTAAAAAGTACTCACACTACTGATACAAGTCAATAAATTTCTCTTCTACTGAATCCCAAGCTGGAAGCAACTCTTTCCCTCATCGCCCAGGGCTAAGACACAGAACTGATTTGGGGGTTATTTGAAACTTTTAGACAATCCTTGGTGGTCAGAATTTAGTTTAAAAATCATTCTATTTTATAAAATTTCCAAAACTGCATTTTGTTTTCTGCATTAACTATATGTTTTGATTCTGTATCAAATAATAGTCATGAAACAGATGACTGAAGAGGCGATGTTCCTTGACTGAATGATAATTAGTGAATTGATGTAATTATAATTATATGGCAAACACTGGGTTTTTATTTGATGTATTAACTGTTTGTCTCAAATGTTTCTAGAGGCAAATTATAGCCAGTGTCATTTAAACAATAGTTTCTCTTCCAGCTTTGATAAGGAGTGGCATGGTATCTCAGTGGTTAGCACTGCTGCCTCATAGCACCAGGGTCCCCGGTTTGATTCCAGCCTTGGGTGACTGTCTGTGTGGAGTTTGCACATTCTCCCTGTGTCTGTGTGGGTTTCCTCCCAGAATCCAGGTTAGGTGAATTGGCTATGCTAAATTGCCCATAGTGCTAGATGCATTAGTCAGAGGGAGATGGGTCTGGCTGGGTTGCTCTTTGCAGGGTCAGTGTGGACTAGTTGGGCCGAAGGGCCTGTTTCTGCACTGTAGGGAATCTAATTTTAAAAGATAATGTTATAGAATGTCCTAACTTTGGCAGGATCCCATCAGATTGAAATGATAGTGTAAAGAAACCACTTTTTGGTATGCATGCCATACTGCTGTCCATTTGAAGTAGATATTATCAATTGGAAGACGTAATTATGAAGAAGAGGCAGACTGCACTTGAAATGTTCATTTTGTGTTTCTCTTGGTGGGTATCTCCAGTACTTTCTGTTTTTATTTCTAAAAGCTAGTGACTGGTGTACTGGGTTGCTGTTCGTTTTCTTTATAGTTACCTGTGCTAGTAAGTGCATGTGTATAGAATTAAGTCAGATTGGAACATTGGTTTTGCAAACGATTATCCCATGACATTCATTGCCAAGTCTTGAATATGTAGAATGATAGTTTGAGTAGATTACTAAAGATTGATCAAACCTACGAATTGTAGCTGGTGCTATGGTCAGATGAGAACAATTGAAAAAATATTGACCAGAGGCTTTGACAGGATAATATTGTCCTTTAGGACCAGGTTTCTTTCTCCACCAGTACGACTACGAGTTCACCTTGATACGCAAAAAATAGATGGTTTTATGAATAGGTTTGTACCGCAGAATTAAATTACACTGGACAGTGAAACCACAGGCTTTAGTAAGACAAATAAGATGCTGTCAATGTTTTTTTGTTTATTGTATTCTATTTAGTTTCACTTCAAATTGAGTGATTATTTTAGAACTATGATCTTTGATTGTTAAAGAAGGTATTTTATCATAAATTCTATTTCATAGAGATTTTGAAGAACTGAGGAGGAAAATAAAAATTCTACATTTTGACATTTGTTTTTATTTGGCTTCTTTACAAAATAAAGGGCTCCACCAAACCATTCTAACTAATGGGAGGTTGCTGGTGAGTTTAAGAACTCCCCATTCAGCTTTCATAGATGGTAGAGTCTGGAAACTTGCAGGTTAAAATGCAGAGAACTTTGCAGGACAGATGAAGAGTTTGTTATGAGCCAGCTGACAGCTCAGTTAGAAAAAGGCCAGGAGGTAAGCGTGACTTCTAGTTGTTCACAAAACTTCCTCAACTGAATTAGTTCTGTAGCAATAATGGTAATTTCTTACAGTTAAGTTCTAAATACAGAAGGGTGGATTGGAAATATTTATGTATATTTAAATATCTTACGTAATTTGGCAAGCTTTACCTTTGAGAATACTAATAAAGTTTACGCATGCATTGCTGCTATTTTGGTTTTAGATTGAAGGATGGTTCTATCTGTAAAGTTATACAAAGACCAGCACTATTCAGCTTTAAAAAAAGACTGCCTTCAGCACCAGCGGCTGTTTGAAGACCCTTATTTTCCTGCAACAACTGAGTCACTGTTCTACTCCAAGTCTCCTCCAGGACCAATTGAGTGGAGACGACCGCAGGTAATAATTTGTTCCCTATTGAACAACTTACTTGATAGAAAGGATATGGGAAGCAGAGTGGTATGGCATAGTTTAATTCTTCACTGTTACAATGTTGGCAAAAACAACATGCTTAAACTGACGTTGATCTCATTGTGATGTCCAGTTAAAATCTTGCCCTGGTTTCCAAAACAAGAAACCAGAGGGCTTTTTTTAAAATGAAAGGAAAGAATACAGAGATGGCTGGATCTGAATCCCAACTCTCTGTTTTCAGGTGTCTAATTTAAGTATGACTGGTGAATTCCTGATATAAACAAATGGTTGCCATGCTTTGATTCCTTCCTAATCCATTCAGTCCCATTGTCAGCCATTCTGGTTAATTAATTTCAATGCACCTATTGACATTCTTTTATGTAACTGTTGTAATGGCAACTCATCTTTTAAATATTTTTAGTATTATCACTTGATTTACTATGGTTATTGTTTGGGATATCTTTGCACTTGGGAATGAACTGTACAGTGGCCCTGCTGGTATCCTATACCACTTGGACCACAGCAGTTCAAGAAGAGGGTGCACAGCCGCCTTATCAAGAACAGTTATGCATGGGCGATAAATGTTGGATCAACCACAGCCTGTGAAAGAATTTTTAAAAACAGGGCTAATTGTGTTCAGAGCTTTTAACCATGTGGAATGTTTAATTCACTGATAGCTTTGCGTGTTTCTGATTATAGGGTCTGAAGATACAGGTTCAGAGATTCATGTGAGGTTCTCTTGTCCATGGGATCCAGGCATTCCAGTTAAAAAAATCATTTTTCCATCTATGAATGCATAATATAGCCCTTTATCATTGTTATGTTCAGTAGCATGTCTAAGCTATGAATTTGTGCACTTTGAATTTTCACATATATGTCTGCATCTGTTTTTATACATGAATGGATGCCTGGGTTGAAGTATATATATTTATATTTGTGTGCAATATTGAATATTTATTGACAGTATAAAAGCAGTATTATAGGCTCGTTGGGCACACTTGGAATTTTGTATTTAGTACATTTTGGGTAAATTGCATCTATAATCCAAGAAAAACTACTGAACATGTGCGACCAATATTTCTACAGTAGATATTGGCAAGAAATTGTTCAAATTCAGGTTAATTTGAGATATAAAGATTATACTTTATATTTAACTTTTCTTGTCTGAACTTTCATTGCTCCTGTTTCCAGAGAATTCCATGTTACTTTATGCCATTAGTGTAATATGGGGAATACATAGCCTTTACATTAGCTAAATTAGGATGCGCAAATATCTCAAGGAAGACAGAGAATTAATTAATTTCTCAGAACTTTGACTTCAGATTTGGAAATCCAAACATTTTCAGAAGCATATTGGTTAGGCAAAGCCTGAAATGTGAAATAGAATATGACTCTGAATTAAAATCCAGAATTGAATATTCAGTGTGCATGATCTTTAAACAATGGAATGATAGAATGATTCTTGTATTGTTTCATACACAAAAGTCTCTGGAGATGTCAGTAAATAATTAACTTTTCTAGAATTAATGTACCTCTCTCTCCAGAGCGAACATCAATTGTAGTGCTCAGGAGTTTTCGCTGATTTCCAGAAGCTGTGTCACTGATGAAGTTAGGAGAGAAGGTAGGAAGCACTTCTGCGCACTAAGGGTGGTAGGAGTTTGGAACCCCCTTCCACAAATGGCAGCAGTTGATGCTCGACAACAAGAAAATGCATCATTTCAAGTTATGGAACAAAGCATCAGCTTGATTCTTAGGTGGAATTTTATTGAGGCTTGAAAGTCCTGGTGAAATTTGGGGCAGAAATACATGGGTATTTAGGTGAGGTCTTCTCTTGACATTGAGAGAAACTCATTGCACTTTTATGCATCTGCCAAGTTTCTCAGTACAGAATGGCAAGTTTCTGATTAAGGGGGATTATAGCTTGTTATGCACCTTTATTAATGATGTACCTTGCCTCATTAGTATTCAGCTTCCTATCTTACTGAATGTGTCAAACAAGCTAGACGTAGAGAACTCTCATCGTGGTAGTCCGAGCAGGCAACAAGCAATCACAGTGGCTGTGTGGAGCCTATATGTTGCTAAGCACCAAACAACATCTAAGATCATAGTCAGAGGACATATCCAACTGGAGGCTGGGGATGGGCAATGATCAGAGACAAGATCATCACAAGCAGTCAGAGATCCACATCTGTTGGATGATAGGACATTGAAGGAACAAATACATGGAGCATTTGTTCTCAAACTGTGGCTCCATTTCATTTGCAATAACTTCTTTGCCCATTTGCAACGTAAATTTAAGTGAATGTGTTAGGTTTCCAATTCTACTCAAAGGTAGATTGAACCATGCCATTGGTGCTTGCAAGTCTAACATTACTATCTCAATGATGCAGAAGTTAGCAAAAACATTCCATCACTTTTAGGACTTCTAAGTGTGATATGAGAGGAGGAAACATTACTTCATCAAATGTCATGTAAGTATGACATAGATTCTATTGAATACAATGAAAACTTGAATGATTGATGGGGGTCAGGGTGCAGAAGGCACTCCCTTTCTAATGTAATGTATTAGTCAGTCAGCTGGCATGGGCACCTTCACCAGATTGGTACACATGCTGTGACCAAGGCCATGGTGGAGCGGCGATAATGCTGCTGAAGGGATCACTGCTTGCACTGGTTTGGGGTAGAGCTCCATTATAGATGAGACAGAATGTGTCACATCTTACTGGTCCACTGCGCTCTGTACAATTGGAGCAGGTAATGAGGCAATATAATAGATGCTGAGGAACGGGAGCAGTCTTTCGAGGACAGGACGTTTAGGAGAAAGCTTCCTTGTGTGATAGAGATCAGCTGAATCCAGCTAGGACCTGATTAACACTTGGTTCCAGTAAATGGGAGTTGGGTGCATCATGGAATGCTAAATGGTCATTGTTCATAGTGCCAGCATTTGACTTGCATTGTGGATGTGCACTACAGCCTCTATTTATTTTGTTTGTAAATAAAGTTCATGTTTGAAAATGTCTAATTGTTTGCCTGAATATGATGTTCCCTCACTGGACCATAACAAGCTGAGGGTCCCAATTTGATTAACAATTCCAAAGTCATACAAAGACCATGAATAAAGATGCTGATTTTAATGAAGGATTAAACACAGCTATATCTAATGGATGACTATGTTACCATTGAGTATGGTTTTCTTAAACAGAAAATGCATTAATTGTTTTTTAAAAAATTGATTTAAACACAGCATGGGGCCTGAGGTCTACCTATAGTGGATGCCGGGTAATTTGACATGAAAGTGTAAGGGCAAAAGGTGGGTGAGGGTCATGGGTTGGCAAAAAGTTAACAATAAACAGTCATGGGTGTGAAGGAGAAGCATTGTTTTGTATGAAGGGTGTGAGGAGAAATGCGGTGAGGGGAAAAACACAGGTTGGTATGGAGGATGTATGGGCCTTGATGTGGGGGAGGGGCATGAAGTGACACAAATGGTAAGAGGGGACATCAGGGGATGGGATGGGAATATAAATTGGTCTAGATTGGCATGAATTACCATGGAGAGTGTGTGAGGATTTACGAGATCGAGGGAGTGGGGTTCAGGGGGCTTATTTTTATTTCATTCTTCTTTTCATATAAGACTGTGACAGACTGTCAGTGCACTGAGGCAGACCAATCATCTAACTGCAACTGGAGGTAGCTGAACTCTTTCTGGGATCAACAGCCATTCTCACCCACACTCTCTCCAACATCGAAAGAAAATCCAAATGTCCAGGTCACATTTTTCTGGATCAGGTTTGCAGAACTGGAAATGCCCCAAACCTAATCTATCAAATCAGCAGAGAAAGTTCAGGCTTGGTCATTGCATTAATTATTACTTATTCCTGATTTGCCATTTAGTATTTGAAACTGTAATCATGTTTTTTTCCAACTGCTACACTATTTTCGTAAATCAGGTCAGGAACCTCTGAAGCCAAGTGGTAAATCTGGCAGCTAATTGCAATTACTTCTCCACCTCCTGATGCTGCCTACCTTGCAGCCTCCTGCTTGTCTAAATTGCAATTACTCGACAGGCCTTCCATTCCCCAAGGTAAACTACAGAAAGATAGCTACTCAAATAAAAACAAAATACTGTGGATACTGGAAATTTGAAACAAACATAGAAAATGCTGGAGAAACTCAGCAGGTCTGGCAGCATCTGTGGAGAGAGAAACAGTGTTAATGTTTCAAGTTTAGTATGACTTCTTTTCAAAACTTGTTCTCGCTTGTTTGGAAGATGCATCATACTACCCCAACCCTAAACTTAACCCTAATCCTAAACCTAACCATAACCTCAAGCCTAACTCTGTTTCTGTCTCCACGGATGCTGCCAGACCAGCTGAGTTTCTCAAGTCTTCTCTGTTGCTGTTGAAGGAGAGACGCTCCAGCAGGATTTGACGATTTATGAACGAGCTCAGATTTATTAAAGTCAGCTGTAATAATTTGGAGTAAGAAGGGTAAAAATCTCAAAATAAAACACCTGTAATCTGAAATTGTAAAGAAACTCAACATACACATCATTGGCTAGGCACACAAAGTAACTTGGATGCTTGGGATAGCGTCCCTTCCAGTGACCACAAAGTGGTGGTTTGTTCTATTGTATTCTCTACTGTGAGGCAAAGTAACATAAATAGACCTGCTAATTACCATATTGCTCGGGGGCATTTATATCCATGCTATTTCAGGCTTCTATTATTGGTCAATGGAAGGACATGCTGAGATGATTTCTCTATGAAATCTTAATTTTGTACATATCTGCTTTGTTTGAGAAAAAAAGACAAATAGTTCAGTCTTCTGAGGTCTGTAAGAAGATATCAATAGTCAAAGAAGAACCACATCTGTGCAATTCATTTTAGCCATTCAGCACAGACTCCCAGGTCTTTCTGTGCTTTTGTTGACCACTAGGGACCATTTTGGGTCAGCTTTGACCTTGTTACAATTAATACCAGCTGTATCCTGTTGTTGAATTTTTTCAAAACATGATGATTTACGTTATTTCAAATTGCGATGAATTTGAGAACTTTCAGAAATGTAGGTCAAGATTTTACAGACCTCAATGCATCAATTTGCATGGTATTAAAATCGACAGTTTTAAAACCTTAATTAATTTGATGCGATCAAACGTTTTTGAAAAACTCTACATTTAGTTTAAAATCACGCTGTGTCTGTGTACAACTGACACTGAGTTCAGAAATTTCCACATAGGTCTCCCTCTGGTTGTGGGGCCATTGGGAAATTCACCAGGAGATGATGACAGCAGGTCATTATCTTGAATTACTACAGTCCATGCAATGGGATGGTCAATTGACTAATAATCCAGAGGTCATGTAATGATCTGGGGATAGGGATTTGAATCCAATTACAGCAGTGGGTGAAATTTAAAGTTTAAAATAAAACTGGAATTAAAAAGGGCACAAAATCATTGGCTATTGTCATAAATAACCATTTGGTTCATTAATGTCCATGAGGGAAGAAAATCTGACTTATCTAGTTTGGTCTGAATGTGACTCCAGATAGACGACAATGTGGTTGATTCTAAATTACCCTCTGAAGCGGCCTAGTAAGATGTTCAGTTGTATCAATCTGCTATAAAATCTCAAAGGAATGAAACTGGATGGGCCACCTGATATTGTCCTCCGTATTGCAGAAACAACTCTGTCAACCCTGCAAAATCCTTACTAACATCTGGGGCTAGAGCAAAAATTGGGAGAGCTATCTCCAAGATTAGTCAAGCACCAGTCTGATGTAATCATATTCACAGAAGCATACAGATAGGAACATAAGAAATAGGAGCAGGAGTAGGCCATTAGGCCCATTGAGCCAGCTCTGCCATTCAACAAGATAATGGTTGATCTTTCCTACTTACCTGCCTGGTTACCATAACCTTTAATTCCTTTACTGTTAAAACGTCTATCTTTGCCTTAAAAAATATTCAGTGAGGTAGCCTCATCTACTTCACTGGGCAGGGAATTCCACAGATTCACAACCCTTTGAGAGAAGTTCCTCCTCATTTCAGTCCTAAATCTTCTCCCTCTTATTTTGAGGCTATGTCCCTTAGTTTTGGTTTCACCCACCAGTGGAAACAATCTCTCTGTTTCAATCTTTTTCTATTCCTTTCATAATTTTGTGTTTCTATAAGAACCCCCTCTTCTTCTCCCCCTCTCCCCCCGCCATTCTTCTCATTTACAATGAGGTCTACTCAATCTCTTCGCATAAACCAACCCTCTCCACTCCCAAGTCAAACTAATGAACCTCCTCTGCACCTTTTCCAGTGTCAGGTCATCCTTTCTCAAGTAAAGAGATCAAACTGTACACAGTACTCTGTGTGGCTTCATCAGCACCCTATGCAGCTGCAGCATTACCTCCCTATTTTTAAACTCCATTCCTAAAGCAATGAAGGACAATATTTCATTTGCCTTCATAATTACCTGATGCACCTGCAAACCAACTTTTTGTGAATGCATTTATTATGAAATATGATAATTGGAATGGAATTGTTACTACCCTTCTCATTTAGGGGGGCATGGTGGCTCAGTGGTTAGTGACGGTAAAAGATTAACAGAGCTGGTTTAAACTTCCTGAATTAAGGAGGTAGAAATAAGTTAGGTTTCCTGGTGTTAATTATCTTTCAATGATATGTATGAAAAGTATACATAACTGGACATTTGGGTTACGACAGAAATGGTTTCAAATATGATGTCCTCATGTTTGAGTAGTTTTCTGACACTTAAAATGCCTGTGCTCACAAAAGAACTAGAATCACAATTAGACACTCAGGTGTTCAAGTTCACCAATCTTCCCAAAACAGAAAACTAGTGAAACTGGCAGATGAGACATACTGCTCTGACTTGAATACATCAAAAAACAGCATGGGTACAATTCATGGAGCAGCTGAGGTTACCATGAAGGTTGCACCTTCTCAGGCTAGCCGCTTGTCTGAGACATGGTAACCTTTAGGTTAAACTCCCCACCAATTGTCTCTCTCTGAAGAAAGCAGAACTCTGGGATTATGCTTACTTTTCCTTTACTTCAAAATAGAGTTCTAGTGCCTCCATTTCCAAGTGTTAGTCTTTTTCTCTTTGGATGCCCAGATTTAGTTTGAAAATGTGGGACATTAATGGTATCCTGACCCCACACCCTCGTGGCAGATTAAAATCACCCCATAATGTGGCTTCAAACTTGCCACAGGGTATTAAATTTCACCCTGGAGTCAGACTTGGAGTCATACAGACATAGAATCATTCAGCACGGAAACAAATTTAGCCCAACTGGCCCATACTGATGTAGTCTTTTGCCTGTGTTTGTCCCATATCCCTCTAAACCTTTCCTATTCATGTACCTGTACAAATGTCTTTTAAATGTTGTTGTAACTGTACCCACCTCTACCACTTCTCTAGCAGCTCATACCATACACACAACCCTCTGTGTAAAAAGATTGCCCCTCAGTTCCCTTTTAAATCTTTCCCATCTCATCTTAAATCTATTGAGGTCCCTTCCTCTCCGGTTGTGCATCAAATCAAACCACTGCTGTCCAACTTGTATACGATCTTCTGTAAAGCACAATGATCCAGTCTGCACTCACCAGTTGCCATCTAACATCAATAATACCTCAGACAGACTGACTTTAACATCCTTACTGCGAGATGAGAATGCTGCCAGCAGAGCTATGCTGATGGAATGCCCACATCACAATGCAGCACTGACTGTGCTGCTCTATCTTTCAGATAAAATGTTAAACTGAGGCACAATTTGTCTGTTTCGTTTTCTGTTTATGGCACCTTGTGATGTGCAAATTGGTTGCAAGACATCACGAGATAGGAACATGCCCTCAAATCAAAAAGCAACCATTAATTGTGCCCTGAAGCTTTAGACCAAGAGCAAGTTTATAAGGACAAGTTCTTCCCTTCATTTCATGTCAAGCATTTATTTGGTGAAACAAAATATCCTCAAGTCATGGACAGATTTGGGTTTTTTTTTCTCCTTTTTGTTATTTCTGTTTGTGTACAAAATTTTGATAAAAATGCAGCTTTGCTCCCCAACCGATTTTATGAAAGTCTGTGGTTAGTATTCAGAGATCTTGCATCCAGGATAAATAATGACCTACCTCAGGACTCATTGACAGAGCAGGAATTCTATTCTGAGAGAACAGGGACCAATAAAGATCCTGCCCAATTCGGGGTCTTTTCCCAAAGTACATTTTAACTAATGAAGAGAGGAAATAAATTGCATCAATTACACAAAATAATACATGCCCAGGGAATACTTTAGATGTAGATGGCATCTCATGACTGTTTGTTTGTGTTGGCACAACCAGCTTCAAAAAGACTTAGGCTCTTCGAGATAAATTGGAATTCTATGGTCCTGGATTATGCATGGAAAATATTACTATTCAGTGAAATTATTTTTAAAAATTGGCTGATTGTATTCTGTGCAAAATGAAGATATAAAGGGTGAATTATGCAGATGTAGCACCTCAAAGATTCAACCAGGGTCAAATACCTATCCTGAATGCAACTTGGCTTAGGTCAAAATCAGCAAGAAATTAAAGGTCCTTTTTTAGATTGGAAAGGGTTTGTTTTACCAATATCATTGTACACTCCATGTTCATTTGGTCTTCATCTGAATATATGCTTTTTGAGATAGAAAATGGATGTGATGAAGAATGTTTAAAACCACATGCTCCTGGTTTAAGAATAAGTTTTTCAGTCTTTTTCAACCCCACCCTAATTGGTTACTAAAACTCCTCCTGCATTCTCTGTGTTATTGCCCTGGCTGTGTAAGATAGAGTGAGCCTGCAAGGAGAAAGCCCACACATTTCCCATGATCTTTCAGTTCCATATTGGTCTCATTAGTGCTCAAAATATATTTGAAGCTATGAATGACCTTCACATCTTCATCACTGGTAGATTTCAGTGCATTGTCCACAAATGATGTTAAACCAGCAGATGCTTTTTCTTGATTTCTCTCCTTTTTTCTATGGAGGCAGGACATTTTTAATTTTTCAACTCCTATAGTGATAAAATTCCTGAATGAAGCTCAATACTTCAAGGAATTTCCAGTGAAGTTTGACACAAGCTCAAGCAACCACACTTCATCTTTCATCCCAGCAATTTTCAGCCTTGTGGGCTTAACATTGAGTTCGCAATTTTAAATTATCGTTTCTGCTTCCACCTCGTTCCATGTGCATTTTCGGTTTTCTGTTTTGATGGCCTTTTTTAATCTTTGTGTTGACTTCAGATGGCTGCTATATAGCCATTTGTACCTCACCTGGACACCATCTTTGTCCCTGCACTATAACCATTTCCACTCTCTTTGGCTTTTTGTACCATGAAATCTATTGTTAGTTTTACTTCCCTGCCATCCACCTTATCACAGACCTTCTCTTTTGCTCGTCATATCCTACCCCCTCATGCACTGGCTTAACAGCTGTAGTATTTATATCTTCTTTTATCATTGACCTGAAATGCTAACTCCAATTCACTTACCTGATGCTCAGTGATCTGCGTAATTCCAGCATCTTGTCTAACTTTTAGTCACCATTCCTGAACATCAATTCAATTCTTTAAATTTATCCTTTGAATGAAATGATAAACTAAGATCTTGCTTAAATATAATATTTCAGGCTGATGTTAAAAATCCCCTCGTATCACTAAAGTGTAAAGTGGAGCTCTTCTGTTGTTTGACAACTAACATCCTTAAAAATAGATCACCTGGTTATTTGTGGGGTATAATTGTAATGTTGACCTTTCCATGAAGAGCAATCACTGCATTTCAAAAATAAATCCTTGGTAGCTGCGTATTAATACACATTTTTAAAAAAATCATGTTCTGTACTGAGTTAACTGATCACTTGTGCAGCATTTTGCAGGACAGCTAAATTGGTTCCAACTGACTTGGCTGAGGGAAGAATACAACAGCCAAGACTCCTGTTTGTAATTACTATCCAATGACTCACCATGTGGTTGTCAGGTGTACTGGGCTCTATTGTGATACCCCCTACAAATTACAGTCTGGCAATACTCACTATCCACATTTACACAAGACAAATGACAAATTTGAGGTGCTGGAGAGATGCCAGTACATGTCAAGTTGTACTACCATTTTAAAAAAAAAAGTGGAAAATTAGCACGTAAATATTCCTCTCTTCATTGGAAACCAGGATGAGGAGGTGCTGGTGTTGGACTGGACAAAGTTTAAAAATCACTTTTTTAACACCAGGTTATAGTCCAAAAGATTTATTTGGAAGTACTACCTTTCAGACCGCTGCTCTTTCATCAGGTAGCTGTGGAGCAGAAACAT
Source organism: Chiloscyllium plagiosum (assembly GCF_037043375.1). Lineage (NCBI taxonomy): Eukaryota > Metazoa > Chordata > Chondrichthyes > Orectolobiformes > Hemiscylliidae > Chiloscyllium > Chiloscyllium plagiosum. The sequence continues at coordinate 28,740,915 of NW_028270149.1, read as the reverse complement.
AAGACACATAATTTATAGCAAAAAAATCAGTGTCCTGCAACTTAAACGATATATTGAACAAACCACAAACTTCACTGTCCAGTACTACCTGGGAGCAGAGAAACTACACCATGTTCTTCGCAGCCTGCAATACATGATTGAGGATGAGCACCTCACCAAGACCTTCTTTACGACTACACTTCTCGCCTTTGAACAACCGGCAAACCTTAAACAGACTATAGTGCACAGCAAACTAATCTAGCCTTCATGACAACATCGACCACAACGATGTACAATCCTTATATGTGGAGACACCACCCACTATGTACGCGACAGGTACTCGTGTGACCCGGCCAACGTTGTCTATCTCATATGCTGTGGGTAAGGATGCCCTGAGGCATGGCACATTGGCGAGACCAAGCAGACGCTACAACAACAGATGAATGGACACTGTGCAATAATCACTAGACAGGGATGTTCCTTCCCAGTCGGGGAACACTTCAGCGGTCAGGGACATTTAGCCTCCAGCCTTCGGGTGACCATCCTCCAAGGTGAACTTTGGGACAGGTAAAACGCAGAATGTTCGAGCAGAGGCTGATAGCCAAGTTCAGTATGCATGAGGATAGCCTCAATTGGGACCTTGGGTTCATATCACACTACACTATACACTGTTACAACACAGACACATGCAAGCAGACACTCTCACAGACCCTCTCTCATATATATGCACTCTCAGACGCACACAAATATACATCTCCCACACTCGCGCACAGGTCTCACAGGCTTATACTCCATCACACTCACTCACACAGTCTACCAAACATGCGTACATACAAACATACATTATCTCGTGCACACTCACGCTCCACTCTCTCTGTCACATGTATGCACACACACACACAGGCCTATGGGTTGAATTTGCATTTGCAGAATTGTGTTTGCAGATACATTCTATTTTGCTCAAAAAGCACACAATCTGCAGGCAGTCAATGCAGACAGTCAATCTTTTATAAATTCCTACTTTAGAAGTAGAACAAGTCTGATTCAACACTGGGATACAGGCAGACTCTAATCTCTCACCTTCAATACATTGTCTTAGCTGAGCTATCACTTTTTTTAAATAAAACCTTAAATTACCTCGAATGTGACTTTAAAGAAGTTCTGGAATTTACATTTACATTTATGAACAGAAACCCATTCTAATAGATGAAAGACTGAATGGCAATCTAGGTTTGTTCAATATATTGTTTCAGATGTATGAAATTTTGATCTTTTGTTGTAAATTCTGTGTCTAATGATCCTGCTCCACAGCTATCTAGTGAAGGAGCAGTGCTCCAAAAGCTAGTACTTCCAAATAAACCTGTTGGACTACAACCTGGTTTTTTTTTTTAAGATTACATTACAGTGTGGAAACAGGCCCTTCGGCCCAACAAGTCCACACCGACCCGCCGAAGCACAACCCATCCATACCCCTACATTTACCCCTTACCTAACACTATGGGCAATTTAGCATGGCCAATTCACCTGACCTGCACATCTTTGGACTGTGGGAGGAAACCGGAGCACCCGGAGGAAACCCACGCAGACACTGGGAGAACGTGCAAACTCCACACCGTCAGTCACCTGAGGTGGGAATTGAACCCGGGTCTCCGGCGCTGTGAGGCAGCAGTGCTAACCACTGTGCCACCGTGCCGCCCACATAGAAAGTTGCATGATTTTTAACTTTCTTCATTAGACACAGCCTTGACAGGTGAGAAGTGAATTGAAAGAGATTACGTATCAATATGTGACAGTCTGTACATTAAATAAATTGTACTGGTCAATGTCAGGCAGATAAGAGTGAGAAAGATCATAATGAGTTTCTGTTTTCTATCATGATCCACCACCCTTTGCTGGAATTGTAAGAATGCAAAGTTAAGAAAAGCTCATCTTGGGCCTGTTAGTGGTATACAGTACATTATCTTCTAACATTCAGAAGAGAATTGAAGAAGGTGAATACTGTTCTTCCATGCACAAAATTGAAATCTTTAAATTGTCAAAAATAAATTTAAATTTGTTTGAAAAGATATAGATAACTGATCGTTGCTGAGCATTTTGGGAACAAAATGTTTAGAATATGACCAAAAAATGTAATTTAGTTCACACAATGTGTGTTTTCTGTTAAACTTGCTGAAAAGTCAAGACCTCCATCTTGGCAGGAATATTTTATTTTGAGAAGATATTTATTGGCATTTAGACAAAAGGCAGTGTCCAATATATTGAGTGCTGGAAATGAAGGTTAGAGCCCTGCTGAATCTCAAAATAACACTAACCTTCCCTGCTTTGGGAAAAATTATGCTCTAATATTGTTCCATGAAGTCAAGCATTTTAATGAACTGTTGTGGCTTGATTGCGCAAGAGAAGATCTCATTCATGCCTCACTGATATGGATAACAAGATAGCATCTACTATTTCCCTCCATTTACCTGTCTGCAGAAAACTATTATCTTGGGTTCTCTTCTCTGGCTTCCTACCAGACTCGCCTGACTTCTGCACTGGCCTTGGTGGATGAGACTGGATCTTGTACATATAATTAACACCTAAGATTTAAAATGCCCTTGCCTCCAGTTAAATTGATTAATTTGTTGCACAGCTTTTATTTTCAAAATTGCTATTAAAGGATATTTTTGGTTTTGTCAGATTTTGTAATGCTCCTGTGAAGAAGCTGGCAAATTTGATTACTTCTAAGGTGCCATAAAAATGCAGATCATAATTGTAGCTGTGCTTCATCCTGTGTACACATTTCTAAATTCAGGAGGGATCTAGTGATGCACTGCTGTATGTAATGGATGGAAAAAATTATGCAAGTACAATAATTTGAGTTTGTTCCATTAATGTTACATAAAATAGTTTTTAGTAATTAACCTACAGGAGCAGGAAATGAACATTTATTGGAATGATGATTGCGTAATTTCTATGTAAGCTCTGCTCACGCAGATATTTGGTGGTGAGCTGCAGTGCTAGAGAACAATTAGTGTAGACCAGTAACCCAACATTGCCTTATTAATAAGCAGTTTGCAATTCTCCTAGGCAATGGAGAGAAACTACCAGATAAAATTTGTTGGCATGAAAGTCTAAGCAGGTACCTGGCAGCTACAAATCACAGGCACTTCATCTGAGTGTCTGTCACGGCCTGCATTCCATAACATTTTAGGGCATGTTGCATGGGTGCTGAATGCCTGCATTCGCCATCCATGGAGGTTTGTATTGGCAATGCACCAGTCTCATCACATCCTCAGGGTATTTTTGGGACTCACTTTTAATGTGGTTATCCACTTCAATATTGTACTTTGAGATTGCCCCCACCTTACATTGCTCATGCACAGAAGGAATGTTTTCTTAGCATTCACTTTGTGCTTACTTGCATGCTCTCAACATCTTTATCTTGCCTTGCCTTACTTTTAGTTCAGACCAATGGTCAGGCAGCTGGTCAGGCTTGGTAGCAATGAAAAGTCAGGACTATGGTCATTCTGCGGGCTGGCTCTTCTTCTGTGAGATGCCCCGAGTGAGTGAGTAGGAAGCACAGAGGGCAAGAGGGTTAGTATATGAGGGAATTTGGTGGGTGAAAGCAGTTGAGGGAAGGTGCTACATGCTTAATATGGTAAGCAAAGGAGAACTGCGTGTGATAACTTGCTCAAAGGAGTCCCTTGAAGTAACTTATTGAAATTATTACTTAGCTGATTTATGGCAAAATTCATTCCAGTATATTAGCTTGAGTTGATAAGTTGCATATGGTTACCACCTCTTACTGTGTCTAACTTAGAAAGTTTCGATAGCATCAGTTTCCATTGGGTAGTTAAATCCTGGAATTGATAAAATTAATTGAAGTATTTATTCTTATGAGTGGCACATGCTAATTATTTACAGCCAACTTTCTGTTGTAGCATTTTATACTTGAGAATGCTGGAAGTAAGTCCTGAAAGATATACCAAATCTCTGACCCATTGCTCATATTAATGCCTTTTGTTCCAGGAATTGCAGCACAATTTTTAACACATAGACAATTATTTCAAAATCTCTTTAAATACATGTATTTTAATGGATTAAATGCAATGCACCAAATAATTCCATAATTCCAAGGTATTTAGAAGGTAAATAGTTCAACGATTATCATTTATTCCTTACTATATTTTTATGGTTTAAATCTGCTGATTAAAAGAGAAGGCTTTTGTGTTGAACATCCTAAAGTATTTCTCCACAGTAGTCACTGAGACACAATTTAGCTCTGAACACACTCTTATGTGTAAAACTGACTGTTATCACAAGTTTTCCTTGGAGATTTGTAATCACCGTTTGAGGTTATCACTAATAATGTTCCCTATGTTGGCATTAAGTTGTAGCTTTTTTCCTCAAGTATTCATTTAGGTGGTGATATGAGGAAATGGTTCAGTTTTAATGACAGGCATCAAGAGTCATTATAGATCATTCACAAAATACAGGTAGATGCAGAGTAAGGTTGCCTTACACCACCTCAATCAGTTATTTCAGTTTCTATCTCAACGGTACATTGTATTGCATCTGTATAGTGTTGTATTTCTATTTCCCACACCTATCATCCTTAGACTTCTAAGCTATATGCAAATTTAATGCTGAACTGGGACAGGTTTGTGCTGTAAACACATACATTTAGGTTTTAAATGGGAATACAGGAAGCAGTTATAATAAGCTACTTGGCATAAGAGCCAGGAGGGAGATAGGGATAAAATGAGAGAAAGCAAGTTGTTATGAGCTTGATTTTTGCTGCCTGAATAGACTATGAAATATTGGAGCAGAATTAGGCCATTCGATCATGAGCAGGGTTGAAATCACCCGGGTCCCTGCAATCAACCTCAGTAACTGTGGATCGATCTTACAAAATTTGTGCCAATCCCAGTGCTTCACACACATTTTCCCTCCCAGGTGAGACAGCCAGCTCATTTTACTTTTTTAGAGTAGATTTCCTACAGTGTGAAACAGGCCCTTCAGCCCAACCATTCCACACTGACCCTCCGAAGAGTAACTCACCCAGACCCATTTCCCTCTGACTAATGCACCTAACACTATGGGCAATTTAAGATGGCCGATTCACCTGGCCTGCATATCTTTGGACTGTGGGAGGAAACCAAAGCACCCGGAGGAAACCCACGCAGACACACGGAGAATGTGCAAACTTCACACAGACAGTCGCGTGAGGCTGGAATCGAACCTGGGACCCTGGCACTGTGAGGCAGCAGTGCTAACCACTGAGCCACGGTGCCACCCATAATACATTGCACGAGTGGTGACTGTCCTCCTCTTTAACCTCCCAGCCTGTAACAGGCCCATTTTAGAAAGTGCTTTCAGAAGCCTTCAAGGAAAGCTCTACAGACTCTCAATGATCTGCCAAACCCAATTTGCAAATCACTGCTTAATGCTGTGAGGGTATGCGATGGTGAGTAATTGAGGTGGAAATCATAGATTAGTGTAACTGTCTGTGGTCTCCATTCACTAGATACTTTGCAAAGCCGTATCTAGTAAAAACAGAAAAACTCAGTAAAAACTCAGCAGGTCTGGCGGGCATCAGTGGGGAGGAGTAGAGAGATCTGGCATCTCCGCTTGCCCAACTCCTGTCTCTCTTCATATCAATTTTTTATTTGGAATTGTGTCAGAGCTGCTTCCACAATGCCTCCTAACTCTGTCTGCAACTTAGGCTGCCGTGGTACTTATGATCATGTCCAGGAGCAGATTTGAGTGATGCCTGGCCACAGGGAACATGAAGATTGTAGAATACATAAAGCAAAGTCTGTTCAACCAAACTATTGTTACTCATAACACACAGCTTAAAATGCTTCCCACACCACCTCCCTCAATCTAAATCTTAATCCCATCAGAAACTGTTAGAGAAACAGTTCCATGTTCCAATGGGTTTCATTCATGACCTGATCTGCCATGGGATATCACCAGAGCTGGTGTTCAGCACTGATCCTTCAAGATATTTTCTAACCAACCTGTTCAGAGATATTATTAAACACATTTATTGGTCAGTACGTAGGAGTTGGGAGGTCATGTCACAGCTGTACAGGATGTTGGTTTGGCTACTATTGGAATATTGTGTGCAATTCTGGTCTCGCTGCTTTAGGAAGGATGTTGTGAAACTTGAAAGGGTTCAGAAAAGATTTAGAAGGATGTTGCCAGTGTTGGAGGACTTGAGCTAGAGGTCGAGGTCGAATAGGCTGTGGCTGTTCTCCCCAGAGGCTGAGGGGTGACCTTATAGAGGTTTGTAAAATCATGAGGGGCGTGGATAGGAAAAGTAGACAAGGACTTTTCCCAGGGTTGGGGGAGCCCAGAGCTAGAGGGCACAGGTTTAAGGTGAAAGGGGAAGTATTTAAAAGGGACCTAAGGGGCAACTTTTCCATGCAGAGGATGGTGCATGTATGGAATGAACTGCTAGAGGAAGTGGTGGAAGGTGGTACAATTATAACATTTAAAAGGCATCTGGATAGGCATATGAATAGGAAGGGTTTAGAGGGATATGGGCTAAATGCTGGCAAAAGGGACTAGCTTTATTCTGGTTAGCATGGACAAGTTGGACTGAAGGGTCTGTTTCCATACTGTACATCTCTATGACAGTATGACTTCTGGAGCAGGTGGGACTTGAACCTAAGCCTTCTGATTCCAGGGTGGGGCTGCTATCAATATTGAAAAATTTCACCACACATGGACATGATGGGCTTAATAGCCTCTTTCCCTTCGTATCACTGTCCCCGTTAATCTCCAATGACTACATTTTTATTCACTCATGGGCTGTGGGTGTCACTGGCTGGGCCAGCATCTATTGCCCATCTCTAATTGCCCAGTAGGCAGATAAGTGTCAACCATCTGTTGCCTCTAATCCACATAGTTGATTGGTATCAGGAGGTAAGGAATGCTGTTAGTAAGTGGACCTATTCCAATATCTAGTTAGCAGTGAAACTAGCTAGAAACTATCAGATCTTTACAAATTATGAATCTTGATTTTGTGGCTCTCTAACACTAACCAACTGCTCCTGACCACACTGTCTAAACAGAGAGGTCTTTCTAGCAGCAGCTTAGGTTAGTATATATTTTACTGGGAGTGTACTGTGCTTGGAGAATTGTTGCAAATGTCTCATTGATTTGATTGAATATTCATAAGAGTGACATGTATACATTATATCATTCTGGACTATATTCCTGGACCAATGAATGACGGAAAAATCTGCTAACTATATATTCAACTGAATTGATACGGAATCTGTCAGGAAGCTGTTTCACAATATAGTTGACAAGGTTCACATGTTATGAAAACAGGAAGGTGTTGTCTTCTTTTCTCATAATAAATGACCTGCTAACAGTCTGCTGAAGTTGCAATTTCTAAGCCATTGAGTTCATTTAAAAAGAAAGAAAACGCAGGAATAAACACAGGCTGCCTCCCAGTTTAAATCAATGGTACGTTTCACCCCAAAGTGTGTGCATTTACTGAATTAGAGTTTGAATTAGAACTGCATTACATTGGCCATATTCTTGAGCTAGCTCAGAAAATAATTATGGTAACAGCATGTTGTTGTTTAAGAAGTTCACTGCTGGCACAAGGTCAAAAGTGGGAAAATGGGATATAAAACCACAGATGGTTTATAAACTTTAGAGAAGTTTGTATAGCTATAGCATACTGTGCAATACTGAAGCCAAACTGTGACCTCAAAGAATGATTGATTTATTTTGGTACCTTTTCAGAAATGTTTCAATTAGTCACTCCTCTGTAACAATACAATGTTCTAATTTGTTTGATGGTCTCTGACTGTGTGTACAGTAATTTGGGTGACAACAACGAACATCCCCAATCCTGAAGATATTGACGTAATAACAGATCAGAACCCCAAAGTATTTATAGATGTATTAAACTTGTAAGTTTCAACATGTGTCTTTTCGTGATGACAAAAGATGACTGCAGAGTAAATTCAGTGATGTCTGGCAGAGTCCTGTGTGCTGCCATGGAACACCAGAACAGAATCAGGGAAACTTCAAACTGAAAGACTAAAAATAAACAGATAATGAGGGACTGGATACTTTCCATCTTCTGCTGGCATGTATGTATTTTGCCCTTCCAAGGATTTTTAAAAACAGCATTAAAAACCAACTAGGTGAAAGTGGGTACTACAGATGCTGGAGATTAGAATCAAGATTAGAATAGTCCTGATGAAGGGCTTTTGGCCAAAACATTGATTTTTTTTTTTTCCCTCTTTTCCGATGCTGCCTGACCTGTTGTGCTTTTCCAGCACTACTCTAATCTTGACTTAAAAACCTACTGCAATTCCTAGTCTAAGTGTGTTTGTGACCTGATATACTAGTAAGTGCTGTGGAGCTCACAGTTTGAGAACCTTTACTAAACAACCATGCAGCACAGGTAAAAGAAGTGTTTTGCTCTGAGTGTTGCCTGATAGCCACCACTGAAAGGAACCAAACACAAGAATTTCAATTAACCTGCAAAATCAATACTCTCAAAAATGACCACTAAGCTACAAGGCACATTACTAACATGATCCAATAGTATGGCCACATCATTCTACAATCTACTCTTAACGAACAACTTGGATTTACCCGTATATCCTTTTAATTTTAAGCTTTGTTGGGACTCACTACTTATACCTAACCTATCTGTTATTATTCATTTTCAAATTTAATTACAAATTAATTCACTTTTTTGTGAAGAAAGTCATATTGAATTGGTTCCTTATCAAAACATAAGTTCATTTTCTGAGAGAAAGGCATCCATAAAAGGAGACAATGGTGTAATGATGATTTCACTGTCCTAGTAAACCAGGGAATCAGGTAATATGCTGGGGCCATTGGTTCAACTTCACCATAGTGGAATTAGAACTCAATAAAATCTTGAATTAAAAGACAACTACAAAGCCATTGTCAATTGTCACTAACTGGAAGAAAACCTGCTGGTCTGGCTTGCACATGGCTTCAGAACCTACAGAAATCTAGTTGACTCTGAAATGGCTTAGCAAGCTATTCAGTTGCATCAAACTGGAAACTAGTTACAATGAAACAGAAAAGGCAATCAGGCATTGACTAAGGCACCAGAGAGGCTAATGGCAAACTCAGCCCTGTTGCCCTTACAATGTCCTTCTTACCAACATCTGAGCGGTAATAGCAAAATTAGTTTCACAGATTAGTCAAGCAACTGCCTGACATAGTCATACTCATAAGATCTTACAGTCTGAAATACACCAGCCAGAGTACTGTATACAGTTCTGGGTGTCATTCTATAAGAAGGATTAGAATGCATTGGCAAGTTGCGGAAGAGTTTATGAAAATAGTTTCAGGGGCCTGACACTTCAACCATGAAGAAATGTGAAGGTGAAGATTCATCATGAAGGTGGCTGGTTTTCCTTGGAGAGGAGAAGATTGAGAGGATTTGATAGAAGTTTTCAAAACTTGAGGTTTCAGCACAGCATGAATAGGGAGAAACCTTTTCCACTATAAACAGATAAGGAATCAGAGAGCACGGTTTAAACATACTTTGCAAAGAAAGCAAAGGCAATGTGAGAAACAACTTTTTCATATAGTGAGTGGCTGGAGTCTGGAATGCACCAGCTAGAAATGTAGTTGAAGCAGATTCAATTGAAGCATTCACCGGAGTATTAGATAAATGTTTAAATAGAAACAATGTGCAAAAGGCAGGAGATTGACACTGATTGCAATGACCAGACAGCCAATGCAGATACAATGGGCTGAATGGCCTACTCTGCACCATATCAATTCTGTGGTTGTGGTAAAGGAACCCACAAATGGGAAAAATATACTTGACTTCATAACCACAAATCTGCCAAGTATTGACAGAAGTGGCACTACACAGTCATTGTGGAGCAAAGTCTCACCTTCACATTGATAACACATTACGTTATGATATATGGCACTAGCACTATGTTAAATGCGAGAGACTTTGAACAAGCCAAACAACTCAAGACAGGGTGTCCAGGAGGGTCATCATCAGCAGCAGAGTTACTTTGACACAGTGGTACTTTGACATAGTTAGGCACCTCATGGCCTTGCATGCTGCCATCTATACCATTAGGTGATCAGCCCAAGCCAATTCAATTCACTCAACATGACATCAAGAAATGGCTGAAGATATTGAGTTCTTTAAAACTGAGACCTAACAACATTCTGGATACAGTTCTGAAGACCTGTTCTTCAGAACATGCTACACCCCTAGCCAAGCTGTTCCAGTACAGATAATGCATTAGCATCTACCTGACAATATGGAACATTGCCTAGATGGGACCTGTGCTCAAAAAAGCCGGACAAATCTAACCTGGCTAATTACCACCCTATTAGTCCACTCTCAACCATCAATGAAGTTAGGTGTCATCAACAGTGCTATCTTAGATTGGAAGTAGGGACATTGTACAATCATCAGTAAATGTTCAGCGCTCCTCACGATTCATCAAATCCTGAAGCAGTCCATTTCCAAATGCAGTAAGACTTGGGCAATCACTCGGTTTAAGATCAGGAGCAGCAAGTAATATTTGCACCACACACGTTCCAGGCAATGACCATCTCCAACAATAAAAAGTCAAACCACTGCCTCTTGACATTTAATTTCATTACCATCACTGAGTCCCCTACTCTCAACATCCTGGGATTATCATTGACCAGAAACTGAACTGGACAAGCAATTTGAATACTATGATTGCACGAATAGTTTAGGCTCAGAACCCATCAATGAGTAACTCACCTTTTTAAAGGGTTATGGAGATAATGTGGATAAAAGGCATTGAAAAATGTTCAACCAGTATTAAATAATGGAGCAGGTTCAATTGGCTAGATGGCCTACTCCTTTTCAATGGTGATTTCCAACATCTGCAGTCCTCACCTTTTACTACTGCTTTTCCTGTGTTCCTTCTGATCCCCTAAAGTTTGTCCACCATCTACAAGCCACAAGTCAGGAGTATAGTGGAATATTTCTCACTTGTGTGGATGAGTGCAGCTCCAACAACACTCAAGAAGCTCAACCTGTTTCAGGACAAGGAAGCACTGTATCCACAAACATTCACTGCTTCCCTACAGCAACAAATATCTGACCGTGTAATCACTGAGTTGTTTCATACAGTCACATTGAATCCTGGTTCCAGAAACCAGAAGTGTGCACAAAACTCAGGTCATTGTGCATTTTCCATAATTCCCTACAAAAGTGCAATAGTCTCTGCCTCGACTACTCGATATGGCCAATAAGTTCGTATGTATTAAATAAATTTGTACATTTATACAACTAAAAATGAATTCTTAAGAAAATCTCTGCAACCTGCATTTTATTTTACTCACTAAATGAGAATTTTAAATTGATGTTAGTCTGCCAGCCTCATTTATTGCAAATGTCTTTCGTCTCATAAAATGCAGATTGTGAGTGGGAGCTTTCTGGGAGGGATCAAGGTTTGTCAGTTGGGGAAGGCAATTGAAAGGGGTCATAGAGTCAGAGGTCTACAGCACAGACAAAGGCCCTTCAGCCCATTTAGTCTGCATGGATCAAGAACAAAAACCTAATTATTCCAATTGCATTTTCTAGTACTTGGCCGATTTTGTCTAGGCATCACCAGCATCTTCAATGTTATGAGGGTTTCTGTCTCTACTACCCTTTTATAGGCAATGAGTTCCAGATTCCCACTACTGTCTGGGTGAAAAAAATGTTTCCTCACATCCTTTCTAAACCTCTTGTCACTCACCTTAAATCTACATCCCCTGGTCGTTAATCTCTCATCAAGGTAAAAATTCCTTTCTGTTTACCCAATTTTGCCTTCATAATCTTAAACATTTCATTCATGACCCCCTCAGTCTCCTCTGCTCTAAGGAAAACAGCCCATGTCTGTCCAATCTCTCTTCGTAACTAAAACTCCCCAGCCCAGGCAATATCCTGGTAAATCTCTTTTGTATCTTCTCCAGTGCAATTGTATCCTCCTTTAATGTAGTAGGTGGTGGTTAGCAGCATCTTGCAGATTTAACATGGAAACATTTGCTTCTCTTTGTGGCCTTGACAAGTAAAAACATTAAAATCAATCGTTCCAATGGCAATCTCTAGCAAACCCTCCAAGGTGCGATTGTTTTGACTACAAAGTATTTGACCACAATTGTGCATTACCAATAGGTAGTTCTTCCTAGGCATTTTTTTTTAATCAAATCATTCTCTGAGCTAAGGAGCGATGTCACATTTCATTGATTTGGGCTGTCCAAAAAGGGACCCATAAGCATACACTATTGGTGATCATCTTTAAAGTAAACATATTTTCTAAATGTTTACCTTTACAGCATCTTGACATCTGTAGTCCATTACAAAGTTCTTTTATACAAATATTCTTCATATTGTATTGAAAATGTTCTTTCAAAATAGCTATTGCATCCAAAATGTGCAGATTATCTGACACATCGATTAAATTACCGAGGATAGCCATATCAGTTTCAGTTGTTTCTTAGGTTCTTACAAACTGATTACTCTCCCTGAAGACTTTTAATTCAACATTGAAAAATATATGTAAATACAGGAATGAGAAAATGTTACTTGACACACAATACTCATGTGCTTATGTGCATGTAGACCGCTGTATATTTTTTTTTCTGTTTCCTGTCACTCTCCCAAATCATTTAGATCCAATGAGTTTGGGGAGTGGAGTGAGTGGGTTGGTGGGGGGAGGGGAGGATAGGACAAATTTATCACTGTGGTCTCTGATGTCCGACCATGCCTAGAATTGTAGTTCACCGCTTTCAAATGTATACAGTACCCACTATAATCTGGCAAGATGCCACTTGAGTATATTAATAAGTGGGATGGGGGAGGGGATGTGATGTTTCTTTTCATATCCTGCTGCCAAATTTCTACCATTTGCTGGAACAAAATCAATTTAATTTTCCTAAAAGCTACAACTCAACTGTGTTTATCATGTCACAGGTTTGAAGACAAGGGTGAACATTTTGAATTGAAGGAGAAGGCACAGCAGCAGGCTGAATTAGCCAGTCAGTGATGATGAATGTACGTATACGAGAGAGACTTAATGTGGAATAGCGTTTAGGCTGCCATGTTTTACATAAACTGGGATTTATAGAAAACAATGTGAGTGATCAAATCTGGATGTGTCTGAGGCAAAGGGGTGGAGGTTCAGCCTAGAGGTAGATCAGGTTAAGACTTGAGAGAAGAAGGGGTTAAATTGGAGGACAAACTGAGCAATCGTCATTGACTACATACACTGCCCAAATAACTTACCTATAGTACAGTGTTGGGTATATAGGTTAGTTTGATCTTAGAGTAGGATAAAAGGTTGGCACAACATTGAGGGCCGAAGGACCTATACTGTGCTGTATTGCTGTACGTTCAAAGGGCTGCAGAGGTTGCTGCAATATGCTGTGAAATGGAAACGGAATTAGCATGAGGTGTATAATTGCATGCCATCTGTTTTTGCTACTGAAGTTGAAGTTGAATTTCAGCCAGCCTTGAGTTTTTTAAATTAATGCTATGTAGGCATGGCTGGATCTTAAGGCCAGTATTTGCTGCCCATGTATACTTGCCCATGAAGGTGCTGCTGTGCCAGGTCAGAGATCACCATACCAATGCTGGGAGCTCGCCATGCCCTGGTGAGAAGTTGCCATGCTAACGCCAGTCTGCAGCTGCAGGAGGCCGGCAGGTCACCATGACTCGCCGGAAGGCCCGTTGCACCAAGCTGGGAAGCCAATTCAGGAGGCCATTACTGGAGGTCCCTGCAGCAGGATGGGAGGCCGTTACAGGAGGCAGCTGCACCTGACTGGGAGGACCTTATGGGAGGCAGCTGCACCAGGCCAGGAGGCCATTAAGGGAGGCAGTCTAAATTAGAGTTGTGCTGGGAAAGCACAGGAGGTCAGGCAGCATCTGAGGAGCAGGAAAATCGATGTTTCAGGCAAAACCCCTTCATCAGAAATGATGCACCAGGCCATGAGGCTATTAAGGGAAGCAGTTGCACCAGGCCGGGATGCTATTAAAGGAAGCAGTTGCACCAGGCCAGGATGCTATTGAGGGAGGCAGCTACACCAGGCCGGGAATCGTTGCCAGAGGCTGGGAATCATCACTAGAGGCTGTGAGTTGAGAGAAAGAAAAAAGAGAAAAAGAAGAAAACTAAGAAGAGTGAGCAGAGCATCGTACTCTGCTGCTATCTTGGAATCTTTGCTCAGATCCATAGTATCTACTCCCTTTACTATTGCTGTCAGTAGCAGCAGTGTACATCATCTGCAAGAGGCAGAGATTCACCCATGCTTCTTAAGCAGCACCTTCTCAAACCCAAGACCACTTCTATCTAGAAGGACAAGGGCAGCAGACACATGGGAATACGTTCCCCTCTAACCACTCACCATCTGACTTAGAAATAGATCACCATTCCTTCAGGGTTGCTGAATCAAAATAGTAGAATTCCCTCCCTAATGACATTGTGGGTCTACCTATAGTACACGGACTGCAGCAGTTCAAGAAGGCAGCTCACCATTACCTTGTAACTGGGGTAACTAGGGACTACCAACAAATGCTGCCCAGCCAGCAACATCACGTTCCATGAATGAATTTTAAAAAAGACTAAATCATGCAAAGTCATCTCTAATAATTGTGCTACATTGTGAAGAGAAACAGAAGCCAATTTAGACTAATGGATGGCACACCAATCATACATGAACAGAGTGAGAAAGAAATTCTGACAATAAAGATTGGGCAGTAATGTTTAGTGACAACAACCAGCAACAGGATAACCAAGCTGTAAAATAATTCAGCAAAATCGACGTTTCGGGCAAAAGCCCTTCATCAGGAATAAAGGCAGAGAGCCTGAAGCGTGGAGAGATAAGCTAGGGGAGGGTGGGGGTGGGGAGAGAGTAGCATAGAGTACAATGGGTGAGTGGGGGAGGAGATGAAGGTGATAGGTCAGGGAGGAGAGGGTGGAGTGGATAGGTGGAAAAGGAGCTAGGCAGGTCGGAGAAGTCCGGACAAGTCAAGGGGACTGGAAGTTTGAAACTAGGATGAGGTGGGGGAAGGGGAAATGAGGAAGCTGTTGAAGTCCACATTGATGGCCTGGGGTTGAAGTGTTCCGAGGCGGAAGATGAGGCGTTCTTCCTCCAGGCGTCTGGTGGTGAGGGAGCGGTGGTGAAGGAGGCCCAGGACCTCCATGTCCTCGGCAGAGTGGGAGGGGGAGTTGAAATGTTGGGCCATGGGGCGGTTTGGTTGATTGGTGCGGGTGTCTCGGAGATGTTCCCTAAAGCGCTCTGCTAGGAGGTGCCCAGTCTCCCCAGTGTAGAGGAGACCCACTCTATCTCTTGCAAAAATGCCATCCCGTATTCCCAATTCCTCCGCCTCCGCCGGATCTGCTCCCAGGAGGACCAGTTCCACCACAGAACACACCAGATGGTCTCCTCCTTTAGAGACCGCAATTTCCCTTCCCACGTGGTTAAAGGTGCCCTCCAACGCATCTCGTCCACATCCCGCACCTCCGCCCTCAGACCCCACCCCTCCAACCGTAACAAGGACAGAACGCCCCTGGTGCTCACCTTCCACCCTACAAACCTCCGCATAAACCAAATCATCCGCTGACATTTCCGCCACCTCCAAACAGACCCCACCACCAGGGATATATTTCCCTCCCCACCCCTTTCCGCCTTCCGCAAAGACCGTTCCCTCCGTGACTACCTGGTCAGGTCCACGTCCCCCTACGACCCACCCTCACATCCTGGCACTTTCCCCTGCCACCGCAGGAACTGTAAAACCTGTGCCCACACCACCTCCCTCACCTCTATCCAAGGCCCTAAAGGAGCCTTCCATATCCATCACAATTTTACCTGCACATCCACTAATATAATTTATTGTATCCGTTGCTCCCGATGCGGTCTCCTCGGATGCTGCCTGAATTGCTGTGCTCTTCCAGCACCATTGATCCAGAATCTGGTTTCCAGCATCTGCAGTCATTGTTTTTACCAAGCTGTAAAATAAGTCTAGCAGAGAAAAATGTGTACTTCTCCAGTATAGTACATGATCATGAGATGGACATGAGTTGTCAAACCTCCAAGGTGAAAAATTGAAGCTTGAAACATTAGTGTTTTGAACATAGTTTTCTCAGTTTGTATAATTATTGAATTGACAGCGCATGCATTTATGAACAACAATGCATATCATGGTCAATGTTTCTTTTAAGGACTTCCTCATGGCATCATCAATGCATTAAAGCATATAATCTATATGGCTTGACACTGTGGCCTCCCAAGCAAAATGTCCCCTCCTCAATTTTCTATTTATGGATAAGATGAAAACTGTTGCTGAGTACAGTAAAACTCTGATCAGTTTAAACACGGTCAAAGCATGGAGAATGATGCAGCAGAGTGAGGGCAATCTACATAAGACTTCCCGTTCACCCCCTTAGTAGGAGTGCCTGGATTACAGCTATAAAGATATGAGAGGCCAGGGCAGTCTCCTGTTTGGGAGATCTATTTGAAGGAGAGGTCCTGATGTCTTTTGACCAATTGAGTCAAAATATGGGTTAACCCGTAGGGACGTCTTCTATTATTTCCAGATCCGGGACTACATACAGAAGAGGACCATGCTCTTGGCTCAGCCCGATAAATCTGATTATAGAGGGAAGAGTGTTTCGTTGCACGGGCATTCTTTCAGTCAGTACTCTCTATCATCCACAGGGACCGGGTGCCTGGAAGATATGGAAAGACTTTACGGACTCTGGAATCAGGAATTGGGAACAAATCTCGTTGGGAGAAGGTGAAAAAAAATTGATTTTCAATAAAACGCAGGCTATGCATCTATAGATTCTCCACAGGGCCCATTTGGCCCCAGAACAACTAGCAAAATTTAAGAAAGGAGCATCCCAAGGTGTTCTAAATGCAAAATAGACACTGCTGTGAACTCTCTCACACTGCTTATGGCTGTGCCTTAAGATCCGTAGGTACTGGGGTGCCATAGCAAATGTATTGGAGAGGATCTTGGGAACAGAAGTTAAGGCTGACCCAGTATTCCTCTTTCTGGAACTGCCGAATCAGCCTTCATCCTCGCTAAATGAGTATGGAAAGAAGCTATTCAACATTCTCTTGTATTGTGCAAGGAAGAACATTATAATGAGTAGGATCTTGGAAACCCCCCCACCCCCCCCCCCCCCGGCGTTTATTGGATGGCATAAGTTAATGATGGAGCAAGTCCCCCTGGACTGTCTTATGAATGTGGTGCACCAGAAAATGGAACTATTTTATAAGACGTGGCAACCCCTCTTGAACCACATAGACATGGACTTATCAGGCATACTGATTAGGGCCTTTGTATTGTCATGAAGGCTGGAATCATGGGACCCAGGGAAGGAAGTCTGAGTAAATGAATAAATAAATACAAGTATATTAGTTGATGCTCCCATTGGTGGGAGCCTCAGTGGGGGAGCATCAAGTGATGCAAATTAATTTAAGTTAAATTAAGTTAAGTTAGCTTAGTTCAGTTCAGGTTAATTTAATTTAATTTGCTATGTTTAATTATTTATTGAATTGTAACATGGGAAGATTGTTCTGTATCTCTGCGATAATTTTGGTTTGTAGTAGGTGGTTGTTGTTGTAGCATAAGATTGCTGTATTATCTTTTGTACTTCTATAATTTTGTAAACAAAAAAATGGTTTTATAAAAAAAACCTATGATCTGAAAGTATAAAAGTCTAAGATGCTGCCTAAATGGGGGTCATTTGAAACCTGATATACTACTGGAAGTATACTCCTCAGTTGTAAATTAATAACTTAATGTTAGTCTGAATGTAATGTTCATACATAATAGTTGGAATAAGTGTCCATTGGATTCAGTAACACAATATCCATGTTTAGATTTTTCTGTAACACAATAGCATTACTGTGTGAGGCAAAATATCCTACTGGAGGCAAAAATCACACTAGGATAGATGCATACTAACAACAGCCATCACCTCCTTGATCTGGTAATTAAGGTGAACAGGCAAACTTGGCCTATTTCAACAGTTGTAGTCTTAGGCAAGTTTTCCTGTTACATGGCCTCCCCTAGTTCTAAGATTGGATACCAAAATCAGTTCCAATTTGTCTGAAGTCAGTATTCATGTTAAAATATTTTAGTTGCCTGCTTAGCTTCGTTAAAACTGTTCACTTTCAAAACACGTGGAATGGTCATTTTCTCTGACCCTCCCATACAGAATTTGTTTAATGCTTTTTATATCATTTTACTTCATTTTCACAGGATAAGCAGTGAACAGACTTCACCTGGGTCACTGCCAATGGCACTATGTATCTGGCTGTAAGGAAAGGTGTGAGAAGGCCTGCTGTTGCTAGGTTTTGACACTTTCTCTCTGAAAAAGAGCTCACCCTTCTGTGCATTGGCACAGCTCAGTTGTACAACTTGCCCAAGTTGGTAATTTTAAATCTGAGCCCACTATACTCTGCCTCGATCTCTGAAACACACCAATGTTCTGTGCCATCATTGCCCCTGTTTTAGTAAAACCTTAAGTAATTCCATTGAAATCACTAGAATGTGATAAAAAGCATTGATGTTGAAAATTTAGATCCATTGGAAAGTATTTATCCAGAACTGGTTTTTGTAACTATCGATTCAATGCCAGCTGATTCTGACAGCTATTAAAAGGATCATGAAAACAAAAGAAACAGCACTCATAACCAATCGAATATAAATGTCAAGTACAAAAATGAATTTATGGATTTAAAAAGTTAATACTATAAATAGCAAAAGCTTTTACAGCTTAGTATTGGCATCCAAGTTTGACTCGCTATAGGATAATTCAGTCCATAAATTCAGCTTTTAATTCCTCCAGAGATCTAAATTTCTGATATTTAGATTGTTTTATACAGAAGTGTTTTATGAAAAATAAAGAATGGCCGATTAACTAAGCTGTAAATGTTTTGTTTCAGCTACACTCTGAAGAAGGGTTACCAGCCTTTTGGAGGAAACATTTGTGTCCATTTAAAATGCAGAGAAGCTGCCCGAACCTACAAAACCAAGATAAAATATATTTATATTGTTGAACTAGCCTCTACGAAGGTTTGCAGATGTCTACTACTAATCACGCAGTCACGATATGTGTATCGTGGCAAGGTTACAGACCAGGGATTGAACCTGTTTCATTTAAATTTGTGGGAAACCATCAAATTTATAAAATGCCGTTCCCTAAATCTTAGTCCATTTTCATGGTGCAAGCTGCTGCACCACTCTATTTCTGTAATGCATAAGCAATGCTAATTCCTAGAGGAGGAATGCAGGGAATAGAACAGAACAGCAAATTCTGACAAATAACTTGGAAATTCCTCTTTAATACCTGGGGCAACCAAACCAATGCCAAGAGATCACATTTACACAAGTCACTTAATTAGAAAAAACATACACTATATACTCTTTTCTGCTTCATTGTTTCCGATATTTTGAGGAACACAGGATAAAATGAATCCAGCCAGATTTAAATATCAGAGTTAAGAATTATTAAAACACTTAAGGAGATCTTTCAGCCCATCATGACTGCACCAGCTCTTTGAATAGATAGATATAGCATGTTTTTAACTTTTTGTAATCATTCAACAGATGAAAACGTTAATCCTCTTAATACCAATCTCTGTTTACTGCCTTCCTAACTAGACTATTCCACATGCCTTTGCACAAAATAGTTATGACATTGATACTTGTCCAAACCTTACACTGCTGGCAGCCATAAGTTGTAAGAGTTAAATAATGCCTAACAAAGTATTCTCACGTCATGTAGCTTGAAATAATAGACTTACAAGATATAAATAACATCGAAGGTGATGTAATTACAAAACATGTACCAATTGTGTATTGTACCGATTGTACCTCTAGTTTAGGATTGCTCTCTGTTTCTTTTGAATTCATACAAGTAACAATTGTGCTTGTTTTATAACAGCCTGAAATAGGCGGGTAACTAATTATTCAAGACTACAGCCAAGTACATTAAGGGCATACCATTGAAAAGCTTCCTTAGTGAATTGTTGACAAGCGGGAAAGGGTAGAATCTGTCAAGCAGACCTGTTATCATCATCTGGCTGCCTTAGACTAGTGACTGAATAATCAGCATGTTCCAGTCCACAATATACAACCTAAGTTTCTCATGTGCAGGCTTGAATCTTCTTATTTAATATATCATTAGAAATTTGAAGACACTTTTTCAGAATATGGTTGTTGATTATTGATCTGGCAAAGTGATTCCAGCATGAAGTTTGAGACTATGGTTCTTCTTGCCCATTTCAGTTTGTTTGTGATGAGACAGGAGATTTTGCATGTGACCCTTCCAATCATTGAATTCCTAACTTAATTGTTCTAGGAAATGCTGAGTGGACTTTGGCACTTCCATGCAAAAATAGAAGTAAAACTGGATGTATTATTATTGTAGAGGAGGTATCTTCTTCTTTAACTACGGATGGGCAGTTTTGGATGAAACAAGCAGAGTTTAGGAGTAAAATAAATTAGATAATCCAGGCCTGAACATTCAGGACTTTTAAATATTAAATTGGGTAATATCTGACATGTTAAAATAGGAGACACTGTAGCTAAAACAATTATGAATACTTTGAACTCTACTTCAGGCACTGCGCATGATAAAGTGGTTTTATTGAAAAATGTTGCTGTCAATTTTGTATAGTGAAAATAAAAGATTAAATTGAGCAATCTGTATGGTCTAAAAAGGCAACTGAATACAAGGAAGTGCTTATGAGGTTGTAATGTAATAATGAGAAGATATTACCTGGGAATTACTGTGCTTTAAAATCTCTCCAGAATGATTCTATTATTTCACATATTGCTGTCTGTACTCAACTTCTGTGCTACCTTTGGTGACACTGTCATGCTACCATTTTCCCTCTGAAAGAATGATATCATAATATGATTACTAAAAATGCATTAATGAAATAATTGGCAGTCAATCCTTTGCAATGTCAATCTTCAGCAAGAAGAAGCATATTGGCAATAGCACTAGAGTGTGTAGGAGCATTCAAAAGGGGGAGTAAAAATAATGTAGATGTAGTTGTGAACAGAATAGTTAAGGGGATGGATACTGTTCCGTGCAGTTCACATCAGTAGTCCCAAATGCTGCATTGGCTGCCCAGTGTCAGTGTAAATGTTCTATCCTTGCGAATGGAAAGGAACTTGGAGTGGGAAAGCTTGGACTCAGTTATTGCGAATCCACTTGGATATCAATGACATATGTGGGATTAAGAAAGAGGCTCTGATGAGATCCTGAAAGATGATTCTGAAATACAATTAAGAAAGATACTGCAGTAATCATGGGAGATTTTAATCTTCTTTTAAGTTGCACAAATCAAATTTGCAAAGGGAGACTGGAGAATTAGTTCATAAAGTGACTTTGAGTAATCCAGTTTGGAATGTACAAGGTTATTTATGTATAAGTACTTTGTAATGAGGCAGGATCAATTAATTACCTCATAATAAAGAATCCTCTTGTAAGAGTGGTCATAACATGATTGAACTTCATATTTAGTTTGAGGTTAAGAAAGCTGGGTCTAAAACTAGTGTCTTAAACTTAAAAACAAATTTTAAACATTTTATTCACAGTTATGAATGCTGCTGTCTGGGCTAGCATTTATTGCCTTAAAAACATTGTGGTGAGCTGTCATCTTTGACTAATGCAGGTCATTTGTTGTTGGTAGACCAATAATGCCATTATTGTAAGTGCCAGGATTTTGACCCAGTGATAAGGATAAAGTAATGAAGAATGCGAAGACATAGACAACTAAAGTGGAGTGAGAAAACAGATTGAAAGATAAGATAATGAAAAAAGTAGTGGGAGGGATTTTAAGGAAATTATCAACAAAGAAATATTTCTTTAAAAAAAGACTTTACAAGAAGAATGCATCACCTCACTAAATAAGTTACTAATAGTTCTCAAATTAAAGAAAATGTGTACAATAAAATTTAGCGCTAGGTCAAAAGACTTAAAGAACTGTTAGAAATCATAAAGTGTGACTGAAAAAAAGAGAGAGAATTTAGGCTATGAAATAAATAGCAAGAAATATAAAACAGGGAGTAAAATCATCAATTAGAACTTAAAAGGAAAAGAGTAGCTAAAATGAGAATTGTTCTTTTTAGAGGATGAGAAAGTGGAATTAATAATGGAAACAAACTCTGGACAAATATTTTACATATATAATCATCTGTGATCAATGTGTCATGTGTGTGAGGTGCATATCTTTGCATACTCTCAAAATAGTTATCCCAGATAATAGATAATCTTAGCAGCAATTTGTTTAATGAATTCTATAATAAAGGAGGTTATTTAATAGCTTACTCTGGCCCTGGAGGTTTAGAAATGTGACATCATTATCATATATTCTAAAATGAGTTACTGATGTAGCAAAATACAAGGAAAGGAATCTTCCAGCCTTGCCTGGAACTTTTAGAAGGACAGCATCAGAACTTAATTAGCGAAGAATAAGAGTATTATTATTCTAGAAGCAGGTTAAAGGTGCATTATTAAGTTCATAGAAACTTTCAGACAGGTCAGTTTCCTGACCTCTTTGTATTCAGTAGCATGCCAGAAATGCTCATTAAAACTCCATCTGCTGTAATTACATTGATTAGGTACCATTTTATAAAGTTGAAATGAGAAACAGGTCGCCACAAACCTGACTCAATGTACTAAATGTGGACCTGATTCCTCCAAGCCCTGACGAGTCTAATATTTAAAAATAGCAAACACTTAGTCTCTGAAGTGAAGACTGATCATGTTGAGCAGCTCATCAAAGTTTACAGTCTGAGGAGGTCAGGCTTCCACATTCCAATAACAGATTATAATGTTAGAGTGTAGGGTGAATGGATCCAGTAGCTGACCAATCATAAAACACTATACATACTGCAAACCTGAGCAGGGTAAGCAAGCCTGACTCCAAAAGAGGATCAACTTAAACGGGGTAATACATTAAATGGAGATGCAGCATAAAAGGAGGCTGAGAAGCATAGATTGAGGCAGAGGTTGGGTAGCTGTAAAGGAATGCAACTATTTCAACTTAAATGGTTTGATCTTTGAGAATGGAGGGAGATGAAGATGGGTGAGTTACACTGATGGAAGAATTCGGGACAAGGAGGGATGGGAGCTGGATATCGAGATTTGGGTCATGATGGGGTAGCATGGTGAGTTTGGGAGGGAGAAAGAGAAACCGGAGTGGGACTGAATGGGAGGGGTGTAAGGGTAAGGCAGGGGATTGTGAAGTCAATGGGAGTTGATGGAGGGTAAGAGAAGAAATGTCCAGGAACTATACAGAGGTCAAGACTAACAGGGTGTGATTGAGCCAAGACAGAAGAGGAGGGAGAGGAAATGACTTATCACTTAATATCCTCTCTCAAGAAGGGCAGCAAAGATTCCTCTGCAATGTTGTTGATTGGGTGTGAACAGGTGGTTGGGAAATGGGCTGTTAATGCACCAGAAGTATTGTTAAGATAGAGCCCAGATGTATACAAAAGGAGGGGGGTAGGGCTGGGGGAAGGGTAGGTGAGGTCTTCATTGGTGGATGCAGATAGGGAGTTATTGTGATTGGTCGGTGGAGAGAACACGTGAGTAGTAAGATGGACAGGTCAGGGAGGTGAGGAGGAGGGGGTGGAGCTAGACATGGGATAAGGCTGGGTGAAGAGGGACTTTGAAGCTGGTGAAGTCGCTTTTAAGCTTCCTGGACCAAAAAAAAGGTGTTGTTCCTCCAGTTTGCATCTGACCTCACTCTGACAGTGAAGGAGGCCAAGGATTGACACATCACCCGGGGAGTGGAAGGGTGAATTAAAATGAATGGCATCTGGAAGGTTGGTTAATATGCGCAGAGAGTAGATGCTCCATGAAGTGGTCCCTGAGTCTCCCCAGTTGTGGCTCAAAACATTGATTTCCTGCTCCTCAGATGCTGTCTGACCTGCTGTGCTCTTCCAGCTTCACATCTATTGACTCTGATTTCCAACATCTGCAGTCCTTAGTCTCCTGGGGAAAAAGCAATCATGGGTTATGGAGGTTGAACTATTCTTATTCCAGGTAGCAGCACAGTAAGCTTTAACCCAAGACAGGAGCAGGCTGATGAGAGTCCAAAGCGTAGATTGACTATGTCAAAGGAATTTGGAGAGAAAAATACATCTCATCTGAGTGTTATGATCTCAGCTAATGGTATAATTGGATTATGTCAGAGTGCAGAGTGAAACCTGACTCGATAGACTGTAAGCTTTATTTTGCAATTTTCTCATCATGGTGGTCAGTCACTAAGTATAGTTACACAAGGCCACCAACGCACTTTTAGCAAAAGAAAAGAAAAACAAGCTTCTATGTGATATTGAAT
Organism: Chiloscyllium plagiosum; assembly: GCF_037043375.1. Classification (NCBI taxonomy): domain Eukaryota; kingdom Metazoa; phylum Chordata; class Chondrichthyes; order Orectolobiformes; family Hemiscylliidae; genus Chiloscyllium; species Chiloscyllium plagiosum. The sequence continues at coordinate 28,716,573 of NW_028270149.1, read as the reverse complement.
TTATTATCATGTATACAGAGACACATTGAAAAGCTTTGTCTTGCGAGCAGTACGGGCAGATCACAGAGTTAAGTAGCATAGATAAGTAAATAATAGGTAAACAGTGGCAAAAACAAAAACACAGGTACAGACAAATGTTAAGAGATGTGAGTCCATTCAGTATTCTAACAACAGTAAGGTAGAAACTGTTTTTTGAAACTGGCTGGTGCGTGTGTTCGGGCTTCTGTGCCTTCTCCCCGATGGTAGAGGTTGCAGAAAAACATTTCCAGAGTGGGATGGATCTTTGAGAATGCTGGCAGCCTTTCCTTGACAGTGGGCCTGGTAGATGGATTTTATAGATGGGAGGTTGGCCTTTGTGATTATCCGGGTTGGGTTTACCACTCTCTGTAACCATCTCCGATCTTGAATGGTACAGTTGCCGTACCAGGTAGTGATGCATCCAGACAGTGCTCTCGATGGCATACCTATAAAAGTTTGCAAGGGTAATTGCCGTCATGCCAAATTTCCTCAGCTGCCTGAGGAAGAAGAGACATTGTCAGGCCTTTGTAACCAGTGCGTCCACATGAAAAGTTCAAGAAAGCTTGTTGTGGATGACCACTCCTAGGAGCTTGACACTCTCCAATTGTTCCAACTCTGTGCTGTTAATGTGTAGGGGGGGCATGAGTTACATCCTGCCAAAAGTCAATAATGAGTTCTTTGGTTTTGCTGACATTGAGAGCTAGGCTGTTCTCAGTTCACCATTTTTCCAGGTCTTCCACCTCACGTCTGTAGTCTGTTTCATCACCATCTGAGATTCGACCAATTATGGTGGTGTCATCAATGAACTTGTAAATGGCACCGGTCTGGTATTTGGCGACGCAGGCCTGGGTATATAGTGAGTACAGTAGGGGGCTGAGTATGCAGCCCTGGGGGGCTCCAGTGTTGAGTGTTAGTGAGGATGAAATATTGTCCACAATCTTCACTGATTGTGGCCAGTGGGTCTGGAAACTGAGGATGCAGTTGCAGACAGTGGGGCTTAGTCCGAGATCACTAAGTTTAGTAATCAGTCTTGAGGGAATAATAGTGTTGAGGACTCAACCATAGTCAATGAATAGGGTTCTTACATAGCTGTTCTGGGTATCAAGATATTCTAGGGAGGAGTGAAGAGCAAGAGCCTGATGGCGGTGGTGGGCAAGTTGTTGGAGGGAATCCAGAGGGACAGGATGTGCATGTATTTCGAAAGGCAAGGACTGATTAGGGATAGTTAACATGGCTTTGTGCGTGGGAAATTATGTCCCACAAACTTGATTAAGTTTTTGAGGAAGGAGCCAAGAGGATTGATGAGGAAAGAGTGGTAGATGTGATCTATATGGACTTCAGTAAGGCGTTCAACAAGGTTCCCCATGGGGAGTTGATTAACAAGGTTAAATCTCATGGAATTCAGGGAGAACTAGCCATTTGGATACAGAAGTGGCTCAAAGGTGGAAGACAGGGTGGTGGTGGAGGGTTGTTTTTCAGATTAGAGGCCTGTGACTAGTGGAGTGCCACAAGGATCGGTGCTGAGTCCTCTTTTTGTCATTTACATAAATGATTTGGAGGTGAGCATAAGAGGTACAGTTAGTAAGTTTGCAGATTACACCAATATTGGAGGTGCAGTGGACAGCGAAGAGGGTTACCTTAGATTACAACAGGATCTTGACCAGATGGGCCAATGGGCTGAGAAGTGGCAGATGGAGTTTAATTCAGATAAATGCAGGGTGCTATATTTTGGGAAAGCAAAGCTTAGCAAGACTTATACACTTAATGGTAAGGTCCTAGGGAGTGTTTCTGAACAAAGAGACCTTGGAGTACAGGTTCATAGCTCCTTGAAAGTGGAGTCACAGGTAGATAGGAAGTGAAGAAGGTGTTTGGTATGCTTTCCTTTATTGGTCAGAGTTTTGAGTACAGGAGTTGGGAGGTCATGTTGCAGCTGTACAGGACATTGGTTAGGCCACTGTTGGAATATTCTGGTCTCCTTCCTATTGGAAAGATGTTGTGAAACTTGAAAGGGTTCAGAAAAGATTTACAAGGATGTTGCCAGGGTTGGAGGATTTGAGCTATAGGCTGGACTGTTTTCTCTGGAGCGTCGGAGGCTGAGGGGTTTACAAAACTATGAGAGGCATGGATAGGGTAAATAGGCAAAGTCTTTTCCCTGGGGTCGGGGAGTCCAGAACTAGAGGGTATAGGTTTATGGTGAGACAGGAAAGATATAAAAGAGACCGAAGGGGCAATTTTTTCAAGCAGAGGGTGGTACGTGTATGGAATGAGCTGGTACAATTGCAACATTTAAGAGGCATTTGGATGGGTATATGAATAGGAAGGGTTTGGAGGGACATGGGCTGGGTGCTGGAAGGTGGGTCTAGATTGGGTTGGGATATCTGGTTGGCATGGATGGGTTGGACCGAAGGGTCTGTTTTCATACTGTACCTCTCTAAGAGATATGGCATCTGCCATGGATCGGTTGATCGGATAGGCAAATTGCAGTGGGTCAAAAGTAGTGGGGAGGCTGGAGTTGATTAATGCCATGACCAGCCTTTCAAAGCACTTCATGACCACTGATGTTAGGACCACTGGACGGTAGTCATTGAGACATGCTGCATGAGACTTCTTAGGGAGAAAGTGAGGGCTGCAGATGCTGGAGATCAGAGCTGGAAATGTGTTGCTGGAAAAGCGCAGCAGGTTAGGCAGCATCCAAGGAACAGGAGAATCGACGTTTCGGGCATAAGCCCTTCTTCCTAAGGAAGGGCCTGACCTGCCTGACCTGCTGCGCTTTTCCAGCAACACATTTTCAGCTGAGACTTCTTAGGCACAGGAATGATGTTGGCCCTCTTGATCTGCGCATGCTCTGAGTGTATGGCCTGGTACTCTGCCTGGTCCCATTGCTTTCCTTGGATTCACACGAAGGAAAACTGATCTGGCCTCTGATGCAGTGACTGTTGGGATAGGTTCATCAGGAATAGGTGTTACCTCTCTGCCGAAATTCTGCTCAAAGCAATAATTTGGAAACATCGTATCAAAAGCAGCAAAAAGAAAATTGCAATTAATTTTCCCTCAAGTATCACTCTGATCTTTATTATTTAATTTCTTACTCAACTGATAAGGTCACAAGCATTTATTTTCAGTGGCTTTCTGTACATTCACTAAATGTGTTCCTCTTCCTTTATGTCTCTAAGAAACATACAGACACTGGCTACCTCACTAAATGTTGTCACTGAACTCGAAGCAAAAAATCTCCAGAGATTTTTCCAGTCACTTTGACTACTTTTAGACAAATAAACAGCACGTTCGCTGGTATGAATCTTTATTTACAAATTGAAACTGCTTCAGGTTTCTGGAACATAAACAGAAATTCCTGGAAAATCTCAGCATCTGGTAACTTCAGTCCTAAAGAAGGGTCACCAGACCCGAAACATTTATACTGATTTCTCTCCACAGGTGATGCCAGACCTACTGAAATTTTCCAGCAATTTCTGTTGTTTATTTCAGTTGGAGATGCAGTGGACAGCAAGGAAGGTAACCTCAGAATACAACGGGATCTTGCTTAGATAGGCAAATGGGCTGAGGAGTGGCAGATAGAGTTTAACTTAGATAAATGTGAGGTGCTGCATTTTGGAAAGGCAAATTAGAGCAGGATTTATACACTGAATGGTAAGGTCCTGGGGAGTGTTGCTGAACAAAGATACTTTGGAGTGCAGGTTCATAGTTCCTTGAAAGTGGAGTAGCAATTAAATAAGATAGTGAAGAAGGCATTTGGTATGTTTTCCTTTATTGGTCAGAGCATTGATTATAGGAGTTGGCAAGTCATGTTGTTGCTATTGTTATGACACAGGGTAAACTTTTCTGCTTAATTTAAAGCCAGCCACACAGAACAGATTTATCCTGTGCAGTAATCTGTGAAAATTTGATTGGCCAATAACTAGTTAAAGTAAAAATTAACAACTTTATTTCTTAAAGTATAACAGAGAATAATTAACTAACAATAACTCCTCACAATTCCCTCTTCTAACCTTTGTTACCTTCCCTTCTATAATACTAGTCCGATAAACTTCCAATTAAGACTTACAAAGCAACACTTCTTATCTGAAAAACAGGCAGGTTTTCGTTCTTCCATTTGGATCTTCCTACGTCGTCATCTTAAGGATTCTCGATAAAGGTACTTTTAAGAGAACTATTTTTCAGGCAGTCTTTTTACATGCTGGTAGCTGGGCAGTTCTCTCAACTGTTCACTTGTCATTGTCTTTTAAGATAGTCAACAGACTAAATTCAAACTGGATTGGAGTTTGGTATTTTTTGGGGTATAACTTAAATTGATTGGCCTAATTTGAATCTGTTTTGTCCTTTCTAGGCAACCAGCTAATTTAGCTTTCAACCTTATTGCGAATGCTTGGTGCTGTCAGGGTAGCTCTACCAGCTTTTAACTCTCTTTAAAGGTACAGTACATACACATCTTCATAACATTGTACAGGATATTGGTTAGGCCACTTTTAGAATATTGTATGCAATTCTGATCTCCCTCTAATCGGAACGATGTTGTGAAACTTGTAAGGGTTCAGAAAAGATTTACAAGGAATTTGCTTAGGTTGGAGGATTTGAGCTATAGGGAGAGGCTGAATAGGCTGGGGCTGTTTGTCCTGGAGCATCGGAGGCTGAGGGCTGACCTTTAGAGGTTTATAAAATCATAAGGGGCATTGATAGGGTAAATGGGACTAGATTAGGTTAGGATAATCTAATCTTGGCATGGACAAGTTGAACCGAAGGGTCTATTTCCATGCTGTATATCTCGATGACTCTACTTCTGGCATCTGCTGTTCTTTCAGTCTTTTGTTAAGGTTGTTGAGTGAATGGGCAAATGCATGGCAGTTGAATTAGTGTGGATATCTGTGAGGTTACCCACTTTGGTCGCAAAAAAGGAAGGCAGATTATTATCTGAATGGTGATAAACTGGGGAAGAGGGATGTGCAACAAGATCTGATTGTCCAATCATTGAAGGTAATCAGACAGGTTCAGCGAGTATGAATGAAGGCTGATGGTACACTGGCCTTCATAGTGAAAGGATTCAAGTACAGAAACCGAGACGTGTTGCTGCAATTGTACAAGGTCTTGGTGAGACTAGATCTGGCATATTGTGTGCTGTTTTAGTCTCTTTATTTGAGCAAGGATGCTCTGCTATGGAGGAAGTGCAACAAAGATTTACCAGATTTCTGGGATAGCAGGACTCACATATAAAGATAGTCTGAATTGGTTAGGACTACATTCACTGGAGTTTAGAAGATTGAGGGAAGATCTCATAGAAACCTGAGAGATTCTTACAAGAATAGACAGAATAAATGTAGGTACGATGTCCCCAGTGATCCCGAAGTACAGAACTAGAGATCACTGCACAAGGATATTGAGTAGGCCGTTTAGGACTGAGATAGGGAAAAGATCTTCATCAAAAGAGTGTTGAGCTTATGGACTTCTTTGTCACAGGAAGTGGTTGAGGCCAACACATTGAATGTTTTCAACAGGGAGTTAGATACTTCTTTTCAGGCTAAGGGAATTAAAAGGTATGGGGAGAAAGCAGGAACAGGGTACTGAGTTGGATGCTCAGCTATGACCATTTTGTGTCGCAGATAGGGTCAAAGGGCCAAATGGCATGTTCCTGCTCCTATTTCCTGTATTTTAATAGGTAGCATGCCTAATCATTTGGAATCTTCATCGCATGCCTCATGTGCAATCAATATCTGTCACTTCATTGCACATATCCACATTGTACCATTCCCACCCACTCCCGCCATGCCCCCATGCTATACCTGTCTCCCACTTACTAGGGATTGTCATCCTTAAAATAGAAATGGAGCCACTCTCAGCATCTCATATATTCCCTGCTTACTGACCTTTCATCAGAACCAAATGAACCCAAACCAAAGACTTGAGACAAGGAAACACACAAAAACTGACCCAGATGAGCACATTACGCAAATACCAGGCACACACATTATAACAAGGCTTTATTGATTTGCATTACCTCACTCTGAAAAAGAATGCCACCAACGTCTAAAACTATGTTGCTAAGGAAATGTTAATCCAGAAAAAATAAATTAGGATACTTTATTACATTTTATTATTTATGTATGTAATATAAACATTTTTCCAATGCTATTCCTCAACCGGATGTCTTTCACTGATACCTTCTCTGGCCATTTTCTAAGTAGATTGACCTGAACATTCATCTATTGATTCCAAGGCCAATAAGGTGGGGAAAAGATTAATGCAAAACTGAGGTCTTGCTCTTTGATGTTCTTAGAATCTTGCCTGTAACACAATATCTCTCTCAAAAGCAGTGTAAACCTGAAAATAAAGTGAGATGTCTGTGCTCAGACATGATCATGGATAGAGTAGTTTCTCATCCCAGATCATAACAGTATATGAAAGGGTTTTTGGCTCAGAGAACTTGGCAGCTGTTTGGTTTATTGATATTTCCCAATAATGATACGAGAGAGAACCTTTCCAGTGGAACTGAGATGACTCGATAACAACTTACTGGAAAAACAAAGGTGTATTGTAATCACTTGACCTAATGACCTAAGCTTTCTGGAAAGCATTAAAGTATTCCTTGCCTATTAGGTAGCAGCACCATTTTACAGCTATTATAACTGTTCGGCATCACCACCAACTGTCTGATCACTTAGCTTGATTGATGATATTTGGCTTAATACAATCCGATCCCAAAATAAAACTGCAAAGTCTGATTTCCTCTTCATTCACATGCTTGCTTAATTCCAAAAGAACAGAGGGGTAGAAAGAGAGAGAGAGGGAGAAAACAATCATTGCATACACTTGATCTTTCTGGGCTTCCTTTTGTTTTCCTTGGAATTCTAAGAGATCCATGTAAGGGTTACATGGATTAAGTGCCCAGACATTTAGTCAGCAAGAACGTTCTCGTTGTTACTCTACAAATCTGACCCAGACGGCAAGGAAGGTGCTGGCTTCCAGCCACATGTTGATTTATGTATTGTTATTGATATGTTTCAAGAACAGGGTTATGAAAGCAAGTACTTGAGCAAAACAAAATACTATTCTATGTTCATATTTTAATATTCTACAGTTTACTGAAGAATTTCACCATAAATCTAAGAAAAATGAGGGTAAATTATCTGCATCACTTATCAAACCAAGTAGTGGACTTCACTGGTTGAAGGAGCACAAATCAGGTTTATAAATAATCTGCTTTGACTTTATGATAAGAAAAGAAAATCACCCAGAAAAAGATTTTGAAAACAACCTTTCAACAAATTTAAACAGGGAAATCTTCAGATTCCCCGTCTCTCTATCAAGGTGCTCTTACCCTATAGTTCATTATATGCATTCTAAAAGTGTTCTTACGATGTAATATATTTGGATTTTTAGAATGCATTTGATAAGATAGGCCATTTCCATCTTGGGCCTAGTAATAAGAGCCCATGTGTTGAAGCAAGTATAATTGCATGAATAGCTATAGAATAAATAATTGGGCAAAGACCTAGCAGATGGAATAAAATAGAGAAATTTGAAGCTATAGACTTTGGAAAGAAGAATAGAGGAACTGAATATTATTTAACTGGAGAAAGACTGCAGAAAGCTACAGGATAGAGAAATTTGGGAACCTTGTGCATAAATCTCAAAAACCTAGTAATTCAGGTTCAGCAGGTAAGAGGAGAGGCCAATTGAGTGTTGGTCTTCATTTGAAAGAGGATGGAATATAAAAGTGGGGAAGGTCTTGTTAAAGCTATACAAAGCATTATTCAGATCACAGCTAGAATATTGCAAACACTCTATGGCCTTATCTAAGCAAACATATTCTGGTATTTTGAGGCAGTCCAGAGAAGGTTCATTGGGCTGATCTTATGTCTGGAGAGATTGTCTTATGAGCAGAATTTGAGTTGGTTGGACCTGTACTTTTTGAAATTTAGAAGAATGAGAGGTGACACTATTGAAACATTGAGATTTTTGGGGACTTGCTAAGCTAGAAACAGAAACTCTCCTTGTGGGAGAGTCTGGGACCAGAGGGCATCATCTCAGAATAAAGGGGCACCTACTTCATACAGAGATGAGGAGGAATTGCTTCTCTGAGTGGTGAAGCTGTGAAATGTTTTACTGCAGATGGCTGTAGAGGCTGGATTGTTAAAAATATTTAAGATGAGATAAACAAGTTCGTAATCAAAACCGGAATCAAGGGTTATGGAGAAAAACAGGATATTGAAGCAGAGGATTATCAATGATTAGCATGACCACATTGATACCAGAGCAAACTTAATGGGCAGAATGGCCTACTTCTACTCTTCTGTCTCATGGGCTTCTTAGTGGAGATAGGTTTGGAGCAGAAGGAAGAGACATTGTTAGAGGCACACAGGATAAACCACATCAACAAGGAAGAAGGTGCTTTCTATTCTCCAGACTTTAATCACCATACTCAATGACATTTCAAAGAGTTCTGCTCAATAATGCAATTATTCAGGCAGTAAGGGAAACAAGAAATAGTTATTTCTTCCTGATCTCCTTTAATCTCCTCAAATACAATGATTAGCTTCATTGTGAACCTTGTCTCCATGAGATTTCTTGAACCTATTATTTTGCAGAAGCTATTGTGAATGGCGATATCTAGATATCATAAACCTTTTACAGGTCACATAGCATTCAATGCATGACTTAAAAGTTTCTAGCACACTCTTCAATGCTATGCAGGACTGTGAACAACTGGATCCTAATACTTACTTATAACAACCTGTATCTTCAGGGGTTGATTGGAAATACCACATGCAATATCACTGGGTGAGAGGTTGGCAACATGAATATGAAGATTCTAGACATGCAGTTAATGCTGAATCTTGAATCCCTATGCCCGATGATAAGTGTGAGAGTAGACCTGTTGGTGTCAAATAGCTAATGTAGTTCCTAAAGAACATCACAACCAAGCACCCGGATACTGCTTTTCGTTATTTTCTCTGAACAATTCCCCATAGACTTAAGAACTGTCGTCAACCACTTACACCTGAAAGAGGGACTCTCCAGTAGTAGGAGAATAAATGCATATACTCATATTGCAATCATCTGCCACAGGTGGTTCTGCCTTGCCAAACTGAGTATGTACCGGGTTCTGAGAATGGCATTCCTCTCTACAATGACCCCCATGGTGTGTTTCTTAACATCTGGCCTTAGATACCACTATTGCTGTAAGTTTTGCATAATCGGTTTACTTGTCTTCCCATGTCCCTGACCCTATCCACTCCTCTTTCCCCTACCCTTTTTCTCCTTCTTTGTCCAAATGGTGTCTATTATTCCTATCCCATTGCTATTTTCTAATGCAATACTTAGCGCAGCACAGATATTAGGCGAAAGTGAGGACTGCAGATGCCTGGAGATCAGAGTCAAGATTAGAGTGGTGCTGGAAAAGCACAGCAGGTCAGGCAGCATCCGAGGAGCAGGAAAATTGACGTTTCAGGCAAAAGCCCTTCATCAGGAATTCCTGATGAAGGGCTTTTGCCTGAAACGTTGATTTTCCTGCTCCTCGGATGCTGCCTGACCTGCTATGCTTTTCCAGCACCGATTGGTGTATGGACAGCCCCTATACCTTATAATTCATAGCGATGGCAGTCCCACAAATCAGCAGGCAGGAATTCCCCTCTATGATCATTTTAATGGAGCAAGGTTGTGTTCAAGTTTCAAGTCCATTATTATCAAACAAAAATACAATGGGATGATTCTCCTCGGTTTGAGGTCTAGGACCTCCTTTTAGACAGGAATTTCAAGCTAGTTTTAAAACACTGCTGTAACAAGACTGCTTGACTAAATTTTTGTTCCAAACTGATAAACAGACTCTTAGCCAAGGAGACAGATGGGTGCAGAAAGAAAAAAAAAAATGGATGTTTTCAAAATCCTTCTTGAATTGGAGCCAGATTCAGTTTCATCTTGCTCTCCATCTGACATTGTTCATATGGTGACTGTTTAAACCTATCACACAAAATCCTCCTTCCTTTAAACTTAATATTAATACATTTCCATTATATCTAGATCCTTACATATCATTTAAGGCTGTTCCCTCATCATGCTAAGTGGAATCAATAGCTTTCATTTAATCATGTTATTCCAGTGGAAATACTGTGAAATGGATCAGCTAATTTTCCTAACACCATGTAATTTCTGTGAGTTTTCCTTTCCTAAAGATGGAAGATGGCCGCCTTTTTAAAGTCATTTCAATTCTGTTTTGTTACAAAAATAGCCTGGGACTATGAAGCCAGACAGATGATAAGCTGTGCCCATGTCTCCAAGATTGAAGTTCTGAAGACATAGCTGCCATTTGCGTCAGGCCAACCTGGGGACAAGTCTCGGTCTCCAGTCTTTTCCTCTCCTCTCACCAGCTGAAAGCAAGCAGCTGGCCTCTGCTCAAAGTCTTCCTGAAACAGCACGATTATGTTAATATCTTAATGACATTGTGCTGCCTAAATTGAATTAAGCATCAGCTAGGAGTTCAGTTGATGCAAATGTATAAATTAATTCACTGGTGTTTATAAATAGCCTGACAATAATTTATGGAATGGTTTCATAGCAGATCTAGCAAGATGCCCAGCAGATGTATGTTTCTAGTAATCTGTTGTTACACAGCTGGATTGCCAGCAGATTAAAATTGACCTGACTTGTTACAATCTATATGATGGATTAGCTGTAATATAATGTTATGTTAGAACGCTCTAGGAGGAATATTAAAGTTAAATCAGAAATGAGACTGTAATTCAAGTACATTTATGTTCAATACATCAAAATAAGCTAATAAGGTAAAAAGTACAATATATTCAAAGTTTGTGAGAAGATTTGTAGCTCGGGTGCTCGTTGCGAACAAATCAACGGAACACCCATGGGCTCACTGATCTCGGGACTCATAGCAGAAGCAGTAATGCAAAGGTTAGAACAAAGTCTTACCACAAATTCAACCCAAACTCTGGGTCAGATACGTTGATGACACCTTTGTAATCATTAAAAACACGGAAATAGAGAATACACACCGGATCATCAACTTCACACTCAGGAATCCAATTCACGAGAGAGGAAGAAAAGGACAACCAACTCCCATTCCTAGACGTGAGGGTACAGAGAACACCAAACGGAGAATTCACCACTAAGGTACACAGGAAAGCCACACACACACAGACCAAGTCCTGAACTATGAAAGTAACCACCCCAATACACACAAACGAAGTTGCATCAAGACACTATTCAAAAGGGCCACAATACACTGCAGCACACCAGAACTGCAAAAAGAGGAAGAGGAACACCTATAAAAGGTATTCGCAAAAAACAGATATCCTTGCAATTTCATCAACAGATGCCTAAGGGAGAGACAACAAAACGAGGACATGCCGCAACCCAAAGGACTAGCCACACTACCATACATCAAGAACATCTCTGAAATGACAGCCAGACTACTGCGACCACTAGGACTTATAACAGCACACAAACCAACAGCCACTCTCAGACAACAACTCACCAAAACGAAGGACCCGATACCCAGCATGAGCAAAACTAATGTAGTGTACAAAATCCCATGCAAGGACTGCACAAAACACTATATAGGATAAACAGGAAGACAGCTAACGATCCGCATCCACGAACATCAACTAGCCACGAAACGACACGACCAGCTATCCCTAGTAGCCACACACGCAGACGACAAGCAACATGAATTTGACTGGGACAACACTACCATTATAGGGCAAGCGAAACAAAGAACAGCCAGGGAATTCCTAGAAGCGTGGCACTCATCCACAAACTCCATCAACAAACACACAGACCTGGACCCAATATACCGGCCACTACAGCGGACAGCTGAAACTGACAACCGGAAGCGGCAGGGACAGGCCACTATAAATGCCGGAGGAAACACCACAGAAGCGCTTCACAGGAGGCTCCCAAGCACTGAGGATGTCACCTAGACAGGGGACGAAATGTTTGCAACAAAAACTTCCAACTCGGCGAACAGAACCACAACAGTACAATATATTAGTGTTCTTTAATTTGGGAAAATATTATTTTATTTTCAAATGTTTTAAAGTTGTACTTCACTTAATGGACTCTTTCCTAAGAAACGTCAGGTGTAAAGTGAGCTGCTGAGGATTGATCACTGCCAAGTTATTCCAAGTTATTCCATCCTCTGCAGTGCAATATTTTTGCCAGTATATGTGGAAATCATAGAATCACAGAATCCCTACGGTATGGAAAGCAGGACATTTGGCCCATTGAGTGACACCAACCCTCCAAACCCCCTACCCCATCCCTGTAACCTGGATTTCCCAGGGCTAATCCACCTAGCCTGAACATCCCTGGACACTGTGGGCAATCTAACATGGCCAATCCACCTAACCTGAACAACTTTGGGCTGCGGGAGGAAATGGGGGAGGGAAACCAGCCCAGACATAGGGAGAATGTGCAAATTCCACACCAACAGTTGTTTTGCTGTACAATCAGGAGGTTAACTTGCCAAAAAACAGAAATACACCTGGATGTACCAGGTTCAATCCTTGCTTTACATTGAGTTAGCTGATCTCATCAGAATGTTGTGTTTTGCTTTAGCACTGTTGATGAAAGAAGGGGAAAATCTGAAAGTTCCTGTTCCTAGAGACTTCTGACTGACCGTCAATGATTCATCATGAACAATGGTCTCCACAGTGAGTCACCAATGATTTGCCAGTACGTGTGGAATAATACTTTTAACAAAGGTCAGCAACAGATGTTACCATCTAATAATATAACTTCAGCCAAACTCAAATGCACAATGTAACCCAACTCACGACAGGGAATCATTATTGATCCTAAATCATGTTAGTGAATCATTATAATATTGCTATTTTAAAAAAATGAACATCCTTAAATTAACTCTGCTACTTGATAAATCCATTTGTCTAGTTCCAATGTTTTGGTTAGACTCCAGTTTAACTATTTTTGTCCAGATGTTATTGCAATATCTTGGGAAGTATAGCAAGTTTGTAGGAATGACACTGAGGAAATTCACTAACATAGTTTCAGGTTGGAAGGTTTTAGATTGGAGTTATTTAATTAGAACAAAGGTTAACAGGAAATCTAATAGAGATATTTAAAATTGAAAGGATTGATTCAATAAATTGACAAATGATTTTTCTTGGTTGGTGAGTTAAAAACATAGAAAGGTAAACATTTAAAATCCTCATCAAAAGAATGTTAGACTTTAAGATGCTGTTTTATTTGAATAAGGATTTTAAAAATTGAAATGGTATTATAAAGAATCTGTAGCCCTTGAATAACTTAGGGTATTCTCCTCTCCTTTATTCCAAGCCTCAATAGGAATCTGGATTAGAGTGGTGCTGGAAAAGCACAGCAGTTCAGGCAGCATCCGAGGAGCAGTAAAATCGATGTTTCGGGCAAAAGCCCTTCATAAGGAATACAGGCAGAGACCCTGAAGGGTGGAGAGACATCTCTCGATTTTACTGCTCCTCGGATGCTGCCTGAATTGCTGTGCTTTTCCAGCACCATTCTAATCGAGACTCTGGTTTCCAGCATCTGCAGTCATTGTTTTTACCTCAATAGGAATCTGACCTTTTGCGCAGTCACCATACACTAGATACATCCATCAAAATCCCCTCCCAATGGGCTGCAGAATTCTTTTCACGGTTGGCAATGGAAACTGTGGGTGGACAGATTTTATAAATTTCCAGTGTGCTCTGGCCTGCCAAAAAGAAAACACTGGTCCAACCATATTGCAGCAAGTTTTTTACTTATCCTTTACTTTCTTGGTCATTCAATCCTAGGGGATCCCAAGTCTCATGAACATTAGGTTAGTAGAAGGGGAAGCAATGGCATAGTGGGTGCTTGGAATTAACTGGCCAGTTTGGTGGCTAAAGCAGAAATCCTCAACTTATTCAAAAAATCTGCACCTGAGGTACTATTGGTTGCAAGGCTATGGACCAGATGCTGTTAAGTGGGATCAGACAGGCAGCTATAGTCTCCAGGTACAGACTCGATGGACTGAACTTTTCTATAGTTCTGTGTTTTGACTCTGAACCAAAGAATATTCCAGGTTCAAGCCCTGATCTGTGTTGAGTCTTTTGAGATCAGTGTAATGATATTTAGTCTCATAGTCACCAAGCAAGCGAACAGAAACATCTGTCTCCTTACTCCTGATCAAGGTTGCAGCTGAAAAGTGATGTTAGTGTGTGTTTGTCTGTCTTTTGATTGCTATGTGTCTGCATAAGTTGGTTCTATGCTGGATTGGATTCACTTGACTGCCTTGACTGACCCATCAAAAATTGTAGGTTGGATGAGATGCTGGAGGGCTGCTGATAACAAAATTGCAACTCAGCACAAAAAGCTATCTTCAGGAGAAAAAAGATTGCTGGAGAGCTGGAGAAGAAATGAAATTCTAATGGTACAGCTTGCTGTTCCTTAGCCATATGTGCTACTTTAGTTGCATTAAAATACATTGTAAGCACTATTTCTAAGTCAATGAAGTTAGCACTATTAAATTCCCCATCAACAATGCCAGTGCACTATGTTGATACATTCATTATCAATTTAAACCAAGGACACGTTTAATGATAATAATTGTTTCATTGTTTTTAAAGTCATATGTTTACCTGAGTAGAACTATTTCTTTGATGGACTGCAAATAAACAGCAATTTATTAAGAAGGCCATTACAATAACTGGCTAGGAAGAGAAAGTCCTTTTATGCCACCTGACTTGCTCTGCAGTTTACTTTCAGACAAGTATTAATGTTGCCAGAACTGGCCAGACCAACCTTAATATATTCTACATGTCAAATAAATCAGATATGGCTTTATTAGTCATGTTTAACATGTAATCACAAATCTACTGTTGGCTAGAGATGAAAACTCTAGGATAAAGGTCTTATGCCCAAAACATCGATTCTCCTGCTCCTTGGATGCTGCCTGACCTGCTTGCTTTTCCAGTGCCACACTTTTCGACTCTGATCTCCTGCATCTGCAGTCCTCACATTCTCCAGAGATATATTCTCAGGCATCTTCACAAAAAGATTTGAGGATAAAAATTTGTTTGGAGAATGTAGAGCAAGGGGACTCCTATTGAGGTGGAAATTTGACATGGAAATTTAATTGGACACGGAAATTGAATCTCATGTTATGGTCAGATCACATTTCAGTATGTAAGCTTACTTTGGGATTGTCATCTATAGTACCTTTTATGGAACCCAACAGGAATGTTCAAACTTGGGGATATTTTTAAAATTGTGAAAGGCTATGTGGGGAAAACTTATACAGGAATTTTAATATTACAGATAGTATTTTACGAGCTGAATAATATTGTCTCCCATTCAAACAGAACATGTTGGAAAAACTATTCCTGAAATGTTACTCGCACTCCAAATCAGATGCCTTAGGTCAGAAGAGACATTGTTTGCTCAAATGTGAGCACACAGACTATAATTATATGAATTTGATTTATTGCTGTCATGTACCAAGATACAGTGAAAAATATCAATAAAAACAGAAGTTGCTGGAAAAGCTCAGCAGGTCTGGCAGCATCCGTGCACAGAAATCGGAGTTAATGTTTTGGGTCCAGTGACCCTTATTCAGAACTCCCAGGCAGATTGTACCATACAAAGTGCATGAAGGGTGGTAGAACAGAGTGCAGAGTATAGTGCAACAACCACAGAGAAAATGTTGACCTCTGTTTCTGCACTAACATTTAAGAGGTCTGTTCAAAAGTCTGATAACAGTAAGGAAGAAGCTCCTTAATGCACTTAAAATTCTAAATTCCTCCAAAAGACAGTGAATCAATAATGGATTACGCCTTGATTAGATTAGATTACATTACAGTTTGGAAACAGGCCCTTCGGCCCAACAAGTCCACACCGACCCGCCGAAGCGAAACCCACCCGTACCCCTACATTTACCCCTTACCTAACACTACGGGCAATTTAGTATGGCCAATTCACCTGACCTGCACATCTTTGGACTGTGGGAGGAAACCAGAGCACCCGGAGGAAACCCACGCAGACACGGGGAGAACGTGCACACTCCACACAGTCAGTCGCCTGAGGCGGGAATTGAACCCGGGTCTCAGGCGCTGTGAGGCAGCAGTGCTAACCACTGTGCCACCGTGCCGCCCGAACGTCCTAGCTGATGTCCTATCTGCTCCAGCAGACACTAAACAACAGTCTTTTAAAATTTTGACATTTATATCTTAAAATAAAGTTGGGAGCAAAAAGTTGTCTATAAGTTGGATAATCTTATGGATAAAGCTCATTGGTACCCAAATTATTCTAGACTGACAAGTTGGCAAAAACTGATACTTCAATGTAAATGTCAGATTTGTGAAATAAAGCAGATCGTTTTGGCAGACAACAATAACTCGTGATGTTTGCTCATTATCCGCCAAGAAATGTACCCAAAGAAATTGTTTGCTAAGGAAAGGACAATAAATATTATAATTAATCAATGGATCTCCAGATGGCCATGAGTTAATTGAATTTTCAATGATGCATTGATTCATAAATGTATAACTACTCCTTTCTTCCCTTCCACAGTTCTGTCTAGTGTGTTGTAATTTGTGAGTGATCCTAGCCCTTTATTTATGTGTACTGTAAAATGCAGGTTTTATAGTAAAATCTTAGTCTTCCCTGATCAGAGCTTTATCTGATTATAAATAGTGTGAAGATGCAACAGGATCAAAAGATTACATTTTTGCACTAGATGTTGCATGTCCTGTTATTTCTAGACGCCAGACAATACTAGACTGTTGGACCCCTTAATTCAGTCAAAAATGAATATTTCAGTTGATCTATTTGGTAACATTTAATTACACAGAAACAAATAAATGAGGCAGAGAACTTGCAATGCACTTTGACTAACATCTAACTTTTAGTTACCTGTATTATTGGAAACAAAACAACAGGGAGTCTATGTTCACATAATACCTGGTCTCATTAGAACCAACATAGAGGCTGGTGATATTTTGAAAGGGGTCGAGGAATGGGTGCCTTACTCCATAGTTCCCTTATAATATGCTTTAAAAATTATTGTTCGCCAGAACTAATTGGAACATTTGTGCACTCACATGAAGAGCCCCAATCCAGATAAGTTTGCAATTATTTCTGAGGGCTTTGGAAAAGCAGAGTTGTTTCTCACAGTGCCATTAAAATCGTCTTCACTGCTGCTGACCCATGACTCCCACCATTTGCTCTCTCTCTTTTTCTGTCTTCATTTTAAATTAATAAGCCTGTTGATGTATTATGTTCAGTGCCAAATGACATTGACTAGGATTTTTATATTTTCTCATGTAACCCATCTCTTACTATATTGGATGGCACCACAGATACAAGAATAACTTGCATACAAACTTTGAATTTGGTAAAGCTCTCCACAGGGCTTCACTGGAAGGTTGGCAAACATAATCTCACACCAATTGACATGAAGAGATATTAGGGCACATTATCAAAAGCTTGCTGATAGAGGCATTTTAAGGAATGTCTTACATGATAAAAAGGGAAGTAGAATGGGAAAGAATTTTAGGATGGGAATCCCAGACCCATAAGCTCCACAGTTGAAGGCTGCCACTCAAACAGCCATTAAAATGTAAGTGGGTTGAACACAGAAGGTCATAAAACTGAAGAAAATTCCACAGGCTGGGAAGGATGAGGTTATGGAGACATTTTAAATAAAGAAAAAGAAATTCAAAATTGAAACATTGCTCAATATGGGTTTGCAAGGACAGGGTTGTCCACTGAATGAAATTTAGGCAATGATTTTCTTCACCCTTGAGTTGGCAGGGCGGATGGATAATTGGGGGGAGTGGCCCGAGAGAGACACTCGCCCTTCTTGCTAATTCAACAATTCCGTTCTAGCTGATGAAGATCGTGGCCAGCCTTCTCAATTGGCTACTGATCCTTCAGTGGAGAGTTAATGGCCACTCAAGAGCCTCAACTCACCATTGGCCCAATTATCTGCCCTCCCAGCAGGCAAGAAATGTGGTAGCCTTCCAAAGAACAGAGAACAATATAACACAGGAACAGCCCTTTCAGCCCTCCAAGTCTGCACCGACACATTTGTGTCCATCTGTACTAAAACTGACTTCACTTACAGGATCCATACCCCTCTATTCCCTTACGCATGTATTCATCCAGGTGCTTCTTGAATGCTACTATTGCTTCCACCACCCTCTCTGGCAGCTCACCACCCTTTGTGTGAAAAACTTACCTTACACATTTCTTTTCAATATCCTCCACTCTGCACCTTGAAACTGTGTCTCATAGTAATTGACCTCGCCACCCTGGAAAAAAGTCACATACGTTTCACTCTATCCATGCCAGTCAAAATCTTAAATTTCTATCAAGTTGCCTTCAATCTTCTGTGTTCCAGTGAAAACAATCAAAGCTTTGACAAAGGGTCAGTTAGACACAATGTCAGCTCTTTTCTCTCCTTCCAGATGCTGCCAGACCTACTGAGATTTTCCAGCATTTTCTCTTTTGGTTTCAGATTCCAGCATCCGCAGTAATTTGCTTACATCCTACTAATAGTGTGGTGACCAGAACTATACACAAACTTCCAAGTGTGGCCTAACTAAATCTCTATAATGCTGCAACATAACTTGTCTGTCCTTATACTCAGTGTCCCTTCCAATGAAGGCAAGCATGCCATAGATCTCTTTTTTTTTTAACCACCTTATTTACCTGTGCTGCCACCTTCAGTGATCTGTAGACCTGCACACCCAGATACCTCTGCATATCAATACTCCTCTGGGTTCTGCCATTCACTGTAAATTTTTCATTTGTACTTGATCTTCAAAAATGCATCATCTAATATTTATCTGGATTAAACTCCATCTATGATTTTTCTGTCCATGCCTCCAACTGATCTATATCATGTTGCATCCTCTGACAATCGTCTTCACTATCCAAAACTCCACCAGTCTTTCTATCATCTGCAGTTCTGTAATCATCTTGCCAGCTCGCTCTTGATACTATGTGACTTCACCTTTTGTACTAAACTGCCATGAGGGATCTTGTCAAAGGCTTTACTGAAATCCATGTAGACAACGTCGACCACTTTTTCCTCATCAACCATCCTTGTCATGGAAGTTAGTGAGGAACAGCCTGCCCCACACACAACTATGCTAGATGCATGCTGGATGCAGGTTTGCTTACTGAGCTGGGAGGTTCATTTCCAGACGTTTCATCACCCTATTAGGGAACATCTTCAGTGGGCCTCAGGCGAAGCAGTGTACATGATTCCTGCTTTCTATTTATATGTTTGGGTTTCTTTGTGTTGGTGATGTTATTTCCTGTGGTGAAGTCATTTCAGGTGGTGATGTCATTTCCAGTTCCTTTTCTCAGGGGGTAGTAGATGGGGTTTAACTCGATGTTGATAGACTTCCAGTTGGAATGCCATGCTTCCAGGAATTCTTGTGCGTGTCCCAGTTGAAGTGGTGTCCTTTCTTATGTGAGGATACTAGTGAAAGAGAGTCATGTCATTTTGTGGCTAGTTGGTGTTCATGTATCCTGGTGGTTAGTTTTCTGCCTGTTTGTCCAATGTAGTGTTTTTTACAGTTCTTACATGTATTTTGTAAATGATATTAGTTTTACTTGTCTGTACAGGGTCTTTCAAGTTCATTAGCTGCTGTTTCAGTGTGTTGGTGGGTTTGTGGGCTACCATGATGCCAAGGGGTCTCTGTAGTCCAGTAGTCATTTCCGAGATGTCTTTGATGGGGAGAGTGGCTAGGGTTTCTGGATGTGTTTTGTCTGCTTGTTTGGGTTTGTTGATGAGAAATCAGAGGACTGTGTTTATTGGGTACCCATTCTTTTTGAATACACAGTACAGGTGATTTTCCTCTTCTCTGTGTAGTTCCTCTGTGCTGCAGTGTGTGTTGGCTCATTGAAATAATGTTCTGATGCAGCTTTGTTTATGAGTGTTGGGATGATTGCTTCTGTCGTTCAATATTTGGTCAGTATGTGTTGTTTTCCTGTAGATGCTGGTTTTTGAAGTTCCCCATTGGCTGTTAGTGGGCGGCACGGTGGCACAGTGGTTAGCACTGCTGCCTCGCAGCGCCAGAGACCCGGGTTCAATTCCCGACTCAGGCGACTGACTGTGTGGAGTTTGCACTTTCTCCCCGTGCCTGCGTGGGTTTCCTCCGGGGGCTCCGGTTTCCTCCCACAGTCCAAAGATGTGCAAGTCAGGTGAATTGGCCATGCTAAATTGCCCGTAGTGTTAGGTAAAGGGGTAAATGTAGGGGTATGGGTGGGTTACGCTTCGGCGGGTCGGTGTGGACTTGTTGGGTCGAAGGGCCTGTTTCCACACTGTAAGTAATCTAATCTACTGTGACATTTAGGAATGGCAGTTTGTTGTTTTCCTCCTCTTACTGGAATAAAATTCACTAAAGTGCATTATTGATGGTCTTGAAGGTTTCCTCTAACTTTCCTACCGCACCCCCCTCTCTTGAACCCCACCCCGCCAACCGCAACAAGGATTGAACCCCTCGGTCCTCACCTTCCATTCCACCAACCTCCGGCTACAATGCATTATCCTCTGTCATTTCCGCCACCTACAGTCAGATCCCACCACCTGAGATATATTTCCCTCTCAGCATTCCACAGAGATTATTCCCTCCGTGACTCCTTTGTTAGGTTCACACTCCCCACCAACACACCCTCCACTCCAGGCATCTTCCCTAGCCACCGCAAGAGGTGTAAAACCTGCGCCCACCCTCCGTCACCTACATCCAAGGCCCCAAGAATCCTTCCACATCGGCAGAGATTTTTCTGCACATCCATATGCCTCATCTACTTTGTCCGTTGCTCTTGATGTGGTCTCTTCTACATTTGAGGAAACAGGGCATCAACTTGTGGAAGGTTTCAGAGAACATCTCTGGGACACATGCACCAAACAACCCCATTGCCCTATGGCCGGCCACTTCAACTCCTCCTCCCACTCCACCAAGAATATGCAAATCCTGGGCCTCCTCCACCACTATATCCTAGCCACCTGAAGAAAGAAAGCCTCATCTTCAGCCTTGGGGCCCTCCAACTACATGGCATCTACGTCAATTTCACCAGTTTCCTCATCTCCACTCCCCCAACCTCATTCCATATCCAACTGTCCAACTCAGCACCACCCTCTTGAACTGTCCATCTTCCTTCCCTCCTAGCCACTCCACCCTCCACTCCAACCTATCACCATCACCCGCATCTGCATCTAAGTATTGCCTTCCCAGCCATCTTCCCTCCAGCCCCACATCTCATTTATTTTTCAGCTCCCTTTACCCCACCCCACATTCCTGATGAAGGGCTTATGCCTGAAACGTCAATTCTCCTGCTTTTCCAACACCACACTTTTCGACTCTGACCTCCAGCATCTGCAGTCCTTACTTTCTCCCTGTGGCCAAACATGTCTGTCAATGCGCCAGAAATTTGTTCTCATGCCGCCTTCAATATTCTAGGGATATATCCCATCAGCACCCAAGTCTTTATCTACCTTAATACATTTTAAAACAATGCCTCTTCATTTTTAATAGCAACTTGGCTGAGAAATTCGACACTGCTTTCCCTGAGATTATCCTTCACCAATTCCTTCTCTTTGAATATCAACACAAAGTATTCCCTCAATACAGTGGTGAGGTACTCCTTCACCAGCAATGCAACTCTCCCAACTCTTTTAATTCCCTTCTATAACACCTGAAGCATCTAAATCCTGGAATCTTCAGTTGCCAGTCCTAACCCTCTTCCCAACAGAGAAACCAGGGCAGCCTGCATCCGAGTTGTGTGGGACCTCCATTTACCCTCCTCTGGTTTCCGGATTATTGTATGGAAGTGCCAACTCATTACACTGCATACACTGTTGCTCAAGATCCAGGTTACAGCCACCATCCTGTTGAAGTGTGGGAAGTTACAAGGGTTTGCTTAGTCTCGTGTGGGAGATGCAAACCATTACCTGGTCTAACCAGAAATGTCTCCTGTATTTAACAAGATATAGTTTATTTGATTTGATTTATCATTGTCACATGTAACTAAGTACAATGAAAAGTTTTATTTTGCATGCAATACAGGGCAGATAATAACATACAAGGACGTACAGACCATAGGGTGTTTAGACAGGCGAGGCATAAAAGGTTATGGGTGCCATTGATATGATAAACATTGTTATCCAGATTTTGTGATCGCATGGCCAAGCGATCTAAGGTACGGATTTAGGTTCCAGTCTCGATGGGGGTAAAGGTTTGCATCCTGCAGAGTACAACGGGATCTAGGTCAGATATGCCAATGGGCTGAGGAGTAGCAGATGGAGTTTAATTTAGATAAATGCGAGGTGCTGCATTTTGGAAAAGCAAATCAGAGCAGGATTTATACATTTAATGGTAAAGTCCCAGGGAGTGTTGCAGAACAAAGCGACCTTGAAGTGCAGGCTCATAGTTCCTTGAAAGTAGAATCCCAAGTAAATATGATGGTGAAGAAGGCGTTTGGTATGCTTTCTTTTATTGGTCAGAGTATTGAGCATTGGAGCTGGCAGGTTACGTTGCGACTGTACAGGACATTGGTTAGGCCACATTTGGAATAATGTGTGCAATTCTGGTCTCCTTCATCGCAAGGATGTTGTGAAAGTTGAGAAAGGGTTCAGAAGAGATTTACAAGGATGTTGCCAGGTTTGGAGGATTTGAGCGAGAGGCAGGGGTTGAACAAGCTGGGGCTGTTTTCCCTGGAGCGTCGGAAGGTAAGGGGTGACCTCATAGAGTTTTATAAAATCATGAGAGGCATGGATAGGATAAATAGACAAGGGCTTTTCCCTGGGGTGGGGGAGCCCAGAACTAGAGGGCATAGGTTTAGAGTGAGAGGGGAAAGATATAAAAGAGACCTAAGGGGAAACTTTCATGCAGAGGGGGATGCGTGTATGGAATGAGCTGCCAGAGGAAGTAGTGGAGGCTAGTACAACTACAGCATTTAAAAAGGCATCTGGATGGTTATATTAATAGGAAGAGTTTAGGGGGATATGCTGGCTAAATGCTGGCAAATGGGACTAGATTAGATTGGGATATCTGGTCGACATGGACGAGTTGGACCAAAGGGTCTGTTTCCGTGCTGTACATCTCCATGACTATGTGCTGGTAGACTGTTATGTTATATTTTTGTGTGCATGAGCTCTGTTTAAAAAGGGCTATCTTGTGGTGTAGTGGTAGTGTCTCTACCCCTGGACTGAAAGGCCATGTTCAGGTCCCACCAGCTCCAGAGATATGTAATAACATCACTGATCAGGTTAATCAGAAAAATAGCTTAAATTGAAAAAAAAAAGCCTCTGAAGTGGTTTCTTATGGCATAGTGGTAATGTCCCTAGCTCTGAGCCAGGTGGCCTGGTCCAAGTCCTATCAACCCTAGAGGTTTATAATGTCATCTCTGAGCAGACTGATTAGAAAATATGTACAGAGACTTTGAGGAGGATTGTGCATTCAGCCTCAGTCCTTTTGGTATCCCAAGTTGTTCTGTTCACATGTCTATATAACATGAGTGGGTGTTGTGTATGGTCTTCCCCCGTATTAACCCTTTCATATCCAAATACAGTAAGGATGGGAATAGTGGTCACCTCCCTGCCTATGCCTCCAACTGTCCTCATAGCTCCTGTGACACGGATACCATGATCCTCCTTAAAACAAAGCACTTAGCTGCTCTCCAGTGCAGGTCTTTGTGGCTGTGTAGCCTGGGCCTCCATAGATCCCTGAATCTATGGACCTCGGCTTGCCAGGCCAGTTAATTCAGTCACTAGTGGAAACAGAGAGTTAGTCAATCATGAGGCTGCCTTCCCAAAACCTAGTGCATAGAACCCCAATACCCTCAGTATAAGGTGGGACACAGGCAGCAAGGTCTTGAATAAGGTTACGTTTATTGAAAATGGAAGATAGGAATCTGGCAGACAGCACACTGGAGTAGGCAAGTCTAAATTCTGGGAGGTCCCTACCTAAAAATATTATGAAGTATATGATAATAGTATACGGTAATAGTTCAAGGGACAGCTCACCAGGTATATTCTCCAAGGCATATAGGAGACAGGGTAACAAATTCTGGCTTTGCCAATGATGTTGACATGCTAGGAATTAATAGATAAGTGTTCCTTAGACAAGTCATTAATCTTTTAATATAGTGATATTTGTTTAATAAGCTAAAGAAATGGAAAGAATGTTTCTGTTCCATGCAGTGGTTTCCATTTCATTAAAATCCAAATTGCTGACAATTAAATAATCTTGTGATATTACTAATTGCCACCGAATAAGGTTATCACTCATCAATCGCTCTTGTGCTGGTTTCATATTAGTCAGAAAGTTAGAGCTGGAATGAAACACCTTGGTGGCTAGTCAAAGTAAATAAATTATTTTAGAGTCACAGGGCCATACGGCACAGAAACATTTTATTCAAATTAAACACAGAAAGTAACTGTAAATGAATTATATAATTTGAAGAGACCCCAATGGAAACATAACCTGGGTCATTTCCCTCTTTCCTGCTGACTTTGGCAGACCCAGCCTGAAATGGATTCCATTTGTCACTATTAGAACTTTAAGTCTCTGTTTGTGCAGCAGAACATAATAAACACCAGCACTGGTTCAAAAGGAGTGGAGATGGTGCCTCAGTCTCATTTCAATACCTAGTTAGGCCAGTATGATTCATTGCTCCAGCTATCATCTGCTCGTTTTTATTACCCTTATTTTTACTTTGCAGTTTTTCTGGACAGTTTATTGCCCATCTCTGTTGGCTCTGTCAAAATACTGTTGTTCCATCTTCTTAAACCTCTATCATCCACGTGGTGGTATGTTGTGCCCTCACAATGCTGTTAGAGAATTCCAGGATTAGGACCAAGAAACAATAAAGGAATGCTGTCCAAATTAGAGTGGGATATAACTTGAAGGCAATGGTATTCCATTGGTAAATGGAATCCTGGTAAATTGTGGCAGTGTATCTTAATCCCAAAAACTTTGCCTGATTCCCAACATTGCCAGATGTGAAAAGACAATATTCTAAACAACTGAGTCTTCCCGTGGAATTTAATCCAGGTGACAGAATTTTGCCAGCCAGCTGGAGCAGATAGCGCCCTGTGTTATCTCGTCCGCAGATGACCAACCCTATCGAGTACCAATCAAGCTATTGTGGGTCTTACACAGAATGAAGGAGTTTGAGTCATTGGCAGCTGCCAGCAATGTACATACCAGAGGTCCAAGATAAGTGAGGCACTCAGACCACAAGTGGACAAGGAAGAGCCGTTAAGAAAATTAATGCTAACTTCTGATCTTCAATGACATTGAAAGGGGAAGGCCATTCACAAAGCTTCCTGCCCTGGACTTAACCTTTCCTTCTTTGTGTTGATTTTTGGGGTCCGCACCACGTACATTCCTGTCCAAATGTCCATCCTACCTCCAGTCGCCCATTAATGGGAAGGAATGAGTGCACATCAAATCCTGCTCCTTGTTTACCACAGTTACAAATGTGAATTGGTTAATTTACATATCAAAATGTAGTATTTGAATATATTGTTGTCTGCTCATGAGTTAACCATTCATAACTTGAATATTCTTAATTTTTGATTTAAAAACTTCCAGTTTAGAATCCTACAGACAGCTTGCAAGTCATCAAATGCACCAAATTGTACAACAAAACAAATAACATATCAATGTCCTCCTCCAGTTATCTTGATTGCAATTTGTATAGCAAATAGTTTAGCTCTTGAGTATTGGAAAATGTTGGCCCATCTCCCCTGTATCAGAATTTCTCACTTTACCCTGCAGAGTTCTGAATTATTTGCGTCTGGACTTATTGAGGGTTACATCACTTGGCAAATGTTTCTTTGGATTCATTCAGTCTTTTCATTGATACATTATTTATAGAATCTGTTCTGATTGATTTAAACATGATGCATTTATAACAGGTTTAAAAAAAGTGATGCAGAAGATAAAGCTGTGCACCACTGCACCATTTTCATTATATTGGTAATGTATCTCACATGACATTTGCCAAAATAAGCCAGTAGTTGTGTTATTTTGTAAGGGCAGGTGTATTATATCTCCTAAACATAAAGTGGAGCTGTGTCATTTTACATACACAGCTAATTGTTACTAAAAATATGTAATCATATTTTTAGGTTATTGATTGTTTAACTCTTTGGTGAGTGAATGGTCCCTTCAAGTCCCTTCAAGCTTTTAGTCAACATGTAAAAAGAAATATCTAGCTTTACTTATCACTTTTTTTTTAGTGGCATTACTGATAGGTTTTTCAACCTTTCAATGGTTGTTGATAAAGTACTTTGTGTTGGAATAATTTTCTCTTAGCATTGCTATTGACTGGCATTCTTACAATGGGTACCCAGTAAAGCACACCTGAAGTGTCCTCCCGCTGACCTAACAACTATCCCTCAAAACTCACTGACCGAACTTGGAGTTGAGTTTATTCATGATAGAATATGATTCTGCCCCTTTTTGTGATGGTCTTGCACTTGTAATCAGAGCTGCAAATCTAGCTGCTCTTCAATTTAAGTCAGCCTGCAGCAATGGCATTGGCTTCCTGGCCATCCAGCTACTGTGTAAAAACACCCTGCAGAACAAAGCTAACCTGGACAATTCCTGAACCCAACCATCTATTGCTGATCAACAGCAAAGTGGTGAAAAGGGTTGTCAACAGTGATATCATGCAGCTCAGTGATATTCTGCTCACTGCCACTCAACGTGGGTTCTAATAATGCCACTCAACTCCTGACTTCATTACAGCCTTAGTCCACTAATAGGCAAAATAGCTGAACTCCAGAAGCGAAGTGAGGGTGACTGCCCTTGATATCAAGACCACATTTGACTGAGTCTAACATCAAGGACTTCTTTTTCACAGAGGGTGGTACGTGTATGGAATGAGCTGCCAGAGGAAGTGGTGGAGGCTCTTACAATCACATCTGGATGGGTATACAAATAAGAAGGGTTTAGAGGAATATGGGCAAAGTGCTGGCAAATGGGACTAGATTAGGTTGGGATATCTGGTCGGCATGGACAAGTTGGATCGAAGGGTCTGTTTCCGTGCTGTACTCTATGACTCTATGGTCAATGGGAATTGGGAGAAATCTCTCTGCTGGTTAGAATTAAAGCTACCACAAATGAAGATAGCTGTAGTCATTGAAGATCAATCATCCCAGTCCCAGAACATTATTAGGCAAGCTCCTAGACACCATCTTCAACTGTTCCATCAATACCTTTCTCAATATCTTACAGCCAGATGTGAAGACATTCACTGTCGATTGCATAATGCTCTGTACTGTTCACATTCCTCAAATACTGAAACAGTCCGTGTCCACATACAGCAAAATACCTGACAGCATCCAATCTTGGGTCAATAAGTAACATTTGTGCCAAGTTCCAGTTAATGACTATTTCCAATAGGACAGAATACGACCATCACCCTATGACTTTCAATGGCGTTACCATTGCTGAATGCCCCCCATCAACATCGTTGTGGTTACCATTCACCAAAAGCTGAATTAAACCGCACATACAAATATTGTAGCAATAAAAGTTAGGAATCCTCAGAGTAACTCACCTCCTGACTCCCCAGTAACTTTCTACCAACTACATGACATGAGTGTGATGGAACATTCTCTACTTACCTGCATAGCTGCAGCTCCAATAATGTTCAAGCTTGACACTATTCAGGACAAAATAAGTCCCTTGACTGGCAACTCACCACCTCCGCCATCAGTCCCTTTACCACTAACTCAGCAGTGTGTACCATCCTAATGGGTATCTGTAGAAGCTTATCAGAGCTTCTTTCATTGAAACTTCCAAACCCTTAACTTCCACCTTCTAAAAGGACAATGAATGCAGATGCGTGGGGACACGTACTCTTCAAAGCCAATCATCATTGGACTTGGAAATATTTCCCTATTCCTTCATTGTCGCTGGATCAAAGTCTTGGAACTCCCTACTAAAAACATTTTGGGTGTGTACCTGTAGCACATCAACTGTGGCAGTCCAAAAAGACAGCTAATACCTCTCAAAGACAATTAGGAATGGATAATAAATGCTGATCTAGGCAAGGATGCTCACAATCCTGAAATAAATAGAAGAAACTGAGGAAAATCAGAAGTCTCGTGATGGAGTCTGTCTTAAATTGTAGACTTCTTACGTCTTCTTCATAATTTTGTGTTGTTTCAGCTGGAATGTAAGACCATGGTATTTCTTTTGGCAGTAATATGAGGATGTTACACCCATGGTAAATGCTAAGATACAGCTGTAGAGTTGAATGAATGGTTGGTGACATAAATAAATGAAGAAATGAAAGTTTTCAAATCAGCCTATTGACTTTCTTAGTGATATTTATTGCAGCATTTAAAACTTAAGGTCTATAACATGTGATTTATTAATGTTGCATTGAATAAAATTGGGTGAACCTAAAAATGCACCAGATCTGTAGAGATGGTTCAAATTTGCAATGGTTTTCTAACTCTTGGGCTAGAATATTTTGGGTGTGTAATGAACAGTCAGCCCAATCTTTCAGGTAGGAAAGAGATTGGTGCTATTTTCAGGACCAGGTTTCCTTCACAGAACAAGCAATGTGCCCATCCCCCAACAGGAAATGTAATTAATTAAATTGCAATTCTTTGAATTCAAGCCAGAGTACTAGCCTCGCAAAACTGACTAGAACAATTGTTCTGACCAATTCATAAAGTTGTAACTGCAATCTATGTGATGGAATGTTGTCATTGACGAGACAGTAAATCTATACACACTTTTTTGTAGCCATTGTTATGGTCATTTTTGATAAATTTGAATTGACCCCTCAGACCAAAATCAAAAAATCAGACTAAATGCAATATTGGAGCAAATTATTGCAGACATTGGAATTTATATTGAAAACAAAAACTGGAAATCACAGTGGGTCAGGTAGCATCCATGGAGAGAGAGCAAGCTAACATTTCAAGTCTAGATAACTCTCTTCATTAGAGCTGACATAAAATATGTAATGTAGTATGCTGTAGAGTGACACTTCCTCTAATCTATCCCAATAATATTATACCTTATTACTGTAACTTTTACAAAAATCATTTATCATTTGTAGACTGATAGGAAATTGCCTTCATAGTGTGAACACAATTAGCAGTCTGCCGTGTAAATTGCTGGGCAGCATGGTAGCATAGTGGTTAGCACTGCTGCTTCACAGTGTCAGGGACCCAGGTTTGATTCCAGCCATGAGCAACTGTGTGTGTAGTTTGCATGTTCTCCCCATATTTGTGTGGGTTTCCTCTCACAGCTCAAAGCGATACATGTTAGGTGAATTGGCCATGCTTAAAAATAATGGCATTGTAGTGTCTTTATGGGTTAGCCATGGTTATAGATGGTCTGGGTGGGATGCTCTTAAGAGAGATGGTGCTGTTATTTTGCACTGTAGGGATTCTATGATTCTTCTGATGTTAATAACATTCCTTTAATAGAGAGGTTATATTTCGTTAAAGGAATACAATAGTACCAAGGTTGTGTGAATTACAAATTCACAGGTTTTCTAGAAACAATTTTTTTCATCAATGGTCTACTTCATAACCCACCAATTTGTACTGGAGATTACACTAATGTTAATAAAATGAGTAATTATGGCTGTTTTACAAGAAAAATGACTTATTTTAAAGATTTTAATGTGTGATCTTTCCCAAATCTGAAACTGGTGAAATAGTCAAATACGTTTTTCCAATCCTTAATACTCTGAAAGTATTGGTAGCTTCTTAGCCAGTTTACTCCACACACTCAAGAAGTTCATCTAATACTGTACTATTGTAAGAATCTTTCACTAACAGTTTTGTCACTAGCTGAAACTTCTTATCTTTCTTATAGTCCCAAATTTTGAAAAGAAGGGAACCTGATACCCATGGCAAGCATGATAAAAAACTATTTGAACAAAAAGTAATTGAGCTGGTTGTAGACAAACAGAAGTTGAGAGGTTGTGTAGAGTTGCAGCTGAGACACAACAAGATGCTGATTGGTCTATGGACCAGTGACCAGTTGGTTATGACAAAAACCTTCTGCCTGTCAACAGCCATGTGATTGGCTAGCAAGTAACTGAACATCTTGGACATGGGAACAAGATAGAGAAAATGTGATTTGATTTCCATCAGCTCAGAAGTAGTCTCTCTCTTCTCTGCAGTCAAAATGCATTTCAAATAAAAGAAATTAACCTTTTCGTGAGCAGAAATCTTTCCTTAATCTTTATTGCATGTTGTGACTTTTACTAGATCAGTCAGAGACATTGTACAAGTGTCCCAGCCACTTGTAAAACCAGTGGAAGCATTCAGAAAAGGGAAGCAACAAAGAAGCTTTCAGATTAGCAAAAAACAACATAATAGAACTTGAAAGTAAAGACTACTGAACTGTCTTTCCAGTTATTTCCCTCCACTCATGTGTTTTTGTCTCTGTATTTCTGTTTGTTTGTGTGTGTGTGTATGTATGTGAGGGATTAGAAGTTCAGTTAGTAATTGTTATATGTTTATGGTTCATAAATGTGTACCTGTAGCTAGAGCCAAGTTACTTGCTTTCTACTGTAAGCAAATGCAGACAATGCTGGGGAAACTAAGCAAGTCTGGCAACATCTGTGGAATGAGAAGCAGAGCTAATGTTTCAAATCTGGTATGGCTTACCTTCAGAACTACTCTGAAGATGAGTCATCCTGATCTCGAAAGGTTGACTATACCATGAAACACTAACACAGTGCACTGCAAAGAACAACACTCCTGTTATTAAATACAGGTGAACGTTTTCTTTTAATGAGCACTAAAACCAAGCTGCCAAGTAGCTGTGCTTACTTATTACAACCTAAACTTTGTTGTACTTATAATAGGGATGGGGCCAATTTGTGGGCCATCTATCACCACTGAGCTGCGGTGATTCAACATTTTTTGACCTTCTTGAATTGGCTTTTTAGCCAAAGGAGATTGGGCCATTCAGCTCTTCCAGCCTGTTCTGCTATTCAACAAGATCATGACTGATCAGATTTTAAATGAGCTGAAACTGTGTTGCTGGAAAAGCACAGCAGGTCAGGCAGCATCCAAGGAACAGGAGAGTCGACGTTTCGGGCATAAGCCCTTCAGGAATGAGGAAAGTGTGTCCAGCAGGCTAAGATAAAAGGTAGGGAGGAGGGACTTGGGGGAGGGGTGTTGGAAATGCGATAGGTGGAGGGAGGTCAAGGTGAGGGTGATAGGCCGGAGTGGGGTGGGGGCGGAGAGGTCAGGAAGAAGATTGCAGGTTAGGAAGGCGGTGCTGAGTCCTGATCAGATTTTAATATCTACTCTACGCTTTACATGTGCCCGATCATCTTTCACCCCCTTGGCATACAATGGATTATGGAAGAATGAGAGACAACCTTTCTGAAATATTCAAGGTTCTTAGGGGAATTGATGGGGTAGATACAGGAAAGGTTGTTTCTCATTGAGGGAGAGTCTAGGAGCAGCGAATGTAATCTCAGAAAAAGGATCACACACTTAAAGCACAGATGAAGAGGAATTTCTTCTCCCACAAGGTTGTGAACCTGTGGAATTCTTTACCACAGAAAAGTGCTGAGGTTGGGTCATTAAGCATATTCAAGGCTGAAATAGACAGATTTTTAATTAGTAAGGGAATCCAG
The DNA here is from genome assembly GCF_037043375.1 of Chiloscyllium plagiosum. Taxonomy (NCBI): domain Eukaryota; kingdom Metazoa; phylum Chordata; class Chondrichthyes; order Orectolobiformes; family Hemiscylliidae; genus Chiloscyllium; species Chiloscyllium plagiosum. Next base: position 28,684,923 of record NW_028270149.1, on the reverse strand, counting down.
GATTGTGGGAGAAAAGGCAAGAAAGTGGAGTTAGAGCTAATCGGATCAGCAATGACCTTATTGGTAAAGCAAACTCAATGGGCTGAATGCCCTATTTCTGCTCCTATGTCTTATGGTTTAGAAGTACAATTCAAGTAGGTATTATTCCACTATGCACAATACATCATAAAAGCCAAATCAAATAGAAATAATACGGGAAATATTAATCAAATGAATCTATGAATGGAAAAGTCTCATTAACTTTGTGGATACAATGTTTTAACAAAATCTTCAGATAAAACTATTTGATCCAGTGGATTCCAGTGAACCTGTGAAAAGGTTCTGAGTGAACATGTCAAATTCCCATGGTGCCCATGGCTCAACTGGGGGTTGAGGAGACACAATCATTGGAACAAATCCCATCCTTTGTTGTATAATTATGACAGATGCAATATTGCAAGTTACTTTCAAGGAAGATATTGGTTAAGGTGAGGACCTAGACAGAACATTGGCAAAAATGGTCTGAAGTTTTGAGATACTTAATGTTTTATTGATTTTAGTCATGCAATGAAACTTAATTGAATTGTTTATTGCAAACAGGAAGAAAAATAAAGCATATTAGTAATTATAATGCAATGTATCGGCTAAATCCTAGAGGATTAAAGATTTCAAGAAAATATTATGCTTTGGCAAAAAGATAATTATATTATAATCACTAAATATTGAAAACAAAACAATCTCAGGATTGCAATTCAATATAAAGATTAGGTTCCTTTAATACTGTTTAATTTAAATGGGATTATTCCCAAATCAATGACTTTATTTATGGTATCTCCTGTAGTACTGAGCTTGTTGCAGACTGGGGGGGAATATATAGTGCACATTATGCTATGTCTACAAGTTGTGCCATCAGATATTAGAACTGAGAATTATTTCTGAAAATACCTATGTACTGCACTCTTTGTTATAGCTATTTCATTGTGGGCATGTATTGGGCAAAGGAACTGGGGATATTAAAATGAAGGTTGATATGGTTTCCCTTGGAAGCGAGTTATAGAATGGCATTGTTGCATTCAGATAGAAGAATATCTTGTACGACAAAGAAACTTTAAAAAAAAGTTTTAGTTTAAAAGGGAGACATATGAGGACAAGACTGGAAAGTTGAATTAATGCAACAATCAGATCAGCCATAACCATATTGAGTGGCAGAGCATAGTTGATGGGCTGAATAACTTAATCCTGCTTCTATTTCTAATGAATATATTTCTTGTATTGTCTGCTTTGATTAGATTAGATTACCTACAGTGTGGAAACAGGCCCTTCGGCCCAACAAGTCCACACCGACCCGCCGAAGCGTAACCCACCCAGACCCATTCTCCTACATTTACCCCTTCACCTAACACTACGGGCAATTTAGCGTGGCCAATTCACCTGACCTGCACACTTTTGGATTGTGGGTGGAACCCGGAGGAAACCCACGCAGTCACGGGGAGAATATGCAAACTCGACACAGAGTCGCCTGAGGCAGGAATTGAACCCGGGTCTCAGGCGCTGCGAGACAGCAGTGCTAACCACTGTGCTTGTAACTTTGCTTAGTTCACATTTCCTGCATCTGCAGTATTGTGATGTTGACATTTATTAATATAACTTGATGAGGTTTTCGACCATTTATGCAGGTGAGAAAGATTAATGGTTTTACTGAAGTCTAAGACATTCAAAGTGGATATGAGGTAATGTTTGAGCAAAACCGTTGCTGCAGAAATGTCATGGGGAACATGTTGTAACAAACCAACAATATTCATTGATTTACATTCCTTTTAAACAAAAATTTCTATCAATGCAATGTTATAACTTTGTAATGATATTTCAGAACTTTGACTGGTGACCATACTGATGACAGTATAGTGTGGACCAAAATTGATGTGCACCATGATTAACATGCGCTTCATGTGTGATTGAAAACCATAACCAAATTCATGGCACAAGGCATTAATAGATGTGATGAAAATGTGAGTAAGTAAGAATGAGATCCATCATCATGATAAAATGATACTTGAACTGAGGATCCTTTCCATTTTTCAAGAATGTTTATGTCCCTGTAAGCTACAGAATTTACAGAAATTAAAACAATTCAACTGAATTGTTTTTGTGACAGCTTTTTGTTAGAGTAATCTAAAACTAATCTCATTATTCCACCTTCATATTTTTATAATTTTATTTCATTCAAATATTTATGCACTGTTGTCCTAAACAATGTAAGCATTCCTTACGGTCAGGCATTCTATGGTTTGTACTCTTCTGTCTAAAAGAAATCTCTTAACCTGTCTTCATGCTGTTTTATTGTTAATTTCAAATTGATGACCACCCATCAAAACCTCCCTAACTAAAGGAAATACTTTATGCTATTCATTCTCTCAAAACTCACCTTAATTTGGAAAATCTCAATTAAAACCAATCTTAGCCTTTATTGTTCCTTACACTTCTTTCCATTATTATAATTTTCTACTGGTTATTATTGTTTTGAATCTACACTAAATGTGCTAGACTGTTTTTTAATGTCCTGTCTATAGTTTGGAGTCACTCTATGTACACATTTAATAAGTTTTGATGTTTAAAACACATTGCGTTGAAATTATTCTGATTTTAGCCTACGATTTCAGACTCTGTGTCATGTCCTGGTAGTGAATCTGGCTGACCTTCTGCAATTTCATAACAAGCAGTAAAGGAGTAGTCTCAATTCCCCAAAGTCATGGTTTCCGTGCCAACCCAAACTCAGAATCTAGCAAATGCTTAACATGCCAAAGTTGTCTGGACCTTTCCAAATGTCAGATTTATTCTGGCATAAATGTTCCAGTGTAAACAGATTCAGATGGGCTGCCCCAGTCAATTAATCAGGCAATATCTGTTGAATGATTACCCAATTTTCAACAAAACTGTGTTTCAAATGTAATCGTGAAATATTAGTATCAATTCTCTGTTGCATTATTTGTCAGAAATGTGACAGGGTTGCAGAATTTTCCATAACATAAGTGGGATTGATTTCTTCCAAAATTTTCCTGGGGTAGTTGATGGAGTGTCATTCAATTCCTTTCATCATCTAAGGATTCTAAAATCCCTCAAAGGCCCCTGAGGCGTATATTTGCTCAGGAACACATCAATTTCTACATTAAATAAATTCTGATATGTAATCTGGGCAACAACCTTCGACTAGCTTGTATCTGAGTCCATTGAGCTACTGATTAACTATGAGTCTTTGGCAATGCTCATTTATAAGCTAGAACATAAAATCATGCTTGCAAAAGGCAAAATAGATCTCTTGGCATTCATACCATCCAAAGAATTGATATTTAGTATCAGCGTTTTAGTTTTTACTTCTTTGACTAGAAGTCCAATATACAGGTTAATCACTTTTTACATAAAGAACCTTTGACATAAAACAATTAAAAAATGCTATTTTACTCTTTGAAGCTGTGTCTGCTTGTCCTATGTTTTATTCTGAATAATTTCTCGATTCAATTTCTCCTTTGTGTTTGTTAGTTTATAGCCTTCTATAAGATTACATATCAGTAGTTACTTTGCAAGACTAAATAGTGGAGTTTTCTCCAGTCTAAAAACTCATTTGTCTGTCAATAGGAACTAAGGAACTAACCTTATTACTGTTTTCACTACTACGTCTAATACTTTAATGTTTTCTAGTGCTTCATTGGCCAGAACATTGTGGCCAGAGTGCTATAATATTTGACTTCTGCTGACTTGCAGTCTACTGTTTTAAGTTTAGTCCAACAGTTAGTCCAACTGTATTAATTGCTGTTTTGCATTAATATAATGTGTCAATCTCTTTTAACTTAATTATTTTAATATCATTCCCAAATGGAAAAAGATAGATTAAGCCTTTAAGAGACAACCGTATGATCAGAGATGGATTGGTAAACATGTATGTTTGCATCACCCAAACTAATGCTAACAGCCTTAAATACATTTAAAGATGCAAGTTGTTGTTCTCATTTGGATACATGGGAATACCACAACCTGCAAGTTTCCTTCCAAGCTACTCAGCATTTAGACTTCAGCATCCCTAGTCAAAATTGTGGGATTTCCATTCTCACAGCATTGTGGTCTACCTAACAAATAGAGCACAGCAGTTTAAGAAGGCAGCTCACCACCACCTTCTCCAGTAAATGGAGGCCCAGCCAGCAATGCTCACATCGCATGAGTGATTTAAAAAAAATAAATGCACCATTTCTTTCAGATTTCAAACTAAACATTTTGGAATTCCAGTCCTGGAAGACCTTGTATGGTGGAATTCTTTATGGGACATCACACAGAGCCCATGGACTGTTAGCAGTTCACAATCATGTCAACACTGAAGGATCTTGATAAGTGTTATTCAAACCAAGGTCTGCCATGAGTTCATTGAGTCTGGAAAAGGCTTTGCTTCTCCAGAAGCTAAACATGTCATCCCTATATTTATTCTTAAATCTCTCAAAATGTTACCCACATTAATGATAACATTTTGTTTGAATGCCCATCTCCTAAAACTAGTCAATCCCTGACTCCAGATTTTTAAGTTTGTCCTTACCTCCTTTTACACTATCATTGGAAGAAATGCCTACAGTTGCAAAACCCACACTCTCCATCCTAAACAACCTTCATCTCCTTATTGCCCTTCTCTATCTTCTGACTGCCTTTAAAACTCACCTATTGACCATGCTTTTAGCCATTCTTCCCAATATTTTCTACTTGGCCCAGCTCCCATTTTGCCATTATTCCTCTTGAAGTGCAGTGTGATGTTATGTATTACTTTAGATAAATGCTGATATGATATTGTTATACTTGCATCCTACAGAAACTATGTTTCTTGACTATGCTTTGCATTACTTCAAAGCTGGAGTTTTCGTTCACAGACTGGCCATTGTCAACTACTCTAGTTTGTCTTTAACCCAAATACTTCCAACATAAAACTGGCCATTTGCTGCTGTAATCCTTTACGATACATACTATGATAAATAGAAATTCTATTTTGAAAAATGGCCTTTTCTCAGCAACCCTTACTGTTAAATCATAAGTTGTTTACCTTTAAGTTATTTTTAATTCAGTTATTTTCTCCCTCCATGGTTTATTATTCCAAATGCACAAGCAAATCTCAGACAGAAATATGAGCCACACATTAAATACCTCACACATGTTCTTCCACATAATACAAAAACAAACATACAAAAATGATTACTTTTTTCATCTTCAGTTGATCTTTTTTGCTGTTCTCAATTTTGTCAGTATCATTGTGGTTCGTGGTCCACTGAAATTTCCACTCTTATTCCTTCTAAGCTTCAAGTGTGCTAACTGCTCTTATTTCTTTATTTTAAAAAATCCAACAATTAGGGAACAAAATACAACAATCAAAACAACAAGTTGATTTATAAAGCACCTTTACCATGATTCTTTAGTTCTTAAGAACATTAAGAATTAAATATGACATCTGACCACATAAGGAGATACTAGTGAAAAAGCAGCTGCTGGAAATCTAAAATTAAAGCAACAAAAATACTTGAAATACTCAGCAGTCAGACTCCACCTGCTAAAGGCATATGGTAAAGTGTAAATAGTCCGACGGGACATGGAGCTGCTCTCTTGCGAGAGATAGATAACTAGTGATGGTTTAACCTGTGGGAATCGCAATGAGAATAGTACTAACAGCATGGGTTCAATTCCCACACTAGCTGTCCAGTCAACTGAGCTAACTGGCCCCTAACACCATACCCTGATAGATTAACTGTCAGAACCTTCCCAATTTTGGACTAAGTCTGAAAGAAGGGTTTGGAGGAAGATAACCTGAGACCAATGAAGGTGAAATATCTGCTCATTCTTCCCACGTTCAGGAAGCTGATCGGTAGCCAGTGGGATTTCTCGGGAATTAGTTCCCAGGACAGCTTTCCTACACTGGCCACATAGGCTGACTCTTTCATGTACAGCATGGAGATGAAATAAATGCAACCCAAGGTAAATGACACTCTTAAAATCGATTACTTCATTGGCAGTGCATCTGGAAGGAGCAAATTGACTCTTCCTGCTCAGAATTTAATTCATGCGAAGGTGATAAGGTGGCTGGTTCTGCTCCACCATTATCCCATCAAATGTAAGTTTACTTCCTGACTGTGTACCACAGTCCAGAAAATTCTGCTCAATGTTTCAGACCAAGAAGACACTGGATTGTCTTCACCTAAAACTTTAATATGACTTCCCTCCCAAACTTCTGACTCATGGCATACTTCAAGTGTTTTCTTCTTTTTATTAAAGGGATCAAAAGCTTGGTCAAAGAGTTAGGTTTTAAGAAGTGTCTTAAAAGAGGTGAGTGAGATATTGAGATGGAGAGGTGTAAGGAAAGTACTCCAGGCTTTGGGCTTAGGATATTGAGGAATGCTCAAGAGGTTAAAATCAGAAGAGCACAGATATCTTGAAGTGGTGTGGGAAGGGATGGACAAAGATACAAATCCTGGAGTGCTGAAATTATGGTGGGATTTGAAAACAATGATGGGAATTTTAAAGTCAAGGTTATGTTTGACCAGGAGCCATGTAACTGAGAAATAAATAGATCCTTGGTGAACACCGAGAGCCAAAAGAGAAGCCATTGCAAGAAATTCTGATTAGGATTGGATTGATCAGAATTAGAATTATATTGATCGGATTTAGGGGAGGTGGTGGCCTACTGGTATTATCACTAGCCTGTTAATCCAGAAACCCAGGTAATGTTCTGGAGACTCAGATTTGAATCCTGCAACAGCAGAGGGTGGAATTTAAATTCAATATAAATTCTGGAATTAAGATTCTAATGATGACCACAAAACCATTATCGATTGTTAGGAAAAGCCCATTTGGTTCATTAATGTGCTTTAGGGAAAGAAACTGCCATCCTTGCATGTGACTCCAGACCCACAGCAATGTGGTTGACTCTTCACCACCCTCTAGCCAATTAGAGATAGGCAATAAATGCTGACCTAGCTAGCAATGCAAAATCTATAACATTGCATGCTTGTGTTCCAGTGAGATACAACCTCATTAAAGCCAAAACCGAATATGTTTTTTCTAACTAGAGTTTAGTTTGAGGTCTGATTTCCCCAGTAATAACATAGGTTAGGATCATAACAACAAGCTTGATTTTTTTCCTATTTACACTTTCTTTATCTTCACAAAATTACTTCAGACTCTCTCCATTCTTCTAATTACTCCATCACATCCACCATCCTCTGTTATTGTCTGTCCTAAATTGCCAAACCTACCTATCTGCTCCAATGTGACACCATGCACTTCAATCTTCATTCTAGCTTCCTCTAATGTTTTTCTACCTTTCAGGAGACATGTAATGACAGCAGATATAAATGAGAGATAGACTACACCTGGAGAGAGCGGGAGAGAAATGTTTACAATATTGGCTAATGTGGTGACCAGGAAGGGAGGTCAGGTGGTCAGCTGTTTAGGGGAATCGGGTCAAGGGAGCCGGAACTGGGTGTATGGACAACATGAGCTCAGACAGGGCATGAAGAGGAAAGAAATTAGGAAAATATATCAGTTCATGGTAAGAGCACTGAGGAAACATCAGGGGACATTTAGCCATGAGGGCTAAGGGAAAGATGTAAGAAACAGCTGATTGGGTGATCTCAATCTTAGAGATTAAGAAGGCCATGAACTGCTTGTGCTTATTGTTGAATGTAAGAGTGGAGGGAGTACGCCGGTGGGGGGGAGAGATGTGGGATGTGTGGGTGGTGTGGGCATGGTATAATCTCAGTAGAGCCAAATAATGTTTTTATTTTGAGGGGCTATCTGAAAACCCCAGTATTAACAAAAAAAATAAAATCAGATTGTTCACTGTTTAAAACAAAAGAAAGAATCAAAGAACATGAAAATCAAAGAAATTGCATACTAGTAACTATGCTCTAAATCAAATAGTTTTAGAAATGAACCATATAATTAACAGTTACTTGTACTCTAAATCAAACTTCTTAAATCAAATTTTCTTCATCTATTTGATTTTACCCCTCAAAAAATCAAGGCAGACATTCATCAGAAATTGGAGGGTTTAAGCTTTTAATGTCAGTATTGAAATATTCAAACACTGATTGAACTTTTTTGACTTGTGCTTACATTCAACAAGGTTTTCGCCACCAGTCTCTTCCAACCCTCCCATAGTTAGAAAGCAACAGTTTAGCATAGGTTATTGCTAGTATCCTAAAAATCATCACTTTGGATCTATACTCAACAGTCAAGATCAGAGTGGTGCTAAAAAAGCACAGCAGGTCAGGCAGCATCCGAGGAGGAGGAAAATCGATGTTTTGGTCAGGAGCCCTTCATCAGGAACCTGATGATTCCTGATGAAGGGCTTTTGCCCGAAACATTGATTTTCCTGCTCCTTGGATGCTGCCTGATCTGCTGTGCTTTTCTAGCACTACTCTAATCTTGACTCTGATCTCCAGCATCTGCAGTCCTAACTTTTGCCTAGTTGATTCTATACTCAGCAGGTCTGGCAGAGAGAAAGAGTTAATATTTTAATTCTTCAGAACACATTTGGTCTCACTCTAGCCTTTTTGAACTCGAATATTAAGTCTCTCTCTCTCTTCACAGATGTTGCCAGACCACCTGAGTTTCTCCAGTATTCTGTGTTTGTTTCAGATTTCTAGCATCTGCTTTTATTTGCATTTTGCTTTTATTTGTATCAAATCTCTCCAGCTTCTGATTTTTTAATCCTGCAGTGTTACAAATATGTATACTCTCTTTTCAACCTGATGAAGTGGAGGTTCAAGTCATTAATAGTAAAGACCTTCAGTTATCAAGGTTTTTAAACTCTTTTGCCAACATGCAGAATTTCAACTTGATTTCTACTTGAAAAGATTATTTTCAATTGTTGACTTGTTTGAAACTAAACTGTTTAAAAACAGAACACCACACATTAATCTACTTGCAATCAATTTCTGAATTATCTCTTTGCTTTTCTATTGTTTATTGCCCAAGCAGGTTGGTCGCATGATCAGTTGCAGGAAGTAAATTACAATAAATTAACTTCTGTAGAAATCCAATTTTTAAAGGTACTGTCACTACCTCATTTAAAAATAGGCTGCAGCAAAGGTAAAATATAGTGAATGTTGAAAATCTCAAACATAATCATAAATATAGGAGAAACTCTATTGCTTTGATTGTACTTGTGGTGAGAGAAACAAAATTAACCCTTCATGTCCAATTTGACTCCGATATTGCATAAAAAGGATTTTCTCCAAAGGTATATGGACCAACACTAGGGGTTGAGCAATTGCAGAGAGAAAATTAGCACATTCTTGGAAATGTGAGAATTATAGCAGATAAGAGCAGGACCTAATAGTATTTATGTCATCAGCCAGATATGGGGTGAATGATGAGACTGACTCCTTACTGCTTCAAAACCTGTGTCACATAGATTTAAGGGTTTGAAAATTAGGACTATGCCAGGGTTTTGGCATGGAAAGGGTATGAAAAAGCAATAGTTTTACTGGGAATTATTAACAAAGCAATAATCATTTGAGACTTTAACCTACATATGAACTGAAAAGGTCAGATGGGCAGAGTGGTTGAGATGAGGAGTTTGTGGAATATTTCTTTGGGATACTCAGAACAGCCTGTTCTAGAGAGCAAGCTACACTAGACCTGATATTGCGCAATGAGGTTAGATTCATATAGAAGGCACAGTGACCATAACATGATTGAATTTTACATTAAGTTCAAAGAAGAGAGTACTGAGTCTGAGACTATTTTCTTTTTTAAAAAATAGGAGATTTTTGAATGCATGAAAACCGAGCTGGCTGAAGTGACTTGGAAAACAAGGTTAAAGGATAGGTCAATAGAGATGCAGTGGGAGATATTTAAGGGAATAATTCAAAATAAATACATTCCAGAGAGTAAGAAAAACTCCGAAGGTCAGACCTACCATTATGTCAAGTTAAAGACAGATTCAAATATATAGAAGAAGCATCTAATCATACATAGATGTGTGTCAGGTCAGAGATAGGATAAAATATAACAAACAGCAAATAACTATTTTTAAAAAATTAGTATCGAAAAATTGAAGTGTGAGAGAAAGCTAGCTACAAATATAGAAATAGCTATTGAGAGTTCCTATAGTATTTTAAAAAGAAACAAGTTCAAAAAGTGAGACTGGAGAATTAATAATTGAAAATAAGGAAATTATAAAGTAATTAAACAGCAATTTTGGGGGGAATCCAAGATGGCGGCAACCCAGCAAGTCTGAGTCTTCAGTGCTCCTCCCAAGACTTGGGCAAAGTGGGTCACCTGCCCCCACCACACTCACCAAATCATTTAAAATAATTTTTACTTAATGTAATTAGTTGCTTAGTATTGAATTTAAACAATTTAATCTCCAGTAAAAATGACTAAAGGGAAGGGAGCCCGCAGCTCTCAGCAGGCAGGAACCCCTCCCCCAACCTCACCAGCTGCAGCAGAGATGTCCGCAGCCGCCCCGGGGGACTTACCTACGGTGGCGAGCCTTGTGGAAGTAATCTCCAAACTCGATGCGAAGATTGACGCCTTTATTGGAGAGTCCCGAAGCCAATGGGACTCTCTCTCTTGGCTGCGCTGCAAAAGCACGACCGAGACATCAAGGAAATTGAGCGCCGAGTTGGGGGGGCAGAGCTAAAGGCCGCGACCTCCGAGGCTGCTGCAGAATCAGCTGTGGATCGGGTCCGGACTCTCGAACAGCGAGTCCGGACCTTAGACAATCACATTGACAACGTTGAGAATCGAGGCCGTCGAAAAAATATTCGTTTGCTGGGCCTTCCCGAACGGGAAGAGGAAGGCCAGCTTAGTGTTCCTTGAACAGTGGCTTCCACAGCTTTTAAATCTGGAGGCTGGATCAGGCCAGGTAAGGGTGGAATAGGCCTACTGGGTTGCAATGCGCGGGCCCGGCTTGAACCAGCGCCCCTGCCCGGTCCTGTTCCAACTGCAGAGCTACAAGGAGAGGCAGATACTCTTAGAAGCCTCCAGAAATCTTGGGAAAGATCCCCAAGCCATGATTTATAAAGGATCCAAGATCATGTTATTCCAGGACTTTTCCCCAGCTCTGGTCTGAAAGAGGAAGGCGTTTGATGAAGCGAAGAAGTGTTTTAGGAACTAAAATATTCAGTACTCATTGTGCTACCCAGCGACGCTATGCTTTAACCATGAAAGGTCCGTGTATAACTTCGGATTGCCGGAAATATAGGTCTAGTTAATGTTGGTGGGGTGAGGTGGTTACCTTATTGTATTTTATGTCTTTAGGAGTGGGGTTGTTTCCCCCTGTTATTTTGTATTATTATATTTAATTATTACTTGTAATTTTTATAGTTATATATGATTATACATGGTATTATCATTACCAAATATATACAGGTGTTGGTGTGGGGGGGGGGGGGGCGGGTAGGGTGCTCACTGTTAACTCTAGCTCTGTTGTATATTTGAATTTTCGTCATCCTATTGAGGAGCACCTGGATCAAGGGTGGGGCACTGGTTGGGAGAGGATACAATGGACCTTTGGAAAGGAAGTAAAACCCTCTGGGAACAAGGGGGAAAATCTCCATTTAAATACGTTTTATATTTTTTTATTTAGAAATAGTTTTTTATTATATTGATGTGAGTGTATTAGAGAGCCTTTATTTTTGTGAATTTTATGTGTTCTATGCTCGGGAAGTTCTGGATAGGGCTTCCCGCCCGCCGAGGGGTCTTGGATTTGCCTGGATGATTATGGTTGATCTGTCGGTTAAGTGGTGCACCTGGAATGTCAAGGGAAGTAATTCACCAGTCAAAAGGAAGAAAATATTATCAAACCTCAAAGAAAGGGTTCATATAGCTCTCCTACAGGAGGCACACTTATTGGATAAAGAACACTTGAAATTATGACAGCGTGGATTTGATCAGGCCTTTTTTTCTTCTTTTAGCTCAAAAAGCAGGGGAGTTGTTATTCTTATTCAGAAGAATTTCCCTTTCAAAATCCTAAATCAGATAAAAGACGGATCTGGATGATATATTCTGATTAAAGCCCTTATAAATGGCAAGGAATATGGGATTTTAAATTTGTATTGCCCCCCCGGCACATCCTTTTAAATTTATAACAGAAGCCTTCTCAAAATCGATGGCTCTCAGTGCTCGGCATACAATTATAGGGGAAGATTTTAATTGTATTATGGATCCGGAAATAGATAGGATTCCCAAGAGTACTGCAGGAGTATCTCCCAGATCTAGACAATTGATGGATTTGAACAAAGAGTTAGGATTAGTAGATGTACGGAGATGCCTTCATCCACAGGGCAGAGATTTTTCTTTTTACTCCAATCCACATAAATGTCATACCAGAATCGATACGTTTTTTGCCCCCTCGATTTTTTTTAAAATTCCATATCATCCTGTAAAATAGGCAGTATGGCAATTTCCGATCACGCTGCTTTATATATGGAAATCAAGGCGAGGAACAATGAGACATCCCCCCCCCCGGCATTGGCGTATGGATCCCTTCCTGATGAAAGATAGTAAATTTGTAAAGTACTTCTCTCAAGAATTTAAAACTTGTTTAGAAATTAATTCAGGTATAGCTAGCAACCCATCAATGATGTGGGAGACCATCAAAGCTTACGCGCGAGGTTTGATTATCTCATACTCAGTGACCCAGAAAAAGTTAAAGGGAGAACAACAGCGTCTGCTCGAAGCTCGCTTAAAAGCGGCTGAAACAGCATATGCTGACAGACCTTCTATTATCAAATTGCAAAGGATTACGGCCCTTAGGACAGCACTAAACACGATGCTTACCCAAATGGCTAAGAGGGAAATATTATTTGCAAAACAAAGGTTATATGAATTTGGTGATAAACCTGGTAAATACTTAACATTTCTTGCAAAGAAAAAGAAGGCCCCTCAAACTATCATGTCTATCGAGGAAAGTGCGGGTTTTTTAACCCTGATCATAAAAGGATTAACGCAATCTTTCGAAAATTTTATTCTGATTTATATAAATCGCAGGATTGCCAAGACAGGACTAGGAGGATGCAATCATTTATAAAAAAACCTGTCCGGACCTAACTCCGGAACAGGTATCGGTCTTGAATGTTCCCCTAACAATCCAAGAAATACTTGACGCAATCAGGCAACTTCAGAGCAGTAAGGTGCCTGGTCTAGATGGCTTTCAAGCTGAAATCTGTAAAGAATTTACAGGAATATTGGCTGGTCCACTTATGGACTGTATAACTATTCATACAGTCAAGGCTGTCTCCTGCCTTCACTGAATGAGGCGAATATCTCTCATCCTCAAAAAAGGAAAGGACCCAGAAGATTGCGCATCATACAGACTAATATCCTTGCTAAATGTAGATTTTAAAATCCTCTCTCAAATGTTAGCATAGAGGCTAGAAAGGGTATTGCCACATATTATAAAAGAGGATCAGATGGGGTTTATTAAGACATTAATAATGTCAGAAGGGTTTTGAATGTGATTCAAGCCTGCCATCAGGGAAAATACCAGGAGTAGTAATCTCATTAGATGCAGAAAAGGCATTCGACAGGGTTGAACGGTCATATTTGTTTTACACATTGGAAAGGTTTGGCATTGGAAAGGTGTTTACCAAATGGGTCTCCACATTATATAGAAATCCCAAGGCAGTTGTGCTTACCAATGGATTAGGCTCGGATAGCTTCAGTGTGGATAGGGGCTGCCGTCAGGGATGTCCTCTCTCGCCATTGCTATTTACGCTAATAATTGAGCCACTAGCAGAAGCTATATGGGCTGACCCTAATATAACGGCCCCGAGGATTGGTACAGGTAAACATAAAATTACCCTTTATGCAGAAGATGTTCTTCTATTCCTCAGTAATCCCCTGATGTCCGTGCATCGCTTAATCCAAGTCATTAATACATTTAGTGTATTTTCAGGCTATAAAATTAATTTCTCAAAATCGGAGGCTATGCCAATGGGTGGCCTTGCTAGTATATCCCACCTATCGGACGGATCCCACTTTCCCTTTCGGAGGTCCCTGGAGGGTTTCTTATATTTAAGCATTTTTATTACCCCAGTATTTGGTCAGTTATACAAGGCTAACTTTTTGCATTTACTGGAAAGGATAAGGCAGGACCTCCAGCGATGGGGAGACCTTCTAATTTCCTGGCAAGGTAGAATAGCATAATTAAAATGAATGTCCTGCCCAGTCTCCTATACCCTATGAGAATGCTTCCGGTGTTGCTGCCAAGGCTGGCACTACGTAAATTATATGGCTGGTTGGGTTCCTTTATCTGGAATCATAGACGGCCCCTCATTAAGCTGAAGAAGCTACAGCTTCCACAGGCAAGGGGAGGATTAGATTTCCCAGATTTTAGGAAATATCAGTTAAGTTCCCTATTAAGTTACATAGCTGATTGATTGCGGGTCAGACAAGAACCAATCTGGCTGGACATTGAGGCTTCTCAAGTAAAATTCCCACTTATTAACCTTTTATTTTCAGACAAGAGGAAAATCATTACGGACGACTGTAAAAACTCAATAATACTAAACACAATTAAAGCTTGGAATATAATTGCGGCAAAATGAGGGCAACTCACATAAAACATCCCCCTATGCTCCGATACTGGGAGCATGGGGATTTCAACCGGGGCTTACAGATGCCATTTTCAAACTCTGGAGATCCGGGGTATCTCATGTTTAGGGGATCTATTTAAAGAAGGGGTCCTGATGTCTTTTGAACAGCTGCATCAGAAATTTGGATTACCTAATGGAGACCTCTTTTGATACTTGCAAATTCGAGATTATGTACAGAAAAAGACTACGTTATTAGATAGTCTTTATAAATCAGATAGAGAACGGAGAGTGTTATGGCCAATGGGGGTATCTTCCGTCAGTACTATTTATCACTTATTACATGATGAAGTATTGGGAGATATGGACAATCTGCTTAAAGCATGGGATCAGGATTTGGGACTAGAGATCTCTACAGAAACATGGAATGACATTTGGGAAAATGCCAGAAGAATCACCATCTGCAACAGAACTCAGGCCATTCAGTTGAAGATACTTCATAGGGCCCATATAGCACTGGATCAATTGGCAAAATTTAAGGCAGGAGCATTTCCAATGTGTCCCAAATGTATAATAGAGGTGGGCACTCTTGTACATTGCTTTTGGACCTGTCATAAGATCTGTAGATATTGGACTAAAGTAGCAAGTGCTCTGATAGAAATCTTAGGAACAGAAATTAGAGTGGACCCTGTATCTCTCCTTTTGGGCTTTTCGAGCTTACCCTCCCTGGATATGCACGGGAAGAGATTATTTTCTATTCTCTCTTTCTGTGCAAGGAAAAATACTTTGGTAAATTGGGTGGCTGAGGGTCCCCTGGACTTTCAAATTGACACCGATTAATTATGGAATGTATTCCCCTTGACTTCCTTACAGATATGGTACACCAAAAGACCGCATTATTCCATAAAATATGGCAGCCCTCTTGAATTATATAAATACAGATATTTCAGCCATCCTAACAAGGGCTTTTATTTAATTGAGATGGCGAACCTGGCTGATCCAGGGCCCCTTGGGAGAGGAATCCCGTACGAATACGGGTTTTGTTACGATTTGATGTTAATTACATTCCGAGCATGTATCTCTCTACCCAATTTCTGTGTTATCCGTTGGGTTTTTTTTTCTCTTTTTTGAATAATGTAAGAGACTTAATTATACACTCTGGTTAGTTGTAGGTTAGATTAGTAGTTAGTTGAGTTTTGTTTTTTTTCTCTCGGCATTTTTCTTTTGTTAAATTTTGGTTATTATTTAAGATTTAATTGTATATCAATGTTTATACTTGGGTTTTTTTATTTGTAAACTTGTAAAAAATGTTACATTTTCAATTGTGTGTGTCACAATTGAAAATGTAACATTTTTTACAAGTATCTCCTGCCTATATATATATAAACAATTTTGAGTTAGCCTTCACCCTCGAGGATATTTTTTAAAATCCCACCATCAGTTATAAGTCATGAAATGGAAAGGAGATAGGAACTTTGTAAAATCACAATCATCATGGAAGTAGTACTCTGTAACTTACTGGAACTGAGATGAGAAGTCCCCAGGTCCCGATGAATTCCATTCCAAAGTCTTAAAAGAAATAACATTTGAGATAATTGATATTTTTTTAAAAACTCATTAGATTCAGGAAAGGTTGCTTTGGATTCAAAAATAGCTATTAGTAACTCCTTTATTCAATAAGGTGAGAAACAGAAACCAGGAAACTATATGCCAGAAGCTAAAATTAAAAATGGTAAAACGAGCGTGAAATTGTGGGAGAAACACAATAGGACTGGCAGCATCTATGAGGACAAAACAGAATTAACATTCTGGCCAGTAGTTCTGAAACATTAACTCTGTTTCCTCCCAGAGATATTGCCAGACTTGTTAAGTTTCTCCAGCAATTCCTGGTTTTGCTTCGGATCTCTAGCATCTGTAGATTTTAATTAATTATAACAGGGCATTAAATAAATTTGAGGTAATCAGATAGCACCATCATGGTTTTGTCAAAGGAAAGTCTAATTTATTAGAAAAAGTCTAATTGATAAGAAATCACACAACACTAGGTTATAGTCCAACAGGTTTAATTGGAAGCACTAGCTTTCGGAAGCACTCCTTCATCAGGTGGTTGTGGGGTATAAGGCTGTACAACACAGAATTTATATCAAAAGTTTACAGTGTGATGTAACTGAAATGATATATTGAAAAAAGAGCTGGATTGTTTTAGTGTCTCATCTTTTAGAGTGAACATTTTGGTTTCAGTTCGTTCATCCGGGTTCATTTCCTGCCTCAGGCGACT
This sequence comes from Chiloscyllium plagiosum, assembly GCF_037043375.1. Lineage (NCBI taxonomy): Eukaryota > Metazoa > Chordata > Chondrichthyes > Orectolobiformes > Hemiscylliidae > Chiloscyllium > Chiloscyllium plagiosum. The sequence goes on along the minus strand of NW_028270149.1, from coordinate 28,668,099 downwards.
GTCTGTGTGGAGTTTGCACATTCTCCCCGTGTCTGCGTGGGTTTCCTCCGGGTGCTCCGGTTTCCTCCCACAGTCCAAAGATGTGCAGGTCAGGTGAATTGGCCATGCTAAATTGCCCATAGTGTTAGGTAAGGGGTTAATGTAGGGGAATGGGTGGCTTGTGCTTCGGCGGGGCGGTGTGGACTTGTTGGGCCGAAGGGCCTGTTTCCACACTGTAATGTAATGTAATGTAATCTAATCTAATATGTAAATTATAAAACTTCTTTGGATTCTGGGTAATCCAAGATGGAGGATGGGAAAAATTTTTGGCTGTAACAGGTGCTCCTTTTCTTTTTAGGTGTTTTAGTGTTTCAGGTGATTTCCTCAAATTCCAGGAGCAGCAATTACTGTTTTATATGCTGTTGTAACGTTTTGGAACTTTGGAGAAAAAAAGTCAAAACAACAGCACTTTTAAAAGGGAGAAGAACAGACAAAGGAAGCACATGGTGAGGTCAGTGCAGGAGAGAGAGAGAGAGAGAGAGAGAGAGAGAAAAAATAAACCCACATTGCTAACTGACAGAGTTAGCAGTTACTGCCTTTGCTGTTAAATTCACGTATCACTGGTCATCGGAGTATGTCTGGGGAAATCAACTAACAGTTAATTTCATAACTGATCTTGGAGGAACCTGTTGGGAGACATCACAGCACAGAATTGTATAAGTGGATGTTTTAAGCATGGTCTTAAAATAAGTCTGCAGTAGTGAATAGAGTGGGTTCTTTCTTGATTATATGTTTTATTGAGCTTTGTCTCTTGATTAAACGTAAAACATAAGCCATAAGTATTAATTTAACCTGGAGTAGTGTTTTGTAGAGGAATAAGACAGTACTATTTTCTGGGTCTATAGATTGAAAGAAGCAAAAATAGCCCTTTGTAGAGTCATATGCTCTTCTTGTCAGATGTGGGAGTTAGGGAGAGTTTATGGGTTTGAAGATTATATATCCAATAAATGCCGTTGCAAATCCTATCACATTGAATGGATCAGTTAGAGAGGCAGTTAGAGGCAATGAGGAATTTACAAGAGCAAGGGGATGTGATGGATGGCAGTTATAGGAAGGGGGGAAGTCTCAGATACAGTCACATAGATGGGTTAACTCCAGGAAAGGTAAGAGAGGTAGGCAGGTAGTGCGGGGTCTTCTGTGGCTATCCCCCTTTCAAACAAGTATGCTGTTTTGGAAAATGTAGGAGATGATGGATTCTCAGGAGAATGTAGCAGGAACAGCCAAGTTTCTGGTATTGAGACTGGCTCTAATGTAATGAGAGGTACGTTGGGTTCCAAGCGTTCAATTGTCTTGGGGGACTCTCTAGTCCGAGTTACAGACAAACATTTCTCTGGCCAGACAGTTGGTGAGGAAAGATTTCAATCTGAGACTGGTACAGTAGAGAACAAAGGTGAGTCAAACAGTCAGGGCAGGCAGGGACAAAGCAATGAACAAGGTAGGACTGATAAATTAAATTGCATTTATTTCAATGCAAGAGGCCTAACAGGGAAGGCAGATGAACTCAGGGCATGGCTAGGAACGTGGGACTGGGATATCATAACAATTACAGAAACATGGCTCAGGGATGGACAGGACTGGCAGTTTAATGTTCCAGGATACAAATGCTACAGGAAGGATAGAAAGGGAGGCAAGAGAGGAGGGGGAGTGGCGTTTTTGACCAGGGATAGCATATCGACTGTACTGAGGGAGGATATTCCCAGAAATACATCCAGGGAAGTTATTTGGGTTGAACTGAGAAATAAGAAAGGGATGATCACCTTATTGGGATTGTATTATAGACCCCCTAATAATCCAGAGGGAAATTGAAAAACAAATTTGTAAGGAGATCTCCGTTATCTGTAAGAATAATAGGGTGGTTATGGTAGGGGATTTTAACTTTCCAAACATAAACTGGGACTGCCAGACTGTTAAGTGTGTACAAAAAAAAACTTCTGATTCAGTATGTGGATGCACCTACTAGAGAAGGTGCAAAACTTGACCTACTCTTGGAAAGTAAGGCAGGGCAGGTGACTGAGGTGTCAGTGGGGGAGCACTTTAGGGCCCACGACCATAATTCTATTAGTTTTAAAATAGTGATGGCAAAAGATAGACCATATGTAAAAGTTGAAGTTCTAAATTGGAGGAAGGCCAATTTTGACGGCATTAGGCAAGAACTTTCAAAAGCTGATTGGGTACAGATGTTCGCAGGTAAAGGGGTGGCTGGAAAATGGGAATCCTTCAGAAATTAGATAATGAGAGTCCAGAGAAAGTATATTCCTGTTAGGGTGAAAGGAAAAGCTGGTAGGTACAGGGAATGCTGGATGACTAAAGAAATTGAAGTTTTTAGTTAGGAAAAAGAAGGAAGCATATGTCAGGGAAAGATAGGATAGATCGAGTAAATCCTTATAAGTGTATAAAGGCAGTAGGAGTATACTTAAAAGAGAAATCAGGAGGGCAAAAAGGGGACATGAGATAGCTTTGGCAATAGAGTTAAGGATAATCCAAAGGGTTTTAAAAATACATTAAGGACAAAAGGATAACTAGGGAGAGAATAGGGCCCCTCAAAGATCAGCAAGGTGGCCTTTGTGTGGAGCCGCAGGAGATGGGGGAAATATTAAACGTGAATTTTGCATCAGTATTTACTGTGGAGAATGACATGGAAGATATAGAATGTGGGTAAATAGATGGTGACATCTTGAAAAATGTCCGTATTACAGAGTAGGAAGTGCTGGATGTCTTGAAACGCATAAAAGTGAATAAATCCCCAGGACCTGATCAGGTGTCCCCAAGACCTCTGTGGGAAGCTAAGGAAGTGATTGCTGGGATATTTGTATCATCGATAGTCACAGGTGAGGTGCTGGAAGACTGGAGGTTGGCTACTGTGGTGCCACTGCTTAAGAAGGGTGGTAAGGAGAAGCCAGGGAACTATAGACCAGTGAACCTGATGTCAGTGATGGGCAAGTTGTTGGAGGGAATTCTGAGGGATAGGACGTTCATGTATTTGGAAAGTCAAGGACTGATTAGGGATAGTCAACATGGCTTTGTGCATGGGAAATCATGTCTTATAAACTTGATTGACTTTTTTGAAGAAGTAACAAAGAGTATTGATGAGAGTAGAATGGTGGACATGATCTCCATGGATTTCAGTAAGGTGTTTGACAAGGTTCCCCTTGGGAGACTGGTTAGCAAGGTTAGATCTCATGAAATACAGGGAGAACTAGCCATTTGGATACAGAACTGGCTCAAAGGTAGAAAACAGATGGTGGTGCTGGAGGGTTGTTTTTCAGACTGGAGGCCTGTGACCAGTGGAGTGCCACAAGGGTTGGTGCTGGGTCCATTACTTTTCATCATTTATATAAATGATTTGGATGTGGGCATAAGATGTATATTTAGTAAGCTTGCAGATGACACCAAAATTGGAGGTGTAGTGGACAGTGAAGAAGGTTATCTCAGATTACAATGAGATCTTGATCAGATTAGCCAATGGGCTGAGAAGTGGCAGATGGAGCTTAATTTAGGTAAATGTGAGCTGCTGCATTTTTGGAAAGCAAATCTGAGCAGGACTTATACACTTAATGGTAAGGTCCTCAAGAGTGTTGCTGGAGTGCAGGTTCATAGCTCCTTGAAAATGGCGTCATAGGTAGATAGGATAGTGAAGAAGGTGTTTGGTATGCTTTCCTTTATTGGTCAGAGTATTGAGTACAGGAGTTGGGAGGTCATGTTGAGGCTGTACAGGACATTGGTTAGGCCACTGTTGGAATATTGCATGCAATTCTGCTCTCCTTCCTATTGGAAAGATGTTGCAAAACTTAAAAGGGTTCAGAAAAGATTTACAAGGATGTTGCCAAGGTTGGAGGATATGAGCTATAGGAGAAGTTGAATAGGTTGGGGCTGTTTTCCCTGGAGCGTCGGAGGCTGAGGGGTGACCTTACAGAGGTTTACAAAATCATGAGGGGCATGGATAGGATAAATAGACAAAGTCTTTTCCCTGGGGTGGGGGAAGTCCAGAACTAGAGGGCATAGTTTTAGGGTGAGAGGGGAAAAATGTAAAAGAGACCTAAGAGGCAAATTTTTCACGCAGAGGGTGGTACGTGTATGGAATGAGCTACCACAGGAAGTGGTGGAGACTAGTACAACTGCAACATTTAAAAGGCACCTGGATGTATATGAACAGGAAGAGTTTGGAGGGATATGGGCCAGGTGCTGGCAGGTGGGACTAAATTGGGTTGGGATATCTGGCTGGCATGGATGAGTTGCACCGAAGGGTCTGTTTCTGTGCTGTACATCTCTATGACTCTATTACATTGTCAACTGAACTTTAACAATTGTTGTCACGTTGGCCCAGATAATGCATTGATGTTGTGAGCTGCCCTGTGTGAGATTGTCTGTGCCACAATGGTCAGACTGATTCTAATCTAAAAAACAGATTTACAAAATCTTATATGGATTCATGCAGTCTTTGAGCAAAGTAAAATGTAATTCTGCAAATACAAATTCATCCCACAAACGTATATGTGTACGTGTGTGTGTGTGTGGGTGGGTGGTGGGGAGTGTCTGTGAGTGAGTGTGAGTGTAAAGGGATATAAGTCTGTGATTGGGTGCATGTGAGTGTATGAGAGAGGGTCTGTGTGAGTGTGTGTGTAGGTGTGTGTAGTGCAATGGTATTGCCTGTCCCAAAGTCCACCTTGGAGGACAGTCACCCGAAGGTCTGAGGTTGAATGCCCTGGACTGCTGAAGTGTTCTCCAACTAGGAAGGAACACCCCTGTCAGATGATTGTTGTGCGTTGTCCATTCATCCATTGCCATAGCCTCTGCTGGGTCTCGCCAACGTACCATGCCTCAGGGGATCCTTGCCTGCAGCATATGAGATAGACAGTGTTGGCTGAGTCGCATGAGTACCTGCCATATACATGGTGGGACATGTCCCCCCGCGTAATGGTGGTATCCTAGAGCATGAGTCACAGAATGTTAATAATTAGGAACATCAAGTAATCAGGAAAGCTAATAGAACATGATGGTTTACTGTGATAAGAACTTATTGCAAGAATAGAGAGATTATTCTTCAGTTATACAGGGAATTAGTGAGACTGTACTTGGAGTATGGTGTAGTACTGGTCACCATACTTATGGAAGGATATTAATTCAGTTCAGAGAAGGTTTACTGGACCAATACCTGGAATGAGAGAATTGCCTTTTAAGGAAAGGCTAGATGGGCTAAGCCTGTATCCTCTGGAGTTTAGAAACGTCAGCGGTGACACTATTGAAACATGTAACATCCTGGGGGATTTGACTGGGTGGATATTGAAAGTATGCTTCCTCTTGTGGGAGAATCTAGAGCTAGGAGAAATGGTTTAAAAATAACAAGTTGCCTTCTGTATAAACATTTATTTCTCTGAGAGTGTTTGGAACTCTCTTCCTCAAAAGACAGTGGATGCAGTATCTTTAAATAGTTTTAGACAGATGTAGGTAAATTCTTGATTGCTATGGGAATGAAAGATTGTCAGGGATATGCAGGAATATGGTGGCGAGGTTAAAATCAGATCAGCCATGATGTTATTGAATGGCAGAGCCAATTAGAGGTGCAGAATGGCCTACTCTTGTTCCTTATTTGTATGTGCATATAACTGTTCAGTTCTCTCCACCAAAACAAGCTTCTTGCCTCTCCCTATTCATTATAAAAAGATAGAAGCCATGGAGGCTGGCACTCTGAAACAAAACTAAAGTGTCTGAGAGCTGACACTATAAAGTGTCTGCAAGCTATAGAAGCTGGCAGCTTCCAAGTAAAATGAGTGAATATTAAAGAGGCAGACTGAGTGCCATAAGGTGCATCCTGCTCAGATGCATGCCATGCGTGTGTGTACTTGTGTGCAAAGTGATCTGAAAGAAGAGAGTTTTTTGTAGCTGTCCCTGAGCACCAGCGCAAAGCTGACTCTTGTTGACGAGGGGCCACCAAGGTGGTGACCATGAAGCATGTGCTGCACACAAGACTTCAGCAATCACCAGCCAGTCAGTCGTTCAGCTGCAACCACCCAGATCCCCGTTTTGACTTTCAAGTTGGGAACTTGGACCATCAAGCATTTTGGAGAAGTAGAGGCAAATAAGAGGTGGTACAGAATTAAGGTGTGTGGGCTTATACCAAGATGCAGTTACATGGAAAGAAAGTAGCTCAATAGTAAAATTCTGAAGTTGCTCTTTAAAGCTTAAGGGGAAAACTGAAAAACCTTTTCTTCAATTTGAGATTCTGACTTTTTACATTGTCTGCATTTATTTACCTTTCTCACCATCGTCTAGGCCACATCAGGGATGGGAATATTCTGCCCAAAGCTACCATTAAAACTCAAAAGTATTTATGTCGTTAGTGTTTGAAAATGATAAGTTTAGCACAAGGATGGTAACAAAGGTTAGAAAGCATGATAAAAATGAATTCACATGAAGTTTCAAATATCCATTGCAGCACAGTTTTGTTTTGGATCATTGAATTAAAGCGTGCTTGTTCTGTTTGAAAGAGCAACTATATTGGTTTAAGACAGATCATTACTTTATGTTGTTATCAGCAAGTTTTGATAGTTCAAATTATAAACAATTGGAAATTGCACAAACAATTTTGAGCATTTACATTTTAAATGCATCATTAGTTTCAGTGTTTGAAATATCTACAGCTAGAGTAATTGCTTCCTGCAGTTCTAAGCAATATATATATCAGCAAGGCTTAACAGTGATCCAGTTGGTCTTTCACACAGCTTTTATTGGTTTGTGTAAACATTTTATCACAAATATTTGAAGGAAAAACAAAATTATAAAGAAAGCAATTAGATTAACTGAAGCACACCACATCCAGTTTGATCTTGGTTTTAAGAAACATTGTTTTTCCATTTAATATCGTTGGCAGTATGTCAAGAACAAAAGAAATAAGGGATAAGGAATAAGAATTGCATGAAATCTGCCTTGAGGCAATTCCGCATTCAACTACAATTGGGGACTTGCTTTTTCTTTTTCAATTTTCTTTGGAAATAGTTGATGGGTAGAACCACATTAGGACATTCTGTTTGCCAATGACCTTGGATGGTACAGTTTACATTTGCTAAAAGTATGGCTGTAATCAATCATACTACTTGGAGGGATAAAAAGAAAACAGCTCATTGCAGCTATTGGCCTGTACTACAAACAACAGTTCTTTTTGTTTTGTTTTCCTTTTACGCAAGCAAATTAGACTTTTCTGGTAAAAGTCTAGGCTAAATAGATTCAATCCCTGTTGCGAAATGCCCATCAGTCATGACCTGTCGAGCACATGCTGTTCTCCTTCAACACAACCCATACTGCAAACTCCCTGCGAGTGCCATTTGTGTTGGTTTACACAGTTACATGCAGGCCATGTTTACATGTTTTCATAGCGACAAAGCATATCTGAGGTCCTTCAACCCATTGAAACTGCACTGACCAATCTACACTATCACTTTCCAGCGGTTGGCCCACAGCCTTGAATGTTATGACATTAAGGTGTTAGTGGAAAGACTCCCAGGGAGAGCATTAACTCAGAATTACAAGTGCAGTCAGATACCAACTCCAGTTACCAGCAAGCTATTGTGGACTCAGAATGTTGGTGCAAACATAGCATTTTGGAGAAAATAGAAAGAACTGGCAGCATCCGTGAAGTGAGAAACCAAGTTAACATTTCAAGTCTGGTACAAAAACAAGAACACAGTCTTAAGTCAAGTTGTGAAAGGGAAAAGGGAGTTTTTCCAGCAATTCCTGCTTTGGTTTGTGAAAGTGAGATGTTTGGTTCAACTTAGAAAGTAAGCAAGACATAAACATGACACAGTTGTGGGCAAATGTATGGGACTGGAGGAGAGATTGTAAGAAAAATGGAGAACAGACATAATTCAGTCGGTTTCTGAAATTATTGTTTTGCAAATTACCAAAGAAAATGATGTCTTGTTCCTCAAGTTTGTGTTGTGCTTCTTTGGAACATTACAGCAGACCCAGAACAAAAATGTTGAATCCAGAAATCGTTACATTACCTGCAGACAAAGGTCGGCTCACAGTCATCCTGAACAGGAGGGACTACATAAAGAAAGACACCAACACCTACCAACAGGTGGCGCTAGACCTGACCCCACAACTAGGAAACAAAATTACATATCTCCTAAGAAAATTACACAATTCCGGACAATTAAACAAGATAGAATTCCAGAAAATGAAACCTGACGGGACAAACACCCCACGATTCTACGGACTACCAAAAATCCATAAACCAGAAGCCCCCCTTACACCTATAGTCTCACTACCCGGAACACCAATTTACAGACTGGCTAAAGAACTGCATACAAGACTGAAATACCTCGTAGAAGAGTCACAGCACTCCATCCACTCCACCCAGGAATTCCTAAAAAGTACCAAAAACACCAAAATAGAGGAAGACGAAGCAATGATCTCATTTGACGTAACAGCACTGTTCACCTCCATCAACATTGACCTGGCAAAGGAAACACTTATCATACTTTTAGAAGAGACCATCACACACACACCAACCACCATCAATCACATTACCAACGAAAACATCATGAAGCTAGTGGACCTGTGCCTCACCACCCACTTCACCTTCAACAACATAGTCTACAAACAAACCAACGGCACACCCGTGGGATCTCCGCTATCAGGATTCATAGCAGAAGTAGTAATGCAAAAACTAAAACAAATAGCCCTACCAACCATCAAACCAAAAATCTGGGTCCGCTACGTAGATGACACCTTTGTCATCACAAAACGAAACAAGATAGAAGAGCCATTTAACATCATCAACAACACCCTCACAGGCGTAAAGTTCACCAAGGAGGAAGAAACCGTCAACAAACTCGCATTTCCTGGACGTCACAGTCGAAAGAAAGGACAACAGAGAACTACAAACCTGCGTGTACAGAAAACCGACAAACACTGACCAAATACTTAACTACACCAGCAACCATCCCAATACACAAACAAAGCTGTATCAGAACACTATATTCCAATGAGCACCACAAACTGCAGCACAGGTGAACTTCGGAAAACAGAGGAGAACCACCTACACAACATATTCAAGAAGAACGGATACTCAAAAAATACAGTGCACAGATTTCTCAAGAACAAACCACGACAAGCTGACCAAACACAGCCAGAAACCCTAACCACCTTACCATACATCAAAGAAATCTCAGAAATGATAGCCAGACTACTAAGACCCCTCGGAATCCTAGTAGCAACAAACCCACCAACCCTCTCAAACAAAAACTAACAAACTTAAAAGACCCAGTATAACCCATGGACAAAACCAACGTCATCTACAAAATTCCATGCAAGGACTGCCACAAACACTTCGTAGGACAAACAGGAAGAAAGTTAGCCACCAGGATACATGAACACCAGCTAGCCACAAAAAAACACTTTTCTCTCTCCCTCGTAGCCCTGCACACGGATGAAACAAACCACCATTTTGACTGGGACAACACCACTATCCTGGGACAGGCTAAGCAAAGACATGCCAGAGAATTCCCAGAGGCCTGGCACTCCAACCATAATGCCATAAACAAACACACAGATCTAGATGCCATCTATCAACCCCTCAGAAAACTAACAGGAAATGACATCACCACAAACCCCAGGAACCCCATCTAGGAGAAAGATATAAATAGAAAGCAGGAGACAAGAGCTTCGCTTCACTTGGAGGTCGCCACTGATGATGTTACCTTGCCAAGTAATGAAACGTCTGGATATCAAACCTACAGCTCAGCGAGCAAACCTACAACCTAGAAATCATTGTCTGTCCTCCATTTATCTTACATTCTCTTGTACACCCACTTCACCGACAGCTATGTCATGCTTGTTTCTTGTTCACTTTGCATCCCAATTCTGATAAAGAGTCACCGAAGAGTCAAAATATTAACTCTCTTTTCTTCCACAGATGCTGCCAGACCTGTTGAGTTTTGCCAGCAATTTCTAGTTTTGTTTCAAATCTCCCACATGCACAGTTCTTTGTTTTGTTATAGGATTAATTCTCTCCTTTTATACTCCTTTTTACATCTCTTTTTTGTTCTCTTGACCATTTAGACCATATCTATAGTATCTGCCCCCTTGCACTTCCTCTGGTTCTATCAAAGGTAAAAATAAGAATCTATTTTCCAACACCTTTTCAGTTCTGAAGGAAGTCATACCAGATTCGAAACATTAGCTCTGTTTCTCTCTTGGCAGATGCTGCCAGACCTGCTGAGTTTCTCTGGCATTCTGTGTTTTTCAGATTTCCAGCATCCATCATACTTTGCTTTCAGCAAAATGCTGATGCTTCCATTGGGAAAAAAAAATGAGGAGAGAGAATTGGCCTTGCATTCTTACCTTCCCTTAACTAGTATTCGTGCAAAATAGTTTAGATGGTCTTCTAAATATAAAGGAAAGAGACAGGCTAGATACATCATCTGTCCCTCTGCAGTTCAACATTCTTAAATGATGGTAAATTAAACTAATCAAAGAGAGAAAGGAAAGGAATGAAAAATGAATGAAGACACCAATTGCTGAGGCAAAGAAAGAAAAACAATGTATATTTGGTGCTTTTGATATATAAAATGCAGAATCAAAAAATGTGGTGCTGGAAAAGCATAGCCGGTCAGGCAGCATTCTAGGAGCAGGAGAATCGACATGATGAAGACCTTATGCTTGAAATGTCAACTATCCTGCTCCTCGGATGCTGCCTGACCAGTTGCCCTTTTCCAGCACCACTCATTTTGACTCTGATCTCCAGCATCTGCAGTCCTCACTTTCTCCTATATATAAAATGTAGTCTTGCTATCTACTCGGATCCTTATTGCCCTTTCTTATGTATTTATCTTCTCCCAAAGATTTGTTACTTAGCACTGATGCATTTGACAATATTGCTCACCTATAATTGATGAAACATGAACATTTACTCAGATGTTTACTTGTTTACGAACGTAGACACACTGATGAGGGCACAGATCTCTTTCATTTGGCTGCCACAGTCTTCAGGTTTGTAGATGCTGCTCGTGCCGTCAGTTGTCACGGTCACACTGGATGGAATTAAAGACAATGAAGAAAGCGTGGAACCTGCTTTAAGGGATAATATCAATGATATTTGTCAGCAGCCGAGCTTGTTTATAATGCTTTCTAATAGTGAAACAACCATCTGAAACACTAGTTATGGATGAATGCCCACTTGGTTAGGATTCTGGATGGCTGCAAACCCTCATGGTGCTGTATTCCAACAGGTATTAGCATTTTCATTTTTCTTAGAGAATGATCAATAAACAGATTCTTCCTTTTGTTGGTTGTTTAATAAGCTGACTTTAGTCCAGATAACAACACAGACACTAGCTATATTGAGTAAAACCAAATCCAGAGGAGTAAAGGGATTCTTCTCTTTCTACTCCTGATGTTTGTTATAATTGAATTTGATTTTTTTAAAACGATGAGGTTTCTTTCCAATTTAGTGCAAACTTGACCTTTGAGACCACCAGCAGTTTGAAGAGAATTTGGATGAAACAAGGTCTCATGCAGAACTGCACTCTCCCAAATCTTTTACTTCATACATATCTTAAGTAAATTAATACCACTTTGCAAGGCTCAAGAAAATAGCTAAGAAATGTTTACATTTTCATAGTTGGGGCAGAAGGTTTAATAAGCATGAACGTAGAGGAAGGTACTCAGTCTGTGGTATTTCAGTGGTTGTGGATGATTTCTTAATGCAAACAGCTCTATGCTCTGTGACTGATGAGCAAATAATTCACTGTAAAATGTGATTTAATTCTTCACAGTTGTTCCTGATCTTCAAAACAAAACAAAAAAAACCCTGTAATCCAGGGATTTTCTCATGCTGTCGGTGCTGGGACTGTAGGATCGCTGAGAAACCAACACATACAGTTAGCATCAAAGATGAATTTTAAAGAATCTATGTGGAAGATCTGCAGGAATTACAGATACTTTGCTTTCACTAGAGCTATTAATTAACTGCTGCAATTAATGAATTTAGGTTAGATTCTCTACAGTGTGGAAATGGGCCTTTCGGCCCAACAGGTCCACACCGACCCTCCGAAGAGTAGCCCACCCAGACCCATTTCCCTCTGACTAATGCACCTAACACTATGGGCAATTTAGCATGGCCAATTCACCTGACCTGCACATCTTTGGATCATGGGAGGAAACCCACGCAGACATAGGGAGAATGTGCAAACTCCACACAGACAGATGCCCAACACAGGGAATGAGCCAAGGTCCCTGGCGCTATGAGGCAGCAGTGCTAACCACTGAGCCACCTGCCGCCCATATTTGTTGTTTTGACATGATATATTTTCATGCTTCATTGAACAAAGAACAAAAATAATGAGTTAAAACCTTTTTTTTTTACTTAAACCATGTTCTATTACCTTTTTTTGGAGGATTTCATGTCAGAAGGCCTGGTAATTTCTCTCACCCAAAACTCTGGGATTACCATTAACTAGAAACTTTACTTTAAACCATACAAATACTGTGGCTATATGAGAATTCAGCAATGAAAAGTATACCTTCTGACTGTCTAGTGCCTGTTCACCATCTACAAAGTACATACCAGGAGCATGTTGGAATACTCCATAATTACCTGGACAAATGCAGCTCCAGCAATGCACAAGAGGCTTGACACCAACCAGGATAAAACTGCCTTGTTGATTGGCATCCAACTCACCAGCTTAACCTTTCAAACAAGGACAGGATTTATACAATTAATGGATGGACTCTGGGTAGTGTTGTAGAACAGATAGATCTAGGGGTTCAGATACATAATTCTTTAAAATTTGCATCACAGATAGACTGGGTTTTTAAGGATGCATTTAGCACACTTGCTTTCATTTCTCACTCCTTTGAACATAAGGGTTGGGATGTCATTTTGAGGTTGTACAGGATGTTGGTGAGGCCTCTTCTGGAGTACTGTGTGCCGTTCTGGTCACTCTGTTATATGAAGGATATTACTGTTCAGAAAATATTTACCAGCATGTTGCCAGGAATGAAGGGTTTGATAGGCTGGAGAGACTGGCACTTTTTTCACTGGAGTGTAGGTGAAATAACTGCACAGAGGCTGGGTTCCATCACCAAGTCACCCTTTATTTACTAGTGCACAGTACACTGGCTGTGACCAACAGTCACATTTTGCTCCTCAGTGACTGCCTTATCCCATGTGGAGTCCAATTGAAGTTTGACCCTTCATGTTTTGAAGCTACCCAAGATTACAGGTATCTCTGAGACATGCTCCCACTGCATACTGAGATCCAAGCTGAGTGCCATGCACTGCCACATGTGCATGCTCAACCTCCCTCTCCATCCGCACTGCCTCACATAAATTCAAAGCTGTCCTCACCCCCAGTTCCACTTCATTCATTCTCTTCCTATCAGGTGAAAGGAACAACAATCCTTTCTTATATGAGCAGTTTATATGTTCTCCCCGTGTCTGCTTTGGTTTCCTCCGGGTGCTCTGGTTTCCTCCCACAATCCAAAGAGTGTGGGTTAGACAGATTAGCCACAGGAAAGGCAGGGTTACAGGTTAGGTGGGGGGATGTTCTTCAGAGGGTCCATGTAGGCTTGATGGGTCGAATGGCCAGTTTCCAGACCAAAGGAGTTCTAAATCACTAAGACGTAATGAAGGTGAACAAGCCGAAAGATTATTACAGAATTCCCAGAGAAAAAAATCAGGAATGCCCTCTTCAAGGAGGGCATTCCAGAACGAGGAGTCCCAGTGAACGAACCACTCAAATAAAAGCAAAATACTGCAGATGCTGGAAATCTGAAAAATAAATAGGAAGTGCTGAAGAAACTTTCAGCATCAGGAACAAAGTGAAATAGGGATAACATTTTGAGTCCAGTATTTTTTAGAACTCATGCACAGGGGAATACTTCTATCTGCAAGTTCCCCTGAAAGCCACACACTATCTTGTTTCGGAAATATATCACTGTTCCTACTGGGTTAAGTTTCTGGAACTCCATCCCAATAACATGGTTAGATATTTGCACCTAGGGAATGCAGCAGATCAAGACAGCTGTTCACCACCACATTCTCAAGGGCAAATCCCAGCCTTGCCAGGGACACTCCTGTTCCATGAAAGAATAAGAATGATGCATCCTCAAGTGAGAGTGGGGAGTTCTTCCAGAAGTTTGACACAGCTCCACTGTTGTCCTGACCCCTTCAGGAATTAATGCTAGTTTTGCCAGTGACACTCTTATCCCATGATAACAATTAACTGAAAAATAAGCAACAGTAAAATCTGGGACACAGATGCTGCCAAACCTGCTGGGTTTCTCCAGCACATTCAGTTTTTGTTACAATAAAAGCTGGAATTTGCCTCATTAATTCGAGTCTAATTCCAATTTGGTTAATACATTTGCCTGGAAAGTCGCTTTAGCTATTGTGTCTGGCCTATATATAATAGAATATTCCTGAGGTGCTTCATTCTGCCAGTGCTTCCTAAAATCTGGCCAATCAGCCACTTAATATCCTGTTGTGTTGCAGAGGAATTTTCAAAGACTAGTCTACAAACATTCTTTAATCTTTTACTATTCCATCTCCTTCGGGTTTCAGTCACTGTGTTTTCTAATAAGTTGATATTCTCCACTGATTGATGTGCCACCTTTTGTAAATTTGTCCATAGTAACATGCAATTTTTCAGTGATCAGTCAAGTGCTGACCCTCTTCAAATCTTTTTAAATCCTATCAATTCATGTTACATATTTTAACATTCTTACACAGCTTTGTGTCATCAGTAAAACTAAAATCGTTTTCTTTAATCTGCACCATGAAGGAAGCTGCTAAAGATGATTAGCAGCAAAAATAGAAACTAGTTTAACTTATTTTTTTGTGTTTTTTTTCCTAAGTGTTTGAAGTGGGAAATGTATCTAATGTCAAAATGTGGCCCCATATGCTGTAATTACTGTGTGCTATAATTTGCAGAAAAGTAAATCAATTTGATTGGCAGTGGAGAGAACCAAAACCATTACCAGAGGTAATGCTTTTAGAATGAGCTCTGTTATGCCAGCTGCATAGTAAAGATAATTATATCAATTATCTTATTCCTAAGCACAAAAATAATTCACACATTAAAGTGCACAATCATTCATGAACAGTGGCTTACTAAGCGCTGTGGTGTACTCTCCAATGTGCATACAGTCACAGGGGGTATATTGAGAAGTTTATAACACAGAAGTTTACAACACAGAAGTAGGGCATTCTATCCATCATTTCCATTCTGGTCAACAAAGATTTGACATCATTAAATCCATTTTCCAGCTTTTGGCTGATAGCCCTGGAAGTTATGGTAATGCAAGTGAATTTCTAAATACCACTGAAATGTTATGAGAATTTCTGACTCAATCACTGCCTCAGGCAGTGAATTCTAGATTCCAGTAACATTGACTGAAACAATTTGTCTTCTTAGATTTCAGGAGAGAGGTAGAATGCTATGTTTCCTGATTGTTGACCCCTCTACCAATGGAGAAAGAGAATTCTTAACCACTCTATTTATGATAGATATATGTCAGATTATATTTATCAGGTCCCCTTTCAGCTTTCACTGCTCCAAGGAAACTGAATCCAGCCTATCAATCAAAGAACCCTTAGAAAGGAAGGGTACTCCAAGTAGGTATTCAAGCTTATCTTATTACTCCTAACCCTAATCCTAACCCTGGCTGAACTGTCTAAAGACCATAACACCTCTTTCATGTCAACTCAGTAGAGCTGTCAACTTCCTGACTATTTCAAAAAATTATGCATCTCCACCTTAAATGATCTCAGTGATCTAACCTCCATGGCTCTCTGGGGTAGTGAATTCCAAATATTCACTGTGCTCAATTTTAAATGAGTGTCCCCTTAGTTTGTAACTGTGTCCCCTCATCTGAGATTCTGCCATGAGTGGAAACATGTTCTCAATTTCTGTCAGTCACCCCGAGAATTGTCCATGTTTCAATAAGATGCTTCATGCTTCTAGATTCTAATTAATAAAGATCTAAGCTATTTAGCTATTCCTGAGAAGTTAACCCCTTCAACGCAGAAATTAACCTAGTGAATCACTTTTGAACTGCATCCATTGCCAATATATTCTTTTTTAAATATTAGACCAAAACTGTACAAAAAAAAACCAAGAAAATTTACAGACCAGGAACAGGCCCTTCGGCCCTCCAAGCCTAAGCCGATCCAAATCCACAGTCTAAACCTGTTGTCCAATTCCAAAGCAACTGCATCCCTCTGCTCTGTCCAGATGCACCTAAAATGAATATACTGTGCCTACCTCTGCTGGCAACATTGTTCATAATGTACATAATGTATAACTCAACTCATAGTTATCCAGTTTACAATAATTGTGAATGGCCACCCTTCATATCTAGGGCTTTTCTAGTGCTTGTAAATGAGTGTGCTGTCTATCTGGTCTACCAGAATAATTTACTTTATGCTGCCTATGTTAATGTATGTGTTCAGTGTCAAATTTTAACAGCCAGACTGGCTCAGTTGATAGTATGCCTCCTCCGAGCTGGAAGGCCTTGTGTTCATGTCATGCATCAGAATTTGTTTGTCATAGAAGCAGTTCTCACAAACCAGTTCAACTTATTATTTATTCTTTAATATCTCCAAAATGTCATGCCATACTTCAAGGGAGAAGAGAGTATGAAGGTCAGTAAAACAATCAGAGTACCAAACACAGGTACAAATGGATGGAGCTATTCAGCCTTGGTGTGCAAGGTGTTGAGGGGTCTAAAGAAGGATTCCTGAGAGGGGCCACTGAAGGCCTCACAAGCAGACTCAATGTTATATTTTCATGGAGCTAGAAGAAGCAAGAGTGCTCCTCTTGTCTTCATAAGGTAACCATGGACCATTTGCCAGTCTCAATTTATTTTCCGTTCATAACTCCCCATTTTAGGTGTCAGTCAGACTTGTCCCACAGAAACTAAAAGATGCAGGTCTAATTTCCATTCCATATTGAGCTAGATTATCTCAGCAGCTTTATCAAGCTACCCATCTCTAACACCACTTTCCTATTGTCTACCTTTGTAAGACAGCCTTCACATAGTGTACTTCTATGCATCAGCATGTAACTTAAACCAAATGAACTCAGACTTGGATGAAGAGAGTGAATTTGGATGTATCTGTTTAATTCCAATATTTTAATGGAACACTCACAGTAAGCAAGAAGACACAAGCTAGTTTACATTCCTTTCTTGTGAGATGTCACAACAGTGATAAAGCATAGAGCATTGGTTTTCAAATTTCATTATCTAATTTTAATATCTGGGATTAGAATTACTATACCATAGCATGGTTTTGACTAGGTAATGTTAGGGTCAATTAAATTTCTAACAAGCTTTATTCACCTTTAATTATTAGTTTAAATATGATGGATAGGATTCCCATACATTGCCTGTAATATTGGCATCAGCTAAGGGGTGGGTGGGGATATGGTGGTCTGGGCTGTTTTTGATGCTATCTCACAAAAACATACTTAGCAGATGCATGTAAAATCCAGCTCAACTTCAACGGTAGTTTATATAAGCTGTGAGATAGTTTAGTGCCATACTTTTTATCCTTCGGTCATAGTTGAGCCCTTTTTTGAAAATAAATTGATCTTGTCCCAAACTCAAAATTCTTGACATTGAATTGATGATATGGATTCTTTCTTCCCATTCCTATTCCCCACACAGTTTCACATTTCTAGCCTTTTCTATAAATTCATTACAAATTGCTCGTCATCAATTCAATTTTTTCCACAAAAATCTGTAAAATCGAATGAAATTTGTGTATTTTGAAGATTAAATTCCTGTTTTAATCATTTTCCCTAGGAGCTGTGTGAATCTCCTCGGCTATTTGTCGATGGAATCAGTTCACATGATCTGAATCAAGGACAGTTGGGGAATTGCTGGTTTGTGGCTGCTTGTTCCTGTTTAGCCCTGAGGGACAATCTGTGGCAAAAGGTGAGGGTGCATCATTTTCATCAGTTCTGATGTCTTGATCATTTTTAAAACTTTTGACACCAGCAGGATTGCTTTACCACATGCTTACTTATCTTATTTCATTGTAGGTGATTCTGACAGTTTTGCTAAATGCACTGAACCAATTTTGACCGACATTAGATGTGATCCTGTAATTGGACAACATTTGACGATCAATCCTGAATGTGGAAGGAATCACACTGACAACCAATTTAGGATCGTCAGTCTGCCTTTTTGTGAGGTGCACTTGTGTGCACTGGAGGCTACACATAATGAATACACCGGTACAAATTATTTTAAGGCAGAAAGAACATGCATATGCTCTGCCCTTATTTTAACAAAATTTTCAACAAAACAGTTAAGAACCATTTGCTGGTTCATTTCTCAGCGCGATGTCCCAATCAGGGTCAACTTGCCTGCATTAAAGTTTGAACAACACCTAGCTATTAATGGCGAATCAGCATTAATAGGTACATCTGTATGCCGGCACCTCTATCAATCAGAAATCACTCACCGAAGGTCAGCAGTCTCCTCTCATGCAGTATCAATATTAATTTTTCTTTTGAATTGGGATATAGGGCCAAAGGCAAGTACTTGGAATTAGACCACAGATTAGCCATGATCACATTGAATTGTGGAACAGGCTCAGGGGCTGAATGGCCAATTCCTGTTCCTAGGTTTCTAAGATTCGAGGTGAAGAAGCTTCAACACAATGTCTTCTTTCAGTAATCCTCATGTTCTGCATGACCAAATAACTAATTGTTATAACTAATTAGAGGCATCAAAATTCTATACATTTCCCAGTAGTGAGGCCATTAAATCTATTCCCCAATAGCAAAATTATCAATGCAAATTTGCAACTGAATTAGATACTTTGACTGACAGTATACTTAATCAGAACTGTTACAACTAAACACAACCTTTTGTGTAAAACTTTTTTTCTGAATTCTTTTTAAAGTAAGATAAACTTCCAATGCTCTAGTTTTGTCAGATTGTGCTTTAAAAGTTGAACTTTTTTGTCTTTTGTACTGTTCATATACTATGGAGAACTTTCTATTAGATGGCACAATCACTAGTTTTAAATTATTAATTCCTCACACCCATCAACCTGTTTCATTTTACTCAGTACATTCTCTCCTCTCACATTCAGTATTGAATGTGTATTGATGCAATTCTGGAGAATACGGTTGTTAAATGCTGTGCTTCTCTCAAACTCTGCCTCGTTCCTTATTTATTTCTTGTGCTTGGAGTCACGTTTATATGAAGCAAGTGCCAGCCTGCCAGGTTTCCTGTTGCCAACAAAGAGCTGACCAGTCCTTGGCTGTTAAACTCTCACAGTGCTGAAAAGACCACCATCATAGCCTGAAGCCTGCGGAAGTGATTATAGCAGAAGAAGATGCCAAGGAACTCTTCTAGGGACCTACATTCCCCCACACTCCCATCTGACTTACATGTGGAAAGAGATTGGCGTTGGGTTGACAAGGTGCTCGTGATTCATATCCATATTCCCCACTGTCCTGCTTTAAATATTTTCTAAGCAACCTGTTCAGACATATTACTGTACACCTTGGAGCTGATGTGACTGGAACCCAGGTCTCCTGGCCTTAAAGACAGAGACACTGCCACTGCACTTCAAGAGCCCTAAAATCTTGATTGTAAAGAGAAATCTAGCCTACTCTGTCATTCTTCCCCCACATACAAAGTCTTACAGATGAGTTTCGAGCGTGTGATGCTGGAAAAGCACACCAGGTCAGGCAGCATCTGAGGAGCAGGAAAATCGATGTTTCGAGCATAAGCCCTTCATCAGGATGTTGCCTGACCTGCTGTGCTTTCCCAGCAACAGACTCTCGACTCTGATCTCCAGCATCTGCAGTCCTCACTTTCTCCCCTACACATGAGTTTGCTCATTGAAATGATGTTGTGAATATGCACAAGGTAATCCTCTTCCTGAAGCTTTTACTGTTGTCATTTGCAGGTAATTCCAGATTGGAAGAAACAGGACTGGAGCCCAAAAAAGCCAAATAATTATGCTGGCATCTTCCACTTTCGATTTTGGCGCTTTGGTGAGTGGATAGATGTTGTGGTCGATGATCGCCTTCCAACAATGGATGAGAAACTCCTGTTTTGTCACTCTAGTTCTAAAGAGGAGTTCTGGAGTGCGCTCCTGGAGAAGGCATATGCAAAGTAAGATTATAGAAATATGTAATGTATAGAAATGGAACATAGAACATAGGGCAGCACAGTGGCTCAGTGGTTAGCACTGCTGCCTCAAAGCGCCAGGGACCCAGGTTCAATTCCAGCCTCAAGTGACTATTGCAGTTTCTTAGCATATTCCAAACCCGTGCAGATTAGGTAGACTGGCCATGCTAAATTACATGTAGTGTCCAGGGATGTGCAGGTCAAATGGATTACCTGTGGGAAAATTCAGGGTTACAGGAATAGAGTAGGGGGATGGGATTCTAATGATTTCTTCATAAAAAAAGGGAACAGCATGGTGGCTCAGTGGTTAGCACTGCTGCCTCACAGCACCAGGGACCCAGGTTCGATGCCAATCTTGGGCAACTGTCTGTGTGAAGTTTGCACATTCTCCCCGTGTCTTTATGGGTTTGCTTCGGATGCTCCGGTTTCCTCTCATAGTCTAAAGATGTGCAGGTTAGGTGAATTGGCCATGCTAAATTGCCCATAGTGTGGGTTAGGTGCATTAGTCAGAATAGTAGGGTAGGGGAATGAAGCTAGGTGGGTTACTCTTCAGATGGTCAGTGTGGACTTGTTGGGCCAAATGGCCTGTTTCCACACTATAGGGATTCTATGATAACATAGAAGAGTACAGCACAGGAATGGGGCCTTCAGCCCACAATGTTGTGCTGAACATGATGCCAAATTAGACTAATCCCTTCTGCCTTCCCTTAGCTCATATCCCTTTATTCCTTGCACATTCATGTGCTTATCTAAAGGTCTCTTAAATGCCCTATCATATCTGCTCCATCACTATTCTGGCAGTGCATTCCAGACTCCTACCACTCTCTGTGCAAAATACTTGCCCCTCATATCTCCTTTGAACATTCCCCCTCTCCCCTTAAATGCATTTCCCCTTGTATTAGACATTTCAACTCTGGGAAATAGATTCTGACAGCACTGACATCATTAACATCTTTGCATTTTCATTGAACAGCAGTACAGCACCAATGCATGGAGTCAGGCTTCGTGCTCCATTTGTGTCCACAGCTTGTTCTAGTGTCATCTGGCCAGCCTTCCAAAAAAAGAAATTCCCACCAGTCTCAAAATGAAATTTCAAACTTCCAAGACATTTTTTTTCAGGATGGCTTTATAGTGCCGGGAAAACATCCCATCTCTGCACTCCTAACCCAGGAGTGAAAATCTGTGTCAAATTTCCCAATCATAAAAGTTGATCACTTGCTCTATATCCAAGAGTGATTAACCTTAATTTAGCTTGGCTGTTGTGATACTTGGAGTGTTCTGCAATAATTGTTGAAAGAATTGACATCAACCTGTTCAATTTGTATCTGAGAGAGTTTCTTATTGATAGGCAAACCAATTGGTGGAGGAGGTTTTGTGGCACAGTGATAGATCTCTACTTCTGGAACAGAAACTCTATATTCAAAACCATCGCTTACCCACACCAGACTGTTTGGAAGTCTACTGTAATGGGAACAAACTGTTGACCAGCAACATGTAAATCCTTTCGGTATACCTAAAAAGACGCAGTAAATGTGGGAGGTTTCCTGATCAGCTACTCCACAGAAAGCAATGGCAAACAATTCCAGTATTTACCCATAATGCAGACCACTCCATTGGACGTGCATGAACCCGGAAACAAAGTTGGGAGAAAAGATAGACAAATCATTTGAGCTCACATATACCAATCACACAATTTGTGTTTTACAATGCACTATGTTGTTTATATCATAGATACTGACTAATTTTAAAGTTTACAGTGAAACCTTCATTACTACCCATAAACAGAGGCATCTCCTTCATGTGGATAATGAAAGTCATTGGATGATCTGAAGTTCCCAGATTTTGATTAATTCAACATTTATGAGACAGCAAAAATGAAGACAAGTGTAACAAAAATATCAAAATATATTTTAAATAGTTTTAGGTCTTACATAAAGTCCTGTGAAAAATCTGGAGGTTAGTTTGAGCATGGATAATGATAGTTCTACTCCAGCACTGAATTTTTTATCTATTCCTCATTAAAAATAGTGATGTAGACAACACAATGAGTTTGTTAACTGGCAGTCTCTGGTAAAGCTCATGTATGTTAATTTGTCTGGTGCACGTTGAAATATGATATGCTCGCGTCAAAAGCAATATAGGTTAAAGCAAGTTTATATTTTCAAATGATTATAAAAGTTGGTAAGTTGGTAAGTTAAGGATCCCATGAAACTTTACAGCCCCAGAATGTCCCAAACATTTATTCCTGCTGAGTAGATGCTTTTGAAGTATGGTCACTATTACAAAGAAGGAAATAGTATATTGCTGAGAGTTGGGGTAAGGGGGGGTACAGAGAAAGAAACAGCCTATTAGCATCATTCAGCACTACAGTTTAGCCATCTCGCCAACTGGGATGGAAACAGTGCCATAAGTACTTGTTTAAGATCAGGGAGGAGGCTAGAAATGATAACAAGTAGGATGGTATATTTGATATGTATATCTTCAACACACTACCATGTTCCTTGGCCAAACTTTCGGTCTCAGGCTTGCTGCAGTGCTCCAGCGAAGCTCTGTGTAAGTTGGAAGAACAGCACCTAATTTTCCACTTGGGGACCCTGCAGCCTTCTGGGCTCGATCTCAACTTCAATAACTTTAGGGCTTGAGCTCTCCCATATCCTTACACCGAACCCCACACACCAAATCTTGTTATCACATAGTCTACTATTACACACAACCCATTGTTAGTCACTAATAGCTATTCACCCTTCTAGCCAGATTGTCATCCACACCTTTGTCCAACTGGGCTGTATTCCCATCTATCATTTATTCCTTAACCTCTCCCCCACCATATCTTAGGCACATAAGCCACCATTTTTCTAACTACCATCAGTTCTGAGGATCACTCAACCCGAAATGTGAACTCTGATTTCTCTCTACAGATGCTGCCAGACCTGCTGAGCTTTGCCAACTATTTCTGTTTTTGTTTCTGATTTACAGCACCTGTAGTTCTTTCGGCTTTTATGTGGTATATTTGATGTTGTGTCCAATTATTTAGTTGTTGGTCCCTAGTCTCTACAAAACCGCATGTGGTTTGATGTGAAATGGATTGTGTTTTGTTTTAATCTACAGGCTGGCAGGATGCTATGAAGCCCTGGATGGAGGCAACACAGGTGATGCAATCGTTGATTTCACTGGCTCAGTAGCAGAGAGCATTGAGGTCAAAAACACAAAAGACAGTATCCAAAGGCACAAGCTGTTTGAAAAGCTGTTGAAAGTGTACAACAGAGGAGGGCTAATCAGCTGTTCTATCCATGTACGTCTCTCCATTTTGCCTCACTCCATGACTAAAGCAGGCACATCATCTCACTGCAGTATAGCTTGAACCAATGCATGTTATATGTTGTATGCTGAGCTACAGTGTAAGATATAATGCAGACTGCTTCCCCATACAGAGTCCTATCTTTTTCACAAAATTAAAGAAAAGGGACTCTGTGACTAAAATGAGCATTCCGAAATATTTTGTGATATAACAATGGACTGATCTTAATATTCTTGAAAAGAGTTTTGGAGTCACAAAATGGGTTGAAATATTATTCTTTCAGCTCCAAACCAAGAGTTCCATTTGGTTCTTGTCCATTGTGATAATTTTTTTATTGGATATATCAATGTTTGCTTTTTGTGGCCATGTGTCAATAGCATTGACACTAAGATGATCAATGCCACTCAAAATGATCGCTGTGAGATTGTAGAACTGGCAGAAATCTCACACCAGTGCAGAGATTCTTAATTTGAATCAACATGCATTGTCGAGGAAGAGCAGAGGAAACGTTAACTGTTAAGCATCCCAAAAAAGGAGAGCAGGGGAAGAAATTTGCTTACCTAGTTCCGCATGGTCTTCAATAATATCAATGACTAGAAGTAACACTAGGCAAACTAATTTTTCCCCCATGGAGTATCAACAAAGGCGATTTCATCTGCATGTAGGACAATGCTAATGATGTCAAAATTCAGAAACAGTACATTTAAATAGTAAGCAAGAGTCTGAAATCTATATCCTCTGCTATAACAGAAACCTCAGTGCAGTAAGGGGTACTCTTCTGAACTTGAATCTTGCACGAGAGCTCTAAACCATTGGAACAGACAAATAAGGCCTCCCCATCAACCCGCCTCGAACCCTCAGGTACCTTGCCCTGCAACCGGAAAAGTTGCAAAACCTGCCAATACACCACTCCCTCACCTCCATCCAGGACCACAAACAGTCCTTTCAGGTGAGATAGAGGTTCAGCTGCCTCTCCTCCAACCTAGTCTACTGTATCAGGTCCTCCTGATGTGGTCTTCTCTACAATGGAGAGACCAAATATAAAGTTAGGGAACATCCTTGACCTCCTCCATTGCCACAACGAACCAAACTGCAAATTGGAGGAACAATACCTCATCTTCCACCTGGGCATCCTCCAGCCCAGAGGACTCAGCTTTCAACTACCCTCCCTTGTCATCCCCCAACTCCTTTCTCAACCCCTCCCCATCCCTTTCACTCCTGTCTACCACCAACTAGATTCATTCCTCCCATTAACCAACCAGGTCATACCCTCTACCTGTCTTCACCTATCCCCACTTTGGCACACTTTGCCCCCACCACCCCTTTATCTGCAGCTCCCCCTACACCCACCCCCCCAGTCCTGAAGAAGGCTTACACCCGAAACGTCGACTTCTCCATCTCCTGATGCTGCCTGTGCTCTTCCAGCCTCCTGCCTGTCTACATACAGGGAGCAGAAGTAGGCCTTTCACCCTTTCAAGCCTGCTCTGTCATTCAATATGATCGCGGCTGATCATTCAACTCAGGACCCTCTTCCCACTTTCTCCTGATACCTTTTGATTTCTTTAATCCCCAAGAATTATATCTAACTCCTTCTTGAAAGCATTCAATATTTTAGCCTCAAACAGTTGCTGTGGCACAGTATTCCACAGGCTCAGCATTCTCTTGATCTCAGGCCTATATGGCTGATCCAAAACGTTTAGATGATGGCTCCCGGTTCTGGACTGCCTGGTCATCAGGAGTGCCCTGCCTGCATTTACTCTGCTAGTCCTTTGTAGGGTTCTATGAGAATCCCCCTTGTAAACTGCTGGGAATACAGTCCTAACTGACCTAGTCTCTCTGCACATGTCAGTTCTGCCAAACCAGGACTCAGTCTGGTAAACCTTTGTTGCAACCCCTCTATAACCAGAACATCTTTCCATAGATAAGGAAACCAAAACTACACAATAGTCCAGTTGTGGTCTCACTAATGCCCTGTACAACTGCAGCAAGACAACCCTGCTGCTGTGTTCGCTATGAAGGCCAAAGTACCAATTGCCTTTTTCACCGCCTGCTGCACCTGCACGCTTACTTTCAGTGACACGCAGGTCTCAATGTGCCACCACCTTGCCCAATCATCTGTCATTCAATTAACAATCTGCCTTCCTGTTTTTGCTACTAAAGTGGGAACTCATATTTATCCTTATTAAACTTCCCGCTCCCTCAACTTGTCCAAATTACAATGAAACACAGTTCACCCTCACACTTAGTTTTGTGTCATCTGCAAATACGGAGATATTACATTGAGTTCCCTCGTCTAAATAATTAGAATATTTTGTAAATAGCTTGTGTCTAACATTGTTCATAGTAATACAAGCAGGAGTAGGCCATTTGGTCTGTTGAGCCAACTCCACTATTCGTTAAGATCATGGCTGAACTATCCATTGTCTCAGCCCCTCCTACCTGCATTATCCCCATAACCCTTAATTCCCTTAACATGCAAAAATCCATCCAATTGTGTCTTGAATATATTTAATGAAGATGCCTCTACTGCTTCCTTGGGGAGAGAATTCCATAGGTTCAATACTCTGTGGGAAAAGCAGTTTCTCCTCATCTCTCTCCTAAATCTTGAGGCCATTTCCCCTAGTCCAAGTCTCACCCACCAGCAGAAACAACTTGCCTGCCAACATCCCTTTCATAATTTTATATGTTTATATAAGATCCCCTTTCATTCTTTTAATTCTAGCGAGTACAGTCCCAGACGGCTTAACCTCTCCTCATAGTGTCACCCCCTTATCTCTGGAACCAACCTGGTGAACTCCCTCTGCAACCTCTCCAAAGACAGTACATCCTTCCTCAAGTAAGGAGACCAGAACTGCGCACAATACTCCAGGTGCAGCCTCACCAACACTTTGTACAATAGCAGCAAAACCTCTCTGCTCTTAAATTCAATGAAAGCCAATATGCCATTTGCCTTCCTGATTACTCATTGCACCTGCAAATCAACTTTAGTGATTCATGTACGAGCACCCCTAAGTCCCTCTGCACAACAGCTCGCTGCAATCTTTCATCATTTAAATAATACTCTGACCTACTACTTTTACTTCCAAAGTGGATAACCTCACATTCACCAACATTCCATGCAGTATCCTACTAGTTGCTACCTGCAAATCAGAAAAAGACCCATTCATTCCTAATCTTTACTTCCTGTCTGCCAACCAGTTGTCTAACCACGCTAGCACGCTATGCTCGGCCACAAGCACTTTAATTTTACACGCTAATCCCTTAAATGGGACCTTACTGAATGCCTTCTGAAAGTCCAAGTAAACCACTTCCAGTGTCTCCCTCTTATCAACTTTACTAGTTACATCCTCAAAATATTCTAATAGATTTTTCAAGCATGATTTTCCTTTGTACACTATACTAACTCTACCTGTGTGGAGTTTGCACATTCTTCCCATGTCTGCCTTCTGGGTGTTCCGGTTTATTCCCACAATCCAAAGATGTGCAGGTTAGGTGAATTGGCCATGCTCAATTGCCCATAGTGTTAGGTGCATTAGTCAGAGGGAAATGGGTCTGAGTGGGTTACACTTTGGAGGGTCAGTGTGGACTTGTTGGGCCAAAGAGTCTATTTCCACACTGTAGGGGGATCTAATCTAATGGGCTCCAGTATTTTCCCTAATATCTATGTTGTATCAACTAATCACTCTATAATTACCTGCTTTCTCACTCTCCCTTCTTTTTAAAATATTGGGGTTTCATTGGCTACCCCCAAATCCAGGAACTGCTCTAGAGTTTGTAGAATCTTAAACGTTTCCCACCAATGCATCCATTATTTGTAAGGTCACTTTTTGAAACACTGAGATGTAGGTCATCAAGCCTTGGGGATTTATGTTGGGCAACCTTGAAATGCTTTCAACTCTTAAGTGGAAGCTTGCACACACAAAAAATGTAAATGATTTTGAATTGCATTAAAAGTGTTCAAGTATGTCAAAGATAAGGAATATTTGGTTTTACAATTCTAAAAGTGTGCTTCCTTAAAATTCAACATTAACCTGCATACCACCACCAAGAACTGTCCCAGTAGAATTCTTAGCTCTCCTGTTTAGACTCCATCATCTGATCAGGAAGCCCTGATTAGCAGGTGAAACATTAATTAAAGTGATTTACTGCTGTATTTCTCAACTTATTGTCTCGTATATATTACCGTAATTTAGAAAAAAAAGTCTGTCATAATCAACAAACAAATACTTGGAACCGAAGGGTCTCTGAGGAAGGGTTGCTGGACCCAAAACATTAACTTTGAGTCGTCTTCACAGATGCTGCCAGGTCTGCTGAGCTTTTCCAGCAATTTCTGTTTTTGTTTTTGAAACAAATATTTGGCATAATATTCACAAAGCATCTGGCCTCATATAAACAGATTTGGCCTTGTAGCACCATTAAGAAACTCAATATGTGGTCACAGAGAAATGAGACATAAAGAAATAACTCAACTGAAAAGTATTTCCTCCCAGTCTAAATTAAATTGGACTCCTGGGTTTCTTAGTCTAGAAATATAGTAGACATCCCACTCGGAGAGAAAGGACCACACACTCATCCTGCTGCAAGTTAATACAAAGACAAAATACCTTTTTCAGCAAGCACTGTGCATTAGATATTTGAAGGCACTGCATCAACAATCTTTAAATATATTAAAAAATACATAGATCAATCACATTTTAAAAGAATTCTAGAACTAAAATCCGCCATTTTCCAATACAAATTGAATTGAGCAAATTTGAAGCCACCACACTTTGCCTTGACAACAGTCACACATAAGTTTGCCTTGACAACAGTCACACATAAGTTTGCCTTCTCCTCCATCACCCATACTTTGAAGATTCCACATTCAGTCACATTGCTGTGAAGAGCAGTTGTGTAAGTCATTTATGTTGCTGCTAGTAATCTGCTTTAGCAGAGATTTGCCATCATTGAACTATATAGTGGTGCTGCGACAAAAAAAGGAATTGGAACTAACTTAAAAAGTTGGCTTATAGTATGTTGATCTCATGGTTGTGGAAGTATGATTGGTAAATCACCAATTGTAGAAGTTACATTAGTGGCATCCCCTTAATCCAATGATAAGGATTTTAATAGTCAGTTGCAGTCATTATCAGATCTTCAGTATAAGGTAATACGTATATTGAAATTTATATAAATTTATCAAACTTTAGATATAGTTTTGAGGGACGAGCCAAGACATAACAAAAATATACTGTCATTTTCTTGTGTAAGGATTAATACTTATTTTTAAATTTAGCTGACTTGTTTAAGACAATGAATCTGTACAGCATACACATGTAGTCCCTGGGTTGTGAACATGTTTTGTAGTTGAATCCGTTTGCAAGTCAATTTGTACGCAAGTTAGAGCACAATGCAGGACAATATAAAATAATCGTTTCTAAGTACAGAAAGGTTTGTGAGGAGATTTGTAGCTCGGGTGCTCATTGCTGTGGTTGTGTTCGCCGAGCTGGAAGTTTTTGTTGCAAACATTTCGTCCCCTGTCTAGGTGACATCCTCAGTGCTTGGGAGCCTCCTGTGAAGCGCTTCTGTGGTGTTTTACTCCGGCATTTATAGTGGCCTGTCCCTGCCGCTTCCGGTTGTCAGTTTCAGCTGTCCGCTGTAGTGGCCGGTATATTGGGTCCAGGTCTATGTGTTTGTTGATGGAGTTTGTGGATGAGTGCCATGCTTCTAGGAATTCCCTGGCTGTTCTTTGTTTGGCTTGCCCTATAATGGTAGTGTTGTCCCAGTCAAATTCATGTTGCTTGTCGTGCGTGTATGGCTACTAAGGATAGCTGGTCGTGTCGTTTCGTGGCTAGTTGATGTTCATGGATGCGGATCGTTAGCTGTCTTCCTGTTTGTCCTATATAGTGTTTTGTGCAGTCCTTGCATGGGATTTTGCATGCAAGGACTGCACAAAACACTATATAGAACAAACAGGAAGACAGCTAATGATCCGCATCCACGAACATCAACTAGCCACGAAACGACACGACCAGCTATCCCTAGTAGCCATACACGCAGACGACAAGCAACATGAATTTGACTGGGACAACAATACCATTATAGGGCAAGCCAAACAAAGAACAGCCAGGGAATTCCTAGAAGCGTGGCACTCATCCACAAACTCCATCAACAAACACATAGACCTGGACCCAATATACCGGCCACTACAGCGGACAGCTGAAACTGACAACCGGAAGCGGCAGGGACAGGCCACTATAAATGCCGGAGGAAACACCACAGAAGCGCTTCACAGGAGGCTCCCAAGGACTGAGGATGTCACCTAGACAGGGGACGAAACGTTTGCAACAAAAACTTCCAGCTTGGCGAACAGAACCATAGCAAATACAGAAAATGTCCGCATGTTAGATCCTTAAAATGAAGTCACACATTTGCAAATTAGTGCCCCACTGTGTATAAGGTGAAATAGTTCAATCCTTTGGGTTGACTGGAATTTTACTTTAGCCCATGTGCAGGAAGCATTCAGGAACATTTCATAGGACATCAAGCCAATTAACACCCAAGGTTCGAAAGATCACTAAAAGAAAAGAGTGCAGTGCACAGAGCTGTTGTTTTAGATAAAGGACGTACATTCAGGGTATATCTACACTGAACATGTAAATATTACCATTATAATATATTTCTGTCCAGTGAATTTGCTATTAAAAATCTCTGTGGTGATGGTCTGTCAGATTTCTTTGACGAGATTTGTGGGGTCAGGATAGATTCAGTAACTAAAGTAATTTCTGAAAGCTGTTTTGCTTGACTTGCTGAGTATGTTTCCTACGATCAAAGAACTTGAGATAACTTAAATTCAATAAATGAAATTATGCATATAAGTAATGTAGACAAAAATACAATGTTTCTCTATAATGACATTAGTTTATTTTATATTTAAAATATATTACACTTGGCTACAATGATTTTAAATTTTGAAGCTGCAAGTACCATTACAAAATTACTGTTTGAGTGACTAAGACCCAGCCTTTCAGCCAAATTGTAAAGAACACAGTTCTATTGTGTTTCAGCAGATGGAACCTGTCAGCATTCTGGAAATAAGCAAGTTGCAAGGATTGAAGGCTGATCATTCATATTCAGTGACCAAAGTACAGAAGGTTCGACTGGGCAACACAGCAGATAAACTGTCGATGATCAGATTGAGGAACCCTTGGGGTAAAGGCGAGTGGTTGGGCCCATGGAGTGATAAGTAAGTAATAATCTGATGCAGATCCATGAATGAAATATAACAGCTGAAGCATTTGTGCATTGGACTTTCTTTATGCAAGTTAGAAAAGGTCATATTGCCTCATACCTTCTTTTGGATTAATTTTCTCTGACTCGAATCAATGTGCAGAAGATTAACAAACCACGTTTACAAAAAACGCTTCTTGTGTTTAACCCAAAATCAATTCACCACAATACAAATAGAATATGATGATATAACTGAGACACCAGACCTGGAGAAAAAGAAATCCATTGTTTGTCTTTATAAAATTAATAACCAAATACAATGAAAATCATCTGACTATAAATACATGGCTCACAGTCCTTTGCACATGACAGTACCATCAACTGCATTGTTAACCTCACATCTATCTCATCTTACCCATGTCTGGTGTCATTCCTCCTCATAGTTCTGCTTGAGACAGCCAGCCATTGATTGGCTTTTCCTTCCAGGTCTGTTTAGTCACTGCTTGAGTATATATCAGTGTTGCACATTTAGCCTTATCATCATCTTCATTTAAATGACAGTCTTTGGTAACAGTACCTGGAATCACTTCCATTCTGATAACAGATCACATTAACATGTTCAGCTTCTCTGTGATCTGCATGGACATTACTATCCTCTATAAGTACCTGCCTGAAAGCTGGAAACATTCACCAGCTGAACTGATGCCAGTACATTCCTGCTTTAGAAAATTAGCCCCAAATCCATCAGCATCCCTACCTGCTGCCTCAGGAAAGGAAGGTTATGCAGAATCTTGGTGGACCGCTCAGATTTAAACTTTGTTTCATTTTCCACATCCATTCCATCAACAAGAATCCTACTTTTATCTTTGCGCCAACGTTCAATTCCTTCCTTGCATCATCCCTTTGCTAAAAGAAACCTATAAGCTAATCAAGCTTTTTCCATAGCATTTCATTGTAGATCTAATCTATCACTTCACATCTACTTCCTATAATGGCCTCAATCCAGTAAAATATTTGGTCTTTCACTATCTGACTTCTTTTCCTTGATATTGCCCTCACCTTTACTCCCTCAACTCCCAGCATTGATTTGAACATACCTGGCACACAACTGGTTTAACTGCCCATCAACAAATCCAGCTGGAATGTGTAAGACCTCACTTTTCTCTACCTAATTATTCCCCACTCTTGGATTTTTTTTTTCCTGAGTTAAGAAAGTCACATAAATTTTGTTACATCAAGCCTGGTTTCCTCAGAAGTTTCTGTATCAATTGCTACAAAGTATAGTTCACTCAAACCTTCCATTTCAAGTCCTGATTCCCTGCTCCACCAACTCCCATCATCCTGCTCCATTACCTTTCTATACCAGAGAAAATGGACTTTAATGTTCTTTGGGACTTAGGGTGGCACGGTGGGCTCAATGGTTAGCTCTGCTACTTCACTTGGCCAGGGACCCAGGTTTGATTCCTGACTCGGGTGACCGTCTGTGCAGAGTTTGTACATTCTCCCTGTGTCTGCGTGGGTTTCCTCTGGGTGCTCCAGTTTCCTCCCACAATCCAAAGATATGCAGGCCACGTGAATTGGCCATGCTAAATTGCACAAAGTGTTAGGTGCATTAGTCAGGGGTAAATGTAGGGGAAGGGGTCTGGGTAGGTAACTCTTCGGAGTTGTTGGGCCAAAAGGTCTGTTGGGAATCTAATCAATATATTCACCTTGCCTTCTATTATCTAATCCACTTCAGCAATTTCCTCCTTCTATATCTCTGCACCTGCCAACCCCCCACCGCGCCCCCCCCCCCTTCCATTTGTGTAGCATTGGCCTAATTTTTGTTCCCTCATTCATTGCTCCACCAATCATGACCACTTGTTTCACTTCCTATGCTTCTTCTCCAAATGCAGAGCTCCGATATGCAGCAATATTTCCTTGTCATCTCCCCATTACTTTCAGAAGCTCCACCAAGAAGTTTTATAACTAGGTCATGATCCTTTTCCCTTTCTGGATTAACCTTTGTTTCATATTCTGTGAAATATTCAAATCTTTCTGTACATTAGCAGAGCCAGAGAAATTGTTCAGACATCAAATTTTGATGAAATTGTACAAATATGTAAGCAGTAGTCCTGATAGAAAATGTATTGCAATTGGAATTCATAAACACGTTCTCTTTTCTAGTTCTAAGGAGTGGCAGAAGATTAGCAAGAAGGAGCGTAAAATAATTGGTACCGACCTTAAGAATGATGGAGAATTCTGGTGAGATGACTCACAACTTAGATATTAGCCTTGGGATCAAATAACCATACAAATCCAGATTATAAACTATCTCTTTAACTAACAAGTTATTATTTGCTGGTTCAAATACTATCAAATGAAAAACAAGTTTGTGCTATGGACTGCGCTATGGAATAGTGTAGGATAGATGGGCTTCAGATTGGTTTCATTGAGGGCCAAAGGGCCTGTACTGCACTGTAATGTTCTATGACTCCTGTTCACTAGGTTTTAGATTTACATGTAGTATTTATAACCTTTACCAGCCTTCATAAAGTAGGGTTGTCAATTTGACAATCTGAGTTTTATCTAAAGAAGGTCCGCAAAGAGGAAATAGAGGTGTGAACCAGCATGAAAGAAGAAAGTATCATTCTATAATGATTTCACAAATACTGTAGAATTTGTTCTGGACTCTCCCCAAAAATCCTAGATCAAAGAACACAAAAATGCCTCATGTGGCAATTAGGAATTTCATGTTGGTATATTTAAGGGTATGCTTTGACTGTAGCTAAAAGAAATTGCTAGATAAATGTCAATGGGGTTTGACTGTGCATCAGCTGCGATATTTTTCAATTTCGTGAAAATAAAAATCAACTCCTAGAAGTTAGGGGCAAGTGTAGGCCTCTTGACTCTACTCTCCCATTCAATAAGATCACAGTTAATCTGATTGAAGCCTCAAATCTGCATTTCTGCTTTCCTTTGATAACCTTTCATTCCTTTGCTTAGCAAAAATCTATCACAGCCTGAAAACTATTCAACAGTTGCCAGAAGCCCGGGTTCAATTCCTATCTCAGGCAAATGTCTGTGTGGAGTTTGCACATTCTCTCCGTGTTTGTGTGGGTTTCCTCCGGGTGCTCCGGTTTCCTCCCTCTGTGCAGGTTAGGTGAATTGGCCATGCTAAATTGCCCGTAGTGTTAGGTGAAGGGGTAAATGTAGGGGAATGGGTCTGGGTGGGTTGCTGTTTGGAGGGTTGGTGTGGACTTGTTGGGCCGAAGGGCCTGTTTCCACACTAAGTAATCTAATCTAATCTAATTCTTTGTCCACCACCTTTTCAGGAAGAGAGTTCCAAAGACTCATAATCTTCAGAGAGAGAAAATAATGTCTAATTTCTGTAAAGGAGTTTAAGCAGTGAAATCTAAATTCAAAGACATTGATTCCCCATAGTTTGTAATCCCAAACTCAACTTTCACCTTGCAAACCTAAATTAAATGGAGTGCTGAAAAGATAGTGGTGCCCATAGAAAAGCATTTCAGTGAGCGTCAGTAGTCTTCAGTTGATTTAGTACATTTATCTTTTTTTAACTGTGATGTTTTGTAAGCTACATTTTGGCCCTTGCAGGCCTTTGCTTTTCTTGACTCTTTCATGGGTTGTGGGCCTTGCTGGCAAGAATGGTAATTGTTGCCCTTCTCGAGTCCATATCAGAGTCAACGATATTTCTGCAGTTCTGGAAGAACAGCTAGGCCAGGTCAGGCAAGAACGGCAGATCTCCTTCCCTGAAGGACATCAGTGAGCCAGTCAACTTTTTAAGGGAACTGACAACTTTTTTAAGGTCACCGTGACTGAAACTTGCTTTGAATTCGAGATTTTATTGGTTGACTTTGAATTTCACCAGCTGTTCAGAATTGTAGCTGAAATAACTCCACAGAGGCTGGTATCCCGTCAGCAAGTGACCCTTTAGTTACATGCGGAAAGTCCTTGTTACTGATCCAGCTCTGAGTATCAGGATGCGTATGGAATGAACTGCTAGAGGAAATAGTAAATGCAGGTGCAGTTACAACATTTAAAAGACATTTGGACAGGGTACGTGAATAGGAACGGTTTGGAGGGACATGGGCCAAATGCTGGCAAGTGGGACTAGTTTAGTTTTGTTTAGGAAACTTGGTCAGCATGGAATAGTTGAATGGAAGGGTCTGTTTCTGTGCTGTATGGCTCTGTCTGACACTCCTGTTTTCATCTGTCAGCTGGGGCTCCCTGGTTGTACCAGATTAACAGCCAAGCAGGGAATTCAAATTCTATGAGGTCCACCTGACTAACCTCATTACAGTAGCTTCTGGCACTAATCCAGGAATATTTTCCTTACCTCACTGAACCCATGTGTATAAAAAGCTGATTTTCCAGCGTATTTCAGATTAGATTAGATTAGATTAGATTAGATTACTTACAGTATGGAAACAGGCCCTTCGGCCCAACAAGTCCACACTGACCCTCCGAACAGCAACCCACCCAGACCCATTCCCCTACATTTACCCCTTCACCTAACACTACAGGCAATTTAGCATGGCCAATTCACCTAACCTGCACATCTTTAGACTGTGGGAGGAAACTGGAGCACCCGGAGGAAAC
The DNA here is from genome assembly GCF_037043375.1 of Chiloscyllium plagiosum. NCBI lineage: Eukaryota > Metazoa > Chordata > Chondrichthyes > Orectolobiformes > Hemiscylliidae > Chiloscyllium > Chiloscyllium plagiosum. Next base: position 28,632,794 of record NW_028270149.1, on the reverse strand, counting down.
CCATATTTAGGATATTATTTCAAACCTTGCATCCTTCGCATGTGTTCTGATGTTCTGTTCCTAATTGAAACCATAAACGCTGTTGGCCATTTTTTACGGAAGGATTAACTTAGTCAACTTAAGAAACTCCTTGTTGTGATAAATGTTCTTGAAAAATGCCAGAGTACGGCACAAGTCAATCACTGAATCACAAAAGCTGGAGGAAAGGTGCTCTTTATGTTCATCATCTTGTTAATACATCCCTTAAATAGACTTATCTTTCTGGTTTTTTCCAAGGATGGCATTTGAAGACTGGTATAAATACTTCACCAATGCAATAGTTTGTCGAATAATAAACACCTCTTACCTGAGTATTCGCAAGACATGGGATGAAGTGATACTCCGTGGGGCTTGGAGTAGACACGAAGGCCCACTACTGAACCGTGCAGGGGGTTGTACGAATTTCCGGGATACATTCCTGCAAAATCCACAGGTAAAAAACCTTAACAGCCCAGTTTGTGAAAGGTTGGATGACAGGTACAATATAGGAATGCTTTGCATCAGTAGAACTAAGTAACACTTCTGTACAGGCGTTCTGTGCAACAGTGTAATAAAAGCTTGTGGATGATGTTATCGGAACAAAGGAAATAGGAGCAGGAGTAGGCAATTCAGCCCTTTGAGTCCAATTTGCCATTTAACATGATCATGGCTGATCTTCTCCTGGTCTCAACTCCACTTTCCTGCCTATTCCCCATAGCCCTTTATCACTTTTTCATCAGAAACATATCTATTCCTTTCTTGAAGCTGTTGATTGATTCTGCTTCCAGTGCACACTCGGACTGAGAGTTCCACAGACCCTCAACCCTCAGAGAGCAGTAGTTTCTCCTCATATCAGTTTTGAACCTATCCCCTCTCAGTCTATTTCTATGCCCTGTTGTTCAAGACTGTCCCACAAGGAGGAACATCTGTTCAATGTCTACCTTTATCAATCCCCTTTAAACACTATTTCTTTCCACATGAGCTCAAACTGACAAAATAAAAGCAATCTCTTATTGTAAACTTGCAAAATGAAATAATTTGAGAAGTCTAAATGTTCTAATGGATAAAATTTCAGAATATAATCTGACCTTTAACTGAATTAATTGTCACTAAATTGACCATCTCAGTCAGATAAAGACATACTGACTTGAGTGGGAGGTAGGAATGTGTAAAATAGTGACTGCTCTTCTGTTACAACTGAGAGGAATGCACTGTCTTTCTCTCATTCCATTACTCCACAGGTCAGAACATAAATTTAATTATTTAACCCATTTCCCAATATGGACAACAATGTTTTCTCTACATTAGACTTTGAATAAAAAGACCGATCAGGTTTGTTTATTAAAGCACTATGAAGTTGTTGCAAAACAAGATTTACTCAATGAAGATGCAAAACTGGTTAATGCATACAGTCAGCATGTGAAAATGTAAACATTCATTCCCCTAAATAATCCAAACACTCACACTCGTGCATATACATAGCAGATAATGGGAAGAACATGAATTTCTCTCTACAGAAATTGACTCGAGGGAAAGGAAATCACTTTTGGCCAAGATTAGATAGTTCTTGAGCACGACATGGGTAAAATGTAAAATGTTTACAAAGCTGTTGTGTAGTTGTCAACTGGGTCTTGTCAGGCACTGCTCATAGATTTTTTTAAAGTACAGAAAGAGCCCATTTGGCCATCATGCTTCTGATTTCAAACTCATCTCATGTCAATTGTGTAAATGTAGTTTCCAGTGCCATGCAAATCTCCCCCTTGCAAGATTTCAGATTGAGTCAGACATGAAGCTAAAATATATACAGCACCTTCAGGTGCTTCGAAACGTATGGTCCAGTTGGAGGCACAGGTCTATATCTTACAGCCTCCTATCTTGGCAAAAGAAAACATCATGTCAACTGATCTAGGGCGGCAGAAACAGTGAAAACTGAAAATATTTTTCATTTCTCTTTGATGTAGTATGTGTTTGATATCACGAAGAAGGAGGATGAAGTGCTTATTTCCATCCAGCAGAGAGATAAACGGATTCACAGGAAAGAAGGCAATGGAAAGAATCTGACCATTGGTTTCAGTATCTTCAAGGCAAGTCTTTAATTCTTTTCATACATTGTGGAAATTGCCTGCAGCAGACACTTACTTAGACTTGTATAAAAGAGACAACCAATAGGTGGCCAGACAATGAAAGATGCTCAGTTTTGTTTTGAGATTTGTTTGTGCGTATTTACTTTTGAATGTCAATTATATTTTCCATCTTCTAGATGACAGGGTAACATTTCATAGATGTCAACCAGTACCTCATGCAGTACCTAATTCTCCACATACAAACCTAAACAGCACTTGTTAATAGACAGTTTGCTTTTGACCTCACCAGAAGTTTGTGCAGGATAACCTTCCCTCAGATAGTCACTAGATAACAATCAGGAGCTAGAATTTTAAAAGGATTCTTTCCTCTTATGGATGGTAATTGTATGTCCCTTTATAATTACTAATCAAATGAATGATGTTAAAATAGTAAGGAGTAAGGATTAATCTTGATTTACATGACAGAATTGTACCATTAAACAAATTGAAAGGGGAAAACAAGCAATTTTAGGAACATAGAAAGCCAGTTGGACCTGAAATTGCCTCTCCCTTTAGGAAAATAAGAAAAGGAGTGGATCATTTAACCTGTTGAACCTGCCCCATGGTTAATCAAAAACTTTTACCTACCCCATCTCCATAACCCTGTATTCCATTGAATCTATGGAATCATAGAAATCTATGAATGTCTATCTTAAATATACTCATAGACTGAGCTTTCAAGCCCACCATGTTGGAGAATTCCAATGTTGGATTCCTCTAAGTCAAGAAAGTTCTCTACATCTCAATCTAAGTGGCATCATTTTTATTTTGAAATGGTGCCCCCTGGTTTTAGACTCCCCAACTAGGGGAAACATCATAGCACATCTACCTCATCACTTCTTTGATATCTTTGACTTTTAAATAAGCTGCATATCTCAGGGTATTCCTCCATCTATTCTCTCGCCAGAAATTACTTACTCCAATGTATTCATATATCAAGTCACAGAGCTATTTACAGCATGGAAGGAGGCCATTTGTTCCATCCATGCAAGCTATCAGTGGAGGAATCCATTCAATCCAATTCCTCACTTTTATAACTATAGATCATATGTAGCTTTTGTTCTCTCCAACAGCCTGACTTAGGAATTAGTTTCATGTTTTAATTTCCTTACTCTATATTTGGCTTGTGAATTTGAACAGCTCATTATAGTAAGCTACTTGTCTGGATCCTAACTTCAGTTTGCCCTTTTGCAATTTCTAAAAGATACATTACAACAAAGATCTCAAAGTGGGACAATAAATGGACAGACCACCTGGCATCTGCTAATTCCTAAGACAGAAATGACGACAACAGATTTGTGTGACCTTACAAAGTTCTCCTTACCACCATTTGGGGGCCAGTGCCAAACTTGGGAGAACTGTCTGACAGATTAATCAAGCAACAATCTGAAACAAAATCCAAAATTGCTGGAGAAACTCAACAGATCTGCCAGTATCTGTGGGGAGAAAGCAGAGTCAACATTTCAGGTCCAGTGACTCTTCCTCAGGCAACAGCCTGATATAGTCAAAGTCACAGCATCATACCTTACAGACATTGTCCCAGACACCACCATATCTGGTTATGTCCTCTCCCACAACCAAGAAATGGTAGCACCCTGGTATACAATCAGGAAGAAGGTGCCTTTTGAGTCCTCAACATTAAGTCTGAGGTCTCATCGCAGATCTAACATGAGCAAGGAAACTTCCCCCCTGATTACCATGTACCAACCTCCCTCAGCTGATGAATCAGTTCTCCTCCATGTTGAACCACACATAGAGGAAGTACTGAGGATAGCAAGGGCTCAGAATCTACTCTGAGTGGGGGGAGTTCAATGTTAGTCACCAAGACTGGCTCAGTAACAGGACTACTGACCAAACTGGTCAGCTCTTAAAGGACATAGCTGCTAGACTGGGTCTGCAGCAAGTGGTGAGGGAAGCAACAAGATGGAAAAACATACTTGACCTCATCCTTACCAATCTGCCTGCTTTAGATGCATCTGTTTATGACACTATATTGGTAAGAGTGACCACTGCACAGTCTTTGTCCTCACATTGAAAATGCCCTCCATCACATTATGTTATGTGGCACTACCACCATGCCAAAATGGGAAAAACTTCAAACAGATATACCAACTCAAGACTGGGCATCCACGAGGAGGTGTCTAATTGTATTCCAAACACAATTTGCAAATCTTGTGCCTAGCGTATACTCCACTCTACCAATCCCATTAGGCAGGGATGAACCCTGGTCCTGTAGTAAAATATAGCAGAGCATACCAGGAACAGCACCAGGCATACCCAAAAATGAGTTGACAATCTGGTGAAACAATAAAACAGGATTACTTGCATGCTTGCATAGACAGAGCTAAGTGATTAACGGATCACATCTAAGACCTGCCGTCAGGTCTTGTCCAGACATGAATGGTGATGGACAACTAAACAATTCACTGGAAGAGGAGACTCTACAAATATTACTATCCCCAAAGTGGGGGAAGCCTAGCAGATCAGTACAAATGAAAAGGTTTCAGAAAAGATTTACAAGGATGTTGCCAGGGTTGGGGAATTTGAGCTATAAGGAGAGGCTGAACAGGTTGGGGCTGTTTTCTTTGGAGCGTTGGAGGCTGAGGGGTGACCTTATACAGGTTTATAAAATCATGAGTAGCATGGATAGGGTAAATAGACAAAGTCTTTTCCCTGGGGTGAGGGAAGTCCAGAACTAGAAGGCATAGGTTTAGGGTGAGAGGGGAAAGATATATAAAAGAGACTTAAGGGCCAATTTTTTTCTCGCAGAGGGTGGTACATGTATGGAATGAACTACCAGAGGAAGAGGTAGAGGCTAGTACAATTGCAACATTTAAAAGGCATCTGGATGGGTATATGAATAGGAGGGTTTGGAGGAATATGGGCTGAGGGCTGGCAGGTGGGATTAGATTGGGTTGGGATATCTGGTCGGCATGGACAGATTGGATGGAAGGGTCTGTTTCTGTGCTGTACATCTCTATGACTCTATGATAAGGCTAAGAATTTCATAACAATCTCTGGTGCCTGACAACACCTCTTCCCTCTACCTTAGAGACCGACAACCACCGTGCCCCCTCTAAACCCAACACCCACTTCCTGCCTTGATGTCCCCACTGCCCCTCATCCGGATTCAATGTCTCCCACCCACCCTGAAATACCCCCTATACACTTCATCAGCTACCTGGCCCACTTGTCCCCCTTTTACCTTGGCAACATCTCCCCACCACTCCACCCTGGTACCCTCCATGCCTAGCACCTATCCCCATCCACTTTGTATAGTACCACTCCAGGACCATAACCTTAATGAGGTACTTATGTTTTTGCAGGAGCTGTCAAAGTGGCTGTCTCTAATGCTGGAATTATAAATTACTAGAATCTAGCAACTGACTACTCTTAAAACAGGGACATGATTGCCTTTCCTCAGCTGTCCTGCACTACGTGGGACCTGTCAGAAGGATGCACTGCCTCTCTTTCTGAAGGAGCCCTGATCTGAACCTCTTGTCAGAAATTCCGAGCTCCTTTATGTTTTAACAAAGGAGAGGAGTGACAATCTTCATGGGATGGCCACTCCTTGGAAAGTCCAGCTTAACGGCTCAAATACTCCTCCATGGTGAGGCAGAAGCAAACTGTCTGAGAACAGAAAAGAAACATAATAGATAAACAGCAGGAAATCTGCACCTCTGGGAGAAAGCAGTCTATTTAACCTTTCTTCAGTTGTAAATCTCTGTGTTCATCTTTAGGTAGAACTCAACCGAGAGTATAGATTGCACAGTCCATATCAGAAAGTGTCTGGGTCAATCTACATTGATAAACGAAGTATTTCTCTGCGAACATGCCTGAAAAAAGGTCGTTACGTCATCATCCCGAGTACCTTCGAGCCATATGTGGAGGGCGAATTCCTTCTGAGGATCTATACAGACGTGGTGTCTAGATGCAGGTATTCATCAGGAGCCTGGAGATAACACATACTTGCCATAATAACTTACGAGAATCCTTCTTTTCCAAATTGCACATTCAGAATTTTTCTCTACTTTAATATTTGAACTAATGCCGACATTTATGCCCCACAAAATAAGCAGGGCTAAGTAAAATTTCTAATTCACCACACTGCACACCAATAGGCAGCACCAGTTAAAATGGAATTCAAATTAAATTGTACATGAAATCCTATCCAGCACAGGAGGAAGCCATTTGTCCCACCTACTCTGATGCTACTCCATCTCTACACTAGGATCCCTTCCAGTCTTATGTTCTAGAGCACAACTTTTACTTTTTGTGTCCCCACCCATCCTCTTGCTCTCAACCTTGGACTCTTCAACATAAATCGCTGGATTATTTATCTCTTTCTGCCCTACCAAGTGTAGCTCCCTTGAGAACAATCCATATTCCATTTATCACCAGGGGTCTGGGAGCACCCATGACACTGGCATAGTCTTGAATAATCATGCAGACATCACCCAATTTGTCAAATGCAACCGTCAATAATTTCTTGATTTTCATGTTGCTTGCATTTGTGTTGTAGACTGAGGCAGAATTCTTGTTAGAGGTGATTTCTGTCAGGTATCCCACAGCAGGGAGGTTAGGCAACTAATTATCTTTTTACCAAATTGGAACGTGAAGTAGGAGGCATTGAATATTTCTAATAATCAACTTTTGACAGACAAGGGAATTGGATGTAGATGGGAATGTGGAATTCAAAATGCAAATTGTTTAGCCATGACTTTCTTGAATGGCACAGCAGTCTTAAGGGGCCACATGGCCTACTTCTGCTCCTCAAATCATATATTTTATATGTCCCTGTTCTCGATCATTTCTGATAACTTACCATTCCTCATGCCTCCACACAGTCACTGTTTTCAAACATCAATTCCCCCCCCCTCCTTAGAATCGAGATTTGAAGATTCTAATTGCGGCTATTGGAGATACCATGACAGAAACAGCCATAGTCAAACAGCATCAACTCCTTGGTGCAACTAGTTTACACTGACCATGTTCCCAAACTAAACTAGAACCACCTGCCTGCATTTGGCCCATATCCCTCCAAACTTTTCCTGTTCATGTTCATATACAAATGTCTTTTAAATGTTGTAAGTATACCTGCATCCATCACTTCCTCTGGTAGTTCATTCCACACACGAACTTCTCTGTGTTTAAAAAAAAGTTGCCGCTCATGTCCTTTTTAAAACTTTCTCCACTTGCCTTAAATATATGCCCCCTAATTTTGAACTCCCCCAGCCTAAGGAAAAGACCCTTGCTATTCACCTTACCTATGCTCCTCATGATTTTATAAACATCTACAATGTCATCCCTCAACTTCCTATGGTCCAGTGAAAAATGTCAGTCTATTTTTATAACTCAAACCCTCCATTCCTGGCAAGATCCTGGTAAGTTTTTTTTTTGAAGCCTCTCCAATTTAATAATATCCTGTCTACAGCAGGGTGACCAGAACTGCACACAGTACCCCAGAAGAAGCCTCACCCCAGTCCTGTAGTTCAGTTATAAAATTAACATTCTGCCTGATCCTTTGGTTTTCCTACCTAGAAGTTTAGTTTAAAATTGTGCTCATTGAGCTAGAGCAGTTTTTCTGCTGTGAAGAAACCTTCCTTTTGGTCCAAATATCTTCTAGAAACTTCTTCCTGGATGCTTTTGAGGTCTCGGGTTTTCCATATTAAACATGCGGCACACATCAGTCTTTTTAAGCTGCTCTGTGCTTAGCTCATTTGAATTAATTTTGCCTAGCTGTCTGAGCTTGCCTACTCTGTCTCAGTATAAAACTCATCCTATAGGTCATTCTGATATAGCGTGGGTTTCGTCAACCAAATTGGCTATAATGCAATTGCCAAGTTGTGGACGTAGTTTGGATAACACAAAATTTCTACTGAATGGGTGTAGAGATTTTCTTTAGCGATCTTCTACAGCTCAAATTTCTATTGTGTGAGGTTGCAAAAGAACTCAATTGTCATTTTTTAGCAGAATGACCATTTTACCCTATCAAACTCCAGCTACTCAAGAAGTCTCTCACCAACTCAATTAATAACTTATCAATTCCTCAGAATTTCACATAGTTATCAATTAAAACTGCAGCATTGGAAAAGCTAATCAAGTGAATTTGGATTGTAAAGTTAATATATTGAGAACAACGTGCTATCAACACTATTCCCACAGTTTCCTGTTGTCTGCAAATTCATAAGTCCTCAATTCCAACGCTGATTCTTATCATTTCTCACTAATAGACCATCAAGAATATTTCACTAACATCTCTTTAACCTCTATTATGTACAACAATGGTATATACAATAGCATTTTAAAATATCTGTGAATTTTGAGGGCTGACTTTCAATGCTGTGCACTATAGTTGTTTCAGTCCCACATCTGCTTCACAGATCCAGTGATTTAGGTACTGTCCCTGAGTCCAATGAACAAATTCACAGCAAACTCCAAGTGGGATCTGTTTTACAAAATGTAGAATTAGCTTATTTCACCAGTCAGTGTTGAATGCAGTATTCATTTGTTTCACTTATTTGCATAAATCTAGGAAACATGGAAACATCCAAGACAGGAGTAGGCCATTCAACCCCATGACTGATCATTGAGCACAGTACCCTAATCCCACTCTTCACCATATCCCTTCATCCCTTTCACCCCAGGAACGATATCTACCTCCTACTTGAAAACACAATGTTTTGGCCTCAACCACTTTCTGTGGTAGTGAATTTCACAGGCCTACCACTCTCTAGGTGAAGAAATTTCTCTTCATCTTAGTCCAGGAAAGTTTAACTCTTATCATTAAACCATAACCCCTTTTTCTGGACTCCCCCAACCATTGGGAACATCCTTCCTGCATTTAACCTGTCTAGTCCTCTTAGAATCTTAGAGATTTCTATGGGTTCCCCCTCTTTCTTCCTAACTCCAGTTAATACAATCCTAACCAACTCCATCTCTACTCATAGGTCAGTCCTGCCATCCTAGGATTTAATTTGGTGAACCTTCATTTTACTCCCTCTATAACAAAATACATTCTTCCTCAGTAAGGAGATCAAAACTGCACACAATGTTCCATATGTGGCCTCACTAATGCCTGTATTAGACACCTTTGTTCTTTCATTCGAATACTCTCTTCATGAAGGCCAACATGCAGTTTACCTTCTTTACTGTCTGCTGCACTTGCATGTTTACATTCAACAAGGACGCCCACATCTCATTTTACAGTTCTCTCTCAATTTATGGCCATTCAAATAATAATCTGCCTTCCCATTTTTGCTGCCAAAGTGGATAACCTCATATTTATCCACATTAATACTGCATTTGCCCATTCTCTCAGCCTGTCCAAATCATACTGCAACATTTCTGCATCCTCCTCACAGCTCACCCTTCCACCCAGCCTTTTGCAAATTTTGAGATATTGTATTTAGCTCCCTCATCTAAATCTCTAATATACTGTGAATAGCTGGTGTCCTAGTCCCAATCCCTGTGACACACTAGTCACTGCCTGCCAATCAGAAAAAGACCTATTTATTCTTACTCTTTCTTTCCTGTCTACTGACCAGTTTTCTATCCACCTCAACTCCAAATCTCATGCACTTTAACCTCTAACATTAATTCCTTAGCATAGAATCCCTACAGTGTTAAATCCACACTGACCCTTTGAAAAGCATCCCACCATGATCCTCCCCTTTCCATGTAACCCTGGGCTCATCTCTTTAGCCTGCACATCTCTAGAGACTATGAACAATTTAGCATGGCCAATCCACCTAACCTGCTCATCTTTGGATTGTCGGAGGAAATCAGGGGACCCAAAGGAAACCCACACAGACACCGGGAGAATGTGCAAACTTCACACACAGGCACCCGAAGTTGGAATCAAACCTGGGTCCCTGGTGCTGTGAGGCTGCAGTGCTAAACATTGAGCTACTGAGCCACCATGCCACCCCAAGTGGAAAATTTCTTACGTGGAACTTTGTCAAAAGCCTCCTGAAAGCCCAAATAAACCAAATCTACTGGCTCCGCTAATCAATCCTACTAGGCAAAAGTGAGGACTGCAAATGCTGGAAACCAGAGTTTAGATCAGAATGGTGCTGAAAAAGCACAGCAGGTCAGACAGCATCCGAGAAGCAGGAAAATCAAAGTTTCGGGCAAAATCCCTAGGCTCTAATCAATCCTACTAGTTACATCACTCACCATTTTACTTTTGTAAATCCATGCTGACTGTGTCTGATTCTACCACTGTTGCTATAAAATCCTTGATAACGGACTCTAGCATCTCCTATATTAACAATACCAGACTCACTGCTCTATGATTCCCTGTTTTCTCTCAACGTCTCTTTTAATTAATGGGGTTACATAAACTACCCTCCAATCTGTAGGAACTTCCAAGAATCTTGGCAGAGGACCACCAATCCCTCGACACCGACAGCTTATTGCATGATTTCATTGCAAACCTAAAACCTAGCTTTAAACATTGAGAAGCCATGCACGATTAAGGTATGCTTATGAGCAGATTAATAGGTCACTACATGTCTAAATAGGTTTATTTAAAAACTCTTCAATATTACATGTTGGCTGTAGAATTAAGGATCAAAGTTCAGATTAGTACAATTGTCAAGAACATGTATAAATTGTGAAAATACTCTCAATTGCGTCAATGGATGATACTGCATTTGCTGCTACCTCTTTTTTTTTCCTGTTTTAACACTGAATTAATACTATAACACTCTGGAACCAGATGGTTAATTAGATATCTACACAGAAAATAATTGCTGAATCTATTGAAGTCATTACTTCCAGAAGAGATATTAAACAAATTGTACTGTTTTATTTGTTATTTGCTTTCTTTCATTATTTCATAAATGTTTCTAAGAATAGAGAAATTCTTGACTTGGGTCTTTACATCTACCTTTAACAAAGCAGCTGCTCTTTGCATTTAATTGCAGCACTGTTGCCTTGTACTGTGGTAAAAGTTTAGGTATTTGGGAAATGGTTATAAATTATTGCCTAAACGCTTAATTAAATCTCATCCCTAGTTACTAAAATAACTGAATATTATTCATGATTTTTCGGATGTACTTGACCAATGACTAGACTGTATGATGTGGAGGAACTGCTGTTGGACTGGGATGGACAAAGTTAAAAATCACACAACACCGGGTTATAATCCAACAGATTTATTTGGAAGTAAAAGCTTTTGGAATGTTTATTTGGCAACTATCCGTTGAAGGAGCAAAAGCTAGTCCTTCCAAATAAACCTATTGGACTATAACCTGGTGTTGTGTGATTTTAAACTAGATTGTATGAGGCTGCAGGACACACACTTTCATGCTGGTGGTGTTGGTAATAGTTTTGAATTGAGCACAATGGCTCCACCAGCAGGCGCTGAGCAGTACTGCAGACATGTGCTCTGGGAATTTAACACGAAGTTCAAGCATCTCACAACAATCAATTTCCTTTAAAGTGACATACTTTTGACATCTGAATAATATGAAAATTGATAGTTGTATTTTAATGTAATGTTACAATGAATGAAACTGTACTCTTAGAATCATAGAATGGTGCCACGCGCGAGGCCATTTGATCCATTGAGATTACGCCAGCTCTTTCAAAGAACAATCCAGTGAGTCCCACTCCACAGTACTTTGCTCATATCTCTACATTTCTTTTATTCCTTACAATATTTATCCAGTTCACCTTTGACAACTATACTACTAATGATTTTTTAAAATGTGGGTGTCACTGACATTGCTCATATCTGTTGCCTGTCCTTATTGTCCTTGAACTGAGTGATTTTCTTGGTTATTTCAGAGGGCAGTTAAAAATCCATTGCTGTGGGTTTGGAGTCACATGTAGGCCCAGATCAGATCAGAACAGCAGATTTCCTCTCCCAATAGGCAATAATGAACCTTTTTTTAAACAATATTGTTTACAATTATAGCTTTTAATTCCAGATTTTATTCAAGTTGAATTTCATCATCTATCATGGTGAGATTCGAACCCATGTTCCCAAGGAAACTCAAACATATAAATAGAAAGTGGGCTACACAACCAGTGCTTCATTCAGAGGCTCACTGAAGATGTTATGGCTCTATGACTCAATGTTACCTGGTATGGCAATGAAACGTCTGAAAATGAACCTTCCAGCTCAGTGAGCAAACCTACATCCAGAATATTTGTCTGCTTCTCCTTCAATGGATTGCATGGAATAAGTATGCTAAGGTTGTTGCAATCTTGTCAAAAAGTATCTGATTCTTTTCACACAAATCAGGAACATTGCAAACTTCAGCCTCAAATTTCTTTTTCTTCTGATTTATTTCCTCTTATTAATCTCCTACTAATTTTCTAAATCATAGTAAACACAGCAAGGTTTGTCAATAAAGCTTTACTAATACTGACAAGATGCAGGGAATTCTCTAAAGTTTGTTTTGTTTATCTCTTTTGATTTTGTTGTTTTTAAAAAATGCATAATAACATTCCTTTTTATGTTATTCATCTCAACAACCACTATTTATTCGCGCTTTCTTCCCTCCTCCTATATCTCAATTCTGAAAGGTCACTGGACGCAAAGCATTAAATCTAATTTCTCTCTACAAATACTGCCAGACCAGCTGACTTTTTCCAGCAATTTCAGTTTTTGTTTCCTATTTTCTTTTGAACTGTTTAACTAAGCATTTAATATTTCTTTAGAAATCATTCATTAACAATGCACTATTTGAGAAATGGGTAATTGGAAAGTTTACACTTCATAGTAAGAATTTGCCATAGGTGGAATTTTCTGAGGCAGTTCTATTGAAGCAATGATCTGTACTATAAATATGAATAGTCTAAGTTGACTCAGTTAGTTGGTGCTCATCATAAGACAGTGATAGATTTACAGTAGTCATAAACTAATTTCCCCTTGGCGAAGCTTCGCATAAGCAGAACAATGAGATAAAAGTGACTTTAATAACATTATTGTCCCCTGGAGATCAACCAAGTTAAAATGATGGTCTGTTTTCATTGACATTCTTGGAGTAGTATCTACTGACCTATTAATATCCTGAGCGCTATGTCATTCCACTGCTGCAGTGCATGAATTTAAGATTGCAGAATGCTTAATCCTCAAAATGGTGTTGCGTGATGCTGTCATGGTGCCAAATGACAGCTACAAGAAGTTAGGTAGGCTCATAGCAAAACTCTATTTACTCTTCTATAATATTTCAATTGTGCCGATAGGAATAAATGCTCACAAACACATATACTCATTTGACCTCTGAACTGTCAGAGGAGTTACTCCACTAATCTATAATTGAGATTGCGGCCCTGATTTCAGTTCCTTGTTTGAGTATCTGAACTCTGTAAACCTGACTTCTAAAAATGGCCACACGCACATCCTATCTTCAGGCTGGTTTGGAGTTGGTTAGGTGACTTGCGAAGACCCAAGAGAGATGCCCATTGCAGAGTCAGGATGAGTGGAAATTCAGCATCAGGGTACCAGCACTATGTCCTCTGTTGAAAATAAAGATTAACACATATACACTTCCATGTCCAATAACTGCCAACCCATGCCCCATACTCACTAAAACTCCTTAACATCCTGTATCCCTGAACCCCCCTCTGGCCCTTTATCACCCCTATATCAACTTAATACAACTCATGAAGTGCAGTGCTGGAAAAGTACAGCTGGTCGGGCAGCATCTGAGGAGCAGGAGAGTCGTGTTTCAAGCATAAGCTCTTCATCAGGAAAGTAGGGGAGGCCCAAGGGGACTCAGAGAAAAATGAGAGGGGGTGAGGCTGGGGGAAAGTTGCTGGGAATGCGATAGGTAGGTAAAGGTGGGGGTGATGGTGGTAGGTCAGAGCAGCGGGTGGAGTGGATAGGTGGGAAAGAAGTTGGACAGATAGGAGAGTTCAAGAAGGTGGTGCTGAGTTGGAGGGTTAGATCTGGGATAGGGTGGTGGATGGGAGATGAGGAAATTTGCGAAATCAACATTGATCCCATGTGGTTGGAGGGTCCCAAGACAGAAGATGAGGCGTTCTTCCTCGAGGTGTCAGGTGGCTAGACTCTGGTGGTGGAGGAGGCCGAGGGCTTGCATGTCCTTAGTAGAGTGGGAGGGGGAGTTGAAGTGTTTGGCCACAGGGTAATGGGATATTCTCTGAAAAGTTCTCTGAAATGTTCTGCCAGTTGGCATCCTGTCTCCCCAATGTAGAGGAGACCACATTGGGAGCAACAGACACAGTAGTAGACATGTGTGGAAGTGCAGGAAACTCTCTGCTGGATGTGGAAGGATCCTTTGAGGCCTTGGGTGGAGTTGAGTGGGGAGGTGTGGGCACAGGTCTTCTACTTCCTGTGTTGGCAAGGGAAGGTGCTGGAGTGGAGGGTGAGTTAGTGTGGTGTATGGACCCATCGAGGGAGTCATGGAGGGAATGGTCACCGCAGAACACAGAGGCAGGGAGGGAAATATATTTCTGGTGGTGGGGTCTGTTTGAAAGTGGTGGAAATGACAGAGGATGATGCGTTGTTTCCAGAGGTTGGTGGGGTGGAAGGTGAGGACCCAGGGGGTCTGTCCTAGTTGCAATTGGAGGGGCGGGGTTCAAGGGCGGAAGTATGGGAAGTGGAGGAGATGTGCTGGAGGACATTGTTGACCACATGGGAGGGGAAATTGTGGTCCTTGAAGGTGGCCAAATATAACTCATGTCAATCCATGTCCCCCACCAATCATCTTTTGCCCTTTTACCTACCATGCGTTCTCCATTAATTTAAACCACTGTAGACCTCAGGACCTATGCACAGATGGGTAAAAATAAAATTTGTCTAGATAAAGTATTTTGCAGACTTTGTTATATTGAGAATAACATACACTCATAAAAAAAGCACATTTACAATATTCAAATTCCATCACTTCAATGAAGCTGGATTTCTTATAAATTCACAGGCCCAAGAACTCAAAGCCACTTGTATCTGTAAATCAAACTGTAAAATGCAAGGCATCCCACTAATGGAGGAGAAAGTGAGGTCTGCAGATGCTGGAGATCAGAGCTGAAAATGTGTTGCTGGAAAAGCGCAGCAGGTCAGGCAGCATCCAGGGAACAGGAGAATCGACATTTCGGGCATAAGCCCTTCCTGAAGAAGGGCTTATGCCCGAAACGTCGATTCTCCTGTTCCCTGGATGCTGCCTGACTTGCTGCGCTTTTCCAGCAACACATTTTCATCCCACTAATGGAACCTTGTGAAATCAGTCATGCTGCATTATAGGGCTCCAGCCCGAAACATCGATTCTCTTGCTCCTTGGATGCTGCCTGACCTCCTGTGCTTTTCCAGCAACACACTCTCAACTCTGATCTCCAGCATCTGCAGTCTTCACTGTCTTCTCTTTATCAACAGACAGAGTGAAGTAGAAAGCTATTTTTTTTAACATTTCAGAATATTTGTCAAAGATTTAAAGACTGGAGGTTTCAAATGTCTTTAAAACTTTGGCATGACCATATTGACAGGTTCCTCTTGACAGTCTTGACTGGAACATAGAACAAAGAACATTACAGAGCAGTACAGGCCCTTTGGGACCTCGATGGTTTCACAGGTCAGTGCAACAATCTAAAACCCATCCAACCTACACTATTCCATTATGTTTATCCAGTGACTATTTAAATGCCCTTAATGTTGGTGAGTCTACTCCTGTTACAGGCAGGGCATTCCACACTCTTACTACTTGAGTAAAGAACCTTCGTCTGACATCGGGCCTATATCTATCACCCCTCAATTTAAAGCCATGTCCTCTCATGCTAGCCATCACTATCTGATGAAACGGGCTCTCACTATCCTTTAGACCGTCCTAACTGTTGATTGACAGCTCCAATGAGTTTATGTACTTTTTACTACTCTAGCCCAGTCTGCACATTTTGGATTTGAGTCACTTACCTCACTAAGATCACACAGGGGTTTATGATTTAGATGGCAGGCTGCCTCTGCAAATCACATGTGTGGATCCAGAACCAGTTCCATTCCCATTCCCACAAAAAAAAAATGGTAAGTGCTGGGACTTGTAATTTCAGGTCACTTCTGCCATTTTCACCCAGGGCTGGCTCTCTATTCTAGTGAAAATCTGGGCCTGTCTTTAACTAGACAGGGTAGCAAACTTATGGCTGGATTTTCCAATCTTAAAATAAGATGGAACAGAGGCAGGATGCAGGTTGGCTAAAGTAGTGAGGCAGAAGTAGTTCCTGCATTACCAAAAAAAAATAAATTTTAAATGTTCTGTAAAAGAAGCAAAGGTAATGTCAGAAAAAGCTTTTGCAGATAATGAGTATTGAATGCACTGCCTGGAAATGTGGTGGATGCAGGTTCATTTGAAAGGGTATTGGATAATTGTTTGGATAGAGTTGACGTACAGAGATAAACCAGGAGATTGGAACTAGGGAATAGAACTAATGAAAGCATAATAGGCTGAGTGCCCTCCTTCGAGGCTGTAACAATCCTGTGATTCTGAGGTCAAAGAAGTATAATGTTGTCAGGTTAGACTGCATGTGGGTGTCCCACCCCCATTCCTAATGATGCTCAGGATGGGGAGTGGATGAGAACGTGAATGCCCCATCTATGTCAATTGGGTGTGTCCAGGTCAAGAGAGAGCTCATGAACAACTTGCCTGCTGATGTCCTAAGATTTCCATGGGACTAGACAGCTGTTCGCAGTTCCATGAAGCTGACCAGCTCCAGTAGCAATGCAACTTTAATAACCAACCATTCCTTATCTCATCCAGGGTCCCAGTTCTCCATTTTGATGATGAGAATCTTAATTAGATTGGATTAGATTACTTACAGTGTGGAAACAGGCCCTTCAGCCCAACAAGTCCACACCGACCCTCCGAAGGGAAACCCACCCAGACCCATTCTCCTAACACAATGGGCAATTTAGCATGGCCAATTCACCTAACCTGCATATCTTTGGACTGTGGGAGGAAACCGGAGCACCCGCATGAAACCCACGCAGACACTGGGAGAATGTGCAAACTCCACACAGACAGTTGCCTGAGACGGGAATTGATCCCGAGTCCCTGACGCTGTGAGGCAGCATTGCTAACCACTGTGCCACCGTGCTGCCCAATCTTAGAACATAGAACATAGAAGAATACAGCGCAGTACAGGCCCTTGGGCCCTCGATGTTGCGCCGATCCAAGCCCACCTAAACTACACTAACCCACTATCCTCCATATACCTATCCAATGCCCTCTTAAATGCCCATAAAGAGGGAGAGTCCACCACTGTTACTGGCAGGGCATTCCATGAACTAACGACTCGCTGAGTGAAGAAAAGCTTTTTAAGACCATGGGTTGCAATAGGTGCTGATATGAGACTGTACATAGCCTTCTTCCATGCTGTGCCATCCCCTTGTCACCAATCTAGCTGCAGGATCATTAAAACCCTGATTGCATGAAAATCCTTTCCCCAGCAGCAGTGACCGCTTGGTTTGTGACCCTTTCTAGCACTCCACCATACTGTAACACACAATTTCTCTCATTTAACACTTGAACATTTCCTACTTTTTTAAAGAAAAGTAACTTTCACTGAATCTGTAACATTCACAGCTCTTTACAACTAAGATGGCTACATTTTATTTCTTCAATGCCTCCATATATTTAAATATTAAAACAGTTATAGTCATAGAGTAATAGAGATGTACAGCATGGAAACAGACCCTTCGGTCCAACCTGTCTATGCCGACCAGATATCCTAACCCAATCTAGCAGTGTTAATTCAGTGAATGATAATCTGGGCCAAAGTTGTGGAACTTGTTTATACTAATTTAAAAAGTACTTAGCGAGTTTTTGAGAAGATTTGTAGCTCAGGTTGAGGTTCTGGGTGTAAGTTTGCTCGCTTGTTTTCAGACGTTTTGTCACCATACTAGGTACAATATCAGTGAGCCTCTGGTGAAGCATTGGTGTTCGTGACCTGATTTTCTATTTGTGTTCAGGTTTTCTTGGGTTGGTGATGTCATTTCCTTTGGTGATGTAAACGTACTTATTTTAGTTGAAGCTCTATGTTCTGTGTTAGGACATCTCATTTGCTAAAATCTCAGTGAATTGGGCCCACCCTCTTGTGATTTGAGTCTTAGCTAACTGAATTAACAAAATAGATTACGCTATACAGTCGGTCTATCATCAGTTACTGAAGAGCTTGAAGATAACCTTGGACAAGTAACTCAAGAACACTATCGTGAAAAATGTCAACGTACTCAACTGTGAATGTTACTGACAACACTTTCTGTTCTGTCCTAACTTTTAACCCTAGGGAGCTGACCCTTGACAAACCAGAAGTGACATGTTGGAACATTATTATTCGTTATCCACGGATTGTTACAAAGGTCCACCTTCACAGTGCGACAGATCTGCCAAAACAAAATTCCTCTGGAGGTATGTCCAGTGAGTTTCATCCTTGTGTAAATGTAACTTGGCATAATCTTGAAGATCTTGGATCCATAGATTGACTCTACATTTCTAGCAATACTTAACAATGTCAGGCCAGCAAATTGGTGAACAAGGATGGTCCGCAGCACAAAAATGCTTATAAATTTGGTAATAAAATATCCGCCACAAATTCACCTGCACCCATATCCGCCACAAATTCACCTGCACCCATATCCGCCACAAATTCACCTGCACCTCCACACACATTATCTATTGCATCCGCTGCACCCGATGTGGCCTCCTCTATATTGGGGAGCCAGGCTGCCTACTTGCGGAACGGTTCAGAGAACACCTCTGGGACACCCGGACCAACCAACCCAACCACCCCGTGGCTCAACACTTCAACTCCCCCTCCCACTCCACCAAGGACATGCAGGTCCTTCGACTCCTCCATCGCCACACCATAGCAACACGACGGTTGGAGGAAGAGCGCCTCATCTTCCGCCTAGGAACCCTCCAACCACAAGGGAAGAACTCAGATTTCTCCAGTTTCCTCATTCCCCTCCCCCCACCTTGTCTCAGTCAAATTCCTCGAACTCAGCACCGCCTTCCTGACCTCTCCGCCCCCACCCCACTCTGGCCTATCACCCTCCCCTTGACCTCCTTCCACCTATCGCATTTCCAACGCCCCTCCCCCAAGTCCCTCCTCCCTACCTTTTATCTTAGCCTGCTGGGCACACTTTCCTCATTCCTGAAGAAGGGCTTATGCCCGAAACGTCGATTCTCCTGTTCCTTGGATGCTGCCTGATCTGCTGCGCTTTTCCAGCAACACATTTTCAGCTCTAATAAAATTAATAGCCTCATTCAAACCGTGGTATATAACAATTGTTGTGGGAAATGAGAAATATCATCATGGTGCTCTTATGAATTTAGAATCTTGAAGTAGGGATTATTTCATTTGGATATAACCATGTCAAAGCTGATCTTGAATACCTGAAACACGAATTGGTGTTTTACTGTGTAGATTCCAGACCAGACAGGCCTGTCTCTTTAAGACACCTACATGACACATGACTTGTGTGTTTTCTGGCACCTACCCCACCTTTGTACAATGGCACCCGTGTAAGCCAGTCATCTGTATGTATATAATGTATAGTAACATCAGTAAACACAGACCCAGACTTTACGTGTATGTCGGCATTATTATAGCCATGTCCATAGTTAGTGTTTCTAATAAATGTCAACACATCTGTCTCAACATGAACCCACTCTCTTTGGTAATGTTATATGGACTAATAGGATAGTGAAGAAGGCGTTTGGTATGCTTTCCTTTATTGGTCAGAGTATTGAGTACAGGAGTTGGGAGGTCATGTTGCGGTTGTACAGGACATTAGTTAGGCCACTGTTGGAGTATTGCGTGCAATTCTCGTCTCCTTCCTATCAGAAAGATATTGTGAAACTTGAAAGGGTTCAGAAAAGATTTACAAGGATGTTGCCAGGTTTGGAGGATTTGAGCTATAGGGAGAGGCTGAACAGGCTGGGGCTGTTTTCCCTGGAGCGTCGGAGGCTGAGGGGTGACCTTATAGAGGTTTACAAAATTGAGGGGCATGGATAGGGTAAATTGGCAAAGTCTTTTCCCTGGGTTCAGGGAGTCCAGAACTAGAGGGCATAGGTTTAGGGTAAGAGGGGAAAGATATAAAAGAGACCTAAGGGGCAACTTTTTCATGCAGAGGGTGGTACGTGTATGGAATGAGCTGCCAGAGGAAGTGGTGGAGGCTGGTACAATTGCAACATGTAAGAGGCATTTGGATGGGTGTATGAATAGGAAGGGTTTGGAGGGATATGGGCCGGGTGCTGACAGGTGGGACTAGATTGGGTTGGGATATCTGGAGGCATGGACGAGTTGGACCGAAGGGTCCGATTCCTAGCTGTACATCTCTATATAGAAAACCACAAAGCATACCAGGAATGACCAGAGCACTAACATCATTTATTTTTAGAAGACACAAAATCCACCAAAACCTTTATTTAAACAGGGCAGTATCATTTCCACATTTTGCATTCAGTGCGAGATATTTCCTCAGGTTTGATGTCTCTAGTCTCTCACTTAAGGAAATCTTGCTTACCCTGACTGCGTAATATTTAGTCCCCCCAGGCCACATCTGGAGCCTGAAAAAAATGAAATTCTTGTGCTGTGAACTGGGCCTTACAGTCATGTGTATCCCACAACATATGCATATTCAATCTTTGAAAAGAGATCTGATGGATGTCTTTTAATGAGACAAGGCTAATTCTAAGTCAACCAATTCTAAGAACTAGAACAAAATAAATCTCACTTCACCTTACTTCTGTATCAACCTCCATAACAGTAAGTAACAAATTTCGCGGATTATCTTATTAGCGCATTCACTGCATTTCCTTCACCAGAAGACGGTTGGAAATTGGTCAGCCTAGAGGTTTAGGAGAGACTTTGCTCACTCTCTAAATGGTGTTTAAAAGAAAATCAGTGGTTGACAGTAGATGTTCTGCCCATTCTCGGTGTTCAGATATATTCACAATAAACTACCAATCCAACTAGCTGTGTCTCTTAAGTGAAAGCTCATCAAAACTCACCCTCCTGGAAAAAGCATTCTAACATGTTGCATTTTCTGGAATTTTGTTTTTAATTCTAATGGGCTTGTACTTGTTGCTGATCCCTAATTGCTTTTGAATAGGGTGGTTTGCCAGGCCACTTCAAAGAGCAGTTAAGAGTCAACTAAATTGCTGTGGGCCAGGAGTCTCACCTTGGTCAGATGAAATAAGGATGACAGATTTATTTCCCTAAAGGACATTTGTGAACCAGCTAGGCTTTTATGACAATTGATGATAGTTTCAAAGTCACCATTTTATGAAGACTAGTCAAATCATTTGTCTTTTATTTATTAAATAGAAATCCCACTAGTGCCTGTGTACTATGTGGACTGCTGTATTCCCAGAACTTTAGTTTCAGCCTCTTGACACTGTAACAGTGTCATTACTACCACCCCACTATGTCCACAAACACATTTTATTGTTCCAAGTAATCTAGTCAGACAGGTTGCCTGAATCCACCTTGTCCCAGAAACTGGGTCCTCTGCTGTTTGTAATTTTTATTAATGACTTGGAAGAGGGAGTCGAAGGGTGGGTCAGTAAATTTGCTGACGATACGAAGATTGGTGGAGTTGTGGATAGTGAGGAGGGCTGTTGTCGGCTGCAAAGGGACTTAGATATGATGCAGAGCTGGGCTGAGGAGTGACAGATGGAGTTCAACCCTGTCAAGTGTGAGGTTGTCCATTTTGGAAGGACAAATAAGAATGAGGAATACAGGGTTAACAGTAGGGTTCTTAGTAAGGTGGAGGAGCAGGGGGATCTTGGGGTCTATGTTCATTGCTCTTTGAAAGTTGCCACTCAGATGGATACAGTTTGTAAGAAGGCCTATGGTGTATTAGCGTTTATTAGCAGAGGGATTGAATTCAAGAATCGTGAAGTGATGTTGCAGCTGTACAGGACCTTGGTAAGGCCACATTTGGAGTACTGTGTGCAGTTCTGGTCGCCTCACTTTAGGAAAGATGTGGAAGCTTTGGAGAGGGTGCAGAGGAGATTTACCAGGATGTTGCCTGGAATGGAGAATAGGTCGTACGAGGATAGGTTGAGAGTGCTAGGCCTTTTCTCATTGGAAAGGCGAAGGATGAGGGGTGACTTGATAGAGGTTTATAAGATGATCAGGGGAATAGATAGAGTAGACAGTCAGAGACTTTTTCCCCGGGTACAACAGAGTGTTACAATGGGACATAAATTTAAGGTGAAGGGTGGAAGGTATGGGGGGATGTCAGGGATAGGTTCTTTACCCAGAGAATGGTGGGGGCATGGAATACGCTGCCTGTGGGAGTGGCAGAGTCAGAATTATTGGGGACCTTTAAGCGGCAATTGGATAGGTACATGGATAGTGCTTAAGCTAGGACAAATGTTCGGCACAACATCGTGGGCCGAAGGGCCTGTTCTGTGCTGTATTGTTCTATTGGGTGTAATAAATGCAATATCTTATTAACTGGTTTCAACACCTAATAATTTTAACCTAAGTAACTCAAAAGTCCTTTCCTAAGCAAACAGTCAGAAATCCGGAAGCATGACAATTATATACCTTGTTTAAACCTGTTGAAATCTTGGAATGCAAGTTGAAAAACAATAAGTGACTTTGTTCTTATAATGTTCACACTCCCCTTTTCATCATAATTCAATAATATGTCTTTATTTTACAGTGCAAGTTTTACTTAATCGTTTTCATGTAATAGGATGTAAAACTAATTGGATCTATTTCTTGGCATATTACAGGAGCAGATGCATATGCGGTTTTTAAATGTGAACATCACAAAATCTCTACAGCTATTTTTGAAGACACGCTGAATCCTCAATTTGATACCAATGCCATTTTTTACAGGAGAAACCCCAAGCTCCCAATAATCATTCAGGTAAGCTGTCAGTCACTGTTGAAGATCAATAGCTGGATACATGGTGAACAATTAATTCTGAGGTTGACTGAGTTCTCAGACTATTGCTCAGGGTATGATTGAATAATCTAAAGTTTTTAGGCTAAATGATCACTTGGTTCCATGAAATAGTATGTGATATACTTTTATTATGATGCCAAATGGCAATTTTGACTAAACCCATGGCATTGCCATCAATTGTGCTCCCTTACCCTAAAGTCATGTACCTAACATCAGCTAACCCAGCATGAACTGGGAATTAAATGTGGAATCATTTTGATGTGCATGGCTCAAATACACATTGGACAAATACCCTGCAACATCTGGCAAATATTATTCTGACAAATTAGTGAATTGAGAAAGAAAAGAATAATTGTCAATACCTTAACATTAATTGAACAAATAAAGGATTGTTAAAAGGGATAAGAATAAAGTTCCTAAAATGTACACAAGATTCCTATTTAACCCATTATATGAAAAACCTAATGTAGGAAGATTCTCAATTGTATCCAGAAACAGGGTATATATGTGAACAGTTCAGTAATGGAATAGCTAGGCAATACTGACAATAATAAAATTTCTGTAAGATAATATAAAAGAACATAAATATGATGTAAATCAAATTAGTACAGTGCAAAACGTTAATATCGAGTATCTGACAATATAACTTGGAAAAACAAAATGGAAAAATATATTGTTGTGGATTAAGGCAGACCACTCAAAATATTCTTAAGCAGGCAGCCCAGATCATAACTTTGCAATTTGTTTCAGTAAGTGTGCAGTGAAAATTACCCAGAGTAAATTAGCTAGGTTGACTACCAGGTTTTAAAGGTAAAAACAATGACTGCAGATGCTGGAAACCAGATTCTGGATTAGTGGTGCTGGAAGAGCACAGCAGTTCAGGCAGCATCCGAGGAACAGTAAAATTGATGTTTCGGGCAAAAGCCCTTCATCAGGAATACAGGCAGAGCCTGAAGGGTGGAGAGATAAGTGAGAAGAGGGTGGGAGTGGGGAGAAAGTAGCATAGAGTACAATAGGTGAGTGGGGGAGGGGATGAAGGTGATAGGTTGGGGAGGGGAGGGTGAAGTGGATAGGTAGAAAAGAAGATAGGCCCAGGACCTCCATGTCCTCGGCAGAGTGGGAGGGGGAGTCGAAATGTTGGGCCACAGGGCGGTGTGGTTGATTGATGCGGGCAGAGCGCTTTAGGGAACATCTCCGGTACACCCGCACCAATCAACCACACTGCTCTGTGGCCCAATATTTCAACTCTCCCTCATGCTGAGGACATGAAGGTCCTGGGCCTCCTTCACCGCCGCTCCCCCACCACCTGATGCCTGGAGGAAGAACGCCTCATCTTCCGCCTCGGAACACTTCAACCCCAGGGCATCAATGTGGACTTCAACAGTTTCCTCATTTCCCCTTCCCCCACCTCACTCCAGTTCCAACCTTCCAGCTCAGCACTGTCCCCATGATTTGTCCTACCTGCCTATCTTCTTTTCCACCTATCCACTCCACCCTCCACACCCCCCCCCCCAACCTATCACTTTCATCCCCTCCCCCACTCACCTATTGTACTCTATGCTACTTTCTCCCCACCCCACCCTCCTCTCACTTATCTCTCCACTCTTCAGGCTCTCTGCCTGTATTCCTGATGAAGGGCTTTTGCCCGAAATGTCGATTTTACTGCTCCTCGGATGCTGCCTGAACTGCTGTGCTCTTCCAGCACCACTAATCCAGTACCAGGTTTTAAAACAGTCAAGAATTTATTCACAAAATTACAGAATGAAACACAAAGAACAGAATAAAGAATACCTACAGAACTCAGTCTATCCAAACTAGACTTAATTATGCTGTTTCGAATATGCACAATAGTCCCAATAAGCAAACCCCGTGAAACACAATAAAAATGAAACAAAGATTTACAGATCAAAGTTAGAAGGACAGAAGGAGAGAGGGTTTAGCACCCTGTTTCCACACAGCTCCACAGCTGAACTCCTAACTAGTTCAGAAATAAACTGCTCAGCTATAGAGCTGTTATGCCCCCTTGACTTATACAGGTTACTTCAAAACAGTAAAGCTTTGGCCTAAAGTCTTATCTTTTTACGTATAAACAAAAAAGACCTCCAATACCCTTTTATCCCTGTACCGAACCCAACTGTTTTGGAGCCTAGAGTGTTTTATGACCATTCTGAGAAAAACCAAGGACATAGTATCCTTGAGAAAAAGAACAGCTTTTTAAAACACACCCCCTTTAAAAAAATGAACTATGAATATCAAAAGATGGCTTCATTTTTAAAAACGTTCAAAAACAAACTGGTTAGCAGTCTAAAACAAACACGCTATACTAACTACACACATGCAAACATGCACAACCACATGTAAATTCAGGCTTTGGCACACCCGCCACTCTACGCCCCTGTATCTCATTCGAATCTCAATAACGCATCGGCAATGTCGTTTTCGTGACCTGCCACATGCACAGTTGTCAAATTGAATGGCTGCAACAATAAGCTCCATCTAAACAGTCTGGCATTTTTGTCCTTAAATTTTTCCACAAATGTCAGTGGGCTATGATCAGTGTATACGATTGTCTCAGATGCTTTGCTATTAATATAAATACTAGAATGTTGTAATGCCAACATCAAGCTCCAAGTCTCTTTCTCCACCATTGAATATTTCTGTGGATGAACATTCAACTTCCTGAAAAAAAACGATGGGTCTTTCCATTCCCTCGTCATCATCCTGCAGGAGCACCACACCAACACCCATATCACTGGCATCGATAGCTACCTTGAAACGCTTCGTATAATCAGGTGTGGCTCATACTGGGGCAGTAGTTAACAACAGTTTTTCGGCTGTCAAATGCCTTTTGATAGTCCGCTGTCCACAGAAACCTCTTGCCCTTTTTTTTAAACAATTGGGTGAGTGGAGCAGCCACACTGCTAAACTCTGACACCAATTTTTGGTAAATCCATTCAATTCCAGGAACTGTAGTGCTGCTCTTTTCATTGACAGTGTGGGAAGTTTCCCAATTACTTTTGGTTAGACACCCTGTGGGGCCATTTGTCTGTATCCAATAACATAGTCCAGGAAGGTGACTTGAGCTTTGGCAAATTCATTTTTAGCTAGGTTTACCACCAAGCCTGCCTTCCGAAGTCGATTGAACATGTCCAATAAATGCTGTAAACGTTCCTTCCATGCGTGACTAAAAATCACCAGGTTATCAATGCAAACACCACAGTTGAGTAACCCGGCAATGACCTTTGCTCTCTCTGACAGAGGTATGTGCCAGTCGCCTGTGAGTAAGTCCAACTTAGAAATGTAAGTTGTTCCTCTCACCTTTTTGACACAGTCCTCCAACCATGGAATTGGAAATGCATCATTTATTTGTAACAGCGTTGACTTTGCGATAGTCCTCACATAACCATTGAATACCATCTGGCTTTGACACCATGACTATGGGTGAGCTCCAGTCACTGTAACTCATTTCGATTATGCCACCTTGGAGCATGCATTCTATCTCCTTCTGTACCTGTGCCAATTTTAGAGGGTTATGCCTGTAAGGATGTCACTTAATCGGAACAGCATAACCTATATCAACATCATGCGCAATTAGGCTAGTACTTCCCAGTTTATTTCTGCATATCTCCCCATGTTAGGGTTATGAAGGTGTAAAAGTGTACTGTACCTTTGAGAGTTTAGGACTTAGAGAGGCACACAGAATGCTGAAGATGTTGCATTGTAAAATTTGGTCCAGCAGCTAGAGTAGCTGGTTGTCTGGATAAAGAAACAAATTCAAATTCAGCCAATTTGTTTAAATTATACTGCAAAAATACCAAACTCCAATCCAGTTTGAATTTAGAATATTGACAATATTAAAAGCCAATAACACAACCCAATGCTTTGGGGTATAAGACCAGGAAAACTTGAACAGTTGAAAGAGAATTGCCAAGACACCAGCATGTATAGACTGTCCGAAACACAGCTCTCTTAAAGGTACATTCATCTATCAATGACCTGGGAAAGAGAAATCCTAAGAAGAAAATCTACAGAGGAAGATACAAAGAGAAGATTTGACAGCTGCCAGGTTTTGAAATTTGAATTTTGGTAAATCTTACTCGGGGTGGGGTAGGGGGTTGAGGGGGTGGGGGGGGGGGGAGCGGTTTAATGGACGAGTATTATAGAAGGGAAAGTAAAAGATATGTTAGAGGAATGAGTTGTAAACAGTTACCAGTGATAGGACATCCCTTCAAAGCAAGGTATAGTGGTCCCTATCAAATTGACAAAAAGTTGAGTCAGGTATCTAGTAAAGATGCCTGATAGAAACAAAGGGCATCAATTATGTCAAGTGAACATGTTGAAACTGTATTAGACAAGAGAGAAAGAACTGGAGAAACAGGTGTTTGTTACTGCCCCGCAGAGTGAGGAATCAAATCCAGATGATGTGGATTTTGATGTGCCTGAAAATAGATTTAAAAAATGAAGAAGTCCTTGAGGAGTGGGATCGATTAGTAAGCTATCCGTCTCAGGAGCATAGAATACAGTTGAAAGATTTGTTACAGCAGTATAAGGACATATGTAAGAATCAGATGGGGAAGATGGATGCTATAATACATGAAGTATATGTAGGGAATACTGCTCTGATAAAACAACACCCCTATCGGCTTAATCCCTTCAAAGCCAGACAGGTCCAGATGGAGGTAGAGGCCATGCTCGACGAGGATATTGTTGAACCAAGTCAGAGCAAGTGGAGTTTGCCGATCGTTTTAGTTCCCAAACTGGATGGGACTCAACGATTCTGCGTGAATTATCGAAAGATCAATGCTGTTACAATATCAGACTCCTATCTAATTCCTAGATTGGAGGACTGTATCGAGAAAGTCAGACAAGCCAGTTACATCACCAAGTTGGACTTAATGCGTGGTTCCTGCCAGATATCATCTTCAGAGTCAGTGAAAGAAATTTCTGCATTTGTAACCCCAAATTGGCTATATCAGTTTGGAATGAAGAACGCACCCGCCACATTCCAAAGACTCATGAACATATTTGTGGCTAGGTTAACAAACTGTGCAGTCTATTTGGATGGTTTAGTGACCTTTAGTAATTCCTGGAAAGGTCACATGGTACAGTTGGCCGAGCTCTCTGAACGACTCCGAGAGGCAAAACCGGTGATAAATAAAATGGAATTGCGAAAGCACAGGTGCTGTTCTAGGGACATAACATTGGTCATGGAAGGCGAAAGTGAGGACTACAGATGCTGGAGATTAGAGTCAAGATTAGAGTGGTGCTGTAAATGCTCCTTTGAATCCTCCCACTTCCTCCAGACCAAAGTAGCCTTGGGCAATCGTATGGGCCCCAGCTATGCCTATCTCTTTGTTGGCTACGTAGAACAGTCCATCTTCTGTAGTTACACCGGCGCTACTCCCCACCTCTTCCTCTGCTACATTGATGACTGCATCGGTGCCACCTCATGCTCCCGTGAGGAGGTTGAGCAATTCATCCACTTCACTAACACATTCCACCCTGACCTTAAATTTACCTGGACCATCTCTGACACCTCCCTCCCCTTCCTGGACCTCTCCATCTCTATTAATGAAGACCGACTTGACAGTGACATTTTTTACAAACCCACCGACTCCCACAGCTACCTGGATTATACTTCTTCCCACCCTACCTCCTGCAAAAATGCCATCCCGTATTCCCAATTCCTCCGCCTCCACCGTATCTGCTCCCAGGAGGACCAGTTCCACCACAGAACACACCAGATGGCCTCCTTCTTTAGAGACGGCAATTTCCCTTCCCACATGATTAAAGATGCCCTCCAATGCATCTCGTCCACATCCTGCACCTCCACTCTCCGACCCCACCCCTCCAACCATAACAAGGACAGAACCCCCTTGGTGCTCACCTTTCACCCCACCAACTATCGCATAAACCAAATCATCCGATGACATTTCCGTCACCTTCAAACGGACCCCACCACCAGGAATATATTTACCTCCTCACCCCTTTCCGCCTTCCGCAAAGACCGTTCTCTCCGTGACTACCTGGTCAGGTCCACGCCCCCCAACAACCCACCCTCCCTTCCTGGCACCTTCCCCTGCCACCGCAGGAATTGTAAAACCTGCGCCCACACCTCCTCCCTCACCACCATCCAAGGCCCCAAAGGAGCCATCCACATCCATCAAAGTTTTACCTGCACATCCACCAATATCATTTATTGTATCCGTTGCTCCCAATGCGGTCTCCTCTACATTGGGGAGACTGGATGCTTCCTAGCAGAGCGCTTTAGGGAACACTCTGGGACACCTGCACCAATCAACCACACTGCTCTGTGGCCCAATATTTCAACTCCCCCTCCCACTCTGCCGAGGACATGGAGGTCCTGGGCCTCCTTCACCGCCACTCCCTCACCACCCGACACCTGGAGGAAGAATGCCTCATCTTCCTCCTCGGAACACTTCAACCCCAGGGCATCAATGTGGACTTCACCAGTTTCCTCATTTCCCCTTCCCCCACCTCACCCTAGTTCCAAACTTCCAGCTCAGCACTGTCCCCATGACCTGTCCTACCTGCCTACCTTCCTTTCCACCTATCCACTCCACCCTCCTCTCTGACCTATCACCTTCATCCCACCCTCATTCACCCATTGTATTCTTTGCTACCTTCTCCCATTCTCCTCCCTGACCTATCACCTCCATCCCCACCCCCACTCACCTATTGTACTCTATGCTACGTTCTCCCCACCCCCACACCCCTCTCATTTATCTCTCCACTCTTCAGGCACTCTGCCTTTATTCCTGATGAAGGGCTTTTGCCTGAAATGTCGATTTTCCTGGTCCTCGGGTGCTGCCTGAACTGCTGTGCTTTTCCAGCACCACTCTGATCCAGAATCTGAAAATGCACAGCAGGTCGGGCAGCATCTGAGGAGCAGGAAAATCAACATTTCAGGCAGGAGCCCTTCATCAGGAATGAGCTCATCAGGAATGTCCTCTGATGCTGCCTGACCATCGGTCATGGAAGGTTGACCCCACGGAATGCAAAGAAGAAAACCTCCAGAGGAAGATACAAAGAGAAGATTTGACAGCTGCCTGGTTTTGAAATTTGAATTTTGGTAATTCTTCATCAGGGGTGTTTTATCGGACTAGTATTATAGAAGGGAAATTAAAAGATAGCTTAGAGGAAGGAGTTGTAAACAGTTGTTAGTTAATTATTCTCTTTAATATGTTAAGAAATAAAGTTGTTACTTCTTACTTTAATTAGTTCTTGGCCTCTTGAATTTTCACAGAATACTGCTGGGGATAAATATTTTCTGTGCTGCTGGTTTAAAATTAACAGAGGGGGGTTTACCCCACGTCATAACAATAGTATTAATTCTTTCAGGTCATTTTGATTTTCTTGTGGAAGATAACTCAATAATTAATCCCAATTTTTGACAACTTCCTCATTGTCCAATTTGAGTTGAGGAATGTCCAATTCAGAATCCTCTGAACTTGGTTCGTCCTTCTGTGCTGTAATCATTAACACCTTCTCCTCTTGCTTTCCTTCCTTATCAAAGTACCTTTTGAGCATATTCACATGACACACTCTGTGAGATTTCTTCTCAAGTCCTTATCAAGTGGTTCACCTCACTTAATTTCTTCTTGATTTGATAAGGTCCACTAAACCTTGCTTTTGAAAGTTCATCTATTACTGGAAGTAACACCAATATCTTATCCCCAATGGCAAAATTGCAAATTGTGATTTCTTATTTGCTTCTTATTTGATTGTCTGCTGCGATATTTTTAAATGCTGTCTCGTCAACTCCCCAGGTCTATTTAGTCATTCTCTAAAACTTTACACATAGTCCAAGTGGCTGGTCTCTGAATTCTGACTTACTAATTTCTCCTTAATCAACTTTAATGGTCATCTTATTTCATACATAAAGATTAATTCAGTTGGACTGAATTTGATCAATTCATTTGGTGCATCTCTGATCGCAAAAAGTACAAACAGAATTCCCTTATCCCAAGCATCTGGATAGTCCTGACCATAAGCCCTCAAAATGGTCTTTAGTGTTTGATGCCATCTCTCTAGTGCTCCCTGCGATTCTGGATGGTACGCAGTAGATTTGAATTGCTTTACTTCCAAGTTATCCATAACCTTCTTGAGTAGTTTGGATGTGAAGTTTGACCTTGATCTGACTGGATCTGTATTGGTAGTCTGTATCTACCAAAGAAAATTGAGTAATTCTTCAACCCTTTTAGCTATGATGTTGCACAATGGGATTGCCTCTGGAAATCTAGTCGATACATCCATTATTGTTAATAAATACTTATTCCCACTTTTTCATTGAGGTAGGGAACCTATGCAATCAATCAAGGCTCTTGCGAAAGATTCCTCAAATGTTGGAATAGGTATTAATGGTGCAGGTTTTATTACTGCCTGTGGTTTTCTGATTAGCTCACATGTATGACATGTCTGGCAAAATTCAACTACATCCTTGTGTAGTGCAGGCCAGTAAAAATGTCTTTGTACTTTAGCCTGTGTTTACCTCACCCCTAAATGACCTCCAGGTGGTAGCTCATGGACCATTTGCAGAACATCCTTTCTAAACCGTACTGGTAAAACAATTTGATGAACTTCTGCCCATTTCTCACCCACTTGAATGTGATGTTCTCCATTTCCTCATTAAGACATCATTTGTTAAGTAATAACACACAGGGATGAATTCACTCTCCTCTGCAAATGCCTTTTGATACAACTCTTTTAAGTTCTAATCATTCTGCTGTAACTCAATAAGCTTTAGCTAAGCTAAAGATACTTGCATGTTTACCTATTTGCTCCTGCTCTGTCCCACTTATCTGATCAAAAAAGCCTCTGAAGCTTTTGGCTTCCTTATCTGTGGCTTTTGATCTCTCCTGCTTCAGCTGGTGCCTCTGTGACCTTGTTAAGAAACAATCTGGGAAATCTCCAAATAAGACTCCTGCAGCGCTTCAACTGCCTGAGTCTCCACTGGCTGTTCAACTAGGATAAGCAGCGCACCTACCAGTGAATCAGCTATATAATTTGCAAGGACAAATTATATTCCAGGAGTTGAGAGTTTGCCCAGTACTCCACTCTTCTCTGGATATTCTAGCCCCACTTTATATAAATGAGCACTTTTTGTCTCACCATGGATTCCTGTTACCAGTACCTTTTCTGGCAATAATCCTTCAGAAGTACATATCTCCTTATCCTTCAGAATCACAGACTGAGAGGATCCTGTGTCCCTTAATATTGTAACCTCTTTACCTGCTACTCCTGACTTATGTGAATAAACTTTACCTTTGCATGTATATTTTTCAGGCAGATCTGGCACTTCCTCCTTAATCAACCTCTGATTTGGCTTTCTAGCTTCCATTGGGCTTTCTGTTACCATGCCAACAAAACGTATCCTGTTTTCCTACATCTGATTTTCTTCTAACCCACCAACACTGTGATTTTATGTGGCTCAATTTATTATAATGAAAACACTTTTAACTTTTAACTTCATTGTTCCCCTCAAGGGTTTCCTTTTTACCCTGTGGTAAGTTCTCTTTATAATCGTCAGTGAGATCTACCTTTCCATTTCCATATGAGGATTTCTCTTTGACCCAATTTCTAGCCCTCATGGACAGCAATTGATTCTGGAAGCCAAACCAAGTTTTATGGACCAACTCATAATCATCAGCTCCTTCAGCTGCTAACCTTGCTGTTTTAACTCTCTGCTCTTCCACATGAGTTTGGACTACTTCTTCTTCGCTAAGGTTACTTTCAGCCTTTATCTCCAGCCTTTTAAGCAGACTTCCCTTTTTAAGTGTCAATTTCTGAAATTCAAACGCTCTCTTTGTTTTCTGTCTCTTCTGCTTCTAATCATAACTCAAACTGTTTCAACTCCACTGCCTTTTCCTTATCTCTTGTCTCTAACTCAAGCTGCTTCATTTGCAGTAGAATTCTTGCCATCTCCATAGATTCTGATGGTTTTTCCAGCAAGTTTAAATGCTGAGCTATTGCTGTAATTATCTCTCCTTTCATCACAGGCAGCTCCAACTCTAGCTTGTCCGCTAATTCCAGCAACTTGGTCTTATTCACTTTTTGCAAATCTACTGCGTCACCTTGTCCACATACAAAATTATCTTGGTGACTATAAGAGCCATTACTATCCCAAGCTTTGTCCACCCAACCAAACCAACACCCAAAATAAAGACACTAGCACTTACCACTTGCTGTTTTAAAATCCCGCAAAGAGCCCAAATCTGTTATGGACTAGGCCAAACAACTCAAAACATTCTTAAGCAGGCAGAGTAAATTAGCCTTGTTGACTACCAAGTTTCAAAACAGATAAAAATTTATCCAAAAAATTTTGGAATGAAATACAAAGGACAGAGTAAAGAATACCCACAGAGCTCAGACTATCCAAACAAGACTTAATTATGCTGCTCCGAATATGCACAACAGTCCCAATAAACAAACCCCCCGAAACACAGTAAAAATTAAACAAATGCTTACAGGTCGAAGTTAGAAGGGCAGAAGGAGAGAGAGTCTAGCAGCCTATTTCCACACAGCTCACAGGTGAACTCCTAACCAAGTTCTGAACTAAACTGCTCAGCTTGAGAGCTGGCAATACCCACTTGACTTACACAGGTTCCTTCTAAAAACATAAAAGCCTTGGCCAAAAGTCTCATCTGTTTATTTATAAACAAGAGACCTCCAATACTCTTTTATCTCTGTACCAAACCCAGCCATTTCAGAGCCCGGAGTGTTTTATGACGATTCTGAGAAAAAACCAACGACGCAGTATCCTTGAGAAAGGGAACAGGTTTTCGAAAGTAGGACCAGCTTTGTGACAATATTAATTAATGAGAAAATGTCTAAAGTGATGGTCAACAGGGTATAAGAAAAATATGTTCTGTTAACAATACACTGGTGGACTCGATGGATAAACCCACCAGAGGCAACTTGACAAAAATACAATGGAGAAGGGGTTCAATGGTAGATTTAAGCAAGAAAAGATAGATGTGGGCTAAAATGCAGAATGAACAATGGTATGGATTGATTGGGCTGAGTTACCTATATCTGGATTAGTGGTGCTGGAAGAGCACAGCAGTTCAGGCAGCATCCAAGGAGCTTCGAAATCAACGTTTCGGGCAAAAGCCCTTCATCAGGAATAAAGGCAGTGAGTCTGAAGCGTGGAGAGATAAGCTAGAGGAAGGGGGGGAATATCTGGGCCATATATCTGATGTAATCTTTTTTATTTCTTAATGTTTAGACATGGCAATGAAATGTAAATAAAAGTAGAAAATGCTGGAGAAACACTCAGCAGCTATGGCACATCTGTGGAGAAAGACACAAAGTTAATACTACATGACTATTAAATTTTAGAAGCCATGAGAAAAATTATTGAACCCTAACTAGTTAGTCTTCTGTTACAGTGTCAGTGTTGAAATGTGTTATATCATACAATTTCAAGAACAGTTTGTCAGGTTTGATGGATTCTAACAGTTAACAATGAAGCAAAAAACAGTTGAGTTAAATTTCTACGTAACTGTGACTTTTCTTCCTTTACCCCTTGTAGATGTATCCCTGATAATTCCATGTTCATCAAACTATGCAGATGATAATATTCTCAGCAAGCTTCCCTCTTCCATGTATGATAACTACTTCAATATCTTTTTCAAGAATCATTATGCTGTAGCACTGTATTGATTCACTTTCCACATCCTTCATGGTGAATCAGATGCAAAAGATGGAATAAAAATCTTAATTCAACAACTAACTTAAAAAAAACAATCACTTTCTTGTTCACAGATCTGGAACAGCAACAAAATATGTGATACATTAATTGGTGAGGTGACCCTTGAAGAATCCCAAGATAACTCTAGCAGACAGCAGATCCTGCAACTTCAGACAAAGGACAGACAGGAAAGTGAAATGCCAAGCTACATCACCATCACTGTCACCAGCAGCAACAACCTTGCGGCATTTTGAAAATGAAGAATGTCAAAATAACATTGCTGCAGAGCAGAATTTTATCCACATTCTTTTGTTTCTTTGTAACAGTTTGAAAATTTGAAGAGCTACATGAAAGAAATGTGTTTGCACACTTTTCCCACTCTCTCCCCAATGACAATCCCAAAAAGAAAATAATTCCAAATTTACCATAGTTTAAGAGAATAAATATCAGTATTAATTATCTTGAGATAGCAGTGACCAAAAGTTTACACTTTTTATTATAATCTGTCAGTTTATAATTATTATTAGTTCAAAAGAATTTCACAAAATGAACCTGTATAAGCAGGCATGATTGTGAAAGGCATGCATCCCTAATTTCCTATAAAAATGTCATATTTCTGATCCTTTCTCAGTGTCAATTACATGTTATCTTCTGAAGGAGATTAATAAGCTTACTCCGAAACTGATTTAATATGTTATAAATATGTTAAACTTTTGAGTCAACTGTACCTTCTACCTTTTTGGATTTTATTTCTTGTGACTCCTTTCATCTAATTTGATGGTGAATCTTAATGTTAATCGAAGCTAATATACACGGCTCTTTATCTGTTTATAGCCATCAAGTGCATGAGCATTTCATAGAAGCTGGATAACTGTCTCTTCGATTTGGACACCTTTCAAGCACAGAATGAGTCAGCATCTGTTGGAAAAGACTTAATTCACAGTTAGGAATAATGAATTGATCAGCATTTATGATTGGACTCACATTAATCAAACTAGTATACTTTATCTTCACATAGAGCATATAGTGTAATAGAATTGTAGAGACTACAATCAGATCAGTCTTAATCTTATCAAAACGTGCAGCAGACATGAAGGCCAAATAATCTATTCCTGCTCCTAATGTGTATGCTCAGATAATAATACAAACTAAGGAGCATACAAAATATTTTGAATGCAAAGTAGGAAGATTATGCTTCAGTCACACAGAGGATTACTGAGACTGCATTTGGAGCACTTAACACAGTATTGTTCACCTGATTTAAAGAAGGATGTGGATGTATTGGAATCAGTTCAGAGAAAGTTTATCAGACTAATACCGGGAATGAGTGGGTTGTCTTGTAAGGAAATGTTAGACAGGATAGGCTTGTACAAACTGGAGTTTAGAATAGTTGGAAGTGATGCCTCAAACATAAAAGATTAGGAGGAGTCTTGACAGGGTAGGTGTGGAGAAGATGTTTCCTCTTGTGAAAATATATAGAACTAGGACTCAGCATTAATTTTGTTTCCATCTACATAGACTTTCAAGGCCCATAACTGGTAGCCACTTTCAACCCAGCATTGATGCCCATGGCGCACCACTCATTATATCTTGTCAACTTGAAAAAGACCCATTTACACCTACCTTGCTTCCTGTTAGCCAGCAAGCCTGTTATCCCAACTATCATGAGTTTTTATTTTCCATGATAACTTTTAAGCTGGAACTTTTTCAAATGGCTTCTAGGAATGTAAATGCAGTACATGCATCAGTTCCCCATCTCTATAACAAAGTACTTCCTCAAAGCACGCCAATAGATTTGTCAAACATGCCTTCCCTTTCACAAAACCATCTTGACTTGCACAATTACAGTGAAAACCAAGTGCCCTGCCACAAAGTCTTTAATCATAACTTCTAGCATTGTCCCTATGACAGATGTTTATCTAATGCGTCTGTAATTTTCTGCATTCCACCTACCTCCTTTTTTGAATAAGAGTTATATTTGCTATTGTCCAATGGGACTATGCCCAAATCAAGGATGTTTTTGAAATTTAAAACCATGCATCAACTATTTCGCTAGCTACGTCTTTTAAGACCTATGGATTAAGTCCTTCAGGACAGGAGCACTTGTCAGTCCATTGTTCCAACAATGTACCAAATGCCATTTCTCTGGTAATTGTGATTTTTCTGACTTCCTCTATCTCTTCCATTTATTGATTTATCGCTGTTTCTGGGAAATAACTTCTATCATATGTATTACTTATGTAGTGAAGATAGAAACAAAATAACTATTCAATTCGCCTGCCATGTCCTTATTTTCCAACATTAATTCTACAGATTCAGATTCTATTGGAAGAAAATTTGTTTTTATTAACTCTTCTTTTAAACATATCTATAGAAACTCTTACCATCTGTTTATAAATTTATGGATAACTTTTGTACTCTAATTTTCCACTATTAATTTTTTAGTCAGTTGAGTTTCTGGCAACATATTGGATGCTGACGATGGGTTTCAGTGAAGGTAATGCTACTGAATGTCTAGGAGAAGCAGTTAGTTTCTCCCTTGTTGGAGATGGCCATTGCTTGGCATTTGTAAGGCACAATGTTGCTTGTTACTTTCTTTTCTATATCTTTTACAATGCATTAACATAAAAGTAGCTTTGAAGGTACTTTATTTTCAAATGCAAGCATTGAAGATTGTAACTGGTCATTTCTAGATAGATGGTTTGCATTTTATCTGTTGTGACGTGAAGAAATCTAGTTTATAGCCTTGGAGACTATCTAGTTTATAGACTTGGAAACAAAGCTGTAAAGGATATCTACTGGATCAATTTACTACAATATATTACCACATAAATATTACTTTCAGTTTTGCAATAGATCTTAGGTACCTTATTTGTTTTAGAAGAAAAACATTTGAACAGATGAATTAATGAAACAGCGCACATTTGAATCGCATAGGAAATATAAAGAAGCATCACAACTTAGTCAACAAAATCACATTGTAATGATTTCAAATATTTAGTAAATTCTTCTACCTTTCACATAATAAAAGTTTAATGTCAAGTGAAAATCAGCATAATATATATAGAAAAGAAAAATATTTTTTAATATATCAGAATATAAGGACTTTGGTTAACAACTTGGAACAGCAACAATGACCCATCCATTTCAACGAATGAGAGAGTGTTCTGTAAAGGCATTCAGTGGTGTCAGGCTGATTAATTTAAAATCAGAAGATGCTTGGCTCAATTCCTTCGTTGTGTTAGTGAATTTCAGCAAAGTAATAAGGAGGGGAATAGATGCTGCCTCAGCATACCTTGTTAAGATGAAACAAAATTAGCCAGGTTCTTACTCACCGCTACTCATGGAGTCCTTTCAGAATGTGTGGTGATTTGCTGCAATGTCCCTCTACGTTAGCGGTATTATTGTTTCAGCTTCGCCATAAAGAATAACCAGTTGCATAAATAACTAAAGAGGTGCACCTGTCTTTGAAACCAGAGTTGTAGCCTTCATGATATTTAAGGGAGAATTAAAGTGAAGAAAATTGACAAACGAAATAGAAGGTAGCTCCAAACGAACTACATGAGCCTTTTTATTGATGTGACATTTTAAACTCCCTATGCTGTTTTACAAGGTACTTGTGGATATTATCATTTGTGTCAATTTGACAAGGTACAAATGTTTGAAGATGTTGTGATCCTATAGGACTCCCTTCAATGAAAACTTGAAGGCAATCAGTCTGGGAATTTAGCTGCAGGAAGCCTTAGCAAACTGGAGAGGTCAGAGATAAATCAATAATACAGGGCTCTTGAGCTCTTGCACTCAGTTACACTCGTGGAAAACCTATAAATCAATCTGGATTGGACCTTTCCATGGACGTACTTTCTGCTAAACACCAAAAAATTAAAACTCATATCATTTAGAAAGCATCCATCTGTAAACTTAGAAAATTCAAATAGAATCAAAATAATCTATTTTAATGCAAAAATAGCAATTGCAACATTGATACATTTAAAATGTAAACATAATATACTTAAGTTTTATGGTCTAGAAATCAGAAGGTCCTGTTTTTGGAT
Source organism: Chiloscyllium plagiosum (assembly GCF_037043375.1). Classification (NCBI taxonomy): domain Eukaryota; kingdom Metazoa; phylum Chordata; class Chondrichthyes; order Orectolobiformes; family Hemiscylliidae; genus Chiloscyllium; species Chiloscyllium plagiosum. The sequence goes on along the minus strand of NW_028270149.1, from coordinate 28,593,995 downwards.
ATAGGGGTTACAATTTGCAACCATCCCACACCCATTAGAAAGTGAGTAAAAGTCACCATTGTTCTTTCTCTCTAGGGAAAGCTGACTGGTCATGGTGAGGTTATCCTGAGGATCACCATATCATCACAGCACAGTACATTTCATGCTCACAACCCGACCAATTTCTTCCACTGTTCAATCTACCACAACTCTATCATTTACCCAGCAGCACGTCATACACGGCCCTCACCCTCACACACTTAGCAGTGCTCTCAGCATCACATGTGCATCTAACCACCTCAGCAAAAACCGAAGGAACTGCAGATGCTGTACATCAGAAATGAAAACAGAAGTTACTTGAAAAGGTCAGCAGGTCTGGCAGTATCTGTGAAGAGAAATCGGTGTTAACATTTTGGGTCCAGTGATCTTCCTTCTGAGGTTTTTGTTTCTAATCACCTCAGCAAGTCTGCAGGGATTTACACTGGTAGGCTATAGCATAGTGTCACACAACTCAAAGACAGTCTTGCAGAGGAGGGCCACAACATTAGAAAATTAGAGAACTGGTGGGGCCCAACACAACCTATCCACCTTCTCCTTATAACTCAAATCTTCAAGTCTTGGTAACATCCATGTAAAATGTTTTTTGCACTCTTTCCAGTTTAACAACATCGTTCATATAGCAGAGCAACCAGAATTGTACACAGTATCTAAATGTGGCCTCCTCTCCCAGGGAAACAGCATTCATGCTCCAATATTGTTACTTTACCAATGAACTGGCTATTGCTGTTCAACTAGCCAGCCCAGACTTCTCCCACTCGTGCCAAGGTGCAGCAGTCTAACCTTGTGCCAGTAGGGTCTAAATGTCTGCCTTACTAAAAGGCTGCTTGTTTCCACCAGCCATGTTGCTGCCAGAGGAGTGCGTAAAGTATTAGGACAGACAAAAGCATCTACAAGTCAAGCATTAAGGGAATGCACAACAGGGAATTGTTTTTAGAATTGGATGTGTTGCTGTATAAAAGATGTTTTGTGAAAGTTTTTGATAGAAAACCCTAGAGTGTGGGAAAGGCCCTTTGGCCAAACAAGTCTATACCGACTCTCCAAAGAGTATCCCACCCAGACCCATTCCCCTACTCCAATTACTTTACATTACCCCTGACTAATGCACCTTACCTATACATCCCTGAACACTATGGGCAATTTAGCTTGGCCACTTCACCTAACCTGCACAGCTTTGGATTGTGGGAGGAAACCGGACACCTGGAGGAAATCCACGCAGAGACAGGGAGAATGTGCAAACTCCACACAGACAGTCACCTGAGGCTGTAATCGAACCTGGGTCCCTGGCTCTGTGAGGCAGCTGTGTTAACCACTGAGCCACCACACTCTCTAAGTGATTGTGACTTTATTCTAGAAATTTGAGGAAGGAAACATTGCAATGCGACAGTAGAGGACAGGGAGTGCATGTTGGGATAGGAAGATTGAAGTGCAAGTAGACCATCACAATTCGCTGACATCCATCTACTTACATAAGGTCTGGGATATCTTTTACCCACCTCCTCGGTTTCTCCTCACAGAGCTACCCCTCTGAGCTCAATGTCCATTTCATGGGGTGATGTTGCATACCAGGAAGAACTGCACCAAATGTTCCCATAGCCAGATCAGCTGGTCCTTTCTTCTTGGCCATACTCATAAGCTGGTAATTAAAAAAAATCCAAAGACCTCTGGTAGCACCTCCACCAATAGCTCTGGAGTGAAAGTCATTGAGCAACAGTGCCTGAGAATTAGCACAGGTTCGGGGTATTTTTGCTGTTTGCAGAGTGGCCACTGAAGAGCTTGCCAGTGTTGTCTGAGTTTGGGATTCTGGCATCAAGTCAAATGGTTGGGACAGGATTTTCCAGCAGTTTTTGGGACACCTATATTGAAGCTAAATAGAGGTCCAGGTTCTGAGCCCTCAGTTGTAGGCAGACAAAGCAGGGACCAGTTTTCCTGGTTCTCTCTGTTCAATTAAATAAACTGCACCAAGCCCGGCAGACGAGCTGAGAGGTGAGCACAAAGGCCTCTCAATTTGAAGGCATCTGGGTGGCCCACAAATAATTAATACATTTTTTAGATTTCATAAAGAAACTATATTTTTCAAAACAAAAATTGCTTAGAGGACCAAGCTAACTGGGCCGGCTAAAGCATGTGAGACCCCAGGGCTGGCCCTTCCCACTGGCAGTCCCAATCTTTGAGGGGTGGGGCAAATGAAGAGAGTGGAGACTGACCACGGAGAGCAGTATCCATTTGACCCCACCCAGATGTAGAGGTGCCAGTGTTGGACTGGGGTCGACCAAATTAAAAATCACACAACACCTGGTTATATTTGGAAGCGCTAGCTGTCGGAGCACTGTTCCTTCTTCAGGTGATTGGACTATAATTTTATCCCACCCAGAGACATGGATGAGGCGGACACACTCTGTTCTGCCCTATTGCAAGGAAAATCACCAGCAAAGCACAGGAAATGACTTGTAGAATCATAGAATCCCTACAATGCAGATAGAAGCCATTCGATCCATCAAGTCTGAACCAACACTCTGGACAGCATCCCACCCAGATCCAGACTCCCCATGACACTGCATTTCCGAGGGCAAATCCATCTAGCCTACACATCCCTAGACAATACAGGACAATATAGCTTGGCCAATCCACCTAACCTGCACATCTTTGGACTCAGGCGGAAACCCATGCAGAGACAGGCAGAACACAAAAACTCCAATGGACAATCTAACCCAGGTCCCTGGCGCTGTGAGGGCAGCAGAGCTAAGCACCCTGATGGACGGGACTGCTAGTCAGGACAGTCAGTCTGCAGATTGGTTGCTTGGCATGAGAAGCAGATGGAGGGTTCAAATTCCTGCCAGAAATTCCAGAGGGAACCAGCAGTCCTGCCACAGGAATCAGAAGGATTCTATCCACATGGTGCACAAAGAGAGTAGCCAGCAATGTGCCCAGTCCCACTCAGAACTGTAAGAGACACGTACACATTTCTAACTAGCCGTTAAACTATGTTGACAACTGGACAGGATTCATTTGTTTCAACATTCCTTGCAAATTGCCTACAAATATCTTGTTTATAATGAGCATACTTAAATAGAAATAAATAATGCAAAGCATTTTATTAAAATCATGATTCTTTTAATGATAATACTAATAAATAATAGTAACACATGCTTGAAAGGATTCATTATAGACACTGAGCAGGTCAGATTGACTGAAATTGGGAAAGAGACTCACACCTAAGTTTACAATAGTATTTTCTAAATCTGAGTTGAACGGAGCTATTTAATTTTGGACAGGTTGGGTGAAACTTCAAGGCTACCACCTTGTTGTGGTTATTACTTATTTGACCTCAGAGTTTTGAAACGGTATCTAATTGTCAAATCTAGAATGAGCTTGAGCTTGTTTTACAATATAGTTGATCAGGTTAGGCTGACAGATTGTAATGTTACATTGTAATCATACAACTTTTACTTTGGAGATAAGAGAAAATCATTAAATTTCTCTTAGAAATTTTACTTGCAGTATTATATGACATTAAACATACTAGCAAGAGTTGAGGTTTGTGTGAATTGTAAATGGTCTCCAAAGGACCAGAATTAATTATTATATAGCTATTACTTGTACTTTTTGATTTTGTTTTCAATGAATAAAATGAACAAAATCCTTAAAATAATGTGTGTAAATTGAAATAATATTTCTAACTCATTTAATAGATGGAAGAAAACCATCTCTGTTCTGAAGCTGCAACATTCAATGTCGGTTTACCTTTAAAAGGTAACAGGACAAATTGACAAGATTATAAGAAAAATATATGGAATTGCACACTTGGTCAATAGGTGAAAAACAGAGAAAATGTTAAATCTTTAAATCGCTAATTAAGCCTTGACTGGACAATTGCTAATGATTTCAGCAAGATCTGGACACATATACTCCATCATACAGGAGAAAGTGAGGACTGCAAATGCTGGAGATCAGAGTTGAGAATGTGGTGCTGGAAAAGCACAGCTGGTCAGGTAGCATCCGAGGAGCAGGAGAATCAACGTTTTGAGCATAAGTCCTTCATCCTGATAAAGGGCTTATGCCCGAAACATCGATTTTCAAACTCTGTCATACGTCTTGTCTTCTAAGGAGATAATAAGGTATTGTATAAATTTAAGATCATTTGTTCTCAAGGGCTTATCACAAAAGTTTCACTCCAACCTGGAATATCTAAGATATGATACTCATTTTTACAGGAAATAGGTAATTATCTCTTGCTAATTGCTCTGAAATGAAGAGTGTTTGGGAGGTCAAGAGTACAATTGATATATTCCCAATAATATGTTTAACTTTTTATTAATAAAGACAGGTTTTATTATTCTTTACAGAGATATCTACATGGAAACCCACTAAACAATGTTAGTTTTCAAAGTTAACTCTTTTCTCACAAAGCCCAGTGGTATCACAGAATTATTACTGTGCAGAAGGAGGTCCTTCAGCCCATTATGCCTGCACCAGCTCGTCAAATAAGCCTCATAACCCAGGGCCAATCTCCTGCTTTCCCATGTTCTCTTGTACATTACATTTATCCAAATAATCATACAATGTCCTCTTGAATGCCTCAACTGCCTTCCCCTGCCTCCACAACATTGAGACAATACTTTCCATATTCTAACTAATTGCTTGACTTTTAATAAGTTCATAAGATATAGGAGCAGAATTAGGCCATTTGGCCCATTGAGTCTGCCCTGCCATTTGACCGTGGCTGATATGCTCCTCACCCCCTATTTTCCGGCTTTCTCTCCATACCCCTTCAACCCTTTACCAAATTAAAAATATGTCTAACTCCTCCTTAAATTTACTCTCTGTCCCAGCATCCATCGCACTTTGGGGTAACAAATTCCATAGATTCAGAAAGCTTTGGGTGAAATAGTTTCTCCCCAACTTTGTTTTAAATTTGCTACCCCCTTATACTAAGATATGACCTCTCATCCTGGAACACCCCACAAGAAGAAGCATCCACTCCAATTCTATTTTATCCACACATTTTATCATCTTGATTACCTCAATTTGATCTCCCCTCATTTTTCTAAATTCCAGAAGGTTTAGGCTTAAACTGTTCCATCTCTTCATACGACAAACCCGTCATCTCTGGGATCAATCTACGGAACCTCCTATGAACTGTCTAAATGCCACTACATCTTTCCTCAAATAAGGGGTCCAAAACTGTGCACAATACTCCAGGATGCAAGAAGTTTTCTGTGGTCTTGGTTTCAAATCCCACTGTGGTAGATGGTGAAAAAGTATTCCCTCACTTCACCCTTGCTTCTTTTGTAGATAACCTCAAAGCTATGCCCTCTTGTTCTCATTCCTTTTATGAATGGGAAGTTTCTCCCATTTACTCTATTCAGCCCACTGATTTTTTTTTTAAACTCCTCTTAGCCTTCTTCTCTCCAAAGAAAGCAATCCCAATTTCTTCAGTCAATCCTCATATGAAGTTCTTTATCTCTGGAACCATTCTTGTAAGACACTTCTGCACTCTCTCCAATGTGTTCCCATCCTTCCTATAATAAAGGGACAGATGGTAGGGAACATTTTGGGAAGTGATGGCCTAGTGATATTATTACTTGACTATTAATTCGGAGACGTAGGTAATTTTATGGGGACCTGATTTTGGATCTCACCATAGCAGATTGTGGAACTTGAATTCAACTAAAGAGTCTGGAATTAAGTATTATATGCTGACTATGAAGCCATTGTCAATTGTTACAACGACCTGTCTGGTTCAATCATGTCCTTTAAGGGAAAAAAACTTGCTGTTCTTCTCTGATCTGACCTGCAAGTGACTCCAGACCCTTAGCAATGTGGTTGATTCTCAACTGGCTTCTGGACAAATAGGGATGGACAATAAATACAGACCACATTTTGAGAATGAATAAAGAAAATGGGGTGAACCATACTGTTTTCCTGCCCTTTGTCATTATAATGCAGCTCATAACTGTCTGCACATGACAAGTATTCCAAGAATCAGATGTAGTTCCAGGGTAAAAATTGAAGGCAAAGGCATAAACTCACTATGCTGATGACAGAGTGTTTCTTGTAGAAGTCTAAGAGCCTGACAGCATGTTGTAGATCAAGTTAAACCTGTAAGTTTAGATTATGAATTAAGTACAAGCACAAAAAATACAAGAATAGTGGTCATTAGAAGGAATACATAAAAAGTGAAAATTTAAGTGGACAATGTCACATTGGCTCTAACCAAGCTGTTTGTTTGTTTAGTCAAATAATAACGGACACTGACAGATGTAGTGCAGAATTAGAAGAAGAGATAGCCAGAATTCTTTTTGTGAAAGAATTTGTTTCCAAGAAAATTCATAAGATGCTCCATTCTCTCTACTTTCCTGTGAGCTTCAAAAACCTGGATAAAAAGTGACCAAGTGTGATGGAAACGGAGACTTCAGGGATGTGGATGCTAAGGTATACACTAAAAAAAAAATCCATAAGATAAAAAGTATTTAAATTACAGGAGTTATTAAAAAAAAGCAGCATCTAAGAAAATAAAATGTCAGTATTTGATCGATCAGATCTTTAGGGTTTGACCAGGGTCTTCTAAAGGACAAAGTGAAGGGCAGAAGAAAGAATGGTTGACCTCAGTGTAATTGGATGATGGATGTAACAGAGTAGCTATAGACAAGTTACAGTGGATGAGAAAGTATAGAGTAAGATAGACAAGTGTGATAGCCTATCTTCTGATAACAGTAAGTAGCAGCAGCCTAACAGTCCTGGGAAGACTTTGCTACCTCAGACAGGCAGGAGACTACTTTAAATCAGCCTTTTAACTTTTCACTTCAGGAGGCCCACATAGTTCTGGTGGGAGTCTGCAACCTGTGTAAAGGAAGCCATAGTAAGTTAACAAGTTATCCTTTTATGCAGAATCATGAATCAACGGCAGTCATAATCTGATGAGCACCACAAGGTGTCTTTGTGGTTGTACGTGCATCCTGGCACTGAAAGTTACATTCAAACACCATCACGCCCCCTCCAAAACACACCTTCCAGAACTAATCTTATCCTGGGAATCATTTTCTGCTGTCCTTGGACCTCTTAGACAATTTCTGCTCTTTCTTCCATTGTCCTGACGTCAATCCAACTGGTTCTTCATGGAAGTCATACTGGAATTTTTAAATAACCCTCAAGAGTTTCAATGGATTGGATGTTTGACTGAACAGAGCATGGGGCACCATTTTGTTCCTGGCCTTAGCTCCAATCAATTTCCAAGTCCCCGAATTAGAGGGAGGGATACTAAAACATAATGTTTCACATAATCCATTGATCTTTCTGAAATTTTTGAATTTTTAAAAATGTGTGCAGTTAACCTGTACAAATGTGTTATGTCACACAACAGAAACAGGTGGGAATTTAACCCAGGTTTTCTGATCCAGAGATAGGAACACTACCACCGCACCACAACTTTAGCATTAATCAGTTCAATTTGAAATCTGGTTATGGCCTAGTTCCAAGGTTGATACATTGTAGTCAGAAGAGTTATTTTAACATAGTTCCTCACAGAGATTTTCCATAATTTACAACATGCAAGTGTCTATTTTACAACAACTAAAAAAGGTTAAAAATTACAAATGAGCATGGCACAGTATTATATCATTTAAATGATTTTTATTTGCAATACTTTAGGTCAAAGCTTCAAACTCCAATTTTTTTTGTGGTTTTTGTTTTTTACACTAAAGACACTATTCATGCACAATCCACAGTTTAAATGAATTACGTCTATTGCTTCGACTCGTCTGAAACATTGAGACCAGACGGAACAAAAAAAATGAAAACAAAACATAACCAACCAACAACATAGCTGAATGCTGAGGTCTGGGATTGTGTGCGCAACAAAGTCATTTCCAGCATTTCCCCAAATTAAATTTTAAAAGTGTCAAAAGGAAAAAAAATCCAGAGTACCTTTTACAAAAATCGTTTTCACAGTAGAAGAGATTTCACATCAAATGCACAGATAACACTTCTTCCGAAAGTGGACATACGATCAAAGAAGTAGAAACGAAAAGGTGTCATGACACATTGAACAGCAATATTCCATCTTATTCCAGCTCTTATTTTCCTATGATTTGAATGTATAACATTCAGCGTCTCTTGGAATTATTCTTAAAATACTCTGGTTAACTACCATTAAATTTTTTTATACATTTAAATGAACATGAGTGATTTTTTTAAAGATGGTTTAAGGGGAAGGTGATGGCAACTCTCATTGCCAAACAATTACAAAAGGAAAAGCAAAAACAGTGGAATGGCTCTCACTTAAGGAAGGCGCATCTAAAAAAAAATTGCTTCAGTTTTGGCTTACGCCTCTGAAATCAAGGTATTTGTGGAATGTTTACTATTAGCAGTTTCTTTATCTTTTAAAAATATAGGCATTTGCTACGATGGGACTGGTGAGGCAGGCTAGATGACCAAAACGAAATTCTTAAATGATCAACTAACATGAGGAATTGGTCAGTTGTTCTATTCTTAAAAGAAAGTACTCCTGCATTTTAAAACAAAAGGCATTCTGTTATCCAGCTCCTGCCCTTGCCTGGTGGCACAATGTCAGGCTAGAATACCATTAAAAGGCATCAGAGCTTACTCATCTTTCACTGCAAGCCTGGACAGTGTCAGCAGATAAAAAGACTGTCAGTAGATCACAGCACTGCCTGATTCTGTCTTCACCAGAGGATGAGGCACACATCCTTTTCAGCAGACAACAATCAGCAACAGGACACTGATTTTACCCCTCACCACTCCATAGCGCCAAAGATAAGTGCTGTGGTTAACTAAAGCATCTGTACTGTGATCAGCTAATTTTGCACAGACTGGTTACTGAGCCTTATGCTGCATGGATACGTACTACATTGGGACTGCACTTAACTAAATTTCCTTTTGTAAAAAAAAGGGCAATTGCTTTTCCAGACAAGAAATGAAATGTTAGAAATTTTAATCATGTTGCAGCATTCCATTGCTTTTGGGTAAAAACTTTAGAAATCAAAATAAATCTTTCCCTTAAGGGAAGAAAAATAAAATTAAAAAGCAAAACATTGCTGCAACCTCCCACTGAAATTTTATATGCTAAAACTGGAAAAGAAAAATCCTTGTTTTTGGTTAGTTTTTTAAATGTGGTTTATTTGGAGTGACTGAGTTATAACTCATCTATACTAGAATCACTAACAAGATCCCAGATTCTCAATATCTTAGCAACAGCTCAAACATTTACTGATTGATAGCTTTCTCAGAAATATTTCAATTTTTATGAATTTACCAAAAACGATTAAATGATTTTTCTGAAACTTGTGCGAAGGGCTCCACAGAATGTTTTGAAAAACAGTTCATGAGAGTTTATTAAAAAGAAGTTTGGTTTCCTCAATTTCTAAGAACAACGGAAAAGTAATGTGAAGCAACTTGTCCCTCCTCCCTTGTCTCAATATGTCTCATATAGGGTCTCTAACTCAGAAATTAACTAGAAATATTGATGTATAAGCTCAATATATTAGGGTTTGCATATTCTAGGTCATAAATGTATGTGTATGTTACAGATATCCCTTCAGCACATGTTCATACTATCACCAATACCTTGAATCACATTGGGTATATTCGATTTTCTGCTGCGTTTCAGATTTCAAGGTAGCAACCCCTCATCATCACTTGTCATCAAGACACCACAGAGAAAAAAAAAATTCAAGTCACTCCTTTGATGTATTTAAAGTTAATCAAAATAATTCTTCCACTGATGAAGGTATGTGCAGCAATGTTCGGTGATCATTCACTTGTGATACATTTAAACTACGGTTGTTGGCTAGTGGTGTGCCTTGGGATAGAGTGGGGGGTAACGCTTGGAAATGTCACCAGTGACACTACCAGTGATTTCACCAAAGATAAGGGGCGATTACATCAGGAGCAGTGGGGAAGGCCTGCAGTATTCTCCTCACTGCTTTAAATAAGAAAGCACAGTTCCTAACTTTTATGAGCTGTACTAGAAAAACAGATATTGTGTTGCTTATTCTGCATAATATTACATTTTGTTTGCAAAAAGGTCGACGGATATAAACACTGGGTGTTTCAAGTGACATGACTCTTCATTGGAGGCCTCTATTCATCCATTAATAATGGAAATGGAGTTTTATGTGACTAAAAAAAGCAAACGATCTCCACAGTGCATGGTTACTTCCCAATGTCAGTATCAATGTCTTTGGTCTGTTTTTCAAACCAATGGAGACACCTTTTACTCCATCTCAGGACAGAATTACACAATTTTCCTTTTAATGACCTATAAGAGGAGCCTCACATCAGTCTAGTAATTTAGAGGATCATATGAGGATTCACGATATTGTGAGACCTCACTCTGGGATTGATATCCTCCAAATGGACCATTTGGGGATCAGAAACTGCACATTACATAGAGTTACTTTCATTTTCATTGCCCCACAGTACTAACTTTTTCCTTGAACATGTCAGCTCTTTAGAAAATAAGAAATTAAAATAATTCAGTGCAAAATGTAAATTGAAGTGTCTGTAAACAGTTCACGAAGGCTTGAGAAACCATTTTATTATTGAAAAGAACAAGATAGTGGTGTTTTCTGACTGAAATGAGCCAGATTTTCAAGTTTATATAATGAAATTGGGGATGGGCAATAAATACTGGCCAATCCAGTGATGCTCACATCTGGTGAGTGAATTTGAGAAACAAAACCAGATTCTAGTTTTTCCACTACAATTTGGATACTGCAAGTCATGGAGTTTTGTTTGTCAAGTCTGAATCGAGCAATCGGTCGAAAGTTCTACTTCTGTTTGAGACTTGCTTGGGTAGAAGCAGAAAGAGTGACTGACTAACTCACTGTTCATTTCAATTCATATTGTTTCATTATTGTTAGATATCTGGTTTCCTGGAAAAATAACTTAGAAAATTGAGGATAAAACAAATACTGTATATGGACACACCCGCACACACATACACACACAGACATAAAATACTTCTACTCCAACCTTTCTAAGATTCATTGCAAAATGAAGTCCATCATTGAAACAAAATCAACATAAGAGGATTTGGCCTTTCTCCATTTGAACAACATTTGGGATCCTATCCTTCTTACAGCGATTGTGTCAGGACACATGGATTGCCCCTTTGCTAGGAATGGTTTCCATTATTTCAACAATCCACACCTGCGCTTACTGAACAGCTTTCCAAAGTGTAAAAAATGGAACCTTTCCAGAATACTGCAGGTGATTGGGAAACAAAAATATCAAGATATCCAACAGAAAACCCAATAGTTCCAGCTCCCGTACCAATAAATATTAAGAGTATATACTAAAGGAATATTAAGAGATAGACTTGAAACCTGTAAAAAATATATATATACACAAAAGAATGAAAACTTCATTTGTCACAGAACCGTGAATGTGTTATAAAGCAATACCAAAGAACTTAAGGCCTCTTTTTTTTAGTCTGACAGAGCATCTCTCTTTTGGAAGCATGGCATGGTTTAGTACCCACTGGAACATTAAAATACCCAGACATTTACTTCACAATCACGGGCAATTCCTGAAGAGCTGTTTTCGTTTGTCAAAACAAATGTTTCCAAAAGGCTTCGCTCGATTGCTAGTTTACAGCCTTGTTATTAAGCCTTGATATTTTACAAATGTGTCAAGTCTCTACTTAGACCCTCAAAATGGCCAAACATTTGTAAAAAAAAATGAAAAATTTATGCTGGGAGGAGAGAAGTGAAAAGTAAAGAAAAACACCACAATGCCATTTCAATATGGGCAACTCTGTTTTAAAATCAAGACTTCAGATGGGACAAGGTGTTAAGATGAGAAGAGACATCATTGTAATACCCCACCGCTGTGCTAGCTTTCTCTGTCCTGAAGCGGAAAGAGCTCGAGGTTTCTCCAGGTGAGACACTGTCCAGCTCTGGTTATCCCCTCTTTGAAGGCAGGAGGGAGAGAGGGGTGTTGATGGAATCCATCCCTTGCTCTAACGGTTGTTTTTAACTGCCTCCTTAGCTGCAATTATCAGAGGTGTGAGACTTGACAGTGGCTTTGCAAATTTCAAAAATGGATGCTGGAAGAAAAACCATAATTTAATTGGTATCAAGTTAAGAACAGGCAACATGAGCAACTTATCAATTTTGTAAAAAAAATGGAGAAGAAACAGTTCAGAGTTTGCAATAATCGGGTGACCATATAAAGCTGAACAGTGTGATAAAAATGAACAAACAGAGCAAGAGAACACTTCAGTGGAAAAAGCAAGTTGTGTATGAAAAAAATAGTTTTGATATTGTTTCTTCTTCAAAACATCTTTATCCCAAATAATTTCTTATTTGAAGCGAGAAGTTTTTAAACCAAAAATGTGCAGGTTAGGTGAATTGGCCACAGGAAATGCAGGATTACATGGATCGAGTGGAGCGATGGGTCTGAGTGGTATGCTCTTCAGAGGGTCGGTTTGGACCCGATGGACTGAATGGCCTGCTTCCACACTGTAGGGATTCTGTGATCCAAGGGTGACATTAGCTTTGAATCGTCTTGGAGTTGTTCCCACTTTGCGATCTAAGCTGTGTTGGAAGTACAGAGGGAAACCTGCTTGTGCATATGGATGACTTTCTACTTTTCTGTAACCACCACAAACATGTGTGTCATGCTTCCTTGTGGCTGAAATGGTGCACACAATGGGAAGCTTTATGTATCAACACTGTGCAGGTGAGTAAGGAATTAATCCCTCATAAGATAGGGCAGGGTTTAGAAAATGTGTAAACAATTGTAAAGCTAAAGATCAAAATAAACTTAAAAATAATCAACTGAATAGGCAAAATGTTCCAGAACCTTGTATCAGCCTGCATATTTCATGATTACTTGGTGCAATGAAAAGCTAGAGGGTTCCAAAAGATGTATTTAAAGAGGTTTGTAATTGTTAAAATTGTGCAGCTTACAATAACCAGAGTCATGTTGGAGAACAGAGCAGTCTCTGTTACTGGTATACAGGACTGAATATTGTCTGCACTGTGGAGAAGGGGAATGGCTAATGGTCTCAACAGAAATACACTGGTCAGCTGCATGTCCCCACCACCATCTTCATATGCCTCCCTACCACTCCCTGAATGATGAAAATGTTTAAAATTATCAGGGACAGTCAGAATAGACTGAAAGGAAGTTTGTCCCTTCGTGGAGGGATCACTGACTGAGAGCAGGGATTTAAGGGGCAGAAGGTTTTGAGGGGATGTGAGGAATCTTTTTTCCCCCCACGGCTTGGTAGTATCTGAAATGCTATAAGGGCCATACAGGTAGAAATCCTCAAAACATTTAAGTGGTACTTAGATATCAACTAGCAATGCCAAGCCATACAAGGCTATGGGCCAAGTGCTAGAAAATGGGATTAGAATAGTTAGGTGGTTGTTTTTGATTGGCATCTTTCCATCCTACAGACATCTCTGACTTTATGACTGACATGTCTTCTAATGGTCTACCTGCTGAAACAGTATGTGTTGCCAACTAGTGAGGATGACACATTAGCACGAGATATTGGCCCCTTGGAGCACCCACAGTTCAAAAGCGGCCTCCTCTCATGCTGAATAGACTTCCTGATGCTGGAACATAGCTACTGTACCTAACTGGGGTTCTTAGAGTCACAGAGACATAGAAATGTACAGCATGGAAACAGATCCTTTGGTCCAATTCATCCATGTCGACCAGATATCCTAAATTAATCTTGTCCCATTTGCCAGCACTTGGCCCATATCCTTCTTAGCCTTTCAACTTGAAAGGGTTCAGAAAAGATTTACAAGGATGTTGCCAGGGTTGGAGGGTTTGAGCTAAAGGGAGAGGCTGAATAGGCTGGGACTATTTTCCCTGGAGCATCTGAGGCTGAGGGGGTGACCTCAGAGGTTTATAAAATCAGGGCGGAGGGGCATAGATTGGGTAAATAGACAAGGTATTTTCCATGGGGTGGGGTGTCCAGAACTGGAGGGCATTTAGGGCAAGAGGTGAAAGATTTACAAGGGACCCAAGGAGCAACTTTTTCATGCAGGGACTGGTGCGGGTATGGAATGAGCTGCCAGGGGAAGTGGTGGAGGCTGGTACAATTACAACATATACAAGGCATCTGAATGTGTAAATGAGGTCAGTTTTTGTAATTGACTGCCCCTGGGATAATGGCATCACTTCCAGGATCCCAAGCTAGAATTGAGAATGATGTCAGGATGACAACAATTGAATAAAGTCCAGTTCACGATAACAGTGTTATCCCAGATTAGGTTTTCTCTGATAGACAGCGTAGAGTTAAACTGCCTCTACTCTACCCAATAATGTGTCTCTACCTCGACACTCAAACAGTACCTGTATAAGGAGTCATTTCTCCCCAAATACTTTGCCACAAGTACTTTATCTGGAAAGTTAATTGATGAAATGTTTGTTACAAAACCTGTAGAAGCTCCTTGGCTGAGCCCCGCCGCTCCACATCCATTTCTAAGCAGCGATTGAGGAAGTCCCTGAAGACTCCTGAGAGTTTCTCTGGGTTCTGCAGTTCTGGAGTCCCATTGGTAGCAATCAAATACAAGGCCTAACAATCAAAAGCACCACAAACAGAAGAGGCATTAATACAGAGTTTTAAGGATAGTTAAAGTTTTGACATCCATAAAAAGTAAAGGTGAAATTTACCACAGGAATCCAATTCGATACAAAAAGCTTCTCTTTAAATAGTATGTACTGGTAAAACAATTAGGTAAGGTGGATTAGAGAGTTGTGGGGTTGAACTGCATCATCTCTTTAGCACATGCTGTGGGAAGCTGGAAAAAAGACAGACTCCACTCTGTGCCACCCTCCCTACAACTTTAAAGGGTGTGTAGTTATTAATGTCCCTTTGATTTGCCGGTACAGATTCAGCAATGTGCTAGGGGTCACAATGCTGAGCCACTGACTCATCTGATTGGGAAGAGGCCAATTTATTGCTACTCTCTAATTTATCAACACTATTGTCTGCATCACTGAGATAACGTTAGTTTAGCCAACACCAATGGCTTGGTGTAATCCACCTTTGACCAACATTTAAAATATAAGAACATGTTTGCAAATTAAAATGTAGCTGGAGCTCGTATAGAATGACAGAATCATACAACACTGAAATAGACCCTTCGGCCCAACTCGTCCATGCCGACCAGGTTTCCTAGACTGAACTGGTCCCATTTGCCCACGTTTTACCGGTCCATTGGAATTGTACTCACCTCTACCACTTCTTCAGCAGCTTGTCCCATTTATGCGTGACTCTAAGAAGTTGCCTCTCAGGTCCTTTTTAAATCTTGCTCCTCTCACCTCAAATCTATGCCCTCTAGTTTTGGACTCCCCTACCCTGGTGAAAAGATGTTGGCTATTCACTTTATCAATGTCCCTCATGATTGTATACATCTCTACATGGTCACCCCTCAGCCTCCTATGTTCTTGGGAAAGAAATCCCATTTATCCAAGATTTGGAGGTGCCAGTGTTGAACTGGGTGTACAAAATTAAAAATCGCACAAAACCAGGTTATAGTCCAACAGGTTTATTTGGAAGCACTAGTTTTCGGAGCACAGCTCCTTCATCAGGTGGTTGTGGTGCATAAGATTATAAGATACTGAATTTGCAGCAAAAAAGTTTACAGTGTGACATAACTGAATTTACATATTGAAAAAGACCTGGATTGTTTGTTAAGACTCTTATCTTTTAGAATGACTATGTTGGTTTCAGTTCTTTCATATGTAAAGCCCAGAACTTTTAAAAAAGTTACATTCTCAAGTGAACTTTAACAATAGGTGCCATGTTGGCCCAGGTAATGCACTGAAGGTGTGAGGCTGTCTGTGCCCCAATGTTCAGACTGATTCTACTTCTAAAAAAGTGAATTATCCAAACTCTCCTCATAACTCAAATCTTGGTAACATCCTTGTAAGTCATTTTTGCAATGTTTCCAGTTTTGGGGCGGCACGGTGGCTCAGTAGTTAGCACTGCTGCCTCACAGCACCAGGGTCCCGGGTTCGATTCCAGCCTCAGGTGACTGCCTGTGTGGAGTTTGCGCATTCTCCTTGTGTCTGCGTGGGTTTCCTCTGGGTGCTCCGGTTTCCTCCCACAGTCCAAAGATGTGCAGGTCAGGTGAATTGGCCATGCTAAATTGCCCATAGTTGTTAGGTACCTTACTCAGAGAGAAATGGGTCTGGGTGGGTTGCTCTTCGGAGGGTCGCTGTGGACTTGTTGGGCTGAAGGGCCTGTTTCCACAGTGTAGGAAATCTAATCTAATCTTTAGTGACATTCAACCCATAGCACGGTGACCAGAACTGTGTGCAGTATTCCAAATTGGCCTCAGCAACGTCTTGTATAGCTGTAACATGATGTCCCAACTCTTGTATTCAGTGTTCTGACCAATGAAGGCAAGTGTGCCAAAAGCCTTCTTCATCACCCTATCTACCCTAAACAACAAACACTTCCCCTCAATATTAAACCGGCCCTTAAAACATGATTCCTTTACTTTAAGGATTCTGGTTATCATGGATCTGTCGCTGTTGGTTTCTGATTGATTAGAGAATTGTTGAGGTGGCCAGATACAAATCTATATTTGGAAGCTCTCAACTATCCATTAGATATAGTACAACAATTCAGGTCTTCCATCTCTGACTCGACATGCCTTTACCACAAATGTTAATTTTGATTAGAGCTATTTATTTATGCACATGATGTCAATCATGTAAGATATTTACTCAAATGGAATGGAAAGGTTTCATCTATTAGTCTGTGCCAAACACTGTTCGTAGGATTATTGAGTCCCTACAATGTAGGAGAAGGACATTTGGCCCATTGAATTCACACTGACCCTCTGAAGAGCATTCCACCAAGACCATCCCGTTACCTTATCAGTGTAACCCTGCATTTTCCACATGGCTAATCCACCTGGCACTACAGGGCAATTCAGTATGGTCAATCCACCAAACCTGCATATCTTCAGATGGTGGCAGGAAATTGCAACACCCGTAGGAAACTCACGCAGACAAAGGGAGAATGTGCAAAGTCCACACAGACAGTTGCCCAAGAGTAGAATTGAACCTGGAAGCCTGCTTAACCAATTCTCACTATGCCACCCCTGTTATCAAAGGCTTTCTGAATGTTGTCATCTCTGCCTTGATCTGAACTGTAAACATCAGCCAGATTCTAATCTATGTATCTTGTATCTAGAAAAATCAACTGAGGGATCTATTTTGAAGCATATGTATATGTGATAATCAGTGAAAGAATACAATCCAACAAAAATGTTCACTTATAAAACAATCCATACAAGCTGAAACAACTTACCCTGAGAGGGTTTTCATTCAGATAAGGCGGTTCTCCTTCAATCATTTCAATTGCCATAATTCCTAATGACCATATGTCCACTTTCGGACCATAGGCTTTTCGAGTCACTACTTCTGGCGCCATCCAATATGGCGTCCCCACCATTGTGCTCCGTTTGTTCTGTTCAGGGGTGATTTGAGCACAGAATCCAAAATCCGCTGCAAATTAATAAAACAATTCCAAATTACCAACAGGAATGTATTGTAGTTTCTGAACCTTTTTAATCCCCTGGTCCAGAGAATGGAACCCAGAAAAGCTATTGTACGGGTCTATTATCAGCAACGAGCAAAGATTACACTCATCTGAGAAAGAGAAAAGAATTAGATTTTCCAGTTAGGTAGTCCCTTTATGGTAGATACTTCATAAGTTCATTATGTTTGCAGTTAGGCAAAAAGGCTTTTTAAAAAAAATTTCAGAGGGGTTGGAATTAAACCTGTACAATGTCTTATTTGGACTATGCTGGGTTTCAGACATTGAATTTGATGGAACTCATCAGCCTTGGGGGAGCACAGTGCAGATTAGCCAGAATAATTCTGGTTTTAGATGGTCACCTGCTTGGCTTCCATATAGCAACTGAGGGGCGGTGATGTGATTAAGGAGTCTAAAACAATAACAGGATTCAACAAAAGTAGATGCAATGAAAATGTTTTTCCCCAACGAGGAAAATAGGAATACAGGAACAAGAGTAAGCCAATACAACCCCTTGAACCTGCTCCACCATTCAATGAGATCATGCCTGATCTGTGGCCTAACTCCAAATATTTGCCTTTGGCCCATATCCCTTAATATCTTTGCTTAACAAAAGTTTCTCAGAATTAACAACAGAACTAGTCACGTGTGAGAGAGTTCCAAACCTCTATTATCCTTGTGTGTAGAAATGCTTGCTAACATCTATCCTGAATCATCTGGCACCAATTGTTAGACTATTCCCCTAGTACTAGAATCTCCAACTAGTGGAAATAGTTTATCTTTATCTCTCTTATCCTTTCCTGTTAATATTTTGAAAGCTTTGTTCAGATCACCCCTTTGCCTGCTAAATTCTGGAGAATACTGGCCTAACTTATATTGTCTCTCTTCAGAAATTAATCCTTGAAGTCCAGGTATCATTCTTGCAAACCTTCTCTGTACTGCCTCCAAGGCCAGCATATCCTTCCGACGATGTGGTGCCCAGATCTGCTCACAGAATTCCAAGTAGGGTCTAACCAGGGTTTTGTATGAGTTTAGCATAACTTCTATATCCTTATAAGTCAGTCCTCTCGATATGAAGGTCAGCGTTCTATTAGCCTTCTTGATTATTTTCTGCACCTGTTTGTGGCATATTAAAGGGCAATGCACCTCAATCTCCTAGACTCTTTCAACATACACGGTATTTTACGTGGAACAAGAGGGTACAATTTTAGATTTAGAGCTATAAATCAAGAGTGAAAGTGGGAGGCATACTTCACAAATGATACCAAACATTTGAAGGTCTTTCTCCAAAAAGTTATGGATGATAAGACAATAGAGTTTTAAAACTGAGATTTATAGATTTGTCTAAAGCACTACTGCTCATGTATTAAAACAGTAAAATAGGAAGATTGGTTGCAGCATTATGTTCTAACCATTACCTATCAGTGATTAGTCCCACTGACCTAGCACAATCTGTCTTTCTGCTTGCTGCTGTGGATGGGTGAAGGAGAGTAACTCCTGGCTGAGCTGACTGACTGACTAAGGTCACGTCTTGCTATGAAGAGGAGTGAAGGTGGTTGCTTGGTTATTTTGTTTACCGGCTGGGAAACTGTGCAAGAGACCAGTAAATAATTTGCTGATTTCTACAGCAACAGTTACCTCCTTTTGTTGTATCTTAGTTTTGCCTTGAAATGCATAAAAGTGGATACATCCCCAGGACCTGATCAGGTGTACCCTAGAACTCTGTGGGAAGCCAGGGAAATGATTGCTGGGCCTCTTGCTGAGGTAGTTGCATCATCGATAGTCACAGGTGAGGTGTCAAAAACTGGAGGTTGGCTAACATGGTGCCACTGTTTAAGAAAGGTGGTAAGGACAAGCCAGGGAACTATAAAACAGTGAGCCTGACGTCGATGGTGGGTAAGTTATTGGAGGGAATCCTGCGGGACAGGATGTACATGTATTTGGAAAGGCAAGGATTGATTAGGGTTAGCTAACATGGCTTTGTACATTGGAAATCATGTCTCACTAACTTGATTGAGTTTATTGAAGAAGTAACAAAGAGAATTGATGAGGGCAGAGCAGTAGATATAATCTATGTGGATGCCTTCAGTAAGGCGTTCAACAAGGTTCCTCATGGGCGACTGGTTAGAAAGGTTAGATCTCATGAAATACAGGAAGAACTAGCCATTTGGATACAGAACTGGCTCAACGGCAGAAGACAGAGGGTGGTGGTGGAGGGTTGTTTTTCACATTGGAGGCCTGTGACCAGTGGGGTGCCACAAGGATCAGTGCTGGGTCCACTACTTTTCCCCATTTCTTTAAATGATTAGGATGTGAGCAAAACAGGTATAGTTCATAGGTTTGCAGATGACACCAAAATTAGAGGTATAGTAGACAACGAAGAAGGTTACCTTGGATTGCAATAGGATCTTGATCAGATGAGCCAATGAATTGAAAAGTGGCAGATGGAGTTTAATTTAGATAAATGTGAGATGCTACATTTTGGGAAAGCAAATCTTAGCAGTACTTGGACTGCAGGTTCATAGTTCCTTGAAAGTAGAGTCGCAGGTAGTTAGGATAGTGAAGAAGGCGTTTGGTATGCTTTCCTTTATTGGTCACAGTATTGAGTACAGGAGTTGGGAGGTCATGTTGCGGCTGTACAGGACATTGGTTAGGCCACTGTTGGAATATTGTGTGCAGTTCTGGTCTCCTTCCTATCGGAAAGATGTTGTGAAACTTGAAAGAGTTCAAAAAAGATTTACAAGGATGTTGCCAGGGTTGGAGGATTTGAGCTATAGGGATAGGTTGAATAGGCTAGGGCTGTTGTTCCTGGAGCATCGGAGGCTGAGGGGTTATCTTATAGAGGTTTATAAAATCATGAGGGGCATGGATAGAATAAATAGACAATGTCTTTGCCATGGGGTGGGGGAGTCCAGCACTAGCGAGCATAGGTTTAGAGTGAGAGGTGAAAGATATAAAAGAGACCTAAGGGGCAACTTTTTCACGCAGAGGGTGGTACATGTATAGAATGGGCCGCCAGAGGAAGTGGTGGAGGCTGGTACAATTGCAACATTTAAAAGCCATCTGAATGGGAATATGAATAGGAAGGGTATGGAGGGATATGGGCCGGATGCTGGCAGGTGGGATATCTGGTCGGCATGGATGAGTTGGACCGAAGGGTTTGTTTCCATGCTGTACATCTCTATGACTCTATCTGGAAAAAGTTGAAACTTTATTGCTGAAACAGCACAGCAGGTCAGGCAGCATCCAGGGAACAGGAGATTCGACGTTTCGGGCACAGGCCCTTCTTCAGGAATGAATGATTCATTCCTGAAGAAGGGCCTGTGCCCGAAACGTCGAATCTCCTGTTCCCTGGATGCTGCCTGACCTGCTGTGCTGTTCCAGCAATAAAGTTTCAACTTTGATCTCCAGCATCTGCAGACCTCACTTTCTCCTCTATCTGGAAAGAGGAAAGGTGTGGCAGTATTGATTAACGGAACATTGTACTGCTGGAGAGAGAGATGGACAGGCAGACATGAATATATTCTGATGAAAAGGATAGGCAGGGCTAACAAATCCTCAGCTCTTTGGAAAGAGACAGTTCGTTAGAAGAAGAAAATGTGAACTTGTAATGAATCATGTTTGGATAATACAATTGAGAACCAGGCTGAATATAGAAGGTTCAGAGGGGAACTGAAAAGCAAATAAGTGAAGAAAAACAAAAATGAAAAAAAAAAGAGAAAAGACTGAAAGCCAAGGCAAGAAGCAGAAAAAGAGTAGTAAGAGGAGGTGTGGGGCGAATTAAAGACCAAAATAGAGATCCATGCAAGGAGTTAAGCTGAGATATTCATGAATATCTTGGATCATTCTTTATCAAGGAAGATACTGCTGCCAAGGTCATCATGTGGTAATATTTAGAGATTGCATTTACAGATGATAACTTGTGACAAAATAATAGTTGTCATTTGGGCAAATGCACGTTAGTTATGGAAAACCACTTTGGATTTGTTCAGGGTAAATCACACTTAACATGTTCTACATACTTAATTTAACTGATCCATCCATTCCCAGCAGTATGTTGTCACTCTTGATATCTCTATGGATAACTTGATTGGAGTGAAGGAATTCCAGGGCTTGTAAACACTATTGGAAGAAAAATAAATCATTAAAAATTCTTTCCCATGACTTTTGTAAACTGTAGAGAGTAAGACAGAGTTATCAGTCAGGATTTTACCAGTTCACAGGAGGTGAACTACAATCCAAGCTAGAAATCTGTTCTAATTTCAGATTTCTAGCATTTGCAGTAGTTTTGTTGTGGCAAATTTGGATTGTTTTAAGCTGCAAACAATCATCCAAGGTAACACTGCTTTAAGGTGGCGTAAATCCTAAAATATTAGTTAATAGAACACCACTCTATACACCAAAATTTGTTCTTCAAGGCAACCTTTAGATTTTTGAGCATTATCAGGAAGTTAGTACCAATTTACATTGAAATGTGAGATGCTTTGGTGTACAGGTTCACATTCTAAAACAAACTGCCTTTTCAAATAGTATTTATGGACTGGATTCAAAATTATTCCCAATAAAGGAAAGAAGAAAGTGTTACCATCTGTGCCAAGCATCTCAAGTTAATGAGCAGTTTACTTCCTAAGTAATCCCAAGAGAATCTGGTTCAAGGATGTTTGCAAACATACCATGAAGGCCCTAAACATTTATTTTCACACTCTGGGAGCCATTAGCTGATGACAGAAAGCAACAGTGACATGGGTCAGCAAGTGCCAAGATGCACAGTTTCCACAATGGCTTGGTAACAGGTGTCAATACCAAAAACAACAAAGACATCTGGTATCCATCTCACGTATGACACCTGTGGGAGGATATACCTCGTCAATTTGTCTCTTCAACCATCAATTATGGTATAACAGAAGAAGTTTATCCCATCCCCAATGAATTTACTGTATGCCTATCATCCTTTGTAGGTGACAAGAGGATTGATTCAACAATTGTTGAGAGTCATTGTTGTGTGAGACAATCTCTCTTGTCTACCTGAACTCAGGAGAAGCAAGTAGCATATGTGGAAAAGCCCACTAGCCTGGGGAAGAACTATGATTTTCCAGAATCAGAGAGAGTGGAAAAAACAGGAACTCAACCACTTAGAAGCAAGACTTGTGTTTTAAGATTCCTTCTCTATTCGCCACGTTCCTGCTGCATCAGATATTGCTGTAGTTATTTCTGTAGCGTGCTACTGCTGTGCTGACAAGCTTCACAAGAAGCCAGATTTGTATTTTATTTGTTTTAACACAGTTTCTGCTCCTCAAAATGCAGATTTTGTCAAGCAAACTGCCAACTTGGTCGAAGCATGAATGAAAAAAGAAAGGAGAATGTAGCACAGAAGTTATAATGCTTCTCAGTGGGAGCTGATTGTGGTGGCAGTGGATAGTCCTTGCCAGATTCATAAAAGTGCTTTGGACATAAATGAGAATTGGGTATGAAAGTGTTATTAGGATTCTAATCGCATGCTAACTAGGGCCCAAAGTGCAGAATCCATCAGTTGAAGCAAGTTGGCAACTGCTTTGAAGGATAAAGATGGTCTTCAGAGTAGTCAGATGCTCCTGTTTTCTCCACAGGAGAATATTCACCATCACTCCTCTGAGAACCTCCCTAAAACTCATTCCCATCACTTAACATGAGGCCAGTACCTCAATAAGAGCTACCAGATCTTCACGTGCCAACAGCTACTCTGCATCTAACTTTTGCACATTCCAGTTGGGAAATGAAAATAAGAGGAGTAAGGCTTAAGGAGTGGGCAGTTCAGCCCTTTAAGCCTGTTCCATCACTCAGTACCAACATGGGTGATCTCATCTCGGCCTAGAC
The DNA here is from genome assembly GCF_037043375.1 of Chiloscyllium plagiosum. Lineage (NCBI taxonomy): Eukaryota > Metazoa > Chordata > Chondrichthyes > Orectolobiformes > Hemiscylliidae > Chiloscyllium > Chiloscyllium plagiosum. The sequence goes on along the minus strand of NW_028270149.1, from coordinate 28,570,567 downwards.
TCCACTTTCCTGCCTGCTCTCCATCACCTTTCAACCCATTACTAATTAAAAATTTGTCTATTTCCTCTTTAAATTAACTCAATGTCTCAGCATCTACCATACCCTGGTGTAGTAATTCCACTGATTTATAACCTTGTGAGAGAAGTAATTTATCTTCACCTCTGCTTTAAATCAGCTACCCTTATCCTAAAACAATGACCTCTTGTTCTAGGTTATCTTACGCAGTAAAAAAAACTCTGCATCTAATTCGTCAATCTCCTTGAGTATGTTAGATCTCCAATAGATCTCTGCTCATTCTTCTAAACTCCAGAGTGTATTGGCCTAAACTGTTCAATCACTCTTCATAAGACAAACTCCTGACTGGAATCAATCACGTGAGTCTCAGCTGACCTGCCTCCAATGCAACTATACCCCTCCTAAAGTAAGGAAACCAAAACTGGACACAATATTCAAGCTGTGGTTTCATGATGGAGTGTTTGAATGCTATCCATGGATGACAACACCTTGGACCTGAACTGTAAGTTAGCAAATGGGTTTTAATAGGTACCATCTCCAATACTGCTTACCTACCTCAGTGAAACAACTGCCTAGAATATGTGATTAATTCCAACTGAAACTTGAACCATAAGCTTTTACCTCAGTAGTAAGAGTGTTACCATTGAACCGAAGTGGATAGTTAGATAAAGGATCAACAACTATAAATGCTGCTTTTGCTATTCTAATAGATTCAACATAAGCCTTAATTCAGGTGATTAAATATTGGTTCAACATTGGGCAAATCATAGAATGTGTAAGTGCTGAGGTGGTCATGGCATAGTGATATTAACCCTAGGCTAGTAATCCAGTGACCCAGGCTTTCTGCTCTGGATATAGGGGTTCAATTTTAATTCAATTAATAAATATGCAATTAAAAGTTAGTAACACGGTAACTATAAAAACCTATCTGCTTCACTAATGTCCCTTTTGGAAGGAAAGTCTGTCATTTTTCACCTGATCTGACTGATATATGACTCTGAATCCATAACAACGTGGATGGCTGTGAAATGGTCTAGCAAGCTGCTCAGTTGTATCTAATCACTGCAAAAGCTGATAAAATTATAAAACCTGATGGAACACCCAGCAACAACAATGGTACTCACACAGCTTTGCTGACCTGAAAAGTCCTCCTCACCAACATCTGGGCATTTACACCAAAATTGGGAGCGCTGTCTGTCAGGTAATTTCCATGAGAACGACTATGTCCAGCCACACCATCTCCATCCCTGGGTATAATGTCGTCAAGTGAGATACTTGGTGGTAGAGATAGTTGGGAAGAAGTTGCCCTGTGAGTCCCCAACATTGACTCTGACCCTGTGAAATCTCATTGTATAAGGTCAAGTATAGAGTCATACAGCACGGAAATAGACCCTATATGCAAGGAAATCTCTTGCACCTCATACCTCCTGTGAGCTGATAAATCAGTGCTACTTGTTGATCACTTGGGTGACAATGTGGGTTACAAGGAGATAAATTGGTAAGAGACTTCAGTATCCATCACCCAAGATGGCTCAGTAGCAGTAATACTGACTAAACTGGTTGAATCCTAAAAAGACAAACTGCTAGATGGGGCTTCTGTTAGGTGGTGAGGGAACCAACAAGAGGGAAATCTTAATTGACCTTATCCTCACCAATCTACCTACAGTAGCTGCATCTGTCCATGACAGTATTGGTAGGAGTGATCACCACACAAGTCCTTGTGAAGATGGAGTCCCACAATCGTATTGTCTGTGTAGTGACGGTAATGAGGGCAGCCAGGTAGACTTCATAGCACCACTCAGGGAGCTCATGTTCTGTTAATATGGTCCAATCAGGGAACCCTGGCTGACAGATATAAACAGGAATGCCCCTCCCCTTCACTGTTTTGATCACGCAGCACTGCCCTTTGATGTGAAGGGTAGTGCTTGTCACTGGCCACCCGGGTGTTTTCCTATCTTCCTGGTGGTGGGAAAAAAAAATAAACAGGAATGCCACTCCCCTTCACTGTTTGATCACACAGCGTTGCCCTTTGATGTGAAAGGCACTGCTTGTCACTGGCCACTCGGGTATTTCCTTTCTTCCTCGTGGTGGAAAGTGAATAAAGGTTTATGCACCTTGTGTCTTTCACTGTGTCTCACACCTGCACACACACAACATGGGTGCTGGAGAAAAAATAAGTACTACCGCAGTTAGGCGGTAGTGTGGGGGTGAAAAAAACAGGAATGCCAGCGATTCTGCTCACTCTGAGGAAACTGAAGGACTCTCCATGTATGAATAAAGGGTGAGCTGGTGATGGGATATTGGTCTCTGTGGAGTGATGACAAGAGGAAAGCACACTCCTGAAGAAGTTCACTCGCTATAGTTGTATTTGAGTTGAGGTAAGCATTTATGGCATCATGCTGTTATTTAGGAAGCTTGGCTCATTCGATTCTGCCTTCGGAGACTGGGCCCAGTATGTGGAAAGAATGTGTTACTTTTTCCAGGCAAATGACATTGGGGCAGATGAAAAGCAACAAATAATTCTCCTTACAGCTTGTGCCCCCACACCTTTTCCAGTTATTAGGATCCTAACTTTCCCTGAGGCACCAGATATTAAAAGCTTTCAAGAGTTGATGATTTAGTTAAGGAATATTACCGCCCCAAGCCTCCTCCAATTCCGAGATGCTATTGATTTTACTTGGCAATTCAAGAACCAGGGGAAACCGTATCTGGATTTTTGACTAGATTAAGACAATTGGCAGAGTTGTATTTCTCAAAGCTGGACACAAGCCCTGCCTACTTGCAATTGTGGTTAGATGAGGATTCCCAGGCGTATGCTACAATTACTACCCATAGAGTATGTACCAGTATATGATGCTGCCGTTTGGGGTATCACAGCCCATGCAATTTTTCAGCAGACAGTGGATAATATTTTACAAGGTCTACTCCAGGCTGCCATTTATTAGATGACGTGCTAGCAACAAGGAGCACTTAGAGAAGTTGGACAGAGTCCTTAGACATTTCTTCCAGGTGGCGTATGCCTTAGAAGGGAAGTGACTTTCTTGAGCTACAGAGTCGACAAGACTGAGTGACACCCATTGGAAGATAAAGTGAGGGCAATCAATAGTGTCCTGGCACATCTGTACCGGAGCATAGGTCTTTCCTGGGGCTGGTGAACTATTATGGAAAGTTCATGTGTAACCCAGCCTCCATCCTGGCACCTTTGTATTAACTCTCAATGCAGGGTCAACCTTGGAAATGGTCACATAGCCAAGCAATAGCACTCAGGGAAGTGAAGAAACAGCTATCATCCTCTAAAGGTGTTGGCACACCATGATCCCGAATGAGATCTGGTATTGACATATGATGCCTCCCCATACAGCATCGGGATAGTATTAGCTATGGTATTACGGAGAGGAACACGCAATCACAAATACATCCAGGACTTTGGCAAATGCAAAGCACAAATACAACTAGATACAGAAGTTAAGTTTGGCAGTCATATTTGGAGTCAGGATGTTCCATCGATACCCTTATGGATGCAAACTTGTAATAATAACAGACCACAAAGCCCTGTTAGGTCTACTTAAGAAAGTAAAGGCAGTGCTGCCCCATAGTATTACAGCCCAACGGTGTGTACAGCCTGAAGCTAAGTGTGTATAATTATAAGTTGGAACTCTGTCAGGGAGATCAAAAGAGACATCCCAACTGGATTTTACCAAAATTCTGCAAGTGAAACGACAAAGCTGTTTGGTGGCTGTGACAAAGGTGGCAGCCCCTCCAAACGGAACAATTTCTCGGATGTTGGACGCCTGAAGATAACAGTTGTGGTTTATGAGAGGGAAAAAAAATCAAACTAAACTGGAAATGATTAAAAGATTCATGGTTTCTGCCAAATAGTACATTTTGTATTCAGGATATTTTCCGTTTCCCCCATTTTCTTGCATCATCATCAGACAGAACCCCCTATAGCCACAAGGTGGTGCCAAATCTCAAATTAATACCATTGCTATTCTAGGAAGTTGTGATTTCTCACTAAGATGAAAAGAATTCTAATTTTGTGACTTGCCATCTTATGTGCCAAACTCTAATTTTATTAGTTGCTATATGCGCTCTTACAGTCTATCAAAGCTTGCGTAAATTAACAAAACACACTTCACCTTATGATGCACATGAAAAGCTAATTAACACAATTGAGGGTCATCAAATTGGAAGGTCAGTGTCACCTTGGATAGGAAATTGGTGGATTGATTGAAAAAAAAAAGAGTTGTGGGAAAGGATTATTTTATAGACCATGGCACTGCATACAGTCATCGTATCTCAAAACATAATGACCCAAGCAGTGAATAAATAAGCGTAGAGTAGAACTTTAAACTTTGATGTTCACACACACAGGAGTGGCAAACAGTAAGCATGATGGAAATCAATCATAGTAGGACATAGATAAGGCAGGGACATTGACAGAAAGGTGGAAGATGGAGTATTGCATAGATGCAGAAAATGTACACTTATTCAAACGTGTGAGATAATGAATTTTGGCAGAAGCAATTGAGAGAGGAAATAGAGACACAGTTGTAAAGAGTGTATAGGAGTAGAGGGGCCTGTGGATGCATGCAAATACATTTTTGATGGTGACAGGACACAGTGACAGAGTGTTAGCAAAGCATATGGAATCTTTGACTTCATAAATCAAAAGGGATCACATGCAAAAAGAAAAGTTATGATTAACATTTTTAAGGGTCTGTTTAAACCACAATTAGCCACATGCATTCAGTACTGGTTACAACACATGAAGAATGATAAGACCATTTAGCCTCATGAGCCTGCTCCACCATTCAATAGGATCATGGCTGATCGACATTCATCATGACCACTTTCCTTCCCTTTCCCTGTAATGCTTGATTTCCCTACTGATCAAGGATCTATCTCAGCCTTAAATATATACAAGGAATCTGCCCACACAACTCTGTACGGCAAGGAGTTCTAAAAACTCACAACTCTCCAAGAGAAGAAATTCCTCCTCATCTCATTCTTAAATTGGTGCCCCTTTATTCTGAGACTTGACTCACTGCTCCTGGAATCTCCCTTGAGGGGAAACATCCTGTCAGCATTTACCCTGTCAAACCCCTTAAGAAATCTATAAATTTCAACGGGATCACCTCTCATTCTTCTAAACTTGAGCAAGTAGACTCCCAATCTGTTTAATGTATGCTCATAAGATAATCCATCCGCACCAGGCATAATCCAAGTGAACCTTCTCTCAACTGTCTCCAATGAAATTATAGATTTCCATAATTAAGGGGATCAAAACTGCTCACAGTACTTCAGATGTGGTTTCATCAGCACCCTGTATAGTTTCAGTAAGACTTCCCTAAGAATACATTCAACTCCCATGAAACTCATATTCCATTAGCCTTTCTGATTACCGGGTGCACCGCATGCTAGCTTTGTGTTTCATGCACATCACCCAGAGTCCCTTTGTGCTGTTATTTTCTAAAAGTTTCTCCATTTATGCTATATTATCTGCTTTTACTCTGCCTTCCAAAATGAGCAATTGCACATTTTCCCCACATTATAATCTATTTGCCAGATTTTTGTCCATTGATTTAACCTATCAATCTCTTTCTGTAAACGGATTCTGTCCTTCTCAAGACTTGCCTTTCCATCTATTTGTGTTATATGCAAATTTGGCTTCCACAAGTCATTAATATGTCTTGTGAACAGTTGCAGTCCCTGCACTGTTCCCAGGTGGAACCCAATCTGTAATGGAATCCATTATCCTCACTCACTGTTTTCTGCCGTTGAGCCAATTCTCTATTCATGCCAACATATTACCCAACGCCATGGGCTCTTCTCTTATGACCCCTTGTCAGGTACCTTGAGATGCTGCAAAGAAAATAGAACAGAATGTTCTGGGGATGAGGGCTTTTACCGACAAGCCAATTAATTTGAAGAAGCTGAGGTTCTTTTCTGTGCAGTGTGATGATGCTGCTCCTTTGACAAGGTTATTTTGTCTTTGCTTTTTTTTCCAGAGGGGTTGCAAAGGCAGAGATTCCAGATATGTCTGGAAATATCTACTTGAGAAGGCTTTTAAGTCTTTCTTTTAAAACACTTGTACAATGAAAGGGGAGTGGCCAGTTCTCCCAGTTCAGGGTTTGGTTTGGTTTGAACAAGCAGACTGTTTGAGGCTGCTGGTCAAACAAACAGCTCCATATTGATCCTGACTCTCTCTGCAATCTCTCTCCTGTAAGAACCGGTGTGATTTTATCTTTTCTTTTAACCAAGGGAGTGTTTATGGAAATGTTGCAAGTATTTGGAACAGCATCATGAAGCTGAAGAGTCAACTGGGTTTTCAAAGAGGTTAAGTTATTTTAAATTCGGTTCTCTTTTGTTCATGTTTCACTTAGTTAGTCTCTAAATAAATTGTTTTGTTTAAAATTGAGTGGATGGGTCAGCTGCATCACTCTTGGAATATCCACTCTACACCTGCCTAAAACATTTAAAAAAGGTTAGGGTCTGGGTTACCTTCTTAAATATATTTTGAGCGTTTTGGGGCCTGGCCCAAAATAGCAGTAAAGGAGATTTAGGGGAGATTTGATAGAAGTGCATTTGATTTTGGCAGATTTGGGTAAGGCAAGTAAAGAGAAGCTGTCCTAATTAGCCATTGTTCTATAGTCACAAATTGAAAGTTATGGGCAAGAGATGCAAGGGGATGTGGGGAAGAACGTCTTAATGCAAGCAATGACTTGGAACTTGCTATCTACCAAAGTGGTGAAATCAATGATGAAAAGAAATTGGATGGTCTTGAAGGAAACATCACTTTGAGAGTGATGTGAATGGAACAGGTGAATGAGACTGACCAGATTATTTACAGAGAGTCAACATAAACATTGACCAAATGGCCAATAATGTGCAATAAAGGCTCGGTCTTTAAATTTGAATCGAAAAGTAGCATCAGTAATGATGATTCAGAAATATTGTGTAAACCCATTGGATTTATTAATGCCTTTCAGGAAAGGAAACCTACTGTGCTTATCTGGCCTGGTCAATAAATGGGTTCACACCCATGGCAAGGTGTTGATTCTCAACTGCCCTCAGAAGTGGTATTGCAAGTTTTTGTATTTAAGAATCAATTCGCAACTACCTTCTCAAGTACAATAAATGCTGGCCTTTCCAGCAATGTTCCCATCCTTTAGACTATCAAGAAGTGCAATATGCAGTATGAGTAGATAAAGATTGATTGAAGAATTGTCACTGCTTTTTAAAGTGCGCTGTTCCTGGTTCTTCTTGGATCAAAATGCACGTAAAAAAGCTCTCCTACTTTGAGCATAGATAGATCACAAATGCATGAACCTTGCTTGAAGACAAAAATTTGTTTGAATTCCTTCCTTTTGAAACAAACAAAAATGAGACACGTTTTGGTGTGAGCTGATGGTTTGACTGACTTGCAACTTAAACTTCAGGCATAGCTGGGATTTGTGCAAAGACAATGGTCTGAGTTGCAAGTTACTGTAAAACTTAGACAAATTGGATTGAATAGCTGCATTAAGCACAGTCTTAATTAGCCCATGTCACTGTAAGGTCAATACTGTATTTCAATTTTTTTTAAAAATTCAGTGTGATGTGCTGGCCAACTCAAAGATACAGGAGCTGTTCCTGATCAATATAGATCAATGGTAACCTGACATCTGTTCAGAATGTAGATCAATGATTTTTCAGACTAACCGGTTCTGAATACAGAGGCAGGATCTTTTAAAACACCATGGGATAGTTGTACTTCCCCTTTTGTGAGGCACTCTAGGTCCCTGCAGGCATAGGTCCCATCATGGCCACGAGTCATGGCCAATAGCAGAACAGAAATATATAAAACAATAGATAACACATACGTAACCAAGGAGAAACCAGCATGGTTTTATAAAGAGGAAGTCATGTCCATTAAGAGGCTACCTTCAACAGCCCTGTCCACTTAGGGAGGTTGTGCAGATGAGAAGGTCAAACAAAGTGCCCGCGACTCCAGGCAGCTGGCAGCTCCAGCAGAAGAGGTCGCTACCTACGTGGCTACCTCCAGAAGAGATGGCGAGATGCCCCATCATGGATGGGTCCTCTGGGGACTTCAAATTAAACTCCTCCACATGATGATCTGCAGTTGCTGCTGTGGTCTTCTGGAACCCAAGGCCCTGGTGGTCAGGGCAGATGCATGAACTAAAAGCCTGTAGCTGGGAGGCCACTCCCAGACACCTGCTGGCTCTGGTCCAACCAAGGGCCAATCAGCTATCAGGAAGATCCTAGCAGTATCACTGATCTTCCCCCAAATGCGCATGTAGTTATTAAAAATTAGCTACCCTTGGAGACTAGGTAGTTATTAAAAATTAGCTACCCTTGGAGACTAGGTAGCCACTCAGCTTCCACACCAGCAAGATGGCACAAAAGGTAGGAACATGTCATGGCAACTACGAGATCACTTTCTTTCTAGTCTTAGAACCTCTATTACTGGTAAAAATCTGCCTATTTATTAAAATTATCTAACAAATTTTAAAACTGAATTGCTCTGGAGAAAGTGCAGAGAAGATTTACTAGAATGTTGCCAGGGCCCTGGAGAATTGTAGCTACGAGGAGATGGGAGAAGTTGGGGCTGTTTCCTTGGAACAGAAAAGGCAGGGGGTGATACGATTGAGATATACAAAACTATGAGGGGTATAGATAGAGCAATCAAGAGGAACCAGTTTCCCTTGACAGGCAGTTCAAAAACCAGGGGTCATAGCTTTGAGCTAAGTGGCAGATGGATTACAAGGGATATGAGGAACAGAAAGTGTTTTTTTGTAGAAGGTGATAGGTGTTTGGAATTCGCTGTCCGAGTTGGGAGTGGAGGCAGACACCCAAAGCTCTTTTATGAAGTACCTGAGTCTGCACCTTAAGTATTGTAAGTTGCAGGGCTGTGGGCCATGGGATTAGAAAGGGCATCTGGCTGTCTTTGGGTCAGCATGGACAAAATGGGCTAAATGCTCCCATTCTGTGTTGTATCATTTCTATGGTTGGAATCAATCCTGTGAAATGTCTCAGTGTTTTGCAATGTTAAGGTTGTTTTGTAAGTTGTTGTTGTAGTATATAAGCATGAGATCTACCAAAAAAAAGAAAAACTAACTACTTTCCAGAGTAAGTGCAGTTTGGGGCAAGCTGTCTTGTTTACATCTCTCCAAAGCTGTCATGCTCACCCGAGAATATTCTTAATTCAAAATATGCTCAGTTAATAACATTGCATAACACCAAGGACTGTCCTATCTAATTAATTTCAATTTCTTCACAACAAATTGCTTAGCAGTCACTAACTCCTGACTGTAATTAAATATTACTGTGGCCTTTATCTAGGGTTTTACTGCAAAGATAGCTGTTGCACAAAGAAAGAAGCCAACAGTAGTTTACTGTTATTTTCATTTCAGAAGTTACGTTCTAAATTATCATTCCAGATGAACAACTGAAACAAACTAGTGTCCCTTATTCTAAGGTGGCATTTAAAACAGATACTTTAATTGGGGATGAACCGTTCTTCTCTTGTTTCGTGTTGTTTACGTTCCTATATATTAAGGCACACAAAATGGGCTGAATTTAGCAATCATGTGGTGGCCTCATCTATTGGTCAGAGAGTTTGTAACAACTCTACTACAGCTGTGACTGTTTCAGGGAACTTCAATATGATTAAATTCCAGTCAGGAATTTATCTACCTATCATCAGCAACTCCTTCGTCTCAGCAGCACTACTGCGGTGTCTGCAATAGACTCCAGGCCAGTAGGAGGGCTGGACAAAAGGGACCTGTATCTGTGGGGTCAGTCATGTGATCCCTGGTGAGTTAGTGGCATTGACACAACAGGGAATTATATTTTTAATTCATTCGAAGGATCTGGTTGATGCTGACTGGGACAACATTAATTGCTGACCCCGTTCTCCCCTTCAGAAGGTGGTGGTGTGCCATCTTCTTAATCTGTTGCAGTCCATTTAGTGTAGATACACCCACAAAGTTATTAGGGAAGGATTTCCAGAATTTTGACCCAGCAACACTGAAGGAGCAACAAATACAATTCAAAGTCAGGATGGTGAAGAACCTGCAGCAAGAATTTAATTCTTACTTTGAATTACTGTAGTGCATCTTGTAGATGACACACAATGCTGTTATGGAGTGTCAGTAGTGGAAGGAGTGGATGTTTGTGGACATGATGCCAATCAAGTGGGCTGTTCTGTCCTGGGTGGTGTCAAGCTTCTTGATGTTATTGGTTCTGCACCCATCCAGAAAAGTGGGGAGTACACAGGTCACACTCCTGAGCTGTGCCCTGTAGATGATGGACAGGGTTTGGGCAATGAGGAAATGAAGTACTCACCATAGGATTCCAATTCTCTGACCTGTTTATAACCACTGTATTAGTCTGGCAAGTTCAGTTCTGTTTCTGGTCAATGGTAACCCCCAGGATGTTGACAGCTGGGGACAGTGATGGTTATTCCATTGAATGTTAGAAGAGTTAGATTCTCTTTTGATGGAGATGCCACTTGTGTGGCATGAATATTATTTGCCACCTATCAGCACACACCTGGATATTATCCACGTATTTCTGCATTTGGACATGCACTGTTTCACTATCCACGGAGTCGCAAATGGTGCTGAACGTTGTGTGATCATTAGCAAACATCCCACTTCTGACTTTATGATGGAGGGAGTATCATTGATGAAGCACCTAAGATACTACCCTGAGGAACTCCTGCAGAGATATTCTGGGGCGGAGATGACTGACCTCCAACAACAATAACATTTTCCTTTGTGCCAGGTATGACTCCAGTCTGGAGAATTTGCCCCCAGTACACACTGATTCCTGTTTTGCTAGGGTTCCTTGACATCAAGGGCTGTCATTTTTATCTCACCTCTCAGATTCAGCTCCTTTGTCTATGTTGGAACCAAGGCTGTAATGAGGTCAAGAGCTGAGTGGCCCTGGTGGAATATAAACTGGGTGTCACTGAGCAAGTTAATGCTGAGCAGACTTTGCTTGATATTACTGCTGATGACCCCTTCCATCACTTTACTGATGATCGAGAGCAGGCTGATGGGGCAGTAACTGGCTAGATTGGATTTCTTTACATTGCGTGAGGAGGAGAAACCTGGACAATTTTCCACATTGTTAGATAGGTGCCAGTGTTGTATTTGTACCTGAGCAGTTTGGTGGGGATTTTGGCAAATTCTGGAGCACAACGGCGTCTATTGTGTTCAACATTTACAGTCAAATGCGATACACTAAATTGCACTTACCTCCCGGCACACTGCTGCTATCTGGCCTTCATCCATACAGGTCTCTGTGACTACATCTGTCAAGGAGCCCCCAGCCAGATATTCCATTACTACCCAGAGCTCATCCCCTACAAGGTAACTGACATTAAAAAAAAAGTGATCACTCAGAAACCTGTTTAAAGAATAATTATTAGCAAATCGCAGGTGGCCCAACATTACATGCAAAGCAGACGTAAACACCAAGATCTGATGTTTGTGGATGTGAATGAAAGGGCAGTTTATGAGCAGACAATGTGCAGTCCAAGACAGTCAGAATCACTCCCTGAATCAGACATGAGCTCCTGTTCCCAATGTGTGAACAATTCAAGCACAATGCCCAGGAGCGTTTTGGCAATTAGCCCCTCTCCCCAGTATTTGTTAAGTTTGATAACAATAAGTATGATAACATTAGGAATAATAATGAGCAATATGATCCTGAAAATGGCAATCACAGCCACGCCTCCAAGTGACTGATGCAAGAGCACCTTTCCAGGAATATTTGTGGATCAGTGAGAATCAGGTATGGGGAACTCATGTGGTGAAGTTTACATGGACTGGGATTGGGCTGATTCCTTTCCAAACCAACGCCTGATTTGAAATGTGGTCAGTGCCTCACTGGCTTTAGATTGCTGGGAGTGGCCTTAAAGGGAGAGTGGGACCACACCACGACAGTTGGGATAGTATTGACTTTGAGCATTGCCACCCAATCTGATCGACTGATGACCAAGGAGGCCCAGTAACATCAGAATGCTTTATTAGCTGTTGATGGGACTACAAGGCCTCCCAAGAAGGAATATGCATAACAGAACTTCAATGTGAGGCTGGAGATTTTGACAGGAAGGATTGGGACACTAATGGGGAGTTTGTGTTTTAGAGGTCATGGGGAGGTGCAGAGTGTCAGTTCTGTCCTGAGGAACAGTGTCCATAATGGACATAGGAGATTCCTCAATAGAGGATATGCCCTTCAATCCAGCTTTTATTCTCAACTATTAAAGCTGTGAGCTGGCCTCCTTCCTTCCATCCACCCACTGTATTAGGGCAGAGGAGGTTCTAAAGTGTTTGGCAACTTAATAGCCATGAATGGGGTGAGAGGGCTGCTTGATGCCTTCACCCACTACCCAAGGTAATACATTCGAAGAGTCTGAGGAAGTGCAGAAAGACAGTAGGCTGGTCACCCACTTTGTTTTGACTGCTCCCCTATTCCCAATACAGTTGTGGCTGTGGTGGTGAGGGAAGGATGGTCGTAAGACTCCCTCATCTTTCAAAGCTTTCTAAAAAAAATAGTTAAACCACAGATTGGCTGGGATTTTTCACTGGAAAGTAGGAAGCTGAGAGGCAAACATATAGATGTTTATAAAATAATGTGGGGAATAGATAGAGTTGGTGGTAGTTGTCTTTTCCCTAGAATGGGGGATTTCAAGACCAAGGGGCACTTTTTAAGGTGAGGAGAGGAGAGAGATTAAAAAAACACGAGGGCAAATTTTTTATTCGTGTGTGGAATAAACTTCCAGGGGAAGTGGTGGATGTGGGTACCTTCACAACGTTTAAAAGGCATTTGGCTAAGTACATGAAAAGGAAAGGTTTGGAGGGATATGGGCCAGGGGCAGGCAGGTGCGACCAGTTTAGTTTGGAAACATGCCGGCATGGACTGGTTGGACCGAAGCATCTGTTTCCGTGCTGTATACTCTATGACTCTATTTACCATTAACAATCTTCCATAGCTATTGAATACTTGTTCAAGTGAATGTCATGTAGCATTTATATCTGAAGCTTTCAGTTCCACACCTGTAGGTATCTACATCATATTTTGCCTGGAGCAGACCAATATTTCTAAACCCACAGTTTAGTGTTTATTATGAGCTCTTTCCATCTTTGTTTAGCCATGATGTGGAGGAGCTGGTGTTGGACGGGGGTGGACAAAGTTTAAAATCACACAACACCAGGTTATAGTCCAACAGGGTTATTTGGAAGCACTAGCTTTTGGAGCGCTGCTCCTTCATCAGGTATCTCTGTGTAAACGCAGACATCTTATTAAGGTGCTTGAGCTTGCCCCTGGTTCAATCATACTTTCATGTAGTGACAGGAATAAGTACATCCTGCATTGACTTCTGTTGTTAATTTTAGACACACATGTCACTTTGTAGTTTCATTGAAGTCTAATTCTCTCCTGCCACCTTCCAGGTGCCTCTCTGAGCAATTCACCATTCAGATTCAGAACTAAATCACCATTCCTTCCCAATGCTGGACTTAAAATGTGGGGCGGCTCAGTGGTTAGAACTGCTGGCTCATAGCACCAGGGATCTGGTTCAATTCTAGTTTTGGGAGACTGTCTATGTGGAGTTTGCACATTTTTCTCATTTTTTTTAGATTACATTACAGTGTGGAAACAGGCCCCAAGTCCACGCCGACCCACTGAAGCGCAACCCACCCATACCCCTACATTTACCCCTTACTTCACACTACGGGCAATTTAGCATGGCCGATTCACCTGACCTGCACATCTTTGGACTGTGGGAGGAAACCAGAGCACCCGGAGGAAACCCACGCAGACACGGGGAGAACGTGCAAACTCCACACAGTCAATCGCCTGAGGTGGGAATTGAACTCGGGTCTCTGGCGCTGTGAAGCAGCAGTGCTAACCACTGTGCCACCGTGCCTCCCACGGTGTCTGCGTGAGTTTCCTCCGGGTGCTCCGGTTACCTCTCACAATCCAAACGATGTGCAGGTTAAGGTGAATAGGCCACGCTAAATTGCCCATAATGTTATGTGCATTAGTTGAGACTGTGTTGCTGGAAAAGCACAGCAGGTCTGGCAGCATCTGAGGAGCAGGAGAATCGGCATTTCCAGCCAGAGCCCCTCATCAGGAATTCCTGAAGGACTCCGGCCCGAAACGTCGATTTTCTTGCTCCTCGAATGCTGCCTGACCTACTGAACTTTTCCAGCAATACACTCTTAACTCTGATCTTCAGCATCTGCAGACCTCACTGTCTCCCTGTTAGATGCATTAGTCAGGGATAAATGTAGAGAAATAAGTCTGGGTGGGTTACTCTTCGGAGGGTCGGTGTGGACTTGTTGGGCTGCAGGGCCTGTTTCCATGCTGTAGGGAATCTAATCTAATCTAAAATCCTGGGACTCCCTCCCTAAGAACACTGTGGCTGTACCTTTGTCATATAGACTGCAATGACTCAAGAAAGCAACTCACAACCACCTGTTCAAGGGAATCTCAGGATAGGCAACAAACACTGGTCTCATCTGTGACATTCATGTCCCATGAAAGCAAATAATTCTTGAATTAATGAAAGAGTTGCAACAAGACGAAACAGGGTAAACACAGGAAGGATATTCCAGTGTGTCCAGAACCAGGGGTAACAGTTTAAAGGGATATGGAGTAGAACATTTAGGACTGAGATTAGGAGACATTTCTTCATCAGAGTGTTGATTCAGTAGAATTTGCTACCACAGAAAGCTGCTGAGAGTAAAACATTGAATGTTTCAAACAGGAGTTAAATATAGTTCTTAGGGCTAAAGGGATGAGCAAGTATGGGGACAAACTGAGAATATGGTACTGATGATACAGGGTGATCTGCCAGGAGCATATTAAATGGTGGAGTAGACTTGAAGGGCCGAATGGCTCACTTTTATTTTCTATGTTTCAAGAGAAAGTACTCAGGGCTATTTGACAAGGCTCCTGGTATTAAAATTTAATCTGGACACTTCTGCGAGAAAAATCATAGGAGTATTATTTTCTTTAAGGACTGGTGTCTTTTTAATATTGTCTTTAAAAACTGTGGACTGCAATGAGAAAGAATTGTTTTTACAGAAAGGGATTTACTGTAATTTAATGCCTATTGTGAACTCTATTTTTGTGGCTGAGTTCCTGCAATGTGCAGGGGGTTAGGAGCTGACAAGCTGTTCTCTCCAGCAGAAGCTGCATGTGCTCTGCAGTAAAAACTCAGTTTAAACCTGAAGAAAACCTGTTACCTCTCTGCAGCAGTTGCTGTGAGCTGTGGCTTTTAAGTGGATAAATCATAGACATTTTACAGATGAACACTGCGCATCTTACAAACTAAGAGGTCTGGCCAGCTGAAGAAGACTCATCTCAACATTAGAATCAGGAAGCAAAGACCACTTAACTGACTTCTGCTTCTTTTTCTCTCTCAATGCATGTGTGTGTGTGTGCATGCACGTGCACATGTTTAAGGGATTAGAGTTTCAGCTTGCTGTGTTGTATCTCTGTTTGCTTGTAGCTATAGGCTAATTACTTGTAATAAATATAATAATCCTTTTCAGTGCAGAAACCTGGTCCACGCTTTCTAGCAACTTTGAGCTGATAGTCAGGTGAACTGGGATGATGTGTGTACTTGTATTTAAAAAAAAACTTTAACAGAAAGAGTGGACCTCAATTTATGGCTACCTTAGTAGGTCACAAGTCTTTGAATACCTCCACATTTTACTACACTACTGTACTAATGGGCTGGGGAAAGAAGGAGGAGAAGGAGGAGGAGGCGACAAGGGGGATCCAGGTGTGGGAGCTTATTTGTTGAAACTTCCACAATTACATCCAAGCAGAATGTGGAACCTCACTTCTTAAGACTCACCTGTCTAAATAGTTCACAATGTTTGCATTCTTATTTTCCCTCATGACAAGGATTTCATTTATAATCAGCTCCTTCTTGGGTTGTTGCTGTAGGTTCATCTGCTTGATTGCCACCTGTAATCAGATTTGGTTGAGGTCAGCAGTTAACAAGATGGTGCTCTGATAGTATGTTTAGTTAAAAACCAAAACAGACCACTTTCAGTCATGGACCCTTTGGTGTGGTAGATTCGGAAGGTGAGGAGAAAGTGAGGACTGCAGATGCTGGAGATCAGAGCTGAAAATGTGTTGCTGGAAAAGCGCAGCAGGTCAGGCAGCATCCAGGGAACAGGAGAATCGACGTTTCGGGCATAAGCCTGAAGAAGGGCTTATGCCCGAAACGTCGATTCTCCTGTTCCCTGGATGCTGCCTGACCTGCTGCACTTTTCCAGCAACACATTTTCAGCTCTAGATTCGGAAGGTCCCAGGTTTAATTTCTGCTTTGATTGGAGTTAGATGTGCAAGTCTGAGTTAGAATTGATTCATTTTGCCTTCATATGGATGGGATTTCTAATTTTGATCGCAATCCAGCATTTTCAGCTTTGATGTACATGTATGTGGGCTATCTGGTGAGAAGGGGATGGAGTTTGATTTGGCTCAAGGTCAAATAGTCCACCTGTAAAGCTGGCCTACAAGGTATGTATGCTTTTCTTTCAAAAGAAATCCAATTGATTCACAAATGATGCTGTTTCAGTGCAAGTACAATTGTAAGAAAAGCAATGTCAAAGCCTGATGAAAGGCTTTTGCCCGAAACTTCAATTTACCTGCTCCCCGGATGCTGCCTAACCTGCTGTGCTTTTCCAGCACCACTCCAAGCTTGACTCTAATCTCCAGCATCTGCAGTATCCACATTTGCCTAATGTCAAAGTCTGTGCTGTCTGCTATTGCTTCGTATTGTTATCTGCCTGAATTGGCCATGTTTCAAACAATGCATGTGGAACAAGTGATATGGAAGGAATTGGCAGCAAGTCAATGAAGAAAGTAAATTCTATATTTGAATTTTCCATCCCTCTCTCTTCACCAGTTTCTTCCTTTGTCTACAAAATGGCCCATACATTCAGAGGGCAAACAGTAAAACGCACGCATACCACTCTTTCAATAAATCAGATATACCACAACACTCAAACAGTGATATCAATAATAAAATAAAGCTATCCCTCCTCCAATGTTTAACAATTCTCATCAAGATAAAAGCCCCAGGGATAAAATATCTCTGCTCTTCTTTGTCAAATGGTGGATGTGCTGAACTGGAAATCAATTTAAATGCAATACAGTCAGACGGCTGTCAGCTTCAGAGTTCAAAATGTCAAACAAACGCCATGAATTTGGAAAGGACAGAGCTCCTCAGAGAAATGTATGCAGAATGTTCTGGCAATTGATTAGAACCAGCCTACAAATGTGAGTCAGCAAAAAGGAGGTGATAGAACTGCAAAATGTTTCTCATATAACAAAGGTCAAGAGAGGTTATCAGTCAGCCTCACTGATGTTCAATATTTATTCTAGATTGCAAGTGCTAGGCCAATTTCTAAAAATTTAGAGACTGTCCAAATGTTAGTCCGATTTGGATTCCATCAGAGAAAATGACAGTGCACAATAATCACACCTCTAATCGATTGTGACTAGACATGTGATAATTTAAGCAAAACATTTGCTTCCATGTTTGATGACTGTAGGGAGCTACAAGACATATCTTATAAAAGACAATGGCAATTAAAATAAAAACTGAAAGAATTACAGATGTTGTAAATCAGAACTGAGGAAGGGTCACGAGACCCGAAACATAACTCTGATTTCTGTCGACAGACACTGCCAGACCTGCTGACCTGTTGCAATTAAAATAAAACTGGCTCTCCTGCTTTGTAATTTACAGAGCATACTTTGAGTGCTTCTTTCTGAAGGTCTAACAACATTTTAGGAATAAGTTATACACAGGGGTCAGAATTTACTATTCCCCCCATGGCACATTTTGATGCCCCAGAGAGTGGGCACTCTTTTGGTCAGGTCCGTGCCTACTGGGGGCCATGCTGAATGCCCATCTCTGCCCAAATCATTCCAGGGATGGTGAGGTTCGCAGATGGGGACTTTGCCCAAATGCTAATTGAGGTTTTTAAAATAGACTATCAATGGCTATTTAAGGGCCTCATCAGGTTGCTGCTAGTTATCAACCAGCAGCTGGCAGGGGGAGTTGCCTTCTGGGTAGTGCAATAACAAAACCCTTTATGGCAGTAAGTACCACACACTGCAGCTACTCCTCAGTTTGGTTGGTCAGCAAACCCAGCAGCACCAGAGACTGGTAGAGGATGCTGCCGGTACTGCATCCAGTTTCAGGTAAAGGCCTCAATGTCTCCTGGACTAAAGGTCTCTGTTTAAAAAAAACAGGCTGGACAGTATTGGTAAAGCCCACTCAACACTCGATACAAGTCTGCTCCAGTTTAAACATACTCTGCTCTAAACTTGGAAGAAAAGAGATTTAGGAGGACAAGAGACAGGATCTTTGATTCAGAGGTGAGGGCTTTGGGCAGGGTGCATGTGGCCACAATAAAGGAGGCGGAGTGGGGGGGTGGAAGGACTTGTGGGAGGGGGTCTGTGTGGGGAGGAAGGAAGAAGTCTACTATCTGGTGGAGGAAAGAGGCCTTGATGCACAATTTCAGCATCTAAAATGATGGGACCCCATAGGAGTTAGCAAGTTTTGAGAAGATTTGTAGCTTAGGTTAACGTTCTGAATGTAAGTTTGCTCGCTGAGCTGAAATGTTCCTTTTCAGACGTTTGTCACCATACTAGGTAAGCTCATCGGTAAGCCTCCAGAGAAGCTCCAGGGGAGGGTCATTGATGACGTTATCTACTATGGTGATGAAATGTCTAAAAACGAACCTTCCAGCTCAGCAAGCAAATTTACATCCATGATGGGACTCTGTTTCCTTCCTGCACTTTTAAAAGCTGGTAAACAAAAACAAGCTGTCCACTCCCACCCACCTGCCCACACACCCCCTTTGACCCCTCCCCCTTCCCCACCTCACCATTCTACCATTTTTGTGCTGTTGTCAAGATAATATGGGGTCAATTGAGCTTTTCATAATTTCAATTGAGCCTTATTGATTCACACCTGGTGGGTGGACTGCTGATTTTGGCACCCATCTACCTTCCATATTAAAGGGTTAACCTGGGAGTGGGTGGGAAGTGGGTCATTTGGACAACCTCCCTTTTTTAATGAAAGCCCCCACCATTGAAGACTGTAATTTCCAGCAAGGGGGGTTCTCTCATTTATATCTGTCCTCTGAGTAGTGCTGTCTGTAATGGAGAGCTCCTGGCCTGGTTGATCAGCAGGTTCCGGGGGCAGGATTTTCACCTCCAGGAAAATCAAAATGGAGACCACTAATATGATCGATCTTCTCCAATATGAGGCCCTCAGCTACTGTCCAGCCTGCAGCCAAGACCTGTGTTTCCCAGATTAAATGCTGCCCTGCATGTTTTATAAGGTTTTCAAATGGAAAAAGGAAACCATAAAATACATCTATGGTATACAAGAGGCAGTGGTACAATAAGAGATACATCTTTCATATAGGTTATGGTATGTTTGCTAGTATCATATGCTGTTTCACTTAGAGAGGTGCATTACATACAGAGATAGCAGAAACTTTGATTCAATAGACAGCATTCCAGAGAGTGTACTATACTCTAGAATTGCCAAAAAACAACAATATTGAAACTTGTAAGAACACATACTTACCTCTTGCCCAGTGGCAATGTCTATTGCAGTGTATACAGTGCCTGATGCTCTAAAGAAATAAAGTAAAATAGGAACTATTAGCACACTCAATGTCAAACATTTCTGATATTTTCATGGACATTACTCAGTGAAGAATAGAGCTGCATTTCAAGTTCTGCACCAGAAGTCCACAACTAGCTCCAATAGAGATAAGAACAAAGTGTAATACAAAGCACAAGTCTTTGCTTGGGCCAGAATGTTGTATTCATCGTGAACCTGCCAGATTCTGTTGCATTGCTAGGGCAGTTCCTGAGAGACAACAGACTACATTTTATACAGTATTGTTCAGAAGAATCTACAAGATAACACCGAGGAGGGTTTTTGTTTGAAATCATGGGAAAAATTGAAAGAACACACCGATCATTTCTAACTTTCTTAAAGGCTAGACTTAAATATGGATTATTATTTCACATAAATTTGCATATAATCATGAGTTGATTTTCTGAAACACAAGGCTGAGCACTATTCCAAACTGCTGGAAAGCTTCCTGTTCAGGATGGGTTGAATTTTCATTGAACTTCATATAAACAAGCCCAGAGTCCATCTTTTTACATGGCTACGAAGAGAATAATCCAATTTTCTAAACGTTTAATCAATTGTTATCTCAACCTTTTGCTTGCTTTCATCAGTATATTTGACTCCATCTTTTATCAATAGCATTTAAAAAAGTATCATCACAACTAATTGCATTTTTCCTTCCTTTTTCTTTTCCATTCACCCTCCTGAGTTTAGTCAGGATGTGAAAGCTCAGTCAATTTCACCAAGAAGTGCAGGGCAGAAGAGTGAGATGTCTTGCCTCCTCAGAGACGCAAAGGTGGGGTCAGAGTGAGAGCCAATTGGAACAACTGAAATAAATTTATTGGAGTTAAGGCACTAATTATAGATTATTAAAAAAAAGAAAGAAAGAGAGATGTAGGCATATCTCTAACAAGGCAGCGAAACTAAGTAAATTGAGAAAGTTTCAGAGAGGTGCTAAATGAATATTTTTCATTTGTTTTCACTCAAGAAAAGGAGAATATTGTAGAGGAGAAGACTGAGATATGGGCTATTAGACTAGAAAGGATTGAGGTTGGTAAGGAGGAGGTGTTATCAATTCTAGAAGGTGTGAAAGTAAATAAGTCCCCTGGGCTAGATGGGATTTATCCAAGGATTCTCTGGGAAGCTGGGGAGGAAATGGTGGAGCCTTTGGCCTTGATCTTTGGCTCGTCATTGTCTACAGGTTTAGTACCAGAGGACTGGAGGATTGCAAATGTTGTGCCCTTGTTCAAGAAGGGCAGTAGAGATGACCCAGCTAATCATAGACCAGTGAGCCTTACGTCTCTTGTAGGAAACGTTTTGGAAAGGACTATAAGAGATAGGATTTATAATCATCTCGTAAGCAACATTTTGATTGGACATGGTTTCGTCAAGGGCAGGTCATGACTCACAAACCTCATTGACCTTTTTGAGAAGGTGACCAAGCATGTGGATGAGGGTAGGGCAGTTGACGTGGTGTACATGGACTTCACTAAAGCCTTTGATAAGGTTTCACATAGTAGGCTTTTGGAGAAAATGTGGAGGCATGGGATAGAGAATGATTTAGCAGTTTGGATTAGAAACTGGCTTTCTGTAAGAAGGCAGTGAGTGGTGGTTGATGGAAAATATTCAGCCTGGAGTCCGGTTACTAGTAGTGTGACATAAGGATCTGTTTTGGGACCACTGCTGTTTGTCATTTTTATAAATGACTTGGATGCAGGCATAGCTGGATGGGTTAGTAAGTTTGCAGGTGACACTAAAGTCGGTGGAGTAGTAGACAGTGTGGAAGAATGTTGCAGGTTGCAGGGGGACTTGGATAAACTGCAGAATTGTGCTGAGAGGTGGTAAATGGAGTTCAATGCAGATAAATGTGAGGTGATAATGCAGATAAATGTGGGGAGCAAACAGGAAGGCAGAATGCTGGGTCAATGGAAAGACTCTTGGCAGTATAGATGTGCAGAGGGATCTTGGTGTCCATGTATATAGTTCCCTGAAAGTTGCCACCCAGGTTGATAGTGCTGTTAAGAAGGCATAGAGTGTGTTTGGTTTTATTGGGAGAGTGATTGAGTTCTGGAGCTGTGATATCATGCTGCAACGGTACAAAACGCAAGTGCGGCCTCACTTGGAATACTGTGTACAGTTTGGTCGCCCCATTACAGGAAGGATGTGGAAGTATTGGAAAAGGTGCAGAGGAGATTTACCAGGATGTTGCCTGGTCTGGATGGAAGGTCTTATGAGGGAAGGCCGAGGGAATTGTGTCTGTTCTCATTGGAGAAAAGAAGGCTAAGTGGGGGGGGGATTTAATAGAGACATACAAGATGATCAGAGGATTAGATAGGGTGGACTGTGAGAGTCTTTTTCCTAGGATGACGACATTAGCTTGCACGAGGGGGCATAGCTGCAAATTGAGGAGTGATAGATTTAAGACATATCAGAGGCAGGTTCTTTACTCAGAGTGGTAATGGTGTGGAATGCCCTGCCTGCCAATGTAGTTCACTCAGCCACATTAGGGGCATTTAAACAGTCCTTGGATAAGCATATGGATGATAATGGGATAGTGGGGGATGGGCTTAAATTAGTTCACAGGTAGTGCAACACCGAGGGCCGAAGGGTCTGTTCTGCACGGTATTGTTCTATGTTTACACTAAAGAGCAAGAGCTCATTGGAGACCACAGCTTAGCTCTAAATACTGCGTATTTAGAAACAGAACTGTCAGAAATAGCTTACTAAACCAATGCTAGTGTTACAAACCTCTGTAATTAAACCTGTCTGCTACAAGTTGCACACTAACTTTACTGACCAGGATCAAGTTAAATGACAACCAAAGCTGGGATCCATGGCAATAAGACCCCTCATTGTATGTACTGGATGAAGTTATTGCATGTGTCACCATTTTTAACCTCCCCTACATATCACAAGATGACATTAACAAATAAAACACTCCAGTAAATCTCAGTCAATTCTGTACTGTTCCTTGCACCATGAAATGTAACAAAATACACAAATACCATGTTTACCAATATCAATAGGCTCACTGTACAAGTTAATTAAACTGAAACAGGACAAATTGCTTTTAGACGCTGCATGTACATATAATGAACTGATACACTTACAAATTTCCTCATTGATTGGACAGAGGGGAGATATTCCCCCATCTCTCATTCTTCCAGAATTCTTTATGTCAGGAATTAGCCCATGGACCTGCCAATAAAATCCCCCATTTTCAATAAGGAGCAGTTTCCACTGCAATAACATTGTCATTTTAGCTCATCCTCCTGTTCAGTGTTTCTGAACAAAACCCATTCCAACATTTTTGACATGAGTAACTCTAGGAAGCGCTGCATGACCTGTATTGTCTCATATTAATCTCGTATGTCAGAACACATAATCCTTAGCTGAATGGTATTCCAAATAATTGACATGAAATAACACACCAGCCAGCTTTGCCTGTGAGTTAACAACTTGAGAGCTGAATACAAATGAAAGCAACATTATTTCTAGGTAAAATAGATAAAGATTCTGAACCAGTGAGCTTTGTTAGCCTTTAACTTCTAACAGAACAAGAAACAAATGTCGATATTATGACAGGATGACTCAGTGATGTTACATAATAACAGCCAATTTTAAAGAATTGTCTACAGAAAATGCTGGAAATGCACAGCAGATCTGGCAACACTGGTGCGGAAAGAGTTACAATTTCAGGTGGAGGATCATTCAAGACCAGTTCTATGAAAACCAGGAACCTGAAATGTTAATTTTACGTCTTTATATACCATTTTGATTCCATATATATGTAGTAGGTTATTACTGACTGGAGTGAGGCTATTTGACCTGCAAACCTTCAGTCTCCTTTTTGGTAGGCAGACATCATTTCTGATACTTTTCCATCCTCTGGCACAATTAGAGCTCCACTGATGTTTGTAAAAGTACATAGACAGAAACTCTGCTGTTTTGTTTCAAACATCCATTGTGATCCTCAGGTGTATGCCATCATTCCCCACTGATTTTTCTACTTTTAAGTCTGAGTAATATGTTTAGTAACACTTTGTTTTTGAGTGATAACCCCTGCTATACAGAGGTCTATGATCCCAAATTCTGTCCCTTCTTCGCTGAAGGCAGAAAACAGCAAAGATCACATGGGTAGTGCAATCAATTGGTTCCCTAAACTTGTCCTGCCAGTGAGCCATTTTATAGACAGTGGAACTGGAAGCAAACTGGTTGCCTTCAGAAAAGATCCAGCTTTTTTCTGTAAACAAATACCCCCAGTTAGGTGCCTGTGAATTTTGTTGTATGAGAAACATTGTTAAGTGGAGAAGAGCCCCCCTGCTCAGAAGGTTCTGGTTTTATAAAGCAAGGTGGTGGTTTGGGACTGAGAATGTAGTGCCGTTGGGAACCTAGCTATCCCCCCCTCATCACCACCACCACAGAGTGGCTTCTCCTTCAGCATTGCATCCTCTGCTTTCTTAAATATTTTGTCTCTGGTACGCTGAAGTCTACGTGCATCAGTGACTAGTGCTCAATGGTGCTATTGAGCTAGTGCCTGTCCAATGGGGCCACGTGCTTTCAGTGGTGACTACAGCCCCAGAAGCAGACACTAAATTGGTGGCCGCTAGCACTGAAGCCTCGTGTAGGCCTGTATTCTAGCATCACCCACTTTCTTCCAATGTCTGGTCATCTATCCAGTCAATAAATTCAGGCCAACGCCTACATCAAACTATAGATGATAATATCAATATATGGCCCTCTATATTATTCAATCCAATATTCACCTCACATATATATTAAAAGTTTGATTTACCTTTTCATTTCTATTCCAGACTCTGACAAATCCATACCTGCCACAAATACATTAAAATAAATCAATCCTTACTCATTTACTGCAGTCCTACTCGGCTGACTTCTCATGTCAATGGTTATAGGAAACAGATGGAGAAATTTTGGCATTTGGGAAATTTGAAACATCTGATAAACTGGGCTTTTGAAATGATCTCAGAGGTAATGACTGTACGATATTGTCAGTAAATGGAAAAGGCAAACCCAGGAGGAAATAAATTAACTTTTTATGAATTACACTCTAAGACTGGTATCAAGAAATACACAGATGAATGGATTAGACTCTGAGGAGGTAGAGGTAAGACGACTGATCTGTTTTAAGGAACAACTGGATGCAGGAATTCAGGACTAGAACTTATATGGATGGTTGAACTGAATTTCTTCATTTGTAACTAGTCTGCAAACTTGTAAACTGGAGTGAATCAACTTGCAGTGATTACTACTGCAGTGTGTTAAGGCCATTAGTCCCTACATTTGTATTATGGAGAATCAGCAGGGATCTCCACTGAAATACTAAAATGATGATGGACTGGCACTCTGGACATGAACTCATGACCTCAATTGCCCTTGACTGGAAGGAAGACAGCATGTCGAGAGATCTCAGAGACACCGTAATTGTCACCATCTTCAAGAATGGAGATTGGTCCGACTTTGGAAATTAGAGCGATTTTCCTTTCGTATGCCACGGGAAAGATCATTGTGAGAAACTTCCTTGACTGTCTCCCCTCAGTGCCTAATGTGTCTCAATGTGGCTCTCCCATCAAGAGGTACATGATTTTCAGTGTGCAACAAATCGAAGTGCAGAGAACAGCACAAACCTCTGTACATGGCCTTCATTGAGCTCACAAAAGGTCTTTGACTCTGTCAACTGTGAGGGATTGTGGAATGATGACATTTAAGCTTGTAATCCTCACGAATGAATCCACCACAGATCTAATACCAGTGAAAACTAGGGTCAAGCAGCACTATGTCATCACATCAACACTCTTCTCCATCCTCCTCACCACAACACTCCACCCCATCTCCATGAAGCTCCATATTGGAGAGAAGCTAACCTATAGGATGAGCATGAGACTATTTAACCTTTGACACATTCAGGCCAGAACCAAGACCACCCCAATGATCTTCTCTGCACTGCTAGGATAGACACAGTGTTCTTTTGTCCCCAGTATCTTTCCAATATCTCTGCTCCTGCATCACCTGCCACCAAGGCTCATGCTCTTCCACTCTCACTATTGCATGCAACATCTTTGCTCACTCACTCTCACCCACCTACAAGCTTAATTTTCCCCCATGGCTTCTGTATTGCTTATGCACTCACACAGAACACCTCACCTACCTTTCCCTCACTTTCGCCAACACTCACTCTGGTTTCCATCCTGCCCCGAACCTCTCATATTACTTACCTTGCACACCTTCTGGTGCTGCCTACTCATTCCATCGGAGTGCCTCACCATCTTTTGACCACTTGCAACAACACAAACAGCCATACCACCCACTTTCATCCTACTCAGTCCCTCCTTTTCTTCCATTACAGAAGGGAGCAACTCAGAGTAGGGCAGAAAGTGGTCAGATGGATGGACAGTTGCCTGACGCAGGAGACCTTCTCCCTTCTTCTCCTCAATGCCTGCTCCTACGGGGATGCAAGACATCCATTGCCCATTGGAGTTAATTACCACTCTTCACTCCACTGCAATGCTTCCCAAACAAGCCCATCAGAGGAGTGCCCATGAGAGTTGTGAGGGGTTGCTAAATACCAGAAACCAAAGTCCATGGATGAGGGGTGTGTGGCACTGGTGCCCATGGATCATGCTCTGATTTTTCAGCTCTTCCAAACCCCTGAATTGTCTGCTTTGGAGTTGCATGGCTAACCATGACCCACCCCCTAGCCTGCAGAGGCATGGAGCCCCTGACCAGACGCCTGACTGTGGCCAATCCCCTGAACTGGTAATTGGAGGCCTGACAACATGCAGGCTGTCTGTGATGAGCTAAATTTGCCAGATCCCCATTCCAACTTTCATAACGAGAATTCTCAAACCAACCTTGTTCGGTGCATTTGGTAAGATAGGAAGCAAATTGTGGTTTTAACAAGCCACTTGACAAACCATGATCCCCCTTAATTGGCAAATTGTTGCTATCTCAGGTGACACTTGTCTTGCCATTCGGCAGATGCCTAAAAAATGCAGCAATTTCTCACATTATTCAGTTACAAATCACAACATAGCCCATGCGATACAGGCCCCTTTAAAGTAGGATTCACCCACTGTGACATTTCTGGAGATGACAGAACTGGATAGGTACTTGTAACCTTTAAAACAGCTCTTTTATATGGACATTGCAGGTACTCTCTAAATATTCATAAGTGGAGTATGATCATTGAGATTTAATAACAGCTTGTTGTGTACAAATGCAAATGGAATACTGCCTGTTTTGTTTCTCCACTTGAGACCAATTTCTGGGTGCTAAGATGTGCACAAACTTGTAAATGCAGATGAAACACATTTATGATAATCATAACATTTAAATATATGCTTTGGGTAATTGTTGAACAAAAATGAGCATAGGTACAGATTGTGCAGTTTTGTTCAAGAATTTAAGATAAGAATTTGCTTATTGCAATTTCCATCAGAAGATGAAATTGCTGTAATGGGAGTTAACATGCTAAAAAGGGCATTGTCTGGGCGGCACGGTGGCACAGTGGTTAGCACTGCTGCCTCACAGCGCCAGAGACCCGGGTTCAATTCCCGCCTCAGGCGACTGACTGTGTGGAGTTTGCACGTTCTCCCAGTGTCTGCATGGGTTTCCTCCGGGTGCTCCGGTTTCCTCCCACAGTCCAAAGATGTGCAGGTTAGGTGAATTGGCCATGCTAAATTGCCCGTAGTGTGAGGTAAGGGATAAATGTAGGGGTATGGGTGGGTTACGCTTCAGCAGGTCGGTGTGGACTTGTTGGGCCGAAGGGCCTGTTTCCACACTGTAATGTAATGTAATCTAATCTAGTCTATAAATTAATAGGTTTCATTAGCAATCATTATTTAACACTTTGAATTTGGTATTACATTGATAGTCTTTTTGGAAGAGGACAGATGAAATGAACATTTCACATTGGCATTGTGTTCTGTGTGAGTCAGAGGGTCTACCTGCTCACTGTGCGACACTGCACAACAATGCATATTAATATACCAGTTGTCCTCATCAATACTATGTCATACCAGAGTCATGAAATAATTACAGCAGGGAAGGAAACCATTCAGTCTGTTGACCCCCTGCTGGCTCTCTGCAAGTGTAATTGCAAGCCCCATTGCCTAGCCTTTTCTACATAGCCTACAATTTTTCTCTCTGCTGATATTTATCCTATTCCCTTTCAAAAGCCGCAGTTAGATCTGACACCACCAGCTTCACGCAGCACACTCCAGATTGTAACTGCTTGCTGAATAAGAAAAGTTTTCTTTCCTTAAGTTGTCTTTGTTTCTTTTGCCAAATACTTTAAAGCTGTGTCCCCTGATTCTTAACTGTTCCTACCATCAGGAACAGTTCTCCACGTACTCTGTCTCGGCTTATAACTTTGACCATCTCTTCAAACCTCCTCCCAACCTTCACTAAATTGTGCACAAGTAAGCTTAAAAGCAGTTGACATGAGCTCTTGTTATTTAGTTACCTGGTTCACGAAAATGGCAGGAGAGGTGTAGTTATTTTCATGTTAGTTCTCACTGAATAACCTTGTGGAACATTCACTAATGTAAGAGCAGAAATGGATATATGACCATGCAAGAGCAAACTTACCAGCTTGTTTGACATCAATTGCAAGACTGAAGTAGGAGTACAATGTCCAAAAAAAATCTATTGTTATTGTAAAGCAACATATTCAATTGTGACTGATGAGAAAATTATACTATACAAACAAGATTTGGAGGTGCCAGTGTTGGACTGGGCTGTACAAAGTTAAAAATCACACAACACCAGGTTATAGTCAAACAGGTTTAATTGGAAGCACTAGCTTTCGGAGTGCTGCTCCTTCATCAGTGGTTTCAAAAGCTAGTGCTTCCAATTAAACCTGTTGGACTATAATCTGGTGTTGTGTGATTTTTAACTTTATACAAACAAGGATGACGTATCAGGCCTTGCTGGAGTATTATGCTGGAAATCAAGCCCTGCTATTTCCCTTGTTATCATAAAAAATTTAGTAGTACCAAAATATGCAAAGTTCTCAATTTAGTTCACAGACACAGGTTAACATATAACATGAGCCAGGTTTCTGTACTTAACATAAATTCCTATTCATTACAAATAAATAGATTCAAACTTTAGGTAAACAGCAATAAACTGCCAACATATAACTATGAGGTAAGATGCTAACTCTTACAAATCTCTACCTGCACACATATAAGTACGTAGACACAGAGAGATAATAAAATGTTGGTGTTAAAAGGTGGAGGGAAAAACTGGGAAGGCTGTTCAATGCACCCTGTTCACTGATACAATTCCTCAGGAGTCCTTCATCAGGAGTGAGCTCATTCCGGATGAAGGTTTCCTCCCCGAAACGGTGATTTTCCTGCTCCTTGGATGCTGCCTGACCAGCTGTGCTTTTCAAGCACCACTCTAATCTTGACTCTGATCCCAGTATCTGCAGTCCTCACTTTCGCCAAGTCTCAAGAATGGCCTTGTTGCCTAGAAGCCAATTGAGGAGGAGAAAGTGAGGACTGCAGATGCTGGAAATCATAGTCGAAGAGTGTGGCGTTGGAAAAGCACAGCCAGTCAGGCAGCACCGAACAGGAGAGTCAATGTTTCATAAGCTCTTCATCAGGAATGGAGTTGCAGAGGAAATGGTCCCTCTGAAACACATATAGGGATGGGGAGGGGAATATATTCCTGGTAGTGGGGTCTGTTTGTAGGTGGCAGAAATGGCAGAAGTTGATGCATTGTATCCGGAGATTGGTTGGGGGGGACAGTAAGGTTCCGTCCTTGTTGTGGTTGGAGGGGGAGGGTTCAAGGGCGGAGGCACAGGAAGTGGAAGAGATGCGCTGGAGGGCACCATCGACCACGTGGGAGGGGAAATTGCAGTCTTTGAAGGAGGCCATCTGGGATTTTCTATGGTGGAATTGGTCCTCCTGGGAGAAGATGCGGTGAAGGCAGAGGAATTGGGTACAAGGGATAGCATTTTACAAAAGGCAGGGTGTAGTCTAGGTCGCTATGGGAGTTGGTTCGGTTTGAGGTAGATGTCAGTGATGAGTTGGTTGCCAGAAATGGAGATGGAGAGGTCCAGGAAGGGGAGGGAGGTGTCCGAGATGGTCCAGGTGAATTTGACGTCAGGTGGAATGTGTTCATGAAGTTGATGATCTGCTCAACCTTCTCATGGGAGCATAGGGTGGTGCTGATACAGTCATCAAAATAGTGGAGGAAAAGGTGCAGAATGGTGCCAGTGTAGCTGAGGAAAATGGACTGTTCCACATACTCGATGAAGAGGCAGATAAGGCTGGGGCCCATGCGGGTGCCCATGGCTATGCTTTTGGTCTGGAGGAAGTGGGAGGATTCAAAGGAGAAATTGTTGAGGGTGAGGACCAGTTCAGCCAATCGAATGAGTGTCAGTGGAAGGGTACTGGTAGGGACGTTGGGAGAGGAAGAAACGGAGGGCTTGGAGGCCTTCATCATAGCGGATGGACGTGTACAGAGACTGGATGTCCATGGTGAAGATGAGGCATTGGGAGCCTCATGGAGGAGGTGGAGGGCGTGGGTGGTGTCCTGAACGTATGTGGGGAGATCCTGGACCAAGGGGGACAGGATGGTGCCAAGGTATGCGGAGATAAGTTCAGTGGGGCAGGAGCAGGCGGAGACGATAGGTTGACCGGGGCTGTCAGGTTTGTGAATTTTGGGTAGGAGGTAGAACCGGACAGTGCAGGGTTCTGGGACGATGAGCATGGAGGCTGTTGGTGGGAGATCCCCTGGGGTGATGAGGTTGTGGATGGTCTGGGAGATGATGGTTTGGTGATGGGAGGTGAGGATGTGGTCGAGGGGGCAGTAGGAGGAGGTGTCCATGAGTTGGCACCTGGCTTCAGCAATGTAGAGATCAGTGAGCCAAACTATAACTGCTCCCGCCACCCCTTGCTCACTGGTTTGATGGAGAGGTTGGAGTTGGAGCAGAGGGAGTGGAGGGCTGTGCATTGTGAGGGTGAGAGGCCGGAGTGGGTGAGGTGATCAATGTCATGGCGGCAGTTAGAAATGAAGAGACTGAGGGTGGGAACAGACAAGTACGGGGTGTCCAGGTAGATGCGGTGTGAAGGAGGCAGGAGAAGGGGTCCTCAGAGGGTGGGTGAGAGTCCTGATGGAAAAAGTAACCATGGAGGCAGAGGCGGCAGAAGAAAAGTTCGAGGTCACAACACATGTTGAATTAATTGATCCAGGTGCATAGAGGGATGAAGGTGAGGCCATTACTGAGAACTGATTATTCATCCTCAGTGATGAGAAAGTCTGGGGGAATGGTAAACACATGGCAGTGCTGGGAGCTAGGACCTGGTGTGGGGCTGGAATTGGGAGTAGGGAGGCGGAGACTGTCTCTGTAGTGGGTGTGGTTATGGATCAGGGGTGATATCATCAATGGAAGATGAAGAGCTCATGCTTGAAACATCGACTCTACCGCTCCTCGGATGCTGCCTGACTGGCTATGCTTTTCCAACAACACACTCTTCGACTCAAAACCAATTGATGTCCTTAAGTGACCACATAAGGATTCATTCTACTTCTACTGGTATTCAACCAGAGGAGGACAGGGGTCATTCCATTGCGGGCAACTTGTCAAGTGTACTCTGTTGAGTATGCCTGTAGCCTGATGGGGGTGTTCCTTCTATTTGAATAGCCCAAGGTGCACAGAAACACCAGCTGGCAACATGAATTACCAAAAGGTGAAGATCCATAATAATAATAATAATAATAATAACACCAACCCTACTATAATGTCCCAGATTTTCCTGGACAAACCCACCTGACTCACTTTCTTTCCAGACTCCTGCAGTGAACCTACAGCTTAAGTTTCCATCCTGCTGACAATGCAAGTATGGACAGCTGTCAGTCAGAGGCAGGAAACCCCTCCTCCAATAGGCTGAAGATGAGAAACTGCGTAATCTTTGTGCTTGTGCACCTATCGATAGGACGTAGAATCCCATCTTGACCATGTTTTAAGCACTTTTCCTCAAGTTTATATTCCAAATACCAAGTCTAGTCCTTTTTAAAATTTTACAATCCAGTGTTTACTTTTTATTTTTATTCCTATCAAATGTACAAATCACATTTCTCCACATCTGGCTTCTATCACCTAAAGCAATAAACTACATAAAGCTTCTGACGTCAACTACAGCCTCCTTCAAATGTGCCAAACTTCTTAGTTCAGTTCAAATTTTGACATCTGGTCCCTCAAATCTGACAGTGAGGAGATAATTTATATAGACACTGAAAAGTCAAGGAGGTGTACAAATTCCTATCAATGTGGGGAGTGTCTCTAATGACCTGCTTCAGTTCAATAATCTTCCATTAGCCATTATCTTTTCTTAGAAAAAACACTTTGGGCAACTATCTTTTTATGATGCCACATGCATTCTCATTTTATCAACAAACTTTCAATCTGACAATGAGTTCCAAATTATATTATACCAGTGCATTACAAACATCCATCCAAGAAAAGCACAGACAAAATAATGGTACAATCCAAATGAAATTTTACAAAGTAATAGTGTGCTCTACACTTATTTTTGTGGCAGCGTCAGACCTTGCATGTATCCCCAAAATGTATAACTTGGTTAACATATGCCTTTTCTCTTTTGTTCTGGTATATGGGAGCCACAGGATGTCAGCAAGTAGGAGTGACAACTAAAATTCCAGCATTTAGATCACAGAACGGTTAGTGCACAAAAGAAGAACATTCAGACTGTTGTATCTACTGCTTCAGAAGACTGGCACAATGCACCCAGTGCTATTGCCTGACCTTCTCCCCATTACCCTGCACAATCTTTTTCAGCTAATGATCTAAATCACCCTCAAAAAGCATTGATTGAATGACAAGCAGACAGTGCTTTCCAGGAGTGAGCCTCTCGCGTGGTGAAATATTTTCTCACCGTGTCTCAATTGCTTATTTTGCCAATTATCTTAAATTTGTGCCCTCTCATTCTTGATTGCTCTGCAGTGATTATATTGGTGGACCTCACAGAATACAAGTTTCCTAATTGGACTAGATTAACAGCCCAATTCAGAGAGCCCTGTGTTATGGACTAGGTAAAACCACTCAAAACATTCTTATTCAGGCAGCACCACACCATAACTTTGCAATTTGTATTGGTAAGTGTACAGTGAAAATTACCCGGAGATACCTAGGTTGACAACTAGATTTTAAAACAGAAAAATTTATTCACAAAGTTATACAATGAAACACTAAGAACAGAATAAAGAACCCCTACAGAACTCAATCCGACTAGACTTAATTATGTTGTTTCGAATATACACAATAAGCTAACTCCCTTTAAAAACCAGTATAAATGGAACACATGCTTACAGGTTGAAGTTGACTGGCAGAAAAGAGAGAATTTCCACACAACTCCCTGTTGAACTTCCCAGTTCAAGATTGAACTAAAACTGCTCAGCTCAGCTACAGAGCTGACCATTCCCCTTTCTTTATACAGGTCACTTCTAAAACATGACCACATTGGCCTGAAGTCTCAGCTGTTTACATATAAACAATAGGCCTCTCAAGATCCTTTTCATCTCTGTACCAAACTAGACTGATCAGAGCCTGGCCCAGTTTATTGCCCCTCCTAAAAATAATCAAAGACAGAGTCTCCTTGAGCCAAGGAACAGCTTTTAGTAAAAAAGGGACTAGCTTAGTGACACCTGGTTGACAGATAAAAAAAAAGGAGTGTCAGACATTCTTACACTCAGAGCTGGCTCTGAGGGTGCTCGTCCAGTGTCAAGGACTTTACATATAGAAATAAAGGGGAACTTAGTGACAGGATACTGGCCTCTGTAGAGTTATTTAAGTTCCAGAATGGAAGCAGATGTCCAATACCTACTCTGTTAAAACCCCTCATGAATTCAATTACCTCCCTAAGGAAAACAGAGTCTTAATTTCTCCATTCTCTCTACATAACTGAAGTCCCCTTATGGTGGAACCAGTCCCCTGAACTTTTGTATAGAGAATAAATGGTGAGGAAATTGAAGTTTTGAGAGGTCATGCTGAATAGGAAAACAACTATACAAAGCAGTAAGGAAATTAATCTAATACCAATAATCAATACTGAGAGATAAATATAACTATTATTATAGCCTCTAAAACAGTTTCAGTGACCAGAGCTCCAATTCCAGGAAGTAAAAGCGAAAGTATGGCAAAGAATTGCCCTTCCAATCAGAGGCCATTCCTATTGTACATTTGTAGCTGATAGGCTCATAGCAGTGAATGTAGAAGGGAAATGACCTCAGATTGGAAGGCCAGTGAACTATGGGAATGCAAGTAGTGAGTTTAGCCTTATCCTTGCACATTTGGAATGACAACAGCACTGGAGTGGGGGTTGGGGGGTGGGTGGGTTTGCTGTGTTGAGACTGCAAGCGATGAGTTACCTACTAAGTAGGTGCTGGAGAGGGGGTCAAGGGGGTGAAGGTGAAGTTCTCTCTTTCATGCTCAGGCACCAAAGTGCCACCCCCACTGCCACCAGCCCCAAAAAGCAGCAGTCAAGATAGTGAAGCCAGGGATGCAAATGCAATGTCTGTATCAAGTAAACCCTGATTAGCTTGGGGCCCGATCCCCATTCCATTCCATGGTGATCAGATATAGAGCTTGTATTTTTTTTAAAATCTAGCTCTGTTCCTTGGTTAGCACTGCTAGGTGCCATTTTTTTTAAGGAGTCATCTCTATCAAATACTCCTTTATTTAAGGAGGTTTATTGCTTTTTGTTTAAAATCTGAAATTCATGCTTACAATTTTGTCAAAAACTTACCCTTACAAGCAAGAAATAAATTGAAACAAGAAACCCCACATGAAAAAGATTAGAGAACCTTTCTCGTGACTACCGCAAGAAGATTGATTTTGTAGAGATTGTAACGAGGTCAACCAGGTATACCTCATAGAATGAGTTCCCTGATTGGACCAAGCCAACCAGAGAGCCCTGACTGACAAATAATATCAGAAGTGTCCGATGAATCAGAGCTGGCTCTGAGGGAGCTGGATCAGTGTCAAGGACTCTTAACGTGTAAATAAATGGTAACTTGGTGACATAATACAAGCTTCTGTGGGAGTTATTTAAGGTCTATTTTCCCCTTCTTCCTGATGACCATATTGTTAGGCCACTTTTGAAATATTGTGTGTAATTCTGGTTTCCCTCCTATCAGAAGGATGTTGTGAAACTTGAAAGGGTTCAGAAAAGATTCACAAGGATGTTGCCAGAGTTGAAGGTTTTGAGCTATAGGGAGGGACTGAACAGGCTAGGGCTGTTTTCCCTGTAGCGTCGGAGGCTGAGGGATGACCTTATAGAGATTTATAAAATCATGAGAGGCATGGATAGGATAAATAGAAAAGGTCTTTAAAAGTCATGTGGGAAGAATCAATTATCGATGAGTTTTTGACACATGTAAAGCTCAGTATTGACTTCAGGCACAATTCAATTGAACTCAGCAGGCTAGGTTTTTGTACAAAATACTTCATCTTGAAATTTGTCAGTCTACAGATAATTACAAACACTCAAGCAGAGCAAACATGCAGATTAGTAGGCTTAAAAAAGGGGGAAAATACCTGCACAGGGTCACAGGTAGATAATTAAACACCAAGCAGTAAAACTCAAGCTGTGATTATTAAAATAACATATTAAAGACAACTGTTTCAATATCCTCTATGGTCAAGGGGGAGTGAAATAACAATCAGTTGTTCCTGCTATGCAGGAAATCATGAGGTAACTTAATCTCTTGACTAAATTTGAAACCTATAATTGAAGCTTTTAGAAATCATATCAAAGGGAAATTACAAAATTAGCATATATAGCTATCCTCCAGTTAAATCAGTGAAGCTTGAGCAACATTCAAGGGATGGTGCTGGAGGGCATGGGGAAATTGCAAATGTTACATTTCTTTTGAAAAGAAAAGATAAAGCCAGCAGCTGCAGGCCAATCCATTTAACCTTAGTATTGGGGAAGCAATGATAATTTTGGGAAAACATCAGTAGTCACTAAGGCAAACATGAACTAATTAAGGGCGTCAGTATGGATTTGTTAATTGGTTCTTGGGTAGGCCAAAAATAAGATACAAAATTTATTAACCAACTGATATTTATTTACATTTACTGATGCCTTTCTACTGTTCTCTATATCTTTGTTCTAGCATTTAAAACTGTAGCTCAAATCTAATCTGTGAACCGACATGTGGCATCACAAATGACTACTTCAGCAACACCATGAATGAATTGTTCCACCATAGAAAATCAAGCCGATTGAAGGATCACCTCGAATATTGTGTTCAGGTTGACATGAAAGTATCTTTCAAAACGCAAGCAGCTATCAGAACGTGGTGACAGGCAAATAATATATTGAACTGTACCTACGAGGAAACCAATATATTATATAATAGAACCAGTGTTCAAAGTAAATGGAACACTAACATTCAGTGAGATGTAGGATATAGTTCTCTCTACTCCTTAACAGTATGCTTCAATTTAAATCAGTGTTACAATTTAGCTTTTCCCACATGAAGTGTTATGGGCCACTTATTCCAGAATTAGGGATAGCTATAGGCCACAAAACCTATGCTGTTAAGAACCAGGCAGATATGCCTCACATTCATTTCAGACGAAAGCTGTACAGTCAGTAGTCAAAATGAAGCTTTAACCCATCAGATCTGAGCTGTGCCTAAATCTGAGATGAAGGGAAACTATGCAAGAAATTGAATAAATCTTATTAGAGACTGAATGAAACCAAGTCAAGTTTTTTTAATATGCAAAAGTACTCACATTTATTAATTACTGAACATTTTATTTTCAACTAAAACATACTCTTTGTTGATATTTCAAATAATTTTTTGAAGTGATAAATTATAAGGAGTATTATAGTGTATCACTTATTCTTGCTTTCATTGCCAAATAACAAAAATCTAAATCTCTCAAATTTGAGTATATGCATAAATGAAATCTGTTCCTTTCTCAAAAAGATAGGGAATTTTGCTCTGGACTTTCATTCATCCATCACAAACCACTCCTAGTTTTTGGTCATTCATTAGACTCTTTGCAATTTGTAAAGAAACCTGCAGAACCGCCAGGGCTGACATGGAGTACATCTAATTAAACCAAAAGAGAAAATGCTGGAAAATCTCAGCAGGTCTAGCAGCATCTGTAAGGAGAGAAAAGAGCTGATGTTTTGAGTCTAACTGACCCTTTGCCAAAGCTTTGCCAAAGTTAGACTTGAAACGTCAGCTCTTTTCTCTCCTTACAGATGCTGCCAGACCTACTGAGATTTTCCAGCATTCTCTCTTTTGGTTTCAGATTCCAGCATCTGCAGTAATTTGCTTTTATCTAATTAAACCAGTCTCTTGGAATATTCATGGTGTTTACAGAATATCTGTGGGTGTTAAGTAGATCAAGTTTAGACTTCTGAATGGCTTCACCTTTGTAAGCATGTTCTTCATGTCCATTAGTTACCAACAGCTTCCCTGGGACTAACTGATGCAAATAAATCAGGTAACCTGAACATATGGCAACATTTTTGCATGACACAGTCTGAGAGCATTGACCCAATCATTGGCAATACCCTCAGTAACAAAATTCCAGCTCCACACACTGTTCTTACACTTCTTTCTTTGTTTTGTGGTATGGTGCATTGTTGATGTGTCAAATGCAGCACCAATCAAAGCAGGTCATTGTGGTGAAGGGAATTGGGGATGGGGAGAATAAACAAACAATCAGCATCACAATCTCTGGAGAAGCAAATAGGATATCGATGAAGACAGATATTTAGGAAGGCAGGCCCAACTCATGTCAGACACACTGATTACAGTGTGATACAAAGAATGGCTCAGAGCTGAATTGCTGTTTATTGTTCAAATTCTTGTGTCTCCAGTTAAACTGTTAAAACATTTATCAGTAAACAGCCTTTAAAGGATCAAAACAAAGACAAAAATTACTAGTCATAACCATGATTTCAGAGAGGAAAGTCGAGTGACTTCTTTGAGAATCATAACTATTGATGCCACATTTCCACGTTTTTAAATTTTTTTTAAACACAACTCCATATTACAGTGACCATTTTTTTTAGTTAACAAAAAGAAGTCTTTCACCTACCCCTGCCCAATCTTTTCAAATCTTGTGTACTTCTTTTTGGGATCACCCACGCTCACTATGCTTCCTAGGACAAAAGTTCATATTAAGTGTCAAGATATTACAACTGTCACAAAAGACATTGCAAAAACAACATTTTTGTGAAGACAACTCTTTAAAAATAAAATGGTGGCATGTTAGAAAGGCAGATTCACCACATGCACTGCTTCCTTTGATGTAAATCTCTCCACTCAGTCTTTCTGTGCACTGAAAACATGAATATAATACTGTTCTGCTAATTGCGCAAATAAGGATTTAAAAAGGGATTCATATCATGATGAGCTGGTCTGCAGTGAGAATGAAAGAGGTTTAAATACATACTTAATTTTTCAAGAATCTCTTCATCTGTCATCTTGGATTTCTTCCTTTGCTTGTCCGTATTTCTGCAAAGCTGGCTGTTCAGACTGGTGGTGATGTTTTCAGGTGGTGTTGTGACTGGAGAGGTTGTCACATCTTTAACAGGAGCCACTGGCACAATGGGCTCAATCACTGAGCGGGTAAAAATCTGCAAAACAGAATTACAATCACTATCTCATCACAATTAACTCATTGCACATCTGTAAATTCTTCCCTGAATGCTCAGTCAATTTAGAACTGAACTGCACAAATCAAGGTGATTCTAATTCCATTGCGTAGGAACACAAGAGCAGGAGTGGACCATTCAGCCTGACGAGCCTTTCCTGTCACTCATTCATGGCTTATCATCCACCGAGAAGTCAGAATCAGATTTTACAGCATGGAGAAAGGTCCTTCAACTTATTGTGACTGCACCAGTGATCAAACATCCATCTATTCTAATCCCATTTTCCAGCACTTGGCCCATATACCTGTAAGCTATGACATTTCATCCAAATATTTTTGAAATGTCTTAAGCATTTCTGTCCCTATTACCCTTTCGGTAAGTGTGTTCCATATGCCCACAACCGAGTGAAAAACCTTTCCTCAGATCTTCGCTAAACTTCCTGCTCCTTACCCTAAAACTGCTTGTTACTGACTCCTCTACCAAGAGGAAAAGTTTCTCCCTTGTCTCTCCACCTCAGAACTTTGTACACCTCAATCAAATCCCTCACTAGGCTTCTCTGCTCTAAGGAAAATGGGTTGAGAGTGTGTTACTGGAAAAGTACAGCAGGTCAGGCAGCATCGTAGGCGCAGGAAAATTGATGTTTCCGGCCGGAGCCCTTCATCAGGAATGGAGGGTTGATGAAGGGCTCCAGCCTGAAATGTCAATTTTCCTGCTCCTCGGATGCTGCCTGACCTACTGTGCTTTTCCAGCAACATACTCAACTCTGATCTCCAGCATCTACAGTCCTCACTGTCTCCCTGTAAGGAAAATGGGCCTAGTCTATCTAGTCTCTCATTTTACCTATTTTCACATGCTAGCCCCATATTCCTTGATGATTTTCATTTCCGGAAATCTTGGCCTTGATTGATTGACCTTCAGCAGCCTGTTAGAGAAGAGAAATCCAAAGATTCTCAGCCCTTTCACTGAAGAAATTCTCATCACTGCCTGAAATGACCAGTCCCTTATTATGAGACAAATACTGAACTCACCAGAGTGAGGGAAAACATTCCAACGATAGCCACTTTGTCACAGACTGCAATACTTTCGTAAATTTCAATTAGATTTCCTTTCTTCCTGCGAGTCTCTAGAGTATACAAATCCAGTTCCTCAAATTTCTCCACATAAGAGGATCTGCCAACCGAGGTGTTAGTGTGAACATCTGTTGCACTCCCTCAATGCCACAAGAGGCCAGCACCAAGCAGGTTTCTCTGTGCATGCTGATTGTTGGGAGAGAATGTGGTTGGCCCATCAGAGGATGCCCAGCTGCAGAGTAACTCTACTCTAAGATGTCTTCTCCTAATGCCTCACAAATCCCATAACGAACAATCGTCAACCTTATTAAAAAGGAAGTTTTAATCTACTGCTGCTAGCTGTCACTGCTCCCTTGGAATAATTACGACATCAGAAGCTGCCAGCATCTCATTAGCACTTTGGTCCAACTCGTCCACGCTGACCAGACATCCCAATCTGATTTCGTCACAATTGCCAGCACTTGACCCATATTCCTCCAAACTCTTCCTATTCATAGGTCCATCCTGATCCCCTTTAGTCACAGGTGAGGTGCCGGAAGACTGGAGGTTGGCAAATGTGGTGCCACTGTTTAAGAAGGGCGGTAAAGATAAGCCAGGGAACTATAGACCGGTGAGCCTGACCTTGGTGGTGGGCAAGTTGTTGGAGGGAATCCTGAGGGACAGGATGTACATGTATTTCAAAAGGCAAGGACTGATTCGGGATAGTCAACATGGCTTTGTGCGTGGGAAATCATGTCTCACAAACTTGATTGAGTTTTTTGAAGTAGTAACAAAGAAGATTGATGAGGGCAGAGTAGTAGATGTGATCTATATGGACTTCAGTAAGGCATTCAACAAGGTTCCACATGGGAGACTGATTAGCAAGGTTAGATCTCATGGAATACAGGGAGAACTAGCCATTTAGATACAGAACTGGCTCAAAGGTAGAAGACAGAGGGGTGGTGGTGGAGGGTTATTTTTCAGACTGGAGGCCTGTGACTAGTGGAGTGCCACAGGATCGGTGCTGGGCCCTCTATTTTTTGTCATTTACATAAATGATTTGGATGTGAGCATAAGAGGTACAGTTAGTAAGTTTGCAGATGACACCAGATTACAACAGGATCTGGACCAGATGGGCCAATGGGCTGAGAGGTGGCAGATGGAGTTTAATTCAGATAAATGCGAGATGTTGCATTTTGGGAAAGCAAATCTTAGCAGGACTTATACACTTAATGGTAAGGTCCTAGGGAGTGTTGCTGAACAAAGAGATCTTGGAGTTCAGGTTCATAGCTCCTTGAAAGTAGAGTCACAGGTGGATAGGATAGTGAAGAAGGCGTTTGGTATGCTTTCCTTTATTGGTCAGAGTATTGAGTACAGGAGTTGGGAGGTCATGTTGCGGCTGTACAGGACATTGGTTAGGCCGCTGTTGGAATATTGCATGCAATTCTGGTCTCCTTCCTATCGGAAAGATGTTGTGAAACTTGAAAGGGTTCAGAAAAGATTTACAAGGATGTTTTCAGGGTTGGATGCTCTGAGCTACAGGAAGAGGCTGAACAGGCTGGGGCTGTTTTCCCTGGAGCGTGGGAGGCTGAGGGGTGACCTTATAGAGGTTTACAAAATTATGAGGGGCATGGATAGGATAAATGGACAACATCTTTTCCCTAGGGTTGGGGAGTCCAGAACTGGAGGGTATAGGTTTAGGGTGAGAGGGGAAAGATATAAAAGAGACCGAAGGGGCAACGTTTTCACGCAGAGTGTGGTCCGTGTATGGAATGAGCTGCCAGAGGACGTGGTAGTGGCTGGTACAATTGCAACATTTAAAAGGCATTTGGATGGGTATATGAATAGGAACAGTTTGGAGGGATATGGGCCGGGTGCTGGCAGGTGAGACTAGATTGGGTTGGGATATCTGGTGAGCATGGATGGGTTGGACCTAAGGGTCGGTTTCCATGCTGTACATCTCTATGACTATGACTCTAAATATTGTAATTGTACCAGCCTCCATCACCTTTTCCAGCAGCACTTTCTATACACGCAACACCCGCAGCATGAAAAAGTTACTCCTCAGGACCTTTTTAAAATCTTTCCCCCCTCATCTTAAACCACCCTCCATGCTCTCACACCCTAGGAAAAACACCTTTGCTATTTATCCTATCCATGTCCCTCAAGATAGTATAAACCTCTAAGTCACCCCTCAGTCTGCGACGCTCCAGTGAAGACAGTCCCAGCCTATTCAGCCTCTGCCTGTAGCTCAAACCCTCTAGTCGCAGCAACATCCTTGTAAATCTTC
This sequence comes from Chiloscyllium plagiosum, assembly GCF_037043375.1. Lineage (NCBI taxonomy): Eukaryota > Metazoa > Chordata > Chondrichthyes > Orectolobiformes > Hemiscylliidae > Chiloscyllium > Chiloscyllium plagiosum. The sequence continues at coordinate 28,528,834 of NW_028270149.1, read as the reverse complement.
TCTGCAACATCGCAAGTTTAACAATATCCTTCCTATAGAAGGGAGCCCAGAATTGAATGCAATATTCTAAAAGTAGCCTCTCATCTATGTCCTGTACAGCTGCAACATTATGTCCAACTCCTATACTCAATGTTCTGACCAATGAAGGCAAGCGTGCCAAATACACCCAGTCTATCTGCAACTCCACTTTCAAGGAAATATGCTCCTGAATCCCTAGATGTCTTTGTTCAACAAGACTCACCAGGGCCCTGCTATAAAGTGTTTAAGTCCTTCTCTGATTTGTCTTATCAAAATGCAACACCTCACATTTATCGAAATTAAACTCCATCTACCACTCCTCAGCCCATCTGATTAAAGTCCCATAGTACTCTGAGGTAACCTTCTTCACTGTCCACTACACCACTTTTTTGGTGTCATCTGCAAACTTACTAACCACACCTCCTATATTACGTCCAGATCATTTACATAAATGACGAAAAGCAGCAGATCCAGTAAGATCCTTGTGACACACCTCTGGTCATAGCTGAAAATGTGTTGCTGGAAAAGCACAGCAGGTCAGGCAGCATCCAAGGAACAGGAGAATCAACGTTTCGGGCATGAGCCCTTCTTCAGGAAGGGCTCAGGACCTCTGGTCATAGGCCTTGCAGTCCTAAAAGCAACCCTCCACCACCACCCTCTCTCTCCTACATTCAAGTCCATTTTGTATCCAAATGGCTGGCTCTCCCATGTGATCTAACCTTACTAACCAGCCCACCATGTGGAACACTTTGTTTAAGTCCAAATAGTCAGGTCTACCACTCTGTCTTCATCAATCTTCTTTGTCACCTCTTCAAAAATCTGGATCAAGTTAGTGAGACATGATTTCTCATGCACAAAGCTATATTAACTAGCCCTAATCAACCCTTGCCTTTCCAAATGTATGTAAATCCTGTCCCTCAGAATCAGTTCCAACAACTTACCCACTATTGACATAAGGCTCACCGGTGTATAATTCTCTGGGTTTTCCTGACAGCCTTTATTAATAATTAGCTATCCTCTAGTCTTCCAGTGCCACACTTATGGCTGTTGATACAAGTATCTCACGCAAAGTATTTGTTTGGTAACTCATTCATCTCCTGTGGTTCCACAAATAGACGGCCACATTGATCATTAAGGGGCCCTATTCTCTCCCTCTTTACTGTTGGGCCATTAATGTATTTTCAGAATCTCACTAGATTCTCCTTAACTCTATTTGCCAAAGCTATTGTCATGTCCCTTTTTTGCCTTCCTGATTTCCCTCTAGTATAATCCTGTAGCTCTTATACTCTTCCAGGGATTCACTCAATCCCAGCTATTTACACCTGATATATATCTCCTTCTTTTTCTTGACCAGAACCTCAATTTCTCTCATCATCCAGCATTCCCATTAGGTAAGTGGTGAGTTTTGGTCAAGGTCAGAGATGGAGGCTGGTGCTTTCTGCTGACTGCTGATTACCAGCCATAACAACTGCCTAGGCTCACATTACAAAACTTAGCAGACTAAAAATCCACAAAATTTTAGCACTCCGTCCATGTCAACACGAACAGTAGAAGAGGGGAGAACTGGGAGAGATGGAGGAGGAGGAAATATATAAGATTTTTGTTACTCTATATTCCTCCTCTATCATTATTTGCTTTTATATTTTCTTCTTGGTTCCCTTGCCCTTCAAACTCTTAACTTAATAGCTCGTTCAGGACTTAGATACAAAACGTTACAGGAGTTAAATAAATGGCAGGCACACGATTTACTCCACTATTAATGAGCCTGGAATTTCCTGGAAACGAGTGCCATAGTACTGCTGCATCAACAAGGCACGTCATTAATGTACGGCAGATGCTCCAGGAAATTAGGCTCATGTGAACTTTGTACCACACAAAAAAAAAGTCCTGGGTGGTTTCTGCCACCCCTATGTTACCCTCACCCAATTTTTTACATCTGTCTCTCCATTAAACTCAAAGATGTTCACAAGTTTCATAAATTGGCACCGTTTACTTACACCACTACTTTTAAAGACTAGGAAATAAACATATAAACACAATTGGTAACAACTTGGTTTGTTGTTCCAAGATTATGATGGAAAACAGTTGTTCATTGAGCACACTCAAAAAAACCCACTAAATTCTACATTTGGAAAAGTGCTGCAGATATTATTTCATTGCCTTCATAGTTATTGTACACAAAACCACTTTAGGATGTCCTGGAATTTGATTACGCAATGAAATAAAAACTGAAGCTTTAACAAATTTCTCAGAAATAGTTATAATACAAATTAATGAGACACAAACCACACTCGTGCAGTCATAATGGAAGCAAGTCTTGCAAAAACAACTTCTTCTCATGATTCCAACACTTGATTTTATGAAAATAATTAATACGTTGGTTTTAGATGGCAACTGTGACAGAAAGGTAATAGACTCCTACAGACACAGAGTCATAGAGATGTACAACATGGAAACAGACCCTTTAGTCCAACCTGTCCATGCTGACCAGATATCCCAACCCAATCTAGTCCCAGCTGCCAGCACCCGGCCCATATCCCTCCAAACCCTTCCTATTCATATACCCATCCAAATGCCTTTTAAATGTTGCAATTGTACTAGCCTCCACCACTTCCTCTGGCAGCTCATTCCATACACATGCCACCGTCTGCGAGAAAATGTTGCCCCTTAGGTCCCTTTTGTATCTTTCCCCTCTCACCCTAAATCTATGCCCTCTAGTTCTGGAATCCCCAAACCCAGGGAAAAGACTTTGTCTATTCATCCTATCCATGCCCCACATAATTTTGTAAACCTCTATAAGGCCACCTCTCAGCCTCCGATGCTCCAGGGAAAACAGCCTTAGCCTGTTCAACCTTTCCCTATAGCTCAAAACCTCCAACCCTAGCAATGTCCTTGTAAATCTTTTCTGAACCCTTTCGAGTTTCACAACATCTTTCCAATAGGAAGGAGACCAGAATTGCACGCTATATCCCAACAGTGGCCTAACCAATGCCCTATATAGCTGCAACATGACCTCCCAACTCCTGTACTCAATACTCTGACCAATAAAGGGAAACATACCAAATGCCTTCTTCACTATCCTATCTACCTGCAACTCCACTTTCAAGGAGCTGTGAACCTGCACTTCAAAGCTCCAAAGAACCTTTGCTGCAAAGTTATAACAATGCTCAAAGTCATTATGCTGGTCAGCAAAATGGGTTTTGCAGGAAGTTCTAGTCATTGCATCATAAAACATGAAAGTATATCTGCAAACTGTTCATCACCTTACAAAACTGATGCACAGCAGGCAATAGTCTTTAAATGGGCACCTAGGTCATAAAGGTCCCACCAAATGAAAGAGAGGGCAACATGATGATCAAACCTGAGTGATTGCATTGCTCACCTTTGGGAATGGACACTTCAGGAATGCTATATTGGGTTGGGATGGGGGTGGTGGGATTTCTTTTCCTCCAGCAAAACCCTCTTTCTTACATCGGGCCATCTGTTCCTTATTTTAACAGTTGTTTCTTTCTTCATCCTTTCCTGATATGATGACACTATGGCTTTAGCTTTCATTCAGGAATCAGCCTAGTGGACCTTCTCTGAATAGATTCCAATACAATATTTCCTTCTTTAAGCAAAGGAGACCACAACTATATACATAGTATTCCAGGTTCATTTTTATCAATGTTGAAACTTTATTGCTGGAACAGCACAGCAGGTCAGGCAGCATCCAGGGAACAGGAGATTCGACGTTTCGGGCACAGGCCCTTCTTCAGGAATGAGCAGAGAGTGTTCAGCAGGAGAAGATAAAAGGTAGGGAGGAGGGACTTGGAGGAGGGGAGTTGGAAATGTGATAGGTGGAAAGAGGTCAAGGTGAGGGTGATAGGTCGGAGTAGGGTGGAGGCGGAGAGGTCAAGAAGAAGACTGCAGGTCAGGAAGGCGGTGCCGGGCTGGAAGGATCCGGCTGAGACAAGGTGGGGGGAGGGGGGATGAAGAAACTGGTGAAGTCCAAGTTCATCCCCTGCGGTTGGAGGGTTCCCAGTCGGAAGATAAGACGCTCCTCCTCCGACCGTCGGGTTGTTGTGGTTTGGCGGTGGATGAGTCCAATGACCTGCATATCCTCGGTGGAGTGGGAGGGGGAGTTGAAATGCTGTGCCACAGGTTAGTTGGGTTGGTTCGTCCGGGTGGCCCAGAGGTGCTCTCTGAATCGCTCCGCAAGTAGGCGGCCTGTCTCCCCAATATAGAGGAGGCCACACCGGCTGCAGCGGATGCAGTAGATGATGTGGGTGGAGGTGCAGGTGAATCTGTGGCGGATATGGAAGTTTCCCTTGGGGCCTTGGAGAGAAGTGAGGGGGGAGGTGTGGGCGCAAGTGTTGCACCTCCTGCGGTTGCAAGGGAAGGTGCCGGGAGTGGTGGTTGGGTCGGTGGGGGGTGTGGATCTGACAAGGGAGTCGCGGAGGGAGTGGTCTCTACGGAAAGCTGATAGGGGAGGGGAGGGAAATATATCCTTGGTGCTGGGGTCTGTTTGGAGGTGGCGGAAGTGACGGCGGATGATGCGCTGTACATGGAGATTGGTGGGGTGGTAGGTGAGGACCAGTGGGGTTCTGTCCTGGTGGCGGTTGGAGGGGCGGGGCTCAAGGGCGGAGGAGCGGGAAGTGGAGGAGATGCGGTGGAGGGCACCGTCGACCACGTCGGGGGGGAAATTGCGGTCCCCCCCGACGTGGTCGACGGTGCCCTCCACCGCATCTCCTCCACTTCCCGCTCCTCCGCCCTTGAGCCCCGCCCCTCCAACCGCCACCAGGACAGAACCCCACTGGTCCTCACCTACCACCCCACCAATCTCCATGTACAGCGCATCATCCGCCGTCACTTCCGCCACCTCCAAACAGACCCCAGCACCAAGGATATTTTTCCCTCCCCTCCCCTATCAGCTTTCCGTAGAGACCACTCCCTCCGCGACTCCCTTGTCAGATCCACACCCCCCACCGACCCAACCACCACTCCCGGCACCTTCCCTTGCAACCGCAGGAGGTGCAACACTTGCGCCCACACCTCCCCCCTCACTTCTCTCCAAGGCCCCAAGGGAAACTTCCATATCCGCCACAGATTCACCTGCACCTCCACCCACATCATCTACTGCATCCGCTGCAGCCGGTGTGGCCTCCTCTATATTGGGGAGACAGGCCGCCTACTTGCGGAGCGATTCAGAGAGCACCTCTGGGCCACCCGGACGAACCAACCCAACCAACCTGTGGCACAGCATTTCAACTCCCCCTCCCACTCCACCGAGGATATGCAGGTCATTGGACTCATCCACCGCCAAACCACAACAACCCGACGGTCGGAGGAGGAGCGTCTTATCTTCCGACTGGGAACCCTCCAACCGCAGGGGATGAACTTGGACTTCACCAGTTTCTTCATCCCCCCTCCCCCCACCTTGTCTCAGCCGGATCCTTCCAGCCCGGCACCGCCTTCCTGACCTGCAGTCTTCTTCTTGACCTCTCCGCCTCCACCCTACTCCGACCTATCACCCTCACCTTGACCTCTTTCCACCTATCACATTTCCAACTCCCCTCCTCCAAGTCCCTCCTCCCTACCTTTTATCTTCTCCTGCTGAACACTCTCTGCTCATTCCTGAAGAAGGGCCTGTGCCCGAAACGTCGAATCTCCTGTTCCCTGGATGCTGCCTGACCTGCTGTGCTGTTCCAGCAATAAAGTTTCAACTTTGATCTCCAGCATCTGCAGACCTCACTTTCTCCTCATTTTTATCAATACCTTGTATGCTTTCCCAGCATTTATACTATTCTCTTGCAACTCCTGTATCTACTAGTCATGTAGTTACTTTAATTTTTTTAACAATTGGATATTTCAAGTTGACAGCATCCTGAATGAGGATGGGAATTGCTACAGAGTAATGACCAAATCCAAACTGTGTTTATATCTGAGGCCAAAATCTTTTTGTGATCTCTGACATATCTGGCAGAAACATGTTCCACTGACCGATTTGGTGTGTTCTGGTCGTGGCGCTATCACTGGCGGTGGCATGTTGTCATCATCGTCATCATCTTCATCATCATCCTCTGACACGGGTGGTACAACTGGTGGTTCTGATGCTATCTTGGTGTTCTGTAACATACAGAACAGCGTTACAGGTTTTGTTTTTAGAATTTCTTTTTCATTTTTGAGAAAGAATCAATGGTTACAATGAAAACCACAACAACTTATTCCTGCTGCAATAACTATATTTTTGATATACAGGAGGACAAAATATTAACCTCCACTTTTTGATTCTTTATTTCACACAAGGTACAGATGAGGAGCAAATCAATTTTATCCTCAGGGATAAAATAGTCTTCACTTGTAAACATTTGATGAGAAAGTAGATCTGGAGAAGATGTTTTTTCAAAAAAGTTACTTATTTATTTAGTAATTCTGAACCTTATTCCCATATGAGCTGCAATGTCATGACAATGGAGTTAGGTTCATGGAACCATTCTTTTCTTATATCATTAACAAAATCGGAGAAAATTCCAACATGTAAAATAAGTGAAAAACCTGTTAGTAACAATCAAAACAGGTAAATTTTCAGATTGGATGGAGTTGTATGGAGGAAAAGAAAATCTTGAAACAAATTGCTTGAAAGTGGTGGACCTGGTTCATTATTGGATTTTAAAAGGGTAGATTTCAGAAGAAGTAATGATTGTTTCTCACTTCAAGCTCGTTCCCTGTTCTCATCAGCACTCACTTCAGAAGTCTGTCTTACAGGCAACAATTAAAACACAGCAACAAAATAAATGGGCAGAAATCTTCAAAGTGTATTTGAAATAAGAGTTATTCACAAGACTTTGCTTTCACTCAGAAGTTTGGCAAGATAGTTTCTTCTAGCTTAATTATTTCCTGTTTTAAGCAGAACTCTCATTGTATATTATTCTCTCCACTCCTTCTACAAATCAATGTTTCAGCCACAACTAAGGAGGGAGGCCTCACTTCCACTCACAGCTTTATCCAATTGGCAGCCATGTTGGAAAGAAGCAGCATGTTACCAGATGTTTGCAGTGCTTCCTGTGCTGCTAGCCCTCAACCCAAAATCCCCATCCCCTCTCCACACCACTGTCTTGCAAATCAAATGGATGGAGGAGGGGGTAAAACACCATTAATGCCTAGTGAGAGAGAAAGAGGACAATATAGTTTAGGGGGTGTGGGGGAGGGGGGGCACCAAATTGAATGCTTTCCATCCTCACATAACAAAGCTGCTTTTGTTGCCAATATACAATTTACTGTTTCAATAACAGACTGTAAAATAATGGAGTATCTACTGAATCAATGAACTTATATTAAGCTCTTCGATTTTAGTATCAAATGCATCAATACTCTCACTTAGAGACAGAGCTTTGTTGCATGTTTTCAGGCAGAAAATTCTCTAAGAAAATAGCTGAAATATAACGTGAATTCACAATTATTCATTACTTCTTTCCTGGAGAGATAAAGGGATATGGATAGCAAAAAGAGAGGGAAAAAAACCTGAAAATTTTGAAGAACGAAAAGTGGAGAAAGATATGCTACTAGGAGATGGACATTAATATCTCAAGGCAATAATGTCAAACAAAAGCACAGCAAATGGATATTTCAGATGAAGAATTAAGCAGAGTAAGAAAATAAGTTGAAATTTAATAAATCTTAAATGCAAAAGGAAAACGTTTAGCCACCTCTCTAAATATCTTTATTGTTTGCTGTCATTTTTGTTTGTTTAATTATGATCATGTAAAGTTGCACGGGATGTTTTCTTAGGTTAAAAGGCAACATCTAAATGCATCCTTTGGGTGATGACAGGGCAGATGAAATAGCCTGTACATTTGAGAAAGGTGGTTTCTAGGCATAATGAATTTCCATATCCCTCAATCTGGGTCCATTTCCTGTATTCGAAGATATATAAATACAGTGACACTGGCCTCAGGATGGGCAGTGGAGGAACATTTGTTGAAGAATCTTACCAGCATAACTAGTCCCACATTCCTGAAGAGAACATTAGATTTTTATTTGATTGGTTTCTGTTCTCTTGCATGACAGAATACATTCAATTCTGTTTTCCTTATGTCTTATCAGGACATTACACTCTTGAAATATGCTTAATGTCTTGTTTGCCTGCAAGTTTAATTGTTTGCCACATTATGTAGCCATTGGCATTTGAAAAGATGATGCCAGCATCACATCAGACAGGGAAAGCGAGTGGCTACTTTTCTGTCTTACTTGCCCAGATTATGACAGTACTTGGGATCTACTCTATTTTGCTGAGCCATGTGCAACCATTTTTGTCCCTCTTGGACAGGTTTATGCAAACTATAACACCATTGATCCTAAGACTGTCACCCACATATGTCCTAAAGGCCTTAAAGGATAAAAAGAGATGAGAAATCCTATCATAGTGTTTGTAGCAAACTGTCAGGTCACTTGAGGAGTACACCTCATTACTAGACCTTTCAAACAATCACCAAGATGTAACTTGGTTGGTGATGGAAAATGCCCACCTTTCCAGTTTCTTCATGTATACCTTGAATCTCAGTGCCAATGCACACTGCCCTTTTTGTGCCTACAGTGGGGGGAAAGAAAATGGTCATCCAACTCCTGGACTGTGCCTTCACAAAGTGGATCAGAAGAACAATTAAGTGGTTTTGTTGAGGTCCCTTCCAACAGTCCCATTTCACAGGACTTTATACACCATGTGCTGTTCCCAGGGATGGATTCATAGAATAATTAACTGCTGCTGGAAGTCTATCAACTCAAGAAAAGACACACAGACACTCTTTCAACTGCTCATACACATTGGTATTTTTCAGCACAACAGATTTATCGATTGTTTATTCCTAGGTCCAGCATTATGGGATGATGGACGTAAAGGAAAAATGCCAGAGTCTAAGGCCTTCCTACTACAATATGCAGAGTGGTTGCCGCTGCGTAAAATTCCTTGAACTGTATGCAGAGTGCCTTTGATATGTAAATGTACATTTAATTTGTAGATATATATTGCAGATGTATCCTCTTGTTGAACTTGTACTGAGACATCTCAGTGCACTAAATAGTGCTGAAAGCAATTAAAATGTCAAAAACTTCATATTGTGCTTATTTTGAATCATTATGTAAATGCATTTTTTTCTTTTACAGATTTTATGACTACCATATATTCTTGGAGAAACAAAAAACAGAAATTTGAGTACAAAAGATTTTGTGGTCTTTTAAGATTTACTGCAATGAATAATTACCTTTAAAAATTTAAATACTATTAGCTTATTCAAGGAATATGGTATTGAATGAGTAATGTACCTGCACATGGCCTGAACTGTAACCAATTTTCCACTGGAATATATTGTTTAACATGACACTATATTAGATGACTTCTGAATAAAGTTAATTTGACCACAAGGGATGAAAATGAATAAAGTGGCTTTAGTGGCGAAAGGCCTTCGATATGTCAAGTATGGACCACTGATAAAATCTTCACTATTTTATTTTTCCTACAATCCTCCACCCACTGTGTTTTTTAAACTGAAAGTTCCTTGCAGGTCTAAAGTGGAAATGACTCAACTGTCAGAACTGATTCTTGTCACTAAAGTCACAAATAAAAACGAGAAGCATTAGAAAAATTAACACAGAGTGGTCGAGTGATTCCACATGGTCACGTTTCACAAATAAGAGACAATTCAGCAACCACCAAATAAGGCTCCAGAGCTAATCCTCTTCATTGTAAACTCCAGGCCAATCTTGGAAGGCCAGGACTGCAAGATAAATACCCAGCTTTATGGGTATTCTGCATTCTCAGGAATGGTCGCCAACCTAGAATGTCAACTACTACTCTCTCCATACATGCTGCTGACCTACTAAGTATTTCAATCAGTTTCTACATTTATTTCAACTTTCTAGCATCCGTATTATGTGGCTAATGTAATGTGTATGACTTTTGTGAAGTTTCAAATATCAACTAAATTCTTTGGACATTTTGCTATTTCTTGAAGATTAAATGTGGAAGTATTTATCAAAAAGTCTATGACCAGCACTTAGCACACCTGTGCAACACCCAACCTTAAGAAGAATCCATGACAAGAATTGTAGGAAAGGTTCACAAAACAGTTCCAACTCAACAGGTCAATCAGCAGGGTCTGCATTGACCACCTGAAAGAGCAATTTAACTAATGCTGTGACACCACCTTCTGACCAAAGCCCACAATTTTTTACTTTTCAGGTAAGGATCCAATTCCCTTTTCAAAGCTTCAGTTGACCACCCTCCTTCCTCCTCCATACTGTCAGGCAATCCATTCCAGATTGTTAACTACTCACTGTGTGATAAAGACTTTTCTCTTGTCACCCCATTGCTTCTTTTGTCAACTTTCTTAAAATCTGTGCCTTGTGCTTCTCCGTCTTTCCACCAATGGAGCCAGTTTCTCTCTATCTACTGTCTCAAGTGACAGTATGACACCTCATAACATTGAACATTTCTATTAAATCTATTTTCAACCTTCTCTTTTTCAAACTTTTATGAAGAAAACCTGAAGACACAAAAGCCAGGAGAAAATGAAGGGAAGAATAGAACTGAGTAGCACCTGAGTTTAGAGTTAAAAAGAAGGCACACTACAGTAGTTGCTGCACTTTATAAATTAAAAAGCTCACTTAAATGATCCCCTGGTGCTTATCACAACACAACTAACAAGGTTTCTGCTTGCATTTATAGGTTCTACATTCAATTTGGAAAGAATAAAATTGCCTTTCCTTAAAACCTGAAATATATGTTGCTGGAAAAGCGCAGCAGGTCAGGCAGCATCAAAGGAGCAGCAGAATCGACATTTCGGGCATAAGCCCTTCTTCAGGAATGAGGAGGGTGTGCCAAGCTGGCTAAGATAAAAGGTAGGGAGAACGGACTTGGGGGAGAGGCGCTGGGAATGCGATAGGTGGAAGGAGGTTAAGGTGAGGGTGATAGGCCGGAGAGGGGGTGGGGGCGGAGAGGTCAGGAAGAAGATTACAGGTCAAGAAGGCGGTGCTGAGTCTGAGGGTTGGGACTGAGATAAGGTGGGGGGGGGGGGGGGGAAAGGGAAATGAGGAAGCTGGAGAAATCTGCATTCATCCCTTGTGGTTGGAGGGTTCCTAGGTGGAGGATGAGGCGCTTTTCCTCCAGACGTCGTGTTGCCATGGTCTGGCGATGGAGGAGGCCAAGGACCTGCATGTCCTTGGCGGAGTGGGAAGGGGAGTTAAAGTGTTCAGCCACGGGCGGTTGGGTTGGCTGGTGCGGGTGTCCCAGAGGTGTTCTCTGAAATGTTCCGCAAGTAGGCGGCCTGTCTCCCCAATGCAGAGGTGGCCACATCGGGTGCAGCGGATGCAGTAAATAATATGTGTGGAGGTGCAGGTGAATTTGTGATGGATATGGAAGGATCCCTTGGTGCCTTGGAGGGAAGTGAGGGGGGAGGTGGGGGCGCAAGTTTTACATTTCTTGCGGTTGCAGGGGAAGGTACCAGGTGTGGAGGTTGGGTTGGTGGGGGGTGTGGACCTGACGAGGGAATCGCGGAGGGAGTGGTGTTTCCGGAAGGCTGATAGGGGAGGGGAGTGAAATAGATCCTTGGTGGTGGGGTCTGTTTGGAGGTGGCGGAAATGACGAAGGATGATACGATGTACCTGGAGTTTGGTGGGGTGGTAGGTGAGGACCAGTGGGGTTCTGTCCTGGTGGTGATTGGAGGGGCGGGGTTCAAGGGCGGAGGAGTGGGAAGTGGAGGAGATGCAGTGGAGAGCATCGTCAATCACGTCTGAGGGGAAATTGCGGTCTTTGAAGGAGGCCATCTGGGTTGTTCGGTATTGGAATTGGTCCTCCTGGGAGCAGATGCGGCGGAGGCGAAGGAATTGGGAATATGGGATGGCATTTTTACAGGGTCAGGGTGGGAGGAGGTGTAATCTAGGTAACTGTGGGAGTCGGTCGGTTTACAGTAAACGTCTGGTGTTGAGTCGGTCGCCTGAGATAGAAATGGAGAGGTCTGGAAGGGGAGGGAGGAGTCTGAGACAGTCCAGGTAAATATGAGCTCAGGGTAGAAGGTGTTAGTAAAGTGGATGAACTGTTCAACCTCCTCGTGGGAGCATGAGGTAGCGCCGATACAGTCATCTTTGTAATGGAGGTAAAGGTGGGGGGTGGTGCCAGTGTAGCTGCGGAAGATGGACTGTTCCACATATCCGACGAAGAGACAGGCATAGCTGGAGCCCATGTGGGTGCCCATGGCTATTCCTTTGGTTTGGAGGAAGTGGGAGGATTGGAAAGAGAAGTTGTTCAGAGTGAGGACCAGTTTAGTCAGTCGAAGGAGGGGGTCAGTGGAAGGGTACTGTTTCCTCAAAAACCTACCTATCTTTTCATTGTGGTGATTGGGGGGAGAAAAAGCTGATAAAAATGTTCAAAAAGAACATCTCTAATTTTAACCACCAGCATCCAAAAAGAATGGGACATGCAAAGAGTTCAAATACTTCTGGCATTTCAATAACATTTTTTGCTGATCCTCATTGATCATGCACCGCACATCATTTTAAAAGGTCACTTCTGGCCAGATAATGGGCAGTAAGGCTGCTCTCAACTCCACAAACGAGATCTGGCTTGGCTCTCTCCCATATTATTGATTACGCACAGCTTGATGGAGCCATGAGACCAATCCCTACAGGCTGAGGCTGCCCAACGCTCTCCTGATGTCAAGTTGGTAATGACATATTTAAATACAGTCCCAGGACTTAAAATGGCTTGAGCTTTTTTGCTTGGTCTGCTTATCCTATACTCACTTTGGCATTAAACTCAGGGCCAACTTAGTTGTACATATTCAATTGAGGAAATCGCCTTGACTTCATTCATGGCATCATGACATACAATGAGCAAAGGAAACCCCAATGCATCACTTTTTAGAAACGAAGGACTTTTCCAGTCTTTTGAATTTTCCATATAATTTTGAGCATGTGTGGCCAGGTAATGGATGGGTTGCATGTGAATATTGTGGAAGTGACAGGGGTCACATCCACTGACGAAAGAGCGGGTGAAAGCCCTGCAATTGACTCCTCTCGGAAATGTCTGCCAGACCTCATTCCAGTCAAGCTCTTGACTAGCTAGTAGAGTGCCTTCTCTTGTTCTCAGCACCCTTAAGACTTGCTAGCAGCTGTCAGCTCTACTGAATGGCAGGATCACCTGGAAGCCAGTGGCCATTATCAGTATGACATAGGCCTAGGCCTAGGATCATCACTTGTTCCCAGGCCACAGGCAAGTGGTGAGGAGTGGGGACAAAAAGATGGGTTGCAGCAAGCACAAGAGGTGAATTCACTACGTAACTGACCTGAAGACTCCAAAATTGAGATAGCATCTCTGTCCCTGCCCCTACTGGCCACCATTGCTTCAGTATAAAAATATCCTTTTCCCACGGTCATCATCCTAGGTGATTAATACCGTATTACAGAAGTTTTTCATTAACGCATTTCTCCTTTCACATGCATCAAGAGACCTCAATACTTGTTTCTCTTGGGAATATTAAGGCAGAATGGGTAATGGTGTATTTTAATTGTTCGAAATGTATTGGTATTCTTTCCAGTAGTCCGTTTGTCACCAATGTTTCAGATTTTCTGTCAATATTCGTTGTCCAGTCTAACACATGAAAGATTACCGGTTCGGTGAGTTACTAGAGAGCCGCAATGGGAAAAAAAAATCGTCAATGCCTTAAGGAGACTAAAAAAGGGAGGAAGAAGGAAGAACAAGACAAAATGAAAATGTAGATTGAAGCCAAGTCTGTAAGTTTCAAAGCACAAGAAGTTCTATGGACAGCTCGATTACTCTGAAGACTTCCTTGTTGTGTTTGAGAGAATTATTTCTGAGTCTATCAAGCAGCCTATTGTTTTCATACTCACCAGAGCATTTGCTGCTATGTATCCATCGGCTGGTTTATCTGCAAAGGTTAAAAATACATGCATATGTATTTTATGCAAAAAGCTTGATAACAACTTTTCCAAACACAACATATTTAATACACACAATATACAATATCTTGATAGTAGATTTGATTTTCACAAACACAAATGAACACGTGTTTTTTGGATTCAGAAGTTGTAACTTGGCCCAAAGTCCATCTCTTTTTGGTTGACCTCAATTGTATCTTTGTCCAACATGTCAACTTGTCTGAACCTATGAAAAATCTCCTTTAATGGATTCCCTTAATTAAATCATTCTAGAACCCTTAGCATTAAAAAAGTGAGAATCATTTTCCTGATCACAGTTAATTCATTTTAAAATCTGTATCCCCTGAGATGTGAACTTTCTCTTATCAATATTTATTACTTTCATAAATCTTGAAAATCTTTTGATATTGATGTATTGAAAGACATAACACTATCAATCTCTCAAAAGAATGTGTAGAAACCAATTCCCATGTCAGATACTCTTTTTATGGCATAACTTAATCTGCACAACTACACTGTCTGATGATATTGAGGCTTTCTTTAAAGCTGAGAATGAAAATAATGTCTGTATAAATTTGAAGTAAACCAACTTGAAACTACTATTATGGTTTTGGGTTGGGACTGATGGTAGGGGAGTACATACTGCCTCAGATTCATTTGACTCCACTGAACAATGTACTTTAGATTTTATTCTAGGATCAAAAACGGAGTTTTAAAATGTGCAAAAAAATTAGACGTTAAGCCAAAGGGGAGTCAGATAATTGATTATTCCAAAGTATGCAGTATTTCAAAAAGAAGTGAACTGCAATACACTACCAACTAAATTATGAAAATCCTGATGTAACGTTCTGTGCACAAATTCTAATGTGATACTTTCCCTTTCATTGTTTCAAATCCTTACATACTAAATCAATGGCTCATATTGGATCACAGTTTCACAAGTTTTGACAGCCCTCCAATATCACAATCAAACAGCTGTTCTTTACATATAAACCTTAGCAGAAAGTGACAACACACCATTGTGGACGCTGTCCCAGCTCTTTTCCTTCACTTGATAGTCACAAACATACTGTTTCCAGCTCAGATCACTAGTAAATAATTAAAAACAGGAAACCGTGCCATTTCTTCCCACTCCCTAGTTGAGGGATGCTAAGACCAATAATAAAGCTTGCATAGTCTTCTCAATTGAAATCACCTAATTCATCAAACCATGTGCTTTACTTATCTGAGCCACTAGTAACCCATGTCTTCAGCTGCCTAAGGCTTAAGCTATACAATTTCTTTCTCAAATGTCTCGACCTCTCATGCCTGCTTTAAGACGCTAATGAAAGTGTTTCTTTGAACATGATTACAGTTCTGTGCTCCATATGGAGCAATGTCAAATTTGATAATGCCCCTGCAATATTTTACAACACTTCCAGCATATATAAATACAAGTTGTGTCGTTGTTTTGAGTCACAGAGGGCGTACTTAACAATGGAGTAGTCTCATGCAAAAATATGATCTAGCTTCACAGGATACAAACTTGGCATAATAGAAAATGAATCCAAAAATGCAATAGTGAGGATGCATTAAATCTTTCAATCTCTCCAACAGACACATCCTGGATGCTACATATAATTTTCCAATACATACTACTATAACAGAATGTTCCTTGCAATCTGTGGCTCCTTGGAAAATTGGCCTTTAATTTAACCTTAGTGTCAATCACCTTCAGTTGCCTTACAAATATTTATCAGGTTATTACCACCAGGATACACTGTCTGACGAAAAGAGCAACTAATGAGAGATTGGACAGACTGTCCAGGAACACCCAGCACGAAGCATGCTGCCAGGTAACTAGCACATTAACCATTGATCTTTCACTTGATTAATGGCAGATGAATGACAATTAAGTGCAGTCGTGCTAAACAGCCAGAAATCTGACACCCATTCCACCACCCATAGAATATTTTTTCATATGATAGGTAATTGTTTAATTGTCACCTAAAATGAAAATGAAAAAGGAACAACTTTGTTGGTTAATTGTCACACTCAAATGCACATCTCTGATTTTTAAAACAATCTCATGATACCTTTGAAGTTTCCTGCAAGGGAAGCTTATTGCGTATTATTAAAGTCTACGGTGGGCAGTAAGCAACATACAGGCTTCCATTGCATATTGGAGGTACCATATTTGATCTTTTAGCTGGTTCAGCTCCCCAAAAATTGAGAAATAGTTCAAACTCGTGGTTTAAACATTATTATTGGGACTCCTCCCAATGATTATTCAGGTGCATCTTGACTTTACATTCACATCATAGAAATCTAAACCCCACATTTAAACTATGGAAACACATGGGCAAGGAGACATCAATAATATACTAGGTGCTCACAGAAAAAAGTAGCATTAAGGTTGTGGCTACCCAGGAACTAACATTCCCTCCAACGACTGCAATGGAGTCCAACAATCTAATCCACACAGCTTCCACCTCAAAGACTGCAAGGGAATCCGATGGATATGGCCCTTCCCCCACACTGCAAGGGAATTCTATGCTCATTGTCCTCCCCTGGAACACATGCACATGCACCCACCCTCTACCTGCAGCCATAATGGATTAGAAGCATCCCTATCCAACGCACCACCAAGTTAGAAACATTTTGTATACACATTGACCTTTATAAATTCGGCATGCCATGAACAAAATGTTAGCAGGATGCAAAACATACATAGACCGTGCAGATCCAATACAGATCATTTACGCATAGAACTTTCTGGCAGGTTGCAAAATCTGATGCCACATATGCACGGAGATTGTTTTTCCTCTATGGATATGACCAGAGATTTTTTTTTCAAAAAAAATCTGAATCCAAACTTTAATTCTTCAAATTGGCTTGCATGGGTCATGATTGGATCAGTCTGCATCAGGACTGTCAATTTGGCACTCATCCCTAGGGATTCCCTTCTGCCTTTTTAAAAATCACCATTGTAACCTACTTCCCAACTATCTACTGGATATTTTCAAGTCAATGTCATACATTCAAAAATCAAGCAACCAACCAGTTATCTCTGTGCACTTGTACTGCTTTAGAAGGGGTACCATCAGTGAATAGACTGCTGCAATAAAATTCAAACAACTTTTAAATGAAATGTGATTGGAATAAGAAGTTACAGAAAGTCTCATACAAAGTATATAAACTTTATATCAATCTTGTACGGATTATTTATTTCAATAAAGACATAAAATGACTGAAAGAAATACTTTGAGGGAGTGGGGGAGCTGGGAAAGGTCAGGAATTTGACTTTGGTCTCAGAGCTACCAATAAAATTTTTACTTCATGGTAAATTGTGATTTGAATGCAATTACAATCCACTGCAGTTTTGCCTTAAATTAGTAATAACTTCATAGAAATGTATTTAGTGATGGTCTTGCTTTGTAAGCAAATAACAGAAAGATATAAATCACATCAAAACTGCTGCAATATTCTTTATAACTGGTATCATTACAGTGAAAATGCAAAAATGTTTCCTTTGGCTTTAAGGGATTCGCCATTTCATGACTTTAAATGGTTTCAAATTAAAACTATCACTGATGTCTGGCATTGAAAACACTTCAACTTAAGGAACCCGTTTATTTTTTGATAACCTAGCATTTAAATTAATACATTCCAAATGCTATCTGTGTCATATAATACAACAAATCCAACCTCGAAGCTATTGCAACTCTATGTCGTAGCTCTCCAAACCTAACTATTCAACAAAAAAAAGTCAAATATCAAACTTTCTCCATTAAAAAAATCAAGAATGAAGACAAGGAAATTCAGATTGCAATTAAATCTTACTGAGCTATCTGACCAAATTCACGTGTTTGGGTTTGATATTTCTCAAAATGTATCATTTTTAATATATGTACGCATGTAAAATGTTTAATGTGCTCTTTCAAAATATTAACCCATTTAAAAGCTTTAAAGTTGTACACTCAAGTTGTAATGACTATACTTTGACCTATTTTTACTCCTTGTTTGTGATGAAATGCAATTACATTGCTATATGCAACTTATTTCCAAGTTATGACTATCACCCTGAATTTGACTGACAGTTCTAGGTCCATACATTGCTTCTGGACATCATGGCCCCACCATATATTTATATTCATTGCAGAAAACCCAAGTAAAATGCAGTGCATTATTTCTTGACTTAGGTTTTCCTCCCTGTCATGTCACTCTGACATGCAGACAGACCACTTTGCAGTCAGCTATGAGAAAATGAAAGCACATAAGTGTAATAAGGAGGGGGTCTGCAAGCTGATGAAATAACAATGCCTTCACAGCAGGTACAAATGCACAATGATGGCCTCAGGTGCCACTTGGAAAGGGAGGGGAGTTGTTAAGACTTTGGCCAATATAAAAATCAGATGTCTGTTAAGCGTCTCTCCTGATTTTACTGAAGCCAGTGGAAATGAAAAGAAAATCAGGAGAGCTACGTAATGGGTGGCTGATCCAGCAAGTCCCATTACCAGCCAAAGCCAAAATTATTCCAAGGATCTCTGAGTTCAGGAAATGCAGAAGTAAGTTGCAGGCCTTTGATAACACAAATTCTTCATGTCAAGTGGTATAGCAGTGGAGCACCAATATGTGATATGACTAATCTTGTATGGGGTGGGGTGGGGGTGCAAGTGCATTTTTCCTACTTCTCTGAATCCCTCAATTTCCTTCTGCAAAGTGGAACCTCAAAAAGGGAAGGGGGGGTTTGTTAGCAGAGAAACAAGCAGTGAAGTGAAGTCATTGTAGCACTCTTAAAATACCTCTTACTGGTTGGTACAAGAGTGGCACAGAGGGAAGCCTGGGAGCAGTATGTATATCTCACCATCGCAGCAAAAAGATAGAGAAAGAAACAACAATAACAATTATGGAATAATACAATGGCTGAATTTATATTCTTCACTAACTTTAGCAAAACTGTAATTGCAAGTATAAAGTAGTGGAATATTGCTTTATGCTCATATCTACTTCACTGACATTTGCAAACATCATTAGAAAATAGTGAGTCTGTCCACCTGATACAGATCAGCCAGAAGATGAAAGTCCCCTCATTCTTCCACCTGTAAGGGTGTTTAATAAAATGAACACAATGGGTCTAGGCTCAGGAGAACAGAACTGCTCTTTTTTGGCCAAGGTTGGTTTGTTTGGAAATTGAGACATTACACTAATCTAGGTCAAGGTTTGGAAAGGTTTTTTGAGACTGAATGAAATACAGATTGAACAAGGTCTACTCTATATGCAAACATGATCTGGGAAAGTATGAACTCCATATTGGGCATGGGCTGTGAGATCTTTGATGTGTGTGTGAGGTCAAGCAAAATTGTGCATTTGTTCATAGATATTATCATTTTGTTGCAGTCAACGTGCAGAGGAAATCTCCCCCCACAGTGTAAAATGAATCTAATCTTCAATTCCATTATTATTTAAATCCTCAGTCAGACAAGGTCAAAACTTCACTAAGAAAACAATACTACCATTCTTTATCACTTAATGTCACTACAATGTACTACCTCTACAGCACTAAACATTCCCCCAATATGATAGAAACTCCATGCTTAAAATGAAACATATTCACTTCAATGATATGTTAAAAATAGTGCGTGATAGCAACAATTGGGGAGATAGTGAATCTGTGAGCATAATGTTATGTGAAATGGTTCTCAATTATGGCTATGGTTAAACACAACTGGCAAAGTCTCAGAAAAGCTCGCCCCTGCTAATGTACTGAAACTTTGGGAAATGATCCTTTTGTGAACAAATTCCCCACCATAACCCACATGAGTATCACTTGGAGGAATCATAAATCTTTAAAGTAAAAGAGTGCTCCAACCAAAAGACTAAGCCAAAATGTATCCATACACTTCACTCAAATAAGAACTAAATTATGAAGAGGCCTTCTTTATGCTCCTATCAATGAAAAACAAGCACCAAACTTTGGACGGCACAGTGACTCAGTGACTGTCTGTGTGGAGTTTGCACATTCCCCCCGTGTCTGCATAGGTTTCCTCTGGGTGATCCGGTTTCCTCCTACAATCCAAAGGTGTGCGGGTTAGGTGGACTGACCATGCTAAATTTCCGTAGTGTCCAGGGATCTGCAGGCTAGGTGGACTAACCATGAAAAAATGCAGGCTTACAAGATACGGTGGCAGTTAGGGTCTGGGAGGGATGCTCTTCAGAGGGTTGGTGTGGACTCAATGGGCTGAATGGCCTGCTTCCACACTGTAAGGATTCCATGATTCTATGGAACTTCATTTAATACCAACACCTGCCCCACTGCATACACTTCTCCCATCAGCCCAACCCACCTGGCTTTCTCTCTTTCTATCCATTGCCCTCGCATCATCCACTCAACACTTACCATTCTTTCACCTTCCACTTCTCTCCCCTTGCCCCCCTCAAGTTTCTCACCCAATCTGCTGCTCCCTTCTTTCTTCTCATATTGACTCAATCCTACCCATTCCCTTCTTCTCTCACTTTAATCTCCTCTTCCATCCTATCTCATCCCTTCTTCACTGTCCCTCACTCAAGTTCCCATTGCCTCCTTTTATCCCTTTATCCTCTATGCTCCTCCCATTCTCACCCTCTGCATTGCATCGTTTTCTAAAGTCTCATTACACTTCCTTCCATCCATTCACAGTCACCCTGGTCCTCTCTGCTTCATCCTCCCATGGGGCCCATTACTGTTCCATTTTCTAACCCCGCTCAAGTTAAAAAGTGCCCCGGCCTTCAATCCCGGGAAACTGACTAATACATACTTATATTCGTAACAATGTAAAATCTTAACATATGCAGATATCAGATTGTTTAACATTAACTTGTACCTTCTTTGAGAAAAGCCCATAATATTCTGGAATAATTCTGCAGCCTATTACATGTATAAAAATATTCAACTAACAGCTTCAAACTACCCTTACACAACAACTATATTTAGCAGACTAGCAACATGACAGAAAAAATGCACTACAATGGAAAATGGAATAATTTTAAATAAACAATTCAGCTCATAATTACAAACATTCCAGGTCAGTGAGTTTTCAATCTTAAAAGGCCCCATAGTTATTTACAAGTCATGCAAATCAGAATCCCAATGTATCATTCTAGAGGTTATACTGAGGGCTTCTAGTGCATTGCCTATGATACTGCATACAGAGATTACAAGTCCTTACCTCCAGAAGTGAAGCTCATGTATTTCTGATTATTGACAGTCTCTTTGGAATCGTAGAATTTCAGGACATCCAGGACAGCTTGAGGGTTTTTCTTTTGCTCCAGTTTAGTAATGTTGGACGTCTGTAGAAGTCTTGCCCATTGCTCAGGAATGCCCTAAATGAAAAGTAAAGATGAAAGGCAGTGAAGTGCTACATTGGGAAAAAAAACAGTACTTAACACAGTCATTAGGTACTGGGAAAGATGCTGATGTTTCACACAGTCAGTAAGCTCATTACTCACAAAACCAGATGAATAAGGTGCCTTGTTGCTTTCCCATTCCCTAACTGCTTAATTTTATTTACTTATTGATTAAAACCTATTTAGCATGAATAGCCCATTAAGATGATATATGCTCCAACCTGGAGACAGCACAGGAAAACACTAAATGAAGTAGAGAGATATATGATTGTGTCGAGCTGCCAGTTATTAAGAACCTGCTCCTTCCCTCAACACCCTGTGACGTCCCGACCCAATTCTGCAATTTGCTTGGCTACAAACAGAAAGACCTTAAAAGGATTTTACCTTCGTAACGATTTCCTGGAATTTGTGCTATGTGGAGTTTGAAATAAAAATTGAGACTCATTCGGCAGCATTGGGTTACCAAGGCGACAATTTACATTTGCAATAGAATGTAAACCAATCGCACCAGGAGATCTGAACATTTATAATTCTAGTGGGAGTTCCAACTTATGTAACAGAAGCATCACTGAATTTATTAGAAACATTTAGTCATCGGGTATGTTTGTATCACAAATGGTAGCTTTGAAAATCAAGTCAGATTCTTCTCAAAGATTGGTTCGCTAGAAACTGTTCCATAGTTTGGAAACCCCAAGATTCCAGCTTCACTGAGAAGCAGAAGTCCGACATTGGTTGAGATAATTAATTGTGTACACAACCTTAGGGTAACAGTAGACCATTTAGGATCAAGAAGAAGAAGAAAAGAAGAAACCACAGAGGGCTGGGGAGATGAAATCACTGAATATATTCACGAAAGAGATACAGAAATGATTATATTTTAAAGGCATCAAGGATTATGGAAGAAAACAGGAAAATGCATTGAGACAGATCAGCCATAATCATACTGAATGGTGGAGTAGGCTTGAAGGGCTGAAAGGCCTACTCCTGCTCCTAGTTTCTATGAATCTAACTGATATGCTCATTCCAAATCAGTATACAGCAACTATTACTGGTGGTGCGGGTATATCTGTGGACATCAGTGTAGGAGTGGACTTGTGCTTTCAGATCCTTGAGTCAGAAAGCCTGTTCATTCTAATAGGAGTAAAAAGCAATCGCCTCTGGAATCAAATCATTCTTCAGTGAGAGAATCAATGGCTTCTGGAAAAAGGTGGATAGACAGACACTGAGGATTAGATTCCCTACAGTATGGAAACAGGCCCTTTGACCCAACTAGTCCACACCAACCCTCTGAAGAGTAATCCATTCACTCACCCTATATTTATCCCTGACTAACACTATGTGCAATTTTGCATGACCAATTCACCTAACGTGTACACCTTTGGATTGTGGGAGGAAACCGAAGTACCCGAAGGAAACCCACGCAGACATGGGGAGAATGTGCAAACCCCACACAGGCAATTGCCCGAGTGGGAATCGAACTCCTGGCGCTGTGATGCAGCAGTGCTAACCACTGAGCCACCGTGCTGCCCATGAAGGAGAAACAAGAAGAATTGTGCCTAACATAACTCAAAGAGAGAAAGTAGGATTGAGGTGTTAATCCTCAGCTCTTCTTTGTTGCCCTGGTTTCTGTGAGCCTTACATTTATAACAGCTAAGAAATTGCCCAGATCTTGTTGTCAGATGCTTTGACATATAGGCCAGGATTCCCTGATTTTCTGTCTCTCTATAGTCAGATACTTGGCCTCTGCTTGCCTTCTCTCCAGAATACTGTGACTGAGATCGGAAATCTTGTATCCCACAGCCATCTGCTCGGAGAACACACTGAAGCTAAACAAACTTCAGCAATGCTGCACTTAATCACGACGGAAGGAAAAAAACACAAGAAAACAGTCAGTACTTGCATTAGTTCACGGTTCCAAACCCCATTGAGACAATGCGATTTCTAAAAGCTGTCAAACTGTCAATTGGTCACAATCCCAAAGGGTGCCTCATCTCTACCAAGTGTGTTCTGGGACCAGATCAAAATGTCTGGAGTTAAAGAATAAACAGACAATGCAAGATACTTCAGAATGCCTGTTCATGTCAAGCATTGCGGAAAGTTTGAGAGAAGATTTGTAGCTCAGGTGCTCGTTGTTGTGGTTCTGTTCGCCGAGCTGGGAATTTGTGTTGCAGATATTTCGTCCCCTGTCTCGGTGACATCCTCAGTGCTTGGGAACCTCCTGTGAAGCACTTCTGTGAACTTTCCTCCGGCATTTGTAGTAGTTTGAATCTGCCAACTAGCCACGAAACGACACGACCAGCTATCCTTAGTAGCCACACACGCAGATGACAAGCAACATGAATTCGACTGGGACAACACTACTATTACAGGACAAGCCAAACAGAGAACAGCCAGGGAATTTCGAGAGGCATGGCACTCACCCACAGATTCAATCAATAAGCACATTGACCTGGACCCAATATACCAACCACTGCAACGGACAGCTGGAACGGACAACCGGAAGCGGCAGATTCAAACCACTACAATTGTCGGAGGAAAGATCACAGAAGCGCTTCACAGGAGGCTCCCAAGCACTGAGGAGGTCACCTAGACAGAGGACGAAACGTCTGCAACAGAAATTCCCAGCTCGGCAAACAGAACCACAACAACAAGCATTGTGGAATTTGTGCTACGTAACAAATTTCCCAGACAGTCATTTTCAAAATAGGGAGTGAGCATTTTGACGGACAGTTGCAAATGCACTTACAAATATGCCAATCAATGTTGGTTTTCATAATGGATGAATTGTAGGAATTTCAATGTATTGATTTTCTTTGTGCAAGGTGTCTTAGACAATAGACAGTTGATATTTTCTCTCATCATAACTCCTCCTGTTTACCTTGTTCGCTTACAATTGAGATGGTACAGGGAGGTAAGGGCAAGAGGTGGGAAAAGATGGGGAGGGGAGCTTGACTTGGTATGGAGGCTACTAAGGGCCATGGTTAATGATTGGGGAAGAAAAAAAATAGAGGTACGGATACAGAGACAGGTGCAGGGCATTAAGTAGCATAGGTGGGGGTACGGAGGGTGATAGGAATGAGGGATGAGAGCAGGGTGAACGTTTTATATTTAACTCTCTATTTACAAACTTTGAGCATTGTGCCAGAGTCAGCATGCAGGCTTTTCTCCTAGACAGTGTTAGAGACAGTAGCCTTTTCTGCTCTTCCTAGTTTACCCAGCCTAACTCCAAATATACCACATGCCCCAAACATGGAAAATAGAAACTGTGACTGGCCACATTTCTGACTGCATATGGAACTCGGTACCCCAAAATCTTCTTTACTACTGCAAAATCTTCAATACCACAACTGCTGCTGCTAAGCATACTCTAGCGAGCAGACTCTGTGGTTGTAATCTGTGTATTTACAAGCCAGCTAACAGATATTGAGTGTAAACCCTGGACTGTTACTACTTTGAAAAAACAAATGACAGCATCTGGTGCACAGAAGCAAGACATGTCAGGAAATTCTGTGGTCATTCAGAAGGCTGCGTGTGGTCAGTTACACAGTATTCTTCTTCCTTTAACAACAACTAAACTGGCTACACCCAACAGCCCAGGATTGATGTCAGCATTTACTATAATACATGACACTTAATTCTCTGCAGTTTTCAAATTACAACACTTCCACTTTAACACACTCATACTTTTCCACACTCCAAATAATTTAAAAAAAACTTTAAAAGAAATGGTTGATCAAAATCTTAAAAGCTGGGGTCATACACTCATAATGAAAGACACACTTAATGATTTGCACAATCGCAGAAATAGAACTTCAAGGTAACACTGATGTGGCTGGGGAGGTGGGGATAGTGCTTGTGGAGAAAAGATGTTGACAGTTCAGATCAAGTGATTGGAATGTGAAAATGGCAGAACATCCACCAACACCATTCCCACCCCCCCACCCCGCCCAGCCCATGGCACCTTTCCATGTAACCTCAGAAGGTGCAACACCTGCCCTTTCACCTCCTCCTTGCTCACCATCCAAGGGCCTAAACAGTCTTTCCAGGTGAAGCAGCACCTCTACCTAGTCCAATCTTATGCATTGTATTCGCTGCACCCACTGGAGACACCAAACGCAGACTGAGTGACCACTTTGCAGAACACTTCCATAAGCAAGACCCAGACCTTCCCATAGCTGGTCATTTTAACACAGCGCCCTGTTTGCAGCCCCACGTCAATCATTGGCATACTATAGTGCTCTAGTGAATCACAGTGGAAACTACAGGAACAACATCTCATCTTCATCTTTAAATTGTGAAACTTTTTTTTTTTAGCTTATCATGTCCTCCCCTCCCCCCCATCCCAGTTACTGTCCTTTCAAGTCTGGCAGGAGACATACCATCGTTTGGCCATTCTCACATTCCGATCACTTAATCTGAACTACCAGCATCTTTACTCCACCAGCACGCTACACCCACTACTCCCACACACCCCTTCAGCCTCAAAACTGTAGCATAAATGCTGTTCCCTCCACTTCAGCACTGATGAAGAGTCATCTAGACTCAAAAACGTTAGCTTGCTCTCTCTTCATGGGTGCTGTCTGACCCGTTGTGATCTCCAGCATATGTTGTTTTCAATGTTGTTAACTGTAAATGGATTTGGGTTCAGCTTAAAAAAAGAAAATCTTTTGCAAAATTGATCAGCAAAACCCTTACACAACATCAAAATCCACACCCATTGCTGATGCTACTTTAAGGGGCCATTGGTCATCAGGTGAGTTTACAGCTGTGCATCATCCCTTGAGTGAAGGGCACCCTTTCTACAGAGATGTCCTTAAGTTATTCATAGGAAAGATTAGCATCTAGATTTTGGTTCATGATGCAAGGGTTGAGAAAATTCCTGGCGTTGCTCACTCCCTTCAGAAATACTGCCCACAAAAAAGGTAATATCATTGCCGAGTGCTGCAGTCAGGCCAGCTGACCCAGCCAAGAGGTCAGAGCTAGTCGCAAAGGCATGCCAGATATCGAGGTGGGCTGTGCAATTTCATCGCAGTTACAACACAGAAATTAAGGCCCCTTAGCTCTCACCCTTCGTACGTGCCCCATGCCACTTAATGGGACTTCCCTAACAAAGAATGCACAATGAGGCATTACAGAGAGCTCAGGGATCCATTGGAGTCTAGCCACAGCTGAACCAGTTGCACCCTTTAAAGGCCCACCTGAAAAAAGCTTTGATTCAGGGCCTGTTGATTATTTTTAGATGGCTCCCAAGTCACTCCAACTCAGCAAAACTCTGGGCGTTGGGGTGTTTTATTTCTGTAAAAGGATCATATGTACTACCTTAAAAATACTCTCTGCATGCTGACTCAGCTTCCAAAAAACTTACATTTAAATTATTTTGAAAAGTAAAATCCCACGTTTTAAAGGGGAAAAAGGGAATGCAGGTTGCGTGTTCACTTATTCTGCCCATCAGCACCACACAAATCAGTGTTGATATAGGACTTTTATGAATATGTTCTTTCACTCAGGTATTTCAGTTAGTGCAAGTAAATCAATGAGACTCTCACCATTTACAACACACTTCCAATGCTTCATTCATTGCACAATAGGTTTATTATGAGGCTTTCATGCAAAGAAGTATAATGATGTTGAGAGGGTGTATTGTAGAAATAGCATGTCCTTACTATTATGTATTTCCAAAATGTCAGTAGATAAAAAGATTTCTTTTAAAAATACAATTACAAGTTTTAGTTTGCCAGTGCTGTTTTAAAGCTACATAAAAATCCATGTAGACTTAAAGAATTATTATTTGAGAGCAATTCCAACAAAAAAGCAATACAAAATGTGAA
Source organism: Chiloscyllium plagiosum (assembly GCF_037043375.1). Classification (NCBI taxonomy): domain Eukaryota; kingdom Metazoa; phylum Chordata; class Chondrichthyes; order Orectolobiformes; family Hemiscylliidae; genus Chiloscyllium; species Chiloscyllium plagiosum. The sequence goes on along the minus strand of NW_028270149.1, from coordinate 28,501,694 downwards.
TCCATTTGTACTGTGCACACTGGATAAGAGACTAAGGGCAAGAAAGAGACAGAGACAAATCAAATCACAAAGAATGAGTATTAATCTACATAGTGAGCACCGGGAATAAGATGGAGATGAGAAAAAGATGGCGAGCACAAACAATAGCAGAATGTTTCTATTCTGATGCTTATGTCTATCAGTAGTGAATAATTGGTTCAAGTCATTAATTATATAAACATGCCTTATGAATTTTTAAAAAGGAAATTACACAAATGAGGAAGTCATAATTAATGCAAAAAGGCTTTCAATTAATATTCTTAATTAGTTTAACATAGATTATTCTCAACATTTAGGTAATATTCTTAATTAGTTTAACATAGAATATTGCTGAAAATGTGTTGCTGGAAAAGCGCAGCAGATCAGGCAGCATCCAAGGAGCAGGAGAATCGACGTTTCAGGCATGAGCCCTTCTTCAGGAATGCCCGAAACGTCGATTCTCCTGCTCCTTGGATGCTGCCTGACCTGCTGCACTTTTCCAGCAACACATTTTCAGCTCTGATCTCCAGCATCTGCAGTCCTCACTTTCTCCTTAACATAGAATATTCTCAACATTTAGGTTCTAGCCAACATTTTGTTTCCATCGGTACAAAATTAAGTCCTGAACTTACACATCAGTTTAAATGACCCAGTCCAATTTTCTTCTCGAAAAGATGTCAATTCTTTTTGGATTGCAGTCCCAAGGCTGCTGTTAGTACTCTGTTAACCCATCCACTTGCTCATTCTTCAATATGGGAGTCTAAGACAGTGATTGTCTGATGTAAGGTGCGTGATTTATATTTATTTTAATATCAATTATTTTTGAGTTTGGATTTTTGAATTTTGAACAAATGGCACCAGTTTCCTGTGTGTTTGAAAGTGTTTAATGATTAATTTGTAAGTATTTCTGTAGCCATGGTGATGTCTTTAAAGAGAACTCTGAGAAATAGTTTTGGTAGCTAATGGGAACTTGTTTATATTGAGAAACTTTATGAGCGAAGAATAACAGTGCAGTGCATTAAGCATTCATATAGAACATCCTGGATTTTTTTGAGGCCTCAGGAAAACACCAGAGCTTGGAAAAATAAGATCTTTGAAGTTTTGGTTTGGGCAATTCTGCAGGCTTCTTAGCTGAAGCTGGATGTAAAGTAATTGTTTCTAAGAAGGGGAGAGGAGAGTTTAGAACTGTAAAATAGGTTGTTATCTCAGGTGTAAGGAGTTTAGTTTAAAAGTTACAGATTAGAAGCATTTGGTTAAACCTCTGATCAAGTTAACCTAAGATGAGAAAGTTTATGCTCATTTATAGGATGAAGAGTCTCAGATTCCCATGACTGGGAATTGAAGCTATAGCTAATTCAAACCCTATCTGGGCTAGAGAAGGGAATTTTCTTTGATTTTTGCATACTTTGTGCTGTTGGGATTAAAGAGATTCTATTTTCACCATTTCACAATCTTTAAGTGGGTTATATGTAAATACAGTTTGGTTTAGGCTTTTATTCTAATTTCTTTTGCAAAATAAACCCCAGTTTCATTGTCAAAATCAAATCTGTAGAACTGCATGTGTTTCAGTGAACAACCACTTTGTCAAAATAACAAAAACAAAATCCATTAATCCAGACTTAATTTCAGATCTGATTTGATCAGACAGTAATAACATCAGATGTGGTCATTATGATTAGTGGCAAACTAGGCCACTAAACAAAGCAACGTATGTTATTCCACAAATAATATTCACATGTGTCCTTTCCAACAGATGTGGCAGTGGTCAAAAATCCCAAACAAGGATCTAGAGCAATTGATTGCATCCATGTTTGGCCAGGAACACTGACTGAGCTGTTACACACATAGAACATCATAGCGCAGTACAGGCTCCTCGGCCCTCAATGTTGCGCCGACCTGTCATACCAATCTGAAGCCCACCTAACCTACACTATTCCATGTACGTCCATATGCTTGTCCAATGACAACTTAAATGTACTTAAAGTTGGCGAGTCTACTGCAGGCAAAACATTCCATACCCATAGTACTCTGAGTAAAGAAACTACCTCTGACATCTGTCCCATATCTATCACCCCTCAATTTAAAGCTATGCCCCCTCGTGCTCGCCGTCACCATTCTTGGAAAAAGGTTCTCCCTAGCCACCCTATCTAACCCTCTGATTATCTTATATGTCTCTATTAAGTAACAAAAAGATGGGGTACTGGGCTAATGGTCGGATACTTGGTAGTGTGGATGAGCAGAGGGATCTTGGTGTCCATGTACACAGATCTTTGAAAATTGCCATCCAGGTAACTTTACAATCCCCACTATTATCCCAGTAAAAACTAACCAGCCTGGCTTGAACCTCAAATGTACTACAGAACATACAATTCAGGAGTAACCAGAGGTCACATGGGCTATTAAACCTTCACCACCAGACGAGAGGATCACGATTGACCCATCTCAACCTATTCCTATCCTGTTCCCAATAGCCTTTGATACTCTTGGTGTCCAAAACACTGTGGCTTCAATCTTAAATACACTCAACAATTGAACAACCACTGCATTCCAGAGATTCATAATCCTAAGAGAAGACACTCTCCACGTCTCAGAGAGAGATTGCCAACTGCTTATCCTGGGTCCATAACCCTTCATTCTAGGGATGATGACAGTATATATATGGAGTGCTTTATAACAAAGACAATATGTGTATTTCTACATGAACAAATGACGGCAAGTTACAAAGTCAATTCAGGGAAGGGGACATGAGGGCAACAGACCTAGCTGCCATTGAACAATTAATGGTGTCAATGTGCTGAGAATTATAAGCTGAAAAATAAAGCTAAATTATTTTCAGTGTTTGAAATCATTATTCATCAGCTTGAGAGTCCATCAACCTCCAATATAAATCATTAACTTTCCATAAGAGTTAACTCACTGTAAATTCTCCTGTAACTGCATCGAATCCCACATGAATCGTGTGCTCAAAGTCTGAAGGAAGAGAGATCTCTGGGCGTTCTTTTTCCTTCTTCTTGTTCGCTATAGACAGAAAGAGAGCATAAATCAAGTGATATAAGGAAACATCTGTCTGTGAATATCCTACTGCCAGGGTTGAGCTTTAGCTGAATGAACACAGATGAAGATAATGACACCCTATTGCTCATTTGCCAAATCAACTGAACTGCACATCTGAAAGTTACTGTTTCTTCAGCTTCATTGATTGACTATCCAAGACAATGTCCGCATATATAATAATAAAGGCAATTTTTTTTCTTTGAAACAAGGTTACCAAATTCCTGGTACACAGGAATCCATAGCAATGTTCATCAGGAATATTATAGCCATGATGTGGAGATGCCGGTGTTGGACTGGGGTGGACAAGGTCAGAAACCACACAAGACCAGGGGACCTACCTGATGAAGGAACAGCGCTCCGAAAGCTTCTGATTTCAAATAAACCTGTTGGACTATAACCTGGTATCGTGTGACTTTTGACCAGGAATTTTGTAAATAATGTATGCATTGAACGATTCACCAGTTTTACAAAATGGGTCATTAAACTGTGTTCTTGATCTCAATTTTATGGCTTTCCTTTTGGCTATGTCCAATTTGCATGGAGTTTATTGGAGGGCTTTCTGTCACAGGGCTTAGTAAGTTTCCTTGCCCCAACTTACCAAACTCACTTTGTCAATTGTCTATGGCATCTCACATCCAATTCTGGTGCATCTTACCATACGCTGTTCCTGGAACGACTCAGTCAGCAGATATTCCCCATGCTACCTTTAAATTCTGCAGTGCACCTTGGTGAGTATCAACATTCCCTGTTCAATCAGAGGTATAATAAGTTGTGAAGGCTATGAGGGCACTCTAATTCCGCAACAGAGATTTGGAAGTACTGCGATAGGGTGGTGCAAAGGAAGGATTCCTCTTCCTGGAGAACTGGCAGAGGAGGCTTGGCCTACAGACCCTGCCAGTCTGGTCTGAGATTGCTGCCTGAGTCTGTGCCATCTCCCAAGTGCAGAGGAACATTCAACATCTCTGCTACTGCACCCACCATCCACCAAGATCATGCCTCAACATCCTTATTTGTTGACTGTCACATCTTCCCTCACCCTCTTCCTGCCTTAGCCTCTCAACCCATTAGACTGACATGACCTCGGTGGTGCCTTTTCAGTCCTTCACTATATCTCACCCCCATTCCCTCATGTGCACCAGCACTAAACAGTCCTGCCATATCATTTATTTCCCACCTTTTTCTCATTACAGGAGAAGACAGTCAACTACAGGGCAAGGAGAGGTGGGATGTGCCCGACATTAGGCTTTTTACTCCCCAAGGGATAGAATCCTGGCCTCTCACAAAGAGATTGTCCTATGGGGATAAGAACCATTCCAGTCCTGCTAAAATACTATATACCAATCTGGATATCATTGCCACTCTCCCGTTAGCTCTGCTCTCACTCAATCAATGGAAACCATTTGTAACCACAGGCCACAATGTCATCTTGCGCTTTTATCTTGCAAGCTTCACAAGTTTTCCCACAATGCAGAGAAATGGCAGTCTATGGAAGGATGGCTCTCCTTGATCTCAGAAGATGAGAGTACAGAGACTGAGGAGGAAGTATCTACAAATCTGCTTCCTGCAACCTTCCCAGCTCAGATGTGGAAACCAACATCATAGGAAGAGTGGGACAGAGAACCTGGTGAGCACCTCACTGTGACAGCTCGGCAACTGGCATGGAAGTAACAGCCCAGGCCCAGGCAGCTGGCACTCAGAGGTCTATCAGAGACCAACGCCTGCTCAGGCCCAGACAGGAAGAGACCCAGTGGTGTCGATAATCAGGGACCTCATACAAAACGAACAGAGTGAATCAGCAGCTGCAGAGAGGCATGTGGAATGCTATGGTCCTCTATGTCCAGAAGCTACAGCAAGGTAAGTGACTGTCTGTCTATCTCCATTGAGACAGGCGGGTGTTAGTCATTGAGCTACCTCAAGGTCTGGTGAACAGTTTCACACACACACCTAAACTCGAGAACACCACCAAAAGGGTCCCAAGGTCGAAGGTATGGCGACAAGAGCATGGGGAAATCTGCTGAGCACTCCGGCTGGCTCCTCCTTCTAAAGGAAGCAGGATACACCCGGCTGGAAGTAAACTACACAGAGTCCCCACAGCGTTTGTCATTCAGACCCTGCAGAGGTAGGCCACATCTCCACCTCCACTTGCCACTTCTCCAAACCTTGGAAATTCAAACCAAACTGGGACAACTTGACTCCTACAAGACAATCCTTGGCAAGCCTGGCCTGTCTAGACAAATGTCCCCATGTTAGCCCCATCAAACCATCAATGCTCTTCACAGCCGAGCAGCTTCGTGGCTCACTGAGAAGAGAGACATAATGGGAGGGAGAGGAAGAGGGGAAAAAAAATCCTTGAGAGCATTTTGTTGGTTCAAGTGAAAAAGGCTGTTTTGAAAATGAAACTTTGTACAGAAATGACTTTAACACAATCCGCAGCAGTTCATGGCTGCACACATTGTCTCACAGATTGAGATGCACCACTTACAGTCAGAGGAAACAACCCATACACATCAGCTCGGTGCTAATGGCACTTTTGCCTCACCTGGATGAAGATGTTTGGTTTCCTTTGTACACAAATGTGCAGCAGCCAAACAGCCATCCAGCTGCTGCTGTGCCCGTGGGGTTGGGCGGGGGGGGGGGGCAGTGGGGCAAGGGGGGGGGGAGGGGGAGGGCACCTACACAGAGAGGGGTAGTGCTGGAGGATGGCTAGGGGAGCCTGGGTGCCTATGTGCTACACCTTTCAGAAGCCTGTGACCTCGACTGTTCCCTTCTAAACAGTCCTGTGTGCAGGTGAGCGCTGCAGCCTCCTCCCTCAAAGGGAGAGTCATTTACCCCGCTCACTGTGAGTGAACAGCCATTTTTCTCCCATTGTAGACCTTTGAGCATAATGGAAGGGGATGGTGAGCACTCCTTTTCCAGTGGCTACCAGCCAAAGCCTGATGTTTCAGTCACCCACCCCCGAGATAACTTCGGAGCCCATCCCATTATAGCCATTAGGTTCACACTGCCACAAGTCTTGTAGCGGCCCTCCCTCAAAGGCAGAGACACTTGCCCTACCCACCCCGGGTGTGCTCACAGCCATTTTAGTCCCCACTGCTTGCTTCCAATTTCCGCCATGATGGAAGGTGACAGTGCACCCCTCCTCTTCCAGTGGCTTTTAGTCCCTCCTATGAATGCCATCATCTTCACACCTCCCCACCCAAGCCATCTCTATTCACGTACAACTGTCTACCCCTCCCACCCAAACCCTGGCAGATGAGGTGAACATGCCAGGAGTGCTCATTCATTGTCCCAACCAAAGACAGGATGCTCCTGACCATAGACCAGCCCACTCCCACATTACTCCTGCCCCAGCCATACTTCATGGTATCACAGTCTTCAAAATCCTGCTCCCCCAACACCCTCACACCATTCCCCACCAAATGTCTTGAAGAGGGCAAGGCTCAATGCTACAGCTCCGATACTTTTTTTAAAAAATGCATTCATTTTGTTGGATGTAGGTGCTATTTGCCAGCCAGCAATTATTGCCCATCCCTAGTTACACTGGAGATGGTGATGGTGAGCTGCCTTCTTGAACCATTGCAATCCACCTGCTGTGGGCTGGCCCACAATACCATTAGGGAGGGAATTCCAGGATTTGGACCAGCTGCTGGTATATTTCCAAGTCAGGATGGCGAGCAGCTTGTAAGGGAATTTGAAGGTGGTGGTGTTCCCATGTATGTGCTGCCCTTGTTCTTCTAGATGGAAGTGGTCAAGGGCTTGGAAGGTGCTATCTGAGGATCTTCGGTGAATTTCTGCAATGTATCTTGTAGATAGTACACACTGATGCTGCTGAGTGTCAATGGTGGAGGGAGTGGATGCTTGTGGATGCAGTGCCTGTCAAGCTGGCTGCTTTTCCTGTACGATGTCAAGCTTCTTGAGTGATGTTGGGGCTACATTAATCCAGCCAAGTGGGGATATTCCATCACATTCTTGACTTATGTCTTGTAGATGGTGGATAGGCTTTCAGGAGTCAGGAAGGGAGTTATTGCAGTATTCCTAGCCACTGACCCAAGTCAACAGATCTTTATTCACTCTCAGCTTGAGCTTTTTTGCTTTATTCTGTTTCTTGCACTAAATAATCTCCAAACCTTTGCTGCCTCAAGGCAATTTTGTTTTGCAAAACATGATTTTCAATTGACTTTTCATATTGTGGAAGACTGTAAGTGGCAACATTTTTGAATCAATATTGTCCTGAAATTACAAATTAACTGCTCAATACCTTATATGGGGGTGGAGCAAGATTTTATATTCCAATACTCAAAACATAGCTTCATTTTACTCCAGTTCCTCTCATTTAAAAAAAAAAGAAAGATATCTTTAAATTTCACAATCTTGGGTTAAAGTGCACTAATTGGACTGTTCAACTTTCTCTTTGGATCTCTATCATTATAATATATTGATAGCTTATCTATTTTGCTGTTATTTCTCATCACGCAGTCAGAGTTTTTACAGCATTGAACGAGGTCCTTTGGCCCATCAAGCCTATGCTTGTCTTCAAGCATCCATCTACCCCAACTACAATTTCCAACACTTGGCCTGCGGACATGAAAGCTTTTGCATTGCAAGCACACATCTAAACAATTGTGGGCGGCATGGTGGCACAGTGGTTAGCACTGCTGCCTCACAGCGCCAGAGACCCGGGTTCAATTACCGCCTCAGGCGACTGACTGTCTGGAGTTTGCACATTCTCCCCGTGTCTGCGTGGGTTTCCTCCGGGTGCTCCGGTTTCCTCCCACAGTCCTAAAATGTGCAGGTCAGGTGAATTGGCCATGCTAAATTGCCTGTAGTGTTAGGTGCAGGGGTAAATGTAGGGGAATGGGTCTGGGTGGGTTGCGCTTCGGCGGGTCAGTGTGGATGTGTTGGGCCGAAGGGCCTATTTCCACACTGTAAAATAATCTAATCTAATCTATAAAGTAATCTAATCTAATTAAATGTTGTGAGATTTTCCACTCTACTATACCACCAGGCAGTTTGTTTCATGTGCCCTTAAACGCTCTGGGTGAAAAATATTTTCCTTAAATCCCCTGGAAATCACCTGCACCTTACTATAAAATCTGCGCTTTTATTGACCTCTCTACTATAAGGAAAAGTTTTCTCCTTATCAACCCTACCTATGCTCCTCAGAACTCCGTATACCTCAATCAGATCTCTTCACCTCCCCCCACCAGTTCTGCCTTCTATTCTCAAAGGAAAGTGGCAGCAGGTCCATCTCTTTGCTCTTCCTAGCCAATTACACAGGCAGTGCCCTGCTCAATCTTCGCTGCACCTTCTCTAATATAATCTCATCCTTCCTATAATATGGAGACCAAAACTAAACACAGTATTCCAACCTGGTCTAACTGCCTTATACACAGTCACATCATAACTTCCTTTCTCTTGTGTTCAAGGCTTTAACTAATAAAAGGAAAGCACTCCATTTGCCTTCTTAACAACCTTATACACGTGTCCTGCTAGTTTAGTAGGATCTATGGACATGCACACTTCCCTAGTGTCCTACCATTCAATGTGTACTTGCTTGTGCCGAGCTAAAACTTTCTTTTGCAAGGGTGAGAGTGATCTCCAAAGTGAATGTAGAATAGGGGTCTGAGAACATTCTCTAATGGGAAACAAATTCATATCAAACTCCAGAGTGTGAACACTTTAAATACAAAAATAGTAAGCTGCATTCTATATGCTACTGGACTTCACGTTCAAAAAGTACCTTTTTTTTGTAAAAATCTAAAAAGTAGATTTACTATTAGACTTAGAACTAGAAATAAAAACACAAATGCAGAGTAAAAACATTGCCTCCAAACAGGCAACATTATAGTACAGCCTTCCTATTTGAAAGAACTTACACTGAAGGAATTAGGTGGGAACTCCAGGAATCTGAGCCTGGAAATGCAGAACAGAAGTCACTTCCACCCCTACCAAAGGTTATAAGCTCAGTCTCAAGTTGAGGCCCAAAGTCCACAGTTGTAAAAGAGCATTATATACAGGCAAAATGGAACTTGGGGGAAGATAAAGTGAGAAATCTCCACACTTTTTCAAAGTGCTTCTGAGAACCAAAAAACTAGTCCCTCCAGGGACCAGTTAGCCTGTAATACCTACATGGAAGATCCTTAAGAAAGGAATTCCTGTTTCAGCTGACACATATTCTTCAAAGACCTTACTACTTCATAATAGTCTCAACTGTATATGTTCCCCCCTTCGGTATCCAGCCCACCACCTTCCCACCTGTGAGCTCACTCCTCCAATACAGTGGGTGGGAAGCCATAGAAAAATCAGCAGCTTGCCCCCTGCATTATTTAAATAAATATTGGAGCTTGGTTACAAGCCAGCTGACCAGTATAAATACACTGCACATTGTGCAACTGAAGTGATCAGTCAGGCCTCTCCCCATGGTGACCAAACCCCCATTGCCCAAAAGGGACTCACGTCACTACAGGATCTGCGTCCTTTTATTCCTTAGACTGGTTGTGGCTCTATCAGCATTCACTACAGAGGTCTTAATACCAGAACTGCTGGAACTGCCAGCCAATCAAATTGGACAGATGCTTCACAAGAATGGGACTTGCTCCCACTGAGGGGCAAAAGTCCCAGTCTCCACTCTTTCCCCAGCCTATCCATGTTGTGGTGAGTCACCTGCCTGCAGGGTCCTCCTTGACTAAGTACTCACAGTACAGTAGGATTTCACAGGCTTTGACAGCTCTCCCTGTATGCAAGCTAAAACAGTGAATGACAACAGAGGACAGATTGAAACTTTCATGAAGCTATGTGCCGGCCTCATCCAACAATCTCACACACTCACATATCCAACTTTCCATCAGCTTGCATTGGGTAATATTCAAAAACTTGCATTTCCTTTATTCGCAAATCATGAATATGGAGGCCCATTATGACCACTGGAGTGATCTACTTAATTGACAAAGACCTCGCATCAAATCCTAGCCTCAGCACAAATAAAGAAATTTTTACATCTTGCATGGCATCTAATTTGGAAATACAGTAGAGAGGCTGAAACTTTACTCTTGTCGCCTGCTCCTGGGAAGATCGAACGCAGTCTGGCTTTCTTGTTCTTTTCCTCAGGAACCAATGGAAGTGGCTTCGAGCCGTGGTTAAGGGAAGATGAATCACGATTATTACTGTTCATTCTCAAGGGAGGAGCTGGTGGTTTCTCTTCAGCATCAATACTATCGGACATCTTCAGCAGTCGTCACATGTATCTAGAAACGGTGAAGAAAGCTACATTAATATTTTCATAACTTAACATGCTGACGCTCATCTATGAAGCAACTTCGATGTTCAAGGAGAATCTATCATAATCAAACGAGACAAATTTTGACGATAGAAAATAAACATTTTCACTTTGTGACATTGATCAGCCAACAACAAACTCATTACCATTCTATGTCCCCTTCGCTCCCATTCCGTAGACGTCTCTCATAATACCAATTCAGATTTACAACGACAGACACACTGATCAGAATGTGTGTTTGAAAGGTAAAGGAAGGGCCAAAAGTAATAAAGAAAATCATGTTGAGGTATAGCTCCATTGACTTTATAATTTAAAAACTGTCCGGTGCCCAACTCCATTCTTTCAGAATGCATCATTCTTTGTGTCGAATAAAAGTGAATGCAGCAATACTGGGTCCAGTGCATTGCACAATTCTGCAGTGAAACCATTTGTGTACTGTGAGCAGGGTAATTAATGTCATTAAACATCAGATCACTCACAAATCCACAAGTAATCATCAAGAACTGTAAACTATACTAATCCATTTAAAATATTTGATTGTTTTACTTATCACCATGTAGATAAAACATTGACTAGATTGTAACAACCGTTTCTGCACTTTTTTGTGCCTGTAGTGATTGTGATGAGATGGACCTCAGAATACTAATTCCCTGACTGGATCAGATTAACAGTACCAATCAGGGAGCCTTGGCTGACTGATATAAACAGGAATGTTAGAGGTTCTGTTCACAGAGAGTTGGCTCTGAGGAAGCTGGATCAATGTCAAGGATTCTCCACCTGGAAATAAAGGGTTACTTAGTGATAGGATACCAGCCTCTGTGGAGTCATTTCACAGCCTTTTCAGCTGCACAAGGTGAGGACCACTGGATTCTCACATAATTTACTTGGGACTGAAGAGACTAAAGAAATAGCACAACATTTCAAGATAGTCTTTACAATGGAAAAAGCAAGGGAATACTGTTTTTCCATCAATTATATACTTCCATCATGTACAGATCAGAATTAGATTGTAAGCTATTAACTTATATTCAAGGAAATGTTATAGCTTTGGGATTCACTCATTTTCCTTTGGATTAAGCTATTAGAAATAATGTATTGTCATAGGCTTTATCTAAATAAATTCCAAGGCAATGTGAATAATCAAGGTAAATTTTAAGAATAATTCCAGGGAAAATACTGTTAGCCAAATGTTATTAATCTTCAAATAAAGATATATACATAATGATTCATACTTAATATACAAATACATATTAGACAGGAATTAAGTATGCATGTTTTGGAAATCTTTCAAAAGTGTTCAACAGGACTATGGAATATTTCATCTGCAATCATTCGCCAGTGTATCTGCTTTCAGAACACTGAATTAATTGCAAGTGTTGTTAGAATTGAAATGTCTTAATCAAGAAAAATTAATGTTCTCATCACTTCCTTTAGATAGAACCCCTCCTGTGTATAAGGCTGTACCAACATAGCTTTCAATGCAAATTGTTGTCCTTATCAAAATGCTTATTCATTGGAATTTCTTCTGAAAAAATATCATCAATCTGCCTTATATAATGTCACCCACCCAAACATTGGAACTAACATTTTTGTTCTTGCTCAATGCATTAGGAAAATTATCACAGAAGTTTCATTTTTTGAAAGTTTTACCTCAGGTTATTAACCCCCCCACATTGGAGTTCCAGTCAGTTTTAGTTTGTAAAACGTAGATGCTGCATCAACAATGTTGTGGAAAATAATAGAAATGTAAAGGTTATCCTGAACTAAGATGAAGCTCCACCCACTGCTGTAACTGTTCAATTGCACATCTTGCTTTTGTAAAAATTGGGGCTGACAACAATTTGATCAATTGCAGGTTAGTAAATCTCAAATTCAGCCACAGCAGCTGTAACTGGCTCACTGTTTCCAACTATAGACATACAACTCAATGCATTCTTTACATTTTTCTTGCAAGTTTCATTTTTCAATGTCTGTGAAAACGATGTGGTGCATGGTCAGAAATGTAAAGCATGCTGCATAACTACGTCACTGGCACACAGCAGGACTTATGAATCAAATGCTCCACTCAGCAGAAACTGCTACCAAAAATAATTAGAAGAGTTCTAAATCCAAAAGGTTTAAAACCATTTGCCACTTATTCATTTTACCCGTTTCAAAGAGATAGTGACAATACTAGCGCATGTGCTCAGTCACTGCAGCTTCTCATCACTAGCCAAGATGATGGTCAATTGCTCTCTTCCTAAGATGATGGGTTAATATCATTCTCATAAGATCAGCAGTGAGTGAATGTAGCAATTCCATAGGACATGCGTCTTTCCTAATTATGGAAATAGTGTGCTTTGCTTTCACGTTTCACCTTAACCAAGACCAAAAGATTAATCAAATACCAAGACTGCATCACATTCCTGTAGAATCAGAAACAGTGATGCAAATATTTCCCTCCTCTCCAAATAAAAAGGCTTGCTAATATTATACCAAATATAGTGATCACTTAGAAATTGACTCATGCATTTGGGCAGTTATGCGTTAACAAATTCTTGCCAAAATTTTTTTTAAAAGTCAGTTCCAATCAAGTGCACAATCTGCTGCAGTACTGTTTGCTAGTATTAGAATAATGAAAATTAAAGCACAGATATTTTTGCAATCCAAATGCATTTATCTACAGTTGGAAACAAAGCAGGGGTTTTTAAGATTAAAATGTGACCATTGAAATCTGGAGAATAAATTTTACCCTGTCTCTGACGCTGGGCTAAAGAATATTCAGCATCGAAGTGAATTTTTCTATTGCCCGTATACATCTGGTAGGAATTTGTTCCATGCAAAAAGAGTGAAAAAAAAGTAATCTTCAAAAGATCAGTCTGAAGTTGAAGAATGTATGGAAACAGCTAAAGATTAATTTGCAGACTGACAACTGAAATGATTGTCAGTAATATTTTCCCATTTAAATTTCCTCTCCTTGTCCTTCAGGTAATGGTTTATAGACTGGACCAGCTGAAGAAGCTGCAGGTTGAACATCCTTTTTTTTCTTCCCCCTCACAATGTCGAGCACAAGTGATTCCAGGGTGAATCATCATAAGCTTTCCTCTCAATTCCTATCAATAAAATAGGAAGAATTTCCAGACACCCACCAGAGGCCAGAACAATAGAAATTCACCAGTTGAGGAATTCTAGAATTACATGGTGTATTCTAATTCTCAGTAATTTATGAAGCAGTAATAGAACAGCACGCCACATCATCAACTCCATCAAATGCCTACATCAAGCATTAACTGCCTTCGCCTGGCACACAATTCCTATCCTGGGACAGAGTTTGCATCACTTAGGAGAAAAATGTCTTGTAGATAATATTTATTAATAGAGGTGTTTGATTTGAGGCTCATGTAATCTATGCAGCGGTTTTGATTAGCAGGTGGGGGTCAGAGATTCATTTTTATTATTTTGCTATGATAACATGATGGTTACATTGCTAATATCTACGATAAAGTGAGCTGAAGTTAGGCAGCAGGTAAAGAATTTCAAATTTGTCAGCAATCTAAGCAGAGCTACTATCAAATCCAATTCCCATGGTGGTTGGTTTTGCAGCGCATTGCTTTACATGGGTTTGAAAAGGGTTAACACGGAGATATGCCATACACACAGTCACTCCGATGGTGTCATATGAATATGTGGGCTGAACTGCTAAAGAACTTAAAGGAGTGAAACTTCACATCTGGTCCTCCTCAAAGTCTCTAGGTATTTTCCCATTAACCGGTTGACAAAGACTATTGCACACCTTTAGAGCAGTTGGGACACCACTACAACAGCCCTCAAAGTCTCTGCTTATCATACATCGGCACCTGAAACTAGTGGCTAATATGCAATAAACTATTTTTTTGTTACGGGGAGAATGCGGGTAAGTGGAGTTGAAATGCCCATCAGCCATGATTAAATGGCAGAGTGGACTCGATGGGCCGAATGGCCTTACTCCCACTCCTATGTCTTATGGTCTTAAGGTCCTGGAAACAGCTACATGAAAAACAGCCCTGCAAAGTTCTCCTCACACTAACATCTGGGGGCCAGTGCCAAAATTGGGAGGACTGTCCTCGAGACTGGTCAAGCATCAGCCTGACACTGCCTGTAAGGTATGATTCTGCGAGTGTGACTACACCCCAGGCACCACCACCATTGTCCCTGGATATGTCCTGTTCAACAGTAGGGCAGACCCAGCAGAGGTGGTGGCAAAGTGGCTTGCAGTCAGGAGGGTGTTACCCTAGGAGTCCTCAACATTGACCCCAAAGCCTATGAAGTCTCATGGCATCAGAGTAAATGTGGACAAGGAAACCTTTGGATTACTATATCATCCTCCCTCAGCTGATGAAACAGTACTCTTCCAATGTTGAACAATGCCTGGAGGAAGCACGGAGGGTGGCAAGGGTGAAAATGTACCTGCGTGGGGGATTTCAATATTCACTAAGTGTGACTTGGCAGCAACACTACCGATCAAGCTGGTCAGGTCCGAAAGCACATAGCTGTTAGACTGGGTATGCGGCAGGTGGTGAGGGAACCAACAAGAGGTAAAACATAGTTAGAGTCAGACAGCAAGGAAACAGACCCTTCAGTCCAATTTATCTGCGCCAACCAGGCATCACAATGTGATCTCATCCTATTTGCCAGTATTTGGGCCATATCCTTCCGAGGCATATATCCATTCAGAAGCCTTTTAAATGTTGTAATTGTACCAGCCTCCACCACTTCCTCTGGCAGCTCAGGGTGGTAAAGAAGGAATTTGGCATGCTTGCCTTCACTGGTCAGAACATTAGGTACAAGAGTTGGGACATGTTGCAGCTGTATAAGACATTGTTGAGTCCATTTTTAGAATTCTGCATCCCATTCTGGTCACAGAAGGATGTTGCTAAATTTTAGACTGTGCAGAAAAGGTTTGCAAGGATATTGCCAAGACTGGAAAATTTGGGTTATAGGGTTAGACTGAATAGGCTGAACCTTTTTTTCCCTGAAGTGTTGGAGGTTGAGGGGTGACTTTTATAGAGGTTTGTAAAATCATGTGGGGCATGGATAGGGTAAATAATCAGGTCTTTTCCCTAGGGATAGATGAGTCCAAAACTAGTGGGCATAGGTTTAAGGTGAGGGGGGAAAGATTTGAAAAGGATCTGAAGGTGCGTGTACAGGGCAAACTGCCAGAGGAAATGGTAGAAAGTGAGGACTGCAGACGCTGGAGAACAGAGTTGAAAAGTGTGGTGCTGGAAAAGCACAGCAGGCCAGGCAGAATCCGAGGAGCAGGAGAATCGACGTTTTGGCATAAGTCCTTCTTCAGGAATGAGGCTGCTGTGCCAAGCGGGCTGAGATAAAAGGTGGGGGGGGGGAGTTTGGGGGAGGGGCACTGGGAATATGATAGGTGGAAGGAGGTGAGTGTGATAGGCCAGAGAGGGGGTGGGGGCGGAGAGGTCGGGAAGAAGATTGCAGGTCAAGAGGGTGGTGCTGAATCCAGGGGTTGAGACTGAGATACGGTGGGGGGAGGGGAAATGAGGAAGCTGGAGAAATCTACATTCATCCCGTGTGGTTGGAGGGTTCCTAGGCGGAAGATGAGGCGCTCTTCCTCCAGGCGTCGTGTGGCCAGGGTCTGGCGATGGTGGAGGACAAGGACCTGTGTCCTTGGCGGAGTGGGAGGGGGAGTTAAAGTGTTCAGCCACGGGGCGGTTGGGTTGGTTGGTGCTGGTGTCCCAGAGGTGTTTCAGAGGAAATGGTAGAGGCTGGTACAATTACAACATTCAAAAGGCATCTGGATGGGTACATAAATAGGAAGTGTTTATCTGACAGCTGTAGATGCATCTATCCATGATGGTATCAATAGGAGTGACCAGTGCATAGTCCATGTGGAGACATAGTCCCACCGTTTACATTGAGAATACCCTCGATCATATTTTGTGGCACTCTGTGCTAAATGGGACTGACCTCAAACGGATCTGGCAGCAACAGAATTGCAGTCCAACACAATCTACAATCTCAAGGCCAGGCATATCCCCCACTCAACATTGTTTGGCATGCAAGTAGTCCTAAACAGCAAATAATAGAACTAAGTGATCCCACAATCAGTGGCTCAGATATAAACTCTGCAGTCCTATCGCACCTTATTGAGAATGGTGGTGAACAATTATACAACTCACTGGAGGATGAGGCTCTACAAATATCCCCATCCTTAATGATGGAAGAGCCCAACACATTAGTGCAAAAAGCTGAAGCATTCACAACAATGTTCAGCCAGAAGTGCTGAGTGGATGATCCACCTTGGCCTCCTTCAGTGGCCCCCAGTGCCCCATTTGCCAGTCTTCAGCCATTTTGATTCACCGTACATAATATCAAGAAATGGTGGAGGCACTGATACTGCAAAGTCTACAGGTCCTGACAACATTCCAGCTATAGTGCTGAAGGCTTGTGCTCTAGAACTTGCCCCTTCCCTAGCCAAGCTCTTTCAATAACTTACAAACTCAAAGTGTGGTGCTGGAAAAGCACAGCGATCAGGCAGAATCCGAGGAGCAGGAGGGTCAACGTTTCGAGCATAAGCTCTTCATCAGGAATGAAGAGCTTATGCATGTTCAAAATGTCTACTCTCCTGCACCTCGAATGCTGCCTGATCACTGTGCTTTTCCAGCACCACACTCTTGACTCTGATCTCCAGCAACTGCACTTTCTCCTAGTTGATCATAACCTTACTGCAAAGCCTGTTCCAAGGATGCCCACCTTGACGAAGTTCTTCTCCTCCTCCCTCTACAAGGATCTCAGTGAGTCTCTCTGTCACTGCACCCCCAGGTCATCTCCTCTACCCTGAAGCCCTTCAGCCACACATTCCTGATGAAGAGCTTATCCTCAAAACATCGACTCTCCTGCTCTTCAGATGCTGCCTGACCAGCTGTGCTTTTCCAGCGCCACACTTTTTGACTCAGATCTCCAGCATCTGCAGTCCTCACCTCCCCCAGTACAGCTGCAACGTTGGCATCTAATATGGAAAACTCCCCAGGCATGTCCTGTATACGGATAGCAGGATAAATTCAGTCCAGCAAATTGTCACCCCAACAGCCTGCTCTCGATAATCAATAAAGTATGGAAGGTGAGGTCAACAGTGCTATCAAGCAGCAGTGGCTCAGCAAAAACCTGCATTCAATTTCGATTCCATCAGGGCCATTCAGTTCCTGACCTCAGCCTTGGTACAAACATGGACAAAACAGCTGACTTGAAAATATATCGCCATTCCTTTTGGATCAAAATCCTGGAATTCCCTCCCCAATGGCATTGTGAGTTAACCCACAGCATGTGGACTGCAGTAGGTCCAGAAGGCAGCACATCACTACCTTCTCAAGGGCAACTAGGGACAGCAACAAATACTGGCCAGCCAGTGATACCCACATTTCACAAATGAATCAAGAAAAACCTCATGTTGATTGTAATTCATGATCAGTTTGCTGCAGTTTAATAGAACTGAGCTTTGTCACCTGCAAAGAAGGTTTCCTGCTTTGTGGAGTTGTGGCTAATGATTGTTGGTGACCTCATTCTCACTATACACAGCATTTACGTCTGGTGTTTGGTAAAAGTGCAATGAGACATTTGCATTGTTCACAGCTGAACTAAAATAGGTGACTGATCCATAAAATAGGAGCAGAATTCAGTCATTCAGCCCATCGACCCTGCTCCACCATGCAATCGGGGTTGATACATTCCTCAATCCCATTCTCATGCCCTCTACCCATAACACTTGATCCCCCTACTAATCATGAACCTATCCCATCCTCTGGCTGAAGAAATTCCACCATCCTCATTCTAAAGGGTAATTCCTTCACTGAAGCTTTGCCCTCTGGTTCTTGTCTCTTCTACTAGTAGAAACATTTTCTTCTCATCCATTCTGTTTAGGCCTCTCGGTATTTCAATGAGATTTCCCTCACGTCCATCGAGTAAAGACCCAGAGACCTCAACCACTACCCCATGTATGATAAGCCACTCATTCCCAGGATCCTTCTCTGGACCCCTCCAAGACCAGTGCATTCCTTGGATACAGACCTCAAAACTGCTCACGGCATTCCAACTGTGGTCGGCCCAGAGCCTTATACAGTCTCAGTAGTACATCCCTGCTCTTGATTTCTAGTCATCTCGAAATGAATGCTAACATTGCATTTGCCTTCCCACTGTCAACTGAACCCTCATGTTCGCCTTAAGAGAATTTTGAAATAGGATTCCAAGTCCCTTTTTATGCTTCAGATTTCTGAAACCTCCCTCATTTAAAAAATATTATCTAATCTGCCTGCCAAAGTGCATAACCTCACACTTTCCTCATTGTATTCCATCTGCCATGTCTTCTTTACCCACTCTTCTACTCTGTCCAAGTCCTTCTGCAGCTTCCCCACTTCAACACTGTCTTCCCCTCCACCTATCTTTATGTCACCGGGACTCTTAGCAACAATACTGAGTTCCTTTTTGTCTAGCTCTTTTTGCTAATATGGACAAAATTCAAACTCCATTCACAATGAAGGCAACATGACATATATTTGATCAATGGTGATGCCTTACCCAGTGTTAAGAGGTCATGTGTAACCATCATTTACTCACCCTGAAGTTGATCCTTGTTAGCAAGTGATTAACATTGAAGGATAAGAACATCATGTGGAACGCTGGGAGATGCAGTATGTTGAACCTTGACTGTACATCTTGCCTCCTCAATATGTATCCAATTATCAGGTTTAAGGTGCAAATTTGAAACTGTTACCCAGGCAATAGACATTGGAGCATGGAATTTCCAGTCATCTACCATGGAACATGATGTCTACTGAGCCAGTTTCCTTTTAAGGAATACTATATTCTCCTGCTTTCCATCCCCCTCCCCAAAGTCCTGACAATACTCGACTATATTGAACCCACATGTGTCAGGAATAGTACACTGCCATCCTTTGTGGAGTAAGCCCTCCAGTTCCACAAAGGGACAATACCCCTTGAATAACTGTGTGTATGCTCTATTATATTGATTTGTATAGTTGGGGAACAGTGCCGTACAGCCATGTACCCATAGACTTTGTTCATACTTTCATTTGCTTTTCAGTCTTTTACCATCACCCTTTGTAAAGATCAAAAACCTTGTGAACTAATTTTGTGCCTTGTTTAAAAAAGCCTTTTAGCAACATTATATTGACATGTGTCTTCTACTTCTGCATTACAGCTCTTTACACCTAACATATTGCTATTTGTTCATGTTCCCTGCACAAAACCAAGTGTTCAAGAGCCAATTCAAAAGAGATTCATTTACTGCAGCTTACTGGTTAGCCAGTTAACCTCATTTGATTTGCATGGGGATTACCCCTCACACTCCAACCCTGACAGAACTTAAACAGGGATAGTTCTAATTAATTTTATAGACCGTTTTTGCTCAATTATGTACAATTTTTGAAACATTGCTCACAATGAGAGGTGTTGCAAATACAGAAAATTCTTTCAACCTGTAGGAGAACGACCAAGTATATCTCAATTGTCCCTTAATGGGAATATAATGATTAAAGACAGTATAGTATCCCTTGTGCAATTTTGTGTGGTGAAGATAAAATTTTGGCTGAATTGGAAACACAATAATTTGGTGATACAATTGGTAAAATTGTTTTTTTTTTGTTCAGCATTTGGCAGCAGATGCACTCTGTAGCAAAGTAGGAAACAGAATTGCTGCAAAATGTTAAGCAAAAACCCTGAATTCCAGAAGGAAGATTGAGCAATTCAGGCACTTGTCCCTGTAGTGATCCAGAAAACCTCCTGACTCTGCATGCCCATATTGTGTGCAAACTTCAGGACCTGAATGTTCTGCTCTTGTTTTAGGAAGGCGGATGGATAACAGACCGAGTCTGGGAGATTGTAAAACGGATGATAATATCAATACAACAGCAGAATATCTTGAATACCTTAGTGGTGGGTGGAGAAGGAATATTTTAACTTTACCCAGTCAACAGAATCTGGGTGAATGGGCAACTAAGCCAACACGGTCCTGCTTGCATTTTCATCCGATCAGGACCTAGTGTTACTTAGAACCTTATCACCTGTACCCATGGTTGTGTACTTGGTGATGAATCCAATGGTCAGTTTTAATTAAAAAAGTGAATTGGGTTTAGAAATGCAACTGAATTTGTACTTTTCATTGAACATGTCTCATGAATCTCTTCACTATAAGAAGAGCCTAACCACAACATTTTGGCAAAACGTACTGTTAGCAATTCTGGGAGAATTGTACTCCTGCCAAGTATTGCCATTGATCTACTAAGTATTACCAACGTGCCATCCCTGATCAGACCAGATTGCTGATCCACCTGCCTGTAATGTACCATAAATGTGGCATTAGTTTCTGCTTATTCATTATATTTTCAGAGTACCATCTGCTCCATATTGCAAAGTGCTGTGAATTGCAAATGCATGGCATGTGTGCTGTTCCGAATTTATTGATAATCTCTATGAAAGTGGTCCTCCATTCCTGATAGGAGAGACATGATTTGAAACATCTCATTTCCTATTTTACAAATCTAGCTATGTATTAGATGTTGCAGTCTTGCCCAGTTTGTTCGTTTTTCTGCAGCATACTAATCATTTAATCTAATTAACTAATTCAACCAGATACACGCTGAGAGTAAATGTTGCATGGACATCCTTGGAGATTTTTCTCAGCAAAAAGAGAAAAGACACAGTTCAGAGATTTGCTTTTCACAGCAAACAAAAAAAAGGAAGCCGGGTTCAATTCCCGCCTCAGGCGACTGACTGACTGTATGGAGTTTGCACATTCTCCCCATGTCTGCATGGGTTTCCTCCGGGTGCTCCGGTTTCCTCCCACAGTCCAAAAATGTGCAGGTTAGGTGAATTGGCCATGCTAAATTGCCTATAGTGTTAGGTGAAGGGGTAAATGTAGGGGAATGGGTCTGGGTGGGTTGCGCTTTGGCGGGTGGGTGTGGACTTGTTGGGCCGAAGGGCCTGTTTCCACGCTGTAAGTAATCTAAGCTAATTATTTTAAAGATTGTGCATTGGACTATCTTTATGTTACCACTGGTAACAAAAAAAAAATCCGTATATTTTTCCTTAAGCTTGCTGCCTCCATTTTCATCTGTTTTAATTTATAGTTACCTGTTATGTCTTTCCTATAAAATTTAAGCTCTCCAATTGATGCTGCTTGCCATTTTGAGCTGGCTCTGCAGCACAGTTTGGGTTTCAATGCCAACCTTTCACTTTTTCTTTCCTTCTGAAATTGGTTGTGGTTGGGGTCATGTGTTTGTACCGAAATGCCAGGTCACTCTGCTGCATGAGCAGCACTGTGCTGAGTGATGCAGGTTACTGCCACCATACTCTAAGTATAGGAAGCTGCACCCCTTGGTCCATTATGGAATAGGGAAACTATATAGGGAAGACATTTAGCATCCCGGCCTCCACTGCACTCCGCGGCAATGAATTCCACAGGCCCACCACTCTCTGGCTGAAGAAATGTCTCCGCATTTCTGTTCTGAATTGACCTCCTCTAATTCTAAGGCTGTGCCCACGGGTCTTAATCTCCTCACCGAACGGAAACCCTTTCCAAGCCATGTATTATCTTGTAAGTTTCTATTAGATCTCCCCTTAACCTTCTAAACTCCAATGAGTGCAATCCAAGGATCCTCAGCTGTTCCTCGTATGTTAGGCCTAACATTCCAGGAATCATCCGTGTGAATCTCCGCTGGACACGCTTCAGTGCCAGTATGTCCCTCCTGAGGTGTGGGGCCCAAAACTGGACACAGTACTCCAAATGGGGCCTAACCAGAGCTTTATAAAGTCTCAAACCTTAGTTGCTGCCAGGTGGTCTGTCCAATTTCATATCTTTGAAAGCTTGTAGTGATTGATACAACTGAGTGGTTTGCCTGGCCATTTTGTAGGGCAGTTGAGAGTCAACTACATTGCTGTGGGTCCGGAGTCACAGGCCAGGCAAGGATGGCTGATTTACTTCCCTCAAGGAAGCTCATGAGCCTGATGGGTTTTTCATGATAATTAACAATGGTTTCATTCTTCATTTCATTTTTTTTTAAAAACTGAATTCAAATTCCACCATCTGCCATGGCAAGATTTGAATCTGAACATTAGCTGAGTTTATGGATTAACAGTCTCACAATAATGCTACTGGGTCATCACCTCCTCATATATAGTACAGTCATTCATATTACAACCAGTTCAATAAAGATAGTACAAGCAAGACTGTGTTATCTTGAACTCATAATAAAGAGTACTTGGATTTAAGGTGATTCACAATGAACCAACAGTGGCAGGATGAAAACCCCTTTTCTTAAATTAAAAAAAAAGCAACTGGGTCTGGAATGTACAACCTGAGTGTGAGAAGAGAATGCTGAAACAAATAAGAATTTAAAAAGAGAGAATTCACCAAATTGGCTAAAAACAAAAACATTACAATGTTATGGGAGAGGGGCTGGGGCAAGGGAGACTAGTTGAAACAAAAACCAAATATTGCTGAAGAAACTCAGCAGACCTGCCAGCATAGAACATAGAACATTACAGCGCAGTACAGGCCCTTCAGCCCTCCATGTTGTGCCGACCTGTCATACCAATCTGAAGCCCATCTAACCTACATTATTCCATGTACGTCCATATGCTTGTCCAATGATGACTTAACCGTACTTAAAGTTGGCGAATCTACTAATGTTGCAGGCAAAGCAATCCATATCCTTACTACTCTGAGTAAAGAAACTACCTCTTGACATCTGTCCCATATCTATCACCCCTCAATTTAAAGCTATGCCCCCTCGTGCTCGCCGTCACCATGCATGGAAAAAGGCTCTCCCTGTCCACCCTATCTAACCCTCTGATTATCTTATATGTCTCTATTAAGTCACCTCTCAACCTTCTTCTCTCTAGCAAAAACAGCCTCAAGTCCCTCAGCCTTTCCTTGTAAGACCTTCCCTCCATACCAGGCAACATCCTAGTAAATCTCTTCTGCACCCTTTCCAAAGCTTCCACATCCTTCTAATAATGTGGTGACCAGAACTGTACACAATACTCCAAGTGCGGCCGCACCAGAGTTTTGTACAGCTGAAGCATAACCTCATGGTTCTGGAACTTGATCCCTTTATTAATAAAAGTTAAAACACTGTATGCCTTCTTAACAACCCTGTCAACCTGGGCGGCAACTTTCAAGGATCTGTGTACATGGACACAGACATCTCTCTGCTCATCCACACTACCAAGAATCTTACCATTAGCCCAATACTTTGCATTCTGGTTACTCTGACCAAAGTGAATCACCTCACACTTGTCCGCATTAAACTCCATTTGCCACCTCTCAGCCCAGCTCTGCAGCTTATCTATGTCCCTCTGTAACCTACAACATCCTTCATCACTATCCACAATTCCACCGACCTTAGTGTCGTCTGCAATTTTACTAACCCACCCTTCTACGACCTCATCCATGTCGTTTATAATAATGACGAAAAGCAGTGGACCCAACACCAACCCTTACGGTACACCACTAGTAACTGGACTCCAGAATGACCATTTCCCATCAACCACCACCCTCTGTCTTCTTTCAGCAAGCCAATTACTGATCCAAACTGCTATATCTCCCACAATCCCATTCCTCCGCATTTTGTACAATAGCCTACTATGGGGAACTTTATCGAACGCCTTGCTGAAATCCGTATACACCACATCAACCGTTTACTCTCATCTACCTGTTTGGTCACCTTCTCAAAGAACTAAAGCATCCAAGGAGAGAAAGCAGAGTTAATGTTTTGAGCTCAGTGACTTTCCTTCATAACTGATTATAGCTAGGAAAAAGGAGATAAATATGCTGAAGACAGGGTATGGGGTGGTAAGACAGATGTGAATGTATATAGGCAATGAGGGCAATTCAGAGAGTGAGCGCTCCTCTTATCAATGTTTATAGATGTACCATAGAAAGCATTCTATCTGAATGTATCACGGCTTATTAATGACAACTGCTTTGACCAGGACTGTTAAGAAGCTACAGAGAGTTGTGAACACAACCCAGTCCATCATGCATGGCAACCGTCCATCCACTGACTCTACCTATACTTCTCGCTGTCTTGGAAAGACAGCTAAAGACCCCTCCCAACCTGGTTATAATCTCGTCCAACCTCCTCCATCAGGCAGAAGCTACAAAAGCTTAAACACACTTACCAACTGGTTCAAAAATAGCTTCTTCCCCACTGTTATTATACTGCTCAGTGGACCTTTCAAAGCTAATGTCAATCTTCTTGTGCACCTTCTTTGCCGCCGTATCTTTGCATTCCTTGCTTCATTCAATCACCCTATGATCTTTGTATGGTATGATCTGCCTGTACTGCATGCAAAGCAAAACTTTTCACTGTATCAAGTACATGTGACAATTATAAATCAAATTCAAATTGAAGGTACTAGAGTGGGGATGAAATAAGTCATCTCTTCCATTCATCTTGAATTATAACCACTCAGAGGAGGAGGAGCACTTTCATTATCAGCAGAATGCATTATCCTGCTCTCCCATTAGAGCATGCTTAAAAATCAGCAAAGAATTGATCAATGTACTTATCAGTCATTGCTTCTCCGTGATCCAATATGTGCTCTGTAGTACTCATGAATGAACACGGTCACTTTTCCAGCAGGGAATGGACTATTTATTGCCTATCTCTCAAACTTTGAAGAAACCTTTTTTAACAATTCACAAAAATTAGATGCAAATTCCACCAGTGTGGTTTTGCTCAATTTGCTCTATAGTTCATACTTTATGGTGAATCATCTATCATTCTTCAGTTCAGACACAGCATTTTTTTTTACCTTGTTAGCAATTACTACAGCAGCTATTTCAGCCTTACTCATGGAGACATTTCTATGCAAAAATGATTCCAGAGGGCAGCCTGCAATTATGAAACAGGTTGCCAGAGAAACTGTTATCTGCAGACTTCAGTGTTTGATGAAGTCTCCTTGAGTAACATACTCAGAACTGATAAAGTATTGAACAGCTGTTGCTCATTAATATTCAAACACCTCAGGCAACTTCACATTCTGACTGAAATTCAGATCAACAATACATTGACATGACTGTTGTGCTGCAGGCAGATATTGCCAACTTTCCTCATGGATAGTTTTTGAGTTAATGTCAACATAATGTTAATATTTCTCATGATGCCCTACACAAACATTACAAAAGAAATGACCAGTTAACCCCTTCCTTCGAGACTGCTGCTGTCTGGTTCCAAGAGTACTAGAAATTCTCCAGTACTTTACACAAGTGAACAAAGAAAATCAGTCATTTCCACCTTTCAGTTTATTATTCAGTGTGCTAATTTATTTTTAATTCCCAGGATTATCCTGAATTCCCATAACCTTGGAGTTTAACAAACAGTTTTGTGTGGCAGCTTGTCAAAAACCCTTTCGAAGTCAAGGTAGATTTTGTCAGAGTTTTCCCATGCTCTTCTTGGAGATAGTCACTTCCTCAAAATCTCAGACATCAACCAGGAAGGATTTGTGCTTTTATTATCAATGGCGATTGATGTTTACTAGATTAGTGCTACACAGATAAATGTTTAATTCATTCCCCGCCTTAATATATCTTCCACATAACTTCTACCAATTTCAGTGACTTTACTAAGACTAAGGCTCTCTCAGTTTAAAACAGAACCAAGAATGATATGGTTCATCAATAAACTATACACTACATTGTGTTTGGTTCCAGTTCTTTGAATTCAATTAATTCAGTTCTATTCAATTAATCCAACGCCATTGTAATTTTGTGTTCTTTTAGTGTTAATCCAATTCCCTTTCAAAAGCTGATTGAATTTTCCTCCATCATCTTTACAGACAGTGCATTCTAGATCATAAAAACTCATTGCAGAAAGTTAGTAAACAGAAACTTATAGGGGCCTCAGCAATATGGGCTATGGTGAGATTTGCAGCGGAATTGGGAAAGAAGTCCAGGAAGGTCTCTTTCTAAATTTAGGAGCAGCTCACTGCACCAGTTAGGCATTTGCTGAGCAGTGAGGCATGTTTGTCGCTAGGCAGCAACACGTAGCCAATTGGATGATAACTTGTTGAATACCATATTAATGACGCAAACCACTTTATTAAATGTTCAGCTACCAATCTTATCAAGAATCCTCGACAATGAAAGTCAAAGCAGGTACCTGGCCACTTCAGCTCACTGCAGGCTGTAACCAGCCTCCATGTTAGGGTGGCGTCTTATTGGACTCTGAGCCATGTAGGTATGAAAACCAGGGTGGCAGAATCGGGCCAGGCTGATGAGACCCCATTCAATGTGGGGGAGCAACCCATTCCATCTTTCATGTTTTTGACAAAGGGCATGAGGAGATTCTCACTAGACAGCAGTAATTTGTTAATTGAGGGGTCATTATTGCTCACTAATACCTTGTTGATGGCACAGCTCACCTCATTAATATTCAGCCTTCCATCTTAACTAAACACACTCAATGTCAGGGGAGAGAAAGAAAAACAAGGAGCAAGGACCTGGTGGATTCAGCACAGCTTACTCTGAATGACCTCCACGTTGGACACTAGGTGCCAGCATCTCAGGTTAATCTCCACAAGCACCAGTCACACCTATCC
Organism: Chiloscyllium plagiosum; assembly: GCF_037043375.1. Classification (NCBI taxonomy): domain Eukaryota; kingdom Metazoa; phylum Chordata; class Chondrichthyes; order Orectolobiformes; family Hemiscylliidae; genus Chiloscyllium; species Chiloscyllium plagiosum. The sequence continues at coordinate 28,474,747 of NW_028270149.1, read as the reverse complement.
TACAGACCACGTCTTCATATCTGTTATGTCCCAGGCTTCAAGAACCCACATACTGCAACTCAGATCTATTTCTGAAGTGCAGAAGCAGCCTAATGTTGTACCTGCAGCTATCATTGTAAAGCTGCAGCATTGACAGGGTGCTTAGGGACACACACCAGCACATGGACTAGACTTGATTGAATCTCTGGGCTCTTTGCTTTCTCTCATACGCTCACTCACTCTGAACCTACCTGGGAACTCTTGGTCTCCCTGCCTTGCCTTTCTTGTACTTTGCCCCTTCAGAGATAGCAGGTTCATATTACTGCTGTGCTGTTTTAAGCACAGATACAAGACTCAGAACCTTATTATAGTTCTTCGTAGGCTTCATTCCAATCAAGGGGGAACAGCCTTCAATCAAGGGTTCTCCTCACACTGACTCAAGAACACCCTGACACTAGTTCAGGCCTTGTTCAGGCAAGTCAGTCAGGATCCTTTCCTCATAATGGGTGAAGAGCTGACTAATTAACAGCCAACCATCTGTCTCAACTCTTTGTCTTATTGTGCATTGTTATTCTTCTGTAATGAGAGAGAAACTGGTATGAACAGCAAATGAAAGTTGGCGGCAGAACTGTTATTATTGGTGCAAGTGAGGAGATGTTCTGAGCAAGTGAGTAGGCAACACAGAAGGCATGCTGGGTTAGTGGTGCCTGGAAAAGGTGAATGGGAAAGAAGCTGCAGGTATTAGTGAGAGCGGAAGCACATGAGCTTTGCTGTGATGGAGATACATTAGTAGAGATAAGATGGGAAGTACTGCACAGAAAATGGGCGCATTTATCCTGGCAGAGTAAAGAAGCATTCCATCTGACAGCTGAGATAGCTTTTATGCAAGTGGTGACCTCTGCTCACACTAGCACAGTTCAGTGTCAGAGCCTCCCTGCTGGAACTGGGACAGCAGGAAGCTAACTGTTAGCACTGCTCCATCAAGAAAGACCTTCAGGACCCTGCCTGTAAAGAGAGGTGCTGATTTCCACCTGTCTACTATGTATAAGGCAGAGTTCATTGACCGTGCAGGATGGCTGTGGATGGAGTTCTTGTCTGGGTGCAGAATGGGTTTTTGAAGAAAGATGTCTTGGGCTCAAGGGCTGCCGGGGCTCTCAGTGGGTACCCAGCAAGTGGAGGGTTGTTCTGACAACAGTGCATAGTAAGATGGGATGGAAAATGTGACATGGAAGGCACCACAGGGGCACAGTAGGCAATAAAACCTGCACAACTTGGACTTCGCCAAAGTAAAATGGTATGATTCAACTCTTCAAGTGGGTGTTTAGACAAAATGCAGCCAAGGACAGAGATTATGGGATGTGGTGGCTAAACAGTAACTAGGATGAAAGAATGGGAGTGTGTGAGAGGAAGTAGATATGTTAGTTGCGTAACACGAGTAAGGTTGTGTTCAGAGTGCTATGCCATTACATTGCCAGTGAGGAGCAATACAGGATTTCCAACACTTGGCTGGGTGCACAGTGGTCTTTAAAGATGGTGTAGGTGCTTGGGATGCCACTCTTTCAGAGTGGTGGGTTATTCTGGGAATGGAGTGTGGCAAGATGGGGATAGAATTGGATAGGAAGGATGCCATGAGGTGGGGTGGGGTAGGTAGTGAAATGAGATGAGTTTGGAGCCTATAGCAAGAAATCCCATTAAGTCCTGTGGTGAGAAACTCTAATGAACTCAGTGCAATTTGCACTTAGCCAAAAAAAAAGATTTAGTTCTTTACATTATCTCTGAAGCAGGCATATTGTTTAATATTTACGACTTCACGCTGACTCTCTGGTTTGAGCCAACTTGCATCTATTAAAGACATAATTTCTTTTCCGAGGAAGGGTTACTTGACTCAAAATGTTAACTGATTTCTCTCCATAAATGCTGCCAGACCCGCTTAGTTTTTCCAGCAATTTCTGTTTATCATTTCTTTCATAACTACTCCCAGATTGCGGTGATTCCTAAAAAACACTTCAGTGTTATGTTAAGCCTCTGGAACAATATTTTTTGCTAGGTTACCCTTCACTCTCCTTCATTGTTCTTTTGCATAGTTTCCACATTTCTTTGTACTCATCCGAGAAACCTCAACCCCTTTCATGTTGCGTTAACAGTAATATCCTAAAGACAAAATCACTATCAGGGATTGATTAACTGTGGGTTAGTTTATTTAAAACAGTCAAATGATTTACAAGTTATGAAATAGATGTTATAGCTGATATCTGACGGGTTGGACCGAAGGGTCTGCTTCCATGCTGTACATCTCTGTGACTTTGTATGTGTAGGTTGATGACAAAGCAGACCAACTGCTAGGCAGAGTTGTAACATTAAATACACAGTAAATGGAGGAGTTCTTAAAACAAAAAAAAAAGAACTCTTTTAAAGGCAAGATATAAATGCAATATTTCATATTCAGTCCAAAGTGCAATAACTCATTGCTTTTGAATGATTCTTAGTTTGGCAAATCTAGATTTCTTAAAAGGCACATTTCTTCCTACTCGTATGTACTTATGTCTGGGTTAGTCAAAAATGCAGACAAAAGGCATGAAAACCATGGTGAACAGCAGTGTGTCCTAAAATAGTTTTGAGTCCTGAAGGGACAGAAACAGTTTACACTTGCTCCAAAATGTGTTTTGGCAAGGTTTAAATGATTGAACAAAGTTTCGGCAACATTTACAGTAATGACTGAACAAAGTAAAATGATTCGAGCCGACATGGTGGTGTAATCTGCTAACCCTGACCTTGCCAGTTTTCAAAGACTAGCAATGAATATGGTTTCAACAGCAATGTTGGAGTTAATTTTACACACATTGCAGTTAAATATACTTCATATGTCTAACCATCTCCCACCATGGTATCAAGTCAAAAATGGCCAAAGAAACCACCTGCCAATTAAATATCCACCATTCTCTTAGTGGATGGAACTGTACTCCATATTCAGAAATGTTAAGGAGAGGCTAGCAAGGGCAGAAAGTGCACTGGCTGGTGGGTTGAAAGTCTATCACCAAAATATTGACAGTGGACTGTTACCAATTTGGGCAGCCAAATCTTGAAGGACACATCTGTCAAACTAAATTTTGCAGTAAGTGGAAGAGGTAAAATTCTTTGTGGCCCCTTCTCTGCTAATCTACCCACTGCAGAAAAGGAGGATTGACCTCAGCACAGATCATCTGCTGACTAGGTCTGTTCTTCAAGTGGAGAATTCCCTCCACCTAGAGCTGTAAAGTTTGAGTGCAGCTTCAAACTGACCTTTACCATACGACGTGGAAAAATGCCCAGGTATGTCCTGACCACCAAAAGGTAAAAACAAAAGGACAAATCCAAATTGAGCCAAGTGACTACACCAGTCTCCCAGTTATTACGAAGTGATGAAGCTTTGTTGTCAGGGTTACCAAGTAGCACTCACTCAGCAATAACCTGCCCATGGATGCTGTGTGGGTTTTCCCCAGGAGCCTCTTTCCCAGACCCCATTGTAGTTTGGTCCAAATGTGGACAAAAGAAAATCTCAATTCTAGAGAGTGATAGACCTTGACAGCAAGGCAATATTTCACAGTATGGTATCAAAAATGTCCAAGGAAAATTGGAAGCAAATGGGTCAGGGGGAATAATCACTGTGAAAACTCTTCACTGGCTCATATCTAGGCTTAAAAAAAAGGTTCTTGTTGCTGAAGGCCAAACAGAATAGCCTTGGGATATTATTGCAGCGGATCCTCTGGAAAATGTTCAGGACTAACTATGTACAAGTGCTTCATGAATGAACTGCCCTTCAGCTTGACGTTGGAGATGAGGATATCAATTGTTTCCTCTGAGTGAGGTCAGTAATATTTGTAACATCTCAGACATTGAAGCAATGTACACATGCAGGAAGACCTGAACAACATTTTTTTTTAGAATTGGGTGATAAGCAAATACTTTTTTTGTGTGGTGAATATTATCAGGCAATGATTATTTCCAACAAGGAAGAAGCTAACAAAATCTCCAACTGTTAACACCTTGAGAGCAACCATTGACCAGTAACTTAACTGATCCAGTTTTAAACACTGGCCCCAAGACTAGGTCAGAGACTGAGAATTCTGTGGTGTGTAACCCAATTCTTTACTCTTTAAAGCCTGTCTACAAAAGGCAGAAGTGAGGGAGTGGGATGGAATGCTCTCCACTTGGCTGGCTGAGTGGAGCTCCAACAATACTCAAGCTCAACCCTATCCAGAACAAAGCAACTTGCTTGTTTGGCACATCCACTATGTTAAAATAAAATTACCACTTCATCCACAATCAGTGCACAGAGACAACGACATCACTGCTCATCTACAAGATGCATTCATCATGGGTCTTTCAACAGTGTCTTCTAAATGCAGGACCTCCTCCACTACCTCAAAAGGACAAAGGCAGCAAATACATAGGAAGACCATCACCTGCGAGCATCCCTCCAAGCCACACCATATCCTTATTTGAACCTATCACCATTAGCAATGGGTAATAGTTCAAAACTCTGAAATCCCCACCCTCAGTACTGTGGGTATCCTTATACCAACAGCTTGCAGCAGTTCAACAAAGTCTGGCAACATCTGTGGAGGGTGAAACAGTCCAATATTAGGGGCTGAAGAGTCATATTAGCACTGAAAAATCCACTGTTTCTCTCTCCACGGATGCTGCAAAACCTCCTGAGTTTCTCCAGCACTTTGTCATTTTTCTTGTGAAAAATGAGGGACATGCACTCTTCTTTCAAAGTCGGAACTCTGATGAATTTCTCACATGTGATGCAGCTTCTGATTGCCACTCAACTGCATGACCGTTTTAACTTCAAAGTGACTACAGAGAAAAATGGGCAGAAACCTCCTGCCAATTATCACCCACCTGATGGATCTCTACTCCATATTCAAAAATGCTAAGGAGAGGGGCAGAGATTAGCAAGGGATTAGCAAAGTAATCACTAAGAATATTGACTCCCATGCCAAGACAAGGACAGATTTGCACTCCCGTCCACTCTAGACTAACAGTACTTGGATTTTTCTTAATCTTAGCTATGAGGTATTCAGCACATTTCTGGCTGGATTTGCTATTTTCTGGTGGGCCTGTAGTGGGTTTAGTAGTGGGCTGGTTATGATGCCAGCTCTTTTTGCTTTACAGTTCTGCCCACATTCCTTACGTCTGCCATTCACACTTGCATTACAAACTAGTTAAGTGCCTAACTAATCAGCAGTAACCAAGGAGGTAAAGCAAACAATGAATAACAAAAAAAATTAGCCTTTCATTTACTGTTTTATCAAATGTACAGAAGTGCTACACAGTACCCCTGCATACACTGTGGGGAATATGAACATTGGGATCAAATACTCCCAACACTGGTATTTATTACTAATTTCTTACTTCCTACTCAAAATGCAATTAGCCACATCTGGATCTTCAATTAGCTGCATCTGGATCTCCAATTAGCCAAGTGTGGCTCATGGTTGATACATTGCACAATACTGGTTTACAACATCATGATTTAATCCTGTGGTATTAGCATCAGAAATGAAGATTTAAAATTCACACTGAAGCCTGCTTCAGCAGTCAGACAGAAGGCAGTGAAATGGTCCTCTTAGATCACTCAACAATTGCTGCATAGTGAACATAGTTCCATAAGGAATTCTTCTGGTCAGATCTGCACAGGAAGAGATGAGGTACCACTTTTTCCTGCCAACAGGATGATTCATTTACAGCCAAATTACACACTCTCCAATAATTGATGTACATTCCATCTGATTGCTGCAGAATTCTACTTTCAACCATACACACTTATCTTGTGCATAGCATTTGCTCAGCAAATTAGCCATTTCAGTAAAGGCCATTGTGCCCAAAACATGCTCTCTTCTGCTCACACTAATCCAAAACCCCGACTGCTTACCCTATAGCTCAAACCTTCCCATCATTTTAGGAGTATTCAAATTCAGAGGCAATAATCAGTCTCATTTTAGGCAAGAATCTTACAACAAGCAAATAGCCATGCTCCAAAAGATTCGAATATCTGAATCAGAGTCAGAGCCATTCGTGTGACAGCAGAGACGGGCATAATTTGAAACAATTTTACAAATATCCAAGTAAAAATAAAATGCTGCAGGTTCTGGAAATCTGAAACAAACAACTAGAATTCTGGATAAATTAAGCAGTACTCTAGTTTTCTCTCCACAGATGCTGCCAGACTTGGGAGTTTCATCCAGCATTCTGTTTGTTGCTAAAACCCAACTTGGATGTTGGAAGAAGGGGTGGGCCCACAACTCTCTGAATAACTTCAATGAGATTATTTTCACAAAACCTCCTACTATTCTACATCCTGAGTGTCATCCTTCACCAAAATTCAAATGGGTCAACTATCTCAACACTGAAGTAATTGAACAGATCTGTGAGTGGGCTTTGTGTGACTCACGTCCTACCACCTTCAAGGCCCAAGCCTGAACTATGATGGAATGTTCACCCACTCGCCTGGATGAGTACAGTTCCAGATGCACCAATGAAGCTCAATAGTCATCCAGGACAAAGCAGCCTGCTTGATCAGTAATTCATCTATTAACTTAATTGTCCATCCCGTCTAACCCCAGTGCCCCATTTCTGTACAACGTTGCACCTACAAGATGTCGTACAATTTGCCAAAGGTTCTTTGATAGCACCTTCAAAACTCCGCTTCCACAATTTAGAATCTACAAGGACAACAGATATACAGGAACAGCACCATCTCCATGTTCCCCTCCAAGGCACAGGCTTCTCTGACTTAGAAATATAGATAGCTGTTCCTTCACACAGTCATTAGACCAAAAATTCTGGAACTACCTCCCAAACCACAGGATCAGTTTTCAACTCCTACTGCAGTAGTTAGAAAAGAAAGCTCATTTTCAAATTCTCAAAGGCACTTACGGGTTGGCAATAGATGGCCTTCATTAGCAATGTGACCATCGCCGGAATTTAAAAAAAAATGTTTTAAAATGAGCCCTGCTGGGAACAGAGGGCATTGTCCTTTTTAGAATAAATGTCTCCCTTCAGAACCAAATAGGGGCAACACAGTGGCTCAGTGGTTAGCACTGCTGCCTCATAGCACCAGGGACCCGGGTTCGATTTCAACCTTTGCGGAGAAAGTGAGGTCTGCAGATGCTGGAGATCAAAGTTGAAACTTTATTGCTGGAACAGCACAGCAGGTCAGGCAGCATCCAGGGAACAGGAGATTCGACGTTTCGGGCACAGGCCCTTCCCCAGGAATCACGTTTCCAGGAATCCCCAGGAATGTAGGCTTCTATGAATGGGAACCAGGTCTTTTAAAAGCTATAACCCTAGGGATTTTCAAACCGCACTTTAACTTCAACAAATCATCCAAGGAGATGTTGAAATTTACCAGTATTCCAATAAAACTTTATTATACTTTTCAGTAGATAATAAATTGTTAAATTAATATTTACATTTTAAAATCTTTTCAAAAAAATATGGTCACAGAAATTTGAGGGTGCATACATGGGAATCAATGGTCGGCACAACATCGTGGGCTGAAGGACCTGTTCTGTGCTGTACTGTTCTATGTTCTAATGCACTATTACACGATTTCCATGGCATTCTAGACACATGGAAATGCAGGCAAAATTTATTTTCTAAAAAAGGGGTAACAAAAATTAAGAAATTGCTAAATGTTTACTGTGGTTTATATTAGAGAGGTTAGCTAGTTAGACAAAGAACAATTCTTCCATATAGCTGATAATTCAACAGCAACGAGAAACAGATTTAAGATTCTAGACAATGGATGCAGTAGGGATGCAAGGAGGAATTTTTTTGAAAATGCAGAGACAGTGAAATGGCAGGGAACACTGTGCTGGACACTGGAGCAGAAAATCAAATGATTTTCAAAATGATCTTGAATGGGTACTTGAAGGATGGAGGGATTGATTAGGGGAGTGGAACTGACTTTGTGCTGCAGGGAGCTGGCATAAACCCAATGGTCATTTATGACACAAAAGGCACTATGACCTTACATGCTTTTTCCCCTGGCTGATACGAAGAAAATACAAGAACTACAGAATCTGTGACCGTCAGGATTAAGAGGCCCTGGCTATAAAGATTAATATTTTTGTTTAGGGCTACAGGATAAAAGTAAGCCAGGTTTCTCTGATACAATGCCAAGCTGGCCGTGAACCAAGGAAACTTCAAAATAGAAGAATAATGCAGACTCCTCTCTGGGGTCTTTGTTAACTGTAGGCTTAAGTTACAAGCAAAGACATCCAGCAATTTGCAGCAAATCCAAGAGCCGCACAGCCCTTCTACACTAGCCAAGTTTCACGGATGCCAATACTTAATCCTTAAACATCCACCTGCTCTCTTCAAAAGCTTGACTTGAACTTGAACATGGAGAATGATTGCTGACTACCTCAAAAAAGGAAAAGAACATTTCAACTTCTTGACACTTTTTTCCCCTAAGGCAGAACGGTGGCTCAGTGGTTAGCTCTGCTGCCTCACAGCACCACAGTCCTAGGTTCGACTCCCGCCTTGGGTGACTGTGTGGAGTTTGCACATTCTCCCAGTGTCTGCGTGGACACCCACCAGGTGCTCTGGTTTCCTCCCACAGTCCAAAGATGTGCAGGTCAGGTGAATTGGCCATGCTAAATTGCCCATAGTGTTAAGTGCATTAGTCAGAGAGAAATGGATCTGGGTGGGTTACTCTTTGGAGGGTCGGTGTGGACTGGTTGGGCCGAAGGGCCTGTTTCCACACTGAAGGTAATCTAATCTAACCTAATTATAGGGACTTCCATTGTTGTACAGTTCCACTTGCATTGGCAGCCCGCCAGCACTTCGTTCAAATATATGGCTTGGATTTGACATCAAATAAAATCAATTGTAGGACACTGCAGCTGACAATAATCCAGTCATTATTTCATTTCCACTTTTAAAATGTTTTCTACTAAAAAATTACCAAGTAAATCAGTGCAGGAAGAAAGCTCAGGTAATGATAACTTAACTACATTCAGTTTCAGTAAGAACTCAGAAAGGAGCAAACTTGGAATTTTGTTACTAATCTATTACATCAGCTTTACCTTCATTTGAAAGTCAAGTCGCTCCCAATTTTACTGGCTATATACAAATCAGGCATATTGGTCTTCCTCAAGAGGGTAAGAAATTCTCGAGTATAACACACTCAGTTGTTTATTGGGACTAGCAAGTAAGTGTTAAAATTGACCTAGACTTGCCAATTATTCCAGGGTCTATGTTGAATTAATGACACACAATTGTTGAGCTTTGGATACCAAGTAAGCGCAGATAACAGTTTACCTGTACCAATAGCGGCTATTTCACAGAATCAGACTTCGGCAGACACAATGAACCAAAGTCAGAGATCTCCAGCACAGACAAATGCCCAAAGTACAATTGTGCACAGAATATAGCATCTATTCTGTTTGCATTAACCTTCCAAATAAGGAAAATGACTTGGTGCTGTTCTCTTGACTTATCCCCATATCTTTGCATATTACTTCTATTCAAATAATCACGTAATACGCTTTTGAATGAGGCCTTAACTGAACCTGACTGCACCACTTGCTGTGTGAAGCAGCTCAATTGTCTATGTTGCTGGAAACAGATAGGTCTGAGGTGGTGCGAAGCAATACTGAGAGGAAACAAAGTTCAGAATGCAGAGCCAACGTCTGTTTGTGAGCAGGAACAGAACTGTTGTTCCTATGGAAATTGATAAGAAGAAGAACATGGTCCATATTTCTGAGGTCTTTATTATTAAACCATTCTGGAATCAGTTAACCAATTTGTAGTTGGCACAGCCCAAGATTCACTGAAATGTCACATCAGGTAGTATAAGATGCTGATCTGAATATCCAAAATCAGCCTACAGTCTCTACAAGACAGGTCCCTGAGGTGACTATACATACATATTATCTAAGAAGAGAGAGAGAGAAAAATTGGATTTGCAGGAAACACACCTTTAGAGTCAGACACCTGTTTTGAAACTGAATTTATCTTAGTCAAAAACAGAACAGTTCTTTTTAATTCACTCAAGATGTAAGTATCACAGGTTGGGCCAGCATTTACTGTTCATCCTCAATTGCTTTGGGAAAGTAATAGGGAGCTGCCGCCTTGAACAAAGTAGAAAGTAGACTGATGGTGCAGTAATTAACCAGGTTTGATTTGGCCTGTGTGCAGAACATACCTATGCAATTTTCCACATTGCACCTTTATTAGAACAGTTGTCAAGGATCGAAGCAAGTTCTGGAGCTCATGCCCTCAGTACTATTGCCAGAATGTTGTTAGGGCCCACAGCCTCTGCCATGTCCAGTTTCTTGGCAGCACATGGAGTGAAATGAATTGTTTGAAAATGGGAATCTGAGGCAACGGAGCTCTGGAGGAGGTCATGATGACTGTTGAACACTAGAGGAGTTTCAAGTTGAAATACTTCTTACCTAAAACATTGTTTTAAAACAGAACAAATGAAACTACTCTAAAGTGTCCATGGCTGTCAGAACATGGATTTTCTGAAGCAAATCTATACTGCTCTGAATCAAAAGGTCTCATTGAGAAGAGGGCTTCTGTCAGACTCTTGCTGTTAATTAGAGTGCTGTAGTATTGCGACTTGATAGGTTGGAATGTAGTTTATAGACGTATAGGGAAATCAGGATTGAAACCAAATCAGATTGATGTGACAGAAATTTGTTTTACTGCCCCCCCTTGCAAGTTTCAGAATTCCGTTTTTATACTGGCTTATTTTTCAGATTGTAGATTTAAAATTTAGTACTTTCCTCTATAAAGTAAGATTGGATTGCACTTATTGCTCAATTTCAATGTACAGTAAGTGCAAACACAAGCTGTAAAATGCATTCATTAGGAGTGATTTTTAGCTTCACAGATTTTCCAGAATCCAGTTGGGAAACCTGGGCCCAACCCCAGAGTAAAAACAAAAGTAGGAGAAATCAATAGCCTATTTGAAAACACAGCGCTCCATTTAATCATGCAAGTTCAGGATTAATGGCGGTTCAGATGACTCATCTATTCTCTAATCTTTCACTAGTCCCTTTCCTTCTCAAATGTCATCATCTCACAATACTTATCACTTTCCTATCACTTTAATTAGGGCTTCAAATTCTCCTGAAATAACCCAGGAATCAACTGGAATTGAGGGTCCCTAGTCCTAAGAGATCAGCAATTTAAAGTGTCATGTTGTCATGTGCCTAAATGAACAGACATGTGAGAGACTGTAATTAATTACTAACTTCAAGAGAAAGCGAAAGGTTAAACTGCATGAATTTTAAACAAACTCATTTTCAGACATTACCAATGAGCTTATTACCAGCTGCTGCTCAGTGATGTCTGCTGGGAATCATAATTGCACCAGAATAGGGAAAGAAATGGAGACACAGGAATGTGATCTCGGGGAGATAGAGATGGAAACTACAGTTTGGGACTCCGGGGAAACCACAAATTCAGCAGAGAGATAGCAACTGAGGAATGGAGTTGAGGGCAGAGGGAAGCCTAGGGAATTCAAATCATGGAGATGTACAGCACGGAAACAAATCCGTTGGTCCAACTTGTCCACGCCAATCAGATATCCTAAATTAATCCAGTCCCATTTTGCTGGCATTTGGCCCATATCTCTCTAAAACTCTTCCTATTCATACATCCATCCAGATGCTTTGTAATTGTACCAGCCTCCAGCACTTCCTCTGGCAGTTCATTCCATACAAACACCATGCCCTGCATGAAACATTTTCCCCTTAGGTCCCTTTTAAATCTTCCCCCTCTCACCTTAAACCTACGCCCTCAAGTTTTGGATGACCCTACCTTGGAGAAAAGACCTGGACTATTCATCCTATCCATGCCCCTCATGATTTTATAAACTTCCACAAGGTGACCCCTCAGCCTCTGACGCTCCAGGGAAAATAGCTCCAGCCTCAGATAAGATGCAAGACATTATCCCCAGAGCCAGGAACAGCAGCATCATGGTGAATGAGTATGGCCTAAAGACAGAAGCAGTCAACAACAATAAAAAAAGGACCAAATGGAGCTCTGGGCACTTTACTGTGGGGAAAATAGTGAACGATGGTTTACACAGATTGACAAATTGGGAAGCTAAAAGAACAGGAATGCAGCCCTTTCTCCAAAGGTTTCTGAACTAAGGCCATAAAGCAACATGATCTTTCACCTCATGCTGCTTCTGAAATGGGTCTTAACTTTCATTTTAAAAAGACAATCAGATAAATATCTGGTGATGTGATCAAGTGGCACTTGAGCAAATGTTATGTAGCAGACATCACATGATCAGGTTACATGACCAAACCTCCATGAACTGGCAATCCTAACTGTACTTCAAGTGGATTCTAGTTTAGAAACTGGATTCTTTCCTTATCTAAACAATTCTTTTGAAACATTCAGGTCTTTTCCACTTTATTTATCCTTATTGATGGGGCCAAATTGATTGAAAATCCTATTACTCCGATATCAAAGGATTGCACTTATGTTACTAAATGTCCAGGAGTCTCATGTAATCTCTAGGACACCACTCCCAAAAACTCTTGAGATTTACCAAATTGAAAATATTCTCTTTGAATTTTATCATTTATTGGTTATAACAGATATCGGGAAATTGAAACTACCTTCATGTTTAGTAATCATGTGTCTAAAGGAGAGCCTTATTGCTTTCCAGATGGTGTGGGAAGGTCATGTGCTGTGAGGATGATTGACCAATGAAGGGCAAGTCACATAAATCCAGTGATCAGAGTTGGCAGCCTGGGAGTGCCCAGTTCTCAGAATGTCCCTATTGGTGTAATGGGTATTATTATTGGAGATAAGAGTTTCAGTTGTTTGCCAGGAACTGAGAGCTCATTTGTTAATAGGTCTCATGTAAAGCTGAAGCAAGACAATGTTATGCCCATCTCATGTTGTTGCAATTAATTCATGGCCTTTTTTTCAATCTTTCTCCACTTAAATTCAGAGGTTATGCTGACCAATTAACCAAGTGGTCGCACTCTCCAGCATAGAACACCTGGACAGTGGGCAGCCAGTTAGTGGACCTATTCCTGGAGTTTAATTCTTTAACCTTCTCCTCTACTCTTGACATTGAAGGGGTGAGGTGAGTAATTGATAACAAAGCTGATGTTTGCTTCAGCAGAAATAATCACCACAGCTGGAGAGCCAAACCCACTACAATACCATACCACATTCCCTCCATATCCTATTCACATGATGATACTTTTTGAGAACAAACTTTTAACCATTAATACTGACTATGCCAAGCTGTATTTTGGCCTCCTGACACTGTGGTATGTTGCATAAATAAAGCATGAACATAGTTTAAATAGTAAAACAAAGAGCATCCTTCAATCATCATTTTCTGAATCGTTCAATCAAGGTTCACTCATGTTGAGATCTACACTCACTCTGTGGAGATACAATAGACAACATTTCAAATCTTTGGAACTTAATCGGTAATTTCCTCAAATTCATGCAAAAAAAACACATTTGCCAGATAATTCACTGAAGGTTCTTGGCTGCAATCAGCAGCATTTTGTTCTTTTGACTCTCTGCTGTGTTTCCAGGTTCCTTCTATATAATTGGGCAGAAATGTGGCATGTCACTAGAAGGCAACAACAGAAATTCTAAAAAGGAATTCTAAACTGTTGTGCTGTGGAAGATTGTTACAGAAAACCTTATGTTTCCAGGGGCCAGAGCAGAAGGTATTCTGACAAATATACAGTCCCCTTTCCTGACCATATTAGCATCAAGAGGCTACAAGAGCACCCTGCATCCCATTGCCTGACAAGTGCCTGAAGGATGCTCCAGGTAACTTGAATATGGTCATTGCCAACATGGGTTGTGTCAGCATCTGCAGTCCTCACTTTCTCCTAGTTGTGCTTATCCTGTCAACATGAAACTATAAAACAAAGGGTGAACACATTGTGTGCACTAGCATCACTGCCACACAGCCTACATACAATCCACTGCAATTAAGACCTCTTATTCACTATTGTAGTAAGTGCTGTCTACTATAATATGCATACAGCTCACTTATTAACTTCATATAATCACATCTGCATATCAATAATAAAAACTAAAGGAAATAGGCTTACAGCCAAAAGAATATACTTCACTTTAATAATGTAGATGAAAATTTCTGATATTATTGAATTGAGGCAACTTCTGGCATAAAGTAATGTTTTGTGACTGTAATGTTAGCATTCATACCACTTCAATATCACCGTATTCAAGCTTAAATGCTGGTTTTCACCCACAATTGTCAAGATCAGGCAGACTGAAGTTACTTGGAATCCCATTCATACATCATTTCTAGCTGTATGGCAGTTTCCTGATCTGCAACATATCAACAATGCCCTCCGGTACATCTCTTCCACTTCCTGCACCTCTGCCCTTGAACCCCACCCCTCCAACTGCAACAACCTCCTTGGTCCTCACTTCCTACCCCATAAAACCCACTAATATCCTCCGCCATTTCTGCCACCTACAATCAGATCCCACCACCAGAGACATATTTCCCTTGTAATGCTAAAACATTAAATTGTACTATCTCTCTGTACATGAATGTAATGTTAAAGGGTTAAACTGTGCTGTCCTTCTCCAAGAAGGTGAACATTCTGGAAGTCGGTGGGGACAACATTCTGTTTCACAGATAGCAAGCGGGAATTTGGAATACTATCCCTTGTAATTCACACTTCACTTGGCCAGCCATTTACTACCATTCTACAGCTATTATCAAATTAAACTCTCATTCATAGAGTCATAGAGATGTACAGCATGGAAGCAGACCCTTCAGTCTAACCTGTCCATGCCGACCAGATGTCCCAACCCAATCTAGTCCCACCTGCCAGCACTCGGCCCATATCCCTCCAAACCCTTCCTATTCATATACCTATCTAAATTTTGTGCGAAGATTTGTTGCTCGGGTGCTCGTTGTTGTGGTTCTGTTCGCCGAGCTGGAAGGTTTTGTTGCAAACGTTTCGTCCCCTGGCTAGGCCACATCATCAGTGCTTGGGAGCCTCCTGCGAAGCGCTTCTTGGATGTTTCCTCCGGTGTCCTTCTTCATCAGGTGGTAGTGGAGGACTCAATCCTAACACAGAATTTATAGCAAAAATTTACAGTGTGATGTTCAATGTATAATTTCAGTTACATCACACTGTAAATTTTTGCTATAAATTCTGTGTTAGGATTGAGCCCTCCACTATTACCTGATGAAGGAGAGTCGCTCCGAAAACTAGTGTGCTTCCAATTAAAGCTGTTGGACTATAACCTGGTGTTGTGTGATTTTTAACTTTGTACACCCCAGTCCAACACCAGCATCTCCAAATCAAGTCCTGCTAAGATTTGCTTTCCCAAAATGCAGCACCTTGCATTTATCTGAATTAAACTCCATCTGCCACTTCTCAGCCCATTGGCCCATCTGGTCCAGATCCTGTTGTAATCTGAGGTAACCCCTCTGTGGGAAGCTGGAGAAGTGGCTGCTGGGCCTCTTGCTGAGATATTTGTATCATCGATAATCACAGGTGAGGTGCCAGAAGAATGGAGGTTGGCAAACATAGTTTGCCACTGTTTAAGAAAGCTGGTAAAGACAATCCAGGGGACTATAGACCGGTGAGCCTGACCTCAGTGGTGGGCAAGTTGTTGGACGGAAGCCTGAAGACAGGATGTACATGTATTTGGAAAGGCAAGGACTGATTAGGGATAGTCAACATGGCTTTGTGCATGGGAAATCATGTCTCACAAACTTGATTGAGTTTTTTGAAGAAGTAACAAAGAAGTTTGACGAGGACAGAGTAGTAGATGTGATCTATATGGACTTCAGTAAGTCGTTCGACAAGATTCCCCATGGGAGACTGAGTAGCAAGGTTAGATCTCATGGAATACAGGGAGAACTAGCCATTTGGATACAGAACTGGCTCAAAAGGTAGAAGACAGAGGGTGGTGGTGGAGGGTTATTTTTCAGACTGGAGGCCTGTGACCAGTGAAGTCCCACAAGGATTGGTGCTGGGTCCTCTACTTTTTGTCATTTACATAAATGATTTGGATGTGAGCATAAGAGGTACAGTTAGTAAGTTTGCAGATGACACCAAAATTGGAGGTGTAGCGGACAGCGAAGAGGGTTACTCCATTCACAAATGCTTTCATAGCCACCTCCCAGCCAATCAAACTCATTTGCATGTTCATCCCTCAATACTGAAGTATATCATAGCTACATTGTCTTGAGGAATCACGGAGTCAGGAAATCGTTTGCATAATGGTTTCCCAGGATTAAGGGCATTTACATTTACATTATCTCCGAGGATGACCTCATCCTACCATTGTACCTGGAGTAACATATGGTTATGGGTGGGGGAGATGGAGTGGCTGGAGTACCTGTGAGCATTACCAACTGGCCTGTATAAATGGGATGTGTTTCCTTTGTTCAGGCTTCTTTTGACTTGACTTCCCATGACTGTCAAAGGGGGTCACCTAGCTTGTGCAGGCTTTAATAAATTTTAACTGTTTGCAGAATTTGGTGTGCATGAATTGTATCTCGTGGGTGAAACTTTGGGAAAAGAACATTTGGTGGCAGCGGTGGGATTCCAATATACACGGAGCTTCCAGGTGCACTGAATAGCAATCGTTTGAGTGTTGGCTGCGTGAGAGAGATGGGCCCACTAGATAAGATTCACCTTGATCTCTCTCGAAACTTAACACTCAGTTGGCACCTCGACTCCTGGGACATGGTGGTGACAGAATCTTGCAGACCAATGAGTCGCTTTGCAGGAAGCTAGGAGGATAGAGCCCCCAAGTTTTAAATTGGGGTTCATCCCCTGGGTTTTAATTGGGGTTAGTCCACTGAGTTTAATTGGGGGTAAGAGTCCCCTGGGTTTAGTTGGGGTTCGAGTCCCCAGATATATAGAGTAATAAAAGGGGTTCGAGTCCCCGTGAGAAGTAAAGTGAGAAAGGGGTTAGAGTGCTCTGGAAAAAGGACTTCAAAGTCTTACAGGCATGAGGTTTGAGGATCCAGTGTATAAAAAAGTTTGAAACCAGAAATTTCAAAGAAATACATCTAAACAAAATTTGGTACTTCTTAAAGTTATTGCCTTTGTCCCCCAAACCTCCCCTTAGAAATACTTTTAGGACAACATGGGGTGACTGGGAAAAGGGGGAGAAAGTGGAGCTAGACCGATTGGATCTTGACAGTGAAGTACATTGACTGCCAGGGAAGCTTTGTCCGGGTTTTTGTTGTGGGAGTCTCAGTTTCTGGGCTGTGGACTTGACTCAGCGAGTCTTTCTTCTGGAGGAAGGGAGTGGCATGGACTGCTGCACCGTGTGGTCCGCTGTGAGGGTTTTCTCTTTTTAGAAGTATAACTTCATCAAGAGCAGCAGAGAGTGCTGCGTTCATCTTGCCTGCTGCTGCAACCGCCGCACTTCACGCTCAGTTGCACTGGTATCTTCCATCTGAAGCAAAATATCTGAAGCATGACACAATTTACAAGGATCACTGGTGAAAAAGATGGAAGTGACTGGACAAGGGGAGAGGAAGAGGAAAAAAGTGAGGTTGGAAGAAATAAGTTCATGGTACAGGAAGAGGCTGAAACAATAGGTCTTCCCTAATAGTCCTGTTTGCGGATTTTTGAGGCTGTGGGACTATGAGGGGAGAGGTTGTTGGAATTGGCGTGGAAGATCCCCAGATGAGATGAGCTTAGTGATGGTCGTGGGAACAATAGTTGAAGTTCAATGATGGGTGACTTTTACTCTAGTGATGGAGAGGGATAAGAGTGCACTACAGGGCAAGAGTTATAGCTGGGGGCAGGGAAATTATGATGCGGTGAGGCATGACTTAGGATGTGTGGCCTGGAAAAGTAAGCTTCAAGGAAAGGGTGTAATTGATATGTGGAGCTTGTTCAAGGAGCAACTATTGAGTGTCCTTGATAAGTATGTATCCGTCAGGCAGGGAGGAAAGGGTCGTGTGAGGGAGCCGTGGTTTAATAAGGAATTGGAATCCCTTGTTAAATGGAAGAGGGCGGCCTATGTAAAGATGAGGCGTGAAGGTTCAATTGGGGCGATTGAGAGTTATAAGGTAGCCAGGAAGGACCTGAAGAGAGAGCTAAGAGCAGCAAGGAGGGGAGATGAAAGGTCCTTAGTTGGTAGGATTAGGGAAAACCCTAAGGCTTTCTATAGGTATGTCAGGAATAAAAGAATGACTAGGGTAGGAATAGGTCCAGTCAAGGATAGTAGTGGGAAGTTGCGTGTGGAGGCTGAAGAGATTGGGGAAACACTGAATGAATACTTTTCGTCAGTATTCACTCAGGAACAGGACGTTGTTGTCGATGTGAGTACCGAGTCACAATTAAGTAGAATGGATGGCTTTGAGGTATGTAGAGAAGAGGTGTTGGAAATCCTGGAAAGGGTGAAAATAGATAAGTCCCCTGGGCCTGATGGCATTTATCCTAGGATTCTCTGGGAAGCAAGGGAGGAGATTGCAGAGCCATTGGCCTTGATTTTTATGTCCTCGTTGTCTACAGGAGTAGTGCCAGAAGATTGGAGGCTAGCAAATGTGGTTCCCTTGTTTAAGAAGGGGAGTAGGGATAACCCTAGTAACTATAGGCCGGTGAGTCTCACTTCTGTTGTGGGTAAAATCTTAGAGAGAATTGTAAGGGATAGGATTTATGAACATCTGGATAGGAATAATGTGATCAAGGATAGTCAGCATGGTTTTGTGAAGGGCAGGTCGTGCCTCACAAACCTTATTGAATTCTTTGAGAAGGTGACTAAGGAGGTGGACGAGGGGAAAGCAGTAGATGTGGTGTATATGGATTTTAGTAAGGCGTTTGATAAGGTTCCCCATGGTAGACTACTGCAAAAAATACGGAGGTATGGCATTGAGGGTGAGTTGGAGGTTTGGATTAGGAGTTGGCTGGCTGGAAGAAGACAGAGGGTAGTAGTTGATGGCAAAGGTTCATCTTGGAGTGCTGTCACTAGCGGTGTTCCGCAAGGATCTGTTTTGGGACCATTGCTGTTTGTCATTTTTATAAATGACCTGGAGGAGGGGTTAGAAGGTTGGGTGAGCAAGCTTGCGGATGATACGAAAGTCGGAGGAGTGGTAGACAGTGAGGAAGGATGTGGCAGGTTACAGCGGGATATTGATAAGCTGCAGAACTGGGCAGAAAGGTGGCAAATGGAGTTCAATGTAGCTAAGTGTGAGGTGATTCATTTTGGTAAGAGTAATAAAAAGATGGGGTACTGGGCTAACGGTCGGATACTTGGTAGTGTGGATGAGCAGAAAGATCTTGGTGTCCATGTACACAAATCTTTGAAAGTTGCCACCCAGGTAAATAGTGCGGCGAAGAAGGCATATGGCGTACTGGCTTTTATTGGTAGAGGAATTGAGTTCCGGAGTACTGAGGTAATGTTGCAGTTGTATAAGACTCTGGTGCGGCCGCATCTGGAGTATTGTGTGCAGTTTTGGTCCCCATGCTATAGGAAGGATGTGGAGGCACTGGAACGGGTGCAGAGGAGGTTTACCAGGATGTTGCCTGGTATGGTAGGAAGATCGTATGAGGAAAGGCTGAGGCACTTGGGGCTGTTTTCATTGGAGAAAAGAAGGTTTAGGGGTGACTTGATAGAGGTGTACAAGATGATTAGGGGTTTAGATAGGGTCGACAGTGAGAATCTTTTTCCACGTATGGAGTCAGCTATTACAAGGGGGCATAGCTTTAAATTAAGGGGGGGTAGGTATAGGACAGATGTTAGGGGTAGATTCTTTACTCAGCGAGTCGTGAGTTCATGGAATGCCCTGCCAGTAGCAGTGGTGGACTCTCCTTCATTATGGGCATTTAAACGTGCATTGGATAGGCATATGGAGGATAGTGGGCTAGTGTAGGTTAGGTGGGCTTGGATCGGCGCAACATCGAGGGCCAAAGGGCCTGTACTGCGTTGTATTCTTCTATGTTCTATGTTACCACCAGACACATATTGCTCTCCTCTCCCTTGTCAGCACTCTATAGGGACCCTTCCTTCTGGGAGACCCTGGTATACTTATCCTCCACTCTCAACATTTCCCTTCACCCTCATGCCACCTACAATCACAAAAGATCCAACGCTTACCATGTTATCTCCTCGCTATCCAAGGCCCCAGACACACCTTCCAGGTAAAGTAACAATTTACCTGCACTTCACTTAATCCAATCTACTGTATTCACTGCTCAGAATGTGGTTGCCTCTACAGAGGGGAGAGGAAATTGCAGAATATGTATGTTCTGCCTATAAAAATGACAGAGTTTCCAGTTACCTGCTACACTGTATTCCCAGACCAACATTTCTGTCTCAGGCCTGCTGCTGGGTTCCAACAAAGCTCAATACAAGCTGGAGGAACAGCATCTTCCACTTTAATTACCTTACAGCCATTGAGTTGAACAATTTCAGACACTCTTCCCCTGGTTCGATACCTACAGCCACACACCTCGAGACCCTGAAGTCTCGATGTTGCTTATAGCACAGCCAACCTATTCACTCTTTTCATTCGTACCCTACACATCATTGTCTCTTTTAGCTCATCAGCAATCCCTTTGTTTGTCTCTCTTGTTATCTCTCTGATACTATCACTACCTTCCCTACAAAACATCACAAATACTACCCTTTCTCCATCCTATACCCTGCTGTTTTCAGTTCTGACGAAGGGTCACTGGACTCAAACCATTAACACTGCTTTTCTCTCTACAGATGCAGCCAGACCAGCTGAGTTTCTCCAGCATTCTTTTTGTTTTTGATTTCCAGCATCCACTTTTTTTTTGTTTTATTATTGTTCATCAGCAAGTTCAGTCTCTGAACTGTAAAGTCATGTTATTAATCACTGACCTGTACGGATATTGGGCAACCACTGAAGAACATACGATGGCTCACCATCTAGTCAGTAGTTTTACATGCAATTGTTAAAATAGTCAGGCTGATGTGGATCGAGGCACATGGGTCAGTGGTTAGCTCTGCTGCCTCACAATGCCAGAGACCTAGGTTCGATTCCAGCCTCGGGCGGCTGTGTAGAGTTTGCACATTCTCCCTGTGTCTGTCCGGGTGCTCCAGTTTCCTCTCTCAGTCCAACGAATTTACAGGTTAGGTGAATTAGCTATGCTAAATTGCCCAGAATGTTCAGGGATGTGTGGGTTAGGTGCAGTGGTGAGGTGTAAATGTAGAGTAATAGGTTAAGGGAATGCGTCTGGGTGGGTTACTCTTCACTGGGCGGGGGAAGATGTTGGTGTGGACTTGTTGGGCCTAATGGTTTGTTTTCACACTGTAGGGATTCTATTCCATAAACAGGGTGGGTTCTTTTTTGAAAAAGAAACCTCATGATCCGTGAGCAGATTTCGCAGAACAACTTCCATGAACAGTTCTGAAATATCAATGCACCATGAAATTGTTAGATACCCAAGAGAGGTGGTACTGTGCTTGCCAGATGCTTTCAGTGTATAATAAGGCAGCACTACATGCATTATGAGAAAGTCAATGTTAAATCCCTTATTTCAATTGCTAACTGACCTCACATTTTGCCATCAGTTAACAATAGCAACAGCCGGACCTCTCAGAAATAAAAGCTGCTGAAACAGAAAGACTGGCATCCTCTTGATGCAGCAGTTTTAAGCAGGAGAGTTACTGTCATTGAAAGTGGAAGTAAATTGTAAGCAGCATTTGTGAACAAGTTAGGGCTTTTCAGCTAGAATGATGCTGTTATTTTTGTAAAAAAACAACAGAAAATAACCAATCATGGAGTACTTTGGAATTTGAGAGCTTGGTAGGGCTCATGCACCACCCAGCTACTTTGAATAGATTCTTTGTTTATTCAGATGTGAAAGGGGAGTCAGCCATATGTCAGTGGTGGTACATAAAGCCCAGCGTATTCCTTTACAAACTAACAGTAGCATCCAATTTCACAGCCTCTCTTCAAACATGGTCAGGTTATTGCTTAGACCAGGGGAAGGAGGAATAAACAAAAAGAAATACAAGCGTCAATATAAAACTGGAGCCTGCAAACCATGTAATTTGTGAATGAACTGAACACGCAAGAACAGTTAAATTGGGTCCAAATTTGAATAATGCCTTTCAACCCAGTCGTGGACGACTGTAACAACAGATCTAGAAATGAGCAGTCATGGTGTTTAATCCTCAGCGTAAAATTATCTGCTTTCTGCTCCTTGATCTATTAAATGGTCAGATAGGATACATTTCTATAGTGGGCACATCAGGAGCTCCACTGCTTCTGTAATTAAAGATTGTACCTAGGTACCTTTGTACCTATGATGGAACTGTAAGTGGCAACTTATACATGTTTCACTGTACTCACATGAGTATGTTGGACAATAAAACTAATTCAATTCAATCCAATCATAGAAACCACAAGACCATAAGAAATAGGAACAGTGCAGGCCATTTTGGCCTTTTGAGCTTGCTCCACCATTCAATAGGATCATGGCTGATCTGACATTCCTCATGTCTACTTTCCCTGCATTGCTTGATCAAGAACTTATCTATATTAGCCTTAAACATACACGAGGACTCTTCCTCCACAGCTCTCTGTTGCAAGAGGTTCACTCACAATCCTATGAGAGAAGAAATTCCTGCTCATCTCAGTCTTAAATTGGCGCACTCAATGTTAAGACTATGCCCTCTGGCCCTTGACTCTCCCATGAGGGGAAGCATCCTCTCCACATTTACTATGTCAAATCCCTTAGGAATCCTATGCTGTTCCAATGAGATCACCTCTCATTCTTTTGAACTCCGTGAGTAGAGTGCCACCTGTTTAGTCTTTGCTCATAAGGCAATCCCTTAATGATCATCCTTGCGAACCGCCTCTAGTTAAATGACGTCTTTCATTAAATAAGTGAATAAAAACTGCTCACAGTTGTGGTAAGACTTCCCTACTTTTATACTCCAACCCCGTGAACTAAGTACCAAACCTCAAATGCAATCTGGAATCAAAAAATCTTAATCTTTGAAAAATGTCAACTCAACACAGTCTTACAAAAATGATTTTTTAAAAAAAGAAAACACTTAATGGAACAGTATATTTTTCTCTTCTATCAGTTTCTCCCATTTTACTCATTCACTGCAGTTAGGGTTGACCACTTTTTCATTTCTTCCTGTTGGTCACTCATTTTTTCTTCCAATTGTGCTGCATTCACACATCACACGAAACCATCTCTCCATCCAGGTCTTCCTTTTCTTTCTTTAGCTTTCCCATCTCTAGAACATCTCTAACCATAATGGACAACTAGATCATTTCTACCTCCTTTGGTACTCTCTTCAATGCTCCCTCAATCTTTATCAACTCTGATGTGTTGGCATCTGATTTTTTTCTTCCTCATCATTTCATAGTGCATCACAGCATCCACAACTCATTAGTTTTGTTTCTCTCTTCTTGAAATACCCCAAGCTCCTGCTTTATGTAACAAGATCAGTTTCAACAGTCTTGAGAGTTAAACCTTTCATATTTCAATGACACTTTTCAGTCACATAACGCTGCACCTCTTCCAATTGTTCCAGCCAATCAGCTAATTCACTGATTCATTTCCATACTTGAATTTTCAGCCAACGTTGACTCTAGAAACGTGCGACTACTCCTTTCTCCAAGTCTTTATCTCTAATCTTCCTACTTTGACTCTGATCCCTCTCCCATAGACTTAAGCAGACAGACCACATATTGGATCTTTGATCTACATACCTCTGTTGTCCAGTGTTTTACTCCAGCTCAGATACACAGAATTCAAAGGAAGACAAAGAACAGTACCAAAAGAAACGTAAAGGATTCAATTGCTGAAAAAATATTAATAGCCATGGAAGAAAAATATGAAAGTCGTGATACCAAAGAGAGATAGAGTCATACAGCATGGAAACAGACCCTTTGGTCCAACTAGTCCATGCCCACCATGTTCCCAAACTAAACTAGTCCCACTTGCCTGCATTTGGCCTATATCTCTCCAAACCTTTCCTAATCATGATCTTATCCAAATGTATTTTAAATGTTGTAACTGTACCTGCATCTACCACATCCTCTGGTAGTTTATTCCACACATGAACCACTCCCTGCGTAAACAAAGTTGCCCCTTGTGTCCTTGTTAAAACGTTTTCCTCTCACCTTAAAAATAATAGTTTTGAACATCCCCACCCCAGGGCATAGATCCTTGCTATTCATCTCATCCATACCCTCCATGATTTTATAAACCTCTATATGGTCACTCCTCAACCTCTTATGCTCCAGTGAAAAATGTACCAACCTATCCAGCCTTTTTGTAAGTCAAATGCTCCCTTCCTCTAGTATTTTTCTGAACCCTCTCCAATTTAATAATATCCTTCCCTATAGCAGGGCAACCAGAAGAGCACACTGCACCCCAGATGAGACCTCACCAACATCTGTACAACCTCAACATGATGTCTCAACTCCTATACTCAAAGATCTGAATAATGAAGGCAAACGTACAAAACGCCTTCTTAACCACCCTGTCTACTTGGGCACAAATTTCAAATAATTATATACCTGAACCCGTAGGTCTCTGTTCTACAACACTCTTCAGGATAGTAGCTAGCAGAGATAGATGGTGAGAAACGTGTGCACAAAACCACGGTGAAGTAACTTTAGTGAAAGAGGATGAAATCAAAGAGGGGAATGGACCCTACAATTTTTTAAAAATTCATACACAGGATGTGGATGTCACTGACCAGGTCAGCATTGGAATCCCTTGTTAAAGGGAAGAGGGCGGCCTATGTAAAGATGAGGCATGAAGGTTCAATTGGGGCGATTGAGAGTTATAAGGTAGCCAGGAAGAATCTGAAGAGAGAGCTAAGAGCAGCAAGGAGGGGACATGAAAAGTCCTTAGTTGGTAGGATTAGGGAAAACCCAAAGGCTTTCTATCGGTATGTCAGGAATAAAAGAATGACTAGGGTAGGAATAGGTCCAGTCAAGGATAGTAGTGGGAAGTTGCGTGTGGAGGCTGAAGAGATTGGGGAGACACTGAATGAATACTTTTTGTCAGTATTCACTCAGGATCAGGACATTGTTGCCGATGTGAATACTGAGTCACAATTAATTAGAATGGACGGCTTTGAGGTATGTAGGGAAGAGGTGTTGGAAATTCTGGAAAGGGTGAAAATAAATAAGTCCCCTGGGCCTGATGGCATTTATCCTAGGATTCTCTGGGAAGCAAGGAAGGAGATTGCAGAGCCATTAGCCTTGATTTTTATGTCCTCGTTGTCTACAGGAATAGTGCCAGAAGACTGGAGGATAACAAATGTGGTTCCCTTGTTCAAGAAGGGGAGTAGGGATAACCCTAGTAACTATAGGCCAGTGAGTCTCACTTCTGTTGTGGGCAAAGTCTTAGAAAGAATTGTAAGGAATGGGAGTGAGGAACATCTGGATAGGAATAATGTGATCAAGGAAAGTCAGCATGGTTTTGTGAAGGGCAGGTCGTGCCTCACAAACCTTATTGAATTCTTTGAGAAGGTGACTAAGGTGGTAGACGATGGTAAAGTGTTAGATGCGGTGTATATGGATTTTAGTAAGGCATTTGATAAGGTTCCCCATGGTAGGCTACTGCAAAAAATACGGAGATATGGCATTGAGGGTGAGTTGGAGTTTTGGATTAGGAATTGGCTGGCTGGAAGAAGACAGAGGGTAGTAGTTGATGGTAAAGATTCATCTTGGAGTGCAGTTACTAGCGGTGTTGCACAAGGATCTGTTTTGGGACCATTGCTGTTTGTCATTTTTATAAATGACCTGGAGGAGGGGCTAGAAGATTGGGTGAGCAAGTTTGCGGATGATACGAAAGTTGGTGGAGTTGTTGACAGTGAGGAAGGACGTGTCAGGTTACAGCGGGATATAGATAAGCTGCAGAGCCAGTCAGAAAGGTGGCAAATGGAGTTCAATGTGGGTAAGTGTGAGGTGATTCACTTTGGTATGAGTAACAAAAAGATGGTGTACTGGGCTAGTGGTCGGATACTTGGTAGTGTGGATGAGCAGAGGGATCTTGGAGTCCATGTACACAGATCTCTGAAAGTTGCCACTCAGGTAAATAGTGCAGTGAAAAAGGCATATGGTGTACTGGCTTTTATTGGTAGAGGAATTGAGTTCCGGAGTCCGGAGGTCATGTTACAGTTGTATAAGACTCTGGTGTGGCCGCATCTGGAGTATTGTGTGCAGTTTTGGTCGCCATACTATAGGAAGGGTGTAGAGGCACTGGAACGGGTGCAGAGGAGGTTTACCAGGATGTTGCCTGGTACGGTAGGAAGATCGTATGAGGAAAGCCTGAGGCATTTGGGGCTGTTTTCATTGGAGAAAAGAAGGTTTAGGGGTGACTTAATAGAGGTGTACAAGATGATTAGGGGTTTATATAGGGTTGACCATGAGAACCTTTTTCCACGTATGGAGTCAGCTATTACAAGGAGGCACAGCTTTAAATTAAGGGGTGGTAGGTATAGGACAGATGTTAGGGGTAAATTCTTTATTCAGCGAGTCGTGAGTTCATGGAATGCCCTGCCAGGACTCTCCCTCTTTATGGGCATTTAAACGGGCATTGGATAGGCATATGGAGGATAGTGGGCAAGTGTAGGTTAGGTGGGCTTGGATCAGCGCAACATCGAGGGCCAAAGGGTCTGTACTGCGCTGTATTTTTCTATGTTCTATGTTCTATGTTATTACTCATCCCAGAGGACAGTTTAGTGTCAACCACAATACTATGGGTCTGCAATAACAAGTAGGCCAGAGTAAGAATAGCAGTTCCTTCCCTAAAGGACATTTGTGAACCAGATGGATTATTTCTGGCAATTGACAATGGTTTCATGGTCATCATTAAACTTTCAATTCCAGATATTTAATGAATTCAAATTCAACCTTCTTCCTTGAAAGGATTCAAACCCAGATCTCCAGAATATTACCAGGGTGTCTGGATTAGTCGTCTAGCTTTTAATAAGACCACTACGCTATCACCTCCCCGCAAAATTAATTTAAGATTGAAGAAAGCCTAAAACTAAAAAGACAAAAAAGGTAGCTGCACTCAAGGAGTGACAAATGGCATCAACCTGCAAGAAAACAGAAAGCAATGAAAACAGCAAATTAAGTCAAAGTAAATGAGATATCAGTGAACTATGAAACAGCTTAGGTGAATATGGCTTGCAGGTTTTATACAACATACTCAATTGTATTATGATGAGAGAAAATCTTTGGAACTCAGAGACAAAGATATTTAGTGCTAACAGTGAAAAGATTCACTGCCATTCAAGATTGCAAATGTTCCCCAGGAATTAAATTCCTCCCAGATATCTTTAAGAAATAGGAAAGAGTCATTGATGAGAAACTGAGAACGCAAATCAGCAAAGGGCAGTTTGATTCATCTCAGTAATAAAGGCAATGCTGATTTTTCTTTTGAGGCAAAGTGAAAATGCAATATCAAAATGGCCAACACAATATGAAGATTACATTCATCGATCCAGAAAAAGACTTATGACTAGATGCCAAAGGAGGAAGTCTGGAAATGTATATAAAATTCTTGGCAACCATGAGAAGCATGTACAACTATTAAGGGACATGTACAAAGAATACAGACAAGAGCTCGAAGTGAGTTTGGAGTGTTGGGAGGATGGTGGTGGATGAAAGAGTGATGTGAAGAGTAAAGGTGTGTAACACTTTTGGATACTAAAGCCCCTTCCTTTTGGATTAAGCCCCTTCCTCTGTAACTGTCATGGATGTTCTAACTAAGCAAGTGAAATAGGAAGTGCCCTAGTGTTTACAAATTATATTGTTCTGCAGTAGGGATGTTGGGACCATGACTGAATAGAGGGTATCTAAGTTGAACGTGGTTGACTATTGTAAAGGTGGGCATGTGAATTGAGGTCATAGCATATGAATCTGTGGAGTTAGGCAATAGACTAGCTGGGTCACTATGGCAGTAGCCATAAAGATAGACCTAGGATACATGTTTGAAATGGTTTGTAAATGTCTTTATCTAAAACTTAGATCATCCTATGCCTTTTAAATGACAACATTAATTCTTGAGACAATATTTTAAATTCTTGCATGTTTCAATGTATGTTCTGTGGTAAGATGCAATGGGTGTAACAATTTGATGTTCACAACCAAAGCCTCACTCGCTGATCAGGATATTTGTAGCTCAGCAATAAGGTTGACAATGAGCACCTTACCATGATTACCAGAGTGTTTGCCCCACTAAGTTGACAGCTTTGCCATAGGAAGTGACTGCATCTGATCCTCAGAACCTCTAGCAGTTTGGAGTGCCATTCCAAGAGTAGGTCTCTCTTCATGCAGTAAACACCAGTTGACTAGTAGTTACAGTTGGCTATTATTGTTTTCCATTTAACAAATTCATTCATGGGATATACACATTGCTGGCTGGGCTAGAGTTTGTTGCCCACTCCTGGTTGTCCTCAAGGTAATGGTAAGCTTCCTTCTTCACCGCTTGAGGGAAATTCACAATGCCATTAGCAAGTGAATTCCAACATTATGACTGAGCTACAGTGAAGAAGCAGACAGATCCTGTAGAGCTGGCAACAATCCCTAGAGATTACCTTAGTTCTCCAAGTAGGCAGAATATATATTTCCAAGTAGGGACTGAGCGTGGTTTGGAGGGCAACTTGCAGATGGAGATCCCAGGTACTTGCTGCCCTTCTTCAGCGAGGCTTTTTGGGAGGTAGGTAGTGGCAGAGAATGAAGGTAATTAGATTAGATTAGACTACTTACAGTGTGGAAACAGACCCTTCGGCCCAACAAGTCCACACCGACCTGCCGAAGCGCAACTCACCCAAGGATTGTTGCCAACTCTACAGGATCTGTCTGCTCCTGTCTATTTAGCTTTTGGGTTTCTCCCAGTTACACTGCGTACTCGGATTTTCACAATGAGCTCAACCCCAGTTTTATAGTGAAACAATCCCGGTCTCTCTCTCCGTGTACCCCCATCCCCAGAGAGTGGGATATAGGCACATGTGCCACTCACCACTGTAAAAACTATTCAAGCAGTTTGGAGGGATTGTCACATTTTTGTGGTTCTCACGATAGCCAGACTGGATATTTAATCCTTGGAGGTTCGTTATGAAGCTATTAACTCATTGATGGCATCCCTCTTTCCCCTGAGAGAAAGTGAGGGCTGCAGATGCTGGAGATCCTGCTGGACACACTTTCCTCAATCTTGAAGAAGGGCTTATGCCCGAAACGTCGATTCTCCTGTTCCTTGAATGCTGCCTGACCTGCTGCGTTTTTCCAGCAACACATTTTCAGATCCCTCTTTCCCCTGCAAAGAATGTTTGTGACCATGCCATAAACTGTTGTTCATTTTGCAACAGAAACAGGACAAATTCTAAACCTCCAGTTGGCCACTTATTGGAGAGTTCCATTTAATGCAAAGTAAGCATGATATTAATCCTAAATAGCTGAAAATGTGTTGCTGGAAAAGCACAGCAGGTCAGGCAGCAGCCAAGGAGCAGGAGAATCGACGTTTCGGGCATG
This sequence comes from Chiloscyllium plagiosum, assembly GCF_037043375.1. Taxonomy (NCBI): domain Eukaryota; kingdom Metazoa; phylum Chordata; class Chondrichthyes; order Orectolobiformes; family Hemiscylliidae; genus Chiloscyllium; species Chiloscyllium plagiosum. The sequence goes on along the minus strand of NW_028270149.1, from coordinate 28,445,271 downwards.
AGCCCTTCTTCAGGAATCAATTAATCTTAAATAACAGTGTTTAAAAAAAAATTGCACACCCAAGTCTCCCTATAGCATGGCATGTCACCAGTTCCCAGGGATATCAATCTATCATTCACCTTAAAATTTGGTAGTAACTTTCTTGCAAATACAGGGTTCATACAGTTAGTGTCAATTCCCACAACCATCACAAAACATGCTGTGCAGAACGCTACACTGACAGAAGGGAAATACACATTCCTGACGAAGGGCTTATGCCTGAAATGTTGATTCTCCTGCTCCTCGGATGTTGCCTGACTGGCTGTGCTTTTCCAGCACCACACTCTTCAACTCTGACCTCCAGCAACTGTAGTCCTCACTTTCTCCCAGAAGGGAGAACTAGTTGGGCATGTACAAATAATCTTGCAGAGATCACATACGGAGGTATGGCATTGAGGGTGAGTTGGAGGTTTGGATTAGGAATTGGCTGGCTGGAAGAAGACAGAAGGTAGTAGTTGATGGTAAAGGTTCATCTTGGAGTGCAGTTACTAGCGGTGTTCCGCAAGGATCAGTTTTGGGACCATTGCTGTTTGTCATTTTTATAAATGACCTGGAGGAGGGGCTAGAAGGTTAGGGTGAGCAAGTTTGCGGATGATACGAAAGTCAGTGGAGTTGTTGACAGTGAGGAAGGATGTGTCAGGTTACAGCGGGATATAGATAAGTTGCAGAGCCAGTCAGAAAGGTGGCAAATGGAGTTCAATGTGGGTAAGTGTGAGGTGATTCACTTTGGTAAGAGTAACAAAAAGACAGGGTACTGGGCTAATGGTCGGATTCTTGGTAGTGTGGATGAGCAGAGGGATCTTGGTGTCCATGTACACAGATCTCTGAAAGTTGCCACCTAGGTAAATAGTGCGGTGAAGAAGGCATATGGCGTACTGGCTTTTATTGGTAGAGGAATTGAGTTCCGGAGTCCTGAGGTCATGTTGCAGTTGTATAAGACTCTGGTGCGGCTGCATCTGGAATATTGTGTGCAGTTTTGGTCGCCATACTATAGGAAGGATGTGGAGGCATTGGAACGGGTGCAGAGAAGGTTTACCAGGATGTTGCCTGGTATGGTAGGAAGATCGTATGAGGAAAGGCTGAGGCATTTGGGGCTGTTTTCATTGGAGAAAAGAAGGTTTAGGGGTGACTTGATAGAGGTGTACAAGATGATTAGAGGTTTAGATAGGGTTGACCATGAGAACCTTTTTCCACGTATGGAGTCAGCTATTACAAGGGGGCATAGCTTTAAATTAAGGGGTGGTAGGTATAGGACAGATGTTAGGGGTAGATTCTTTACTCAGCGAGTCGTGAGTTCATGGAATGCCCTGCCAGTAGCAGTGGTGGACTCTCCCTCTTTATGGGCATTTAAACGGGCATTGGATAGGCATATGGAGGATAGTGGGCTAGTGTAGATTAGGTGGGCTTGGATCGGCGCAACATCGAGGGCCAAAGGGCCTTACTGTGCTGTATTTTTCTATGTTCTATGTTCTTCTATGTTCTATGTTTTTTTCTATGTTCTATGTTCTATTTTCTAGTTTGTAATCACACCCCGAAAATCACTTTCTAAACTCGTCCTCGTGGAGGATAATAAGGGTACCTTGTTTGACTCTGTTAGGTCACCAAAGCTCTTCAGGATTGATCATATCGCTTTGCATATTCCTCAAATAAAATACATCAGACCATGAATCTTTGCAAATTTGTAATTAAACAATCAGGTGGTCCCTTCCAGCATTATACTGATTACTGCCTAGTAACTCACATTGTGCAATGCCACTTCTGCTGCCTTGCCAATTTTTTTCTTCTTTACAAAGCATTAAATTCTTCCTTTGTTTATGTCCAATACACAGTGGCAGGCCACCATCCTTGACTTTATAGGGGCATCATTGTCACTAAGAAGTGCTTGGCAAAGCCGTTCCTTGTCTGTCTGCCAGACACATGCTGTTAATGGCCGAATGCCACATCATTGCTTTGCTCTCATGTGACAACATCATGAAGGCAGTGATGCAAGGTTCTTCTCAAATTCTACACCAACAGCTCCCTCCAATCACTGCACTGTTGATTAGCCTTTCGATGTAGCTTGACAAGTTAGCTACTGCAGTTTCAGAAGTCTACACTTCTTCATATTCTGCTGGATTGTCATAAACTATAGACAACTCAAGGACAGCTCACAGAGAAGCCTTAAAATAAAAATAAAAGGCTGATATTAAAAGCTAAAAGTTAGGAGAGAAGAGTTAAAAAGAGTAACCAGGAAATATGGCAGCCCAAATTTTCTGCCTTCTTACAATGGTGGATTTGGTACATAAACCTGTGCACTATCCTACATATACACTGTCTTCAGGAGGTAAAACATTGTATTATTAAATCAAAAATCAGGCTCCATAGCACAACTAGGAGAAACCCAGCAACTATGTAGAGACAAGAACAAAGATCCCACACAATTTGTGTCCCTAGAAGAGAAAGCGACAACATCTGGAATCGCCCTCACTCCCTGCAACCACTTTCCTCTTCAGAAAAATCTCTAGTAAAACCCAACCTTTCCATGTTGTCAGAACTGACTGACCAAAGGTGGAGTGAACGTGATTACCTTGAGCATTAAGGCAGGATTTGACCATGTTTTGGTTCAAGAAGTTTTTGTAAAACTAAATCGGGGAACATTATTTACTGGTTAGAGTCATATCTAACAAAGAAGACAATTTCTAAAATTGGTAGAGGCTAATTATCTCAGCCCTACAATACTATTGCAGAAGTTCCTAAGAATAATGTCCTATGCCTTACACTTCAGTTGTTATAGTGTGAATTCGGAAGCAGAGGTGTTTTCTGAGGATTAGCATTCAGCACCAAAATTCGTTAGATACTGAAGTAGTCCATTATTGCATGCAAAGGAAACAAGTTAGTATCATGCTACAGTTTGAGACAGCAGGGTTGTCATGCTGACCTCAAATAATGAGGGGTTTGAACCAATCCTGGGTTTGTCACTCTGCACCCTAAATAATCATCCAACCAACTGAGCTAAATGACCCATCCTCATTTCTCCATGCAGCCAAATATGAACAGCATTCTGGTTTGGCCTGATGAGTAACTTTCATACTACAGAAATACCAGGCAATGACCATCTCCAACAAGGGAGAATGTAAGCACCTCCCCTCATCATTCTGTGCCATTATCACTGCAGGAGTTCCACTATGAGCATTCTGGGCGGTCACCGTTGTCAAAAACAAACTGAACTAGACCAGCCATATAAACACGTAGGCTAAGAGAAATTCAGAGACTGGAAATTCTGCAGATAAAAACACCTCTGACTCCCAATGCCTTTCCACCATTTACAAAGCACATAAAATCAATAATGTGATGTAATGTTCTCTACTTGCCTGGATAAGTGCAAGTCCAACAATAAACAAGCTTGATAGAGTCTAAATCCAAAGCAGACCACTTGACTGACATCCAGTTAGTCCATCACCTTTCACAATTGTCACTGTGCATCTCACCTACAAAGATGCACTGCACCAACTTGTCAATGGCACATTCCAAATCTATGATCTCTACCACCCGAACAAGTAAGGGCAGATGATGAATAGAATGCCTACAAAACAGAAACAGGCCACTTGCCTCATTGCATCCAATGCTAGCTGAGGGAAAGAACAAGTCACTTAGCACTAGACCCCCTCAATTTCCCATAGGCCTGGATTTTTGTCATTATTAAAGACAATTATCCAATTTCCTTTTGAAGACCATGATCGAATCTGCCTCCATAAAACACTCAGGCACTTTGGCTTTAAGAGGTATATTTTGTTCTTTTTTTTCCCTCTAAGAGAGAGATTTTGAGTCATAGGAGTCAAGCTGTCTCTTCCAAATCAAAAAAGTAAACAGCTTGTGACGTCTTGGGGGTTTCTGTCTAAGAAGTTGGAACAATAGGAGGAGCCTGAATGGGTGGAGTGAGGCTCCCATAGAACCTGAGGCTTAATTTAGCTTTCAACAGTTGCTGGGGTTTTTGCAGCTAGTTATGGAAGCTGCTGCAACTTTCTTTCTGTTACAGCTAAAAGCTTGGATTCTCTTGCTGCTGCCAGAGTCTCATGTGAGACAATCAATTTTACAGACTTTGCCTTTTCCAAGCGCATGTATATGAGATGTTCCTATATTGGAATAGTTGCTGTTTAGTAGTTTAATAACGTATTATTGTTAAAGTTTCCCAATGGAGTTAAAGTTTGACCAATTCTTCTTTCTTTTATTTGTATTTTAACTATAGCATGCAAATAAAGTATGTTTTGCTTAAAGCTAAGTGGAGGACCTAATGGAATTACATCTGGAACACAGCGTCTTACACTTGTCTTTAAATAAGTTTTTAAAAAAGGCTAGCTTTGAACCTATATCCTTGAAGGGTGTTTGGTCTGGTCCATAACACTAGCTCAAAGAGTTAGGTAAATTGTACATTTTATAAAACCTTTAAATTTCATGCCCAGTCAGAGGATAGTGGACTTGCTTTCCAGAGTACTACCTCGGTAAGGCAATAATAGCCTCCAACATACCTTGATCATTTCCCATTACTAGAGACGGTCATACTGGCTAACCGATGGTCGGGAAACGATTTAAAACAAAGTGATGACATCCTGCCTTTAAAATTTGAGAGCACCCCCACACTTTCAGGTTTCCCAGGTTCCACTCCCTACCACCTCAATAGTGCACCTCTGCATTCTTCCCAGGGCCACAATGTTTTGTGGCTGTTTACCATAGAAGGGAATTGAACAAAACCAATAGAAACGTGTCGATATAATCTATGTTTAGAATCATATAATCCCTAGAGTGTGCAGCCCATTGAGTTTACACCAACCCTCCGAAAGCCTCCCACCACCATCCCACTCTCCCCATCTCTGCAACCCTGTGTCCCTTACGGTTAATGCACCCAACCTATACAACCCTGGACCCTATAGGCAATCTACCTAACGTACATAAATCTTTGGACTGTGGGAGGAAACCGGAGCACCCAAAGGAAACCCACACAGACACGGTAAGAACTTGAAAACTCCATACAGACAGTCACCCGAGACTGGAACTGAATCCATGTCCCTTGCGCTGTGAGGCAGCAGCGGTAACTATTGAGCCATCATGCTGCCTTAGTTTGGAATTGAAGATTCCTGAACACAACTAATAAATCACTTTTAGCTCTTCAAGTCCCATTACAGCTGCAAAGCCCATAGTCAGTCAGTTAGCCAAGACATTGAGATATCGTATGTGCCCACTCGTACATACAAATTAAGAGCAGGTTGAGCTCATTCAAAACTCATGGCTGGTAGGATTGCAATCAACTTCACATTCACCCCCTACCCCTGATGACCTACGACTCCCTCGTTAGTCAGTAATCTGTCTACCTCTACTTTTAAATATCCAGTGACCCAAGTTTAGACAGGCATGAAAAGATGTGCTGGTACTATTTCAAGTGCAGGGCTATTCATTGGACATTATAGCTAACTTTCTCTTCTCAACACTAACCAATTGCCCACCTTGCTGCCATTTTTTCAGCCATTGTATGTGCACATTTCTTGAAACATTAATATAGAATGAACAATTTCATTTTTTTAGGTATAAAAGCTGGTTTTGGTATCCTAAAGATGTGGAGGTCTCTATTAAAATGCAGGTATGTACACCATAATTGCAGGACAAATGGACATGGATACAAAATGGGAAAACTCAAATTCAGGACTAATGGCAAGAAATGTGTCCTTGTCTATAAGAGAGTCCTTTAAGTACTCCAAAGCTCACAATTTCAAGTAGTGGGCTGAGAGAAAAGGAATAGATCATATTGTCTCCACATTAGCACAATCTCCCAGGTAAAAAAATGGAGATGGTGGTGTGGTGGTAGTGTCATCACTGGCCTGGTGATTTAGAGGCCCACGTTTATGTTTGTCTTCGAGACAAGGGTTCAAATTGCATAACATTAAAATTAGAACATAAGAACTAGGACCAGGAGTAGGCCGTTTGGCCCTTCAAGCCTGCTCTGCCATTCAGTAAGTTCATGGCTGATCTTTTTGTGATCGCAGCTCCACTTACCCATGCTCTCACTGTAAACCTTAATTCCTTTACTGGTCAAAAAATTATCTATCTTAGCTTTAAAAACATTTACTGAGGAAGCCTCAACCACCTCACTAGGCAGGGAATTCCACAGATTCACAACTGGCTGGGTGAAGAAAATCCTTCTTAATTCAGTCCGAAATCTGCTCCATCGAGTTTTGAGGCTATACCCTCTTGCCCTAATTTCACCCACCAGTGGAAACATCCTCTCCTCTTCTATCTTATCGATTGCCTTCATGATTTTATATGTTTGTATAAGATCCCCCCTCATTCTTCTAAATTCCAATGCTTACAATCCCAGTCTACTCAGTCTCTCCTCATAAGCCAACCCTTTCAACTCCAGAATCAATCTAATGAGCCTCCTCTGCATCCCTTCTCGTGCCAGTATATCCTTTCTCAAGTAAGGAGACCAAAAGTGCACTCCAGGTGTGGCCTTAACAGCACCCTATACACCTGCTACATTACCTCTTTACTTTTAAACTCAATCCCTTTAGCAACAAAGGAGAAAATTCCATTTGCCTTCCTAATTACTTGTTGTACCCCCAAACCAACCTTCTGTGATTCATGCACAAGGACACCCAGGTCCCTCTGCACAGCAACTTGCTGCAATTTCTTACCATTCAAGTAATAAATCCTGAAGTTCAGCTAATAAATCCTGAAATATAAAATGGTGAACAATGAAAAATGTAATTAATTGTTGAAAACGTTATCTGGCCACTTAGATACCTACATCCCACGAAAGAAAAGTTAAGATCATGGTCAATGTTCTACCTCAAGTGGACTTTGCTACAGTATCTTCATGTTCTCTAATTCTCCTTGTATTCAAAAATCTATCACCTTCAGTGGGAAGGCTCTCATTCAATAACTGAGCATCTACAGCCCTTCTGGGGTAGATAATTCTAACAATTCACAACTATCAGAGCTGATTAATTTCTCCCATCTTAGTCTTAAACAGCCATCCTGATAGAAACAAAGTTCCCCAGATTGAGAGTTTGCAGCCGGGAGAAAAGAGCCCATAGCATCTATCTGGAGCTAACATTTTGGAGGATGCACTGGGTTGGTCACCCAGTGGGAAATGTTTAAAAAAGGCTGCATCTTGCATCAACACTTTCCTGTGGGTAGCCTTAACACGTTTAAAGCAGGATTCACTGGCTGTCAACGATACATAAAAATGTAGCCAAAAATTTAATTTTCTGGAGACAACGTAACACAAGCCATGCAAATGTCCAATGTTAACTTGTTGTCTGTGCCAAATAGAGAAGATGTTTGATAAAGGTAAAGAAGGAAAAAGAACCCTTGCGTTAGCTGATGATATCTGTCCATAATGGTGGTAGAAGCTGAAAAAATCAATTATTTCAAAAGGAGCTTGGATGGGCACTCGAAGACTCTTAAGTTTAAGAGTCATGAGGGTTGAATGGGGAAGTGACTGGATTGCTCCGTGGACTCAATGGGCAGAGTTGCCTCCTTTTGCATTGTGAACAACTGGGCCTCTCAGTGGGAAGAAGTCCCACCCTGGAAAGCTGCTGGCAAATGTGATTGGCTGGTACTTTTGCAATCCCAGCAGAACCCTCTCCAGAGATGTCTTGCAGCAAAGTCTCTTCACAAAGTAGTGTTATGGCAACCAGATCTCTATTGCACACAGAACACATACCAGAAGGATGTTTTCCCCTTTCTTTCCTGTTTTTTCACCAACTTTGGTTTTTAAAAAAAATTGCTTTAATTCTTGTTGTGCTTCTACTGCCCACACGCCAGTGCAGGCAGGTTGAGGTCTTTCAATGGATTAGCCGCTTAACTGCCTCAACAGGTCCAAGGGCAGATAGTCTAGTGGGGCCTTATCCTCTCTTTAACATGCTGCAAGATCAGATCTACACTCAGGTGAACAAAATTTATTGGACAACTATGTGGCACACTGTTAACCAGAAGTCTGGGTTCATGTCCCATTGCTCTGACGGTGTGTCATACTATGTCTGAACAGGTTGATTAAACATATCTATATAATAGGAGGTCAGGAACAATATCTCTTTGGAGTCACAACTGGGCATAAATTCCAGTTCCATGTGTTCTCTTATCTCTAGATCTAGTTCCTTTCACCTAATCATAAAGTAGAACACTTTACTCAATATTGTATGGATTGGGTTGGGGTTGTGCAGCAAAGTGATGGGCTACATAACTGACCTATTTCTCATGCTCCCCACTTGCAAAGGATTCCCAAGTTGTAACAGTAACTAAGCCATTAAACCAAATGTACAGAAGTCGTTGCTACAAAGAGTGCTCTAGACTTGATCCTAGTTTCTGGGAATGTGTTGCAATTTTCCTCAACACCTCCCTCCTAGCCACTGGAAATGAGCTACAGTCCCCTTTCCTTTTGTGACTCCTCCTCTAGGGTGTGCCTTGCGAAAAGCTGCCTAGAACAGAAACAAGACCTTGCAGGCTAGTGATGTTCCCCATTCTCTTGCACACACCACATTTTTCTCCTTTCTTTCTTTCTCTCTCCCTCTCTCTCACACACACACACACACTCTCTTTTGACTCATATTGAAAGATGGCTCTTGGCCAGGATGGTTGCCACTACCACCATCCAGGGAGGCATACCTCAGATTGAGGAACTCTGTCAGCGTGAAAAAGGGGAATTTGTATTGGCTAAAAAGAAAGGGGCACTCCCAGGAAAAGAAGGGTGTCATTTGGGTTGCTATTTAACTGTAGCTGCAATTTTTTTTTAATCCAAATGAGGAATTGGCTTTAATACAATTTTTATATTCATCTTTCCTTTTACAGCAGTGTTTCTGGTTCTGCACAGCTTCTTTTAATTAAGTTTCAATCTATCATTAACTCCACAGTCACTGCACTATTCAAACTATTACTGTATTATTGCTCAAAAATGGTGGATTTACTTAATTTTTGTCACAACTTTGAGGGCTTCTGTGCCTTCACACAAATTGCTTCATGATAATTAATTGTTAAAAAAAACATACTTATTGATTAACTCTTTCTTCAAATCCACTGCAGTTTCTATATTAATATCAGAAAACAAGAGGCTGTCAAAAATGTGTATTCTCCTTCCACATTCAAATTTATGCATCTGCTGGGATTCTTCTACAGCAAGATACAAATATGGCTTATTTTTCTCTCATTGTCCAATTGTTAATTGCTACTTTTTTTTCTTCTAACAGATTAACAAGGGACTTGGGAGAATTTTCTTAAGAATGCTCCATTAACTACAATGCTCTGCACTACTACATAGTGCCCATCTGGGCTCACAACTTGATGTCCAGCTCATGTGTTCCCTTGCAGATGGCAAACTCTTGTAAAAAAAAGAGAACTAACATATCATTCAGTAATACAGTTTCTGTGAGCCAAAAGTGATTATTGGCTTTTTCTTTACACAAATAGCACAGCAGGATTATTATTATAAATTGTTGGATGGGGATGGGAGAGGTGGAGGAGTGAAGAGAGGCAAAAGGAATCACTCACTCCAATAAGGTATTCAAATAGTTAAAGAGGGTGAATGTCTATTGCAAGCATGTCGCAACGGCAAAGGCTTAAAAATCAAAAGGGAAAAAAAACCTATGACGAATTATGTCATTTATTCCTGTAATGAATGAATACACAACAGCATTGATTGTCAGAAACACACTATGATAACCATTCCTTAAAGCAATGAAACATTTATACCACAAAGCACACCCAGCACAATAAGCTCCTGGTGTGCACATAGACAGCAGTGTCTGTGCGTATAAAAAGAGGTGCAGGATTTCAAGAGCATGAATTTTTAAAAGCTTATTTCCATAGTCATAATAGAAAGCTAACTCGCTCACTGACTTGATAGAGAATAAAAGAAAAATAACCAACTGACTGCACCCAGAAGCCAAATGTAAAATAAAACTAGTTTTTCTACATGTCACTCATTATTAATGCTGTTTGGGGATGGGCAGGCAAACACTGGTCTATGGATATCCACTTGCAAATAAAAATCATACCCAGTTGTACAAAAATAAAGTCACACACACAAGACATACAAGTATTACCTGTAAATGGTGGGCATGCCATTCTTGCCATTTTAAACTTCCTCCACCTCCAATGAATAACAAGCTTCTTTTTCTCGTATTTGTGTTTGTGTGTTTTTCCTGAGAACAGACCTCGGCTCATTCAGCTGCTTTCTTTACATTTTCCTCTCACGCACAGCTTCTGACCTCAGTCTGATTCAAGAGAAATCCTCAGCACTCCACTGCTGCCTGATCTTCCCCAGGCAGCCTGATCATTTATTGATACTGACTGATTGGCTGATCCAAAATCAGATACTGTCATTGGCGTTAATTTCAACATGATGTCATTCTTCCTTGTACACCTGTGATTGGCTAAGCAACTGAGCAGCTGCTTAAAGCTGAAGGACAGTTGCTTGCCCGAGGTAGAAAGCTTTCAGTGCAGCTCTGAATCATGGCTGTTGCTGTGGAAACCTCACTACTTGTTTTCCTTCTTACCCAAGCGTTTCACAGTCAGATTTCCAGCAGACTGTGATCTAAAATATGGAGCACAATTAAAATACAATGAACAACCAAAGGACAAAAGGGTGTATAAGGACAAAAGGAGTTGTTCCAGCAAATCTGAAATGTGAAACAGTAGCATAACTTCCTCAACATGGAAAGCACAGGATAGAAAAGCATAAATATCTCAGAAGCTTGATCTGGTCTTATCCCAGTGTCAGGTAATACACAACTGAATGTTGCCCTTGCCTCCCTCCCCCAAGATCCCATCCAATTATTTTAGTGTGCCAGTTAGGTTTAAGCCAAAGATGTCTGCCATCTGTCCTGAAGCGACTGACAGATGATGGGATGCTTTTGAGAATCCAGTAACTCGCTCAAGTGGCTATTATTCATGTCTGAGCTTGGGTAGTGAATATTTACAGGATATTAAACTGCAGGCTTAAACCTGCTGTCAGTTATTGTCTGGATAATCATTTGTGATTTGTAGAATTGTTGCAGTGCAGAAGGAGGCCATTCAGCCCACATGCCTGCACCAATTCTATTACCTAGTGTAATCTCCTGCCTTTGTCCCACATCACTGAACACTATTTCTGCCCAAATAACCATCCAAAGCCCTCTTGAATGCCTCAATTGAACATGTCTCCATCACATTTCCAGACAGTGCATTCCATACCCTAACAACTCACTGTGTGGAAAAATTTCTTTCTCACATCACACTCGCTTCTTTTGCACATCACTTTAAATCTATGCCCTCTTGATTTTTTTTCCTTTTGCTCGCAGGAACAGTTTCACCCTATTTACTCTATCTACCTCACATGTAATTTTTAAAACCTCTAGCAAATCTTGTCTCAGCCTTCTTCTCTCCTAAGAGAACAGTCCCAACTTCTTCAATCTATCCTTATAACTGATGATTCCCACTGCAGGAACCATACCCAGTCATTTGGATATAATTGAGAACCCAAGCTGATCATTCTCCTCCATTTTATATGGTACTAAAATCATTAATTGTACACTAATAACCATTTGAACGGAGATCAACTGGGCATCAGAATTCACAAAGGCCCAAAAAAAAGGGCAATGATGAGCAATCAAGCCACAGTCATGGTTCAGGTAGTATAAACGTTTCTATTATCTGCTCATTTAAAATGTTTGCAGTTAGGGTTAGAGTTAGGGGTGCTAAACACCCGGTTATATGATCATACCCCTCAGCAGGAGATGCAAAATAGTGACAGGTTGAAGCTGGGCCAGACAAAGGAATGCCATAATGGCACAGTATGTGCACCCAGTTTCTCCAAAGCAGGTTAATATGAAGAGAGATCTCCTCTTTCCAAAGAGTATCAGTTGATCTTCCTAACAAACTCTGAGAAGTCAGCATGTGCTTATAGTTGTGACAGTCCATGTCAGTAATGCAACTCAGAGGACTAGATATAGTGTTCAAAGAGACTCAATGACCTCATACAAGTGGTCAAGGTTAATGAATGTATCTTCAAATTTTGCGTGCTACCAATTTGCACCAGCTGCCTCATAGACACTGATGAATGCATTACCATCGTTTCACTCATCTACCGATCTCTACCAATCAGGACTCATACATAACATTCATAGGCTTGCTCCACCCTCATCCACTGCTGCAAGCCTCACTCTCACTTCTCACAGCTTACATAGGCTGCTAGCTATTTAACCATGATGGGTATATCAGCCTGGTAGACAACATTGCACTGATTGATACACCTCACTTTCACTAGTTTGATAAAATGGTGCCCAACTAAAGGTAACTAAAGTTAACAGGGATAGGCATGGGCTGTTTGTCCTCACCCCAGTGGAGATGGTACTTCAATTATCATAGCAGCCATGACTAAGGTCAGATTGGCAGCGGAGTGAAAGGGATTGAAGATGTAATCTACATCTACAAAATCCTCCTCATATCACACTTTTCCCTCATCTCACAATCTCTTCTGATTTATTAGTTGCACATGGTGTCACCACACCCCTCTTGTTCTTCCCCCATTTCCCTTTCTGTAACTCCACCTTCTTGTCTTTCTCTTTTCCAGAGTTTTTAAATTCACAAGTAGGTCAATGGTTATGAGGCATCAAGAAAATGCTGTTATCACCACCCCATATCAGCCAGGGTCATATTGAACAGTGGAGCAGGCTCAAGGGGCTTAATTCCCTAGCCCTGTCCCAATTTCTGATGATCTTATTCTCTTTTAGATACCCACCAATTGCAAACAGGCCAGGGAGCAGCATAGGAGCATAAAATGAATGATTAACGAGACATTACTGGTGACAAGACATTATCCTCAGTGTCACACTATCTCATGGATGAGCAACAACTATAGAATCCAATGCATGGAATCATACATTCCAGACAAAGCCCCAGGCACTATCATCACTACTGAAATCCTGATCTTCTCATCTGGGCAGAATGGTGCTCAGCATGGCTCCTCTTAAGCGTGCATGCTAGATCCAATTGCCATTTGGACTCAAAACAATATAACAACAAAAATTCAGCTGCTTTTCAGTGATCTCGAATTATTTTTATTTTGCACTATAGTATGAAAGAGACACAGATTTATTCAGTTGTTTTCCTCCAGCAATAAAAATGGCGGCCAAATTGCCCAGGGCAAGGAGAAGCCAGTGAAGAAATATACACTGGAAATATCTATACTCTCGCAATTCTTCGTGTTATGATAGGATTTGGATCAGTAAACCATGCAAACATATAGATTTGTATAAAGACCCATTTTCAGCGGACACATGTTTTGATGTTCAATGTATTGTAGTTATCAAATTCTTCCTGATCTGCAAAGCGCTGCTGTCCATGCTGCACACGTTGGGGAAGTTAGTATGTGTGGCTGAGAAACTAGGTTTTCCTCCTGCACAGTAGGGGTGACCATATGAACAATACAAAGACAAAGTGTCCCATTAATATCAGATTTTTATTTAGTGTGACAACCATGATTTAATACTCGCGACAGCCGGTGGCATGCTAGTTTGTGAATATTTAATAGCTTTTTGCTCAGCAGTCTCACTTCAAATGTTTCAGATAATGTGAAACTTTCAAATAACACTCCAGTAAATATCTTATTGACATCTTCTCTTGCACGAAGCTAATCATCATTTTGAGGAGGTCGATAACGAAATTTGCTAGAGTAATGGCAGGGGATGCTGCCATCATATAGTTTTAACTTACTAACATGTTTAGTTCTATGCTGCATATCCCAACTGAACAGAGAAACATGCCAAATGCAAGCAAGCAGTCAGTACAACAGTACAAGCTGAAGTTATTTTTCCTATATCTTGCTGACCATGGAAGTCCAAGTGCAGAAGGATAACGAGTCACAGTTGAGGTAGAGTTTCAACTGGGTCTAGCATTCAATGATATACTGTATTCTTGTGCTAACATGTCAGGGCAATCCACTAATGGCTACATTTATTTGATCCATAAATCTCTTTCAAGGAAGCTTTGTAACATTTTTACCCTTAATGTGAAAATTATATACTTGTCATGCACCCAGCTTAAGAAGATTATTTTTCCCCCCATGTTGCATATTGATAACAATATCTGAATCAACTGAGGCAACTATCACAAACTAGCTCATCTCAGTTTATGCACCATTTTAACAACAGAGTGCCCTTTCATAAAACATAGGACACCTTATCCATTATTTCATAGACACGAGTGTCACCTGGTCTTTCCATAGTATGAAGGAAATTAATGCAGTGCATTTACCCCTCAGGATTTAGTGTTCAATTACTATACCTTTATTAAATCATGTGCAAAAAAAATTGCTTAGTTAATACACAGAAGCAGTGTTATTTATGTCGTAGTTAAATATAAATCCAAAAATGAGATCAATAACATGCAAATTCCTAAAAGTAAACTGTTTGCCTAGTGTGGAGGAAGATATAAACAAAGCCAGAGTTGTTCAGTAACTGTAAAAATAGTTAATGAAGTTAATGTTGTACATAGTAATGTTGCAATATGGTCTCTATCCTTAATCTAGCCCCTGTTATTTTGCAGCTTCTCTTTCATTTTCCTGGTCATCATTCCTATGAGAATCACCCCTGCTCCTTTGATGATCTTCTCATTCATCTCATGATTAGATTACTTACAGTGTGGAAACAGGCCCTTCGGCCCAACAAGTCCACACCGACCCGCCGAAGCGTAACCCACCCATACCCCTACATTTACCCCTTACCTAACACTACGGGCAATTTAGCATGGCCAATTCACCTGACCTGCACATCTTTGGACTGTGGGAGGAAACCGGAGCACCCGGAGGAAACCCACGCAGACACGGGGAGAACGTGCAAACTCCACACAGTCAGTCGCCTGAGGCGGGAATTGAACCCGGGTCTCTGACGCTGCGAGGCAGCAGTGCTAACCACTGTACCACCGTGCCGCCCTCATCAATCAACTTTCCAAGCTTCATTTCTTAATCAATTAATCAATGGTCCTTCTGTTCTTTGATCCTTCCAAGGATTTTCTAACTTTCTCTTTCAAAAATTACCCAAATCTCTCCTGCCAAAACTGTCTATCAACTGTCCAATCCCTAATTTCCTTTTGTTTCTCAAAATCTTTGAACATATGGTCACCTCTTGATCAATATGCTCATTTTTCTGACAATCTATCTGTCCCAATATAGTCAGCATATCTCGAGGTCCATCCTCTCTCATAATGGTCATTCCTACATGAGCAACACCCATTGCTCTAAAGACTACGGAGTATTGTCAAAACAACTGATATTAAGTTGTGGATAAGTCGCCAGTTCCCTAGGAGGACCACAGCTAATGTTTTCTGTTCATATCTAAATCTCTGTATTAATGTCTCATGTCCCTCCCTGCCTTGCTGCTTGTTCAGACTGAATAGTCTGCTTGCAATCCAACACGAGATTCAAACACTTAGGCTGTCCTGTACTAAGAGCTGTTATAAAGCAGAGGTTGATCACCCTGCCAAGAACTTAAACTGATACACCCAAAGGGTAGCACCTCACCCTATAATCTGTAAAAGGAGTGTGAAAAGTGGTGTAACCTGTTTTTCAGCAACTTCTAGTGGTTAATAAAATAAATCCCTGACAGTTACTTTAATAATCAACAATAACAATTTATTTATCTAACTCTAACAGTGAACAAATTTACTAAACTATTAACAAAATGAATAAATCCCTTCTAACTACTAACTATTCCTGAATAAAATAAGATTCTAATGGTATGCTGCTTCAATAAACACAAATCCCACTCATATACAAAAAAAACAGAATTTGGTCTCTTGAAATTACATGTCTTCCAGAATGTTCTACTCCTTCTCCGTCGATTCTTCTGTCAGGAACTCCTTCTCCATCGTTGCTACTATTACTATTTACACAGTCCTTTCTCTAAGACATTAATGTCTGTGAGAGCCAGCGATTTTCTCTGGTGAGTTGAAGGCTGTTAGCTCTGACGGATGGCAGTTAGCTCTGGGGTCTTTGGCCAACTGCCCCTTCTTTTATACCCATCATGACACATCAATATTTCCTACACTAGGACTGTTGATGCTGTCAAAACTATCAGATTTAAATTTAATAGGTATTTGAAATTGATAGTGTCTGGTTCAAATTGATTGGCTAAATTCAAAAGCCTGTTGTCTTGGTAAAAACTGCTGCTTGGCTTGCTAACTTTCGATACTCATGTTTCAGTTCAGGTTCTCTGCATATTTGCAAACTCAAGTGCTGCTCACAGACATCCATTTTAAATCTCCAAGCACAGAAAAAGCACCATCTTTTAAAAGGGACAACGCAATGCTTACCCTATTTTACAACATCAAATTCTAACTTCCTGCCTCCCAATCTACAAATATTCTACTTAAGTTCACATCAGAGCGCATGCCTCTACCTCTGCAACACTGTTCACTTTCACTTCCAAACTTTTTCCACCACTAGGCATGATCTCAACATAAAATTTACAAACTCCATCCAAATAATAGAATCCAAATCATTTAACATTCCACCATTTTATCCTATTCCCTAGTATGCCCATTAGACCTGTGTTCACCAACCTCCAGTACCCTGTACCGGATGAATTTAAAATCCTCATGTCCACCCATAAATTCTAATAGTCTTCTTGTACAACTTTCTTCAGAGGTGAGTCTCCTCCTGCATTGTCTACTCTTCTAAAGTCCAATGCCTCCCTTCATACTTTCGTTTTACCCATTCATTGTCAGAAGCATCAACCACCTTGACCTGACTCTTTGTATCTTCCTTGCTAAACCCAAATATCTCAACTCCCCATGACAGCTTTAAAAGTATTCTCAAAAAAACTATCCTCCAGGAATTCTGTTGTTTCCCTTAACTCTCCCACAGAGGCTTAACTATTGGTCACTGTTCCTCAAATGCTTTGGAAATGCTAAGACACTAAAAAGGTGTCCTCTGCTAATTTCCCTACAGCTCCCAGTCTTGTATTCCCCTGTTGGGTTGCTCATTGGAGCCTCCCATTTTCAATTTCAATGAGTAAACACAGAAAAAGAATGCAATAGATAATTTCTCATTGCCTTCCTGATGTCGTTCAAAGGTGATACGTAAAAATGTAAAGCGTAGTAGTATAGAGTTTTGCATGAAGCAGAAAACAACTACTGCATAAAAGAATATCCAGAAACAAAATCATATATTTCCGAGCACATCATGTAACTGTTCATAATTAGTCTTCAATCAATCTCAAATGTTATGGAAATGCAATTACAAAGTATATTAATCAAGCTTAACACCACTGGACCATTGTTAAAATGTTAAGGCTGTTGGCTTTTTAAAACATAATTGCAATTATGAGTACTACAAGTTTTAGAGCTGTGCAATTGGAAAATGTCCAAAGTGAAAAATCAATACGGAAATTTACTGTTGCATAAGTTTACACAGTGTGTTCAGAGCAGAAACAGGTCATTCAACTTGACAGATCCATTTGCTGGCATTTATGCTTCTCATATTTTTCCTTGTCTAATTCCATACAACAATGTAATCTTTCTACTCCAATCTCACTCATTGAAATAACTGCACAGAGGCTGGTATCTTGTCATCAAGTCACCTTTAGTCACATGTGCACAGTACATGACCCTGATCACCAGCTCAGAGCCGGTCCTTCAAATGAGGAATCCCCTGTTTATTTTTTTTTCTTTTTCTCAGGGTGAACAAAAATTGTGATACTCCTACTTTTTAAAAAAAAATTATGTAATTTTTTTTCTTTTTTCTTTACCCTCACACTACCGCCTATCTGAGGTAATGCTTATTTTTTTCCCCCAGCACCCATGTGTGTGTGCAGGTGTGAATCCCCTGTTTATTTTATTTATTTTTTTTTATTTTTTTTCCACCTAAGTGCGGTAGTGCTTCTTTTATCCCCAGCACCCATGGTATGTGTGTGCAGGTGTGAGACACAGTGAATCCCCTGTTTATTTATTTATTTTTTTTTTAATTTTAACCCCCACACTACCACCTAAGTGCGGTAGTGCTTATTTTATCCCCAGCACCCATGGTATGTGTGTGCAGGTGTGAGACACAGTGAATCCCCTGTTTATATCTATCAGCCAGGGTTCCCTGATTGGCCCATGCTAACAAGTCCAATCAGGCATCTCTATTTTTAAAATAACTGAGCTGGAACAGATCATAGAATCCCTACAGTGTACAAGCAGGCCATTCAGCCCAGGAAGTCCATATCAACCTTCCGAAGGGTATCCCACCCAGACCCACTCCTCCTACCCTATCCCTATAAACCTGTATTTCCCAAAGCCAATCCATAGTCAATGAGATCCAACTGTCTCTCTTTCCAATCACTACACACATTCTCAACTAGCTCTTCTGTAAGTCATCTACTTTCAGCGAGAGCACGTTCTGGAGGGATATGGGTCGGATGCTGGCATGTGGGACTAGATTAGATTGGGATATCTGGTCGGCATGGATGGGTTGGACCAAAGGGTCTGCTTCCATGCTGTACATCTCTATGACTCTATGACTCTACACTCCCACAATTCCCTGAGTAAAGAAGTTTCATCTGAATTTTCTATTGGTTGTCTGGGGACTATCTTCTGTTCATGGCATCCATTCTGCTCTGCCCCACAAATGAAAAGATATTCTCTGTGCAGAATTTAAATCAAGTGACAGTTGTTAAATCAAAAGCCTATTGCAAAGTTAAATTTATTGGATCAACTGCATTGCCCCTTACAACTCTCTGCTATCTTTTCAAAACATTTAATGATGTTGATAAAGCAACAAAAGGCTTTTTTTTTAAATATGTCCAATTGTTCTTTGCTAATCTTTTGCATATTAGGCGGTTTCTATTTTGCTCTTTTTTTGTTATTTTCCCTAGTTCTGATGTTAATTGACTGTGATAAACCATCGTCATCTTTTCCTTAGATTCCTGCAGATACAATTGTCAGTTAGGGTTTTGTCCTCTTTGCATGTGATTGGTTTATTTAATATAGCGTCATAGATATCTGGAGGGAGACAGGGATGGCATTGATGCATTCTTTTCAATTTCAATATCAAAGTTCTTCAGTGTTCTGCAAGTTCCTCCCATCATGATTAAAGCAGGACACCACAAGAATCCACTGCAAAATGGCAGAGACCCAGCAGAAAATGTGTCAGGTCCTGACATCCAGCGATGCGGGCCAGAAATACAGCCTGTGCCCCTGAGATAACCCATTAAACGTTTCTTTAAACATTTCACACCCTTGGACCTTGTCACATTGCTTGCATGTAATTGCAGCTGCAGCTATCTGATTTAGAATAATAGTCATAGAGGTGTACAGCACAGGAACAGACCCTTCAGTCCAACTCATCCACGATATCCAGATATCCTAACCTAATCTAGTCCCATTTGTCAACACTTGGCCCATATCCCTCTAAACCCTTCCAATTCATATAACCAATCAGATGCCTTTTAAGTGTTGTAATTGTACCAGCCTCCACCATTTCCTCTGGCAGCTCAGTCCATACACGCATCACCTTCTGTGTGAAAAAGTTGTTCCTTAGGTCCCTTTTATATCTTTCTCCTGTACTTACCCTTGTCTACTTACCCGGAACATGCCCCTCATGATTTTATAAACCTCTTTAAGGTCACCCCTCAGCCTCCAATACTCCAGGAAGACAGCCCCAGCTTATTCAGTCTCTGTTTTCCCCGGAGTGTTGGAGGCTGATGGGTGACCTTATAGAGGTTTATAAAGTCATGGGGGCTTGGATAGGGTAAATAGACAAGATCTTTTCCCTGGGGTGGGGGAGGCTAGAACTAGAAGGCATAGGTTTAGGGTGAGAGGGAAAGATTTAAAAGGGACCTAAGGGGCAACGTTTCACGCACCAAATTGAAATCTTCAAACTCCCACTATTCAATTTTGAGTGCATACTGTAGCTAACATATTACCAAGCCCATAGCTTTAGTTATGAAAATGGCAATGCATGCCTTCAGAACAACTTAATCATGCTTTGCACAAGCGTGTGTGAGTGTGAAAGAAAGAGAGAGAGTGAGAGAGAGACAGACGTAGCCACAGCCCTTTAATATATCCTGTAATTGAAAGGGGCCACGATATGTGCTCAGACTGTGCAGGGACTTCCGTGTTACTGTTAAGCCATGCAGCTTAGAATGAAATTGAAATCAAGTTTTGCACTTAACTTTTTTGCAAAATTTAAGTGACAGCTACTGATTATTTAGATTGCTTGTCATGACTGACAATGATTTGTACATTTTTCCACTGTTCAAACATTGTGAAAATATTAAACCAAAATTGCAATGGGTAAACAATACTGTTTGTGACCATGATACTTCATTGACTAAGTGACCAATCTCAATATCAATGCCATGAGGAAATGCAGGAAGGGTCAAGTCACAGGAAGCTGGAAGATTAATGAGCAATATGCATTTTGACTGACAAGGTTGATCTCGAATTAAGATCGTAGGTAAGAAACTCAATACATTTGCTAATGGAAAAGTCCAGTAACTGTTCACCCTAAAATTAGAATTTGCAATCCAATGTGTGGGAAAATGAGCTATATATTTACCTACTGCAGCTTCCATGTTTAAACAGCTTACCACATAGATCGTCTCAGCCCACACCCATGAAGATTGATCTACCAGTCCTTATACAGGGGTTGATAATGCCACTACAAATGTACCCAAAACAAATAAGTGCCTTCAGGAGTGGAGCCAGAGTTCCACTTATTTGATAAAGGGCACCATCTGTTACTCACCTGGTCAAGGAGAAGCATCTAAAGCTGGGAAACAAGATAATGAAATGCTTCACTGATAATCAGCATGACATACAAACTAAGCACAACCATTAAACCAGTAGGATTTAAACCAGTCAGTCTACAGCCAGTTCAATCACCACTAATCTTGTTCTTTATGCTCCACCTCAAAATTTCCCTCCTCTTTCTTTGCTTGATCTACAGTTCTCAAAGATACTGTTGTCTTTAGTTCTCTCAGATCATATTGTGCAAACAACTTTGAAACTGGTCTTTCCTCCCCCATAACCTCACTATTGTAGGCATACGATTACCCAATAACTCACTAACTGATTGTTTCTGTTATGGAAACATAGAAGGCTGCTGCTTCTAAAGCTCCTACACCAAGCTGTATCAATAACAAATAATTCTACATGTATAGCAGCTTGTAAAACAAAATAAAAATGAGACGTTCTTAAGACCGGTCTCTGTATTTGAAGGTTTAACTCTTATCCTCTCTCCAAAGCTGCCATCAGACCTCCTAAGTTTGTTTCAGATTTCCAGCATCTGCCTTTATTTAAACTGTAAAATATAATGGCCCAACTTAGCCGTGGTGGAAATTATGCTGTGTCACTCCCCTCAGCTGGAGAGAAGCAAAAAGAATGATTTAGAGTTCATATTTCTTAGTGAAAGTTAGTCACTTCTCCTTCAAAATGTCTGTTTTACGCATTAGTGATAATCCATGATCAAAATGCGAAGGGGTTGTGTGTGAATCCACCCCAAAAAAGTGCTCTAAGTGCTTGGGTAAATTCACATGTAGGGGTCCTTACGTAAGGTATGATTTGTCTGGTTAGCACACATAAACAATACTTTTCACTGTGGAGAGGCTGAACAGACTGAGGCTGTTTTCCCTGGAGCATCGGAGGCTGAGGGTCGACCTTATAGAGGTTTACAAAATTATGAGGAGCATGGATAGGGTAAATAAACAAAGTCTTTTCCCTGGGGTGGGGGAGGCCAGAACTAAAGGGCATAGGTTTAGGATGAGAGGGGAAAGATATAAAAGAGACCTAAGGGGCAACTTTTTCACACAGAGGGTAGAAGGCTGATACAATTGCGACATTTAAGAGGCATTTGGATGGGTGTATGATAGGAAGGGTTTGGAGGGATATGAGCCAGGTGCTGTCAGGTGGGACTAGATTTGGTTGGGATATCTGGTTGGCATGGATGGGTTAGACCGAAGAGTCTGTTTCCGTGCTGTACATCTCTATGACTCTATGTGACCAGAGGAAATCAAATCAAATATAAATAGAACCATTGAAATTAGTAAGGAGCTGTTCCTCCAAATATAGACTCCTTCTTGCCCGGGCTTGTGGGTGAACAAGTCTGGGAGAGAGTTTAAATCAGAGTGGTGCTGGAAAAACACAGCAGGTCAGGCAGCATCCAAGGAGCAGGAAACAACCTGTGGTTGGAGCAGCAGGAATGTCAGAGGTGCAGTGAGAAGGTCACCAGGGAAGTGACTGCTGGGTGCCAAGAGTCAGGAGCAGAAACCAGCTGAAATTTCACACAAGCCACTGTTTAGCTTCTTCTGGGAGTGGGGTTAGGGATGTATGGATACTGGGAGCTGGTAGAACAAAGTTGCAAAGTGGGTGTCAGGAGTCAATAGGGATGCTGCAAAAGGGAGAGAGAGACTGCTTTATAAATATTAATGGCCCAACATAACGGAGGTCAAAAAGTGTGCTGTGTCACTCCCCTCAGCTGGAGAGAAGCAAAAAGGATGATTCATAGTTTTCATTTCTTAGTGAAACTTAGTGACTTCTCCTTAAAAATGTCTGCTTTACACATTAGTGATAATCAAAGATCAAAATGCAAAGGGGTGGTATGCAATACATCCCCAAAAAGGCCCCAAAATACTTGAGAAAATTCACTCTCAGGGGTATGATTTGTCTGGTTAGCACACAATACAGTACTTTTCACTGTAACTCAGTAGATAGAGGGAGGGGAAGGTGGAACAGGGAGGTTATTAAGAAGTTACTACAGTTTTAAAGACTCACTTTGGATTGGAAGCCAGTAATACTTGAAATCACTGAGATAATGAATTACTTGTATTTGCAAATAATTGGTATTTCTAGTTTAAGGTTGCAAATGTACAGGAGCTACAACATAAGGAAAATATGGTGGATGCTATTGTAATAAACACTGTGTCGGGTTAACTTTACCTAAGATTAAGATGTTGTAAAAATGAAAGTAACTGTTTTGTTATAATATTCCAAATTTGTGAATACACAATGAAAAAACGTAGTTGTGACCTCACTAATCCATAAGGTACATTTAGAGTGATAGTTTCAGATATTTTGGCAAAAAAACGTTGCTAATTTATGATGTCATTGTTAAGCACATTTAATACCATGGTGCCTAGGCAATCAATACTTTTATCGTGTGCTGTAGCTTCAAATTTAAGAGAGGGTTGATAGCGGGGGTATTGATGAATTCTTCTATTCCCACTTGTGCATGAGTCCAAATACCCCATAGGTCAATGCAAATACAAAATGCAACCCCTTCACCTAGTGAGTTATTGAGTATGAAAAGTAACTTTGAAAGCCAGTAAGGAGTTTCTGAAAAATCAAAATGTAGACCTTGGTGAAAATCTCAAGAGAAGTCCTGAAGAACAATTGTTTTATATATTTTTAAGATTTTTGCACAAAAAGAATTTCAGAACCTTCTTGGAATGATAACTTTATTTTACAAAAACAATGACGTTTGACCTTCTGGGATCTTTATTCCAAACCCCATGTCCATTACAGTAGACAGCCAAGACTTTAGAACTGTCGGCCCTGTGCTAAGGCCAATAGTTTTGAAAGCTTGCCCATTTTTTAAACGGAGGGCAGGAAAATAGTGTTGTCCCACACCAGGTCAGGTTTCCGGCAAGAATGGGCATGGGCCTTCATTTATTCCTCACACTCGGGCCTAAAGCCCATGATAAAATCCAGTCCTGTGACATTATCTCAAACGTGTGATCGTGTCTGCTACTTGCTCTTACATGTGCGCAAGGCTAGCAAGACTGGCATTTATTGGTAATCCCTAGATCCCCTTAGAAAGTGACAGTCAAGCCATGGCACAGCTATTGGGAAAAATAAAACGACTGGTGGAAAGAAGGGAAATCTGGTAATCTTCGAGGAATCACTTAAGCTGTGCTACAGAACTATGCTAAAATGCAAGGGCAGAAATGTCATTAGATTTTTTAAAACCAGGACTTTATCAAAACGCTTAAAGGATATTTTTCCTCAACTGAAACACGCCAAATAAATGATTGTTGTTGATGTACCACCTACCCAAGAGTTAGAACTCAATATGTAGATAAACCAGAGAGTCTGGCCATTCTCCAGCATTTCACTTGTGTATCCATTCATCATCTAAACTGATGCCCTCACAGCACTTAGCAGGGTCATTATCACAGCCCAGATTTACACAGTATTTTCCAGCAGGGACATCTGAATAGAAAACAGAAACTCTGGAGTTTTCTCCCTCCTCTTTTGGAGTGTCTGACACTAATTTGCTACACACATTAAACCCCCACCCCCCCCCCATCCCTCACCCTGCCCACTCCATCATACTGCTGAGTTCACAATGTGTGGGTGACCAAAGCACCATTTAATATATGTAATTCAGTGTCTAAGTGTTGCATTCATCCACAATCCATCAATTTAGTTTGCATTTAGAGGAAAGGATGTCTTTAAAAAATGTAATAGCAATGCTGTAAAGTCTACATATTACGTATAAAATTGAATTACCTTAACTAAGTCAAGTTGGCACATGTACGTTTTGCCTTTTAAACTCAATTCACAAGTCTGGTTTGCACCGAATTGTACACTGCAGATAACTAACTTTAGAAAGCAGTAAACTGAAAACCTATTGGGGGAGGGGTGTGTGGATTTTAACCCCACCCCAAAGTGCACCATTAAATGCATTTGAAAAGTCCAATCCCACACTTCAGTTTCGAATTTTAAAGAGACAATTTGGCAGGTAACTAAGATAGCTCCTAAAGTCAATGAGGGTCTAATTCACATAAATTAATTGGAATTGGATGCAACCTTCAGGCCCTGACAACAAATTGAACATCAGCTCAAATGGAAAGCCCACTGTGGTCAACATCATTAAGGAGGTAATTTTGTGGCCCCTTTTCTCTGTGGTTGCTGTTTTATTAGGTAAGGATATGGGGAAATAAAGCTAAGGTAGTTCAATGGAACTACACCACAGATTAGCCATGAATAGCTGTAAAGATTCAAAGGGCTGAACAGTTCCTGTGTTCACTTAATAGACCGGATTTACAACGTTCAACGAGAAACAGTTTCTCCACAAACTGCTAACACAAAAACAGACTGACTATTCCAACAAATTCATGTTGTGACAGATGTTTTGTCTGCCAAGTAAACATTTAATTATAATTTTGGACATGTTATTGTGGTCGGGAGGCCTGGTGATATTTGGTATTTTAAATAGAAGCAGGAGTTCGCTCCACCACATTTTAAGATCATGGCTAATTTGATTGTGGCCTCGGCTCCACCTTCTGACCTATTCTAGATAACCTTTGAATCCCTTATTAGACAAGAATCTACCTACCTCTGCCTTTTAAAATGACTATTTCTGCCACTCTCTTGAGGAAAGAAAATTCCACAGATTCTCAACCTGCAGAGAAAATTTCTTCTTATTTTTATCTTTAGTTGTTGACCCCTTATTTTTCAATTTTGTCCCTTAGTTCTAGTCTCTCCCACAAACATCAGATAATGAAAGATTCTTTTCTGTGTACAAGTTGAGGTATATCAGAGTACCATCATCTGTTTCCATAGCTATCATGCATAATTACACTAAGCATCCCTGCACTAAGCCTGAAAAATGGAAGGTTGTTTGCTGTCTGCTAAAAACAGGGTAGAAATTTCATAGGCATTCTCCCAATTTCCTTTATAAGTTGGGCAGAAGATGTTTTGGTGCAAATAACTATTTCATGGTTTATTGTTTTAGTGTGCAAATTTTAATTTCAAGAATTAAAGTTTAACAGTATAAAATGAGAAAATGTGACTGAAGCATATAAAAATATGTTATACTGAAAAGGTTGAAATGTTGCTTTAAGGGGTCAATAGCTAGGAAGGTAAAGTAATTAAATTGCTGGGCTCTAGTGACTGTCAGAATACAGAAACCATATAGCAGTTCAGAAGGTTATCCATTTTGGTTTAACAGAATTAGAAGGGAAAAGATGAAGCTTGAGGAACTATCTTTGCTCAAGATGTGGTGCTACAAAGCTTGAAGGTGTGGCATCCCAAACAGGGTTAGAGTTAATTTATCTTAAAGCATGGAGTAAACATTTAAGGTCAGGTTAAGGACAGTGCAGAGCAGGTTAGTTTGCCAACGAGGTGGGTGGTGAAGATTAACTCCACATATGAAAGTTAGAAGCTAACATTAGCCAACAAGGAACTGTGAAAAAGGAGGTAGAATGAGGTTCTAGCAATTCTGTTAAGAAGGTTTTCTGGTTTCAATTTGCCTGGGTGTGTGTTTAATGGGAGAAAGAAGTTGCAGTCTGAAGTTGGAAGAATTCAGAAAGAGGAACAGGTTTCTTGTGCTGTAACAGACAGACCTCAAGCAGCTAAGACTTAGGAGAAATCCCAGGCAATAGCAGCTCCAGGCCATGGAAAACATTTAGAGTTAAGAAGTAGTTCTGGGTGCGCAGCTTGGTATATGGTGGAGGAAGCCCATAAACAGTATTCTCTTCTTGCACCTAAGAATAATTGGAGCTTAAAGAACTTCAGCAGCAGCCTGGCAATGCTAGTTAAAGCTGAAATTAAGCTGGCAATTAAAGGTTTGTTGAAAGATTATTTAAGTTTCTTTATTAATTATGGCTAAATAAAAAGGCCATAAGAAATTGATTTACTATCAACACTAGAAAAGACCAGTGCAATCCTTATCACTATGATAAGGCATATCTAATCTGACTGCATCATAGCTACATTACATAGAAATTGTCAGTTTTGCTCTTATTTGCATAGATTAGACCATTACCAAGAAGACAAATAGAGAGAGAGAGAGACAGGAAACAAGTGCAACTTCTCACCAACGTGTTTTCACAAGCTGATTTGAATTACAGGTTTACAAGTTTAAGACACTTATTAAACACGTACAATCACTTTTTAAAAGAAGTTCTGAAGAAAATACACAAAAAATGTTAACTCCACAGTTTCAGCTGAAGAGTTAGCTCCTGTACAAGCAGCGTGGGTCAAATGGTCACTTTCTGTGCCGTGATTCCTATTATTCTGTGTTCGTAACAGAAACTGCTGACAAAAGGTCATACCAAATCGTTGTCTTCTTTTTCAGTCGTCAATGGCTTGCGTTCCACTTTTGTGTCTCATATTCTTATTACAAACATGTGGCTTGTTTAGATTAGCTGCATAAGTCATTTATTTTCTAAAATGTGAGTAATGTTGCCCCTACCAGTTAGACATCTGAAAAGCTAAGGGTTTCTTCAATATCAGCAACAATCAGCATTTAACACATTTTAACATATTTCAAGACAAGTCACCAAGGTCCAGTCAAAAACATGGGCCTGGTCAAAGAAACAGATTTTAAGAATATTCAGAGGAGATTATGTCAATGACAAAACAAGAGTCCGAGATGGCTGAATGTACAATAATACATCGAAGGGAAAGGATTTAAGATTAGATTAGATTAGATTAGATTACTTACAGTGTGGAAACAGGCCCTTCGGCCCAACAAGTCCACACTGCCCCGCCGAAGCGCAACCCACCCATACCCCTACATCTAGCCCTTACCTAACACTATGGGCAATTTAGCATGGCCAATTCACCTGACCTGTCTTGAAGACTGCAAAAGGATTTTAAATGTAGAAATGTGTATTTTAAACTCCATGTTTTGAGTGCTGGAAGCTAATGTTGGCCAATGAGGAACTATGGAAAAGAAGGTGGAATGGTATTTGGGCAGATTTCGACAAGTGGAAATTGATATTGGATGGACTGTCAGCCAGAAATGTATTGATGTAGCAGTTCTAGAGGTAATGGTGCCTCAGGATTTCAGCAGCGAGGCTGGAGTAGAAGTAAAAGGAGATAATTTTTTTAAGAGGCAGAAGCTGGTGGTCGTTGTAGGGGACAAGGTATAAGAGACAATCAGAAAGTCAAGAAGATTGCAGACAGTTTAGTTTAGCCCAAGACAGAAGTCAGAAGAGGAACAGAATAGGTGCTGAGCATAACTATTTTGTAGTAAGGCTGAAGATGACATCACTCTTCCCACTGTACAGGAGAGAAAATAACAAATGATCCAGGACTGAAGGCCAAAAACAGAATCACATCCAACATTGGATGTTTTGGTTTAGGTTTCGCCAGTGCCCGTTACAGTGTGTACTCTGTCTAATACAAAAAAAAGGAAGAAACACGCTGTTCGATATGATCAGCCAATTATGTTAAAATCTGGAGCTCTGGTTGGCCTGGCTGGGTAGAGAGGATGTATGCAGTAATGTGGCTGTGCTGCCAGAGGCTGAGGGCTTCCTGGGGAAACCTGGAGAGCTGGTAAGGGAATTAGAAATCAGGATCAAATCTTTAGCACTTCAGGAGTCGTTACCTCCTGTCCTTCCTTTGTTGCCTCTAACTGACAGCTTTGACCTCCTCTACCCTCACCACCACCCTCATTTCCAGATTAATTGAAGTCATAGCAGCAATTGTGTCACTGAGTTTTGTGTCTTTGAACAAAGATAAGTAAGACACAGGAACAAGCCCTTTTAGCCCACTAAGACTGCATCAACACATGATGCCTTTCCAAACTAAAATGTTTTTGCCTCGACGTGGTTTATACCCCTTTATTCCCTGCCTATTCATGTATCCATCAAGATGTCCCTTAAACATTGCAACTGTGTCCATCAAAACCACCTCCTCTGGCAGTACATTTCAGGCACTTACCACCCTCGGTGTAAAAACAAAATTCCTTTCACGTCTCTGTTAAACCTACCCCCTTTTTTCTTTAAACCTATGTCCCCTAGTAATTGACATTTTTACCCTGGGAATTTGGAGTACAAATCAGGCCACTTCTTAAAGATCTTATTTCTGGATGTTAGAATTTATAACAGGGAGAAACAAGTGCATTCCTGATTTTTGACCAAAACTATCCCATTACCAGGCAGTTAAATTCAAGGCTATTTCAGAAAACTGAACTGGACACCAGAAATTCCTTGCCTTTATGATTTGAGTATTTGTGTCTTTCCTGTTTGTGTGAAAATTGACATCTCTCCTTATTGTGCCTTTCCTTTGTTCCATGTTACTCTGATTAGTGTACAGTGCCTCTTGTAATTACTTCACTACTGTCTGAAGGTCTGGACTTAGCTCCAACACAGATAGGCATTCTTTGCTGCTTCTTATTTCTAATTGCATGGACCTCTAATCCAGCAAGGAGTCAACATCTTCAAGAAGGAGGAGAGGGAAGAAAATTCCCATGGATATTGTGATAGTGTTACCAAAATGGCAATTGTTAGGGACTAGGCCAGACCACTCAAAACATTCTTAAGCAGGCAGCTCAGAGCATAACTTTGCAATTTGTTTTGGTAAGTGTACAGTGAAAATTACCTGGATTAAGTTAGCGAGGTTGATGATCAGGTTTAAAACAGACAAAAAAATGAATTCACAAAATTATACAATAAAACATGAAGAACAGAATAAAGAACCCGTACAGAACTCAGTCCATCCAAACTAGACTTAAGTATACTGTTCCAAATATACACAACAGCCCTGATAAGCAAACCCCCTTTAAAATACAGTACAAAAAGGGGTCAGATGCTTACAGGTTGAAGTTAGAAGGGGAGAGAGAGAGAGAGAGATTCCACACGGCTTTGTGGTGAACTCCCAACCAGTTCTGCACTGAATTAAAGTGCTCAGCTACACAGCTGACCATTCCCCTTTCAGTCTACAGGTCATTTCTAAAAAAGTGTGATCACTTTGGCCTGAAGTCTCATCTGTTTACATATATATGAAAAGCCTCCAAAACTCTTCACATCTCTGTACCAAACCAGACTGTCAGAGCCTGGCCCGGGTTATTACCCCTCTGATAAAAATCAAAGACAGAGTCTCCTTGAGCCAAGGAACAGCTTTTAGAAAAAAAGGATAGCTTTGTGATACCTCCTCCCTTAAAAAAAAATGAACCAAAGGATGGCTTCATTTTGTAATCTTCCAGAAACCTGGTTAGTCGTCTAAAGCACACACATACACTATACTAACTATAAACACGCAAATATGCAAGTTCAGGCCACGGTACACGCACCATCAAACGCCTCCATCTCTCATTCGAGTCTCAATAAAGCATTGGCAATCATGTTTTCGTGACCTGCCACATGCACAATTGTCAAATTGAATGGCTGCAACAACAGTCTGGCCATTTTTGTCCTTCAAGTTTTCCACAAATGCCAATGGGTTGTGATCAGTGTATACGATTGTCTCAGATACATTGCTGGTAATATAAACACTGAAATGTTGTTACACCAACACCAAGCTTAAAGTCTCTTTTGCCACCGCTGAATATTTCTGTTGATGAACATTCAACTTCCTGGAAAAATACCCAATGGGTCTTTCTATTCCTTCATCATCCTCCTGCAGGAGCATCACACCGACAGTCACATCACTGGCATCGATAGCCACCTTGAAAGACTTTGTGTAATCTGGTGTGGCTAATACTCGGGTAGTGGTTAACACAGTTTTTAGGCTGTCAGATGCCTTTGACAGTCCACTGAAACTTCTTGCCCTTTTTTAACAATTCAGTGATTGGAGCAGCCATACTGCTAAAGTTTGGCACAACCATTTGGTAAAATCCATTCAATCTCAGGAACCGTAGTGCTGCTTTTTTCACCAACGGTGTGGGAAATTCCCAAATTACATCCCGTGGGGCCATTGGTCCATGTCCAATAACATGGTCTAGGAAGGTGACTTGGGCTTTGGCAAATTCACTTCGAGTTAGGTTTACCACCAAGTCTACCTTCCGAAGTCGATAGAACAAGTCCGGAAAATGCCGTAAGTGTTCCTTCCACAAGTGACTAAAAATCACCAGGTCATCAATATCACCACATAGTTGGGTAATCCAGCAATGACCTTATTAGTCAGTCCCTGAATTGTGGCTGCAGCATTTTTCACACCAAATGACATGATTTTGAACCGATATAGTCCATTTGGCATTACAAAAGCCAAAATTGCCTTTGCTCTCTCTGTCAGAGGTACTTGCCACTTAGCCTCTGAGCAAGTCCAACTTAGAAATATAAGTCGCTTGTCCCACTTTTTCAACACAGTCCTCCAACCGTAGAATTGGATATGCATTAGTCTTTGTAACAGCGCTGACTTCGCGAAAGTCCACACATAATTATTGTGTACCATCTGGCTTTGGCACCATGACTATGGGTGAGCTCCAGTCACTGTAACTCACTTCGATTATGCCATCTTGGAGCAAGCGTTCTATCTCCTTCTGAACCTGTGCCAACTTTAGAGGGTTATGCTTAATTGGAACAGCATCTCCTATATCTACATCATGCACAATTAGGTTAGTACTTCCCAGTTTATTTCCTCATATCTCCCCATGTGAAAGTAATAACTCTTTCAGGTCTTTCAATTTTCTTGTGGAAGGTAATTCAATAACTTATCCCAATTTTTGACAACTTCCTCATTGTCCAATTTGATTTGAGGAATGTCCAATTCAGAATCCTCTGAACTTGGTTCTTTCTTCAGTGCTGTAATCATTAAAACCTTCTCCTCTTGCTTTCCTTCTCTATCAAAATACCTGTTGAGCATATTCACATGACACACTGTGAGAGATTTCTTCCTGTCTGGAGTCCTTACCAAGTAGTTCACCCCACTCAATTTCCTCTCGATTTGATAAGGTCCACTAAACCTGGCTTTTAAAGGTTCACTTTTACTCGAAGTAACACCAATACCTTATCCCCAGTTGCAAAATTGAAAATTTGTGATTTCTTATCTGCTTCCTGTTTCACTGTAAGCTGTGATACTCTATGCTGTCTAGCCAAATCTCCAGCTCTATTTAATCGTTCTCTAAAATTTGACACATAGTCCAAATGGGTGGTCTCTGAATTCTTACTTATTAATTCCTCCTTAATCTATTTTAACGCTCCTCTTACTTCCTTCCAAAAATTAATTCAAATGGTTGATTCATTTGGTGCATCTCTAATCACAAAAAGTACAAACCAAACTCCCTTATCCCAATCATCTAGATAATCCTGACCATAAGCCCTCAACATTGTCTTTAGTGTTTGATGCCTAGCACTAGCACTCCCTGCGATTCTGGATGGTATGCAGTAGGTTTGAATTGCTTTACTCCCAAGTTATCTATAACCTCCTTGAATAGCTTGGATGTGAAGTTTGATCCTTGATCTGACTGGATCTCTATTGGCAGTCCGTATCTAGTAAAACTTTAAGTAATTCTTCTTCAACCTTTTTAGCTGTGATGTTGTGTAATGAGATTGTCTCTGGAAATCTAGTCAACACATCCATTATTGTTAATAAATACTTATTCCCACTTTTGTTCAAGGTAGGGGACTTGCGCAATCAATCAAGACTCTTGTGAAAGGTTCCTCAAATGCTGGAATAGGTATTTGAAGGTGCAGGTTTTATTACTGTCTATGGTTTTCCGATTAGCTGACATGTATGGCACGTCTAGCAAAATTCAACTACATCTTTGTGTAATCCAGGCCAGTAAAAATGTCTTTGTATTTTAGCCTGTATTTTCCTCCCCCTAAATGACCTACAAATAGTAGCTCATATGCCACTCATAGTATCTCCTTTCTATACCCTACTGGCAAAACAATTTGATGAATCTCTGTCCACTTCTCATCTGCTTAAATGCATGATGGTCTCCATTTCCTCATTAAGACATCATTTGTTAAGTAACAACACACAAGGATGCATTCACTTTCATTTTCTGTAAATACCTTTTGATATAACTGTTTTAAATTCTCATCTTTCTGCTGTAATTTAATCAGCTTAGCAGAGCCAAAGATACTTACATGTTTACCTATTTGCTCCTTCACTGCTCCACTTATCTGATTGAAGAGTGTTTCGGATAACACTATGAAAGCTTCCTTATCTGTGCCTTTTGATCTCTCCTGCTTCAACTTGTGCCTCTGTGATCTTGCGATCACACACTCAGGGAAAATTCCTGGATAAACATTCTTCATGGCTTCAGTTCCCGGTGTCTCCACTGGCTTTTCAACTAGATTAGGCAGCCCACCTACCAGTGGGCCAGCTGTATAATTTGCAAGGACAAATTGAATTCCTGGAGCTGAAAGTTTGTCCAGTACTCCTACCACAAATTCTCCACATTTTTCTGGACTGTCGAGCCTCACTTTACATAATTGAGCACTTTTTGTCTCACCATGAATTCCTGTTACCAGTACCTTTTCTGGCAATAATCCCTAATCCTTCAGCATTACAGACTGAGAGGATCCTGTATCCCTTAATATTGTAACCTCCTTACTACCACTCCTGACCTATGTGAATATACTTTACCCTTGCATGTATATTTTTAAGCAGACATGGCTCGTCCCCTTAATCAACCTCTGAACATCTTGTACACTCTGAAGCAGTTGTCTAACTTCCCTTGTGCTTTTTGTTACTAATCTAAACTTCCAGGCTTGTCTCGTTTTCCTACATCTGGCATTCTCCTCGCTCACCAACACTGTGATTTTGTGTCCCATTTTATTACAATGAAAACACTGGAGCTTTTTAACTTCTTTGACCCCTTCAAGGGTTCCTTTTTTACCCTGTGGTAAGTTCTCCTTATAATCGTCAGTGAGATCTACCTTTCCCTTTCCACATAAGGATTTCTCTTTTCCTCAATTCTATCCCTCATGGACTGAAATTGATTCTGGAAGCCAAACTGTGTTTCATGGACCAGCGCATAACCATCAGCCCCTTCAGCTGCTAACCTTGCTGTTTTAACTCTCTTCTCTTCCACATGAGTTCACACTACTTTCTCGCTAAGGTTACCTTCAGCCTTTATCTCCAGCCTTTTAAGCTGACTTTCCTTCTTAAGTGTCAGTTTTTGACATTCAAAAGCTCTTTCTTTTTCTTTCTCTACTCTCTCTTTTTCTCTCTGTTCTGCTGCTTTTTCCCTCTCTTCTGCTTTTAATTGTAACTCAAACTGTTTTATTTCTGCTGCCCTTTCATTATCTCTTGCCTCTAACTCAAGCTGCTTCATTTGCAGTTGAATTCTTGCCATCTCCATAGATTCTGATGATTTCTCCTGCAAGTTTAAATGCTGAGCTATTGCTGTAATTATCTCTCCTTTCCTCACAGAAGCAGGCAGTTCCAATTCCAGCTTTTCTGCTAATTCCTGCAGCTTGGTCTTATTCACTTTTTACAAACCTTCCAAAGTCACCACATCCACTTCCAGAAAACTACTGGCGACTGAAAAGGCCATTACCCCAAGCTTTGTCTCCCCAACCAAACCAACACCCGAAATAAAGACACTAACACCTATCACTCGCTGTTTAAAATCCCACAAAGAGCCCCCAGCCTGTTATGGACTAGGCCAGACCAAATCAAAGCATTCTTAAGCAGACAACCCAAATCATAACTTTGCAATTTGTTTCGGTAAGTGTACAGTGAAAATTACTCAAAGTCAGCGAGGTTGACAATCAAGTTTAAAACAGACAAAAACGTTATTCACAAAATGACACAATGAAACATCAATAACAGAATAAAGAACCCCCTACACAACTCAGTCTGTTCAAACTAGACTTAAGTATGCTGTTCCGAATATACACAACAGTCCCAATAAGCAAACCCCCTTTAAAACACAGTACAAAAAAGGGTCAGATGCTTACTGGTTGAAGTTAGGAGGGCATAGAGAGAGAGTATGTTTCCATACAGTTCACTGTTGAACTCCCAACCAGGTCTGGACTGAACTAAACTGCTCAGCTAGGGAGCTGACCACTCCCCTTTCATTCTACAGGTCACTTCTAAAACATGACCACTTTGGCCTGAAGTTTCATCTGTTTACATATAAACAAAAGGCCTCTCAAAATCCTTTACATCTCTGTACCAAACCAGACTGATTGGAGCCCAGCCCGGTTTATTACCCCTCTGAAAAAAAAAAGGACAGAGTCTCCTTGAGCCAAGGGACAGCTTTTAGAAAATAAAAGGAACTAGCTTCGTGACACAATGCTGCTGAGCCAATATTCTGCTTTAGTTTTCACGGAAGAAGCCAACAAAGAGGAAATGACAAAAGTGGCAAAGGGATATCATTGCTCATAATATGGAAAGAAAGGGGAAAAAATGCAAACAAGTCAAACCTAAGTCTAAACTCTGTATGTATAACACTCATGGATACTCATATAAACTAAGGAGGAGGTAGCAGACACATAGTAGCCATACATAAAAGTTCAATTGAAAAACATGGAAGCTCAAAGAAGTTATCCAGACAGCAGGATATGTATCTTAGGTGTCTACGGGAAGTAAACGTGGAAATTTTAAAGATTCTAGTTACAACAATGTTTCGATTCTTCTGGGTCACAAATGTTATATTTTTGTTCTAAAAAGGGAAGAGTGATAAACCTGGTAACTAAAACCAGTCAGCCTGTGGGAAAAGCTCTAGTAGTCATAAGCCAAGAGAAATTAATTTTAATTTGAAAAAAATTAGTTCAAAGATTACAGTTCAAAACAAATCATCCTATCCATTGTGATTCAGCTCTTTGAAAAAATAACGGAGCTTGTTACTAAAGGTAATGCAATTGAACTTTGTATAATAATCAGAAGGGTGTTGATAGATGACACATTACAATTGGATCAATGAGAAAAACCTAAACCTGAGGAGGTACAGAAGCAGTGAAAG
Source organism: Chiloscyllium plagiosum (assembly GCF_037043375.1). Lineage (NCBI taxonomy): Eukaryota > Metazoa > Chordata > Chondrichthyes > Orectolobiformes > Hemiscylliidae > Chiloscyllium > Chiloscyllium plagiosum. The sequence continues at coordinate 28,409,657 of NW_028270149.1, read as the reverse complement.
CATGGAAACAAAATTGACTCAGGAACAGAGACAAAAGCAGAAAATAGATGTTTTTCAAACTGGAGATTCTACAGTGCCACTGCTCAGAGACTGACACTGGAGTTTTGGCACTTTATTGATAATACGCATCAAAAAAGTGGTGGCTGACACTTCTTTCTATTATCCAGAAGCTGTGCCCTCCCTCTACTGTTCCCAAATATTCTCATTTGTAGACGTATGTTGTGCTTTACGCAAAGCCATGCCAGCAATTGGCCAGACTGTTTGGGCATGTTGATATAAGAACAATAAGCGTCTGGTTACATTACAGATACAAGATATAGTACAACACTTAGACAATACTAGAAAAAAGATTATACTAAAATAGACCTATGAGTCTGAATTATAAAAAGTCAGCTTTACCATTAGTTAACTGAATCAACTTGTGTTAAAGTGTTAAAGACTTTAATTATCTCTCTAGAGTCAAATCCTTACATCCAGTTGTAATTGCCTTTAAACAGATAGTGCCTAAACTGTCAAAAAATATCCAGCATTTTCGATTTTATGTTTGTTTTCCAAAATCTGCGGTATTATACATCTATTGTAATTGAAATCCCACATCAAACTATTCATTTTAGATATATGGGCTGAATTTTCATCTGTTGGGATATGCCCTTTCAAGGTAAGTTAGTTCATCTATGACCAGCTTTGTGTATTTGTTCACATGAATTACATGATGCTTCCAATGGAGAAGGTACCATTATACAGTGAAAGATGTTACAAAATGTCTTCTCAGTCTTGCTGTCCTCTTATGTACTGAGATTTGAATAGTTCTTGCTGATTTTGAAAAAGAAATGGCTTCAACACTTGGGGAAAAAAAAGGCTAGACATCTGTTTCTTACATTGATGGATCTGTACTTGACTTTGAACTTAACACAAGCATGTTCTGTTCTTTCCTCTCCAGAGAATAGTCCATTGTTTGGGCAACTGTGAACATTACTGGTGTTTGGCTGGCTTTCAGCACCAGCTGGTTTCAGCACAGGGAATATTCTGAGGATGAATGACAGTGTCAAGGAGATGTAATAAAAGTTTGTCCCTTTGATGTAACCTTTGGTTTGTTCAAATAAGTTAATAGTTAATATAAGTTATATTAATGTAAAATATTTTCCACTGATGCTTCATGGGATGATTGGCTATACAGGACACATGGGAGCACAGAGGTGCCCTGGAAGATTTTGGGGGTGGGGTGCATGAAGGAAACATGGAATGGCATTGCTGACCAATGGTGTTTAAATGGGTTCATAGAGGTTGCACAAGCATTCTTAGAAGGCATGAGCAGATATGGGGTGAGGAAATTGATGCGTGAGGTTGCAGGGGCCTTTTAACACACTTGGAAGCTGGGAGACTTAGTTAAAAAACTGAGGAGGGCCTTCTAACCTGCCTATATCTGCACTCACAGTCCTCAAGTAGTCCATCACATCTTGAAACTCTGAAATCATGCACGCATTGGGTGTGCAGATTACAAGGTGCAAGGTCAGCTCTTCCCCAAGGCCGAAAGGGGGATTCAGCTCATGGTTAATATTTGCTAAAAATACAATTACACTTTTTCAGTGCACATCTCAGAACTGATACCTCACAAATACATCCTTTACTTGAATTGTGGTATAGCATGAGTAAATACTGTAAACCTGTTAGCTTAGAAAAATGCAGGATCTTCTGCTGTTTTGACAATCCAAGTTGGTCACCTAGTTTGCATTGAATCTGTGGTGACAATACCATACAGTACAGTAAGTACCAATTTAAATGACTAAATAAACAGCAGTGCACACAAGTCAATGAATGATGGCATACAGTATGTCTAGCCCAAAGCTAGCAGCATTAATGCAGCAGAAACAGCTCCAGAAAGGTGAGGTTCCATTCTGATTGTCAGTGCAAACTCTGTATGCTTTTAAACTCTAATGACATTTCTAGAGTGCACTTCTTTTTGTGTTGTTTGGTTTAAACTTGTCTTCGGATGTCCTGTTTACTAATAACTCTACCATTTGCAGTAAAAAAATATTAATTACAGAGGTAAACAAATTGCATTTCTACAGCACATTTTACAGCAACAGGATATCCCTAATGCACTATGTAGCCAATGAGGTGCAGTCACAGTTGTAAAGTAAAACACAATGCAGCAATTTTTCACACAGCAAGTTCCCACAAACAGAAATGTGATAATGACCAGATAGGTCTGTTCTTTCAATGCTGATTTTAATAGTATAAACATTGTGCCAGGACACCAGGGACAATTCCTTTTTTATTCAAAATAGTGGGATCTAATACTTCCACCCAAGGGGCTAGATAAAAAAATGTGGTGCTGGAAAAGCACAGCTGGTCAGGCAGAATCCAAGGAGCAGGAGAGTCGCCATTTCGAGAATAAGCTCTTCATCAGGAATGTCAGCATCTGCAGTCCTCACTTTCTCCAAGGGTCTAGAAAGGGCCTTGATTTAATTTCCCACCCAAAAAAAAATCTCTGACAGTTCAACATTAACTCTGTATTGACAGCTGGGATTGAGAACAATATACCTGTAAATAGATGTTATTAACCCTATGTAAAAACACAAGAGAACCAAATTAAAGAACTCTGTCCCTTCAGTCTTCCAGACAGTAGATTACTTGTCAAAGACAGGAGATATCTTTTTGCTCAAACTATTTCTCAGCACATTTATTATTGAAAATTTATTATTTATGTATAATTAAACCCGTGGAAATGAATTATTTCACTGCACATAATAAAACCAGGCTTAAAGTAGAAAACAGCACAATTGAAAAAAATAAGCCTTTACAGAAAAAGAGCCACGATACAAAACCTGAAAAAAAAATTTCAAAAACTTGCAATTTTACAGCATCCTTCATGACATTCCAAAATCTTTCAAAGTAGTGCAAAGAAACCAAAAATGGAAAAGTCGGCATGTGTAATTAACTGGATAACTCTTCCAAACAGTCAGCACAGGCATGGTAGCGAAATGGCCTCATTCTCACGTGCATCACCCAATGATCCCACACTACTGTTCAGTCAAATAACTGAATTTATTTTCCCCATAGTACAGTTTGACCCCCAACATTGACCAAACAAAAGTGAAATTCAACAAAGGCATGGCACCCATGTTGGAGAGTTAACACCAAAATAGATAAGAATGGACAGAAAAAAGATTCGGAAAGTTACGTACATTTTGGTTTGGGTCTCTGGCTCCATAGCAATTTGACATTTGACTGGAAGAACATACTTATCTGTGTTGGATAATATTGCACCATCTGCCGACCGAAGGTCTGAGAAGAGTAGCAGTGGTTAATTTGCCAGCTAAGTTATTCTTTGTGGTCCCAGGCAGAAACCTCCTCCTCCTCTCTCTCTATCTTAATGGTTGTGCAGCCACAAACTACCAACTTTCAGGCTGTTTAAACTTGAGTAGTCAGCCAATGGCAAGTACAGGTACTAAACTTTCTGAATCAGCCTGTAAAAAAATGGGCCATATTCTTTCCTGGATCATAATTGAGTACATTGTATTAGATCCATATGCATTTCTTATGAGTTATGAGCTAAAGTGTTGTCCATACACAACTGGTTCTAGAGGTAAGATTATTGTACTAAATAAGTTAACCATGCAACTAATGTATTGTACTATAAGAGAATTGAATGGATTCATCTAATGGTGGAAAACCCAAGCACAGTTGGGTAGAACAAAGGAATCACTGCTGCTTTCTACACAACTATACAACCCAGTTTCTGCGGAAGTCAAGAACTTTAATCTTCTTTACCTGAATTAAACACACCTATGGGCAATATTTGGTGCAGGCAATAAGGGTCCAGGGTGTCTCTATGACTGGAGAACCATCCTGTGTCACCTCCTTTGGAGAAAGCACACAAGAAAGTGCCTCTCAAAAAACATATAGTCAGTGGTGGGCCTTTCTCAGAATCAGAGATTCTTGTGCATATTTGACCACACCCTCCCTACCCCCATTCAAGAACTACTGCTCAGAGACTGGCAGCTGCCAAGTGCTCATAAGTGTCAGGGGGATCTGTGGCAAATGCCAGTAATGCACCCAGAAAAAGGGCTAGGTTCAAAGAGGGACCCAACCCACACGTGAGTTTCAAAGGGATGATATCAATAGGAGGGGTCACCAATAAGGGGAGAGGAGAAGTGCCAGTCAAAAACAAGGGCAGGAGGTGCCCCACAGCAAGTTCAGCAATCAGACACTGGAATGCCTTTGAATAAGGAACACCCAACTGTAAAAGCTCTTCAGGAAATGATTTTCCTACATGACAACAGACCACACCTACACAGTGCCTTTTAATTTGGTATCAGTTGCCTGCTGAATCGGCAGCTAGGTAGGTACGATGCGGAGACTTTCCAGCTCAAAGTTAAATCAAGGCACAAGTTCCCCGGCCATCACCCATCCCCACACCCCCAAAACCCATCCTCTGTTGTCCTCAAAATCTGCCTCAAGGGAGTATAGTAAAAGGCATCCTATTCCTTTAACAGGTGGTGTCTGGAACAACAAAACCAGAATGCTTGCGCAACAGTATGGTGAACAAATTGACCATCACATGCAAACAAATTTCATGTTTTATATGCCGCACAGTTCTGAGCACACTTAGCAGCACTGGAACAGAAAACATAGCCATAAATCTTGGTCCCTTTAATGGTTGCTGATCTGTTCTTGCTTACCTAAAAAGTTTGAACGGTATCAGAAGTAATGAGACACCGCAAATATGAACATCATTCCCAAAGAATGTGTAGACTCTCCTATGAATAACAGTGTGGCAGTGAGGAGGAAAAGGCTGATCTGCTGGGACAGGGCTTAACACAGAAATATTACAGAGTTTTTGGTTTTGCCACTTGGAGCAGAGAAAAGTTGTAAATCTGTTTGTGCTGTTTCTCCCTCCAAATATTGCCTGACTTGTGAGTATTTCCTCCATTTTCTCTCTTATTTCTGATTGCCATATCTGCAGTGTTTTGCTTTCAACTGACTGCATACAGTTACAACAGAAATCTAGGTAGTTTTTGTAACCAAGTGAAATGCTGTTAATCACAAATTTTAAAATTAATAGCAGTCCAGTTCAAGTCATGCTTTAAGTAAGCATTTGAGAACATCATAATGAATATTAAATTCAAAGTTATTGGGCATAACAACAAATGGTAAATTTTTTGTAATATCTAAACCAAACTCAACTTTACCACAACTGATAAACAATTTTGCACGTCACAAGTACAGCATTAGACTCAGGCATGGCCCTTAAAATTGGAGTTGAATTTTATCAGAAATCAGCAAAGTGTCATACAGTCATACAGATGCACAGCACCGAAACAGACCTTTCGTTCCAACTCATCCTTGCTGATCAGATATCCTAAATTAATCTAGTCCCATTTGCCAGCTTATATCCCTCTAAGCCCTTCTTATTCATATACCTATCCAGATGCCTTTTAAATGTTGTAATTGTACCAGCCTCCACAACCACCTCTGACAGCTCATTCCATGCACACCAACCACTGCTTGAAAAAGTTACCTCTTAGGTCCATTTTAAATCTTTCCCCTCTCACTTTAAAACCCATGCTTTCTAGTTTTGGACTCCCCTAGCCTGGGGAAAAGACTTTGAGTATTCACCCTATCCATGCCCCTCATGATTTTATAAACTTCTATAAGATCACCGCTCAGCCTCCAACATTCCAGGGAAAATACCCCCTGCCTATCCCAACTCCTACATTCAATGCACTGACCAATAAAGGCAAGTATACCAAATGCCTTCTTCAACTGACTTGCTGGAATTTGCTGTCATGAGAATGGTCAGGCAGGTTGTGGTAATATGTGAAATCACAAGCAGAAAGTTCAGAAGATTCAGAATCTTTCATGAAGATTATTAAAACTTTCAATCTATTGCCCTTGAGGAAGTTAGAATCAATGGCATCTATAACCAAACATTGTATTTTTTCTAAGATTTGTACTCTTGCTGTATAAAAGATAAATGCTAGACTTACTGTAGACTTGTCTCTACAAAGAGGAGTAAGGCTTCAACTGTCCATGGTCACCCATCCTATTCAATATCTTCATCGAAGAGATGTTAACTTCCCTGCTGAGACAGCCGATCAGCTGCAAAAAGCAATTCCAAGTCATTAATCTGGAATCGACATTTAAACTGTATCCTTTATGATGGACTTGAAAGGGTCTGTTGTAAGAATTTTTGACAGTATTGCAGAGTTCAGTTTTACAGACGATATTATGTACTCAGACTATCCCATGAATTTATTGTACCCCTAGTCACCATTTTCAACAATGGCTAATCACGGCAGTATGGTGCCTTCACATTGGAGAGAAAAGACACAAAAGCTACTCGAGCATACAGGATCATCTATCTCAATTATTTACTTTAAAAACTGCAGAATATTGAGCATTATGTAATTAGGTTTAAAGTGGTTATAAAAAGGGACAAAGACAAATCAAAGTTAAACATATTCAGTTGTCAGTTTCAATGGTCTGAGAAGAGATAAAGCATAAGATTGACTTGGAAACTGACAAATAAGCAATAACAGGCTTCAACATTAACTATTTTCAGAAACACATATTAAATAAAATATAAATAAATATACTTGTGGTTTGGATGATTTGGGATATAAAAGGAAATCTTACGAAAGCAGAGGGTATCACTGAATTACTGAATGAGTATTTGGATTTTAGTTTGATTATGGAGATTCCACAGTATATTCTAAAGGCACAGATTCTGGATCCAGACAGTCAAGCCTCATGTCCAACAACTCTACTTTCATCAGTAGGGGAAAGAGGCCAGGACTTGACTCACTCACAGCGGAAATCTGAACTTAACAAATCCTATTTCACCTGATCCCATATTAGAATTATAGATAGAGCTATGCAGCATGGAAACAGACCCTCAGGCCAACTCTTCATTGCCAACCAGCTATCCTAAATTAATCTAGTCCCATTTGCCAGCATTTGGCCCATATCCCTCTAAACCCTTGCTATTCATATAACCATCCAGATGCCTTTTAAATGTTGTAATTGTCCCAGCCTCCCCCACTTCCTCTAGTAGCTCATTTCATACAAGGACCACCTTTTGTGTGAAAAAGTTGTCCCTTAGGTCCCTTTTAAATCCTTTCCCTTTCACCTTAAACCTACGTCCTCTAGTTTTGGACTTCCCACCCTGGGGAAAAGACCTTACGAATCTTTCTTATAGATGTAAATGCATGCAAAGGTCACATAAGGTTTTTGGAACTTTGATACTTTTGAATTATCTAAATTTTTGCACTTTTACTTTTGAGAGCTAAAAGGAGCTCTCTGCATAGGAGAGCTAAAAAAAACTATGCTTGCAGTTTCAATAGCTTTTTGTTGATTCATCATTTACCTGACAGCTCCAAGGTATTAAAGGATTAGTTGTTAATGTGGGGCTATGAACACAAATACCTATTTTTATAGAGGATGAATTACTTGAGGTGATTTAACATACTGAAGTCTTTAATAGACACTGTAACTTTGTTTTATTTCACCTGAGCATGGCTTCTAAGGTCTGCCCATGGTGGATACTGCCCGAGTTGACATGAGACAAAAGCTGGTGAATGGGAAACATAGGTTAGCATAAAGTTGGCATTGGGGTTATTTGGTGCCATGCTATAGAGTGACAAGTCAGGTGATATGATTTGGCATCAAGTTATGAGGTGCCATGGAACTGAATAGAGTGCATTAGATAATATTGAGGATTTGAGGGCTCAGTAGGTGTGGTGGATGGGCATGGGGGGTGAGAGCAAAGGGGTGTGAGAGGTAAGGCAAAGAGAGCTTACTATTTAATGTAACCTAGATGAAATCCTAGAGAATTGTTCTACTTTTAACCGGCCTGCTTTGACACCTGACAGCCCATAGCCGCCTCTGATCTCTGGCTAGAGGGCCCACATTCAGGGCATTTCTCATTCTCCTCCTGTCTTTCCTGTTCCCCACTTCACCAGAGACAAGTTCAGGAAGCTGGAAGGCATTACATTGTCTGCTGTGGGAACATAAATCCAGGCTTTCATATCTCTTTTCAGATGAAAAGTTGAGGTTAATGTATGAATAGCGTTATTGGATAAATTACCAGTAGACAGAAAGCAACTACTGAATGTGCTGGCATCATACAATGATAATAAACCATCAAATACAGGTGGGATATCTCCTCAGTTGCTGAGAGGAGGCAGGTTGGAGACAGTAGAGGCAGGCTTTGACCTAATCTTTCAAACCTCCTGGTTATATTGGATGGTGAAAGTGAATTAGTGGAGTATTACATCTGTTCAAAACATGAAAGAGAGATAAAGCTCCATCTAACATGAATGATGGAAAAAGTACCAGAAACCACTGACAACAACAAAGTTAATTCTGATTTGGAGATACCGGTGATGGACTGGGGTGTACAAAGTTAAAAATCACAACACCAGGTTATAGTCCAACAGGTTTAATTGGAAGCATTAGCTTTCGGTGCACTGCTCCTTCATCAGCTGACTGACAACCACCTGATGAAGGAGCGTCGCTCCGAAAACTAGTTCTTCCAATTAAACCTGCTGGACTATAACCTGGTGTTGTGTGATTTTTAAAGTTAATTTTGTTTGAGTTAATAAGGGACAGCCAGCATGGAATTATCAAGAGCAAATAATTTCTGACTAACCTGATAAGTTCTCAGAAATCAGAGTGGAATATTGAACGTATTTCAATGAAGATATATACCTAGATTTTCAAAACAACATTTTTAAAGAATCTCACAACAGATCCATCTGGAAAATGGGAGAAAATGGTATTGAATTGGTTCTGGTAACCCATTAAATACTTTGCTGAAATTTCAGGACAAAGAGTATTGCTGATAAAATAGAGTGCATAGTGAGTTCCCCAGGGATCATCACTAGGATCAGTATCTTTTTTGTTCTTTATAAATGACTTGGACACATGGGTTAGAAGTTTGAATGGAGATGGCTCCAACAGCACACTACCTGCAGGTACCTTGATCTGATTCCAAGGCAGAAAAGGTGTTGCTGGAAAAGCGCAGCAGGTCAGGCAGCATCCAAGGAGCAGGAGAATCGACGTTTCGGGCATGAGTCCTTCTTCAGGAATGAAGAAGGGCTCATGCCCGAAACGTCGATTCTCCTGCTCCTTGGATGCTGCCTGACCTGCTGCGCTTTTCCAGCAACACATTTTCAGCTCTGATCTCCAGCATCTGCAGTCCTCACTTTCTCCTCCTGATTCCATGGCAATCAAGCAACTAACTGCCTGACATCAGGACTCTCACTCTTCCAAGGGATGATATCCTGTCTCTGAGAGCTGACAGCCAATCAAAGAGTTTGCAGCTCCTCATTCCCAGCAGCACCAGCAGGAATGACATCCACTGCTGGGAAAGCACCCTGCCTGGAACATCATCATTTTAGATGCTGCACCATGAACAGGTAAGTGGGGTCAGGACCACTCAGGCAAATCCCAGCAAACAGTTGGAAAGACATTTTTCCCTGAATAGGACTTCTGCATCTGAGCAGGCACATGAGTTGGGAAATTTTCTGGTTTGCCACATCTGCCATTGACGAGGCTCTCCATGGGCCAAAGAGCACTAAGTCAGGAATTCTCTACCCTCAACCCTGGGCATACAATAAGGCAGCATCCAAGGAACAAGAGAATCGACGTTTCGGGCATAAGCCCTTCTTCAGGAATCAGGAAAGTGTGTCCAGCAGGCTAAGAAAAAAGGTAGTGAGGAGGGACTTGGGGGAGGGGCGTTGGAAATGCGATAGGTGGAAGGAGGTCAAGGTGAGGGTGATAGGTCGGAGTGGGGTGGGGGCAGAGAGGTCAGGAAGAAGATTGCAGGTTAGGAAGGCGGTGCTGAGTTCGAGGGATTTGACTGAGACAAGGTGGGGGGGAGGGGAAATGAGGAAACTGGAGAAATCTGAGTTCATCCCTTGTGGTTGGAGGGTTCCTAGGCGGAAGATGAGGCGCTCTTCCTCCAACCGTCGTGTTGCTATGGTCTGGCGATGGAGGAGTCCAAGGACCTGCATGTCCTTGGTGAAGTGGGAGGGGAGTTGAAGTGTTGAGCCACGGGGTGGTTGGGTTGGTTGGTGCGGGTGTCCCAGAGGTGTTCTCTGAAACGTTCCGCAAGTAGGCGGCCTGTCTCCCCAATATAGAGGAGGCCCCATCGGGTTCAGCGGATGCAATAGATGATGTGTGTGGAGGTGCAGGTGAATTTGTGACGGATATGGAAGTATCCCTTGGGGCCTTGGAGGGAAGTAAGGGGGAGGTGTGGGCGCAAGTTTTGCATTTCTTGCGGTTGCAGGGAAAGGTGCCGGGAGTGGAGGTTGGGTTGGTGGGGGGTGTGGACCTGACGAGGGAGTCACGGAGGGAGTGGTCTTTTCGGAACGCTGATAGGGGACAGGAGGGAAATATATCCCTGGTGGTGGGGTCTGTTTGGAGGTGGTGGAAATGATGGCGGATGATACGCTGTACATGGAGGTTGGTGGGGTGGTAGGTGAGGACCAGTGGGGTTCTGTCCTGGTGACGGTTGGAGGGGCAGGGCTCAAGGGCGGAGGAGCGGGAAGTGGAGGAGATGCAGTGGAGGGCATCGTTGACCACATTTGGGGGGAAATTGTGGTCTTTGAAGAAGGGGGGCCATCAACCCAGCTTTCAGCTCTGATCTCCAGCATCTGCAGTCCTCACTTTCTCCATACAATAAGGCACCCGACGGGTTTTACTGATGTTTGCCAATTCCATACTTAGGTCTATATGATATTGGTAATATACTCGAGCTGTCCTTCTCAATATTTGTCTTGTAGTGAGATTTTGCTTGATGCTGCAACTAGGGTGAATGTAATCCTGCACTTGACAGTTATGTAATGACTAACCACAATAATCATTAACCTGGGTGGTCAGATAGAGGTGGGGAAGAGGATGTGGGACGTCTTTGAGTTTAAGACAGTGCAACCTGAAAAGCCCAGCAATCACTAAAACTAGGCAAATAGAAAACAGGCAATTTTTTAAAAAGCCTTATCAAGTTTTGTTTGCCCAATATTCAGCTTATTTCATTAAGTTTTCAGTGCAACAAAGTAAATGCAACATCAAAGTGGCCAGTAGTTCTAAATGTTAATGTCTCATCCATAAAAGTAATAAAGGCTCTTTTGAGAGATGCTTCAGGCCAAAATCCATCTTGTAGTGAATACACTGAACCGCCTTGTTCTCAGCATTTGTACAGTAGTTAGGCTGAACAGCTAATACTGTGGAGGGATTAGTGGCAGCCTTTTGTCACCAGATCATGATGTCACACTGGCTACTGCTAGCAAAATAAACAAGAACAGGTTTCCGAGGATGTCAAGTAAATGAGCTTACACTGTAGTTCTTCAAACAAATGAAATTTGTTCTTCTTTTTGTGAAACATGGACCTCAAGTAAACAAACTGGAAGCATGAGTAGATCATTCAAATCACGAGCCTGCTCCACTATTTAATAATAAGATCACAAAATTGATCTTTGAATTCAATTACACTCTCCTGCCCAATCCTCATGTCTCTTGATTACCCAAAATATCTGTCAACGTCAGACTTAAATATACTCAGCAACCGAACAGCTCTCTGAGGTGACAAGTTTCAAAAATGTGTAACTCTCTGACGGAAGACATTTTTCCCTGAATGGGACTTCTGCATCTGAGCAGGCACGTGAGTTGGGAAGTTTTCTGGCGTACCATGTCTGCCTCAAAACAAATCCAGTCAAATGATGGGATTTTCAATTGAAAGGGCAAGAAAGGATGCATTTGGCCAGCTGCCTCCAACCACAGGTTGTATGGGACTGTAGGGATTACAGAAATGGCTGTTTAAAAGACTCCTCAGCACTTGAACATCATTCCAGTTGTTTTGTTAAATATTAAACCCTCCCACCTCCCACCTCCCACTTAACACCAACCCCCTCTCTACACATTAACCCATGCTCCCATACACAGCCAATGGCACCTTATAACATCCAAGCCAATCCATAGCTCCCAAATCCACACTCCATGACAACCAACCAATCTCCCCACTTATCCTCACGGGCCTTATATTCCCCAAGCCAATTTAACGCCAGTTGATTCCAACCCACTCACTCCCCTTTGCCCCTGACACCATTACTTACTCACCTAGGGCAGGGCATGGGATCTACTTCTAAGATGAAATAAAAATGTAAACATTTATACAAACCTTTAATATATTAAAACACATTTTTAAGAACACTCTCACTCATGAAACCCATTCAAATCATCTCATATGCTTAATCCATAAAAATACCTGTATTCACAACTCTGCAATAATGTCTGCTAATCCTTTGATAACCTTTTCAAGCTGTCAATAAACATGTGAAATAGGGGTTGCTGAGAATAATTATAGGTTCTGAATAGCAACCTAGTCATTAACAATTATATATATATATTAATGTTAATGTTGTTATATTAATAAACAGCTACTGTAATTGCTAGGAAGATTTTTTAACTCTCTCCAACAAAGATAGCTTTTCTTAAAAAAATAGCTAGGGATTTAAATTACTTGACAGCTTGACAGTGCTACACACCTCAAGCACTCTTCAAGAACATGTATGTCAAGTCTAAAAATTCATAACACCCACAAAGTGGGTTACTGCCCTTGCTCCAGTGGAATTGGAGTCTGTGTGAAATCAGCTTTAAGTTAATTTGTTCCAGTTGAGTTCCGATATCCCTCACGAATGAATCGTGTCCTATCCCCATTTCTTTTCATACGGGCAAATTTGAGATCTATCAGAAATGGTTGAAGACCTTAGGGTCTTGCCTTCCATGTTTAAAGATCTGCAGCATCTCAATGATTACTGAAAACAATTCAAGACCTTATCTCAGTCTGAAACAGTTACTCGAGCAGAGAAAGCAAAACAAATAATTCATGTATAGGCCTCATCATATTATTGGGACATGCAAAATATTTCGTAAACAGGTTTTATCAATGAAGGCAATTTTTGAAGACAATAGACAATAGGAGCAGGAGTAGGCCATTCTGCCCTTCGAGCCTGCACCACCATTCAATATGATCATGGCTGATCATCCTTAATCAGTATCCTGTTCCTGCCTTATCTCCATAACCCTCGATTCCACAATCCTTGAGAGGTCTATCCAACTCTTTCTTAAATGAATCCAGAGACTGGGCCTCCACTGCCCTCTGGGGCAGAGCATTCCACAAAGCCACCACTCTCTGGGTGAAGAAGTTTCTCCTCATCTCTGTCCTAAGTAGTCTATCCCATATTTTTAAACTGTGTCCTCTGGTTCAGCACTCACCCATCAGCGGAAACATGCTTCCTGCCTCCAGAGTGTCCAATCCTTTAATAATCTTATATGTCTCAATCAGATCCCCTCTCAGTCTTCTAATCTCAAGGGTACAAAAGCCCAGTCGCTCCAGTCTTTCAGTGTAAGGTAGTCCCGCCATTCCAGGAATTGACCTCGTGAACCTACGCTGCACTCCCACAATAGCCAGAATGTCTTTCCTCAAATTTGGAGACCAGAACTGCACACAGTACTCGAGGTGTGGTCTCACCAGGGCCCTGTACAACTGCAGAAGAACCTCTTTGCTTCTATACTCAATCCCTCTTGTAATGAAGGCCAGCATGCTATTAGCCTTCTTCACTAACTGCAGTACCTGTATGCTTACCTTCATTGACTGGTGTACAAGAACACCCAGATCTCTCTGCACTGCCCCTTTACCTAAATTGATTCCATTTAGGTAGTAATCTGCCTTCCTGTTCTTGCCACCAAAGTGAATAACCATACATTTATCCACATTAAACTGCATCTGCCATGCATCTGACCACTCACCTAACCTGTCCAGGTCACCCTGTAATCTCCTAACATCCTCCTCACATTTCACCCTGCCACCCAGCTTAGTATCATCAGCAAATTTGTTAATGTTATTACTAATACCATCTTCTATATCATTAACATATATTGTAAAAAGCTGCAGTCCCAGCACTGATCCCTGTGGTACCCCACTGGTCACTGCCTGCCATTCCGCAATGGAGCCATTTATCACTATTCTTTGTTTCCTATCAGCCAACCAACTTTCAATCCAAGTTAGTACTTTGCCCCCAATACCATGCGCCCTCTCCACTGCATCTCCTCCACTTCCCGCTCCTCCGCCCTTGAACCCCGCCCCTCCAATCGCCACCAGGACAGAACCCCACTGGTCCTCACCTACCACCCCACCAACCTCCAGATACATCGTATTATCCTTCGTCATTTCCGCCACCTCCAAACAGATCCCACCACCAAGGATATATTTTCTGCCCCTCCCCTATCAGCGTTTCGGAAAGACCACTCCCTCCGCAACTCCCTCGTCAGGTCCACACCCCCCACCAACCCAACCTCCACTCCCGGCACCTTCCCCTGCAACCGCAAGAAATGCAAAACTTGCGCCCACACCTCCCCCCTCACTTCACTCTTATGCCCCAAGAGATCCTTCCATATCCGTTACAAATTCACCTGCACCTCCACACACATCACTTACTGCATCCGCTGCAGCCTCCTCTGCATTGGGGAGACAGGCCGCCTACTTGCGGAACGTTTCAGAGAACACCTCTGGGACACCCGCACCAACCAACCCAACCACCCCGTGGCTGAACACTTTAACTCCACCTCCCACTCCACCAAGGACATGCAGGTCCTTGGCCTCCTCCATCGCCAGACCATGGCAACACGACGCCTGGAGGAAGAACGCCTCATCTTCTGCCTAGGAACCCTCCAACCACAAGGGATGAATGCAGATTTCTCCAGCTTCCTCATTTCCCCTCCCTCCACCTTATCTCAGTCCCAACCCTCGGACTCAGCACCGCCTTCTTGACCTGCAATCTTCTTCCCGACCTCTCCGCCCTCACCCCCTCTCCAGCCTATCACCCTCACCTTAACCTCCTTCCACCTATCACATTCCCCCAAGTCCCTCTTCCCTACCTTTTATCTTAGACTGCTTGGCACACCTTCCTCATTCCTGAAGAAGGTCTTATGCCCAAAACGTCGATTCTCCTGCTCCTTGGATGCTGCCTGACCTGCTGCGCTTTTCCAGCAACACATTTTTCAGCTCTGATCTCCAGCATCTGCAGTCCTCACTTTCTCTTAGTTGATTTTAATACCACTGACTTAAATGTTTTCAATTTACACCACTGTTCTGAAGAGGCATGGTAAAACAGTAAATCTTTTTGAAGAAATAAGAAATCAGAGGAAGCTGGCAAAAGTTATATCCTTGTCCTTGCTGCATCAGACCCAAAAATAAGATACAACATTGTTCTTTAAGATTAGATTAGATTCCCTTCAGTGTGGAAACAGGCCCTTCAGCCCAACAAGTCCACACCGACCCGCTGAAGAGTAACCTACCCACATCCATTCCCCTACCCCGTATTTACCCTTGACTAGTGCACCTAACACTACGGGCAATTTTGCATGACCAATTCACCTAACCTGCACATCTTTCAATTGTGGGAGGAAACCGTAACACCCGGAGGAAACCCACACAGACACTGGGAGAATGTGCAAACTCCACACAGACACATCCGAGGCTGGAATTGAACCTGGGTCCCTGGCACTGTGAGGCAGTAGTGCTAACCACTGAGCCACCATGCCACCCTGCCACAATTCCCTTGTTAATTATATTTTAAAAACAACAGTGAAACACACAAAAACAAATAAAAAGAAACAATGAATTATGAGTGGAACACAGTCCTGTGAAAGTAGGGAAGTTCTCTTTACTGTTGGGTCCATGCCCCAGATTTTTTGTAGAGTCATGGAGATCTTTCAAAAAGGCAGCTGGTCAGTCAGGTGTCCTGTCTCCATTTTTGACACATCCTATTTTCACCATTTGGAGAAAAGGAGCAGGGCATGAATCATACCCTGAGCAGAACCTGGACGTAGCTGAGACATTTGAACGTTGAAATCCATCCATAATTCAAACAGATCCCATTTTCCCTGCAGCAAGGGCAGTAATTCACTGTCAGAAACTTACAACTTTTTTTTTAGACTAGTTGTAAATGTTTTCGATGGGGAAATAAGGTCTGTGGCACTGTCACAATGTTATTGAAATACTCAGCCCTTTAATTATTTACTAAAAGAATCTGATTTGTCATTGAGCAAAGTAAAATATTGCTGTAACAGGACTGGTTGCTTCTCATGGAAGCAGTCACTTTGTTTCCTGTAAAAGAATCCAACGATCTTTATAAGGTCATATAAAGAATGATTTATACGGAAAGTCCCAAAAATGTGCATAAGTCATTTCTATGCAAATTGTTGTGTGAAACCTCCTAGCATTAAAACAATATAAACCACTTCTCTAAGGCTATAATTGAAATGATCAGGTGTCACCACCTCCTTCCAATGAAACTTTGTAGAGCTTCCCTAAGTAGGAAGGCAGTTCAATCCATGAAAACTGTACAGACTTGTGACCCATACCATACTTCAATGAACAGAAGGATGTAAAATAACTCACAGTTTATTCATCAAGTTGGCTAATCTGAATTATCTATTCCCAAAGAAAAATATTAAATTTTACCCTTTGAGACAAAGTTGCTGATCCATCCAGAGAATGTAATGACATTTCCTGCCTCTATCATCCTGCCAGGCATATGTTGGAAAGATTTTTAAACTGATTCTCAACTTGCTTGACCAAGACTATCAATGCACTTTCTTTTGTCATCAAGTCCTGGAAATGAGACTTGAACACAGTGCTTCTCACTGATGGGCTGAAAAGTTAAAAGAACGTCACAGACATTAAAACTACAAACTATTGTATTTACTTTGTAGCTCCTTGAATGTGGCTTTCCCTCCCAGCCAAGTGCCTACCTATATTTCAAAATCCTATCACCCTGACCTCTTGCTTGTCAACAACACCAAGGTCACTCACAAACCGCACTCACAATATGACTATCTTGTCTGTTATCATGTCATAGCATTTGCTATCCCCTTTCATCACTCCTACCCCACTGTCCTGCTCTAAAGGTTTGTCCTCATGCAATTCCACTTCTACATGACTGAACACAGCTACTACATCTCCATCAATGGTGTCCCTTCCAACTCAAATACGGTTACTTTTGATCTGCATAAGAAATGTATTTTTGGCTCCTTCCTTCAAGTGCTACACTGATTTGTCATGTTTACTTTTCATCATCCTTGGTCATACAGCAAAACATCACAAATCCATGAATGTTGAAAACTAGCTGACAGACAGCAAAAAAGTTGTTTAACTATAAATAAAATCACTGAGCCAATGGAGATAATATTAGGAGATGTGACTGAATGTTTGTTCAAAGAGGTAGGTTTTCAAGAGGAATGTGTTTTAATGACGAGGAAGCATTTAAGACAGAGGAGCTGAAGCAGGGAACCCCACAGCATGGGCCTTACATGCCTAAAAGCATACCTAAATTCCTGAAAGGACGGTGAGGGTGGTCATGTCACAGATCTCTCAGACTCAGAGTTGCTATAGCAACATTTAGTTTTACATTCATACTATAGCCTGGAGCAAAAGACACAGCATTATTTGACATCCAACTTTATTTCCCATCATGTGGCTGACCAGAGGTTGCTCTGGCTCTTACTGCCTGCCTCTGGCAAGTATTGGAAGGGTTTACAAGATGCTGCTCAAATAACATGGCCATGCAATTTCCATGGCCAAAGACTCAGGGTGGGATTCAAACCTACACCATCTGACTCAGGCAGAGATATTACTCACTGTACCACAAGACATCCTGGAAAGAAGAGGGGGTGGTGGGGGAGATGTACATAAGATCAAAGTCCCCTGTACATCAGTATATACTTTGGAGAGTTTCATGGAAATAAAAATTGCCCAGGAGTTGATATCAACAGTACAGAAAGGATACATGGAGAGGTGATGACCTCGTGATATGATCACTAGACCATACATCCCGAGATCCAGGTCATATTCTGAAGACATTGGTTTAAAATTTGAATGCAACAAAAGAAAATCTGGAATTAAGAGTCTAATTGTTGGGGAAAAAGAAAATCTGGTTTACTAATGCCCTTGAGGAAAGGAGGTTACTGTCCTTACCTGATCTGACATAAACGTGACTGCAGACCTACAGTAATGCCATGGTTGATGTTTAACTGCATTCTGGGCTGTTAGGAATGTGTAATAAATTCTAGCCTGGCCAATAATGCCCACATCCCATAAATGAACAGAAAAGTTATCACTCTATTCTCAAAGAAAGCCTGGCTTATAGAACTGGAAAGCTTACTGGTGAAAGTTTTGCCTCTATTACTGTGTAATGATCCTGTAACTGGGGAATTCTGAGCATGAACTAGCGGATGTCAGCAGCAAATGGCTGTCCAAGCAGCCAATTGTGTTAAAGGATTTTCACAAACCACCAAGCAGGATAGAAGAATGACAAAAAGAGAATAATTTATTAAACATTTCATTAAGAAAATTAAAGGTTGCGATAGACACTTGGAAGCTAAATTAACCTTAAAACAACATGGTTAAAACTTTGGCTTAAAATAATCCACAAAATAGTAGGTTAATCACTTGACACCACTGACAAATGTAAAATTGTGTCTTTCAGAACAAGTTCTGTTATTCAACTTCTAATATTCACATTACCAATGCAAACTTAGTTATACCTGATTGAAACATGAAACAAAAAACACATTGCTGGAAAAACTCAGCAGGTTTGACAGCATCTGTGGAGAGAAATCAGATTCCTGACTGAAATAAAAAGATACACCTATTGTTCAAACGTGATTACCACCTCCAGTGGAAAGGTTGGGGAGTACGGGGTGCAGAGAGAGAAAGTGGAAAATTATTGGTGTAGCCTGTGTCAAAACCCAGAGTGATTGTGCACAATTTCAAGATTTCTGAACCAATCTATCAGCACCCAATATCCGGAAGTGATGTTGATTTCAGAAAGGAAATGACAGTAAATTGTCAGTTTCCAGTGACCTGTCCTCATCTCACAAAGTCCAGACCGTGTTTTGTTCCCACCACACAGTACCTTGGACAATTTCATAAATATCTTAGGAGATAACATTAAAAGGTGTGGTGGGAAGAACATGAGAGTTTGGTTTCAATGGGAAGGACTAAATCTGTAATCTGTGCTATCATGAAACCAAGCCTCAGGCAGATTATGTTTACAGCATCACAACCTTCAAAACTTGTAAATCAACTTATCAGACTAGGTTTTTTTTTGTTTCTTTTGGACATTGAATCCAAACTAATTTCTGGATTGGATCCAATATTGTGAAATATGGTATAACTGCAGTACTGGTCTAACTGCAAACTGATATCCTAAAAGGGATCCCCGTAACATGCAAAATTTGGAGATTCTCCTACAAGACCTACAAGCTGCGGAATGCAAAACAAAACAGTGGTCAGCTATCAGTCTGAATCCAAAATCCCATCATATTGTACTTACATGTCGGCCAACATTTTGAAGTCTATTCAAACTTTAGTTGCAATTTTAGTCACATTTCAGAACCTATTTTCACTAGCCTAAAATTTCCTCTGAGTCACCTCATCCCTGTCTTGCAAATGATTGGAGTGTAAACAGCAAACAAGTTGGCATTAAAACAAGATAGAGTCAAAGTTAGAGATGTACAGCACAGAAACAGACCCTTCGGTCCAACTCACCCAGGCCGACCAGCTATCCTAACTTAATTGCGTCCCATTTGCCAGCACTTGACACATATCCCTCCAAACCCTTTCTATTCATATACCCATCCAGATGCCTTTTAAATGCTGTAATTGTACCTACTTCCACCACTTCCTCTGGAAGCGCATTCCATACATGTACCACATTCTGTGTGTAAAAGTTGCTCCTTAGGTCCCTTTTATATCTTTCCTCTCTCACCCTGAACTTATGTCCTCTAGCGCTGGACTCCACCACTCCAGGGAAAAGACATTGTCTGTTCATCCTACCCATGCCCCTCATGATTTTATAAACCTCTGTAAGGTCACCCTTTAGCCTCCAATGCTCCAGGGAAAATAACTGAGTCACTTAAATGCAACACATGCTCAGTGGCTTGAACATGTGAAGCAAAAACATAACACAAATTAGCTAAAACTGTAGGCTTATTAAAGCTAATGAGCTAGCATTCAAGACCATTTCATGAAAAGTGAAAAAGGATTATCATACAGAATGTGGCTTACATCAGACCATCCTTTGGCCTGAATCTCGAGAGGTATTGAGTTTTTATTGAATTATAGAAGACACTACACTCCTTGCCTAGAATCTCCTTCCTCTTCATTCCTCAGTCAGGTAAAAACGATGACTGCAGATGCTGGAAACCAGATTCTGGATTAGAGGTGCTGGAAAGCACAGCAGTTCAGGCAGCATCCGAGGAGCAGTAAAATCGACATTTCAGGCAAAAGCCCTTCATCAGGAGTACAGGCAGAGTGCCTGAAGGATGGAGTGAATAAAACCCTCCTCTCATTTATCTCTCCACCCTTCAGGCAAACTGCCTGTATTCCTGATTAAGGGCTTTTGCCCGAAACGTTGATTTTACTGCTCCTCGGATGCTGCCTGAACTGCTGTGCTTTTCCAGCACTTCTAATCCAGATTCATTCCTCAATCCCCAAACCAACACTAAAAGCATAAGGGGGATTGTGCCAACAGTTGCCCTGAGACAACGAATGGTCAAATCACTCCTAACAGATGTGAGGCAGGACATCCGTCAGTACTGCGCTCCCTCACTAAGTTTAGTGAATTGGCATTTTGGACATGCCAAGTCAAAATTCAGAGCAGAACTAGTTGGTCCCAAGATTTTATCTAAACAGATTGCAAGCCAGCACGAATAAGGCTGAAACTTTTAACCATTCCAAACAACCGCATCATCGCTTTCTCTATCATCAGTGCGGAGGAACAGAGGGATCTGGGTGTGCAAGTAGATAGATCCCCCAAAGTTGCCACCAAAGTGGATAGGGTCATTAAGTAAGCATATGGTGTTTTGGCTTTCATCAACAGGGGGATTGAGTTTAAGAGCCGCGAGGTTTTGCTACAGCTCTACAAGTCCCTGGTGAAACCACACTTGGAATATTGTGTCCAGTTCTGGTCACCTACTATAGGAAAGATACAGAGGCTTTGGAGAGGGTGCAAAGAAGGTTTACCAGGATGCTGCCTGGACTGGAGGGCTTGCCTTATGAAGAAAGGTTGAATAGGCTCAGACTTTTCTCTCTGGAGAGAAGGAGGAAGAGAGGAGACCTGATCGAGGTATACAAGATAATGAGTGGAATAGATAGAGTCAATAGCCAGAGACTTTTCCCCAGGACAGGATTGACTGGTACGAGGAGTCATAGTTTGAAGATATTAGGAGGAAGGTATAAAAGAGACGTCAGAGGTAGGTTCTTTATGCAGAGAGTTGTGAATGCATGGAATGCATTGCTAGCTGTGGTGGTGGAAGCAGAGTCATTGGGGACATTAAAGTGACTGCTGGAGATGCACATGGATAGCAGTGAGTTGAGGGGTGCGTAGGTCAAGTTATTATATTTTACATTAGGATTAAACCTCGGCACAACATTGCGGCCAAAAGGCCTGTTCTGTGCTGTACTTTTCTATCCATCTTCTATCATGAAAAGAACACTTCCTTCTTTCAAGTGCATTGTCCAGGAATAAGCTGAGTTAAGAAGTGCTATTTTGTTACTATTCCCTCAATTTTAGCTATTCTATATTTTTCTTAAAAAATACAAAAATAACGCCTAGACACTGCATCTACGAACCTGCGCATTTTTGAAATGGAAACAAAAGGGGCTTTTAGCACTGAAGGGTTAAATGAGATATACTGGGACGTGTAAGTGTCTCTTTGTTTTAAATGATTCTGCTGAATATAACAGCTATTTCTGAAAGTCTGTTAGTGGTTGTGAGGCTGTGAGCCAGAGCTAGGGAGCAGGTGCAGGTTCTAGGCATCAGCAGCTGGGCTGAGAATGTGCAAAGAGCAAATGATTGGTGCGTGTATGTTTTATATATTGGGGTCTGTTCGCCATTGTTTTACCATTTTAAGATTCTGCACTGGAAACGACAGCTTGGTAGATGCCAGGTGGTCCTGATTCGCAGGGGGTGGGGGAAGGAATGAAGGGAGCTTCGTCTTCTATTTTCTCATTTGTGTCTAATTGCTAAGAAAAAAATACATAAACTGCTCTTCAGAAACCCTTTGCTTAGTTAGTAAAGTTCTTTTGTGTGATGGGTTATTGGACTGGATGGCATGTTTATTGCTGCACCATCTGGAAATTTAGTAAATGACAAAGCCTTTAAAAATTACACGTCTTTATTGTTATGACAGGATACTATGAATATTTGATTCAAAAAATGACTGAAAAAGAAAATAGTATCTAGTAGCTCTATTTGAACGTTTGTGCTCTGATGGCCTCTGCCATAGAAGGAGATGCTAACGATTTAAAATAAACATCAAAAATGCTCACTCAAGGTGTCCCTTTCTCTCAGATAGACAGGGTGGTGCCAATTGACACCTAAAGCGAGGAAGAGCCAGATTTAGGCCCCTCAGAGGTTTCCTCCCAGGACACTCCAGAGATCCCTGGGCCCTCCACCTCCCTCTTCCTTATGATCTAAGGCCTACAGAAATCTACATGAAGGAAGGTGAGACTTTGTCTGGGAAGGACACTCTCAGCAGCCCTGGGCCCTCCAGGCCCCAATGCTCCCAGGAACAAGTAACAAAGTCTCCAGGCCAACGACAGAGCAAGCATTCTCCACTCGAGCTGCAGGCATCAGGACTGCAATTAGTAGCAGTGGGAATGGAAAGGAAGAAAGGAAGCTTACTGACAGCACATCAGCGGCACAAGTGACACAACAATGTAAATTGTCCTGCATTTTCATAAATGTACCTTTACTTGGATTCTTAAAATTTCAGTTTCAGTGTCTTTGTGTCTGTCAGACCAGGTGAAAGCATTCTTTGAGAGATAAGCAACCTCTTGAAAGAAGTTGTAATGGCCAAGTTCATCTCTCACAAGTAACGTGACTGCAGACAGTATCAGACATCATGGAACCTTGGCCTATAATGTAATTGACTGCAGCCAAAGTGTTGCATTTTAAAATAGACAACACTGAGGCTACAAACAGTTTGTAGGGATTACAGTAGGGATTGCTCTGCATAGAGGAGAAAGTAAGGACTGCAGATGCTGGAGATCAGAGTCGAGAGTATGTGCTGGAAAAGCACAGCCAGTCAGGCAGCATCCGAGGAGCAGGAGAATCAACATTTTGGACACAAGCTCTTCATCAGGAATGAGGCTTGTGGGCCAAGGGAGCTGAGAGATAAATGGCGGGGGGGTTAGCTGAGAATGTGACAGGTAGATGGAGGTGGGGGTGAAGGTGATAGGTTGGAGAGGAGGGTGGAGCAGATAAGTGGGAAGGAAGATGGTCAGGTAGGACAGGTCATGAGGCCAGTGCCGAGTTGGAAGGATGGATTTGGGATAAGGTGTGGAGAGGGGAAATGAGGAAATTGGTGAAATCCACATTGATCTCATGTGGTTGGAGGTTCCCAATGTAGAAAATGAGGCACTTTTCCTCCAGGCATCAGGTGGTCTTACCTGGGGTCTTGGGTTCATGTCACACTACAGGTGACTCCACTACACTATACGTTCTTATACACACACACTCACATAAATCCTCTCTCATACACACACTCTCTCAGACACACACACACACTCATACATAGGCATATACTCTGTCACACTCACGCATACACTCAATCAAGCACACACACACACACACATGCATACATACATATATTGGCTGAATTTACATTTGCAGATTTTTATTTGCAGATACATTCTATTTTGTTCAAAAAGCACACAATATGTAGGCAGTCAGTCCATGTGACATTTTATAAATTCCTACTTTGGAAACAGAACCAGTCTGACCCCAGGTTGGAATACAGACAGACTCTAACCTCACCCCTTTAATGCTTTGTCTGAGCTGAGATGTCACTTTTTTTTATAAAACCTTAAGTTTTCTTGGGAATGTGACTTGAAAGAAATTCTAGGATTTACATATTAAATGAATCAAAACTTGCAACCCATTCGAAGTGATTAAAGACTTAAAATCAACCTAGGTTTTTTCAATATATCGGATCAGTTGTATGACACTATGATCTTTTACATTAAATTCTGTGTCCTATGATCCTGCTCCATGAGCTATCTGACAAAGGAGCAATGTTCCGAAAGTTTGTACTTCTAAATAAACCTGTTGGACTATAAACTGGTGTTGCCTGATTCTTAGTTTAGAATTTGAATGTGGGAATGTTGACCTCCCCAGTATCAGGTATGAAAATGTTTGTTTTAAATTTGTTCACAGGATGTGGACATCACTGGCTAGGCCATTTATTACCTGTCCTTAATTGCCCAGAGGACAATTAAGAGACAATTGCTCTGGGCCTGGAATCACATGTCGGCCAGACCAGGTAAAAACAGCAGATTACTCCCTCTAAAAAAAGATATCCACTAATGTGGAGCATAGATAGAGGAGGATGGTGTCCAGGGAACGTACAGGGAAATGGTGATAAAGGTTGAGTTCTCTGAAGGCCCAGAGAAGGGAGCAGTGCCAGCTAAACCTCTGATTTTCAAGTAGGGAATTGGTACCAATGGGTTTCTCAGGGAAGGAGGGATGGATTAGGAACTGCATAGAAATGAGGAAAGTTTAGCAAACGATGAGATGCAAAAGCATGGAAATAATATAGTTGCCGCTCATTAATGAGATTCAGAACTTGCACCAAAAACCCTTAAGGCATACATCAGGCAGCTTTTTCTTGGCTTTGATATCTGATTTTCCCATTCTCACCATATTTTCCCAACTTTCTTACCAGTGTCCACAGGAACATGAAGTTCCTCCTACACCCAGGAATGGAACAATTCAGCCTATGACTTCTCGGTTCCATAGGATATCAATAAATTAGTAAACGTATTCATACAGGGTCACTCCCTTCTCGCATCGTGTTAATCAGAATGTCTTGACAAATGGAGAATAGCAAGAAATTCAAAATGGAAGATGAAAAATTGGGTGACCAACTCAAAGTTCTGGAGCTGCATAAACTGTGGGTGTACCTACATCATGCAGACAGCTGTAGGTGAAGGATGCTATTCACCAATACCTTTCTAAGTGCCTTTCGATACATTTCAATTAGAATGGGTAATAAATCATGTCCAAGCTAACAGTGCCCAAATCCTATGAAGAAATTTTAAAAGTCGTAAAGTAGTATAGAACTTGAGTGTTGCTGAAAAGAAGACATGTATTGGCAAAGATTTTCATCTTGCACTCTTCAGGATAAGTCACAAGAATGGCAATTGAAGGGGGAAACCAAAGACTATACTGCATGACAATCAAGTGTGTACTGGTTAGCAAGTGAACTCTGATTGGTAGGTATGTTGCTATGGAGAATGTACTAATTAATGATTGGTAGTTAACTGCCAGGCATTGTGTAAATCTTAGACTTGGTCAGATTTATTGATTGGTTAGGATATTGCCCTGAGAAAAGATACAGCGAATGGCTATCAATACCTTGTTTAGTTGAATATTCGAATACAGTATTCTTGTAAACTGTTGTAATGAGTGCAAAACGAAAACTTCGACGAATGTGTCTTCCTCAGCAATGCTCAAAACACAAATGAAGCTCTATTGCAACAAAACAAGATCTGAACAGGTTAACCCACAATCAGTGGTGCCATACTCATTTTCACATTAAATAAATCATACTTTTAAAGTGGGGATTCATACAACAACATAAAAGACATACAAGTAACATAAAATATCTTAATTTCAAAGAAATTTTGAAAATTTCCTCCAGCCCATACAACTGAATTTATCTTCAGAATCCACTTATCTGAGTAGTTAAGAGCCACTGCAGCATTAAGATTGCCTGTTCCAGAGCTAAAATTAGTCCAGAGAGACATGTATAGGTGGACAGACAACAAAAGGAGAAAGCATACACTCTTAGTTATAATAATAAAAACTCTCTCAATACTAAATGTTGAGTTAGCCACCTGAATAAACAAAATAAATGCATAATGCTCAAAGTCACCGTAAGGACTCAAATTCCAACAACCAGACCTTACTAGCCCACTTCCGCTGATATCAATTCTCAATAGAAAAAGGAATAACGGTCAAGATTGGTCACATCACACTTCATAGTGGTTGCAAACTAGCAAAGGTGCAATTTGCAGTTTTTTTCTAAGGGTTAAGTGCTTTTAAATGGTTGGACACCAGCTGTCCTGTTCTTTCAATTTTGTGCCAGCAATAACAACCTAACCTGAAAAAGAAATTGAATTTCAGTATTTCACATACAAGAGTCAGCACAACCTTATCTGACTAGTTCTGAAAATTGAAAGAGAAACTCACAATGAGACGAGAATGTAGTTGAGCGCATTTCCATTAAATAGAAGTCAGTATCTTATTTTTCTGAGGGCACTTCCCTGAAAATTATTCAAATATTCAGGAAATCACTTCCTGAATCAAGCCATTTCTATTTCCTTTCCCACACACCCAACTCCTCAATAGTTGGACATGTTAGAGTGCCAGCAATGTGTTTTACCCAATTGGACATACTGCTCTTTCAGGTACTGTTAGAGAAATGGAGTCAGGAGAGTAGAGTCTCATTCAACTACAAAATGTAGTTAATAAGAAATAAAATGGCTGCCTGATGATGATCTACAAGAAACTTTGATTTATTTTTAAACTTTTAGAGGCATGGAGTCATAGAGATGTAGAACATAGAAACAGACCCTTCAGTCCAAGTTGTCCATGTCAACCAGATACTCTAAATTAATCTAGTCCCATTTGCCAGGACTCAGCCCATATCCCTCTAAACCCACCCTATTAATGTAACCATCCAGATGTCTTTTAAATGGTGTAATTGTACCAGCCTCCGCCAATTCCTCTGACAGTTCATTCCATACACACACCACCCTCTGCATGAAAAACTTCCCCCTTAGGTCCCTTTTAAATTTTTCCCTGCTCACCTTAAACCTATGCCCTCTATCTCTGGATTCCCTCAACCCCAGGGAAAAGACTTTAGTCGATTTACCCTATCCATGCCCCTCATGATTTTATAAAACTCTACAAGGTCACCCCTCAGCCTTTGACGCTCTAGGGAAAACAGACCCAGTGTATTCAACCTTTATCTACAGCTCAAATCTTTCAACCCTGGCAACATACTTGTAAATCCTTTCTGAACCTTTTCAAGTTTCAGAACATCCTTCCAATTGCACACAATATTCCAAAAGTGGCCTAACCAATATCCTGTACAGTTGCAACATGACCTCCCAACTGCTATATTCAATGTATTGACCAAAGGAAAGCATACTAAACACCTTCTTCACTATCCTATCTACCTGAGACTTTACTTTCAAGGAACTATGAACCTGCACTCCAAGGTCCCTTTGTTCAGCAACACTTCACAGGACCTTTAAGTGCACAAGTCCTGCCCTGAATTGCCTTTACAAAATGCAGCACCTCACATATATCTAAATTAAGCTCCATCGTCACCCCTCAGCCCATTGGCCCTTCTGATTAAGATCCCATTGCACTCTGAGGTAACCTTCCTCGTGCGCACTACACCTTCAATTCTGGTGTCATCTGCAAATGTACTACATGTATGTCCTACGTTCACATCCAAATCATTTACATAAATGATGAAAAGCAGTAGACCCAGCACTGATCCTTGTGGCACACCACTGGTCATAGGCCTCCAGTCTGAAAAACAACCCTTTACCACCACCCCGTCTTCTACCTTCAAGCCAGTTCTATACCAAATGGCTAGGTCTCTCTGTATTCCATGTGATCTAACCTTGCTAACCAGTCTTCCGTAAGGAACCTTGTCCAAAGCTTTACTTTAGTCCATATAGATCGTGTCCATTGTTCTGCCCTCAATAATCATCTTCATTAATTCCTCAAAAAACTCAATCAAGTTTGTGAGGCATGATTTCCCACGCACAAAACCACATTGACTATCCCTAATCAGTTCTTGCCTTTCCAAATACATGTAAATACTGTCTTTCAGAATTCCCTTCAACAACTTGCCCACCACCAATGTCAGACTCACAGGTCTGAGTTCCCTGACTTTTCTTTACCATTTCTCTTAAACAGTGGCAGCACGTTAGCCAACTTCCAGTCTTCCAGCACCATCAATGATCTAAATATCTCAGCAAGGGGCCCAGCATCACTTCTTCAGCTTTCAACAGAGTTCTAGGGTACACCTAGTGGTCAGCACGGTGACACAGTGGTTAGCACTGCTGCCTCACAGCGCCAGAAACCCGGGTTCAATTCCCGCCTCAGGCGACTGACTGTGTGGAGTTTGCACATTCTCCCCGTGTCTGCGTGGGTTTCCTCCGGGTGCTCCGGTTTCCTCCCACAGTCCAAAGATGTGCAGGTCAGGTGAATTGGTCATGCTAAATTGCCTGTAGTGTTAGGTGAAGGGGTAAAATGTAGGGGAATGGGTGGGTTGCGCTTTGGTGGGTCGGTGTGGACTTGTTGGGCCAAAGGGCCTGTTTCCACACTGTAAGTAATCTAACCTGATCAGGTCCTGGGGATTTATCCACTGTTATGGATTTTATGACATCCAGGACGTCCTCCTCAATAATATGGACATTTTTTAGGATGTCACCATCTATTTCCCCACACTGAATCTTCCATGTCATTCTCCACAGTAAATACTGATGCAAAATATTTATTTATTATATCTCTCCCACCTCCTGCGGTTCCATACATAGCCAGCCTCGCTGATCTTTGAGGGGCCCTATTCTCTTCCTAGTTATCCTTTCGTCCTTATTGTTACTATAAAATCCCTTCAGATTCTCCTTAACTCTATTTGCCAAAGCTATCTCACGTACCCTTTTGCCTTCTTGATTTCCTTCTTCAGTATACACCTACTGCCTTTATACTCTTAAGGATTCACTCAATCTCTCCTGTCTATGCCTGACATATACTACCTTCCTTTTCTTGATCAAAACCTCAATTTCTCTAGTCATCCAGCATTCCCTACACCTACCAATCTTGCCTTTCACCCTAACAGGAACATACTGTCTCTGGATTCTCGTTATCTCATTTTTGATGGCTTCCCATTTTTGAACTATCCCTTTACCTGCAAACATCCACACCCAATCAACTTTGAATGTTTTTGCCTAATATCGTCAAAATTGATCTTTGCTCGAGGTACTGACTCAATGTCAGTATAACATAACAATACAAGTTAAAATTATATTATTCCTTCAAGGGAATCATAGTTGAAAGCAATTTCTGATGTTTTGGTTGGGAATTATTGTAAATCTAAGCTTAACTTAAGGGCAAAACAGAAGCAAGAAGCAGGAGAATTGGCTTAAGTCTCTGCCACGCAGCTAATTACTAGAGTTCAGAGCACAGAAAGAGCTACTTCTCTGTTAATTCCAGTACCAGGTAGGCATGTTGCAGAATAACACTACACAGATGTTAGTTCCTTGGCCAGTCTCCAACATGATGCAAATACAACTGGGGCAGGAATATTATGAGGGATATTATAAACATTAAGTAATCAGGTACGTAATCAAAACATGGGGATTATCTCAAGATTCCATCACATATTCACTAACCCACAATTTTAATCTTAGGTTTTGAGATCCTGAAGGTGACTTGCAATAGACAGGCAACAGCCTCGAAGTTGGGAACAATTGACAGATTCAGACCCTAACATAATTTTAACTTTGTAAAGGGTATATTGTAAACAATCTCAGTCACTGGTGGCAGACAGAATCGAGTGTAAAGATGGCAAGATATATGTTGGCCTGTTAAACTAGAAATTTCTCCTTCAAGCCCAACATGCACACTGGGGAATTCTGATCTATGGTCACAATTTGCCCAAGTCATAACCCTGCTGCTTTCTTTCCCAGCTCATTGGCACTATTTTCTTCAAAATCTACCAGCAACTGCACCCTTTCCCAATTCCAGCCAATATTAAGAATACATTTGGGATAGGCCTCATACTAAGGCAACTTGGGAGTTTACTCCTTGCTTTACAGCCTATCTGCTCTTTATGCTGATTATGTGTTGCTGGAAAAGCGCAGCAGGTCAGGCAGCATCCAAGGAGCAGGAGAATTGACGTTTCGGGCATGAGCCCTTCTTCTTCCTATCTGCTCTTTATGTATCTTAAACGAAGCTAAGAAGTTTCTTGTCATAACTAAAAACTCATTTTAGATGCATTGTACAAAGCAATATTTAGAGTTACCCCTAACCTATTGTGTTCTCTTTTGCAGCTACCTAGCCAGTGGACTGTGAAAGGTTTTACAGTGCCTTGAGAAAACAGACTAATATTACAAGCTTCAATCTCAAGTTCTCTTCTCCTTTTTTCTCAAAAAAAAACACATTTTGTGGAGCAATTGGATATAAGTGGTATCTTTCACACAAGAGTTGCATTAAAAAAGCCCTCCCTCCATGCTTTCATATGACAGAGATAGAATAAAAGAAATGACCCACACAAAAATGGTATAAACTAATTAAAAGGGAATAATTTTTATTTTCCACCTCATTTGGCAAATGGCAGCAAAATTATTAAAGTTGCTAATTATGCAAACACATTCAAGCAATTAAAATTGAGAATAGTGCACAGCAGACTTTGCTCACTTAATGTGTGCCCTAGCCACCTCAATACAATGGACCTATCATGAGCAATTGAGAGCTGAGCCACTGGGACGGCAGATGGTGCCTGGAAGGGTCTGACATTAACATCTGAATAGATATTTGATGGCCGTGTATCACCAATAAACACACTTTCACCTGCTTCCACAACCTAATTCCTGAAACCAAATGGCCATGCTTCATGCAATCCCATGACCCAGCAGAGGAACAAAGGGAGAAGTGACTACTTTTTCCTGACATACGTTGATTTTTTTTTAAATGATAACAGAAGCCATTTGTCGTTGTTATTGTGGAGCAACACCAGTTCCCCTGTGGTTTCAAGTAAGTATTGTTTAAGATTGCATTCAATTAAAATGGATATCAACATTCTTTTGTAATACTCCAGCCTTACGAACCCCATTAGTTGAGAGTTAAATTTGCTGAGAGCATTATACCAGCAGATATTAAAGATCGATGGATTTTTCTTAAACAGTGTTATATCAACAAGTTAAAAAGAAAATCAATGCATCAGATCGGTCAATGGAGATCTTCCAGATTGGTTCATATCATTTCTCTCTAAAGATTCCCATTATTAATTCTTTTCATCTTGGTTTTAATGGGCTATCGGTATCACTGACTCCCAAATTACCAATCTTTTTGATGAACAACAACAGCAAAAGTTTGCTAGTGGATGCCACCTGTTAAAAGATGTACATATCCGAAGCCAAAGGAAATAACAACAACTTGTATTTATAGGACTTGACATCTCGCAGGAGTTCCTCGAGGTACAGTCCTTGACCCAACCATTTTCAATTGCTGCATCAATGACCTTCCTTCTATCCTTTCTATCATAAGATCAGGAATGGGGATGTTTGCTGATGATTGTGCAATGTTCTGCACCATTTGTTATTCCTCAGATGCTGAAGCAGTCTGTGTCCACATACAGCATGATATGGACATTATCCAGGCTTCAGCAAATGTTATGGACCAGACCAAACCCCTTCAATAAGATATTGAGAAGAAAACCTAGACCCTAACTTTTTCTTTTATTTTAAAGACAAGTCCAGTTGTTGCATTCCGGATGCAACCGGATTGGTCAAACCACCAGACTTGAAGAAAAACATACTTCATTCATAATACTATAGTTAAAATACAACATAAGAAAGAAGAAATCGGGATAACAGCTCTATTGGAAAACTTAACATAATAATAGATTATTTAACTGCTAAACTGTAACTGTTCCATTCTTGGGAAAGTCAAATTCAGTAAAATAGATTGTCTCGCAGACAATTCTCCAGTCCAGGAGGAAAAACATCAAGAAAAACCTCTGACAGACAGAGTAGCAGGGGGAGATGTATTGTAGCTTCAAGACCCTAGAAACTGCTAGTGAAAAACTGAAAATAAAAATCCTGGTTTTGTAGGAGCTTGACCCCACCCATTCAGGCTGCGTCTATTGTTCCAACTTTTAAATAAAACCCAAGGCCTCAACAGCTGTTTACTTGATTAGATTCAAATAGACAGCTCAGCACCTCAGTCTTAAAACCTCTCTTCAAAAAAAACTAAGAAAAATACACCTCTTAAAGCCATAGTATCTTCACACTAGCAAGTGGCAAATAACACCTGTGCCACACAAATGCCGGGGAAGAACCATCTCTAACAAGTGCGAAGCTGGCCGTTGCTCCTGGACATTTACTGACATTTCCATTGCTTAATCCACCACTATCAACATCCTGATAGGTTACCATTGACCAGAAACTGATCTGGACTAGCCATGTAAGTACTGTGGCTGCAAAAACAGTTCAGAAGCTAGGAATTCTGCAGCAAGTAACTCACTTCAGATGTGGTCACATCAACAGGTGTACAACTGCAGTAAAGCAAACCGACTTTTATAAATATTCCCCTCTGCAACATCATCAACATTCCAATTGCTGTCCTAATCACTTGCTGTACCTGCATCCTAACCTACTGTGACTCATGTATCAGTCCACCCAGACCACTCAGTACCTCAGAGCACTGCGGGTTTACTCTGCTTTATATAATATGCTGCTTTCCTTTTCTTCTTGTTAAAGTGGACACCTGCATATTTTCCCAAATTATACGTGATCCTCTGAAATTTTGCCTATTCACTTAAGCTATCAATATCCACTTGCAGGCTCTTTACCACCTCTTGCTAACTTACTTTTTCTACCTAATTAAGTGTTAGCAGCAAATTTAGCTACCAACCACTCATCCCCTTCATCCAAGTCATTAATATAGATTGTAAATAGTTGAGGCTGCAGCTCTGATCGCTGTGGCACTGCATTCTTCACAGCCTGTCATACCCATTCTCTATAGTTAGTGACGATAAAGGGCATACTGACAATGCACTTTAGTATGCTTGGGAACAAATCTGATGGAGTTAATTTAAAAATCACAAGTTTATTTACATAAAGTTTATTTACATAATAATTACATAATAAAACTTACATAATAAAAAAAAACAATTTCACTATACAGGAACTGAAGCCAAATTTGATATGTAAATAAACCATTATGTAACTTCCTGCTTTATGGCTGAGGGAACCCAAAATAAATTTCACAATTTCTTAAACCAGCCTGACAGCACCATTAATGTAATGCAGTCTAAAAATATTTTCAGTTTTAAATTTACAATTACATGAGGAAATTACAATAAGAAATCTAATCAATCTTTTAATCTTTGTTCATTTAAGTAAGGATGAGGTCAAATACAATGTCTCAGTTTGCAATTCATTGACACAGTTTTTGGTCAAATGTATATGATTTAAAGGAGGTGTCTTATCACAGGTTTTGCATTCTCCTTCATCTAAAGACAGTTACACCACTGGACACACCAGATATTACATAACTCTCTTTGCCTATCAATGTGAGCATGTTACAATTTTGTGGTCTCTTCTCGAGCAAAAAGGAGGGAAGATGTAATTCAACTGGTTAGTGAAATATTATTCAAACTATACAACCCAAAATCCTAGCCAGAATCACGAGTGAAGCAGATGATTACAAGCTGGCCACTTGAACTTGAATGATTCAGACAGGATTTTAATCTGTCCTGTTTGGTCAGTAACATTCTAGTCAAAGAAGTATGTCTGGTTGAGTTAATGGGGTAAGATAGGAACTGAACCTATTCTATTCATTTTAAGGTATTAACCTTGGCTTAGTGGTAGTACTCTAGCACCCTGGATTATATTCCACTCCAGAGACATGAGCCTATAATCTGATTTTTCACTTCAGCACAGTACACACAGAGTACTAAACAATTGGAAGTGCAAGTTTTGGAACGAATGTGAAACTAATACTCCATCAGGTGAATATGAAAGCCTTTGCATCACTCTTCTGATATGTTTTAGTAACCAGTATGGTAGGATATATGTAGCATAAGAATACTGAATTAAATCAATTGATCAAAAGTATTGCTCCTGCACTGGGAACTCTACATAACTCAGTGTCATGTGCTAGGGATTTCTGATATCCTGGCTGATATTTACCAATAAACCAACATTACTAAAACAATTCAGTGAGTCTGCATTATCTGCCCAGTGAACTCTTGCTGTGCACAGACTAGTCACCCATTTCAAAGCATTACAACTTTGTTGACTGTGAAACAACTTGGAATTCTCTAAAAAGTGTTGCAGAAACACAAGCTATTCATTTCTCATTAGGCTTTATGAGAGATTGTATATGTCCTGTTGAGCCCTTTGAAATGCCCCGAATGATGCTCCCCCAGCCTCATACAAACCTCTCCATACACTACTTCACCAAATCTTATCAGCATACCATCTTCAAAAGAGTATCGTAAAGAGTTTTATGCAGACTAATGTAATTAATCAATGCATCAATCCATGAAAAAATCTCTTTACCTTCATGTAGAAGGTCATAGTTGGTCATCTATTCACAAGTGGATGGGGTTCCACTCCACGGTAATTGAAATAGTGATGATGGATCCCTGGAATTGTAAACTCCAGACACTGGCACATTGCATGCCAGCAGCTTTATGGACCTCACCCTGCCATATCATTCCTACTGTGGCAGACTACAGACTACTGCCATCAAATTACATTTCAAACCACTGATCACATCTATTGAGTTGAATTTAACTGATTATTACAGGAAAAAAGCCCAAGAATATTAGATAAGTGCCTCAAACATTTCTTTTAAGGCTACAGGGTACAAAGCTGAAAGGTTAAGCAAGTTAAATAGCTCTAGTGTCACGATTAATTAAAATGGTGTTCACAGCCACCAGCACCACCCCTCCAGTCTACTTTCTCAATGATTAATTCTACTGGTTTGATGGAGGAGAGTGTGGAATTCCAACTTAATGAATGAGGAAAATCAGAACAGAAAATGCTCGGAATACACACCGAATCAGTTGGCAAAAAGAAATGTATGGCATTTCTCATGTGTCTTCTTTCACCAGAATTAAATTTGAAATTCTGTAGGTTTTGTAAAATTGCAAGATGTAATTTCATGGGCAAATCTAAACAGCAAAAGCCTACTCAGCGGATTGGTTCCAACCACAGCAGCATTATTTTTAAAACATGGGAAGAGAAAAATGAACAACAGCAATGATCTGAAGAAAGGTGTATACATTTACGTGAAACCTGCTGCAGTAAAACAACACTTCTGCTGCAGCAATTTGTCAATGGGACTGTCCTCTTTTTCACAACGTCATCTGAGGGTTAACTCTTTACTCAAAATGTCAGCTCAAAGGCTGCATCTGATCAATAGCTTTAAAGTATTAAACAGGGGAACAGGCAACAAGAGACACAGCAAGTAGGCAGACAGCTCCCTTTAGAATGTTGAGGATTACATGCATCTATGCATCACTCAACCTGGACAGTCACAGCTCTGAAGACTAATATCTCTACTTGGATTTATGAAGGCAGGCAAAGTGTTTTGTGTACCCATGCTAATCTCTCTCTTAATGCTTCCCTCCTTCTACAGGAGAAAAACACATACAATAAGTGTGAATATGTCCAAACTGGGTGAGGGGTGGTAAATGCCTGTTAATATTCCTGCACCCTTTAAGAAGCAGGCTGCTGAGATGGAAATGGAGCAAGGGGATATGAGCCTGTGCTGAAGGGGAGATTGAGTGTAACTTTGCTGGCTTGCAACACTCAAAAATCTTTACATTTCCTGTGCAGCCTCCAGCCAGAGCAAAAAAAATGCTTCAGCCCCTAGGCCCATGTCTACCAGCTGCTTGAACCATGCCTCTCAGGAGACACAGTCACGAGCCTCAGAAGATGCACCATCTAGTCTTTCCTCCACACTCTCTATCAGCCAGAGACATTCACCTCAGTGGGTGATCTATCTGGAGTACACTCATGGTTACATTCTGGTAAGCACAGCACTGACATGAGTCCACAGTTACAATAGGAAGAAAGGTCTCTGACACTCAGAGGGCAGCTGGAGAACAAGTCACTGTTGGGTCCAATTCAGATGGTGAACCTCTGGACTCAGCCATTAATTTGTTGACAAAGTCAAGCTGGAAAACATGCAGCAGGGATTCAAAAGACCACACACAAATTACAGCAAAGGATAGAGGAATCTGATCAGGTTCTGTCTGATGTTGTGGCTTTGGCATGTGAATGCACAGATCCAGCAGAACCATACACCAAGAGGGCTAGAATACAAGACCAGAGATGTACTGCCGAGGCTCTATAAGGCTTTAGTTAGATCACATTTGGAATATTGTGAGCAGTTTCGTGCCCCTATCGAAGGAAGGATCTGTTAGTGCTTGAGGGAGCCAAAAGAGGTTTACAACAAAGGGCATGTCACACAAGGAGCATTTGAGGACTCTGGGTGGGTACTCGATGGAGAGGGATCTCATGAAAACTTGCAGAATACTGAGAGACCTGGATAGAGTGAACATAGAGCAGATGTTTCCATTAGTTGGAGAGACTAGGAACTGAGGGCACAGCGTCGGAATGAATGGAACTACCCTTCAGCCTAAGGAGTATAGTAGGGGCTGAGTACACAGCCTTGCAGGGCACTGATGTTGAGGATTATGGTGGAGGAAGTATTGTCAACTATTCTTACTGACTCCAGTCTATGGGTCAGGAAGTTGAGGATCAAGTTACAGAGAGGGAGAGTTTAGAGATGAGTTTGCTTGGAATTATGGTGTTGAAGGTGGAGCTGTAGTTAATAACTAGGACCCTGACATAGATATCCTTTTATCCTGATGTTACCACTGTCTTCCTTCTGCCAGTCAGCCAATCCTCTACCCATGCCAGTACCTTGTCCCTACCACCATGAGCTTTTATCTTACTTACCAGCCTCCCTTATGGCACCTTGTCAAAAACTTTCTGGAAATCCAAATGGATCACCTCCATTAGCTCTCCTTTGTCTAATTTATTTGCTACCTCATCAAAGAAGTCTAACGGATTCGTCAGGCATGACCTCCCCTTGACAAAACTGTGCTGAGTCAGCCCGGTTTTACCATGCATTCCAAGTACTCCACAATCTCATCCTTAATAATGAACTTGAAAATCTCATCAACGGCCAAAGTCAGGCTCTACAGAGTATAATTTCCCACCTTCTGCCTCACACCACCAGAGGACACCTACCAAAGCCATCTCGGTCAAACAGCAAAACAATCAGCAGGTTTCTGCAAACTCAACTGTGGCTGCCAAGCCAACACAAGGACATGACAGTGAGAAAAGACAGATTCAACAACATTGAAGGCAATTTGGGTGCACTGACCTGATAACTGACAAAAATGCAGCACTGTTTACAAACATCCTGTGGTCATTCTCAATCTGTTAAGTCTCTTACAGTTTATATTTTCCATGCAGATTACCTTGAAGAGCACTGAGCATTATTTACACTCGTATGTGCATCTTGTGGAACAGTGCAAAGTGAGCTCAGTCTGTCATTTCCTGTTGGCCCCTGGGAGGAACATAACCTCTAGAAAGTGGGAATTTAAGCTAGCTGGCTGGGCTTGGGTTATTTTAATCAGCTTAGTTTACCCCTCTGCATCTTTGTAATAGAAAAATGCTTCATGGAAACTGAGGTTTGAACTAGAGAAGTGCAATGCCCATGTAATCCAGCATAACTCCACATTGAGATTCTGTCCAGGAAACTGAACAAGAGGTTATTGGTACCAAGGAAAAAAATAACATACTATTAATGGCAAACAAAGTAGCTTAACATTTTAAAGGTATAAAGTGAGCATTTCATAGAGGGCAGGATTGCTTCTATGCCACAATTGACTCATAGTTCTGACTGTCCAAATACATTCATGTCAAGTCATTCTCTCTCAAATCTAACTGCTATCAGGTACTCCTTGATCTATCTGCCTCATCTCAGTACCATTCTGGCTTCTTCAACATGCTTGTTATGAGCATTGAATCCTTCTGCATCTCAGTCAGACTCTCCTTCTTTCCCATCCGAAGAAACAGGCCACGGGTTCACTCCCCCCTTTTGCTAAGTTCTTACCTGCCTTTAAATTAGGCTGCACAGTTACAGCAAATTACTACTCTAGAGATCTGGATTAGCGAATTCTGGAGTGCTCCTCATGAGTGATCCAGGCAATATTGAAGCCTGATTGCCTATTATATGATGACCCATATTCAGCCTTGTAATGCTCTTCCACAATGGTCTGAGAGCTGTGCAGTAGCATCATTTCTGGGGGTATCCTGTGTCACTCACAAACCAGCTCTGGAGCGAATGAAGGGAAGAAAACATACAAGGAACTTGGAAATTATGCAGAAAGTAAGCATTATGTCAAGTTCCAAAATAGTGAGTACACATCTGCAAGCAACATTGTTTGAGAATCGGAGGACACCGTATATATCTCCAATTGTAGTTTGAATGGAATCAGACAATGTTGCTACTATCTTCAGCAGCACAGGCACAGACCTGCTTCCCAAACTACATGGCTGCAGATTTGCCCATACGCAGTGGCCAAAGAAGGTGATAGCATCCCTAGTCATGTGAAGACATCTCCAACATTGTCTTTCACTCACTTGCAGGTACCTGTTATGGCTTGACATAAGATGATGAGAAATAGGAGCAGGAATAGGCCATCCAGTCCCTGAAGCCTGACCCACCATTCAACAAGATCATGGCTGATCTGTCCAGGTTTTAACTTCCCTTTCATACCAACTCACCACAACCATCAACTCCCAAATTCTTCAAAAATCTCTTTAATTATTTTCAGTGATCTGGTTTCCACAACTCTCTGGGTGAGAAAATTCCACCCTCTATGAGAATAAACTCCTTCACATCTCTATTTAAAAGGAGTTCCCCCTTATTCTGCAACATGTCCCCGAATTTGAGATTCCCCTATTAATGGAAACATCTTCTCAACATCTGCCCTGTCAAGTCCCCTCAGAATCGTAAACAAAAACAGAAGGTGCTGGAAAAGCACAGCAGGTGTGGCCGCATCTGTGAAGAGAAATCAACGTTCAAGTTTGGTGACCTTTCCTCAGAATCCATATTTTTCAATAAGATCACCCTCTCACTGTGCACTGCTTAACTGCACCTCCTCCTTAGCCCCATCAATGCTAGTACAGCTGGTGCCTTAAAGTTGGTCTAGATATCTGGCATGGAAATGCTAATGGGAGAAAGTGAGGACTGCAGATGCTGGAGATCAGAGCTTAAAAATGTGTTGCTGGAAAAGCGCAGCAGGTCAGGCAGCATCAAAGGAACAGGAGAATCGACATTTCGGGCAGAAGCCCTTCTTCAGGAATGAGGAGGGTGTGCCAAGCAAGCTAAGATAAAAGGTAGGGAGGAGGGACTTAGGGGAGGGGCGTTGGGAATACGATAGGTGGAAGGAGGTTAAGGTGAGGGTGATAGGCTGGAGAGGGGGTGGGGGCGGAGAGGTCGGGAAGAAGATTGCAGGTCAAGAAGGCAGCGCTGAGTCTGAGGGTTGGAACGGAGAAAAGGTGGGGGGAGGGGAAATGAGAAAGCTGGAGAAATCTGCATTCATCCTTGTGGTTAGAGGGTTCCTAGGCAGAAGTTGAGGCGCTCTTCCTCCAGGCATCGTGTTGTCATGGTCTGGCGATGGAGGAGGCCAAGGACCTGCATATCCTTGGCGGAGTGGGAGGGGGAGTTAAAGTATTCAGCCACGGGGCGGTTGGGTTGGTTGGTGCGGGTGTCCCAGAGGTGTTCTCTGAAACGTTCCGCAAGTAGGCGGCCTGTAGAAACACCTCTGGGACTACCTTTTATCTTAGCCTGCTTGGCACACCCTCCTCATTTCTGAAGAAGGGCTTATGCCCGAAACGTCAATTCTCCTGTTCCTTTGATGCTGCCTGACCTGCTGCGCTTTTCCAGCAACACATTTTTAAGCATGGAAATGCTAATCTCTGAAGAAATACTAGGAATACCATGCTCGTTTTCATTTGAGAACTTTGTGTTGTCAAACTATCCTTTGAAACTTTTTGGGGCTTTTCATGTGCCCCACAGTCCCCTCTACAGTGTGAGGTGCAACCTTCATGATATGTGACTTGTTTTCCTCTTCCCATTCTGCAAGACCTTTGTAACCTTGAGCTTTACATTGCTCTCCATGCAGGCAGTAATGATCACAATCTGAATCTTGGCAATTTTCATTAGTCCCTGCAATGCAGTCCTACAACCTTAGAACCTACATCCTGCAATACTCCATTAACTTTGAGAAACACGGGCTCATGAATATTCCAACACAATTGTATGTGAAATGTATTCACTGGAGCTTGGGGGACGAAGTTTACCCTGCCAGGTACGTTCCTGATGTTGGGGCTTGTGAAAACATATTTCCTGTTTTTAAATTGCAAAAGGTGACTATCATTTCAGCATACTGTGGGTTTAATGAGTGTTCATAGTGTGATAAAGAATGCAAAAGAGGTGGTTGGGAATGCCAACCGACCTTCAAGGTTCCAAGAACATAATAACAAAACTTTAACCCCACTGTTAGAAAGCTGAACTTTTAACTCCTGCCCAAGTAAGATTCCCTTCCTACTCCTCTGAGAGTTCCAAGTGGGACCATAAAATCCACCCCATGTCTCTGATCAAAGGACACATGAAACTAATTTCATTACATATGGGTATAAGTATAGTAATTTAATAGAACAGTTGATTTTACAAGACACATACATCTTTAAAGCACAGTCCTGGTAGCTAAAGTTTGGTCTGACTTGTTTCACTCTGTGTTTGGCTATCATTGGCTCACTAGGTTAATTGCAGGATTGTTTGCACTCATGATAAAGTCTTCAAAAATGGGTTATATTCATTCTCAGTTAAGACTGGTTTTCTTACTCAGTTGAGATTGTTATATATTGCTAGCCCTATTCAGTCTGTTAATATAGGTTAATACTCTCTTTGTTAATGAGATGAAGGAAAGCTTCATTAGGATCTGAAATAGAAACTCAGTGACGACAGAAGAGAGGCAATGCAAAACATTCTTCTCGAGTTGGTTGTAAACTTTAGGATAAATATAATCCCACTTACACATAGAACTGAACTGAAGGGCTGTAAATGTGAATGTGAATCCAGATAAAATGATAAACACAAATTTAAATATCGCTCCCACTGAAACGTTTTGATCAATTTATTAGACCAGTCACCAAACATTTTATTCAAACAGTGTGATTTCCCAAATTTACATAGCAATGCAAGAATCCCTTGCAAACCACATGTCCAACTATCCCTTGGTTTTAACTTGCCCCTTATTTTAAAATATCTTAGCACCTAAAAGAAAAGACATGAGCATCCAAGGTCATAAATTCTGTTGATAAATGCTCCATAGGCATATGATAAAATCAAGTGTGAAAATGGTAACAGATATGACTTATACCCCAATAGCTCTCTTAGTGCACATTTCCATTTGCAAAGTACGTTTGAATAATTTATTTGAGAACTGCCTAATGAAATAATTCAGTTTATAACATTAAGTCTTTTCACATTTTCTTCCTCTAATCCTCAACCTTCTGGAACACTCGGGCATCTCCTGCATCCTGAACAAATGGTAATTCTTGACACTTGGCATGGGGAGAGTAGGAGGTGGGGGAGACAGAATTTCAAAGACCAGGGAGAAGAGAGTAAACCTCCAACCAGGAAAAGCTACAACTTGAGACAGAAACTGGGTTTCAGTTGGGTTTCCATCCTTTAAAAAAAATGCAGAATTCCTCCCAGACAGGGATGAGAAGGGGAATAGATAAAAGTCTCTTATACTTGGTTCCAACAATTCCACACATCAAGAAAACATGTCTGGGAGAGGTCAAGGGCTCATCTGGAAACTTTATCCATTCTGCTCCTGTGCATACTTATGAAACATATACCAGCTTGTCAGCAGATAAATTACTTTCAGACAGATGTCCTTTGGTTGCTTTAGCAGCTGATTAAATATTACTACACCTTTACTTTAACCTGGAAAGGGTGTGTATTTGTTCAGGATGGGTTCATTGACCTGGGAGTATGTTGATGGGTGAGTTACTCACCCTGAATGTGAGTCAACCTTTTCTACGGAGCCGAGATCCTTCCCCATCGATGTGTAGAGTCCCACTCTTCTACACTTCCACTGGTAGAGACAGGACCCCAGAATATCAGCCTCACTGTCAGAAAGCCATTTGATGATATGGTCATCACAGCCAAATGTCTATCAGTTCACAAGCAATTGGCAGTAGGGATAATTTGACTGCAACCGGCAGTGAAAATTCCCTGCATCCTAAAGTACAATAAAACAACTTGCATTTATATAGCACATTTATCATAAACTCATCCCTAGGCACTCCATGGGGTGGGGGAAGGCCCAACATTTGACACCGTGACATGGCTGGAGATACTACAGCTGATGAGAAAAAGTTGATCAAAGACATAGGTTGGAGAAGTGTCTTGAAAAGGAAGAGAAAGGTAGAGGCAGAGTGGGATAGAGGAGAGGTTCTACCGCCTAGAGCTTAGACAGCTGAGGACAGAATCAATGGCAGAATAATTAAAATCGGGGAGGCTCACTGCCAGAATTAAAGGAGCACAGATGTCTCAGAGATTTAAGGGGCTAAAATAGATTACAAATGGAAAAGGGTGCAGTTATGTAGAGATCTCAAAAGAAGAACAATATTTTAAAATCATGGTTTTATTTAACCAGGATTCAAAATAAATCATTGGGGTGATGGACAAACAAAATTTGATGTGAATTAAGCCATATGAGTTTCGGATGACTTCAGTTTTACAGAGGGGTTTGAATGTGGGAGGCTGGCCAGAAGTGTATGGAAGAGTCAACTGTGGAAGTAACAAAAGCATGAACTGGGGTTTCATGAGCAGCTGAGCTGAGGTAGGGGCAGGTGATGTGACGGAGTTGGCTCAAATAGACACTGAATTTTTGGATCAAATACAAAGGTCACTAACATGTATTCCATTTTTTTCTTGAAGAACTACTTCTTCATACATTTCCTGCTTGCTATAAATCTGCTTAGTAGTTATAACCTGAACCATATGGTCCACTCCCATTTGTTGGAAATGCTTGGAGTATACAGCAATATTTTTGATGCACCAATAACTAAAATCATATCCACACCTAATCTGCCAGTTCTTTGTATATACCCAATAGTGCCAGAGGCTTCCAATTTATAGATTAGCCTCATGTGCAGGACCTTATTGAAGTCTAGATAGACAACGTTTACTTGGCTTTCCTACCATATCAGCATCTGAATTTCTTCAAAAAATACAACAGCTCCTTTTGTGCATTAGTTGATTTGAATGGAGGTAGTTCAAGATGGGTAAATAGTTTCCGTGCAAAAGGAACCAGCAACAATGCTCTCTGGTAAGCAAAACATTGTCAAGGGAGTTTAAATAAGACTACTTATATTGTAAATCCCTTTTTTTGAAGTAGTTATCAAATTTTATTGATAGCTTTCTAAAATAAAAGTTAATTTTAAGTTTCTGCAGGCTATATCGTAAAGTCATTCCTAACATATATGATAGGAATAAGAAAAACTGATT
The DNA here is from genome assembly GCF_037043375.1 of Chiloscyllium plagiosum. Taxonomy (NCBI): domain Eukaryota; kingdom Metazoa; phylum Chordata; class Chondrichthyes; order Orectolobiformes; family Hemiscylliidae; genus Chiloscyllium; species Chiloscyllium plagiosum. The sequence goes on along the minus strand of NW_028270149.1, from coordinate 28,366,155 downwards.
GGAAAAATGAGTAAGTACATTCCTCCTCCTCAAGCTTATTGCTAAAGACCAATAAGAAATACAATGGTTTTCTCACAGGTTCAAGCACACACCTTGCCTCACTCAAAGAATTAGGGTTCTAAAGCAGCTATTCTTAAAATACTTGTCCTTTATTGTTCAGTTTCTCTAAACTGTCCTTAGACATCCAGGAAAATCAGAATGGCCCACAAAGTAAACACTAGTCTTACAGGAACAAATGCAATCTTTATGAGTTACAAGTTGTTTGCTGTTTGCTGCTAAATATACATAACTGGACTATCATGCAGCTCCATTTCAAGAGTTCAAAAGAGTAGCAGAGGGTGTGTAAATGTGCTCCACAGAACACTGCCCTTGTAAACCCTGCTGTCCACACATAACCTTTACCCCAAGTACACTGTACATCTGTGAAATGTAAAATTGGCTTATTAATACTTTAATCAGATTCTCCTGTATAAAAATATATTGCAATACAATTCTTATTAAAAATAAATCCTCTCATCCACATCTTCTTCAAGGCTCAGCAAGTATGTGGGAAAATAAGCCATAATGTAGCCAAAGCAGCTGAATGGGGCCTCATACTGGGAACTGAAATAACTCCAAAGAGGTTGGTATCCTGTCACCAAGACACCCTTTATTTACACGTGGAGAGTCTTTGACACTGATCCAGCCCCCTCAGAGCCAGTTTCCAGACTGAACAGGATATTGGATATACCTGTTCTTATATGTCAGCCAGGGCTCCCCGATTGGACCAAAATAACAGCCCAGCATTGGCATTCATGATGCCAAATACTAACATATTCTATGAGGTCCACCTGACAGACCTCATTATAATCATTACATCGCTCCCCCTCTGAGGGTGAGGCCACAGGCCAGTTTGTAGCTCCTCCTGGGGTGTTTTAACATCGGGTCAGGTACCTCCTATTCTGCCTCCAATACAGATAGGGGTATTGCACAGTAGCTCACCTCTTCCACCCTGAGATCTCGGAAGAAATTCATTCTCCACTTCAGGTGACAAAGGCATCAAGGTGATGATATCCGCTGTATCCATTTCAAATTCCAAGGTATCTTCAATGCTTCATGGACAGGGAGAACCCATGGGTTCTGGAACAATCAGAAAGGCAATCAAGGAGCTGAGCATGTTTTGCTCCTGCACTGTTTGCTATTTTGCAGCTTTCATATGGACCACGTGCTTATTTAGGACAGTCACACCAATCTGAATATTATACGTCATTGGACCTGACCTCGCACCAACCATATCTCATATCCATGAAAGGCCATTCCCAGGGCTCCTAAAACAAACTTTGTCCCCTGGAGTAATCCACCTTTTTTACTATCCCTGCAGTTGCATGAAGAATGATGCTATAGAACCGGGACCATGGTATCCAGTGGAGCTGTAGGTTGTTTCTTTCAGCCAGCCTTGAAAGTTTGGACTGTACTTTCTACCGAACCCCCAGTAGATGATGGATGGTCTGGAGCTGTACTTGTATATAGAATACTCAAATTTCCTGATAATAAACAATGGCCCATTATCTGTGACAACACTTCCAGGAGTCCATACATTACAAAAGATGGGCACAGTTTTTCTATCATTGTCCTCGTGTTTGGCGCGTGAACTTTATGCACATCCAGCCACTTGGAGTGGGCGTCCACAATGACGAAGAATATTGAGCCCATGGAAGGATCTGTACAGTTGGCATGTAACCCAGTCCAGTGTTTGTTCAGCCATTCCCACAAATGTGAGGGAGCTGCTGGCGGTAATGTTTGTTAATTGGCATTCTGGACACTGACTCACCAAGGCAGCTATGTCTGCATCCTATCCTGGCCACCAGACAAAACATCTTTATTCTGGAAACCTCCAGATGACCTAGTGACATTCAGCAGGTATCTGGCAGCTACTTTTGCTTGGGATAATCACTGTTGCTCTCCATAATGATGCGCCATCCTCTATTGAGGTTGGATCTCTCCGGGTCCAAGAAAGGTTTCAATTCAGGCTGTGATGGCCCTTTGTTTTCCCCGATTTACCATCGGCTGTTTCAGTTTTGCCAGGACCAGATCTTTCTGCATCCAAAATCTGAAATTGTCAATTGTGACTGTAAGTGTGTCCAGAAAATTCAAAAGCATTGCTGTCTCTTCCAGTGGTGGTAGCACCAGTGGTCTATCTGCCAATGGGAGGCAGCTCAGTGCATCGGCATTTGCAACATGGCCTCCCGGATAGTGTTCTAACTTGTAATCATACACACTTAGAATTAGAGCCCAATGCTGAATTCGGCCTTAAGTTATGGATGGCACTGCTTTGTCCTCTTTAAGTTGATCTAGGAGGGGTTTGTGATCCGTCATTATTACAAATTTGCATCCATAAATCTATTGGTGGAACTTCCTGACTCCAACTATGACCGCCAAACCTTCCTTCTCTATTTGGGTGTATTTATGCTATGCATTCAATGAAATCCTGGATACATACGCCATTGGGCGTTCCTCTCCATTGGGCCTCCATATGAGCTAATACTATCCCAATGCTAAATGGGAAGGCTTCATATGTCAATACCAGATCACGCTTGAATTCATAGTATGCCAACACCTTAAAGGATGAAAGCTGGTCCTTCACTTTTCTGAAAGCTATGGCTTGGCTACGTGACCATTTCCAAGGCTGACCCTTTTTTTAAAAGAGTGGATGAAAAGGTACGAGGATAGAGGCTAGGTTATGTGTGAACGTTTCATAATAATTCACCAGCCAAGGAAAAGCTTAAGCTCCAGGACAGTCATGGGAGTCAGGGCACCATTGATCGCCTTCACTTCATCTTCCAATGTCTTGTCAACACTGTTGCCCAAGTGGGTCACTTGGGGTGCCTGATACACACATTTTATCCTTCTAAGGCATATATCTGCCTGGAAATGTCTAAGGACTATAACCAAATTCTCCAAGTCCTCCTTATTGCTCTTCCTTTTTATTAGTACGTTATCTAGATAAGGAGCACTTGGAGAACTTGTTTATAGTCCTTAGACATTTCTTCCAAGCAACCTGGGTAGAATTGTAAAATGTTCTCCATTATCCACTGAAAAATGGCACAGGTTGACAATACCCTAAATGGTCTCGTATATTGGTACAAACCCTGATGGGTATTAATTGTACCGTAATTCTGGGAATCCTCATGCAACCACAATTGCAAGTACACATGGCTCATGTCCAGCTTCATGAAGGACAGACCCTGGCAACTTTGAGTATAGATTCTCTATGCGAGGTACTGGATATTTATCCAGCTGCAAAAGGTGGTTTACTGTTTGTTCAAAGTCCCCAACAAAGGCAAACTGAGCCACTGGGCTTCACAACTGGTATGACAGGTGCTGCCCAGTCCACAAACCAGACTGGTTTGATGATTCTTTCACTTCCCAACCTCCTGATTTCTGCCTTTACTTTTGCCCACAACACAAATGGCATGGGGCAGGCCTTGCAGAATCATGGAATTGTTTTCTGGTCAACATGCTAGGTGGTCTTGGCTCCTTTGATTGTCTCTTGACCTTCCTGAAAAATGTCAGGGAATTTAATTAGGACTTCACTCAGGCAGCCACTTTCTAAACTGAAAAAAATTTGAGCCAGTCTAGCTGAATGTTTCTCAAACAATTTTGCCCCATCAAGCTTGGGTCCAAGCCTTTTACCACAATTAGTGGTAAATGAACCAGCTGCTTCTCATAAGAGACCAGAACCAAAATTGTACCTTTAATCTGTAAAGATATCCTGGTATAGGTTCTCTGTCTAAATGAAATCTTATGCAAGCCTACGTGTTGGATTCCAGAGTAAACTTCATTAAAGACTGGTTCTGCAATCACTAAAATGGCCAAGCTGGTATTGACCTCCATTAGAACCGGGTGACCATTTAACCAGGCATTCATTTTGATGGTTCTGGCTTGGATGTTGCTGAGCATTTTAATTGTTCTAACCAGATATAGGTGGACTTTCCAGAGTGTGCACTCTCTTGGATACTGGCCTATGCGTTCCCCTACTCAATTTAGGTCTCGTGGGACTCCTTTGCTGCCTCAGGTCTGCACACCAGCAACAACTACACTGGCTTGCCAGCCTAGATCCTGAAGAAAGCTTTAACTATTTGGCCAATGCTTTGCTTTGTTTTGAGGTTTTGCAGTGGGCTGATCCAGAGTCCGATTAGTGGTGCTGGAAGAGCACAGCATTTCAGGCAGTATCCGAGGAGCAGTAAAATCCAGAGTCCCTCTATTCAGGATACTTCCTGAGTGAGGTTATGCAATAGCCTTCACTCAAGTGGTGTTCCCCAAGCTCAGTCAGACCAGCGAGGGTGTCCACTTTTGTTGGAATAACCTGAACCTCATATGTTCCACATGCCGTATTTTCCAATGATAAAACCAGTTGGAGTGCCTGTTTGAAGTCCAGTTGGGCTTCAGCTAGTAGATGCTTTTGTATGGTTACATCGTTCATCCTACATACCAAAAATAGTCTCTCAGCAGCTCATTAAGGCTTAAACCAAAGTCACGTGCCTCAGCCAGTCATCTTAACCTTGGCAAAAATCACGATACAGATTCCCCTGGTTCTCGAATTGCCAAGTAAAACCAATAGCATCTCAGAATTAGAGAAGGCTTGGGATTGTAATATTCCTTAACCAAATCCATCAACTCTTGAAAACCTTCAGTATCTGATGCCTCAGGGAAACTTAAGTTCCGAATAACCAAAGAAGCTATGGGTCCGCAAGCTGTCAGGAGAATTTCTCATTGCCTTTCATATGCCCCAAAGTCATTTGCCCAAAGCAAATAAAGCATTCTTTCCACATATTGGGCCCGGTCTTGGATGGCTGAATCAAATGAGTCAAGCTTCCCCAATAATGGTATGATGCAAGAAATACTTACCCCAACTCAAAGCTGACTGCTGTGAGCCAATTTCTTCAGAAGTGTGCTTTTCTCTCGTCATCATGAAAATATCTCCATAGAGGCTGGTATCCCATCATGTTTTAGTTACAGGAGGAGAGTCCTTGACCTTATCCAGTTCCCTCAGAGCCAGCTCTCGGAGTGAAGAGGATGTCTGACACTAATGCTCAGAGGTAAAAACAAGGACTGCAGATGCTGGAAGTCTGATCCATCAGCCAGGGCTCACTAACTGGACCAGTGTAACAGACCTGATCAGGGAATTCATATTCTATGAGATCGACTTGGCTGACTTCAGTAACCCAGGTCAGGGCATGCTCCTGCTTTCTTAATTGGAGATTGGAGACTAACACATTGGGACAAAAACAAATAGGCAAAAGTTGACATAGATTCTTTGACCCACATGATTAATAGTATTCCAGTTATTAGAAATCCCACTCCAGTTTTGGTTAAGAACAGGAAATGATCACATCTGGTTTGGTAAATTGTCACCAAAAGCAGTGCATTGGGCTGAAATTGACTGATTTCTCATTTCACTGCTTCACGGACATTTTAAAGAGGAATTATCTCAGTGACAGGATAGGAGAGACCCATTTTATGTCACAGACAAGTGACAGAATAACAGAAATCAATTTGATGCCCACTGATAATCCACTTGAAAAACTGCACCAACTTGGTTTATTCCAACCATGACAAAAATTCCTGTCAAGACCAGAGTGGGACATTAGAAGACGAGTGACTTACAATCATGATGAGTAACAAAATTAATCTCATAAAATGGCCAGTCAGAATGCTTTAAGCTGACAGTGTGAGTTTGATCTTAAAAAATCATAAATTATATATGTGGAAAAAAATGACTATTTGACAAAAAAGACTGACACAGCACTTTTCAGGATGACTGGACATCCCGAAGCACTTTATGCAAATTAGGTAATTTTTGAAATGTCACCACTGCTGCAATATAGGAATCTTGGCAGCTAATTTGTGCATAACAAGCCTTCTTAAACATTAATGTGATAATGACCACAGCCTGAATGCTCATTGGCCCGAAAAGGAAGGCCCAGAAGCAAATTTGCTCGCAATTTCACAGTGCTGTACCATGGCCCAGTTTGCCAATACATTCATTCCTCTTGTGTATTTTCATGCAGCCTAATTTGGGTAGTCAATTAATCCAATTAAAGTCTCAACCAAAGGCAATCAGCATATGCCAGGGCTCTGGGCAAGGACAGTGGGCAAATTCAAATGCAATAAGTCACTAAAACACATGAGAAAATTCAATCAACAGGGCCAGCAATTTGAGAAGCGTCACCACCATAATCAGAATGAACAGAATTTCAGAGGGGCTGCTCCTCCAATCACAGGTTGGTTCTCACTCATGCCTGCTGCTGATAGGCTGATGCTTGATTGGAGGCAGCCACAAAGGTTGTGGAGGGGCAAGGGGAAGCTCTGAAGGCGGTGGGGGAGAAACAGACTATAAGAGCAACAGGACAGGATGAGATTGCAAAAGGGGTAGGAGGCAAGAGAAGGAGCTCCAAAAGAAAGGAAAAACAAGAACAGGGATGGGAAGTGTTGGAGGCTGCAAGGGAGATAGGGAAGAAGGTGGCTACAAACAGGATGGGATGGAAAGGAAATCTCCGAAGGAGAGAAATAGAGGTTACAAAGGAGAAAGAACAATTTTAAAATTGGCAACAAAGAAATGCTAAGTGATCTAAGAGCCAAGAATCTTAAAATCACAAAGGTAATGAGTTCCTTGCAACTAATTGGGGAAACTCCCATTTACGGCTACAAATGTTCAGGAGCTACTATTTTGCGAAGAATGTGGTGGGTGCTACTGTAATCAACACTGTGAATAGAATTTGGCCAGAAATCAGCAAATTGTCAATTTTGGTGAGATTCATCAAAGGTTTCTCTCTGCCAGGCCCAGCAAGGTTCTCACACTACCTCCAGACTGATTTGGAGATGCCGGTGTTGGACTGGGGTGTACAAAGTTAAAAATCACACAACACCAGGAGCGTCGCACCGAAAGCTAGTGTGCTTCCAATTAAACCTGTTGGACCATAACCTGGTGTTGTGTGATTTTTAACTTTCTACCTCCAGACTGTCCTTATCACCTATGCGCCACACCCCCACAGCATCCCACTTGCTGTAATTGCCCTCTCATAAAAGTTTTAAATACTTGCCTTATTGGGAACCCCCCCCTTTCATAGGTTTCCCCACACCTGTGTCACATTTAGAATGCAATTGTGCACCATGTCAAACATCATCTGTCTGGAACTACACTGCATCACATGTGTCAATTGCCCCAGAGATGGCAGATAGAGGAAAATTGTCACCAAACTTTACCAGCAGGAACTTTGAGGTTCTGGTGAACAGGGTGGTGCAGAGGAGGGCTGTCATCTTCCCTCAAGTTCAGCACAGGAGATTATACCACTAGACCTGTCAGCCTGGTTCAAGGTTGCCACCTGAGTCAGAGCTGTTTCCACAGTCTAAAGGAACACTTAGGAGTGCAGGAAGACTGTCAGTGACTGACCTTCTCTGTTCTCCAAGGATAAGTTCCACCATCCTCTCTCTGTTACCTCACACTTACTCTCTCTCTCTTCCACTGCACCCACCTGCCACTAAGGATCATACCATTCTCACTATTGCTTACAACATGTTCCCTTTCTCGTTCACACGCACCCAATCCCCCCACACTATTAACTCTGGATAGCTTCTGCACTCACTACTCACTTGGGATCCCTCACCACCTTTCTTCCACCTGCATCAGCACTAACACCTGTGCTGACCACTTTCATCTAACTCAATACCTCCCTTTGTCTCAGTATGGGAGAAAACAGACACCAAAATTGGAGGTGTAGTGGACAGCGAAGAAGTTTACCTCAGAGTACAATGGAATCTTGATCAAATGGGCCAGTGGGCTGAGGTGTGGCAGATGGATTTTAATATAGATAAATGTGAGGTGCTTCATTTTGAAAAAGCAAATCTTAGGAGGACTTATTGGTAAGGTCCTAGGGAGTGTTGCAGAACAAGAAACCTTGGAGTGCAGGTTCATAGTTCCTTGAAAGTAGAGTCACAGGTCAATAGGATAGTGAAGAAGGCACTTAGTACCATTTCCTTTATTGGTCAAAGTATTGAGCATAGGAGTTGGTAGGTCATGTTGTGGCTGTAGAGGGCATTAATTAGGCTACTCTTGGAATATTGCTTGCAATTCTGGTATCCCTCCTATTGGAAGGCTGTTGTGAAACTTGAAAGGGTTCAGTAAAGATTTACAAGGATATTGCCAGGATTAGAGGATGTGAGCTACAGGGAAAGGCTGAATACACTGGGGCTGTTTTTCCTGGAGCGTCGGAGGGTGAGGTGTGACTTTATAGAAGTTTATAAAATCATGAGGGGCATGTATAGGTTAAAGAGACAATGTCTTTTACCTATGGTGGAGGAGTCTAGAATTAAAGGGCATAGATTTAGGGTGAGAGGGGAAAAACATAAAAGTGATTTAAGGGGCAACATTTTTCACGCAGAGGGTGGTGCATTTTTGGAATGAGCTGCCAGAGGAAATGGTGGAGGCTGGTACAATTGCAACATTTAAATGGCATCTGGATGGGTATATGAATAGGAAGGATTTAGAGAGATATGGGCCATAAAATGGCAAATATGACTAGATTAGTTTAAGACATCTGGTCAGCATGGACGAGTTGCAGCAAAGGGTCTATTTCCGTGTTGTATACTTCTATGACTCTATGACAATAGGGCACATATATGAAACCCATGATGGGTGACGGGCTGCACAACATTCGCCTCTTCACTCCTTACAAGGATAGTTTCCTGGCTCTGGCCAATGGGGTTTGCTCATGTAGTGATGCCAAATGTCCATGTTCTTGCAACCAAGTAACGATCATTGTTCATTGCCGTGTTGCTCTCCCATTATCACCGCTTTGAATATATTCTTTCCATGCCTGAAATTTTACCCCGTTTTTGGGACGCATTCCCTTTTCAGCCTCCTGCAGGTATCAGTGGTACCTATGCTGGAAACCAATTAGCTGTGACCCTGTCACAGGGAAGGTGTGCATTTTGAATTTCTATGTTTTAAACATCCGCTGACATCATGGAGAAAGTATTTTAACACATCACTACTTGCCTGCAAACAAAATTCATAAACCATGGACCTAACTAGCATGGATTATTCGTGCCAAGCATTAATGATCTCTGTTATTCTTCTGAGAAATGAAGATACACTTCATTTACCACTAGTAAACCTCTCACGATAGTTATCATTCTATATAGGACTATATGTACAGAGACTTAATGTGCAATGAATACCAACCCCAGCATAATGCCTTTTGTATTTGAAAAATGAAGAGTGCAAGGGAATATGTGGAATAAATTAGCTTGTAATCAAAGATGTTCCTTAGGACCGCAACGTGCGAAAGTAAATCATTTTTCACCCTGTCACTATCTGATCCTAGCATACCATGTACATTTCAGTTTATTTATGTGCATTTTAACATAAAAATCTGCTCCTCAATTTCAAACACACAGTTCTTCAAATCCTAATGTACATAGGTTAAATTCTGCCTTCAACTAATGTTAAAGGATTTCATTTCAGAATGATGTATCTTTTAGGGACATATCCATTGCAGGGCTGAAGTACAACAAGCCAATTATTCCTAATCCTACTCCACTTGGCCCCAATGATAGGTTTGCACTGTTAAGGCTTTCAAAGCATAGTATTCTTTAAAAGGACAAGCGGTTGAACAAAGACCACAACTGTTATGTTGCAGATTTTCTTCTCAGTAACTACATAAATATTATCCATCAATTCTATGGATTAAGATCAGCTGATGAAGTCAAGAGTGAGTGGCTGGGTCAAGCAATTTTCCTAATGATACCAAATAAGGAAACCATTGCAAATATTTTGAAAGGCCTTTTTTCCAGATCAAAAGGAACCACAAAGAATGAAAGTAGTCAAAATTGAATAATTGTAAAATGATATCATTGCGATCTTTGTTTTACTGTGTAAGACTGTAAATAAATGTTACTTGTGCTTATAACAGGCACTATCAGAAGGTTACATAAAACTGACCTTTGCTGTTTTAGATATTATTCACAATTTGTTGTAAGCAGCACAATCCAATGGCTTGAATTATCTCTTTATTCTATCGGACCCTGTTGGAGTGTGGCATAGAATTAACAAATGGTATTAGAAGTATTATTATATATCACTATAGACTGCATGTGGAAAAATATCAAATTCTCTGTAGAGTCCATCAAAGTAAGTTATCATTTCAATAGAGACAGGATAATGTATTGAATATTTTTCAGAAAACCTGTGTGCTTTTAAGTCTTTACCTGTAATTGAATATATAACTAAATACATTGTACAAGTGTGATATATATGGGATTGCTGTATACATGAAAAAAGATAGGAAGAAGTAGGGGTTGGGGAACTGTTCGTCAAATATATCTGCATTATTCAAAGGGCTTATTTGCATTAATTATTAAGTCACAGAAACTGAACTAATTTGCTACGCTACTTAGTTCCCAATACAGCCTTAGTCAATGTTCCAAAAATAGTACATTTTAATAACATGTCTCAGTGTAAGTCTATGTCTGCAGCTAGAGACATAATTATATTTTAAAACCTACACTGTGGGAATAAACTGAGGCAAGGAGGATATCCCTATCACCAGCATTTGTATAAAAATATTTCCTACCACTAGGAATGTTGGGAAGAAGACATTGATGTAAAAAGTATATTGTAAAGACTGATATCTTCCTCTCCCCATTAGCTTTAATGCAGCCCTGAATGATTTTACTGATTCATTAAAAGTAATAGACTGAGCAACATACTGACCAGAGCAACAAAATGGCAGGGACTCAGAAACTGTAAATTATCTGTACAAGTTACTAATATGCACAATTCTTGGATCTGTTCCTGCCCATAATTTTCAATTATAATTAATCATGTTTTCAAAATTAAATAAAATTATCCAGAAAGGGGTAGCAGCATTCAAAGGCACAAATCCATGATTATAATAATCCATATTGAAACATAATTTAAAACACAGTAGATTAGTATGGCAATCTAAATTTTTATATCTTGCATGGCATTTCACCATCCACAAACCAACTGATAACAAGCAGATGAAACTCAGGTTATGACACTTAGAGCCACAACATACATAAATCTTTAGTTATTCAATCAGATTCTCCCCTGATATTAATTTTTAATTCATGGCTTTCTATTAACAATCCTCTATAAATGTTTATAAAATATAACATGATTCAGCTAAACATAAAAAAAATTGGGGTGAGATTTTGTAGTCAGTTCATTATGCAGTTAAATTCAAATATTTTCAAATAAAACTGTTGTTTCATTTGAAAGTTCTGATATATTTCTTTGAGTTTAGAAATTGAAACAATAAAAAGTGTTTCATTTTAAAGACTTGAGCAAAGGTTTTTTTTTTAAAACATGTAACAACTGTCCTTCAGATTCTTTCCAGGAAAAGATGCAACTACTAATAAATAATATGAAAATACTAATTTCTTGACACTTTTACTTTCAATTCCAGACTTACTAATTGAATTTAAGTTTTGGTGTGGTTTATGGGTAAAACACCACTCCAAGTATGATAATGGTCCGAGTGTTCCCTACCTACAAAGTACTTAAAGGCCTAAACTAGGTAGGTGCAGATAAGATGTTTCCCCTGAGTGGTGACTTGAGAAGCAGAAGGTACAATTTAAAAATAAGAAAGATGCCAATAAAATGATGAGAAATTATTTTACTCAGAGGGTTATGAATCTTGTAATTCTCAAACCCAGGACTGGAGAAGCCTAATCTTAGAGTTTATTTATAATAGAGTTTAATAGATTTCTGTTAACCAACGGCATCAAAGGTTATTGGGATAATGTAGATAAGATGCATTTGATTAATCATGATTGTATTAAATAGCACAGCAGGCTTGATGAGCTGAATGGTTTACTTCTGTTCCAATTTTATCCCTTGTAGCCTATACCATGAAGATTGGGAAGTATTGAGACAGATGCCTTGAATCTTTCTAACACTACTGACTATTTACACTATTATAATATCTCAGATTTATACATAATCTGTGTTCAGTACTCACTAACTACATAGAGCAATGGTAAAGGAACTGCAAGTAGGATATCACTATGACCCACTTGTGCTTTTGCAGCTACTACTGAAGGTGATGGTAAGGCAGATTCCATTATACTGGAATGTCACATGCCAAGACGTCATCAATGATATGTCTTAAAGATATGCAGCTTGTTTGGCCTGGAAACTATGCAATATCATAACAAATTCCACCGGCTGCTTTGAACCTGTATCCTTACAGCATTATTCTCAGCCTAAAGATTACTAGTTGAATAACATCATCACTACACCACCATCTCCTCCATGACTCTCTTGCTTTCTCCTCCTTTTCACTTTGACTGTATCCTGAATCCAGATTGCATCCCTTCATCAGATATTTATTGCAGTCCAGTACATTAATATACCACGGCCATCTTAGTACTTCTAGGCACAAGAATCTTATCCTTTTTTAGATTTAATGTACAGAAGAAAGACATCAGACTCAATTGAATCAAAATGTCATTTGGCTTCGGATAAGAAAACTTTGTAAACCAATGACAGTTTAGCGTCATGTGGATGCCATGCTCAATTACTGATATAATTAATTTTAGTAATAAACACATTAAATTCAATGCAAACATTGCTTCATAGTACAGAGCCTCTTTGATGCTTTGCCCTGATATATGATAATTTTAATGGATGTAGGTCTAAAATAGACTGTCACCAAAATAAGTGTACCTAAGCAAGTCGCACTCTAATGTATCATGCAACATTCTGACAGCCTCTTCTAGGCATCTGTACAGCTATAGACATGCCAACACATTAAAGTGCTGGCGCCCATTCACACAGCAACAATTATCTCCTTGAGGCACCATAGACAGCAAAATAACTTAGTCCTTTTACACCAACTTGAAAAGAATTGGAGAGATGCAAGGTGAGCTTGCTAACTACAAGCAGTAGCACTTAATTTATAAATTATCTGCATCGCTTTCTGAAGCAAAAGGTGAAGCTCCATAACCAACTCAACATAATTTCAAGCCCAAGCCTTCACTTGATGAATAATTATATCAGCAATTGGTCACGTGTATTCTTAGGAACCTCTCCTACTCCCTTTCTCTCTCTCTTCCCACTTCCAGACCCTATAATAATCCCAGGGAAGATCAAAACCAGGCAAAGAATGTGCGTAAATCTCTACCCCAAATATTATTGGGTACTATTGCATTTTCCCAATATGTAGCCTATATCTCTGAAACAATTTCGAGGCTAAACTTTTCACAATAAAATAAAAGCTTTTGAGTGGTAAAACTGAAATAAAGCCCACCAAAACAAAATCAGTGAAATAAAGAGCAGGGCTACAATGATAACCATCAATTTAACTCTGCCTACAAGAATAATTTTAAAAAAGTGTCGAGATACAAAATCAATACATACTTTATTTGATATTAAACCATCTTTCAAGGATTCATTTTAAATATCATGAATGTTCAGAAATAAATTTGCTTTATCAAACCCTTATTGATTTTACCTCGGGGTGGCGTCTGTGTGTCCACATCAACATGAAATGGCGCAAGGACTCTGTGCTAGTCTCCAGTTAATGCTCATCACTGGTAGAGTTTGTGATTGTTAGATGTAGACCATTTTATTTGCCATTGGAAATTACTGTTGTCCTTATAGTCGGAGTGTATATTCCTCGCAGTGCTAATGCCAAGGAGGCACTCTGAACTGTATGGTGCTATTAGTGCATTGCAGAACGCACACCCTGTTTATTGCTGCTGTTGATTTTAGCCATGCGAATCTCAAGAGTGTGCTCCCTAAATTCCATCAGCATGTGGACTTTGTGACGTGGGAGGGGAACAAGCTGGATCTTGTTTATACAAACATCCCCAATGCATACAGGGTAGAGCCCCGGGCCCACCTCAGCTCCTCAGACCACATCGCTGTTATGCTAATGCCAGCGTACAGACCACTCGTCAGACGGGTCAAACCAGTTCGGAAGCAGGTGAAAACCTGGCTGGCAGAAGCCATTTCTGCTCTTCGAGACTGTTTTGAGTGCACTGACTGGTGCATGTCCATGGAGGTGGCAACCGATGGTGATTCCATCAACTTAGAGGAGTACACAGTGTCGGTGATTTGCTACATTAACATGTGCACTGACAATGTCTCTGTGTCTAAGACATCACTTCTCGCCCCAACCAAAAGCCGTGAATGACCTGAGATTCCGCCTTCAGAGCGGATGATAAGTCAGCCCTAAAAACAGCGAGGGCCAACGTGACTCGGGAATCAAAGAGCCAAAGTGTGCATTCACACAGGGAATACACAGTCTTTTTCAGGACTGCGGCAACAAGCAGAGAATGGAGAAGGGTATCCAGGCCATCACCAACTACAGAACAGCATCGTCTGCTTGTGCTGGGGATGCCTCTCTCCTGGTTGAGGTGAATAACTTCTATGCATGGTTTGAAGCACGAAACGAAGTGGCAGCGAGGACGTCCACCCCTCCCACAACGACCAGGTGCTGTGTCTTTCCACGATTGACACAGAGTCAATCCACGTAAGACTGCTGGACCAGATTACATCTATGGCAGAGTGCTCAGAGGATGCTCTAACATGCTGGCGATGTTTTCATAGACAGTTTTAACATCTCCCTGAGCTGCGCCATAGTTCCAAAATGCTTCAAGGCCGCTACCATTGTTCCCATGCCGTAGAGGTTTTCAGTGTCCTATCTCAACAACTACCGCCCTGTTGCACTTACATCATGAAGTGTTTCGAGAGGCTCGTGATGAGGCATATTAAGACTCCACTGTCCCCTTCACCGGACACCCTGCAGTTCGCGTATTGTCTCAACTGTTCAACAGATGATGCTATCTCCACCACCCTCCATCTGACCCTCACCCACCTGGACAAGCAGGACACCTACATTAGATTATTGCCCATAGACTTCAGTTCTGCATTTAACACTATCATTCCTCAGCACCTGATTGGAAAGCTAAGTCTGCTAGGCCTAAATACCTCCCTGTGTAACTGGATCCTGGACTTCCCGACTGGGAGACCTCAGTTAGTCCGAATTGGGAACAGCATCTCCAACACCATCACACTGAGCACAGGGAGGCCCCACGGCTGTGTGCTCAGCCCACTGCTGTTCACCCTGCTGACACACGACTGCGCAGCGATGCACAGCTCAAATTATGTTATTAAGTTCACTGATGACATGACGATAGTGGGTCTCATTAGCAGGAACGAGTCAGCATACAGAGAGGAAGTGCAGCGGCTAATGGACTGGTGTAGAGCCAACAACCTGTCTATGAACGTGGACAAAATGGAAGAGATGGTTGTTGACTTCAGGAAGGCACAGACCGAACATTCTCCACTGGATATCAACAGCTCCCCCATGGAGATCATGAAGAATTCCAAAATTTCTTGGCATCTAGCTGGAGGAGAATCTCACTTGGTCCCTCAACACCAGCTCCATAGCCAAGAAAGCCTATCTCCCAACCCAACCCTCACCACGTTCTAACCAGGGTTCATTGAAAGTACCCTAATCTGCTCCATCACTGCCTGGTTCAGAGATTATACTGGTTTGGATCGTAAGGACCTAAATCGGATAGTGAGGACAGCTAAGAAGATCTTCAGGTCTCTCTTCCCTCCATTACAGACATTTACACAACATGCTGCATCCACAAGGCTAATGCCCCCCTCACTCAAACTCTCCTCTCCCCTGTTATCTGGCAGAAAATACCGGAGCATTCGGTCTCTCAGGGCCAGACGGTGCAACAGACTCTTCCCCCAAGCCATCAGGCTCCTTAACACAGTATGATGACACTTTATTCCATTTGCAATTTTCATATGACTTTTTGAATTGCCGCTAAAATAGATTAGATTAGATTCCCTACAGTGTGGAAACAGGCCCTTCGGCCCAACCATCCACACTGACCCTCCGAAGAGTATCCCACCCAGACCCATTTCCCACCTAACACTATGGGCAATTTAGCATGGCCAATTCACCTGACCTGCTCATCTTTGGACTATGGGAGGAAACCGGAGCACCCGGAGGAAACCCATGCAGACACGGGGAGAACATGCAAACTCCACACAGACAGTCGCCCAAGGCTGGAATCGAACGTGGGACCCTGGTGCTGTGAGGCAGCAGTACTAACCACTGAGCCACCGAGCCACCCAAATGATGTTTTATTAATGAATGTTCATTGATACATTGTAATTTGCCCACTATTGTACCTACTATCTTGTTTTGTCAGGAATTACTGTGCTGTTTTGCTCTTTTCTTTGCATTTTATGCTGCCCTATGTATGACCGTACTCTCGTGTAGTTGGTATGTTCATATAGTACCTTGATCCTGCTGGAACACTGTTTCATTTTTATTGTACCAGCTGTATATGGTAGAAATGAAAAATGAAGCTACTCTATCTGTTTCAAAGTGATTTAGATTTAAGGTGCCGATCATCCTTATCGTAGATTAAGTGCTGTTTCATGTGCTTAGAAAAATATACATAAATATTCTGATTCTGAAACTGTCTCTACATCATAGTGAAAAACTTTTCTTACTAACACGTATTAAAGAAACTTTGATTTACAAAAATATAGCTTGCAGCTTAAAGCAATCATAGTGCCCTGATACAAAAATAGAAAATGCTGGAAAAGCTCAGCAGATCTGGCAGCATCTGTGGAGAGAAATGAGGAAGAACTGAGGAAGGGTTACTGGATCTGAAACATTAACTGTGATTTCTCTCCACAGATGCTGCCAGATCTGCTGAGCTTTTCCAGCAACTTCTGTTTTTGTATCTGATTTACAGCATCTGCAGTTCTTTCAGTTTTCATAATGCCCAGATGCATGGCTATATTGCTAAATTGTCCAAGACTCCTTTGTTCAGTATAGCATTGGAAAAGAAGCATTCTGAGTTTTGATGTTTTTGGGGTGGGGGTTGGGTGGGTGACGGCTGAAAATTGAGACATCCTACATTTTTCCTATTGTAGGGTAATCATTCTTCAATTTTCTATGAAACAAAGCTATCAGGATTAGGTAACAGGAGGCTAATAGGGAAGGCAGATGAACCCAGGGAATGGTTAGGAACATGGGACTGGGATATCATAGCAATTACAGAAACGTGGCTCAGGGATGGACAGGACTGGCAGATAATGTTCCACAATACAAATGCTACAGGAAGAACAGAAAGGGAGGCAAGAGAGGAGGAGGAGTGGCTTTTTTGATAAGGGATAGCATTACAGCTGAATTAAGGAGGATATACCTGGGAATACATCCAAAGTAGTTATTTGGGTGGAACTGAGAAATAGGAAACGGACTATCACATTATTATAGATCCCCTAATAGTCAGCGGGAAGTTGAGAAACAAATTTTTAAGGGGATTTCAGTTATCTGTAAGAATAATAGGGTGGTGATGATAGGGGATTTTAACTTTCCAAACATAGACTGGGACTGCCATGGTGTTAAAGGTCTAGATGGAGAGGAATTTGTTAAGAGTGCACAAGACAATTTTCTGATTCAGTATGTGCATGTACCTACTAGAGAAGGTGCAAAACTTGACCTACTCTTGGGAAATAAGGCAAGGCAGGTGACTGAGTTGTCAGTGGGGGAGCACTTTGGAGCCAGTGACCATAATTCTATTAGTTTTAAAGTAGTGATGGAAAAGGATAGACCAGATCGAAAAGTTGAAATTCTAAGTTGGAGGAAGGCTAATTTTCACAGTATTAGGCAAGAACTTTCAAAAGCTGATTAGGGGCATATGTTCGCAGGTAAAAGGACGGCTGGAAAATGGGAGGCTTTCAAATATGAGATAATGTGAGACCAGAGACAGTACATTCCTGCTAGGGTGAAAGAAAAGGCTGGTAGGTGTAGGGAATGCTGGATGACTAAAGAAATTGAGGTTTTGGCTAAGAAAAAGAAAGAAGCATATGTCAGGCGTGGACAGGAGAGATCATGTGAATTCTTAGAGGAGTATAAAGACAGTAGGCGTATACTTAAGAGGGAAATCAGGAGAGAAAAAAAGGGACATGAGATAGCTTTGGCAAACAGGGTTTTTTAATATACATTAAGGACAAAATGGTAACTAGGGATAAAATAGGGCCCCTCAAAGATCAGCAATGCAGCCTATATGTGGAGCTGCAGGAGATGGGGGAGATACTAAGTGAGTTATTTGCATCAGTGTTTACTGTGGCGAATGACATGGAAGATATAGAATGTGGGTAAATAGATTGTGACGTTTTGAAAAATGTTGATATTATAGAGGTGGTGGTGCTGGATGTCTTAAAATGCACAAAGTAGATAAATCCCCAAGACCTGATCAGGTGTACCCTAGAACTCTGGGAATTTAGGGAACTGATTGCTGGGCCCCTTACTGAGATACTTGTAGCATCGACAATCACAGGTGACGTGCCGGACGACTGCAGGTTGGCTAACGTGGTGCCACTATTTAAGAAAGTTGGTAAGGAAAAGTCAGGGAACTATAGACCAGTGAGCCTGACATCAGTGGTGGGCAAGTAGTTGAAGGGAATCCTGAGGGACAGGATGTACATGTATTTAGAAAGGCAAGGACTGATTAGGGATAGTCAACATGGCTTTGTGTGTGGGAAATCATGTCTCACAAACTTGATTGAATTTTTGAGAAAGTAACAAAGAGAATCGATGAGGGCAGAGTGGTGGGCATGATCTGTATGGATTTCAGTAAGGCGTTCGACAAGGTTCCTCATGGGAGACTGGTTAGCAAGGTGAGATTACAGAGAGAACTTGCCATTTGGATACAGAACTGGCTCAAAGGTAGAAGACAGAGGGTGATGGTGGAAGGTTGCTTTTCAGACTGGAGGCTTGTGACCAGTAGTCTACCACAAGGATCAGTGCTGGGTCCACTTCTTTTCGTCATTTATATAAATGATTTG
Source organism: Chiloscyllium plagiosum (assembly GCF_037043375.1). Taxonomy (NCBI): domain Eukaryota; kingdom Metazoa; phylum Chordata; class Chondrichthyes; order Orectolobiformes; family Hemiscylliidae; genus Chiloscyllium; species Chiloscyllium plagiosum. The sequence goes on along the minus strand of NW_028270149.1, from coordinate 28,347,257 downwards.
AATTTTGGATGTAGGTTTGCTCACTGAGCTGAAAGGTTCATTTCTAGACGTTTCATTACCTTACTATGTAACAACTTCAGTGGACCTCATGCGAAGCAATGCTGAAAACTCCTGCTTTCTATTTATATGTTTGGGTTTCTTTGGGTTGGTGATGTCATTTCCTGTGAAGTCACTTCCTGTTCCTTTTCTCAGGGGTTGGTAGGTGGGGTCTAACTCGATGTATTTGTTGATAGAGTTCTGGTTGGAATGCCATGCTTCTAGGAATTCTCATGCAAGTTTTTGTTTGGCTTGTGCTAGGATGGATGTGTTGTCCCAGTCAAAGTGGTGTCCTTCCTCATCCATATGTGAGGATACTAGTGAGAGAGGGTCATGTCTTTTTGTGGCTAGTTGGTGTTCATGCATCCTGGTGGCTAGTTTTCTGCCTGTTTGTCCAATGTAGTGTTTTTTACAGTTCTTGCTCAGTATTTTGTAAATGGCGTTAGTTATGCTCATTGTCTGTATAGGGTCCTTCAAGTTCATTAGCTGCTGTTTTAATGTGTTGGTGGGTTTGTGGGCTACCATAATGCCTAGGGGTCTGAGTAGTCTGGCAGTCATTTCCGAGATTTCTTTGATATAAGGAAGAGTGGCTGGGGTTTCTGGACATGTTTTGTCTGCTTGTTTGGGTTTGTTGCTGAGAGATCGGCGGACTATGTTCATTGGGTACCCATTCTTTTTGAATACACAGTATAGGTGATTTTCCTCTGCACTGCGTAGTTCCTCTGTGCTGCAATGTGTGTTGGCTTGTTGAAATAACGTTCTGATGCAACTTTATTTGTGGGTGTTGGATGATTGCTTCAGTAGTTCAATACTTGGTCTGTATGTGTTGTTTTCCTGTAGACGGTGGTTTGAAGTTCCCCACTGGCTAGTCGCTCTACTGTGACATCTAAGAATGGCAGTTTGTTGTTGTTTTCCTCCTCTTTAGTGAATTTTATGCCAGTAAGGGTATTATTGATAGCCTTGAAGGTTTCCTCTAACTTGTTTCATTTAGTGATGACAAAGGTGATCCCGTAAATACAACTGGAAAATTTTGCATCAAAAATCTTTACTCACTCATGCAACAGACCATGAATGGACAGACAGTACAACAAGCCATAGATATTAGACAGCGACAAACACAGAAAATGAAAAAACTAGACCTCACCACAGGAAATAACATCACCACTGGTACAATTACAGCATTTTAAAGGCATCTAGATGGGTATATGAATAGGAAGGGTTTAGAGGGATATAGGCCAAGTGCTGGCAAATGGGACTAGATTAGGTTAGGATAACTGGTCAGCATGGACAAATTGGACCAAAGGCTCTGTTTCTGTGCTGTACATCTCTGACTCTATTTTCATGACTTGGCCAAATTGTAGTCATCTGTTCTAATGCCTTCTTCTGTGGCTTAATGTCAGATTTCATTTTTAATGCCTTAATGAAGTACCTTGGAACATTTTTAGACCTAAAATAAATATTGCCCTTTATAAATGCAAACACAGTACACTACTGGCTGTGTCGAGGACTGTGTTTGGGATTAATGCACAATACCTATTGATGCACTTAGTATATCAAACTCAGTCCTAACAGAAATGATTATGGAAAAAGGTATGAAATCACATTCTGATATAAATTTGTAATTCATAACTATATAGGATACATAAATTTTATGCACAGAAAACTGATGATATTTAAATTAAGATGTCAAAAAAAGTACAAATTATATTTGTAGGCTTTAAATTCATTTTGTAAAATACAATGGAGTATGCTGCAAGTGGTTTAATTTCAAAATATTCTATGTAATATTTGGATTTCAGAAAATTCAGAAACACAGCTGTACAGTTTTCAGGATCCTCTAACATATGCTATAGTTAAGGGGACTTTTTTTCTTTTGTCATAGTTTTCACATTAGGACCTGCAGTTTCATTGCATCACTGTTCATATGTGATGAGGAACATGATGCATTGCAAGTCATGTCTCCAGAATTCCACATTTCCTGACATACTTAGACATTCATTTCTGTTGCAGAAAATAGTGTTTTTCATATTTTCAGTAATTGTTCTTTCACTAGTTGACTCAGTTCACCACAAGTTGGAATGAATGGGGGTGTGTGTGCACGCGCACGCACACACATGCACGTTGCTGTATTTGCAGGTGGACCCCCACATGAACCTGCACATAAATCTCACATGAAATAAACTATTGCTTTCAGTCACCAATGCTTTCCAAAAATAGATGCATGTGATATTAATACATTCCTGAAGTGCATAATTTCACTGATTCATTGTGAAACAAAACAGATCAATTTGAAAACTATCTCATCCTCCAGATTACCACAACCAACAGAATATTTTTATCCAGCAAGTGGAACAGACACAGCATTCACTGTCTTTGATGGTGATTAAATGGAAGACAATGACTGATTTCAAAAGGAAATTAGATGGGCACTTGAGGAAAATAAACACCCTGGGATAAGACAAGAAAATGGAACTATTGTGATGCTCTACAAAGGAGGGTGTGGATTCAATGAGCCAAACAGCAACTTGTATGTCATAATGATTTTACAACAAAAATTTACATATATAATTATGTTTAACCCTTTTCACATAGACAAATGACCAAAGTTGCTTGAGAGGAAAAAGAGATTTTGAGCCAGGAATGACACTCTGAGTAGGTGACTTACTCAAACAGATGAGTTTTACAATGGCTTATAAAGGAAGATTTTAGTGGAGAGGCGAGTGCCAGATGGAAAGGAGGATGCAGAAGGAACCCAAATCATAGGAATAGAGGGTTCAGCGGAGGATGTGGCAGTTCTGAAGAAGTTTACAGGAATTTGATAGTAGAGTTTTGACTGAGCTAATGTTTAGTGAGGGTGGAGAATTGGAGGCTGGCTAGGTACACATTGAAATAGGCTGAATGTGACAAATGCTTGGATGAGGGCTTTAACAACAAGTGAGCTGAGATGGGATGGGCAGTGCTGTAAAGGTGCAAGTAGATGGGCATTTGTGACAAAGATGATATACAATGGAGGCTTAGCTCATTCCAGAATGGAACACTAAGGCAGAAAATAATATGATTCACCCAAGACAGTGGCTAGTTCAGAAAACAGAATTGATTATAGGTGTGTACATTTTATTGTGAAAGAAACAACGGTTTCGATGTTACAAATGTTAAGGAGAAAATTTCAGCTCATCCAAGACTTGATGTTGGACAAGCAGCTTGACAGTACATATAGAATGGAGGAGTTGAAAGAAGTGGTTGATAGCTACACCCAAGTGTTATTAACAATGACGTAAAACCATTTCTATGAATGATGTAGCCAATGAGTAGCATGTAAATGAAATAGTGGATGTGACCAAAGATGAATTTTTGTGGGATTTTCAGAGGTGATGGTGCTTCAGGTAGGAAGAGAAGAAATAAGTAGAGATTCTGATGCCACAGCTAAAAGTGAAGCTAAGCTGTTTCAATCTGTTCAGCTGGATAACAGAAGAGAGGATCTACAGGAAGATAGAACATTTGAAAGGCCACAGGAGGATAAGGAGATATTATGACTACAGTTGCTTTCACAGGAATATGATTTGCCATTTTGGCCTGTTCTGATTTTCTATATCTCTATGAAATGTAGTGAGAGCAGAGAAATCTAATTGTTGAGATTCAAACTGACAGTTGCTGGGTAAATGTCCTGGATTTGGGAGACAATCACACAGGACTTTTGAATTGAAAGGGAGATTGCACATGGAGTGATGGAGGATGGAGGATTTTCTTTTTGATGGGCTGTGTGGGGGGTTTAGACATTGAAGCCAGATTTGAAAGGGAGACTGAGAGGAGAGAACCATTAGCAATGTAAGCATGGGGCACTGATATAAGTGGTCAGGTTCTCCAACCTACCCTGGTGAGAGTGTGCTGAAGGGAACAGCTGGTGGGCCTGATGGATAAGATCACCTTAAATAGGGAAGGGTGAAAAACAGGCAACTGGGTCAGGCCTAGGCTTGGGATAGAGTGGAATTAGAATGCAACAAGATTACATAAGTCTTTAGAACCTACTAATTTAACCCATAATTCAGAACTAATTGTTGGGTATTGTTAAGATCTGACATTCGCAGGTTAATTATGTCCTAGACCATCAAACTACCTAAACAACAGAATCAGCGCATTGCAGAAAGTAAATTGCTTAGTGCGGCAAAGTCTCAGATGTGAAACCATCACATTTCTTAAATAGAAACATATAACTCCTTTCTTTTGAAAGTTGATAAAACACAAACTTCCTGGAAACATGAGCAGCGATTAAAACCCTGGCCGTTGAGATCTGGAGAGTAGGTCAGAAGAGCTGGGTTTTGAACATCCTCCCTGTCTATTAAACAGCAGGTGTAATCCAAACTGCTCCATGATAAACTGCAAGAGAATCCCCGCTTTGTGACAAACCGGTACCTCCTCTGAGGCTTCCCCAGCTGTGGGCGCAGTTCGCCTTGTGCACTCACGCTGACAGCTCGCTTTCTTAAAACAAAAGTCTGAGAAGATCTTTACACTAAACATATCCCGGTGCTCTACAGCGTATTAAACACGACTATTAAAAAAAAAAGAGCAAAATCTGCAAGCGAGGAGTAGCGACAGGAGCCCCCGAGCGCTCAGTCAGAGAGACAGGAGGATTGACACCCTCGAGCCCGCTACTCTGCCCAAGCTGAGGGTTTTACTCTGTGCTTGGCTCTCTGTGGCTGTGCTGGACTGACCTAGTGCCTCGCTGCAACAACTCTATCAAAGAGGGTGCAGTTTGTTGTATTTAAACGAAATACCTCTGGATCCCTTCACCGATCTATCGGCTAGCTCTCCCTCTGCATCCCTGCTGTCCTCTCAGGCGGTCCCACAGCCTGGCTTTTTATGTATATATTGTTCCTGCTGGATGGCGGACAGAACGGAAGTAAAACCTTCAAGTATGTGTCAGCCCTATCAAAATTACTCACAGGAGGCTCTTTCCGAGCGAGTGCAGCGTTTCCTCCTTTCCACTTGTGAAAAGAAGCCGATACAGTGTTCGTTTTCATAACTTGGATTTCTTCCCTGTATTCCAACTACATCGATAATAACCCCCGTGTGCAGATATTTGTTTTGAGTATGAGCGCTAGAGAGAAGGCTTCCAAAGAATGTGCAATGATCGCAACATGCTACCGGTGTTATTTTTTTTACATTTCTCCTCTTCCCCCGGCTTGAACCCCTGACTAGTGGGAACTTTACTGACTGGCACGAGTCACCCTCAAGCACCGCTTCCCGGTGACAACTTTTCGCTCTCAAGTGAGCGACTATTCAACTGTGGGAGGATATGACTGAGAACCTTGTGGGATATCCACACACGTGAGGGTCATTGGACAGTGGTAGATCTATGGGAGGCGGGGTTGCTGGCTGATTTCCGTTTTGTTTTCCCTCTCTTTCTCAAAGAGACCAGGATAAATTCACACAATCATAGAACTGTGTAAAAGGAGGCCATTTAACTCATCAAGCTTGTGCTGGCCCTCTGCAAGAGCACCTCATTGAGTCCCCCCCCCCCCCCCCATTGCCTTTATCCCCAGACCCCTGCTTACGCTTAAGATAATTCTTGTGAAAGCCAGGATTGAATCCGTCCCTACCACACTCTTAAGTGCTGCATTCCAGATCCATATGCACGTGCTACACTAAAGGTCTCCTGCATTTGCCTTTGCTTTTTTAAAAACTTTCTCCTCATTTCAAGATTCTCTGGTTTTTGCCCCTTCTACCAATGGGGACACACTCTTGTTCTCCACTCTGCCCAGATCCCACATGATAGTAAATATCTCCATCAAATTTCATCTCAAGCATCAGTGTGGATTTGTTGGGCCGAAGGGCCTGTTTCCATACTGTAGGAAATCTAATCTAATCTAATCAACCCTCTTTTCTCTGAGGAGAACTGCCCTATTTTTTTAAACTCTATCCATATAATTGAAGTCCCTCATCCCTGGACCTACTCTTATAAATCCATCTTGCACCCTCTCTAATACATTCACATCATTCCTGAAGAGTGTCATGACAACTGATCAGAACAACTGAAGTACCTACTGACATATTGAATTTATATTTACATTAAAAACTTACAGTGGCAAGATGTCTGCAGATGTTAGCTCATTGGCCACATGAAATACTACATCTTGTATGGTGTCATGAAAACTTTAAAGAGGACTTCAAAAAGAGAAATGTACTGCAAACATCTATGAGTTATGTCAGACTGGAGAGATGATGGGAGAAAAGAAAGTATTCCGAGTGAGAACCGTGTTTCTGTTTTCCCTTGTCAAGTCACACAGGCACAGGCATTTAAGGCTAATTTCAACCTGAGTCTGTGCGTGCTAGTGGGTGAAGGTTTGTGCTATGATTGCCACAGCTGAGAAAACTATTAGTCATCCCTATGTTGCAGATAAAAAGAAAAGATGCTTCTCACTTTGCTGGAAAGAGGAAGTAAAGTTTCCAAGAAACAGGATAAAAGCATTTTAGATAACCTGCAAAACCAGGCACCTCAAAAACAGCAACTTGCAACGCTACCGTGATCACCCATTATAAAAGATGTCACATTATACAATCTATTTATCATGAAGAATCTAGAAACTGAAATGCTTATCTTTTAATTTTTATCTTTTGAGGGCTCATTTCCTATTTCTAATTCAATAACGTGTTGTGTCATTATTTTTTCTGGTGCTTAGTAACTGATCAATTCACTTTCTCATTAATGCATGAAAACCTGGTTAAATTTAAAACTTGAATTCATTTGGTCTGGGAGAAAGGCATCCAGAAAGAAAGGGATCTTTTCAAAGTTAGGTTTGTTGCAATCAACCAAAGGGGTGGGAGAGAAAAGAAGGGGAGCCAGTTCATCCCTTCTCACCTAGCAGCTTGTCAATTTGGGCTATCCCATCTGCAACCATACTAAATTGATTTGGAGATGTTGGTGTTGGACTGGGGTGTACAAAATTAAAAATCACACAACACCAGGTTATAGTCCAACAGGTTTATTTGGAAGCACCAGCTTTCAGAGCACCGCTCCTTCATCAGGTGGTTGGTGAAGGAGCAGTGCTCCAAAAGCTAGTGCTTCTAATTAAACCGTTGGACTATAACCCGGTGTGATTTTTAACTTTATATTAAATTGAGTAACCTCATCCAAGCACTGGTCTTAATAAGAGTGAGGCCACAAATTGGAGGCAGTACTCCAGTTAAGGTTGTCCCAGTGTTTGATAAAGATTCTCTCTAACTTCCCTGTTGTTATTTAAGGTTGGGAAAGTGTTAATGTTGAGGAGTACTTTATAAGCTGTCAAATATGAATATATATATAGAAACACAGTTGGGGGACTAGCTCTGGAACTCTAAGAAAATAGAGCTATCTTCCAGGTGTCCCTCGAAAGCTTAGCCATTCGGCTCCTCACCTTATTACAGCCTTTGTTCAAGCACAGATATAAGAACTGAATTCCAGGGGCAAGGTGAGAGTGACCACCCTTGATATCAAGGCCACTCTTGACTGAATGTAACATCAAGGAGCTCACGCAAAACTAGAGCCAATGGAAATCAGGGGGAAATCTCTTTACTGATTGGAGACGTACCTGGCAGATAGGAGGATGGTTCTGGTTGTTGAAGATCCATCATTTCGGCTCCAGAACATTTCTGCAAGACCTCATCAAGATAGTCTTTTTGGCCCAACCATCTTCAGTTGCTTCATGAATAGCCTTCTCTCTATCATTAGGTCATAAGTAGGAATGTTTGCCGATGGTCGCACAATGTTCAGTACCACTTGCAACTCCTCAGACACTGAAAATGTCCATGCTCAAATGCAGCAAGACCTGGGCAATATCCAGGCTTGGGCTGCCGAGTAGCAAATAACATTCTGCCACACAAATGCCAGGCACTGACCATCGTCAATATGAAATGATCTAACCATGGCCCCTAGCGTCCATTGGCATTGCTATCACTGACTTCCACACTATCAACATTCTGGGGATTCTATTCACCAGAAACTGAACTGGGCTGACCATTGGCTAAAAGAGCAGGTCAGAGGCTAGGAATACTGCAATGGGTAACTCTCATTCTCACTCCCCAAAGCCTGTTCACCAGCCACATAGCACAAGTCAGGACTGTGATGGAATATTCCCCATTTGCTTAGATGCGTCCAGATCCAACAACACTCAAGCATCTTGACACCATACATAACAAAGCAACTCACTTGATTTGTAGCACATCCATAAACGTCCACTCCCTCCACCACCAATGTTCAATAGTAGCAATATGTATTATCTACTCTACAGAAAATCACCAAATATCTTTAAAGAGCACACTCCACTCCCACAATCACTATCATTAAGAAGGACAAGGACAGCAGATGCATGGAAACACCCCCACCTGCAAGTTGTCCTGATTCGGAAATAGGTTGCTGTTTGTTCAGTGTTGTTGAAACAAAATTCTGGGATTCTCTCCCTATTGGCATTGTCGGGGTACCTACAGCAGATGGACTATAGCAGTTCAAGAAGGCAGGTCACCACCACTTCTCAAGGACAGGTAGGAAGGACAATAAAAACTGGCCCAGCCAGAAGTGCCCACATTCCACGAGTGAAGAACAAATGTCAATATTTGTCGTATCATCCATTATGTGGACCTCATGGCTAACATGTAATAAACCAGATTTTGTTTAAGACAAAAGCCTCTTCTCATTGGATCACCAAGTCACTTTCTTTTACCACACTGGATCAGTCAGCTCCTTCAGATAATAATATAAAAGGAGGATGATCACAGTAAATCTACCTAATGTATCCTTCACCAAGATGACTGTATTGAGAGCCTGTTATAGAACAGGATGAACAGTGGTGCAGAGTCCAATGAGCTTTGAAATAATCTTCAGCTTTAAGAAGTCTACTTGTATTGACAGACAGCAACTGAGAAAGCTGAACTTAATAAAATCTTATTTTTTTTAAAGAGCAGTTCATGGCAAGATTCAACAAAGCTGAATCTACAGTCAATGGTAAACAATATTTCAGATCTGTTAAGAGAGGTGCAGAAACAAGTATGAGCTAGAAGACCCATGGAGCTGGAATATTTTGTCACACTTGACAATAACATTGCATTAGGTGCCAATGAACATCTGAGAAGCCCTAAGTTGAGGTTCATCAGAAGAGTGAATGGCCACCAGATGTTCTATAATTAGAGTTGAACTTTCTGGTGAGTAAAATGAAAAATGTTAAAACATACAGCAATACAGTATGGTACAGGCTGAGAAAGCTAGAATTCAGCAAAGTGCTTCCTGCTCAGTGAGCTTTCCCAGTATATGCGTGGACATCATGATGGCTATGGTAACACTAATCAAGTGCATTAAAATGAATTTTAAAATTGTATTGCAGCACTGAGAACAATACAAATCTAGAATTAAAGCAATATTAGAAAATTTAGAAGCTTAAGTAAACAAAATCAATTGAAAGAAGAAAGTTAGGACACTGTTGATGGCACAAAAGGAAAGGTGAGATTCATAATTTAAACCTCAAACAAGGTGGGAAGAATTTGTTAAGGCTCCAGATACTGGAACTCATTCAGGTCATATATATGCGGCAATGAGATTAATAGCAGTATCGAAAATGTGAAATGCCTTGGGAAATTTGTTCAAGAAATGGTATTCATTTTATAGAATGTTACAGAGCACAATTTATTCAGTAAAGCCATTGGGAGAATGAAATTGTCTTTAAGCCACAGACAGTGACATTCATTCAGTAAAGCTATTAAAATGAAGGGAATAATTTATTTGGTTATGAAAAATGGGAGTCAACCACTTAACTCGTATAAGATGGAAATCCTCCATCTTGATAACATAAACACAGCAAAATCCTTCAGTATAACAGTACATGGTATCAACATTGTTATACTGCAGAATTGAAATCCTTTAAAACAAATAATAGACAGCAACAACAAAATGCAGCATCATTAAAATTCTTTAAAATAAGATAAATAATTAATCACATTAAGGAGACATGGCAACAAAACAATATTGCCAAGAAGATTTAATTTCAGAAATGGGTCAAATAAAGCACAGAATTGGACTTCTTGGAGAAAACAATTCTCAAGACACAAGGTTGCTTCCAAGCTGTATACTAAATCAGAAGCTGAAAAAGGAAGTACACTTTCATATTCAATTGGGTTTGTTGATGATGAATTTCTAGCTCACCAAAGCATAGATAAAGCAACGGGTACTGTTGATGAAGATATAGAGACATAGAGGTCAACAGCATGAAAAAAGGCCCTTCAGTCCAATTTGTCCATGCAGGCCAGTTTTCACAATTGAATTAGTCACACTTGTCTGCACTTGGTTCATACATCTGCATACCCATTCCATCCATGTACCTGTGTGAATGTTTCTTAAGTGACAAAATTGTGCTCACTTTCACCACTATTTGTGGCAGTCCTTTCGAGGCACTCATCACACTCTGTATGAAAAAAAAATTGCCAATCTGGACCCTTTTGTATTTCTCCCCTCTCACCTTAAAAGTTCTGGAAGGTTCTGACAGTTTAACATTAGAATAAAACATGTTCTTTAAAGAACTAGGTTTAACTAAAAAGTTAAACTAAAAATCCATAAATAATTTAATTAATGACCTCTACAGATTGTTGAGACTCTGTATGCCACTTTCTCCCCACCCCCACCCTCCTCTCACTTATCTCTCTGCCCTTCAGACATTCTGCCTGTATTCCTGATGAAGGGCTTTTGCCCGAAATGTTGATTTTACTGCTCCTCGGATGCTGCCTGAACTATTGTGCTTTTCCAGCACCACTCTAATCTAGACTCTGGTTTCCAGCATCTTCAGTCATTGTTTTTATCGACAGATTATTGAGGAAATTTAACAATGGAACACTGAAGTCAGAATTCCTACAAGATATAATTGTTGTTAAAATTGCTGATGAATCTTTGTCAAATTTGCAAAGCCTTTGTCAAGAAGATATTTATATCAATTAACATCTCACTAATAGTAAGCTTATTACAGGGGTGAATATCATTGTTTTATGAGATAGTTTATGTGTAACTCAAGAAAACACTGTATGCAACCTATAATAGTGAAATTATACAATCCAGGAGGCAGAGTTCTCATGATTGCTACAAGCAACACTGTAATAGAAGAGCTGGCTGTCAGACTGTTGAGAATATATACATTCTTCACAGTCAAGAATTCTGACTCTTTAGCATGAATGCATGTTTTGACCTCAAACATTTTTTTGAAAATGGCAGAAATAGTTAAACAAATTATAATCAATAGACAACCAGCCAAGAAACAGTCAGTAATGTTATAAATGTTCAAAGAACAGCTACAGGAAAACACGGGTCAAGGAAATGTCAGACAGTGAACAACCTGTCAAGGGATAACTAGGAGAAGATTTCTAAAGGCTTTCTGGATTCATGACATTAGCTACGATAACTTAAGAGAATTGTTTCATGCTCTTAATGAAACATGATGGCCACAATCGGCTCTACCAAATATGACAGGAGCAGAAGGATGCCCAAGAATGTGTCATCATTCATGACTATGGTGTTAAGGAATGGCCAGACTAAATCTTTAGTGCGTTAGCAAAGAACGCATGTTTTGATCATCAAAATCATTACATTAGAATCCCTACAATATAGAAACAGGCCATTTGGCCCAACAAGTCCACAATGGCCCTCTGAAGAGTATCCTACCCAGAATCATTCCCCTACCATAATACTCTACATTTCCCCTGACTCATGCCCTAACTTACACATCACTGAATTCTGTGGACAATTTTCCAAGGCCAATTCACCTAACCTGCACATTTTTGGACTGTGGTAGGAAACCCACGCAGACACAGGGAGAACATGCAAACTCCACACAAACACTCATCCGAGGCTGGAATCAAACCCAGGTCCCTGGCACCGTGAGGCAACAGGACTAACCACTGAGCCACCGTGCCATATCTTGGACAATTTACTGGTATATAATGGAAGAGTGGTTATTCCAGCTTCACTTCAGGAAGATGACCTGGAAAAGATATAGTGACAGGTGCAGAGCCAGAGCTTGTGGCTGCTGGGATCTTAAAAGACATTGCAAATATTATAACCAATGTGAAAAGCCCATGAACATATAGGGTTGGCATAAATATTTTCTACACCTACCATCACTGAAGAAAAATCAGATTGCAAGTGTCAGTAAAGTTTGGGAAGAGGTGTAATTATGTGAAAGCTAAAGAGCAATACACCTCACGAGCCCATTTAAAGAGATTGTAACTGAGTTCATTTTGATAGCAACACAATAAATTGTTATGGCGGATTTGAATCTGGTGTCAGATGCTTTAAAGGCATTTCATTTCATCACCTTCCAAAGGGGAACCATCAGTGCCAGTGATAGAAATTACATCAAGTAAGGAGCAATCCTTCAGTGGTATGACTGGGTAAGTTAACATAAAGCATTCCGGCAGTGCAGTGAGACTACCAGACAACCCAAACTTATGAAGTCACAGTCTTGAGGGAGATGGAGTAGTGGTCGATGTGATCATGTACATGGATGTATAAATGTTCAGAATGAAAATAAAGTTGGGGGAGATATGTAATAATCTGAAAGGGTTAATGCTAGGGAGTGTATTAAGTATCTCCAAATGTAATGATGTCATAGAAAATTGAGTGGAATAATAACTTTGGATCTAAAGGAAATAGGGATCGGGAGTGTGGTGCTGGAAAAGCACAGCAGGTCAGGCAGCATCCTAGGAGCAGGAGAATCAACATTTTGGGCATAAGCCCTTCATCAGGAATCTAAAAAAAATAGACTTGCAATTTAGGATTGCTCATAGTTTTAGTAACAATATCTATCTCACTAATATAACTCAGATTTGATTGTCATCATACAATAAAATACATCTTATTTAAGACAAGTGTCTTTCCTTGTTCGACTGCTGAGTTGTTTTATCTACCGCGCGAAGTCAGACCTTTTAGATCCCGACCCAGAAGAAGGATGGTGACAGCAAATCTACCCGGTGTATTTTTCACCGAGGTAACTGTATTAAGGAATCACCTTACAGCATAATACTATATCTCTTTGTTTATAAATCCCAGGATCCCACATTGCTTTTTTTTAACTGATTTTTCAAAGTGTCCTCCAAACTTCAATGTTATGTACACACATACACATTTTGCATCATTCAGAATGCAAATCAACTAACTTGGCATCCATCAGGTATTAAATTAACATGACATGCACATTTGGGATACAGGGTATGCTACAGTTTGCATTCTGTCAATAGTCTTCTCATTTTTAAAATTAACTTCTCCAAAGGCCTATCGTGCATTTACTGCACCAGCTTTAGTTGTGCAGAATATGAGATTTGGGATAAAGACAACTTCATAGTGAATTTGAGGTGGAAGCATTCCTATGAATTCATCCTTACCTAAGGGATGTTCAGCTTCTCCTGAGCTTTGGAAATATCATACAGTATGGAGTTCGGCCTAAGATATTCATTCAATAGATCTCATTCTGGTGAGGACTACAATCTAGCATTATGATACATTTTAATGTATAATATATATTTATGCCAACAGTAAGATAGTTTTGAAGTTGAAAGATACAAGTTCCTGTTTTTTGATGGTTCCAGAGATATTTTATTATGAATGAGTAAAATTGAAGTTTATCTTTGAAGGAAGGAAACTATTTAAATTGTAAGTCAGCAGCACAGACATGAATGTTATTTTCAACAGGTGCCTGAACAATTTTAGCAGGTGTGTGTAGATCATTGACTGTAACTTAACTATTGAAAGCATGCAGCCTTTTGTTCCATACATACTGAGCAAATGGCATTTAATTTTAAATTGTGAGTTAGAATTGATAACATGAAAATTCAGCAAGATACCATTGTTACTTAGATGCTTAACATCATCAAGTCATACGGATGATATATTCAAGGGATTTTCTCCATAAAATGGAAATCTTCCTGATAACCTTCTCATGTTTTTCAATTTTTGTGTACATATTGAGAGTAAGAAAATCCTTTATTCACCCTTACAACTCTAATGTAAGAGATTAACAGTCATAATTCTGTGATCCAATATTCAATAAGAAACAGAACTCACGAAGCATGTATCTGAAGTATTGCAAGGAAAATTGATGTTTCATGACAATTTCTCAGTGGGTATAATTTTTATTTGGACAAACATGACCCTCTATAGATGTTCTATGAAAGAAGGCCACTAAATGATTGACACTTTTGAATGGTCAACTCAATTGCATTGTATCGTAGCTTGCCTCTGTTTTTGCTGCTATGAATCATTTGCATTTGAACATAAGGTCAGAACAGTAATTTAACCCTTAGAAAGTAGTCTAATAACTTGATAATTTCCATTGACTGAACTGACAAGAGACACGGTGCATTTTTTTGGTGAAAAGCTAAGAAAAAGGAACTAAATAGTTGATATGCTAATAAGAAATGTCTACTTCAAAATTTTGAATTTAGCTTGTAATTTTTAAGCTGGTTGATGATTACACTCATTTAAACATATCTGCAGGCACTGAAAATGACATCAGAGGCTAGCACTCAAGCATTTAATTAGATGTAATTTTTTTGGAGTGATTCACTCCTGCATTTACCACTTCCACTGAAGGTCCAGAGTATATTGGTAGGCAGAAGCGTAGTAGTTTGACTCACTGAGCAATGAAAGGCATCGGTGTGGTTTTCCATTGGGGATCATGAGACAGAAGGGATAGAGGTCAAGGAGTTTCCTTTACACAGAGGAGAATGGAGGGAACTAGTGCAGGACATGCAAAGTAAGATTACTGGGAGGTCACCACGAGGGGTCCTGGACTAGGACATAACTACATTGCCAGAAGAACTTTAATGACTTAACTTGAGTGGTCAAGGTAAGATCCTTTGGCGGAAGAAGTTTGTTATAATAAGATTTTGCTGAGCACATTTTGTCAGCAGAAGGCTCCCATTTGCATCAGCTATTCTCATCCTGTTTTTCAAAATGGTTCTACTTCTGACATCTGGGTCATGAAAACCACTGGGTTGAAAGCCCCTGAAGAAGAATTTTCTTCTTTTGGAATGGCAGTGAAGGGTTCATCAAGGTCAGAGTAGAATGTTTTTGTTTTTAAGGTAATGGTTCTGAAGGGAACCACTGTTATGTAACATTAACTCAATCCATTTGACAGATTGCATGCAGTATGTGAATAGAGCCAAAGGCATTTCTTTAGCTTTGGGAGAACAATTGTATGCGTGTCCATTGCTTAAGGTTCAAATAATTTTACATGACCGAATGTAGTTATTTATGGTTGTTATGCAATAAACCTTCTTGTTATCTAAAATCAGTGCCTCTTCCATAAATACTCAACAGTAGTGCATCCTCTACCACAAGCCACAAGAAAAGCCCAAGGCAAAGCAAAAACAAAGGAGGATCTCAAGCACGCCTTACTCACTATCACAAACTGGTAAAGATAACAAATACTACAAATTACTAGGGGTGGCCATTTCTGAATATGTCACAATTTCCTTAACCTCTTCAAGGATCGGGGCCTAACTATTGATGGTAGTGGCTTATTGGGCATATTGAATATGTTTGAGCTTTAGTTGAAATGTCATGAGTCTTACAATTATACAATTATGGATTTCATGCAACACATTCATAATCCTTTTCTGGATGAAAGGACTTCATGGACATGAGGGTTACTGTCAACATTTCCATTCCAGTAAAAGGTGTAACTCCTGCTGGTTCCCTCAGTCCTTTCTCCTCAGGAAAACAGTCCTCACTGAGACCAGGAAAAACAATTTGGAATCTTTGGCTCATATGATGCACTTGCAGTTCTTCTTGCTGGATGATGATCCCACAGGGTGTGGTTCCACAGCCAGAAGAAAGTGGGAGACCCTATTTTTATAGTAACTTTTCTCCCATCCTGCCGATTAGGGGTCAGCAGAGGACTAATAGTCACAAGGACACTGTTTAAAGATGCCTTTGACCCAACACAGGTGTCAAATGAACTTTACATATCTATCACATGCATACAGATTCTTGGCTAGAAGCCCCTAGTCCACATCCCTGTCTTCATCACCAATTCTCTATCACAACGTGACTAGGCAATTAGAGCCCACTCAAATCCAGGTGATGTCTTTGTTTTATGTGGGACCTTAGCATGCTGCTATTGTCAAAACTTTTATTTCTAACATTCGTCCATGGAATTTAGAGATTGCACTTGTTCAATCAGCATTTAATATCCATCCTGAGTTGTTCTTCAGCCACTACAGTCCTACTACAGTCCATCTGGCATATGTAGACTCACAATGACGTTAGGTAGGAGTTCAAGGATTTTGACTCAATGACACTAAATTCAACAGCAATATATTGGACTGTACTCGATGTTTAATGGCTTGGAGGGGAACTTGCAGGTGAAATTGTTCTTACGTATCTGCTGCCCTTGTCCTTCTCGATGGTAGTGGTCTTGGATGGGGAAGGTTTATCTAAGGAACATTGGTGATGTTAGACAACTTGGCAAGAAAGCAGCGAGATACCTATGAACAAGAAAGCTCATGATCACCCTCATTAACATTGAATCTCATCTCATTAGCATTCAGATTCCTATTCTATCACTTTCCAGATAAAATCTAGATGCTGAGAGTTCCTGACCTGAAAGTCTGAATGTGTACCTGGTGTTTCCAGCTGATTGCCTGCCGCTCTGCACTGCCATTTTGGAAACCAGCAGAAATGTCTCAAGACACTCTCCGAGGATAGTGTTCGCATACAGCCCACATCCATGAAAGATGGCATCCAACACATGCTAGCCTTTCAACATCATCATGGCACATCTCCAGCCCACTTACAATATACTTCTGTACTTCTATGCTGCATTTTAGGTCACACAGCAACTTGTCATTGAAATGCAGTAGCAGAGACCCTATGGTCACAGGGACAGGCATCTAGATCAGGTTGGACCAGGTTGCGTCTATGGGCTGTTTGCTCACTCTCTAGAACTCACTCACCTAGCATCTCATGTATTGCCTTGCGTCCTTGTGACATGGTGCCTCAGGCAGAATTTAATGGCTGTTCTTCCTGCTTAGCACAGATACATCAACAGGCAGCTTGCCATACATGTCAAGTCATCTGCCAAGGTGGTGGAGTATGTTGCAGTATGGAACTTTGGCATGTCAATCCTACAGAATTTAGCAGAATCCTAAGAATCCTACAGAATTTGGCTGCTGTGGCACCTCTGTGCTTTGAGGAAGACTGGTTTGAGGTTGCTGCATCACTGCATTGACAGTGAAGGACAAAGTGGACTGACAGCACTCAACCAGGTACACACAACTGAATGAGTGCATGATCTTTTGCCACATACATCTGGGAAGATACAGTGAAAAGTGTTCTGTCTCCACAATACAGCCCTATTTTGAGTTTCAAAAGATTAAAAAGTACTCAAATAGAGCTCAGCTTCATTGCCTAGGATCCCAAATGCAGTCTCCATTCTGGGCCTATAGCAGCCAAGAGTCCTTGCTCCAACATCGCTGCAGCCATTCCAGGAGTTCATGCCTCAGATATATGAACCAGCAATCACTGCTGGCACCACTCCAGCCAACCCGTCTCCAGTGAAACATCTGTCTTCTAAGATGGCACCGCTGCCATAGATGTCCGTCTAAACTGGGATGTCTAGACAGTGGCAAGTACATCTAGTTATGGTGACTGGTAGAATCAGGCTAGCACTGAATGAGGGGGCAAGATAGGTATGTTATGATACGGAGATAGAAAGCTGAACCAGATCAGTTTTCTATATCTAAATTTGCAACCCAGTAAAATTAAAACTTTCAAAGTCCCTCAAAATTGACCCCAATAAACAGGCTTTTGAATAACGAGTCCCACATTCCATGCATTATCAAATTCTGACACCAGTTCGTATCTCAAATGAAGGATACACCAATTTATTAACAGTGCAGTAAATTTAGTAGAACAAAAATTAAACAATAAAGTAATCTAATTGGTCTGTGCCATAAGCCCAGAAACCTTGTTTTTTTTCCACTCCAATCACACAAAAGTCTGACAAACAAACACAGTTAAAGAATAAACAAAAAAAAATTAAATCTGACCTGATTATTTAAATAGTTTTCATAATGTGTGGTTCCACAGGCATAATGACGGTTTGTTAGTTGCTGTTCTGAAAATGTTGATTGCAATCACCTTTTCAATTCACTCAAATAAAGGCAGTAATGCTGAGAACTTACATTTCTATTCTCTGACCTTTCAAGAGCTGTCCATGGGAGATTAGGCAGGGAGTTTTCAAATATTCATGCTGCAGCATCAACAAATTAATCAGTTATTTATCTTCTTGATACACATTTGTTTGCCTTGTCCCAGCCTGTGCATACAGGGCACTAGTAGTGCAAAAGCCCATAAAAAGTCTGTGAGCAATGTAAATGTAATGAATGGTTGTGGCTGGTGTCATTCAACTGCTGATGATTATATAATCCCCTGTTTTCTCTTTTTGTGGAATTTGAGACCTGCTATATAATTTGCATTTTTAGTTTTGATTTTATTCTTAATGTTTGATTTTTTTTATTTCTAGACTGAACCCAAAGATGACACATGCTATGGGAATGGAATAAATAACATAAAATTCAATTCAATCCAGTATCCGAAGGCAAGGATCAATGACTAAGAAACAATTTGTAGAGGGAAATAGGGCCAATTCTGCACTATTGTGACACCAAGTGGAAAAGACTGAAACTGCTCTGAAATATTCAGTGAAATGCTATTTAATCAATTGGATAGAATAGAAATTTCATAAAGAAATATAGCATCAAAACATTTTACAGTTTTTTTGCCTTGTTTTGTGTTCATCAAATGAAGTGTGACAGTACTGAGAATAGAACATTCCTTTACTTGTTTCCCCCTTGCATCAGTGTGTATCACTCCAGTTCAGGCAGAGCAGAATTAGCAAATTTGAATAAAGTTTTGCTTACTTTTGCCATTATAATCTGCTGCTGTCCAGACCCACTTCAGATAGAACCATAACTTTTCAAACAAAAGACACATTCGCGCAATTAGCCTGGGGGTAAAGTTTGGTCCTTGATTTAGAAGAGCTTTCATCAATCTCCCTGGTAATTGCTTGCTGTAAAGCAATGAGGTTCAGGTTAATTTTCCTTGCTCAGGATAAAATAAATGACATATGTAAAGTCATTCAAGAACAATCGCACAACAGCGCTCAGTTAGTTTTCAGTTCAATATGCGCTTTTTGTTAACAAAAATGGTTGACGAACAGTCTTTAAAATGACTGTCATGAGGAAGGGGTGAATGCAAATTTGCCTTCCAATAAATTCCTTACTGGCTCAGATTTGAGAAACATATACAGTACACCAGCAATGGAGAATTGGCACAAGGTGCAACAATGCATTTCTTTGATATGTGTCATTCATTGTGACAGTGTGCCATTCATTACAGGGTGTATAAAGGAGAGGCCACACCAGAAAGCATGCATCTTGATCTACTGTTGAGAACCTTTTAGTGACAAACTCAAGAATGACACAGACAGCAAAGAATCATCCTTGGAATTGTAACCCTGGAATGACTAGACCATCAGATGTTACTCAATGTCCTAGGCTTGGAAAACTTAAGTTCAGCTAAAACTACCAAGGGACCAGCTGTAAAGTATGGTGTTGTCAAGTTCACAAATGGAGCCCTGGGTTCCCACACAATGCCCATTGTTGAAATTAATCTACTGATATTTATCATATCAGTTAGCACATGAATACTGTCAATTTCAACAAGGAAGTAGAGGTACTGATATTTTTGGAATCATCCTGAAGCATGAGTAAACAGCTTTTGTTTTTATTATAATGTGCTTTAAAAGTACGGAGATGTCTGATTAAAGTGTCATGTTTGTTTTTTCTTAATTCATCAGTGGGATGTGGGCATGGCTGGCCGGCCAGCATTAATTGCCCATCCCTAGCTGCCCTTGAGAATGTAGTGGTGAGCTACCTTCTTGAACGATTGCAATCCACCTGCTGATAGTTTGCCCACAATGCCCTCAGGGAGGGAATTCCAGGATTTTGACCCAGCAAACAGTGAAGGAACAATAGTATATTTCCAAGTCAGGATGGTGAGTGGCTTGGAGGGGAACCTGTAGGTGGTGGTGTTCCCATATACAGAGGAACCTCGATTATCCAAACGAGATGGGCAGACACTATTTCGTTTGGATAATTGATTATTTGCATTATTGATTCAATGCTTTTCCTCTGGGGCTCGGAGCTTTCTGTTAAGTATGCTCCCCGTTCAGGAGATGAGGCAGCAGCACACCAGGCGTGAACCCCCGCCCCCTCAACCCTGTCCAACACTGCCCCCTCTCTGCCTCCACCCCCACACCCCTGCCCTCCCCCCAACTTTGTCCAACACCGCCCCCTTCCCTCCCACCCCCGTCCACCCCCAACCCCATCCAACACCCCCCACTCCCACACCCCTCCCCGTGCGACCGCCCTCCTAACCGTGTCCCCCTCCATCTCGTCCGTCCCCTCCCCCTCTCCTGGTCAGCCGGACTGGACACCAACCATAAGACTGCTGCTGCTGCCTTTTGGGGAATGAATCTCCAAATAGAACACACACACACAGCCACACACAAAACTTATTACTGCAACATTTTGACAGGTTCCACCTTTGCCCTGTATAGGACAATGTTGGAGAGATTATCTGGGGAAGGGGGTTAAGGGTACACTCTGGTGTAGAACCCCAGGGAAAGTGTGGGGATAGAGAGAGAGAAGGGGGAAGGTCAATCATTTGGAGACGGTGCCTGGGCTCCCATCAATGTCCAGGATTGTTCTCAGCAGCATTTCAGTGAGCCGAGTTCACTTCTAATCACTGTAAACAAAAGACACAATCACTGTTGGAAACAAGTCTTTGACGTAATGTTTCTATCTTGAGATCTCTATTTGAATAATTGATATTCGGATAATTGAGGTTCCTCTGTCGTTGTCCTTCTGAACGAAAGTGGTTGTGCATTTCGAAGGTGCTGTCTGAGGATGGTTGGTGAATTTCTGCAATGCATCTTTGGTGAATTTCAGCATTGCTGCTGCTGAATGTCAGTGGAGGAGGAAATGGATGGTTGTGAATGTAATGCCAATCAAGCGAGCTGCTTGGTCCTGGACGGTGTCAAGCTTCTTAAGTGTTGGTGGGACTGCACTCATCCAGGCAAGTGGAGAGTGTTTCATTACACTCCTAAATTGTGCCTTGTAGGTGTTCGATAGGCTTTGGGGAGTCTGGAAGTGAGTTACTCGATGCAATATTCCTAGCCTCTGACTTGCTCTTGTAGCCACCGTGTTCATATGGTGTGTTCACTTGAGCTTTTCGTCAATGATGACAGTGCGGGATTCTGTGATGGTCACATCATTGAATATCAAAGGGGAGTGGTTAGATTGTCTCTTATTGGTGATGGTCATAGCCTGGCATTTGTGTGGCATTTGTGAATGTTACTTGCCACTTGTCAGCTCAAACCTGGATATTATCCAGATCTTGTAGCATTTGAACATGGACTGCTTCAGTGTCTGAGGAGTTGTGAATAGTGCTGAATATTATGCGATCATCAACGAACATCCCTACTTCTGACCTGAGGGAAGGTAATTGACGAAGCAGTTGAAGGTAGTTGGGCCTGGGACACAACAATGAGGAACTCCTGCAGTCGCCTCTGCTTAGATGCCTGACCTCCAATAACCATGACTATCTTCCAATGTGTCAGGTATGTCTCCAACAGCCCCGATACCCATTGATTCCAATTTTGCTCTTTGATTCCACACTCAGTCAATTGCAACCTTGATGTCAAGAGACAAAAAAACTGCAGATGCTAGAATCCAAAATGGACAAGCAGAAGGCTGGAAGAACACAGCAAGCCAGGCAGTATTAGGAAATAGAGAAGTTGACATTTTGGATATAGCCCTCCTTCAGGGTTATACCTGAAACATTGATTCTCCAACTCCTGTTGCTGCCTGGTTTACTGTGTTCTTCCAACCTCCTGTTTGTCTACCTTGATGTCAAGGGCTATTACTCTCACCTCACCTCTGGAATTCAGCACTTTAGTCCATGTCAAAGCTGTAATGAGGTCAGGAGCTAACTGGCCCTGGCAGAACCACACTGTGTGTCGGTGAACAGGTTATTACTGAGTAGCTGCTGCTTGATAGCACTGTGATGACACCATCCATCACTTTCCTGATGATCAAGAGTAGACTAAATGGGCAGCGATTGGCTGGGTTCTGTTTGCCCTGCTTTTTATGTACAGAACATACCTGGGCAATTTTCCACATTGTTGAAACAGTTTAGCTAGGGGACTGGTGAATTCTGGAGCACAAGTCTTCAATACTATAGCCGGAATGTTGTCAGGGCCCATAGCCTTTGCAGTATCCAGTGTATCCAACCATGCATTATTATCTACTCTTGTTCACCATACTAGGTCTGAAACAGCAAACAAGAGGCTTGGCAAATGATCTACATCCATATAATTTCCAATTCCCCATTTGTCAAGTATAGATTGCTCACCTTGCCATAGCTCTTCCTTCTAATTTCCCTCTGTATTTACCGCCTTTCACACTCAGCCCCAGGTCAGAAAGAAAATACATTCTGCCAGCTAACCATTCAAAAACTCTCAGATCTTTGTTTCAGTCATAACATTATTTTCTCTCAAAAGAACGTGCTGCACATCATTCAAAAGAAGACCACAGTAATTGATAGTCCTCCAGAGCAAGCTATTTGGCAATCCAATCAGTTAAAATCCATTAGTTGGTCTCTGTTTTTTAATATTAATGAAGTAATCAGAAAGTCACCAAAGACCTGTAGAGAGCAAACTGGCAATGGTTTAACCTGACAGTTATCACTCCTCAGGCAAGGTTGAGAACGAGAATCCTTTCTGGTAACCTGAACCAATGAAGGAATTGAACTTACACTGTTAGCATCACAAAGCAGCCTTCCATCCAACTGAGCTAACAATTGATTATGTTATTGATAGATCAATGACATATAACTTGCATTTAATTTTTAAAGCTTTAGCCCAGCAAGACTCAAGTTTTATTTTCCGTTGTTTTCTTTGAACATTTAGATGAATGGAAACAAGAATGTTTCTAGTTGGATCTTAGTGCAAAATTCTTATTTGAAAAATAGACAATTTTCAAAGCATTTTTCTTCCTCTGGCATAATCATATCAAATTCCCATGTCTCAAATTCCTGTTGTAAAGAAAAGCAGAGAACCATTTTAACCTTACAGTCCCTAAGCTCATCCCCAGCATTTACAGTGAATAATGCTATTACTGCAGACTTTTCATATGGAAGGATTTTTTTTGGATTAAGTAAGAAGAAATATTTCTGGTGACAAGAGAGTCAGTAACTAGAGATATAGATTTTGGAAATTGACATAAAGATCTCAAAGAGGTAGATGAGGATTTTATTAAAGCTCAAAGTAGTTATGATTGTGAATACACTGTCCAAAAGTTTGATGGAAGCAAATTTGACAGTAACTTTTAAGGGGAATTGAATATGTACTTGAAAAGTATCAATTCCAGGATAATGGTGAAATAGTGGTGCAAGTGAGACTGGTTAGATAGATCTTTCAAAGAGAGAGAGTAATCACTGATTGGTCTGAACGATCCATGATTTTATCAAAGTCAGTTGTTGCAGATTAGCTTTTCAGGCTGCCAAACTGGTTTTGAGAGTCTCAAAATGTATTTTATTTTATATCCAATCATAAAATATTCATTGTGTTTAATTGTACACAGGTGCTGAGCTTTAACTGGAGTTTTACATTAGCATATAGAAAGATACAATAATTTATTTGGTAGTACAGAACCTAAGTATTGCTGCAAAACCATACATTTTGTTAACGTTTTTGTCTTGAATTCATCAGGAGAAGTGGCTTGAATATCAATGCACTATCAACATTTGTACTGTGTGACAGGAGAGTGCTAATTGGATGGCCAATAGACTCTGATTAGTAGAGGCATTGGCATGGAGAATGCAGCAGTTAATGATGATTGACAGTAACTGCAAGTCTTTGTTTAGATATTAAATCTAGTTGATTCAGATTGGTCGGGGCACTGCTTTGAAAATGAGCCAACAAATCACTGTAACCTATTCTATTAAGCTAAAAGAGGCACAATATGTTCATATGTTCATTCAAACAGCAAAGAATAGTGCCCCTTCTATGTAGCTTCTAGTACATGCAATTGTGTCACACTGCGAGCCTGACTGACAAACCTAAACTGGCTATCAATGTAATGTTTTGTACGGCCAGGAACTTAAATGTTGTCCAATTGCAGAATCATATCAAATATTGGACAGTGTGTTGGATGTTTTGTAAGTCTGATCTGGTTTGGTATAGTCATAGAACATAGAACATTATAGCGCAATACAGGCCCTTTGGCCCTTGTGGAACCAATCTGAAGCCCATCTATCCTACACTATTCTATTATCATTCATATGTTTATCCAATCCCATTTAAATGCCATTAAAGTTGGCGAGTCTACTACTATTACAGGCAGGGCATTCTAAGCCCTTACTACTCTCTAAATAAAGAACTTACCTCTGACATCTGCCCTATATCTATCACCCCTCAGTTTAAAGCTATGTCCCCTCATGCTAGCCATCTCCATCTGAGGAAAATGACTCTCACTGTCCACCTATCTAACCCTCTGATCATCTTGTATGTCTCAATTAAGTCACCTGTCAACCTTCATTTTGCTTGTACAGACTTAAAAAGAGATATGTTCTTTGATACTATCCACCAGTCTTTGGGATGTATGGCCTACAAACATGGCATCACCCTGGCACTGAAATTCATATACAACATTACTCACTTATGCAAAGTCACATTTATGTAAACACCACACTTAATGCTAGTGTGTAGTAGCTATATAAGCAGGTAGCTTCACCTATTGCTCAAATGTTTGAGATCTGAGATAAACTGGGCACTTTTCAGGAGCAAGAATAACCATGATACAGTCTTTCATGTGTTTACATGATATACAGGGAAAAATGATTGGATCAGGGCAGCCATTATCCTGCAGGAATGACTTTGATGTGCCTTATTTCAGCATCAAGTTTGTATCATGAACAAATGACTAGCAGATGAAAAGCTTCAATAAAAAGTGTCTTTTCATCAATACTAAAGATGCAATTATTGAAACTGTGATGTGGTTCAGTTTGGAGACATTTTGCTTATAATTCTCCAATTTGTAAACAAACATACCATCCTTCCCCACCTAGGTTCTAGATTTGAACACAGAAAAGAAAAATTCCTTGAGAGTTTTTATAACACTATCTCCTCACAGGAATATAACAGTGTAATTTTTTTTTGTTTGACTCATTTGACATAGCAACAGCCTTTTAAGATTATTGATGCAGCAATGACTAAGTTTAACCACAAGAGGACATTAGTCCACAGTGGTTCAGATACTTGGCTTGCCACATGGTGTATACGTAACATGGACACCTGTTACATTGTTTTCCAGTCTGCTCTCAGATATTTAACTTAGGAGTCCGTTAATCATCTGAAAATGCATCTTCTGGGTTCATCAGCTTCCCAGAAATCGATTCCAAATAACTTGTAGTCACACAAAACTAATTGTGATATCAAGTAACTGCATCGTCAAAAAAAATCTGGTAGTTAAATTCATCACAGTAAATATTTTCTTCTTCAAAGACTATCCAAAAGCTACATGAGGCAAAACAGAAACAGACTGGAACAGTGAAGGTAAATATATGAGTACTGTAATGTGTTTGGAAACAATAGAGGGAGAAGATCAATGTAGCTGAGTAGTAATATAACAAGGAAAAGGAAGTTTTGGAATAATTTAGTTTGAGTTATTCAAAGCCAGTTCTGATAACCAAACTATATGTGAAAATTATATCAGGAGATTTTTAGAATGAGCTACATACATTATAAATATCTAATGCTCCAATTGGGTACTTAAAAGGAATGAAAGAAGCATTGCACAATGTGATCTGCAGCATTTAAAACGTTAAGCTATGACAGCTGTAAGCAAATTTATAAGCCAGGAAAATTATTGTTAAAGCAGTTTAAACAATAAACTTATCCTTAAATGTCTATACTAGGCCTGAAATTGCAAGATTGGAATTGTGTCATATTATGATGGAATATTCTTTTTTTGTCAATGAAGACAAGCTGAGAGCTTGACTTGAATTATCTTTATAACAAATGTTCTTCAGGATCTTGTTCACTGCAGCACTTGAAATTAGGAGATAACATTTAGACCACTCATACCGCAAATGATTTCCAGTGATGTGAAATCTGCCACATAAAGCTGAAAGTGATACAGTGTAATTTGAATTCAAGCATGTGGCACACACACTCGCAGTGCATTTCAGTCTAAATGGAAGCAGTAGTGTGAAACTTTCTCAGCCTTACAAGCTTACAATGCAACTGCAATTTATTTTATGAGGCACTTTGTCAACTTTTAATTTTTTTCAACAAAGATCAAATGGCTTTTGTCTTGTATTAAAATCTAAGTAGCATTTTGATATTGGTGAACAGAGCTTTGTGCACGATCACAAGCACGTATGCAGAGATCTGCACTTTGATTGACAACAGAGCTAACAGCTTCATTCAGGTCTTCAAGTTTTATATCCTTTGAGTGACAGCCTGAGATATAAACAGCACTGTATCCATTTTGAGCACATTGTCATTTACACCCACACTGACTCAGCAATGGAAATCTTTAAAGGTTGTCTTTCTACAGTAAATACTAGGGCCTCCAAGTGCGTCACATAAACAATGATGTGAGTGTAATGCTAACACACTTAGTGGTGGAATGTTTTACAAAAGATCAACTGAATTTTTATACCGATAGGTTACATTTTTCCACATGCTCAACCAGAACCATCTAATTATATACAAGGTTCCTTTCTTACAATAATTCCTTGTTGAGCTTGATCTGAGCTTTTTTTGCAAGGTCAGAAGCATGGCACATTTTTCACATAATTTTTGTTGTGTAAGGGAATTAATCAGAGATACCATACCTACAGTTAAAGGGATGTTGTATGCTATATTGACATTCAAAGATCACATATGTTGAAAAAACATACATTATAAGTATGCAGTAACTTTTCTCATTGAATAAGGGATCGTGCTTTGCCCTCAACCTCCTGTGTAAGGACAGGAACTCACAAACAAAGAGAACAACATCTTTCAGCACCAACTTACTGCTTGGGAAAATATGCAACGCCTTAGAGAAGAACCAAGAAAGCTGACAGTGAAGAAGTATGTCGCTTTAGATCTGGGAAACGCCCTCATCCACTACAGAAAAAGTCATGAAACAATGGAGCACATGTTCAGTATAGGTGTCATCTCCTTCATGACTGAACCTACAGAATGGGGTTCAGATTTGACCACTGCTCTAAAGGTCAGTTACCCTATACAATTTTCTATGGAAACCACACATCTCAGTAAAGCAGTTACTAGACAAATTCATTCTATGCGTACAGTTGAAAGTTTAGCTAAACTTTCGAACAGTAGAATATTTCCCAAAGCTGCATGCCAATAGTGTGTATTAGCAGGTCCCTCTCAATGAGTTATCCAAACTTCTCAACACCTTTATTGCTCCTTTCAGTCCGTACTTTTTCAATAGACAACAATTCAGCATTCTGCACTGGAGATTTCCCAATGCACCATGTCCAACGTTTTACAAAGGCCTTCTCTGCGCAGATGTTGAGATTTTCCACCAGTTTGTTTGTGTTTTTTAACAAGAGCGTTCCCAGGCATAAGGAACTTGAGTACTGTGCATAGATTGGATGGGTGCAGGTTGATTGGCTTAGCCATGGTTTTTTTTTAAAAAAGAACCCCATGTGGGGTTATGGGAATTGTGTCAGAGTGGGATCTTTTTCAGAGGGGTTGGCTCAGACTGGATGGGCTGAATGGCCTCTTTTTGCACTGTAGGGTTTCTGCGCTTTGGGAGGTTCATTGCTTGTCGGAATGGAAGCCAGACAGGAGCTTTTGAGGAGAGTTATTCAAAGATCACATGGTGGGGGTGGGGTGGGGGAGCGGGGTGATGGGGGTACAGAAATTCTCCCGTTTTCTAGAAGGATTGAGAATAAAAGGGCCATAATTCAATGAGACAAGGAAACCTTTCTCTGGCTGAAAGGGTGGTTCTGGTCTGGAATGTGCTGCTTGGATGTGATGGAGGCTGGGCTAGGGCTGAAATGATCAAAAGGAAGTTGAGACTGTGGGTGTTTTCAAGAAACAGGAAGGCTGTGACCTGATGGACTGACTGGCCTGCTTCTACACTGTAACTATCCTGTGTGCCTACTTTGGAGCAGAAACCCTTTTCATCCTGCTAACAACGCTCACTTTGGGCATAGAAATATCGTTAAAATGAGCAGGAGTAGGCTGTTTCACCTCTCGAACCACTTTCCCATTCAATAAGATTTGGGCTGGTTATCTATCTAAGTCCCCTGTTCCTGGTTTCCCCCGATGGGCATAGGTTTAGGGTGAGAGCGGAAAGATATAAAAGAGACCTACGGGGCAACTTTTTCACACAGAGGGTGGTACATATATGGAATGAGCTGCCAGAGGATGTGGTGGAGGCTGGTACAATTGCAACATTTAAGAGGCATTTGGATGGGTATATGACTAGGAAGGGTTTGGAGGGATATGGGCCAGGTGCTGGCA
This sequence comes from Chiloscyllium plagiosum, assembly GCF_037043375.1. Lineage (NCBI taxonomy): Eukaryota > Metazoa > Chordata > Chondrichthyes > Orectolobiformes > Hemiscylliidae > Chiloscyllium > Chiloscyllium plagiosum. The sequence continues at coordinate 28,318,602 of NW_028270149.1, read as the reverse complement.
GGTGGGTCTAGATTGGGTTGGGATATCTGGTCGGCATGGACGGGTTGAACCGAAGGGTCTGTTTCCATGCTGTACATCTCTATGATTCTACAAATTCTAAAACAAATTGGTCTAGCATTTTGTGGGAGTTGCCACGTGGAAAGTATGAAAGTTCTTTTATAGTATGGTTTGGTTCATGCACCACGAGACTGGGTTCTTTCCAGATTAATTCAGAAGGCAAATGTGGGGACGGAATTTTCCCAGGCCTAGAGAGGTATGGTCACTGGTAAGAAAGTTGGCAGAATATAGCAAGAGTGAAAAAAGAATGAGATCCTCAATGTCAAAAACATCAACTCAAGGTTTTACAGCTATGTGTAAATCACACTTGCAAATGATGAATTCTCTGTTTGTATACATTAAAATCTTACCATTAACTGATCTCTCCTTCGTTCTTTGCAGTCCATGATTGCCGTAGGTACTGGTAAGAAACTACTTCCATACTGGCCAGCATTCCACGTGAACTCCACAGCTGGCATGAGTGGCCTATGGCTAGGGCAAAATGCAAGGATAACGTCAACTTGCTAGAGGGTGGGGTTGCACACAACTTCCATTACAGAAGATTCAGATAAAGAATTTGGAAAATAACTAATTGATATGCATAATGGAGCGTTGGGAAGTCTGTTGCAAAAGGATACGTCTGGACAGAATTTTCTGGACAGAGTTGCATATGGGCAGATGACCTACCCTATACAACATGGAATTGTTGATTGGTACACTTTGGATGCAACCATGATGAAATGTCTGTTAGCTGATGTCATAAGTTTCATTGCATTACAAGTAGCTTCACCAGAGATATGAGGACTACAGTGTACAAAAGACATTGCAGACTGTGACAGCAATCTGGCCACAGAATCCTCAATAGATTACTAGGATTGCCGAGATGCTTCTTAAGGTGAAAGCATTAGTTTAATAGAATATGAATGTGCTGCCATCACTTGTGTTCCCATCATTACCATTTTGCCAGTGCTTTTACAGTTGTCTGCCAGCTAGAAAATCCAGGTTGCTGCTGCCCATGCCAAGATGATACAGTCCGAAGCTGGTTTCTCTAGACCCAGAATGTCACGTTAATGATAATGATCCAACAATCATTCATCAGGGATTAATTAACTCTGCGAGTTAGTTTACTTGTCTCAATAAAACACATCACCAGTTTTAAAGTAAACATTACAGCAAGTCAATTGAGTTCTGTGTACGCAGCTTGCAAAGTCAAAACCGACTAACCAGGCAGGCAAAGTTGCATTAACATACAGCACATGGAGTCTTTAACAGTGTACTCTCTTAAAGACACATAGAACACAGTGTTGTTTGAGGTCATTTTCATAAACCATCTACCTGCTCCTGTAATGAAATTCAGAAATCTCCTAACTGCCACACTGCAGCTATTGGGGTAGTACTACTGAGGAGACCCAGAAGAATGCAGTACACACAGAAGACAGATTCAAAGGCAATGTACAAATTTATTTAATTTACATTTGTAAGCAATACATGGCATGATTTAATTAACAAATTTGCTTTGGAATGTTATTGTTATGTTGTTTTTCTTTTCATTTTTGCAATCTAGCCAGGGTGACAATATGCTGATCAGAAATAGAGGTAAGCTTTCAAATGTGGGACCCATGGTGAAAGCAGAATTGGATTTCCGTTACTAGTATATTAGTTAATGTAATTCTTCATATCCAGTCCAAGACAAAAAAAAACTGTCTAGGTTTCCGTCTTTCTCATGTTCCACTTCCTCTTCATCTCTCTCAGTTTCTCCCAGCATCATGTTCTACTTTCAACAGCCTCTGCTCATTCAACCAGTGATGCTCTATATCAGGGGAATGGCTTTTGAATGAACCATGCCTGGGAGAAGAAATAAAATTGTGGACAAGTTCTGCAGGCAGGATAAAGACTTTTAGTGCTGGCTATGCCAGTCAGTGTAGAGTAATAAAATTTGAAACAACTGTAGGAAAAACAGACACTGTAATATTGTACCAAAAACTGGAAGAAATCCTAAGTAGCTAAAGATCCCTTTCAATATAATTGGTAGAGAGTTATTGATGTTGCTCAATAAATGTTCAACTATGTGATGGTAACAGAAGGTACTGGTCAGGATTTTGATTTCAGTATGGCAGTGTTAGCATCAGCAGTGTATGGTGACTAATGTCACAATTTGTCTGCTCTGTATGTTTCTGGCAATGCTAAATGTGAGTGTGTTAACACCTTTATCAATGTGGCACTGAAGTGATCTGTAACACCCATTGGATTCCATGTTGGTCTTCAGCAGCGTTTATAGTAGGCAGCTTTGTGCCTACTGATCTAAAAAACTGTCCTACTGAATATATTCAACACATTCATTGCTATTTGAACTGCTCCATGCTCCCCCTCTGTGACTTAACATCCCCTATTATAACCATTTGTTGCAATTGAATTGTTTAGGTTTCATTAACCTTTTTTAAACAAGTTCTGATTTCTGCCATTTTTTGATGATTAGATTTGAGCAGTAATTTCAGACTGAAAACAAGTACTGATTTAAATACAATTTCTAAATTCATCAAACTCATTGACTTCTTATATTTGGAACTTTACCAACACCTTTACATCATGGTGTAAGAGACCTCTCCAACATTTTTTCCAATAATATCTGTTCAACCTAGACTTTTACCTTGTTATTGTCTTTATTCAGCGACTTCACCCCTTTGAATACTGTCAATGTGTACTTACATTCTGATTACATTTTGTTATCATTATTTTAAATGAAATGAAATACATTTACATAACTGCAAAATGCTATCTGTTATGGTAATTTTCAAATGCTTCCCTGCGTGGTTCAAATTCTTTGGATTCCTCAAGGACACTTGTTGAAACCACTTCTCTCAACCCCCTCCCTTTCTGAAATCATATCACACAAATTAGAAGGAAATAGGTTACAGATAGCTAAAAGGGATAGGTTATAAATAACAAGAACTAAATTTTAAAGTTATCATGTGTAAGAGATTAATACACGTTGCGTGTTTGGTATTGTAATCAAAGAGACAAAAAAAAATACAATTGATTATCATTCTCAGTTAGCTGCTGCTCTTGTGGCAATTCAGCATTCCTGAATTCTTATCCAGCTCCCACTGCCAAGTCTGACATGGAAATTCATTGCTTGCTAAAATGGAAAAGTGAAAATAATAATAAACAGAACAAGGAAGCAGAACAAAATGCTTAAGTGCTCTTCATGCATTACACCAAAATACTGGGGCTTTTTCAGGCTACAGTTGCAGCATTTGACTTACCAGTTAGCATGTGCCAACTAGGATTAAAAGCAAACAAAAAACCGTAGACTACAAAATGCTGCTTAAGAGTGGATTAATCAAAAAGACCTTACAAATATTTTACCTGTATTATAACGAAGAAACTGATAATTCCTTCTCATGGTGTTGTTGTCCCAACACTTCCTAGAATTAATTTGCTGCGGACAACTGGGGAATTATTATGATGGTGGGTCTCGTTCCTCTGGCAGTTTTTTAATGATGCATTGGGCTGCCTTCCATATCATTTAGCTTCAGATATCAGCATATATTCAATGTGATTTTTAACACCAACTTCAGAAATGATTGCATTGGACCCAGGCCTCAGCTAAACATTAAGCTTAGTTTTATGCTCCCTATTTTGACATATTTTCCTGATTGCGGTGGTAATTTTCCAGGAAAGCTCAATAATATGAGATCCAACTCCAGCCACTATAATTGTATTTACCTGGAACCGCTTTACATATTTTCTTTGAAATGAAAAGGACATGTCTGGGAAGCAAAGTCCACTATCAGTACTATATGTGAACAGACTATGTCTGACAACATTCTCCTTAATTGTTTAGTATTTTTACAAATTGCACTTTTTGAGGATGCTGGGTAATAATATCACTGTTTTCCAGTTTTATCCGACACCAAAATTGCTTAACATATAAATAGTTAAACTCTACATGGAAATTACTAAGAACAGATTCCATTCAAACATATTGGCTCAGACTTTGCTGGGAAAGTAACGGTGAGTTTAATACGCATGCCATTATTAATGTGTAAAATGTCCAGCAGTTTGTGATGAGGAAGAGATTATAGTGTATGGTGGATTTCTGCAGCATTTGTGACAGTACCCTTGTAAAAATGAGAGCTTGCTGCAACCTCCTCATAATTTCAAGAAATTACTGCATTTGTGCTGTTAAAATTATTTAAACACAATGTAGAACATTAGAACTGATATTTAGCAATGCCTCTTCTTATTTAACAAACCCTTCCCAAAGATGAGACTGTCAAAGAATACAGGAGGACATAGATAGACTGGAAAGTTGGGCGGAAAAGTGGCAGATGGATTTCAGTCCTGACAAATGCGAGGTGATGCATTTAGGCAAGACTAATCCTAGAGTGAATTATACAATGAACGGAAGAGCCTTGGGAAAAGTTGATGGGCAGAGAGATCTGGGAGTGCAGATCCATTGTACCCTGGAGGTTGCTGCACAGGTAGATAGAGTGGTCAAGAAGGCATATAGAATGCTTGCCTTTATTGGACGGGATGTTGAGTATAAGAGCTGGCAAGTCATGTTAAAATTGTACAGGACATTGGTTTGGCCGCATTTGGAATACTGTGTATAGTTCTGGTCGCCACATTACCAAAAGGATGTGAACGCTTTGGAGAGGGTGCAGAGAAGATTTACGAGGATGTTGCCTGGTAGGGAAGGTGCTAGCTATGAAGAGAGGTTGAGTAGGTTTAGGTTTATTTTCATTAGAACAAAGGAGATTATGGGGAGATCTGATTGAGGTTTACAAAATCATGAAGGGTATAGACAGGGTGGATAGAGACCAGCTTGTTCCCAGGGTGAAGGATTCCATAACAAGAGGTCACGCTTTCAAGGTGAGAGGTGGAAAGTTTAAGGGGGATATACGCGGCAAGTACTTCACACAGAGGGTGGTGGGTGTTTGGAACACGTTGCCAGCAGAGGTGGCAGAGGTAGGCACAGTAGATTCATTTAAGATGCGTCTGGACGGATGCATGAGTAGGTGGGGAGCAGAGGGATACAGATGCTTAGGAATTGACCAACAGGTTTAGACAGTACATTTGGATCGGCTCAGGCTTGGAAGGCCGAAGGGCCTGTTCCTAAGCTGTAAATTTTCTTTGTTCTCTTTGTTCTCTATATGCTTGCATTGCTACTTTATCACTCAACAACTGAGGCTGGAAAAAGGAAAGAATTGAATCTTGGAATTTCGTTTCTCTCTTTTAATCCATGATTTATTTTCATTTCTTTATTTCTCTTTCTAATACTAAGTTGATTAATTTGCTGTATTTCCATCTCACTCATTCCTATATTTCTTTTTCTAACCTTACGTTTGTTTGGTTAAGGAAAAAGATTGTTGGTCTCATTGTTCATCAAGGCCTCAGGGAAACAAAAATAAATAGTTATCTGCTATCACACAGAGAAGTTCCACAGTGTTATAATTAGAATATATTGTGTGCAGATTGCAAAAGATGTGAATTTTGTGAGACAGGGAATATAAGGCAAAGGGAGAAAGAGGTGCTGCCTTTCACCTTCAATATTTGTTGTGGCTTGTGCAAGCTTGAGATAATCATCATCTTAATTTTTATTGAATGCTTTAATGTTTAGTCCAATTACATTAGTCTGCTAAAAATACACTTGAATTTTTTTGCAAGTAGAATAGTAGTTAAAATATCTAGTATACAGTACGTAAGAGTTTGTGCTTTTAATTATTGAATGAGAGTGAGAGTTTGGAATACTGGCATTTAAAAGAGAAGGAGCAGGATCTGGAAAGTTTTCGCCAGTCTTTATCACATCTTGGAGTGAGGTGAGCCTGATTGATAGTTAGCAGAGTAAAGAGAATCCAGGTGAACTAGAGAAAGAAGATTCTCGGAAACCAAGCCCTTTGTACAGACACAATACATTGGCCTATGTGAGGAGGATGATAACTAGACTGTCCAACCTGGAGAGGAGAAGGAAGGCACGGACTATGAAGAGGTTCTAGTGGATTCAGACATTAAGCCAATGGATAGCATCCGTTGTAAGTAATGTTGCCCTGCATAGTATGTACCTATTCGGAGCCAGAGTGAGGAATATCAATTCCAAAGAGTATCGGAGAGGGAGGGACAAAGTTCAGTCATTGTGGTCCATGTTTCTTCTGACAACATAGCAAACAGTGTACATGAAGTACTGTTTTGGGAGTGTGGGAAACAGGAGTCAAGTTAAAAATCAGGAATTTTGTAGAAATTCACCACACTAGTATACAAGTCATGCACAAATTGCACAGGAATAAGTGGGATAGTAAGACTTACAAATGGCTGAAAGAGTGATTTCATGACAGACTGGAACAAATAGTGGCTCAGGAAAGATCTGTCCTTTTGGAAAAAGGTAATTTGGACCAAATGTGACAAGGGAGTAGTGAAGATGGAAAATATGGTAGTATAACAGCTTTAAACTCGTAAATGCGAGAGAGAAGTAAGTATGTGTGTGTAGCATTTGAGTAGAAAGTCACTTTAGATTATGAGGTCCAATTAAATAATTTTCACACAGATGTACAAAGTAAATGGAACAAAATATATGAATTGCAAGTGCAAATTCAACTCTCAGTGTGTGACATAGTTGCCATTATTGATACAAGGCTGCAACTACTTTTGGATTAACAGTTAAATATAACTTTTATGAGGTCTACGTGAAAGTTAGGGAAATGCATGAGAGGGTTGAATAACTTTAGTGATTAACAATAAAAAAATTGGGCCAGTAAAGGCAGTGTAGTGATTGGAACCAAGTGGACCTCATTAACTATGAGTGCATTGTTAGGAAAGTCTCAGATAACCAAAATACCCAGGAGAGAGGAAAAATAAGCACTACCGCAGTTAGGCGGTAGTGTGGGGATAAGAAAAAAAACAAAAAAAAATCAAAAAATAACCAGGAGAGGGCCTGGCCAAACTGGCCATAAACAGGTCCATGCAGCAGGCCATGGAGGAGGTCGTTAGAGCCGATTGCCTGCCCCTCTTCCACGGTTATGTCAGAGCCTGCGTGTCCCTGGAGAAGGAGCATGCGGTACCCACTAACACCCTTGAAATTTTCAAGGAAAGGTGGGTGCCACAGGGAGTGGAGTGCATTATTTCCCCGTCCAACTCTATTTTGACTTAATCCCTGCCCTCCCCTTCACTGTTTGTTCACGCAGCATTGCCCTTTGATGTGAAGGGCACTGCTTGTCACTGGCCACTCGGGTGGTTTCCTTTCTTCCTGGTGATGGAATATAAATAAAGATTTACACACATGTTGTTTTTCACTGTGTCCAACACCTGCACACACGTGACATGGGTGCTGGGGAAAAATAAACACTACTGCTGCCATGTGGTGGTGTGGGAAAAGATGATAAACAGGTGTGTCAGACATAAAAAGAAATAAAAAGAACCAGGAGAGGGGAAAAATAAGCACTACCACACTTAGGTGGTATTGTGGGTTAAGAAAAAAAAGAAAAACAAAGATTAAAAAAAAAACCAGGAGAAGGCCTGGCCAAACTTGCCATAAACAGGTCCAGGCAGCAAGCCGTGGAGGGGGTCATTAGGGCTGATTGCCTGACCCTACTCCGCGATTCTGTCAGAGCTCGGGTATCCCGGGAGAAGGAGCATGCGGTGTTCACCCTCGAGCTGTTCAGGGAGAGGTGGGCACTGCAGGGAGTGGAGTATTTTATTTCCTCGTCCAACTGTATTTTGATTTAATCCCTGTCTTTCCCTTCACTTTTTTATTCTTTTAGGCATTGTCCTTGATGAGAAGGGCACTACTTGTCATTGGCCACTCGGTGTTTTAAATTCCTGATGGAGGAATACGAATAAGGCTTTCTGCACTTGATGTTTTTCATGGTGTCCTAGACCTACATGCACACAACAAAGGAAGAAAAATAATATATATAATATATATAACCAGGAGATTAGAATCTCCTCAGTTGAGGACTGATTGCAACCAGTGTACTGTGCACTAATAAATAAAGGGTGATTTTATGATGGGATAACAGCATCCATGCAGTTATTTAAGTGATGACGGAAGAAAACAGAATGTGTCTGAAGAACATTTGCTTGCAACTGTCATCTTTGAGTTGGGGTAAGCATTTCTGGCATCATTCCTGTATTTGGGAAGCTTGACTTATTTGACCCTGCTGTCAAAGAGTGCGCCCAGTATGTGGAAAGACTGCAATATTTTTTTCAGGCAAATTACATTGGAGCAGCTGAAAAGCAACGAGTAATCCTTCTGACTACTTGTGGACCTGCAGCATTTTCGGTTAAAAGAGGCTTAACGTTCCCAGAGGCACCAGACACTAAAACCTTCCAAGAGTTCACGAGTTGGTTAAGGAATGTTACAACTCCAAACCTCCTCCAATCCTGAGATGCTATTGGTTTTATTTGGGTGTTAGAGAACTCAGGGAATCCATATCAGGTTTTTTGACGAGGTTACGATTCTGGCAAGGGCATGTGACTTTGGGTTAATCCTGAATGAAATGCTGAGAGACTGTTTAGTATGTGGGATTAATGACGTATCCATGCAGAAGTGCCTACTAGCTGAAACCCAATTGGTCTTCAAACAGGCACTGCAGCTGGCCTTTTCATTAGAAAATGTGGCAAGTGGAGCATGGGAACTATAGGGCATCACAATGGAAGTGGACACCCTCTCCTGTCTGATTGAGCTTGGGGAACACCACTTGAGTCTAGGTAATCGCACAGCCTCATGTAGAGAATGTTCTGAGCTGAAGAATCCTATGCCAGCTCACAGCAGAACCCCACCACAAAGCCAAGCCTTGGCCAAGTGGCTAAACAGTTCTTCAGGATCTGGACCAGCAAGCCATTATAATTGCTGCCAGTATGAAGACTTGAGACAACACAGGAGCCTGACAAGGCTTGACTTGAATAAGAAAACTCTAAGGCTGCTACCCAGGAGAGTGCACACCTTGGAAAGTCTCCCGACATGTAAGTCAGAACAATTAAGTTGCTTAGTGACATCCAAATTGTAGTCAATTAAAATTCATATTTGGTTAGCTGGTCACCCAGTTCCCATGAAGTTTGAAACTGGGCAGCTGTATCTGTGGTTGCAGAATCAGTCTTTAAGAAGGTTTGCTTGGGACTTCAACCTTTAAGCTCGCCCAAAACCTCAGCCAGATTGAGAACATACACTGGGTAACTTTTGCAAATTAAGGGTATGACTTCAGTTCTGGTCTCCTATAAGAAGCAGTTGGTACAGTTACCACTGATGGCAGTAAAAGGCTTGTGCCCAAGCCTATTGAGGGAGAATTGGTTGAAAAATATTCACCTTGTTGCCTCAACATTTTACAACTGGAAAATGGCTGCCTCAGTGAAGTGCTAGCAAAATATTGTGGAGTTTTTCAGGAATGACTTGGGATGATCAAAGGGTCCGAGGCCATTTTACATGTTGACCAGGAAGCAATTCCAAGATTTTGCAAGGCCCGCCTGGTGCTATTTGCCTTGCAGGCAAAAATACAGGTGGAAATCAGGAGGATGGAGAGCGAAGGAATCATCAAAACAGTGCAGGTGGCTGAGTGGGCAGCACCAGTCATATCGATTGTAAAGCCTGAATGCTCAGTTCACCTTTGTGGGGATTTCAAGCAAATGGTAAACTGCTTCTCACACATGGACAAGTCCTCACAGAGAGGACTTGTAAGCAAAGTTGGCAGGGAGACTATCCTTTATGAAGATAGACATGAGCCACACCTACCTGCAACTGCAACTGGATGAGGAGTCCCAGAAATATGCCAAAATTAATATCCATAAGGATTTATATCAATATCCAAGACTGCCATTTGGGGTACCATCAGCCTGTGCTCTTATGCAGTGGACCATGGAGAACATTTTACAAGGGCTGCCTCAGGTTTCCATTTATTTGGATGATGAACTAATAACAGGGAAGACCAATAAAGAGAATTTGGAGAACTTGGACATAGTGCTTAACCATTTCTCCCAGGAAGGTGAATGCCTTAGAAGAGAAAAATATGTGTTCCAGGTGCCCAACTGACCTCCTGAGTTACAGAGTCAACAAAACTGGGTTACATCTATTGGAAGACAGTCTGAGGGCAATCAAAGGAGCCATGGCTCCCACATCTGTATTAGAGGTTGGGTTCCTTGGGTTAATGAATTATTACAGAAAAGTCATATGTAATCCTGGCCTCCATCATTACACCTGCTGTTGAGAAAGGGTCAGCTTTGGAAATGGTCATATAGCCAAGAAGCAGCCTTTTGGGAAGTGAAAAAGCAGCTATCATCATCTAAGGTGTTGGCCAACAATAATCTAAACTGAGAAATAGTGCTGACATGCAATGCTTCTCCATTTGGTATTGGAGTAGTGTTAGCTCACTGGTGACCCTAAGGAGAGGAATGCCCAATAGCGTATGCTTCTCAGTCTTTGGCTGATGCCAAACGCAGGTATGCCCTCTTAGAGAAAGAAGGTTTGGCAGTCGTCTTTGGTGTGAGGAAGTTCCACGAGTACCTTTATGGACGGTATTCTGTCATCGTAACAGATCATAAACCTCTGCTATGGCTATTGAAAGGAGACAAAGCAGTGCCACCCATAGCTTTCAGTAGAATTAATCATTGGGACCTTACTCTCAACGCATACAAGGACAAGTTAGAACACCGCCCAGGAAGTCAAGTGGTTAATGAGGATGCCTTGAGCTGCCTCCCATTAGCAGATACTCCAACAGTAGTGCCTCCCTCTAAGACTCCATTTTAATTTTAAACTTCCTGGACACCCTTCCAGTCACCATGCACAGCATCTAACGGTGGACCCAAAAAGACCCGGTCCTAGTAAACTGAACCGGCTGGTGGCAATGGGGAAACACAGGGCCAATTGCAATCTTTTTGAACCTGGCAAGACCAGATCACTGTAGTGGATGTCATATTATCGTGGGAAGCAAGGGTGATTATCCTGAGTAAAGGTCGCCGCCAGATATTGGCCGAACTCCACCAGAGTCATCCAGGGTTTCCAGGATGAAGGTGCCAGCAAGAAGCTATGTCTGGTGGCCAGGGTTGGATGCTGGCATAGTTGTATTAGTGGGGCAGTGCTCGGAGTGCCAAAAAGGACAAAAGTTGCCACCAGCAGTATCCCCACATTCGAGTGAATGGCTGGAAAAACCTGGGACTTGGTTGTATGTTGACTATGCCAATCCTTTCATGGACTCAATGTTTCTGGTTATTCCCAATCTTTACTCGGGCCAATCACCCTTGCTTCCCACAGTAATATGCCTTTCTCTACAGTGATCTGGTCTCATCGAGTTCAAAAAGGTTTCAATCCTGGTTGCAATGGCCCGTATGTTTCCTTCATTGCCACCAGCTGGTTCAGTTTTGCTAGGACTGGGTCTTTTTGGATTCACCGTTAGATGTTGTGCACGGTGACTGGAAGAGTGTCCAGGAAGTTTAAAATCAAAATGGACTCTCCCAGCGGAGGCACCACTGTTGGAGTATCTGCTAATGGAACTCATTTACCAACAGAGTATTTGAATATTTTGTAAAGTCCAATGGCATTTGGCACATAAGGAAACCTGCACACTATCCGTCATCCAATGGTCTAGCAGAAAGAGGAGTCCAAACATTGAAGGCAAGCTTAAAGTAGGAACCTACGACGTCAACTGAGACTAAATTTTCCCGGTTCCTGTTCAATTGTCGGGCCACCCCACATGCAACAACAGGAATAGCTCCAGCTGAAGTTGTGAGATGACCCCAGCACGTTAACCAAGACCTCTGGATTATAACCTCCCACCTTCAATGTGATTATTAGAACTCAAACTCAGTGCCACTGAATTATATCCAGAAATGATGAACTATACCAAAGGTGTACCAAAGGATATTGGCTTGATTTGGAAATGATAGATTTGATGATCCATCACTTGCATGAATACACCAGATGTGGTGCACATTGAGAAAATCTGACAATGCTTCATGCAAATGTGTTCAAAATTATTTAATACAATTGCTGTATGCCTATGCCAAGACCCCATGCAATTGCGCAGCTCTGTCATCCAACATAAACTTACCCATATCTCAGAAAACACTCAATCATAATGAAACATGCAATTCATATAATTGATTTATTAACATGGCACGCAGTTTAGCCTTGGACTAGTTCCTGTGTAATCCACATTCCCCTTCAATTTACAACAGTTGATACTGCTTGTTTATCTGTCAGTATCGGAACATTTCGGAGGGGACAAAAGGATACAAATCACAAACCATCATTTCCCTTGGACAAGACTACTCTGATTATCATTGAATAGTGGAACATAAAGAAAGTAAGGACAGCTGAAACAGCAGCTACTTACAAAGTAGTATCTAGTACCAACTTGCTCTTACCTCCTACTCCCCCTTCTCATTCAATTCCACGCCAATATGCCACAGGCTCACTTTTACTTCTTCCTCTTAATTTCAGTATCATTCATCATTCAAAGAGTTCTGGATTTGTTTCTCTTATCCATAACTTTCATGAGAATATACCTTGACTGTGCCAAGATACAGCAGCTCACTGTTCTGTGACCAATATGCCTAGAACCTTTTGATTCTAATTTACCTGGTCCAGATCTGTTCTTAATCCATTGAAGCTGGTTTACTTCAGATAATTATTTCAACTCTGGAATGCATTTCATCCTTAACTTCCTTACAAATGTGTTCCTTTACATTCTTCCTATGAGTGGCTTTTCTATAGAATATGCTGATCAATAGAATGGCACACTGTTGCTTAGTTCTAGCCAAACAGATATGTTTTTGATTCCACTACAAAAATCTTCTTTTCCCTGTGTCCAGTAATATTTAGTATCGAGTCCTGTCCTTCTTTGAGCCAGGTCTGTTGTTGCGACAAAATTTACAAGAATGTTGGCAGGTTTGGAGGATTTGAGCTATACGGAGAGGCAGAACAGACTGGGGCTGGTTTCCCTGGACCGTCGGAGGCTGAGGGGTAATCTTATAGAGGTTTACAAAATTGAGGGGCATGGATAGGGTAAATAGGCAAAGTCTTTTCCCTGGGGTCGGGGAGTCCAGAACTAGAGGACATAGGTTTAGGGTGAGAGGGGAAAGATAGAAAAGAGACCTAAGGGGCAACTTTTTCACACAGAGGGTGGTACGTGTATGGAATGAGCTGCCAGAGGAAGTGGTGGAGGCTGGTACAATTGCAACATTTAAGAGGCATTTGGATGGGTATATTATTAGGCAGGGTGTGGAGGGATATGGGCCAGGTGCTGGCAGGTGGGACTAGATTTGGTTGGGATAACTGGTCGGCATTGATGCCAGCAGGTCAACATGATCATCCACACTGACACAAATGGCAGTAACCCAATTTTATTTTGTATTGTTTTTTTCATTTACTTTAACCTTATGTAATACCTTACTATTTTATAGTCCAGTGCTATTTGTCTCTCCCACTTCTCTGTGTCCCAAGTTGTTCCTCCCTCGTATTATCTCCTGGCCCCCAGACCCCTGCTATATTAGATTAAACCAAGCCAGAAAATTGTATGACAAGGAAATTTGTCCTACCTCTGTTACAATCAGATTCCTAAACAGATTCTATCTCCACAGAATTGGTCTCAATGTCCAGGAAACAGCTAAAACAAAACATTTATCTACTCTCTCATAAAATCCCTAGAGTGCAGATATTCAACCCATCCAGTCTGCACTGACCCTCCGAATAGCATCCCATTCTATTCCCATAACCCCACATTTACCATAACTCACTTAGTCTGCACATATTTGGACACTACAAGGCAATTTAGCGCAGACAATTCACGTAACCTGCACATTTTTGGTCTGTGGGAGGAAACCCTTGCAGACACAGGGAGAATGTGCAGACTTCATACAGACAGTCCCCCGAGGTTAGAATCGAACTTTGGTTCCTGGCGCTGTGAGACGGCAGTGATAACCATAGTGCCACCGTACTGCCCTTTCCTCCTATTTCTATTCACATGCACATGGTGTTGCAAGTAATCCAGAGGTAATTACTATTGATATCCTGCTGGTTAATTTCTTTCCTAGCTCCCTAAATTATGGCTGTGGACCTTACCTTTCTTTGTATCTATATCATTAGTACTAATATGGACAATAATTACTGTTGTTCTCCCTTCCCCTTAAAAGTGCTTTGCAGGTTCTCAGTGACATCCATGATTCTAGCAGCAGAAAGACGACATATCATCCTGGATTGTGTCTGTGCCTGTACAAAACTTCTCCCACCAAATCTCCTATCACTATTGCTTTTCCAATCTTATTCATGAGCCCCTGTACAGTGCCATTGACTTGGTTCTGACTGCCAAGATTCAAGGCCTTGGATAAACTGATGAGCTGCAGTCAGGGAACAATTACATGATTGGTGCTTTTTTCCGCCCTCAATTCCTGTATACCCTGAGTTTTGAGGTGATTATATTTATAAGCATACAATCTGTAAATCTCTCAACCTTGCTATGTATGGCAGAGACGTTAGCTGCTGTTCAAACTCCAAAACGCAGAGACTGAGCAATTACTGCTGATGACAGTTCCTGTACATACCATTACCTAGGTCATGAGAAGAGTCCTGGAGTTCCCACATGAAACAGGATGTGCACCCTGGCTCTATGTATTAGACAACAAAACTTGCTAAATGAATAATGATACAGCCATTACTCATCAATAGGCTGCTCCTCTTCTACTGGGGATATCATTTTATTTCAGAGGGAAATTAACTGACATATTTTACTGCTGAGAAAAGAAATAGCTTTCTCTCACCAGAATAAAACAAATATTCCAATTTTCAAACAATCACTACAATTTATTCCACATCAGAAAAGTGATTCCTGTTTGTTGGCAAGTCAACTCCAAATGGTCATAATATTATCAAGATACCAGAAATGTTGGTTCCCCATACCCTGGTTAATTAAAAAAAGTCTTAAAATGCTCTTTTTGTTTGGAGAGAACAGATACTTACATATAAATGAATATCACTTCCTGCATAAAAAAACAGTTCTGAGCTCAATTGATTGCCTTAAATTGGTTGTTGTCTATTAGCACAGTCAGGGTTATTCAGTAAGCATTGCCCACATGTAGAATCACATCTAAAGTAGAAATTTTGTTTTTGCGTTTTGCAACCCAGCCTATTGGTGTGCTTATCGAGTACAGAATGTACTCAAACCAGCCCACACTTGGAAGCAGGATCAGACTATATTGCAGCCAGCAGATGTAGCAAACAATTAAGAAAGCAAATGGAATGTTAGCCTTTATTAAAAGGCAGTTGGTGTATAAAAGTAGGTAACTCTTCTTTTCATTGTCACAGGAATTCTGCATCTAAAACTCTGTGTATATTTTTGTCTCATAACTTAAGAAGGAATATACTTATATTGGCAACAGTTCACAGAAGGTTCACCAGAGAGTGGTGGAAGCTAAATCAGTGAGTTTTTCTGATTTAGGCAGATTTTTCATTGAAAGGTACATTGAGTATAATTAAAGGTTGTGGAAGAACAGGCAGGCAAGTGGGGTTAAGGTCATAATCAGATCAGTCATGATCTTCTTGAATGGTGAAGCAGTTTCAATGGGCGAAATGGTCTTCAGCTCCTATTTCTTACAATCTTATAATTATGATCTGTTCTGGAAAACCTTGAAACTTGTTTTCTGGCTTATTATACCACAGTTCCTCTTCTTGTAGCTTCTTCATTCACTTCCAGCATTAACTGCAATCATTAACACAGTTTAACATCTCACAATGTTTCATTTCCCCTCCAGTTATGAAGGCACTCAACAGCATATCTGATGATGCTGTGACACTGCGGTCATGTGAACATGAATTTGGCTTATGATTGAAGCAACAACTGATGTTAATTGTATATTGTGAACCTCTGAGCCTTTTACAGGGCTTTACAATTTTACAGAATCAAACACTTGGCTGATTGCTCCCTCTTTAATGTGAGATTGCTTGGGCCAATAGCGTTATATCTATTGTCATGTCAGCTGTTTCCACCCTAACACCAAATCCCCATTTTCCTCTTGGGATTTGCCGTCCCATCTCCCAGGATATGAGTTAACAACAATGATTGAACAGTAATTGAACCAGGACCCCTTGTTCTCTTTGTAGAGCAATATACATAAAGTAATGGGAACTTCTTTTGTGGTGCATTGAAAATTATCATGGTTGCAGGTCCTCAATTGCTTTGATTATACAAATAAGTAGTCAAAATTCATTACATAGATAAACACAACTATTAAAATGAACCTAAGATGTAAAATCATAAATGATTGCAAAATTATGAGCATCTAAGTTTACAATTTTTGGGGATCTTGTAAAGCATTAGACCGCAGCTCCTGCCTCTGAGGCAGAATCTCTGGATTCAAGACCTATTCCAGGACCGATCTTAAAAGAAGGAATATTTGAAATATAATCATTCAGGTTGAGTTTCAACTTGTAAATCCCTCTACCGTATACCAAAGTCAGCCATGCGATGGTCAGAACCTAGAGCCTCAATCAACACCACCCAAAGCTCCAGGCTACACCATGCATGCTAAAGTGTATATTGGTGCAACAACTTGCATTTGTTGGGAGTGCTTGCTCAGTTGGCTGTACAACTAAAGGGAATCAAATATATGCAAGGGGCATGAGGTTTGATCCCTATTCCAACTGAGGTGGATTCATGACCTGCCTCCTTGAACTACCTATGGTGGAGATCACAGTGGTGTGGGTTAGACCTGCTTTCAGTTAGCAAACTGAAAAATTCTTGTTACAACTGGTCTCTGGGCATGGTTTCCCAATTCATGATGATTCTGTATGGGATGCCCATAAAATGTCATGCACCTGGGTAAGGAGGGATGAACTGGTTCCCATTCTTAATTCCACCCCTCATTTGGTTGGTCATAACAGAATCAATTAAAAAAAAGATCTCTTTCCTTATGAGTAACATTTCCCAGCTCAAATGAACTTATGTTATAAATGGAGCCAATTTCACCAACTTCCTTGAGTTAAAGAGTGAGTTTATAGTGAATAAACCACAAGAAAAAATGTTAAGTCTCACACACATACACATAGTTTAGAAATGAATTGTCTAAAAAGTAAATGTTAAAGAAAATATACAAATCAGCTTTTGACTTGAGCATGATGAATGGATTGTAAAAGTATAATGTAGCTGACAAGGTGATTTCAGTAGTACTCCCTTTGGCAGTTGAGTAGGTGTTTGGGGATTCTTGGTTCTGCAATTAGCTGAAAGGAGTTTGTCCAGTTTCCTTAAACAGTGACCCTGCTGATAACTTGCTGTAAGCAAACAGAAAGAGACCGGGGTTTTAATTCTTCTCACCTGTCCATGCAGGAGTGTCTAGTGGAAGTGATCAGCTTGACTTCATGTCACACTTTAGCACAGTGCAACTCAAACCCCAACCAACACACTAGCACAGATTGCCGCGATGGTAACTGTTTATTTAAACGCCTTTCTAAAACATATTCTGCGAAGGATAAAACACAAAGATGCCTTTCAGCCAGAATTTCCTTTCTTCCATCTCATACTATGCCTGCACTCTGCAACATAACAAACAGGGCAGGGTTTTCTACTGAGAGGGGTAATCAGCTTCTTATTGTCCCTGTATCCACAGGAGATCTGAGCTTATTTTCTGTTTGAATGGCCTCTCTCCCCTTTTGAGTTGCTGTCTAAACTTGCCTTGACACTCTTCTGGTGGGATATCTCCTGATGAATTCGGGGGCTGAATGCTTCACACAGGGATATGACAGTCACAAATTTACATTCTCAGCCAACCTTCGCTTGGATGGCCTTCTTTGAAAAACACACGTGGTACTTAAAAGTTTAATATATCCGTAAGTAATGGTGTTTGTCAGGGCAGAATAAATTAATTGAAATAATTTGAAAATTGTCAGTCCCCCTAATTTACAAAATTACAAAAGGTCTACCACTATGTTGCATTTTGTCTTAAAGTCCGGAAACCATATGATGTCAGATGGAATTCCTTAAATATTCAATCATTTACAAAGCATTTCTGAGTTCCTTGTGTAACGGTTCGGTCTACCTAGTGATCTAATCCTTCTGTATTTGATTTGCAGATGACTCAGTGATAGGAGAGGCAAAAAAAATCTTTTCATTACCGTTTTGTTTTTGCAAACCTCTCGTTATTTTTATTCAAATACAGAATCTTTATAAATATAACCGGAGTTTCCAGGATTCAAGAAGCATTGAAAACAAAGCCTTTGACAGCATGTCTCTAAAAGTGACTGACGGTGTGCAACGTTTGGGAAAATTATTTGTTTCAATGGACCTCATTCTATTTACTAACCAGCTAGCAAATTGCAAAAGTCTGTTGTTAAATATATTCTTTTTCTGAAATTTACGTCCGGTAATGGGATTGTTGGTGCGTTCGGAAGTGACTCTGCCTCCCTCGCTTTCCCCGCAATGCTGACAAACTATTTAATACAGAGCCATGCCACAATTAGTCGAGTAGAATCGCTTTATTTTGTGCATGTCACAAATGAAATGGCTTTTGTCCAAGGCAGATAATGTTCGCAGAAACTGAGAACACAGTGGATTCCGTGTGAGGGGGGCCAGCAAAGACACAGGAGTTGTTGTTTCTTATTGCAGGCAACTCCGGGTACTAACCCCAACTTGCATCTGTTTCCTTATCCAGCTTAAATAACAGTTCTTAATGGCTTGACCAAAGTACGCTACACTGCATTTTGTTTTAAACAATTTATCATAAATTCCATTACCACTCTCCTAAGACGTGTTTTAGAACTTGCAATTTCGCTGGCTAACATTCTTTTATTCTCCGGGGTTCTCTGACACCAATTTAGCGTTCTGACGGTCAGTATTGAGTTGCACCAAGTTTGCCAAAGGACTGCAAGTTACTGCCTTCCTGGTGTGTGATGCGCCCTCACTGAGCATCCAATACGTGCCCAAGGCGTCTTGGTTGTTTGAAATCTCCGACTCAGATCACATATGCGAAGGAGGTTTGAAATAAGGGGGGAGGGGTGGGTGTGGGTGGAGAAGAAGGGAGAATCCCGTTAAAAGTCAGCCACCAGTTCCCCAAATGATTGATCCGCTCCAAATGGTTGTGCTGTGACCACGCTGTGTACAGCGGCGCTGGATCCACGCGGCCCACGCTGCAGACCCTGAGGCTGTCATAGGGGCAGCAGCCAGTGGGGGTCGCTGCTGAGTTACTCTGATCCCCTGCAGCAGATTGGAGCTCGGCCACCTGAGGGATTTCAGGAACGATAAGTTACACTTGGCAGAAAATGAAAGTGTGAACATTAAACACTGGGGCAGTGTCTGGTCATTAGACTGTCAGAGAGGCTTGGGGATATGACTTCATTGTCTGCATGTGTGCTGCCCAGAAATTCACACACGCACAGTCCTACACACAAGGTGCTCAATTTTCTGTTTGTTTTGTGTTAAGGGGTGGATTTTGAAGAAGACAATCGCTGATCTACCAAACTAGTTGGAACTGCACAGTTGAACTGATTCTTTGATCCGAGCTGCTGTGCCCCTGAGCAACTCGGGCATACCCCAGACCGTTTGAAAAACCTGCCGTCAGCCAGTACGGAGGACAGTGCATTGTATGAACGCGCTGTGTAACTGGACCGACTTCCCGGGCAGAAAGGGGACCAATAATAAGCGCCTAAACACTGCAGCGTCAACAGCTGCCGGTAAGTCATTCCTTCGTGTTAAAGGGATAAGGGTGCTCCGAGTTAAAATCATTATACTTGATTGTCAGTCTTGGAAACAAACTCGAACTCATGTGTAAACTCATTTGGTATTGTAATACAGTAGTTGGAGCTGTGATTGGTTAAAAAACCGTTTTCTTGACCAATATTCCAATATAGTTATTCCGAGGTACGAACGTTGGACAGTTATTCGTTACATGTGCATGCATGGCCATCATGTACTTTACCAGTATGTCACTTGTAGTCTTAG
Organism: Chiloscyllium plagiosum; assembly: GCF_037043375.1. NCBI lineage: Eukaryota > Metazoa > Chordata > Chondrichthyes > Orectolobiformes > Hemiscylliidae > Chiloscyllium > Chiloscyllium plagiosum. The sequence continues at coordinate 28,298,656 of NW_028270149.1, read as the reverse complement.
TATTGAGAAACTTGAGTTTCGAGTAGAAGTGATTTATTTCAAACCTTCGTCAGCTTTCGCCAGCAACATACCAAGAGTGTTGCCAGAAAATACTGGATGACATCTCCAGTAACTCAGGCGAAGTTGCATCAGGAATTAAAGGTCCTCACTCGTCCACTGGAAACAGACTTCAAAAATAGAATGGTCTTGTGCTAGTCAAGCCGATCAGTCAGAGAGTGATGGAAAATAGCAACTGCCCAATTAAAGAACTGGGATATCACATCTGAAAGAAAAACTGAACTATAGTCAATCAATCGGACAGGTTTTGAAGAAGGTAATTTTTAAAAAAATTTAAAACTGAATGAGTGCCAATTAATCCTGACGGGAAATCCTGCCTGAATATTATAGATAGCCACTGACAGTTGAACGTGTAAATGGGTATTAAAGTGATCTCACTTGGACGGTCAACAGTGAGTGTGTTTTTAAACGCAACACTGTCTCAACAGAGTCATTGTCAGGAATTACATTGAAAAGACATGGAATGCCTATTTCCTGACAAAATACTAATGCGTGAAATCCAAGGACGGTCTGCGCTGAGAGAGGGGTGCGATCATGTCTTTAACTTATTGTCGGATCAGTAGTTTGATGTTTTAACAGTCCAGTCAGAAGCAGAGCGTCCGCTTTTAAATATACCTTGAAACTTTCCAGCCCAGGATGGGGGAGGGGAGGGGAGGGGGGGAGCACGCCTTGAAGTGCCTGAGCGTAGGGACGTGTGTTTTAAAATATGCCGTGATTTATTTTGGAAGGGGAAAGTCAGGCGTGTTGGTGGAATTTGTTGCGCAGTCTGGCTGTATCTTCCGACCAAATTAAACAAAAGAGGAAGGAAGGGGGCTGCACCGCCGCGTTAATTCAAGTGACGTTTCCCCTTTTTTTTTTCCGCCGTTCAAAAACACAGCGCCCGTTTTGCTGAGCAGTTTCCGTGGAGACCTGGCCCCGAACTGTGCGGAAGGATGAGAGCGAGCTGGAGACTGACGGGCAGAGAAGGGGTCCGCCTGGTCCTTTACTGCGCGCTCATGTTGCTCAAGGTGGACGCGGGCAAACCCGAGCAGGGCAAGCGTAAGTGGGCAACTCGGTGCCCTGCTTAAAAGCAAATTACTGCGGATGCTGGAATCTGAAACCAAACGGGAAAATGCTGGAAAATCTCAGCAGGTCTGGCAGCATCTGGAAGGAGAGAAAAGAGCTGACGTTTCGAGTCTAAGTGACCCTTTGTCTGAGCTTTAACAAAGGGTCTGTTAGACTCGAAACGTCAGCTCTTATCTCTCCTTACAGATGCTGCCAGACCTGCTGAGATTTTCCAGCATTTTCTCTTTTGGTTTCGGTGCCCTGCTTCATCCCTTCACCGGGGAGGGATAGCAACTTCACTCCAACAGCAACAACACACAAGCACATGCAGGCGTGTCCTCGAAGCTGGGTTCATGTCCAGCGCACAGAACTCACCACCAACCGCGAACGGTTTATTTATTATTTCAAGGATTCCCATTTGTTATTCTTCCATCCTGCTCGGAGCCGGGCAGGCGGCTCCCAGAGCTACAGCACAGCGGAGAAGCTAATTGCTCATGTTGAACCCGGCCCCTGAGCCCTTTCCATCTGGGGGACGGGCTGCTCGACCCAAATAACCCGAACCCCATGCAAATGCCGCTCAAGCAATGTTCTTCAGCTCCTCCACAACCGCAGCTCCCTGCTCCTAATCTAACCCGGCCCTCTCCATCATCTCCTTCCAGAAACAAGGCTATCGATCCTAGTGGCCCGCCAAGGAATGAACTATTGCCCTTTCCAATCCTTGAGCCAAGCCTGGCGATTCTGCTGTGGGGCAAAACATGGACAATTGCCGCCCGGCTTATCTTCATTGACCGCTGAGCTCTATCACCGAAAGTGCAGAGCCGCCCAATTTCAATCACAGGTCACCTTTCTAGCCACAAACTACCATTGCTACTTTGCTTTATCACATGACCCTGCTTTAAACTGAGAACCCCGCCTGCGGTTTCCCATCACTGTGCACCCAGACCTGAATGATGGCTTTACCGGCTTTACCCAGGAGCACTGATTAACTTTCACTTCAATCTGACCCGGAGCCGATATAGTTTACTGCTAGCTCCGACCTCCATCTGAAAGAATCGCTGTAGTTCCTGCCAACCCTCTCCTCTACCGCGTGTTACACTAACTCTAACCCGAAACTAATGTCAAGAATTCTCCCTGTTCAAAGCCATTGCAGAATTTTGACGTTTGACACACAAGTGCCACTCAGTGTGAACGTGTTTTTTTTTGGGGGGGGGGGGGGGGGGGAGAAGGATGGTGTTCCAACATTGAAATCAGCAGATAAAGCTGGAAGTGTGCGGACTCTGACACGCTCTCTTCCTTTGAGAGCCAGTCTCGTCTAAGGGCTGAGTTGGACTGTACCAGTTTGTGGAAACAACCGGCCTTGGGTCAGGGCGGAGTGTTCGAAAAGCGGAATACTGCGGATGCCGTGTTTGTCGGGATTCCGCTCGGGTCTAACAGCGCTGGTTAGCTCCAGCTAACGTGTCCAGTCTGCAAATATAACTGCAATAATCGGCTGCTGATCGCTCAAAAACGGGGAAAACGAACTCCATTCCGGGGCAACTGAGCGGAGTCCATTGCATGTTCCCTAGCTGTGTGCGAGTTCCTATCCCTCCTTCATTTCAGATTTTTTTTTAAAAAAAAAGGTTATTTACGACAGAAAACATTCTAATCTTGTCCAATCGCTCGGGTAACCAAGGCCGGGCACTTCAATGTCTGGGCAGTTCAATGCTTCATCACACCTGCCTGGGCTGCCACATTTCACATTTGTATGACTTGGATATGTGTGTGGTTACAATGATGTGGAGGTGCCGGTGTTGGACTGGGGTGTACAACGTTAAAAACGGCACAACACCTGGTTATGATCCCAACAGGTTTATTTGGAAGCACTAGTTTTCGAAGCGCTGCTCCTGATGAGAGAGTGCTTCCAAATAAACCTGTTGAGACTATAACCTGGAGTTGTGTGGTTTTTAACTGCGTGTGGTTAGACACTAGATTCAGTCTGTGGAGATATCTCAGGCTGCTACCTTGTCATTCGACCTCTGTTAAATGAAAGGCAGCTATCACCAGGTCGGCTTGCTCACATTCCCGTTGTTGCATTTCCTTGAACAGAGTCCGACGCCTTTTGCGTGTTCCAGGATAAGAAGTATCGCTTGGGTGAGAGATGGCACCCTTACCTGGAGCCCTATGGATTCGTGTATTGTATAACCTGTCTCTGTTTGGAGGTATATTGGCATCATCATTTTCTTCTTTCAGTGTTTGCGATCCTGGGCGTAAATGTGTAAACCCAAGTGTGTAGAAAGTGTGTACGGCCAAACAGAACCATACTTGAGCTCTGTTGTGATAGAAATCCCGTGATCGTTACAAGCTTGGCGGTAACAGACAGCGTCCGAGTGCAGCTGCTGTTCAAACAGCGAAATGATACGGAGATACAATTCCGGCATATGTTGGTAGACTCGCTTTTAAAAATTGGAGTACCGAGAATCGTAACCCAAAACCTGGCCTCACCTCTTGACTGTGATCGCTTTTGGCGAAGTTAGAATTGATGGAACAGTGTTCGGAGCTCGATAGAGAGGTACTCCCCCCTCTCCCCCCTGTGTTCAAGGGTTCGGTAGGGTCAGTGATGAGGTGGAGGGGAAGGGTCAGTGATGAGGTGGAGGGGTAGGGTCAGTGATGGGCTGGAGGGGTAGGGTCATTGATGGGCTGGAGGGGTAGGGTCAGTGATGGGCTGGATGGGTAGGGGCAGTGATGGGATGGAGGGGTAGGGTGAGTGATGGGCTGGATGGGTAGGGGCAGTGATGGGATGGAGGGGTAGGGTGAGTGATGAGGTGGAGGGGTAGGGTCAGTGGTGAGGTGGAAGGATAGGGTCAGTGTTGGGATGGAGGGGTAGGGTCAGTGATGAGGTGGAGGGGTAGGGTCAGTGATGAGGTGGAGGGGTAGGGTCAGTGTTGGGAAGGAGGGGAAGGGTCAGTGATGAGGTGGAGGGGTAGGGTCAGTGATTAGGTGGAGGGGTAGGGTCAGTTATGAGGTGGAGGGGAAGGGTCAGTGATGAGGTGGAAGGGTACAGTCAGTGTTGGAATGGAGGGGTAGGGTTAGTGATGAGGTGGAGGGGAAGGGTCAGTGATGAAGTGGAAGGGTAGGGTCAGTGTTGGGATGGAGGGGTAGGGTCAGTGATGAGGAGGAGGGGAACGTTCTCCTCAGCAGTTTATCACTGCATCGGGAAATGCACTGCACAAACTTCATCGTGGTTAACTTTTCAAAGTTGACCATAAACAACAAAGTGAATGAGTCAGAGATGAAAATATTTACAGATAAGATGCGCTTTGAAAAAAAAATCAATTAGAAATGACCATATAAACGCTGCACTGGAGAAAGGTCCAGTTTTTAGAGGTTATATAGAGTCTTAGATGTAGCAAAATAAGATTACAAAATGGGTTTTTAATGACTGTGGGATGAGCACATTACTTCCTAACAATGATTCCTTGATGATAGTATAATGTAGATAGCCCAGCTCAAAGCTGTGTAAACTCTCTTCGGTGTAATGTCTGAATTTGTATTTATGACTGACAAAGGATTTAAATTTCCAGAATGGACACGTGGCCTGCAATCGAGTGAAATGCCCAAATATTCACTGCTCCAGCCCAGTGACAGTCCCACAGCAGTGCTGTCCTCACTGCGTGCCAGGTAAGGACACCGTCTGCCTCTTCTTCAGCATCTACTCGGTCAGAGGTGTTGGCGATTGCGGCAAGTAGTCTGATCCCTTATTTGATTTCATTTTATGGAATTTAGTTGGTGAGAGTTTGCCAATAACTTCCACAAGGAAACACTGGGTTTATTAGTTTCTCTTTTTTAAAAAAATCTGCTACACAAATTGAAGATGAACTAAGTCAAGCTGCAAACAGTTTCTGATGTATTTGATATGAAAGACTGCCTACATCCCTGGTCTGTCAGGGCATTAACAGCCTGATCTCTAGCCTCAGAATTTACATTGCAAGTTTTGACTGGTGCAAATGTACCACCAAAATTGAATTATTGTGTGTAGGTACATTTTCTCACACTTAGAATTTGCCTCCACCCATTGAACAATCTGGATTCTGTTAAAATGTTCGATGAACTGGTATAAATAACTACCTACTATATTCGTGCATTGAACATTTCAATTTTTGCTTCATTTTGACAGCAATCAAGCAAGGTCTAATGTGCAGCCTGAAAACTGCACAGATAGGTGCTAGTCCATATAGGCTAAAGTAAAATATAGCACGTATAATTAGCGCAGCATGGTGTCTCAGTGGTTAGCACTGTTGCCTCACATCACTAGGGTCCCAGGTTCGATTCCAGCCTCGTGCGACTGTCTGTGTGGAGTTTGCATATTCTCCCCGTGTCTGCGTGGGTATCCTTTGAGTGCTCCGGTTTCCTCCCACAGTCCAAAGATGTGCAGGTCAGGTGAATTGGTCATGCTGAATTGCCCATAGCGTGGTAAAAACAATGACCGCAGATGCTGGAAATCAGATTCTGGATTAGTGGTGCTGGAAGAGCACAGCAGTTCCTGGATGCTGCCTGAACTGCTGTGCTCTTCCAGCACCACTAATCCAGAATAGCGTGAGGTGCATTAGTCAGAGTGGAAATGGGTCTGGGTGGGTTACTCTTCGGAGGGTCGGTGAGGACTGGTTGGGCCGAAGGACCTTTTTCCACAATGTAGGGAATCTAATATAATCTAATCTAAATTGGATAATATATGAAGCACTTCCTTCCTTTCCTTCTCCATCGATTAAAAAAAAACTGCCGAAAATTATAGTTGCCTAGGAAAGTTTATCAGGTCGAATTTCTCATAGGTGAGCTAGCATTGTCATCTGAATTTTACTTCTTTAACTTTAATAAAAGGAACCAGGATATAGAGTTTTGAACATATCCCCCTGTGGCTGGCTTTTTATATGATCACAGAAAGACTGGACATTACTTAAACGAATGTAGAAAAATATTTCTGACTGTAGAATAACATTCAGTACGGCTATGGAAGGCATATTAGGAAATGAACACTCTCTTCTGACCAAGGTATCAGTTAAATTACCACTACCAGAAGATTCACCAAAGCCATATCAGAATGTCTCTTTGCAAAATCTACATTCACTAGCCCTATTATTTGTAGCTGGGTAAGTAGAGAATTTTGATTGGTACACCCATCTATCAAAGGATGAAAATCATTGCTGATAGATTGCTCATTATTCCGGTGGGTTTTTTTTTGAAGTAGGACATGAGTCAGTATTAAATACCTTTTTACAATTATTTAGTTAATCTGTCAGAAGATACGCATCATCAATACATTGTACACTGGGCTCCAAGCATATTGCTTTCCACAAACACAGTTACACATGTATATATAGACACATGTAAAGACACATAAGTTTCAACAAGTATTACTGATGGACATCAACCCTCCACCTCCTGAACTGTGTCCAAGTCCAGCACAAACTGATGCACTGAAAGTCAGTTCTGTCGAATGTTTCTCAGGATTTATTTTGGATGAGTTTCCATTGTTGCATTCACTGCTCAAGGTTGCTTCAGAATTAACTAAAATTGGGACAGACTACTTCTCTGTTTAAAAGAGCTCCTTGTTGCTGTATAACTTGGGGAACAATTTCTAGCAAGAATGTATAGAAAAGTAAAAACAAAAATCCAGAAGTTGCTGATGAACTCATAAGCTCCTGTGTAAGCTTTGCAAAAATAATATCTGCACTGCCCTGGCTTGCCATATGAATGTATTCAGTGATACAATGTTAAAACATTTGCATTGTAGATCAGGACTAAATTCCTTTGAACAGCCAGTTAAGTCTCAAACACCAACAGAAAACTAACTTTACAGGTATGAAATATCGCTACTTCAAATTTAATAAAATAAAAACTTCTTAAAACTAATCTCTTAATATAATCTCCCTTTAGATTATCAAATGAGGTACAGAAAACATCGAATTCACAATTCTAAATTATTTTTTCTGATTCTGACTCTTCACTGATTGGATAAATAGATATATTAGAATAAAATGGATGCTGAAACTATGAGACAAACAGAAAATGCTGGAAGTATTCCACAGTGTGGTGGCATTCCCTACAGAGAGGGAAACAGGTCATACTTTGGGTGAGAGCTCTTGTATAATTTTGATTGCCAATTTATATCATGAATTATGGTGCAATTTGATGGCTAGAAAAGTTCCAATACTTAAAAAAAATGTACAGGCTTATGAACATGAAACATATGACAGTACAGATAACAGAACAATGACGAAAACCATACAAGACTTTCTGCCACGATATCTCTAAATAAACAAGTATTTTAAGACGTATTGTATAAAATGTGCATGTTACAAAAGAAAACATCAATTATATCACACATCAAAGTTTATAAAAGAGTCACATTTATATATTATAACTTGTTGTAATGCAATTTTTTTCTTTTACTATAGCCATAGCTGTCTATATTATGATAGATTATAACACCGCTGATTGGGTACATTAACATGGCCTGTTAATATATGAAAATTTGTAACATCAATCCTAATGTGAAAACATGAATAGCAGAGTGAGATTGACAGATGTAATTTCCCAACTTATATTCAAAAACTTTCATTAGCTTTATATTTTTACCAATTCTTGGTGTTTCCAAAGTTTTCTGTTCCAGTTTTGAGGACAGATGGTGAAACAGGACAAGTTTTAAAGCAGATTTGAAGGTGTTGTTTGGTTGGTGGTCATTATTCTCATAATGGTAAAAAATTGCAAATTTCCAGTCTCCATGAACAGCCTAAATTAATAGCCTCTTTTGAAATTAATAATATGACCTATTAGATGTTTTCAGATGACAGCAAGTTTAATAGCTCCTTTGGAAAGAATGAAGTGGTGGTAAAATAGAGGTAACATAACTGAAAGCTTCTGCAGTACCTTTTCAAAATAATCTCAAATAGTGGCTCAGTTTTCAAACATACTCAGTATATCTGTGTATAGTGTTACAAAAGATATGAGTTTTATCTTTGAAGATTTAAAATATTTAAATTGTTTTTTTAAAAAAATCACATCGTAGAGAAGCAGTGTGTTCAAAAGGTAATCACAACAAACATCCATAAATGTAATATACTACACTATCCAGGCTTGTGGCTTTTGAGAGCCACATGCTGTTAATTAGCATAAATTCTTTGGGTGATCTGTGGTGCAAGCAAACAATTTAGGGCATAATACGTACTAGATAGTCAAGGCTTTCATATTTCTGCAGGGCAGGAAGTGTGAAGCTTGACAATACATCATATATTGCTTTATTCTGGTGCAAAATACTTATGATTTTTTATTAAATGCAGTATAATATATTAGTAATTAATAATGTGCTATATCATCAAAAATGGCATCATGTTTCGTAAGATTGCTTTATTTAAAAAGCTTAAATTCTTTTGGAACATTCTTCTGCTAAAGAGGCAATATTACCGGAAAATAATGTGGGCATGATGGATTGCCAGGGGGATCAAGGGATTATGAAGTGGGCAGGAAAGTGGAGTTGAGGTCCAAGATCAGCCATGATCATACTGAATGACAGAGCTAGCAGAACAGATCATATGAGGTAAAAACAATGACCTGCAGATGCTGGAAACCAGATTCTGGATTAGTGGTGCTGGAAGAGCACAGCAGTTCAGGCAGCATCCAAGGAGCTTCGAAATCGACGTTTCGGGCAAAAGCCCTTCATCAGGAATAAAGGCAGTGAGCATGGAGCATGGAGAGATAAGCTAGAGGAGGGTGGGGGTGGCCCACCCCCACCATCCTCTAGCTTATCTCTCCATGCTCCAGGCTCACTGCATTTATTCCTGATGAAGGGCTTTTGCCTGAAACGTCGATTTCGAAGCTCGTTGGATGCTGCCTGAACTGCTGTGCTCTTCCAGCACCACTAATCCAGAACAGATCATATGGCCTACTCTAGCTCCCTCTCTTGAGTTCATGCCCTCTAAATCCAAGAACAGAAGTGTGTTTGAATCAGCATGCTAAATACAATCAGTAGTCCACTAAATACAGTATCTACTCCCCACCCGTTCCTTACCGGCAATTATACCAGTGGTGAGAATAGCATTGAGCCACTTGTCTACCCGTTGCCAATTAAGGTACTTAAGTGGGAAGTTGATACCAACTTAAGAGTCTCATCCTGCCACGACTGCCATTTGACTGGCCATAAGAGAAGCCCCCAGCAAATGATCAGTTTGGCTGGCATGGAAGGGCAGTCATTCTTTAACCTGGCCCATTAGAGGGTTCCCAAGTTGTAACACTGTACGTTGCCCTCTTCTCATTGCCTCGCAAATTGCAACCCAAACCCCTCATTGACTTCCAAATACTTTCAAAGCTCCTACCCAGCTTGATTTACCTCATCAAGTGCAGAGCTTGCAGTAACAATTGTCTCCAATGTTCTACTCAGACAACAGAGCTGTCAGCCTCTAATCAAGGCCTTCTAGTCTAAGAGACAGAAAACTAGTTTCTACCCTGACTGCAGGTGTGACAGTATTTCCTTGGGCTATCCCCAAGGCCCTAACCTGTTAATCAAAATGGCAGAGAAACACAGCATCATAATTTATTTGCATGTGTGTAACTGCATATACCATGGAAATACATTGGTTGAACTGCAGGTACATGACACCATGTTAGGCTATGGTGATGATAGAGACTAAACTCAGAGAACAGGAAGATTGGGAACTTTCTATTATTGGATACAAGAAACAGATTGGAATAAAAAGAGGGTGGCAGTAAGAAACTATTATAGCCATGTAGAGGGGTGATGTAGTTGAGGAATCAAAAACAGAATTGATTTGCTTGCAATTAAAGGAGTAAAGAAGTCCTATTAGGCTACTGAATAGAGAATATGAACATCAAATTACAGAAAAATGCAAGAACTATTTAGCTGTAATGGAGGGCTTTAATTATTCCAGTATAAAGTAGGATAGTAACAGGTCATAGAATCATAGAGATGTACAGCACAGAAATACACCCTTTGGTCCAACTTGTCCATGCCAACCAGATATCCTAACCTAATCTAGTTCCATTTGCCAGCACTTGGCCCATCGAAACCCTTCCTCTTCATGTACCCATCCAGATGCCTTTTAAATGCTGTAATTGTACCAGCCTCCACCACTTGCTCTGGCAGCAATTTCCATACATGCACCACTCTCTGCGTGAAAACATTGCCTTTTAAGTCCCCTTTATATCTTTCCCCTCTCACACTAAACCTATGCCCTCTAGGTCTGAACTTCACCATTCCAGGAAAAGACTTTGCCTATTTACCCCAACCATGTCCCTCATGATTTGATAAACCTCTATAAAGGTTGACCCTCAGCCTGTGATGCTGCAGGGAAAACAGCCCCAGCCTCTCCCTATAGCTCAAATCCTCCAACCCTGGCAACATCCTTGTAAATCTTTTCTGAACCCTTTCAAATTTCACAACATCTTTCCAATAGGAAGGAGACCAGAATTGCACACAATATTCCAAAAGTAGCCGAACCAATGTCCTGTACAGCCGCAACATGACCTCCCAACTCCTATATGCAATGCCCTGTCCAATAGAGGAAAGCATACGAAATGCCTTCTTCACTATCCTATCTACCTGCGACTCCACTTTCAAGGAGCAATGATGTAGCAAGTGATTAGGATCCACAATAAAATATTTAGTATAATACTACCTCTATTTTTACTGCTACACTTCTCCACTTCTTCTCCACTGAAGACAAATGTAAAGGATTTATTGTTTCTCCAGTTTCAGTTTGAAAGACTGATTTATTGAATCTGCCTTTGCACTCTCATTGTACACTAAGAAGAAGATGTTGTTAGCAGTAAAACAGGAGGTAGTGTTATATTAAATAAATATTTAGTATGCAATGAGAGTACAAAGGCAGATTCAATCAATCAATCTTTCAAACTGAAACTGGAGAAACAACTGAAGAAGAAAGAATTTGCAGCATTACATAGAGAGACAGGGGCATGTAGGATTAGCGGAGTCACTCTTACAGTGGCCAGGCACAGATTTGATCAATTGTAACATTCTAAAAGGAGGAAGATTTCTTCAAAATGTGCATTACAGATATGTTGCCAATCCCATGAGGAAAGAAAGAGTGCTAAATGTGATTAAGACAATGGAGTGGATGAAGCATATTTCCAATGATTGACTATTTAGAAATAGTGATCCTAATATCATCAGATTTTGAATACTTATGAAAGAGAACAAAGAATTAAAAGTGCAAATCTTAACTAGTTAATTTCTGTGAATTAAAATGAGATCTAGCCCAGGTTTAATAGAGTCAAACTTTGGCATGCAGAACAGTATGAACAATGGGAAGCCTTCAAGGAAGAAATGTCTGATACAGTTGCAAAGTACTGTAGATGCTGGAAATTTGTAATGAAGTCAGAAAATATTGGAAATACTCATTGGATCAAGCAGTATCTGTGGAGAGAGAATCAATGTTTCAGGCTGACAATTACCCTTCATGAGAATGTCTCTGTTTTTATTGTCAGAATAGACATAAGCCTGCAAGTGGGAGAGGGATAACAGCTAAAAGCAGAGCTCCATGTATGATTAAAAATATAGAGATGAAAATGGAGTGATCAAAAAGGTTTATGACATTTTTGAGGTTGCTGGAAAATAAAAAAAGTAGACCTAGAAAAGAATAAGATGAGCAAAGGGGAAATGTAAGAAAGTGTAAACAAAAAAGGAGTCCAGATGTTGATTGTACACGTATGATCATTAAAAAGGTAGTCAGAGTCAAGGTAGGGCCAAGTAAGAGACAAAAAGGATTTCAAGTGAAGCAAAGAGTATGGCTGAGGTATTAAATAAATACCTTGCATCTGTCTTAAACAGCAGGATATTGCCAATGTAGCAGTAAAGGTGGATATTCTATCCATATTGGATATGATTAATTTTTCTAAAAGTAGGAACATAAAAGAATGGCAGCAACCAAAACAGAAAACTTATCCTGTCAAGTTACTGGTTATTGAATAAGTAAAGGTAGAAATGGAAGTTCTAGCCACAATCTTCCAATCATTCCTAGATTTGGTAATAGACCTAGAGGATTGCAGAATTTCAAATATGACACATTGGTTTATAAAATAATGGGTGATTAATCCAATAATTCCAAACCTGACAGCCTCATCTTGGTGGTGTGGGGAAAATGATATTAAGAAAATTGTCTGTACACAAATGCAAATCAGCACAGATTTGTTAAAGGTAAATCATTTTTAAAATAAACTTAATTGAATTCCTTAACAAAGAAATGTTGATTGAGAGATAACTGACTTTCCAAAAAGTATACTTAATATTACTTAAGCTTTATACAAGTTTAGTGATGGTAAAACACATTTACAAAATTGGCAAATATGCAGGAGAGGGAATGATATGGAGAATTAGGGACTTCAGGTGTTTGGGGAAGCTGTACTTCTGAAAGCAGAGAAGATTAAGAATAGCTTTAGAATCCCTATAATGTGGAAGCAGGCTATTTGACCCATCAATTCCACACAATTCTCCAAACAGTGTCCCACCTACCCTATCCCTGTATTCCATATGACTAATCCACCTAACTTACACATCTTTGGACTGTGGAATAAACCAGAGCATCCAGAGTAAAGTCAGGCAGACTAGTTGCCCAAGGGTGGGATTAAACCTGGTCCCTGGCACTGTGAGGCAGCAGAGCTAACCACTGAGCCACCATGCTGCCCTTTGATAGAGGACATTAAAAGTTGCAGGACTTTGATACAGAAACGCAGAAAATTATTTTCAAAGCATTAGAAAAGTCAGTAAGGCACAGATCTAAGGTAATAGAGAGAAAAATTAGAAGGGCTAAGATTTTAAAAAATATACCTATTTTCCCTGGTTCGGAATGCCTGGTTGGAATGGATTGAAGTAGATTTAATAATGACATTCCAAAGCCAGAACAGAAGAATGGGAGTTTTACCAAACAGCAGAGGGGCCCAATGGCCTCTTTGTGTTGTATCGTTCTGTAAGTCTGAACTGTTTTTAATGTAACATGAAAAGAATAGCGTGACGATTGAATCCAGAATAACATATGCTGTTGAGTCAACCTCTGTTTAAGTCTTGCTGCAAAGCTAGTAAAACCGTCACAAAGCGAATTAAGTAGAATAAATGTTGATTTTATAGTACTCTCGGTTTTAGGGGAGCGTGGATGTGTTTACATGTACTATTTTCGATGTCTATGTTTATTTGTTATCGAGGGCAGTATCTTGGTATCCATGTGTGGACGCCTGGCCCCAGGAGCTAGCTGAATGCACGTCACACAACAATCGTTTTGGCTTCTTGTAACTCGCCTGATTAGAAACACATTCCCTCAGTCCCCATATCTCTATCGCTACTTTAATAACTGGGCAGTGCACCGTGCAGCGAAGATACAGCACGAACTTCTCCAGTCACCTCCTGTCCGCCATGTATTCAGCGTATTGCAACGTCTGGCGGCGAATTCTGCTTATTGCAGCTCCTCGTCCATCTTCCCCCACCCCCTTTCCCGTCCCCCACAACCCCCCCCCCCCTAAAAAAAGCAAGATACCCCCGAGACTGTTCTACGATTTGTAAATAACAACGTGACCAGCGTTCTTCGAATTCTATCCTAAACTGAGATAGCAATCGGCCAGAAAAAAAGATGATGAATAAATTATAGATTAGATTAGATTCCCTACAGTATAGCTGCTGAAGGAAGCAATATGTCAAGTAAGTAGAGACTGTACTTAGTGATTGGTAAGTGTAAACTATGCATTGGTGTAGGTAAAGTCTAACATTACAATGTCCAAACTTCAAAAGTAATTCATTTTCTGTAAAACGCTGTGGTACAGCCTAAAGTCGCGAAAGGTGCTATATAAATGCAGGTTCTCTCACCTTTTAACATGCATCTGGCGCATTGTGCAGGTGCATTTTTTTTACATTCTGAACACAGTTGATAACATGAAGTATATATTCACTGCTATTTTCACTCCACTCGAAATGGCTTTCTGTAGACATTTGCTATTTTAAATGCCATTCCTCCCCTCTCCAATGCAGATGAGCATCATATTCCAGCAGCTGCTAAAATCGTTGGGAAATCCTGTGAATACAACGGCACCAGCTATCAGCATGGAGAGATGTTCGTGGCTGAGGGGCTATTTCTGTCTCGGCACCCAAACCAGTGTGCCCAATGCAGCTGTTCGGTAGGTACACAGTCTGCCAAGGACCATTAACAAAAACATGCCATACAAACCTTCAACCTCCTGGCCAGAGAGCTAACATTTCATGTAATTTCAAACATTTTTAAAGCCACATATAGGGTATTGTTAAGATTCATTCACAGGATGGGCACCTCACTGGCTACAGGTCAGTTTTTTTTTTTAACTGCCCATCGCTAATGGGCCTGGAGAAGGTGGTGAGGAGTTGCTTTAGTGAATGCTGCAGTTCTTGGGGTGAGTGAGTAAGGACAGCGATGGTGCTGTTAGGCAGATAGCTGCTGGGTTTTGGCCCAGTAATAGTGAAGGAATTGAGAGATAGTACCAAGTCAGGATGGTGTGTGGCTTGGAGAGGATGGTTTTCCAGCCATGGCATTCTAGGTGACTCTGGCAGTATCTGTGGAGTTTATACCATAAGACCATAAGAAATAGGAATGGTAGTAAGACCATTCGGCCCATCGCGTCCACTCCGCCATTCAATCATGGATGATGAGCACTTCAACGCCACTTACCCACACTCTCCCCATACCCCTTAACTCCTTGCGAGATTAAGAATTTATCAATTTCTGCCTTGACATTTAATGTCCCGGCCTCCACTGCGCTCTGTGGCATTGAATTCCACAGGCCCACCACTCTCTGGCTGAAGAAATGTCTCCTCATTTCCATTCTAAACTGACCCTCTCTAATTCTAAGGCTGTGCCCACAAGTCCTAGTATCTCCACCTGATGGAAACACCTTTAAGCCATGCATTATCTTGCAAGTTTCGATTAAATCTCCCCTCAACATTCTAAACTCTAATGAATACAATCCCAGGATCCTCAGCCATTCATCATATGTTAGGCCTACCATTCCAGGGATCAACCGTGTGAATCTCCGCTGAACACGCTCCAGTGCCAGTGTGTCCTCCCTGAGGTATGGGGCCCAAAACTGGTCAGAGTACTCTAAATGGGGCCTAATTAGAGCTTTATAAAGTCTCAGTAGCACATCACCACTTTTACATTCTAACCCTCAAGATAAATGACAACATTACATTTGCTTTCTTAATCACAGACTCAACCTGCAAGTCAACCTTTACAGAATCCTAGACTAGCACTCCCAGAAATTCCTTTGTACTTTGGCTTTATGAATTTTCTCACCGTTTATAAAATAGTCCACACCCATGTTCTTTTTTCCAAAGTGCAAGACCTCACATTTGCTCACATTGAAATTCATCAGCCATTTCTTGGACCATTCTCTTAAACTGGCTAAATCTTTCTGCAGCCTCCCCACCTCCTCAGAACTACCTGCCTGTCCACCTAACTTCATATAATTGGCAAACTTCATCAGAATGCCTCCAGTCTCTTCATTGAGATCATTTATATATAAAGTGAACAGCTGTGACCCCAACGCTGAACCCTGCGGGATACCGCTTATCTGCCATTCTGAAAAAGAACCTTTTATCCCAACTCTCTGCCTTCTGTCAGACAGCCAATCATCAATCCATGCCAGTAGCTCACCTTGAACACGAAGGGCCCTCACCTTACTCAGCAGTCTCCCGTGAGGGCCTTTTGGAAGTCTAGATAGATAACATCCACTGGGTTTCCCTGGTCTAACCTACTTGTTACCTCTTCAAAGAATTCTTACAGGTTTGTCAGGCATGACCTCCCCTTACTAAATCCATGCTGACTTGTTCTAATTCGACCCTGCACTTCCAAGATTTAGAAACCTCATCCTTAAAGATGGATTCTAGAATTGTATCTGCAGCGGAGATTAGGCTAATTGGCCTATAATTTTCCATCTTTAGTCTTGAACCTTTCTTGAACAAGGGGTTTACCACAGCGATTTTCCAAACATCTGGGACTTTCCCTGACTCCAGTAATTTTTGAAAGATTATAACCAACGCCTCTGCCATTTCTTCAGCCACCTCCCTCAGAAACCTAGGATGTAGCCCATCCAGGCCAGGAGACCTATCATTTTTTAGCCCTTTTAGCTTTCCAAGTACTTTCTCCTTTGTAATGGCCACCATGCTCAACTTTGCCCCTTGACTCTCCTTAATTGTTGGGATATTACTTATGCCTTCCACTGTGAAGACTGACACAAAGTATTTGTTTAGTTCTTCAGCTATTTCCTTATCTCCCATCACTAACCTTCCTGCATCAGTTTGGAGAGGTCCTACTTTTACCTCTCATTTGTTTCTTATGTATTGAAAGAAAGTTTTACTATCATTTCTAATATTACTGGCTAGCTTACCTTCATATTTGATTCTCCTTCTCCTTATTTCTCTTTGTTATCCTCTGTTTGTTTTATAGTCTTCCCAATCTTCTGACTTCCCAGTGCTCTTGGCCACTTTATAGGCTCTCTCTTTTTCTTTGATACATTTCCTGGGTTCCTTCGTCAGCCATGGTTGTCTAGTCACCCCCCACCACCGGGTAATCTTTCTTTTCTTTGGGGTGTTCCTCTGTATGGTGTCCTTAATTACACCAGAAAGTTCTGCCATTGTTGATCTACTGTCTGCCCCACTAGGCTCTGCTTCTAGTTGATTTTTGTCAGTTCCTCTTTCATGCCCCTGTAATTACCTTTATTTACCTGTAACACTATTACATCCGATTTTGCCTTCTCTCTTTTGAACTGCAGACTGAACTCTACCATATTATGATCGCTGCCTCCTAAGTGTTCCCTGACTTTAAGATCTTTTGTAAAGTCTGGCTCATTACACATAACTAAATCCAGAACAGTCTGCTCCCTTGTGGGCTCCATCACAAGCTGTTCCAAAAAGCCATCCTGTAAGCATTCCATGAATTCCTCTTTCTATGGATCCACCGGCAACATAATTCACCCAGTTCATTTGCATATTGGAGTCCCCCATGATCACCGTAATCTTGCCTTTCTGACACACCCTATCTATTTCCTGGTAAATCTTGCACCCCTGGTCCTGACCACTGCTGGGAGGTCTATACATAACTCCCATTATGTTTGTTTTGCCTTTGTGGTTCCTCAACTCCTCCCACACAGACTCCACATCACCTGACCCAATGTCATTTAGTGCCATAGATTTAAATTCACTCTTAACTAACAGAGCAACCCCTCTCCCTCTGCCCACCTTCCTGTCTTTTCGATAAGTTGTAAATCCTTGGATATTTAACTGCCAGTCCTGAACTCCCTGCAACCATGTCTCTGTGATGCCTACCACATCATATTCATTTATGATGATTTGTACTGTTAATTCATCTCCTTTGTTACGAATGTTTTGAGCATTCAGGCAAAGCACCTTAATGCTAATTTTCTTATCCTCATGATTTCCATCACCTCTACCTAAGTTATCCTTCCTTTTTGCTTCATTCCTAAGTTCGTCTGCCTCGAACTTAAACCTCACACACATGCTAACCTGCTGCTTATCTATCTACTTGATTCCATAGTCCCTGTTGCTTTCCTTTTCCCTTCCCCCCTGACTCAAGTTTAAAGTCCGAGTGACCACCCCATTTATCCTTTTTGCCAGAACACTGGTTCCAGATCGGTTCAGGTGGAGACCATCCCAATGGTACAGATTACCCCGGTTCCAAAACTGATGCCAGTAGCCCATGAAAGGGAATCCCTCTTTCCCACACCAATCTCTTAGCCATGTGTTTACTTCCCTAATATTCTTATCCCTATGCCAATTTGCACATGGCTCGGACAGTAATCCAGAGATTATGACTCTGGAGGACCTGTTCTTCAATTTCCTTCCTAGTGCTTGATACTCCCCACACAGGTCCTCTATACTAGTTTTGCCTATGTTGTTATTGCCAATGTGGACCACAACAACTGGATCCTTCCCCTCCCACTCCAGTATCCTTTCAAGCCATTCAGAGATGTCCTGCATCCTGGCACCGGGCAGGCAACACACCATGTGGGACTCCCGATCTGGCTCACAAGGGATACTATCTGTCCCTCTAATTATAGAATCCCCTATAACAACTACTTGTCGTTTTGCTCCCCCCCCCCCCTCCTTGAATGGCCTTCTGCACCATGGTGCCATGGTCAGCTGGCTCATCCTATCCACAGCTCTTTTCCTCATCCACACAAGGAACAAAAATCTCATATCTGTTGGACAAAGTCGAGGGCTAAGGCTCCTCCACTCCTGAACTCTCCACTCCACGTCTCTGTGATGCCTACCACATCATAATCATTTATGATGATTTGTGCTGTTAATTCATCTCCTTTGTTACGAATGCTTTGAGCATTCAGGTAAAGCACCTTAATGCTAATTTTCTAATCCTCATGATTTCCATGAGGATAAGAAAATTAGCATTAAGATGCTTTACCTGAATGCTCGAAGCATTCGTAACAAAGGAGAATAACAAGATGGCAGAGTACTGGGTCAATGGAAAGATTCTTGGTAGTGTGGATGTGTAGAGGGATCTTGGAGTCCATGAGCAAAGATCCCTGAAAGTTGCCACCCAGGTGGATAGTGTTGTTAAGAAGGAATATGGTGTGTTAGGTTTCATTGGTAGAGGGATTGAGTTCTGGAACCGCAATATCATGCTGCAACTATACAAAACACTAGTGCGGCCACACTTGGAATATTGTGTATAGTTCTGGTCACCCCATTACAGGAAGGATGTGAAGGCATTGGAAAAGGTGCAGAGGAGATTTACTAGGATGTTGCCAGGTCTGGAGGGAAGGTCTTATGAGGAAAGGCTGAGAGACTTGGGTCTGTTCTCATTGGAAAGAAGAAGGCTAAGGGGGGATTTGATAGAGACATACAAGATGATCAGAGGATTAGATAGGGTAGACAGTGAAAGACTTTTTCCTAAGATGATGATGTCAGCTTGTACGAGAGGGCATAACTACAAATTGAGGGGTGATAGCTTTAAGACAGATGTCAGAGGCAAGGTCTTTACGCAGAGAGTGGTAAGGGCGTGGAATGCCCTACCTGCTAAGGTCAACTCAGCCACATTAGGGAGATTTAAACAATCCTTAGATAAGCACATGGATGAGTTTGGGATAGTGTAGGGGGACAAGCTGAGAATAGTTCACAAGGTTATTGAGGGCCGAAGGGCCTGTTCTGTGCTGTATTGTTCGATGTTCTATAACTCAAAATCCCCCTACCTGCCTCACTTACAGTCCCACCCTGTTCCTGATCACTGACTGAATTTGAATTACCTAATCTACCGGGTGTGACTGCCTCCTGAAACAAAGTGTCTAGGGAATTCTGTCCCTCTCAAATGTGCCACAGTGCTTGAAACTCAGATTCCAGATCATCAGTTCTGATCCGGAGTTCTTCCAGCAACCAACAGTTGCTGCAGATGAGGTCACTGTCATTCACAATGGGATCAGCCAGCTCCCACATCATACAGCTGCAGCACATCACTTTTCCAGCCATCTCTACTTATTTAATTAATTTATACAAATTTATGAGTTAAACAATTGTTAGTACTTCCCTATGGTCTTGTTCAACTAACCAACCAATAGTAAACATTTAATCAATCACACGAAACACAAGAAATATCAGTTGAAAGTTAATGTTTCGAGTCCAGTTACCCTTCTCCAGAAGGTTGACACTGGTTTCTCTCCACAGATGCTGCCAGACCTGCTGAGTTTCTGCAGCAATTTATTTTTGCTATTGACCATCAGCATTCGCAGTTTTTGTTGTTTTATTATCTTTCTTGGCGGTGCAAGTTGCCGGTTTGCATTTGGAGAAGCCTAGGCAATTTATTGCAGTGACCTTAGTCATAAAGTACACGTCCAACAAAATAGTAAATTAGATCAGAATGATGAGCTTTATCCAGCTAACAGCACTACGACCAGTAAACGAAAGCACACACAGACACACACACACACAGTACTTTCTTAGTTCATAGGTCGATTGTCCTTCAAGTCAAAATATTACAAATAAGCCTGGCAGCTGTGCCTTTAAAGCATACCTGGCTGAGTTCACCCTCGGTAATTACATTGAAAAAACAACCATCTGAGTCTTGAACAACTGCGTCCCTTGTAGCTTTCCATAGCTTGAACTAACGGGATGTGAGTCTAGATAATGATTTTGTAAAACAAAATCGCATGAAAGCCTTACAGAAACTGCTGAATAGGCGGATTTCACTCGCAGGCTGAGCAATCCCTTGCAGCATTTTTTTTTTGACATGTCGAATGTTCGAGTCCCAGTACTATTCCCACAGTGAGGAGCCAAAACACACGTCGGCTTGTGGAAATTTATTTGCGAGATTGTTTTTCACTCGCTGTAGCGTCGGGAATGCCAAATTGATGGCGCCAAATTAATAGAAACATTTCATCTTCGCCAAGCTCTTAGGGCGGACATCACACAGTGCTCTCTTTTTATATTTACTTTTGCTCGAGAAAAATGAGGGTCTAAATTAACTCTGTTTACACCCAGACAAGCAATAGCGATCTAAAAGTACCTGGTGGGAGTTGATTTAATGAATAATCTTACCTTTTGGAAACGCAGAACATTTAACTGTTGTAGTGCCTGTTCATAGATTTTGCTTCAAATATACTATGTCTATGGTAATGTATCTTCTCGGATACCATTAATAGCACAACTTTAAAAATAGGCAAATAATATATATTTTAAATAAAAGGTTATTCTTAGAAAAAATGTTGGAACACTAGTATGTTCAGATTGGCTGGAAGATATGTTTTCCAACATCTCTGAGAATATGCTCTTCAGCAGACTGCATCTCTGTTTTGCTTAAGGTCAAACACTGCTTAAAAACACAGAACACAAATCCAGTTTCCGCACAGAAGTGTTACTCTTGTAAAAATTGAGAGGTTAAATACAACAATACATTTCTATGTGCTTGATGATAATCCAGTCATTTGAAAAACCCTCACTGTTTTGTGGCCCACGTGTACAATATTGTTTAATGGACTGTCAGTCAGTAAACAGAGTTGTGATTTCAGTTCACAATTACTTAATGAGTAACTAAAGCAGAATTTCTCATTAGTCCAAATAAAATCTAACACATTCTCTTCGATGAAACAATAGTCAAGTAGTATACTGGGAGCTGTCAATAATGGATTACAGATAATATTCTGCAGGCATGTTTGTCCTGGAATCTTCTTCATCCTTTCTTGAACTCTTACTGCAAGCACATCTCCTACACATCACTCCATTGACATGCTGATGTGTGAGCAGACTATTTCAATGTGGGAAGCCCATACCAACCCTTATATTCACTTCATTTGTGTCATTTTTACGCTTTGGAAACCAGTTATCTGATTCCTGATATCTTGCTTATTTTAGTGGTAGGGTGTAAAATTTCTAATTACTTCATTTTGTTTGGTGGGTGGGTGAATTAATTCTGTTAGGCCTGCTAGCAGTAACCTGGCAAATCAGAACCTGTCTGTGTTTTTTTTTGTGCCTCTTAAGTAGATTAATGGCTCCACAACGAATAAAGACTAGATATAAGTCTAGTTCTAGAAGGTGGATGTTGGGGTCTCTTGTGAAGGAGTAAAGCCCCTACCTTTAGACTAGGAAGCCCACTTTCCCCTGCCACCGCAGGAACTGTAAAACCTGTGCCCACACCTCCTCCCTCACCTCTATCCAAGGCCCTAAAGGAGCCTTCCACATCCATCAATGTTTTACCTGCACATCCACTCATATCATTTATTGTATCCGTTGCTCCCGATGCGGTCTCCTCTACATTGGGGAGACTGGGCGCCTCCTAGCAGAGCGCTTTAGGGAACATCTCCGAGACACCCACACCAATCAACCAAACCGCCCCGTGGCCCAACATTTCAACTCCCCTCCCACTCTGCCGAGGACATGGAGGTCCTGGGCCTCCTTCACCGCCGCTCCCTCACCACCAGACGCCTGGAGGAAGAACGCCTCATCTTCCGCCTTGGAACACTTCAACCCCAGGGCATCAATGTGGACTTCAACAGCTTCCTCATTTCCCCTTCCCCCACCTCAAGCTAGTTTCAAACTTCCAGCTCCGCACTGTCCCCTTCGCTTGTCTGGACTTGTCCGACCTGCCTAACTCCTTTTCCACCTATCCACTCCACCCTCTCCTCCCTGACCTATCACCTTCATCTCCTCCCCCACTCACCTATTGTACTCTATGCTACTTTCTCCCCACCCCCACCCTCCTCTAGCTTATCTCTCCACATTTCAGGCTCTCTGCCTTTATTCCTGATGAAGGGCTTTTGCCCGAAACATCGATTTTGCTGCTCGTCGGATGCTGCCTGAATTGCTGTGCTCTTCCAGCACCACTGATCCAGAGCCCAGATTCAGGTCCCACCTAATGATGTGTAATAATATCTCTGGATCGGTTGGTTAGGAAGTGGGCAGTTGTGGCAAACTCGTCTGAGCAGCACACTTGCAAAGCTCAATTTGCTGAGAAGCCATTTTTAGATTTTGACAGAATAATTTGTAAATATATGACAACTGAACTAAAACATTTCCTGTTATGCACATGATTGAGTTCTATATTTTGAATTTAGAAACAAAGTCCTGTTAAAGTGTGCATGATCTGGGTGAACAGATTGCATTGAAATCATATTTAAAAGTATTTATTACTAACCTCTAGGCTTTATTTTACTTGTTCTAACTTAAAAGACCCAGAATTTGACATATCTGTGTTTTCACTTGGGAATTTACACCACGAGACAACCTCTCTTACCAGCAGAAATAATAAATAAATAATTGCAGCAAAATCCGTGTTGAAATGATCCTCAGCCAGAATAAATAGACAGATTCATTGAATTGACTCTAGCTCACTGGGAGATATAATTGGTTACTACCTCATTATTTAAACTGCCCCAGCAGAGAGATTAAGATAACGTATAGTGAAAATAAATTAACAGAACTACAAATGCAAAGTAACTGTAACCAATTGTACATTTTTATGTAAATTAAAGCAGTAAGGCAGAAGAAATTTTTTTAAAAATTGTTTCAGTTTACTTCATTTTTGCTCAGCTTAGTAATTTTTTAATGTCAGTGCCAAAAAACAATTTAAGGAAATATCTGTTCATTTCAAGGTCACAGATCTCTGGAATATGATCAGGAACAGGACCCTTAGATGATTTATTTTCTCCACCACATTTGCAGGAAGAATAAGACCTGGACTGTTCTAGAACAGAAACCAACTACATTAACGGAGAGCAAAATCTAATCTAGGACCTTCTGGACTTGTATGGTTCAATAATAAAGATGTTGCCTTTACCCATCAGTGTATGAAGGGATTTTTTTAAAAAAACCCTCTTTTTTGTCATTTATGAGGGGTGGAAATAATTGTTGAAAAATAGAGAGCCAAACCTTCCATGACTTTCTTTTAATATGAGGAGATTTGATTGGAGCATGCTGGGCCGAATGACCTGATGGTGTGCTGTAAATAGTTTTTAATTATTTTGTCTGTCAAGTGCTGATAAACAATGAATATGGATTGGCATTTCTAAATATACAACTCTTCAACAATTTATAAATCACTCTGTCAAGTATTTAATGTGACAAACCACAACTCACAGAATGCTAAGACAAATGCTTCAACACATAATAAGGCAGAAAAAAAGTACCAAGAGAACTTTTTAAATTATGTAATGAACTACCAAAAAGTTGGTATACTAGTCAACATATTGCATAATATATAAGTCATGTAATTCCAATATGAGGGCTCTTTTGGTACAGTGGTAGTGTCCATATGCTTGGGTTCAAATCTCATCTACTCCAGAATTGTGCCATAACATATTTGAACATGTTGATTAAAAGTTTTTAAATTTTAAATTTACTATTTCAAAAAATGAACACAATACCATGTTTATGTATTTTATTTTTATGCATTTTATAATAGACGATTCTGACCTACAATATTTCTGGTTAATCACTCATGAGGAATACAAATACTAAACTACCAGATTATCTGATTGGTCAGTTACTTTTCTCTCCATCAATGAAAGTGTGACATAATTAATTTTCTTGGTACAAACCAAAGACTGAAATCCATTAGGCCAATTTTGGCAGAAAGAAAACTACATCTGTATTTTGAAATTAATTAACACGCTGTAATATTTTAATAATTTTGTAGTATAATCATAATCAATAGTATTTGCCAGTACTACAGAATGCCATGTGGCCCATCACACCTATTCTGATGTTTTGAAAAAGTGACCACTTAGGCCCAATTCTCTATTTCCCTGTAACTGTATTTTATTATCTTACATTGGAGTTGTAATTACTTCATTAGTGTAACCTTAAATGTATAGTACTGATATAAAAAGCTTTTATGAATAATACCAAATGATAATTTAATCACACCACACCTCTAAACAGGTTACTCACACACATACTTGTTATGTAATAATTCAGTTTTGTAGCTTATTTCTCTACTTCTGGCTTCTCTCCATATCGTCTAACTTTGCTAGATTTATGAAGGATGTTTTTAAGATTTTGACTGGCATAAAGACTGACATTTTTTTTGCCTTTTCTTTATCGTGAAGGATTTGATATCCAGGTTAACCCACACTCTTAGCACTGTACCCCTGTGCTCTAGAACATTTTGTTTTTATCATATCTGCTTTTATTGGTGTATTAAGGATCACATTCTTCAATTTTGTATACTTATAATTAGGCTCAATAATTCAAATTCAGCTTTCTTCTTTGTATTATGTGATTCATGTGCTATAATTCTGTGCGATTTTCTGTGAAAGTTGCAATTCAATGGTTTTCCAGATGTAGCAAAAAGAAGTATATTTAAATATTGAAATCTGGTTCATTTGGATTCAATGAACCAGTACACATGATGTTCATTAATACTAATGACAGTGAGTCAGTGTTTTAATAAAGTGTTTGTGTTGGAAATATGTTTTCATAAGATTGCAGGAATGCTCCTGTGGACTTGAAATGTTAATGGTTTCTTTTCTTTGATGTGAAGGAAGGAAATGTGTACTGTGGCTTGAGGACATGCCCAAAGCTGACCTGTCCATTCCCAATAACTGTTCCTGATTCTTGCTGCCAAGTTTGCAGAGGTAATTTAAAAGTCAATCTTTACATGCTTCTGAACACACACAGATAATATATAAATACTTAGTTCATTTTGTACTCAATTCAGAATGCAGCATTTGTTCAACTTTTGACATCTTGAGTCAGTGTCAAGCAGTTTCAGATCAGGTATGACATGTACCAGATGTGGAGTTATGTTCCCTCTACTTTGCCAGAACAGTCCTCAAGAGTAAATCTCAGTAAACCCAAATCCTCAAAATAAACAAATCTTTTTACGAATGTTAGCTCCCTGACTGAGATCAGTAGTTTAGTCCAAATTATTATCAAATTATGAGCAATTTGGAGTTGTAGATTTCTGCTCACCAGGAATGGACTTAAGATTAATCTCATTTCATGTCTTCCTTCATTTGATGTTCAAAGGGACATTATTATCAAAAAGTGTTTGTAATTAAAAAAAAATACATTTGAAGAACAGAAGCTACAATGTCACAAATCAAAACTATATCATAAGAATCTTGTGGTGGACCCCACTAGGGAACAAACAATACTGGATGTAGTGTTGTGCAATGAGGCAGACTTGACAAGGGAAATTAAGGTGAAGGAACATTTAGGAGGCAGTGATCATAATATGATTGAATTTACTGTGCAATGTGAGAGGGAGAAGATAGAATCAGAGGTAACAGCATTGCAGCTGAATAAAGGCAACGACAGAGGCAAGAGGGAGGACCTGGGTAGAATTTACTGGGAGAGGAGCCTAGCAGGAAATACACTGGAACAGCAATGGCAGTAGTTTCTGGGAGTAATTCAAGAGACACAGAGATTCATCCTTAGGAAGAAGAAGCATGACAGGGAGGATGAGGCAACCGTGGCTGACGAGGGAAGCCAGGGATAGCATAAAAGCAAAAGAGAGTGCATATAATGTGGAGAAGGGCAGTGGGAAACCAGAGGTTTGGGAAGCTTACAAAGACCAACAAAAAAAGAAATAAGGAGGGAGGAGATTAAATATGAGGGTAAGCTAGCCAGTAATATAAAGGAAGACCTTAAGAGTTTCTTTAAATACACAAAGAGCAAACGAGAGGCAAAAGTGCACATTGGGTTGCTGGAAAATGGTGTTGAAGAGTTAGTGTTAGGGAACAAAGAAATGGTTGAGAAACTGAATAATTCCATGTCAGTCTTCACAGTGGAAGACAAATAATATTCCAAAAATTCAAGAGAGTGAGTGGGCAGAACTGAATATGGTGACCATCATCAAGGAGAAGGTGCTAGAAAAATTGAAAGTGGATAAATAACCTGGACCAGATGGACTACCCCAGAGTTCTAAGGGAGATAGCTGAAGGGATAGTGGAGACATTAGTGGTGATCTTTCAGGAATTGCTAGAATCAGGGAGGGTCCCAAAGGACTGGAAAATCACTAACTTGACACCCCTGTTTAAAAAAGGAGTAAGGCATAAGACGGAAAATTGTAGACTGATTAGCATAACCTCGGTCGTGGGTAAGATCCTGGAATCCATTGTGAGGGATGAGATTTCTGAATACTTGGAAGTGCATGGTAAAATAGGGTAAAGTCAGTATGGTTTTGTCAAGGGGAGGTCATGCCTGACAAATCTGCTAGAATTCCTTGAGGAAGTAGCAACCAGCTTAGACCAAGGAGAGCCAATGGATGTTATCTACCTGGACTTCCAGAAGGCCTTTGACAAGGAGGCTACTGAGTAAGATAAGGGCCCATAGTGTCAGAGTCAAGGTGCTAGCATGGATAGAAGCTTGGCTGTCTGGCAGAAGGCAGAGAATGGGGACAAAAGGGTCTTTCTCAGGATGGCAGCCGATGACTAGTGGTGTTCTGCAAGGCTCCGTGTTGGGACCACAACTTTTCACTTTATACATTAACAATCTAGATGAAGGAACTGAGGGCATTCTGTTTCCAGATGATACAAAGATAGTTAGGGGGACAGGTATAATTGAGGAGGTAGGGAGGCTGCAGAAGGATTTGGACTGGTTAGGAGAGTGGGCAAAGAAGTAGCAGATAGAGTACAGTGTTGGAAAATGTGAGGTCATGCACTTTGGTAGGAGGAATAGAGGCATGAACTATTTTCTAAATGGGGAGAAAATTCAAAAGCCTGAAGCGCAAAGAGACTTGGGAGTTCTAGTCAAGGATTTTCTTAAGGTAAACTTGCAGCATGAGTCATTAGGAAGGAAGGCAAATGCAATGATGTCATTTATTTTGAGAGGACTTGAATGTACTTTTGAGGCTCTGGTCAAACCACATTTGGAGTATTGTGTGCAGTTTTGGGCCCCATACCTCTGCAAGGATGTATTGGCACTGGAGTGTGTTCAGTGGAGGTTAATGAGAATGGTTCCAGGAATGAAAAGCTTAACATATGAGGAATGTTTGAGGATTCTGGGCTATACTTGATGGAGTTTAAAAGGATGAGGGGGTAATCTAATTGAAGCTTACAAAACACTGAATAGCCCAGACAGAGTAGATGTTGGGAAGATGCTTTCATTGGTAGGAGAGGCTAGAACCCAAGGGCACAGCCTTAGAGTAAATGGAAGACCTTTTAAAATGGAGATAAGGAGAAACTTCTTCAGCCAGAGAGTGGTGAATCTATGGAATTCATTGCCACAGAAGGCTATGATGGCCAGGTCATAGAGTATATTTAAGGCTGAGATAGGGAGTTTCTTGATTGTCAAGGGGATCAAGGGTTACAGGGAGAAAGCGGGAGAATGGGGTTGAGAAACGTATCAGCCATGGTTGTATGGCTAAGCAGACTCGATGGGCTGAATGGCCTAATTTCTGCTTATGGTCTTAACATAAGAAATAGGAGCAGGAATTAGTCCTTTGTTCTTTCAAGCCTGCTCCACCATTCAATAAGATCGTAACTGATCTGATTATGGTCTTAATTGCCCTTTCCTGTCTGATCCTGTCCGGATCACAACAAAATCTGCCTAACCCTTCCTTGAATTTATGCAATGATCAATCTTCCAGTATCCACTGAGGAAAAAAAAAAATCCAATTACCCACTGACTGAAGAAATTGCTCCTTTTCTTCATAATTTGAAGCACCCTTATTTTCAAACACTGCAACTGATACTAGGTATCCCTAAATATGGAAACATCCTCACAGCCTCTACCCTGTCAATGTTATGTGTGCTACACTTAAAATGAACAGAAAAAGAGAGCTCTTGTCCATCTTCAAAAAAGTTTGGCAAAGACTTTTCCACAACCAAACTGGATCTGTAGGAAATATTTCTTATTAGTTTATTTGCTAAATATACAAATCGGGTAGCTGAAAATTTACAAAGGGCATTATAATAAAGTATTGGTGTCTAAAATATTTAATGAATTTTTCATCCAATGGTACTCATTGCTTCTGTCTGTTGAATGCTTTCCTTACAAGGCGGGACCATTTCCAGAAGAAATATGGTAACTAATGTTTACCCAAATATTCTAGTATGTTTCCCATTTCTGAACGTGTACATTGTTGACAGGAGAAGGAGACTCGTCGTGGGACACAGCAGGTGCAGAAATATTTCGGCCACCATCCAACAGGGAAGCAGTAAGTAACTGAATACAATTCCTAATATAATACTGGAGATGATGTTTCAAAATATGTTGAAATTAGGCGAGCAGGCTTTATTTCCTATGAAGCAGTACAAAAAACACGCAAAAGTCAGACATACAACTTTTTATTTTATTTAGCTACACCATAGTTTCACCTTCCAAGTCATTTATCTGAATAATTTGACAAACAAATGTAGTAAGCAGCCTACATAGAATGTCTTTGCATTGAATCAATGGCAAATTTTCTATTGATTTTTTTTTGTCTGGTTTTGATGTCACATGAAAATATTTTCACCATATTGTATCTGTTCTTGATTATCTCATTGACAATGTTTTTGGATTATTCTATGGTATATTGTGATTAATTGCTTTAATCCTCATGATTATAACCCATCAGCACAGCCACCATGCTCTTTGTCTACATATGTGAATATTTTGTAACTTCTTCCTACTAATCCAACCTTATCCCTCTTTGAACTTTTAACAACCCAAACTGGAAACATGTGTTGGGTACATTTCAGAACAGGTCACATCACCTCCTTCTTTCCTCCACTTCACCCTAAAGACACAGTCCTAAAATATAACAATCTTACAAAACAAATATAGGCAATATTTTACCATCATTCAATGACAACAAAAATGTTTTGCCAGCTGATTGTATTGTCCACACATTGATAGCCCAATAGATAAAAGTTTATTTTGTGCAATAACTCATTTCTATAGCACTCCTCAGATAAAATCACTTAAAAAGTATTTATAATGAGGGAGCCTGAAGCTTGTTGAGGAAGGGCCAGAAATTCTAGGGTTGAAGCAACATGGTTGAAGGCAAGGAATGTTCGAAAGTATTTGAAAGTAAGGTAGGAGATGACAGGTATTCAGGAACTACACAGTTCCAAGATCACTCCAGGGGCAAAATGAAGGGACTGGGCATAAATCATGGTACCAGTGAAGGGCACTAACAGTATAATGAGGTGACCAAAATATGGTGGAACAAAATTATGAAAGTGAAAGTGAACACTCAATATTCAATTACCTGCGTAGAAAGGACAAGTGGGATATATGGAACTTTGTTCCAGTGATGATTCTGCATATTTTGTAATTTATGCAGGGTAAAGTTTGTATAGAACAATGTTTAAAGGGTAAGTTGCAGGGTAGTAATGGTAAGGCTTAAGATTTTGCCAGAAGTAAATTGAAATGGCACAGGGAGGCTATGTTACAAAGGTGAATGAAGCAGTTTTATCAATGGAACTGCAAATGTAGATTCACGCAGTATGCCATGTTTGCATAGCACCAGATTTACCTGAGGCCACAGTTAGGGAGGTTAATGAAGTTGAGATTAGAGGGTTAGAGGAATGTGTTTCCAAAGAAAATTGTTTTTAGTTGATTGGTAGAAGACATTTTAATTTATTGTAAGCACAATTAACAAGATATAGAAGCAGTTTTGGAGTTGATCCAGAAAGCGAAAAGGTAAAGATGGATGTGAGCATAAATGTAAAATCTGATCTAGTGATGATCAAACATGATTAAATAGCGATGATTACACATGATATGATTGAAGAATAGAATATAATAATCTTGAAGAGGAGGAATCAAGGATATAGAGATGAGGCAGACCAGAGTGTGTATCTCAGCATAGGAAATAGAATAATCCAGAGATATTCTTGGATGTAAGTGAAATAAAGGGGAAACTGGTTTAAGGACAAGGATTAAGGACAATAGAATTGTTGAAAGTCTCAATTTTTAGAAGATAAATTGCAGAGCTGAGGAGACACAGATAATCACATGCAATAATTGGTTGACAGAAATTGTGTAGGAGAGACAGAGGAAAAGGGGAAACAGAAGAAAATCAGAATCAATAATGTGCGACAGGCAAATTGAAAAGGAGCGGGGGCTTGAATAATTGTGAAATTTAGAATAAAACTGATTGTAATTTAAACATACTGACAGCGAATGAACAGGTTAATAATGAATGAAAGATTAACAGATTTTGACAGACAGTGAAAGTAAGTGCAAAAAAAAGAACATTCTGTCAATACTCAACAGTTTTAGGAACATCTGTAGAACAGAGTTAAAGGCCCAAATTTTCAAAGAGTGTTGCAGACTCCACAGACCTTTAAAAATGTGGGGGAATCCCAAATCTGTAAATCTCAATTTAATTTCCAATGAATTCCATTTTTTTCCTGTTGGGAAAAGGCACGACTCCCGTGTGAGAGAAATTTGAACTCAGCAGGACCATTTGAATGAGGTGCAGAGTTTAAACAGACCTAATTTTCACCAACGTGAGGGGTGTAAGAGGGCATGGTGGTGAGTCAGGGTGCATGAATTGACATTGGAGCATGCATTTGGCATGGGGAGTAAGTAGGGTATGATAGAAGGTGTGGCATGAGCATTAGAGGGCCTGAAATTTCACCTGGCAATTGGACATATTTAAATCCATTTAAACAGTCTGTCTTGGCACTTGGAAAACCATGTGATCTAGTTTGATCTGTTTCTGGGAAGGTAGGCACAGCTCTATACTGCATACAGTTATTCAGGACGAAAGATCTCAGCATTTGGAGGAGTTTCTCCTGAAGCGAGTGCAGTGAGCAGGACTTGCACTGCCCATCTCAGGAGTAAATATTCAGGCTAGTGTTTCAGGTCATTTACCTATCATTAAACCCTGACCTGAAATGTTAGCTATGTTTGCGCCTCCAGATGCTGCCTGACCTGTTCACCAGAATTGTATTTTATTCAGATTTCCAACATTTGTTGTATGTTGCTTTTGTGTTAATAGCCTTCTGTATTTTCCCTCAATATTAAATATACTTTTCTGCATATTTTCTCATGTTGAAACTGGATTTTCTTTGCAACAAGATTAATCCAATCAAAATCTCCAAGTGATACAGAACAGTATTTGAGCTCCTAGCATTTTAAACTTAATAGTAGAAAATAATATTGAAATAACTAGGTTCCTTCATCTTGATTTTTAATTTTAAACAGAATCAAGCATTTGACTCAAAAGTGCAATAGCTGAAACTAATAAACAACGAAAAGGAGAAAAATGGAGACAGCGTCTGAACTTATTCAAGTTGAAGTCAGACAGACGTGCCAGTGCACCAAATTTAGAAGTAATGTAAGAATTGTTCAAACAGAAACTGTTCAAGCTCAGGTCAAGATTTTATTAAATCAAACATACTTTTGGCAGAATGCTTTGCGAACAAAAAAAAATCAAAATCTTTCATAAACAACGCTATGCGTACATGAATGTTCTGGTCTTACATCCCAGCACAAGTCACTGGGAAAACACAGTTTTAAACTAATGTTTACAAAATGAACAAATGATATTGAAATAAATTTAAACACTTGAAACACCAGCTTTCTGGCACGTTCTTAGTTTTGCACTGAACAGTTTAATGCTAAAAAGGGAAAGATTCGGTGAGTGCACAATTTTTTTTAACTGAGAAAGCTATGATAGTCACCAAGAAATCAAACTTAAATTTAGAATAAATGATTTTTAGCCAAATAGTGTGACTATGGAACTCACCATCACAGGCAGTACTTGTTGTGAATAGTTAAGATATATGTAAAGGAACAAAAAAAAGCAGTTGCTGGAGAAATTCAGCATATCTGTCAGCATCTGTGGGTAGAAAGCTGAGTTAACATTCCACGTCTGTTGATCCTTCATCAGAATCTAATCAGATCTAATCTAGTCAAATCCTAACATGATGCCATCTTGTACCAGTTCATAGTTTGACCCTTTCCCCTTTCAACAGCCATGCCAGTTTAACAATAGCCACTAGCTCCTAAGGACACAGGAGAAAAAAATAAAATCTTATTACGATCAAGTTCCTTTTTGCAGACTAAAGTCTTTTGAGAAAAAAACACTGTCACTCATTAAAAGGAATGTTGGCAGTTGTTGACGGATTTTCCACTTTTTGACAAGTCAAAACAGTTCTTGACAGTTTTTAATATTTCTTGATGATTGTTGACACTTCTTGATAGGACAGGGATTTTACAGGTTTGACCATTACAAGGAGTATATAATCTGTTGTACAGTTAACAATCTCAAAGAGTACTTGGATAGCCTCCCCACAACATCTAACATAGAGGTTCAATGTAATCTATGACCATATCTGCAGAGGTACTTCTGCTCAGCAAACAAGGTGCTCTTGCTTTCCAAAGCAAAGACATCTGTTTTTACCTGGTCTAATCGCCACATTCCAATTTTCAGACAGCAGGTATTCCAAAATCTGATTTGAGTGTAGGCAGCTGATCATTTAAATGGCCAGTTCCCTCTGTGACCCACGCATGCATTAACCACAGCCCATGTCCAATGCCATTCTAAATCCCATCCGTGAAAATGGGAAATGCCTGTTTTGATGGCCAGACATAGGATTTCCAGTGTCTTTCACATTGACCTTGTATGTTCTGATATATGTGTAAGTGCAAAGAAGCTGACTCTACTGAGCTCTGAAATGCTTAGGGCAGGCCATTCAAGTTTTGTCAGTAATACACCAGTCAGAAAGGAAATACACATTTTTATTGATGTATTGAGGCATATTAGCTGAGATACATAGAACACGTTATATTTTTGACACAATAGGCGGAAATTGGACTTTATTGCACGATTCTATTGGAGTAAAATTCATGTGATGAGAGTTAATTTTTAGAACCAAAATCTATTGCTCCTTAAAAGTCTGACAAAATATTGAATTGGATCTTTTTGTGGATACCCTGGTGGTCTCCTCAAACAGACATTAGGCTGCTTATAAATGTAACTGAGGGTCCACCATCTTTTTTGAGCTCTCTTTTGGGAAATTATCCAGCAATGAGTGAGGCAAGAGCTGTGCTTGATCTGCTTAAAATTCCCAAGTGGATGCTAACTTGTTTTAAGAAGCATTCAAAAATCACTCATGTGGAATAGGGAGGGGTGGAGTGTTTATCCTACTTCCCAGCCCCTGCAAGGCCACTGGAGTTCAGGCCCTTTGGAAAAATACTTTGCTCAGCCCAAACAGATTTGAACAGATCTAAATGCAAAGTTTCTTTTCCCTGCAGAGGCCTGAACTTAGCATGTCTACAGGTCCATTAGGGTCTGCATGGGCCAAACAAGAGTTTTTCCAAAGGCTCTGAATCGACCAATAGGATTAAGTATATCCGAAAACTAAAAATATTATTTAGGCCAAAAAACAAAAGGATTCCCAATGTGTTGCCATCTTTTTCTAACAGATAGAAGCATCATTAACTCACTCAAATAATAACAACCTGGATTTTATGGCGAGAGTGAAGAAGCAATGCCTAGTTTGCTGTAAGAGAAAACCTATCACAAAGGTTTAAGAAACTCTATCCTATTGATCTCTTCCATCCTTCGAATCTTTCCCCACCTGTAAAGGTTAGGTAGTGACCAGGTATAGCGAGATAATTAAAATACTCATAGTAGGCAAAACATAAACAAAATGATAGGAATTATAATTCCCTTTTTAATGACTTTACAGAACACAAATTGAAGATTGTGACATGCACATGGGAATATGGTAAACAGTGGAATATAATAATAACACTTAAAATGCCAAATATTTAGAAGTTATTTTTGTCTTTTATTTTATCCATGTAAGTAGTATTCTACATTGTTCATTTAAAAATGTTCTTCTGAGCGAAAGGGACTCCACACTGATAAAAAAAAAAAGTTGTCAACATCACAGAGGTAGTTTAGCAACAATTTTGACCTAGTATGTTGATAAAACCTCTCACATGTTCTTAACAAGATATATCGACAGCGGTTATTACAGCAAGAATATATGAGAAAAGTTCACATTAAATCAGAAACATTCCATAGGCTGCATCTATAAAGACAACAAAAGCCCACCTTATGTAGGAGCAGGATATTACTCACTGTGCCTTCAGATTTCTGATGTGTGGAGATGCTAGAAGTTGCTGTCAGTTTCAAAGAGTTCTAATGCCATGCGCTGAGTACTTACACTGGCAAATTCCTGGCCATTATATTAATGAGGCCCAATTTCATCATCCAAAAATTGTGTTAAGGTAATTACAACGTACCAACCTTTGACTTTGATTTATATTAGCATTATGCAGTTACTATTACATTTTGTGGTTAGACATTATTACATTACGTAATTGCAAATTGACTAAAAATGTTTTGTTAAATTTTCATACGGTGGAAATACATTTTCAATTCAAAACCTGAATTCAAATTGACATCTATTTGTGTTCCTATTGTCATTTAGTAGTATTATCTAATGTGGGACAGAAAGTAAACCAAACAACTATGGATGTTGGAAATCTGAATCAAAACAGAAATAGGTAGAGAAACTCAATGCATCTGGTAGCATCTGTGGAGAGACAGCCGAGTTAAGGTTTCAGGTCCAATGACCCTTTTTCAGAATTGTTTGTAACTGATTGTAGCATTTCGTTTTCTGCTTGGGAACCCTGCAAATTCTAGGATCAATATTGAGTTCAATAATTATAGGGCCTGAGTATCTTCTTCCACGTCCTTCCCCCAACCCTGAAACACCAGGCCTTGTCATCATGTGGGCTGCTGCCACAACCAACCCATTGTTTGATAATAATGATCCCCATTCGCACCTATTCATTGTCCCACGCTGACCTTTACCCAGTCCTTTGTCTGCACAACTGTTGTTCTCTCTCTCTGGGATCCAGCTCCACCTGTCATTTACTTCTACTCCCTTTCCCCACCCCATCTTCAGCATTTATACCAACCTTTACCTAACTACAGATAGCTCTGGAGAAGCATTATTGGACTTGAACTGTTAACTTTAATTTCTCACTGTAGATGTTCCTAGACATGCTGAATTTCTCCAACAATTTCTAATTTTGGGACAAAAACCTTGTTGTTGATTTTCTTTAGCTAAATGTCTTGTTAAAATTACTGCCTGTGCTGAGTTCAGATGACCATGTTACCCTGCAATGTCTACATTCTAACTCCATGGTTTATTTGTATTCATTCATGAACTGTGGTCTTCACAAGCTGCACTATCTTTTATTTTCATTCAGAGGATGTGGGCATCACTGGCTTGGCCAGCAATTATTGTCCATCCCTAAGGCAGCTAAAGTCAACCACATTGCTGTGGTTCTGGAGTCACATGTAGGCTAGACCAGATAAGAATGGCAGTTTCCATCCCTAAAGGATATCAGTGAACCAAATGGCTTTTCCCAAAAATCTACAATGGTCTCATGATTATCATTAATGGGAATATGTTGCTGGAAAAGCGCAGCAGGTCAGGCAGCATCTAGGGAACAGGAGAATCGACGTTTCGGGCATTAGCCCTTCTTCCTTGTGCCTGCTAATGCCCGAAACGTCGATTCTCCTGTTCCCTAGATGCTGCCTGACCTGCTGCGCTTTTCCAGCAACACATTTCCATCTCTGATCTCCAGCATCTGCAGACCCCACTTTCTCCTCATGATTATCATTAGACACTTAATCCCAGATTTTTATTGGATTCATCTGTTATAATAGGATTTGAACATTACTCTTTGGATTATTAATCCAGTGATAAAACCACTAAGCCATTGCCTCCCCATTGCCCTTGAGAAGGTAGTGATGACCTGCTTTTTGAGTAGACACAGTCTATTGGTGTTATACAGTTAGAGAGGGAGTTCCAGGATTTTGACCCAGTGATACTCAAGGAATTCCAACTCAGTATGATGACTGGCTTGGAAATTAACTTGCAGGTGATGGTGTTCCCATGTATCTGCTGTTCTTGTTTTTCTTGATGGTAATGCTCATGGTTTTGGAAGATGCTGTCGAAGGAGACTTGATATAAGATTTAGGACCAGAAGTAGGCCACTCAGCCCATTGAGTCTGCTCTGCCGTTCGATGAGATTATGACTCGTCTGATAATCCTTAATTCCACCTTTCTGCTCTTTCCGGAGAACCCTTGATTCTCTTACAGTTTAAAAATCTGTCTAACTGAGCCTTGAATATAATTAATGACCCAATCTCTATAGCCCTCTGCAGCAAAGAATTCCATAGTTTCCTTATTTTCTTGGAGAAGGAATTCCACCTTATTTCCATCATAAATGGGTGACCCTTTACTCTGAGATTATGCCCTCTGGTCCTGGACAAGGAGAAGCCAACATTTCTATATCTACCCTAAGAAATTTCTCTGTTTCAATAAAGTCATTCTTCTAAACTCCAGTAATGCAGTCCAATCTGATCAATATTTTTCATAGGACAATCCCTCATACCCAGGATCATACAGTGAACCTTCTCTGGACTGTATATCTTTCAATGTCTGCATATTTTTCCTTAGAAAAGTACACCAGAACTGTATACAGGATTCTAGGTCTTGCCTAACTAGCGTTTGAATAGTTTTAGCAAAATTTCCAAATTTTTATACTCTATTCCCTTTGAAATAAAAGGGCAACACTCCATTGGTCTTCCTTGTGCCTGCTGAATTTAAATGCCAGTTTTTAAAAATGATTTATGCACAAGAACTTCCAAATCCCTTCTTCAAATCTCTATTTGAATAATATTTAACTCCTGTATTACTCCTGCCAAAGTACCTTACATTTTCCAACTTTATATTCCAGTTGCAAAGGTTTTGCCTATTTGCTTAAGCTGTCTCTATCTCTTGCAATCTCTTGTGACATCCTCACCGCTCTCTTCCCACCTATTTTTGTGCCGAGTACAAACTTGGTTGTATTGTATCCACTTTTCTCATCCAAGTTAATAATATACATGTACATAATTGTGGCCTCAATGTTGATTTCTGTTGCACTCCAGTAGTTACAGGTTGCCATCCTGAAAATATCCCCTCACCCACCCCGCAACGTATGCCAACTCATTTTCTTCTTTTAGTTGGTGAATCCTGTATCCATGCTGATATACCATCTCCATCACTGTGAGCACCATATTATCAAGTAACCTGACAGAAATCCAAATATATTACATCCACTGCTTCCCCTTTATTTATCTTGCTTGTCACCTCCAATTCTAAGAATTTTTTGGCATGATTTTCCCTTTGTGAAGCCATGCTGGCTCTGCTTGTACATCTAAATGCTCTGCTATGACATTCTTTAAAATAAACTCTTAACATTTCCCAATAACAGATGTTAAGCCAACTGGCCTATTTAGTTAATTTATTTTAAAAAACTTTCCTTTTTAAACAAAGGTATTATATTGGAAGTTGTCCAATCCTGTGGTAGCTTTCCAGAATCTGAGGTTTCTTGAAAAATTGCTACCAATATATCCATGATTTCTGTAGCTATGTTTAAAATATGGGATGCATTCCACTAAGTCCAAGGGTTTTATTCATCTTTAGCCCCATTATTTTCCCACCCACTCTTTCTCTGGTGATAGTTATTGTATTTATTTCCTTTTCTCCTTTTGTCCTTTCATTATTTATCATTTTGGAATCTTATTAGTGTACTCTATTATGAAGACTGATGCTTATTGCACTGAAGTGTTTGTTCAACTCCACTGCCTTTCCTTGTTCTACATTGTTATTTCCCCAGACACGTTCTTCAAGGGGACTATATTTACTTTTTCCTGTCTCTTGCTTTTTATACATTTAGAGAGGCTCTTGCTGTCTGTTTGGATATTATTTGTTGGATTTCTGCAGGGTACCTTGTAAATGAACAAGCTACTGAGTGCAGGTGGCAAAAGGGATGAATGTTTGTTGATTTAGCATCAATCAGGCTGGCTGTTTTGTCATTGATGGTGTCAAGTTTCTTGAATGTTACTGGAGCTGCACTGATCCAGGCAAGTGGGGAGCATTTCATCCCACTGCTGATTCAGAGTCATAGAATCATAGTGATGTACAGCATTGAAATAGACCCTTCAGTCCAACTTGTCCATGCCGATCAGGTATCCCAACCTAATCTAGTTCCATTTGCCAGCACTTGGCCCTCTAAACCCTTCCAATTCATATACTCATCCAGATGCCTTTTAAAAGTTGCAATTGTACCAGCCTCCAGCACTTCCTCTGGCAGCTCATTCCATGCACGCACCACCTTCTGTGTGAAAATGTTGGCTCTTAGGTCCCTTTTATATCTCGCCCCTCTCACCCGAAACCTAAGCTCTCTAGTTCTGGAATCCCCAACCCCAAGGAAAAGACCTTTTCCATTCATCCTATCCATGCCCCTCATGATTTTATAATTTGGAGATGCCGGTGTTGGACTGGGGTGTACAAAGTTAAAAAATCACACAACACCAGGTTATAGTCCAACGGGTTTAATTGGAAGTACACTAGCTTTCGGAGCGACGCTCCTTCATCAGGTGATAGTATAAACCTCTATAATTGATTTTATAAACCTCTATAAGGTCACCCCTCAACCTATGATGCTCCAGGGAAAACAGCCCCAGCCTATTCAACCTCTCTGTATAGCTCATATCCTCCAACTCTGACAACATTGTTGTAAATCGTTTCTGAACCCTTTCAAGTTTCACAACATCCTTCCAGTAGGAAGGAGGCAAAATTGCACACAATATTCCAAAAGTGGCCTAAGCAACATCCTGTATACCCACAACATGACCTCCCAACCCTTATACTCAATGCCCTAACCAATAAAGGAAAGCATACCAAATACCTTCTTCACTATACTATCTACCTGCAACTTTCAAGGAGCTTTCAAGTGAACTAGCGCTCCAAGGTCTCTTTGTTTAGCAACACTCCCAAGGACCTTACCATTAAGTGTATACGTCCTGCTAAGATTTACTTTTCCAAAATGCAGCACCTCACAATTATCTAAATTAAACTCCATCTGCCACTCCTCAGCCCAATGGCCCATCTGATCAAGATCCTGTTGTAATCTGAGGTAACCCTCTTCACTGTCCACTACACCTGTAACTTTGGTATCATCTGCAAACTCACTAACTATACCTCTAATATTCATATCCAAATCATTTATTTAAATGATGAAAAGTAGTAGACCCAGCACCAATCCTTGTGGCACTCCAATGGTCACAGGCCTTCAGTCTGAAAAACAACCCTCCACCACCACCCTCTGTCTTCTTCCTTCAAGCAGTTCTGTATCCAAATGGCTAGTTTTTCCTGTATTCCATGTGATCTAACCTTGCTAACTGTCCCCCATGGAGAACCTTTTTGAACGCCTTGCCATATAGCTCACATCCACTGCTCTGCCCTCATCAGTCATCTTGCTGGTGGAGGAAAGGCTTTGGGTAACATGGAGTGAGATATCCACTGCAGGATTCCTATGTTTTGTAGCCACAACATTGATATAGCTCAACCAGTTCAGTTTCTGATTAAGGGTGGCTCCAGGATAATTATAGTGGGAGTTTCAGTGATAACAATTCTATTAAATGTTATGGGATTATGGTTCGATTCTCTCTTCTTGGAGATGCTCAATGTGTCTTACATGTCTTAAATACTACTTGTCAGTTTATTCAGCCCAAACCTGGATACAGTCCAGGTCTTGCTGCATTTGGTCTGGATTGCTCCAGTATTCAAAGAGGCACAAACAGTGCTGAACATTTTACAATTATCAGCGAGCATCCCAATTCTACCCTTGTGATGGAGGGAAGGTCAGTGATGAAGCAGCTGAAGCTGTTTGGGTGTAGGACACTGCACTGAAGAACTCCTGCAGAGCTCTACTAGAGCTGAGATTGACCTCAATCAACCACAGCCATTATACTTTGTGATAAGTATGACTCAACTAGTGGAGAGGATTTCCCCTGATTCCCCTTAACCCTTGTTTTACGAGGGCTCCATGATGCCACTCAGTCAAAAGTGAGGCTTTGATGTCACATTCATGCCATATTTCAGCAAAATCTCATGATCAGTAGAAGCAGAAAACACATGTCACAAAAAACTTGAAATAGTAACACTTGCCAGGTAACACACGGCCAGTCATTGGCCATTGAAAATCCATTGTGCAAAGAGCATGATTTTGAGGGAATATTGTAATGTTGAAAACTTAATAATGATACTAGGAAGAAATTGTTGCTTCACACTTGGAGCAGAATGTAATATGTAAAATCAGAACACTTTATTTGGTGTTTCAGGACAACATGCACATTTGAATTAATGGCATTCTAACTTTGTTCAAATAGAGACATTCATACCAGCGGACTCAATACGAATCATGGGGAGGTTCTGCAAGCTCTATTGCCAATTTACCCAGAATTTCCAACTCGAGGATTCATCAAGGCTTGCTAACAGATCCGCAACAAGGGTCTGGTACTATTGTGCAAATAGTGATTGACAATAAGCACAGACATGGCAGAGGTAATAAAATTTCACAAGTTAAGTGCTAAGCAATTGTTTTTGCATTATTGATGTTTTTAATTGAAGTCAACATATGTTGGTAAGTGAGAAACAACTAAAAGGACCATCAATGCTAATTCTATTAATTATATGATTCAGTCTTAATACTTCAACATTAGCAATGTAAGATCCTGAGGAGGAAGATGAAAAAAGTGTCCAACTTCATAAAAAGATATTAGCAAGCTCTTTCCAAACCCTATAGGATATTCAGGAAACCTTCAAAAAGAGAATGACATGGTCCCTATGGTAAACCCAAACCCTGCACACTAAATAGCACAAGGCCGTTAGTGCTCACTGGAAAACAGTTTAGTAATTGTAATCTAAATGCTGAAATATGGCATGAGTGTGATGGCCACTGCTTTTCAGCCATTGCATTACACACTCCATCCCCTTGTTGGACCTTGCAAAAGTCAAAGCTTTTCAAGAGGTGTTGGGACTTTAATACCACCTCTGGGACCCTGACTTTTAATTCTCACCCATACCGAGTGCCTATGCCATAAACCTTTTGAAAATGTTTGCTTTTTGTAGCTGTGTCATGTTTCTCCATTGGATAAATTGTTTTGAGCTTGATCATATTCGAAACATAGGAGCAGGAGTAGGTCATTAACCTCCTCGAGCTTTCTGTGCTATTCTAGGTCATGGCTCAGCACCTACCTCAAGGCCATATTCCCGTGCTATTGCCACATCCCTTGATGTCATAAGTAATGTGAAATATTTCAAGCACAGCCTTGATTATAATGATTGCTCTATGATTAATGTTCACTTACCATTAGGCTGTTAACTAAATCTGACTCATTGTTCATTATTAAATTTAATCTTGCTGACCACCCTGCATCGAAGGCCTGCTCACTTATTCTCTTTGCACTTTCTCACTTAACATCTGTCTGTATGCTGACAGCATTCATGCCTTACCATGCCATGCCTGCCTGCCTGAGGGCTATCAGTACTGCCATATTGACATGTTCTTTTGCGCAGATGCACAGACAGACTGCTTATTCTGTTTGTCAGTAAGGATCTATCCAGCAGAGCCTTGCTGTTGTACAGTACACTGAGATGTCAATCTAACACCCACTGCATTTGCCAGTTGCCTGCACAGCAAACACATTGCATGTTTATTCAACTAAATGGCTATATTGCAAAGTGAGTGAGGACTAGTCCTCAGTCTAGTCAAGTGGAGGATTTAGTCAATAGTGGTCCTGCCACTGTCAGTCATGGGCACAGTCCGCACAGAGTCCAGGGGTGTGGCCACTTGGGTCAGTCATGGTCAGGAGGCCGGTCTGACCACAGTTTGGGGAGTGGGCGATGGTTAGTCCTGTAAAGCCATCACGAGTTGTCAGGCGAAATCACATACCATCAGTCAGGGAGCGGCAAGGCAATGGTCTGTGGCTAAATTACTTGTTGACGTTGGTCAGAGGTCTGCAGTAAAGACTGTTAGGACAACTATGGGTCTGTGCATTGTTGTTGAGGAAGATACAAAGGTGGGCTGCAAAGGCAAATGTGGTTCACTGACTAAAAGAGGGTGGGAAAGTCAAGTTTGGGATTTGAAAAACAGAGGCATGTGTTGAGCTTGAGACAAGGATGGTGACAGTGGGAAAGCTTAAGGTAGAATTGGGGGGGAGTGGGGTGGAACAGCATTGGAGGGCATGGTAGGTCCATGAGAGGGGAATTAATGGCAGTAACCATCATTATATCAACAACCAGGTTTGGCATCATTATAATGTAATGGGGGCTCAGTTGAGGGTCAATTGGAAGCAAAGATCAAAGTGGTGGGTCTCCACATGGGATGAATGGATGGAAATGGGCTGTCAGGGTCATGCTAGTTAAAAGGGAAAATGGTAGCATCGAGTGTGTTGGAAGGGTGCCTGGCAACAAGCTCAGCCCAGTACTGATGGGGTCTACCGCAAGTTGCATTCCCTACCATCATTTGTCATTCTCTAGATGCTAGCAATAACTGGAAAATGTCTGACACAACACCAGAGTGGGCAGAGTTGCTGTCAATTTGAAAGGGAAAAGTGCAGGATCCATATCCACTGCATGCTAGGACATTGAAGGGGAAAATACTTGAAGCAGCTATTTGCAAGCTTTAGTTTATTTAATTTCCAAGCATTCCTCACCTATTTGCAATGCACAGAGTGAATGTACTTAGGTTCAAATGCTGGTCAAAGATAATTTGTACCATGTCATTGGTGCTTGCAAAATTAACATTGGTATCACAAGGATGCACCAGTTAGTGGCAATGACTTAAAACGAGACGACTGCTGTCCAAAAGGTTAAACTGCTGAAACCTTCAAAGGTGCTGTGGGAGGAGGGGAACATCACTTCATCATATGTCATGTAAGTATGACAGTGGACTTTACTGAACGTAATAACAAATTGAATGATTGATGTAGGTCTAGAATGGGAAAAGCATCAGACAGCAGGCACTCCCTTTCTAATATGATGTGTTGGTCATTCAGCTGGCATGGCACCTTCAACCAGGTTTGCATACATGCTATGACCAAGGCTGTGGTGGGACAGATGATAGGGCTGCTGAAGATACTGTTTGAACCAGTCTTGGGGGTTCTCTAATGTATATTTTACATAGTGTGCTGCAACATCCTGATGTGTTTTGCTCTTGGAACACAATTGGAGTAGGCAACAAGGTGATGCGCAAATGCTGAGGAGCTGGGAGAATGGAAGCAGGTTTCTGAGGAGGGCGATGAGGATATTGGGAAGGAGGAAGTCTTCTTATCCACGACAGTGTTCAGCATGCGAAATGGTCACCATCAATGCCAGTATTTGGTTTGCATTGTGGGGTTGAACTGCAGCCTGTATTCATTCTGTTTGTGTTTGAATTTGCTATCTGTAAATAAAAACTTATGTATGGGGTTATCCACTTGTTTGCCATATGATGGTTCCTTATTGGACAATGACAAGCTGCAAATCTGCATTGGGAATTAGGGACAGAGTATGATGACCTTGAGAGGGTATTTAGGTGGGATGTAGCTACAGTATGCTGTGGTGGCTAATCAGAGACTAGAGTGAGAGAATGGGGTTGTATGTCTGAGGGAGTGTTAGCCTATGTGCTATGAGCAGTGGCTGGTGTGCCCTTACATTGCTGGTGAGGAAGCAATGGCAGATTACCATTGGGTGCACAGTGGCCTTTTAAAGATGGTACTGGTACTGGTACCAGGAATACTGGTCTTTCAGCAATTTGGTTGAGTAGTGATTTGTTCTGGGAACAGAGCATGGTAAGATGGGCCTCAAGGTGGGCAAAAGGGCAGTATAGGGGCAGGATAGCAAATGAAATGAGTCTGGTAAGATCTGGTGGGAAACCTCAGTGGGCCCTGTGGCAAAAAAAATCCTCCAAAC
Organism: Chiloscyllium plagiosum; assembly: GCF_037043375.1. NCBI lineage: Eukaryota > Metazoa > Chordata > Chondrichthyes > Orectolobiformes > Hemiscylliidae > Chiloscyllium > Chiloscyllium plagiosum. The sequence goes on along the minus strand of NW_028270149.1, from coordinate 28,254,313 downwards.
GTTCAAGAAAACAAACACTTACCCAAAAAAGTAAGATTCAGCTTTTTGTTTATTTGATTGATGTCTTGTAAAGCTAATTGATTCTCAATCTGTGTCAATTCTTTCTACCTGTTAAAAACAATATAAATCAATTTATTATGTTTGGTCGACTGATTCAGGACTTGTGTCAGCTAACTCTTGGGGTCTAGTTATGTCAGAACTATATTGAATACAGTTCAGACTGCCAACTACTAATGGAATGGAGCCACATTAATATATGCCCTTGTTTGTCAACAATGCCCTTGTTTGTAAAATTAATTCAGAGATCATTGTCACTTATTCATGGTTTATATATGTCATTGATGAGGCTGGTATCAATTGTCTACTCCAGTTGAAGAGGTGATGGTGAGTCACATTCTTGAACCACTGCAGTCAATGTGGTCTAAGTACACTCACTGTAGCTGTTAGGGTTATATCTGTCACTGAAAGACTAAAATAATGCAGTCATTGTAATTATCCTATTCTGAAGAAAACTATATGATTTGTTTCTGGCCAGCCATATGTCTGACATGCACAGAAACACATTAGCATGTTTAATAGACTCCAAACCAAACTACTGAAAAATCAATATGTGGAATTTCCTCTTGCTTGATAATGCTCGCTCCCCCATGGTGACACATTTATTGGGATTTAGATGCAGGTTGGCATGGAACCAAGGTATGTGCAAAGGTATTACTGAAATTTAACTGGCTGAAACCATGCAATTTACTGGCACAATTTATTCACATTGAATGTAAGTCAACTTTTACATTGTTTTGTCAACTAAATCTACATGACCAGTTAAGCACTGACTAGCAAAATCCTACTAATTGAATCAAACAGACTGGGATTAGGCAGAATTTCACCCATTTACCTCAAATTTAAAACTTTAATCTTTGCATTTACTCCTATTTTTGATTATAGTAATGTTTGCCTGTGAAAAAGTAGAGGACAGAGTTGCAGTAAGAATAATCCCTATAAATTATGAGCAGTCAGATCTCCAAAATGTGGGAAAAATCTACTGGCTTGAATAATTGAATCACATTAATTTTAGAGTGTATATTTAATTTGAAAATATACCAGGAAATACAGAAAATTATTTTATTGTGCAGATGCCAATGTTAATGCAAATTAACATTTAGTTAGAAACTTATAGAGCACCGTGTAAGACAATCAATTGCTATTCAGAAGATTAAGCTTCTTTTTCTTGCATCCTCAGTTTGTGTTTCAAATGGGAAAACCTACTCTCATGGAGAATCCTGGCATCCAGTCTTGCGTCTATTTGGACTAATGGAATGTGTGCTGTGTACTTGTAACATAAGCAAACAGGAGTGTAAGAAGATCCATTGTCCAGATCCCTACCCATGTAAATACCCACAGAAAATCAACGGAAAATGTTGCAAAGTTTGTCCAGGTAGAGATGTTTTCATCTAAGCTCTAATTGAAAGCTAATCATGTTTAGAAATTTGGAGAGGATTAGATTTGACAGTCTTGTATTATAGCAATACAGCTCAAATAAATAAATAGTTGCTTTGAATTTGCACATTGTCTCTTAAGACAATTTTTAAAATCTCAAGACTGCAATAGCTCTTTTCAATTGAAACTAACAATTCCATTTTATTATGTTTTTAATTCCCGTTCTTCTGCCTCTTGTATAACTCTAGATCATGCTAGTGTGTATTTTCATGGCTTTAGTAGTTAATGTTATTTTGTGAATGTATACAGAGAGTGTCAGAAAGCAATTTCTAAGGATGGCATCAAAACATTCTGTCCTTAAATAACATTTTTACATGTTATTTCCAAAATAACTTGCTGATTATTCATTGGGAAGGAAATCCTAAATGACAAAGTGAGGACTGCAGATGCTGGAGATCAGAGTCGAGAGTGTGGTGTTGGAAAAGTACAGCTGGTCAGGCATAAGCCCTTCATCAGTTCATCACCACACCCCATCTGTTCCTACGCTACATCGATGACTGTATTAGCACCACCTCGTGCTCCCATGAGGAGGTTGAACAGTTCATCAACTTAACTAACACCTTCCACCCCGACCTCAAATTCACCTGGACCATCTCGGAAACCTCCTTCCCCTTCCTGATCCTCTTCATCACCATCTCTGGCGATCGAGTAATCACAGACATATACTACAAGCCCACCAACTCCCACAGCTACCTAGACTACACCTCCTCCCACCCTACCTCCTGTAGAAACGCCATCCCTTATTCTCAATTCCTCCGCCTCCATTGCATATGTTCCCAGGATGACCTATTCCACCTCAAAAAGTCCCAGATGGCCTCCTTCTTCCACGATCGCAACTTGCCTTCCCACATGGTTGACGATGCCCTCCAGTGCATCTCCTCCACTTCATGCACCGCTGCCCTTGAACCCCACCCTTCCCAATGGAGCAAGGACAGAACCCCCCTGGTCCTCACCTTCCACTCCACAAACCTCCGTATACAACGCACCATGCTCCGCCACTTCTGCCACCTCCAAACAGACCCCACCACCAGAGACATATTTTCCTCCCCACCCCTATCAGGATTCCGTAAAGACTATACCGTCCATGACTCCCTCATCAGGTCCATACCCGCCACCCGCCCACACCCTACTTCTGACACCTTTCCCTGCGACCGCAGGAAGTGCAAAACCTGTGCTCGCACCACTCCCTCACCTCCATCCAAGGCCCCAAGGGATCCTTCCACATCCATCAGAAATTTACCTGTACCTCTACCAATGTCATCTACTGCATCTGTTGCACCGATGTGGTCTCCTCTACATTGGGGAGGCAGGATACCTTCTTGCGGATCATTTGAGAGAACACCTCTGGGACACCCGCACACACCAACCTCACCGCCCCGTGGTTGAACACTTCAACTCCCCCACTCACTCCATCAAGACCGTGCAGGTCCTGGGCCTCCTCCACCGCCAAACTGTTACCACCTGACACCTGGAGGAGGAATGCCTTGGGATCCTGTAACCACACGGGATAAATGTGGATTTAAACAGCTTCCTCATTTCCCCTTCCCCAACGTTATCTCAGTCCCAAGCCTCCAACTCGGCACCACCCTCCGGACCTGTCCATCACTCCCCCCTCTGACCAATCACCTTCTCCCTCACCTTCATCCAACTATCGCTTTCTGAGCTACCTTCCCCCAAACTCCACCCCCTCCTATTTATCTCTCAGCCCTGATCCACAAGTCTCTTTTCTGATGAAGGGCTTATGCCCGAAATGTCGATTCTCCTGCTCCTCGGATGCTGCCTGACCTGCTGTGCTTTTTCAGTACCACAGTCTTGTGTCTAATGGTAGAGCCCTACTAATAGGAATTTCCAGAATTTTCATAATCTGTTGCCTTAGTGTAACTGAATACATTTTACTTATCAACTGAGTCACCAACGATCTACTGTAACTGGTGACAGATATCAGTGCGGGATGCCTTAACTATTTGCTATCTCTTTTAATAACTTTGATGAAAGTACTGACAATGTAATAGCTAAATTTGCAGGTGACCCAGAAATAGGTACTGAAACAAATTGTGAGGAAGATACAAAGAATCTAGAATGGGATATTGATAGATTCAGTGAGTAGGAAGAATATTGGCAAAAGGGATATAATGTGAGAAAATTTGAGGTTACCCACTTTGGCAAGAACAGAAAGTCTGAAGATGTAAATATAGGGAAGCCTTGCTGCATCTATACCAGGCACTACTGAGACTGCACTAATATACTGTGTGACGTTGTGGACTCCTTACATAAGGAATTGCATTAGAAGCGGTTCAGAAAAGATTCCCTAGTCTGACCTCTGGGACGCAGGAGTTATCTTCTGAGAACAAGCAGATCAGACTATACTCAACGGAGTTTAGAAAAATAAGTGGTGATGTTATTGAAAAGTATAAAACTCTGAGGGAAGATTTTGAGAGAATGTTTCATCCTCTGGAGGAATCTAGGACTAGGAAATATGGTTAAAGATAAGGGATATCCCATTTAAGAGGAGGATTTTTGTTTCTCAGTGCATAGTTAGTCTTTGGAATTCTCATCCACAGAGAGTACTGGAGGCTAGCTATTGAATGTGCTCAAGGCTAAGATAGTTAGATTTTTGATTGACATGGGAATTAGGTTATGGGCAATAGGCATGAAAGTCATGTTAAGCACAATCAGATCAGCACTGATTGTGGAGCAGTTTTGATGGATGGAATAGTCTATACTTGCTCATCTGATCTAACGTCATTTGGATAACGCTACTAATTTCAATCAAGTAGCATTTAGGATTTAGCTGTCAGATATTTTTCAGGGAAAATAAAACTAGGGCTGACAGCCAATGCTATAATTAAAGACACATTTTCATTCCACAGCACCAGAAGTACCAGACTTTTCACAAGATGGCAGTAAGGAAGTAGGATGCGATGAAGAGACTGTTCTCGTTTATGAATCACTCTTGACCCAGGAAACAGATTCTCAGAAAAACAGCAAGAAAATTGCTATAGAGATTGATAATCTTCCAGATGTAGAAATCCATGTCTGGCCTCTAGTAAAAGGTGAGTTTTATGCACCACAATGTTAATAATTGTTACTTGTGCTAAAATATTGCCTTCACTCTTATTCAATTCATTTTATCTAGTTATCTGCTTATTTACCCATCTGTCTGAAGCCACTGGATACGGCAAAGACTTTGGACTCCAAGAATATTCCAGTAATAGTACTTATGAGACGTACACCTGAACTTGCCACACCCCTAGCCAGGATATTCCAGTAAAGCTAGAACACTGGCATCAATTCAGTAATATAGGAAATCGCCAAGCTATGTCCTGTGATAAAAAGCAGGCCAGATCCAACCATGCAAATTACAGGCCTACTCTTGATTATCATTAAAGGGACATTTAAGTGGAAGGTGCCATAAATTTTGTGATCAAGCAACACCTTATCAGTAATAACCTTCTCCCTAATGCTCAGTTTAGGTTTTGCCAGGGTCATGACAGGCATTAGAGTCTTAGGTCATACTTGGACAAAAGAACTTAACTCCAGAGGTGAGGTGAGAATGACCACCCTTGACATTAACACCACATTTGACTGAGTGTAGCACCAGGAATTCCTAGCAAAACTAGAGTCAATGGTAATTAGGGGAAATTAATTATCACTGGTTGGAGTCATACCTGACAATAGGAAGATGTTTCTGGTTGTTGGAGATGGGTCATCTCAACTCCAGGACATCTCTGCAGGAGTTCCTCAGGGCAGTTTCTTAGGCCCAACTATCTTCATCTACTTTGTGAATGACCTTCTCTCCATCATAAAGTCAGAAGTGGAGATTTTTGCTGATGATTGCTCAATATTCAGCATCTTTCATTTCTTCTTAGATACTGAAGCAGTCCATGTGTAAATGCAGCAAGCCCTGGACAATATCTAGATTTGGGCTGACAAGTGACAAGTATCATTTGTTCCACGCTAAATCTCAAAGCCAGATGAAAGGTATCCCAGGCTGTTGGGTGAGCAGAAAATAGCAGGGCATTGGCATTAGCATTCAATCCCTCTCTGGCTGCAAGAGAGGTACTAGAGGGTTGAAGGACAGCCAATGTGCTATTGTTACTCATGAAGGGAGAAAGAGATAAACTAGGAGACTACAGGCCAGTCTGTTTAATCTCAGTGATAAAGAAACTATTGGAAACAATTCTGAGGGACAGAGTTAATCTGCACTTGGAAAGCCGGGATTAAGCTAGAATAAATAACATGATTTTGTTAAGGGGAGATATGTTTGACTAACTTGACAGAAATTTTCAGTGAGGTAACCAGATGTCTAGATCAGGGTAGTACATATACTGCAGTCTAATTACACTACAGCAAGTCTTTTGATAAGGCCCTGCATGGGAGATTGATAGCAATGGAAAGAGCTCATGGGAACCAAGAAAATTTGGAAAATTCTATACAAAATTTGCTAAGTGGCAGGAAGCAGGGAGTGATGGTTGAGGGATATTTTTGAAACTGGAAGCCTGTATCCAGTGGAGTCCCACAGGGATCAGTTTTTAGACCCTTGCTATTTGTGGTATATATAAATGATTTAGATATGAATGTAGGAGGGTTGATCGGTAGGTTCACAGATGATACAAAAATTGGGGGGGGGGTGTAAATTGGGAGGAGGATAGCCTTAGATTACAGGAGATTACAATAGGTTGGTAAAATAGGCTGATAGTGGTAAATGGAATTCATTCTCAATAAGTGTGAGGTGATGTACTTGGGCAGGGCAAACAAGGCAAGATGATCATGATGTCCCTTAGAGAGAGAAGACTGAGGGCGGGGAGGCATGATTGAGATGTATAAAATTAAGATGGGCATAGATGGGGGACAGGATGAAACTTTTCCCATTGGTGGAGGGACCAGGAGGCATAGACGTAAGGTAAGGGGTAGGAGGTTTCGAGTGGATGTGAGGGTGCTGGGTTTCTGGAATTCACTACCTGTAAAGATGATAAAGATATAAACCCTTATACCAGAGGTATTGAGATGTAAACTTGCAATCAAGCAACACCTTATCAGCAATAACTTTTTCCCTAATGCTCAGTTTGGGTTTTGCCAAGGCCATGTCAGGCATTAGAGTCTTAGTTCATACTTGGACAAAAGAACTTAACTCCAGAGGTGAGGTGAGAATGACCGCCCTTGACATTAACACCACATTTGACTGAGTGTAGCACCAGGAATTCCTAGCAAAACTAGAGTCAATGGTAATTAGGGGAAATTAATTATCACTGGTTGGAGTCATACCTTACAATAGGCATACAAAACTATGGGCCATTAGAATATTTAGGTGGTTAGTTTTGACTTGGGCAAACCTGATGTGCCATCAGCAAGTAACCCCTCTATCTCCCCAAAGTCTGTCCTTCATCTACAAGATATAAGTTAGGATTGTGATTGAATATTGCTCACTTACATGGAAGTGTGCAGCTCCAATAACACTCAAGAAGCTTGATACCATCCAGGACAAAGCAGCCTGTTTGATTGGCACCACATCCACAAAGATTGACTCCAAGTGGTGTCTAAATTTAGCAAATAAATTGGCTAAATATTACACGTGAGGCCTGATGGTAGTGGTTGGGGAGGGGGTGGAATAATAGCTTTTGAGGGACAAGAACAGGCTGGAAGATTTCGATAAAATGTAGAAGAACACTCCTCCTTCCCCTGGCCCCACAGAAGTCTCCTGATGAAGGGCTTTTGCCCAAAACGTCGATTTTCTTGCTCCTCAGATACTGCCTGGCCTACTGTGCTTTTCTAGCACCACTCTAATCTTGACAGAAAGCTGATCCAGGCAAGTGAATGAAAATGTATTGCTTTCAAAGGTAAGTGCTCAGAGAATGCAAAGCACATGTCAGTACTATTTACCTGAGCATTACAAGGTTTAACTGGTAATGTTTAAGAGGATGGCAATAAGAAGCTTGGCTACCTTCATTATACAAAAAGTGAAATAGGCATAAAATGTACTTAGGGGTAAAAACAATGACTGCAGATGCTGGAAACCAGATTCTGGATTAGTGGTGCTGGAAGAGCACAGCAGTTCAGGCAGCATCCAAGGAGCTTCGAAAGTAACAGAGGTTAGCAAGCAATGTTCCATGGTTGGTGACAATTTATATTCATAACTTAATTTTTGGAATCAAAAGCACAATTTCTAAATCTGAAGATAACACCAGATTCAGGGTGGGATGCATTGTTAGCGGAAAACCAATGAAGTTTTACAAAAGTGTAAACAAATGTGAGCTTATATCTATTGGGAGAAATGAATAGGTTGAGTCTGTTTCCCTTGAAAATAGAAACCTGCTAGATGACCTTAAGGGAGGTCTTTGAAAATATGAATTGGATAGACACAAAAAGAATGTTTCCACTTAAAGGGAAGAGCAAAACTGAGGGGAGCTATCAACATACAATAGTCATCAAGAAACCAAAAAGGAAATAGAATGTGGAGGTCACTACCACAGAGAGTGGTTAAAGCTCATGGTATAATGAATTTAAGGGGAATCTAGATAAATTGGTCAGAAGTAATAAAGAAGGAGAAACTTACAAGTAAAATCAATTGGCAAGAGCTTCTTTAAATATATAAAAAGAAAGAGAGAAGCCAAGGTGAACATAGGTCCCTTAGAGGATGAAGGTGGGGAAATAATAATGGGGAACCATGAAATGACTGAGGAGTAAAATGAATAATTTGCATCAGCAGTCACTTTAGAATACACTAATAACATTCCAAAATTAGTAAATATTCAAGGGACAAAAGGAGGGGAGGAAATAAATACAATAGCTATCACTGGAGAAAAAGTGCCAGGGAAACGAATGGGGTGAAAGACTGATACAGTCCTTGGACCTGATGGGATGCATCCTTGGATATTGAAGGAAGTAGCTAAAGAGATAGTGGATGCTCTGGTAGCAATCTTCCAGGGATCCATTGATACTAAAAGAGTCCCAGAGGACTTGAAATCTGCTGATGTACACCTTCATTTAAAAAGGGAAGGAGACAAAAAAAAAAACAGATAATTTTAGATCAGTTAGCTTAATGTCCATTACTAGGAAAATGTTAGCGTTTATTTTATAGGATTTAATAATAGAGCATTTAGTATTTTATAATATGATCAAGCAAAATCAGCATGGTTTCATGAAGTGGAAATCATGCCTGACAAATTTGCTCAAATTCTTTGAGGCGTTAACAAGCAGAATAGATAAAGGGGTAGCAGTGGATGTCATATATTTGGAGTTTTAGAAGGTGTTTAGTAAGGGACCATACATTAGTCTACTTACTAAGATAAGTGCCTATAGTTTTAGAGGTAGTATGTTAGCATGGATTGAGAATTGGCTAATAGAAGACAGAAACTTGGGATACAACTATAAGACCATAGGAGGAAAAGTAAATCATTCAGTCCTGCTGAAATAGACATATTTTTAAATCAGTAAGGAATCCAGGGTTATAGGCAAAAGGGAGGAAAATGGAATTGAGGATTGTCAGATCACCCATGATCTCATTGAATGGTGGAGCAGACTCAATGGACTCAACAGGCTGCATCTACTCCTGTGTCTTATGGTCCTATGGACTTATAAGAAGATGGAAAATGGATAAGTTGGATGAGTGAAGAGAGGAGGAGCTTGGAGTGAGCATAAGTGCCAGCATGGACTGGTTGGGATTTTTTACAGGTTTCTGCGCTGTAATCCACTACCAAAATATAAAGGTTTGTTTGTTGCTTGAATTTGACAATTTGCTAACTTCCTGCTGGCCATTTCTTGAGCCTTTTAGCATCTGCAACTCCAGCTGTCCTCCAAAAAAAACCTTACTTGCTGTCACCTAACAGTTCCTCCAAGAAATAAACTGACAATCTGGAACAAAGTCACATTTTTCCTCAATATTTTGTTGGCTAAATGTTAACGAGGTCTGAATTTAAAAGGGATTTGGGAAACTTGAATGATTTGTTGGTCAGGCTCCATTGAGGTAGAAGCTTAGAAAAATAGGAGCAAGAGTAGGCCATTCAGCCCTTTGAGCCTGCTCACCCATTCTGTATTATCATGGCCGATCATCTGACTTCGTACTCTTTTCCCATTTCTGACCAGTATTGTTTGATTCCTATATATATCGCCTCCGTGAAAATGTTTTTTCTCCTCCATTTAATGTTTTGACCTCATTCACTTTCAATGGCAGAGGATTCCACAGGCTCACCACTCTCTGAGTGAAGAAATTTCTCCTCATCTCAGCCCTAAATGGCTTACCTCATACCCTGAGACAGTAGCCCTGGTACTGGATTCCCCAGTCATGGGAACATCCTTCCTGAGTTTACCCTGTTTAGTCATGTTAGAATTTTTTTCACTTCTGTGAGATCCTCCCTCACTCTTCTGAATATAGTCCTAACCAAAACAGTCACTCTTCATTGGTCAGAGCTGCCATCTCAGGTATTAGCCTGGTAAACCTCCATTGCACTCCCTCCATAGCCAGAACACCCTTTCTTCGATAAGGAAACCAAAACTGTACATAGTACTCCAAGTGTGGTCTCACCAAGGCCCTGTAGAATTGCAGCAAAATATCCCTGCTCCACGTTTGAATCTTCTTGCTATGAAAGCCAACATACCATTTGCCTTCTTCACTCCCTGTTGCACCTGTGTGCTTACTTTCAATGACTGGTATAGCATGCAGCTAATGGTCTTCCTGTTTGGCATCCAACTCAATTTCTTTACTCAATAACAGTGAAATACTCAGAGGTGAACAGATCATAATATCATTAAAAAAGTAAAGAATGATCAGACAGTTTGTGTCAGGAAAAGATACATTAGAGGCTAGATATTGTCAGGTGACAAGTATACAAGAACATTTCTTGTCAAGTTTCCCTTTTTTATAATTCCAAAACAACTTGCCATCATTTGAGCTTTATACAGAGTTATTGATTAACAAAGCAGATAAATCTGATATCAACAAATGAACTGAGATTCCTGTAGATAGCTCCAGATCATGAAAGAGACATTGCAGTTTAATGTGGGACTATCAAAGATTAAAATTGGCAGTTCCTGGAATAAAATGCATCTTTGAAAAATTGAAGGAATAAAATGTTGCTATTGTATTGTAGAGAATGGAAGATGAAGTGATTCAATTGTTGCTGTGGGGAAATTAGAGGTTGTGACCACTGGAACTGTGAGTTTGGAAGAAAATTGGTGAATATAGATTGAAAGTATCGACTAAAGATTGATAATCAGAGGAATCATCAACAAAGAAAAGATACATAATAGGAGAGAAAATAGAGAATGGATGGTAGAAGATATACCTCTCCCAGCCCCAGTAGTAAAACAAAAAGATGCAGAGGAACTACAGTAAGAGTGATCTAAGAATGTTTTTCATGAATATAAACATTGATATATGACTATATGATGGTTACATACCTAATACTGAAGAGCCAAAACCTTTCAAATATAGCCATTTGTTAATACTGAATTTGAGTATTACTGAAAAAAAGCATAATATGTTAAAGTTTTTCATTTTGCTGTCATCAAGACAATTCATAGGAATACAAATGTAAAAGGGAACAATCAGTTTATTCTATATGAGAATAGCATATTGATGTTTGACCTGCCTCTCAACATTTAACAAAGCCTTCCGTCATATACACATTGTTTTCAAAAAACCTTCAGTCATAAAACCCACTCAAAGATTTGAAGTTCTCTCAAGTTTTAGGTTTGTTATAAAAATAAACAAACTTCCCTTCAGTAATGACATCAAAGGTAGCTAGTCCTTCAGCAGCTTCTTTAATCTCGAGGGTGTGGTGCTGGAAAAGCACAGCAGGTCAGGCAGCATCCAAGGAGCAGGAAAATTGATGTTTCGGGCAAAAGCCCTCCATCAGGAATTTCAACTCTAATCTCCAGCATTTGCAGTCCTCACTTACACCTAGCTTCCTTAATCGGTTAATCCAAATGTGAATTCAGCCAACTCTTGTTGATATGAAACCTCTTGTAGTTTTTCGAATTCCAGCTAAGCATTCATAGTGAATACAGCTGTAATAAATGGTTTTGGGAATTGTCAACAATAAACTGTAATGAAACCACAGGAACAGATGGTCAAGATTAAGTTGTAACCAGATAGTTTGACAAGTGAAATAGTCCGACAGCCATTGTTTTAAAATCTGGTTCATAGCTTCTGCCTGAATTTCCCTTTAATTTGTAAAGATCTAGGGATTTAAATAACTTTAGAGCCTTGCATCAAAGAGTTTCATGACCACTCCATAAATTTATGACTTCCATACTGTTGGTTAAATTCCTTGAAATAGTGACAACTTTCGCTGTTTGAACTCAGCATTAAATTCTGCTGAGTTTACCTGCCTTGCTAAGCCTGGTTTTTGTTTGTGTGATTCTCTACTTGCTCACTTCCTACTGCTGGTGAAAATGAACCTGTTTGAAATGATCGGGACTTATGTATCCAGCCACTTGTAAAGGTCTCCGGAGTGTAGTGTCAGATTGGCAATGGTCTTCCAAATTATACTTCCACCTTTCACACCAAAATGCACTGAAAACCATTTTAGGTTGACTTGAGAATTGTTAAACTTAACATGGCATTTTGCACTTGTGAGATAAAAAGACATTAGTAGTTTAAGTTCAGACTATGTATGAAAATATGTAATCCTGAAGATTCCTCGCAGTGATATGCAACTGTTTTATTCCTGTAATTATAGCCAGACTATAAGAACCAGCGGATTGTACCAGCCAGAGAGAGTAATGCAATGCTCTTAGTCCAACAAGTATGCACTCAAATTATTTTTATGACCTCCTGAACAGCATCTCTGCAAAGAAAAGTGTTTGAAACGAACTCTTTCAACATACATAAATTTTCTTTTATAGTCTTGTTAAACCTTGGTAGTGAAAGATGGTGACATGCAATAAAGATATCATTCCACATTGTACCACCCTTTGGATAAGTTGCTAAATTAGTCATGTTAGTGGCAAACCTTGACATGTATCCTTAAAATAGATTTTTATCACTGTAATCAGGCTTAGTTAAGACTGTTTGATTCTGTACAATTTCCAATTTGCTTGAAATAGAACAGAAGATTACCTTCTGTTTTATTAGCCTTTAATGCAAAGTGCAAATTGAGAGCTGTTGTAGCTATGTTATACACCTTCTGCATTAACGATTTGTAAAACATGTCACCAAATGTGTAATCAAAGCACTCTGCTACAGAATGGAGTATTTATTTACATTGTTCCACAAGAGTTAATTTTGCATTAGAATGTACATGTGTTTCTCAGGAATTGAGCTTTACATTTGTTGAATGATGTATTTTATAACTGGAACTCAATGATTTCTAGTTCCACAGTTGAATCGGAGTATATGGTGGATTTGAGTAGGTTTGTGATTCAAAGGCTCAGTCATGTACCCAAATTCTACCTTGGCATCTCATAGAAATTGAGTTCAGTTAAGAATCTGGAATTGAAAGCTGGGCTTAGTGATGGGAATCATGACGCTACCATTGATTATTGTAAGAAAATACATGCTGTTCATGAATGTCCTTAAGGAAGGAAATCTGCCATTCCTTCCCAATCTCGCCTTTGTGTGACTCAAGATCTAACAGCAATATAGTTGAGTTTTTACTGTACTCTAAGATTCTGTAGGAAGCCAGTCAGCTCAAGGACAAGATGGATTGACCGCAAATCTAACATACATCCCATGAAATTATAAAAATAAATCAAAAGCAATTTTGAAAAGTAGATTTGTTTACATATTAACTCAGAAGTTAGAATCTTTAATATAGCATTCATTGTTTTCCATGGCAGGTGTTCTACACCATTTTCACGTGGAAAAAATATCAAGAAGAGACTTTGAAAAACAAGTTAACCTTGGATCTTTTAAACCACTCACACGGACTACTCAGAGTAAGTAATAACAGCTCAGGGCCTGCAATACACAACAACAATGGAATAAATAAATTATTTTCCTGCATGTGTCACACAAGAGAAGCAAAGTGGGATTGTGAAAAGAGACTGGCAGCTAATGTTAAAGGCAAAGTATTCTACAGAATCATAGAGATATACAGCATGGAAACAGACCCTTCAGTCCAACTCGTCCATGCCAACCAGATATCCTAAATAAATCTTGTCCCATTTGCCAACATATCACTCTAAACCCTTTCTATTCATATACCCATCCAGCCTTTTAAATGTTGTAATTGTATCAGCCTCCACAACTTCCACTGGCAGCTCATTCCATACATGCACCACCCTCTGCTTGAAAGATTTGCCCGTTAGATCCCTTTTAAATCTTATCATTCTCACCTTATACCTAGTTTTGGATTCCCGCACACTGGGGAAAAGACCTTGTCTATTTACCCTATCCTTGCCCATCATGATTTTATTAACCTCTATAAGGTCACCCCTCAGCCCCCGATGCTCAAGGGTATACAGCCCCAGTCTATTCAGCCTCTCCTTATAACTAAAACCCTCCAAGCCTGGCAATATCCTTGTAAATCTTTTCTTGTAGACAGAGATATAATGGTAAAAGGAGAGTAAAACTGATTAAGGACCAAATGGGGATTTAAATATGTTGTCATGAAGCTTGGCTTAGGTATTAAATAAATATTTTGTATTTGTCTTTACCAAGGAAGTGGATGCTACTCAGGCCTTGGTGATGGAGGAAGGACTTCAGTCACTGAAGGGTTCAAAATTGATAAGGAGGAGGTATTGGATAAGCTGTTGATGCTTAAGTTGACAAGGCCAGATGAGCTATATCCAAGGATATTGAAGGAAGTGTGAAAATTGTGGAGGCACAGCCATAATTTTGAAATGTTTATCAGAATCATGGGTTGGGAGATGGGCTCGTTCTGGAGTACTGGAGAATTGCAAACATTGTGTTGTTATTCAAAAAAGGGCAGAATGGTAAGGCTAGAAATTACAGACCACTAACTTTGGAAGTGGAAAATCTTCCAGAAACAATAATATAGGGTAAAATTAATGCCTCATGGACAACTTTGGAATAATTAAAAATAACCATCATGGATTTCTTAAAGGAAAGCTTGTTTAACCAACTTTCTTGGGTTTTTGAAGAGACAACTAAGAGTGTTGATGAGGGGGAATGCTGTTGACAGCATGTACATGAAAATGCAAAATGCATTTGGTACAGTGCCACACAACAGATTTGTGCCAAAGTTAGAAGTCATGGAATAAAAGTTATGGTAGCAACCTGGTGCAAAATTCGCTGAATGATAGGAAACAGAAACTAGTGGTTAATGAATATTTTTCATTCTTAGTAGAGTTAGCCATGGGATTAGAATTAAGACCCTTGATTTACCAATGGTTACTTTTGGTGTACAGGGGCAAAATTCAAAGTTTTTGGATGATATACAACATGGAAGCATTGTAAACTGTGAGGAGAACAGTGTAAAGTTCAAAAGGAGCAGGCACTTAGATGGCAGATGAAATACAATAGGTAAAAGTGTGAGATAAGATATTTTGGTAGCAAGAACATTGAAATACATTAAAAGAAAAGATACTATAAAGGTCATGCTGGAGCCAGATCTGGGTTTATAATGGCATAAGTCATTAAAAATAGCAGGTTAGATGGAGAGCAATTAGAAAAAGCATACAGTATCCTAAGTTTAAGTGTAAGAGCAAAGAGCTTAAGCTGAACTTTTTTAAGATACCAATTAGACCTCAGCTAGTGTATTTTGTACAGTTCAGCAAAGATATGAACACATTGGAGACAGTGCAGAAGAGGTTGACAAGAATAATTTCAAGAATGACAAATTTGAGTTATGAGGAATGATTGGAAAAGTTGGGACTGTTTATCTTGGAGAGGAGAAAAGTAAGAGGAGATTTGACAGAAGTCTTCAAAACCAATAGGGGTCAGAGTGGATAGGGCATATCTGTACCCACTCAAACCAGCTGAGAATGAGACAGCATACATTTAAAGTGAGTTGCAAATAAGGAAATATTATATGAGGAAATATGAGGTGAGGAAATACTTTTTCATACAGCGAGCAGGTAAGGTCTGAAGGTGTTGCATGCAAGTATAGCGGAGGCAGGTTCAATTGAGGGATTCAAAAGGGTATTGGATGATTATTTGAATAGAAACAATGTAATACAAAAAAAATGCAGAATGGCACTAAATCATGATGCTCATTCAGGGAGCAGGTACAGACACAATGGACCAAATGGCCTACTTCTGATTCATAATAATTCTATGGTACTATTGTGACAGGATTATGTTTTTTGATTTCCCAACACAGTCATCCGTATGGCTGTTCGTGAGTTGTCCATTTGTTTCTACAGTGTGATATATGAATGTGTATTGTGGACTGTAAACAATTCTGGAAAATCATATTAGGTTCTTGCATTCATCAACAAAAAAGTTGGACTCCATTATGTTGGCTTTCAAAAAAAGTGGTGGAGGGATCACTTTCCCTCCAACTCTTCATCTAAGTAATGAAGGTGGACTGTAAATTGCTGAAGTCCAGCACTGCCTGCCAACTAGAAACTGCTCTGTTTATGCCCACTGTCTATAGCTAATCCTCTATCTATGCTAATGTACAACCATCTCCATACATCCTGACCTTGCCTATTAAAAGATGCTGCAGCATCTTATTGAATGCCTTTTGGAATTCCTGATATACTACATCTACTTATTTGTTCTCCTTAATCTAACTTATTAGATGTGGACAAAAGAACTGAGGGCATTGTTACTAAGTTTGCAGATGACACAAAGATCACTCCAGGGACAGGTAGTGTTGATAAAAAGGGGAGGCTACAAAGGACTTGGACAGGCTGGAGAGTGGGCAAAGAAGTAGTAGATAGAATACAATGTGAGAAAGCATGAGGCTGTACATTTTGGTAGGAAGAATAGAGGTGTTGACTATATTTTAAAATGGGGAAAGGAGATTCCCAAGCATTTTCCGAACAATTGATATAGGGCTAGTTGGCCTGTAGTTCTCTATTTCCCTTCTCTCTTGAAAATGAATCTTTCAGTGTTGCTGTGGCAAACTGGCACTCCTCTCTCAAAAACATATGGGTGGATCTACAGCAAATGGACTGCCATGGTTCAAGAAGGCAACTCACCACGACCTTCTCATGAGCAACTAGGAATGGCCAAAAATTTCTGGCTTAGTCAGCAACGCCCACATCCCATAAATCAATAAAATATTGCCAACTTCCAATCTGATAAGAACATTCCCAAACCTAGGAATTTTGAAAAATCATAGCTAGTGGATTCACTATCACTGCAGCTCTATCTTTTACATACATGTAGCCCTTTGTGTCCAGGGATTTGTCAGTATTTAGCCCCTTCATTTCCTTCAAACTGTTTGACTCTATGCCAATTGCCACATGATTCAGATAACAATCCAGAGATTATGAAACAAACACATAAATTGTTGGGGAAACTCAGAAGGCATGGGAGCATCTATGGAGAGAAAACAGAGTTAGTGTTTTGGATCCAATGATGCTTCTTCAGAACTAATGGTACCTAGGAGGAGGTGATATATTTGATGAAGACTTAGGGTGGGACAGGATGGTAAAGGAGTAAGTGATAGGTGGGGACAGATCCCAGAGGGAAAGAAAGGCAGTTAGGCAGACAAAGGAACAGATATTGATAAGCCACGTGGAAAGAAAGGCTGATAATGAAGACCAAAAGTAGGTGAAATTAGATTGTCTGCGCTGAAAGCAGCGCATGAGATGACAGGACCTACGGTAGGAAACAAACATGGAATAGGGTATTGACGCCCTAAATTTATTGAACTCAGTGTTGAGTCCTGAAGGCTGCAGAGTCCCCAAGCAGAAAATGAGATATTGTTCTTTGAGCTTACACTGTATCTTGCTGGAGCAGTGTGACAGGCTCGAGACAGAAATGTTGACCCAGGAATTTAATGGTGTGTTGAAGTGGCAGGCAACTGGAAGCTCAGGGTGGTGTTTGCAGATAGAATGCAGGTGTTCAGCAAAGTGATTGCCCAGTCTGCATTCTGTCTTACCCAGTGTAGAGAAAACCACAATATGAACAGCTCCAGAGATTATGCTTGATGTTCTCCAATTTAATTTGCATCCTAACTCCTCAATTTCTCTGAATACATTATGAATTGTATTGATATTTGGCTTTCTGCTTGGGTCACAATTAGATCTTCCTCTTGCCACTGAAAACTCCTCTCCAACTGAAAGGAGATCTCATGGCATTGGACAGGCCACACAATCTTTGAAGTTTCTAGCTATGGCTGAGAGTCTGAGAACAGACTGTTATCAGCAAAGAACTGCATCAATTCAACCTGACTACAATACCCCCATCACTATCATATTCCTCTTTATTGCACCCACTTGAATGACGTTCTACATCGTGGTCCATGGCAAGTCTGTTTATCCTTCTAGCAGTCCTTCTCCTTGTCCACATATGTAGCAGAATTCTTGTACTTCTCAAACAATGTCAGGGCTAAGGCTACACCATCACTACATGCTGGTTTCCCATAGTGCCTGACTTCCAATCACCTCTCCTGTTCCAGACCGTTGACCACCTCTAAAGTTTTGCCTCATTTAATGGGCCTGTGTCTCCTGGAACACATAATCCTCCCTCTTCCTGATGCCTTGTAATATCCGTAACTTAGACTGTAGCTTAGCAACTCAGAGCTAAAGTTATGCAAATTTCAGGCATTCATTGTAGATGTAATTGTCTGAGACTGCAGTGTATATTCACTGAATGTTGCAGGAAAATACTGCATGTTATTCATTCCTCAAACACATATTTTCTAGGTCGATGGAAAATTTTTAAAGAGGGAGAAGCTCGAATCAGCCAGTTTTGTATGGACCAAGAGTGCAAAACAGAGTTGGAAGACTTGCTTAAGGTTTTACAGCTGAACAAGCCAGAAAAGGAGCACTGCTGAAGTGGGGAAGCTCGCGAGGTGGGGAGGTGGGGGGATAGTGTTGTCTGTGGTGAGGTACCATAATGTTAGAAGGGAAAATTCAGTTCATTGAAAACTGGTCTGTAGCTGGACTGCAGTGGGACTCTGGTGATGATTGAGAGCACCCCAAAACCAAAATGTATACAACAGAAAAATGAATAAAGAAAAATCACTGTGTTAGCTTTCTTTATTACAAGGAAGAGAGAGAAAAAAAAGTGCCTTCAGAGGCAATAAAGAATGGAGAGTGGTCCTAATGTGTATTTATTTGTATTATAAAACACTATTGAAATTACTTACATGATCTTAATTCTTAGGATGCAATTAGTCTGTCAATGTGTGAATAATATTCAAGTCACACATAATGCATACTTTGGTTTTATGTAAAATTTCTTTCTTCATCATATAAATCTGCGGAATATGTTGACATTACCCTTGAAGGTATTTGTACTTTATTTATGTACTGACAGTTCATTTTTCTTGAAACTAATAAAGTATAGCCAGTTGTATAACATTTTATTCCTTTGTCATCTATTTTCTAATGTCTATGGATTAACGGGAAACTGAATTTATCTTTATCTCCACACAATTATATATAAATGTCTCATGCATTCTTTTTTGTATCATTTTTAAAGCCAAAGCAGAAACAACCTGTAATGGATACTTAAAGATACATTCTGTTCCCAGGTCACCAATAATGTGTATCTTAGCATTTACGATGAAAGAATGAAGCTGTTCTTAGTACTGTTACTGTTCCCACAACTACATGCAATTCAGTGATGGTAGGGCTCATTAACAGCGCTATCAAGCAACTTACTTCGTACTAATCTGCTCACCGATTCTGTTTGGCCACTCACCTCAAGACCTCATTATAACCTTTGTTCAAGAATGGACAAAAGAGCTGAACTTCAGAAGTAAGCTGACTGTTGCTTTTAATATCAAGGCTGCATTTTACCGAATCTGAAATCAAGGGGCCCTCGCACAACTAGAGTGCTAAATTGCCCTGTTGCAACTATGGATGTGTAGGTTAGGTGGATTAGACATGGGAAATAGAGGGTTATGGTGATAGGGTAAGGGGCTGGGACTGGGTGGCATGCTATTCAGAGGGTCAGTGCAGACTCGATTGTCGAATGGCCTACTTCCGCACTATAGGGTTCTCTGATTCTAGAATCAATGAAAATCACAGCTGGTGGGATTCACACCTACCACAAAGGAAGATGGTTATGGTTGTTGAAGATCAGTCAGATTGGCTCCAGGACATCACTTCAGGTGTTCCTTAAGGCTTCAGAACACATCCATTGGTAAATTCTTAAACCAACAAACAGAAATTCAAGTGTTCCTGCCTGCAGTATGAGGCAAAGAGTTGACTGCTAGAGTAAAGCAAAAATGTTAGATATGATGCTGACAAGATCTTTAAGGGCAGCAGATCAACCATTACAATGTGAATTTGTAGATCAATAGCTAATATTTTGCCTAAGGGGGGAAAATAGCGAACTATATGTAACAATGCTCAAGAGCTTAAAATAGTTTGATGGAGATGAATAATGAACTGTATATTAAGTTACGGCTTTCCCATCACCAAATCACTGTGACCTTTTCTTCAAGCATTAAATGCCACCAGTAAAAACACCTGTGTTTACATGCAAAACCTATTATGGGCACTGCAAACTATCAAAAGTGATGGTGAGGGTAGGGCAAAAGGGAAGGAGCTAAATCAAAATGGAGTTGGAAGGAAACTAAAGCACTACCTACCCTTTGGTACACACCTCCCTCTAAAGGCATTGAGAGCATTTATGGATACTGCCTCCTCCCTCTACAAGGACATCCAGGCATGAACATTGCCACAGAAAAGGGGCAGACATTCAGTAGATTTACCCCCTCCATAGCCCGCTGTCTGGACCTGTTTATTTCCAGTTTGGCCAGGCCCAGGTGCAGACTCACAAGGAAGTCATCTGATCTGCCCATGTCCCAGTTGTCCAAAGATCAGGAGTGTCGGGTTGAAGTGCAACCAAATACACAATAAAAAAATGTTTCAAATAACTGAAAAGGGGTGCAATTGCCTACAACCAACATAAACATGTTTCACAGATTCCATAGCATTATAAAGTACACAGCTGGATTGGGAGTCCATAAACTGCTGGCATCTGGGAGGGTGTGCTTTATTTTTGGTTTTATATACTCCAAAGTGCTATCATGCACAAGCAAATGACTTTCCCACCACCAAAATCACCAGGACTTTTTTTCCTTTTAACTATCACCAGTGATCACCAATGTAGCCAGTCCAGTATTTACAAGCAAAGTCCATTATGGGAAATTCGGTGTCTGGTGTATTTATTTATTTTATCAGCTATTTCTAATCAATCTGTACAGTGATTTTGTCACACACCTCTGGACTTGAACCCTGGTCTCCTGGCTCAATTACTAGAACTGCACCATAAGAGTCCTCATCAGTATCTACTTTATAACATTCTCAGGTGATGAACTGCAACCTGGCAGGCAATTGCCTGTCATCAAGCTTACTCAACAAGCTACACAAGGAGATTAATTAGTGATTCCCCCCAACCAAAAAGGTGTTATCCATACAATCCCTACAGTATAGGGACAGGCCATTCAGCCCAATCAGTCCACACCAACCCTCTGAAGACCATCCCATCCAGAATCATTCCCCTACCTTATTCCTGTTACCCCTGCATTTCCCCATGGCTAACATACCTAACCTGCACATACCTGAACACTATGGGTAATTTAGCATGGCCAGTCCACCTAACTTGCATATCTTTGGAGCATGGGAGGAAACCAGAGTACCCAATGGAAACAGGAAGAACGTGCAAACTCCAACAGACAGTAGTGGAAGGGTGGAATCGAACCCAGGTTCCTGGCACTGTTAGCCACCATGCCACCCTGTCACACTGACAAAGGTGCGGAGCATCACTGTTCAACTTGTAAAAACAATGGTTCATTGTCTGATTAACCATGTCCTTTACTGAATGGTGCAAATGTGTAATATTCATCCAAGAACTAAACTCAATAGAGAAAGTTATGGCTTGTCATTTCAAGCATAAATATCCTTTTAGCTATGTAATATTGGGAGTTATTGTCAATCAACACTACTTAAAATTATTCACAAGTTTAAAGTCTGATTTCTTCAAATTTTAACTGTTAGAACTGTTCCTGGATCAAAATCACGAAGTTTTCTCTCCAGCAGCATTGTGGGTGTTCTGACACTATATGGACTGAAGCAGCTCATCACCATCACCTTCTCAAGGGCAACTAGGGATAGGCAATAAACGTTGTCCCATAAATTAATACAATTAAGGATGATAGCTTCAACAGGCTGACACCTCATTTTCAGGTATGCCTGGTATTTCCATTGATCTAAACTTCATTAGCCAATATTCAATCAAAATGCAGTCTATTTGACCTGACCTGAGTCCAGTTGGAAATAGAGGTTCAGGTCATTCACCTAGGACAGTGCACCATTTAAACTCTCCCCTTTGCAATTATAAAAAGTTGTGGTAATTCAAGCAGCATTGCTGACTTGAGAGACTTGCAACAGCAAGAATGACGACTTATACCTTCTAGCTGCGTATAGAAATAACAATCAGAAGATATCCAGTGCTGATCTCACTTACAGTCAGATGAAAAATATTGGCCCTCAATATCTTCATGAAAAGTGCTGGTCAAATTGTGGTTATGTTTGCTGCAATAATTTAAATCAGACTTATCACAAAAATGAATATGACAGCACTGTCATGAAAATGAAAATGTACTGTTTTTTCATACAATTTAGATAAGAACTGAACACATTTTCCAGAAAAGAGTTCCAATTTAATGAGAAGATATGAAGGGATAGAATGTTCTGCTTCTGCACATATCTCACATGTAACCTTATTGGTTAGAGGCTCTTAAAAACTATTTGTTTGTTGCCAACTATTTGATTTGCTTTCCGCTACTTTGACCCTTTAGGCTCTTTGTTGAGGATTTACAACACCTTTGGAAGTGATCTCTAATATTTCCAACACAATCTCATGGGCAGCTAGTCAAATGTAATAGTTTTTAGAGATAAAATAGCCCAGATCTCAAATTTATGATGCTAGTATGTTTGTTGTCCACTCTACCTTCTGTGACTCCTAGTTATACTTTCCACAGTTCCTTTCCCTCATTGTTCTATCAACTATTTTCAAGGATAAACTTTGCCCTTTTTGTTATGCTGTTTTGAAAATCCTTGTGACCTCGAATGAACTTCGGTATGTTGATTTTCATGTCTCCTGCCTCTGCCTGTCCACTACCATCATCTGTAGTCCTAAGAACAACAGAAATGCATTCCATCCAGAGGGGCATGTGCTAAGAGGTTAATGTTTCATGTTCAGGCAAATTTAAAAGAAGGATGCATTCTGCCAATTGGCAGTAAGGAGCTGAACTTAATAAGATACAGTTGCATGATATACAGGTTACAGAGCTGTACAAACTATGGGTTCAGCTTAGAGGGGCTTGTCTTCATTGACACTTTCTGCCTTGTCAGAGTCAAAAAGTCTGGCACAAGCACAGCAGGTCAGGTAGCATCAGAACAGCAGAAGAGTTCATGTTTCAGGCATAAGCCCTTCATCAGGAATGATCATACCTGATGAAGGGCTTATGCCTGAAATGTCGACTCTCCTACTCTTCGGATGTTGCCTGACCTACTGTGCTTTTCCAGTGCCACACTTTTCGGCTCTGACTCTCCAGCATCTGCAGTCCTCACTTTCTCTCACCTTCTGCCTTGTGCTCCACAGCTGGTGGCTACGAATGTCCAGATATCTGGAGCCCAAATTGCTTTCAGAGTGTAACATATTGTTGTAATCATAAGGGGAATGTGTGCTGCAGCTTTTCACACATTGCAGTAAGAATGCAGGTAGCCACAATTCGCAGTCACAATTTCGAAAGCATGCAGCCTTGGGAACACATGGTGGAACTAGAAAATAAATATTAAGAGGCAGGGGTGATCCCCAGATTCCATGTAAGAAAGCCAAGTTTAATTGAAAACAGAAACTACTTGTGTGAGAAATGGCATGGACATTTTACATTCCACCACAACATTGTTCAGCTTATTGAAGCAATCTTGTTCAACCCTAAAAGGAGACAAAGTACCTTGGATTTTTCATCCAGGGTGGAAACCCAGGGTCGAGATTATTTCTGCAATCCTGACTAGCCTCTGGGGATTATGGTCAATAATGATTAATGGTCAAGGGGGATGTTTGCCGTCCAAATTAAGAATGCCAAAAAGGCTCTTGAAGCCTTCCAACTTGAAAGAAGTAGCAGGCTGCAATTGAAAATGAGTAAGAGAGGGAGAACGTCAACATGGATGTCTCTCCCCCAATGTTACCATTCCCGCTTTAACCATCTCCCATCGCCTCTAGTTCAATTAATTTTCATGCCAGTGGTGTTGATTGATAATAATTACCACTTATTACAATGTTAAATGGTACTTATGCTTGAAATTACAAAGCAGAACCATCTGTTTTGAATCTAGTTTTGGTTCTACCAGGGCCACTCAGCTCCTAACTTCATTATGGCCTTGGTTCCAACCTGGACAGAAGAGTTGAATGCCAGAGGTGAGATTAGACTGACAGCTCTTGTCATCAAGAATGCATTCAAACAAGTGTGGCATCAAAGAGCTCTAGCAAAACTGGAATCAATGGGTTATTAGGGGCCAAATTCTCCGCAGTTTGGAGTCATACCTGACACACAGGAAGATGTTTGCGGTTATTGGAGGTCAGTCATCTCAGCTCCAGGACATTTCTGCAAGAGTTTCCCAGGTTAATGGCATAGGGCTAACCATCTGCAGCTGCATCATCAATGACCTTCCCTCCATCATAATGTCAGAAGTGGGGTTGTTCGCCTATGATTGCATAATGTTCAACACCACTCACGACTCCTCAGATACTGAAGCAGTCCATGATTGGGACAATATTCAGGTTTGGACTGACAAGTGGAAGTAACATTCACTCTACACAAATACCAGGCTATGACCATCACCAATTAGAAACAATCTAACTACTGCCCCTTGACATTCAATGGTATTTCCATCATTTAATTCTCCATTCTCACATCCTTGGGGTTACCATTCACCAAAAACTCAAATGGACCCCCATATAAACACATTGACTATGAGGACAGGTCAGAGGGTAGAATACAGTGGAGAGTAACTCACTGATTCCTGATGAAGGGTATTCACCCAAAACGTTGACTCTCCTACTCCACGGATGCTGCCTGACCTGCTGTGCTTTTCCAGGACCATACTCTCGACTCTAATCTCAAGCATATGCAGTCCTCACTGTAGCCTAGAGTAACACACTTGCTGACTCCCTAAAGCTTGTCTTTCACTCTATGAGGCACAAGTCAGGAGTTTATGGAATACTCCCCACTTGCCTAGATGGGTGCAGCTCCAAAAACACTCAAGAAGCTTAATGCCATCAGGACATAGCAGCCCGCTTGATTGGCACTCCATCCACAAGCATCTACTCCATCCCTCACTGACATTCAGGAGCAATGGTGTGTACAATCAACAAAATACACTTCAGAAATTCACCAAAGATCCTCAGATAGCACCTTGAAACCCATGACCACTATCCACCTCGAAGGACAAGGGAACACACCACCTGCAAGTTCCCCTCCAACCCACCCACCATCCTGACTTGGAAATATATCACCGTTCTTGGGTGGCATGGTGGCACAGTGGTTAGCACTGCTGCCTCACAGTGCCATGGACCTGGGTTCAATTCCCGCCTCGGGCAACTGTCTGTGTGGAGTTTGCACATTCTCCCCGTGTCTGCGTGGGTTTCCTCCGGGTGCTCCGGTTCCCTCTCACAGTCCAAAGATGTACAGGTTAGGTGAATTGGCCGTGCTAAATTGCCTGTAGTGTTAGGTGAAGGGGAATGAGTCTGGGTGAGTTGCTCTTCGGAGGGTCAGTGTGGACTTGTTGGGCCGAAGAGCCTGTTTCCACACAGTAAGTAATCTAATCTAATCTTTCACTATTGCTGAGTCAAAATCCTGGAATTACCTCCCTAACAGCATTGTCGGTCAACCTACAGTGGTTCAAGAAGGCAGTTCACCACCATCTTCTGAAGGGCAACTTTGGGATGGCCAATAAATGCTAGCCAGTCAGCAAGGCCTACATCCCAGAAATGAATAAAAAGTCTACATCTGACCTGCTGCATAAATACAGAAACATCACACTATTCAATTCATGTCAATGGTTATCCAAATGATGAAATGTCACTTACACAAAATTAATGGTACAGCAGTCCATCTTGGACAACAGCCTTTGTATATTTAATCAAGCAATCACATATCATCCAAAGTTTCTTATGGTCTTGTTAATTTGATGCATTTGACACTTTATTTTTATTTCAGTCCATAAAATCAGGGTCCTGTTTAAAAAACATAGTACATAGAACAATACAGCGCAGAACAGGCCTTTCGGCCCTCGATATTGCGCCAATCTGTGAACTACTCTAAGCTCATCTCGCTATACTATCCCATCATCATCCATGTGCTTATCCAAGGATTGTTTAAATCTCCCTGATGTAGTTGAGTTAACTACATTGGCAGGTAGGGCATTCCACGCCCTTACCACTCTCTGCGTAAAGAACCTGCCTCTGATATCTGTCTTAAATCTATCATCCTTCAATTTGTAGTTATGCCCCCTCATACAAGCTGACATCATCATCCTTGGAAAAGGACTTTCATTGTCTACCCTATCTAATCCTCTGATCATCTTGTATGTCTCTATCAAATCCCCTCTTAGCCTTCTTCTTTCCATTGAGAACAGACCCAAGTCTCTCAGCCTTTCCTCATAAGACCTTCCCTCCAGACCAGACAACATCCTGGTAAATCTCCTCTGCACCTTTTCCAATGCTTCCACATCCTTCCTGTAATGGGGTGACCAGAACTGTACACAATATTCCAAGTGCGGCTGCACTAATGTTTTGTATAGTCGCAGCATTACATTATGACTCCAGAACTGAATCCCTTTACCAATAAAACCTAACACACCATATGCTTTCTTAACAGCACTATCCATCTGGGTGGCAACTCTCAGGGTTCTATGTACATGAACTCCAAGGTCACTCTGCACACCCACACTACAAGAATCCTTCCATTGACCCAGTACTCTGCCTTCCTGTTATTCTTCCCAAAGTGCATCACCTCACATTTAGCTGCATTGAACTCCATTTGCCACCTCTCAGCCCAATTCTGCAGTTTTTCCAAGTTTCCCTGCAACATTCTTCCACACTGTCCACTACTCCACCGACTTTAGTGTCATCTGCAAACTTACTAACTCATCCAGCTATGCCTGCATCTAAGTCATGTATAAAAATGACAAACAGCAGTGGTCCCAAAACGGATCCTTGTGTCACACCACTCGTAACTGGACTCCAGGCTGAATATTTTCCATCAACCACCACTCACTGCCTTCTTACAGAAAGCCAGTTTCTAATCCAAACTGCTAAATCACCCTCAATCCCATGCCTCCAAATTTTTTCCAACAGCCTACCATGTGGAATCTTATCAAAGGCTTTACTGAAGTTCATGCACACCACGTCGACTGCCCTACCCTCATCCACATGCTTAGTCACCTTCTCAAAAAACTCAGTGAGGTTTGTGAGACATGACCTGCCCTTGACGAAACCATATTGATTATCTGAAATCAAATTGTTGCTTGCTAGATGATTATAAATCCTATCTCTTATTTATCCTATCCAAAACTTATCCTACAACAGACGTAAGGCTCACTGGTCTATGATTATCTGGGTCATCTCTACTGCCCTTCTTGAACAAGGTCACAACATTTGCAATCCTCCAGTCCTCTGGTACTAAACCTGTAAACAATGACGACTCAAATACCAAAGCCAGAGGTTCCTCCCTAGCTTCCCAGAGAATCCTCAGATAAATCCCATCTGGCCCAGGGGACTTGTCTACTTTCACTCCTTCTAGAATTGATAACACCTCTTCCTTACTAACCTCGATCCTTTCTAGCATAATATTTCATATCTTATTCTTCTTCTGAGTGAAAACCAATGAGAAATATTTGTTTAGCACCTCTCTGAACTCCACAGGCTCTACACACAATTTCCCACTTCTGTCTTTGACCGTCCCTATTCTTACTCTGGTCATCCTTTTCTTCCTCACCTCCCTATAGAAAGTTTTAGGGTTCTCCTTTGTTCTACCTGCTAAAGACTGCTCGTGTCCTCTCTTTGCTCTTCTTAACTCTCTCTTTAAATCCTTCATAGCTAATCTGTAACTCTCCATCGCCTCATCTGAACCATCTTGCCTCATCAACACATGCCTCCTTCTTCTTAACGAGAGATGCAATTTCTGCAGTAAACCTCAGTTCTCTTATCTTATCACTACCTCCCTGCCTGACAGTGACACACCCATCAAGGACACACAATACCTATTCTTTAAACCAGCTCCACATTTCGACTGTCCACATCCCCTGCATTTTGCTACCTCATTCTATGCCTCCTAAGTCTTGCCTAATCGCATTATAATTGCCCTTGCCCCATCAATAACTCTTGCCCTGTGGCATGTACTGAATTATGGTCACTGTCTCCAAAGTGCTCACCTACAACTAAATCAAACACCTAGCCTGCTTCATTACCCAAGCACCAGATCCAGCGCGGCCTCCCCTTTTGTTGGCCCTTCGACACACTGTGCCAGAAAACCCTCCTGTACACATTGGACAAAAACCTGATTCTTCTGATGTACTAAAGTTGCAGCATTTCCAGTCAATGTTGGGGAAGTTAAAGTCCCCCATAATGACCACCCTGTTCTTTTCACTGCTACTCAGAATAATTTTGCCAATCCTCTCCTCCACCTCCCTGGAACTCTGTGAAGGCCTATAGAGTCATAGAGTCATAGAGATGTACAGCATGGAAACAGATCCTTTGGTCCAACCTGTCCATGCTGACCAGATATCCCAACTCAATCTAGTCCCACCAGCCAGCACCCGGCCCATATCTCTCCAAACCCTTCCTATTCATATACCCATCCAAATGCCTCTTAAATGTTGCAATTGTACCAGCCTCCACCACATCCTCTGGCAGCTCACTCCATACACATACCACCCTCTGCGTGAAAAAGTTGCCCCTTAGGTCTCTTTTATATTTTTCCCCTGTCACCCTAAAGCTATGTCCTCTAGTTCTGGACTCCCCGACCCCAGGGAAAACACTTTGTCTATGTATCCTATCCATGCCCCTCATAATTTTGTAAACCTCGATAAGGTCACCCCTCAGCCTCCGACGTTCCAGGGAAAACAGACACAGCCTGTTCAGCCTCTCCCTGTAGCTCAGATCCTCCAACCCTGGCAACGTCCTTGTAAATCTTTTCTGAACCCTTTCAAGTTTCACAACATCTTTCCGATAGGAAGGAGACCAGAATTGCACGCAATATTCCAACAGTGGCCTAACCAATGTCCTGTACAGCCGCAACATGACCTCCCAACTCCTGTACTCAATACCCTGACCAATAAAGGAAAGCATACCAAACACCTTCTTCACTATCCTATCTACCTGCGACTCCACTTTCAAGGAGCTATGAACCTGCACTCCAAGGTCTCTTTGTTCAGCAAAACTCCCTAGGACCTTGCCATTAAGTGTATCAGTCCTGCTAAGATTTGCTTTCCCAAAATGCAGCACCTCACATTTATCTGAATTAAACTCCATCTGACACTTCTCAGCCCATTGGCCCATCAGGTCCAGATCCTGTTGTAATCTGAGGTAACCCTCTTCGCTGTCCACTACACCTCCAATTTTGGTGTCATCTGCAAACTTACTAACTGTACCTCTTATGTTCACATCCAAATCATTTATGTAAATAACAAAAAGTAGAGGGCCCAGCACCGATCCTTGTGGAACTCCACTGATCACAGGCCTCCAGTCTGAAAAACAAAGCTCCACCACTACCCTCTGTCTTCTACCTTTGAGCCTGTTCTGTATCCTAATGGCTAGTTCTCCCTGTATTCCATGAGATCGAACCTTGCTAATCAGTCTCCCATGGGGAACCTTGTTGAACACCTTACTGAAGTCCATATAGGTCACATCTACTGCTCTGCCCTCATCAATCTTCTTTGTTACTTCTTCAAAAAACTCAATCAAGTTTGTGAGACATGATTTCCCATGCACAAAGCCGTATTGACAATCCCGAATCAGTCTTTGCCTTTCCAAATACATGTACATCCTGTCCCTCAGGATTCCCTCCAACAACTTGCCCACCACACAGGTTCACCGGTCTATTGTTCCCTGGCTTGTCTTTACCGCCCTTCTTAAACAGTGGCACCACGTTTGCCAACCTCCAGTCTTCCGGCAACTCATCTGTGACTATCGATGATACAAATATCTCAGCAAAAGGCCCAGTGATCACTTCTCTAGCTTCCCACAGAGTTCTCAGGTACACCTGATCAGATCCTGGGGATTTATCCACCTTTAACCGTTTCAAGACATCCAGCACTTCCTCCTCTGTAATCTGGACATTTTGCAATAGATGTCACCATTTATTTCCCTACAGTCTATATCTTCCATATCCTTTTCCACAGTAAATACTGATACAAAATATTCATTTAGTATGTCCCCCATTTTCTGTGGCTCCACACAAAGGTTGATCTTTGAGGGGCCTTATTCTCTCCCGAGTTACCCTTTTGTCCTTAATATATTTGTAAAACCCCTTTGGATTTTCCTTAATTCTATTTGCCAAAGCTATCTCATGTCCCCGTTTTGCCCTCCTGATTTCCCTCTTAAGTATACTCCTACTTTCTTTATACTCTTCTAAGGATTCACTCGATCTATCCTGTCTGTACCTGACATATGCTTCCTTCTTTTTCTTAACCAAGCCCTCAATTTCTTTCTGGATCAGTGGTGCTGGAAGAGCACAGCAATTCAGGCAGCATCCGAAAAGCTTCGAAATCGACGTTTCGGGCAAAAGCCCTTCATCAGGAATAAAGGCAGAGAGCCTGAAGCGTGGAGAGATAAGCTAGAGGAGGGTGGGGGTGGGGATAGACTAGCATAAAGTACAATAGGTCAGTGGGGGAGGAGATGAAGGTGATAGGTCAGGGAGGAGAGGGTGGAGTGGATAGGTGGAAAAGGAGCTGGGCAGGTCGGACAAGTCAAAGGGATCGTGTTGCTGGAGGTTAGAAACTAGGATGAGGTGGGGGAAGGGGAAATGAGGAAGCTGTTGAAGTCCACATTGGTGCCCTGGGGTTGAAGTGTTCCGAGGCGGAAGATGAGGCGTTCTTCTTCCATGCGTCTGGTGGTGAGGGAACGGCGGTGGAGGAGGCCCAGCTCCTCCATATTCTCGGCAGAGTGGGAGGGGGAGTTGAAATGTTGAGCCACGGGGCGGTTTGGTTGATTGTTGCGGGTGTCTCGGAGATGTTCCCTAAAGCGCTCTGCTAGGAGGCGCCCAGTCTCCCCAATGTAGAGGAGACCGCATCGGGAGCAACGGATACAATAAATGATATGAGTGGATGTGCAGGTAAAACTTTGATGGATGTGGAAGGCTCCTTTAGGGCCTTGGATGGAGGTGAGGGAGGAGGTGTGGGCACAGGTTTTACAGTTCCTGCGGTGGCAGGGGAAAGTGCCAGGATGGGAGGGTGGGTCGTAGGGGGGCAAGAACCTGACCAGGTAGTCACGGAGGGAACGGTCTTTGCGGAAGGCGGAGAGGGGTGGAGAGGGAAATATATCCCTGGTGGTGGGGTCTGTTTGGAGGTGGTGGAAATGTCGGTGGATGATTTGGTTTATGCGAAGGTTGGTAGGGTGGAAGGTGAGCACCAGGGGCGTTCTGTCCTTGTTGCGGTTGGAGGGATTGGGTCTGAGGGCGGAGGTGCGGGATGTGGACGAGATGCATTGGAGGGCATCTTTAACCACGTGGGAAGGGAAATTGCGGTCTCTAAAGAAGGAGGCCATGTGGTGTGTTCTGTGGTGGAACTGCTCCTCCTGGGAGCAGATACGGCGAGGCAGAGGAATTGGGAATACGGGATGGCATTTTTGCAAGAGGTAGGGTGGGAAAAGGTGTAATCCAGGTAGCTGTGGGAATCGGTGGGTTTGTAGAAAATGTCAGTGTCAAGTCAGTCGTCACTGATGGAGATGGAGAGGTCCAGGAAGGGGAGGGAGGTGTCAGAGATGGTCCAGGTAAATTTAAGGTCAGGGTGGAATGTGTTGGTGAAGTTGATGAATTGCTCAACCTCCTCGCGGGAGCATGAGGTGGCGCCAATGCAGTCATCAATGTAGCGGAGGAAGAGGTGGGGAGTGGTGCCGGTGTAATTACGGAAGATCAACTGCTCTACGTAGCCAAAAAAGAGACAGGCATAGCTGGGGCCCATACGTGTGCCCATGGCTACCCCTTTGGTCTGGAGGAAGTGGGAGGATTCAAAGGAGAAATTGTTAAGGGTGAGGACCAGGTCGGCCAAACGAATGAGAGTGTCGGTGAGGGGTACTGTTGGGAACGTCTGGAGAGGAAAAAACGGAGGGCTTGGAGGCCCTGGTCATGGCGGATGGAGGTGTAGAGGGATTGGATATCCATGGTGAAGATGAGGCGTTGGGGGCCGGGGAAACGGAAGTCTTGGAGGAGGTGGAGGGCGTGGGTGGTGTCTCGAACATATGTGGGGAGTTCCTGGACTAGGGGGGATAGGACAGTGTCGAGGTAGGTAGAGTCATCCAGCATTCCCTATACCTACCAGCCTTCCCTTTCAAACTGACAGGAATATACTTTGTCTGGATTCTTGTTATCTCATTTCTGAAGGCTTCCCATTTTCTAGCCATCCTTTTACCTGCGAATATCTGCCTCCAATCAGCTTTTGAAAGTTCTTGCCTAATACCGTCAAAATTGGCCTTTCTCCAATTTAGAACTTCAACTTTTAGATCTGGTCTATCCTTTTCCATCACTATTTTAAAACGAATAGAATTATGGTCACTGGTCCCAAAGTGCTCCCCCACTGACACCTCAGTCACCTGCCCTGTCTTATTTCCCAAGAATAGGTCAAGTTTTGCACCTTCTCTAGTAGGTACATCCACATACTGAATCAGAAAATTGTCTTGTACACACTTAAGAAATTCCTCTCCATCTAAACCTTTAACACTATGGCAGCCCCAGTCGATGTTTGGAAAGTTAAAATCTCCAACCACAACTACCCTATTATTCTTACAGATAGCTGAGATCTCCTTACAAGTTTGTTTCTCAATTTCCCTCTGACTATTGGGGGGTCTATAATACAATCGCAATAAGGTGATCATCCCTTTCTTATTTCTCAGTTCCACCCAAATAACTTCTTTGGATGTATTTCCGGGAATATCCTCCCTTAGCACAGCTATAATGCTATCGCTTATCAAAAATAGCACTCCCCCTCCTCTTTTGCCTCCCTTTCTATCCTTCCTGTGGCATTTGTATCCTGGAACATTAAGCTGTCAGTCCTGCCCATCCCTGAGCCATGTTTCTGTAATTGCTGTGATATCCCAGTCCCATGTTCCTAACCATGCCCTGAGTTCATCTGCCTTCCCTGTTAGGTCCCTTGCATTGAAATAAATGCAGTTTAAGTTATTAGTCCTACCTTGTCCCTGCCTGCCCGACTCACTTCTGTTCTCAGCTGTACCCGTCTCAGATCGATCTCTTTCCTCACTATTTCCCTGGGTCCCACCACCCTACCTTACTAGTTTAAATCCTCCCAAGCAGTTCTAGCAAATTTCCCTGCCAGTATATTAGTCCCCTTCCAATTTAGGTGCAATCTGTCCTTCTTGTACAGGTCACTTCTACCCCAAAAGAGATTCCAATGATCCAAAGATGTGAATCCTTCTCCCATACACCAGCTCCTGAGCCATGCATTCATCTGCTCTATCCTCCTATTCCTGCCCTCACTAGCTCGTAGCACTGGGAGTAATCCAGATATTACTACCCTTGAGGACCTCCTTTTTAAATTTCTACCTAACTCTCCGTAATCTCCCTTCAGAGTCTCAAACTTTTCCCTTCCAATGTCGTTGATTCCAATGTGGACAATGACCTCCTGCTGGCCTTTCTCCCCCGTGAGAACATTCTGCACCCTCTCTGAGACATCCTTGATCCTGGCACCAGGGAAACAACACACCATTCTGCTTTTTCTCTGCTGGCCACAGAAACGTCTGTCTGTACCTCGGACTACAGAATCCCCAAACACAATTGATCTCTTGGAAGCCAATGTAACCCCGTTGCATTAGAGCCAGTCTCAATACCAGAAACTTGGCTGTTTGTGATATGTTCCTCTGAGAATCCACCACCCCCTACATTTTCCAAAACAACATACCTGTTTGAAATGGGTATGTCTACAAAAGACCTCTGCTCTAGCTGCCTATCTCTCTTACCCTTCCTGGAGTTAACCCATCTATGTGACTGTATCTGAGACTTTCCCCCCTTCCTATATCTGCCATCCATCACATACTGTTGCTGTTGCAAATTCCTCATCGCTTCGAACTGTCTCTCCAACCGATCCACTTGATCTGATAAAATTCGCATCTAACAGCATTTATGGCAGATATAATCCGCAGTAACCCTTAAACTCTCTTTAAACTCCCACATCTGACAAGAAGTACATATGACTGCAAAGGCCATTTTTGCTCCTTCACAATCTACCGACCCAGAAAATAACTCCGTCTTATTCCTCTACAAAACACTGCACCAGGTTAAATTAATAGCTATGGCTTATATTTTAAGTTTAATCAAGAGACTTATCTCCAAAAAAAATCAAGAAATAATCCACTGTACCCACTACTGCAGCCTTTCTCTTGTACAGACTTAAAACAACAATTATCTTATCTGATTCTGTGCTGTGAACTTTGCCAAACAGTTCTTCCAAGATTAGTTGTGAATTTCACTGTTTGTTAATTTTCCCAGATGCACTCCGATGTCCAGTGATACACGAATTCAAACAGCAAAGGCAGTAACTGTGCAGATTTTCTCTCTCTCCTGCACTGTCCTCACCATGTACTTCCTTTGTCTGCTCTTCTCCCTTTTAAAACTGCTGTTGTTCTAACTTTTTTTTCCAAAGTTCCAAAACAATGCAACAGCATATAAAACAGTAATTGCTGCTCCTGGAATTCGAGGAAATCGCCTCCAACACCTAAAATACCTCAAAAAAAGGAGCAGCTCTTACAGCCAGAAATGTTTATCGTCCTTCATCTTGGATTACCCAGAATCCCATCAAAGAACTCCCAGCAGTGTGACCTCTCCTCTCCTCTTTCTAACCTCAGCTCATACTACCCCAGTAAACAAGTCCTTGTCAAAAGTTCTTTCAGCCACTGTTATACTATCCTTGACTAACAAGGCCACACCTTCCCCTCTTTTACTAATTTGCCTGTTCTTAATGAAAGATCTAAACCCTGGAACCTGCAACATCCATTCCTGACGCTACTCTATCCATGTCTCCGAAAGGCCCACAACATCAAAGTCTGAGGTATCTATTCATGCTGCAAGCTCACCTATCTTATTTTGGATACTTCTGGCTTTGAAGTAGAGACACTTCAAACCAGTTTGCTGTCTGCCAGCACATTCCTGTGACCATAAAATCCTGACCATGCCCTCCCTACTCTCATCGTCCTATGCACTGGAACTACACCTCATAGTTTACATAGCTGAGTGTTTGTTCAAGTCAGAATTAAATATTTCTTGGCTGTATTTTCTATAGGACAAAAGGTATTCTGCTGGAAATTCCTCCTTTAAGCAAGACAATGAACCGATTTTATTTAATCTTTCAAGGAAGGTGTCATAGCCAGCATTTGTTGCACATCTTTCATTGCCCTTGAACTGAAATGTTTGCTAGGCCATTTCAGAGGGCATTTAAGAACATTACTGGAGTCACACTTAGGCCGGACCAGGTAAGGTCAGCAGATGTCCTTCTTCAAAGGACATTAGTGAACCATATGAGTGTTTACAATGATCCATTCATGGTCATCATTACTGAAATCAGTTTTCAGTTCAACTATTGATTTAATTCAGATTTCACCAGCTGCCATCATGGGTTTTGATACTTGTTCCTCGAACTTGAACCAAGATCACTCACCCAGTAATATTGCCACCACACCACCATCTCCACATCATAGTATTGCTGTTTTTTGGGATCTTGTTTTGTGCTTTCTTTTAACAGACATAACATCACAGAACATCAAAATTAGCCCTAGATATGCAAAGCACTTTGAGCTATTTCTGAGAGAAATTATCAAATGCAAATTGTTACTTTGCCTGGGCTACCTCTTTTGAAAATCTTCAAAGACAAAAGATATTATTGCAACAAAGGTCATTCAAATGATAAACTCCATTAACTCAAACTCTACACCAATAAATGCTAGTCGCAAAGTTATAGAAGTAGCAGCAAAGCAACAGTCAACATATCCTTTTAGATTGTAAACATAGTAGAGTAATTATTTAGTTTAATGCTAGCATTTCTGGCCATGAGTCAAAAGGTGCAGAGGTGCAGTGGTGTATGGAGTCTGGTTCTCCATTATATGTCTTATACTAACACCCAGTGTGATGCTTGTATATTGTTGTCTGTGGTTAATCCTCATTCAACACTAACCACTCCAAGCTGCTGATATAAAGGTGGCTATGGCCATGGAAGGAGTGTTGATGTTTCAGACTGTTCATCAGTCTAGCAATCTTTTCATTGCCTTACAATGATATTCAAGGTAAAAGTGTGAAAATCTGGAAAAAAACAAACAAAACAATATGATGCTGCTAAGGATACAATACATAGTCATTCTCCTGTACAATTTTTGTACGTGTATATAAAAGGAGAGGTGGTGAGTTCCAAATCAATTTGGCCCAGGCAGTACTTTGCTTCAGAGATTGAAGCCAAATTCTTGACTCAGCTCAAAGCTCGGCTTGACCTCGAAAATATCTGGCTCTTCCACCTCGAGTGATGACATCACTGAAATGTCAAAGGCATGTTTTTGGCAGTGGACTCGCTGCTAGCTGCTATGAAAACAAATTAATGGCTTAGAGTGTTACCACAGAATGTCGTGCAATTACTTTATTCATAACACATGTATTAATTTAAAACTGGTGGAATAAAAGCATTAATTACAGTGAATTACTGTTATATAAGTAATCTCAAATTGCGAAGAATAAATTTAGATTGAAGTTGAATTTAGGGTGACACATGTCAGTAATATGTAAATTATGCCTGCCAATCTTTTGCATTTTAAAATTACAATTTCAGACAATTGATTTTAGACTTGTTCAAGTTTAAGATTTAAATACGCACAATGGTATAAAATGTAGTAATTTTCCAATTTGTTATGCCACAAAAAGACAGAATATATCTTGCTTTGTGGTTTGTCCCTGTGATCACTGCAACTAGTTTCCAACTTTCTGCCTGTTGACAGCCAGTAAAAGCTGAATACGCCTATAAATTGTATGGCTTTAAACATCTCCTAATTAAGAGTTTCAAAAAGTGAATTCAACAGCACTCGAAAAATTGTTGTCTGGCCTTCCTCTCTCTCAAGAAATGATAACTGATTGTAATGAAGGAATCTAAAAGAAAAACATTCCTTCAAGTATCCATTTTTATAGACACAATTGGATATTGTACCAGGCTAAACGTGTCCTGTGTTATTCTTGCTTTGTTTCGAGGAGTCTAATCTAAGCCATAGTGGAGGTTGTGGCATTATAACTAGCTTCACAATTTGGGCTAGGCAAATAGTAACCTGTTCTGAATTACTACTCTGTCTTCCTGTCCAGAAGTGCACATACGTGGATGTAGAATAACCAACCACCAAAAAGTTACAAAATGTACCTGTCCAGATAAATATATGGAAAGTGGTATGGTCCTCACTGCTTACAGTGGGCACGTGAAATTCATCCATTATATGGCCAATATAACCTAACAGCCAAGATCCCAGAATTGGACAGCAAGACAGCAGTTAACTAGCTATTGGCTGACAACTGCCATTGCAACAGTGGTGAGTTTCCGGTAGAGGATTCACATTGCTCAGTCAGTATCTGAGCTGCCGTATAACTATAACAGTCTTTCATTGAGCAAGACCTGCAAAGGTATTAATGGCAACAACCAATCAAAAAAGGTCAAAATGTTTAAATCGAACATGTAAACAAAAAATATAAAGAAAAATTATTAAAATGAAGCAAATGCAGTTTTCAGTTTTTACATAGCTAATCTCTCCTTGAATATTTAAGAAGAAACCTATTCAAATGAATGTCTTTTAATCATGCGGTGAATTGCCTAAATGCTGGGAAATGTACATATATTTTCATTTCTAATTCTCACTGTTAACATCAAGCAATCCTAATTTGCATTGCTCAACTAAGTTTAATTTATTCCGCTTCCCTGCATGGCATCAAGTACAATTTAATATTAATGATATTTCTGCATAGGTTTAAAAATTTAACCCATATTCATGGTATAAAATCTTATTTGAAATTGTTTCCCCAAAACCTAAACACAAATGCCTTATTTTAAGAAATACTATAAGAAATAATATCAAATCTAATTGTCCAATTTACAGTTAAAGTAAATATTGGTAACAGAAACTATTCACATGCAACCAGCATGCAGATGTTACTGTGTAATTTGTCATTTGAGCTGTTTGTTTTTCATTCGACAGTGAATGTAGAAGCACAAGCAATTCAAGTTGCAGTAATTAAGTCAAGCAGCTTCAATCCACCACTTGATTTATATAATCTGTCCACAGTAATTAAAGTGCTTTAATGCCTTTTGGGATGACACAGATAAGAAGGGAGACAGAATTAAAAACCGGTCAGCCTAACATCAGTGATAAGAAAAGTAATGGAATTACAATGAAGAGAATGGAAGAATATCTAACAAAAAGAAATATAATAATCAGCAGGCATTTCAAATGGGGAAATCTTGCTTTACCAACCTTACTGAATAATTTGGCAATTTAACAGAGATGACAGGCAATGTTAATGCATCAGAAGTAATTTTTCTAAATGTTCAAAATATCTTTGAGAAGCTGCAATATAATTGACTGATACATAATGTTAGGGATAAGAACAGAGGTGACAAGTGACAGAATGGATTGCTATCTAGGTTTAAGATAGAAAGCAGAAAGCGGAGATTAAAGGTACCTATTCAGAGTGGCAAATGGTCTTCTATAAGGATTAATACTGAGATCTCTACACTTCAAAATTTGAACATAAAACATAGAACATTACAACGCAGTACAGGCCCCTCATCCCTTGATGATGCGCCAACCTGTGAAACCAATCTGAAGACCACCTAACCTACACTATTCCAATTTTATCCGTATGTGTATCCAATGACTATTTAAATGCCCTTAAAGTTGGCGAATCTACTACTGTTGCAGGTGGTGCATTCCATGCTCCTACTACTCTCTGAGTAAAGAAATGACCTCTGACACTTGACGATATCTATCACCCCTCAATTTAAAGCCATGCCCCTTCATGCTAGCCATCACCATCTGAGGAAACAAGTCCTCACTGTTCAACCTATCTAATCCTCTGATTATCTAATGTGTCTTTATTAAGTTACCTCTCAATCTTCTTCTCTCTAATGAAGACAGCCTAAAGTCCCTTAGCCTTTCCTCGTAAGATCTTCCCTCTATACCAGGCAACATTCTAGTAAATCTCCTCTGAACGCTTTCCAAAGCTTTCATATCTTTCCTATAATGCAGTGATCAGAACTGTATGCAATACTCTAAGTGCAGCCACATCAGATCTTTGTACATCTGCAGCATGACCCCATGTAACCGAAACTCTACTAATAAAAGCTAACATACTGTATGCCTTCTTAAGAATCCTAATAACCTGATTGGCAACTTTCAGGGATCTATGTACATGGACGCTGAGATCCCTCTGCTCATCTACGCTACCAAGAATCTTATCATTAGCCCAATACTCTGCATTCCTGTTACTCTTTCCAAAGTGAATCACCTCATACTTTTCCGCATTCAACTTCAATTGCACCTCTCAGCCAAGCTTTGCAGCTTATCGATGTCCCTCTGTAACCTACAACATCCTTCTGCTCTACCAACCTTCGTGTCATCTGTAAAATTACTAACCCATCCTTCTACGCCCTCATCCAGGTCGTTTATTAAAATGACAAACAGCAGTGGACCCAAAACAGATCTTTGCGGTATACCACTAATAACTTAACTCTAGGATGAACATTTCCCATCAACCATTGCCCTCTGTCTTCTTTCACTGAGCCACTTTCAGATCCAAACTGCTAAATCACCCTCAATCCCATGCCTCCATATTTTGTACAATAGCCTACTGTGGGGAACCTTATCAAAAGCCTTACTGAAATCCATATATATCACATCAACTGCTTTATCCTCATATACCTGTTTGGTCACCTTCTCAAAGAATTCAA
Organism: Chiloscyllium plagiosum; assembly: GCF_037043375.1. Lineage (NCBI taxonomy): Eukaryota > Metazoa > Chordata > Chondrichthyes > Orectolobiformes > Hemiscylliidae > Chiloscyllium > Chiloscyllium plagiosum. The sequence goes on along the minus strand of NW_028270149.1, from coordinate 28,214,584 downwards.
TAAGGTTTGTGAGGCACAAACTACCCTCCACAAAACTGTGTTGACTATCCCTAATCAGCTTATTCCTTTCCAGGTGATTATAAATCCTATCTCTTATAACCTTTTCCAACACTTTACCCACAACCAAAGTAAGGCTCACTGGTTTATAATTCTTAGGGTTGTCTCTACTCCCGTTCTTGAAGAAGAGAACAACATTTGCAATCCTCCAGTCTTCTGGTACTATTCCTGTAGGCAATGACGACATAAAGATCAAAGCCAAAGCTCAGCAATCTCCTTCCTGGCTTCCCAGAGAATCTTGGGATACATCCCATCTGGCCCAGGGGTCTTATCTATTTTTACACTTTCAGAATTGCTAACACCACCTCCCTGTGAACCTCAATCTCATCTAGTCTAATAGCCTGTATCTCAGCATTCTCCTAGACAACATTGTCTTTTTCGAGTGTGAATACTGATGAAAAATATTCATTTAGCACTTTCCTATCTCCTCTGACTCCACAGACAACTTCCAACTATCCTTGATTGGCCCTAATCTTATTCTAGTCATTCTTTTATTCCTGACATGTCTATAGAAAGCCTTAGGGTTTTCCTTGATCTTGTCCGCCAACGACTTCTCATGTCCCCTCCTGGCTCTTCTTAACTCTTTCTTTAGGTCTTTCCTAGCTAACCTGTAACTCTCAAGCAATAGCTGTTCCTTGAGTAAGTTCCACATTTCAATTGTGCCCATCTACTGCAGTTTCCTTCCCCATCTTATGCATCCTAAATCTTGCCTAATTGCATTGTAATTGTTTTTCCCTCAGCTATAACACCTGACCTGCGGTATATACCTATCCTTTCCATTGTTAAAGGAAACACAACCAAATTGTGGTCACGATCACCAAAGTGCCCACCTACCTCCAAATCTAACACCTGCCTGTGTTCTTTACCCAATATCAAATCTAATGTGGCCTCATCTCTTGTTATCCTGTCTACATACTGTGTCAGGAAACCTTCCTGCACACATTGTACAAAAACTGTCCCATCTAAAGTATTTGAACTATAGTATTCCCAGTCAATATTTGGAAAGGTAAATTCCCTCATAACAACTTCCCTGTCACTCTCGCTCCTATTGATAATTATCTTTGCTATCCTTTAGCAATTTAGATTTTTGAAGTCTAAATTTCTAAAATCACAGATTACATCAGTTTAAGGGGTTTTGCATATTGAGGAGTTCTGCAACAAATTACAGGAGGACATTAGTAGACATGCAGAATGATTAAATAGTTGGTAAATTACATTGAATATAGACATATATAAACGTGTGGCAGGAAGAAGGGAAGAAATTCATTTATCATTCGAAAGATATGAGTCTGGGTGGTGTAGGTGAGCAAAGGGACCTCAGAGTAGAAATACAGAAATGGCTGAAAGTTATGTCACAGGTTAGCAGTGCTATAAAGAAATCTAATCCATCACTAGGCTTTATTCCAAGGGGGATTGAATTGAGATGTAGGGAGGTTATGTTAAACCTGTTGCAAAATTGTGGTTAGACAAGACTTAAAGTTAGAGTCACAGAGATGTACAGCATGGAAACAGACCCTTCGGTCCAACATGTCCATGCTGACCAGATATCCCAACTCAATCTAGTCCCACCTGCCAGCACCCGGCCATATCCCTCCAAACCCTTCCTATTCATATACCCAACTAAATGCCTCTTAAATGTTGCAATTGTACCAGCCTCCACCACATCCTCTGGCAGCTCACTCCATACACATACCACCCTCTGCGTAAAAAAGTTGCCCCTTAGGTCTCTTTTATATCTTTCCCCTCTCACCCTAAATCTATATCCTCTAGTTCTGGACTCCCCGACCCCAGGAAAACACTTTGTCTATTTATCCTATCCATGCCCCTCATAATTTTGTAAACCTCGATAAGGTCACCCCTCAGCTTCCGACGCTCCAGGGAAAACAGACACAGCCTGTTCAGCCTCTCCCTATAGCTCAAATCCTCCAACCCTGGCAACATCCTTGTAAATCTTTTCTGAACCCTATCAAGTTTCACAACATCTTTCTGATAGGAAGGAGACCAGAATTGCACGCAATATTCCAACAGTGGCCTAACCAATGTCCTGTACAGCCGCAACATGACCTCCCAACTCCTGTACTCAATACTCTGACCAATAAAGGAAAGCATACCAAACACCTTCTTCACTATCCTATCTACCTGCGACTCCACTTTCAAGGAGCTATGAACCTGCACTCCAAGGTCTCTTTGTTCAGCAACACTCCCTCGGACCTTACCATTAAGTGTATAAGTCCTGCTAAGATTTGCTTTCCCAAAATGCAGCACCTCACATTTATCTGAATTAAACTCCATCTGACACTTCTCAGCCACTGGTCCAGATCCTGTTGTAATCTGAGGTAACCCTCTTCGCTGTCCACTACATCTCCAATTTTGGCGTCACCTGCAAACTTACTAACTGTACCTCTTATGCTCACATCCAAATCATTTATGTAAATAACAAAAGGTAAAGGGCCCAGCACCGATCCTTGTGGCACTCCACTATTCACAGGCCTCCAGTCTGAAAAACAACCCTCCATCACCACCCTCTGTCTTCTACCTTTGAGCCTGTTCTGTATCCTAATGGCTAGTTCTCCCTGTATTCCATGAGATCGAACCTTGCTAATCAGTCTCCCATGGGGAACCTTGTCAAACACCTTACTGAAGTCCATATAGATCAAATCTACTGCTCTGCCCTCATCAATCTTCTTTGTTACTTCTTCAAAAAACTCAATCAAGCTTGTGAGACATGATTTCCCATGCACAAAGCCATGTTGACTATCCCGAATCAGTCCTTGCCTTTCCAAATACATGTACATCCTGTCCCTCAGGATTCCCTCCAACAACTTACCCACTACTGAGTTCAGGCTCACCGGTCTATCGTTCCCTGGCTTGTCTTTACCGCCCTTCTTAAACAGTGGCACCACGTTTGCCAACCTCCAGTCTTCCGGCACGTCACTTGTGACTATCGATGATACAAATATCTCAGCAAGAGGCCCAGCAATCACTTCTCCAGCTTCCCACAGAGTTCTCGGGTACACCTGATCAGGTCCTGGGGATTTATCCACTTTAAACATCCAGCATTTCCTCCTCTAACGTCTAATCACTACTTTATAAATATGAAATAGAGACATTGGTGAGAATGTTTAGAAAGCTTATGGGCAAAATACCAGAAATGCCTATCAGAAAAGGATGAAGAGCCTGGGTACTCTTTATTGTGTAAAAAAAACTGAGGAAGATCTAATGGAGGTCTTGATGGAGTCGAGACTGAGAGAACATTTTCACTTTAGAGGTAGAGTATAATTGGAGGCCATCAGTGTAAGGCTACCACCAAAGAAAAAAGGCAATTCAGATAAATGTATTAACTAAAAGGTGGTGAGAATATGCAATGTGGAGCTCATTACCAAAGGACGTACTGGAAAGAATAGTATAGATGCATTAAAAGATAAGCTAGGCTCTTACTCTCCCCTGAAAGGATTTGGGAGCTAGGTAGAGGAATGGATAAGTTGCAAACCCTGTGACAGGCAGTCAGCATCACCGAGAGAAACAGGCCAGGTGAGGATCCTGTGACAGGCAGTCAGCATCACTGAAACAAGTAGGCAAGGTGATGACTTGCGGCAGGTAGTCAGCATCACAGAGAAGAGTAAACTAAATGCAGACTTGAGATAGGCAGCAAGCATCATTGAGAGGAATGGGTGAGCTGAGAACCATCACAGAGAAGTAGGTAGGCAGACTGCTGGTGGACCTGAGTGGGACAGAACGTAAACTAGAATAAAATATTTCTAGTGTATACTTAAATAGGAGTAAGGGTAAAATAAAACTAAAATTGTATTCTAAATATTCTTTTTAGTTAAGTTATGTTAGGGGAACTCAGTTCCATGATTTGCATACTGTGCACTATCTGGAAATTCCTAGATGCTCTGGCAGTCTGGAAGACCATACATACAGGAGCTGCCTCCAGCTAGAACAATATGAACTCTGGGTTTTAAAGTTTGAGCAGCAACCAGAGCAATATGATGCATTCATGAGACTGAGAGGTTTGTTTCAGAATGAGGTCACTCCCGGAATGAGGCTTATGGAAGTGCAGCTGAGCAATGGGTGACCAGAGCATGAGAGAATCCTCTGAGTGCTTCAGTCTTGGAAAACAGTGAGAGTAATGTAGACACCAGTCAGAACCAAGGCAATGGCATGGTGGGTGATTCGACTGCTGTGGGGAGGCAATAGTGGTAAGGGATTCGTTAGTTCAGGGTATAACAGCTATAGAAGTGACTCTGGGATGGTATTGTTGGACCAGTGGCATGGGGAGAGAGAAATGAGGACCTGCAGGAAGACTTTAATGAAATTGAAAAGCAGGACTTCAAAAGGTAGTAATCTTCAGATTAATCTCGATGGCACGCAATAGTGAGTATAGGAATAGAAAATCTGTTGCTGGAGAGACGGTGCAGGACTTGGGGGCTTAATATTCCTGACAGATTCCAGCTCTTTCTGTAGGAGGTGGGAACTGTACAACTTGGAATGGTTAGATCTACACAGAAATGGGACCAACATCTTCGTGGTGTAGTTTGCAAATACTGTTGGGGCAGGTTTAAACTAGATTGCTAGGGGAGTGGGATCTTGACTAGTAGGAAAGCTGAGAAGAAATTAGAAGTTAAAATGTGAGTAAGTGAGTCTGGAAAGCCAGGAAACAAAGGCTAGAATTGAGTTTAGCAAAGTAAAATGGAAACAAAAATAGAAATTGTTGGAAAAGCTCAGCAGGTCTGACAGCATCTGTGGAGAGAAATCAGGGTTAACATTTTGGATCAAGTGACCCCTCCTCAGAAATGGGGAAGAGTCACTCGATCTGAAATGTTAACTCTGATTTCTCTCCATTGATGCTGCTAGACCTGCTGAGATTTTCCAGCAATTTCTATTTTTATTTCTGATTTACAGGATTCGCAGTTCCTTTGGATTTTATAAAGCTAAATGGAACATATTTTAATGCAGGAAGCCTGAGGAATAAGATAAATGAGAAGAAGTTACTGATAGGCATTTAGGAGTATGATAGTACCAAGATTTGGCTGAAAGATGGGCAGGATTGACAGCTCAACATTTTTGGTTGTAGGATATTGTGATGAGATAGAGAGGGTGATACATAGGGTGACAGGAAAGGGTGATAGGAGATGGTCATATGACAGGGTGATGGAGAAGGTAATAGAGACGGTGTTGGAGAGGGTGTTAAAAGAGGATGATAGGGTATTGGAAGAGGGTGATAGAAGAGTGTTATAGGAGAGGGTGATAGAGAAGGTATAGAAGAGGGTGACAGAGAGGGTAATATAGAGAGGGTGTTAGAAGAGGAGGAGGTATGGTCACAATGTTAATCCAGCAATCAATAGTAGCAAGGAGGAGGGATGGTATCTTGGAAGGATCATAAAATAAAGCTTCTTGAGTAGAAGTTGAAAACACAAAAAATGATAAAAAGGCAGTTGGGTGTGTCCCACAGCTCTACAAACAGATAGAGGATCAGACATGTATTATTTCAAAGAAGTGTAAGGATCAGAAGGCAATAACAATTGGGAAGTTTAGCTCAGTATGAACTGGGACAGTTTCATTGTGCAAGATCAGGAGGGAACTAAATAGTTAAATTGCTTCAACTTGAATATTTTTAGAAAGGTCAACAAGGCAAAGGGCCAGTTCTGAATCTAAATGAGCTCAGGCAGGTGGAAGAAATATTAATAAGGTAGCATTTCGGAGATAGTGACCATGACTCAATTAGAAATAGGATAGTTGTGGAAAAGCATAAAGATGGGCCAGAAACAAAAAAAATCTTTACTGGAGAATGGTTTATTTTACTAAGATAGACAGGGAGCAGTTATTTGCAGATAAAAGTATGCCAAAGCAGTGAGAGGCATTCAAGGAGGAATTGGCAAGAGTACAGGTCACCTATGTTCCTGTCGAAACAAAGTGTAGGAGCATGACGGAAAGATCCTGGGTGTCAAGTGACGTAAGGATTCGGATTAAGAGAAAAAAATCTTATGGCCTATACTGAAGGCTCAATATGACAGAATCCCTAGAGGAAAATAGCAGGTCATAGTCTAACAGGTGTAGTTGGAAGCATTAGCTTTTAGATTGCTGCTCCTTCATCAGCTGAAAGCTAGTGCTTCAAATAAACCTGTTGGACTATAGCCTGGTGTTGTTTGATTTTTAACTTTGCAGCACCCTATTTTTATCTAAATCAAACTCCATTTGCCACTCTTCTGCCCATTGGCTCATCTGATCAAGATACCATTGTACTCTGAGGCAACCTTCTTCACTGTTCACCACAGTTTAACTTTGGTGCTGGGCAGTTATTAGAAAAAACTTTGAGGAACAGACTATATCTACACTTGGAGATACTGTGATGAATCAGAGATACTTAGTGTAGACTTGTTAAAGGGAGGCTGGGTCTTATAAATTTTATAATCAGTAGTGTTGATGAGTGCATTGCATTTGATATGTTCTATTTAAACTTTAGTAAAGCTCTTGATAAACTCAAGGCAGACTGGTCAAGAAATTAAGAGCACATGGGATCCAATACAAAGTGGCATATTGGATCCATCGGCTGAGAAGCAGGAAGGAAAATGATAATGATAAAGGGATATTTCTGTGACTGGTGCTCTGTTTACAGTGAGGCTTTGCAGGGCTTAGTGCTGTGGCCCTTGCTGTTTGTGGTGTACATTAATGATTTGGGTTTAAAGGAAGCTTACTAATTTGAGAAATTCATGGATAACATAAAAATTGGTGGGGTGATAAATGGTGAGAATGATAGGATAATCTGCAGGGGGATATCAATGGACTGCTTAGATGGGTAGTGTGGTGGAAAATGGAACTCCACCCAGAAAAGTGCAAAGTAATGTACTTGGGAGCACGAACAAGGCAAGGGATACACTATAAATGGAAGGACCCTAGAAGGTACTGAAGATCAGAGGGAAATTGGTTTACATATCTACAGATCTCTGAAGATAGCCAGACAGATAAGGTGATTAAATGGGCATATGGGATACTGGCCTTTATTAACCAAGGTATAGAACACAAGTACAAAAGGTTATGCTAGAATTGCATAAAATGCATGTCATGACACATTGGGAGTACTGCATGCAAGTCTGGTCAGCACATTATAGAAAGGACATGATTGCATTAGAGAGGTGCAGAGGGGATTTACCAGAATGCTGCAGGCTGGAGGGTCTGCGCAATGATGAAATCTTGGATAGACTTTGGTAGCTTTCCTTGAGAAGGTTGAGATGAACCCTGATAATATGAGGAGTCAATAGGAAGCAAGTTTTTCCTGTTAGTAGATGAGTCAATAACCAGGGGCATAGATTTAACCTAAGGTGTAGAAAGCTCAGAGGAGAGATTTATTTTCACCATGGATGATGGAGTCATATTTGTTAACTAGCATGAACACAATTGTACAAATGCTGCAAGTATCTATGTGCCAAGACAATAATAGGACAGAGAAGGAATAGAAAATTTCAGTGGCAGGTTCAAATGAGGAAAGATGGAAAGATCCTTAAATCAATTACAAATTCTGCAATGGATTGTTCAGACCAAATGGCTTGTTTCTGTGTTTTATGTCCTATGTATGTAATCTTGTGTACACTATGCTTTTAAACTGCATTCCAAGATTAAATTCCCGTTCTTAGATAAACACTTGCTATCCTTCATAAAATTCTACTGCCTGTCTCCAAAGTCATACCAAGTCTTGCTCCTTTGTCCCTCTTGTGTTCATGAACCTACATTAGCACCAGATCAAACATAGGCTTGTTTTAAAATCTCACTTTTACTTTTAAATCACTCCAGGGCCTCACTCATCCCTACCTCTGTTAGTTTTTTCTGCCCTATATCCCTTCAAAGTGCTGTGCTCCACTCGAGCATAATCACTTCAATCATTAGTGCCTGTGTCTTTTGTTAATTTAGCCCTTAGCTCTGCAATTCCCTCCCTAAACCTCACTGCCTCTCTCTCAATGCATTCCTGCTTTAATACACTCATTAATAATTACCTCTTTCACTAGGCTTTTACTCATCTAACCCAAGGTCTCATAATGTGATGTGGTGTCAAGTCTTGTTTTATATGCATTTAAGTGTCACCTCCCTTCCCACCTTTCTTCAAGGAGACATTTAAAACAAGTTTCCCCGTCAAGTCTGACTGCCTATGCCAACCATATTCATGCATGGGTTGTGTGTCATCAGGCTCAATCAAGATCTTAACAAGTTCAATTAAGACTTAATTACTTTTTTAATACCCATGGTTGCCCTGTGAAATTCTAGCAGCAGTCCATCCTCCATATTATGAGAGGAAGCTTGGGGTTGGCAGAACAGTGATAGACTGGGAAATCCTATCGATTTTACATGCCACTCACCCCACCAGACCGGACAAGAGCATGTAACATCCAGCCCACAATGTAAATATAGGCAAGTTGTGTCTGTTGATTGCTTGCTCATTTTTTTTTCAATTTACCCTTCAGACTCTCATGAAGCCTGCTGAATGCTTTAAGAATGTGACTGAAGCATGCTTGAGACTTTCAGCCTCTCAGTATAACATGAGGTTCAGCGCTCCTACTTCAGCCTGATTTTGATACTGTCACCCTCAGCATGAAATGATTGTGCAACTATTGATGTCAACTCTCTTCCCCCCACCACCACTAACTGAGCCTTCCTTCTCATTTGCTGCTAACCACACTTATTTTATAATGTGGAGGTGCCAGTGCTGGACTGGGGTGGACAAGGTTAGAAGTCACACAACATCACGTTACCCCTTCGTCAGGTGTAGGAGCAGCACTCCAAAACCTTGTGATTTCAAATAAACCTGTTGGATCATAATCTGGTGTCATAAGACTTTTGACTTTCATTCTGTTCAGACAATAGCAAAGAATTTTCCTTTTAAAAAAATATTAAAACAATCAAGGAGGCCCTGACAAACTGTGCAGACCCAAATGAAAAATGTAAACTCGTATCATGATATTCGTTAACTGTAGTGAGAAAAAAAGCAACATATTAAATCATTGTAGAATAATGAATGATGGAGAAAACTTCAATTCCAGCCAGCAACACCTTTTAATTACATATCCTTAAGACTGGCCCCTCTCGCCAACATTCCATCTGCTTCTCACTTACTGCTTTTAACATTTTAGAAATCTGAAAAATATTGACCCACTGCACTAATTTTACCATGTTAGGGAATATTTTGAATATTTTGGGATTTAATTTTTATGAGTTCTCTTTATTACAAGGACAATGTGTGCTGAACAACCATTTTAGTCAATGCAATGAGCACACTAGGAAGTAAAACTGATTGAAATGTGATATCAAAAATCAACATAACTCATTAAAGAATGTTGTCTCTTGGAGGTGATTCAAGAATTGAATAAAAATTATTAACAGACTGTATTAATATATTAGGGATGGTCAGTCAGGTATTGTAATACAGTAGTTGTATTTACTGAAGTTGCAGTTTTAGCATTTTGGGTTCCATTGAAATTTGAGAATTCAATTTCAATTTATGGAAATAAAAAGATGTTGTGATTAAAGAAACCAGGAAATATGCTGAATGATCTGAAAACCCAACTGGTTTAGTAATGTCTTTTATGGAAATAAATCTGCTATCCTTTATTAAGAGGTGATTGTATCTTCACATTGTTATGACCAGAGGCGGATTGGTGAAAAGACTTCCCTATGATTCCACTCTTAATTTGACCATAATAAGGCTTTTGCTTTAGAATTTAGAGAGCATACATGTTGCCAATTCTGTAAGTCTCCCACTATTTACCTTTTGAGGCTATGAAGAAGTTATTTAGTCAGGTTACCTTAGGTTAAACAAAGTACAGGATAAGTTTATTGAGCTAACAAAGTCTAAGTAGTGTGGCACCATTATTAGAGTCAAACACATTCATCTGGATTTGCATACAGACATTACTATAGGATAGGCTTACAAGGAGGTAAAAACAATGACTGCAGATGCTGGAAACCAGATTCTGGATTAGTGGTGCTGGAAGAGCACAGCAGTTCAGGCAGCATCCGAGGAGCTTCGAAATCAACGTTTCGGGCAAAAGCCCTTCATCAGGAATAAAGGCAGAGAGCCTGAAGCGTGGAGAGATAAGCTAGAGGAGGGTGGGGGTGGGGAGAAAGTAGCATAGAGTACAATGGGTGAGTGGGGGAGACCCTTCATGAAAATTGAGGCAATATAGTCAAAGTTAGCTGTACCTTGATCTTTATTTGCAGAATTCAACATTGTTCCCCTTAGTTCATTGTCCTCATTGATGCAGCTGTATGTAGCAGAATTCCATGCTTTAAAAGATTTCTGTTCACAGTTGATTTCCTGTGGCTGATGGTCACTTTTGCAGAATTGCTTTCAAAGACAGAAGGAGAGCCTACAGCTTCTTAGCCTTTCTTCGTACAGGATTGCCTTAAGGGTCCTTGAAGCACTTTGCTCATTTGTATATATCCGAGTTCTTTTCTGCAGCAGTTGTTTACAGAATTGCAGAATCAAAGAACCATTATGGTGCAGAAGGTGGCCATTCAGCCCATCATGGCTGCATCAGCTCTCCAAATGAACATTATAACCTAGTGCTGTTCTTCTGCTTTTCCCTGTAACCTTACACATCGTTTCTATTCAAATAATCATCTTGGATGCCTCAATTAAGCCTGCCTCCACTACACTTGCAGGAAATACATTTGGAATATTCCAGACCTCAACTACATGCGAAGTGAATGTTTTTTTCTCATATCTCATTTACTTCTTTTGCAAGTTGCTTTAAATCTGTGCCCTGTAATTCTTGATCCTTTTATGAATGAGAACAGTTCTATAAAACTTCTGTTTTCTTTCTCTGCAGAGCTGCCAGACCTGCTGAGTTTTTCCAGGAATTTCTGTTTTTGTTTCAGATTTCCAGAATCTGGTTGGGACAGATTGATATTGATTAAGAACAACTTTAGATCTCAAAACTGGATTACAATAAAGTTCTGTGAGCTAGTAGCATCAGAAAATTTGTTACATCTACAATGTGTAAACTCACAGTTCAACAGATTCCTTACTCTTTAATGACCATCACCCCAGATGACCAACAATAAAAAGTATAAAACAACATGCCAAGAACAACATCTGGACACACCTAAAAATGAGGAGCCAATCTGGTGAAGTTACATCACAAAACCACACGCATTCTGAACAGGATAAAAAGGATTCTATAGAGAGAGAGATAAGTGGTCCCAAAAAAATCAGTGCAAAACATTGCAGTTACATTGTGGTTGAATGGTGATTAACCAATTAATAGGAAACAGAAACATAAAAGATAGCAGCAGGGAGAGGCCATTTAGCCCTCTGACCCTACTCTGCTGTTCATCACAATCATGGCTGATTGTCCAATGCAATAGCCTACTCCTGCTTTCTCCCCATAATCTTTGATCCCATTCACCCCAAGTGCTATATCTAGTTGCCTCTTAAAGACATTCAATGTTTTGACATCAACTACTTCCTGTGATAATGAATTCCACAGGCCCACCACTCTTAAGGTGAAGAAATGTCTCCTCATCTCTGTACTAAATGGTCCACTCCAAATCTTGAGACTGTGACCCCTGGTCCTAGACGCAACCACCAATGGGAACATCCTCCCAGCATCTACCCTGTCTAGTCCAGTTAGGATGTTTAAGTCTCTATGAGATCCCCCTCATTCGTCTGAACTCCAGCAAAAACAATCCTAACCTAGTCAATCTCTCCTCATACGTCAGTCCCACCATCCTTGGAATTAGTCTGGTTAATCTTTATTGCACTCCCTCGAGAGCAAGAGCATCCTTCCTCAGAAGAAGACCAAAACTGCACACAATATTCTAGGTTTGGCCTCACCAAGGCCCAGTATAACTGCAGCAACACATCCCTGCCCCTATACTTGAAACCTCTCGCAATGAAGGCCAACACACCATTTGCCTTCTTTACGCCTGCTGCACCTTTAGTGACTGGTGCACAAGGACAGTCCCCTCTTCCAATTTATAGCCATTCAGGCAGTTTTCTGCCTTCTTGTTTTTGATTCCAAAGTGAATAACCTCACATTTATCCATATTATACTGCATCTGCCATTGATTTGCCCACTCACCAACAATTTTAGATCATAGGTGAAAGCGAGGACTGCAGATACTGGAGATTAGAGTCAGGAGTGTGGCGCTGGAAGAGCGCAGCAAGTCAGGCAGCAACCAAGGAGTAGGAAAATCAACATTTCGGGCATTATGCACGAAACGTTAATTTTCCTGCTCCTCGGATGCTGCCTGACTTGCTGTGCTTTTCCAGCAGCAAACTCTTGACTCTACTCTGGATTATCCTCATCATAGTTCATCCTCCCACCCAACTTGGCATCATCTGCAAACTCTGAACTGTTATATTTTGTTCCCTCATCCAAGTCAATAATAAATGTTGTGAATCACGCGGGTCCTAACACCGATCTCTTTGGCACCCCAATAGTTTCTGCCTGCCAATTTGAAAAGGACACATTAATTTCTAGTCTTTTTTTCCCTCCCTGCAACCAGTTTTCTATACACTTCACCTAATCCCGTGCATTTTAATCTTGCACAATGATCTCTTATGCTGGACTTTATCAAATGCTTTCTGAAAGTCCAAATATACCAGTGGAGTCAATCTTTATGTTCCCTGCAAGCTTACTTTCATACGGTCTTTTCTCCTTCTTAATCAATTCCTAGAGCCTTCTTTGCCGAATTCTGAACTGCTCCCGATCCTCAGATCTATTATTTTTCTTGGCCAATCTGTAAGCTTCTTCCTTGGATCGGATACTATTTCTAATATCCTTTGAAATCCATGGATCATCCCTCTTACCCATTTTGCTTTTGTGCCAGACAGGAATAAACAGTTTTTGCAGTTCTCCTATATATTTCTTGAATGTTTGCCATTGCCTAGCCCCTGTTATCCCTTTAAGTAACCTTCCCCAATCTATCAAGGAAAGGGAAGCCCTGTGACTATACATTTCAATGATAGTGGAGTTCAACATAGGAATGCAAAGATAAGACAGAAGTAATCACAAACATCTTCAGTTAAATCAGAATGGCACAGGACCATAGAAACATGGCAAGTCACACACACCCTTAAATCTTAGATCATAATCAATCTTCACACCCACTTCTGTACCCACATCTGGCTCAGCATTCACTGTATTTTGTGGTAGAGAGTTCAAGTTTTCCCAACTCTTTCTGTGAATATAAAAGGTTAATAATAACGGAGTTACTAACTTTAGAGGTCATCCTGAAATGCTGTAATTTGAATAACTTCCATGTTTAATAAAGTGAGCAATGACAGTCAGTAATTAGTGATGTGATCATGATAAGTGATCATGAAATAATGTGATTGCTGAATTGTTACTTCTGATAAGTGGCCTAGTGGTAAAGTCACTGATTTAGTAATCCAGAACCAGAGGTTAATATTTTGTAAATTTCCATTATGGCAGAGGCTGAAATTTGAAATCAATGAAAATCTAGTATAAACAGCTAATCTAATGGCAATGGTGCAAAATTGTTGATTGTGATGAAAAACAGATCTGATTCATTAATGCCCTCTAGGGACCAAAATCTACAATCCTTACATGTGGGCTACATGTGACTCCAGACCTTCAGCAATGCTGTTGACTCTTAACTCCACTTTGAACAATTTGGGATGGGCAACAAATGCTGGTCTAGCTAGTAATGCTCCAGTCCTGTGAACAAGTAAAAAAAAAGACTGTTAAGTGCATTATAAAGTAGAAATATCTGCAGTCTGTATTGGAATAGATTATCCATTGAATAAAGTTCTATTCTGTATTGTACAACATTAAAATCCTAGTCCAGTGTGAAGTCCAGAGCTAATAGTTCAAACTCTTCCAATGTCTTTCATTCACTTTTTACAAATCATTCAGCCATCTGTTTGGCTGCCTGCAAGCAAGTTTTTTTATTGCCTTTAAAAGTACTAATGGGTTCTAAACTGCATTGTTCATTTATTCAACTCTACTGGCCAATTTAAGTTCAGAGGTGTTGACAGATATCAAATTCTTATCATTATACTTGACTGGGGAAAAGCATTGGAAAGCAAGTTCCACTATCGCCAGTGTTGTCACAAAACTTAAACATTTTATTAAAGTATGAAAGATGCTTAACTTGCGTTCTGATAGACCCTGGTTAATAGAAAACATGGACCAGGTTTCTCTTTTTACAAATAAATAGATCTTAATCCCAGGTAAACAACTATCAACCATCAACATACAACTCTACTAATCAAAACTCTCACTCCCTTCAAAAACCCTACGCACATATATAGATAGGCACAAAAATACTGGCATAATGAATGGAGGAGAACAATACTGATAAAATCATTTAGTGGCACCAGTTCTCAGGATTTGTTAAAGGAGTCCCTTTTGTTTCCCAAGTCCATTAGTTCTTTTAGCTTTTCCTTCAGGTTTTTCCACTTCTTCACATGAGCAGAGCGACTGATTCACAAATTCACAAGTCTCTGACTCATTGGTTAAAAGCAACAAATTAAATCAATGGGTGGGAGAAAGTCATAGTGATTATAATGAGATCAACTAGGTGGACCTCAGAGTACAACTTTTCTAATTGGTGCTGTTAATCTGGTCCCATTAGGGAGCCCTGGCTGACTGACAAAAACAGGAATGTCTGAGATTTTGTTCACTCTGAGAGCTAGCTCTGAGAAAGCCGAATCAGTGTCAAGGACTTTCCACATGTCAATAAAGGGTGACTTGGTGACGGGATACCGGCTTCTATGGAGTTATTTCAAAAACAACTGACTTTCTTTGGCTTCAGGTATTTTACTGGAGAGGGGGACACACCACCATCCCTTTCCAGAGATATGAGTACCTCTCACTGTAACGTTCAAACCCAAAAGCTGTTCAGCTATTCAGGAACCAAAAAGCTGGCGCTGATGAAGAGTCATCTAGACTTGAAACATTAGCTTGCTTTCTCTCCATGGATGCTGCCTGACACACTGTGATTGCCAGCATTTTTTGTTTTCACCAAAGAATTGTCATTAGTCTGGTGATCTCTAGATCCAAGACTGGTCATGATTGCACAGAGCAATCAGTTGTACAATTGCTTGGAATTTGCTTTGAACTCTGATTGTTCTGGCCTAAAAGAAATAGCATCTGTATGGGTATACATGAGAGAAAGAGATCTGTTCCAAATGGTTCAAGTATTCAGAGAATTTTAAAGTTAGAGTGGCATTCTTAAAATTTAAATTAATCAGACAGCCTTAAAAAGTGATCTCTATATATGTCATTATCAAATCCAAATTGTCTTATCCAACCAGTCTCATTCCATTTTGCTCTGCTCTGTCAGCAAATTTACCATTTATGTTTTTTTGAAAGGGTTTTGTATTAATGCTATATTTGCAATTTAAATTGTATTATTGATTTGATGGGAATTATTCTGTTGAAAAGAACAGAGGTTTTGCACCTATTGTTTTGTTCTAAAGGGAGGCTACTGAAATTTAAGGCATTTCAAAAAGTTACTAAGAAAAATGTCTTTTTTTCAATTGAATCCAAGACGGTGAATCAGCGAGTGGTAAAGTTAGAATGTTGTTCAAATAAGGATATCAGACTAAATAATTCAATTTAGAGTAACATTTCCCAAAGGGAAATTGGTAGTCATTATGTAGACATAAAAATGAAACTGGCAGAAAAGAGGTAAAAAGTAACATCAATTGGAAGAAATAAACTGGACTTTTTAGTTCATCTCAACTGTGATCACATGTAGCCACTATATAAACATTGTTTTAATAACAGCACACCTTATGTTCATTTATATAAAATGTTATAAATTGCACACATTTCCCAAAACATATTTATGATTCAGTTAATTTGAAATACACATTACCCATCATGATTGTTTTATTGTGATATTAAAAGAATCAGTAGGCATTATGTTCCAATTACTGAATCTATAAATGTTCTATAAATACAAGACAGATTTATTAATATGATATAACTCTCACACTGTTGGAAGCAGGCCATTTTAGACTATTTCAAAAGCAGATATACTATCCAACAACTTTGCAAAATATGACAACTTTGCAAAATAAACTTCCAGGTTGCTGGAATATATGCTGAAAATGTATTGCTGGAAGAAGGGCTTATGCCCGAAACGTCGATTCTCCTGTTCCTTGGATGCTGCCTGACCTGCTGTGCTTTTCCAGCAACACATTTTCAGCTCTGATCTCTAGCATCTGCAGTCCTCACTTTCTGCTGGAATATATGTGCAGTAATAATTTATATAATATAGCTTGACTCCCCATCTTTTTGAAAATAGATTCAGAACGTAAAATAGAAAATAATTCTGTTGGTGCCTTGCTGTCAAAATAGGCTTTGTTTGTTTTTGCAGTATAATGTGTAAATTAGAGGGAAGGCAGCGATGATGTAGTGAGATTGTCATTGAGCAAGTAATCTAGAGACCCACTTACATTCAAATACCACCTGAGCAGATAGTGAAACTTGAATTTCAAGAAGGCTTGGCATTAAAGGTCTAATAATGACCATGAAATTCATACTAGTTCGCTAATATCCTTGTAGAGGCAAATCTGCCATCATTTTTGTCTCTACCATTCGCTGGTCTGGCCAATCTGAGGAACCCCCTACCCACTGCAATATACTACTTATTAACTGTTCTCTGCCATAGCCCTGCAAGCCATTCAAAATGGTAAAGAAAAATTAAAGGAGTGAAACCGGACAGACAAATTAACCTCTGAGGGACTAGCAATAAAATTGAGAGAGCTGTTCACTGATTAGTCAAGCAACACCCTGATATAATGATAATCAAAGAATTGTGCCTTACTGACGACTTCCTAGACACCACCATCATTGAGTATGCTCTCATCCAGCAGTGGTGCTGTAATTGCCCTGGGTGTTCTCAACGTTAACTCCAATCCACATTAAATGTTATGACATGGGGTCAAGCAGGCGTAAGGAAACCTCCTGCTGGTTACTAAGTACCATCCCCACCTCGGGTCAGTTGATGAATCAGTAACCTCATTGTTCACAATATATATATATTAATGATTTAGAAGAGGGAACTAAATATTATATATTCAAGTCAGCAGGTAACACAAAGCTGGGTAGGAGGGTAAACTATGAGGAGGATACAGACATGCTGCAGTGTGATGTGGACAAGTTGAATGAGTGGATAAATGCATGGCTGATGAAGTAAGAAAGTGGGTAAATGTGAGATCAACTATTTTTGTTGAAAAATCAAAAAAAGCAGATTATCATCTCAATGGCAATAGATGGGGAAAGGGGAAGTGTAATGACAGCTGGGTATCCTTGCATATGAGTCGCTAAAAGTTAGAAAACAAATGGTACTTTGGTCTTTGTAGTGAGAGAATTCGAATACAGGAGTAGGGATAAACTACTCAATTGCTCTGAAAATCCTCAGATACTGATCTGTTTGTGAAGGTGGAATGTACTCATCTCCATGTATGGGACACTGGTTTAGACAGGCTGGCTGATGGAAATTGATAGTTTTATGTTTGATGAGGTGCAGGAGGAGCTGTGGCCTGCTGATGGTGTTCAGCAGTTAGCTCATCAACCTCAAGTCTTCAGCCAGAAGTGCTAAGTAGATGATCCGTCTCGGCCATTCCAGTGGTCTCATGTGATATCAAAAGACAGTTCGAGACATTGGATACTGCAAAGGCTATGGACCCTGACAATATTCTGGCAAAAGTACTGGCGACTTGTGCTGCAGAACTTGTTACTACCCAAGCCAAGTTCTTCCAGTACAGTTACAATATTGGCATCTACCCGACAATGTAGAAAATTGACCAAGTGTATTCTTGACACAAAAAGCAGGAAAAATTCAATCCAGTCGATTCGTAAAGTAGTAGAAAGTTTCATCAATGTTATCAAGCAGTACCTGCTCAGCAATAACTTGCTTAGTGCCGCATAGAGTCAATCAGCTCCTGACCTTGTTCCAGCCTTGGTTCAAACAGGGACAAAAGAGCTGAATTCCAGAGAAGAGGTGAAAGTGACAGCCCTTGCCATCAAGGTCATATTTGACCAAGCGTGTCATCAAGGAGGCCTAGCAAAATCGTAATCAATGACATCAGGGGGCAAGCTCTTCACTGGTTGGAGTCATAGCTGGCACATAGGAAGATGAGGTTGGTTTTTGGAGGTCAGTCATCTCAGTTCCAGGATATGTCTGCAGGAGTTCCTCAGGGGAGTGCCCTAGGCCCAACTGTCTTCTGCTGCTTCATCAATGACCTTCCCTCTATCATAAGGTCAGAAGTGGGATTGGTCGTTGATGATTGCACAATATTCAGCACCATTTACAACTCCACAGATACTGAAGCAGTCCATGTTCAAATGCCACAAGATCTGGGAAATATCCAGGCTTGGACTGACAAGTAGCAAGTAACATTCATGCCACATAAATGCCAGGTGATGACCTTCTCCAATCTAATCACCACTCCTTGATGGTGTTACCATCACTGAATCTCACACTACCAACATCATTGGAGTTACCATTGACCAGAAACTCAGCTGGACTTGCTACATAAACACAATAACTACAAGAGCAGGTCTGAGGCTCAGAATACTGTGTCAAGTAACTCACCTCCTGACTCCCCAAGGCCTGTCCATCATCCTCAAGACACAAGTCAGGAGTGTGATGGAATACTTCCCACTTGCCTGGATAGATGCAGCTCCAACAACACTCAAAAAGCTTGACACAATCAGGACAAAGCAGCCCACTTGATTGGCATTACATCCACAAGCATTCACTTCTTCCACCACCGACACTCGGTAGCAGTGGTGTGTATTATCTATAGAATGCATGGCAGAAATTCATCAAAGATCCTCACACAGCACTCTCCTAACCCATAATTACTTCCATCTAGAGGGACCAGGGCAGCAGATATGTAGGAGCACGACCACCTGACTTGTAACTATGTGACCACTCATTCACTGTCACTAGAATTCCCTCCCTAATGGCATTGTGGGTCAACCTACAGCATGTGGACTGCAACAGTTCAAGAAGGTAGCTCATCATCACTGTCTCAATGTCAACTAGGGATGGGCAATAAATACTGGCCACCCAGAAATTCCCCATTCTCATGAGTGTACTAATAAAATAATGGCTGTGAATCAGATCATCATAAGCCTCCATTGTATGTATCTTTCTTTTTTGGTTTCTAGTCCAGGTGCCTGATGTTGCTGCCCTGCCTCCTCCTTCACATCCTCTTTATCAAAGCGGTGCTACTCTTCCCAATGATGTGTGGATGTAAGACGCCATCTCTCTGCTGCACCAGGTTGTACGGGGTGCAGCAGCTGACAATGATTGTGGAAACCCTCATTGTCTTATATTGCAGAACTCTTATAGAAGAACCCAGAGAACAGAATCATATCTTGAGCAAGTGCTCTGTCTATCTTTAGCTTAGGGTGAGCCATGGGAAGGTTTCGTACTGGTCCTCACTTCAGGACCAGGATTCCCCTCCAGAATTAGTAGGCATGTCTTGAAAGGACAGCCCTAGTCACTGAGGATCAATCTGTGGAGGAGTTGAGAGGTCTATGAAGGACTGGAATAACTGTGGCATCTGGGAGTGCTGAAGTAAATATGTATCATTAGCATTCCCTGGAAATTGGGCACATAGCTGCAGGATTCACTTTGAATGACTTTTGACAATTGGATATTTATGGAATAGAAGTTATTTGTGCTGTTGAAGGCTGCAGGGTGGTCCATTGGAGATTTGATGGCCACATCGATGCTATCTATTATGCCCATCACATGTGGAAAACCTGCAGGTGACCCGAAGACAGCATACTTCTCAACTTCTCAGGAATAGCGAGGGATCACATATCCTCTCCAGCCTTCTTACTAGCACACTGGTCATCTTCCTAATTCAGTAGTGTGTGGTTGCCTGGGATATTCTCAACATATCTCTGGTAGATCCTTTAATGATCTGGAGGTGTAGGAATTCAACACACATGGTGATTTCTGTCAACATGGGTGTAGATGCCCATCCAGTCCCATTGCACACAGGCTGTCATTTGACATCCATGTAAAGTTCAGTGACAGAGATGTACTCTTCTCTGGCACTGCTGCTGCAACAGCTGCAGATTGACTTGAACAACTTCTGAAGATTCTGGAATAGAGAGCATGTTTCTGTCAACCTTTCTTACATTGCAATCCCCAGTAGCATCTTGGTGCAAGCTGCTCCATTAGCTGCTCCTGTGGGCCCAAGAATGGAGGCTGTAGGGACTGGCATAACCTTCTTCTGCGGTTATCTTCCAACACTCTTGGATCCTGGAGATCTGTTTGCATGTGAACCATCTTTAGAAGACGCTCCATGCTGTCCTTGGAGGAAATGTCCAGCAATTTCCCCTTCAGCCTCGTTCAGCTGCCCTTGTTTTGTGCAGCTTTGTCCCTCAGCTACACTGCTGCACTGTCTCTTGAAGCTTGCTCCTGTCATCCTCCCGCTGAATGTAGCTGCAGAATGGTTGACCTTGCTGACAGAGTCCGAGACCCCACCTGGAAACCACCGCTGTTGTATTCTCAGGAACCCATGGCTTTGATGCCTGTTCACTGATGGTTAAATTAACAAGGCACATTTGATTCCATGAAGTAGCAGACCTTTTCAACAATTTGTGTGTAGCATTTTCATCTCTATACTTTCCAGTCACCTGCATGACTTGGCCCTCAGTTCCCGACACAGAGTCTCCAAGGTGCACTGTCTCGTGTGATGCAACAACCATTGGCAGATTTTAAAGAAATTCAACAAGCAAAAAAGTATTAATGGACTCTGTCAACACATATCCCCAACAGACTGGAACTTCCTTTCAAGAGATTAGCTGGTTATTTCGCTTATGGTCTTCTTCCACTGAATAAATAATGGAATGTTGGATAAATCTGCAACTTAGATTCTGGTAGATGAATGCCTTATTGTGTTGTGAGTACAACTTTTTTTTGAGTCTATATCCAAGAGTTGCTTTTGAGCAGGCAGCTATTTTGAAGCTGTTGGCAATCTTATGAATGTTTTGCAGGTTGGCATGTGTTTGTGTGTCAGCTCAAGGATGAAGCAGTTGACGGTCATCTCCTATGAATTGCTATTATTGTTACGTTTTTATTTTCTCAGCTTCTCACTCTAAATATTTTTCACTTCCAAGTTTCAGACTACTTAAACAGGTGAGCTTATTACAAGAATTTCAGAAAAAGCATTTTCAATTGCCCAGATATTTAAAGTAAGTCAGTTGTATGGCCAAGAATTAAATCTATTTCAGTCGCTACTTTATCTCATGAGTTCGTATTATCTTTGCTTCAGAAAGTGCCGCAGTAACTTTATTTTTATTTACTCCTGGGATGTGGGCATTGCTGACGTGGCCAAAATTTATTGCCCATCCCTAGTTGCCCTTGTGAACATGTTGGTGAGTTCACTAATTAGAAACAGGACAAATGAATATAGTTGTAGCATGTATGTTTACAGATTTGGAAAGCTTCACCAAATCATTAGAATGGTAGAAAGTAATAATAACAAGAGCAAAATACTCCAGATGCTGGAGATACAGTTATAGAGTCAGAGAGTCATGCAGCATGAATACAAACCCATCAGTTCAACTTGTTTGGGCCAAGTAGACATCCCGTTTGTCAGCATTTGGCCTTATCCCTCTAAACCCTTCCTATTCATATACCCATTCTGATGCCTCTTAATTGTTGTAATTGTACCAGCCTCAACTACTTCCTCTGGCAGTTTGTTACATATATGCAAAACTTTCTATATGGAAAGGTTACCTCTCAGGTCCTTTTTAGATCTTTCCCTTCTCACCTTAAAACTAAAGCCTCTACTTTGGACTCCCGCACCACCCACCCCCCCCCCCCCCCCCCCCCCACCCTCGGAAAAAGACCTTGGCATTTCACCCTATCCATGTCACTCATGATTTTATAAATCTCTATAAGATCACCCCTCAGCCTCCAACGCTCCAGGGAAAAAAAACCCAGCCTATTCAGCCTCTCCCTATAACTCAAAGCCTCCAATCCTGTCAATATCCTTGTAAATTTCTTCTGCACCATCTCAAGTTTAACAGCATTCTTCCTAATAGAAGGGTGAGCAGAATTGTACACAGTATTCTAAAAGTGGCCTCACTAACGTCCTCTACAGCTGCAACATGACATCCCAACTCCTACAATCAATGTTCTGACTAAAGAAGGCAAGCTTGCCAAATGCCTTCTTCACCACCCTGTCTTCCTGTGACCCCACTTTTAAGTAACGATGCACCTACACCCTTAGGTCTCTTTGTTCAGTCACACTCACCAGGGCCCTTCCATTAACTGTATAAGTCCTATTCTGGTTTGTCTTACCAAAATGCATTGCATTACGTTTATCTAAATTAAACTCTATTTGCCATTCCATGGCACATTGGCCCATCTGATCAAGGTCCTGTTGCACAATGAGATAATCTTCTTCATTACTGTTACACTACCAATTTTCATGTCATCTGCAAACTTATTAAACATGACCCCAATATTCACATCCAAATCATTTATATAAATGACAAAAAGCTGCTGCCCAGCACCAATCTTTGTGGCATACCACTGGTCACAGATCTCCAGTCTGAAAACCAACACTCTGTCTCCTACCTTCAAGCCAATTTTGTGTCCAATTGGCTAGCTCCCCTGGTTCCCATGTGATCTAACCTTGCTACACAGTCTACTATGTGGAACTTGGTCGAATGCTTTGCTGAAGTCCATATCGACGACATCTACTGCTCTGCCTTTATCAATCTTCTTTTCTGAAATTAAAAAAGAAACGCAAGTCCTGCAGAAACTCAGTAGGCACAGCACTATCTGTGTAACAGCTAGTACTTGGACTCTAATATGATGCTTCTTCAGGATAAAATAAAAAATAGTTTGTGACTGCTGCATCAAGTTATATTTGGGTCTCTGTAGTTCTACTGTTGTCTGCCATAACTTCAGTGTGAGAAATGTCGAAATGAGGATTCCAACATTAAGAGGGATCCATGAGACAGTGAGGACTAGCTGATTTGTAAGTGTGAAACCAAGAAGTGCAGGACAGAAGTTGCACCCAGTGTGAAAAAGAGGGAGAAGTAGAAATAATAATTTAGCTCCTCCCCACAGCATCTCCACATCCTGTTAGCTGCCAAGTTTCCTATGCCCCAGGAAACCCAATCAGCTAATGGTAAAGCTGAAATCCGGGGAGAAAAAGGAGGCAGTCAGCCTCATCAAAGTATTTAAATGAGTGGTCTACTTCCAGAGATGGGCAGACCTAAGACAGGTTAGGTTCACAGTTGAAACATTTTGCACTTCTCCTTCCAGTCCAAGTTTAAGGATTAAAATTCTGTTCAGAGTTTACACTGTTTTTGCACTGTTATACTGAGTTTCTGAGGCATTCTGCCAGAGCTACAACGGTGAGTGGCAAAATCATCTGAGTAGCTCACCCTGCCCTCTTTGTTTGGACCAGTTCATCTCTCTATTGTCTGTGGAAGTTATATAGTATGATTTCCTATGAAGACTTTAGATGTATTCACTGATTTCAGTAAGACTTACCTTCAAAATGTGACCTGGTGCCAAGCAACAACTTTTTCTTAAATGCATATCAATTTAATGAAAAAGGTCTGTCCATTTGAGCACATAAAATTTAATATCTAATAAAACTTCACATTCTACTGATTAAGAAAACAAGGTATTTTCTGACATCATGCTTTTGGCGGGCAATATTGTGCATTTGAAGCACTTGCCAAAACTTTGGACTGCTTCCTGTGCATTATTTAAATTTATGGCTTTATAATTGATTATCACAAATGTCTCCAATATGTGTGCCAGGTGGATGAGACTTCTTGCCAGGACAGTTAAGTTGGGTAACCACCACGGTATGTGTTTGAGTATGGTCATGATGTTACACATTACTTCTCAATTTCTTGTATTTTGCACTGAAAATGTATCAGCCATATGACATATCTGCCCCAACATAAGCAACTAAACTCTAGTTGCACACAATTAATGGAAATTCAACTGTGTGTGCCTGAAGACCATTGAGTGTTTAATTACACACAGTCACTGGTTAATTTTGGAAAGAACTTTAACTTTCTTTGAATACATTTGGCTTAAAATTTCCTGCAACTGCTTGGCCTGTCACAATCATTCTTGGTCAGCCACTGTAGGTGGATGGCAAACATATCTGAAAATTGCAAAAGACTGTGGCTGTTGTAAACTGGCTGGGATCTGGACTGCATTACTCTAAAGGGCAGAACGTCTGATTGCGTGAATGACTTTGCAACATCTTGGCCATTAGTTTTAGGACATTACTTACAGTCCCTTACAAATATATCAGCTCTGAGCATATCAAATACATAAATGAATGGTACTCCCCTGGGAGATGCTGAGATGTAAAGGAAGAGATGATACCTCCAAGGGTAAAAGTACCTGAGCAGAAATATCATACTTTGACTGTTTTGTGATGAAGAGGTCGCTATTTGTTCTGGCTGCAGGTTTTTCCATTATTAGTTTGCACACATGTTCCTCATCACTGAAGGAGGTCTACCAGCCAAAAATATAGCTGCAACAAAATGATTTTCGAACACTGCAAGGTGTGGATGTGAAACCATTTGTTCCTGCAGAATCTACACTTGAACAGGGCAAGGGCAAGGTGACAAGAACAAACAACCTATATTAGGACAGAACAAATTTGAAGCAGTTTGCTAACATAAAGAGATAGTTAAAATTTGATCTCTTTGGGCTTCAACACTATCTAAGTTGCACATCATAAATATACATTGCTACTCTCATGACAATTCACACCACTTAGCATATGTCTGAATCACCATCAAACTGATATTTATTTCTGCAGTTGCTTTGCATTATATTGGTGGTGGGTTGCAGCTAGTAATTTGTAGTAACAGCTGCAACTCAGAATGTGGCTTGGTTGTCACAATAAATGGCATTGTAATTCTCTAATGTTATTGACCACATTATCTAGCAACCCACATAATTTCATTCTATATTATTTCAATGCTATTACACTTTTGATGCTAGATCTTTCAATATTGTTTTAGTTTCAAAATCATACATTTAAACGCTACAGGTACGTAAGTCTATTTCTTATCCTTTTTTGCAAATAAATGACTCTGTGAATTGCTAAATATTTACCATAAATTGTTCACTGTTTTAGTATTTCCTGTCTTCTAAAATAATGACAGGACTTTTGTGCTGATTTTAGTGCAAAACTCTTCACCATAGTTGGTCCAGTAAAAATAATCAGATGCTTAGAATAAACTTTTCAAGTAAAAAGGTATTATTTTCATTCATTTGTGGCAAAGGAGACAAAAATCTTTGAAGTTGACTCAATAACATCTTATTGGCTTTAAGCATGAAAATCTTGATCTAAGTAGTGCATTTTTAAAGTTAAGTGACTCGCCAGCAACAAATTCATAGTCAAATAATTTACCTTTGAGTCCTGATGTGAGTCAAGCCCAAGTATGTTACATATGGGAATAAGGTTCCTGGCACAAAAAAAAAGTCCATGAATACTTGCTCAGTTCCTTTGCATATTTGAGAAAAATATTTTCCATGAAATTATAAAGATGTAATTATGGCACTGAAAAAAGTCAATAGAATGAACTAGTTAAGTTCCAGACTATTGTTCCAAGTCTGAACCCAGAAGGTTAATGTTACAAATAATGTCCTCTGTTACTCAACTAAGAATTTGTTTCTGTGAACCTTCTAGAGATTGCTGCCCGCTGGGTGCTGCGTGCTTGGCACTAAGCTGACATTGCACCATAATGCAAAGTCAGTTCATTCGAATCCTATGATGGCAGATGGTAGAATTGGAATTCAATAAAAATCTGGAATTAAGAGTCTAATTTTAACCACGAAACCATTGCTGTTTGTCAGAAAAACCTGTCTCATTCACTAATGTCCTTTAGGGAAGGAAATCTGTTATCCTTACCTGGTCTAGCCTAAATGGGATCCCAGACTCATAACAATGTGCTTGACTTTTAACTGCCCTCTGTGCAATTAAGGATGAGTAATAAATGCTGCTCAAGTCAGAGACACCTACATCCTGCGAATGAATAAAAAATACCCCAAGATATTCTGCTTCACCTAGGAGGTTGTTCAAGTTTGTTGATAAAGGGTGCATGAATCTGAAGCAGTTAATACTAAGTTGGGCTTAAGCACTACCTGAATTGATGATGGCATACAGATTTTTGGGAGATCAGCTTTAGCTGTCAAAGGAATAAGATTGATCATCCAGGTCCTTTTCATGGTCTCTGTAACAATGGGCTGATTCTTACCGTTTTTGGCTAAGGCTGAGTTGCATTAGGGCATCTGGAGGATCTTTTACCATGAGACAGAGTGAATTTTCTTACCACATCTTACTAAACGTGCCTCATTAACTACTTACCCTGAGTCATGGCATCCATGACGTCTGATTCTGGGTCTATATTACTAAACCAAAAAACAACAACATCCCTGGTCTTTCCCTAGCCTCTGTGTCTAAAAGTGAATGAGTTGGTCAGTGATATGTGTGGCAGGGGGATACACAGCAAACAGAGGGGCAATAAATTTGGATGGTCAGGGACTAGGGAGCCCACAGGTCTGTGTCCTGAACACTGTGTGCCTCTACGTGTAACATTCTTTCTCTTTAAAAGGTTGCAGCCCTCCCCTTCAGGTCAAGACACTGACACCTCTCACTTCATGTGTGCCGCAACTATTTTCCTTTTCATGCACATTTTTGTTAACCAGCAGGATATAGGGCAACAATGAACCCTCCTTGGTCAATGCCATTCTCTGGCATGCCTATCAGGATAGTGACCCCCTTATCATTTCTGGCATTCTTCTGTGCCATCAATGGTTCCTTGATCTCCTTCCATCAATACTGCTCTTCCTCAGGAAGACCCTGAAGAGGGAATGGATATGCCCATGCCCTTTATGCTTTTTCCTTTTCCTGTGCATTTCTGGCATCCTACCTTCCATTTTCCTCTCTATATTTTGGGAGAAGCTGCCACTGCTCCCTTGTGTTCCTAGCAGAATGCTCCTGTCTGTCAGTACAGTCAGCTATATGAAGCCAATGTTATCATGTTATCTATGTCTGACTCTAAGCCACACCATGCAGCAGATCACTCCTCACATGCAAAGCACAGAAAGTTAGATAGTAATCTATTCGGGGAAGATGTTTTCAATGGAAATATGAGACACTAGATAGAATACAAATATTATTTATCTTGCCTATGAAGCCAATGCCCCTATCCCCATCCCACATTAAGAGATGCGTTACATACCTCTCCACTGCCTCTCATTAATGCTTCCATTTTAATACTCCTTTTGCCATTTTATAGCAAAGGACTCCATTCCCCATTCCTCCTTCCTCCACACATTGACTCTCAGTGTAAATGCATGGCAAAGTTAGCGTTGAACTCTGACATTTTTGTCACCACTTTAACCAAGCAGGCCTCCGTAGCCGGTTGGTTCTGTGTACCATTCATAAAATTCGGAACCCTCTGTAAAATTGAAGAAAATTGGAATGCAAAATCCCCTAATTGATATGCCATTAAGCAAAGGTCTGGACTTCACACTATAAATGTGTCCTGGCTGCATTTTTAATGCCATTCCAACCACTGCATCTACTTTGGCAATCAAACTCTTTCTTTCCCTCCTTCCCTCATATGTTTCTTTCATTTGTTCCTCTGATTCCACTGTTACCCAGGCCCATTGTTGCTTTTATCTAATCCACACTCTCTGTGTCTCTCGTTATTTATTCTCACATTTACTTTCTCTATACATCTCTCACTCCCTCACCTTATCTTTCTCCCATCCACTATCTCTTTCTCCCACCTTTTTTTTCTCTGCTTCCGAACCCATCTTTTTCTCATCTCTTATTTTTTCAGAAGGCTCTCCTTTTCTCATTATACCAACCTTAATAAAACTGAACGGCTCTTTAGTTCATGAATCTGACCATTGGCTCCATTCTAGAAAGTTTCATCTGGCACCTTTCCTGCAACAGAGTCCAATATTGCTAAGGGTTATTGTTTGTCACAGTAGCAGTTGTGTCATGTGCAAAATTAAATGGAAACCTTTGCAAGTATTGTTTGCAGTTCTGGTCACCACACTATAGAAAGGATGTGGAGGCTTTGGAGAGGATGAGAAAATCGTTTTGTCTGGACTGGAGTGTATTAGCAATAATGTGAGGTTGGACAAACTTGGATTGTTTTTGCTCCGAGCATCAGACGCTGAGGGGGGTAACCTGATAGAATTTTTTAAATTATGAGAGACATGGATAGGGTGGATAGTTGGAGTCTTTTTCCTATCATGGAAATATCAAATGCTAGTACGATAGGTTTAAGGTGAGAGAGTGGAGATTAGATTAGATTACTTACAGTATGGAAACAGGCCCTTCGGCCCAACAAGTCCATACCGACCCTCCGAAGAGCAACTCACCCAGACCCATTTTCCTACATTTACCCTGTCACCTAACACTATGGGCAATTTAGCATGGCCAATTCACCTAACCTGCACATTTTTGGACTGTGGGAGGAAACTGGAGCACCTGGAGGGAACCCACGCAGACATGGGGAGAATGTGCAAACTCCACACAGACAGTTGCCTGAGGCAGGAATTGAACCCGGGTTTCTGGCGCTGTGAGGCAGCAGTGCTAACCACTGTGCCACCATGCCGCCCATGAGATCTTGGAGGCAAGCTTTTTCCACAGAAGCTAGAAGGTGCCTGGAATGCTCTGCCAAGTAGATGCGATAGCAACATCCAAGAGGCATTTAGACAGACTCAAGAACAGGCAGGAAACATGAAGGCAGATGGGATTTGTTTAGAATGGTAACCATAGTCAGAGCAGACACGGTGGGCTGAAGGACCCATTCCTGTCCTGTACTGTTCTGTGTTCCGTGTTCAAATCAAATTCCATAGGTTTGTCAAAGGGCATCTTGCATCAACTCCATTTCTAATTGTTTGCTTATATTGATTGGGGTTACCTTCATTTGAAGTATTTGAAGTATATCCAAGTGAACAGCAAAAGTTGCAAAATGTTCAAAATCATCACCTTACTGTTGGAATAATTGCATTTTTCATAGGGAGAATTCAACAAGATGTTAATCAATGATTAACAACTGAACAAAACAATATTGTATTGTATCATGGAACTGATGCTTCCAGCTTTCATGGTAAGATTGTTATGTTGCGATCTAATGAGTACTAGCAGCTGTGCAACATTAAATATCTGATTGAAAAAAATTGTTCAGGAAAACTCAAATACAATAAACCACAGCTATGCATTAATAATAAAAACAAAGAAAATGGCAAAAAATAAATGTTCTTAAATCATTGGCTTTAAACTCCTGCCAGCATTAACTCAGCCCTGAACACAATGATGAGTGAAAGGAGAGCCAAGGCATAGTGATGGTCAATTTTTGTATTTAAATATGTCACATTTCAGAAATATGAAACTGCATCACACAACACATCAAAGACTTGGATGTACTGAGGCTGAGTGGCTGTGATGTAATTCTCTGATGTGGTAAGGCAATATGGTCAGTACTTTCCTAATTTAAGTATGTATCATCTTGCTTCCTGTTATCAATATTAGTTCTTCACAGCAATCTTTTTTAACCCTGAACAAGACATCTATGTATCATAAAGTGAATTTAAAATGTATAAAGATACACAAGATAATCAAATGGTTAGTGCTTCTGTAACCAATTACCCTTTGTGGATAATATTAAATACATGAATTGGCCTAATGAATTATAACCAATTCTCCAATCTCCCCATTAAATGCTAAAAAAGAAGAATATAGGTGCAATGTTTACTTCCACCTTGACATAAAAAGTAAATGAGATTAATTTAACTATTACATTTCTGGACATAGGATTACAATTAAATCTCCAGTGAAATCCAAGGGTTTAATTCTTGCTTGAAATCAGGCAAGTGTAATTTTTGTTGAGTTTCGTGGAGGATACCTTTGCAATAACTCCACCATCAATGCCTGTGGAAGCACTATGTACCGTCTACAAGATGCTCACCAAGGTCCTTTAGACAACACTTTCTACACCCCTTACTTCTATCACCTAGAAGGAAAATGGCAGCAGATACATGAGAGCACCACAACTGCAAGTTATTCTCCAAGCCAGATACAATAGAAGTATTTTGTTCATGGTAATAGGTCAACATCCTGAAACTCACCGCCTGTGAGTGCACCGACACCACATAGACTGTAACAATTCTAAAGACTGCTCATCACCACCTTCTCAAGGACAATTAGGGGTGGGCAATAGAGGCTGGCCTAGCTAGCAATGCCCACATCTTACGAACTATTTTTATAAAACACTAAGAAAACCAAAATGAAATTAAAACAAGATGTGCTGGGAAAACTCAGCAGGTCTGGCAGTGACCTGTAGAGACAGAAAGAGAGTCAATATTTCGAGTCCAGTTCCAAAGGAGAGGCATTGGACTTGGAATAGGACAGTTCTTTTGAGGACACTGCAGTGAAAATAAATTACTTTTATTAGATTAGATTAGATTAGATTACAATGTGGAAACAGGCCCTTCGGCCCAACAAGTCCACACCGACCCGCCGAAGCGAAACCCACCCATACCCCTACATTTACCCCTTACCTAACACTACGGGCAATTTAGCATGGCCAATTCACCTGACCCTGCACATCTTTTGGACTGTGGGAGGAAACCGGAGCACCCGGAGGGAACCCACGCAGACACGGGGAGAACGTGCAAACTCCACACAGTCAGTCGCCTGAGCCGGGAATTGAACCCGGGTCTCAGGCGCTGTGAGGCAGCAGTGCTAACCACTGTGCCACCGTGCCGCCCCCGAATCAAGTGTTAGCTATTTAATCCAGCCACAATATATAAAGGGTAAAATTGTTGTTACTTCTCTTCTTTTTTTGCTGTGACGACTGTGCTTTCTGCCCAAATCACCGAGTAATAATGTAATTGAATGTCTCAGCAGCAGTTTGATTCAAATATATCAGAGATTTCCCTGGTAACCTGCTATTGCCAAGAAGCTGTATCTTCAGAAATAGAAAACCTCTTCCATATCTGTTCCCAGTACAATTCCTGAGTACTTCACAGGCATTTCCTTTGAGATGTCAGAGCAAATTTCAGGTTGGAGCTGCAAGTCTGAACATTCTGTCAGGGCTCAGGAAACTGTGCTATTGGGAGCCGTGCTTTTGTCTTTAACAAATCTATGCTACCTTTCCTTAATTAATCCAGACCTGTTCAACTTACTGTAAATTTATATTCTAAGAACTTTTCCAGCACTAGCCTGCAGTAGATGGCGTTGTCTATAATTTCTTTTGAACAAGTATGTGACTTTTGCAGTCCTTCAGTCCTCTGTGTCTTAGGTTTGCAATATTATACCCAGTGCTTTTGTAATTTCCTCATTTACTTCCCTCAGTATTCTATAGATGTATCATATCTGGCCCTGAGGACTGACTAGCTTTTAGCACAGTCAGTCTTTCCAATGCCTCCATTGTATCAATGTTTATCACATCATGTCTCTCAACGACCTCCTCTTTCATTATGGCTTTGGCAGTAACTGATACAGAGGCAAAGACAACATTAAGTACCCTAGCCTTGTGTTTCTATGTGTAGACTCTTTTTAGTTCCTAATTGATCCTACCCTTCTCTTTCTATGTTTTGACTATTGAAATGTCCATACAAGACTTGTGGATTCTTTTTAAAGTTAGTTGCCAGTCTGTTCTTATACTCTTCCTTTGCCCTCTTATTTCCATTTTCAATTTCCCTCTGAACAGTTTTTATTCAGACAGTTTTTCATTTGTATTATCAATCTGACATCTGTCAATTGCATCCTTTAACTGTTTCATCTTACATGATCTCTTTTGACTTGAACAGACCTCTTACTTTGAAGTAACAACAATTTGACCCTTTATATTTTGTGGCTGGATTTAATAGCTAACACTTGATTAAAACAATTTATTTTCACTGCAGTGTCCTCAAAGAACTGTCCTGTTCCAAATTCAGTGTCTTCTTTCAAACTGGTCTTGAAATATTGACTCTTTTTCTCTCTCTAAAGATCTCCTCCTATGAATAGACCTTGACCTTATAGCTCAGAGTGGCCCATTGTTCAATTGCAGTTTTGCCAGCCACCTTTGATTCCAGTTTACCTTGTCCAAATCAGACCTCACAGCATTGAAATTGGCCCTCTTTCAAGTAAACATTTTTACTCGACCTTGCTTGTTTTCCTTTTCAATAGCTAATCTAAAATTTATAATACTGTCATCATGGTTCTTAATTTTATTTTCCCAACTTACACTTAACCTCCCAGACCCAGATCTGGCAATGCATCCTTTATCATTGGGCTAGGAACATGCTAAGCAGGAACATTCTCCAAAAATCACTTCTGAAACTCTTCCTCCTTTTTGCTTTTAACAATATTATAGTTCCAGTAATTGAAGTCTCCCATTACCACTATTCCATAATTCTTGAACCTCTCTGTAATTTTTATGAAAATTTGCTTCTCTATATTTTTCTATTAGTTGGTTGCCCACAGAATACACCCTGTTCTTTAATAACATAATAATTCACCAGTGTATCTAAATAAATCCAAGATTTCATTTTCTTCCAGCTGAAATGCTTCTAGCTCAAATTCCAAACCAGCTTTGCTGTGTAAAGTTCCTTTTACATTGCAGAAATTTATGAATTATTTGTGTAATTTACTACTATTGTGCATTCTATCTGGATTACATGGTTATGGAAGCACCTATGATGCTAGACCACTTGATGAATCTGTAACAAATTGTCTCTTGTTGTAGATATCAGTCTTCAAAACTAGTGTAAGTGTAGGTTTATAACATTGATGTTTTTGAGTGAGGCAGTTTGATAGCAAGATTGTGATGTGAATGGACTGCCGCATATAGGCCACCATAAACCCTTGACATACCCATCTGCAACACATTTACATAACTGAGTTTCTTAAATATAAAGTTACTAAATGAATCATTGGCTAAATGTCACAGTGTTTGAGAGGTTTCTGGATTGTCATCTCCTAAACATAGTGCAGCAATATTAGACCGTTAAGGACAATGGATAATGTAGAAAAAAAAAATTTTTGCATGTCAGATCATTTCTTGGAATATTAGGATCAGTACAATTAATAAAGAGGGCGTGCAATTGTTGTATTGATTTGACAGAATATCCTGCTAAAGTTATATGTAGTGTTCTAAATAGCGTGTTTTGAGAAAATTTGTAGCTCAGGTTGAGGTTCTGAATGTAGGTTTTTTCACTGAGCTGGAAGGTTCATTTTATGACATTTCGTTACCATACTAGGTAACATCTTCAGCGAGCCTCCAGATGAAGTGCTGCTAATGATTCCTGCTTTCTATTTATATGTTTGTGTTTCTTTGGGTTTGTGACATAATTTCCTGTGGTGATGTCATTTCCTATGGTGATGTCATTTCCTGTTCTTTTTCTCAGGGGGTGGTAAACCTCCCCTTAACACTCCACTAGTTAAATGAATAGCAGAGCAAAACAGCCGCAGAATGCTTAGAGAAATGATTAATGATGCCCACAACAGACTCCGTAAATACAACCGAGAAATTTTGCATTAAAGATCTTTACTCACTCATGCAACAGACCAAGAATGGACAGACACAGTACAACAAGCCATAGATATTAGACAGTGACAAACACAGAAAATAAAAAAACTAGATCTTCAAAAAAAATTAGACAAACTTACACAAAGTAACAACACTGACAACACAGAAGCATGCATAAAAAACTTATCAGACCGACCCATAACAGACACTGAAAAAGCTGTCTTAGTAAGAGGGTTAAGTTACAACTTTCAGGATGCTGAAGCATTAGAAACAACACTGAAAGACAACCAACTTATAGAAGAAACCCAGCAAACTATCAGACAGGTAGTTGCACCAACATTAAGCAGAAAAAAGGAAGGAAACACACTCAATATACAAGAAAGTAAAGCACTAGAAGGACTAAAAAATATTTTAAAATTGTTATTCTACCTGCAGACAAAGGATGCTTGACAGTCATTTTAAACCAAAGAGACTACATTGAAAAAGTGAACACACTACTTGCAGATACCAACACTTAACAACAAGTGGCGATAAATCCGACCCATAACTAGAGAACCGAATCACAGCCCTATTCAAAACACTTCAGAAATCTGGAGAAATAAATAAGACTGACTTGCAAAAAATGAAACCAGATGGATCCAACACACCACGCTTCTATGGATTACTGAAAATTCACAAACCAGGAGCCCCCCTCAGGCCCATAGTCTCGCTACCTGAAACACCAACTTACAGATTTGCCAATGAGCTACACCAAAGACTAAAACACTTAGTAGAAGACTCACGCCACTCCATCCATCCACCCAAGAATTTCTCAAGACCATCAAAGGCACTAAGGTAGAAGAGGATGAAATAATAGTTTCCTTTGATGTAACAGCCCTGTTCACATCAATCAGCATCAACCTGGCCAAGGAAACATTGACTACATTATTAGAAGACCCAAAGACACATACACCAAACACCACCAACGTCATCAGCAAGGGCAGTATCGTCAAGCTAGTGAACGTATGCCTTACCACCCACTCACCTTCAACAACAAAACCTACAGAAAAGCCAAAGAATACCCATGGGATCTCCGATATCAGGGTTCTTAGCAGAGACAGTAATGCAGAGACTTGAACAAATAGCTTTGCTAACCATCCAACCCAAACTTTAGGTCCACTACATGGATGACACCTTTGTCATCACTAAACGAAACAAATTAGAGGAAACCTTCAAGCCGATTAATAATATCCTGACTAGCAGAAAATTCACTAAAGAATAGGAAAACAACAACAAACTGCCATTCCTAGATGTCACAGTAGAGCGAACAGCCAATAGGGAACTTCAAACCAGTGTCTACAGGATACAACACATATGGACCAAATATTGAACTACAGAAGCAATCACCCCAACACCCACAAACAAAGCTGCATCAGAACATTATTTCAATGAGGCACCACACACTGCAGCACAGAGGAACTATGCGGAGCAGAGGAAAATCACCTCTACAGCGTATTCAAAAAAACGGGTACCCAATGAACACAGTCCGCAGATTTCTCAGCAACAAACCCAAACAAGCAGACAAAACATGTCCAGAAACCCTCGCCACTTTTCTCTACATCAAAGACATCTCGGAAATGACTGCCAGACTACTCAGACATCTTGGCATCATGGTAGCTCACAAACACACCAACACACTAAAACAGCAAATAATGAACTTGAAAGACCCTATACAGACAACAAACAAAACTAATATCATTTACAAAAGACTGTGCAAGGACTGTAACAAACACTACATTGGACAAACAGGCAGAAAACCAGCCACCAGGATACATGAACATCAACTAGCCACAAAACAACATGACCCTCTCTCACTCTTACATACAGATGAGGAAGGACACCACTTCGACTGGGATAACACCTCCATCCTATGGCAAGCCAAACAGAAACACGAGAATTCCTATACGCATGGCATTCCAACCGGAACTCTATCAACCAAACACACTGACTTGGACCTGATTTACCACACCCTGAGAAAATGAACCGGAACTGACATCACCACAGGAAATGGCATCGCCAACCCAACGAAACCCAAACATATAAATAGAAAGCAGGAATCATTGGCAGTGCTTTGTCCAGAGGCTCACTGAAAATGTTTCCTAGTATGGTGATGAAATGTCTGAAAATGAACCTCCAGCTCAGCAAGCAAACTTATATCCAGTGTTCTAAATGTATTTATTTGGTACGAAGGTTAATTTAAGTTCAACACCTATGGATTTCAGAAGATGGGTTGATGATGTCTGAAGAATTGAAGCCAAGAATCTGCTGATCAGATTATTAGAAGAATATCTCTAATTACTCAGCTCATGTAAAAGCCAACCCTAGATCAGTGCTCAACTAGTATATATCAGTATATATTACCACATTGAATGGTAAAAATCAAATAGGAATCCAACAGCTTGCTGATTATATGGCTTACTCACCCAGAGTTATTCTGTGGATAGTTACCTGGGTATCACAGGAATGATGCTGTGATTCCACAGTGAGTCACAGTGGAAGCAACAGTGAGAAGACTTGAAGAATTTTAATATTTGTGTCTAATTAGCATTTTTTTTAGCAGACGTCCTTAGCAAGATAGCCATTCAAATCAGGTGGCATCTAGCTTTAATGGATAAAGTGATCAAAAGAGGAATAGAATGAGCAATGCAGTTGTGCAATGGACAGAGGAAGGATACTGAGAGTACTGGAGTTCCTCGTAGGGTGTAAAACACCCATATTTCAGCTAGTCCATGGCAAAATTTAAAAACTATTATTAAGCTTACTTTTCATGGTCTTTTCTAGACCCAGGCCCCAAATCACAGAATGGAATAATATGAGAACCTGATTGATATGCATTTTGGTGGGGAATTTGAGAGAATCACGTGAAGAGTTGAGAGACGCCTATCTTAAGATAGAGAGCAATGCGTTGCACTTTCTACCAGAGTTCCATACAAGACTCTTGCAAGGCACCAATGAGATGCCTATTAAGGGGCAATATTGCTGACTGTCAGCCTAATTAGTTGCAGATCTCACCATAATATGCAGCTTTGTATCTTACCAATTGCTGCGAACAAATTAGACATCGCAAAATATCAGCATGGAGATCTGAGCAGTTAACTGGCAATTCCAGTTAGTCATATGATAAGTACCTCCATCTTGAGCACCTGGTATCAGCATCTGAGAGCATGCTCCATGCACAGTGACTGTACACACCTCGCATCCAGGAACATGGCATTAGACACTTGGCCAGCCCTTCTACATATTGATGGCAGATCTCTGATCTAATTACACAGAGTTTCAGAATTTTAAAAGTTGCACCTCAAGGTGCATTGTCCCTATCATTGAACAGCTGCTGCAAGAACACCTTACACACAGGGACAGGCACCCAGTTTACAGATTGGAACAGGCTGCATCTTAAGGCTGTCTGCTTACTGTCTTAAACCTCACTCACTTTGAGTCTACCTGGATGCTTACTACATCCTTGCCTTGCCTTTATCCACTTTTTCCCCTCAGCCAGAGTTACCTGGACCAGAGTAGTTCAGTCTTGTATTGTCGTTCAGCACAGTCACAAAGTCAGGAAGCTTGTTATGGCTGTCAACAATGTTCAGTCAAGTCAAGGGAGACAGGCTTCTGTCAGAGGGACCTTGCACAGTATGTCAAGAGCAGCAGCTCTGATGCCAATCCAGGGCTTGAGTGCAGTCAGCCAGCCATTTGTTACTCCTAAAGGGGTGAGGTGCCAAATGTCAGGGGGAGTATTGAGGAAGATGAAAGTGGGTGGCAGAGCTGTTAATGATGGTGTAGGTGGAAGAAAAGTGTTGATTTGTCCCAAGTGAATGAATAGGCAACGCAGAGGGCATAGAGGGTGAGTGGCATCTAGAGCTGGGATGTGTGAGGATGAGGGAAGTAAGGTATTGCTCACAATAGTGAGAGCAGTAGAGAATAAGCCATGGTGGAAGGTGAGTAGCAGATACTGACTGAGTATGAGGTAAGAGAGCTTACTATGGTGGATCCAAGAAGGTCATTGAGCTTCCTTCTATGTTGTTGGACATTCTGTCAGAATGCACTAACCTGGTTGGTAAGCTTAGGCCAGGTTGGCAGATGCTGATGTTGTGGCCTCCCTTGGATGGTCTGGGGTAAGAGGATGGCCCTGCTCCGCACCACTGCTTGGAGAAAGCCCTGCAAAACAGAAAACCAAATTCCCCTTCTCTGCCACATCCAAAGCAAATGGTGCGCACAGTGCAGAGTCCTGCTGGTCTGCCAGTG
Organism: Chiloscyllium plagiosum; assembly: GCF_037043375.1. Taxonomy (NCBI): domain Eukaryota; kingdom Metazoa; phylum Chordata; class Chondrichthyes; order Orectolobiformes; family Hemiscylliidae; genus Chiloscyllium; species Chiloscyllium plagiosum. The sequence goes on along the minus strand of NW_028270149.1, from coordinate 28,176,704 downwards.
CTTGTCCAGGTGCACAATGGTCCAGGTCCATTTAAAATAGCACTGCTAACAGGGATGCCAGTGCATTCTGGATTATCTGGGCAGTAGCAAGTTCTTACAGTTACAGTGAGTGGTCCAAACAGAATAGCAACAATGGATGAGAGGTGTGCCATAGGTGTGAGCTAGATAGTCAATGAGGCAAGTTGGGAATGATGGCATGAGAAAACTAGTTAGCCCTCTTGTAGAGAAATTTTCCATGGAAGTTGTGAAATTGGCACAGTTGAGAAATCTAAGATTCAGCCCACAGAACTGTTTCTGTGAAGAAGGGGGCTATTTGTCACAGCACCAGGGACACAGGTTCAATTCCACACTCAGGCAAGTGTGTATGCGCGTGCATGGAGTTTGCACATTCTCCCCAGGTCTGTGTGGGCCTCCTCTGGATGGTCCAGTTTCCTCTCACAGCCCAAAGATGTGCAGATTAGGTGGCTTGGCCATGCTAAATTGCTCATAGTGTCCAGGGATTTGCCGGCTGAGTGGATCAGCCATGAGAAATGTAGGGTTATGGGGATAGAATAGGGGGGTAGATCTGGTTGGGATGCTTTTCAAAGGATCAGTGTGGACTCAATAGGCTGAATGGTCTGTTTCCACATTGTAGGGATTCTATTATTCTATAATTGCACTGGTTCTCTGCATATTGAGATCTACAAATCTGTTGCACCCTGGATTTGCTTCACTCATTGGTGGTCATTCATTCAATTACAACACCACTAAATTGTGGAATTTCTTTTCTGAACTTCTTCATTGTTCTTCATGTGCTTTTCCTTCAAATTTACTTTGTCCTATAATAGCTCCTCATGCCATTCAGTGTCAAAGTTTTTGGACAATATTCCTGAGAGGCACTTTGGGACATTTTACTGTGTTAAAATTGCTAGTTTTTAAAAAATTCACTCGTAGGATGTGGTTGTCACTGACTGGGCCAGCATTTATTTTTCATCCCTAGTTGCCCTTGAAAAGGTAGTGTTGAGCAGCCTTCTTGAACTGCTGCAGTCCATGTGCTCTAGGTTGACACACAATAGCATTAGTGAGGGAACTCCAGGATTTTGACCCAGCGACGGTGAATGAATAGCGATATATTTTCAAGTCAGGTTGGTGAGACGTTTGGAGGGGAACTTGCAGGCGGTGATGTTCCCATGTATCGGCTACCCTTTGCCTTCTAGATGGTAGTGGTCATGGGTTTGGAAGGTGCTGCTTGAGGATTTCTGGTGAATTTCTGTTGTTTATCTTGTAGAAAATACAGACTGCTGCTACTGAGCGTCAGTGGTGGAAAGAATGAATGTTGTGAATGTGGCAACAATCAAGCAGGCTGCTTTGTCCTGGACAAAGTTAAACTTGAGTGTTGTTGGAGCTGCATTCATCTCAGCAAGTGTGAAGTACTCTGGTACACTCCTAACTTGTGTCTTGTAGAAGGCGATCAGGATTTGGGAGTCAGGAGGTGAGTTACTTGCCACAATATTCCTAACCTCAGTTGTTGTAGCCACTGCATGTAGGTGGAAACTAAGCTCTCCCAATAACTTCAAGTGTTAGAATAATCACTGCATTTTCCAAAAAACGTTCAATGGCTGCTGCACTGTTTAGTGGGAGTACATGAAGCAGACTTTATCTGGCTTCTTCTTTACTCTAAAGTGAATGGATGTTACTAGTTGGTATCCACTGACTTCTTTTCCAAATAGAAAACAACTGGAATCACTGTTCAGAAGGAGAGTTACTGGATTTGAAACATTAATTTTGTTGTCTCTCCACATATACTGCCAGACCTGCTGAGTTTCTTCAGCAATTTCTGTTTCTTTTTTGTTACAGAAGCAGTACATATTTCATTAGTCATATAATGTATTGGGAAAATGGTACAACAGCTTTCAGGTTTTAGGACTCCACTTACCCAGTAGCTTAGGTGGCTTGAGATCCTTAAGGGCACTGGAGTGAAGCCTGGGTCATTAGAGTCATAGAGGTATACAGCACAGAAAAAGCCCTTTGGCCCATTGAGTCTGCGCTGGGTAAAACCAAACACTTAACTATTCAAATCCCATTTACCAGCTCTTGGCCCGTAGCCCTACATGCTTTGGCAGCAAAAGGACAATCCTAAATACTTCTTAAATGTTATAAGGATTTCTGCCTCTACTAATCTCCATGGCTCTGGATTCCCAATACCCTCTGGGGCTCATTACCCTCATCCAAGATGAGATCCCAATGAGAATCCAGTGGAAATGATGAGGCCAGAGGGGTGAAGCATTCTACCTTCCTATATATTAAAATATAATGCTGTGTCTCAGAGTATAAGGAGCATGGGCTTGCCAATGGAAGCTGACACTCCAAGTGAGTACTGGGATTGCACCTGAATTGCCAGAGTTTGCTATTTTTCAAATGGCGTTGGCCAGTTCCTTTTAATTTTATCAGAATATTTTAACAATGTTGCTGTACATAACGGCCAAAAAATTCTTACTGCATAATTGTTCTGCAAAATAAATCTCTGTAGCAAAAGGGCGTAGTTTCAAATTTCTATCAGATTTAGGCTGCCATACTTGGGATGACATGATTATGAATCAGAGTACAGACAGTGCTTAGCTGCAGTCTACCAGGAATTGTTCATAAACAGCACTCAGGCATCAAATTGAAAGAAGCAGATACTGCGAGTCACTGTTAATCATGGGCTTATTCCCTTGCCAAATCTATGCAACTGTCAGTATCTTTTATTTAATTGCCACTCAAGAGCATGCAAACGGGCCAAAATCTTAAACTGAAGATAAAAATTAGTGAGTTGTAGACCACCAAAATTAAATAATAGAAGCAGAACAGCAGCTGCCCTTTGATTGCTGTCTGAAAATGTAGTACTAAAACTCAAACAAGACACATTTCCTTCCAAGTTGTTAATATTAGCCATGAATCCTTCTTTTGTCCTTCTAAGTTTGAGGATTACTAACCTCAGTGCAATGCGGACAGCAAAGAGGCTGCCAACTCCTCTGTGGCTTTAATACCTATGATGCTTTTACATTACCCAACAGGAAACACACTTTAGTATACAGTAAGGCATATGGTGTTACTTTTGCTCTGGCTGCAAAATATCACCTGACAGCCCAGCTGGTAAGTAAAGAGACTTGCCACACACATGCAGCTCACTTGACTCAAGCATCAGCCATCCACAAGTTTCTAACCCCACAAACAATGTCAGGGAATGCTCTAATCCATGTTGTACAGGCTTATTACGGCTAAAGCATTGAGTGATGAAACACAGTTGTGTGAAGCAAGCTTTTTATCCACAATAGCAATATGATATAGGTCCCTCATTAATGCAGCTTAATAAAGAATTTACATTCACTGAAATAATGAATACATGTGAACCTAGAAAACATTTCAAGAAAGTTGGTATAGCTTCAAAAAAACACTAACAAATCAAAACACTCCTGAACTTAGATCTTATGATAATGAAAATTTATGTGATTACACTGTGCCATGGGAAAAAGGGAGAGCAGTTGTCTTTCTGGAAGGTGTGCTCACAGGGAAATATCTTTGGAGCAGACTATCTGGGTGATCATCAGTAGTCAACCAGAACTCCAAGAAAACCCAGAAGATGCCAACAGCAGAGCAAGTTTTTTGGGTTAAACACAGTGGCTGCAAGAGCAGGCCAAAGGCAAAGGATACTGTGGTGAGTAACTCACCTCCTGACTCCCTAAAGCCTGTCCACCATCTACAAGGCACAAGTCAGCAGTGTGATAGAATACTCTTCACTTGCTTGGATGGACGCATCTCCAACAGCACTCAAGAAGCTTGACAACATCCAAGTCAAAGCAGCCTGCTTGATTGGCTCTACGTCCACAAGCATCCACAACCACCAATGCTCAGTCGTAGCAGTGTGTATTATCTTCAAGAGGTACAGCAGAAATTCACCAAAGATCCTCAGACAGCACATTAAAAACCTGTGACCATTTCCATCTAGAAGGACAAGGGCCACCAGAAACATGGGAACACCATCACCTCCAAGTTGCCATCCAAGTCACTCAGCATCCTGACTTGGAAATACATCGCCATTCCTTCACTGTCACTAGGTCAAAAAACTAGAATTCCCTCCGCATTGGCGTTATGGGTCAACCCACAACAGGTGGATTGTAGTGGCTTAAGAAGGCAGCTCACCACCACCTTCTCAAGGGCCCTCCTGAAGAAGGGCTTATGCCCGAAACGTCGATTCTCCTGTTCCCTGGATGCTGCCTGACCTGCTGCGCTTTTCCAGCAACACATCTCCAGCTCTGATCTCCAGCATCTGCAGACCTCACTTTCTCCTCCAACTAGGGATGGGCAATAAATGTTGACCAGCCAGTGACACCTACATCATTCAAATAAATAAAAACTATAACATTTCTTCAGGATTGGAGTCTCAACTGGCCCTTTCCTTGCCATTCACTGACAGGGTGGTAGAGGAGCAGGGAATCCCAACCACACCTTTGGTTGGGATTCAATGTAGGTATACTACTGGTATGTCTGGCATCAGCAACATACCTTGCCAAAAGGAATAGATGCAGAGACCACTGGTATGGCACCAATTTTCAAAAGGTGAAGCAAACATTTTTTCTCAACTTAAGAAAGAAAGACTGTCTGCACTACCTCTCCCACATACTCCAACACCAACAGTGATGTACCGTTGCCATCAAAAACCCTTTTGATGATCCAACAGCACTGTCTGTGGGTGAGTGAAGCCAGCACCTAGGACAAGTGGTGGTGTTCCACCCATTGTGAATTTTTTAGGACAACTGCTTTGGTCAGAAACCACTAATTAAGGGTACTTGTTGTTATTTAAAAACTCAAAGAAAACAAAACTGCACATGTCAGCATACTTAAATGAATCAGAAGATGCTGTTAGTGTAAGTGAGGTAGTCTTCATATTTACAACAGTATTGTAAGACAAACAACTTATTTACTTTGGCGATCTAAGGAAGGTCACATCTACTTCAGATTTCATTTAGTATGGCAGTATAAAAAAAACTTTTATTTTCTACACAGTGGTAAATACTCTATAACAGTGACAGAAAGGCTTTTTCAGTTACTATAGTGATTCGAGATTTCTCATTAGGGAAAGAAGTTTGATATAGGCTTGTCATTCAGTCCTGCCGTGTAAAACAAATGTCTCATTCACTATGGCAATACAAGACAAACCTCTCATTCACTAAAACACTGAATCATAGAATTTTACTGTTTAGAAACAGACCTTTAAGCAGAACAAGTCTGCATTGGATTTTTTGAAGTTTAAGCCACCCAGCCTAAACTCATTCTTCTGCCTACTCCCTTTAATATTCCTCTTTCTAAAATGTCTCATTCTCTTATGGACGCTGGCTCAACAATTGTGTGTAACGCACAGTTTCAGAATCCAATCACTCACTTGGTGAAGAAATAATTCTAACCTCTCCCTTAATTCTTTTGTGACTATTTTAAACCTGTGGCCCCTCATTACCATGTCAACAGCCACAGTAAACCATCTATCACTAATTGCATCTTCGTAATTCTTCACAATTTTGAAGAACTTCATGAGGTCATTCCTTTAACCTTTTCAATGCTAGTGAAAAGATGCAGCTCATAGTCACCAACTGCCCTCATTTGGAATGGACAGCCTGTTGTTTCAAGCTCCAACTGTTAGGTTCATATCATGATTTGTAAGTTAGCATTTCTGGCAGCAACTGGCTCTTTCTCCAAACAATACATAATATGCCTCCTCTGCAAATGTGCAGTCAGTATGCGCAGCGGGACGGGCAAACTGCAATTTTTTCTTGTCACAAGTCAGTCTTAGAAATTGCTTTGAAGGTTTCAATGTGCGAAAGGAAGAAAGGAATGGTAAACAAAGGCTAATAACATTGACAAATAAGTGAGACTGACGTGGGTCAACTCAAAAAGGAGAGGGAGAGGGACTGGTGCTATCCCACATTGTATGCCACATTCTGAGGTTCCACCATCGAACTTGCAAAGACTTAATGAATAACACTAGAGCTAGACTTTCTGTTATACACAGCCCAGATGTTCCACTCAAATGTTTTAATCTGTTAAATTAAATTTGCCTCTAATCAGACCAACCATTGTGAAAATGAGACTAAAGATATTGGAAGTAGGTGAGATTATGGAATTGAGGGCACAAGCAGATCAATGATGGTTTTATTGAATGGGAGAGCAGGTATCAGGTAGCACCCGCTCAGCAATAAGTAGGGATGTTCGCCAATGATGGCTCAGTACTCAGTTTGTTTACAACTTCTGGGATACTGAGCAGTCCATGTCCAAATGCAACAAGATCTGGACAATATTGTGATGATGCTGTCAGTATAAAAGGCTATTTTGCCCCAGTTTTTTTTTAAGAGAAGTAAAAAGGCAGAGGTAGCAAACTGGCTACTTGAAGACAACTTAAGTAAACAACTTGTGAGGCGTTTAGATTATTTTAAAAGTAAAAACAATGAAAACAGCCTGGGTGTGGCCAGTTCTCTCATACCAGGCATTTTAGGTTTTTTTTAGTTTTTAGATTGAGATTTGATCAGAAGCTGTTTGGGGTCTCAAAAGAGTTGGAACCTTCAGTGAACATCTCCTGACCTCTACACTCTTGAATTTTCTCTGGATGTTTCTTTCTCTCAGATTGGAGAACTGTATGCATGAATCTGTGTCTGAATTTGTCTTTTTGCCAAGAGATGTTATTGGGATGTTATTATAGTAGAACAGTTAATTAGTATCAGATACTGTATCTATTATTTGGTTAAATTTTCCAATAGTTATTTATTCTAAATTCCTCTTTTTTTTTCTTTGTATTTTAGCTATAGCATTTAAATAAATTGTGTTTTGCGTAATGTTGAGTAGTTTGACTAGTTGCATCACAATTGTAACAGGGCACTTCATGCGTACCTTTAAAATACAAAAAAGTTAGGTTCTAGGCTACCTTCTTAAAATATTTTGAGGGGGTCTGGTCTGGTCTGAAACAATATCCAGGTTTGGGCTGACAAGCAGACAAAAGTGAGGACTGCAGATGCTACAGGTAGGTTAGAGTTGAGAATGTGGTGCTGGAAAAGCACAACAGATCAGACAGCATCCGAGGAGCAGGAGAATCAATGTTTTGGGCAAAAGCCCTTCATCAGGAATGAGGCTGTGAGCCAAGGGGGTAGTCAGATAAATGGGAGGGCTAGGGGAGGTAGCTGAGAGGGCAATAGTTGGTTGAGGTTGGGGTAATGGTGATAGGTCAGAGAGAAGGGTGGAGCAAACAGGTGAGGGAAGGAAAATGGACAGGTAGGACAGGTCATGAGGGTGGTGCCAAGTTGGAAGGTTGAATCTGGGACAAAATGAAGTGGGGGAATGAGGAAACTGTGAAATACACATTGATGCCATGGGGTGGGAGGTAGAGATGAGGCATTCTTCCTCCAGGCCTCAGGTGGTTAGGGAGTGGCGATGGAGGAGGCCCAGGACCTGAATGTCCTTGGCAGAGTGGGAGGGGGAGTTGAAGAGTTCCGCCACAGGATGGTGGGGTTGGTTGGTGCGGATGTCCTGGAGATGTTCTCTGAAGCATTGTCCGAGTAGGCATCCTGTCTCCCCAGTGTAGAGGAGACCACAGTGGGAGCAACGTATACAGTAAATGATGCATGGAAGTGCAGGTGAAACTTTGATGGTGTGGAAGGCTCCTTTGGGGCCATGGACAGGGGGAAGGTGTGGGCGCAGGTTTTGCAATTCCTGCGGTGGCAGGGGAAGATACAGGGAGGGGAAGGTGAGTTGGTAGAGGGTGTGGACTTGACGAGGGAGTCGCAGAGAGAAGGGTCTTTACGGAAGCGGATAGTGGTGGGGAGGGAAATATATCTCTAGTGGTGGGGTCCATTTGTGGGTGATGGAAATGGCAGAGGATGATACAATGTATATGGAGGTTGGTGGGGTGGAAATTGAAGACTAGGGGTTTCTGTCCTTGTTGCAGTTGGACGCGTGGGGTTCAAGGGCGGAGGTGCACGAAGTGGTTGAGATGCGCTAGAGGGCATCTTCAACCACATGGGAGGGGAAATTGTAGTCTTTAAAGAAGGAGGCCATCTGGTGTGTTCTGTGGTGGAACTGGTCCTCCTGGGAGCAGATGCAGTGGAGGAGGAGGAATTGGGAATAAGGGATAGCATTTTTGCAGGAGGCAGTGTGGGAGGAGGTGTAGTCCACATAGCTGTGGGAGTCGGTGGGTTTGTAGAAGATGTCAGTGTTGAGTCGGTCACTGTTGATGGAGGTGAGAGGTCCAGGAAGGGGAGGGAGGTGTATGAGATGGTCCAGGTGAATTTAGATTAGATTAGATTAGATTAGATTAGATTACTTACAGTGTGGAAACAGGCCCTTCGGCCCAACAAGTCCACACCGACCCGCCGAAGCGCAACCCACCCATATCCCTACATTTACCCCTTCACCTAACACTACGGGCAATTTAGCAAGGCCGATTCACCTGACCTGCACATCTTTGGACTGTGGGAGGAAACCGGAGCACCCGGAGGAGAACGTGCAAACTCCACACAGTCAGTCGCCTGAGTCGGGAATTGAACCCGGATCTCTGGCGCTGTGAGGCAGCAGTGCTAACCACTGTGCCACCATGCCGCCCATTTAAGGTCAGGATGGAATGTATTGGTGAAGTTAATGAACTGTCCAACCTCCTCGTGGGAACATGAGGTGGTGCCGAGGCAGTCACCAATGTAATGGAGGAACAGGTGGGGAATGGTGCCAGTGTAACTACGGAAGATGTACCGGTCCACGTAACCAACAAAGAGACAAGCATAGTTTAGCCCATAGTTACACCGGCACCATTTCCCACCTGTTCTTCTGCTACATTGATGACTGCATTGGCACCGCCTCGTGTTCCCACGAGGATGTTGAGCAATTCATCAACTTCACCAACACATTCCACCCCGACCTCAAGTTCACCTGGACCATCTCAGACACCTCCCTCCCCTTCCTGGACCTCTCATCTCCATCAACAGTGACCGACTCAACACTGACATCTTCTACAAACCCACTGACTCCTACAGCTATGTGGACTACACCTCCTCCCACACTGCCTCCTGCAAAAATGCTATCCCTTATTCCCTATTCCTCCGCCTCCGCTGCATCTGCTCCCAGGAGGACCAGTTCCACCACAGAACACACTAGATGGCCTCCTTCTTTAAAGACTACAATTTCCCCTCCCATGTGGTTGAAGATGCCCTCCAGCGCATCTCATCCACTTCCCACACCTCCGCCTTCGAACCCCACCTCTCCAACCGCAACAAGGAGAGAAATCCGCTGATCCTCGCCTTCCACCCTACCAACGTTCATATACATTCGCATCATCCTCTGCCATTTCTGCCACATACAAATGGACCCCACCGCCAGAGATATATTTCCCTCCCCACCCCTATCTGCTTTCCATAAAGGCCCTTCCCTCTGCGACTCGCTCGTCAGGTCCAAGCCCCCTATCAAATACCGTACCCTCCCAGCACCTTCCCTGCCACCATAGGAATTGCAAAACCTGTGCCCACACCTCCCGCCTTACCTCTATCCAAGGCCCCAAAGGAGCCTTCCAAATGCATCAAAGTTTCACCTGTACTTCCACTTGTCATTTACTGTATCTGTTGCTCCTGATGCGGTTTCCTCTACATTGGGGAGACAGGATGCTGACTTGCAGAGCACTTCAGAGAACATCTCCGGGACACCCACACCAGATAAACCATCGCCCCATAGTGGAACACTTCAACTCCCCCTCCCACTTTACCACTGACATGCAGTTCCTGGGCCTCCTCCATCGTCACTCCCTAACCACCTGACGCCAGGAGGAAGAATGCCTCATCTTCCGCCTTGGGACCCTCCAACACCATGGCATCAATTTGGATTTCACCAGTTTCCTCATTTCCCCTCCCCTCACCTTATCCCAGTTCCAACTTGGCACTGTCCTCATGACCTGTCCATCTTCCTACCCACCTATCCGCTCCACCCTCCTCTCTGACCTATCACCATTACCCCCACCTTCATCTACCTATCGCATTCTCAGCTACCTTTCCCCCTAGCCCCACCCCCTCCCATTTGTCTCACCACCCGTCAGCTCACAGCCTCATTCCTGATGAAGGGCTTTTGCCCAAAACGTCAACTCTCCCGCCCCTTGGGCTGACAAGTGGCAAGTAATTTTCACACCACACAAATGCAAGGCAATGATTATCTTCAAGAAGTGACAATCTAACCACCATCCCTCGACATTCAATAGTGTTATCATCACTGAATCCACCACAATCAATATCCTGGGGTTGTCACTGACCAGAAACTCACTGGACTCATCATATAAACACAATAGCTACAATAGCAAGTCAGAGCATGTCAAATAACCCACTCTCACTTGTGAAAATATATTAGTGTGATTATTCCAGGGAACGAACATTTGACCATAGATTAAGTGGTTATTGGTTCAATTCCAGATACCCCTCAAGGGGTCTGGCTGTCAGGATAGCTGAATAGTCTAGAATGCCAGATTCAAGGTATAAAATCCTTGGTAATATATCGCCTATTCTGGTCCTCAGCTGGAGGTATGGGTTCAAGCCTCCCTGTGGAGCACTAAGACCATACAGATTGCTCATTGCATACAAATCAGAAACTTGACCCAATCATTCATTTTGGCTTAACTTTGACTTGATCCTTTAAATTGTACATAAGCCCATCAATTCTCACACATTGAGTTTTCACTCTTTCATGCTCACCTGATCATCGTAAAAATTGTCAATGCAAAAAGAATCAATTTCTTACTCAAGGTCAAGAAAGATGAATGGTAGGTGCAGAAAAATCAAATCTATTTGAAGTAGGGGAAGCAGCACAAACAAATGAATGAAAGAAACAAAACTATTGCTGTGTATTTGGAAATACTGGAAAGTACACCAAAAAGATCCCAAAATACCTGTAAGTGCTCTCTTCCTCCCCTTCATTGCCTCCATCTATAAGAACTCAGTTCCCCTTTCATAAATTTCTAAAACTAACATTGTAAAACAAATGGACAAACACAAGAGCAGTGTAAGTCATTCAATCTCAACTCTGCTTTCCAATTCACTCATTGGACGTAGACATCGCTGGCTAGGTCAGCATGTATTGCTTGTTCCTGGTTGCCCTTGAGAAGATGGTGGTAAGCTGCCTTCTTGAATCACTGCAGTCCACATGCTGTAGGTGGACCCACAATGCCTGAAGGAGGGAATTTTCAGCCAACGATAGTGAAGGAACTGCGATATTTTTCAAGTCAGGATGGTGAGTGTCTTGGAGGGGAAATTGCAGTTGGTGATGTTTCTGTGTATCCGCTGCCCTTGTCCTTCTAGATGGATGTGGTCATGTTTGGAAGGTGCTGTCTAAGGACCTTTAGTGAGTTTCTGCAATGCATCCCTGTAGATAGTACTGACTGCTGCTTTTGAATGCCAGTGATGGTGGGAGTACTTGTGGCTGTAATGCCAATCAACCAGCTGATTTGTCTTGGATGGTGTCAAGCTTCTTGAGTGTTGTTGAAGATGCATCCATCCAGGCAACTGTGGAGTATTCTAACACACTCCTGACTTGTGCCTTGTAGATGGTGGACAAGTTATACAGACTTAGGCACTGGGTTACTTGCTGTAGTATTCCTTACCTCTGACCTGCTTTTGCAGCCATTGTGTTTATATGGGTGAGTCCAGTGAGTTTCTGGTCAATGGTGAATGACAGACCAGACCAGACCCCCTCAAAATATTTTAAGAAGGTAGCCTAGAACCTAACTTTTTGTATTTTAAAGGTACACATGAAGTGCCCTGTTCCAAATGTGAAACAACTAGCCAAACTACTCAACATTACGCAAAACACAATTTATTTAAATGCTATAGCTAAAATACAAAGAAAAAAAAGGAGGTATTTAGAATAAACAACTATTGGAAAACTTAACCGAATAATAGGTACAGTATCTAAGACTAACGAACTGTTCCACTATAGTAACATCCCATGAACACATCTCTTGGCAAAAAGACAGATTCAGACACAGATTCGTACATACAGTTCTCCAATCTGAGAGAAAGAAACATCCAGAGAAAATTCAAGAGTGTAGAGGCCAGGAGATGTTCACTGAAGGTTCCAACTCTTTTGAGACCCCAAACAACTTCTGATAAAATCTCAATCTAAAAACTAAAAAAAAACTTGAAAGCCTGGTATGAGAGAACTGGCCACACCCAGGCTGTTTTCATTGTTCCTACTTTTAAAAAAATCTAAATGCCTCAATTTACTTAAGTTGTCTTCAAGTAGCCAATTCCTCACCTCTGCTTTATAACCTCGCTTCAAAAAAAACCTGGGACAAAATAACCTTTTATAGTGACAGCATCATCACACTATTGTCCAGATCTTGTTGCATTTGGACATGGACTGCTTCAGTATCCCAGGAGTCCTGAAACTGTTGAGTATTGAGCCATCATTGGCAAACATCCCTACTTATTGCTGAGTGGGTGCTACTTGATGACACAGTTGATGATACCTTCCATCACTTTACTGATGTTTAAGATATTTGAGCACTGTACTGATGCTCAAACTCTATTGTCTCAATTCTAGAAAATTCCTTCTCCCTCCCTGTAAAAGGCCACCCTGTCTGGTAAGCAACAAGTCTCTTAATCTGGCTGCTGTGGCAAGGAATAAGAGAATATGATTTTTGACTAGACCATTTAGTAGGATCTTCAGGAAACCATGCATTGCAACATAGCTTAGCTCATCCCCTTACTCTACTCAATAGGTATGGAAAATGTGCTCTCAACTGTAATGTTGATAGAATTATATTGAGCATATAGAAGTAATTTATATTTCTGTTTACAACCTTAAAAAATATCCTTCTATTCCAGCTGCTTCATCTCATTTCGTTCGATTCCCCTTTCTCTTTTGTGCTGGAGGTCTTTTGCCTCAACTACTTCAAACAATTCTCTTTGTAAAGAACTTTCTTTCTATTTCCTTTATTATTAAATCTTTATTAATAACACTGAGTTTTGTGTTATACCAAGTGGAAACCTACGCTGCACAACTATCTTGCTGAACCCAGTCATAAATCTGCAGACTTATGTCAAGCTATTTCTATGTCTTTATTTTCTAGGGGCAAAGTCACACTCTGTTTAGTCTTTTCCAATCACTATAATTTCTTAGTTTTGGATCAATCTTATAAAATTTACATAGTACTTCTTATTTGTTAATTCAGGTATATAAGTTTACTACAACTTCCTACTTTTAAAGTACACAACCTCACAGATAAACCTTGATGTTTGTTCACATGTACAGTTACTTGCTTTGAATGGTTCATCCACCTGTTCCTTGACTACAATCAATTCCTTATTTCTTAAATTTTTGTGAAATTTCTATTATTTCAGCCAAAGTGCATCACTTCATTTAACTAATGTTACAGGAGTAACATTAGAGAGATAAAACCCTGCTCTAATCCCCCGATTCACTACCGACATCTCCAAAACTTTCCCATAACCTGACTCTGCCAGTAAAATACTTTAATTGCGTCGAACTGACCCAACCTGACCACTCACTCACCCTGAATCCTTCAACGCACCCTCAATCTGCCATTCCTTGAACCCCACCCTGACTCCTCAAACCAATCCATGTCTGCTGTTTCTTGTACTTTAGCTTTGAGACACTTTTACATGAAACAAAAACAGAAATTGCTGGAGAAACTCAGCAGGTCTGGCAGCACCTATGGATACCTAGAAAATAAAGACATAAGGACATCTATGGAGAGAGAATTGAGTTAAAATTGAGTTAAAATTGAGTCCGGTGACCCTTCTTCAGAACAGGATTCAAAATATTAACTTTTCTTTCTTTCTACAGATGCTGTTAGGTCTGTTGAGTTTCTCCAGCAATTTCTGTTTCTGTTTCAGATCTCGCACATTCATAGTTCTCAGTTTCATTTTTACTTGAAGCTGATTTTCAGCTTTTGAGTTTGTACAATGGAGTGACTCTTTATTCTAGGCAACAATCTCCTAAATTTAACATAAAAAAGGTAAGAAATAGAAAATGATATCATACTATTGTCATAATATCCCTTAGTATCTTATTACCTCAATGCTTTTGCTAATTATTTTCTTACATATAAAGAGTCACACATGTTGTATTTTTTTAAATGTCTCACAGCACCAGGGACCTGGGTTCAATTCCAGCCTTGGGTGGCTATCTGTGTGGAGTTTGCACATTCTCCCTGTATCTGTGTGGGTTTCCTCCCACAATCCAAAGATGTGCAGGTTAGGTGAATTGGCTATGCTAAATTGCCTGTAGTGTTCAGGGGTGTGTGGGTTAGGTACATTAGTCAGGGGTATATGTAAAATAATAGGTTAGATGAATGGGTCTGGGTAGGTTGCTCTTCAGAGGGTCAGTGTGAACTTGTTGGGCTGAATGGCCTGTTTCCACACTGTAGGGATTCAATGATAATAATTCTTTTTTGAGCTTCAAATTAGATTGAATCTTTCTGACTATTCATAGAGATCTAGTACATAGTGCATTTCCATTTTTCCTACTGCCCTGAGGGCTGTGGAGACTGAATTATCCTATCGGGTCAAGACTCTGAACAATATATTTCCCTACATTAAGACCACCAAGGGATGCAGGGTAAGTGCAGGATCATTGTGATGTGTGATCTCATTGACTGATAGAGTGGACTAAAGAGCTGAAATGCCTACTTGTGTTCCTATTTTGTATGCACTAGAAGATAGCAGCATCTATACAGAGTCTAAGCTGCACTTTTTGAGAGAGTTTTACTTCAGTTAACCACGCGCCTCATAATTATATGACCAATTCTTATCCAATTAACCCTCAATTAATACACCCATCCCCTCTTCCCATCAAGTCTCAGGAATTCTTCAAGTCATTTTGGATGTTAACAGATTCCACTTGTTCTTTTTAAATTATTAAGAGTCACAGTGTCATAGAGATCTACATCTACAGCATGGAAATAGACCCTTCGGTTCAACTCGTCCATCAAAATGTCTTATTACATTCCCTTTATAATCTTTGCACAGTAAAGTTCAAGCATCCATTTTCCAAAATGTCCATTATTGATCTAAAAAGAACAGTAAGTTCTAAGACAGAGAAATGACTAATGCTATCCACCCATTAAAATTTGGTAATTTCTCCATTCTTCAGCATATATTTTAAAACCGCAACATCAATCCTGTCTTTTTTAAATTCACACATTGTGCTGAGTGTTCATTATCCCACAGTGATGTATGATCAATGTAGAACTTAATGCATATTGTTGCTAAATGCCTCTTTAGAATTACATTCAAAATTTTTATTCAGAAAAATGCTATATTTACTGCCTTACCAAGACAGAGTTGCTGCCACTAAGATATTTTTTCTATTGTTCTGATCTTTATAGCTTTCCAAGCTAAAGCACACCATTTACCTGTTACCACAAGAAAAAATTATAAAGCCTCCTGCACTCCAGAATCCATCACATTTTGTAGAAGATGTATACAAGAAGCATCACTAAAAACAATAAATTTAATGTTCCTTGTATCTCCCAATGATGGCAACTTCAAAATTATTTATTATGTATCATTAGTTTTAATTTTTTCAATTTTCAATTTACCCAAATAATATCTTCTACTTTAGGATTTTTCACAGTTTTACTCAACTCTAATACTTCAAAACTGTCACGTAGACTTTTCTGGGTGTCCAGCCAATTCAGCTGTCCAATTTGACTTCATAATTCCCTTGTTTCAGTGTTGGAAGCTGCTGCATCTTTTTGTGAGGCCCTGCTTTAACTCAGCAATGGGAATAACATTTTCCAATTTGGATCGATGACACTTAAGTGATACTTGGTCCATTCTGCTTGGTTTCTAATCCATTATATTGAAAAACCCCAAAAGCCTGACTTCCAGTTTTAAATCCTGCTTTATGTCCATTTATAACAATGTTTTCAAATTCACTGCTTACGCTCAAAGAAGATTAGCATGCATCAGGTGGGCATATGAAAGTTGCCCCTTATGATGCTGGTAAAACAGGCTAATTTTAAGATGGCAGAACTTGCTGAGAAGTAGCAAACTCCAGAGGCACAATTTAGGCTGTAAACTTTTACTCAACTTCAGAGAGTCCCCATTGCATTCAGTATCTTTTTGGGAGGACAAAGAAACAGGTCCCTGTTGAGCTGATCTCCAAAAATGCAACTATAATATCAATAGATCTACATTTCCACGTTTTTAACAACAAAGCCAAGGAAATTTTCAAAATTGCTTTTCCTGTTATCAGTGTGTCAGCTCCAGTTTTTGTTCAAAATCTTGTGCCACAAGCCTTACTTCAGGATTATAAAGTCCCACCTGGAGATACTACTACTATGTATATCCATGTATGTGATAAAGATGGTTGTTTCCTAACTACACATCTCTGCACTCTCCAAATTCTCTTCAACTTTGTAGTTCAAGTTATTTGGCGTTTTTCGTAACTGGTCTCCTGGTTGTTCATGGCTTAAAAATGTGTTGCTGGAAAAGCGCAGCAGGTCAGGCAGCATCCAAAGAGAAGGAGAATCGACGTTTCGGGCATAAGCCCTTCTTCAGCAATTCCTGAAGAAGGGCTTATGCCCAAAACGTCGATTCTCCTTCTCCTTGGATGCTGCCTGACCTGCTGCGCTTTTCCAGCAACACATTTTTAAGCTCTGATCTCCAGCAGCTGCAGTCCTCACTTTCTCCTGGTTGTTCATGGCCTACTAAGGCTTCTCCAGCACATGGGTTTCTGCTGATATTCATGGTTTATATTACATTTCTTGTTCTTGTTAAATCATCTTCATTCTCTTTCTGGATTACTACTGGTTGAAATCCCCCTCCTATTTATAAGATTTCTTTCAACGGCTTACAATCTCTTTTCAAGGGAATGTTTCCTCCCAGTCCAATTGTTTGAGCTAATACAGCATTACCTTGCTTTCAATATCTTCGTACTTCATATTCCCAATCTATGGGCCGAGCCACCTACCCTCATCATATACATTTATTCACCTTTCACATTTTCCAGTAGCCTTTCCTGTGCTAATCATAACGGTTGCATTACTCCATTGACTAACTCCAATAAATATGACTTTATTATACCATGTGCTACAATTCATAGTTAAATGGTACAAAGTTAAAAATCACACAACACCAGGTTATAGTCCAACAGGTTTAATTGGAAGCACACTAGCTTTCAGAGCAATGCTCCTTCATCAGGTGATAGTGGAGGGCTCGATCGTAACACAGAATTTATCGCAAAAATTTGCAGTGTGATGTAACTGAAATTATACATTGAAAAATTAATTGTCTGTTAAGCCTTTCATCTGTTAGAATACAATGATAGTTTCACTTCTTTCATGTGTAAATCACAAAACCTTTTTTTTTAAAAAGTTGCATTCTCGGGTTAGCTGTTAACAATGGTGATAGCTAGACAATATATTGAAAGTGTTAGCCCTCTGTGTTCTCTGTCTATGACCTGATGTTTAGGTTGATTCTAATCTAAAAAGTGAGATAACAGAGTTTTACATAAATTCATGCAGTTTTTGAGCTCAGAGTTCTACATGAATGTATGCAGTTTTTGAGCAAAGTGCAACCTAACTCTGCAAAGACATATTGTCTAGCTATCACCATTGTTAACAGCTAACCCAAGAATGCAACTTTAAAAAAAAGGTTTTGTGATTTACACATGAAAGTGAAACTATCACTGTATTCTAACAGATGAAAGGCTTAACAGACAATCAATTTTTCAATGTATAATTTCAGTTACATCACACTGCAAATTTGTGCTATAAATTCTGTGTTACGATCGAGCCCTCCACTATCACCTGATGAAGGAGCGTCGCTCCGAAAGCTAGTGTGCTTCCAATTAAACCTGTTGGACTATAACCTGGTGTTGTGTGATTTTTAACTTTGTACACCCCAGTCCAACACCGGCATCTCCAAATCATAGTTAAATGGTATTTTGACTACACCCTGAGCATTTCTGGTCTTCATTCCCTTATTGTGAATTCAAAATTCCCAAAATTATTAATAGCATTTTGTCCTTATTTCTAGGAGTTTCATTTCTCCTATATTTAGACAGTTTCATGAATTTGTTAACACTGTGTTCTCCATTGCTGTTATCTTACCAATTACCTCCTTCATGCAATGAATACTAACCTCAGAATTACTTTACTTTTCTTGACATTCATTCAAGCAGTACATGTTTACCTGCAACCTAAAATTTTAAGAGAAATTCTACAGTCTTGCACAGGTTTGACGTCCATTATATACTCTTCCACAATACTATCCTCTATTCTAAATTTTGCAAAATCTGACCATACATCACAAGCAGTCATTAAGTCATTATTTTTGACAAATTTTATCTCTGAACGTTGTCTGTTTAAACCTTTATTTATATTCAAATGATTGTGCATTAATTCCATAGAAACTTTTCCTGTCTCAGGGTGGTAGCAAATATATGAAAGCAATTCATCGAAGATCATAGAATCCTTACAGTGTGGAAACAGGCCCTTCAGCCTGCCCAGTCCATCCCAACCCTCTGAAGATTCACCTACCCAGACCCATTCCCCGACCCTATTACTCTACATTTTCCCTGAACTAATACACCTAACCTACACATCGCTGAACACCATGGGCTATTTAGCATGGCCAATTCACCTAACCTGCACATCTTTGGATTGTGGGAGGAAACTCAAGCAGACACAGGGAGAATATGCAAACTCCATACAGACAGACAGTCACTCAAGGTTGGAATCAAACCCAGGCCTCTAGTGCTGTGAGACAGCAGTGCTAACCACTGAGCCACTGTGCTACCCATTCCCTATTGCTTTTTTAAAAAGAAATGAAGCAATCCTGGCTCCTATTGTAACTTTGTCTTTACACTGGTATTAGACGCACTTTATGAGAACAGAGTGAACAATCATACCCCAAAAACTTCACATTTTGACTCAAACATCCCCTACTATTGAAGGCATACACTAGAAATTAACAACATTCAAGGCCATACTTTTTACTGCAAACTTCATTTCAGTTAACCACACTCTACAAAATCCACTCCCACTGATTACTAGCTCCCCCTATTTATACGGCCAATGCTCACCCAATTAACCCTTAATTGATATATCCATCACCTGCTCCTGCCTTCCATCAGGTCTTAGCATATAGGTATCATTGCATTGAGCCATAGGGAGAGGCTGAATAGGTTGGAGCTATTTTTCCTGGAGTGTTTCTGTTATAGAAGTTTGTAAAGTCATGAGGAGTATGGATTAGGTGAATAGTCAAGATCTTTTTCCCAGGGGATTCCAAACCAAGAGGACGTAAGCTTAGGGCGAGAGCGGAAAGATTTAAAATATACTGAAGGGGGAACATTTTCATGCAGATTGTGGTGTGTGTCTGCCAGAGGAGATGGTGGAGTCTGGTACAATTACATTTAAAAAATCATCTGGATTGGTATATGAATAGGAAGGGTTGAGACGGATATGGGCTAAACGCTGGTAAATGAGAAAAGATTAACTTAGGATATCTGGCCAGCTTAGACAAATTGGACCAAAGATTCTGTTACCATGCTGTACATTTCTATGACTCATATTTTATTGTTTGTTAAAGTTAACTTGCCACTTAACTGACCAATTTATAAATATTCTAATAATTTCTTGTATTTTATTGCATTCTTCTTCAATGTTAGCAATACTTCAATTTGTTATTATATTTTGTGATATTATGAATAACAGTAGTCCAAGCACTGATCCTTGCTACGTGACCGTAGTTCCCCTGCCCCCAAAATTTTATCCTGAGATTATTGTGTAGTGTTGGACTTAAGGACTTCACTGGTCTATTCTATCCATTGCCTCTTTGATGTATTTGATCTGTTTTGTTAAGAATGTCTACTCTTGTTATGCTTTCGGCCTCTTGATGTTCTTCTAACACTTCTTTAAAATAAGAATTTGGCATCTTTCCTATCAGTGATGTTAAGCAAACTGGACTTTAGTTCCTGGATTTAATATGCCCTCCTTTAGATATATAGGAACAATATTAATTATCTGCCAGCCCTCTAACACCATCCCTCACCATTTTAATATTTAAACCAGTACCTCTGCTATTTACTCTCTGGTTTTGCTGGTGATAAATGGTCATACCAAATCATAGATTTTACAACTGAGCTCTCCTGAAGCAAATCTTTGCATAATATGAAAGAAGAGGTCAGCAAAGCTCCCAGGAGTTTCCATCCATACTGTTTCTTCCATTAATTGTCATGGAGGAAACCTAGTACATGGTGATCTGATGATTTTTTTTTGTGGTGTTAATTTTTACATGTTTAATATTTTTTGAAGGTTTCACATCCATGCTTAACTTAGGTCTGAGTGATACCTAAGCCTGCTGCATGAAATAAAGTAAATAACAACAACATTAAAAAGAACATTCATGATTATCATTTAAATAATTTGACTAATCAAAACCAAAACACGAATGTAGGAATATTTAAGTATTTACCAATCAGTACTCATTTCAACCATAGACTGCAGTGGTTTAAGAAGGCAGTTCACCACCACCTTCTCAAGGGCAAATGCCGGCCAGCCAGTGAGCCAACATTATACAAAAAAAATTTTAAAAAGCAATTCTTGTATTGTTAGAAAGAAATCAAACCACTAACATCATCATGGTTATCCTTTGGTACTGAAATTTTTGGACTCTGATCCTAATAAGTTTGGTTGGCAATTACTTGAGACATATGAAACATTATAGTTTTTATAAGCTAAACATCAGGGGTTAACTTTTATATGATCACCATTTTTTGGAATATATACAGCACTTGATTAGAAAAGTGGAGTGATCATATATTATGTATTTGAGGCTGACTATATAGCTCGGGAATAGTTAAGTTACAAGTGAGTTATTGTGAGCTTTGTTTCATGAACCTTCAGTCATTCTAAATCTTGGCAAGAGCCCTGCTTTTGGAACAGTTTTCATTTTTTTTTATTATTATGAGTTTGATAGTTTTAAATCTTGTTTATTAAGAAGGCATTGTAGTTGATTTATGAAGCATTGATGCCATGTGGATATTAGTGGAGCATTGTGAAAGAGTGAGGTAATAATTATTTGTGATACCAAATGCTGACAGAGGATATGAAAGTCTATTTGCTGAGACTTTGAACTAGGTTTTTCAGCATTTTGTTAGACGTTTTTGCAAAAACAAACCACGATTTCAACTTCACTTGCGATACAGAAGTCTGAATGATTGAACTCCCAGATTTATGTCACCAGATGGCTTTCCACATGTGCAGCCCATATTGTGACTTCAACTCTTAGTTCAAACAGGGGTAATCAATAAACTCAAGGGAGAACACACCAGCAACATGCAGTGTATACTAACGTAAGGTAAGATTCATGTTTGTATTATGTCAGGACCTGCCATAACATGGCAATGCTGTAGCAATCGAACCACTTTTTAGATCTTTGAGTCTGTAAACCGATTTAAGAGATAATTTCTATAAGATTAAAGATTCACTCTCTTCAAAATTGTCAACAACCTTTTAAAGAACCCAATCAATAAAGTCCAATAATGGTATGTCTAAAAACAGATGATAACCAGATGCAGTGGTGACCAAATGTTCAACATGCTGTGGATGCACTTTTCTTGCCTCTATGCACCTCAAAACACCTCTCTTTACTGATCAACCTGGAGTACCCGGGATAATTTTGATGTGCTGTACATAGCATTACATTTTCTAGCATCAGGAATTGGAGCTGTGCAAGAAGTAAGGCATGGGGACCTATTGTTTCTGAGGGTCTGAGAGAAAGGTGAGGAATCCATCACAGCTCTCATATGTAGCCCAGGATACCGGTGATTCTTGTAATGCACTGATGTTACCTGAATTGGACTCAATGACATTCAACACCAATCCTCATCAGCCTACCTCCACTGAACCAAACATGTCTCATTATCAGCTATTACTCTTGTATTTCCTGTCAACTCCTGTCTTTCCTTTCATCGGTAAACAGTTAAAGTTGCTCAGACCCTCACCTGACCATTTCGATACTCTGGGCCAATGACCTCCAGCCGTAGGAGCTTAGGAAAGTTTGGTTAAAGATTTCTCTTGGTGCTCCTGGGCAGAGACAGAGTCAACCATCAGGACAGGGCACAGCATGGAGGGTATTAACTATGGGTGAAGCAATGGGTAAAGAGAGGGAGTGTTTTGAGTGGAGTCTCTACTTCCATGTCCTCCTGACAGTATAGATTCATGAGAAGTGCCCAAGGCTATCATTCTGGCCAAGGTCACCAGAGATATCGGCATTCAAAACTTACATGGCCTGGTTAAGGCCTTAGTGGTCTTATTTTGTTGTGGTGATACATGTCATATAGAATTGGGCACTCTGTCTTCCCATGTGTAAAGAAAGGGTGACTTAGTGATGGGATACTGGCCTCTGTGAAGTTCTTTAACTTCGTACATTTAATTCAGGCACATGGCACATTTGGTCATCTCTAACCACATCTTTGCAGCAGATTTCTTTATCCTGTTACTGGACCAGAGATCCTCTCTCCATCTCTTCACTGTCCTGGCAGTACTTCAAGATAGACCTCATTAATGTAGGCTGCAACCTTTAAGTATCCAGAGCCCGATATGAAATTGTTTCCCTTTTGCCAATCTCTCAACTCCTCAAAATGCCATCTTCAGATTGTCCCTTTTGATACTGGAGTTGAGCCTTATGTGTTGCATTAGCTCAAGTTTCAAACACAGAAGTCAAATGATAATGAGGCTAGTGAATCAGGATATTTCAGACAATTGGAAATCATTTCTAGGTTTTGCACCTGGTGTGGAACTCCATCAATTGCATTGACTATGCAGCTAATATTGCGACTAATATCCTGATACCTGGTGCTCAAATGAGGTCTGTTTTCTGGCCAGGAATTTCTTCCTATTGCCTTCACCTCGGAAGAAAACCATTGTGGTTTCCCACTCAGACTACAGTTAACATCACTGTCAGTCTCCAGATCTGAGTTTAAGAAGAAGCAGAAGGGAACTTTTGCAGAAGAGTAATTTAAATTTGAAGCTGGCAGGATGTGACCAGGGCTGGGGCGTTGTACCCAGTTTCAATGAGCAGGCTGGTCGGGTTTGAATTGACCAATATGATATTCTAGAAGATTTCTGTTATCATGCATCATTACCCAAGTGATTAGTGGAAATTCAATAAAAAGGTTGCCATCTGCTGGATTTCTGAAAGAATTACACCATTTACTGAAGTACAAAAGCATGTTTATAAGGACCTGAACAAGCTGCTTAACAACAGGAAAAGGTGAATGAATAATGCACAGAAGCAAAACAAAGGAGGTTACCCAACAATCGCTGATACCCTTCCAACTAGACATTCCTCTTCACTATCTTTAATATGTGTCTCATTAGGAAGCAGTGGAAAATCTCGATTTTGTTTTCCCTAAAGAGAACATTTGGTTGGAGTTCAATTTGAAATGCCTAAGTTCAAATAGAAATCCAGCCAAAAAAGAGAAACCTTAAGAAGTTTTCATATGAACCAGTGCAGGTGGTGCGTGTCGGTGTAATTTGGGTGCCCACTATCATGACTTTGATTTAGAAAGTCCAGCATAACTGACATGCAATTCCTAATAGGATGCAGCAAGACACAGGCATTGATGAGGTTCTTTTACAACTGATTTTAAAAAAAATCCACAGTCAAGTTCAGTTGCTCTTGTCAGTAAGAATGCATTTGGCAGGCTGCAAGTTAAACCAGGACCCAGTAAACAGCCAGCCCTGGAGTTTAATAGATGACGTTTTAGACAGATGCTAAAGAAGAAAATGGATATATTCAAGTGGAGCCCTTCTTACATTGGAAGCACGTTAAACCTCTTTCTTGATGCTGATTCAACATGCTTCCCAAGAACCAGCAAACAATATCAAACCCTTCTGCCTTTGGGGCAGCATGGTGGCTCAGTGGTTAGCACTGCTGCCTCACAGCTTCGGGTGACTGTCTGTGTGGAGTTTACACATTCTCCCCATGTCTGCGTGGGTTTCCTCCCACAGTCCAAAGATGTGCACGTTTGGGCAATTTAGCATGGCTAATTCACCTTAGTGTTAGGTGCATTAGTCAGAGGGAAATGGGTCTGGGTGGGTTACTCTTCAGAAATTCGGCATGGACTGGTTGGGCAAAAGGGCCTGTTTCCACACTGCAGGGAATCTAATCTAATCTCGAAGATATTATGACAAGCAGAAATAGACCATTCAGCCAATTGAATCTGCTGTACCTTTCAATAAGATTATGGCTGATCTGATAATCCTCAACTCCACTTTTGTGCCTTTTTACCCCAGAACCCTCTTTCCTTAATGATTGAATTTTTTTTAAAAATCTCAGCCTTAAAATACATTACATCCCACCCTCAACAACCCTCATTTGTAAAGAATTCCACAGAGCCATTGCCTCTGGGAGAAAACATTCTTCATCTGTCTTAAATCTCTGAGATCATACCCCCTGATCCTAGTCTCTCCCATAAAAGGAAGTAACTTCTTGTATCCACCTGTCTAAGAATCAATAAGATCACCTCTCATTTTTCCAAACTCTAAACACCACCTACCTAACTTCTCCTCATAAGAAAATCCCTCTATGCCTCAAATCAAACTTTTGTGGACTTCTTCCAAAGTTAATATATCTTTTCACGCAAAAGAAAACTAAAACTGCTCACAATATTCAACTGTGGTCTGACTAGTGCCTTGTACAGTTTTAACACGGCTTTCCTATTTTCAAAACCCATTTTGAAATAAAGGTCAACAAAGGGGTGGCACGGTGGCTCAGTGCACTAGCACTGCTGCCTCACAGCACCAGGGACCCAGGTTCAATCCCAGACTTGGGTGACTGTCTGTGTGGCGTTTGCACGTTCTCCCTGTGTCTGTGTGGGTTTCCTCCGGGTGCTCTGATTTACTCCCACAGTCCAAAGATGTGCAGGTTAGGTGGATTGGCCATGCTAAATTGCCCATAGTGTTAGGTGCATTAGTCAAAGGGAAATGGGTATGGGTGGGTTACTCTTCGGAGGGTCAGTGTGGACTTGTTGGGCTGAAGGGCCTGTTTCCACACTGTAGGGAATTTAATCTAATCATTCCATATACCTCTATATTACCCACTGAGCTTGTAAGTCAGTTTTTTGCAATTCATGCAGGGGAACCTTAAATCCTTCTATTCTTCAGTTTTCTGCAGTCTCTCACCATTAAAATGCCCTTCAATTCTTCTATTCTTGCTGCCAAAGTGCATAATCCCACTCACTTAATCTAGGCTATGAAGGGTATTTAAATGGCATTTACACAGAGAGTTGTGAATACATGGAATGCGGTGCCTGCTGTGGTGGTGGAAGCAGAGTCATTGGGGACATTTAAGCAACTGCTGGACATGCACATGGATAGCAGAGAGTTGAGGGGTGCATAGGTTAAGTTACTATATTTTACATTAGGATTAAACCTCGGCACAACATTGTGGGCCAAAGGCCCTGTTCTGTGCAGTGCATTTCTATGTTCTATCCTGAAAATGACACCTTTATCAGTACAAGTGCATCAGTATCAGCATTAGTACAGGTGTCAAAGCCATGGGGAAATTCAACTATGCATAAAAGACAGATCCACTTTACACCAAAATAAAAGAAAGAACTGTGATTACTGGAGATCTGAAACAAAAACAGAAATTGCTGCAGAAAGTCAGCAAGTCTGACAGCATCTGTTGGAAGAAAACAGAGTTAACATTTTGTGTCTGTTGACTGTGATCAGTTCTTATTTCGAGTCATCAGACTTAAAACATTAACTCTGCTTTTCTCCCACAGACACCGGGAGATGTAATGAATTTCTGTTTTTGTCTCACTTTTTATATCAGCTGAGTCCTGATAGTTTTCAACCCCAACAAACCATCATGGAACATAAAGGAATGGGATTCTTTGAGTTATGTACAAAAAAAGCAACTGTTGCTGAGGGCTAATTTGATTGCTGAACTGTGCAATTATTAATGTACTAGGCAGATGATGCATTTCACTGATGGCTTGTTTTAATTTTATTTGCTCTTGGCAGGGTAAGGCCAGCATATCTTGCTCATCTTGAATTGCCTTTGGTGTGAAGCCATTGACAGCTAGAGATGATTTTAGAGGACAGTTAAAACACATTGTAGATCATGAATTATATGTTGGCCAGGCATGGGAAAGAGGACAGACTTGTCTAAGATGAATGAGGTATTTTATTTCCACCATCTGATAGCTTCCCTCTCTCTGAGACTAGTGATTTGTACTGGATTTGATGTAAAGTGGATCTGTCTTTGATACATACGACTTTAAACTCCCCCGGCTTTGGTACCTATACTGTTGCTTGCATTTGAAGAAGTTTTATGATGCAAAATGTTGAGGGTTTACATGTCTAGTAGTATGTGTTATATTGCTTTGCATTAGTCTGAATTTTTACTATTAGTTAATTGAATTTAAACTCTCCCAGTTACTGTTGTGGGATTTGAACTCATACCTGTGAAATGTTCATCTAGGTAACTAGCCAAGTTAATATTGCTGTTCTCCCTTCCCCTGTCCTGTCACGGACAGCCTCCTGCATTACTCTTGGGGTTCTGGTGGTGCTTCAGCAAAATCTCTTCCAGCTCTTGCTTTTTGTCATGCTGTTTTGTTGGCTGCAGTGTGGATTTTCATACTCCTTGCTCAGGCCCCTTTGTATGGAATAGATTATTGTTTCACTGAAATGAAAAGAATTATACTTAGACCTTTCCACAAGCTTTTATGTACAAATATTACAATCACAGGTACATCAGTGTCCTGGCTAACCTTACACTATTGGTTTAAAACCTGAGCAACATGCTTGTAGTTGTGCCATGCTTCATGACTGAAGTAGAGTTTGAGATCTTTTAGTTGAAACTTTATTGCTGGAACAGCACAGCAGGTCAGGCAGCATCCAGGGAACAGGAGATTCGACGTTTCGGGCACAGGCCCTTCTTCAGGAGGGCCTGTGCCCGAAACATCGAATCTCCTGTTCCCTGGATGCTGCCTGACCTGCTGTGCTGTTCCAGCAATAAAGTTTCAACTTTGATCTCCAGCATCTGCAGGCCTCACTTTCTCCTTTGAGATCTTTTACCCTTGGGTCGCATGCTATAAGACAGTGATGATAGCATGAGTATGCCTCTTAAAGATACACTGACTAGGAGAGATAATGTCACCTCTCCCTAGGTTTCTCCTGGACTGTCCTCCAAAATATACCCACCTCCATTCCCCACCCCCTCCTTTTATAGACTCTCCAATACACTTTCACCGCCAAAGTGCATGACGAACCTTTCTTTGGCAGCTATTGCTATTCCTTTTGGAGATTCTTGCAGCTCAGAAAACTCCTACACTGAATTCTACCCCTACTGGAACTGCCAGAGCTTCCAGCCACACCCATTGCTGAGCCTCCCTTTGCCCATCCTTGGTGCATGATCGCTTCAGGGCAGGCTTTTTAAAACTTAGCCCAATCAGGACCGACTTTCCTTCCTGGCGGTTTGAGCCATCCAGCCACATAAAATCCAGCTTGATGTTTCAAATCGATGACCTTTAATCAGAATTTGTTGTCCATCCAGAGATGCATGCTAACTATTTCTAACATTTTTGGCTATTATAACAAAATTAGTAAACTGAGAATCAATTAAGCTTTTCCTAGTTGTTGAAAAGTTTTTGCAAAAGTACTAAAGCAAAACAAACTTTCCATTGCATGATTATGGTAATAAAAACATTTATTTTGAGTTTCATGGTCAAATAGATTGGACTAATTCTGTGATTCCATTGGCACCCCTTTAAAGTCACTGGGCAATATGTTTCAGTAAAATATCCATCAGGGCTTTGACATGACAGTTTGGATTTTGAAAGTAGTATCTCAATAATAGTGATTAAATGATAATGATGAAAGTTGGGATAAAAGAATGCTTGCATCCCAGGGAACTATGCATCTGGTAACAATGCCTTATGCCAAGTTTCATCTTTTTAACAACATATTGTGTCACATTTATAGCTGATTAATGGCACAAGACATTACAGGCTATAATGTTTTGTTAAGAAAAAAGCAACAAGCAACAAAGCTAGATTACGACATTCAAAGATCAAATGGTCTACAAAAGAATGATTAAATTAAGGGCACATAATATTTACAAGACCGTCGTAACCCGTAAGCAAGCATGTTTCAGATACATGTGTTTATTGATCCTAAGATCAGCTCAAACCAGGGTAGTAACTTGCTATTTTTATTAAACTCTTTTTATTATCCAATCCCACATGCAACAGGGCACCCTAAATGATGACCTGCCTTTCTTACTTTAACATATGATCTGAGAGTGTCAAAATTTCAAGCTGAAATGTTTGTTTTTAGTTTTATGACACTTTAAAAATATCAAAGCTCAAACATAAATTATTATTGTCAATCAATCGTTTGATGCTATTCTGAATTGTAAACTGTATGACAAGCTCATGTCCACCATTGTTAATTCACAAACGGGGAAGACTGCAATTATAATCCCATCAGACAGCGAATATTCTGGTTATTAAAACTCTATCATACTGGCTAAGATCACATCAATTAGAAACCAGTCTTGGCCAGCAAGGCAGCTGACAATAAATAATAAAAAAGAAAGACATACCCACATCATAAGGAGACAAACATTCTGTGTTCAATCTTTCAAGAAAAGATTCCATAAAAGTTTTGCATCTTCTAAACGAAAGGAATTCCTGGAACAACATTTGGCAGTATTAAACAGTTGGCTGATGTATATAATAATACTACTATTTAATGTTGATCTTATCTAGCTAATTAGAACAATCTGCAATAGAAGAAAGTAAAATCGTTAGATACTTTTGATATAAACTTTAATGAAGAATATGTTCACCGGCTTCTGTCTAGGTGAATGCAATTACTCTCACATCCCCACTCTGCTCCTCATCAAATATGCAATTATGGTAATAAAAACATTTATTTCTGGCTTCACAGTCATATAGGTTGGACTAATTCTGTGATTCCATTGTGTGTTATTGCCAAACAATGATCACAAATATTCATTTTAGAAGGTAATAGCCTTGACATTTCTATGACCACTCCTAATTTGTAGATGATATGTGGTTGAAGGTGAACCAGGGCTATTATAAAAGATGATCGTACACACTGAAATAGTTTAAGGAATCTTTTTGTCCGAGGTTATGCGAACTGAACACTGCCCACAACTAAATTTGTTTTAAGACCATAAGTAGTAGGAACAGGAGTAGACCACTCAACCCCTTGCGTCTGCTCCACTATTTGGTAGGATTATGGCTGATCCAAGACTCATGTCCAATTTTCTGCCCTTTCCCTTACAGATCAAGAATCTATTTTTCTCAACCTTTAAATGCACACAAGGTCTCTGCCCCCACCAAAGACCCTCATGCCTCTGAGAGAAGAAATTCCTCCTCATTTCACTCTTACATTGGTGCCTCTTTATTCTGAGCTTTTCCTTCTTGGAACTGCTACCAATTAACTTGTGATGTGTTCTCTAAAGGATCATAAGGACATTCAGCTTATGAAATAATATGCTATGATGTGCCATTTATGGGCTTATATCTGACCTAATTAATAAGTCAGTTAATAAAATATGAAATAATTGGATTGATAACCTACATCTGATGAATAATTATCTTTGCATAAATATGGAAAGTTATTATCAATACAAATCTAGATTATGCACAACAGGATTTACTTCCTACCAATTCAGCTGAATGTTTAACATAAATGCACAGTGGAATATCACCTCATCACAGGAGTACATTTGATTAAAATATTGGGCTAAAGTTACTTGAATACAATAGTAATTTCTTAATTAAGTTGAAAAAACTTTAACCATTTATATCAAACTATTTTTATGTTTTATAGAAGCATAGAAAAGTTCACTCCTGTTTGAGTTCATTTTAATTGATTGGTCATGTTTGGAAGTTATTTAATGCTGTCATAAGATGGGAGTGTGTTGGTGTTGATGAAAATTAAGAACACAATTATGTTATAACATTTGAGCTGCTGCAAAATAATTTTCACTGCACAGAAGTGACAGCATAATGCTGCTGCTGTTTATAATGTTAAACAGAGGCTACGCGACTGTCCAATCCACGATCTTAGAAATTTAAGCTCCGATTTTAACTCCCATCCTCACTCGCCTGGTAAGAAGTTAGAGTCTGGAGATATTATATTCATAGTAGGGTGATACAACACTTGTGTAGACGTCAGATAACACGCCATTTTAAATCATACATTTCAAGCAGCTTGTCAGATATTCATCGCAAGAAGGTGAAGGGTCCATTGAAATATCAAAATCAGCCTCAAATGATATTATTTCAATTCCAACACCATTTTAATTGGTTTCCATTTGGTCTGCACTTGGGGTCAAACTCACCTCAAAGTGGTTGTCAAACTGAAGTGATCTGGATGAGGACTGGAGAGAAGCATTTTTACAATCTTCAGCCCCAGTCAAGAACAGAAGCAAAATGTTTTGATCCATTCACTGATGCTGTTGCATACCGACATTAGATAGAGGGACTTTGAAACAGGGTCGCTTTGCAAATGGAAAAGAAACCTAGCTCCTATTTGAAGCCCCATGCACAAGATCAATTTGTCCTGAGGCACAGAACACCAGCATCCCCTTGGAAATGAGCATGCTGGATTTTCTAGGGGAATAGTTATGTAGATTTATGTGATTACAAGGTGATGTTCTAGTGTTATTAATGCAAGACCACTAATCCAAAGATACAGGTAATGTGACTCCAGACTCCAGACCCCATGGCACTGTGGTTGATTTTTAACTGACCTCTGGGAAATAAATGCTAGTCTAGATAGCGATGCCGCCATCCTGCAAATACATTTTGAAAAATTGAAAGACATGGTGGGTTTCAACTTAATTTTAAAAGTCTTAATTATAATGAATATTATATGGCATCAATAGTTTTACTCCTAATGTTAAATTTAACCTGTTCCAAGAAGATTAACAATTTTATTGCCTACAAGTTATTTGCAGCTTACATCAGTTGTTGATAAATTATTGGAGAAGATTCTTTAGGGACATGAACTGCTTGCACTTGGAAAATAATGGACTTATTAGGGATAGTCAGCATAGCTTTATGCAGGGAAGGTCTTGGCTCACAAGATTGAATTTTTTGAGGAATTGAAGAAGCTGATGGAGGTAGTGCAAAGGATGTTGTCAACATGGACTTTACTTAAGCATTTGACAAGGTCAAATTCATTGCATTCTTCATATAAAAAAAAAACAGGTGGCATGGCTCTCAATGGTTCGCATTGCTTCTGTACCAGGGACCTAGTCTCGATTCCACCCTCGGCTGACTACCTGTTTGGATTTTGCACGTTCTGCCTGTGTTGCATGGGTTTCCTTTGGATGCTTTGTTTTTTTTCCCACCGTCCAAAGATGTCTAAGTTAGATGGATTGGCCGTGGGAAATGCAGGATTACAGGGATAGGGTAGGGAAATGGGTCTGGATAGGATGCTCTTTGGACAATTTGGTTTGGACTTGGGCTGAATGATCTGCTTCCACACTGTAGGGATTTTATGAATACAGGTCCTTCATGATAGGCTGGTGCAAAAGATTAAATCACATGAGGTCCATGGTGAGTCAGTAAGTTGGATACAAAATTGGTTTGGTCATAGAAAAGAGAGGCTTTGCTGAGAAATGTTCAGCTGACTGGAGGTGGTGCTTGCTTTGAATCAATGCTGGGACCTCTGTTTTTTGTAATATACGCAAATGATTTGGATGAAAATGTAGGTAATATGAATAGTAAGTTTGTAGATGGCATGAAAATTGATCAAGTTGTGGATAGTGAGGAAGATGGTCAAAGGATAAAACACAACATAGGTTAGTTGGAATGTTGGGCAGATAAATGGCAGATGGAGTATAATTCCAAGTGTGAGGTTATGCATTTTGGGAGATCAAATACAAGAGGGAAGTATATAGTAAAAGGCAGGAACCTGATGAGCATTGATATCCAGCAGGATCTTGGGGTGCAAGCTCATAGCTCCATGAAAGTGGCAACACAAGTGGATAAGGTAGTAAAGAAGGCATATCGAATGCTTGCTTTCATCGGGGAGTATAAAAGTTGATAAGTTATGTTGCAGCTATGCAAAGCTTCAGTTAGGCCACATTTGGAATATTGTGTGCAGTTCTGGTCAGGACATCATACATAGAATGTGGATACCTTGGAGAGGGTGCAAAAGAAGTTTATCAGGATGTTGTCTGGATTGAAGTGTATTAGCTATAAGTAAAGGTTAGATAAACTTGGATTGTTTTCACTAGAGTGTTGGAGTCTGAAGGACTACCTGATAAGAGTATACTAAACAGAGAGAAACATGGATAGAGTGGCTAGTCAGAGTCTTTCTTTTTCCCCAGGGTGGAAATGTCAATCTAAGGAAATGTTTAAAGGAGATGTGCAACGATAAATATTTTTTACGCAGACTGTGGTAGGCACATGGAATACGCTTCCAGGGGAGATGGTAAAAGCAGACACGATAGCAACAATTGAGATGGATTTAGACAGGCACACGAACAGCGGTCGGTAATAACCAAGTCATATTATTGCTAGATTATTAATTCAGACACACAGGTAAAGTTCTGGAAACCTAGATTCGAAACCTGCCATGGCAGATGGTGTGATTTGACAGAAATTGAATTCAGTACAGTTAATAATCTGGAAATAAGAGTTTAATGATGACCATGAAAACATTGCTGATTGTCAAGGGAAAAAACCCACCTGGTTCAGTAATATCCCTTAGGGAGGTTAATCTGCTATCCTTACCTGGTTTGGTCTCCATGTGGCTCCAGACACACAGCAATGTGGTTAACTTTTAACTATCCTCTGGGCAATTAGTGATTGGCAATAAATACTGGTCCAGCCAGTGATACCCATATAATATGAATGAGTTTAAAAAACATTCAGGGTATGAAGGGGTACGGACTATATACAGGCAGATGGGATGAGTGTAGAATGGCAGAATGGTCATCACAGATATGGTGGGCCAAAGGGCCTGCTCCTTTACTGTTCTATATTAATGCATGGATCTCCTTCAATGAATGCTGGCTCTCAGGAACCATCCAACTACCTAGTTACATGTTGAACTTTCATAAACTTGAATTCTATTGTAAAGAAAGTCAAAAGTCACACGATTTGATCAGATATTACTTCAATATCATATAATCTGTAATAATTCAGTTTCAATAGCTAAACGTACTGCTTGAGTTAAAATTTGAACATGTTCCCTGACTTTCATAAAGTGATGCTTAAAGTTTAACTATTGCTCCTGCACAGTATTGTATACAAGATTTAGTGTTTGGGTAAAGCAATATCCATCACTTTTTAATTAGTTCTCTGCAGAAATTTGAAAATCTTAAGTTTCTTGTCTGCAACAGTTGTCCAGACTGTTCAGTCAATGGGACAGATACAGTCATCCAATAAGGGATGTAAAAGAATGATGGTTGTTCGTCGCAATGTTCAGAATCAATAACAATGTCATCTACAGAACCAAAATATTAATCACCCGAGGGTTCAGTAGACTGTGGCTGGAAAGTGTTACTGTGATCACCAAAAGTCATTGCTCCCGTGGTCCTATTATGCACTTCGTAAAAATCTTGTTTTACAATTTTCATCAGCAGTAAAATTGGATCTATATTTAAAATAATTGGAATTGAAACATCATAAATTTTAATTCCCATTACAGGATTTGTCATCTTTTAATTTTTAATCCAGTTTCAGGTGCTTCTCTATAAAAGCAATTTCCTCATTCTTGCTGCTCCCTGCTGTACTGAAGAGTTAGCAGACAGCTGGGCTCATTCATATCAGGAACTTTTTGTGGGTATCATGATGATGGATCGGAGACTCAAAGTATTTATAGGCATTTTGTACATTTAGTTCCAACACTTTCCTTTTAAGAAGGGACTGCCACAGCCTCAGGCAACTGAGGATGTAAATCCAGTGACTATCTGTAAAATAGCTTCACAGAGGCTGGTATCCCATCAACAAATCAGCCTTTATTTTCACGTGGAGAGCGCTTGATACTGATCCAGCTCCCTCCGAGCCAGCTCTGCGTGAACAGGATGTCTGACTCTCCTGTTTTTTCTTTTTCATCTTTTGTTAGTGAACAGAACCTCTGACATTCCTGTTTATTTTTTCTTTACCTTTGACACTTCTGTTTTTTCACACCCCCCACACTACCACCTAACAGCGGTGGTCCTTATTTTTCCCCAGCACCCATGTTGTGTGTGTGCAGGTGTCAGACACAGTGAAAAACAAGTGTACAAATCTTTATTTATATTCCCCCACCAGGAAGAAAGGAAACACCGAAGTGGCCAGTGACAAGCAGTGCCCTTCTCATCAAAGGGCAGTGCTGCATGGTCAAACAGTGAAGGGGAGGGAAGGGATTAAATCAAAATAGAGTTGGAGGGGGGAATAATGCACTCCACTCACTGCGGTGCCCACATTTCCCTGAAAATCTCTGGTGTTAGTGCACATGCGTGCTCCTTCTCCAGGGACTGTGACATAACCACAGAGACACTTGTTTTTCTTTATTGGTTTGAAAAAAAATTCAAAATTCAAAATAAACTCCTCCTCTGTAGGAAAACACCAACAGCAGCAAATAAGATACACTGACTGTGTGGTTCCAGGCTGTTCAGAAGTCAGTCTCCTCTCCTTTCCTCCTTAATACAGAATAGTAGAAAGTCCTTCACACACACTGATCCAGCTCTCTGAGTGAATACACTCTCTGCCATTTCTATTACATTTTTTTTAATTACCCCCACACTACCGCCTAAATGTGGTAGTGCTTGTATTTTCCCCAGCACCATAGGTATGTGCAGGTGTGAGATACAGTGAAAGACACAAGGTGTACAAGTCTTTATTCAATATCTAACACCAGGAAGAAAGGAAACATCCAATGGGCCAGTGACAAGCAGTGCCCTTCTTAGAGGGCAATGCTGCGTGATCAAACAGTGAAGGGGAGGGCAGGGATTAAATCAAAATAGAGTTGGAGGAAGAAAAAATACACTCCACTCCCTGTGGTGCCCATCTCTCCCTGAACAGCTCAAGGGTGTTGGTGGACACCGCGTGCTCCTTCTCCAGAGACACCCGGGCTCTGACATAACCATGGAGACACTCCTGCTCTTATCTTTCAATCGGGACTCCCTGAATGGACCACATTAATAAAACCCAATCAAGGAACTCAGTCTATGATCTTGTTACAATTATGACAGTCTGCTAGAGTCCTGTGTGGATGCATTAAACTTTACACCTGTACAGAGTAAGGGAATACTGAACAGAAGATCTAATAGGAAGAGTTGCGGACATGCTTCTACCCAGCCAAGTGAATTATAGAAATTTGTAAAGCCAAGAATCCCAAAATTAACTTCCCTGCAACTAGCATCAACAGTGCCAGTGCTATCCAATGACCACTACGTTCTATATTTCACTAATGACTCCAAGACTGATCCATAATCTTTTTTTTTAACTCAGGAGATTTTGTATATAGGCTCTTTCATAAACATTAATTAATTTGGTTTGGGAGAAAGCTATCTACACAGGAAGAGATTTCCTTTAAAAGTTATTCTTGTTGCAGCCAAATGAAGGGGCGGGTGAATAAAGAACGGAGGCTAGTCCATTTCCGCATCTAGAAGCTTAAAGATTTGGGACATGTCTGGAGTTTGTCTGCAGGTACAATAAGCAATTAGGCAAATAGAATTTTGTCCTTCATTACTAAAGGGTTTGAGTTTAAAGGCAGGGAGGTTATGTTGCAGCTGTACAGGGTGCTGGTGAGGCCACTCCTGGAGTATTGGGTGCAATTTTGGTCTCCTTACTTGAGAAAGGATGCACTGGCAATCGGGGTGCAGAGGAGATTCACTAGGTTGATTCCGGAGTTGAGAGGGTTGGGTTATGAGGAGAGACTCAGTAGACCGGGATTATATTTATTAGAATCTAGAAGAATAAGGGGGGATCTTATTGAAACATCGAAAATTACGAAGGGAACAGATAAGATAGAAGTAGAGAGAATGTTTCCACTGGCAGATGAAACTAGGACAAGAGAGCATTGACTCAAAATTAGAGGAAGCAGATTTAGGACTGAATTGAGAAGGAACTTATTCACCTAGAGGGTTGTGAATCTATGGAATTCCTTGTCCAGTGAGGTAGTTGACAGTACTTCAGTAAATGCTTTTAAAGCTAAGATTTGTTTTTGAACAGTAAAGGAATTAAGGGATATGTTGAGAGTGTGGGTAAGTGGATCGGAGTCCACAAAAAGGTCAGCCACTATCTTACTGAATGGTGGAGCAGACTCGAAGGGCCAGATGGCCTACTCCTGCTCCTAGTTCTTATGTTCTTATGTGCTTACGTATCCAATCTGGAAAAGTGACAAATTAGGAAATTTTGCTTTCCCCAACTAATTGGAAATGATATAGGAAGCAAGAGCGTTTGGAAACTGAGCACTTATGAGAGAGAAAGACATGCTGGAAGCTGTTCTCAGGACAGAAAAGTGATTCTGAGATGAAAAGTGAGGCCAAAAAGTCTGTGTGTTTAATTGTCAATAGCTAAGTCATGTCTATGCTGAATGCTGGAAAGTGCAGGAAATCAAATAGGATTTACTGAGACACATACTCCCGATGCAGAGAATGAAAGTGCATCATAAACCATAGCGAGTCACGCTATGGCTCTGACTGACGCTGCAAATCCCTGCAAAGGCATTGCTGACAGGACAGAGGGCTAAATCAATCCTTGAGAGTTATTAGGATTCTGTATTCCTAAGGATAAGTTGCCATAATTCCCCAGGGTGAAGTGAGCAACCCAGGTGTAATACTGAGGGATACCAAAGCCAGCCAAACTCTGCTCTGACTGAACTCTCTGGTGGGTAGGGCTTGCTTTCTCCCAGCAGTAAAGATGCTTGTGAAAGGGATGGAAGAGGTCTACATGCCCATTCCCCTTTAGCATGTGTACCTGTAGAGCCAGACTCACTGAATGAATCACAGAATGTTAACAATGCAATAGGAGGTCATACAGCATTTCCTATCTGCACAGACTTTCTGAATGAGCATTTCACACAGTACCATTCTCCTGCCTTCCCCTCTGACCTTCTTCCTTTTCACATTCCCTTTTGACCATCCTAAAATACCCTGCCTTCTCCAAAGTCCCAGACAGTACAACCCAGATCCAAAACAACTGCTGTTGTGCCAACATTTCTTCTCATACCACTCTTTTGCCAATGACCTAACTCTGTCTTACTGGTTCTCGATCATTCTATCAATGGGAATAGTTTCACCCTCTTTACTCTGAACAGACACCTCATGATTCTGAGTAATCAATATTCCTCTGAGTATCCTGTCCTGAAAGGAGAACAGTCCCAGCTCCTCCAAAGTGTCCACATAACTAAAGCTCCTCATGTCAAGACCTATTCTTGCAAATTTCTTCTGCATAGGCTCTAATCCCTTCACATCCATCCTAATATGTGGTGCTGGATGCAATACTCCAACAGAAGCTGTACCAGTGTTTTATACAGCCTTCATACAACTTCCCTGTTCTTGTTTCTATGCTTTATTAATGAATAAAGGTTACTGTTTGTGACCTTATGTCAAGGCCTGTGACCAGGGGAGTCATCCGTGTTCTGCCTTTGGATGGAGTTGACATGCTCCTTGGTAATGACCTGTTGAGCTCAAAGGTAAAAATAATTGAAGGGTCTCTGAGAAGCTCATTGAGGTCAGGGAAACAGAACAGTTGCAGGAAACAAGCTCAGCCACTCTACGCTGAAATGATGCTGCTAACAGGTCTGGAAGTCCCAAAGGAAATCATAAATGGAAATTATTTGGTAACAGCTCTAGAAGCTGAACCACTGGTAAGAGCACTTACTCAGACTGTTCACACTGAAGCTGAGGCAGAAACAGTCCTTGATGCTACTATATTAAAAAAAAGTTACTGATGAGGAATGGAGTGGCCGTCACAGACCTGCAAATGAGGAGTGGATAATGAACCACCAGGTAGTGGTGTCATGGAGGAGCGGAAGGAATATATTGTGGCTAGTTCACAACATGTCAAAGTTGATATATGGAAAACCCAATATCTTGTCAGCTGCCATTTCTGCTGGTCATGATTCCACAGGGCTGTATAGAATCTGTAACATGAGCATCAATGTCAATGTTACTAGTGTTATCCAATGTAATGACCACACCATTCTACTACCTACTCCATGAATGTCTCAAACTGATCCATTGACCATTTTCGAAGCTTGGTCATTTTTTCTCATTCCTAAACTATGTGTATGCATGCTATGCTATTATTTTTTCCCCTGGCTTAGTAATTAATGAGCTCATTATTCTGTCAACTTAAGAAAACCTTGTTTAATTTATCCTTTTTTAAAACATAAATTCATTTGGTCTGGCAGAAAGATATCACAGTTTAAGAAAGATCCCTTTACTTAACCTTGTTGGCACCATCTGAAGGGACAGGTGAAAGAAAAGAGGCAGCCATTTCACTTCTCCTCATCCAAGAGACTAATGTTACATCTGTGCGGTTAGCAAAGTTTTGGAAAGAATTCTGAGGGATAGGATTTATGACTATTTGGCAAAGCATAGTGTGATTAAAGGCATCAGCATGGCTTTGTGAGGGGCAGGTCATGCCTCACAAATTTTATTGATTTCTTGGGCCTCTGCTCTTTGTACTTTTTATAAATGACTTGGATGAGGAGGTTGAGGAGTGGGTTAGTAAATTTGCAGATGACACAACGGTTGGAGGTGCTGTCGATAGTATTGAAGGCTACTGCAGGCTGCAGTGTGACAAAGACAGGATGCAGTGCTGGGCTGAGAAATGGCAGATGGAGTTCAACCTGAATAAATGTGAAGTGATGCATTTTGGAAGGTCGAACTCAAATGCTGAATATAGGATTAAAGACCAGATTCTTGGCAGTATAGAAGAACAGCGGGTACTGGGTGTGCAAATACATAGATCCCGCAAAGTTGCCATACAAGTGGCTAGGGTTGTTAAGACAGCATATGGTGTTTTGGCTTTCATTATTAGGAGGATCGAGTTTAAGAGCCATGGGGTTTTGCTACAGCTCTACAAGTCAATGGTGAGACCACACTTGGAATATTGTGTCCAGTTCTGGTCGCCCTACTATAGGAAAGATACAGAGGCTTTGAAGAGGGTGCAAAGAAGGTTTACCAGGATGCTGCCTGGACTGGAGGGCTTGCCTTATGAAGAAAGGTTGAATAAGCTTGGACTTTTCTCTCTGGAGAGAAGGAGGAAGAGAGGAGACGTGATCAAGGTATACAAGACATTGAGTGGAATAGATAGAGTCAATAGCCAGAGACTTTTCCCCAGGACAGGATTGGCTGGTACGAGGAGTCATAGTTTGAAGATATTAGGAGGAAGGAGTAAAGGAGACATCAGAGGTAGGTTCTTTATACAGAGAGTTATGAATGAATGGAATGCATTGCCAGCTGTGGTGGTGGAAGCAGAGTCATTAATGACATTTTAAGCAACTGCTGGACATGCACATGGATAGTAGTGAGTTGAGGGGTGTGTAGGTTAAGTTATTATATTTTACATTAGGATTAAACCTCAGCACAACATCATGGGCCAAAGGGCCTGTTCTGTGCTGTACTTACCTATGTTCTACGTTTGTGGGTATTACATCTAGAAACAGAGAAAATTGGGTAACCTTGCCTGAGCCATATCCAACACTCATGGTGGCTGTGTTGGAGAATCGAAGCACATAATGCTGCACCCCCTACATAGAGCCATAGAATCATAGAGGTGTACATCACGGAAACAGACCCTTCGGTCCACCTCGTCTATGCCATCCAGATATCCCAACCCAATCTAGTCCCATTTGCCAGCACTTACACCATATCCCTCTAAACCCTTTATATTCTTGTGTGTGTTTCTTTGTTTGGCTTGTCCTAGGATGGATGTGTTGTCCCAGTCGAAGTGCTGTTCTTCCTTATCTGTTTTTAGGATACTAGTGCGAGAGGGTCATGTTTTGTGGCTAGTTGATGTTCATGTATCCTGGTGGCTAGTTTTCTGCCTGTTTGGCCAATGTAGTGTTTTGTTATAGTTCTTGCATGGTATTTTTCTTGAATTCCTAGAAGCATGGCATTCCAACCGAACTCTATCAACGAATACATTGAGTTGGACCCATTTACCAACTCCTGAGAAAAAGAACAGGAAATGGCATCACCACAGGAAATGACATCACCAACCCAAAGAAACCCAAACATATAAATAGAAAGCAGTGCTTCGTCTGGAGGCTCACTGAAGATATTACCTAGTATGGTGACAAAACATCTGAAAGTGAACCTTCCAGCTCAGCAAGCAAACCTACATTCAGATGTCACCATCTATTTCCCCACATTCTATAATCTTCCATGTCCTTCTCCACAGTAAACACTGATGCAAACACTCGTTTAGGATCTTCCCCATCTCCTGCAGCTCCACACATAAGCTGTCTTGCTGATGTTTGAGGGGCCCTATTCTCTCTCTAGTTACCATTTTGTCCTTAATATATTTATAAAAACCTTCTGGATTCACATTAACCATATTTGCCAAAGTTATCTCATGTCTCCTTTTTGCCCTCCTGAATTCCCTCTTAAGTATACTCTTACTGCCTTTATGCTCTTCCTAAGGATTCATTCAACCTATCCTGTCTATACCTGACATATGCTTCCTTTCTTTTCTTAACCAAACCCTCTTTCTCTAGTCATCCAGCATTCCCTACACCTACAGCATTTTTCTTTCACTCTAATAGGAATATACTGTCTCTGGATTCTTGTTATCTCATTTCTGAAGGCTTCCCATTTTCTAGCCGTCCCTTTACCTGCAAACATCTGCCTGCAATCAGCTTTTGAAAGTTCTTGCCTAATACCTTCCGCCAATTTAGAACTTCAACTTTTAGATCCAGTCTATCCTTTTCCATCACTATTTTGAAACTAATAAAATTATGGTCGTTGGCCCCAAAGTGCTCCCCGCTGACACCTCAGTCACCTGCCCTGCCTTATTTCCCAAGAGCAGGTCAAGTTTTGCACCTTCTCTAGTAGGTGCATCCACATACTGAATCAGAAAATTGTCTTGTAAGCACTTAACAAATTCCTCTCCATCTAAACCTTTAACACGATGGCAGTCCCAGTCTATGTTTGGAAAGTTAAAACTCCCCACCATAACCACACTATTATTCTTGCAGATAAGTGAAATCGCCTTGCAAATTTGTTTCTCAATTTCCCACTGATTATTAGGGGGTGTATAATGCAATCCCAGTAAGGTAACCATCCCTTTCTTATTTCTCAGTTACATCCAAGGAAGTTATTTGGGTGGATTTCCAGGAATATCCTCCCTAAGTACAGCTGTAATGCTATCCCTTATCAAAAATGCCACTCCTTCTCCTCTCTTGCCCCACCTCTATCCTTCCTATAGCATTTGTATTCTGGAACATTAAGCTGCCTTCCCTGTCCATCCCTGAGCCATGTTTCTGTAACTGCTATGATATCCTAGTCCCATAGTCCTAACCTTGCCCTAAGTTCATCTGCCTTCCCTATTCGGCCTCTTGCATTTGTACATCTGGGCTACTAATTGACATTCTGGCACTTAGGCTGGTATTTGTTGATAAGGATCCCAAGTAGTAGATTGTATGCCATCCTGAGAAAAGCTAATACAGACCATGCTCATTAGCACACAATGTCAATCCATTTATTGGTTGGAGAGCATGCTTCCAAAGATAAATGTCTATTTCAGAGCCCTGATCCTTGCAGTGGTGTAATACCCACTGTACAATGGGATTGTGAAGGTGGCTCACCATGTACATCTCAATGAGGCCTGGGAGTTAAAGTGGGCTGGGTGCCATGTTCACAACCTGACCCATGGCCTAAGTGAGTAGCTGCGGAATAACACAAACTCAACAGGTCATCTGTTTGAGGAGTCAAACCTGCCCTGAGGCCTTTACAATGACTGGCAGGAGGTGGATATTCTAGCTCATTTCCAGTGAATACCATGATTAATGAAGGTGGGTTACTTGAAGGGCTACTTGAAGTTCATGTTGCATTCAAATACCTCCTACACTGTTTGAAAGGCCATGCTCCATTGTATAGGTATCGCAGATTCACAGAGGAGAAATACATGCTTTTGAAGGGTCA
Organism: Chiloscyllium plagiosum; assembly: GCF_037043375.1. Classification (NCBI taxonomy): domain Eukaryota; kingdom Metazoa; phylum Chordata; class Chondrichthyes; order Orectolobiformes; family Hemiscylliidae; genus Chiloscyllium; species Chiloscyllium plagiosum. Next base: position 28,134,558 of record NW_028270149.1, on the reverse strand, counting down.
ACACCAGTCTGACAAATTCATGATCTGAAGTTAGTTCGATCCTCAGTACTCAAAACATGAACAAAAACTAGTTAAAGCTGTCAATTAACATTTCAAAATGAAAACCTCTGCAGGAATGCATTGATTGCCAAGCCATCTGGTGTAGCTGAGAAAAAATAATGTACCATCTATTCCTGGAAGCTCAACAGAGATCATCATTGACACTTCCTAAGGAAGAACATTACACCTAAACTCCATATGAAAGCTTAGCTGTTTCAAAAACTCCAAACCACTTGGCACGGTGGCTGAGTTCACAGTTTGATTGACAGTTTTAAGTGACTGTTAAAGAATCAGTTGGCTTTGATGTTGTTATTGAATAGAAATTTGCTTGTTTCTATCAGAGTGACAGGGTGGTTCCAAGTGGTATAGAAATATTATGAGGGTATGTGTGTGTTTGGGAATTGGTGAGGGTAGAAGGGAGCATGCAGATCAATGGGTGAGGATGAAGACTGGAGGGCCTAACAACCCTTTGTAAAACTGGGCAGAAGTTTCATAGCACTAAGGCAGGACTTTAAATGAACCTGCATCAGCACTGCACTGCCACGTCAGCTCCCACTGAAGTTATAATGTCCGAATTAACCATGCCCCCACCACACTGTAAAAATAAATGCACGGGGCTTTAGTTTGTGAGATTTTCTGATTAGCTTCATGCCTTTGTGGTGAAAATCCAGTGCATTATCATTTCCCTTATTCTAGTGCAGTTTTTTTCATCTTCTAATTAACTATCAGTATTGGTGGTATTAGAGAAAATACATCAAAAATATTATGATTTGGAACACAAGATAACTACTGCAGATGCTTGAAATTGAAAATCAAAATAGCAAATGCTGGAAATTTCAGGCTAGATAACATTCATAGAGAGAGAAACAGAATTATTCACATATGTATTTACCAGCATTTGGACTCAAAGCAGCTGGATGTATACCTTATTTGAAGAGATTAAGTTTATTCGGCTTTGATTTTAAATAAAGGTCTATGAATATCTGTTAATATGGGAGGTGGAACAGGAAATGTTTTTTGTGACTTTGAAACAAACCTGCTCTTAGCTGCTACCTGCTGTTGTTCTCCTGTTTTGAAGTTTTCAATTAGTGCATTGCTGGTATGACCTTCAATCACCAGAAGCTGATGCTGAGGAAAATCACTCTAAATTGTTGTAATTGTTCCCAAAACAGATTATATAAATCTTAAAATGCAGCAGCTGTTAATCTCCAATCTGTCAACTCATTTTAACAAGTCTGACTGTAAGTAAATTAAATGCTTCATGTTTTCCTTTATTGCCAGATATTGCAGTAATGTGAGAATTGGTATTCGGTTCTGGTGAATTATTGAGATATAGTAACATTAAAAAAATGATGCTTGCCAAATGGAATGTAGAGGGCAAATTTTATGAAAGCGTAGCCCTAGTATGGAGTCTTCACTGTCAGGAGTGAATATCAACAAATCACTGGTTCACTCCCTACAGTCTCCTATCTATTCACTTAACAAAAAGCAAATTATACAGAACATGTTGTGATTTCATCTTCAGCAGGCAATACTCCATGCTGGGAGTTTAAATTTACCTCAGATGTTTACCATACACTGACACACAGAGCAAAAGCAATAACTTATCCTCATGAAATTTCCTGATTCAACTCCTCTTAGTGGCTGAAGTATTGAACATGGATTTTATTTTTAAGAATGAGCAAAAACCAACTAAGCTTGATCCAGGTAAAAAACTGTCCTTTTTGGTGGTTCATTTTACCTTTCTAATTTTTCTCTACCCTTCACTTCAGAAACACACCTAATTATCTGCTATACTCATCTTGTCAATGAACTTCCTGGTATAAAATTGCATGTATACAAGATTACTGTACAAGAAGAGTTGGTTAGCTCAGTTGGCTTGATGGCTGGTTTGTGATGCATATGTTTGATTCCCAATTGGCTGAGGTAACCATGAAGGAATCTCCTTCTCAACCTCCCCACCCCCCACCCCCCACCCCCCTCCCCCCTCCCCCACCTCACCTGAGTGACCTTCAGCTTAAACCACCACAAATTGTTTCTGTCTCTCTAATGAGAGTGCAGCCCTATGGTCCTCTGGACTATGTGACTATCTTTATTGAACTCAAAATGCTAACTTTGTTTCCCTCTCCACAGATCTGCTGAGTTTTTCCAAATCTTTCTGTTTTTATTTCAGGTCATCTGCAGTAACTTGCTCTTATTTTTATGTGATATCCTTGGAAACAAGCTGAACACTTGATTCTTGATTTGTTTGGGATTTGAAGATTCTGAAAAAGATATGTGGAGAAAGAGTTTGCCTGTGAATATCAGTTAGAGCAAGGGTGATGATATATGTGGAATTGTACAGCGTATGAAAGACATTGCTGAATAACATCTGAATCTGAGACTTGTTCTGCTATTTAACCCAGAATCTTGATTTGGTTTCTTTTGAATTACAGCTAAATTATGAATATCCTTTTATATTTCTATTGGGTTCCTGCCAGAAAGCTTGAAGTTTCACCTTCTGGTCTCCTCTTCAATGGCAGATTGAGTTGGATTCAAGCTACAATTTTTGGCTAGAAAGCAGGACCTCTATAATCTGTCCAGGGAACAGAGATTATTTTTGACTAGCAAGTGGTATGTTCCAACATAATTTGGGTGGCATCTTGTGCTTTATTTCATTTGCATTCCTTATCTACTCATGTGTTTCTCAGCAGAACACCTAAACTTCAAGGAAAGCTTAGTCCCCTAGTAGCCAACTGTCATCAGTATAAAGTATTTGATAACCGTTTCACACAATTACTTGTATAACTTACCTGAAGACCTAAAACTGAGGGGTAACCTAAGAAAGGTCTTTAAAATTATGAACAATTTGTTTGAATAGTGAGAGTGTTTACACTCAGGAAGAGAAAAAAAAACTAGAGGTCAAAATAAGACACCATAATCTTTTTTATTACTGGCATCTATGGGACCAGGAGTGTGCAGGTTGATCAAATATTTCGGTTGATCAAGAGGTGCAAGTAATTGATATAAAAACACTCACTAAATAATAGAAACATTAATATAGGTGTATACACATCATTGCTAAACATTTTGTTTTGCAACATAAGTCCCTTAAATCATAATGTAACCTTGCCTTAAATAAAACTTAGCTGCAGGGAGCCTTCTCACTCGCATCTCAACTGATTACTCCGACATCGTGGAGATGGTGACAATACAGTAAACTTCCAGTATTTAAGCTATATAATTTTTGCCATTTTATTGATAGTGCCAGTTCATAAGGTGCTGATTAAAACAAAGTTGCAAAAAATCAAATAGGAAATCCAGAATAAATATCTTTGCCCAGACCATAGTAAAAGTGTAGGACTTCCTACCACAAAGAGTAATTTTTTCGAGGAATCAGGATAATCCCTTGAAGATGGAATTAAAGTTCTACACTGGTAGATTTTAATGAGGATGACTGTACACCCAAATGGAGCATAAATGCCATCATTGACTGATTGGCACAAGTGGCCTTTTTCTGTGCTGTACATAGAATGTAATTATATCTAGTGCGTCTAAAGTCATACTACTCATGCAGTAGTAAAATGGAGGCCTTCCTTATTCATGTGCTTATAGAGCATTGCTAAGGAGCCTGGATAATCAGGTGTCCTATCTACAATGTCCAACTTTTTTATTTGGAAAGGCTGCTGTGTGCCAAATATACTCTGATGTTTTTCTGCTGCTGCCTTAACTTTTGAGGATTTTATGAAAGTGTTTCTTTTTTTTTCAAACAAGAATACTGTCTCTTAATTTTATATATGTGTAGACAGAGATTGCTTTTTGACAAATATCCTTTATGGGACTTCAAAAGATCTGGGCAAAGATGTTATAAAGTTGTTGATACCTTCAGAGCTATCAGAAGCAGTCATATTGATGGAGATTGCATTCTATTATTCCACAGTATTAATAGCAGGATATTCAAAGATAACTGTTAAAGCAGAGGTAATTTTTTTTTTAGCCTTTATGATTCCCATCTAGAGCCATGATTTGTTTTGTGATTTTAAGCCAAGTATTTAACCAGAACCATATTTTACCTCCTTTTCTGTGATTCCTTACTTTACCCATGAATTAATCAAGTAAAACCATATCGAAAATGTATTGAAAATCAAACTGTATAGCAGCAGTTGCATTTTCAAAATCCATTATGACAGTAGTATTTTTGAAAAAACTCCGTTGGGATAGTTAAGCATGACTTCCCTGTATTGAATTCATGCTGGATATCTTTCGAGAAGCATTTGATTTATTAACTATTTATTTGTTGCATCTTTCAAAAATTATTTCAAAAAACTTCCATATAGCTATGCAACAATTTTCATTATATAGTTTTACATATATAGATGGAGGGAACATAGCAAATGGGAATAAAGACATGAACAGTGAGCCATGGTGAGACATGCATTAACTAAGTGCAGGAATAAGCACTCAGTCCCTCGATCCAGCTCCATCACTCAATTGGATCATGACTGATTTGAATACTCCATTTTCCTTTCTACCATGATTAATCTTTCACCTCTACTTATCAAGAATCTTCTTACACTTCCTTTAAAAAAATTCAAGAACTCTGATTCCATCTCTTTTTTGTGGAAGAGAGTTTCAAAGACTCTCAATCTTTTCATCTTTGCTTCAAATGGATAACCTTATTTTGAAGCAGTGATTGTAGATTCACCCAAAAGAGGAAACACTCATTCTGCATGCAATCTTATCACAACCCCTCAGAATCTTATACGTCTCAGTCAAGTCACCTCTTACTCTTCTCAGCTTCAGCAGTTACAAGCCTTGCTTATCCAACCTTTCTTCTTAAGACAACATGCCTATTCCAGATATTAGTCAAATTAACTTTCCCTGAACAGCTTTCAGCACAGTTATATCCTTGTTATGTAATTAAACCAATATTGCACACAATATTCCAGATACTATCTTCTCAGTGGTCTGCATAACTGAAGCATAACCTCCTTACATTTGTTTTCAATTTCTCTCATATTAAATAACTTTGTCAATTACTTGTTGTACCTGCGTACTAACCTTTTGTGATTCATGCACTCTGGCAAATCGTCTCTGTCCACCTAAAAGCTCTGCAATCCCTCACTCTTTAGGCAATATACTTCTTTGTTCTTTCTGCCGAAACAACAGACAATTTCACTTTTTTTTCCCACATTTTACTCCATTTGACACTTTTTATGTCTTCGCACCAACTTACTTTCCTATCTTTGAAGCTCTCAACCATATCCTAGTGAACATGTATCACATAGAATCATAGGGTCATAGCGATGTACAACGTGAAACAGACCCTTCTATCCAACTTGTCCATGCTGACCAGATATCCTAGATTCATCTAGTCCCATTTGCTGGCACATGGCCCATATCCCTCTAAACCCTTCCTATTCCTAGATGCCTTTTAAATGTTGTAATTGTATCAGCAGCCTCTAACATTTCCTCTGGCAGCTCATTCCATGCACACACCACCCTTTGTGTGAAAATGTTGCCCCTTAGGTCATAGAGTCATAAACCATAGAAACTAACCCTTCAGCCCAACCAGTCCATGCCAAACATAGTCCCAAACTAAACTTGCCACGCCTGTCTGTTCTTGTCCTATATCCCTCCAAACCTTTCCTATTCATGTACTTATCTAAATGTCTTTTAAATATTGTAATAGCAAGATAATCTGTGATATTGGTTATCATCACACTTTTCTTTGTGCAACTGTGCTGTGTGAAGAATGCTAACAATTATTCCAAGTATTAGTTATATAATGGAGGTTGAGATGCTATCGAGATGACATATCTGATAATGGAAGATAACAACAAACATGTCAAGTGAAACTAAACAGTCTGTCCATACCAGGAAAACTCCAAGGCATTGTTGATAATCTGATTTTTATTGTTTCATCAGATGTCAGCATCACCAACAAGGACAGCATTTGTTGCCCATCCCTAATTGCCCTTGATTGAATGGTCACGTGGCCACATAGAAGCCATTTGCATGTCAATCATGTTACTGTGGGTCTAAAGTTATGACCAGGCCCAGTGAAGCCTGCAGATTTTCTTATTAACAATAATTTTATGGTCTCCATAACTGAGACTATAAATTCCAGATTTACTCATTGAATTCTAATTCCACCGGATGCCAGTGTGGGATTTGAATGCACATCCCCAGAGCATTAGCCTCTGCCTCTGGATTGCTAGGCTAGTGATACCACCATTATGCTATCACTTCTTCATGCTAGCTAATTAGTAGACTCCAGAATGGCATATTTTATGTATTTAAGGTCCTGACTCTTGCTAATCTACACCTAATTGTTTTGACTTTGTGTAAGCGAAGTAAATTTCTAATAGAGAAAATGTGGACTTATATTGAGTGAACATAGACTAGCCTGGATTTTCAAGCATTTAATTTTGAGTCTCTTTCTGCTGGGAATAGGTTTCTGTATGTGCCAAAAATACAACTGACAAAAATAATTTGGGATAACTGATCAGAATTCATCATAACTTGGACAGCCAAAGTTACTTAGAACATTACCATTGCATGGATGAGACTTTGATTTTATCCAATGTAGGTAAGCTTATTGGAATACAGGTTTGGATGATATGTCAGAGGTTCTGCCTTATTCAGCCCTAATTTAACTCCTACTCTAATGAACATAAGTTCATAACACTAACTATTCGAAATCAGCAAGGCCAAAAGGAAAAGCATAAACACTGAACATGTCTGAATTGTAGTTCTGGCAGAAGAACCTTATTTACTTTGCATTGACCCATGCTTTAAGAAAAATATATTTTCATTTTCAGTTGAGATAAATCTGATTTGTAAATTCTCAGTTATGAAATGAATGGGTTAACATTTTGAGCTTAAGTCTGGAGACAGCGATATTGTAAACAGACTAGGTGCAGACAGAATGGCTGAGGCAGGTGCTGAAGACTACTTAGGACAAAGGGTGTGAAAAGTTCTGCACTTAAACAGAACCCCCTAATTATATAATAAAGTTCCAGTACCTCTCATAGTAAAATGCTGCATGTGTTTGACGAAAGTATCTGTTTATTATTCATACAATTGTAAGAGTAGAGTCATAAAGCTGAATATTGAATGTGTGTTAAGTATGTACATATGTACAGTACAACTCCTTGGAGTCCATGGAGTAAAGCTTCAGAAAGTACTATAAAAAATCCTTACAACACACAGAATAACCAATGTTAGTTTGTACCATTACTAACTTACATTGTTTTTGCACAAAGGACTATCTTTTTCTCATTTCAGATTTGGGCCTAATTAGTTGTGGAACAGAAGCTTGTTGGACTGCTGCATTGGTGACTGCAAAAAAAATTGCACTGCAGAAGTCAGTTAAGATATGCCCAATTTTGTACAAAATTTTACAGAGCTGCATCTTTAAATCTGTGGTGGAGTGCTGTGAACAATACACATTGATAGTCAGGACTGAACCCTCTCTCTTCTGTTTACAGATGCAAGAGATCTTGTATGACACTTCACTGTGCTGATGTCAACCTGTTAGGAAGTCCATTACACAACATAAGCATTTTCCAGTAGATGGCTGTCTCCTACTGTTACATTGGTTGTGCAACACAGTGCAGATATCCTCAAAAGCAATTTAATTTATTTTCTCAATATAGAGCATATGTGCATGTTGGAAGAACCATTATTTTGCTACCTAAAACATTTAAGGGAGCCAATGCTACATGTGTTTAAAAAAAAGAAGTATCAATAAGCTTGTTTCTTGAAATAAAGCATGATGTTTCTGCAGCTGTGTGAAGGATAGGACCCATGGGTTTAATTAACCACCAATGCTACTCTTGAAGTGTTCAGATCAAGTATCAAAACAACATACACCACATTTTATCAAACTTCATAGAGGAGCCAGGATTCTGTTCAGACATATTTTGGTTTAAGAATTAGACTATTATATCATCCATCGTTATATTTCCAAATCTTGTTATGTCAGCTTCTCTTTTTTTTAAAATAATTTTCTCTCTCAACACAAAGCAATATTCACAGACTATTGCTACTCAGATTATGCATAGAATTTATATTCACCATTAAGTAATAACTAAAACTGTCCTGTTCTTACAATTACAATATTGCATCTTCAATACATGCTTGCGAATGGTACATTTCAAACATGCTTCCATATGGATTAGATATTTATTAGCCATATTGCAGAAACATTGGAACATGGGAAAAAAGATTTATATTTGATATCTGAAACAGGCTGGTAATGCCATGGCTTATTCTAATTATGAGTATACTTTGGAAAAAAATTAATTACTTTTTAAACTGCAGATTAGAACACGGCTAGCTAAAACTTGGGACAAAAAGGGTTATGGGAGCAAGGGATCATGAGCACAAAAGTTTTGGAAGAATAATAGAAATTTCAATTTAGGATTATTTCTTGTGTCAGATTCATAATCAGAATATTACTTACCTTTACATTATCAGATGAACAATTGTACCTATTTTGTTTTCATTTCAATTAAGTTGGGCTTCAGAATAGTGAGTTGAACATTGAAATTGTCTTGAAAGAATTGTGAAAATTGACAAGTGATGATTCCCTTATTGGCTGCTTCCAATGAGAAACATTGGTTACAGAAGTAACATTCAGGAAATGATTTTCCATTGTCAACGTTTTAAGGCTTATCCTTACTGTTTGATCATTTACTTAATACTTTCACAACTTATAATACAATTTTATGCATAAGCATACTTCTGTGCCATTGTCCACTTTTGCTGTTTTTCAAAAAAATAATTATCATCTTGGCACAAATTCTCAATTTATTGCTGTTCAAAATTCATATAGAGTGCTTATTCACCCATTGAGTAGCAACTATAAAATGCTCATCCTTTCACTTAGAAAGCTGCATCTTCAATACATGTTTTCGAATGATACATTCTAAATGTGCTCCACTAGAGATTGGATTTTTATAAGCCATTCTGAGAACACATTTAAATGTGATTTCTGAAACCCACAATCACTTTCTGAATTGTGCTGGAGAACTGTCTCACCGGCAGTGGTAACCTTCTCCAGTCTCACCCAAATTTTGACATTAGAGGCTCACTCATTAATGTTGGTTGGTTGTTTAACTATGGGGGACACTATAGACAATCACTAACTTTATCACCCGCATGTAATTTCCAGCAGGGGTCACTATATCATTACTAAAACAAGAACATTGATTGACTTTTCCGGACTTTGCAGCTTCCTAGTCCAAAGACATTGAGGATGCTACAATTACTACCAATGTCAGAAAAACCTGGATTAAATTTTTTTATATTAATTATTGGAATCTGGGCATTTAATCTACATCCTTAATTATCCTTGAGAATATGATGCTGAGTCATTTTCTGCAGTCTGTGTTGTAAAACCATAAGATCATAAGATGTAGGACCAAAAATAGACCATTTGGCCAATCAAATCTGCTCCACTCTTCAACAAGATATGGCTGATCTAATAATTCTCACCTCCACTTATCTTCCTTTCTCCGTAACTCTTGATTGCATTATTGGTTAAAAATCTATCTACCCCAGCCCTTGAATATACTTAATGACCCAACCTTATTCGTAGATTCACTACTCACTGAGGGAAAGAAAATCCTTATCTTTCTTAAATAAATGACCTTTACTCTGAGATTATGCCCTCTGCTCTTAGACTCTCACACAAGGGAAGGAAACCCTGTGTCTACCCTATAAAACTTCCTAAGAACTTCATATATTTTGGTGACATCTCTTCTCATTTTTTGTAAACTTCAATGAGCACAAGCCCAACTTGCTTAACCTCTTCACATAAGAAAACACCTTGAAGTCTGATAACAGCTTACTGAACCTTCTCTAGATTTCCTCCAATGACTGTATATCTTTCCTTAGATAAGGAGACCAAAATTGTTCCAGTATTCCAATTGTGGCCTTGCATAGTTTTAGCAAGACCTCCTTATTTCTAAACTTTGATTCCTTTGAAATAAAGACCAACAATCCAGTAACCTTCCCTGTTACTCAGTGAAGTTGGATGCTAGTTTTTTTTTTGTGATTCAAGGACAAGGGCTCCCAAAACTCTCTGCACTGCAGATTCCTGCACTCTCTCTTTACAATGAAATAATATTTAGCTCTTCCATGCTTTCTGTCAAAAGTGTATAACCTCAAATTTTCCCACATTACATTTGATCTGACAGTTTTTGCTCACTAGCTTAACATGTCTAAATTGCTCTGTAGACTCCTTGTGCTATTCTTACTGTTTGCCTTCCTACCTATGTTTGTGAAATTCACAAAATTGGTAATAGTAACATTCACTTCACTCATACATTATTTACAAAATACAAAATGCATTTTGTAAATAATTGTGGCCTAAACACTGATCCCTGTGGCACTTCACTAGTTAGTTTGCCATCCTGAAAATGTTTCCTGTATCCTAATTCCTTATCTTCTATTAGATAGCCAACCCTCTATCCACGCTAATATATTACCTCTAATACAAGGCTCTTTTTAACTAATCTAATGTTTTATAAAATGTTGAATGTCTTTTAGAAATTCAAATACATTACATCTACTTGTCTCCTCCTCAAAAAATTCTAAGAAACTTTCCAGACATGATTTCTCTCTTAAAGCTATGCTGGCTCTACTTGATTATATTAATTATTTCTAAATGGTTTGCTATTACATTCTTTATAATTGACTAACATTTTCCAAATGACAAATATAGGTACACCCACGGTGCTCTTAATGACTATGTTTCAGTATTGAGACTTGAAACAGTGACATTGAAGGATTGGCATTATATTCCCATGTTAAAGTTGTGTGTGACCTTTGCAGGTGTTGGTGGTTCCATGGTTTAAAGGTGAGATTCTGCAAGGTGATGTCGAAGAAGATTGTGCAAGTCACTGCAATGTATCTTGTAGACATTTCACAATCATGAAGGCATGGTGCACTGATAGTGGAGGCAGTAAATTCTAAGTGATCAATAAAATTCTAATTTAGAAGGATGCTTTATCTTGGGTGCTGTTGAACTTTTAAATGTTTTTCGAGTTGAACTTATCCAGGAAAGTGGAGAGTTCACATTCAGTTTGAACCTTATTGGTGGAGGATTAATTTTGAGGAGTCAGAAGATGACTTGCTATTATATCTATAGGACCATCTGATCTTGTAATTATAGTAATTTTACATCTAGTCAATGTTGATACTCCAGGATGTTGATGATAGAGGATTCCACAACGGTAATGCTGATGAATATTTTAGGTTAAGTGGGTAGACTTTTATTGGAGGTGATAATTGCCAAGAATTTTCCATTATATTAATGCTATTTGCTACTTATTAGTACAAAATAGATATCTTGCTGCAAATGGGCACATGCTGCTTTATGATCACTAAATGGTGCTGAATATCGTGAAATCATCTGTAAACATTCTCACTTCATTTTGGAGAGAATTTCATTGATGAAGCTGCTGAAGATTGCTGGGTCCAGAACAATCCTGCCCTGAGAAGCTCCTTTATGGTTTTTAGTCTCCAACAACCACAAAAATCTTCCTTTTTACGTGTGATATGATTACAAAACACTATGTAAAGCATTATCCCTGTTCCCTTTGACTTCAGTTTTATTCAGGCTTTTTGGTGTCATGCTCAGAAAAATGCTGCCTTAATGTCTAGGGCAATCTCTCTCCAACTCACCTCAAGAATTCTTCATTTCATAGAATCCCTACAGTGTGGAATAGGTCATTCGGCCCAATATTTCCACGCCGACACTCTGGAGAGCATCCCACCCAGATTCACCCCACATCCCATCCCTGTAACCCTGCATTTCCCATGGCTAATCTACCTAACCTACACATCCCCTGATGCTATGCACAATTTAGCATGGCCAATCCACCTTTTATACACATCTTTGGACTGTGGAAGGAAACCAGAGCACCTGGAGGAAACCCGTGGGTAGAATGTACAAATCCCAGACAGACAGTCACCCGAGGCTGGAATCGAACCTGGGTTCCCTGGTGCTGTGAGGCAGTAGTGCTAACCACTGAGCCACAGTTGCCTTAGTTTGTGTGAAGGTTATCATGAGTTGAATTGAATAGCTTTGATGTTTCAAAACTGATTACTGAATAATAAATTACTCATAAGTAAGTGCTGCTCAATCAGACTGTCAATGGCATCATGTATCATTTTGCTGTACCCTAGAGCCGATTAGTTGGGCAGTAATTTGCAGGATTAGCTTTGCTCTGATCTTCCGGACAGGATAAAGTTGGGCAATTTTCTACTGTTTTGTGGAGATGCCACCATTGTAGCTGTATTCATGCAGCTTGGCCAAGGTGGCAGCTAGTTTGGAGCGTGTCTCTTCAGCATTACAACTGGAATATTTTTTTGGACCTATAGCCTTTGCTCTAGCTCATGCATTCAGTTTCTTGTCAACGTGTGGAGGGAATTGAATTGACTGAAGGTGAACACTATGATACTGGGAAGAAGGCAATTACATTGAATTATCCATTTAGTACTTCTGGCTAAAGATGACTGGAAATACTGAAAACTGTTTTTTTGCATAGAGGTGTAAAGTTCAGCCATCTTTGAATTGGGGATGCTCTTTGAGCCTCCTTTTCTGGTTAGCTGCTTATTACCTACTACCATTCTTGAGGAGAAAGTGAGGTCTGCAGATGCTGGAGATCAGAGCTGAAAATGTGTTGCTGGAAAAGCACAGCAGGTCAGGCAGCATCCAGGGAACAGGAGAATCGACGTTTCGGGCATAAGCCCTTCTTCAGGAAGAAGGGCTTATGCCCGAAACGTCGATTCTCCTGTTCCCTGGATGCTGCCTGACCTGCTGTGCTTTTCCAGCAACACATTTTCAGCTACTACCATTCTTGACTGAGAGTGGCAGGACTTACTCAGAAGGAACAAGGGATTAAGGCATGTCTTGTTTGTATAGTCCTGTGTCTTACTGTTTAATATGTTTTCCCATGAAGCCACTCAAAAAATATGCAAAAACACTTATTAAAACAGATTATTTTAGGAAGTATTTAAGATTTTTTTTCTCCTTTCTCTTCTCTTCCTTGGGTCACCTATTAGCATGTCAGCTGCAGATGAAAACATACATAGGCAGCTAACTGCCAGTCAATATTATTTGATAACCATGCAATAGGTCATATATAGTTGTGATCTGGGCAGTCTGACCCTTGGATCCCCTTGCCTTTCATAACTGGGTAAGATCCTGGCTTCCCTTTTAACATCTCCCAGAACAATACAAATAAGACCATTCTTTGGAATAGCACATCGAAACATGCAGTGCAAAGCAGTCCATTGAGTCCACACCAACCTTCCAAAGATCATCCCCCCAGCAGACAAACCTCCGTCCCCCTGATAGTCCTGCATTTCTCATGGCTAATCCACCTAGCCTGCACGTTATATGGGCAATTTAGAATGGCCAATCTGCATATCTTTGTATTGTGGAAGGAAACCAGAGCACCCAGAGGAAACCCATTCAGAGACATGGAGAATGTGACAAATTCAATACAGACAGTTGCCCGAGGGTGGAATGAGACCCAGGACCCTGATGCTATGAGAGTAGCAGGGCTAGCCACTGAACCACCATGCCATGCCATGCCGTGCCATAGATGATTGATCTACTCACCACATTGCAACATCAGTTATAGCTTTGATATTTAGTAATAACTCACTGAACTTTTCTGGTTCAAAATGATTAATTTCTCAAGTTGATGAAACCTGTGTAAATCAAAAAGCAAAATATCATTTATGAAGGCTGCAACTATCTTTTTTTAATGGATGCAATGTTTTGGTAGAACTCTACTAAGTAGGGTAAATGTCCTGCATAATTCTGGTGGCTAGAGGTAAAAGTTTCAGCAGGAAGCTAGCCTGCCAGCACCCTGTGGGCTGATTCCACCTCCTGGAATTTCAACTAAAGGTAACTTGACAAAATGGAAATTGTTACTCAAATATAGGCAGCTGAATGGAAATTGCATATAAATGATAAGAGCTTTATCTTTTTTATTAGTAGCAACATTGCTGGCACTAGGAACAGTGGGACATTGTTGGAATCCAGTGTTGCAGTGATGGGAAAGATCAAATTTAAATCCCTGTAATTGATTGTAGAGTGATCAATTCCACCCCTAAGCAGTGATTTTCCACCTGATTTCTGGGACTGGGCTCCTTGACTGCTCAAATTCCACCAGTATCTTGCCAAAAAATAATTCAATAAAATTTTGAGCCTGGAAAATCTGCCAGGAAAAGCCTGTGGCTACACTGACAGATTCAAACGCACAGATAAGGCCAGATTCCACTTTACAGGAATTCACAGCTGCTAATTTCTTAAAGAAATATTCATTCATGGAATGTGGGTGTTGCTGGTAAGACTAGCATTTGTTGCCCATCCGCAATTATCCTTGCACTGAGTGGCTTGTTCGAGACGTTTCAGGGCAGTTGAGAGTCAACTGCTTTGCTGTCGATAGGGAGTCATGAATGGGACAGGCCCAGAGGTGGATTTTTATCACCAAAGCACCTTAATGAATCCGGAGGAACGTACAGTAAAGTCACAAGCATGTTGATGACCTTTACATTTTACAAATGTAAGTGCCAGCACCAACTCTGCTACCTCACACCCATTTTAACTCTTCGTGCATGCATCGTCCACCAAGACTCCTGGTCTATCACTCAACCTGCTACAAGCAGCATCCACACTCAAATGGCCTTCATTCACCCCATCAGCTACCAAACTACTAACCCCTCCTGCTCTCTGTACTTTCTACTTGTTCCAAAACACCTCACAACCTTCCCCTCACCTGCACCACCACTAATAGCTCTGCCAACTACTTTCATCTCACTCAATCCATCTCTTTGTCTCACTGCAAGAGAAAACAGCTCACAGCTTGGCTGAAAGAGCCAAGAAGGGTGATGGACCAGCCAATAGCTATCTCCTTACCCTGTACGAGAAGAAAATTCTTGAGCTTATGGGGGAGGACAGTGACTGCTTGTAGTAGGAATGCTGAGACCTCTATATCCTGGAAACCAAATAAACTTCATTGTGATACAAGACGCTAATCACTCATTACCACGGCAGGAATGAATTCTTAATGTGCCCTTTTTTTTGTACATCTGTATGCAACTTATTCCCACTCTTGTCTTATGCAGGCACCAGCAGCACCCACACAGTCTTTGCCTGCAGAGTTCATGCCGTCTGGATATCAGCACTCTTCCAACTCTGAGGAAGAAGCCACATATCCCTCAGAGAATGTACCAGAAAGCTGTCTCCTCCACCTTCCATCAGTTCAGATACTTTCACCTCATTGGCAAACTTATCTAGATTCGACTTGGCAGCAGATTTTGGTGTGTACGTCACTGTCGGCTCTCTGCAATTGCCAAAGAAGAAACATCCTAGTTTGCTGGCAGTTAGAGAACTGCTGAAGACAAGGCATCTGCTCAGGCCCATGCAGAAGATGGTCCCATGGTGGCTGCCATTAATGGCTTTCTGAAAATGTTACATATGCACAATAGCAGCAGGCAAGTTTGCCCAAGGCACTCCGTGAACAGGATCAAATGTTGGGGGAATCCACCACTGTTATCAGTACATGCCTGCTCTAGCTTGCGTGCATGCACCTGGATTTTTTCATGGACAGATTGATGGCTGCCATGGAGAGCCAGGTCCAGCAGAACACTGCGGGAAATGCAAGCGAACTTGCACTACATCAATTAATTATTTGGCGCTCAGCATCACCAAAAAGGTGAGGGAGGAAGGAGGGATCTTGACCTCACTCCAGCTATCGCTTCCTCTTAAGAAGACGGGGAGGTGCTAGCTGGCACCCAGACAAAAAAGGATATATTTACAGGCCTTCCAGACCTCTCCTCTGTGTACAGTACCAACATGTCCAGTCCCACCAACTCCATTCTGCTTATGATGCTCAACCTTGTGTAAGTTGCAGCCGCGGAGGGTGAACTTGCATCCAGCATCCCTTCTAGGGAATAGAAGGGGGGACTCAGGAAAATCACAGTCAGAGAAATGAGGTGAAGCTATGGGCTGACAAGTGCTTGGAAAGACTTAAAGATGGTGAGATAGTTGATGCATGGATTTCAATTTTACAAAACTCGCTTGATACAGAGAGAGTCCCATTAAATTGGAAGATAGTGAATGAGACTCCTTTCATCAGAAAGGGAAGGAGAAAGAAACTATATGCCCAGTAGATTAACATCTGTTATAAGAATATGTTGGAAGTTATTATTAATAAGATGTTATGGTAGGGTATTTGCATAATTTCAAGGTAGTCTGGCAGAGTTACCATGGTTTTGTGATAGGGAAGTGATGTTTGAACAAGCTATTTGAGTTGAGCAGGTAATATGTGGCTAGGGGAGAAACCAATGGATGTACTGTACTTAGATTTACAGAAGGCATTTGATAAGGTGCCACATCAAGGGTTATTATGGAAAATAACAACTTACGTCAGCAAAATGGCATACATAGCAAGCCAGTCTTCTAACAGGAAGCAGAGCGTAGGCATGAATGGTGTTGTTCAGGTTAGAACGATGTTACAAGTAGTGTGCCACAGGAATTGGTGCTGGGATTGAAACTGTTTACAATTAAATAAATTATTTATATGCATGGTAGAAGGTACAACTACCAAGTTTGCTGATGACACAAAAATAGGTAGGAAAATAAGTTATGAAGAGTACTTAAGCAGGCTACAAAAAGACATGGATAGTTAAGTGCCTGGGCAAATGTGAAATTGTCTATTTTGGCAGGAAGGATAATAAAGAACCATATTATCTAAATGCTAAATCGTTCCAGAGCTCTGAGATGCAAAAGGGTGTGTGTGTCCTCGTGAATTAATTACAAAAAGTTTGTTATGCAGGTATAGCAAACAATGAGGAATGCTAATTGAATGTTATGGTTTATTGCAACAGGAATTGAATGCAATAATTAAAAAAGTTATGTTTCATCAACCTGTTTTATATGCATTATTATTATAGACCTCTGAAGAAGTGGAACTTGAATCCAGACCTTCAGTCTATGAGGTAGGGACACTACCATTGTGCCACAAGACCCCATCTTGGATGTTTGGAACATTTTGCATAAAACTTAATTGAAGCTATCACCATGGTGGCCCACCTTCCCCTCACTTGCCAACACTTTCAGATTAGTATCCCAGGACATCCTGTTTCTGGGGGGACACCTTACCTCATTCCTCAGAAGAAAGTGTCATGATACAGAAGATGATCAGAAAGACCTCCTGAACGTTCATTATATCCTGTGGTGACCTTCTGCTGTAACTTTTCCAATAGAGGCTATTCAGCAGCTGCTGAGAGTGGTCACTGCTTTTCCTGGGTTTGCTGATGCCTCTGTGCCTTTGGTATCTTTGCATCGTGGCCACAGCAGGGACCTCTGCCTTTGCTGGATCCATTTGGGACAAGTGCAGAGAACCTAACTGGGAAAATCAGAAACAAAAACAGGTTCACAGTGATGTGACACATTAAAAGTCATAGCAGATATAAATGAGATTTTACCATTGCCCTTGCACAGAGGCTGGTGTCCTATCACCAAATCATCCTTTATTTACTAAGGCACAGCACACTGACTCTGAGCTGGCTGGCCACAGTTAATCGTCAACTGAGGAGATTCTCATTTCCTGTTTTACCTTTTATTCATAGTTATACAAAATACAATACAACAATACACAAAAGAAATAGCACCACAACATTAAAGTACCCAAAATTTCACAAAACAAATAGCACTACGTAAAATACGTACAGATTTTCATACAAGTCCCTGTCCTCTGAAAGGTACCAACATGACAGATCCAGAAAGTAATCCATTTCAGCCCCTAAGGTCACACAGTAACCTGAAGCTCCCATTATACAATTGCAAACACTTTACACAACGCCTGCACCCAGGCACAAAGGAAAGCTGTCCACAAAACACAGCGTAGCCAATAACAACGTTCAACAATAAAAACCACTGATTACATAACTCAACTACCCTTGACAACCTACACGCCTGGGTACCCTACACATCTGGCACCTATCCGCACCACAATGATTAGGCCATCCTTGACTAGCCTTCCTGCAGGACAGTCATCGGCCTTCCAGTTTCCTGCTGTCCCATGTACTAACAGACCTCCCCCAACCTGCGTTCCCCCTAGGCCAGTTGTTAACCCTCCAGCTCCAGGCTACCTCACCTAGTGACCAGCCCACTCTAGCCCACATCCCTCCGAGCCAATTATCTGCTACTTGGCTTGTGTCTGCCCCATGCACTAACTGGCCTGTAGCCTGCCTTCCATTGCACAGGCCAGCTGAGAGCCATCGAGCCCCCAGCACCTTACAGTCACCAGCCGACATTCTAACCTCTAACTACCTGACTACACACACAAAAACACCTTACACAATCAATTACAAGACCCAAATACAGTAACAAAATTTACAAAATCCTCACAATAGAGATTCCCAGCACCCAGGCAAAGTCTACTCCAGCAGGCAGCAAATGCTCACCACAGTGCATCCACACAGGTGTTCAATTTTTGCAGAGGCCTGGTCCACCCATTGAGATCCAGGCATACTCACAGAGGAAAGGTTCATCTGGAAAGGTGCAGTTGACTCACAGGGGGTCAGTCCAAACACCAAAAAGTGAAAACACATGCAAAAAGGAAAGTGCAGCCAATAAAAGCCAGAGTGCAAGGACTAAGCCCTGTCACAAAATCAGCATTGTCCTTTCTCAAAATAAACCAAGAGTAAAATGAACCAAGAAAAGAGTAACACGCAGGATGTAACCAGCCAGTGAAACAAGAATTAGCCAATGAGAACTGCAAGATAGCAAAAACACACTGACTGTATAGATCAGCAAGTTTAGGAAGCAGGTCTCCAAAACCAAAACCAACAGCAGTATACTGGCTGTGTGACCAGTCAGCTCGGAGTCAGTCCCCTGAACTGAAGAGACTCTAATCTCCTGGTCATATATATTTTTCGCTGGTTGTGGCTCACCCAGCTTGAAGTCAGCTCCTAATTGAGGAGATCCTAATTTCCTGTTTTTTTTTACTTTATAAAACAATACAAATTCCAAACATACAATTAACAATAAACAAAAAGCAGCTGTTAACAAAAAAACCCTCTATTTACAGGGGAAGGGGCAATATGGCTATACCCCAAACCCCACCATTTAGTTATCCAGGAAAGAGGACAAATCTCAAATCCCACTTTCACTCTAAGAGGTGGCAGTAACAAATACAGACAAGACAGTACAATCAAATCAGAAACCGTGCATAGAACACAGATCCAATATAGCTATAAAAAAAAGACACCTGTCCACACCACAAACTGATCGGACCATCGTTGGCTAGCCTTCATACAGGCCACCTGGCTCAGCCTCTCCGCATACTGACTGGCCTGCCCCGTACTGACTTTGCTGCGAGGATGCTATCAATTGCCAGGCCCTGCCCACCCAGTGTACTGACAGGCTCCTCCGGAATGCTTTCCTCCAGGCCAGTCATCAACTCTCCACCCCCAGCCAGCCCGTGTATTGGCTGCCCCTCCCCTAACCAGCTTTCCTACAGGAATGCTTTCAGCTGCCTAGTCCCCAGTCACCCTGCATATTAATAGACCCCTCCAAGATCCCTTTCCCCCCAATCGATCAACGACCCTCCAGTTCCTGGCTGCCCCACGTATTGACTAGCCCGCTCTGGCCTGTGCTCAAACATAATTAATTACAAAACCCACATACAGTAACAGAATTCACAAAGTCCTCACAATAGAGATTCCAGCACCTCCACTCCAACAGGTAGAATCCATTCCAAAGGCCAGCAAATGCACACCCCACAGCACACACACAGGTGTCAGTCTCCATAGAGGACTGACAGGAATACAGTTCACTGTAAAGGTGCAGTTAACTGTCAGAGGGTCAGTCTACTCCCACAGGTAGAATCCACTCCAATATGTAGCAAATGCTCACCTCCCAGCACACACAGGTGTACAGTCTTTACAGAGGCCTAGTCTACCCACAGAGGAACAGTTCATCTGGAAAGGTGCAGTTGACTCACATGGGCTCAGTCCAAACACCAAAAAGAGAAAACACATGCAAAAAGGAAAATGTATAAGTCAGAATGCAAGGGTTAAGTCCTGCCACAAAATCAGCATAGTCCCTTCTCAAAATAAACCAAAAAGAAGAGTAACACACAGGCTGTAACCAGCCAGTGAAACAACAGTTCCCTAATGAGAACTGCAATACAACTGTAGCATATTGACTGAGAAGATCGGCCAGTTCAAACATCAGGCCTCAATAAAGGCATAGGTGTAACAAACTGGCTTTGTAGATCAGCCAGTTCAGGAATCAGCTCCCTAAACACAAAACCAACTGGCTGTGTGGCCAACCAGCACGGAGCCAGAGAGAGAGTCATAGAGATGTACAGCACGGAAACAGACCTTCGGTTCAACTCGTCCATGTAGACCAGATATCTCAACCCGATCTAGTCCTACCTGCCAGCAACAGGCCCATATCCCGCCAAACCCTTCCTATTCATATATCCGTCCAGATGCTTTTTAAATGTTGCAATTGTCTTAGCCGCCACCACTTCCTCTGGCAGCTTACTCCATGCGGGTAACACCCTCTGTGTGAAAACTTTGCCCCTTTGGTCCCTTTTATATCTTTCCCGTCTCATCCTATACCTATGCCCTCTAGTTCTGGAACCCCCACTCCAGGGAAAAGACTTTGTTTATTTACCCTATCCATGCCTCTCATGATTTTATACACCTCTACGCGGTCACCCCTCAGCCTCCGAAACTCCAGGAAAAACAGCCTCACCTATTCAGCCTCTCCCGATAGCTCAAATACTCCAACCCTGGCAAAATCCTTGTAAATCTTTTCTGAACCCTTTCAAGTTTCACAATATCTTTCCGAACAGAAGGAGACCAGAATTGCATGCAATATTCCAACAGTGGCCTAACCAATGTCCTGTACAGCTGCAACATGACCTCTCAACTCTTGTACTCTGACCAATAAAGGAAAGCCAGTCCCCTGAACTGAGGAGATTCTAATCTCCTGATTATGTATTTTTTTCTCTGGCTGTGGCTAGCCAGTTTGGAGTCAGTCCTCAACTGAGGAGATTCTAATTTCTTGGTTATATTTTTTGTCAGTCCCCTAAACTGAAGAGACTCTAAGTCTCCTTGTTATATATTTTTTCTGTTTTTTTTTCTTCTTCCCCCACATTACTGCCTTATTTTTCCCCAATTCCTGGGTTTGCTCTGTTTTTTTTCTTATTTTTGTTTCTTTTTTTTCCTGAATTTATTTCCTGTTTATATATTTTTTCTTTTATTTTACCCCACACTACTGCATAACAGCAGTAGTGCTTATTTTTCCCAATTTCCTGCTTATACATATATTTTTAATAGCTATATTGGCTGTGTGTTCTATGCACTGTTTCTGATTTGATTGCACTGTCTTTTCGGTGCCTGTTACAGTTATCTTTGCAATGAATGGAAGTGGGATTTGAGGTTTGTCCTCATCTCCTTGAAAACTAGTTGCAAGGTGGAGTTTGGGGTTTGGTTTTGCTGCCCTTTCCCCTGTATGTAGTATTTTTTTTTAAATGAACTGCTGCTTTCCGTTTATTGTTAATTATATTTTGTACTGTTTAATAAAATTTTTAAAGTCTCTTGTTTTTTTCTCTTCCTATTTCCCCCACATGCCTGCCTAATGGCGGTAGTGCTTATTTTTCCCTATTTCCTGTTTTTTTTCCATTACCCCTACATTACCGCCTAACTGCAGTAGTGCTTATTTTTTCCCCCAGCACCCATGTGTGTGTGTGCGCAGGTGTGAGACACAGTGAGAGACACAAGGTGCACGAATCTTTATTCAGTTTCCACGACCACGAAGAAAAGAAACACCCGGTTGGCCAGTGACAAGCACTGCCCTTCACATCAGAGGGCAATGCTGTGTGATCAAACAGTGAAAGGGAGGGCAGGGGTTAAATCAAAATAGAATTGCCCGGTGGCAAATGGGCATGCCAAGGCGTGTCCGGACAGTGGATGAGGGAGAAGAGGTGGACGGTGTATAGCAGCAGTCTATACAGGGCCCTTTTCACATCCCTAAATGAGACAAAATTAAAATTCCGGAGGCGGCTCAGGTTGTGGGGCACAGGCTCCCGCGGGAAGTACGGGACCTTGGGGCCAATGTGAAATTCCGTCGGGGCTGGGGTGAGCACGGACGGGATCCCACCGCACACCTGAGCGTCCTCCAACTGGTGCACTACGTCGGGTCCGAGCACTGCCGTTTTAAGGCGTCGGATGGCGGTGGCCACATACTGGACGTCTACCGCTGCCCTGCTCGCTATGTCCTGCGGCGGGGTCCAGCCCAGGCCCCCGGCACCCAGCACGTCCCCGACCCTGGTCACCCTCGCCGCCACGGCCCTCCCCTCTGACAGCCACTCGAACCCGCGAGTACAGAGGCGCAGATTGCTGAGCAACGGCTCCCTGACGACAGCCGCTACTCCAGCCGGAGGGTAGGCGTGACGCGATTTGACCATGTTCCAGACAGTGATCAGGTCCTGGTAAAAGACAGGCAGTGTCCTGAGGGCGACCTCCAAACCGTCACGGTCGACGAACAGGAGCTGCGTGTCGTAGTTGAGGTTACGCACCTGGCGGAAAAAAATACGTCGCCAGGGCGCACCACCTCGGAGGAGGCTCGACGTAAAGGTATCGCCGCAAGGTCTGAAGACGGAACGTCGTGATCTGGGTGTGGACACACCAGCGACTGACCGCCCTCCTCAATAGGGATACTCAGAACCTGTGCGGCAACCCAGTGCATCTTTTTGTCCCATAAGAAATCGACCAACGTTCTCTGGATGTCAGCAGGAGGAGGGACCAAAGTGACTAGCCGGTACCACAGCAGGACGATGACCGCCCTGCGCCAAGAAAGGGGCAGCTCTCCGGCATTTAGACACTCCCCCAGGACCTGTGCGTAGTCGCTCCCCAGGACGTCCCAGAACGCCCTGAAGAACTCCACAGTCAGCCCATCCAGCCCCGTGGTCTTGCCCCTTGAGAGCTGGTCGAGGGCGCCAGTCAGCTCCTCTAAAGTGACGGGAGCGTCGAGCCTTCCGGCGTCCTCCGGGCTGAGCTGCGGCAGGTCCTCCCACAGAACTCTGCGAGCATCCTTGTTGGACGGATCCGGAGAGAACAGAGCCGTGTAATAGTTTCGGACGTGGGCCCTGATGCCCTCCGGATGAGAGACGAGGGACCCGTCGTCGGCTAGCAGCATAAGGAGCTGCTGACGGGTGCCACGCCTTTTTTCCAGCGAGTAGAAGGGGGAGCCGCGGTCCAGGTCCTGGAGGAGCTGGATCTGCGACCTCACATACGCGCCCCGAGCCCCGACGAGCTGCAGGTCCCGGAGCGCAGCCTTCTTCTCTTCGTACGCCCCGCACAGGGCCGGGTCCGTGTCAGACTGACCGAGGCGTGACTCCAGGTCGAGCAACTCCCTCTCTAACTCCCCGATCCTGGATTTCCACCTCTTCGTTGACCCCCTCGCGTACTCCTGACAGAAGACGCGGACGTGAGCCTTGCCCACGTCCCACCATAGCCTCAGGGCGGGGAAGCTTCCCCGCTTCCTTCTCCAGCCGGCCCAGAAACGACGGAACGAGTCCCGGAACCACTCGTCCTCCAGCAGCAAGTTGTTAAAATGCCAGTACGCGGAGCCGAGCCTGGCGCCGAACGGAAGGAGTTCCGCCCACACCAGGTGATGGTCCGTGCACGACACCTGCCGCGTGGAGGCCTTCGGAAAACAGGAGGCGTACGCCCGCGAAACGTACAGGCGGTCGATTCTGGACGCTCCGACCCCAGGCCTCACGAAGGTGAAGGCGATGGAGTCGGGATGGAGATTCCGCCAGACGTTCACCAGGTCGAAGGACTTGACCAAGTCCCCCAACCTCTTCCCCGACGCCCAGCCAATGCGGGCACCGCCGTGGTCCCTGCCCTCGAGGACACAGTTAAAATCTCCCCCGAGGATGACGCACTGATTCTCGTCGATGGAAGCGAGATGAGCGGACACTTCTTCGAAGAAGCTCGCTTGCCTCGGCCCGGCCAGGGGAGCGTAGACGTTCACCAAGTTAAGCACCACGCCCCCCAGCCAAACCGTCAGGTGAAGCAAACGGCCTGGCACTGGCTCCCTGACCCCCAAGATCTCCGGCTGAAAATGCGGGGCCAACAGGATAGCCACCCCGCCAGATCTGCGGGTGAGGTGACTCATGTAGACCCTCCCTCGCCACTCCAGGAGCCAGGTGGCTTCGTCTCCCGGGGTAGTGTGGGTTTCTTGCAGGAAGCACACCGCATACCTCCCGTCCCGGAGGACCGAGGGGGTCTGGAATCTGCGCTGTGACTCCCTGCTGCCGTTGATGTTGAGGCTGGCTATAGTTGTCTCCATGTCGGAAGCGTTGTGCAACCACCACCAGTACAATTAACAAACCTATCTACATATTTACAAGGAGGACGAGGGAGGGGCACAGAAGTCCCTCGCCCTCACCAGGAGTGCCCCCAGGAAGTTCCTGACTCGCTTTCGCTCGTTAACGTCAAGCCCAGGCGCCTGGCGAGCAGCGTGGGCCGACCAGTACACTTTCTCAAATGAGCTCCAGAGGTCGAGCACCAGTTGGGCTCTATCCCGGCGACCCTGAGTTTCCTCAACAAATTCCCGGAGTTCCTCGAGGGGGATGAGGGGGAGATTGATGGGGGGCACCCGGGACACGAAAATGTCGCTGCAGACAGAGTCCGCATCATCCCCGGTGTCTGCCACCAATCCCGAACCCTCCTCCGGGAGGTCGCCCTCGGTCACTGACCCCTCCCCCACCGAGAGGATGGGGGCTGGTCCGGCACCACCAACTGGCCTCAAACCCCCTGCGACCCCACCCCCAGGGTCACTGGCGGTACCTTCCTCGGCGCACCCCTTCCCGGAACGCCCCAATTCGGGTCGTCGGGCGGCAGAGGCTCGGGGCCCCGCTCCTCTCCCGGCACCGGGATGCCCGGCTCCTCAGGGAAAAGGTCATCCCCCAGGGCCAAGGCCCCCAGAAAAACAGTCTGGGAGGGAGGAGCGAGGATAACACCTTCCTCCCCTCCACCGCTCGACGACCCAGCAGAGGGTCCTTCATTGTCACCCGCACCACGGCCCTCGTGGTTATTAAGGCCCTCCCCAGGGGCCGGAGGAGTGAGGCAGGAGGCCCTGCTATAGCCCCTGGGGTTTTGGTAAGTCGGGCCACGGTGCGGGACAGTGGTGGGGCACCGTTGGTTCGCCCCCTGGAGAGGGGCAGTGCCGCCAGCGCGCTGCTAGAAAATCTCTCTCCTCCAAGGGCCGGTGCCTCTTCCCTAGAGCGACAGGGGGGAATTTATGGGCCTTCCCCTCCCCGCCCGCCTTGGTGGTCATGGGGTGAGAATCCCTCCCCCACAGGCTTTCCCGGAATACGATTGGCTGGGGGAAGACAGGGGCATGGCCAGGGTGGGGAGGGTCAGCCGTGTCACTTCCTGCTCTGCCCCTGGTTTATCAGGTGAGGGCGGGCAGGGTGGGGGACCAGTTCCCTCACCGGGGTCCGGAGACACGGTTGCTACAGGAGGTGGGGCAGTGGTGGTTTCCCCCTAGGTTAGTGCCAGGGTGGGATGGGGTGTGGCTCGGGTGTCCCTGGGCAAGGTGTTGCAGTGCCAGGGGCAGACGTCGAAGCCCCAGGGGTTTCTCTATCGGGGTGGGGAGTGGGTGTGGGGTCAGGATCGGGTACGGGTTTGGGGGTCAGGGTTCCCGCGCTGGGGCGGCGCTGGCACGGCCGCAGAGGCATTGTTGTGCTGGGGCGGGGCAGGTCGTGGGTTAGGTGTCGGGGAAGGGGATAGGGTGGTCTCCCCATGGGCAGGCCTGACGCGTCACGTCTTCTTCGACGCCTTCTGGCCGGCCGGACATACACCCCTTTCCCTGCCGGAGGCTGAAGCATTGGAAGCCCCCGGCTTAGCCTCCGGTGCTGGGGCTTGAGGTGTTGGCTTTGGGGGGTGGGAGAGTAGGTGCGGTGGCACCACCATCAGCCGTAGGCGCGGGCTGAGCAGTCTTCTGGGTGGGGCAGTTTTTCCTTATGTGCCCCACCTCGTGGCACACGTGGCACCGTCCGCCGTCCAGAAGGCGCGGTAGGCTGCGCCCTCGTGCAGGAGGGTGAATGAGCCCTCGGTGACCTCCTCCCGGGCCAGGCAAATAGATACCTGGCGTCGGAAGGAGTAGATGTGTCGGAGGGCGGGGTCCTTCAGACCGAGCAGGAGCGGTTGGACCCCTGACCGGATCTCCCCCAAGGTGGTGAGGTGGGGGAGAAGGAGCTCGCTGGCAATGAAGGGCGGGATGTTGGAGATCACGACCCTCTGGGCCGTAACCTCCAGAGGGTCAACGGGTAAATGTGTCCCGCCCACAGTGAGCCCCCTCTCCACGGCCAGGTGTACCGCTTGCTCGGTCTTCAGGAAAAATACGGCCTTCCCGTACATCCGGGCCGCAGCGACGATGGCCAGTGGTCCGACCACACTAGCCATGGCCTTGCTGCAGGCCTCGATGGTCATGTTAGGGTAGGGATAGGCCTTTACCCCCAGGCGTTTGGTCAGATGCCTGAAGGGGGTTGCGGTTGCGGCCGGAGTTGGGACAGCTGAGCCTAAGGCAGCGGCTACCCCGGCGTAATTGTGGCTGGGCCCTGCGACCTTTGGGCTCGCCATACTCTGCTGCTGGATATTGGTAGGCCCCAGGCAGCAGCGGTGGAGGTGGGCCTCTGGCAGCAGCAGTGGTGGAGGTTGTAGGGAGGGGCCAAGGCGAGTCCCAGGCAGCGGTGGTGGGGGAAGGCCTCAGGCAGCAGCAGCAGTAGAGGCAGGCCTCTGGCGAGTCCCAGGTTTGCCCTCAGTCGCAGCGGTGGGGGCAGACCTGTTGGGGAGGGTCCCCAAGGCAAGTCCCAGGTAGCCTCAAAATTGAGTCCCAGGCAGCAGCGGTGGAGGTGGGCCTCCAGCAGTGGCAGTGGTGGAGGTCCTGGGGAGGGGCCCAAGGCGAGTCCCAGGCAGCAGTGGTGGAGGCAGGCCTCAGGCAACAGCAGCGGTGGAGGCAGGCCTCTGGCAAGTCCTGGGCAGGCCCTTGGTCGCAGTGCTGGGGGCAGGCCTGTTGGGGAGGGTCCCCAAGGCAAGTCCCAGGTAGCAGCAGTGGAGGTGGGCCTCTAGTAACAGCAGCAGTGGTGAAGGTCCTGGGAGGGGCCCCAAGGCAAGTCCCAGGCAGCAGCAGTGAGGTAGGCCCCAAGCAGCAATAGCTGAGGCAAGTCTGGGCAGGGTCCCAGAGACCAGCAGTGGGAGTGCTTGGCTTCTCCTTCTCCTTCTCTCTCTCTCTCTCTCTCTCCCCTCTCTCTCTCTCTCTCCCCTCTCTCTCTCTCTCCCCTCTCTCTCTCTCTCCCCTCTCTCTCTCTCTCCCCTCTCTCTCTCTCTCCCCTCTCTCTCTCTCCCCCCTCTCTCTCTCTCCCCTCTCTCTCTCCTCTCTCTCTTCTCTCTGTAGGCAGCTAGTCCAGGGATAGTCCCCTTCAAGGAGAGTCCTTGCACATACACTCACAATAGGCAAACACCCCGGTGGCCAGTGACAAACACTGCCCTTCACATCAAAGGGCAGTGCTGTGTGATCAAAACAGTGAAGGGGAGGGTACATTTCCTGGTTATCTTGGTCAGCCAAAGTTTTCCTGATTAGTCCATGTTAACAATCCTAATCAAGAACCTCATACTTAGCAAGGTCCACCTGGTTTCAATCACTAAAGCATGATACAGTAGGACTTGAAGGACACTACAAGGAGAGCTGTAAATGCCTCTACATGGACCTGCTGACCTTGTTCAATTGTGGTCAGCAGGTGTCATAATGCTCAAAAACACTAGTGCAGTTCAGCTTTGCTTGGCCCTGACAAATCGTTCAAGAAACACGGCATTAAATATGAGTCTATAATTTAATTTCATTGTGAGAGGAGAGCAGCGCCTGTGCAGCCTGTCAGATTGTTGGAGTGTGTTTGGGTTTGAAGTTTGCCTGTGATCACTTCTGCTTCACACTGATTATGCAGATTAATTTGTAAAGATCAATGCCATGGTCAGGACTGTTTGTGGACAGGATTTCTAATGTGGCTTGTTGGTCAATGCATGAGCTGTGCATGTGAATTATTGTAATGGCTGTTTACACAGGAACCATGATTAACTGATGGACACAGGCAGGACGTATTTCATTTGGTTAATCAAATTCCGGATAATCGAATGCCGAATAACATACTTTAGCCAAGCATAGGGATCTTGCGATCTTGCCGGATAATCTGATATCCGGATAGTCGAATGCTGGATAATCAAGGTTTGAATCCAAGGCTGCCTGATCAATTTAACTGTCTCTTCAACGCCTCACATTGCCCACAGCTGGGCACCACCACTGCAGACAAAACATTTTCAATCTAAATTATGGGGTTAAGATTTGGCTATAAATGAAACGCTTTCCAAATTGCATTTGTGAGAGTGCAGGTCGCACCTTTTATTCCAGGTGTTCACCAACCGACCCCACCATCAGTCTTAACATACTATTCTGCCTAGCAGTCCCTGTCACCCCATCAGTTTTGTCACTCCCTAAAAAACTCGTTTAATTATCTGTTAGTATGCTGAATTGTCCCCTGAGCTTCAGACCTGCTCATAGACATTACCAACACCATTATCCACTGCCTCCCCACCATTGAAGCCAGTTTGGTAGTCACTTCCAAATGACCCATTCTTGCACTCCCATATTATAACAGCTCCCAGCCTTATGTGCGGGGTTGCTGCCTGCACCCTCCCCCCAACTTCACATCACTGTCTCCTTTGCACCCAAGCGTGCACTCTCCAATACCCAAATTTGAGTTTTCTACTTTAGCTAATACAGCACTTCACTTTGATGACCCTCCTTGACATTTACTGCTCTAATCCCTTGATCTAACCATGGTCGATCCAACCAGACTGACTTGGGGGACAACCCAGCTGAGGGTGGCCCAGCTGCCTGACTGATATGTGTGCAATTCCCTAACTGTCTTACCCATAATACCTGGACTGGTTGGGCTTGACAAGCAGGACTGACTGTGGCCCAGTCACTGGACAGGAAGGGTATGGATCCCTAATTGCACCTAGTACCTGCCTGAGGATCGACAGTGTCCTTGATCGACAGTGACAGTACCACCTGGTTAACCATAGTCTCTGTTGACTCAACAAAGGTTTATTTCTCTTAGACATTCAGATATGGCCATTTGGTTTTAGGACATGCAAGGTGTTCACTGTGTAGGTTCCTGGCACATGCTATAGCTGTGATATTGACGCAGTACAATGCCATCCAAAATCACTTCCCCCTTTCCCCCCCCCCCCCCCACCGCTCGACTTTTCAAAGCTGGCAAGCATGACAACTTGCCCTAATTTCTGTCTGTGCTAAAAGCAAGAATAGAAAGAACTAATGTGTGCCTGTAAGTTCTAAATGAAGCCACGATGCATAATAGGGCAAGACGAGGAAGAGATGCAGTGAGCACCCAAAGAAGTGCAAAGTACATGAGCACTAAGGAAACGGGCTGAAAGCCCTGAAATGCATCCTATTGAAATGAATTAGGTGACACACACACCACAGTCAGGTCACTGTAAAAAATCTCCTGTCTTTATTGAAGAAAATTTTGCTGTGATATCCATCATGAGCAGCAGTAAGGTTTCTTCAACACATCTCCTATTTCTTCCCTATTTTATTTCTGGCTCATGCACTACTTGGAAAACTGAGGCAACTTTCAGAAAATGTATCTTCCTTTGATCTGCCTTCACAAAAGTTAATCATTGCACCTCAATATGTTGGAAAGGTGGAGGAACCTCTGCCACTTCAGGAGGAGTATGTCAGCTTTCCCTGTGATGTATCATCACTTACCATGTATCAGGGATGTATCTTGCTATCTTAGTAGAGCGATCACTCGCTACAGAGTGTAAGAACTACAGGGAACATTTGCAAGAAAGCTTGGAGATGGTGATAAAGAATTAGAGAGCCAGAGTTTTACTCCTTTATGTAATAGAGAACATTGATGGGCCAAATTGCCTTCCTACACTATTTCCATTCACCTGCCAACAAACCCTCTGGAGAAGCAAAACAATTTTTGTCATTTGAACTGATTTTCTGTTCTGGGGAAATAAGCACATGCATTTCAAAGCAATGTCTATCCCTGACTATGGCAGATTGCTATAGTGAACTAAGGCATCTTCACCTTCATCGAATAATTCATAGTCAATATCACTGAGTGGGTCAAACATGGGAAATGACACCAGTCTACCACTTCATACTTTTTGATATAGAATCATGGAATCTTACAGCACAGAAAGAGACCACTCAATTAATCATGTCTGTGTTGGGTTTTTTGAAAGGGGTGTTCAATATAGTCATACATCCATAATCTAGTTTTCAAAAACTTAGCAGCAGCTAAAATGAATTTCTTTACCTTTACACAATGTCTACTGCATTTTCTTTATTAACCCTCTGATACTCTGTCAAAGAACTAAATCATTTCGGTCAGACACAAATTGTCTGGATCAAATCGCAGGTGCTGTTTCTTGTTAACTATCACTACTTTTATCCTTGACTATTGTTGCTTGTGAGTTTCTTTTTGTTTTAACCCAATTACAGGAATTGCAAACCTCTGCAACTCTAAAACCATCCACAAATTCAAGGAAGAATTGTTATCTCCACCTTAATAAACTACCAGTGCATCCTATCTGGAACATTAAGCAATAACAATCAGTTTTCTGTCTAATTCTACCCTATTCAATACCTTTACACTCCTTCCTATGCAGCACTAATAACATCCTCCTCTTTCATGAAGATACATAAAGAATGCATACCACTTTTATACCAAATTAATAACATATAAAACTAAAGATGAAAAAAATTAATTTTCATCACAGTAATCAACCCTTCACCCAGTAGAAGTTTTCATAAGTAAAACAAATGTTCTTGTGAGGCTGTGAAACTGCATTCTAATATTGACAGAATAGTCTGTAACAATGGGTGATTTTTCCAACTACTGCAGGATTGAATATTTAAATTCTATAAAATGATGGGCCACAAATTTTCATTCAAGACATGTTGCATGTAATCAAATTGTGGTCAGTGAAGATAGTAAAGTGATAGGTGTGTGAGTATGGAAATTGTTTTAGTAGTCTCTGGATTAGACTTTCAGGGTCCTTTTGAATTATTGACCACAATACTTATCATGGCAATAATTTGTGCCTTGAATACAGGATTGAGAAATTCTTCTCCAAATGATTCAGCTAAGTGAACACCTCTCGAATATGCCTGTCAGGTGCATTTATATGGCTAATAAATTCCAATATCAGCTGGCTAACATTGGGTATGAACATAGTTTAAGTTTAAAACACATAAAGTAAATCAACAATACAAAAAACAGGAAGTACTGGAGAAGCTCAACAGATCTGGCAGTAGGTAAAAACAATGACTGCAGATGCTGGAAACCAGATTCTGGATTAGTGGTGCTGGAAGAGCACAGCAGTTCATGCAGCATCCGAGGAGCAGTAAAATTGACGTTTCGGGCAAAAGCCCTTCATCAGGAATACAGGCAGAGAGCCTGAAGGGTGGAGAGATAAGTGAAAGGAGGGTGGGGGTGGGGAGAAAGTAGCATAGAGTACAATAGGTGAGTGGGGGAGGGGATGAAAGTGATAGGTCGGGGGGGAAGGTGGAGTGGATAGGTGGAAAAGAAGATAGGCAGGTAGGACAAGTCATGGGGACAGTGCTGAGCTGGAAGTTTGGAACTAGGGTGAGGTGGGGGAAGGGGAAATTAGGAAACTGTTGAAGTCCACATTGATGCCCTGTGGTTGAAGTGTTCCGAGGCGGAAGCTGAGGTGTTCTTCCTCCAGGCGTCTGGTGGTGAGGGAGCAGTGGTGAAGGAGGCCCAGGACCTCCATGTCCTCGGCAGAGTGGGAGGGAGAGTTGAAATATTGGGCCACAGGGCGGTGTGGTTGATTGGTGTGGGTGTCCCGGAGATGTTCTCTAAAGCGCTCTGCTAGGAGGCGTCCAGTCTCCCCAATGTAGAGGAGACTGCATCGGGAGCAACGGATACAATAAATGATATTGGTGGATGTGCAAGTAAAACTTTGGATGTGGAAGGCTCCTTTAGGGCCTTGGATGGAGGTGAGGAGGAGGTGTGGGCGCAGGTTTTGCAATTCCTGCGATGGCAGGGGAAGCTGCCAGGATGGGAGAGTGGGTTGAAGAGGGGCGTGGACCTGAGCAAGTAGTCACGGAGGGAACGGTCTTTGCGGAAGGTGGAAAGGGGTGGGGAGGAAAATATATCCCTGGTGATGGGGTCTTTTTGAAGGTGGCGGAAATGTCGGCAAATTATTTGGTTTATGCAAAGGTTGGTGGGGTGGAAGGTGAGCACCAGGGGCGTTCTGTCCTTGTTACGGTTGGAGGGGTGGGGTCTGAGGGCGGAGGTGCAGGATGTGGATGAGATGCTTTGGAGGGCATCTTTAACCATGTGGAAAGGGAAATTGCGGTCTCTAAAGAAGGAGGCCAACTGGTGTGTTCTGTGGTGGAACTGGTCCTGCTGGGAGCAGATATGGCAGAGGCAGAGAAGTTGGGAATACGGGATGGCATTTTTGCAGGAGGAAGGGGGAAGAGGTGTAATCTAGGTAGCTGTGGGAGTTGGTGGGTTTGTAAAAAATGTCGGTATCAAGTCAGTTGTCATTAATGGAGATGGAGAGGTCTTGGAAGGGGAGGGAGGTGTCCGAGATGGTCCAGGTAAATTTAAGGTCAGGGTGGAATGTGTTGGTGGCAGTATCCTTGGGGAGAGTAACAGAATTAACATTTTGAACTGAAGACTCTTCTTCGAACTTAACTGGTTTATATTAGGTCATTATATTATCCCGCAGTGCAGAAGTTTATCTCAAAATGTAACAGTCTTTACAGTTTGACAAAGAGGAGCAGGGGAGTGTGGAGGTTATAATGGGTAACTACCAGTTTATTCCCCTCAATACCCTGTTTATTTTTGGCAGCTGACAATAAGTGGAATCTACATTATCTTTAGCTAAAATGTTGTATTTGGCAAGATTTGCAACATATGGCCCCAACAATTAAGGATACCTTTTTTGTCATCTATTTTCTAGACATCAACCCTACTTGCTTCTCTTGTGACACTTGTCATGCCTACTATTTTGTACTTATTGATAAATTATCTTTCCATTTTTGATCCTAGAAACCAATTAAAACAATATACACTAAAAGAAAACAATCCAATTTTGTCAAGGACACTCTTTTCAACATAATCATAATTTTGGTGCCAGAATCTGTCTGTGTTCTGATACATCCAAATTAAACAAAATCTCTCCAGGAAAGTTATTGCTGAGTGCCAATTGAAAGACAAATGTTTGACTAACATTGGGGAGTTTGATTCCCAATATTCAATTTAGCACAGTAACTTGAACATGCTGAATTTGCTTTCTTACTAATCATTGTTGGCTAAAAGCATTTAAAATGATTAAATGCTTAAGTTTGACCTAGAACATGTACTTGTGAAACTTCAAAAATATCTTACAAATGAATGCTTTTGTCAAACAGAAAAAAAAATTTGCATTTATGTAGCTTTATTCACTACCTCAGGATG
Organism: Chiloscyllium plagiosum; assembly: GCF_037043375.1. Lineage (NCBI taxonomy): Eukaryota > Metazoa > Chordata > Chondrichthyes > Orectolobiformes > Hemiscylliidae > Chiloscyllium > Chiloscyllium plagiosum. Next base: position 28,100,893 of record NW_028270149.1, on the reverse strand, counting down.
GCCAAACACATTTGATAGCTAATGAATTAATACTGAATTATACTGAAACCATAGAGCCAGAGTCATAGAGTCATATAGAAAGGAAACAAACCCTTCGATCCAACCAGTCCATGCTGACCATAATCGCAAACTAAACTAGTCCCACCTGCCTGTGCTTGGTCAATATCCCTCCAAACATTTCTTATTCGTGTACTTACTAAATGTCTTTTAAACATTATAACTGTACCTGTATCCACCACTTCCTCTGGAAGTTCTTTGCCCACACAAACCACTCTCTGTGTAAAAAAAAAAATTGTCCCTCCTATCTTTTTTAAATCATTTTCTTCTCATTAAGTCATAGTCGCTGAGATGTACAGCACGGAAACAGACCCTTCGGTCCAACTCATCCATGCAGACCAGCTATCCTATATAAATAAAGTCATAGAGATGTACAGCACGGAAACAGACCCTTCGGTCCAATCTGTCCATGCTGACCAGGTATCCCAACCCAAACTAGTCCCACCTGCCAGCACCCGGCCCATATCCCTCCAAACCCTTCCTATTCATATATCCATCCAAATGCCTCTTAAATGTTACAATTGTACCAGCCTCCACCACATCCTCTGGCAGCTCATTCCATACACGTACCATCCTCTGCATGTAAAGGTTGCCTCTTAGATCTCTTTTATATCTTTCCCCTCTCACCCTAAACCAATGCCTTCTAGTTCTGGACTCCTTGACCCCAGGGAAAAGACTTTGTCTATTTATCTTATCCATGTCCCTCATAATTTTGTAAACCTCTATAAGGTCACCCCTCAGCCTCCAACGCTCCAGGGAAAACAGCCCCAGCCTGTTCAGCCTCTCCCTGTAGCTCAGATCCTCCAACCCTGGCAACATCTTTGTAAATCTTTTCTGAACCCTTTCAAGTTTCACAACATCTTTCCGATAGGAAGGAGACCAGAATTGCACGCAATATTCCAACAGTGGCCTAACCAATGTCCTGTACAACCGCAACATGACCTCCCAACTCCTGTACTCAACACTCTGACCAATAAAGGAAGGCATACCACTTTCTACCTGCAACTCCACTTTCAAGGAGCTATGAACCTGCACTCCAAGGTCTCTTTGTCTAATCCCATTTGCCAGCATTTGACCTATATCCCTCTGAACACTTCCTATTCATATACCCATCCAGATGACTTTCAATTGTTGTAATAGTACCATCCTCCAACACTTCCTCGAGCAGCTCATTCCATACATGCACCACCTTCTGCATGAACAAGTTGCTCCTTTATATCTTTCCCCTCCACCTTTAGTTTTTGGTTTCCCCCACCCTGTGGAAAAGACCTTGCAAGTTACCCTATTCATGCCCCTCATGATTTTATAAATCTTTCACCTTAAAAATATACACGCTAGTCTTTACTCCAGGGTAAAGATACCTGACATTCACTTTACCTGTACTGCTCATGAATTTATAAACCTCTATAAGGTCACCTGTAAACCTTTTTAGATTTAGATTACATTACAGTGTGGAAACAGGCCCTTCGGCCCAACAAGTCCACACCGACCCGCCGAAGCATAACCCACCCACACCCCTACATTTACCCCTTACCTAACACTACGGGCAATTTAGCATGGCCAAATCACCTGACCTGCACATCTTTTAGACTGTGGGAGGAAACCGGAGCACCCGGAGGAAACCCACACAGACACGGGGAGAATGTGCAAACTCCACACAGTCAGTCGCCTGAGGCGGGAATTGAACCCGGGTCTCTGGCGCTGTGAGACAGCAGTGCTAACCACTGTGCCACCGTGCCACCCACTTGTATGCTCCACTGAAATAAGTCCCAGTCTGTCCACCTTCTCCTTATAACTCAAATCCTCCATTTCTGGCAACATCCTGGTTGATCCCTTCTGAACCCTCTCCAGGTTAATAATATTCTTCCTCTCAAAGGAAGATCAGAACTGGACACTCCATAGGAGGCTTCACCAATGTCCTATACAACCTCAACATAAGTTCTAAACTTCTTTATTCAAAGATCTGAGCAAGGAAGGCAACCATGCTAAATGCCTTCTTAACTATCCCATCTATGTGTTATGCAAACTTCCAAGAATTGTGTACCTGAACCCCAGATCTCTCTGTTCTATAACACAATGGTAAGTTTCTACTTTTAAACATTTAAGCTTTGCCTTTGTTTGTTTTACCAAAATGCAATACCTCACATATATCCAAATATAACTCCATTTGTAGTGTTCAGTTCATTGACTCAATTGATCAAAAATCTCTTTGTAATCTTAGATAATCTCACCCGCAAAATTACTAACCATGCTTTCTATCTTGTCATTTAAATAATTTATATTAATGACAAGCAAAAGTGGATTCAGCACCAATCCCTGTGAAACACAGCCGACCACAGGCCGTCAGTCAGTAAAAGAACTCTCCTCCATCTGTCTCCTGCCGGTAAGCCAATTTTGCATCCAATTGGCAAGCCCACCATGTTAGGTCTCTAATCTAACTTTACTAGTTAGTCTACCATGTGGAAACTTGTCAAAGGCTTTAATAAGGTCTAAGAAAACAATGTCTACCGCTCAGCCCTCATTAATCTTCTTGGTTACTTCCTCAAAAAGCTCAATCAAGTTTGCGAGACACAATCTCACACACACAAAACCATGCTGACTATCCCTAATCATTCCTTTCCTCTTCAAATGCGTTTTCGTATGTAGAGAAACATGGAAGCCAAAATGTCACATGGGAACCATAGCAAGTCAAACAATGAGCTAAACAGGCACACAACCTAATTATTGCAGTGCTGGCTAATGGACAAATGCTTCCACTATTGAACACTCCAAGAACTCACCTGTGCTTCAACAAATAATTCCATGGGTCTTTTACATCCACATGAGATGGCAGGTGGAAATTTGGTTTAACATCTCATCCAAGTGATTGCACCAGGTTTATGTGCTCATGTTTCTTTAGTCTTTTACTGACTCTGATTCTGACAGCTTCACTGCAATCAAACCAAATCTGACACACTAGTAGCAACACAGAGCTCAGTAGAATCTTCAATTATTTGGATTTATATCTGCAATCTTCCACATGATGAGTTTTTTGACCACTTGCAGGGTGGCAATAAAAGATGTTTTGGGGATAAATAAAACAAAAATGGGAATGTCTACTTTAAAATTTGGATTTTAGTGTTACAATTTTCAAAAGTGTTTTAAAATATCTTGGTGGCAAAGTAATTAAAAAAAAGAGCTGTCAAGTTGTATCATGAATGGCTTTGAAGATCTTACACTTTATCATCCATATAATATTCAATTTGATCTGATAAAGATTACTATGGTATTTAAAATGCAATGGGTTCAGTTTATTGTCATGTCTTTTGCTCTCACTCCTGCTAGCTGATTGATTTATTTTGTTCATATAAAGGAATAGCCAGCAATGCCAATGTATTCCCTTGGGGCCCTTGTACATAAAAACAAAATGAAATAACACAGATGTAGAAACAAATGCCAAGAGCTCAAAATGTATAAAGGAAACTGATAGAATGCAGAGCAGTTATATGTCAGATAGTGTTAAATGTGAAATAAAAAGAGGGTTTAATTTGGCTTTAAGTGATATCATTATTGGTGCTTATATTGACATAGCCAGGAAGTGCATGCAGCCAGCAATCAAACCTCTGTCCAAAGAACAATTTGAAAAACAGCATAAGTAGCAAAGGAGGTATTAAATTATATGTACATCAATGTCCATAGTGTTATTAATAAGGTTGGTGAGCTGCAGGCACAAATTGGTAAATGAGATTATGACTTGTTTGAAATGTGGCTCAGACAACATCAGGAATTAATTCTTAATATTCTTGGTCATCAAGTGTTTACAAATAATAGAGAAGAAAGAAGGGGAAGGGGCATAAAAGTATTAGAACAGGAAATAGGAGTAGGAACAGGCCATTTGGCCACTCCAATTTGCCCACCATTTGACAAGATAATGGCTGATATGTGCCAGGCCTCAACTCTTCTTTTGTGGCAGCTCCTTATAGTCTTCAATTCCCAACATTTTAAAAGTCTTTGTACCTTATCTTTAAATATTTTGAGTGACCTAGCCTCTACAACTGTCTGGGTAGAAAATTCCAGACACTCGCATCCCTCGAGGGATGCCCCTTTATATTGTAACTGTGTGCCCTAGATTGAGATTCTCCCCCATACAGACATAGAGTCATCGAGTCATACAGCATAGAAACAGAACCGAACAGACATCAGCATTTGGCCCATATCTAAACCCTTCCTATTCATATTACCATTCAGATGTCTTTTAAGTGTTGTAAGCATATTCCCATAGTGGAAACATTTTCTCAAAGGTTATCCTGCCAAGACCCTCCAGAATCTTGTACGCTTTAAGAAGATCACTGCCCATTCATCTAAGTTAGAATGAATAAAGGCCTAATTGGAAAAGGATATGGTACCAGTCCTAAAACAAGATCGTTCTGAATCTATTTGGTTAGAGTTGGGGAAGGAAGTGGAAGATTTTGCACTATTGTCAGTTTTCTAAAGAGTTCCAAACAGTAATAAAGAGATAAATGTGACGAGTCAGTTAGCAAGGCAGTGAAGGATAGAACTAGAGCCTTTATAAGTTTTATTTAGAGATATGCATTTTAACTATGCAGAAATCCAACTCGCACAATTTCTGTCTGCTACTGTATATAGCAGCACAAGTAAATGCCCTATAAACGTTGACCAATTGAATATATTTAAACACCTAATTAAGATCACAAAAGATGAACAAAGCTGTTAGCAAATTTCAACAATAACAGAAAAGCAAGATTAACAGAACTTAATAACTGCAACTTATAATGGGAATGACAGATAATGAATGGATGAAGGAATTTCTAAGAAGTGCTCAAGAGATGGTTTGCAATCAATATCTCCAAACCAGGAATGAACATAGCTGTGTGAAATTCTTTCAGTTCTGACAGTAAGTCACAGTGTTAAAATATTAACTTTATTTCTCTTTCCACAGATACCACCAGGCCTGCTAGGTATTTCTGACAGCTTCTGGTATTAATTCAAATGTCTATCATCAATATTTTGCTTTTGGATGCACTTTTGGAGTTGGCTTGAGTAAGGAAGGGCAAATGAAAAATGCCATAGTAAGAAATCATCTAGTTAATTTGGTTTGAAGTATTATGGAATGATACAAGAAAATAGCAAAAATGGGGAAAATAACAATTTCAGTGATCAATGTTCCTGTGAGGGTGAAAAGCAAAGCTGGTAGGTGCAGGGAATTTTGGATGACTGGAAAAATTGAAGTTTTGGTCAAGAAAAAGACAGAAGCATATGTCAAAGAAAGGCAGCAGAGATCGAATGAATCCTTAGAATAATACAGGGGTGGTGGGAGCATACTTAAGAGGGAAATCAGAAGGGCAAAAAGGGGCTATGCGATAGCTTTGGCAAATAGGATGAAGGAGAGTCCAAAGGGATTTTACAAATACATTAAGGACAAAAAGGTTACTAGGGAGAGAATAAGGACCCCCCCACCCCCACCCAGCCTATGTACGGAACCATAGGAGATGGGGGAGATTCTAATTGAGTATTTTGCATCAGTGTTTACTGTAGAGAAGGACATGGAAGATATAGAATGTGGGGGCATGGATGATGACATCTTGTAAAATGTCCATATTACAATGTTGGAGGTGTTGGATGTCTTAAACCACATAAAGGTGAATAAGTCCCCAAGTCCTGACAAGGTGTACCCCAGAACTCTGTGGGAAGCTAGGGAAGTGATTGCTGGGTGACTTGCTGAGGTCTTTGTATCATCGATAGTCACAGGTTAGATGCCAGAAGACTGGAGGCTGGCTAATGTGGTGCCACTGCTTAAAAAAGGTGGTAAGGGAAAGCCAGGGAATTATAAACCAGTGAGCCTGACATCGGTGGTGTGCACGTTTTTAGAGGGAATCCTGAGGAACAGGATTTGTATGTATTTGGAAAGGCCATGACTGACTAGAGACAGTCAACATGGCTTTGTCCGTGGGAAATCATGTCTCACAAATTTGATTAAATTTTTTTTAATAAGTAACCATGAGAATTGTTGAGGCAGAATGGTGGACATGACCTATATGGACTTCAGTACGGCATTTTACATGATAGACTGGTTAGCAAGGTTAGATCACATGGAATATAGAGGAACCTCGATTAACCGAACGAAACGGGTGGGCACTATTTCATTCGGATAATTGATTAATTGGTTAACTGATTCAATGGCTTTCCTCTGGGGCTCGGAGTTTTCTGTTAAGTATGCTCCCCGTTCAGGAGACTAGGCAGCAGCACACCGCACGTAAGCCCCCACCCCCTCGTCCGCCCCCCCTTCGCCCCCAACCCTGTCCAGCACGGCCCCTCCATCCACCCCACCCTGCCCCCAACACCGTCCAAAACTGCCCCCACCTGCCTCCCAACCCTGTCCAATACTGCCCCCGCCCGACCTCCCAAACCCGTCCAACACTGGCCCTGTGTGCCCCCACCCCTGCCCACCCCCACCCCCATCCCCCCGTGGACTCCCCTACTCCCCTCTCTGGGCAGCCAGACCAGACACCAACAACAAGGCTGCTGTTGCCTTTTGGGGGGTGAGTCTCGAAATAGCGCGCGCATGCACACACACACACAATTTTTTGCCGCAACATTTTGACAGGTTCCACCTTTGCCCTGTACAGGACAATTTTGGAGAGATTATCTGGGAAAGGGGAATTTAGGGTACACGCCTCTGCAGAGCTCCAGGGAAAGTGTGGAGGAGAGAGAGAGAGGGCGGGAGGTCAGTCATTTGGAGACAGTGTCTGGGCTCCCAACGATGTGCAGGACTGTTCTCAGCAACATTTCAGTAAGCCGGGTTCATTTTTAATCACTGTAAACAAAAGACACGATCAGTGTTGGAAACACGTCTTTGATATAATGTTTCTATTGGGACCTCGAGATCTCCTTCGGATGATCTGATCTTTGGATAATTGATATTCAGATAATCGTACTTCCTCTGTACAGGGAGAACTAGCCCGTTAGTTACAGAACTGGTTCAAAGTTAGAAGGCAGAGGGTGGTGGTGCAAGGCTGCATTTCAGACTGGAGGCCTGTGAACAGTAGTGTGCCACAAGGATCGGTGCTGGGTCCACTGCCTTTTGTCATTTGTATAAATGATTTGAATGTGAACATAGGTATAGTTAGTAAGTTTACAGATGACACCAAACTTGGAGGTGTACTGGACAGCAAAGAAGAGTATAATATGATCTTGATCAGATTGAAGTCAAGAGTGGGGTGCGGGAAAAGCACAGCAGGTCAGGCAGCATCTGAGGAACAGGTGAATCGATATTTTGGGGAAGAGCCCTTCATAAGGAATGAGACTTGTGATCCGGGGGTTGGAGAGATAAATGAGAGAAGGGGCTGGGGGAAGGTAGCTGAGAGTGCGTTAGGTAGATGGAGGTGGGGGTAATGTTGATAGGTCAGAGAGGAGGGTGGAGCAGATAGGTGGGTAGGAAGATGGACAGGTAGGACAGGTCATAAGGGCAGTGCCAAGTTGGAACGTTGGAACTGGGATAAGGTGGAGGGAGGGGAACTGGTGAAATCCACGTTGATGCTGTGTGGTTGGAGGGTTCCAGGCAGAAGATCAGGCATTCTTCCTCCAGGCAAATGGGTGATTAGGGTGTGACCCAGGGCCTGCATGTCCTCAGCAGAGTGGGAGGGGAAGTTGAAGTCTTCAGCCATGGGATGGGGGGATTGGTTAGTGTCCCGGAGATGTTCTCTGAAGCGCTCTGTGTGTAGGCGTCCTGTTTCCCCAATATAGAGGAGATCACATCGCGAGCAATGGATACAGTAAATGATGTGTGGAAATGCAAGTAAATCTCTGAAGGATGTGGAAGGCTCCTTTGGAACCTTGGATGGGAGTGAGGGAAGTTTTGCAATTCCTGACGTTGCAGGGGAAGGTGCCGGGAGGGGAGGATGGGTTGGTGGAGGGCATGGACCTGACAATGGAGTTGCAGTGGGAATGATCTTTACGGAAAGCAGATAGGGGAGGAGAGGGAAATATATTTCTGGTAGTGGTGTCCGTTGGTAGGTGGTGGAAATGGTGGAAGATGATGCAATGTATATGGAGGTTGGTGGGGTGGAAGATGAAGACCGGAGGATTCTGTTCTTATTGCGATTGGAGGGGTGGGGTTCAAAGCGGAGGTGTGGAAAGTGGATGAGATGCGCTGCATGGCATCATCGAACACATGGGAGGGGAAATTGCAGTCTTTGAAGAAGGAGGCCATCTGGTGTGTTCTGTAGTGGAATTGGTCCTCCTGGGAGCAGACACGGTGGAGGCAGAGAAATTGGGAAGAAGTGATAGTGTTTTAACAGGAGGCGGGGTGGGAGGAGGTGTAGTCCAGGTAGCTGTGGGAATCAGTGGGTTTGTAGAAGATGTCAGTGTTGAGTCAGTCACTTGGTGGAGTGGTCCAGGAAGGGGAGGGAGCTGTCTGAGATGGTTCACGTGAACTTGAGGTCTGGGTGGAAGGCGTTCGTGAAGTTGATGAACTGTTTCAACCTCCTCGTGGGAGTACGAGGTGGCATCGCTACAGTCATCTATGTATCAGAGGAAGAGGCTTTGCTGTGAGGTTAAAACCAACTAGGTGAAAGTGAGGACTGCAAATGCTAGAGTGGGGTGCTGGAAAAGCACAGAAGATCAGGCAGCATCCAAAAAGCAAGAGAATCGATGTTTCGGGCAAGAGCCTTTCATCAGGAATGAGGCTAATGAGCCAAGGGGGTTGGGAGATAAATGAGAGGGGAAGTGAGGCTGAGGGGAAGGTACCTGAGAGTGCGATAGGTGGAGGAGGTGGGAGTAATGGTGATAGGTCGGAGAGGAGGGTGGAGTGGATAGGTGAGAAGAAAGATGGACAGGTAGGACAGGTCATGAGGGCGGTATCGAGTTGGAAGGGTTGAACTAGGATAAGGTGGGAGGAGGAGAAATGAGGAAATTGGTGAAATCCATATTGATGCCGTGTGGTTGGAGGGTCCCAAGGCAGAAGATGAAGCGTTCTTCCTCCAGGCATCAGGTGGTTAGGGTGTGGTGATGGAGGAGATCCAGGACCTGCATGTCCTTGGCGGAGGGGGGAGTTGAAGTGTTCGGCCACAGATGAGCCAATGTGCTGAGGAGTGGCAGATGGAGTTTAATTTAGATAAATGTGAGGTGCTGTAATTTGGAAAGACAAATCGGGGAAGGACTTATACATTTAATGGTAAGGTCCTGGGGAGTGTTGCTGAACGAAGAGACCCCTGGAGTGTAGGTTCATAGTTCCTCGAAAGTGGAATCGTGGGTAGATAGGATCGTGATGAAGTTAATTGGTATGCTTTCCTATATTGGTCAGTGCATTGAGTAGGTGTTGGGAGGTCATGTTGCAGCTGTACAGGATATTGGTTGGGCCACTTTTGCAATGCAGTTCTGGGCTCCCTCCTATCGGAAGGATATAGTGAAACTTGAAAGGGTTCAGAAAAGATTTACAAGGATGTTGCCAAGATTGGAGGGTTTGAGCTATTGGGAGAGGCTGAATAGGCTGCGGCTGTTTTCCCAGAGTGTTGGAGGCACTCTAAGTAGTGACCTTAGGTCATGCTTCAAGGTGAGAGATGGAAAGTTTAAGAGAGATACACGCAGCAAATACTTCACACAGAGGGTGGTGGGCGTTTGGAACACGTTGCCAGCAGAGGTGGTAGAAGCAGGCATGGTAGATTCATTTAAGATGTGTTTGGATAAATGTATGAGTAGGTGGGGAGTAGAGGGATACAGTTGCTTAGGAATTGACCGACAGGTTTAGACTGTACATTTGGATCGGCTCAGGCTTGGAGGGCTGAATGGCCTGTTGCTAGGCTGTAAATTTTCTTTGTTCTTTGTTCTTACAGACGCTTATAAAATCATGAGGGGCATGGATAGGGTAAATAGACTTGGTCTTTTCCCTGGGTTGGAGGAGTCCAGAATGAGAAAGCATAAGTTTAGGGTGAGAGGGGAAGGACTTCAAAGGGACCTAAGGGGCAACTTTTTCACGCATTGGGTGGTGCGTGTTTGGAATAAGCTGCCAGAGGAATTGGTGGATGCTAGTACAATTACAACATTTAAAAGACATCTGGATATGTACATGATTAGGAAGGGTATAGAGCAATATGGGCCAATGCTGACAAATGGCACTAGATAAATTTAGGATATCTGGTCAGCATGGACAAGTGGGACTGAAGGGTCTGTTTCTGTGCTGTACATCTCTGAATCTATGACTCGAAGAAGCAATCCAGATGTAGACACAGAGATTGAAAGTGCCCATTCAAAGGCAAAGCAGTAATAGAGCAATGTGGGGTTTTAAGTGCAAATAGTTGTAGCATAAACCAATAAAATAAAGTTGAAATAAATCATAAAATGGAGGCTTATGACAAATATCAAGAGCTGGATTAGGTTAATAACCAGAGAGACTGGGGCAAATGCAGAAAGGAATTTAAAGAGCTAATATAAGTGGCAAAGAGAGTTTATGAATAAAATAAAATTTTTTTAAAAGTGAAATGTGAAATATTTTATAAATGCACAAACTAAATGGTTCACCAGGGAAAATACTTGACCTATTAAAAAAACCCAAAGGGGATCGATTCAAGTACTACTGGTCCAGATAGAATGCATGATAGGTTGCCTAAAGAAGCAATGATAGAAATAGCAGGGGCATCAGTCATAATCCTTCGATAGATATAAGAGATAGGAATAGTGGTGAAGGAATGCTGGTTTGTTAGTTATATCACTATTCAAGAAAGCTGAGGATGAGCCAGGAAATTGCAGGCTAATCAGCATAACATAGGTATGTTATTGCTTACCATTATCAGGGAAAAATAATCTTTCATGTGGAAAGACCCAAGTTAATCAAAAATGGATCAAGCATGGAATTGTTAAAGGTAAATCATGTCTTATTAAATTGATTGCATTCTTTGATAAAGTAACAAAGAAGTTGATGAATATAGCATAGTACCTATTGTCCATATGGACTTTCTGAAAACCTTCAACAAAATACCATCCAAGAATCTTGTTAAAAGGATAGAGATTCATGGAATTAAACAAAGGTGGTGCTCAGAATTCAAAATTGGCACAGTGGTAGAAAGGAAAGCTCTATGGATGATTTTTTTTTTCAAATTGAGAGGGAATTTGTAATTGTTTTCCCCAAAGGCTAGTCTTGGGTCAAACACACTTTGCAATTTTTATAGATCTGTTGAATCAGATATAGGATTATAATACATTCTTGGGGAACTACAGAAAATCCTGGAGGGTTAGCAGTCCTTAATCCAGTAGATTTTGGTCTTGCTGGTGCCATATTATCTGAGATATTGTGGGAGCTGAGCTGATGTGCTAATGATGCTGAACTAACACACCCAGGGTGTTCACTGACTGAGGAAGGGAGATAATCAGCTGAGCTACTGCTAAAATAAAACATAAAAGTTAAAAGTTATGTTCAACCTGATACTGCCTTCTTCACAGTCACTGCTAAGCTAGCTTAATATTCATAAAGGTAAATCAGAGATACATTAAATGTGTATTCCCATTGGAATGGAGAAATCTGTCCAACCATGGAAAAACATTATTCAGCAAAATGTTATTCACAGGATCAATGTTTGTTCCATGAGGTCTTTTACCGCAATTTTACTATCAGTTATCATATTCAGATTCCATGTGGTAAACTTGACTGCCTCCACCTAGCTTATGTAGGATGACCTTGTATCAGCACAAATGTCATGGGGTGGATGGGGTAGTAAGTGACCTGAATCAGTTTAGGAGCATTGGTTCTAGTCATGCTAGCCGGAGAAATTCAAGAAGTAAGTGACACCAACATTGCTTCTGGAACTTCAATATGTGGATAACAAGGCATCTCCATTCTCTTGTAAGAGAATTTTTTCAAACCCCTCAATGCCTTTGTGGGAGCTGGATACTGAAAAATTGATCTATACTCAACCTCAGAGACCCAAATCATTTACAAACATTCCAAGGTCATTCCGATCCATCCCTCTATTAAGATCAATAGAGAAATCCTCCTAACCGTGGGACATCTCCCCTATCAAAGAAGCTACCTCTTATCTCAGGCTGACATCGATGTGGAGATTCAACATTATGTGCGTGCCACCTTCAGATCTCTAAGGATGAGACTCTTCAAGCAGTGAAATCCAGGAGCACAGGACGAGAATGACATTTTCAGGGGTATCATGGAGTGGAGTTTTAGGGAGAGTGATGGTTGAGATGTGGGGGGCAGGGGATAGGGGTGTCAATGGCAAGGGCCAAGAGTGACTTCCAGCAGCCATCCTCCATGACCCATATCCCAGCCCGCAATTGGGGAGAGGCAATAGCCTAGTGGTATTAATAAACTGTTAATCCAGAGACCCAGGTAATGTTCTGGGGACTCAGCTTCGAATCCCTCCATGGTGGATGGTGGAATTTGAATTCAATAAATATCTGGAATTAAGAGTCTAATTATGACCATGAATCCATTGTCAACTGTCAGAAAAAAAATCATCTTGGGTTCCCTAACATCCTTTAAGGAAGGAAACTGCCATCTTTACCTGGTCTGGCCTGGATGTGACTCCAGTCTCACAGCAATATAGTTGGCTCTTAAAATACCTCTGGGCAATTAGGGATGGGCAATAAATGCTGACCTAGCCAGCAATGCCTGCATCCCATGAATGAATAAATTTTAAAAATCATCCCTAAATTACTACAGGTGAAGGCCCCGCTACCCCCAACCTGAAAGCAGTCTGCCCCCATTTACAGTTGTGAAGGCTATCACATTCCTTGCCTTCCGGAAGTATTATTAATCAGGGTGGGTGTTGGAAAGAGGCCTGTATATAGTTCTTAACTGACTACCTTAGGGAGTTAATAGGCAGCAGATCGGGAAGGTCAAAAATGGGCCTTCCTGCCCACAATTTAATTTTTGAGGTACCAGAAAGAAATTGGTATTCTCCCTGGTACCAATCCATATGATTATTTTCCCTTCTTGCCCTTTTCCCTGTAATTTTTGTTGAGGGGAAAATCCTTGCCGGATTTGAGTGACATTGACACATTATGGGCAACTTTATTGGTTGGATCCACAGTTGCTGGTTGGAAACTGGATGAAGTAAATTCACATTGGAATGAGTACATCATCTTAACCAGTGTACTTGTGATATTAATGCATAAAAATGACAAGGCTTGTACTTTTCAAATACATTAGAAAGATAGCATGAATGCTCCCATGTGAAAAAAATATCAACTGCAGATCTGGCAAACGACCATATCAAAATTTTCTCCAGGTACTGCATGTCTGTCTAGTTTCTTCTTATGTCTAGGTTTTACTTTTTCCCATCATATATGCATTCAACATGATTTGTATAGATTGTGTCTTCATGTGTGAAAAATAATTGAAAACAATTTTTCTTTAACAACTTGTCTACTTGCCATAAATGTAACTCTGTAACATCCTCCAATATTATAAAGACATATCTGAGGTTAACACTTCAGCCTTTGAAAATTTATACATAAAAACTTAAGACAATAAGATATAGGAACAGAATTAGGCCTTTCAGCCCATTTGGTCTTCTCTGTCATTCGAGAATCTCATTGTTTCTCAATCTCATTCTCCTCCCTCCTTCCCGTAACCCTTGATCCTCTTACCAATCAAGAACTTATCTCTCTCTCTCTATTAAAAAATCACTCAACAAATTGGATACCACAGATATCTATGGCAATGAGTTCCACAGATTAACCACACTCTGGCTGAAGAAGTTCTACCTCACCTTAGTTGTAAAGAGCCATCCCTTCACACTGAGGCCGTGCCGTTCGGTCCTAATCTCTCATATTGGTAGGAACACCTTCTCCATGTCCACTCTATCCAGACTAATCTGTAAGTTTCAATCAGATCCTTCCTCACCTTCTAAACTCAGAGTACAGACCATGACACATCAACCATTCATCATAGGTCAAGCCTTTTATCTCCGGGATCGTTCTTTTAACCTTCCACTGGGGGCTACCCCTAAGGGCAGCACATCATTCCTTAGATATGGGGCCCAAAACTGCTCACAAATGCAGTCTGACCAGAGCCTTATACCATGTCAGTAGTACATTTCTGTTCTTGTATTCTAGCCCTTTTCAAATGAATGGCAACATTGCATTTGAGACAGCAATTTTCATGGCTACCAATGTCTCAAAACATTTTATAGGCATTGAAGTACTCTAAAGTGTTTTCTCTTTTGGAATATTGGAATTTGTACTCAGCAAACTCTACAAGGCAGCATTAGGGTGTTGATTAAACAATAAATTTGGGCTCGGACATCAGGAATTAACCCCCTGTTCTTCTTTAAAACAAATCACAGGATCTTTAACAGGCATACAAGATCTCTGCTTGACAACTTCCCTGAAAGAGAGAACCTTCGACAGTGCAGTGTCCCCCTACACTGCACTGGAGTGTCAGCCTTGACATATGTGCTCAGACCCTGAAGTCATGCTGGTACCTTGTGATTGTCAGGCAAGTGTACACCCTACAGTGTCATGTCTGGTACTTCTCATAAACGAGTTTTCCTTTGGTAGTAACTTTTCCTTGCAACACACAATCAAGGTATTTTTCAATGTATAATTTCAGTTACATCACACTATAAATTTTTGCTATAAATTCTGTGCCTTAGATTTGTGCCCTCCACAATCACCTGATGAAGGAGCGGTGCTCCGAAAGCTAGTGTGCTTCCATTTAAACTTATAACCTGGTGTTGTGTGATTTTCAACTATGTATATGTACAAAGTACCTGTTGACTTACCTAATCTTATGGAGGCTGCTGGAGGGTCATTTGGGCTGTAGCTAACATCCCTTTTGTTTGACAAAGTATATTTGAATTCTCAGAAAGAGAAGGCCACAGTTTCAACTTTTGGCTGACTATATCCAATGTGAATTCACACAAAACTCAAATTGCAGTGGGATTTCAGCATCATTTTTATTGAGTTAATCAACAAAACCACAAACCTTGATTTTACTTCTATATAGGGCTTCACTATATCTGCACTTTGTAGCTTGGAGCTAAGACTATCTTTCTGCTGGTGGGTTGTACTAAATAGTATTCTTGCACCTGCAGCACACCTTCAGAATTCAATTATGTTCTCAGAAAACTATTGGGATCAGAACAAGTTCTACAGAAAGAGCCACACTCTCAGGATTCTAAAACAATTGTCTCCAGGTGGCATCAGGAGTGAAAGATCAGCCTTATTAAAGAAATATGCAAGTTGTGGGGGTGAAACAACGTGGGATAATAGGATATGAACATTTATGAGCATTTGTCTGGAACTGAATTGATTGCTATAGCTGGGATCATAATCTACTTACAGATTTTGGACAAAAACTTCACTCAATGGCAAAAACATCTGTGGATAATGAACATGTAGGACAATTTCTCAGACCTCTCTTTGCTAATATTGACAAAAGCCTTGCTGTGAGTACAAAGTAAGATTTCACATTTTGTACTTCCAACAATTTTTCACCATAGTTGAGACGAGTTTTATCCTAAGTATTCAAGAATGTAGTGGACTTTAAAAGTGAAAGCCATATTTAATGTCATTTCCAAACTAGCTCTAAAGATGATAAATTTTGCTACAGATAGAAATACGTTATTGTGGGCAGCTGTAAGTAATAGTGGCAGGGAGAGTCAGATAAGTACTTTTTTTGAATTGTTTAAAATGACAAAACATTCCTGTTTCATTACTAGGAAATATGCAACTCATGAGGATACAGTGTTCTCAGAAGGAAGTTGATGGAATTTGCTTGTGATATTGTAATTTGAAAAGTTGATCAAAGGTAAGAGAGAGTTTTTTTGTTAATCATTTCAGTATTCAACATTAGCAGATAGTAATGGTTCTTGTCCAAAATCAAATGTGTGCCTTTCTGCCAATCTGTTCTTGTGTGCACAATAGCGTACAAGAACTTTAATTATGTATTTGCTGGGGTCCGGGCTATGCCTTAATTATTGTGCCTAATAATGTGAACAAAGAGTCTCTGTTTAAGTAATCAGTGAAGTTTTAGCCTGGCTGAGTTTCCTGAAATGTTCTAAGACTGAGGAAAGATCCAATCATTAAGGATTTTTGGTCTGTGAGAGTTACTTTAAAGCTGTTCCTCTCAAGTGAAGCCTAAGAACAGCTGCCGTATTAACCAGCTGAAATTTCTTCATTTCATAGGCCAAAAGGATACTGAATAAATCACTTTTACTTACTTGGACAGAACTAGTTGTAATTGGTGTATGATGGTCATTGGGCATTGAATAATATGTTAATGGTCTGTTGTATCCCAGCTGGACTCTAATTTTCATACTACCCCAGAAATCCTGCTGTGTGGTTCATTGAATGCGTTAGACTTGTAAATGAGCCTTAAGCCTGTCAGACTAAATAAAAGAGATGTATTATTGCAGTCTTCAACTTGGGTACATAGAGGCAAGCTCAAAAATTTTGGCAAACCTTATTCTTTGGGAAATCTTGTTGTTTGATAGTTAATGATCTTTATGCTTATGAAATAGACCTACATATGATGCCAATCTATAGGATAAATCTTAGTACAGTGCAAGGTTCTGTAAGTAAAACACTTATAATCATCCATGTCTTGAACTGTGACACAGTTAACTCATTCAAATTATGCAGATATGGAGTTTAATTGAATATACTTGGCTGTATTTTAATAGGTTGTTTTTAAATGTGTTAATAGGTAACCTTAGACCTTTAATGTAATGAACACACTATATGGAGTAAAACTCAAAGCACTCCGCTTCTTCCTTTCCAGCCGTACCACCCAGTACCCTTCCACCGACACCCTCCTTCGACTGACCGAACTGGTCCTCACCCTGAACAACTTTTCTTTCCAATCCTCCCACTTTCTCCAAATAAAAGGAGTAGCCATGGGCACCCGCATGGGCCCCAGCTATGCCTGCCTCTTCGTAGGGTATGTGGAACAATCCATCTTCCGCAACTACACTGGCCCCACCCCCCATCTTTTTCTTCGCTACATTGATGACTGTATCGGCGCTACCTCGTGCTCCCACGAGGAGGTTGAACAGTTCATCCACTACACTAACACCTTCCACCCCGACCTCAAATTCACCTGGACAGTCTCGGACTCCTCCCTCCCCTTCCTAGACCTTTCTGTTTCTATCTCAGGCGACCGAATCAACACGGACATCTACTACAAACCTACCGACTCCCACAGCTACCTGGACTACACCTCCTCCCATCCTGCCCCCTGTAAAAACGCCATCCCATTCTCCCAATTCCTTCGTCTCCGCCGCATCTGCTCCCAGGAGGACCAGTTCAAAATACGTACAACACAGATGGCCTCCTTCTTCAAGGACCGCAATTTCCCCCCCGACGTGGTCGACGGTGCCCTCCACCGCATCTCCTCCACTTCCCGCTCCTCCGCCCTTGAGCCCCGCCCCTCCAACCGCCACCAGGACAGAACCCCACTGGTCCTCACCTACCACCCCACCAATCTCCATGTACAGCGCATCATCCGCCGTCACTTCCGCCACCTCCAAACAGACCCCAGCACCAAGGATATATTTCCCTCCCCTCCCCTATCAGCTTTCCGTAGAGACCACTCCCTCCGCGACTCCCTTGTCAGATCCACACCCCCCACCGACCCAACCACCACTCCCGGCACCTTCCCTTGCAACCGCAGGAGGTGCAACACTTGCGCCCACACCTCCCCCCTCACTTCTCTCCAAGGCCCCAAGGGAAACTTCCATATCCGCCACAGATTCACCTG
This sequence comes from Chiloscyllium plagiosum, assembly GCF_037043375.1. Classification (NCBI taxonomy): domain Eukaryota; kingdom Metazoa; phylum Chordata; class Chondrichthyes; order Orectolobiformes; family Hemiscylliidae; genus Chiloscyllium; species Chiloscyllium plagiosum. Next base: position 28,083,129 of record NW_028270149.1, on the reverse strand, counting down.
CACCTCCACCCACATCATCTACTGCATCCGCTGCAGCCGGTGTGGCCTCCTCTATATTGGGGAGACAGGCTGCCTACTTGCGGAGCGATTCAGAGAGCACCTCTGGGCCACCCGGACGAACCAACCCAACCAACCTGTGGCACAGCATTTCAACTCCCCCTCCCACTCCACCGAGGATATGCAGGTCATTGGACTCATCCACCGCCAAACCACAACAACCCGACGGTCGGAGGAGGAGCGTCTTATCTTCCGACTGGGAACCCTCCAACCGCAGGGGATGAACTTGGACTTCACCAGTTTCTTCATCCCCCCTCCCCCCACCTTGTCTCAGCCGGATCCTTCCAGCCCGGCACCGCCTTCCTGACCTGCAGTCTTCTTCTTGACCTCTCCGCCTCCATCCTACTCCGACCTATCACCCTCACCTTGACCTCTTTCCACCTATCACATTTCCAACTCCCCTCCTCCAAGTCCCTCCTCCCTACCTTTTATCTTCTCCTGCTGAACACTCTCTGCTCATTCCTGAAGAAGGGCCTGTGCCCGAAACGTCGAATCTCCTGTTCCCTGGATGCTGCCTGACCTGCTGTGCTGTTCCAGCAATAAAGTTTCAACTTTGATCTCCAGCATCTGCAGACCTCACTTTCTCCTCGGAGTAAAACATTGTAAAGTTATTTAAACTACATAACAACTTGGCAAAATGAACACATGTAACCAAAATCAAGGCCAGGAGGGATAATATTGGTGATCACATCAGGGATTAGGGCAAAGTTGGGTGATGTTGCAAGTAGCTAAGATTGGATTGCAGATGTCCAAATCATTCCCTTTCATGGATTCCTGAGGCTGCTATCTTATAGTGTTGCTCTGGCAAGTGAAGATGAAGATTTTAAGACCCTTCCGGAAGAAAAGGTATGATCCTATCTGCTTAACATCCTTTTAACACCAGCACTGGCCTGCTGAAGCCTTCCCTGGTGTCTTCTGTGGGACAGTTCATCCAATGTTTAGATCACTTCTGCTCCATTTTGAGTCCCTTACTATCTCTCCTGGCAGACTTCTTGTTGCTGCAGACAGTCTCATTAGGAATGTGCCATGCAAGTTAAGCAATTCCACACTTCTATCAACAACCCTGACACATAAAAATTGATCAAAGTTGAGAATAGATGGAAACTCTGCCCCTTAGATGAAAATTCGAGCATTTCTTTTGAATCATAGAGCTGAATAGTTTTCAAATAAAATTTAGAGGAGAAAGTGAGGTCTGCAGATGCTGGAGATCAAAGTTGAAACTTTATTGCTGGAACAGCACAGCAGGTCAGGCAGCATCCAGGGAACAGGAGATTCGACGTTTCGGGCACAGGCCCTTCTTCAGGAAAATAAAATTTATACTTGTAATATGGTTAGATACACAAGCAATATTTGATTGCAAGAGACAGTGGAAGATATTTGGTTTCCTGCATATTTTCAGGTGTCATGAAAACTCCAAAATGTAAATATTTACAATTATAGGCTCATTAGGCTAGGGGGTGTGGTTGCTATTTGTCTCAGTATGCTGAAGAAATGGATAAAATGGAGCCACAAGGACTACATATAAATTTTAATGGTCTAACCTACTGTGGGTATGGCAGTAAGTCAGCAGGTCTGAAAGCATCTGCGGAGATAAAAGCAAGATTAATATTTCAAGTCTGACATGACTCCTTTTCAGAACTGTTGCTTTAGAGCTCTTAACGGATTGCAATAGTAGCTGGTCCAGTTGTGTTTCTGGTCAGTGGTGACCATTGAGGGAGCTAACGGTGAGAGACTTAATCCTAAGAATGCAACTGAACATCAAACAGAGGTAGTCAGGCTCTCTGGCCATTGCCTGGCACTTGTGTGACATGGATTTTGTTTCAGTTCAAGTCTGAATAATGCCCATGTACTGTATTATAGCACCATCCCAAATCAGCACATTTGAAGGTGAGTGAATTTAATACAATAAAACGGATGGCCTCCCCAACACCTTCCTGCCCACTTCCAACCTGTCTCGCATATTCCAATGAATGGCAAAGGTGTTCAGTTGGCCATTCACACTTAAGCCTATTAAGGCACTGAAGTTGCGAACTAATGACCACTTAACAGCCTCATTCCACTTCCATTATTATTTTGCAGCAGATAAATGTGGAAGCAAGCTGGGTAGTCTGGTGGCTATCACTGTGTGAACTGCTGTTGGGAGAAATGAATAGTCATCTCCTTTAGCTGCGGAGGAAACCTGCTGCATTCAGCCAAGATCAGAGCCATCCCCTTCTGGCCTCTTGGAGTCTAGGCTCCAAATTGTTTTTAACTCGGGGACTGGCTGTAGTCCCAGCAGTAGTGACCATTGGTGATGTTGGAACTACAGAGCTGCCAGGTATCTAGACCAGCCAGCAAGCTCTCCAGGAGGTAGCTCTGTATTAGATGAGGGTTTGAGTTTCATTCTGAATCAATTAACACTCCAAGTACGAATGTTATTGTGGGATAGCTAGCTGACCACTGAGGTTTCTGTCAGGGAGGAGGGGAATATGCTTTTCCATAAAAAAATACCTCTAAATCTTGTTGTATTTCACATGGACTACTTCATTAACCCATAAACTGATGCTGAAGATGAAAATTGAATGCAGTGTAAAATAACTGTCAAATAATATTGTCGGACTGGTGATAACCGATTACACCCCTTAAGAGTTTTTAAATGTTCTGAAGAAAGGACCTGAAACATTAACTCTGCTTTCTCTTCATAGATGCTGCCATACCTGCTGAGTTTCTCCAGCATTTCTGTTTTGGTTAAAATGTCATTTGAAACTGCTCACAAATTTTTCATTGCTTTGCAATGACATATATGAGAATTGTTGAAATGCTGGCAACTCATGAAATGTACTAAAATTTAGCTTAACATTATACATAACTAAACCAACATTCAATACATTTGCATTTTAATTTTGTGTTTAATCATTAGCATAGTGATTAATAAAATAATTTTAAGATACTATCTAAAATTCCTTTATTTAAATGTTTCAGACACTATAATGAATGTATTAGCAAATGATTACAGAGTTAAGAATTATTAAACTGTTCCATCTGTGCAGTCAGAGAGAGGAAGCAATACTGGACCTTGTTTTTGTCACTTCGTAACAGAGTATGAGCAGGCTCATGGGAGGAAAGCTCATGGACCGATTTGGTTTCCTGTCGACTTGACTGCGTAAAGTTTCATTTAGCCTTTAATATGCTAAAGACATTGTATGGAGTTGTAATGAGTATCAGGGGAAGGCTTCAAATTTTAAGTGACATTTTATGATCCAAACAGTGTGAAATACATAACAGTGACTGGAAGAAAACATTTAGACATTTTGTTTCTTTTTCACTTGATGGGTTAATCAAAAATCAACGAATAGACTTTCAGGGTCACGTTGAATAAAATGTGCCTTTGGTTTCAGATTGCATATTGAATTACACGTTTCCCTATGGTACATTTTATGAGAATCCTGTATTACCAGTGCTTCATAATTAACCGGCCTTATGTAAAATTTTGGTTCAGTTGAGTCATGGAAATCTGTCCTATCGAGACTTATAAAGTCAAATATATCACGAAACCACAGTTTTAAAAGTGACATGTGTTAGTTATCCTTAGGTATTTTGTTCTGGTATAATGCCTGGTTTCATTTAACATCTTCTATTTGTGGAAAGAACGAGAGGTCATCCCACCAATGAAGTTTTGTATATGACCATTTTGAGGCAAAATATATTCAATAAAACTCATTCAGATTATATGGTTGGTTCCCTAGTGATGTGTGATACAAGGGAATCAAGCTGAGTGTGACCTGATTAGAGAAATGGGACTGAATTCTACATAAGTTTCAGCGGGCACGATGTCAGCTTGGATATACACAGTCCGTCGACTAAGGCACCTGCTTTGGATAGATTTTTTGATTTTTATATTATTTGAACATGGGATATGGGCTAATACTTATTGTCCATCTCTAAATGATCTCTTAATGATCAATTTCAAAATGACTATCGGGCTGCTGCTTTTGAGGCTAACCACCATCCACTCTAATGTTGCTTAATTATGCAATAATGTCTGGAATCACCTTTTCATCTACTTTCAGTTCTGAAGAAGAGTCATATTGGACCCAAAACTATTTCTCTCAACACAGATGTTGCTGGACTTGCTGTGTTTCCATGGCACTTTCTGTTTTTATTGAAACTGTATAACCCAAGATCACAGCAATAGTTTAATTGACTTTGAGATCCAATAGATGTCCCAGGCTTTAAATGAAGGCAAGAATAAGATGACAATTTATAGGGTTCATTAAAAATCAGGAAACGAGAAGGCAACAATGTCTAGTGACTTTAATGTGAGTGGGAAAGGATTTAGTGAGATTACTTATGTGAGAAGTTAACTCCTGCATTTTGGAGAAATTGAGATTGAAGATCAGGTTGGGTACTCCTTGTATTGCACTTTGGACAGGAAGACAAATTATCTCTGGAACCACAACAGTCTGTTATGAAAAGACATGCTCAGTAAGAAAGGAAAAATGGAGAGGAGTTCAGAGAAGGCATTATCCAGGAACAGAGTGTACAAGAAAAGTTTCAGGTTCTTTGATTTTTTGCCAGCACATTTCTTCTGCAGTTGAAGTTTTGTCTAACTTACTCCTTCTGGAAGAAGATCTGCTGCTTACTGGACATGTTCATCATCCTTATCAATGGTTGGAAACGTCATCTCTTCCTTCTACCACTTTGCCAGCATATTCCTCCAAAGGGGTATCAAATCTCCCAGTCAGTTATCACTCACTGATGGGAGTGTGCCAACTTAGCTCTGATGACACCAGTCCAAATATACAGACATGTTGTTCTGTTTCACTATCTGGTTTCCACAAGTGCACAAAGTCATCAGCTGCATTGTGGGGAAAACTTGTGACCCCCGTTATCTATCAGGAGTATGTGTCATCACAAGGAGTCAACTTCATTAATCTCTGGCTGGTGTGCAAACAAAATTTTATGTAAGTGTGTACTCGATGTCTGGAAGCTGTCATGACTTTTTGATCCTGTGACAATCCAGACTCCCTTTCCTCACTGGATATTAGTGGTTGCTGCTGAGAAACAAGGTACATCTCTTCAAATTTGGCAGATGGCAGCCATGAGAAACACAACAAATGAAACCCAAGGTGGTACAACAGAAGCAACATAACCACCCAATATTTTATTGATTTCTTGTGTTCAATATACGCTTCAGGTGCTTGGACTGATCTGAAGGCATCATTCAGCACTTGCTAGCCAGGATCTCCAGAATTATCCAAAAACCTGCTATTTTGGGCTCGAATTGTTATCTCTATTTCTTTGTCACACTCCACAGTTGCTGCCAGACCTGCTGAGTATCTCCAGCACTAACTTAGTTATTTTAGATCTGAGTTCCCAGAGTACTTGGCTTTTATTGTCAGAATGATTGTCGTGTGCTGAGCTCTGCTCAACACTGCCCAGCTTCAAAGATCAAATTACAGGGAGGAACAAGGTGCAGAGCACATATCACCTGTGGGCGAAATCTCTGAGGAGGAGGAGATGGCAACACTGACAAAGAACCAGACACCCACTTCTTGCACCCAAAGCAAGGCATTCCATTATAGCTGTAAGTTTCAGTTATTTACCAACATTGGACCCAACTGGATTGAGAAGTTAAGTTAACACTTGGAAAACAAGAATAGCAATACAGAGAAGTGACACAAAGTAATGCATTTTATGAACAAATTCCAAAGGGGCCATGTGGGTTATGGTGAAAAACTGCATAGAATTGCGCAAAAAGTCCAATGATGCCTTTATCACCGTTGGAACTGACTTGTTAAATTATTAAATAATGTTTCTGACAGTGAGATGAGATTCTCAATAGACAGCAGTGGGTTGCCTCTTAAGGAAGATTATTGTTTGTTAAGGATTTATTAGATTGCAAATCTGTGTTCATTGATCTACAGATTTCTACCTGATCTTTCACTGCAAACAAACCAGAGGTTGACAATTCTTGACAAGGAAGGCAGAGCAGGTACTTGCTGAATTCAGTTCACTGCTTTCTCATCTAGGTTAGCATCTTGGACAACAAAGACCAACATCTCAGGGCATATTCCATGGGCACAGATCACAATCACCCATATCCATGGTTATTGGCAACCATCATGTGCTAACTTCTGAGAATCCTCAAAGCACATCTCCAATCCACTTATAATACTCTCCTGAACTTCGACGCTGCCCTTTGGGGTGCACTGGCAATTCTCACTTCTGATCTTTTTCATGTCCACTCAATCCAGGCCTCTTAGTATTCTGTAATTGATATTCCCCCTCATCCTTCTAAACTCCATTGAATACAAACCCTAAGTCCTCAACTGTTCCTCATATGACAAGCTTTTCATCCCGCAATCGTTTGTATAAATATCTTCTGAAACCCCTCAAAAGCCATTATATCCTTCCTTAGATAAAGGGCTTAAAACTGCTCACAATATTCTAAATGCAGTCTGACAAAGCCTTATACTGGCTAAGCAATATATCTTTGCTCTTGTATTCTAGTCCTCTTGAAATAAATGGTAACATTGCATTTGCCTTCTTCGGTGCCAAATGAAGCTTTTTGATTTGATTTATTATTATCACGTGTACCAAGAAACAGTGAAAAGTATTGGACATTTTGGAGGCAGGAAATATGTTTCCGCTGATGGGTGAGTGCCGAACCAGAGGACACAGCTTAAAAATACGGGGTAGATCATTTAGGACAGAGACGAGTAGAAACTTCTTCACCCAGAGAGTGGTGGCTGTGTGGAATGCTCTGCTCCAGAGAGCAGTGGAGGCCCAGTCTCTGGATTCATCTAAGAAAGAGTTGGATAGAGCTCTCAAGGATAGTGGAATCATGGGTTATGGAGATAAGGCAGGAACAGGATACTGATTAAGGATGATCAGGCATGATCATATTGAATGGTGGTGCAGGCTTGAAGGGCAGAATAGCCTACTCCTGCACCTATTGTCTATTGTATTGTTTTGTGTGCTAACCAGACAAATCTTGCGTAAGTGCATCAGGGTAATAGAATAGAATGTAGAATATAGTGTTAAAGCTGCAGAGAAGGTGCAGAAAAAGATTAACTCAATGTATGAAAGGTCTATTCATAAGTCTGATAACATCAGGAAAGAGGCTGTTCTTAAATCTATTGCTATGTGTTTTCAACTTTTGTATCTTCTGCCTGATGGAAGATGGTGAAAGAGAACATAGCTGGGGTGGGGCCTTTGATAATGTTGGCTGCTTTCCCAAGATGGCAGCAATATAGACAATAGAAGAAAGATTGATTTTTGTAATAAGCAGGGCAGCATAGTTTCTCCATAGTTTTTTGTGGTCTTGTGAAGAGCATTTGGCATGCTTTTGATGCAATCGGATCTGATGCTTTCTATGGTGCATCTATAAAAATTGGTAAGAGTCAGTGTGGACGAGTTGAATTTCCTTAGAGATTTCTGAGGAAGTAGAGGCATTGGTGTGCTTTCTTGATTGTAGAGTCAACGTGATGGACCAGGATAGAATGTTGGTCATATTCACTGTCAGGAACTTGAAACTCTCCACCCTCACAATTACCATTGATTTCAATCTTGGTCATATTCAGTGAAACACTCCCTTGATGTCAAATGCTGCTGCTACTCACTTCAACACTGGTGCACCGAGGCTACAATGTGTGCTATCTACAAGTTGCACTATAACATTTCACCAAGACTTCTTCGATAGTATCTGCAAAATGCCTGACTTCTACCCCCCTAAGAAAAACAGGGAAACAGATGCATAGGACAATATAATTTCTAAATTCCCCTCCAAGTAACGTACCATTCTGATTTGGAACAGTATCATCATGCATTCAACACAATTGGGTCAGAATTCTGAAACTTCCACCCTACAGATGGGTTGAGAACATGATTCACCAGCACTTCCACAAGGGCAATTGGAGTGGTGCAACAAATGTTAGCTTTTTCAGTGATTCAAAATTAAAGACAACACATAGTGCACCCATGGCATCACCCCCATTGCCTGTCTGTGAAGAGTCCCAGTGCCAAGCTTTTTAGATGTATCAATGGCCATAAAAGAAATTGAGAGGGTGCAGCCACATATAATCCCTCCTGCCTCAATTCAAACTTGAACTTTAAGTGTTGTGATTAGGAATATCTTTCCTTTTAACTTTAGGAACAATTATCAATCAGAATTGTAATCATTTTCTGGAAATGTATTTGGTTCCTTTTTAAAAGCTGCAAGTTTTCCAATATATTTATATGGGATCATGATCTGTTATAAATATAAGAACAATTTTTTTTCCATTGTACTTTTCCCTGATAATGATTACAACTGTCAGTTTGCTTATTGTTCACCCATGTACTGGAGTTTAGCCACTGTAAATAACATATTGCATTGCTTACAGTGAGTCAGAGGTTATTCTGTTGCAATGACTGTGATGCTGGAACATGGAATTGGGGAGGATGCATATCCCACAGAAAATATTTGGATAAAGGTTTGGAAGAGATTTCTCCAGAAACAGTGAAATAAATATTTTGTGATTGCTCTTGTATAATAGATGTTCCTTGCCAACTGAAAATAAAGAAGCTAAAACAATTATTTTATGCACTAGATTTACATTAAATTTTGCATTTAATGTAAGTAACATTTTCTATAGAAAAGACCTACTGAGTATATAAAATTCTGGTTTATTCTTTTCCTGCTTGGTTATCCACTTTTTGTCTTTCCTTCTTTACCATAGATCTTTGTAGGAGCTAAAGAATCAGCAAGATCATGATAAGGGATTTGCAAACTTATGCAGGGTTTTGAACTTGGCGTCTTTGAAGACAGGCATTCAGTTGAGGTCAGTGAGAAAGGTTGATAGTGAACAAATGCACGATGCTGAGTGTGCACCACTTGCTGTAGACCAAAATGTAGTCAGTCAGCGTTTAGGTTAAGTATGAAGCATGTGAGGCATGCATTTGACAATTCAGCTCCTAAAAGTGTAGTTAATAACTTTTTTGAGTTGACAATGTTGCAGAGGTGAATTTAAAACAGTCCATTTTGTAGAATCCCTACAGTGCAGATAGAGGCCATTTGGCCGATCGATTCTGCACCAACCCTTTCTGCATCCCACTCAGACTCAACCCCATATTTTACCATGGCTATTCCACCTAGCCTGCGCATACAGAGTAATGTAGCATGATCAATTCACCTAACTTGTATATCTGTGGACTGTGGGAGGAAACTGGAGGACTCAGCAGAAACCACATAGGCAAAGTGAGGACTGCAGATGATGGAAATCAGAGTCTAGATTAGAGTGGTGCTGGAAAGGCACAGCAGGTCAGGCAGCATCTGAGGAGCAGGGAAATCGACGTATCGGGCAAAAGCCCTTCATCAGGAATGAAGACAGGGAGGCTCCAGGGTGGAGAGATAAATGGGAGGGGGGTGGGGCTGGGTAGCAGGTAGCAAAGAGTACAATAGGTGGATGGGGGTGGGAATGAAAGTGATAGGTCAGAGAGGAGGGTGGAACAGATAGGTGGGAAGGAAGATTGACAGGTAGGATAGGTCATGAGGATGGTGCTGAGCTGGATGATTGGAACTGGGGGGAGGGGAAATGAGGAAACAGAAGAAGTCCACATTGATGCCCTGGGGTTGAAGGATTCCAAGATGGAAGATGAGGTGTTCTTCCTCCAGGCATCAGGTGGTGAGGGAGTGGTGGTGGAGGAGGTCCAGGACCTGCATGTCCTTGACAGAGTGGGAGGGGGGGTTGAAATGTTGGGCCACGGGATGGTGGGGTTGATTGGTGCGGGTGTCCCAGAGATATTCCCTAAAGCGCTCAGCAAGAAGGCATCCAGTTTCGCCAATGTAGAAGAGACCACATCGGGAGCAATGGATACAATAAGTGACATTTGTGGATGTGCAGGTGTTGAAACTTTATTGCTGGAACAGCACAGCAGGTCAGGCAGCATCCAGGGAACAGGAGATTCGACATTTCGGGCACAGGCCCTTCTTCAGGAATGGAACAGGAGATTCGACGTTTCGGGCACAGGCCCTTCTTCAGGAATCTCACCTTCCACCCTACCAACCTGTGGTAGGGTGGATGTGCAGGTGAAACTTTAATGGATGTGGAAGGCTCCTTTGAGGCCTTAGATGGAGGTGAGGGAGGAGATGTGGGCACAATTTCTGTGTTGGCAGGGGAAGGTGCCAGGAGTGGAGGGTGGGTTGTTGGGGGGCATCACAGACGGAACGATCTTTGCGGAAAGGGGTGGGGCGGGAAATATATCTCCGGTGGTGGGGTTCATTTGGAGGTGGCGGAAATGTCGGCAGATGATGCGGTTTATGCGAAGGTTGGTAGGGTGGAAGGTGAGGACCAAGGGGGTTCTGTCCTTATTAATGGTTGGAGGGGTGGGGTTTGAGGGCGGAGGGGCGGGATATGAATGAGATGCATTGGAGGGCATCTTCAACCACGTGGGAAGAGAAATTGTGGTCTTTAAAGAATGGTCTTTCCGCAAAGACCATTCTCTCCGTGACTACTTGGTCAGGTCCATGACCCCAACAACCCACCCTTTCTTCCTTTCTTCCTGCGAGAAAACGAAGGATAAATAAACGCCACCCATCATTGTCAATGCATTAGAAAAAACAATTTTTGCTGACGATGAGAAAAGCCATGAATTACAAACCATCACTTAGTGCCGAATGATTTCAGCCATTTTGCCATGAGCCTCAAAAAATAAGAGCTCTTTGTTAAAGGCCCAATGTATGTCATGAAATTGCTGAATTTGTGGCATCAGTAGAAGTTGAAAGTTGGGACTGGTATTAAATGGTAAAAAGGATCCTTTAATAAGACAATATATTGTACCAACATACCATTTAAACTTGGAGGCCCAGGAAAGGAAACAATTGAAATTCCAGAATCACACTCCTTCAGGTGGCAAATGGTTCCTTGAGGATTTTAAAGTTCGAATTTTTAATGTTTTTTGTCTTGACTTTCGTTCTCTGGATGTTTGTCTTTCTAAATCCAATCTTTCTTTCTCTCTCTCTCTCTTTGTCTTTATGTCTCTTATTTGACTGTAATTTGAACTCAGTTCCTTCTCTAGTATTCTCCTGTTTCTTTCTGTATTGAAAGAAGTTCATTGGTTAAGGAAATAGACTATTCATCACATTATTTATCAAAGCTCCAGATATCTCAATAACCCTGTTATCCATTTGCACTTCCAGCAATTTACAGCAGAAAACAGTTGCATTCGATTCTGAAAGTTTTAGTACAACATCTGGATGGGTACTTGAATAGGAAGGGTTTAGAGGGATATGGGCCAAGTGCTGGTAATTAGGACTAGATCAGTTTAGGGTATCTGGTTGGCACAGACAAGTTGGACTGAAGGGTCTGTTTCCATGCTGAATAAATCTATGACTCTATGGGTGCAGTTTAAAGAGCATTTTTTAAAAAATTATCTTTCTGTAATTTTATTGTGGAGTAAAATGGGAAAAGGGATAATTTGAAACCAAGGATTGTGGGAGGAATTATTGCACATGTTACAAGTGACCCAGTGAAACTTATCCTGTTTTCACTGTTGCTTTGTTCAAACAGTGGTGGAAACAGTTTGCGGATGGGCTGGTGCCAAAGGGTGCGCACAAAGTGAGATCCAGGCTCTTGTAACGGTACTATCCCTACGACTGAGCCTGAGGAGCTGTGTACAAGGCACATCTGCTCCAGAGGATTACACACCTGAATGAGTTGATTAAAAATATATCTAGAAAGTGAGATTTGACTGGCAGCAAGTAGCCAATTGAATGATGGAGTAGTGACCATTTGTGGATGACAAAGGCCAGCAGCTTGGTTGCAACTAGCTGAGTGGGTAGCTGAATGGCTATGAGTGTGAATGATACTGGCAGAAGCCTTCAGAGGTAAAAACAATAACTGCAGATGCTGGAAACCAGATTCTGGATCAGTGGTGCTGGAAGAGCACAGCTCGTTGGATGCTGCCTGAATTGCTGTGCTCTTCCAGCACCACTGATCCAGAAGCCTTCAGAGCTCTGGCTTAGGAGTAAAATATCAAAAGCGTGAAGAAAGCTAGTTTATTTTCCCTCACCAGTTTCTGTAAGTGATGGATTTAGGCAGTAACTAAGACATTGCAGTTAATGTATCAATTGTAGAGTCATCCAGCTGACTCTTTGGTCCAACTCTTCCATGCCGACCAGTTATCCTAAATTAATCCCATTTGCCAGCACTTGGCCCATATCCCTCTAAATCCTCCCTATTCATTTACCCATCCAAATGCCTTTAAAATATTGTAATTGTACCAACCGCCACCACTTCCTCTGGCACCATGCACCATCATCTGTGTGAAAATGTTTCCCCTTAGGTCCCTTTTAAATCTTTCCCCTCTCAATTTAAATCCTATGCCATCTAGTTTTGGACTCCCCCACCCTGAGGAAAAAAATCTTGCTTTTCACTCTATCCTCGCTCCTTATGATTTTATAAACCTCTAAGATTATGCCTCAGCCTCCGATGTTCCAGTGAAAATAGCGTCAGCCCATTCAGCCCCTCCATATAGCTCAAACCCTCCAACCCATGCAATATTCTAATAAATCTTTTCTGAACCCTTTCAAGTTTCACTCCTTCCTAAAGCAAGGAGACCAGAATTGAACGCAGTATTCCAGAAGTGGCCTAACCAATGTCCCATACAGCCGCAACATAGCCTTCCAACTCCTATACTCAATGCACTGACCAATAAAGGCAAGCATACCAAATAATTTCTTCACTATCCTGTCTATCTGGGACTGCACTTGCAAAGAAATATGCACCTGCACTCCAAGATTTCTTTGTTCAGCAATACTCCCCAGGACCTTACTATTAAATGTCCTGCCCTGATTTGCCTTTCCAAATTGCCTGTGCCTCTTGTGAAAAGCACCTGGACAAGAAGGGTAGACAGACAGCAAGTCATGATAAGTAAAAGGATCATCTCAGCAAAGCCAATGGACAGGGATCATTGAACTACTTTCACAGTAATTTTCCTTCAACCCATGACACCAATGTTTTTTGCCTGCCTGTATGTATAGAACATAGAACAATACAGCGCAGAACGAGCCCTTTGGCCCTCGATGTTGCGCCGACCTGTGAACTATTCTCAGCTCATCCCCCCACACTATTCCATCATCATCCACGTGCAGGGAGTTTTAGAAGGAGATTAAAGCTTTAACTGTTAGTACTTTATGTCAACAGTTCATAGATTATAACCTCAGGTAAACAACTATTTATTTGTAATACGTAGTTATTCTTGGTAAGTACAGAAACTTGGTCTGTTAGCCTGGTTTAAACAAACAAGTAAATTGGGGAATCCTGAGTATTTCATTAAAACTTTAACACTTAGTGAAAACTCTGGAATAGTAGGGCTTGATATCCAGTGTCCTACCCTAGTGAGTAGTGATACCAGTAAGCACCATCACCAGAATTCTGCCTGAGATGTAGAATTTTAGTCACGAGAAGAGATTGGATAGACTGGGAGTGTTTTTCTTGGAGCAGAGGAGGCTGAGAAGGTATATGATTGCGATGTATAAAATTATGAGGAGCGTGGATAGAGTAAAGCAGAAGGAACCTTCTTGAAAAATGTTGCGCTGGAAAAGCATAACAGGTCAGGCAGCATCAGAGGAGCAGGAGAATCGACGTTTCAAGCACAAGTCCTTCATCAGGAATGTGGGGACAGGGGATGAGGGGCTGACAGATAAATAGTTGGATGGAAGTGGGGCTGGGGGAAAGGTAGCTTGGAAAGTGACAGTTGGATGGAGGTGGAGGGTGGAGTGATAGATTGGAGGGAAGGGTGGAGCAGAGAGGTGGGAAGGAAGATGAACAGGTAGGATAGGTTAAGAGGGCAGTGCTGAGTTGGAGGGTTGGATCTGAGATGAGGTGGGGGGAGAGGAGATGAGGAAACTGGTGAAATTGACTTTGATGCCGTGTGGTTGGAGGGTTCGAATGTGGTAGATGAAGCATTTTTCCTCCAGGCATCCGGTGGCTTGGATTTGGCAGTGGAGAAGGCCCAGCACTTGCATGTCCTTGGTGGAGTGAGAGGGAAAGTTGAAGTGGTCGGCTCCTGGTCGGTGGGGTTGTTTGGTGCATGTGTCCCAGAGGTGTTTCCTGAAACGCTCTGCGAGATGGCCTCCTGTCTCCCCAGTGTAATGGAGACCACATTGAGAGCAATGGACACAGTAGGTGAGGTGTTTGGATGTGCAGGAAAATTTCAGGAAACATCTCTGGGACGTAATTTCAGCAATGGGCTGAACAAAATACAAAATTAGAAATCCTCAAACAAACAATTTGTGAGGTACAGAATAGCTTCTAAGCTAGCCTCAGCCACATACACATCATGTAAATCAAGATAGTGCAGCCTACTTGTCTTTGAATAAGACCATAAATGCATTCAGCCAAGTTGTTAAGTCTTTTCGCTGTTCTGCACTAATTTGGATCATAGTCATAGAATGTACAGCACGGAAACAGACCCTTTGGACCAACTTGTCCACGCCAACCAGATAACCTAAATTAATCTAGTCCCATTTGCCAGCACTTGGCCCATATCTCTCCATACCCTTCTTATTCATATACCCATCCAGATGCCTTTTAAATGTTGTAATTATCCAGCCTCCACCATTTCCTCTGGCAGCTCATTCCATGCATACACCACCTACTGCATGAAAAAGGTTTCCCCTTTGGTTTCTTTTAAATCTTTCCTCTCTCACTTTTAACCCATGCCCTCTACCCTGGGGAAAAGACCTTGACTATTCATGATCTCTATGCCCTTCATGATTTTATAAACTTCCATAAGGTCACGTCTTAGCTTCTGACACTCCAGGAAAAATAACCCCAACATATTCAGCCTCTCCCTATAGTTCAAATCCTCCAATCTTGGCAAAGTCTTTGTACATCTTTGCTGAACCCTTTCAAGTTTCACAACATCCTTCGACCAGGATTGAATGCAATATTCCAAAAGTGGCCTAACAAATGTCCTGCACGGCCACAACATGATTTTCCAACTCCTATACTCAGTAATAATTCTGTGTTAGTTTGCAGGGTGTAGGAGGTTCAATGTGGAACTCAGTTATGTCACCCTCCAATTCATCCCACTGCTATCCTCATTCTCTAGGTCATTGGCAATGGGACAGGCCACATCTTTTTTTGACTGATTCTCTCCAGTGATGTTCCTTTATCTGATTTGTCACAGACTTTGATGTTTTCCTTCATCTGAGATTTCAATTGGATGATTCACTTCATCACATTTTTGGCTACCCTGTACAGGTCATCGAACTACATCTTTAAGAGTTCACCTGACAGTGCTAGAAGCCCTAACATGTAGCTTCCTAGCTGAACGTTTTGGGACCTAGCATGTTGATCTGCCTTTTGCTTCATCACTGATTGGAAGGTTTTCAAGTGTTCTCAAGCAAACTCACAAGCTTGCAAGGATCATTCTTGGACCTCTACTACATGATCTAACATAGAGATTTCCTCCTTCTATTTTTAAAAAACCTCTCCTTGAGTATATTCAGAGGCCTTCACACTTATCGCTCAAAAACTAATTCAAACGGGGTGGCACGGTGGCTCAGTGGTTAGCACTGCTGCCTCACAGCACCAGGGTCTCAGGTTTGATTCCAGCCTTGGGTGACTGTCTGTGTGGAGTTTGCACATTCTCTCCGTATCTGTGTGGGTTTCCTCTGGGTGTTCCGGTTTCCTCCCACAGTCCAAAGGTGTGCAGGTCAGGGGAATTGGCCATGCTAAATTGCCCATAGTGTTAGCTGCATTAGTCAGAGGTAAATGGGTCTGGGTGGGTACTCTTTGGATGGTCGGTGTGGACTGGTCGGGCTGAAGGGCCTGTTTGCACACTATAGGGAGTCTAATCTAATCTAATCTGGTGGATCTATTGGGTGAGTCTTTGGTGCTGAACAGAAGAAAATCTCGTCCTATATTCCAGTCATTGGGATACTCGTGGCAGTATGCTTTATCATTGTTTGTATGGTATGGTGTTACTGTTCTAGTGTTCCTTATGACTGTGGAATATATGGAGCGTAAGTCATGCCCAAGTTACCCATGCTGGACCGGAATACTTTAAACATGAATTTGAGAATACATACAGGGTGAAAAATTGGATCAATTTCCTGATCAGTTTCGTCAACTTAGCTTCTCAGAGGATCAGCCCCTGGAAAGTAGGTAGCCACATTATGATGGTAAGGATACACTGTTTTATTTTTAGCAGGAGTTCCACACCGCCATCTAAGCTGGAATGGAAATAATAGATGTAGACTGTATTGCAGGTTTGAGAGTCCACAACCTGGTAGGTGTGGCATGTTCTGTAAAACCTCACTACATCTAATGGAGCTGTGGCTGATGAGAATTTGGGTTTACAGTTACCGATAAGCTCAGCTATTGGAATTGTGTGAGCTAACTGCAATGATTCCCTATGGTCACACCAGCTGGATTGGATCACTATCTAATGCTCACTTGCAGATCCCATAAGCACCTCATTTAAAAATCACATTTTGGAATTAAAAATGAAAAAATGTGCATGATTCTTTGAGGTTCGACTACATAATCCAGGACCATCACATGTTGTGTGAAAGATATGTTACAAAAGCATCTCTCCAATATAGGAGACATCAAATGTTAGAAAAACTTTATGAACTGTGAAACTAGGAATTCTTACTCCTGAGTAGAAGAGCATGCATTGATTTCAAGCTCACTCAAAAGGTTGAAGAGGTAAAACAAAAAAGGTAAAGTAAAAGCTAGCTGGAAGGTTTTTTTTAGGCTCTGTAAGCTCATGGTGGAATATATTTTTGAAAAAGCAGTATATCTTGTTTTTTTTTAATTTATTCACAGGACGTGGGAGTTTTTGGTTAGTCCAGCATTTAATGCTCATCCATAGTTGCGCTTGAGAAGATGTGATGAGCTGCAACTTCTAATGGGCATTAAATGCTGCCCAGATGCCATGAATAATTTATTTTAAGACGTTGGAATTTAAGAATTGATCAGCTTAGTAAATGGGATGAAAAACTATGACTACAGTTGGCTGCAATCTTTCCACCAGGATAAAACACATCATAGTAAACAACAATCTCCTCCAAGTTCAAATCTGCCATCCAGGGTAGATGTGCTTATGGAGGCACAAAACAAAATGGTCCACCTTTGCAGCTTCCAAAGCAGAATCTGTAATAATAAAGGATATTGCATTAAGTAAGAATGAATTTACTGTCTCTCTGGACATTATTGTAATGTTAAAGGGTTAAACTGTACTGTCTTTGGATGGGGGCAACATTCATGCAGGAATGTGGATGACTCACACTTCATTTGGCCATTTACTACTACTCTCCTGCTATTATCAAATTAAACTCCATTCAGTCCCTTCCATTCAGAAATGCTTTCATAGCTATCCCCCGAAGCTAAGACATATCACACCATCCTTGTCTTGGGGAAACGCTGAGTCAGGAAATGATTTGCATAATGATTTGCCAAGATTAGGGCATCTACATATACACTATCTCTGAAGATGACCTCATTCTACCACTGTACCTGGGGTAACATGTGGTTATGGGGGTAGAGTGACCGCAGTACCTGTGAGCATTACCAACTGACCTGTATTAAAGGAATGTGTTTTCTTTGCTCGGGGCCTCTTTGACTTGACTTTGCATGCCTGCGAAGAGGGTCAAAAGGAGTCATCTAGCTTGTACGGGATTTAATAACCTTTAACTGTTTGCAGATGTTGGTGTATGTGAATTTCATCTCGTGTGTGAAACCTCAGGGAAAAAACCTTAGATATAGTGGCAGCGGTGGGATTCCAACGTACATTGAGCTTCCAGGTGGACTGAATAAGCAATCATCTGAGTGTTGGTTGTGTGAGACAGATAGGCCCACAAGATAAGATTCACCTTGATCTCTCTCTCTAAACATAACACTCAGTCGACCCCTCATTTCCCGGGACTCGGTGGTGACAGAATCTTTGAGGTAACTCTCACACTTGCAAACCAACGAATCGCTTTGCGCGAAGAAGGGTTTTGACTAAGGTTAGAGTCCCCAAGGTTAAATCGGGGTTAGAATCCACAGGGTTTTAATTGGGATTGGAGTCCCCAGGGTTGTAATTGGTGTTAGAGTCCCCAGGTTTTTAATTGGGGTTAGAGTCCCTAGACATATAGAGTAAGAAGTGGGATTTGCGTCCCCGTGAGAAGTAAAGTGGGAAAGGGGTTAAGGTCCCCTGGAAAAAGGAGTTTCAATTCCTCAAATGGCAAGATTTGAGGCTCAAGAGCATAAAAAATAAGGAACTTCAAAGAAAAACATTTTTTTTTAATTGGTACTTCTTAAAGTTATTGCCCTTATCCCCCATACTCCCCTTTAGAAGTACTTTTAGGACAACATAGGGTCATTTGGAAAAAGGGGGAGAAAGTGGAGCAAGTCCCCTCGGATCCCAACAGTGAAGTGCATTGACTGCCAGGGAAGCTTTGTCCGGCTTTTTGTTGTGGGAGTCTCAGTATTTGGGCTGTGGACTCAACTCAGAGAGGGGTTGGCATGGACTGTGGCGCCATGTGGTCCGCTGCGAGGGCCTTCTCTTTTTATCAGTGTAATTTCATTGAGAGGTTCTTCAGAAAAAAACAAGAAACGCTGAAATTAAGGTTGTACTAATACGTGGGTTGAAAAAGAATGTTTCAATGTAAATTGTGCCATGTTGAGAGTGTTTGATGTTTAAATATTGTGGTTTGTTAACATACTGGTTCAAAAAATCTTTTTAAGTGACTGTTTTGCCTTATTTGAATCAGGATCTCAATTCAGTGTGTTTTGTGGGCTATGTAATAGGGCAGATTTTGTTTCTACATTAATATTATACAACATTATGTTCTTTTTTAAAATAAGCAAACATGTAACCTTAAAACAAATTGATTAAGGACCTTGAGCCCCTGATTTGTTTGAAATTCTACAATGCCTGTTTAAAAAACAATTGAGATAATGGTCATGCTTTAGCCAGATGAGAGTATTGTATTATAACATCTTTGTTGCTGCTGTGTTTTTAATGCAAAGTGTTCACAATAAGAAGAGAGCATTTTAGTTTTGATGTTTTCTCAAAATTTTAGGGAATGTTAGAACTTGAGGCTGAACTGTTTAAGTTCTTTCAATTATTGTTAAGACTTCATTGGCCCCCTTCATACTGCAAATTCAAAGAATGCTGAAATTGGCAGACACAATTTAGTGTAGTTAAATGTGTGACTGTCTTCATACTGATATCCACCTTGGCAAGGAAGAAAGAGAGAGGAAATGCAAATATACTTTCAGCAGCTAACATCGCCTCTAGAGTTTCTCAGGTAAAGCACGCATTTGGACCACTGCCCACCCCTCCACAACCTGCTCCAATGAATTCAATCAGCTCCCTGGTCATGAGCATGAAAAGTGAAGAAGCTAACAACAGTGAAGAGGAGGCCCATACACTTTTGTCAGTGGCCTTCCTACAGATATTAAGTAACGTGAGCTTTACCTTCTCTTTCAATCAATCAAGGGATATGAAGGTTCACTGATCAAGCACCCATCAAAACAGCCAGTTGGCTTTGTTACATTTAACAGCAGAGCGAGAGCAAAAGCAGCAAAGAACGCTACATTCACCTAGCCTGCTGCTACAGCTGCTGCACGCTCAGATCCTCCATCTGAAGCACCTCCACAAGGATGGAAGTCTTGTCAGTTTTGTTAAGTAGTTATCTGCCTTTACCCAAGAATTCAGATTTCTCCATGGAGTGGTGTGCAAGGACAGACTGAATTTTGTTTTCAGGTCGTACTTTATTGAAAGAGATTTTGGATAACTGACTCATTTCCACTCGACTTGGAGGGGGTGGAGTGGTCACTAAGTACTGTGGATTTAAGAACTTTACTGGTGAACTTTTTTCAATGTGGGATGATTCTGCAAATTCTACTTACTGTATGGACTCATGATTTTTGTTATAATCCTTCCTACAGATACTTAATATCTGTAGGAAGGATGTGTTTTCTTTGCATGTTATGTATCAATAACCTGCTTAAATATTGGCTGTCAGAGTCTGGTTATCATGGAATGATAAAAGGGTGGAATGTAATTTTAAAACATTAAATTGTACTATCTCTCTGGACATTAATGTAACGCTAAAGGGTTAAACTGTACTGCCTTTGGATGGGGACGACAATCCTGCAGAAATGTGGATGACTCACATTTCATTTGGCCAGCCTTTTACTACTACTCTCCCACTATTATCAAATTAAACTCTCATTCAGTCCCTTCCATTCAGAAATGCTTTCATAGCCATCCCCAAAGCTAAGACAAATCACATCTACATTGTCTTGGGGAATCACAGTGTCTGGAAATTGTTTGCATAATGATTCCCCAGGATTAGGGCATCTACATTTACACTACCTCCGAGGATGACCTCATCCAACCATTGTAACTGGGGTAACATGTGGTTATTGGGGGAGAGTGGCTAGAGTGATCAGATTACCATCTGACCTCTATAAAGGGGATGTGTTTTCTTTGTTCAGGGCCTCTTTGACTCGACTTTGCAAGCCTGTGAAGAGGGTCAAAGGGGGTTACCTAGCTTGTACAGGCTTTAATAAGCTTTAACTGTTTGCAGAATTTGGTGTGTGTGAATTGCAGCTCGTGTGTGAAACCTCTGGAAAATAACCTAACACAGGTTACACAATTGAGAAAGTGAATAAACTGGCTTAATTGCTGACAGCAAGGTAGAAAGCCCCAAATATTCAAGAAATGTACGCAGTAGGTTTTCCTACTTCAACAAAAAGCTACATCCAGAATGAGAAAAATTATTCCACTGACATAAATTGGGAGTGTGGTGCATACAATTCCATGGAAGACATCACTAAAAAGGGGCAAAGCTCATGCCTAAGATCATGTAAGGAAATGCCTGCTATAACAAGAACCATGCCAGCAGCAACAAATGATATCAACAAAGTTCTGCATGAAAGACCCTCCAGTTCAAGACAAAAAAATCACAGATCTCAGACCATCAAGGAGATAGCCCAAGTCAACCAACTTCTACTCAACAAAGTACCATTCTTCCACATCCAAAGTGATCACATTTAAGGAAAATAGTGAAACTTCCAGATTGTCTGAATTTGTGAATTCAAAGATTGGGGTAGATGGGGTAAGGATTAATGTAAATATATAAATAAATGTAAGTCCCATCTGCTCCAGAGGTATTTAATAACATATCTGAACAGGTTGATTAAAATATGTATAAATAATGTATAACAGTGTAATAATTATGGGCAAACAGACTTTAAGTGTGTGTTATATATGAGTCAGAAGGAGCTAATATTTCATTGAATGTAGTATGCATGAAGCCTGGGGGCTTAATCAGAGTAAAGACAGGTCTGGCAAGTGACTGAATGAAAGCTAGTGCGCTCCTAACAGTCTGTGTAGTAACATAGATCATATTCATGTAATCTATAAAATGTTGTAATAATTCACTAAATTTCTTCTCAGTTACTCAATAAGACTCTTCCATTTGAACCAGTAGGTAGCTATCCTCACCCACCCTAAACCATTTTAGGCTTGCAAAAACCCAAACGTATAACAGAAACTAACCAGAGTTGAACATTGAAGAAGTAATCTATCCAATGGTATCAATCCAGCAAACTCTGGGCAATTATTTAAGTAGATAGATTGATCTTTTGAACTTCAGATGGCTTACCTCAAAGCTTTGCTGAAATGAGAAATTTTGCTTCAGAATAGAAACTTTTCTAAATTTAGAACAGTTCTACATGCCATTGTGAAATTCATGATAATCCCTCATAAATCCACCCATATAATGGGCACAATTTCAAAACAGTAAAAACTAAATTACAGAACTTTACCAATATCTTGTAAAATAGTCTTCAGAGGTGTTATCTTTATGGAAGTGAATTTATTTTTGCTTTGAGTACCAGACAATAGAGAACAGGTAAATTAGATAACTAGAACAGAAGTAAGAATCCGTTGAATGTGTGTGTGTATATTCATAAGGTTAGGCAATGTTTTGGATGGCCGGCATGAAGTTAGTTCTAGAATTAGCTTAACTGAACCTGATTGTGGAAAATAAATATGTTTCATCCAGTCCAAGACCATATATTAATCTAGCCACATTTTTAATTAATATTCTTGTTATTGTGAGAATTCTATTGTCTTCTGATGCACTTAACTTTATGTCAAGAAAGAAATGAATTAGCATGCTCTATATGTTTCATTTTGGTAAACAACATAAAGGAACTCAGCTGAAGCATGTTCATGAAAAAGCCAACCTGTCTTTCTCTTCAGGCACTGATCAACCTATTGAAAGATTTTAACTTGCAAAATAAGAAAATTTATTTTGAATAGAATGTTAAAATGTTGAAAATTTGAAACCCAATTCCAATATGCCTCCAAATTAATACCTGCTTTTAACATAGGTAAGGTTATTGGGGGGAATTTACATGATCTAACTTCCTCTGGAAGTTAGTATTAGGTAAACATTTTTCATCTTAAATCTGAAATGGATAAATATTAATTCATTAAAAATATTAAGGGGTATGGAGAAAGGCAGCTATGTAGAGTTAGGAACAGATCAGCTATGCTTGGATACATAGTTAAACGGTAGTTTTATTTAAACTTATTCAAGTATGCATTGACACAGCAAATGTGGCAAAGAGTAATGGTAGTTTAACCAGTTTTTAAAAATCGAATATATTTTGAAAAGTAGACAGTAGACAATATTTGCATTCAGATGTTCCTAGGTCCTGCAGAACATGAATTATAGTAAGTTACTATAGCGGTTAGAAAGAAAAATGGCATATTAACCTTTGTTTATAAAGAAATTGGCATCTAATATGAAATAAACGTTACAATTATAAAGATCATTTGTGAGACCATCCTTGAGAATTGTGCAGATTTGGTCTCCTTACCTAAGGAATGCTATACTTTCCCTCCAGGATAAGAAACAAAGAATCATTGGACAGGTTTTTAGGATAGGGACTGAGTAGACCAGGCCAACATTCCCTACAGTTCAGGCTAACCATTTACGACTTACATGAGCAGCAAATGTTTCATTTGAAGGATTTTGAACTTTTGAATAGTCTACTCCAAAAAGCTGTAGATGTTCAGATTGTTGAGTGTATTCAAGACCGAGGTTATTAAAGTTTTAGACACTAACAAATTAAGGGATATGTCTGAGAAGGTGGAGTTCAACAAGAAATGTTCATGGTCTTGTTGAATTGTGGAGATGTCTTGAAGGGTCAGATAGCCCGCCTCTTCTCCCTTTTCTTATGTTTTTATATTTTAGAAATAGACCCTGTTCCTTGAGTTCTGGTATCTTTTGGATTCCCCAATATTATAGTTACATTTTGGTCCTTCCAAGGAAAAAGCAGGAGCAAACCCTAAAAGGATATTATAGCAACTGCAAGGAATTCTCCATAGACAGATAAGGGCTTATTGTCGCTTTCTTTGTTGCCATTGCTTACCTCATGTTGAAGACTTCAGCTGCTGTCAAGGTTTCCTGTGCTGCTTAGCACCAAATTCCTACAGTGCTTTACCCCTTTCATGATCTGAGCAAATTATCTGGTGGTGCAGTTATGATCCCAGTCCAGGATTGTCAAGACTTTCTGATTGGACAATTATGACTTTCTATGCGGCTGCAGGAATACTGTTTGGAGCTTGCCACTCATGTCTGGTGTTCCAGAACTCGGAAAATGGTTTTGAATTCTAGTGGGGGGGGGGGGGTAGAATGATGAGGAGAACACTTGCCCTCATTGTATCAGCATTCCTCGAAGGATAATTTCAGCCAATGAATTTTTAAAGAATAGAGAAGTCAATTATACAATACCCTTCACTTCTTAACAACAAACAAAATTAAGTAATAAGTTTTTGAATAGGAATGTATCAAACAGAAGACCAAGTAAACTAGGGGTCACAGTTTAAGAATATTGAATATGCCATTTAGGAAATGGGATGTGGAGAAATTTTTCCACGCAGAGAGTGGTGAGCCTGTGGAATTCTCTGCCACAGGACGTGGCTGAATTCCAAAACATTGAATGTTTTCAAGAAAGTATTAGACATAGTTCTTAGGGCTAAATGGATCAACGATACAGGGAGAAAGCAAGAGCAGGGTACTGAGTTGAATGATTAGTCATGATCATACTAAAAGGTGGGGCAGGTTTGAAGAGCTGAATTGGCATACTTATACTCATGTTTTCTACATTTCTAAGTATAAACATTTTCAAAAAGTTTGATCAAGTAGCCAACGTACATATAAGCCATATCAGCAGGATGTAAGATATCAACTGCAATTCCTCAAACTGTAAATTTGTAATCACTATTAAATTCAGTTCAATCTGGCCCATCAGTTAGCGCTTGTCATTTAATCCATTATCAGATGTGAAGCTGAGCTGCCTGATGGGTGTATTTTGCAGAAAATCACAAAAGGAGCTCACATTGTGAGAGACAGAGTGTAAGGGAGATTCTGGCTTTTACAATGAATATTCAAGAACTAAATTTAAAAATGTATTCAAATAAAGCTGCAGAGGTGCTTTCAGCCCACACAGAACCCAAGTAAACATACAATTGGTGCACAGTTAGTTTATTGACTCAAACTATAAAAGAAGGACATTTGGTCACACTGTATTATAGCTCAGATTTTATGTTTGACTTGTCTCTTAAATGTTGGCTCCACATCAACCAGTTTCATGTCGGACCTGAATATGTTTATTATTCCACTCTTAACATACAATACCCTTTTCTCTTTCCAACAAAAACCGCAAACAATTTACCCAAATTTTTTCCAACATTTTTCCTAAAATAGTTGCTTTTAAAATTAATTAAAAGGAACAGTTTACTCAAAACAGATAACAAGGTTTATTATTTTGTTCTTTTATAAAGCCTTATTTCAAATTTAAAACAAGAAAATAGTAAGTACATCCGACATGGGTTTTAGATGCCCAGAGTTCTCATTTAGTTTTCTTAGACTGTTGCACAACAAAAGTGAGCCATTTGGTCCAACATGCCTGAGCCAGCATTTTGAAAGAGCTAAAAGAAATACCAATTCCCAATCCTTCTCCATAGCACTAGAAATATTTCCTTTATAAGTATATATCTAATTCTCTATTGAAAATTACTATTGATTCCGCTTTCAAGATTCTTTCAGACAGTGTATTCCAGGTCATAACAACTCATTAAGAAAAATGATTCTCTGCATTTTCCTTCTTGAGAAGTTTCCTAATTTAAATTTAATTTGTGACCTTTGATTATCAACCCACCAAAACTGGAAACAATTTTTTCCATGTTTACCTCATCAAAACTTCTCGTAATTTTGAATTTCTATTCAGTTTCCCCTTAACTCTCTCTTCTCTAGTGAATATCATACCAGGTTCTCCACAAAACTAAATTCATCTCCACTGGTGTCATAATTATGTTATTAATTTATGGCTAATTTATTTTGCAAAATCACTGGAGACAGGGAGGGTACCCGAGAACTGGGAAATGGCTAATGTAAAACCTGTGTTTAAGAAGGGAGGGAGACAGAAGACAAAAAATTGTAGGCTGGTTAGCCTTGTTAAGATTTTAGAGTTGTTATTAAGGATGACTTGCTCAGTAGTTTGAAGTACATGGTAAAAAAAGGATAGAGTCATTATGGCTTTGTGAAGGCAGGTCATGCTAGATAAATCTGTTAGAATTCTTTAAGGAGATAACAAGCAAGGTAGACAAAGGAAAGTCAGTCAATATAATCTACTTGGATTTCAAGAAGGTCTTTTGGCAAAATGTTGCACAAGAGGCTGATAAATAAGATAAAAATCTCATGTTGA
Source organism: Chiloscyllium plagiosum (assembly GCF_037043375.1). Classification (NCBI taxonomy): domain Eukaryota; kingdom Metazoa; phylum Chordata; class Chondrichthyes; order Orectolobiformes; family Hemiscylliidae; genus Chiloscyllium; species Chiloscyllium plagiosum. Next base: position 28,057,318 of record NW_028270149.1, on the reverse strand, counting down.
AGACTTCAGCTGCTATCAATGTTTCCTGTGCTGTCTAACACCAAATTCCTATGGCGCTTTATCCCTTTCATGCTCTGAGCAAATTATCTGGTGGTGCAGTTATGACCCCAGTCCAGGATTGTCAAGACTATCTGACTGGACAATCTTGATTTTCTATGCGGCTGCAGGAATACTGTTGGGAGCCTGCCACTCACATCTGATGTTCTAGAACTTGGAAAATGGTTTTGAATTCTAGTGGGGGTAGAATGGTGAGAAGACTTGCCCTCATTGTATCAGAACTCCTAGAAGGATAAGTCAGCCAATGCATCTTTAAAGAATAGAGCAGTCCAGTTATACAGTACCATTCACTTCTTAACAACAAACAAAATTAAGCAATAAGCTTTTGAGTAGGAATGTATCAAACAGAAGACCAAGTAAACTATGGGTCACAGTTTAAGAATATTGAGTAAGCCATTTGGGACTAGCATGCAGAGAAATATTTTCACCCACAGAGTGGTCAGCCATGGTATTAGAGGCAAGATATTGGCATGGATAGAGGATTGACTGACCAGGAGAAGTCAAGAGTGAGGTTAAAAGGGTCATTTTCCAACTGGCAACCAGTGACTACTGGAGTTCTGCAGTGGTCAATGTTGAAACCAGAACTATTCACATTATCCATAACAAAGAAACTGTGAGTATTGTTGCTAAATTATGCTGATGATACAATGGTGGGTGGAGGGACAGGTAGTGTTAAATAAGTAGGGAGACTGCAGAAGGATGTGGACAGGCCAGGAGAGTGGGAAAAGAATGGTAAATGGAACATAATGTGGGAAAGCATGAGGTTATGACTTTGGCAGGAAGAATAAAAGCATAGACTCTTTTCTAAATGGGGAAAGTCTTCAGAAATCTAAAGCACAAGGGACTTGGGAGTCCTAGTTCAGAATTCTTTTAAGGTTAACATACAAGTTCAGTAGGCAGTTAGGAAGGCAAATGCAAAGTTAGCATTCATTTCAAGACGTTAGACTACAATGGCAGGGATATACTGCTGACATTATAGAAACCTCTGGTCAGGCTGCATTTGGAATATTGTGAGTAGTTTTGGATCCCATATCTATGGACAAATGTGCTGGTCTTGGAGAGGGTCAAGAGGAGATTTACAAGAATGAACTGGGGATGAAGGACCTGTTATATAAGGAGCAGTTGAGGATTCTCGGTCTGTATTTATGGAGTTTAGAAGGATGAGGGGGGATCTGATTGAAACTTACAGAATACTAAGAGGCTTGGATAGAATGGACGTAGAGAAGATGTTTCACTGGTAGGAAAGACTAGGACCTAAGGGCACGGCATCAGAGTGAAGGGAGGACCCTTTCGAACTGAAACGAGGAGAAATTTCTTTAGTTAGAAGTTATTGAATCTGTGCAACTCATTTGCCACAGAGACTATGGAGGCCAAGTCATCAAGAGTATTTTAGACAGATACAAGTTCTTGATTAGTAAGGGGATCAAGGGATATGGAGTGCAGGCAGGAGACTGTGGTTGAGAAATATATTTGCGTAGACTCGATGGACTGAATGGCCTAATTCTGCTCCTATCTTATGGTCTCATTTTAGGAAAAAAAAATACAATGAAAGGCCAACACTTTTAGTATAAAAGTTCTAATCTGACTGTAACTTGGTCACCTATCTATAACATTGTGAGCTCTATGTGGATTTCAGCAAGTCACATTCACATAAGTAAAAACTCTGATGAAACTAAGTCCCTGGATGACTCATTATGAGAATGTAACTTTGACACAGACCAGAACAAAAGGTAAGAACCACAGGTGAGCGATGAGCTATCTTCAAAATCCCATTGCTTATTGTGGAATATGACTTTGTTATTTGCACAGATCACCCAGCCAATTTGCTTGTCAGCTAAAGAGGATTTAAATAGACTCTTGTCATGATAGTGACTCCACCTCTCGTCCACCTTTCACAAATATATGTTACAACATGTCCAAACAAGTTGATTAAAAATAAAACCTGACGTCGGTGGTGGGCAAGTTGTTGGAGGGAATCCTGAGGGACAGGATGTACATGTATTTGGAAAGGCAAGGACTGATTAGGGATAGTCAACATGGCTTTGTACGTGGGAAATCATGTCTCACAAGCTTGATTGAGTTTTTTGAGGAAGTAACAAAGAGGATTGATGAGGGCTGAGCGTTTGATGTGGTCTATATGGACTTCAGTAAGGCGTTTGAAAGGTTCTCCATGGGAGACTGATTAGCAAGGTTAGATCTCACAGAATACAGGGAGAACTAGCCATTTGGATACAGAACTGGCTCAAAGGTAGGAGACAGAGGGTGGTGGTGGTGGAGGGTTGTTTTTCAGACTGGAGGCCTGTGACCGGTGGAGTGCCACAAGGATCGGTGCTGGGTCCTCTACTTTCTGTCATTTACATAAATGATTTGGATGTGAGCATAAGAGGTACATTTAGTAAGTTTGCAGATTACACCAAAATTGGAGGTGTATTGGACAGCGAAGAAGGTTACCTCAGATTACATCAGGATCTTGACCAGATGGACCAATGGGCTGAGCGGTGGCAGATGGAGTTTAATTCAGATAAATGCGAGGTGCTGCAGTTTGGAAAAGCAAATCTTAGCAGGACTTATACACTTAATGGTAAGGTCCTAGGGAGTGTTGCTGAACAAAGAAACCTTGGAGTGCAGGTTCATAGCTCCTTGAAAGTGGAGCCGCAGGTAGATAAGATAGTGAAGAAGGTGTTTGGTATGCTTTCCTTTATTGGTCAGGGTATTGAGTACAGGAGTTGGGAGGTCATGTTGCAGCTATACAGGACATTGGTTAGGCCACTGTTGGAATATTGCGTGCAATTCTGGTCTCCTTTCTATCGGAAAGATGTTGTGAAACTTGAAAGGGTTCAGAAAAGATTTACAAGGATGTTGCCAGCGTTGGAGGATTTGAGCTACAGGGAGAGGCTGAACAGGCTGGGGCTGTTTTACCTGGAGCATTGGAGGCTGAGGGGTGACCTTATAGAGGTTTACAAAATTGAGGGCATGGATGGGGTAAATAGACAAAGTCTTTTCCCTGGGGAGTCCAGAACTAGAGGGCATAGATTTAGGGTGAGAGGGGAAAGATATAAAAGAGACCTACGGGGCAACCTTTTCACACAGAGTGGTATATATATGGAATGAGCTGCCAGAGGAAGTTGTGGAGGCTGGTACAATTGCAACATTTAAGAGGCATTTGGATAGGTATATGAATAGGTTTTGGAGGGATATGGGCTGGGTGCTTGCAGGTGGGATTAGATTGGGTTGGGATATCTGGTCGGCATGGACGGGTTGGACCAAAGGGTCTGTTTCCATGCTGTACATCTCTATGACTCTATGACTGTAAATAGAGTAAGCAAAAGTTAAGCTGCCTAGGCAAAGAGAAATTCCACCTGGAACTATCCCAGAAATTAATGGCAGGGACCAAAGGCAATATTTAGTCTGGAGAAAGTTTCTGTTCATCCAGCACTGCTTGTTGGACAAGCAGTCTGACAATGTAGATACAGTAGAGAGGTTGAAAGAAGGAGTAGTAAAGTAGAGTTAACTGTATATATGGAAACAATGTGCCTTTGGATGATGTTACTGAAAAATAACATGTAGATGGGAAATGGGAAGGATAAATTGTTAAGGGTTAGGGTTGGGGTAACTTTGCTGGAGTATAGGGAAATGAACTCTCTAGCTATAATTATGAGTTAAACCAGGTGAGTGCAGTCTCATCCAGCAGGTCTGTCAGAATCCGTGGATTCAAATTTCCAGCACTCACTGTCCCTACTTTTATTGTGACAGTGAAGAAGCCTTAGAGAATGTAATGTGATCAATCATGTCAAAGGCTGATGAAATGCCGAGAAGGTCAAGCAGGGATAGGTCACCTTTGTTACAGGCCCATAGAATGTTAATTAAGACTTTGCTAAGAGTAGTTTTGGTACTATGGCAGGACAAAAATCTGACTGGAGGTATTCAAATGTGAAGTTCCAAGAAGGATAATCCTGGTTTGGGAGGAAATAACGTTCAAGGAAATGACAGAGAGGCTGGAAATTGGCTAACAGTTTGTAAGAATTGAGGTATCAAAGATTTTCTTTGAGGCAAATGTGAAGGTGAGACTGATAATGCTTGAGGAAACAGAACTATTAAGAATATCAATTACCAGAACTAAGAAGAGCAGTAAGATCTTCACTTAGATGATACCTACACCCCTCTGTGTAAAACAAACTTGCCTCAGATATCTCTTTTAAACCTCCCCCCTCTCACCCTAAATCTATTCCCACCCTGGGAAAAATACTCCCATTATCCACGTGTCCATGCCTCTCATTACTTTATATACTCAATTAGGTCACCTCTCAGCCTCCAACAAAAACTATCAAAGTTTGTCCAACCTCTCCTTATGGCTAATAGACTCCAATCCAGACAACATCCCGGCAAACATCATTTGCGCTCTCTGCAAAGCCTCCACATCCTTCCTACAGTGTGGTGACCAGTACTGTACAAAATACTCCAAATGTGGCCTAACTGAAGCTTTATACAGGTGCAACATATCTTGCCAACTTTTATACTCAGTGCCCAAGCCAATGAAGACAAGTGTGCTGAATGTTTTCTTTACCACCTTATTCACTTGTGATGCCACTTTTAGGGAGCTATGGACTTGCATTCCAAGATCCCTCTGAATATCAATGCTTCTCAGAGTCCTGCCATTTGTATACTGTCCGCTTGCATTTGACTTCGCAAAATGCATCACCTCACATTTTTCGTGATTAATCTCCATCTGCCATTTCTCTGTTCAACTCTCCAACTGATATTTATTCTGCTTTATATTTTGACAACCTTCCTCACTATTCACAACTTCACCAATTTTCAAGGCATCTGCAAAGTTAGAATCATAGAGTCATACAGCACAGACACAGACCCTTCGGTCCAACCAGTCCACACTATTCATAATCCCAAACTAAACTTCCTATGTTTGGCTCATATCCTTCCAAATACTTTAGACCATAAGACACAGGAGTAGAAATTAAGCCACTCAGCCCATCAAATCTGCTCCACCATTCAATCATGGCTGATAAGTTTCTCAACCCCATTCTCTCACTTTCTTCCCATAACCCTTGATCCCCCTGATACTCAAGAATCAGTCTTAAATATACCCAATAGTCTGGCCTCCACAGCCTTTCATAGATTCACCACTCTTTGGCTGAAGAGGTTTCTCTTTATCTCTGTTTTAAAGATTCTCCATTTACTCTAAGGCTATACCCTTGGGTCCGGGTCTCTCCTACCATTTGTTACGGCTGCCATCCTGAGAAGGATCCTTTTATCCCCACTCTCTGCTTTCTGCCAAATAGCCAAGCTCCTATCTATGCTAGTACATTGCCTCTGACACTTTAGGCCCTTACCTTTGTCAGTAGCCTCCTGTGGGGCACCTTGTCAAAGGCCTTCTTGAAGTCTAGATAGATAACATCCATTGGCTCTCCTTGGTCTAACCTGCTTATTACTTCCTCAAACAATTCTAGCAGATTTGTCAGGCATGACCTCCCCTTGATGAAACCATGCTGACTTCGCCCTATTTTACCATTCACTTCCAAGTATTCAGAAATCTTATCCTTCATAATGGATTCCAGGATCTTACTCACGACCGAGGTCAGGCTAATCAATCTATAATTTTCTGTCTTTTGCCTCTCTCCCTTTTTAAACAGGCGTGTCACATTAGCAATTTTCCAGTCCTCTGGGACCCTCCCTATTCTAGCGATTCCTGAAAGATCACCATTAATGCCTCCACTATCCCTTAGAACTCTGAGATGTAGTCAATCTGGTCCAGGTGATTTTTCCACCTTCAGGCCATTCAGTTTTAGATTAGATTAGATTAGATTAGATTACTTACAGTGTGGAAACAGGCCCTTCGGCCCAACAAGTCCACACCGACCCGCCGAAGCGAAACCCACCCATACCCCTACATTTACCCCCTACCTAACACTATGGGCAATTTAACATGGCCAATTCACCTGACCTGCACATTTTTGGACTGTGGGAGGAAACCGGAGCACCCGGAGGAAACCCACACAGACACGGGGAGAACGTGCAAACTCCACACAGTCAGTCGCCTGAGGCGGGAAATGAACCCGGGTCTCTGGCGCTGTGAGGCAGCAGTGCTAACCACTGTGCCACCGTGCCGCCCACAAAGCACCTTCTCCTTGGTGTTGGCTACCATACTCAGCTCTGCCCGCTCACTGTCTTGAATTTTTGGGATATTACTCATTGTGAAGACTGATGTGAAGTAATTATTCAGTTTCTCAGCCATTTCCTTGTTTGCCAACACTACCTCTCCAGTGCCATTTTACAGCAGCCCAATGACCAATTTTGCCTCTCTTTTGTCCTTTATGTATCTAAAGGAATTCTTAGTCTTTCTTAATATTACTGGCTAGCTTACCCTCATATTTAATCCCCTCCCTCCTTATTTCTTTTTTTGTTGGTCTCTGTTGATCTTTGTAAGCTTCTCAATCCTCTGGTTTCCCACTGTCCTAATTCACATTATATGCTTTCCCATTTGTTTTTTTCTGCTATCCCTGACTTCCCTAGTCAGCCATGGTTGCCTCATCCTTCTTGTACCATGCTTCTTTTTCCTAGGGATGAATCTCTGCTCTGTCTCCTCAAATACTCCCAGAAACGTCTGCCATTGCTGTTCCACTGTCTTTTCTGCAAGGCTCCTCTCCCAGTCAATTCTATCCAGCTCCTCCCTCATGCTGCTGTAGTTGCCTTTATTCAGCTGTAATATCGTTATCTCTGATTCTATCTTCTCCCTCTCAAATTGCAGAGTAAATTCAATCATATTATGATCACTTCCTCTTAAGGGTTCCTTCACCTTAAGCTCCCTTATGAAATTTGCCTCATTGCACAACACTAAATTCAGTATTACCTGTTCCCTCGTGGGCTCCACCACTTACAATCCACTACCAACCTAATTTTCCCAGTCCACCTGCATTTTGAAATCCCCCATGATAACATCTTTTCTATCTTCTGGTGTATCTTGCGCCCCAGCTCCTGTCTACTATTTGAAGGCCTGTACATAACTCCAAATATGATTTTTTAACCTGTCCTCAATTCTATCCACACCATCTACATCATCTGACCCTACTTCATTTCTTACTATTGAGTTAATTTCATTACTAGTAAGGCAACCCTAACCCTTCTGCCCACCTGCATAGCTTTTCGATAGGATGTGTATCCTTGAATATTCAGCTCCCAGTCCTGATTCCCTTGCAGTCATGTCTCTGTGATGCCCACCACATCATACCTGTCAATTTCGATCTGCGCCACAAGCTCATTTACCTTATTCCTTATACTGCTTGCACTCAGATATAACACCTTCAGTCCTGTATTAACAGTCCCTCTTCTTACTGTCATTCGTTTATCCAGTGAGCTTGAAGTCTGATTGCTAACACTCTCCATACACTTTGTCCTATTTGTGTCTGTGCTGGAGATTTTAAAAACTTCTCCTGAGTTCTGCACTCTTAACTCCTCCTTTAATTCAGGTTTTCTAATTTCCCCCATGACTGAGCCGTCCCCCTCTCTGTTTAACATAAAGTCCCATTTACAGCCCTACAGTGTGATTCACTTGGACTCTGGTCCCAGCACGGTTCAGATGAAGACTGTTCTATCAGAACAGGTCCCTTCTACCCCGTACTGGTGCCAATGTCCCATGAATTCAAACCCATTTTTCCCACACTAATCTTTGAGCCATGCATTTACCTGCTTAATCTTATTGACCCTGTGCCAATTACCTCATGGCTCAGGTAGCAATCCAGAGATTATAACCTTTTTGGATTTGCTTTTTAATTTAGCTCCTAGCTGTTCATATTCTCTTAGCAGAACCTCTGCCCTAATTTCTGCTGTGTATTAAGTGGCTCTGACCGTAATAAAAACAAACTGGTTTTAACACCTGGGAAAAAGTAATCACCCAATTCATTACATTCTGGTTCCAACACTTGAAATAAATCTAACCACTTGTTTATTCTTTGATTGAGAAGTGCTCAGCTTTCAAACTGGCATTAACAGCTTCTCTTCATTCCTTCCTTCCTTCCCTACAGCAGTCTTTATTTGAATATCTGTGACTATTATCATCACTTAATTGATTTTCAAGTCCTCGTAGATTTCAGCTAGGTAGGTGTTAAGTTAACCTGGGAATGAATGATAGTTTACATTGACCCTTTGAGGCAATTTGTGATTTGTGGACACAATAAGATTAATAGTATTATGAGGTTTCTATTTGCTCGTTAGTGCTCATTTTTCTCATCAATAATATCCAGGATTAATTAGATGATGAGAGGTTTATTTTTTGCAAGAAATATAAAATATTTGACACTGATATTGGTGTAATCTAAGAACTCGACATTGTGCACAATATGAGTTATTTGAACGATACAAGGGAGGCTTAGAGATGGAATGGATGATAAATGAGGGGCATGGAAACTACATAGAAGTTTAAATGTGACATGGTATGGGTAATCTGAGAAGGCGTAGGGTGACAAGAGGATTGGTTAGGGGGGGTGAGGATGATAAAGGTGAGAGATAAAGTTCGTAACAAAACTTACAGATACCAAAATTAAAGTAAGTACAGCTAAGACAAAAACTATTTAAGAAAAATCTCAATAATTCTTGTGATATACCATTGGGCCCTTTGCTGGAGCTCACTGAAGCTGAAGCAGATTTTAACACATGGAGTCTGATCCAACGGTTGCGATGGCATCTGTAATTGAATATGTGGTGTTTCCTTGTACAGGTACATTGCTCAGAACAGCAGATTTTGGAGACAGTGTGAAGATTCCTGGCTTCAGGTGCTGTGGATGTGGCACTTTTAGCTGCACAGTTATTTTACAGCAGACTACTAACTGTTTTAAGATGTGTCTCTCTTTCTCACTCCCCTCCTTGCAGAGGTATGACAAGCCCTAGCTCCTGGCTTCATCCTTCTCCCAGGCAATTGTTTGAGGCCAAATAACCTTGGTGATTTTTTTTTATCCTGAGATAAATTTCTGACCACAGGTTCGTACTATAATTAAGACAACCCATTTCTGTCTCAGTATCAGGTACTCTGCCTCAGCTTCTCTGCTAAAGCACTCACCCATTTTTGTTTACTTTTGGACTTAACTATTCCAAAATAGTCCTGGCCAGGTTCCCTCCATAACTATGAGATCATCCAAAACTGTTATGCTCATGCCCTAACTTACTCCATTTCAGACATCACCCCTGTGTTATCTGATCTACACGAGCATCTGCTTACACAATACTTTAATTTCCAAATTCTCACCCCTGTTTCAAATTTCCCAATGGTGCCACCTTCCCTTTTTCTGTAATTACTCCTACCCTTTGACCCTCTACAATCTCTGTGCCCATCTAGTCTGGCTGCTTGAGCAGCCTCTTTAATCGGTCTGCTAATTGATGGCCATCAACTGTGTAGGTGTCTAAGTTCCTGAGCTCTGTCCTTAAACCTCTCCTTCTCTGCATCCCTACCTTTTTATCCTGCTTGAGGACAAAGCTTTAAAACTGACCATCTTTTCAATCACCTGTCACAATATCGCCTTTATGGACAGCGTGAACCTAGGAGATTGAGAGCGAGTTCATGGAGGAGACACACTGAGCTTTTGTAAGTCCATGACAAAATGTGGTGGTAGTCTGTAAATAAAAGGTCATTGTTAGAGTGTTCCCTGACCACTGTGGAATCATTTAAGAGATCACACTGACCAGAAGACAACGTATCCTTGCATGTCTCAGCCTTGAATATTGTTTGATTGTGACATCTTGAGATGTTCTGTGCATTAAAGAAACTATGTAAATATAAGTTGTTGTTGTCATTGTAAAACTTTTAACCTAAGGACTTTCTACATTGCTTTTTTCCTTTATTCCTATGTGGATGGTATCTTCTTCTTTTGAAGCTGAAGACAAAGTAGTCATTCTGTCCTCCAACTGTGCCTTATCTCTCCATGTAAAGATTTCCCTTTCTGACCTCTAATCAACTCCTATTTCCAACAACATCCCTCCCCACTCACATCTGCACACCTTCTGTCCTTTAAGATTTTATATACAGAGGAACTTCAATTATCTAAATGACACGGGCGGGGAGTATTTTGTTCAGACAATCGAATGTTTGGATAATCGATTGCTGGATAACACAGTTTAGCCAAGCTATGGGACCTTCCTGGATAATCTGAAATTCAGATAACTGAATGCCAGATAATCGAGGTTCCTCTGCATTTAGAAAAGATTTTGTCTTATTTCATATCACCTGTTTTCTAATACACTTCCTTTGTCCCAACTGGTTTCTTTTTCCGTTCTCCTCTGCACACTCTATGTTCCGATTAAACCACTGGCATGAACATTTTGTTCTCTGAATCCAACATTTTCTTCTCTGAATCACTGAATGTCACAATGACTTCTTGTAACCTGACTGATGCAAACCTCTCCACTTACAGTCATCACATTAATAAAATAAAGTCAGGCATTTTTATAAGCAATTGTTGCATTTCTGAGTGATAGCATAGCTTAACGGGATATCATTCACTTCATTAAATCAAAATAAGCATATAAAAATATGCAAGATTAACATTTTCATGTCTGGCTACTTACAGTGATGGCTATGTAAGTGCTGAATAAATATATGTTAGACAATTTCAGATCTATGATTACTGAAAGACTAAGTGCCAAGATTTGTTGTTGGCCTGCAACCTGACAACCAATCAGTAGAAAGTTATTCCATTTGCTTGGCTTTGTTGGACATTATTAAACAGTCACTAACTGCAAAGTGCAGTGGACATGTATCAGTCCTTGAAGAGATGTCAGATTTCCCTTAGGTAGAAATGAGCCTTGCTGCTTTAACCTCTGTTAATACTGGGTTGAAATCTGGTCCAAACAGCTGCTCCAACTTCAGGAATGCAGGCCACAATTCTTTATTTGGGTCTCCTGTGTACCTTTTGGTAGCTGAGCAGACCCAATTTCACAGTACTTATGCAGGTCCCTCTAACGACAGCGAATGTTAGAATTTCTTGCTCGAATGCCTGCTCCAAATAGATCAGTAGCCTTGTAAGAAGCATGCTTATGATCATCATCTCCTTATAAGGCTCCATAGAATCTCCAATGTCCACATCCTAAGTTCTGATCTTTTCAACTCAAACCTGCCAAACATTACGGCAGAAGTACGCCTCACGGATGAAGGATTTTTGCTGTCTGGAAGTGTTGTTCTAAATTACATATAAATGTTAGTTGTTTGAATAAATATCTGTAAAGTATTTTTTAAAAATAATTCAACAAACTCAAGCAGACATGACTACTTATTTGGAAAAATGGTGAATAATTAATGGCTTATTTAAAAATAAATGTGAACCAGGAATTTGAAAGCATGTTGAAAATCAATCATATTACTGAAATTGTAATTGCTGGTCAGAGGACATAAATACTAAACTGGTGAGTGGATTAGTCAGATTTGAGCAAAAGATCCCATTGTATATATACACTCAGAGAAGATTGTATTGTTGGAGGTGCTGTCCTCCAAATCATACATTACATAAAGGATCTGTCTGCCCTTCAAAAACATATTTAAAAGATCGCATGACACTTGATTATGTCACTATTGAATAGATACATTTTCATTGTTTCAAATGTTAAAATTCCTTCAACTAATCCCTTATTAATCTAAATATTTTACTTAAGTGCTTAATGTCTTACATTACCAATCATTTCCATTCTATAAGAAGTTGGAGCTGTCCATCAAAATGTTTACTTGATAAGCTGCCCATTGTGATAATTTGTGAAATTAGTCAGACACGATGAAATATCTCACAATGTATTTTTTGAACTCCACACATGATTTTTGGACAATTCCTTACAAGCCTTGACAGACCCAATCATCATCCGGTTCAGCAGAAAATTGATGGAAGAAGCTGTTGACAGTGCATTTAGGCAGCACATGCTTATCAATAACTTGCTGACTGAGGCTCAACTTGCATTTCATCAGGGACATTCATTAAACATTTGGACCAAACATAGACAAAGTGGTAAACTCCAGAGGTGATGACAACAGCTTTTGGCATCAAGAGCACATTAAGAAGAAATAGTGAGATGTCTGGATGGAAAGGGTTCCATCAAGCAAATGCAGTATGGTTTCAGGAAGGGAAGGTCATGTTTTACAAACTTTCTGAAGTTCTTTGAAGATGTAACAAGTGTGGTGGATGGAGGGGAACAGGTGGATTTGTATATTTGGATTTCCAGAAAGCGTTCAATAAGGTGCTGCTTAAAAGATTCATTCATAAGATAATGCATGGAGTTTCTGGAAACGTACCAGCATGGATAGAAACTGGTTAACCACTAGAAAGTAGAGAATTGGAATAAATGGATATTTCTCTGGTTAGAGATCAGTGGTGAGTGGAGTGCCGCAGGGGTTGGTGTTAGGCCCACAACTATTCATGGTATGCATAAATGATTTGGAAGAGGACACTGAAAGTAATGTATCCAATTGTGCTGATGACACTAAATTGAGTGGAAAGGCAAACTGTGCAGAGGATGTGGAGGGTCTGCAGGGAAATTTAGATAGGTAAAGTGAGTGGGCAAGGGTCTGGCAGATGGAGTATAATTTCATAAATGTGAGGTTATCCACTTTGGAAGTAAAAATAGTAGGTCAAAGTATTATTTAAATGGTGAAAGATTGCAGCATGCTGTTGTGCAGAGAGACTTAGGAGTGTTCATACATGAATTGTTAAAAGTTTATTTGCAGGTGCAACAGGTAATCAGGAAGGTAAATGGAATATTGGCTTTCATTGCTAAAGAGAATGAATTTAGGGGCAGAGAGGTTCTGCTGCAATTGTACAAGGTGTTGGTGAGGCCGCACCTGGAGTATTATACGCAGTTCTGGTCTCCTTACTTGAGGAAAGATATACTGGTTTTGGAGACGGTGCAGAGGAGGTTCACCAGGTTGGTTCCAGAGATGAGGGAGTTACCCTATGAGGAGAGGTTGAGCCGCCTGGGACTGTACTCACTAGAGTTTAGAAGAATGAGAGGAGATATTATAGAAACACATAAAATTATGAAAGGGATAGATAAGATAGGGGACGGCAAGTTGTTTCCACTGGTGGGTGAGACTAGGATTGGGGACATGGCCTCAAGATTAGGGTGAGTAACTTAGGACAGAGATGAGGAGGAACTGCTTTTCCCAGAGAGTAGTGAATCTATGGAATTCTCTGTCCAAGGAAGTAGTAGAGGCAGCTTCATTAAATATATTCAAGACACAGTGGGATGTGTTTTTGCATGGTAGGGGAATTAAGGGTTATGGGGATAATGCAGGTAGGAGGAGCTGAGACGATAGATAGATCAGCCTTGATCTTAATGAATAGCGGAGCAGGCTCCACAGGACAAATGGCTTCCGCTGTTTCTACAACTTTGAAACTATGAAACTATGACCCAAAGAGCCCGAGCAAAACTGGAGTCAATGGGAATTGAGGGTGATAAGGTTCCACAGTTTAGAGTCGTACCTAGCACAAAGCAAGATGGCTGTGGTTGTTGGAGGTCAATAATCTCAAACCAAGGACATGACTGCAGGAGTTCCTGGACTAAGCCAGCTTCAATTGTCTCATTACTGACCATCATTTGATCCTAAGGTCAGGACTGAGGCTGATGATTGTATAATGTTCAGCACATTTGTAATTTCTCACATACCAAAGTGGTCCGTACCACATATAGCAAGAGCTAGATTCCATGATAACATTATTTTCCTCAATGAAACAGTCTGAATATAAATTATTGAGTCATAGAATAGTTTCAGCACAGAAGGAGGCTATTCAGCCTATTGTTTCTGTGCTGGCTGCTGTAAGAGGAATTCACTCAGTGTCACTCCTCCCTCCACCCCTCTTCTTTCCCCATAACCATGCAGACATTTCCTCTTTAGAAAACAACACAATTCTATTTTGAATTGTGTGCTTGAATTAGTTTCAGGCAGTGCATGAACCCTAGCCCACTCTTTGTATAAACATATATTTTTCCCCATGTTGCCATTCCTTCTTCTGCCAATTATCTAAAAGCAGAGTCCTGTAGTTCTTCGTGTTTCTATCAATTGGGACAGCTTCTCATTGCTTACCCTTCCTGCTCACTCATGATTTTGAATACCTCTGTCATATCTCCTCCCAATTTCCCTTATATAAGCAGAACAATCCCAGTTCTCAAATCTATCCATATAACTGAAATTCCTTATCTTTGGAACCATTCTTGCAAGATTTTCTGCATCTTCTCTATTGCCTTCCCATCCTTAATTTAAGCATTCATTTTACTTATTAGTTATTGGTCTTATTCACTCATCAAACCACTTGTGAATATTTTGCTAATGCTCTGAAATTAATTCCTTCTGTCTGTCGAAGCTCTGGAGCCCTACCTAAAGACTCAGTAGATATCATGTCAGCTCTTGACAAAGGTCAGTTCTGGTACTCCTGGGGAATTTGGCTCCCACCTCAAATTCCGGCAATTAATTATAGATTCAGCTAATTTCCATTCTTGATCACAATCTTAACTTCAAATTCTTAAGTGTGAATTCACAAGGGTGAACGCAGAAAGAAATTCATTAAACCAAATATCAAAATTGATTGTTTCAGTTTAAAATGGACTTATGGATTGAATTCTGGAGGAATTTCTTTCTGATATTTTGACACGTGCCTTTCTAACCTTCTGCCTTTCAATATTTCAGGCAAAACCCGTTGGGTTTCTTACTTAGAAATTGATAAAGCTTTCCTTTTTGTAAGAGGAAAAGCAATGAAGGGATGCCAGGTTGTTAAAACAGTGGTGTTGGAATTGGGAACATCAAACAATTGGTGTTTTGTTTTGGGGGCAATAGATTGTTCCTTTGGCTATTCATGACAGCGGGAGAACTGACCGCTCTGCACTCAGAAAACCAAGACAAAACTCTTACTACTTGATGTGATTCTCTGGTATGACAGCAATTACTGAACAATCCTGAATGTGCTAATAGCCCACTAATAACATATTTAAGATAATCAGCAAGCTATAATATGATTTATTTACGCTTGCAAGAGTTGGACATACCTTCATAGGCAAGGGATCATTCTCTACAAGCAAAAGGAATATATTCAAGCCACATGTGGTTTTGATGTACTCAGGATCTTGGAAACTTATCAGATGGAATTTTCCCATGCCTTAAATAATGTGGACAATATCACAAAATGTAGAAAAATACAGCAGCGAGAATGAAAAAAATCTGGTTCTTGATGTTGAAAAACAAAATTCTGATTTTCTTGTGAAGGCTTCAATGGTGACATCAGATACATCAGATTCTTGCTGAAAAGCACTGATTATCTTATTTCTATGCATTTGCATTTCATTATCACCCCACTTCACATTAATAAGAATCATAGAGTCAGAGAGATATACAATATGGAAATAGGCCCTTGGTCCAACTCGTCCATGCCGACCAGATATTCTAAATTAATCTAGCCCCATTTGCCAGCATTTAGCCCATATCCCTCTAAATGGTTCCTATTCATATACCCATGTATCTGCCTTTTAAATGTTGTAATTGTACCAGCCTCCATCACTTCCTCTGGCAGCTCATTCCATGCATGCACCACCCTCTGCGTGAAAACATTGCCCCTTAGGTTCCTCTTAAATCTTTCCCCTCTCACCTTAAACCTATGCACTCTATGATTGGATTCCCCCACCCCAAGGAAAATACCTTGTCTATTTACCATAGGCATGCCCTTCATGATTTTATAAATCTCTGTAAGGTCACCCCTCAGCCTCCAACGTTCCAGGAAAAATATTCGTAGTGTATTCAACTTCTCCTTATAGGTGAAACCCTCCAACCCTGGCAAATGTTTGTAAATCTTTTCTGAACTTTCAATTTTCACTGCATCCTTCTTTTTGCAGGGACACTTGCATTTCTACTCTCTTCTAAGAAGGTAGACAGCAATAATTCCTGACTTGAAAGCCATGACTTGGTTATCTGGTCGATGCTGGTTGCCACTTGCTTCTCCAGGCTCCATTTTAATGTCCCTTCATTGACATGTCCTAGAATACTCCATGGACAGCATTGTACTCCATTCTATGTCCACTGAAGTCAGCAAACAAACCTCATTGCATTATCATGACTGATTTCAGGTCATCTCAGAACCCACGTCATTTGAAAATTGATATAATTATATCTTTTTTCATGAGGCTACAATAAAAACCTCAACCATGAGTCTCTATATTCAGCAATATTCAAATGCAACACTATCAAGGACAAGGACTGCAGTGGTTCAAGAAAGCAAATCACCACCACCTTCTTAAGGTTAACTAGGGATGGCAATAAATACTGTCCCAGTTAGCGATGCCCATGTCCCGTGAGTAAATTTAAAAAGTGACTCTACATAACTTGTGACAATTATAATAATTTCCTGAAAATCTAAAGCCAAAATGTTTCACTTATTGTCAACATCACAGCTCTGGAATTAGGACTCTAAAAAGCTAATTTAACTAACTGCATACTGATTGCAGCAATTCAAGAACCAAGCTATGTATTCTTATTTTGAAATTAATGAATTATGAAGCTGCAACCTGGGGGATACTAGGGTTAAACATTCAAATTATCTCTTAAATCCTTTAATAATGTCATATTTATAGCACACAATTTTTGTTTAATGGTTCATTTTGTTATGAAAATGTGGGTGCACAGTACTTTTACAAGAGTTAAAAGCTAGCAGTGACAGCACCAACTGTTCTCAATAAGGTACAATGTAATATGTGGTCCAGCTACTGGGGTAGCCAGGTAGCTGGTTGTCTGGAGACAAAAACAGATTTCAATTAGGCCGATCAGTTTAAATTATACCCCCAAAAAATACCAAACTCCAATCAAGTTTGAATTTGGTATATTGAAAACCTTAAAAGCCAAGGACACAATCCAATGCTAAGACCGGGGAAAATTGAATAGTTGGGAGGAGAACTGACAATCCAATGACATTTGCAAACTGCCCAGAGAATAGCACTCTTAAAAGTACCTTTATCGACCAGTAACCTGTGAAGCAGAATTCCCAAGAACATGAAAAGAAGACAGGAATACAGAGAAGAACCAAAAGCTGCCTGGTTTTGAGATAAGAAGTTTTGTTTTGTAAACCTTAATTGGGAATTTTATCAAATCAATATAGTAGAGGGCAAAATAAAAGATAGGTTAGAGGAAGAAGTTGGAAATAGTTTTTAGTTAATTATTCTCTGTTATATTTTAAGAAATAAAGTTGTTAATTTTTACTTTAAATAATGTTGTCCTCTCAAATTATCACAGATTACTGCACAGGATAAATCCTTTCTTTGTTGCTGTATTCAGTTAAGCAGGATAGTTTACCCCGTGTTGTAACAGATGTGGGGCTCATCTGGGATTTGAACTGGTTTAGACAGATTTGAATATATTTGGGGGTATGAAAAATTCCAGCAGGTTGCAGGTTATTCTATTAGATCTTTAAATAAAATGTAGGTGAGGCAATTTATTTAATTTTGGTGACTTGTGGTTGATTAAATTAGAAGAGAGAGAAATGGTTCTTAAAATTGTTAAAGAGGTACTGGATTTTGAAGATGATTCTCAAATTTGCCAAGAAAGTTTAGAAGGAAAGAAAAAGGCCATATTTTTACAATTAGCAAATAAGTTAGATTTGGGTTTAACTAAGGACAAAAGTAAAGCTGAAATTGTAAGGGAGATACTCAAACAGTTAAATGTGTCAGAGAAACAGACCAATGCAGTATAGGTAGAAAAACTTAAATTACAACTGAGGAAAATGGAGTTAGAAGATAAACAAAGGGAGAAAGGAAAAAGAAAGAGAGAGAAGGTTCTTAGCTGAGCAAAAAGAGATAGAATTTGAACTTGAGAAGTTGCAACTTAGTCAGCAAAGTCAAGTTAACAGGATGGAGATTAAAAGAGAAGGTAGTGATATATGTAAATATGTCAAAACTCTGCCACATTTTGATGAGAAAGATGTTGAAGACTTCTTTATTTCATTTGAAAAATTGGCTCAGCAGATGGAGTGATCCGACGATTTATGGGTAATGCTAGTTCAGAATAAACTGGTAGGCAGAGCTAGTGAGGTATTTGCCGCACTGTTAGATGAGGTGTCAAGAGATTATGAAGAGGTTAAACAGGCTGTATTAAGTGCTTATGAATTGGTACTAGAAGCATATAGGCAGCGGTTCAGAAACACAAAGAAGGAACCAGGTCAGACTTATGCTGAGTTCGAAAGAATTAAACATAGTCATTTTGATCGGGTGCATGCTTTGACAATAGATAGGAGCTTTGAGGTTCTAAGAGAGATTATTCTGCTGGAGGAGTTTAAAAACTCACTTCCAGAGATGGTAAGAACTCACGTGGAGGAACAGAAACTTCAGGAAGTGAGAAGGGCAGCAGAATTAGCAGATGAGTACATGTTGGTGCATAAGACAAGCTCTAGTCCGAATCTCATTCTGTGAGGGATAGAAGTTGGGAGAAGGGAAGATCCTACACTACAAAATCAAGAGTAGAGAGCCCTGGTAAGAATTTACCACAGGATAAAAAAGAAGCACAAGAGGATGGAAAGGATGTGAAAGGCCTCAGGTGTTTTCACTGTAATGGAGTTGGACACAGAAAATTACAATGCCGGTGGTTTCAGAAGGGCACTGAGAAAAGGTGTTTTCACTGCCAGAAAGTGGGACATGTAAAGACACAGTGCTGGTCGTTTAAGAAATGTGTTGTGGAAAAGATGTGGTAAAAGAAGCTAAACCAGTGGCATTAGTGAAGGTAGTAAAGAAGACCCCAAGAAGAGCCGAGGAGCTGCAGGAGAGTGCACAGCCTAGGTAGGGAATGGGTTCGGAGTTATTGCCTGATCTCTACAAAGAATTTGCCTCTGTGGGTAAAGTCTACTCAGAAAAAACAGGGGCAGAATTTTGAGAGATACAGGATCTAACCAGTCACTGATAATAAGGGATGAGTGAATATGCACTCTTTCTGATCTATTACCTGACAGTGTGGTAATTTGTGGGACAGATGGACAGAATTTTAGCGTTCCACTATGTAAGGTCGGATTGGAGTGCCAACTCAAGACTGGGGATGTTACAGTGGGAGAGATTGACAGGGTGTCAGTTCCAGGAATTCAGTTTGTTCTTGGGATTGATTTGGCAGGATCCAAGGTGGGAGGGACACCCCTTGTTGTGGAAAAGCCCAAAGAAGACCAAGAAACCAAGGAGTTAAAAGTAGAAATGTTCTGGTATTTTCCCAGATGATGTGGTAACCAGATCCCACTATCATAAATGATAGCACGAAGTGAAAAGTAAAGAGAAAGATGAAGGAGGGTTCAGTTCGTGGTTACCCTGTTTGATGTAATGGTGCAGGAAAAACCTGAACAGGCAGAGGGTCAGACAGAAGTGTTTACTCCTGAAAGAGACTTGCTCCACAAGTCAAGACAATAGAAGATATATATGTGGATGTGTATTCTGAAAAAGAGGCAGAGAATATTCCAGAGGGTTATTATCTGAAAGATAGAATCCTAAGGTGGAAATGGAGATCATAGCAGGTTAGTGCAGAGGAGAAATGGCTGATGTGCATCAGATTATGTTGTCGGTAGCATACAGACAGGTGGTGTTACGGGTAGCACATGAACTACCTGTTAGAGGTCACCTAGGGGTATGAAAGACTCAGGCTAAGGTACAAAAACATTGTTATTGGCCTGGAATGCACAAGGATGTGGTTAACGTTTGTTGCATGTGTCAGACATGCCAAATGGTAGGTAAACCACAGGTGGTAATAAAACCAGCACTTTTGTTGCCAATTCCCACAGTTGAAGAAACGTTCACGCGGGTTATAATTGACTGTGTAGATCCCCTGTCGAGAACTAAAAGTATTTGTTGACCATAATGGATGTGTCTACCAGATGGAGGCAATTCCATTATGGAGTATCAAGGCAAAAAAGGTGGTAGAGGCATTAGTAGCTTTCTTCACACAGTATGAGCTACCCAGAGAGATTCAGTCGGACCAAGGGTCAAATTTTACAGTTAGGATGCTTAAGGAGGTCATGGATAGTTTAGGTATACATCACTTTAAATCCAGTGCGTATCATCCTGAATCCCAAAGAGCTTTAGAAAGGTGGCATCAGACCTTGAAGACCATGTTGACAGCATACTGTCAGGATTACCCAAATGATTGGGATAAAGGTATCCCATTTGTATTGTTTGCCATTAGAGATGCCCCAAACAAATCCACTCAGTTCACTCCCTTCGAGTTAGTATTTGGTCATGAAATGAGAGGCGCTTTGAAATTAATTAAAGAAAAATTGACAGGACCAAAGTCAGAGATCTTACATTTATTTTACGTGTCAGAGGTGAGGCGGAAGTGAGTTAGCTGAGCAGCACATAAAGAGGACACAGTACAGAATGAAGCAGGTGGCAGATAAAAGCTCTAAGACTCAGATGTTTTCCTAAGGGGATCACGTATTAATACCGTCACCAGCGATAGGAGATTCCTTCAAAGCCAGGTTTAGTGGTTCCTATCAAATTGAGAAAAAGTTGAGTCAGGTGAACTATCTAGTAAAAAAGTCACATAGAAAAAATTGGTATTGAGTATGTCATGTGAACATGTGAACATGTTGAACATTATACTAGAGAGAAAGAACTGGAAAAACAGGTGTTAGTTACTGCCTCACTGAGTGAGGAATCAAATCCAGATGATGTGGATTTTGATGTGCCTCAAAATAGATTAAAAAATGAAGAAGTCCTTGAGGAGTGGGATAGATTAGTAAGCTATCTGTCTCAGGAGCATAGAACACAGTTGAAAGATTTGTTACTGCACTATAAGGACATATGTAAAAATCAGATGGGAAGGACTAATGCTATTGTATGTGAAGTAGAACTAGGGAATATTACCCCGATAAAACAACACCCCTGTAGGCTTAATCTTTTCAAAGCCAGACATGTCCAAATGGAGGTGGAGGCCATGCTCGATGAGAACATCATCAAACCAAGCTAGAGCGATTGGAGTTCACCGATTGGCTTAGTTCCCAAACCGGATGGGACTCAACTATTCTGCATGGATTATTGGAAAGTCAACGCCATTACAAAATCAGACTCATATCCAATTCGTAGATTTGAGGACTGTATCGAGAAAGTCAGACAAGCCATTTACATCACCTAGTTGAACTTAATGCATGGTTACTGGTAGGTACTTTTATCAGAGATGGCAAAAGAAATTTCTGCATTTGTCACCCCAAATGGGCTGTATCAGTTTAAAGTGATGCCCTTTGGAATGAAGAACGCATCCGCCACATTCCAAAGGCTCATGAACAGAATTGTGGCTGGGTTAACAAACTGTGCAGTCGATTTGGACAATGTAGTGATCTTTAATAAGTCCTGGAAAGATCACATGTTACAGTTGGCAGAGCTCTTTGAATAACTACAAGAAGCAAAACTGGTGATGAACTTAAAACTGAATTCGCGAAAGCAGAGGTGACGTTCTTGGGACATAACATCAGTCATGGAAGGTTAACCCCACAGAACGCAAAGGTGAAAGCCATCGAGGAATTCCCACGACCAACCTCGAAGAAAGAGGTGTTTCGATTCTTAGGACTCAAAGGATTCTATTGGAAGTTTATTCCAAACTTCAGCAGTGTAGTGGCACTGTTAACCAATTTGCTGAAGAAGAACACAAAGTTTCAGTGGGCAGAACCATACCAGGAGGCATTGAACCATTTGAAATCAACATTAACCACCAAACCAGTTTTAGCTACACCAAACTTTTCAAAACCTTTTAAAGTCGCCATCGATGCTAGTGACATTGGAGTTGGAGCTGTACTCATACAAGAAGATGAGGATGGGATTGAACTGTCAGTTGGTTACTTTTTGAAGAAGATCAACATTCATCAAAGGAAATACTCCACGATCGAAAAGAACTATTGAGTTTGGTACTGGCCTTACAACATTTGAATGTATATGTCACAAACAATGTCTTAGAGACGGTTAGTGTACATAGATCACAATCTGCTTACATTCTTAGGAGGCTTTAAAGACAAGTATATGAGACTATTTTGTTGGAGTCTTATGTTACAGACTTTTCATTTAAATATCGTATAGGTTATGGATGTAAGAATGTAATCGCAGATGTTATTGTGGATTTAACTGATAAAGTTGAGATGAGATTTGCCTTTATTTAATGTTATATATACAGATATATGGGAAGAAGTTAAGGTAAACTTATATTAAAGATATCTGTATGTTCGGGTAATGTGCTTAAAAAAATAGAAAAAAAAGAAGCCATCTTTTCATTATGATGCTTCTTATTTTTTGAAGGGGGAGGTGTTATGAAGATGTGGGTGTACTGTTCCCAATAAGATACAAGGTAACATGTGGTCCAGCCACTGGAGTAGCTTGGGTAGCGGGGTTGCCTGGAGCCAATAAAACAAATTCAAATTCAGCCAATCAGTTTAAATTATACCCCAAAAAATACCAAATTCAAATCAAATTTTAATTTAGTATATTGACAATCTTAAAAGCCAATGACACAATCCGATGCTTTGGAGATTTAGGACCAGGGAAAATTGAACAGTTGGGAGGAAAACTGACAAGCCAATGACATCTGCAAACTGCCCAGAGATTAGCTCTCTTAAAGGTACCTTTATCAACCAGTAACCTGTGAAGCAGAATCCCCAAGAAGAAGAAAAGAAGACAGGAATACAGAGAAGAACCAAAAGTTGCCTGGTTTTGAGATAAGAAGTTTGGTTTGTAAATCTTAATTGGGATTTTTATTGGACCAGTATTATAGAGGGTGTAGTGCTGGAAAATTACAGCAGGTCAGGCAGCATCCGAGGAGGAGGAGAATTGACGTTTTGGGCATAAGCTCTTCATCAGGAATGCTTCAGGATTCCTGATGAAGGGCTTATGCCCGAAATATCGATTCTCCTGCTCCTCGGATGCTGCCTGATCTGCTGTGCTTTTCTAGCACCACACTCGACTCTAATCTCCAGCATCTGCAGCCCTCACTTTCCCCTAGTATTGTAGAGGAGAAAGTAAAAGATCGGTTGGAGGCATGAGTTGTAAATAGTTGTTAGTTAATTATTCTCTTATACTTTGAGAAATAAAGTTGTTAATTTTTATTTTAAATAGTTCTTGGCCTCTCGAATGTTCACAGATTATTGCAGCAGATAAATCTTTTCTGTGTTGCTTGGTTCAGTTAAGCAGGAGGGTTTACCTCATGTTGTAACAGTTTCAACCAGTGATTTAATGCATCTGGAGTGTGATCCTTGTCAGGCAATGCAGCCAACAAAACATACTGGTTTCTACAAGTAAATTCATTTTGCTACATAGAACATAGAAAAATACAGTGCAGTACAGGCCCTTTGGCCCTCGATGTTGTGTCGATCCAAGCACACCTAACCTACACTAGCCCACTATCCTCCATATGCCTATCCAATGCCCGTTTAAATGCCCATAAAGAGGGAGAGTCCACCACTGCTAATGGCAGGGCATTCCATGAACTCACGACTCGCTGTGTAAAGAATCTACCCCTAACATCTGTCCTATACCTACCACCCCTTAATTTAAAGCTATGCCCCCTCGTAATAGCTGACTCCATACGTGGAAAAAGGTTCTCATGGTCAACCCTATCTAAACCCCTAATCATCTTGTACACCTCTATCAAGTCACCCCTAAACCTTCTTTTCTCCAATGAAAACAGCCCCAAGTGCCTCAGCCTTTCCTCATACGATCTTTCTACCATACCAAGCGACATCCTGGTAAACCTCCTCTGCTCCCGTTCCAGTGCCTCCACATCCTTCCTATAGTATGGCGACCAAAACTGCACACAACACTCCAGATGCAGCCGCACCAGAGTCTTATACAACTGCAACATGACCTCAGGATTCCGGAACTCAATTCCTCTACCAATAAAAGCCAGTACGCCATATGCCTTCTTCACCGCACTATTTACCTGGGTGGCAACTTTCAGAGATCTGTGTACATGGACACCAAGATCCCTCTGCTCATCCACACTACCAAGTATCCGACCATTAGCCCAGTACTCCATCTTTTTGTTACTCTTACCAAAGTGAATCACCTCACACTAATCTACTTTGAACTCCATTTGCCACCTTTCTGCCCAGCTCTGCAGCTTATCTATATCCCGCTGTAACCTGACACATCCTTCCTCACTGTCAACAACTCCACCGACTTTTGTATCATCCGCAAACTTGCTCACCTAACCTTCTAGCCCCTCCTCCAGGTCATTTATAAAAATGACAAACAGCAATGGTCCCAAAACAGATCCTTGCGGAACACCGCTAGGAACCGCACTCCAAGATGTACCTTTACCATCAACTATTACCCTCTGTCTTCTTCCAGCCAGCCAATTCCTAATCCAAACCTCCAACTCACCCTCAATGCCATACCTCCGTATTTTCTGCAGTAGCCTACCATGGGGAACCTTATCAAACGCCTTACTAAAATCCATATACACCACATCTACCGCTTTACCCTTATCCACCTCCTTAATCATCTTCTCAAAGAATTCAATAAGGTTTGTAAGGCACGACCTGCCCTTTACAAAACCATGCTGACTATCCTTGATCACATTATTCCTATCCAGATGTTCATAAATCCTATCCCTTACAATTCTCTCTAAGACATAGTTTCTTGCATGCTCAGAACTCAACTTTAACTTTTTAAAAATGTGCATGTTCTCCTATTTTGAAAGGATATAAAACTAGCATCTATCAACTCTTATTATAGAGAAGCAAGGCTGAAAAATGTGTTGCTGGAAAAGCGCAGCAGGTCAGGCAGCATCCAAGGAGCAGGAGAATCGACATTTCGGGCATAAGCCCTTCTTCAGGATGCTTCTGCTTATGATCTCCAGCATCTGCAGTCTGATCTCCAGCATCTGCAGTCCTCACTTTCTCCTTATAGAGAAGCAGCTGAGATCACCATGAAGGCCCTGTCTTCTCAACTTCTCCCCTCGCCTGAGGCGTGGTGACGCTGAGGTTAGACTGACTACCAGTTGCCTCGCTCTCTGTAATGAGAGAGCAGAACTTTGGTCCTCTGGGGCTATGATGACTTTACCCTTTCTAGAACAGTATGTTGACAATTTGGTACCATATGCACTGTGGCCCTATACCCCAGCGCCACCACTCACATAAACCCTCAACAGGCACACTCCAGGCAATTTTAACCCCTCCAGGAGGACTGGGCTGTACGAGATATAACAATTTTCAAAATCTCAAACCAGACCCAACCTGCCTCGTTCTGGGTTCAATCGATGTGGAACAGTAGGTATCAATTTGCTCAGTGGAGGTAACTGGTTATGTAAACATTATAACAAGGTTGGAATATTCACTGTTAATCTGATTAACTCCAGGTTACTCAGGCCTTATGAAACCTGGTGGCTGAAGTAAGAGGAAGAAAGATTCTGGGAGATGATTACAACCCTGTGTACAGACCAGAAAGACTCCAATGTTTTTTCCCTTCCCTTTGGAAGCTTCCTCCTACATTAGATCCAATGTCTCCTTGATATTATTGGAACTGCACTCATCCCTGCAAGTGGGGAATATTCCATCAGACTCCTCGCTTGTGCCTTGTAGATGGTGGATAGGCTTTGGTGGGACAGGATGTAAGTTAGTTGCTGTAGAACTCCTAGCTTTCACAGAGGCAAAGCATTATTTAGGACAAAACAAATAGAGGAATGATATTTCCGGGAATGTTTGCAGGCATTTAGAGGGATTTGAATGATTTTAAGTAACTGAAGGAAAACATTGGAGTCATTTAAAACTATTATTAGAAACCTTCGCCAAGATTACAGATATGAAATAGCTCCTTGGTATTCTATTTTTAACTGAACTACAATAATTTCATGGTGTTTTGGGTACTCATTGAATGATATTGACATAAACAGGAAATGTCGATGGCCAGTACATTTAGAATCAATGACAATGTAATTATTGTAAATGTACTCAGCAATAATTCAATGCAAATTACCAGAAAAGAACAGAGCCAGATGGTATTCTGAAATAGTAAATACATTTTATAACTCTGTAATAACTCTTGCAAATTTACTAATATGTTTACATGGGTCAAACACAAAACAATTTTTTAAAGGTATCTCTCATCTGATCTCCGTTCTGTGTTACAGAACAGACAAGAGTCTCTTACTACCTCAGGCAAACCTTTATAACCAATGTGCATATATTTTAAGCTTCATTCCTTATATACAATAATATAGAACCCATTACTTCCTATTTTTCCATATTTGTTGACATGTTTCCTTGGCCTTTATTGTAGAGTAAAATAGAAAAGAAAGTTCACAAAAAAGTTCTTGGACTTGCCAAACTTTCCATCCCCTTTTCTTTTGAAAAGGTACCTGGGTAACCTGCCTAGCTGGAGTTAACCAGATTAAAAGTGAAACTTCCATCCTTGTCATAATGTTTACGTAACCAGCTAACTCCACAGAGCAAGTTGATAGCCTACAGTTCCACTTTGATTAAACCCAGAAGTGGGCAGATTGGTGCCTGGTTTGAAATTTTGAAAATTGTTTCATCTCACACAACCCAGTCCTGGGATTATATTCATTGGAATCTAAAAGAATGAGGGGGGATCTTATAGAAAAACATAAAATTATGCAGGGAGTAGATAAGATAGATGTAGAGAGGATGTTTCCACTGGCAGGTGAAACTAGGACAAGATGGCATAGCCTCAAAATTCGGGGGAGCAGATTTTTGACTGAATTAAGAGGGAATTTCTTCACCCAGAGGATTATGAATCAATGGAATTCCCTGTCCAGTGAAGTGGTTGAGGCTTCCTCAGTAAATGTTTTTAAAGTTAAGGTAAATAATTTTTTGAACAGTAAAGGAATTAAGGTTTATGGTGAGAGGGCGGGTAAGTGGAGCTGAATTCATGAAAAGATTAGCCATGATATTACTGAATGGCAGAGCAGGTTCGAAGGGCCAGACGGCCTCTTACATTCTTATAACCATTTTATGATTTTTTTCTCTCGTAAATTAGATTCCTTCTTCAATGAGTTGGTAATTGGTCAATAAATAGCTGAGCCATAGAGATTAGGAAGATTTGTCTCCTGGTCTGTCGTGAGATAGCTAAACTCAGTTCAGATGTAGGTACAGTAAATATCAGCAAGCTTGTGTAAGAGTGAAGAAAATCATTTGTATATTACTTTTCTCTGAATACTATCAAAGTCACTGTTCCTGCAGGCATATTGAGCCAGACATTGATCCAGTTCAACTGTGATGCACATTGTAGTATACAATTTATTAACACTCAGTTTAGGTTCATGAATGAAAGCAGTCTCGTGAGTGACTATGCAACATGTCCAACTTTAAAATTTCTATAAATTTGGACACTTTCTGGGGAAGAAGAAGAGAAAAGCCTCCAATGAACAGGTTCCAAAGGAAATGTAACGGATGACTTTCAACAATCTGTAACTCATTTCTCACCTGATAAACAGGACACACCCAGTTTAAAATGGATGAGGGGGCTCGCAATGTTTGCCTATTGCTTGGACACACAAAGCCCACATCATGTAATTGTTAGATGGGTCTATAAATGGGCAAACAACAGACATACTTGAAACAGACAGGGGACTGCTTACAAATGAAAATTGGCAACTGGTTGGAAAACAGCAGCTGATACCAATGGTTAAAACTATTTTACAGCCTGGATTAAAATACATGTGTGTTATCCAATATTCACCTGTCTGAAAACCAGATATTTTTTATGCTTAATTAAGTCGGTGATGACTCATGTTTTATAGGTGACCAACACAGCAGGGAGTGCATGCATACAGTCTGAGGCAGACCTCTCCTTACAGTATTGACATACTTTCGAAAGAGGCCCAGATCTTGTGTCTTAAAATGCCAACAAATCATTGCATCTATCGATCAGAAGCCCATTGCATATTTTATGCTTCCTTTATGCAATTGGTTTCCCCTGAATACAGTCACCAAGCAAAACACATCTTAAATTAGAGTCTTTAAAGGACCACTGCCAGCCTTTACCAGAAAAGCTTGAAGTAATTGCTTGAATACAAAGACAGGAGGTGAATGAATGCATGAAAAACAAGCCCAATGGTTACTCCTATTTCTACCTTCTCCTTCCTGGTCACAGACCTCATTTCCAGGCCATTCATGTTTATCAACTCTAACTGGAGAGTTGGTGGTTTTTATTTAAGATAGGTTTCATTAGGCTGCTTGAGCACACTCAGCAGCCACGTGTAGCACTGATGTCTGTTTGATTACAGTTCCCATGTCTAAAATCCAGGAAAATCCAAAATTCAGCATGATCTCAGTCTCAAAGTTGGCTAGTTTAGCACCAGATTGTAAAACACAAATCAAATATTATAAAAACATACTGGTGGAAATTAATCCCTTGATTTTCCTGAACACAGAAACTCCAGATCACAGAATCACAGAATTATTATAGTGCAGGAGGCCACCTACCCTTTTGAGTCTGGATTGGCTCTCTGAGCATTTTAACTTAGTGCTTGTAATCTTCAATAAATAAGCATCCAACACTATCTTGAAAGCCTCAACTGAATGAACGTCCGCATTTGCAGGAAATGCATATTGGAGCCTAAAGATTAAATGCATGAAAAAGCTTTTTTCTTATCTTTACAAAACAATAAAATTGTGCCCCTTGGTTCTCAACTTATTTACATTTGGGAACAGTTTCTGCATATCCAATGTGTCCAGACCCTCATGATTTTGAAAAGTTCTGGCAAATCTCCACTTTAAGGAAAACAATCACCAGCTTCTCCAATCTTTCCTCATAAGTGAAGTATCTCATCCCTGGATCAACTCCTGTAAACCTATTCGGCACACTCTCCAGTGCATGTACATCATTCCCATAGTGGGGTATTGTGATGATACAATGACTTCAATAGCTGTGTTTTGTCCTGTTTTCTTCATGAAAAGAGGTTGAGACAGAAGTGCTAAGCTAATAAATACCTTACGAGGCCTTGGGGTTTTTCTATTAAAAAAGTTGGAACAACAGAAACAGCAAGAATGGAGTTAGGCTCCCACAGAACCAGGATTTTAGTTTAGTTGGGTCTTGAAACTGGGCGTGGAAGCTGTTATTCCTCTGTCAGTTACAGCTAAAAGCTGGCGTTCTCTCTACTACCAGACTTGCATGTGAAACAATCTGTTTCAGAAAATTAGCCTTTGTCAAGGGTGTGCTTATGGGATGTTCCTACATTGGAACAATTGTTATTTAGTAGTTAAATAATTTAATATTCTGTTAAATGTTCCAAAAGAGTTAAAGCTATATCAATTTATTTTTGTTTCTATTTAACTGCAGAGTAAGAATAAAGTGTGTCTTGCTTGAAGCTGAATAGTATAACCAATTGAATTACATCTGGAACACAGCACCTTACACTTTCCTTTAAATAAGAAAAAGGTTAGGGTCTAGGTTATCTCCTTGATATATTTGAAAAAAAGAGGGTTTTGTCTAGTCTATAACAATACCCAATACTGAACACAACATTCCAACTGAGATCTAAGCATTGTAAACAAGTTCATTGTAATCTCCCTACTCTTGTATTGTATACCCGTTTGTGTAGCTTAGAATATTATATGCTTTATTAACATCTTTCTTTACCTAGCCTGCCATCTTTAATGACTTATATACATGTATACACTGAGGTCTCTCTATTCCCACATAAACTTTTGAATAGTGTTCTTTATTTTAGATTGTCTCTCCATGTTATTTTTACCATTGTACATTATCTCAATCTTTTCCACACTTAACCTCATCTGCCAACTATTTCCCACTTGTATTTCAATATATTTTACAATTCTCTCAAGTTTTGCATTGTTCGCAAACGTTGAAATTGTTCCCCACATATCAAGATCTAAATATAACAGAAAAAGCAAGATTCCAATACCAACTAATGGAGAACTCCACTACAAATGTTATTCCAGCCAAAGAAACACCCAATACCCATCATTCTCTGTTTGCTATCCATGAGCCAATGGTACAGCAGGGTTGTGCTCCAGAACTTTCTGCTCCCCGAGCCAAGCTATTTTAGTGCAGCTACAACATTGACATCTATCCAAAAATGTGGAAAATTGTCGAGGTAAGCGCTACACACAAAAAGCAAAACAAATCCAACCTAGCCAGTTACCACTCCATCAATCTACTTTCAATCATTAGTAAAGTGATGGAAGGTTTCATCAACAGTGCTATGAAGCAGAACTTACTTCATAATGACTGGTTCAGTTTGGATTCCGCCAGGGCTTCACAGCTCCTGACCTCATTACAGCTTTGGTTTAATCATGGACAAAAGAGTGGGATTCTAATGGTGAGGTAAGAGTGACTACCTTAATAGTGGCACAGGCTCGATGAGCCAAAGGGCCGGTTCCAAAGGTGTATTGTAATGTAAAATCAAATCTGTATTTGATCATATGTGGCATTAAGGATCCCGAGCAAAACTGGGGTCATTGAGAACCATGGGGAAAGCTCTCCCCTAAATGGAGTCAGACCTAGCGCAAAGGCAAATGGTTGTGGTCATTGAAGGTCAGTCACCTCAGGCTACTTTTGGAATAATGTGTGCAATTCTGATATCCCTCCTATTGGAAGGATTCAGAAAAGATTTACAAGGTTGTTGCCAGGGTTGGAGGATTTGAGCTATAGGGAGAGGCTGAATAGGGGGAGGCTGTTTTCCCTGGGGTGTCGGAGACTGAGGGATGACCTTATAGAGGTTTATAAAATCATGAGGGGCATGGATAGGGTAAATAGACGGGTATTTTCCCTGGGGTGAAGAAGTCCATAAGTAGAGGGCATAGGTTTAGGGTGAGACGGGAAAATTTTAAAAGGGGCCTAAGGCACAACTTTTTCACACAGAGGGTGGTGCATGTATGGAATGAGCTGCCAGAGATGTGTTGGAGGCTTGTAAGATCGCAACATTTAAAAGGCATCTGGATTGGTCTTTGAATAGGAAGGGGTTGGAGGGATATGGGTCGGGTGCTGGAAGGTGGGACTAGAATGGGTTGGGATATCTGATTGGCATGGACGACTTGGACTGAAGGGTCTGTTTCCGTGCTGTACATCTCTATGATTCTATCTCCCAGACATCTTTGCAGGATTTCCTCATAGTAGAGTCCTAAGGTCAACATCTTCGGCTGCTTCATCACTGACTTTTCTCCATCATAAAGTCAGAGGTGGAGATGTTCAATGATGATTTCACAATCTTCAGCAGCATTCAAAGCTCCTCAGATACAGAGGCAGTCCATCTGTAAATGCAGCAGGAAGTGGACAACATCCATTTTTTGCTGAAAATTGCTAAGTAACATTTGTGCTACCAAATGCCAGGTAACAACCATCTCTCATGAGAGAGAATCTAACTATCTTGCATTGATGTTCAATGGCATTACCATCTCTCTCAACCCCACTCCACTATCAACATTTTGGCCAACCATATTAATGCTGTGACTACAAGAGCAGGTCAGATGCTAGGAACACTGCAGTGAGTAACACACCTCCTGACTTCTCAAAGCCATTACCGACAAGGCACAAGTCAGAAGTGTAATGGAATACTCTCCACTTGCTTGGATAGGTGCAGCTCCAACAACACTCAGAAAGCCTGACACCACCTGTGACAATGCATCCTGTTTGATTGGCACCACATCCACAAACATTCACTCCCTCCAACACTGATGTTCAGTAGCAGCAGTGTGCACCGGCTTCAAGATGCACAACAGCATTTTCAAAGTGTACAATCTCTACAAGGATAAGACAGCAGATACATGGGAACACCATCTACTACAAGTTTACCTCCAAGCCACTCACTGTCCTGAATTGAAAATATATCGCTGTTCCTTCAGTGTCATTGGGTGAAAATTATGAAATTTTGTTTACTAGCATTACTACCTGGACCAAGTGGACCTCAATGGTTCTAGAAGGCAGCTCACTGCCTTCTTCTCAAGGGATTTGGGGGACAGGGATGAAAATAAATGCTGACCTAGCTATTAATGCCACATCCCATGAATGAATTTTTATGAAATCCACATTGTTTCTGTCCCTTCTATTCATGGCCTATGTTATGAAGGTGTAGAGGTATACTGTACCTTTAAGAGAGTTGAAAAACTAGCAAGGACTGACAAAGCACAGCGAGTTCTGAACAAAGTAATAATGTAACACTTGGGAAACAAATAGCTGCAGATGAGTTGCCATGAAACAAAAACAAATTCAAATTTGGTCAATCAGTTTAAATTATTCCCAAGATACCGAAATCCAATCAAATTTTAATTTAGTATTTTGATAATATTAAAACTACTGAAACGTTCAAACGTTTTAGGGTATAAAATCAGACATTTTGAACAGTTAGAAGTAGAACTGCCAAGGAAATCCACAAATATGATTGCTTGTTGAAGAGCTCTCTGAAACGTACCTGTCTATAAGAAGTTTGCGCAGCAGAACATCGAAACCAACCTAGACAAAATCTACAAAGGGGAATCAACAAAGCCGACTGGTTTTTGAAATGTGTTTTTTTTGTATGTCTTAATTGGGATTTTTTTATTAGACGAGTATTGAAGAGTGGGAGGTAAAAGATAGGTTTAAGAGAAAGGAATTGTAAATAGTTGTTGGTTTTAATATTTTCTGTTGAACTTAAACAACAAAATTGATAATTTGTACTTTAAATAGTGACCTCTGGGATAATTCTTTGTGTCTTAAATTTTAACAGATTATGGTGTGATGTGAACTTTTTCTGTATGGCTGGTTTAAGTTAGGAGAGGGGTTTACTCCATGTCGTAACACTTATAAATTGCATATCTGTTCTGAGGCACTGTTACAAAATTCTTTTGGAAATCCATGTAAATCATATCAATAGCTTTCCCCATGTCAATCCTTTTGTTACCTCTTCAAAAGATTCCAGTTCAAGACAATGTTCCTTTAAGAGATTCATTCCGACTCTTACAATTCAATCTACGTCTTTCCATGTGATCATTAGTTCTATTCTAAATAATAATTTCTAGAAGTTTCCCATCACCCCTGTTAAACTGCATGGACTGTAATTGCTGGGTTTATCTTTACAATTTTTTAACAAGGTGCAATGTTTGCAATTCTCCAGTCCTCTGGCACAACCATTAAATTGGTGGAAAAATAATTGTCAGTGCCTCTCCGATTTCCAGGCTCACTTCTTACAATATCCATGGATGCATTTCAGTTGGTCCTGGTGCCTTATAAACTTTCAAAATGGACACAGATTACTTCAGTGTCTTAGAGTTGCTAATAGTGTTGAACATTGTACAATCATTCCTATTTCTGACCTGAAGATAGCAGGATTGACATTAGATGAAGTTCTGCTGTGTCATTTTAACCTTTCCTTTTGGGAGAAACTGCATAGGTGCTGGTTTAGCTTATCTGATTGCTCCTCTTTGTTAGTTTCCTCCTACGTGGGCAGCATTTAACTTGTAGGTGAAAAGTGATGACAAAGTATAAATTTAACACCTGAGCTATACCTCTTGCCTCTAAATATAAATCATTTTTGGTCCCTCATCCTTTAACTTATTTTTTACTCTTGATGTGCTTCTGGAAGAAACATTGAGATTTCCTTTTCTGTTATATGCCAGTCTTTTTATATTATTCCTCTTTGTTTCTCGTATTTTCTTTCTCATCTCCTTTCTGAACTTTCTGTGGTCAACTTGGTTCTCAACTTATATTTACCACCTGACTTCTCTCATAAGTTTCTCTTGGGGCCCCCCTAAAAAGCAAACCAAGTTACAGAAGCCAGAACAGTAATTGCTGGAAATGCTCAGCAGGTCTGGCAGCACCTGTGGAGGAACTGCTGGGGAAGGGTCATTTGACCCGAAATGTTAACTCTGATTTCTCTCCACAATTGCTGCCAGATCTCCTGTGCATTTCCAGCAACTTCTATTTTGGTTTATGATTTACAGCATCCACATTTCTTCCGGTTTTACTAAAATTTACAGAAGCTCTTTTTCCCAAGGGTTTGTAATGGTCACAATTGACTTCTCCACCTATTTCACCTGGCAGTTAATACACTGTGGCTTTCAGTAAAGCTGTTAAGTTTAAATTGCCATTAAGTCTTAAGCAATATCATTGGGACATAACATGTGAAAAAGATTCTTCTGACTTTTGGGAGGCAACATAACTGCCTGCTCAGTTGTGCAAGTTAGCATGGTAAATCAAATATCTCTAGGATGGATAAAGTAACAGGAAAGTTAAATCCACCACCTATTTAATGTCAATCCTACTATAGCAAGGTCAGAAGTGGGAATAATTGCATCATGTTCAATGCTATTGAAGTTATGAGACTTGAAAGGGTTCAGAAAACATTTACAAGGATGTTGCTGGGATTTGAAAGTTTGAGCTATAGAGAGAGGCTGAAAAGCCTGCGGCTTTTATTCGCTGAAGTATCTGAAGCTGAGGAATGACCTTGTAGAGGTTTATAAAATCGTGAAGGGCATGCATAGAGTGAGGAGCCAAGGTCATTTTCCCAGGGAAGGGGAGTCCAAAGCCAGTGGGCATAGGTTTAAGGTGAAAGAGGAAAGATTTAAAAGGGACCTAAGGAGTAAGTTTTTTGCACAAAGAGTGATGTGTGAATGGAACACTCTGTGGATGCAAGTATGAAATTTAAAAGGCATCTGAATGGGTGTATTCATCACAGACTGCATTATGGAATCTTTGGAAGGGTTCAGGGGGATATGTACCAAATGCTGGCAAATTGGACTAGATCAATTTAGGATATCTTGTCGGCATGAACAACTTGAACCAAAGGGCTTGTTTCCAAAGCTGTATAACTCTATGACTCTATCACTCCATTCACAACTCTCAGATACTGAAATAATCTGTGTCCATCTTCAGCAAGAGCCAGATGACATTCACATTTAGGCTGATAACTTGCATCACACAAGTACCATCTCTGACAAGTCAGAATCTAATAATCTCTCCATGACATGTAATGGCACTACCATTGTTGAAAAGCCCACTCTCACATTCTTGGAGCTTACCAATGACCAAGAATTGAACTAGATCAGCCATACAAGTCCTGTGGCTGTCAGAGCAGGTCACAGGCTAGGAGTCCTGAAGCAATTAATTTACCTCCTGACTCCCCAAAGCCTGTCTGTCATCTTCAAGGCATATGTCTGGAGTATGATGGAATGCTCTCCACTTATCTGGACACTTGCAGTTCCAATCAGAAGCTCAGCACCATCCAAAACACAGCAGCCCACTGAATTGGCACACCATTCACCACATTTACAGTCATTCCTTCCACCACCAAAGCGCAGTGTGTCACCTACAAAATCTGCCGCAACAATTCATTAATGTTCCTTCAACAAAACGTCTTAAATAATGATCACTAGCATCTGGAAGGACAAGGACAGTTGTTGCATGGAAACACCACCACCTGCAAGTACCCCTTCAAGCCGCACACTATCCTGACTTGGAACTACATCACCTTTCCTTCACTGCTGTTGGATCAAAATTCTGAAACTCCCTTATTAGCAATGCTCTAGTTGAACTTGCACCACTCTGACATCAATGGTTAAAGAAAGTACATCACCACCACCTTCTCAAGAGATATTTTGCATGGGTAATAAATGCTGACCAAGTCATACCTAGATCCCAGGAATGAATCATTTTAAAAACAAAACACCTTGTAAAATGTAAATTGACGCGGTCACTATTTAAGGTACCACTTGATGTCAATGTGTTTGCAATGTTTGAGCTTGTGACATACCTCACAATGGTTAGCACTGCTGCCTCACGGTGTCA
This sequence comes from Chiloscyllium plagiosum, assembly GCF_037043375.1. Classification (NCBI taxonomy): domain Eukaryota; kingdom Metazoa; phylum Chordata; class Chondrichthyes; order Orectolobiformes; family Hemiscylliidae; genus Chiloscyllium; species Chiloscyllium plagiosum. The sequence goes on along the minus strand of NW_028270149.1, from coordinate 28,021,555 downwards.
GGGAGCCAGGTTTGATTCCAGCCTCGGGCAAGTGTCTGTGTGGAGCTTGCACATTTTCCCCTTGTCTGCATGGATTTCCTCTGGGTGCTCCTGTTTCCTTCCACAACCCAAAGGTGTGCAGATTAGGTGAACTGGCCATGCTAAATTGTCCATACTGTTCAGGGATGTGGGTTTAGGTGCATTAATCAGGGGTAAACGTAGAATAGTAGGGGAATCAGTCTGGGTGGGTTAATCTTCAGCAGATCGGTGTGGACTTGTTGGGCCAAATGGCCTGTTTCAACACTGTAGGGATTCTATGATACCTGTTGGAAGTGTATGGAATTGACATAGGGGCAGTATGGTGGCTCAGTGGTTAGACAGCTGCCACACAGTGCCAGGTACCAGGATTCGATTCCAGCTTTGGGTGGCTGTCTGTGTGGAGTTTGCATATTCTCTCTGTGTCTGAGTGGATTTCTGCAGGTGCTCCATTTTCCTCCCACAGTACAAAAGTGTGTAAGTTACGTAAATTGCACAGTTTCCAGAGATGCACAGGCTAAGTGGATTAGCCATGGCAAGTGCAGGGTGACAGTGATGGGGTGAGTTTGGATGGAATACTTTTCAGAGGGTCAGTGTGGACTCAATGGCTGAATGGCCTGCGTCCACACTGTAGGGATTCTATGATACTTGCCACATCAAAGATTCCATAATGCAGTCTGTGATGAATAAGTTGGAAATGGAGCATGATTAATGTTATTAATCAGTGCAAACTGTCTGTGCATAAAGTGAGCTGGAGATAAAACATGTGGTTATTTTACGTTGTCTTTGAACTCTCAAATTAATAAGAACAACCTCATAATCCTTGACAGCAAGACAGGAGAAAAAGGTCATTAAAAAACAAATATCTTGTATAAGTGATCTATAAAGTGCTGGACACCATAAAATTAATTGCTATCTATAAAACCATCTCAAATTAATTGCAGCTGTTTTACTCATACCAATCAATAAAGGCCATCACTTTGAGCACATTGAAAACTGAATGCTAAAATCCAGACAGGCAAGAAGTTTAATCCTTTCACCCACATAAACCTACACTTTGTGTAAATTTATTTCCTCCGCTGCCAAGTTCTGTCAGTCACCTTTAACCTGCACTGATGCTGGGGATGGGTTGTTCCATTTTGTGCTTGTAATACTGCATCCTATAAGTTTGCACCACTCTAATATACATATAAAATACAAAAAGACAGACATTTTCAGAAGACTGGTACTTGCCGACAACTATTAATGGGGTTGAAAGAATCAAAAAGTTAGAGTCTGGTAGCAGGAAATCTAAAATATCTACAAGAAAGATTTGGCACTAAGAAACAGACTACAACATCCCACACATTTATAGATTAATAATGCCATGTATGCCATATTAGCATTCCATACCAAGGAACACCTTCAGGACCAAATGGACAAAACTACCTAGCCTGCATCCCAATTATTTCTGTACAATACTAAGGCCTCAGCAATCTATGTTAGGTAGGAGAAAAGGCTGAACAATTTTTACCTTCACTCCTTCAGACATGTTGCTGATATCACTTGACAGGACAAGGTCACCAATTAAGAGATAAGAACTGGCTGAAGGATTTCTTTCTCTATTGTTATACTCCAAGGCCTTTTGACTCAATAATAAAAGATTAAAAAATTGTTTTTCAAGTGAGAGAATGGGAGCATTTTAAACAAAGGGAAAGGTCTGTGTTAAGAGGGCAGAGATTAACAACAACTGATGCAAGTCAAAAGAAGTGATAATGGATATCGTGTAGAAACAAAGGTTGTGGACTAATGAAGCAAGTGAGTTGCTAAAATAAATCTGAACATAACAGGGTTAAAGAAAGAAAAATCAAAATTAATTTAGCAAAACAATAGAGCAAGGGAAGAAAAGAAACATGTAGCATAAGATGGAGGTAGGTGTTATAGTCTAAAGTTTTTAAAGCTGATGGCGACTTCAAAAAATTTCTAGATTGCTGAGTCCAAAGATAAGGTTTTGTCCCCCAAGCTTGCTTTGAACTTCATTGGAACTGTAATAGCAGGCCATGCACAGAAAAATCAGCATGAGGGTAAGACAGAGAATCAAAATGACAAATTACTACTATGTACTAACCAACTAAGAGGTGCTGGAATGTGCTAACTCCAAACCTCAACTTATTTCTAGCCAAAGTCAAGTACTCAACTACATTAATCTGATGGATGACAACTACATGCCCAATGACCTTTTGTATGGTGCACAGGTCACCGGGTCACTTAATGCTTAATGTCCATACTTCTGTTACAAGGGAATCTGCAAGTGAGATATGAAAATGCTGGGCATTGACACTAACTATTGGGAGACAGTTGCTGACAACTGTGACCTCTGGAGACTGAGTGTTCGATGAGCCTTTGGAAGAAGGGTGGAGAAACAGAAGTCTCAGCTATCCAAGAAGAACATTCAGAGAAAACGGAGGCCAGTGAAATTCTTAATTTCACAGCTGACTGTCTTCCTTTCCAGCAAATATGACAGAGATTGCCAAGCTAGGGCCAAGTTTAGCACAAAATTAGGCCTCATGGTACAAACAATGTCACAAGTAACAGATATATGTCAAAGATGAACCAACATCTACTTCAATTTTCACATTTCAAAATGCCTGACAAAATAAAATAGAAGAGCATAACAAGGTACTGAAGTAAATAGGAATATAAAAGTCAACCTGCCCACATTAAAATTTAAACAAAGCCTGACAGTTAACTGCCATCAGACAATAGACAATAGACAATAGGTGCAGGAGTAGGCCATTATGCTCTTCGAGCCAGCACCACCGTTCATTATGATCATGGCTGATCATCCTCAATCAGTATCCCGTTCCTGCCTTATCTCCATAACCCTTGATTCCACTATCCTTAAGAGCTCTATCCAACTCTTTCTTGAAAGTATCCAGAGACTTGGCCTCCACAGCCTTCTGGGGCAGAGCATTCCATACACCCATCACTCTCTGGGTGAAGAAGTTTCTCCTCAACTCTGTTCTAAGTGGCCTACCCCTTATTTTTAAACTATGTCCTCTGGTTCGGGACTCACCCATCAGCGGAAACAATTGTGAACCTGCTCATGTATGTCAACATGTGATTCATGTTTCAAGGAAGGCCACTGAAGAAAAAACATTTGCTGCAAAAAAGTACCTTTTAATTTCTGCTTGGAAATAAGCTTTCTGACAAGTAAGTCACTTTTTACCCTTCAGCACCATTTTAGAATGGGGTAAAGGACAAAACAAGTTGTGAATATAAATTAAAGCATGTTGTTTCAAGGCAATAAAAACATATTTTCCTTGATTTAACAGAACCATGTTGCCAACACTTGAAGGCATCATTCTAAAAAACATTGTCAAACTTGAGATTATTGCAGGCTGTTTAGCAATTTGTTTAGCAACACTGTGGCTCAGTGGTTAGCACTGCAGCACCAGGGTCCCAGGTTCAATTCCAGCCTCAGGCAACTGTCAGTGTGGAGTTTGCACATTTTCACTGTGTCTGCGTGGGTTTCCTCCAGGTGCTCTGGTTTTCTCCCACAGTCCAAAGATGTGCAGGTTAGGTGAATTGGCTATGCTAAATTGCCCATAATGTTAGGTGCATTAGTCAGAGGGAAATAGGTCTGGGTGGGTTACTGTTCAGAGGGTCGGTGTGAACTGGTTGGGCTGAAGGGCCTGTTTCCTCACTGTAGGGAATCTAAAAAAAAACTATTTCCAATGTGGAGATTCTGAACTGAATCATAGAATCCCTGCAATATGGAAGCAGGCCATTCAGCCAATACTGTCCCTCGAAAGAAAATCCCATCCAGACCCACCCCTATAACTTTGCATTTCCCAATGCTAGTCCACCAAGCCTCTGTATCCCTAGACACTATGGGCAATTTAGCATGGCCAATCCACCTAACCTGCACATTTCCTTTTGGACTGTGGGAGGAAACCCACGCAAACATGAAGAGAACATGCAAATTCCACACAGACACTTCTGTTCACCGCATTATAGGAAGGATGTGGAAGCTTAGGAAAGAGTTCAGGGGAGATTTACTAGGATGTTGCCTGGTATGGAGAGAAGTTCTTACGAGGAAAGGCTGAGGGACTTGAGGCTGTTTTTGTTAGAGAGAAGAAGGTTGAAAGGTGACTCAATTGATACATATAAGATAATCAGAGGGTTAGAAAGGTTGGAAAGTGAGAGCTTTTTTCCTCGGATAGCAATGGCTAACATGAGGGGACATAGCTTTAAATTGAGGGGTGATAGATACAGGAGAGATGTCAGAGGTAGTTTCTTTACTCAGAGAGTAGTAGGGGCATGGAACACACTGCCTGCAATAGCAACAGTAGTAGACTCACCAATTTTAAGGGCATTTAAATGGTCTTGATAGGTATATGGATGAGAATGGAATAGTGTAGGTTAGATGGGCTTCAGATTGGTTCCACAGGTTGGTACAACATTGAGGGCCGAAGGGCCTGTACTGCACTGTAATGTTTTATATTCTATATACAGTCATCCAAGGGTGGAAGCGTACCCAGGCCTCTGGTGCTATGCGGCTGCATTGCTAGCCATTGAGCCACCATTCCACCCCCTGAATTAGAGTCATAGAGTAATAGAGATGTACAGCATGAAAGCAGACCCTTCGGTCCAACTAGTCCATGCCAAAAAGATATCCTAACCTAATCTAGTCCCACTTGCCAGCACTTGGCCCATATCCCTCTAAACCCTTCTAATTCATATATCCAACCAGATGCCTTTTAAATGCTGTAATTGTACCAGCCTTCACCATTTCCTCTGGCAGCTCATTCCATACATGCACCACCCTCTGTGTGAAAAAGATGCCCCTTAGGTCCCTTTTATATCTTTCCCCTCTCACCCTGAACCTATGCCGTTTAGTTCTGGACTCCTCCTCCCAGAGAAAAGACTGTCTATTTATCATATCCATGCCCCTCATGAATTTATAAACACAGAACATAGAACATAGAACAATACAGCACAGAACAGGCCCTTCGGCCCACGATGTTGTGCTGAACATTTGTCCTAGCTTAAGCACCTATCCATGTACCTATCCAATTGCCGCTTAAAGGTCACCAATGATTCTGACTCTGCCACTGCCACAGGCAGCGCATTCCATGCCCCCACCACTCTCTGGGTAAAGAACCCCTGACATCCCCCCATACCTTCCACCCTTCACCTTAAATTTATGTCCCCTTGTAACACTCTGTTGTACCCGGGGAAAAAGTCTCTGACTGTCTACTCTATCTATTCACCTGATCATCTTATAAACCTCTATCAAGTCACCCCTCATCCTTCGCTGTTCCAATGAGAAAAGGCCTACCACTCTTAACCTATCCTTGTACAACCTATTCTCCATTCCAGGCAACATCCTGGTAAATCTCCTCTGCACCCTCTCCAAAGCTTCCACATCTTTCCTAAAATGAGGCGACCAGAACTGCACACAGTACTCCAAATGTGGTCTTACCAAGGTCCTATACAGCTGCAACATCACCTCAATCCCTCTGCTAATGAACGCTAATACACCATAGGCCTTCTTACAAGCTCTATCCACCTGCGTGGCAACTTTCAAAGATCAATGAACATAGACCCCAAGATCCGTCTGCTCCTCCACCTTACTAAGTACCCTACTGTTAACCCTGTATTCCGCATTCTTATTTGTCCTTCCAAAATGGACAACCTCACACTTGACAGAGTTGAACTCCATCTGCCACTCCTCAGCCCAGCTCTGCATCATATCTAAGTCCCTTTGCAGCTGACAACAGCCCTCCTCACTATCCACAACTCCACCAATCTTCGTATCGTCTGCAAATTTACTGACCCACCCTTCGACTCCCTCTTCCAAGTCATTAATAAAAATTACAAACAGCAGAGAACCCAGAACTGATCCCTGCGGAATTCCACTTGTAACTGGGCTCCAGGCTGAATATTTATCATCTACCACCACTCTCTGACTTCGACCAGTTAGCCAGTTCACTATCCAACTGGCCAAACTTAACCATATCCCATGTCTCCTGACTTTCCGCATAAGCCTATCATGGGGAACCTTATCAAATGCCTTACTAAAATCCATGTACACTACATCCACTGCTCATCCCTCATCCACATGATTGGTCACCTCCTCAAAGAATTCAATAAGACTTGTAAGGCAAGACCTACCTCTCAGAAATCTGTGCTGGCTGTCCCTAATCAAGCAGTGTCTTTCCAGATACTCATAAATCCTATCCCTCAGTTCCCTTTCCATTACTTTGCCTACCACCGAAGTAAGACTAACTGGCCTGTAATTCCTGGGGTTATCCCTATTCCCTTTTTTGAACAGGGGCACAACATTCGCCACTCTCCAGTCCCCTGGCACCACCCCCATTGACAGTGAAGACGAAAATATCATTGCCAACGGTTCTGCAATTTCCTCTCTTGCTTCCCACATAATCCTCGGATATATCCCGTCAGGCCCGGAGGACTTGTCTATCCTCAAGTTTTTCAAAATGCCCAACACATCTTCCTTCCTAACAAGTATCTCCTCTAGCTTACCAGTCTATTTCATACTCTCCTCTTCAACAATACGGTCCCTCTCATTTGTAAATACTGAAGAAAAGTACTAATTCAAGACCTCTCCTATCTCTTCCGACTCAATACACAGTCTCCCACTACTATCCTTGATTGGACCTACCCTCGTTCTCGTCATTCTCATGTTTCTCACATACGCATAAAAGGCCTTGGGGTTATCCTTGAACCTACCCGCCAAAGATTTTTCATTCCCTCTCTTAGCTCTCCTAATTCCTTTCTTCAGCTCCCTCCTGGCTATCCTGTATCCCTCCAACACTCAGTCTGAACCTTGTTTCCTCAACCTTATGTAAGCCTCCTTCTTCCTCCATACAAGACATTCAACCTCCCTCGTCAACCAAGGTTCCCACACATGACCATCTCTTTCCTGCCTGACAGATACATACATATCAAGGACACGTCGTATCTGTTCCTTGAAAAAATTCCACATTTCAACGACATCCTTCCCTGACAGCCTATGCTCCCAATTTATGCTCCTCAGATCCTGTCTTGCAGCATCGTACTTACCCTTCCCCCAATTGTAAAACCTGCCCTGTGGCACGCACCTATCTCTCTCCATAACCAAGGTGAAAGTCACAGAATTGTGGTCACCATCACCAAAATGCTCACCCACTAACAAGCCCATCACTTGTCCCGGTTCGTTACCAAGTACCAAATCCAATATGGCCTCCCCTCTGGTCGGACAATCTACATACTGAGTTAGAAAAGCTTCCTGGACACACTGCACAAACACCACCCCGTCCAATCTACTTGATCTAAAGAGCTTCCAATCAATATTTGGGAAGTTGAAATCACCCATGACTACTACCCTGTGGCTTCTGCACCTTTCCAAAATCTGTTTCCCAATCTGTTTCTCCACATCTCTGCTGCTATTGAGGGGCCTATAGTAAACACCCAACAAGGTGACTGCTCCTTTCCTATTTCTGACTTCAGCCCATACTACCTCCAAAGGTAGATCCCCCTCGAACTGCCTTTCTGCAGCTGTTATACCATTTCTAATTAGCAACGCCACCCCCCCTCCTTTTTTACCACTCCCTCAATCTTACTGAAACATCTGTAACCAGGAACCTCCAACAACCATTCCTGTCCCTCTTCTATCCACGTTTCCGTGATGGCCACAACATCTATAAGGTCACCCCTCAGCCTCCAACGCTCCAGGGAAAACAGTCCCAGCCTATTCAACCTTTCCCTATAGCTCAAATCTTCCAACCCTGGCAACATCCTTGTAAATCTTTTCTGAACTCTTTCAAGTTTCACAACATCCTTCCGATAGGAAGGAGACCAGAATTGCACACAATATTCTAAAATTCTTGCCACTTTCTCCAAAATGTCTTTTAGGTTACATTAATTTTAAAATCTTACAACTTCTTCAGATCAATAATTTGCAGGTTAACCCAAGAGTACAATGAAGTCCAAAAATATTCAGAATGAAGACAGATAAAACCTACAATTGGAAATGGTCCCTCATGCGACATTTGTAACAAATGACTAGAATCCTGCATTTCAAGTATTTAGGTACTGAATTTTTTGGAAATAAGTTCTTGATATTTTAGCCAGAAAATGCTAATGCCTTGAACTGACTAGATTAAATTTTGACTGGAAATAAAAATTGGAGGATGTGTCAGCCAGATTGCTGATTCAAAATTATTTCTTTTTCCACTATCGTACAATGTTGCGACCCAACCAGATAAATGCTAAAATGAATGCTAAAACAAATCAGAATAAATTAGATTAGAATCAACAGATCTGAAAAGTATTTATGACTATGGCACTGGCAATCTTGCTGATATGGGCAGCAAGATGATACAAAAATTGGGCTGCCTTTGTTTTCAGGTTTAAGTACCAGTATCTGTGACCTTCTCGTGTCCACTCATATCAATGAATGATATCTTATCTGCATGATTGTTGTATAAGCCCCAATGGCTACAGTATGGGTTCTCTGTCTTTCAAGCTGTCTAATATCTCTATTCATAGCAAGCCTCCCCCTCCCTCTTCCCCCTCTCTCAGCATTATTTGCCAAACTCATGGTACAACCAGTCTACTCCTTTTAAAGACAGACTGCACCTTAAGGGGACTCTGTATAAAACTCAGTTGCAAAGTAAAATATTGCAAAGTGAACAGAATGTTCCAGATTAATGGGTGGAGTGCTGGAGCATTAATGGTTTAAGTGAGCAGGAGAAAGGATCCAAGTTTCCGCAGGGGTCCAGAAGGCCATTATGGATTAACTTAGAAGAGAATGGGAGCAGGTGGTCAAGGCAAGTCAAGTCCCTTAGTCTGGACTGAAAGGACATGCATCAGCACCATAAGAAGTATCATAGCCTCATATAGATGGTTAAGGTCAGTACCATCTACTATTCAAGACAACAGCAGCCATGTATATTTCACAATGCTCCATACTTACACAGCAGAATTCAATAGCACTTACAAATCATGCTTGTTACCCAGGTACACCACTTCACCATCAAACATTTGTCAATTTCACCAGCTTCTCATGTACTCCTCGTGCCCTTCACATACCTCTAGAATTCAGCCTCAACATCACAGAACTGTTACAGTAAAAAAGGAGACCATTCAGCCTATCATATATAAACATGGACTACAAATAGGGGGGGGGAGGGCATGGTTAACTTGGATGGCTGGTTAGCGTTGTAAAGTGATGCCAACAGTTCAAGTCCTGTACTAGATGAGGTTACCATAAAGGACTTTGATCCTCAACCTGTCCCTTCACCCGAGGCATGGTGACTCTCAGGTTAAACCACCAGCAGTAATGTCTCTCTAATGAAGGAGCAGCCCTAAGGTCTGATAAGACTGTGGTGAGTTTACCTTTACTTGTACTCCAAATGAGCATCCAACCTTGTGTAACTCTCCTGCCTTCTTCCCCAATCCTGCACATTGCTGATTTTGATCTAATTTCCCTTTAAAAGCCTCAATTGAATCTGCCTCAATTCAATCTGCCTCCAGCATATTCTCAGTATATTCCAGACCCTAATCACTTGCCTTGTTAATAAGGTTTTCAGTGTATCACTTGTTTTCATGATTATTTTAAATCTGCACCTTGTCGTGGTCGATCATTTCACAAGTTGATACATATTCTCTCTCTTTACTCTGTCCAGACTTACCATCACTGTGAGTACTTCAATTAGATCCAGCAAGCATGTCATCTTGTTACACAATCACTATTCTTCTCTCTCTTGTATACAAACCAAGTTGGCACACATGACAAGAGAGCAGTGGTGATGGCATAAGGGTCAGATGGAGATCTTGAGAGTGAATGGGTATTGCTGTAAGGGGGCATTTATCTGATTAAACCAGTCTTCTCTCTCCCTTTTATCTTCTGGTTTTTCTGTTATCTGAAAATCCTGGTCAATGTAGATTAAAAATAGAAATCTTATGATAATGAAGGTATACAGTCTCTTTAAAAGATTTTAACAACTGGCCCACCACCTGAGAAAAATTATCAAACTCATTTTTGTCTCACCCTAATTGAAATTGGGCAAATTTTAGGTGTTTCAAATTTTTAACATTTTAATTTCCCACCTGAATCAATTTTGCTGTTTGGAATTTATCCCACACCAATTGGGATTTCTTACACAGATATCTAGAGAGAGGAGAGCTACATGCTGCTGTGAAGAGGAATTGTAGGCACTTCTAGTTCCCTTGGAAGTCAGCTCAAGAGAAGTGAATACATGTTCATGCATGTTTTATTGGATTCTGATCTGGTAAACATGCCTTTGTGTGTTACACACATATTCTAGCAGCTGGCTGAACCTCAATATGGGCAATAAATGTATTTGGTTTTTTTCAGACTCTTAATTATGCTTGTATGTTCTCAACCTTATATTCACTCATATCTTTCAACATTCTTCCAGGCGAATGGAAAATATTGTAGTCCAAGGTATCAAAAAAGGAGAATATTTTAAGACAGCTTATAAATTTGCATTATTAAGTCATCTTTCTCATTAAATAATGTGCAAAAGTGTTCTACTGGATATCTCAGCAATGTGAATGGAACAGTAACACAAGGTATGATCAGAGACAGGTTTTAATGGCTTTGTAAGTGCAGTGGAGTACAGAAAGGTCACACTGTTTTGGAAGAAAATTGAAGATTAGCATGAAGTAATCAGGCATAAACAAAAAAAAATCACAGCCAGTGTCTCAAAGAAATGAGTTTGTCAAGGGCATGTAGGAAGTGAGCAGATCCACAGAATATTGTAGATGGTATAGAAAGTTTGAAACTGGAATCAGGAAAAGCCAAAGGTATGACCTGAAGTTGAGAAGCCATGAAGTCCAATAGCTCTTTACATAAAAGAATGTAGATAATGGAATTTATCTTGACCATAAACAATACCAATGGAGGAACTCTGGGACAGGGCAAATGCCTCTGATTCATGATTCATAGCCAGCTGCACACTCAGTTTTGAATATGGCTATGTTTCACTGCTGTCCCACATTAGCCCAGCTCTCATATGTGCCCCCCCCCCCCTCCAAGTAGCTGGTATTCACACCAGTGGGCATACCCTGATACCTCATATCAGCTACATATGCAGACCCATCAGCTTCATCTGGGTATTAGGGAAGTTAGCAGTTTAAGCTAACCCTCTACATGTATGAAATCTGTAAGAATGGATGAGTCAGATGATCCTAGCCAGAGGGTAAAGGCCCACGAGGTGGGTTCCAGCAATAGGGTGACATATTCAGGCACTTTCTTGATAAAATGGACTTGTGGTTCATCACCTTGGAAAGCATCAAGACTCTATTGAGTTCCATCATATAGTTAGCGATGAAACATAGTCACAATAGTGCAGTTGCTTTCAGGAGAAGCAACAGCACATTACATCTAACCTTCGGCAAGAGGAAAGAAGCTAAAGGCAAGGATACAGAACAATCTTGGAGTGGAGACATTTGGCCTGAAAGGGTTACATATGATGGAATATTATATCTCAAATAGGTTGTCTCCACAGATACATGATACGCTATCAAAGTTATATTTTGTATATTTCATGCTTAAACGATTGTTGCCAATTGTTTTCCTGGGCAGATTGCCCAGGTTTGCAAACTAAAACTGAGCAACAGATAATTAGACTCAATTTTGTAATTGATATGAGAAAAAGCAGGAACTTTCCAGTGTCTCAAAGTAAATGTACCATGGGCTGCAATACTCACGCCAGAAAGATTCCAACTTTAATCTCTGGATTTTGTGGTGTACTCTAAATGACTTCAGTGAGCAGTGGGGGTGTTGGTGGTAGTGGTGTTGTAGTGTAAGAAATCAGTAATAGTTCTTTGTTCTGATCACTGTCCTTTCACCCCCTCCAAAGCATGTGATTCAATCCAGAGTCCAAAATGATTGCCAACTCTCACAGTTAGGTTCAGACGTAAAGAACAGTCTCTTGAGTAAGATATCAGAGGATTGGCAGTGCCCTAAGAATTCCATTGCAGTAACAGTCAGAGCATTTTAGAGCAGGATTTGAAAGACCAGCAAACAACATAAAGAAATGTGATTACAATTATACCTTAGTCCCTCCCCAAAGGAAGATGATATGATGCATCTCACAGGAATAATTCAGAATTGTGTTTCATGTACCATCAATTTCATCAGTCAGCACTATGGATGGAGTCCCATAATAATTCAAATTGGGCATGTTTGCTACAAGAAATTAGTTTGATAGGCTGAATAACAAGTCAATATCACAGGAAAAAGAGGTGAAGGTTGTGCCAATGTGTAGTTGACTCTTTCTATTTTACTGAGTATAACTTTTAAACAGTCTAAGATAATGGGCAAATTTTAAAAACTTTCCTCCACCACAGGAGCCAAGCTTAAATGACAGCAAAGATGACAAATCAGCAACAGAGATTATTGTGCTTGAATTGCAACATTTCTAATTATATGTTGATTTTAACTTCAATTACTGGAAAGTTGGGAGCATTGCAAACTAGATACACTGAATTTCCAATCTGGAATTATACTCTGAAGTATTGTTTTAGACTAGGCTCCTTCAATCCACCAAGATTTTGGCTTAATGCAAGTAATCAATGCGATAAAGGACCTTTACTCTAGAATGATATAATCACGCCACAACGAAAACATTACGATATCAAGAAGAAATGGATGGAACATTTGAATATTGTTCCTCAATTTGAGGAGGATTTTCTGTTCCCTTTAAATACAGCCAGTTTGGCAGTTATTCCAGAAAAAAAAGAATTATATGTTGTCATCATTTAGAGGAGGTGGTCAACACTCTCAGGGAGATGTAAGAGATCACATACAAAAAGATTGGCAGAATTTTCCCAATGTCAACATTAATGCCTAAAGCAATGTAGCAAGACAGATTTTCTGGGTCATTTATCGCACTGTTGTTTTTGGGACTTTGCAGCTGGTTCTAATCAATGTTTAAAATATAATGCATGGCAGACAAATTTACCCCCAGAACTCCTCAAAATGCCTGGAAAAATGCAATAATGGCGACAACAGATTGGAGAAAAGCCTATCAAAAGCAAATTTGGGAGAACAGCAGCCTGTGATGAGAGAAGCAGTGAGGAGGTGAATAGTAACATTCAGCAAAGATATTGGGCCAGAGGAAGTATTCCAGAGACCAGAGAAAGCCTGAGAATGGAAGAAGTAAGATAGAGAAAGTGGAACTCAAGAAAGTGAGGTCACTGAGGTCAGAGGTAGCAGAACTATATCTCCAATTCCCTCTCAAAAGTTATCACTGAAACTACTTTCATCACCATTTTAGGTAGTACATTCATAATTCTAATAACTTATTGACTTTTCTTTCCTCACATCACCTTTTGCTAATCACTTGAAATGTGTGACCATTCAACACTGATGTCTACCTCAACAAACTACATTTTTTATTTTTTATTCATTTTGTGGGATATAGACATTGCTGGCTGGTTAGCATTTATTGCCCATCCTGGTTGCCCTTGAGAAGGTGGTGGTGAGCTGCCTTCTTGAACTGCTGGAGGTCAACTGCTGTGAGTTGACCCACAATGCCCTTAGGGAGGGAATTCCGGGATTTTGATCCATTGACAGTGAAGGAATAGCAATATTTCAGGATGGTGAGTAGCTTGAAGATGAACTTGAAAATGATGGTGCCCTTGTCCATTTAGATGGAAGTGGTCATGATTTTGGAAGATGCTGTCTGAGGATCTTTGGTGAATTTCTGCAGTGCATCTCATAGATAGTACACACTGCTGCTATTGAGCATTGGTGGTGGAGGGAGTGGACACTTGTGGATGTAGTTTCAATCAAGCAGTCTGCTTTGTCCTGGATGATGTAAAGCTTCTTGAGTGTTATTGGGGCTGCACTCATTCAGGCAAGTGGGGAGTATACCATCACACTTCTGACTTGTGCCTTGTAAATGGTGGACAGGCTCTGGGGAGTCAGGAAGTGAGTTAGCTACTGCAGCATTCCTAGTTTCTGACCTGCTCTATAGCCACAGCATTTATGTGGTGAGTCCAGTAGAGTTTCTGATCAATAACTCCCAGGATGTTGATAGTTTTCTTATTAAATGTAAAAAAAACTCCTTTATGAGCCCTTATTATATCCACATTATGATAGAAAACCTCTATCAAATTTCCTTTTAACCTTTTCTGCTCAAAGAAAATCAACCCAAGTGGTTATTTTCAGGAGCTTGCCACAACCAGTGAATATTTTCAGACAGGAGAAAAGTTACATTTCAGAAAATATAAGCTTTAGAATACAGTTTCTAGAATTGTATAGATGCAAAACTTACTCCAATTCTCTTGGTCAGAGCACATTTTTTTCAGCAGTTTAGAACATAGAACAGTAAGGGCTTTTGGCCCTCAATGTTCTGCCAGCCTTTTATCCTACTCTAAGATCAGACTAACCTACATACCCTTCATTGTACTATCTTCCATGTGTCTATGCAAGAGTCACTTAAATGTCCCTAATGTATCTGACTCTACTACCACAGCTGGCAGTGCATTCCACGCACCCATCACTCTCTGTGTAAAGAACCTAACTCTGACATCTCCCCTAAACCTTCCTCTAATCACCTTAACATTATGCCCCCTCATGATAGACATTTCCAGCATGGGAAAAAGTCTCAGGCTATCCACTCTATCTAAGCCTCTCAACAGCTTGTACATCTCTATCAAGTCACCTCTCATCCTTCTTCACTCCAATGAGAAAAACCCTAGTTCCCTCAATCTTTCTTCATAAGATATGCCCTCCAGTCCAGGCAGCATTCTGGTAAATCTCCTCTGCACCCTTTCTAAAGCTACGACATCTTTCCTATAATGAGGCGACCAATACTGAACACAATATTCCAAGTGTGGTCTAACCAGGAATCTATGGAGCTGCAGCATTACCTCACAGCTTTTAAACTCAATCCCCTTGCTAATGAAAGCCAACACACCATATGCCTTCTCAACAATCCTATCAACTTGGGTAGCAACATTTTAAGGATCTATGGACATGGACCCCAAGATCCCTCTGTTCCTCCATACTGCCAAGAATCCTGCCATTAACTCTGCATTCTGCATTCAAATTCAACCTTCCAAAGTGAATCACTTCACACTTTTTCAGGCTGAACTATATTTGCCACTTAGCAGCCCAGTTCTGCATACTGTCAATGTCCCTTTGCAACCTACAACAGGCCTACACATATCCACAACTTCACCAACCTTTGTGTCATCGGCAGACTTACTAATCCACCCTTCCACTTCCTCATCCAAGTCATTTATAAAAATCACAAAGAGCAGAGGTCCCAGAAATGATCCCTGCAGTACACCACTGGACACCGAGCTCCAGGCTGAATACTTTCCATCTACCACCACCCTCTGTCTTCTCTGGGCCAGCCAATTCTGTATCCAAACAGCCAGCTTTCCCGGTATCCTTACTTTCTGAATGAGCCTACCATGGGGAACCTTATCAAACACCTTCCTAAAATCCATGTACACCACATCCACTGCTCTACCTTCAGCAACACATTTTGTCACATCCTCAAAGAATTCAGTAAGGTTTGTGAGACATGACCTGCCCCTCACAAAGCCATGGTGACTATCTCTAATCAAACTATGGTTTTCCAAGTAATCATAAATCCTGTCCAATACTTTGTCCCCCATTAACATAAGGCTGACTGGTCTGTAATTCCCAAGATTATCCCAATTCCCTTTTTTGAACAAGGGAATAACATTTGCCATCCTCCAATCATCTGGCACTATTCCAATGGACAGTAAGGACGCAAAGATCACTGCCAAAGGTGCAGCAATCTCTTCCCTCGCTTCCTGTAGTATCCTGGGTTTATCCAATCTGGCACAGCGGGTTTATCTATCCTTACATTTTTCAAACTTTTCAGCACATGCTCCTTCCTAACATCAACCTATTCTAGCATGCCAGTCTGTTTCACCCTCTCCTCAGAAACATCAAGGTCCTTCTCAGTAGTGACTACGGAAGCAAAGTATTCCTCCAATTCCAGGCATAAGTTCCCTACACTATCCCTGACTAGGTCTACCCTCACTCTGGCCGTCCTCTTGTTCCTCACGTAAGTATAGAATGCCTTCGGTTTTCCTTAATTTGACCCACGAAAGCTTTTTCATGTCCCCTTCTATTCTCCTAAGTCCATTCTTCAGTTCCTTATAACCCTCTAAATCCTTGTCTGATCCTTGCCTCCTCAACCTTAGGTAAGCTTCCTTCTTCCTTTTGACTAGATCTTCCACATCCTTTCTCATACAAGGTTCTTTCAACCTATTACCCCTTTCCTTGCTTCAGTGGGAGAAACCTGTCCAGCACTATCAGCAAGTGCTTCCTAAACAACCTCCACATTTCTATCGTGCATTTCCTTGAGAATATTTGTTCCCAATTTAGGCACCCCAATTCCTGCCTAATTGCATTGTAATTCCCCTTCCCCCAATTAAATACTTTCCCATACTGTTTGGTCCTATCCCTCTCCATGAGTACAGTAAAAGTCAGGGAGTTGTGATCACTATCACCAATATGTTCTCCCACCAAGAGATCTGACACTTGGCATGGTTTGTTGCCAAGCACTAAATCCAATATGGCCTCCCCTATGGCCGGCCTATCTACATATTGCATCAGGAATCCTTCCTGGACACACCTGACAAAAACTGTTCCTCCAAACTAGTTGAACTTAGTAGGGTCCAATCGATATTAGGGAAGTTAAAGTCTCTTCAAGAATGCAGTCTCAAATGTGATTCTTTAAGGAATCAACAGTTTCAATCAATTCGTGAGATTGGGCAATTTTCAAACAACCTATAAAAATGCTAAAGGGATATGCAGTATTGTGAAGTTATTACTTCTTTTAAAAGTACATAAATGAATGGTGGGATGGGTAATGTAGCTTGTTTAGATTTCTGTAGATTATTTGGTTTGTTTAAATACCATGAAATCTTGTGGCTTTATTCTCTCAGAAAGTACCTGGGATTTCAA
Source organism: Chiloscyllium plagiosum (assembly GCF_037043375.1). Taxonomy (NCBI): domain Eukaryota; kingdom Metazoa; phylum Chordata; class Chondrichthyes; order Orectolobiformes; family Hemiscylliidae; genus Chiloscyllium; species Chiloscyllium plagiosum. The sequence continues at coordinate 28,004,562 of NW_028270149.1, read as the reverse complement.
GTTTCATCTATATTTATAAAAGTACTTGCCCATAACCAGATCATATCCAAACTTATGTTGTCTGGAATTGTAACAAAATTTAGACACAGTCAATTAGGAGGCCTCCTTCTGAAGGATTTCGTCAGTGCATGAGCTACCCATAATCATTGGGTCAATGACCTTTAAAGTTATCAATACTCTGCTCTTATCTGCAAGTTGAATGCCAAATTTTTAAATAACCTCAATACTGGATTTGTCTCTAGTTGTACATATGTTCTTTGAAAAGCAACAAGCAACAGACTGAGTGGACCTTGTGAGGCTTACATTTGTGAGGCTCACACAGTCAGCAAGGCAGTCTGACCCCTCCATCTAGCCAGTAGGAAAGCTTCCAGTACACACATAGCATACTTGCGCTGATGCTCATTGTAGCATGGGGCATCATATGGTCCATACCAGAAGCAGATAAGGACATTGCCCACCCCAATCAGAGATGGACTTTGTGCTTCAAATTCTTCAGAATAGATAAACAGCAAATTAAACTTCTTTGCGCTCTCATATTGGATTTTAGATTATGAAATTATTTACTCACACTAAGTCAAAAGTCCTTACATGTTATTACAAGGAGAGTGGCATCTTCTTGGATGCAATGCTGGAACCATCTGTAAATGATTTATATTGGGCAAAAACTTCAAGAGTCATAGCATATATTTACAAATCATTCTAATCTTCAAAGGTGGGGGATTTTGAAGGAAAACTTTGCAGAATGCTGCTTTCAATAAGTAATGTAGTAATGTGGGCAATTAGCTCTCAATATTTTTCAGTTCCCTAACACTAATTTCAAAGTTTAGTGAATCCAGAACATAAAGAGATATTGGAGGTGATAATCTTCTCCCAGCAGTTACTGGGAACATAACTGTTGTGCAGTACAGATCTTGGCAACAGTATCTGATTTTCTGTCAGTAATGAATCAAATGCAACTCCAATGCTCATCCTTATCAGTGACTGGTGTATGTTACAAAAATGACAATGCTTCTTTTGATGATGACACCTCCCTTAGTGGAATAATTCATTCGCTATTTAATAAAAATGAAATACTGCAACTAAACCCTTCTGACAGCAGAGAAACAGCATTAAGTTGCTTGAGAGTTTCTTCTGATTGGCTGCTGCTCTGCTAGAAACTCTAGATAAACCTGGCTTTGGGGCTTCTGCTGATCTTGTAGCAAAATGTAGGCAATCCGATAGAGAGATTGCCCAATGAAAATTCATTGTGCCATGATTGGAATGTCGTGTAATGCTGTTGCATATTCCATGCAGATTTAATGCACAGAGTTCAGGCACTGAGTCCAGTTTGTGACTGTGTTGAAAAGTCCAACATGAGCTTTTCATATAGCATTTTCAACTCCTACATGGTGACTGTACTGACAAGGAGTGGTGCTTGTAAGGCCATCATTGGTGTGTCTGAAGAAATTTAAAATGTAACCTCTTGGTGACTCAGTGGTTAGCACTGCTGCCTCACAGCACAAGGGACCTGGGTTCAACTCCCACCTCGGGCAACTGTCTGTGTGAAGTTTGAACATTTTCCCAGTGTCTGCATGGGTTTCCTCTGGGTGCTCCGGTTTCCTCCCACAGTCCAAAAATGTGCGGGTTAGGTGAATTGGCCATGCTGAATTGCCCGTAGTGTTAGGTACATTAGTCAGGGAATGGGTCTGGGTGGGTTGCTCTTCAGAGGGTCGGTGTGGACTTGTTGGGCTGAAGGGCCTGTTTCCACACTGTAGGGAATCTAATCTAATTTAATCTTGGTATCAGTGATTCCAACAGGCTGATGCAACACCAGGAGGTAGTTATAACTTAATTGTGCTGAGGAGTGGCTGTGACTATACCCCGAATGGAGTGTGGACTGTGGCCATGACTGATTATACTGGAACTTCCTGACTGACAGCAAAGCTCCCCCCCCCCCCCCCCCACCCCACCACATTGTCTAGAATGAGGAACTAGGCCTGAACCACTTTCCAGCATGACCATTTCATTGTATAGACATGCAGCACAGGCATTTGACACATACTGTAGGTGTTAGATTGGCATCTTGGTGTGCCATACAACACATTGCCCCATCTCAACTGTTGTTGGTGCATTTTTCATTCCAAACAATATGACTTTGTATTGATAAAGTACATCTGATGTTCCAAAAGCTGATATTTCTTTGGCTCTATTCATCTCTGTAACCAATCCAGTTTCAGCACCATCACGGTAGGGGAGCTCCAGCTACTGTGTCTTGGATCAAAATGTCATTGTCATCACAAACTTAATCTATTCCATCACTTGTACTAATCGCTCTGGATCTATTCTCTAAGGATATTGTTTCATAGGTAACATAGTCGCTTCATTAACATCATGAATAGACAAAAACATTTTTCCTGTCCTCTTCCCAAAACCCAATTTATGATTCTACAATAGTCTTTGTAAGTCAATCTAATAGTTTTCTGGGAGATAAAATATGATGTTATGTTACCTTTTAAGCACCTCTGTATTATGCAATATTCTTTCTGGAGGGTTTAATTTAATTTTAATTTCTGTTTCATTTTCTAATTATTTAAATATTTTTATTTCATTCCCCTTTTTTTAACTACCAAAGGTTTACTGTTTCCCTAACTATTATCCCTGTTATAATATCTCTTTAACATATTAACATGACACTCTCACTGATTCTTTTTTCTGTTTAGAGTACTCACTTCATAATTTTCATCACTGAGTTTATTTTTGATTTGATAAGGTCCGGTAAACCTCAACTTTAATGGTTCCTCAGGGCCAGATAAGAAAACTAACATTTTGTTTCCCATAAGAATATTTTCAATTTTCCTTTTTTGACTGCTCAATATTTGTCAAGCACACGTATATGCTTTAGTAATTTTTGACTGAAACTTGAAACCCACTGCACAGAAAATCCAAGTTGGCCTAAACTTTCACTTGTCTAGGTGCTACTGCACCATGTCCCAAAGTGTGGGCCAAGTAAGTTACTCACAGCTAGATTTATAGCCAAATTTGCTTTTTGTACCTGGAAGCATAGTCTCTGAGCTTTGGTTTATTGATCTTTCTTAAGTAAGTGGTTGTCTCACCTCACATCCATATAGTTTAAAGGGGCTAAATCCTATAGATTCATAAGGAGCATCCCTAATGATAAATCATAACAAAGGAATCCATTTATCCCAACCATTGGGACACTCTTGATAATAAGTTCTAATCATGGTCTTCAAAGTTTGATGCCATTGGTGATGAGCAGGAAATGTAATTTGTTTCATTCTCAAACTAGTCATCACTTCTTTGACTGTTAGTCACATAAAATATTAACTTTGATCTGACTATACTTTATTGGGTAATCCATTCCTTTTAAAAGGAAGATAACTTTTCCATTACCATTTTTGCAATACCATTTCATAGAGAACCTGCTTCAGAACATCTTGTGGAAACATCCATAATTATTAAAAGACTTTAATTCCTGGTTTTAGATGGGGATCCCACACAACCTGCAAAATGGTTCTTCAAAATCCGATATCTGAATTAAAAGCTCTGGTTTAGTTGATGGTTTGAGGTTTCTGCTCTACTTGACAGGTATAGCATGACTGACAAAATTTAACTACATCTTTATGACCACATCCTCAGAGAAGGCAAGTTTGTGGCTTTTGGGGCAGCACGGTGGCTCAGTGGTTAGCACTGCTGCCTCACAGCACCAGGGACCTGGTTTGATTCCAGCCTCAGGTGATTGTGTGGAGTTTGTACATTCTCCCTGTGTCTGTGTGGGTTTCCTCCTGGTGCTTCAGTTTCCTCCCACATTCCAAAGTTGTGCAGGTCAGTTGAATTGGCCATGCTAAATTACTCAGTGTTAAGTGGGTTACTCTTCGGAAGGTTGGTATGGACTTGTTGGGCTGAAGGGTCTGTTTCCACACTGTAGAGATTCTAATCTTTATGTAATCCCTGCCAATAAAAATAGCTTAATATTTTAGTCTGAGTTTTCCTAATACTTACATGATCTACCATTAGAATTTCATTTGTTACTCATAAAACTTACTTACAATACTTAGATGGAACTACCACCTAATAGACTACTGCCACTTCCTGGTATTTGAGGTGGTACTTGAGGAGATCTACATTAATACTTTATGTTTCAAATAAATCTATGTCCTGTTTCTGATTCAATTTCTGAACACTGTTGGGGCAATTCTTCTAATTCTATATCCACTTATTACATATATACCAAAGAAGGTTGGTTAATCATATCAACCTCATTCTCTTTACCTTCATGTAGCTATATTTTTAGTTACATTTTTGAAACTGGCATCTAATAAATGAATTTTCAACTTTTTTAGTTTCATAGACTACTTTTCTTCCTGCCTAATTATATGGGCCTGAGATTTAGTCCAATTCAGTGATGAAGCAATCCAGGATCTTCCTCCTGTAACAGTTCAATTTCTTATGCCTCCTCTATTTGTTCCACCATCCTTGATGAAAGTCATTTCTCAAAGTAAAATCAATTCCTTCAATTTGTTTCACTGTTCCCAGCACAACTTCTCTATCTTACAATTGACACTTCAATCCAACTCTACAATGAGATTGGTTTGTAATTTCTATGTAATCTCCAAATAATTTTTAAATCATTAACACTTCTAGAAGACAAATAGCATCATCAGGCAGCACCAGTGATCGACTTGCTCCAATATCTTTCAATTTCATGAAAACAAAGTAGTGCGGATGCTAGAGATCTGAAATAAAAACAGAAAGTATTGTAGGGATTCAGCAGCATCTGAGGAGAGAGAAACAGAGTTCATGTTTCAAGCCCAGTCACTATGTTTTGGATTTAGCAGCACAAGTAAGAGCAAACTGTTTCCATTGGAAGAAAGGTTCGTAACAAAAGAACATAGATTTGATTAAGCAGAACCAGAGGGGTCATGAGGTGCCTTTTTCACTCAGGAAGTTGTGATTTAGAAAGTACTGCATGAAATGGTGAGTTGAAGCATATTTAACAATAAAATACAAGTCATCAATACTTGGGTGAAAAGGGAAGAAAGTGCAAGATTATGCTTCCCATTATAGTACATGGAGAACTAGAGCAACTCAGTTTAAAAACAAGTGATCTTTCATTAGACCAATATGGGGAGGAATTAATCTCTCAGTCTTTTAAATTCTCTACAACAAAGAACAGTGGAGACTGGATCATTGAATTTATTTAAAGTTGAGTTAGGCAATGTTTTGACATATAGGGGGAGTAAAGTTATGGAGTGGGGAGGGCAGGAAAGTTTGAATTAGTGCACAATCTGATCAATCCATGGTCCTATTGAATGGCAGTCTTTGATCCAAGTGTCCTTAATCAATGAATTCTAAATCTCGTCTGAGTGCAAGGCATAAAGTTATTAATAGCCCTCATATTATACAGCATTCCATTTCTTTGTGAGGTTGCAAAATGAATTTCTAAAGTAGCTCTTTATCATGATTCTGCAGTCATAGCAGTGAACTACACTAACAGAAAATAGAAGTCTAAGAATTGGAGCACATTTTTATTTACTGAAAATGCAGGGTTGCAGAATGTTACTCATTTACATAACTGGCTATTAAATAGATGTCAATAACGGTATAGGTTGCTCATCCTCCAATTTGGGCTGATCCCATACCTGTGCACCTGAAATCAGGAACTCATTGTCTCATTAACTTGTGGGGGAAGGAACATATTTTACCTCTCTGCTGTGGATGCTACTAATACAGCAATGCGCCAAGCTGCCATTTGAGCTTTTTAATTAAAGTTGCTTTTTGTTAAAAATGTCTTTTCATGTATGAGACCAAATTTTAATTAGTTCCATTTCCTGCAGACTTTTAAGACTTGGATTCTGCTCAGGTGCATCCTTAACTCCTTGTTGAAACCACTCACAAACTTATTCCCCAGTGCAAAGACTGAACAAACAACTTCTAGAGATCACATTACACTGTTTAATAACTATACCACACAACAACTTGAAATACTGGACACAGAAAACTAAAGCCTGAACCAGACTAATAATTTGCTGACAGGAAGCCTGGTATTTCTCTAGTACAGGTAGGCTGAGTGCATTGAGAGGTTATGCATTTAAAAGATTTTAACATTCTGGAAAATGGTAATAATAAATAAATAAAACAATTTAAACTTATTCAGTAAATCGTGCTCCTTCCCAGATCCAAATAGAGGGCTAAAAGTCCTACTTGTGAATTTGGAATGCTGTGCAAGTCTTTCACATTATTTCTTGGAGGTGAAAATTTTTTGTGCTTTTTGTCCATGTTTGCTTAGGCAAAGCCATTGCCAAGTCCCTCTGAATTAACTTTTGTACTGAGTTGCAAACTTATCAGCCCAGGAGGTTTCAGGGGAACTCACAAGGCATAATGTTGAAGAGCTTGATGGACAGAGGGCACTTGTTGAGAGTATTAAAGCTATTTAACTCTGTGGAGATGAAGCAATGAAAAAAAAGCTCAGTCATGCAGCATTAAATTTTCACAGCCTTCTACTGCCTCCTTTCTCACTTTAAGCAGAGTTTAATGAAATTAAAAGAAAGTTTCCACTCATCAAACTCACAAACTCAAATGCTTCTTCTCAGAGGATTAATTATTTCTGTAAATTTGTTAGCTAAAAAAAAAGTAGTGGAGACCATTGATCACATTTTATAGGAATCTGTCTCCCAGCAGTTTTCTCAGCACACATTAAAACTATTCACTGTGTTCTGCACTCAGCTAAAGCAAATCGTAAATGAAAGGTATTTTTGTGCCTCTATGATTCATTTGAAACAGTTCAACCATATAAAAACCATTTTAGCATTTATTGTTCCCCTGGTTCCATTTCCCAGACCCATGTACCATTCCCACCCTCTAAAACCCAGCTTTTTCTTTATTAAAACTTGACCAACATTTTTATATTCATGTGCATTTGCTCTTTTCATAGATAAATTTTTGTCATGTTGGGAAAACATTTCTTCAGATTTGACAATGGGTACATCTTAAGTGTTCTGTTGAGAAATAAGAGAAAATTCAAGTTTAAATGTAAAAGAAGGAAAATATAGATACCATTCTTTTGTTATGTTTTTACAGGGCCACACATATTTCAATTTCAATTTTTGAAAGATCAATACAGTTCCAGTTTTTTTTTGCAGAATATTATCCCAGAACTGTTAGGATAGATGATAAGATTAACATGTTGACAAAGGTGTTTTTAATTTAGTAAATTCTACCCCTCAATAGAAGCTCCTTTCTTCATGGGATATTTTGCTTTGTTGCTTGCCCTTTTTGTTTATTTTGAATGTTCTTCTCGTATGATTTCCATTTTACAGAATGTGCTTTGCCCTCCTGTAGTCTTCTGCTCAAAATAATAATTTACAGCTGGAAACTATTGCTTGCTCTGTTACCAGAACTGCTGATTTAACTTTATTTCTTTTTGATTCCTTGATACTCCAGTCTATTAATATTGAACTATTTCAGCCAAAACCTTGATGCAAGGCTGATGCATGATAGTTGATAATATTATTACCAGTTCTAAGAATAAAAGACCAAGTAAAGCATAGCTCTTAAAAGTCATTCATACCTTGATTTAATATATTGTGTATTTATAATAAAAGTTTTATTGCAAGCTGGTAGTTCTGTATTTGTATCATTCACTGGAAACACAAGGCCTTTCCATCCAACTTTTTCCTCTTTCTCGTAAGCATATACCTGGTCTCTACATCTCAAGACCACATCCTCCACTGGAATTTCAAATTTGAAACTGACTATATAGAAAATCATGGGAATTAGTTTATCACTTACCATTCTGTCTAGCAATTCGTTGAGGAGTAAAGTACCCCTTGAGTCCAATATTTCATGCAACATTTTATTCTCTCTGCTAGCAATGAATCAAATATTGTAAGGCAGATTGATCTGTTTCTTTTCCAACTAATTTTTTGTCATTTTTACTTCAGCCTGGAACAAAATCATTGTAAATGTATGTCACAGAAGGATGTGAGTCTGCACTCTTTATTGAAGCACCCTAATGTGAAACCACATCGTAATCCCATCAGTCAAAGCCTTTCATGAGACACAAGCCAGATTAATGCCGGATGGAAACATTTGAACACAAAGCTTGCAAAGCTAATGATGTCAATTTGAATCATTTCTCAACTAAATTCACAGTCCCATAAATCCAAAAATGTAATTGATAAAGAATCTTCAAAAAGAAACAATGTACAGTTTAATGCTTTAGTAATTTTGTGTTCCTTTGAATTCATTAACCCTTAAAATATTTCAGTGTCAAATGTAAAAGCTTTTTTTCCTTCATAGTGTCCAAACTACTGTGATAAGGCATTGTTTTTTGTTTTGTATTTTTTTCTGGTTCTGCATTATTGTATTAAACAGCAGAATTGTACATGTGGTCATTACTTTCAGACCAGTTCATTCCGGTCAATAAAGAATTCCCTTTTCAAGAATTTGCAGATAACAAGTGAAGTCCATGGGTAAAAACTGAAACTCCTCAGGAAGTTTTTATTTCTATTCACAACTTTCAAATTGTCCACTTGGCAGATGCACAATTAAAGGAGAAAAATCCAACACCGTACTTTCAGTGAAAAAAAATCCCTATTCAATTATATCACCTGATTTAAATCAAGATTTTTTAAATCTGAGTTACCATTTTCAGTCAAATTTCCTCCTCAGCTATATTGTTCAAAGCAAATTGCAGGGAGCTGCAAACTTCTTAGAGTTGAACCACTTATTCAAAGTGTATTTGCACACCATACCAAATGCTCTGAAGCTATCAAAATTTGGGTTAAAAAAAAATCAAGCAAGATACTGCTTGTTGGAACAATTCTAGTTTAAAACTATTGATTTTTAAATAGAAACAAACATTTAATACTGGGTAATACAGTTGTTCACAACAGCACTTCTCCTTCTATATAACCTCGATCCTTTAATCTTAATACAGTAAGTACAAATTTGTATCCATAGTTAGGTCCAGATATTTGTGTTTTAACTGGGCTGAAAGTATTTGTTCAATTGACAACTGGATGATATGCAGCAGGATGGCTGATAAATAAAATCCATGGACCCAAATACCCACCATGCCCACTAACAGCTCACCAGGGCTTACATGTCTATTGCTTTCAGAATACCCTGGGTCAGGCAATTATCATATAGTTGGCCAACATGCCCAAAATTGGTATAACTAGGATATTCACAACCACAAACACTCCTCCCCCAACACATAATTAATATTATAACTTTTGTTCGTGATCACATTTTCATTTGACTATGATTACAAGGAATCAGAGAAGAAGAAATGTATTTTGCTCACAAAAAAAGTATTCTTTTTTCTTTAGCAGAACCAGCTAAAGAATTCAAAAACCTCCAAACACTGACTTTAATTAGCTGTGAAGTAATGTTCCTTGATTGAAGGACTCAGAAGTTGGAATAAGTGGAAATTTCAAATAGTGATTCTGCTCAATCATTTCTGCCTCTATTTCTGACTTCAGTCTTGATTTTCATATTGAAACGGGGCATCAGAATCTTGGACTAATTCTACCAATGTGATTCTATTTCCATCTCAAGACCAACTATGGTAGGATCCTCCAGGATTTCATGTCCTAAATGGCCTGCAAGTTGCCCTGCCACCATTGTCCTGTCATCATAAGGTGGAAATGAAGGTGGAATTAATCTAGTGAGGGCAGATTAAATTGCCTATTGATTCTGAGATAAGGATAATCACTTACACGTTGTTGAACCTTACAACTACTTAAACTCATTCTCACTGCCTCACATGTACCCCTTACACATTTAGTCATTATCCATTTTATGGGCTTAAGAGTCCTTACAACACCTCGAGTAAACAAAAAGCCTTCAGAACTACTATCTAAACAGAGGTAGAGACTCAATACATAAGATAAATGGGAAAATATTAAGTATTTACACTTGGCTTTCATTCTAGGCTACCCATTCAATAAAATAATTCCTGCTTTTTATCCATTAGATCAGTTTTGTTTCATATCTGAAGACATTTTAACATTAACGGTGTTGACCTTCTATTGACATCTTGGTAGTCGGCAGAAACCACATTGAGTACCTTGTTTTTGTAACTGGAGGAGGTAACTCACATTTGGTAACTTCCTAACTTTGCAGGCCAACCTCGGATATATATGATGTTTACCCAGAGATACGAGGTTTAGACTCAGTTGGGCAGTACAACCCTGCAATCAGATCATGAGAATGTGTGTTAAAAGTGGATAAGCTTTTGAAATTGTCAAGTCATTCAAATACCCTGTACTTTAAATTTTAATCAAATAAAATAGCCAGCCATCAGTTGAAAAAAAAATCAGTGTTTCAATTTCTAAAGGTATTTGTTGACAAAAGCTTGAAGGTGCTCATTCTAGGATTATAACTCATTGACAACTTATGCAGCCTGTCATTATCAAAGTGGGATAATAGTGGGAAAATTATAGGCCTTGAACTTTGCTGCTTTTATTTGTTACTTCTGTTTTTGTATTATATTGTTTGATTGACCAGGTAGGTTATAGAGTTATTCAATTGGACTCAAAACATTATCTCAGATTCTCTCTCCACAGATGCTATCAGACCTGTTGAGTTTCTCCACCCTCTTTGATTTTTAATTTCATATTTCCAACATCCACGAGATTTTGTTCTTGTTTTAGGTTATAGAGAGATAACTTTGATCTGAGGTTATAATTCGAAATACAAAAGTTTGTTTTTATCAGGGATTTATCAGTTGAAGGAAATGCTTTTATAGGATTTTAAGTATTGAGTGGGCTGTTGTCAATAAGAGGGCTTCTTTTACTTTTTTGATGTCTTGTAATAGGTACTTGGAGTTTTAATTTGTTTTATCGCAACATAGTGCTGGTCAGCATATGGTGAATACTGGTTAAGTTGGAATGTGGCTTATAAAGGATTGTGGTAGGGGTGTGAATTGGCATGCCACTAAGTTGGCATAGTGGCTGTAAATGACTATTGTTTGGCATGTGTTGACAATAATTTGGCATTGAGAGCATGAGGAACCATTGGCTGTGGCTAGATGGGTATGGTCCAGCAGGAAGTTTATAAAGGGGCATGTTGGGTGGGTACAGGGGTATAGTTTACCATGGACATTTTTGATGAATTATGAGTGTTATGTTGAGAGGCATAGGTTGGAATTAAAGGCTTTTTCAGAAATTGGGGTGGATTATCTATCTGGGATTCACATTTTCAAATGTCCATGGAAGCTTCCAAAGTCCATGAAAATCCAACCCATTGTTTAATATGTTCTTTCAACTTTCAATTAGAATCATAGAATACCTAAAGCACAGAAAGAGGCCATTCGGTCCATCGTGTCTATGCCAACTATCTGAGGAGCATCCAAACCAGACCCAGTCACCCACCCAATCCCTGTAATCTTGCACTTACCATGGCCAATCAACCTAATCCACACATCTTTGGACTGTGGGAGCAAACTGGAGCACCCGGAGGAAACCCACACAAACCCTGGGAGAATGTGCAGACTCTACACAGACAGTCACCCAAGAACTGGAATTGAACCCAGGTCCCCATCGACCTGTGAGGCTCCAGTGTTAACGACTGCTACTGCCACCCAATTAATGTAGAGTCATAACCCACCTTATTGAACAAAGATACAACTCATGCTACAGCTTCTAAAGCCTGGAAGCCTCTGTGATAAATTGAAAACAAATCCTGAGATTAGAAGTCCCAGCCCATTCCTTTCTAAAAATGAAAACGCAGCATATATAGGAAATCATCAGTTTCAGTGTGACTGCTCCCAAAGTTTATGCCTGTACTGAATCCACTAGACATCATAGACTTTTACAACGACATGTTCTGCAATCTTGAATTCTTTACTACTAACCAAAATTAGTAATAAATGAGAGTCCACCATGTGGAAAGAAACGTATGCCCACCTGGAAATTTGACAGGCACTTTTGACAGTTAGTACTAAAATATAAATGGTAGTAAACATTTCTTTTACAACTCATTTTGTGCAACAGTAATGCAGGTGACACTTGGAAAGTGACTCACCTTGTCACCTATAACAGCATCTTCCAACCTTGTGATCATTACTGCATCAACGTCAAGAGCAATAGACTGTTGCACCATAACCTACATGTCCCCCTCTAAACCACACATCATTCTAATTAGAATGTCACTGACTCAATATTCTGGAATGCCCTCCCTAACAGCACTATGTAATGACACGACATGGACAGCAGAAGTTTATGTAGCTAGCTTACCATTACTTTTCCCAGGCAATTAGGGTTGGGTAAAGTCTGGGCTTGCTAATAATGCCGACACCTTGTAATTGAATAAGAAATAAATAGAGAATTGCATGCACTGCAAACACAGTTGGTGGCATAATAATATGTGCAGGAAGTCTTAAACTGGTGATCTCATTGGCCTACAGTCTTCCATCACCTATTTAATTGCCATGAAAGACTGCGATTGGACCATTTCCAAACAATCTCAAAAGAATTTCATCTGTCATCTGCCAAACACTTCAAAGAGATGTCTTGTCTTCCTCATTAAATTTTCTGTTGTATGTTTTCCTTTCCACATCTCTCTTCATACAGCTGTTCCTGTTCCATTGATGTATTGCAAATACTACATTTGTAGTTGGTTGAATGATGAATTAACAGACAATATTCAGCTGGTTAGATTCCATGAAAATATTCTGTTAGCCAATGGAAAATAAATTATGAAAAGTGAAGTAAAACTAAGAAGTGAAATTGATCTTATTACCATAAATGTGCTAAAAAAAAACAACAGCCTGTACTACAAATCATAAAACAAAAAAAGACTAAAGACCTTGCTTCTTCCACATGAGCTAAATGTGCAGATGGAAAATTCAGCTGTAATTCACTTTAGCGAGCAACAATGCATTTGGTGTAGAAATGGCACAGATCTGGCTATGTAGCTCTTTGCCAGATTTCAGATTGTCCAACATTTGTTTACTTCCTACATTGTCCTCTATTTTCCTTTGTATAGATTTGTAATTAGGCTTTTGTTTTCCTTATTTTAGGTTGAGGAGAGGGGAAACGTTAGCTTACAAGGCAAGAGCATATGGCAGCTATTTGGATATTGATACCAAGAGTGGGACAGGAAGGGAGAGGGAATACAAACATAGAAAAACAATTGTAAATGGTGTTAATGGGAGAAAAAAGTTGTAAAATAATGGCTCTTTACTTAAATGCATGTAGTATTAGGAGCAAAATAAATGAATTAACAAAAGATACAGATTAATGAATGTGATCTTATCACCATTTAGAAGACATTATTACAAGGAAATCATGATGAAAAAGAGTCAGCATGGCTTCATGAAGTGGAAATCATGTCTGATAAATTTCTTAGAATTCTTTGAGGAGGTAATAGTCAGCATGGATAAAAGGCTGGGAGTGAATGTAATATATTTAGATTTTCAGAAGGTATTTAGGCTGCTTAATAAGATAAGAGCTCATAGTGTTATAAAGTTGGAATAAAGGGCCATTTTTAGGCTGGCAACCTGTAACTCATAGAGTGCCATGGGGATCAGAGCTGGAGCACAAATAAGTACAATATATATTAATGACTTGAATGAGGAAAGTGAATTCACTATAATTAAGTGATGCACGATGCAAAAATAAATAGGAAATGATGAGGATGGTACAAAGAACCTGCAGAGGGATATAAAAAGTTAAATAAGTGAGTAAAAACTCAGCAGTTGGAAAATAATGTGGGAAAATGTGAAGTTATGCACTTCAGTCTGAGGAATTGAGGAGTACAATATTATTTAAAGGGAGAAAGACAGCAGAAAGCTACAGCACAGAGGGATTTGGGAGGTTCCATGCATGAATCACAAAAAGCTAGCATCCAAGTTCAGCAGGTAATAAGGAAAGCAAATGGAATACCGCCCTTTATTTAAGTGGGATTGGAAAATAAAAGTAGAGAGGTTTTGCTAAAATTATACAAGGCACTAATCAAACCAGATGTAGAATACTGCAAACTGCTTTGAGCCCTTTATCTAAGGAAAGGTGTATTGATATTAGTGGCAGGCCAGTGGAAATTCACTTGGTTGATACTGGGTATAGAGGGACTCTCTACTGGGGAGAGGTTGAGTAAGTTATATTTTTAGAGGACTTGACAGGAAGATGCAGGAAAGTCATTTCCCCATGTGGGAGAGTCCTGGAATGGAGGGCATAATCTTAAGATAAACGATTGTACATTTGTTATGAAGATATGGGTGTACCTGTAAGAGAATTAACAACAACAGAACTACTGAACACAGCACCAAGTGTTCTCAATAGGCAACAATGTAACACTGGTTCAAACAACTCGATTAATTTGTTGCCTGGAGATAAAAACAAATTCAAATTCATCCCATCAGTTTAAATTATACCCTGAAAAAAATGCCAATTTTGAATCAAGTTTGAATTGAGTATATTGACAATCTTAAAAGCCAATGACACAATACAAGACCAGGGGAAAATTGAACAGTTGAGATGAGAATTGCCAAGTCCTAGCATGTAACAGACTGCTTAAAAGAAATCTTTCTAAAAAGTACCTTTTTGATCAGTACCCCGTGACACAGAAAAGAAGACACAGGAAGATCTGAAGACAAGAACCTACAGCTGCCTGGTTTTGAGATAAGAAGTGTTATTTTGTAAATCTTAATTGGGAGCTTTATCGGACTAGTATTATAGAAAGGAAAGTAAAAGATAGGTGAGAGAAAGACATTGTAAATAGTGGTTAGTTAATTATTCTCTGTATTACTTTAAGAAATAAAGTTGTTAATTTTTACTTTACATAGTTCTTGGCCACACAAATAATTACAGATTACTGCATGGGATAAGTCTTTTCTGTGTTGCTGGTTTTTGAATTAAGCAGGAGTTTACCCCGTGTCATAACCATTTGGGGCTCCTCCGGGATCTGACCCCGGGACCTCTCGCAGGGAGAGAGGGTGCTGGACCGGGCCTAGTGCTTTCTTTCTGTGTTTGTAACCCCAAATGGACTATATCAGTTTAAAGTGATGCCCTTTGGAATGAAGAACGCGCTCACCACATTCCAAAGACTCATGAACAGAGTTGTGTCTGGGTTAACAAACTGCAGTCTATTTGGACGATGTAGTGATCTTTAGTAAGTCCTAGAAAGATCACATGGCACAGTTGGTAGTGCTCTTTGAATGACTATGAAAAGCAAAACTAGTGATAAATAAAATGGAATTCATGAAAGCAGAGGTGATATTCTTGGGACATTACAACGGTCATGGAAGGTTGACCCCATGGAACGCAAAGAAGAAGACCATCGAAGAATTTCCATGACCAACCTTGAAAAAAGAGGTACTTCAATTCTTAGGATTCAGCAGATTCTATTGGAAGTTTGTTCCAAACGTCAGCAGTACAGTGGCACTGTTAACCCATTTGCTGGAGAAGAACATAAAGTTTTGGTGGGCAGAACCATGCCAGGAGGCATTCAACTATTTGAAATTAATATTAACTACCAAACCAGTTTTAGCTGCACCAAACTTTTCAAAACCTTTTAAAGTCACCATTGATGCTAGTGACATTGGAGTTGGAGCTGTACTCCCTCAGGAAAATGAGGATCCAAGGTGGGACTGACACCCCTTGTTGTGGAGAAGCCCAAGGAAGACCAACAAACTGAGGAAGTAAAACAGAGATATCCTGGTGGTAACCAGATCCCACTATCATAAGTCACAGCACAAGGCGAAAAGTAAAGAGCAAGATGAAGGAGTTGAGGTTCAGTTAGCGGATACCCTGTTTGATGTAATGGTGCAGGAAAAACCTGAATATACAGAAGTGTTTACTCCTGAAAGGCTAAGAGACTTGCAACAGCAAGACCAGACGAAAGAAGATAAATATGTGGATGCATAGTCTGAAAAGGAGACCGAGAATATTCTGGAGAGTTATTATCTGAAAGATAGAATCCTCAGATGGAAATGGAGACCACAGCAGGTTACTGCAGAGGAGAAATGGGCTAAAGTGCACCAGATTGTGTTGTCAGTAGCATACAGACAGGAGGTGTTACGGGTAGCATGTGAACTACCTGTAGGACATCACCTAGGGTTACGAAAGACTCAGGCTAAGGTACAAAAACATTTCATTGGCCTGGAATGCACAAGGATTTGGTTAACTTTTACTGTACGTGTCTTACATGAAAATGGTAGGTGAGCCACAGGCGGTAATAAAACCAGCACCTTTGTTGCCAATTCCTGCATTTGAAGAATCTTTCAGTTTACAATTGATTGTGTAGGGCCCCTCCCGAGAACTAAAAGTGGGAACCAGTACTTGTTAACCATAATGGATATGTCTACCAGATTTCTGAGGCAATTCCAATCAAGGCAAAAAAGGTGGTAGAGGCATTAGGTAGCTTTCTTCACACGGTATGAGCTACCCAGAGAGATTCAGTCAGACCAAGGGTCAAATTTTATTGCTTAAAAATTGCACCACACTGCTAAACAATTCTAATGTTCATTTAAGAAGCGATATGAAGTTCCACTCATTTATTTAATTCAACTGAAATTCAGTCTGGAAGAAGAATATTGTTTAAGTTTCTCATGGACTTGTTTATGCATCTGTGTCTTTCTCTGCATTTAACCAAATAGTTTTTTAAAAAATTACTTTTGAGGATTAAATTTCTAACCCACCAAATGCAATAGACATCAGAACTGCTCATATAGGATTAATTTCCTATGACAACTGATTTACTTGTCTGTGTAAAATATACCAGAAATATGTTAGTTATTTCTAATGTTACTCTGCTGAACTGCTGATACCAGGTGCATTAGTCATCATATGTTGTATAGAATTGTAAAAAGCCATGCAAACCAGGTTCAATAGTTGATTTAACTAGCACAGTTGAAGTAGCATGAAAGAACTGTTGAGGCAGTCCTGCCTGGTGAAAAAAATACATATCAGTCACAATTCTAGCTCTTGTGTGCAGATATGGATGTTAGGGCCAAGGTTTGGCTAAAATGCTTCCCCCAATTTCTTATCTCCAGGCAATCAAAAACCCTGCCAATCAGTGAATTAAACATCTTTTATATACACTGTAGCTTGAAAAATTCCATTAAATTTGGCAAACACACTAACAGATCCATAGTGCCTCTCACTGATTGTCCCATGGATTACTAAGTGTTCACTAACTGATTTTGAATTCCAAATCACTCATAGCTGATTACCCATTTTGCACTCTGCATAATCTTTTTTCAAAAGTATACTATCCAAACTTGTGGCAGGTTTCACTTATTCATTACCTCATTGCCTTCAGCACCATCCCAATTTTAAAATTCTGTCCCTGCCTTCTGATATCTCCATATATTCACCTGTCCTCCCTAATCTGCTATGTCCTCCCACTCTACAATTGTCTGGAATCCTTGAATTTTTCCAATTTCAACTGAGATAACCAGATGGCTGTTGATTGGTTTATGATACAGAGTGATACCAACAATCCTGCACCGGCTGAGGTTATCATAAAGGTCACATCTTCTCAACCCCACCTGACCCTTGGGTAAAATCAGTATGTCTTTCTATTGAAACAGCAGCCTTATAGGATGATGCTAATTTATCTGTGACTTCATCATTGTTCAGAAACAGTAATTTGGTATCAAATAACATAGATCAATAACTGAAGTTCTACTTGATAGAAAGCAACAAGATTATAACTATCAGTAACAAAGTCCAGGAGTTGTTCTGGTTTATGGGCGTTTTTAATTATTGAATAGTATATATTTCCATGACATCTGGGATTCAATATTGTGAATCTTTTTAATTTCAAGACCAAATTTTAAACAAGGCTACTACTGTAGACTAAAAGCTGTTTCATTTCCCAGATAAAGTATACACATCCTAATAATTAAAACTGTATAAATTCTTTAAATATTAGATTACCAAAAGCCATAGAGTAAAAACTGTTAGTCTTTCATGCAGCTCCAAGAACAGAAGGAATAATGCCATTAACACAGATTTTGCTGACTTTGCGCTCCCATTTTTAAAAAGTACTGTTTTTTTTGTAGAAAATAGAAGTATAGTTCATGGTGAGTTTGTCGTCGCCTGTATTATTCCTGTAATATTTGTGCTGCTGAACAAGGGAAAGCTTTAAACTGAAGACCATGTACCAGGACACTAATGTTAATATAACTACTGCATGATGACTTCCCTGATAAGCAGTTCATTATCATTCCATTGGGACATTCTTCTTAGTTCAGTAACTTAGTTCCTATTTGACAGCAACTCACTGTAAACATATCTCTTTAACTACAACTGGAAATTCCAGAATTCTTGAGGCATTAAAATATTTGCACAGCTTGAATATATATTATAAACATTTTGATACTGCCAAAGAAATCTTGGTGACTTGCTTCCTAAAAATAGAACACAGTGCAACCATTGATGCATTGGTGGTAGTGGGAAGATTTAGTTAAGTCAGTGGAAGATGTGTAAATCAAGAAAACTGTTTTGCCTTGCATTTCCATTCCTGTTGCTGGGGAGATGTCAAGTGCAAAACTTCAGAATTCTGAGCACACAACCTACATCACATAATGCTTCTTATTCCACTTGGCACACAAATTTCTCCTTCGATTGATTCAGATTTAAGTATCAAGGGATGAGTAACATGTTAAGTCTGTAACATAATTGAAAGGGAATATTGCCTATGGCCAGCTCAAGATGATCTCTATTTCTGGGAAGGATAACCTTCAGGGCTGGGGTAGAAAAGAATTCTGCTTTCTTTGCATTTTTAATTCCTGCAAAAACATGAGTGAGTGCACAAACACTACGGAATGTGTGACTGGCATGATAAACCATACTAGCTGCAACATGTAGGTATAATCACCACTTCCTAGAACCATGCTGTGCCTGTCCATCCTCCTGCACACCAGGTCATGCCTTAATATCCTAAATGCAGTTGTAAGTGTTCTTGGGAATATTTTCACTGAAGTTATGAAGTCGTTAGCCTTCAGTAACAATTAATGATCTTATACTAGACCTTTCTCCATGCTGATCACAAAAGCCAAAAGGAGTGTTTGGTGGAATGAGCAGTGGTAGAGATTTGTGGAGTAGTGGGTGGGATATGTCATGTGAAAATGTGTTTGTGATCTTGACTACCCACTTGAAGTCGTTAAACTTCACATGCCTGATCTTTGAGACCAGACTCTGGGAATTAACTTGTCTTCATATTTTCATATTTTCTTCAAAGATTCCAACTCATTAGTCTCCTAACCTCCTGGGTAGATATATCCTCTTTCCTCCTGTCAAATACTACGGTTTCCAGTCTAAATCAGTGAATTGCAGAGCCTACTCTCTGATGTGATGTTCCATTTACCACACATAGAATTGCATTGTAATTACATTGTAAGAGTTTCAATTGTAGTTCAGCTGATAGCACTCTTGTATCTAAGTTAGAAGGTTATAGGTTCTTGTCCCACTTCAGGATTTGAACATAAAATCCTGACTGACAGTGCAGAATTGAGGGACAATTGCACTGTCAGATGTTCAGTTTTCTGCATGATATGTTACACCAAGACTTGTCTATCCTCCTTGATAATCCCATGGTGTTAATCTCAAGAAGATCAAGGGAGACGTCTGTGGGGTCCTAGACAATATTTGGAATATTCTCCTGACTTGCCTAGCTGAGCGCAGCAACAAAATTACTCATGTAGATTGACACCATCTGGACAAAGTGGCCTGCTAGATTGGCATCCTCATTCACCGTCATAACTATTCAATTCTCCTACTACTGATGCAAAGTGGCTGTAGTGTGTACTACCTATATGCAGAAATCCCAGAAATAAGGAGACCCCATTGAAGTTTCTATGTTGTCTGCTTCAATAGGAATGGATACAGTTTGGTTGAAATGTATCCTTCGCAAGAACAGACACAGACTGATTTCCATCCATCCTCTCAAAAACTAGTAAGTTCTTTTGAAAGTTTAGCTGCTTTATATGAGCCATGAAAAGTACAAGGTAGGTCGACACTGTACTCAGCAACTTTATTTTCCAAGCCTTTCGTGAAATCTATACGTTCCAACAACATTCATATTCAAGCAAAACAAGTACATCCCAAAAAAAATAGCAGTGCTATTCAAAGCACATTAGGCATAAAATCTCTCTCCAGGATGGTCATATGGACAATTTAGTCATTCACTTCACTCCCTTTGGACAGGGATCTCAGCGTAAAGAAAGTGAGGTCTGCAGATGCTGGAGATCAGAGTCGAGAGTGTGGTGCTGGAAAAGCACAGCAGGTCAGGCAGCATGCGAGGTGCAGGAGAATCGATGTTTCAGGCATAAGTCCTTCATCTCCATTAAGGTGTCCTCCTCTCCCAGACTTGTACACAGCAATACTGCTGCCGTTTTAATAATGCTAAATCCAACTCACCAGCTACAAAGTTGCCAGAGATCTTACATGATTAATAATTTAGATGTTCTGCAGTAAACTGGCCTTACCAAATATAATCTCTATTAAGCTTCTCCTGTTGCAACAACTTTCAACACTTAGTAAAAGCTGTATTATCATTTCAATGATGGCTACTAATGTTACAATCCTCCACAATGGCAACATCAATCTATGACTATCACACTGTCTGTCATAGTTGTCTCTTTTATACACTCAATAATGCCATACACCATTTTAGTGCTTGAATGTACAGCTTTGTCCTTGTCCAAATTAGAAGTGTTCTTGAAGCAAGCCTACATTTTAATAGATTGCCAAATATAACATGTTACAGTATGCTATGACAGAAACGTTCCAAACTGTTTTGCACACTAAATTCCTTTCTTAAGTATGGCAACTATTGTTTAGCTGTTTAGGCTGTAAATTCTAGAATTTATTACTTTCAGTATATTACCATAGATCAGATCTAACTCCATTCTACTGATCCACATGACTGCTGTAGCAATGGGCTGGCAGAGGCAGACACATTTTTTCCATTATGGTTCCTCAACTATACTTAATGCGGATTCTATGCCTTCTGACTCTATGTCATTTTTTGATCAAAATAATTTCATTTCATACGAACAAGGCATCCTGCCCCCTCTGCGTATCCTTTTGATAGGATATGTATTGTTGGATATTTAGTTCCCAGCCCTGATATCCTTGCAGCCAAGTCTCTGTGATATCCGCAACATCAAATCTGCCATTTTCAACCTGTGCTACAAGTTTATTTACTTTGTTTCATATACTTTGTGCATTTTAAATACAACACCCTCTGTCCTGTGTTGATTGCCCATCTTCTCATAGTTGTCCCCTTATCGTCTGATATTCTCTGTCCTATAACTTGTTCAGGAAACTTTAATAGCATTTGCTTAACCCCCCCCACCCCCCCACCCCTTTAACTTTTTCCATAATTCTCCATGTAACTGTTCCCCACTTCCCAAGTATTTACTTTAAAACCCTATCCACAGCCCAGGTCTTGTGATTCAGGTAGAGTCCATTCAATTGGAACAGCTCCTTCCTTCCCCAGTACTGGAGGAGTCTTAAAGGAGGAAAACAAGGTAGAGAGATGAAGAGGTACGTGTAGGTTATTCTAAAGCAGCTTCTAAACATTGACAAAGGAGAAGTATTGGTAAGGCTGGCTGTATTTAAAGTTGCCAAGTCATCACCAGTACTGAATGAGATGCATCTGAGAATACTGAAGGATGTGAGGGTGGCAATTTCAAAATAGTGGCAATAACATTCCAGTCCTCTTTAGAAACAGGTGTGGAAGACTGGAATTTTGTAAATGTTACAGTATTGTTCAAAAACGTGTTAGGGTAAGGACCTACAGGTCAGTTAGTTTAATCTCACTGGCAGGAAAATCTTTAGGAAGTGATAGTCCTGGACATAATTAACTGTCACCTGGATAAGTATGGAGAAAGTGAGGACTGCAGATGCTGGAGATCAGAGCTGAAAATGTGTTGCTGGAAAAGCGCAGCAGGTCAGGCACCATCCAAGGAGCAGGAGAATCGACGTTTCGGGCATGAGCCCTTCTTCAGGAGTGAAGAAGGGCTCATGCCCGAAACGTTGATTCTCCTGCTCCTTGGATGGTGCCTGACTTGCTGCGCTTTTCCAGCAACACATTTTCAATCTGGATAAGTATGCATAATTTGGGAAAGTTAGCAAGGATTTCTTTAATATAAATCATGTTTAGCAAATTTGGTTAAGTTTTGATGAGATAACAAATAGGGTAGTTATGGGTCATACAGTTAATGTAGTGGACATCAACTTCTAAAGGTATTACAATTTAACAAGCTTGCCATCAGTCAAGTCTATTATCTGATAGGGATAATGGCAACCTGGATAGAATGTTGGCAGAATGATGGAAACAGAGAATGGTGGAGTGCCATTATTTTCAGAAATGGAGGATGATATATTATGGAATTCACCAGGGATTGATATTAGGTGGTTTTCTTCATCAAAATTAATGATCTACTTTTGGGTGACTTCGACAGGGAGCTGGAGATACAAGTGTACAAGTTGTCACACGTAAGAGAACAAGGTGAGAAAATGCTTAATAAGGCATATGGGATCCTGACTTCTATTTTTTAAAAAAAGCTTAAAGTACCAAAAAAAAGGAAGGAGTTACAGTTATGGTTCAACCGCAATTTGTTGTCTCTATTATGGACAAAACACTTTGGGAAGGGTATGGAGGTGCTGGAGAGGATGCAGAAAGGATTTATGAAATGGTGTCAGGGATGAGGAACTTTATTATTTGGATAGATTGGAAAAGGTGAGATTAATCCCCTTAGAGAAGGATTGAGAGGAGATTTGATATAGGTGTACAAATCTCGAGCAGCTGGACAGCTAGATGGAGAAAAATCCTCCCAATGGTGGAAGGTTTAAAACTAGGTTGTAATGATTTAAGGTGAATCACAAAAGAAGCAAAAACGACAGAAGGAAAATCTTTATATACAATGTATGGTTTGGATCTGGAATGCAGTGCATGAGAGCATGGTGGAGGCATGTTTAGTTATGACTTTTAAGAGGGAATTCAATAATTATTTGAAGAGAAAATAAATGGCAGAGTTACAGGAGAAAAGTAGTGTGGAGTGGCTAGTTCTTTCAAAGTGTCAGCTCATTTAAAGAAAGGCAAAATGTATTGCAACTATTTTGTGATTCTATGATCCAGGAGGGCCAAACAATCCTCATTATCAACATCCCTTGCCTTGGTGAATATGCATAAAATTCAGAAAATAATCTAAAACGTAATATTTTGTGCTCAAAATTGTAGAGAATCGTAAATAAGCTTCAGCCAAGTTAACCAAAACACAGATGCTGAAAATTTGAGATTATAAGTTTGAGTTCAACAATAAATTACTCTGTACCTGCAGATCAATAATATTCCAGAATAAAATTAAAATTTAGATACTAATTGACCAGCTGTGCATTTTCTAGCATTTTCCATTCTCTCTAAATTCATGAATGTTTCTGATGCTATTACCTTGCTACTTTAAAAGTGGTTTGACACCTGCACAGGATTTAATCATATGTAGCTATTAATATTTTAATATATTAGAATGACAGAGCTAAAGAACGTAGAGCCAAAATAACCCTTTCAGTTGTTGCTGCAGGACACAAACTAGGCAGTTGTTTGTGTTTCAAGATTGATGAATGACTGCGAATGATCGAAATGTATTCCTAGAACTGTGCTAGTCTATTTGCTGATAGTAGGTCACTGGCAGCCGTTCAGCCTGCAATTGACGCCATTGGTTTTTTTTTCTCTTGCAGAATGCTCACATTAATCCTGGAAATAAAATAATAGGATTGTACTTTAAAGTTTGCATTTTGTAGGTGCTGGCATGGCCAAAAAAATGTTAGCATACAATGAATCGTCTGGAAAAATTTTATTAAAAGTGACACTGCTGCATTGCAATAGCCAACATCACTGAAACAAAAACTATTTTAGAGCTCTTATTTCACGATGGAGCATTGCCAGCTGCAAGACTTATTTCCAGTTAAAATATCTGCATCCATATGTTTCTGATGGCAATTGTCTGTACATAAAGGCATATCTGATTCAAACATGGTATTAATCCAGGCACAGAATTTCAAAATACCAAACCACTTCCCTTTCATTCCTTTTTGCATTAAATTTCTTTTAAGCGTAAAATTCGAATCAGGAATACTGATCCAAATACAAAATGTCCCCCATACTCACCAGTTTTAGTATTGAGAATGTTGTCGACAACCAACACACTGCAAAAAATTATTTCTCAATCAATCAGCTAACAGCCTAATCACAGCTTGGTGAATTACAATTCTGTTTTTAAACAACTGTATAGAAATTCTGCTGCTGTTGAGGATTCAGCAAAACTCAGCACACAAGATTATTGTATTTTACGAGTAGGGGTTTGGGCCAGTAGCAGAACTAATGGGTGCTCTCCTGCCAGAACTTTGGGAATGAAGACCTACTGTACTCTTAGGAATTCCCAGATCTGATGCACTGAAGATTTCTGTTGTATGAACATGAATATTTGTTACTCCTGGTGAGTCCACACTGCAAGTGGCAAAAGGAAATGATTGCTAATATGCATTTTTAGCGTATCGGGCTCTCAGAGGAAATACACCTGCTTCCTATAGGATTTTGTATTTGTGGCCACTATAAAGCCAGATCCAGTGACGCCTCTTTTGCATCCTGCAAGCCCTGAAAGATGGAGCGAAAGTTAGATTAAAGAAAACCTTAGCACCCCCTCTAAAGGAACTTATAGTGACAGTGGTTAAGTAACATAAATCCAGCAGTGATTGTTTCAATTTCTTGCCACTGCTTTTCCAAGACAACTGACTTTCATCCCAAAAGTGAATAACAGTTAATAGGTTTTGTTATCTCTTAATATATTACTCATTACTGTCAAGGCAGAAGACTTATCCTGTTTCAATGAGAATAGCAGGACACCACATCAGGAGCAGCAACAGGTATACCTGAAAATTTGAAGTCAACATGCTGAAGTGGCAACATTACATGTACATTCAGAGTAGAAGCAGTGTTTGAAAATTCAGAACTATGTGATCCTCACAACCTATGAATCAGACCAAAGCTCTGCAGTCCTTTGAACAACACTTAAATAACCAAACAAGGGGAGGAACAAAATTACTGCAGATGCTGGAATCTGTACTGAGAACAAAAAGTGCTGGAGATCACAATGGGTCAGGCAAGCTAACATTTCAAATCTAGATGACTCTTCTCTTATGAAGAAGCTTCTAGATTTGAAAGGTTAGCTTGCTTCTCTGATGAAGAGTCATCAAGATGCGAAATTCAAAATGTTAGCTGCTTGACCTGCTTTGACCTCCATCACTTTTTGTTCTCAAACCAGGGGAGGAGATGGATTAATTACATCACCATGTTGCATGATAAACGAACCCAACACATCAGTGCAAAAAGGCAAGGCTGAATTGTTTGCAATTATTTTCAGCCACAATTGCTGACTAGATGTTTCAAGTCAGCTTCCTCTTGTAGTTTCCAGCATCACAGACACCATCTTCAGCCAATCTCATTAGTTCTACATGATATCAAGAAATACCCAAAGTACTGGATACTGCAAATGTTATGGGCTCTGACAACATCTGACAATTGTCAGAGAGTCATAGAGATGCACAACACGGAAACAGACCCTTCGGTCCAACTCGTCCATGCAACCAGATATCCCAACCCAATCTAGTCCCACCTGCCAGCACCTGGCCCATATCCCTCCAAACCTTTCCTATTCATATACCCATCGAAATGCCTTTTAAATGTTGCAATTCTACTAACCTCCATCACTTCGTCTGGTAGCTCATTCCATACATGCACCACCCTCTACTTGAAGATGTTGTCTCGTAGGTCTTTTTTATATCTTTCTCCTCTCACCCTAAAAATTTGCCCTCTAGTTCTGGGAAAAGACTTTGTCTATTTATCCTATCCATGCCCCTCATGATTTTATAAACCTCTATAAAGTCTCCCCTCAGCCTCCGAAGCTCCAGGGAAAACAGCCCAAGCCTATTCAACCTCTCCCTGTAGCTCAAATCCTCCAACTCTGGCAACATCCTTGTAAATCTTTTCTGAACCCTTTCAAGTTTTACAACATCTTTCCGATAGGAAGGAGACTAGAATTAGACGCAATATTCCAACAGTGGCCTAACCAATATCCTGTACAGCCACAACATGACCTCCCAACTCCTGTACTCAATACTCTGACCAATAAAGAAAAGCATACCAAACACCGCCTTCACTATTCTATCTACCTGCGACTCCACTTTCGAGGAGCTATGAAGCTACACTCCAAGGTCTCATTTTTTCAGCAACACTCCTTCGGACATTACCATTAAGTGTACAAGTCCTGCTAAGATTTGCTTTCGCAAAATGCAGCACCTCACATTTATCTAAATTAAACTCCATCTGCCACTTCTCAGCCCATCGGCCCATCTGATCAAGATCCCATTGTAGTACTAAAGCTAACCATGTCCCTAGCCAAGAGTTCCAGTATAGTTACATCACTGGCATTTGTCTGATGATGTGAAAGATTGCCCAAATCTGTCCTGAGTACAAAAAGTGGGACAAATCCAATCTGGTCAATTATTACCCCATTATCATCATTACCCCATCATCATCAGTGGAGTGATGGAAGAGATTGTTGACTGAGCTATCATGTTGTTTGCTCAGGATTACCTTGCTCAACAATTCTTCATTTCAGTTTTCCAAAGATCACTCATCTCCTGACTTCATTACAGCCATGGTTCAATGAATATGGACAAAGAGCTGAATTCCAGAGGAGAGGTGGGAGTGACTGCCCTTGACAGCAAGGTAACATCGACCAAATGGGATAGGAAGAAGATTTAGTAAAGTCAGTGAGAGTCTGGAAAAACTCTCTTCTGGCTGGACTTCAACCCATCACATCGCCACATCAGTTCCTCAAGGCAATATCCTCAGAAAACTATTTTCACTTGCTTTATCAATAATCTTCTCTTCTACAGTGTCAGATGTTTACTGCAAAGAGAGACAAACTACCTCCTTTTACATTCAACTGTATTTCCTTTGTCAAATGAATCACTACTAGAATACTGAGCATCAACATTAATCAGAAACATAGCTTGAGTAGTCACACAAAAATATTCTGGCTATGAGGGCAAATCAGAGACCGGGTTTTCTGCAGCAAGTGATTCACCTCCTGACTCACACATACTGTGCAATTGAAAATTATCATCAACCACTTTCAAATTATTTGCTGATTAGCTGTTATTGGCTCTGTCTGAATCTGTGGAAGTATTTGATGATTTATACTTCTTGTGTATTCACTCGTGGGATGTTGCCGAGTGTGCCAGCATTTATTGCCTATCCTTAGTAATGCTCAAGAAGTTAGAGGTGAACTGCCTTCTGAACTGATGCAGACCATGTGCTTTGGCTCAACCATAATGCTGTTAAGGATAGAATTTCAGAATTTTGACCCAGTGACAGAGAAGGAATGTTGATATGTTTCCAAGTCAGGATGGTGAGTGAATTAGAGGGGAAATGGCAGATGGGATGGCATTCTCTTGTATTTGCTGCCCTTGTCCTTCTAGTTGGTAGTGGTTGTGGCTTTGGAATCTAAGAAAGCTTGGCGAATTTCTGTAGTGCATCTTGCAAATGGTATACACTGCTACAACTGAGCATTGATGGTGGAGTGATTGGGTGCTTGTGGATGTGGTGTCAATCGAGTGGGTTATTTTGGCCTGAAGCTTCTTGAGTGTTGTTGGAGCTGCACCCATCCAGGCAAGTGGGGAGTATTTCAACACACTCCTAACTTGTACCTTGTGGATGGTAGATATGCTTTGGGGAGTCAGGAAGTGAGTTATTACCTGCAGTATTCATAGCCTCTGACCTACTCTTGTAGCCCCTGTTTTTACATACTGCGACATTCTACAGCTGATGGTGTGGTGAGTGGTTGCTTCTGATATTAAGTACCCTGTACTGTTACATGCTGGCTAGGATGGGTTCCAAGCTTTGCACAAGGCCCTGAGCCAAGGTGATGTTGGGCTACTTCTTGACATGCTTTTTGACAAACTTCCTAAAGCACCAAGTATTTCAGTATACATTCTCATCGGCCTGTTTCTAAAGACTGCCCGACTGATGTTCTCATCAGAGTCTTCTGCATTAGAACTCATGTCCAACCTTGCCTTCTAGCAAATTGGTACCTGCATTACCCTTGTTGTCTATCCTAGCTAGAGGTAACTCATGAACCATTACACTCATGTGAAAATCCCACCTCTGAACTACAATCTAAAGTAGATATGATTGTATCTGAGCTAGTGGCAATGAGCACAAAAGTGAATAATGGTGTTTCTTACTACTCATCCTTTTCTATTTACAACACTGCCTGGCCAGTTTCTCTATATGTGAAAGAAGGAAAAATGGTTGTGGAGAGTGAGGTAGGAAAGTATTGGGTGTATTCTTAAACAAAGTAAAGAGCAGATGATGAAATGAAGGAAATGTGAGAAAGAGGGTTAGGTATGCATATATTTCCATCTTCTGTTGTTTCAGAACCAAAGCTGCCTAATAAATTAATTACAGGTGCTGCAAGGATAGTGAAGACCATAACTTCCATGGAGATAACTGTATGTAGCCATGCCTGTCCTCCAGTGGCTAGCCTCTGCTGTCTCTGTTAATACAACAATATGTTCTGTAATGGAGAGTGTATCAGTGAAGATGGTGCAATTTGTTAGGGTGATTTGGCTGTCAAGGTTAAATAGCCAAGCGAATGTACAAGCTGTTGGACGTGGATGTGAGATTTGTAGCAGTGACAATCATGTGAAGGTAAAGTGAAGCTATGGTCTGATTTATGATTGGTGGTGATTGATGGTATGGGGGTGATGAAGATGTTGTATATTGAGAAGAAGGTAGTGCAGATAATGGTGTTTGTTTTCTCAAGATACAGTTACTGATCCTGACCATCCATGTAAAGTTATTGAATTTATTCAGACAGACTCCAGGTCCGTGGAGCCATGCATTAAGCATTGGCTGCTATAGGTATATGCTCCCACTGCTTTCTCATAGCTTGCCTGGAGATGCCTCCTAGCCCTCATTGGCAGATACCACACTTTCTCCTTTATTCCTCATCGCAGATACTCTACCTGCAGCATCAAAAACTTTTGTGCTCACCTTCTCTGTGATGTATCATCATTCAGTGTATGCCTTACTCAGATTCTCTTCTGCAACCAGTTTGAGTGCCTCAAGCAGCCAGAATACTCCTTTCCTTTAAGAGGTACAAACTGCCTTTAAGTGGTCCTAGTCTGTCACAATCCACAAAGACATGTAGCTCTTCAACTGCAGCGTAGTGCTAGCTGCATAGTGAAATCATTTAAATGAGCAAGGAACACACTTTTTCATGCTGCCTAACTAAATCAATGGATTAATCATATGTTACTGTCCCTAACTCATCCAATTTCATAGCCTTTATTGTCTTTGCTGTCTTACAAGGTTAATTGACAATTACAATTGTACCATTTCAGAGGACGAGACCATTTAACTGAAAAATAATGGATAGTTATTATTACTGTACAGATAGAGAATATATATATACATAAGTTTCATGTTTCAGAAATATGTATACACCAAATCCTTGCTATCCATAGAGGATAGGGGCAGTGTGGAAACAGGCCCTTCAGCCCAACAAGTCCACACTGACCCGCCGAAGCGTAACCCACCCAGACCCATTCTCCTACATTTACCCCTTCACCTAACACTACGGGCAATTCAGCATGGCCAATTCACCTAACCTGCGCATTTTTGGACTGTGGGAGGAAACCAGAGCACCCGGAGGAAACCCACGCAGACACGGGGAGAATGTGCAAACTCCACATGGAGAGTCGCCTGAGGCGGGAATTGAACCCGGGTCTCTGGCGCTGTGAGGCAGCACTGCTAACCACTGTGCCACTGTGCCGCCCACATGGACGTCCCACAGATAACAAAAATGTGGATACTATTCCAACATAACTCTCCTATGTACCACATGATCAGACTGGACAAGTCAATTGGAAACAAAAGGTGGGAGTCTAGGGCTGACCTTACAATAGAACAGATCCAAAGTGTTGGGGACTGGACAGGATAGCTAATGAATCAGCGGATAACAAGGACAGAGTACACCGCATTGTTTTGCACATTATGTTTGCTTGGATTTCTGGTGAAATTCACCAAGAAACAGATATAACCCTGAATAGAACTTCAAATACATTTTCTTTCACATTTTGGGCAATAACTCATGAAATACTGTCAGTTCTAACTATGTTAAAACAATATAAGACTTGGGGATGATTTGGTTTCTTATACAAGTAAATGGCCTTTTTTATTCAATAATATTATTTAGTTAAACTTCTTCCGGATGACACAGCTACATTATTGTTCATTAGCTTTTGAAACAGTGACACATTATAACTGATCTATTCTTTTTTTGAAATATTCTTAAATTATTAACGAGAGACAGCAAATGTCAAGATTTCAGAGAATGTCAGATGCATTTAGAGACATTTTCAGATTGGAACAATTTAAAACCTGAAAATACCAATATAAGAAAATCTTTCAGATGAAGGAATTAATTTAAGAATTGCATTGGTAAAACTTTAAATGTCAAGAAAAGTAAAATTGTGAACAGTTTAGACAGTCATTATAAGATGATTGTTTAATTCTGTAAATTGTGTGAATTATAAGGTCGTAATCCAAAAGGATCACAAGCAAATTAAAGGTTTCATGAGGTACTCACATTTCAGTCTGGGGTAGTGTTACAACAGCCAATTATTAATGCATACAGTTAATTAAATTTGCCCTTTACCTTGAATGAAGGGGCCTGCAAAAACCATCTGGGAAAGCCTAGCAGGAATTCATTTAAGACCGACATTTAACATGAAAATCATAATAGAGTCAATCAAGAAGAATTTCAAAGCTTTTGAGCTCTTAAAATTGAACATAAATTTGCCGCAGGGTGCACATGTTCATGCATCAAGGTCTGTTTGTGGTCCAGCCCAACACGAGTACAATTAAAACATGGTATATAACAGAAGCCCTCACACTGATAGAAGACTGCACCACACTCAAAGCAGCTGTGTATTACCAGACTGGTTTATGATGAGTGAAAATACAGATTTATAATACGTTTTCAAAGGGATTTGGTTAGAGAAAAACCAGCGAATTAAGGGAAAATGTCAAAGAAAGAGTAAGTCACCCTCCCCCACTTTTCTTAAAAACAGTTGTTGCTTTTGCTGTTGTTGAATTATCTTGCAAAGCTGAATAGTTGCCATTTAAAGTGGAACAATTCCATTCAGAGCAGTATTTTGGCATAATTCACTTTTACAAAAGGTATGCTTTAAAAACTGCAAAAATTACATTGTACCAAGTTAGATACTTTACAGTATAATTTATTTCAAATTAGTTTTAATACTCTTTGCTCAGTTATTTTAGCAAATCATTCATTTGTACCACACGTAAAACACTGAAAGTCCCTGGTGCCCAAATTAAACATTCTTACATTCATTTCTCAAGAGCAAAACAGGCAGAGCAGTGACAAACTTAGCATGGTGAAGGTCTGCACGTGATCCACTTAACCCAGTTGGAACTTGTGCTATGCAGGATCTTGATACTTCTCAGCTGAACTGTTAACCTGAAAAGCGATCTTTCAATGGTAGCCAAAGGGTAAAACTTGAGCTAAGTTGTTGAAATTTATGCACTCCACCTTGTGGCTCGTGTAGATCAGTACCCATTTCCTAATCTCTGGACTCAATTGTCTCTCTCAACCAACACCTGAACCAACTGAAATCAGTCAGCTTTCAACTGATAAAGTGTATCAGTTGACTTGAAGAATCACAAATTGTAATTGTATAAAGATGCTAATGGTAAACCTTTTACGTTATGATAGTTGATACATGACTCATAAACAAGGCAATGTTTTCTGTGTATAATTTCTGTAATAATTAGATTAGATTAGATTAGATTACAGTGTGGAAACAGGCCCTTTGGCCTAACAAGTCCACACCGACCCGCCGAAGTGCAATGCACCCATACCCCTACATTTACCCCTTACCTAACACTATGGGGAAGTTAGCATGGCCAATTCACCTGACCTGCACATCTTTGGACAGTGGGAGGAAACCAGAGCACCTGGAGGAAACCCACGCAGACACGGGGAGAACGTGCAAACTCCACACAGTCAGTCGACTGAGGCGGGAATTGAACCCACGTCTCTGGCACTGTGAGGCAGCAGTGCTAACCACTGTGCCACCGTGCCGCCCCGAATCTGAATAATCAGGTCAGAAAAGGTGGAGTAGTGCCCCTATTTCCCCACTCCCCATTTCATCATAACAGAGGTTTTGGATTTAATTAAGATGTATTTCCAATCTAACGGGCACTTTTTTTTTTACATATGGATCATAAGGAACAATCAAGAAAGGGCCTATTAAACAATTGAGGAGTTAGTTTTATTGTGCTGAAACACAACCAGATGAAAATTAAAAATGCAAAATACATTTTACACAAGCACACATAGAGTCATAGAGTCATAGAGATGTACAGCACAGAAACAGACTCTTCGGTCCAACTTGTCCATGCCAACCAGATATCCTAACCTAATATATTTCCATTTGCCAGCAGTTGGCCCAAATCCCTCTAAACCGTTCCTATTCATATACCCATTCAGATGTCCCGGCAACATATTAGAACCAAACGTATAATGTCTGGAATTTTAATAAATAAATAAAATTGCAGAAGTCTGTGAGGAAAACAACTGGCCTTGAATTTGCTGGAATGGAGGAGTGTTTGGCATATGCCATTAATCAGGTATTTATGCACTTCACTTATGTTGCACTACATTTATATCAGCATGTTCTGGAAAATTGATTTGGCTACAATGCAATGAACTCAAAGGCAAATTATTTGAGCCGATCCTGCCAGTTTCCCAACAGTGGGATTAGGTTAAAATAGTTGCCATGCAGCTCCATGCGAGTCTTAACATTGGAGCTATGTGAACTGTGATGAAATCTTCTTTTTGTATCCATTTTGTACAGTTCAAGCCAGAAATCTGTGAAAATGGTGATATTCTGAGAACAGTTCCAAAAAGTTGCTATATTTTACTGTTCTAAAATATTAGCTACATTCAATACTGTCTAGGAATAAAGAAGGGAGTTATTGGAAGATTTTCAAAAGGTCGCTCAAAACAGTTCAATCAGAACCAACAGTCAGTTATAATCAGTGAATACATAAATGATATGGATGCAAGCATAAGAGGTACAGTTAGTAAGTTTGCAGATGATGCCACAATTGGAGATGTAGAGGACAGTGAAGAAGGTTACATCAGATTACAACAGGATCTGGACCAGATGGACCAATGGGCAGAGAAATGGCAGATGGATTTTAATTCAGATAAATGCGAGGTGCTGCATTTTGGGAAAGCAAATCCTAGCAGGACTTATACATTTAATGGTAAGGTCCTAGAGAGTGTTGCTGAACAAAGAGACCTTGGAGTGCAGGTTCATAGCTCCTTGAAAGTGGAGTTGCAGGTAGATACGATAGTGAAGAAGGCGTTTGGTATGCTTTCGTTTATTGGTCAGAGTATTGAGTACAGGAGTTGGGAGGTCATGTTGTGGCTGTACAGGACATTGGTTAGGCCACTGTTGGAATATTGTGTGCAATTCTGGTCTCCTTCCTATCGGAAAGATGTTGTGAAACTTGAAAGGGTTCAGAGAAGATTTAAAAGGATGTTGCCAGGGTTGGAGGATGTGAGCTACAGGGAAAGGTTGAACAGGCTGGGGTTGTTTTCCCTGTAGCATCGGAGGCTGAGGGGTGACCTTATAGAGGTTTACAAAATTATGAGTGGCACGGATGGGATAAATAGACAAAGTGTTTTCCCTGGGGTCGGGGAGTCCAGAACTAGAGGGCATAGGTTTAGGGTGAGAGGGGTAAGATATAAAAGGGACCTAAGGGGCAACGTTTTCACAGAGAGTGATACGTATATGGAATGAGCTGCCGGACAAAGTGGTGGAGGCATTTGAATGGGTATATGTATAGGAAGCTGAAAATTAAGCTCCAGCATCTGCAGACCTCTCTTTCTCCTCATATTAGGAAGGGTTTGGAGGGATATGGGCCAGGTGCTGGCAGGTGGGACTAGATTGGGTTGGGATATCTGGTCAGCATGGACAAGTTGGACCGAAGGGATTGTTTCCATGCTGTACATCTCTATGATTCTATGATTCAAAGACTCTAAATGAAGCATTCAGTGGAGAAGGCTGCTACATTTCGACTACTAATCAGTCAAGTACTTAGAACAGTAGGGAGAGGCTCCCTCCCTAAAATGGTAGCAGGCTCTGAACCATTACGACTCAGGTGAAATTTGGGGAACCAGGAAGTACATTTAGTTGTTGAGATTTGCACTAGGAAGAAGCCCTGGGAAGGTTTAAGGCTCAGAGGAAAATGTCTCTTATTCATAGTTCAGTGCAGGTGAGTTTGGAGAAAGTCCACAAGCAGTATTTGCTTTGTGCAGCTGAGAAGCCTTAGAGATTGAAGAATGCATGAGTAGCACCAACTTGGTAAGCTAGATGTCAGTGAAAAAAAAACAGGAGGTGTGCTTGTGATGAGGTCATGGACTGTGCTTTCAGGAATCCAGTGGAGAGTGAGAATGGAGAGTAATGTACCAAAGCATGGACAGTCATTAAGGCTATCTATTTCAGTGTGGCATTTGGGAGACTTCTGTCTTTGAAAGAGAAAAAATTGGAATGTCTTGGGAAAGTTTAATGAAATTTGATGACCCACAAGGTCACTAATATCTGAGGGTTTGTTGAGAAATCTGTGTGACGCATCTTAACCTCATTTGTCATTTATTCTGATATTTGTAGTGTTCAACCACAGTTTGCCCATTATCCTCAGGATGTTGGAATATAAATTGTATAATGTGGATTTATTACTGTTCTAACTTTGCTTATTTATTTAAAACCTTAGAATCTTGTGGCTTCATTCTGGTACCTTCATTTGTAACTACCTGGAATCTCCCATTTTGTCAATTTTAAGTTACTGGTCCCTCGCTAGATTGTGACTTAAATTTGGCAGTCTTGTTTCAGATGTTAACAACTGCTTGGTCTGAAATCACATCAAAGCAACATTAGCCAGTGAATTTCAGTTCAAAATTGATTTAAAATACTGTAAAAAAAATTCAGTGTCTGTACAGTCCCAATTCAGCCTATCCCCATAGGATAAGCTAATTAGTGCACAGGGAGGTGGCCATCCTTCCACAATCAAACGATCAAAGTCAGATAAAGTAAAATGGCCTAACCAATACAATCAAGGTGAACAAACTTAATCATTCAAAGATTTCAGAATTCAGAATTTTCTTAAAGATAATAGAGTAAATCAAGAAAAAAAAGACCTATTGTTGCAGAATTTTGAAATGGATGAAGCTGGAAAGCTATTAGCCTTTTCATAAAGTGGTTAGAGAGGAGGGGAGACATAGGTTCTTTCAAACAGACTTATGTTTATTTACTCTGGGCAGAATCCAAAGGCAATTTAAGGTCATCAAATTCAATTGCCAGGAAAAACAAACTTTTCGTCATGCCCTACTGATTAATTAAGCAACTTTGTGTCTCTGCTGAAGGACACATTGTAATATCTCCAAAATCCTCTCAGAGCACCTAAACAAGCTGTTGCTTTAACATTGCCTACCTTTTGCGTGCCAACTCAATGTTCAATCCATCTAATCTTTCTCCTTCTCTTGCAAGGAAAGTTGGTGCATAACAAGTGAGTGCAAAGGGGGGCACATTTATTCTGACATGTGCACCACGAAAGAGCCCTGTAGCTGCAAGAATTCGATGGTGCTGTACCTATGTAGCAAACTGACATTGGTGCAATATTTAATGCTATATGAATTTCACAGCCACTTACTTTAGCACCTGGACAGCAATCGGTCCTGAGCAAAGACAAACAGGAGACCAAACAGAACAATTGGAATAATTAAGGAATGGATGATAGGGTCAATGTAGATGTAGGGTTGAAAGAGGAAATGAGTGAGAGGATGGTCAGATACCCTGTAAACACAGAGGAGGCGCTCAGATGATTTAATTGGCCTTTTTCCAGGTTGTGCACTGGTGTTGTCTAAGGAGAGAACATATTCAGCTTTTTAATCATTTTACCCACAGTACAGCAAGTAGCAAAACACCTGGAGAGGAGAAGCTGAGCAAGAAGCAATGGGAGAACAAGGAAGCTGGTGGGAGGATACGGATGCTGGCTTTCCCATGGGAGAAGGTATGCAAAATGGCACAGGCCTTCGTTTCCCCACACCACATCCTAAGGTTGCTGCAAATGGAGTGGAGGCAAGGCGTGTGACCATTCCCCACCCACCTTATCGAAGACCACTGCCTCATGAAGGAGTTCCAACCACACGCACTCTGTCACAAGTGCATTCAACTCCTCATTTATGTCCAGTTGCCTTGACATTGACGTTAAAGAGGAGGATGATAAGAGCTAGCTGGGACGCAGGCTGTCTATCCAATCAGTCATGATCTCTGAATTTAGTTTTAAGCATCGTGCTATTCCTTTACAACCTGCTAGATTGCTGCATCTATGCACCTGTAAACTTCCTATTGTACCTTGATGATCTTTTTATTCTCCCCTTTGTTTCTCCCCACTGGACACGTTCTTCATAGTTGAGTGACAAAGGATAAAGCCCATGTTATTACTTTGTTCTGCTCTGAGTGAACATTTCAGGATCTTCAGTTGTGCGTCACTCATAATCAACACATTTAGTAAATGGTATCTATTTCTGTTGTGAAAAAGTAAACTTTCTTGAGTGGAGCATGCTATCCCATTGTTGGCTATGGCATTCCAGAGAAGGCAGCGGGTTTGTGGAACATTGATAGTCCAGATTTTTTGTTATGGAATGAATATGCCATATTAAATTAATTAGATGACCTATGGAGTGGGCATCTGCCACATCTTGATTCAGATCCTCAAAACTGCCCAGTTGATTTTGTAAAGATCTCCAATGCATGATTGAAATGAACCAGGGCTGTAGAAATTAACAATTGACGATTTAAGCTGGCGGGGCCCTTGGAGTATTAGGTGGCAATTTCAAGCCTTCCCACAATATTTCACAGAGGAATTCCTTCCTTAATGAAACATTGCTGCTTTGACAATGCTTTAAATTGTTGTATTATGTCTCAAAGCAGATGTGCAATATACCTTTAAAGTTCATGTTCGTGAGGTCATCATCATAAATGACATGTGACTTAATTAGATGAAGCTCGCATCTTACTGATTTCTATTGTCTTGCAGGCATGATATGCTGAGGCAAGCATGCAGTACATCCAAACTGCTTAGTTTGAGCCCAGACTTGCAATTCATGTGATTACAATGTACACATGTAGATAGTAGGTGCTGTAATAAAAATATTTAAATTCTTCAGTACAATGTGACCCACATCTTATACTTATGTTGTGCGATCACAGCATAAATGTGGCAAATCCTCAGTATTTTTTATCTCATCATGATTTGGAGATGCCGGTGTTGGACTGGGGTGTACAAAGTTAAAAATCACACAACTCCAGGTTATAGTCCAACAGGTTTAATTGGAAGTACACTAGCTTTCGGAGCGACGCTCCTTCATCAATGTTTAAGCTTATGCTCAAAACATGATTCTCCTGCTCCTAGAATGCTACCTGACTGACTGTGCTTTTACAGCACCACACTCTTTGACTCTAATCAGCTGTAAGCCATGAATTACTTTTACAGCAATTATAAACAAAGTTTCAGCATGTTTTTCAATTTAAATGCTAATATACAGCAGTTGGAAGCTTCTTACATGTTTCAATGTAAAATCAGCAGCCAAAAGGCTTCTTAATGGCTTAAAATTAACACTAGCAATCAAAAGATACCGTCAATTTAACTATACAGCCCTCTAGCCCAAATAAATGGTGCCTAAAACACTAAAATGTGACTACCTAACCTACAGATGCTTACCTGTGTGCAATAGTCAGTTCTGTAATTTGCCTCCTTCAATTTGGCCCACAGCTGGTATGGTGTCATCTCTCCTTATTTGGTGTGAACTCCCTTTAGTGGTTGAAACCTGCTGACAAGCTTTTCTCTCTTAACACAGATTCACACTCAGCAAAACCTCAAAAGGAGACTATAATCATTAAAAAATAGTGAAACAGAAACAAGAAATTAAAAAATAAAAGGGCGGTGAACCAAGTAAAAGAAAAGAACAAACAAGCCCTGTACTTTACTTCAGTAAAATAAAAAGCAACAAATATTCTGCAAAATTGCAAGGTGAGCACTTGATTATAAATTGGGCAGCAAATGATATATTCACCAAACTATAGCTACTTAAGTGGTATCTGCAGCTTTTCTTCAGAGATCAAGCCATGAATGACCCAGACAGGATATCTCTTAAAATATTACTTGCCACCAGTAATGTGGGGCTTCACGAAATATATTCATCCAGTCTTTCTGAGAATGATGAAAAATAAATCCAAAGAAGAATTGGAGAGTGCTCGACCAACAGCTCAAATTATGAATCAACTTTCAGATTTACAGATTCCAACTCACGCCATTCAGACAGAAACCCCATGACTCTATTGACAACTCTGATGCCAGAAATTGTAAAGGGCACACGTATGATGTCTCTGAAAAAGAATTCATAAAGAGGCTAATCAAGTTGGTAACTGTCTCTTCTCTGATTGAAACCATGATTTGGAGATGCCGGTGTTGGACTGGAGTGTACCAAGATAAAAACCACACAACACCAGGTTATAGTCCAACAGGTTTAATTGGAAGCACTAGCTTTCAGAGCACTGCTCCTTCATCAGGTAGTTGTGGAGTACACAATTGTAAGACACAAAATTTATAGCAAAAGTTTACAGTGTGATGTAACTGAAATTATACATTGAAAAATACCTTGATTGTTTGTTAAGTCTCTCATCTGTTAGAATGACCATGTTAGTTTCACTTCTTTTATATGTAAATCACAAAACTTTTTTTAAAAGTTACATTCTCAGGTTAATTTTAACAATTGGTGTCAGCCCAGATAATGTGTTGAAGGTGTTTGCTCCCTGTATGCTGTTGTCTGTGCCATAATGTTTAGACTTATTCTAATCTAAAAAATGAGTTAGCCGAGTTTTATATGGATTCATGCAGTTTTTGAGCAAAGTACAACGTAACTCTGCAAGTACAAATTGACCTCACATTGAAGCATTCTTGAAAGATTTCTGGTTAAGAAATATGGTTATACTACAATGTTGGTGGTGTGGAAATTTATCCAAACATATGAAAAAATATCAATAAAGCGAACAGCCAACAAAGCAAAAGATAACATTTCAA
Source organism: Chiloscyllium plagiosum (assembly GCF_037043375.1). Lineage (NCBI taxonomy): Eukaryota > Metazoa > Chordata > Chondrichthyes > Orectolobiformes > Hemiscylliidae > Chiloscyllium > Chiloscyllium plagiosum. Next base: position 27,965,298 of record NW_028270149.1, on the reverse strand, counting down.
GATGACCAAGCCTCCCATATTGTCAACCTCACACACCAAATTGATGATATAAGATGACTATCAACATTATATGTTCCCACAAAGTAAGTGAACACAACCTGAAAGTCAAAATTGGCCCAAGTTCAAGTGCTAGCATTTGTCACTATGTATCCTAAAATACATGCACCCTATCAAGTGACGCTCCATAGTACAACCCACAAAAGACTATCTTGTAGCATATAATGGCTCATCAATTCCATACAGTGGCATGATCACAAAGCAGAGCCAATATGCAAGTTCAGCGTGGATTCCTGAAGCCTCCTATCTGGCAGATGTCAATGATCTAGCTGTGTCAAAACTACCAGTAGGCACAGATCCCTGCATCATAATAATTCGTGAGATTTATGGAGTTGAGAATGAAAAAGCCACAGGTCTTTCTTCCTCAAAAACAGAAGAGAATAAAACAGAATGAAACCAGTGGGCATGTAGAGAAATACTGTGGCTATGCAACAACTCAGAGAGTGAAAGTCACAAATAGCCAGATATCAGCAAAGGTTTCTAAAACATGCAATCAGCTCAGGATCGTATTAAGCTATTGCTGATCATGATGCTACAAAACATAGGAACAGCCAGCTCAGACTAATGTAGGATAGACTAATCATGCAGGCAGACAGTGATGAAGGATATTCCAGTGCTAGAGATTGTGCACTAATGCTGAGCAACAGCAACCAGCAGCAAGACAATCAAATTTTAAGCCAACAGCCATCAATAATAATACATAGCTCTCCAAATGGATATATATTCACAAGGCCATGATGAGTTGTTAAATTTCTAAAACATTATTGAAAAATTTAAGTCATTAATCTTGTTAACTCATGCCTGTATAATTATTGAATCAACGTAACAGTTTTTGACACTTCTTTCCTTTGGAAAAATGGGATGTTGTGTCATGCCTTACAGCTGATGAGCAACACACCTGAAATGTGCTGCAGCCCATTCAAATTGCTCACCTTGAGCCTAGACATCCTACTGCCTGTGATTGTAATGTACAATCTAGATGGCAGGTACTGTAATAAAAGATCATTCAATTCGTCAGTGTAAAATGCAAAATTTGAAAACAATTCTACACTGCCATAGTGAAGTACCATTTAACTGCTCACTGGTTGCCCTTCCAAACTGTGTATCACATGAGGCTGTAAGGAAAGTTAATACTAAGTCTCCACATTATTATCTTTAAGTCTGAGTGTCTGAAGCAAACCTGCATAAACCTAAAATGTTCATAATGACTACTGGCAGAAATGTTTCTCAGTTTTGGTAGGGATGTTGGTTGATTGGGTGCTAATGTTCCAGCAACGTATGGAGCAGTATTAAAAATAGCAAAATGATTGTGCCTTCATTTCATATCTAGACATGGTTCAGTTTTAGCACTCTGACCTCTGAGTCAAAAGATATGATGTGAAGGTGTGTACCAAATCAAAAGATAATAGTGGGTTCAATTCTCGCTCCAGACATCCGTACAAACATGACAAAAGTGAGGACTGCAGATGCTGGAAATCAGAGTCTAGATTAGAGTGGTGCTGGAAAAGCACAGCAGTTCAGGCAGCATCTGAGGAGCAGGAAAGTCAACATTTCAGGCAAAAGCCCTTCATTAGGAATGAAGGCAGGGAGCCTCCGGGGTGGAGAGATAAATGGGAGGGGGGTGGGGCTGGGGAGAAGATAGCAAAGAGTGTGACCTGGGGGTTGCAGTGAGAGAGAGAGACTCACTGAGATTCTTGTAGAGAGAAGAGCAGAACTTCTTCAGGGTAGGCATCCTTGCATGCTAACTTTCTAGTGCAGTACTTTGGAAACATTGCATTGACTAAGGTGCTTTCTCAACTAAATGTAGAAGTGACATCCAAGGAACTCTGGTGGCACAAAGGTAGTGCCTTCCTCTAGCCAAGAGGTTTGGCTTCAAGTCCCACTGTTCCTAAGACGAATAATAACACATCTGAACAGGTTATTAGAAAATATCTAAAAGTGATGCCCTATGTTCCTTCTCAGCTGAATGCCAAAAATCACATCGCATTATTTTGAAAAAGAAAACAAAAACCTGACATAGTGACCTGACCAATTCTTATCCTTAATTGACATCACAAGAAACAAATTATTCAGTCAGTATCAGATTGTTCTTTGTGGGAACTTGCTGTATGGAAATCATTTACTGAATTTCCAATATTATACTAGTATACCATTGGCTGAAAATGCTTTGAATTTCCTGTGGTATGGAAGTTTCCATATAAATGCAAGTCTTTCTTTTGTCTCCCAGAAATTCTATACTTGAAAAATGTTATGTAATATTGGTTTGCTATTACTCTAAACTAGTTAACAACATATGCAAACCCATTGATAAGCTTTAGATTAATTTAAGGAGCTATTTAAGGAACTAATTTTTTCCCCATTGTCAACAGCACCATGTAAAAGGATCTGAACCTAAACCTAGCCACCAACTGTAAAATAAAACAAAGAATTACACATGCTGGATGTCTGAAACAAACAAAAACAAAAATTTCTGGAGAATCTCAGCAGGTCTGGCGACATCAGTGGAACAAAAACAGAGTCAATGTTTTGAGTCCAGTGACCATTCTTCAGAATGGCTCAGAACAAAAACAAGCAATACAGAACAACAGAGAGCAACACATATCTCCAGACGGATATCTGATCACCAGATTAGGGTATGTTTGGAACATCCAAAACTTTTCACTAAGGTTTGAAATGTTAATCTTGTAAACTCTATTTTACCTTCTTGTATAAATATTGAATTGACGAACCAGGCCAATATATAATCATGTATATCTGTTTGGCACACATTTTCAACCTTTAAAAAAAAGGATAGTTATTGTGTGTGTGTGTCATCACCAGTTTGATGGTTTGCCTCAACTGGAAGTGCTATCAGTATGCCAGTATACCTTTAAAACACATGCTCATGATGTCAACACTCCATTATAAAGGAATGAAGGCAGGGAGCCTCCGGGGTGGAGAGATAAATGGGAGGGGGGTGGGGCTGGGGAGAAGGTAGCAAAGAGTGTGACCTGGGGGTTGCAGTGAGAGAGAGAGAGACTCATTGAGATTCTTGTAGAGAGGATTTCACATGACGATGTAATGATCTCATTCTCATTAGCTTGAATCACTTAAATCATGACACACTTGTTATGGATCAGGCCAGACCCCCTCAAAACATTTCAAGAAGGTAGCCCAGACCCTAGCTTTGCCAGTTGTTTTAAACAGGTGTAAAGTGAATATTCCAGGAGAGAATCAGCTAGTCAAACCACTCAGTTTTATACGAAACAGAATTTATTTACAAGATTACTGAATGAAACACAAACAGAAAACAGAATACCGAATAACAACCTCTCTGAAAACCCAACAGATCATCCCAACTTAATGTTGTTGTTCCAAGTACTTGCAACAATCCCCATAAACACCCTTAAGCACAAAAGGTAAAATCATACACAAGTTCTTACAAGATAGAAGTCAGAGAGAGCGCGCGAGTACCAGCCTGGACCTGCTTCTTTGAGTCCAGCGGCCTTTATTCACACTCCTGCTAAAAAAAACTAAACCAGAGAAAAGCTGTGCTAGGACAATTGGTCACACCCCTTCCATTGTACAAGTGTGTTTTTTTTAACTTGAAAGCCTTCTATCTGAGGTGGTATCTGTTAGCTATTATCAAATCGGCCCTAAAACTCTACACCCCAGACTTTTTGGAGTCTGTATTGTTTACAATCTCTCTGAAAAAAAAAGTCAAGGACTGCATAACTTTGTTAAAGGAGCAGCTTCATCACACAACTGGAAGAATGCACCTCTGTTGTAAAATAATTGCTTAACATTAGCTCAGACATTTATGTACCTGAGGAATATAATGTTTGTACATAATGGCTATTTGTTAAAAAAGTATGTTTGATTATCCAAAACCACAATATCAATGCCCAATTTTTTAATGTTGTGGGAGATAACATAATCACTGCTACATCAGATAAAACATCCTGTGAAAGCAAATTCACACAAAGCTGGGCACAGAGAATTGAATCAGTGCCAAAAATTGACATGAGGATCTGTCCTTGCCCAAAACACCTACTAAATATATTTTGAGCATCATTATTTGCTGGTGGACAGAGAATGTGTGTGCGCTTAAAATGCTATATGCATTCGTATGGCATAATAGGTGCCTAGGGTCAAGATTAGAGTAGTGCTGGAAAAGCACGCAGGTCAGGCAGCAGCCAAGGAGCAGGAAAATCAACATTTCAGACAAAAGCCCTTCATCAGGATGCTGCCTGATCTGCTGTGACTTTTCCAGCACTACTCTAATCTTGACTCTAATCTCCAGCATCTGCAGTACCCACTTTTGCACAATAGGTGCCTAACACTTTTTTAAATGTGAAACCTCCACTCCTTTACATATCTGAGTTCAAGAAGGTAAAAAAGAAGAGGGGAGTATCAGAATGTCTTTAAAATGCAGAATGCATCCTCTCATCATCTTATTCATGCCAACCTTTATGGAGATAGATTTTGAGATCTGGACATTTTTGCTTCCATTTGGTTTTCTTTTATTTCTGCTGTTTTTTCATTTTTGGAGATTCTGGTTTTGTAACCAAGATAGCATTGGAGGATGGCAACTTTGTACACTTTTCACTGTATTAGTGTATTCCTATACACTATAATCTAATTCAAGTTCTAACTTCATTGTTTGCATCGGCACTTAGCCATAAATGGATTTGGTCCAGTTATTCCACTTTGGAGTCTCTTTAAAAGAGTGTTTTCAATTTCTGTTACTCTCCTGAACTATTAACATAGTCCTGAAATTTATCTACTTAAAAAACTTATTCAATGGTTTTTTGAAATCTGTTACTGAACTGTCTTCTGTCCACCCTCTCGCACACTGCATTGCGATCACACAACAACTCACTGCATAAAAGATGATCCTCCTCACGTCTACTGTTTTGTTTAACCAAAGTACTTTAAATTCTTTTACTACTAACTCTCCTATCACTAGAAATAGTCCGTATTGAACTACGTAATGAAGCCTACACCATGTCAGTGAATTTTTTAAAAACATATCATTGCATTGAACATTTCTTTCTCTAAGTCTCAGCCATGTAAGCACAAGCGAATACATTCCCTTTTCTTTTCCATTCAATTATAGAATTATATTGCGTACACTTAAATGTTTCAATATGACATGGTACAGAGGCTGGCTGTGCTGCAGTCCAACATTAGTATTGCCTTCACTAGACAAAGAATATAGGCTCAATGCGGCTGATTGCCAGAAAATACAAATGAAAGAACCAACCATGGGTTCAGCAAAGTGGAACCCTCACCCTTCCATATCCTGAGTTGCTGCCTAAGTCAGAGACTGTGCATGCCTAACATAGTTAAAAATCACACAATACCAGGTTATCGTCCAACAGGTCTATTTTGGTAGCACTAGCTTTCAGAGCGCTGTTCCTTCATCAGTAGCCATGGAGCAGGATCATAAGACACAGAATTTATAGCAAAAGATTAGGGTCATGTAACTGAAATTATCTATTGAACAAGCCTAGATTGCTGTTAATTATACCTAAAATAGCTGCAGTGGAGTGCCAGTGTATTCAACTACATACCAATGACATCTGCTCTTGACCAATTCAAGTAACTCCTGTAAATTGGAACAGTACTATATTTTTCAAATTTCATTTTCCACTGGAGTCATTCTCAAGGATCAATTACCAGATTCTAGTGAAGATTTGCAGCCTTTGGGAGGCCTCAAAGGGACTCATGCCAACTCACAACTGGCGTAAGTTCACTGAGGCAATCTCTAAGGCAGAGAGGGTGGTCTGCCTAGCTGTAGGTGGGGACCTTTCGCTTGCAGAGCCTCTGCCCCCTCTAGAGTAGAGGTTGCAGGTTGAATATCCACAACAATTCCCACTACCATTCACCAGTCATCCCCAACCCCAAACTGGAGCAAACTAAAATCTCAGTAGAGCACAATTAAGTTCCATTTCATCTATGAGTCCTTACTCCCCACTCTGGAAGGAAATTAGCCAACAGCCTTTTACAGTCCAAGCTTTAATAATATAACTTCAATATTCTTAAAAATATGAATCATAATGGTTGCTTATTACAGATTGAAACTATTTACAATGTGTTACATGCCAGGGAACATATTCTTGGTACTGCCCCAATTGTATTGTAAACAGGTTGATCTGTGGGAATAGTCCAAGCTTTGAAAACTGAAATGTTTATGAACAAACATCAGTGTACATTTCCTGGTGCTAATCAGTAACAGAAATACTACTGCAATAATTACGGAAATTTCTTTTATCTTATTGAGTAAAGTGTCTGTATTGTAAAATCAAAGAGGAGCCCTGGCATTCAGCCAGAAGTTGAATTTTAAGTAACAGCCTATTGGGTGGAAGTGAATTGGAGTGAGCAGAGCTACAGTTTTATGCTTTTCAGTTTCTCCCATCTTCTGTGAACATTCCTCAGAAATTCAACACGATTAAATAAAATGCAAGTTAAATCTTTATTGACAGTCAGCAGCTGCAATTAGATGCAAGTTAAATAAAACTAGAATAGTTTACCATGCTCAATAAGTGCTTTATATTTGCATTGGAGACAGAAAAATAGTGAGGATAAAGTTGGGTCTATTCTGATTCAGTGCTTTTGGCTGCTTCCTTGACCACTTTGAGAATTGTACGTTTTACAAGGATTGAATCCCTGGCCTTAGATTTGTTTGCAGAATGGCAAAACTTTGTGACAAAGAATCCCTTTGTAATCTAAATCTGAGGGATGGCAATCACCGTTGGATTGCCACTTCGCTAATTTTAAGTCAATACTGAGCTCCTCATTTCTAGCTGGGAATTCCAATCCCAAGTTTAACTGAAATTAACACTGTTCCCAGTAGTGTAGGACAGTTGGAGGAAATTAAACCCCTTTCGCAGCAGTCAGTGTGCCATACTCCAAATCTCCAGCAGCCTAGCCGGACACTTTGGCAGTTGCTGTGAAAGGGTATGTATGTAATGTCAATTTATGAGGATTGAAAACCTGGCCCTAGATCTATTTGCACAATGGCATTACTTTGTGACAAAGAGTCCCTTTATGATCTAAATTAGACACTGATGGCCCATATATTCCAAGTAGTGGCAATCACAGTTGGATGTCTATTTAGGGTTAAGGTAGTTGTTGGTTAAGAGGTTTGGAAAAGCTGCCAGGCTGCCAGGTAATTAGATTGCTAGCTGAGTGGGGTGCAAAGCAAGTAGAGTATCAGGTAGTGGGGTTCAAGGTGTCAGAAGGTGCCATATGGGTTGGGTGCCATGGTGCCAGCTGGTTATATGCCAGTTGGACTGGAGGCCAGGGTGTCAGGTGGATAGTGTATCAGGTACACAAGGTTCCAGGTTGGTAGGATGCCAGCTAAGTAGGGTAGCATGGTGCCTTGTGGTACTAAAGTTAAGTGAACTGGTCTGTCATTGCAGGGATTAGACTTACAACATTTTTGAAGAAGGTCAAATTCTGGTAGGTCCCTGAGTGCAGGAAAAACTGAAATATTATGGCCAGTGCCCCTGCAATTTCTCGCATACTTCCTTTGAAATCCTTGCCTGCATCTCACCTGGCTTGGTGAACTTTAATTGCCTTGTTAACTTAAAGTGAGAATAATCTAACCAAAGAACATAGAACATAGAAGAATACAGCGCAGTACAGGCCCTTCGGCCCTCGATGTTGCACCGATCCAAGCCCACCTAACCTACACTAGCCCACTATCCTCCATATGCCTATCCAATGCCCGCTTAAATGCCCATAATGAGGGAGAGTCCACCACTGCTACTGGCAGGGCATTCCATGAACTCACGACTCACTGAGTAAACATCTGTCCTATACCTACACCCCCCCCCCTTAATTTAAAGCTATGCCCCCTTGTAATAGCTGACTCCATACGTGGAAAAAGATTCTCACTGTCGACCCTATCTAAACCCCTAATCATCTTGTACACCTCTATCAAGTCACCCCTAAACCTTCTTTTCTCCAATGAAAACACCCCCAAGTGCCTCAGCCTTTCCTCATATGATCTTTCTACCATACCAGGCAACATCCTGGTAAACCTCCTCTGCACCCGTTCCAGTGCCTCCACATCCTTCCTATAGTATGGCGACCAAAACTGCACACAATACTCCAGATGCGGCCGCACCAGAGTCTTATACAACTGCAACATGACCTCAGTACTCCGGAACTCAATTCCTCTACCAATAAAAGCCAGTACGCCATATGCCTTCTTCACCGCACTATTTACCTGGGTGGCAACTTTCAAAGATCTGTGTACATGGACACCAAGATCCCTCTGCTCATCCACACTACCAAGTATCCAACCATTAGCCCAGTACCCCATCTTTTTGTTACTCTTACCAAAGTGAATCACCTCACACTTAGCTACATTGAACTCCATTTGCCACCTTTCTGCCCAGTTCTGCAGCTTATCTATATCCCGCTGTAACCTGCCACATCCTTCCTCACTGTCTACAACTCCTCCAACTTTCGTATCATCCGCAAACTTGCTCACCCAACCTTCTAACCCCTCCTCCAGGTCATTTATAAAAATGACAAACAGCAATGGTCCCAAAACAGATCCTTGCGGAACACCACTAGTGACGGCACTCCAAGATGAACCTTTGCCATCAACTACTACCCTCTGTCTTCTTCCAGCAAGCCAACTCCTAATCCAAACCTCCAACTCACCCTCAATGTCATACCTCCGTATTTGTTGCAGTAATCTACCATGGGGAACCTTATCAAACGCCTTACTAAAATCCATATACACCACATCTACCGCTTTACCCTCGTCCACCTCCTTCGTCACCTTCTCAAAGAATTCAATAAGGTTTGTGAGGCACGACCTGCCCTTCACAAAACCATGCTGACTATCCTTGATCACATTATTCCTATCCAGATGTTCATAAATCCTATCCCTTACAATTCTCTCTAAGATTTTACCCACAACAGAAGTGAGACTCACCGGCCTATAGTTACTAGGGTTATCCCTACTCCCCTTCTTGAACAAGGGAACCACATTTGCTTGCCTCCAATCTTCTGGCACTACTCCTGTAGACAACGAGGACATAAAAATCAAGGCCAATGGCTCTGCAATCTCCTCCCTTGCTTCCCAGAGAATCCTCGGATAAATGCCATCAGGCCAAGGGGACTTATCTATTTTCACCCTTTCCAGAATTTCCAACACCTCTTCTCTACATACCTCAAAGCCATCCATTCTACTTAATTGTGACTCAGTATTCACATTGACAACAATGTCCTGTTCCTGATTGAATACTGACGAAAAGTATTCATTCAGTGTCTCCCCAATCTCTTCAGCCTCCACACGCAACTTCCCACTACTATCCTTGACTGGACCTATTCCTACCCTAGTCATTCTTTTATTCCTGACATACCTATAGAAAGCCTTAGGGTTTTCCCTAATCCTACCAACTAAGGACCTTTCATGTCCCCTCCTTGCTGCTCTTAGCTCTCTCTTCAGGTCCTTCCTGGCTACCTTATAACTCTCAATCGCCCCAATTGAACCTTCACCCCTCATCTTTACATAGGCCGCCCTCTTCCATTGAACAAGGGATTCCAATTCCTTATTAAACCACGGCTCCCTCACACGACCCTTTCCTCCCTGCCTGACGGGTACATACTTATCAAGGACACTCAATAGTTGCTCCTTGAGCAAGCTCCACATATCAATTATGCCCTTGCCTTGAAGCTTACTTTTCCAAGCCACACATCCTAAGTCATGCCTCACTGCATCATAATTTCCCTGCCCCCAGCTATAACTCTTGCCCTGTAGTGCACACTTATCTCTCGCCATCACTAGAGTAAAGGTCACCGAATTGTGGTCACTGCCCCCAAAGTGCTCACCTACCTCTAATTCTAACACCTGGCCTGGTTCGTTACCCAGAACCAAATCCAGTATGGCCTCACCTCTTGTTGGCCTATCTATATATTGTGTCAGGAAACCCTCCTGCACACATTGGACAAACACTGACCCATCTAACGAACTTGAGCTATAGCTTTCCCAATCAATATCAGGAAAGTTAAAGTCCCCCATAACAACCACCCTATTACTTTCACTCTTCTCTTGAATCATCCTCGCAATCCTTTCTTCCAAAGCTTCAGTTTTAGTGTCTTGTAGTGACAGAGTTTCTTCCTCTGTCACCATGGCCTGGCCAGCAGCCTCTTCCTTTTCAAAGACAGATGCAAAGTATTCATACATTCCCCTGCCTCTGTGTGTCAATCCTCTCTCTGGTCTCTGATTAGCCCTACCCTTCTTTTAGCCATTCTCTCACTATTTATATGCCTACAGATGGCTTTGAGATTTCTATTTATGCTAGCTGTTAGTCTCCTTGACGCACTTTAAAAACTCCATCCCATTTAAACCTTTCATACTAAGGCAATCCCTATTAGGAAAGTTGAAGTCCCCTATAACTATAATCTATTTCTCTCTTATCTTTCTGTGATTTGCCTCCATATCAGCCTCTCTATCTCCCTCTGACTGTTGGGACGCCTATAGTAAATTCCCAGCAAGGTAACTGCCCTTTTTATTTCTAAGCTCTATGCAGATAATCTTAATTGAAAACTCATCTACAACCACCTCCCTTATTACTGCAGTGATGGTTTCCTTTATCCATAATGAAATCCCCCAGTCCCTTACTTCACCTCAATTCCTGAAACTTCTATGCCTTGGACTGTTGATCTGACCAATCCTGTGTTTCCTTCAACAATGTATCAGTAATTGCAACAATATCATATTCCCACATGCTGATCAACACTTTACAGTCAAATTCCTTGCATTAAAATAGTTACAATTTAGCTTTCCAGACCTCTCATGCCCCTTATCCTGTATATATATTCTTTACCTACTGGACTGCCCTAGCATTCCTTCAATAACTAATTGGACCTTGCCCTCACCTGTATAGCTGCTCTGTGCCCATCCCCTTGTCAATTCAATTTATAAATTCCCCAACACCGTGAGCAAACCTCCCAAAAAGGATAATGGAACCATTCCAGTTCAGGAGCAAATTTTCAGAGGGACATACGAGAATTGCTGTCCAGAATCTTTAATTTCCCAGGAAATTCCCAGATAATCTACTGCATCTGCAGATAATCTACTGCATCTGCAGGGTTTGAATATGTGTCATGAGTCTGCATTGTAATGACTACCTTGAGATCTTAATTTCTGGATCAATGTGTTTTTTGAATCTCCTCAACCTGGATGGAGTTAGCACTGAGTGCGATGAGGCTTAGTTAGGAATATAAACTGGCTGTGTTCCACAAAAATATGAAAATACAGGACAACGGTAAGGATAAGTTTACTTTTTTCCTGACAATATTACTTGGCTTTGTACAATGATAAAATTTGAATCTACTAGGCTATCACTGCGTCATCTAACGTGCTTTGAGGCTAATTTCTTAACTTATCTTTTGAATGTTCCAAATATTTTTTTCTGACTGTCTCCATTTCCTCCACAGCTCACCCCTCCCCCAACTTTTGCAATACATCTTGCTTTTAAAAATCTAGTATCAGCATTACCTTTATGTACTAATTTTAACCCTATCCACTACGTAGTGAAGGGATTGACATACAGCACCACTTTAAACACAGTCCTTGATTTTGGGATAAAGGTGGATGCTGGCAATCTGAAACACAAAGAATGCTGGAAAAACTGAGCAAGGCTAGCAGCATCTGTGAAGAGAGAAACACTGTTCATGTTTCAAGTTCGGTGTGACTCTGCTTCAGAATGAAGAAGTTCACTTCATTTTACTTCAGTTTTCAAACTCTGTAAAAATGGGAAACCTAGAAAGAGATCAATTTGTATTCTCATAATAATACAAAATCAATGAACATACTACACAACCCCAATTCCATCCAGTATTTGCTTGACCTGGATCCAATTTTCAAACTCATGCATATTATCCTTCCTATGGCCTTTTGCTACTTGACTTCCCAGAGTTTCACAGTTCTCTGTACTAAAGAAACACCTTGCTGTCCCTCAACCACAGTTTCTTTCTCTTATCATCATCAAGCTGGGATTAAAAGTATTTGCAGCATAACATGTGGAAACAGTGTGGCAAACAAATGTGTGTTACTGGACTCAATGTCATGTGCATCCCTCCTGGTGTCTACTCACCCATTCCATCCAGATGCAATTTGACTCAAAATGGAGCAGGCATCAGGAGGCCAGACAAACTAACTGCCATTTCAGGCCCTTAAGTAGCCAATTCAAAGACATAGTAACAATTTTCCTTGAGGCACAGAGGTTCTGCACATGCTAATCAATGTGTTGATGGATTGGCTTCTAGTTATGGATGGCACTACTACACATGGGCCTTCGAGGTCCATGCAACAGCAGGAAAATGTAGCAACAATGTAACACTCAAGCGATTTTAACCACTTTGCAACCACTGGGATTTTACAGAACGAGAGGTCACAGCTGAAAATGGGGGGAATAGGCCATTTAGGAAGAAAAATTAGGAGAAATTTCTACATTCAGATAGTGATGAGCCTGTGGAATTCTCTGCCAGAGAAAGCAATTGAGACCAAAATATGAATAGTTTTCAAGAAGCAGTTAAATATTTTTCCAGGGTGAAGGGGATCAAAAGGTATTGGGAGAAAGCAAAAATGGGGTACGGAGTTGGATGATCAGCTATGATCATATTGAATGGAGCAGATTCAAAGGGCTGAATGGCCGTGTTCTGGTCCTATTTTTCCATTATTTCAATGTTGCTTTGTTCATCCACGCTGACCAATGCAGCAGCCTTCATTACAGGTCTTCTGCTTTGCAAAATGTAAGATCCTCTCCTTCCAAGTTCTTCCCTTTCCTAGGTTTCCCCCATCCCAGCTTGAGCCAGCAAGCCCCATTTACCTTTGCATCTGGCTCCATTGATGAGGACGGACTGCAGTCCCTGCAATGGTTCCTGATTACAGAACTGGGACTGGAGAACTGACAACTATTTGATTAGTCATCAATCCTTGGGAGTGGATCTTCATCCTCAGCTGAGGGCAAAAGGCCTGAGATTGAAGCCAGCTCATAGCCCAAAGGCTGTAAACTAGTGGCCGGGTGAACTGGGAAAGGTGGGGGTGAGCTCAACCTTGACATTTACACTTGCACAGGAACCGGATCTCCTGCATGAAATTCAGTTCAATGCATTTGGGTGGTTCGCTATTGAAAATTGCTTATTCTTTAGTAGATAGAATGAAAACCTTGTGCTTCACGTATATGATGTGGCTTTCATCAAGATATCATTTTTATGCAAAAAAACCTCAGAGTTCGGTGAAATAAAGTGACATTAAAGTAAGTATCTTATCAACCCTTGGAAATTAAAACTCAAATTCTATCGAAAAATAGTCACAACATTTTGAAAGGTGACACTGATACAGTCATGACAGTACCAACAATAATAGCATATTGGAAACAAAGTATAAAAAGTAGCATGCGCAGTAAAGTAAATTTTTGATTGGGCCAGCAATTTTTGGAGGGACGCCCCTACCCTCAATTGGACATATGCCCAATAGTAGCCTGTTAATAGATCATGGAGTGGGCAGATAGGTGGCAATGCAGAGAACTGCAAGGTGATGCATGGTGGTAGGAAGAGGTTTGAAATATAATATGAAATAGGAAGTATGATTCTAAGAGGGATGCAGGAGCAGTGTGTCCTGGGTATATACGTGTACAGATCATTAAAAGTGGCAGGAAAGGTAGAGAGAACAGTACATAAAACATATGGTATATTTGGCTTTATAATAGGGGCATAGATGTCAAGAGCAAGGAGATTATGTTGAAACTGGTTAAGGCACTTGTTAACTTTCTGCGGGAGTACTGTGTACAGTTCTGGGTGCCACATTATAGGAAGGATGTGAACACTTTGGAGAGAGTGCAGAAGCAGTTTAGAGAAATGGTTCCATAGATGAGAAACTCCAGTTCTGAGGACAGTTTGAAGAAATTGGGGCAGTTCTTCTTGGAGAAAAGAAAGCTAAGTAGGAAGCTAATAGAGTGTTGCAAAATCAGGAAGAGCTGGATAGAATAGATAGCAAGAAACTGTTCCCACTCATAAGATGAACAATAATAAGAAGTCAGAGAATAAAAATGATCTGCAAAAGAAGTAAGGATGAAATGAGAAAGCTTTTTCAGTCAGATTAGTTAGGACATGAAATGCATTGCTTGGATGTTGATGAAGACAGGTTTAATTGAAGCATTCAAGAAGGCATTGGATGAGTATTTGGAAAAAAAAGTCAAAATATAAAACAAATAATCTTATTAATTCATTGAATTTTAAAAGAACTCAATGTGCAGTTAATTACTTTGAGCTGAAAATCTGTTGCTGGAAAAGCGCAGCAGGTCAGGCAGCATCCAAGGAGCAGGAGAATTGACGTTTCGGGCATGAGCCCTTCTTCAGGAATGAGGAAAGTGTGTCCAGCAGGCTAAGATAAAAGGTAGGGAGGAGGGACTTGGGGGAGGGGCGTTGGAAATGCGATAGGTGGAAGGAGGTCAAGGTGAGGGTGATAGGCTGGAGTGGGGGTGAGGGTGGGGGTGGAGAGTTCAGGAAGAAGATTGCAGATTAGGAAGGCGGTGCTGAGTTCGAGGGATTTGACTGAGACAAGGTGGGGGGAGGGGAAATGAGGAAACTGGAGAAAACCGAGTTCATCCCTTGTGGTTGGAGGGTTCCTAGGCGAAAGATGAGGCGCTCTTCCTCCAACCGTCATGTTGCAATGGTCTGGCGATGGAGGAGTCCAAGGACCTGCATGTCCTTGGTGGAGTGGGAGGGGGAGTTGAAGTGTTGAGCCACGGGGTGGTTGGGTTGGTTGGTCCGGGTGTCGCAGAGGTGTTCCCTGAAACATTCCGCAAGTAGGCGGCCTGTCTCCCCAATATAGAGGAGGCCACATCGGGTGCAGCGGATGCAGTAAATGATGTGTGTGGAGGTGCAGGTGAATTTGTGGTGGATATGGAAGAATCCCTTGGGGCCTTGGAGGGAAGTAAGGGGAGAGGTGTGGGCGCAAGTTTTGCATTTCTTGCGGTTGCAGGGGAAGGTGCCGGGAGTGGAGGTTGGGTTGGTGGGGGGTGTGGACCTGACGAGGGAGTCGCGGAGGGAGTGGTCTTTTCAGAACGCTGACAGGGGAGGGGAGGGAAATATATCCCTGGTGGTGGGGTCCGTTTGGAGGTGGCGGAAACGACGACGGATGATACAATGTATATGGAGGTTTGTCGGGTGGTGGGTGAGGACCAGTGGGGTTCTGTCCTGGTGGCGATTGGAGGGGCGGGGTTCAAGGGCGGAGGAGCGGGAAGTGGAGGAGATGCGGTGGAGGGCATTGTCGATCACGTCTGTGGGGAAATTGCGGTCTTTGAAGAAGGAGGCCAGTACGGTATTGGAACTGGTCCTCCTGGGAGCAGATGCGGCGGAGAAGAAGGAATTGGGAATATGGGATGGCGTTTTTACAGGGGGCAGGGTGGGAGGAGGTGTAGTCTAGGTAGCTGTGGGAGTCGGTCAGTTTATAGTAAATGTCCGTGTTGATTCAGTCGTCCGAGATAGAAATGGAAAGGTCTAGGAAGGGGAGGGAGGAGTCTGAGATGGTCTAGGTGAATTTGAGGTCGGGGTGGAAGGTGTTGGTAAAGTGGTTGAACTGTTCAACCTCCTCGTGGGAGCACGAGGCAGCATCGATACAGTCATCGATGTAGCGGAGGAAAAGGTGGGGGGTGGTGCCAGTGTAGCTGCGGAAGATGGACTATTCCACATATTCCTACAAAGAGGCAGGCATAGCTGGGGCCCATGCGGGTGCCCATGGCTACTCCTTTGGTTTGGAGGAAGTGGGAGGATTGGAAAGAGAAGTTGTTCAGGGTGAGGACCAGTTCAGTCAGTCGAAGGAGGGTGTCAGTGGAAGGGTACTGGTTGGTACAGTGGGAAAGGAAGAAGCGGAGGCTTTGGAGGGCTTCCCACAGCTATCTAGACTACACCTCCTCCCACCCTGCCCCCTGTAAAAATGCCATCCCATATTCCCAATTCCTTCTTCTCTGCCGCATCTGCTCCCAGGAGGACCAGTTCCAATACCGTACAACCCAGATGGCCTCCTTCTTCAAAGACCGCAATTTCCCCACAGACGTGATCGACGATGCCCTCCACCGCATCTCCTCCACTTCCCGCTCCTCCGCCCTTGAACCCCGCCCCTCCAATCGCCACCAGGACAGAACCCCACTGGTCCTCACCCACCACCCGACAAACCTCCATATACATTGTATCATCCGTCGTCGTTTCCGCCACCTCCAAACGGACCCCACCACCAGGGATATATTTCCCTCCCCTCCCCTGTCAGCGTTCTGAAAAGACCACTCCCTCCGCGACTCCCTCGTCAGGTCCACACCCCCCATCAACCCAACCTCCACTCCCGGCACCTTCCCCTGCAACCGCAAGAAATGCAAAACTTGCGCCCATACCTCCCCCCTTACTTTTCTCCAAGGCCCCAAGGGATTCTTCCATATCCACCACAAATTCACCTGCACCTCCACACACATCATTTACTGCATCCGCTGCACCCGATGTGGCCTCCTCTATGTTGGGGAGACAGGCCGCCTACTTGCGGAATGTTTCAGGGAACACCTCTGGGACACCTGGACCAACCAACCCAACCACCCCGTGGCTCAACACTTCAACTCCCCCTCCCACTCCACCAAGGACATGCAGGTCCTTGGACTCCTCCATAGCCAGACCACAGCAACACGACTGTTGGAGGAAGAGCACCTCATCTTCCACCTAGGAACCCTCCAACCACAAGGGATGAACTCGGTTTTCTCCAGTTTCCTCATTTCCCCTCCCCCCACCTTGTCTCAGTCAAATCACTCGAACTCAGCACCGCCTTCCTAACCTGCAATCTTCTTCCTGACCTCTCCACCCCCACCCTCACCCCCACTCCAGCCTATCACCCTCACCTTGACCTCCTTCCACCTATCGCATTTCCAACGCCCCTCCCCCAAGTCCCTCCTCCCTACCTTTTATCTCAGCCAGCTGGACACACTTTCCTCATTCCTGAAGAAGGGCTCATGCCTGAAACATCGATTCTCCTGCTCCTTGGATGCTGCCTGACCGGCTGCGCTTTTCCAGCAACACATTTTCAGCTCTGATCTCCAGCATCTGTAGTCCTCAGTTTCCCCCAGTTAATTACTTTGGTCTGGTATTGACAATGCTAGATATTATATACAATCGTTCAAAATTTGGTCAATTCCTCCATGAAATTAGACAAATTAGTTGGAATATAAATCTCATTTGGCAGCCAATATTGCTCCCAACTTTAGAACACACAAGTTTTTGTTCGAAGGAGCAGGAGTCCTATTAACACAAATTAACAAAGTATACCAAAGTCGACTAATACAAAATATGCAGAAATTGTAACTATTAAAATGATCAAATTTCTTATATTCTGTGGCAACGTCACATTAAAATATCAATTAATTTCACAAACCCAGAGACTAAGCAGAATCATATTTGCTGCATGTTGTCCCAGTATTGAGCCAAAAATAATTTTTCCATAAATTTGCAAGTGTCCTCTTATAGTGAACCCTTCAATATACCGGTACATATCATTGACACAAAAATACCATATTTTAGCCTTGACATCAACAGAAACTGACTTAAATTATGTTATACATTCTAATAGCACGACAACAAAACAATGATTATGAATAATTTGTTTTTCATTTTGAACATCGGTTGACAATTGACCATTTCACTTCTTGAATGTAAATGGGAAAAGCTATTTTCCATTTTGCTTGATTGACATGATAGTGTAACCCACTAAAGATTCCTCTCCTGCAGCACTCTGCTAAATAGCAGGTCTCACCCATACCACCATGACTTCTTGAAGCAGTCAGATCCCAAATTCACTCAGGAGAGAATGAGGTTTGAACTCCATACCATTGGCACAAATCTAATCTATTTCAATCAGTCAGCAATTGAGCCAAGCAGTCACCGTTAGAGATAGCTGAGTTGTTTTGGCATGGGAGGTGGGGGCTATGCATAGTGATGATGGCAGATGATCCACTTTTTTTCCATCAGTATGATGACCAGGAATCTATCCTGCTCTTACCGCCGGTCATAGGTGTGTACCGGAAGGATTTACAACTTGTACTTAGTTTTTATTATGAATGCGCCTTCCTTGTCTTGAGGCAATACAGCCATGAAAGACAGTACTCCCTCTAATTCTCTGCAGTTCCAAGGAATTGAGTGTTCCCCAGGGTGTGCAATGAGGAAAATTGGTCCTATAAAATTCCGTCAGCACAATGACCAATCGAAATAAAATGCAAAAGTAATGTTTATCGAATTCCAATATGAGAACTATTATTTACCTGAAAAATTCTTGATCCTATTCTAAATTATTTCATGGTTTACCATTTTTCTTGCTTAAATATTATCATTTTATTGCCAGAGTGCACCAAAAACTAGGAGCATCTTCAAATACAATTGTAACAATTTTGGGGATTTTATAAAATAGATGGAAAAGGAGCATAGATCGGTTTATAACAGTTCAGTGCCACACCTCTGTACTCAATGAATTTTCTTAGATTTTTAAAATTCACTCATGATTTGTGGGCATCACTAACTGGGCTGGCATTTATTGTCCATTTCTAGTTGTACCTGTAAAGGTTTTGGGGAGCTGCTTTCCAGGACCACTCCAATATTTACTGGAGGTAAACCCACGCTGCCATTAAGGAGGCTGTCCCAGGATTTTAACTCAGCAACAGTGTTGGAATGGTGATTAATTTCCAAGTCAGGATGATGTGTAGCTTGGAGGGGATTTTGTATGATGGTATTCCCCTGTATCTGCTGCCCTTGTCCTTCTAGATGGTAATGGTTATGGGTTTGGAAGGTGTTGTCTGAGGATCATTGGTGAATATCTGTAATGCATTGTGTAAATGGTGCTCACTGCTGCTACTGAGTTTTGATGATGAAGGAAGTGAATGTGGATATGGTCCAATCAAGTGGGCTGCCTTGTCCAGGATGATAACAATCCTCTTGTGTATTGTTGGAGTTGCAATCATCCAGGCAAGTGAGGAGGATTCCATCATGCTGCTGATCTGTGCCTTGTAGATGATGGATAGGCTTTGGGGAGTGAGGAGTGGAGAATTGAATTGTTCTCTGCAAAATTCCTAGTCTCTGATCTGCTCATACAGCCACAGTATTTATATGGCTAATCCAATTCAGTTTCTAGTCAATGATAGCCTCCAGGATGTTGATAGTGGAAGAATTCAATGATGGTAATGAAAGTCATGGGACAATGTCAGTGGTTGAATTTTCTCTTGTTGCAGATGGCTATTGTGTGACACGTGTGGCATGAATGTTGTGTGCCACCTATCAGCCCAAACCTGGATATTTTCCAGGTTTACCTGCATTTGGACATACACTGCTTCAAATTCAAAGAAGTTGTGAATGATTCTGAACATCTTGAGTTTGTCAGTGAATACCCTCACTTCTGATCGTATGGTGGAGGGATAGTCATTGATGAAGCATCTGAAGATGATTGGGCCTAAGACATTACCTTGAAGAACCCCTGCAGATATACCCTGGAGCTGAGATGACTGACTTCCAAAAGCCTCAACCATTTTTCTTTGAGCAGGGATGATTCCAACCAAAGGACAGTTTTCCCCCAGTTGCCATTGATTCCAGTTTTGCAAGGGCTCCTGGAATCCACACTCAGTCTAGTTCAGCCTTGATATCAAAGGCTGTCACTCTCACCTCACCTCTGGAATTCAACTTCTCAATCTGTGTTTGAACCAAAGCTGTACTGAGGTCAAGAGCTGAATGATCCTGGTGGAACCTAAACAGGGTGTCACAGATCAGGTATTGCAAAGCAAGTGATGCTTGACAGCACTGTTGATGACACCTTCCATCACTTTACTGACAATTGCAAGGAGACTGATGGTCAGTAAATATCCAGTTTGCTTTTGTCTTACTTCATGTGTACAGGATGGATACTTTTCCACACAGTTAGGTAGTTGCCAGTATTGTAGCTGTAGTAGAACTGCATGGCTAGCAGCATGGCAAGTTCTGGAACACAAGTCTTTAATACTAATGCTGAAATGTTTTTAGAGCCTTTAGCCTTTGCGGTATCCACTGCCTTCTGCCATTTCTTGATTTCACATTGACTGAACCGAATTGGCTTAAGACCGGCATCTGTGATGCTGAGGACTGCTGGAGGAGGCTGAGATTGCTCAATCACTCACAGCTTCTGAATGAGGATTGTTAAGAATGCTTCGCATTACTCCAGTGATGGAGTAGATAGTAATGGCCTAGGTGGTGCAGTGGATCTACAACCCCCTGGTATTGGGAGCTATAAGAGGAGAGGCAAGGTTGCCTAGCACATTTGGAGACCCCCTGAACACAAAGGAGGCAGCTAGTTCTTTGGCATTACAATTTCTACACAATTTAATTTCCTCCAAACTGAAGTTACAGTATTCAGTTGGCAGTCATAGTAACAGTTGCTGTCCTTGACTTTTTTTAAATTCACTCATGGACTGTGGCTAGGCATCATTTGTTGACTAACCCTAGTTGCCATTGAGAAGGTGGTGTTGAGCTTCCTTTCTGAACTGCTGCAGTCTATGTGCTGTAGGTAGACACACAAAGCCATTAGGGAGGGAATTCCAGGATTTTGACCCAGCGACAGTGAAGGAATGACAATATATTTCCAAGTCAGGATGGTGAGATGCTTGGAGAGGAATTTGCAAATAGTGGATTTCCCATGTATCTGTTACATTTGTCCTTTGGCCATGGGTTTGGAAGGTGCTGAGTTGGTGAATTTCTGTGGTGCATCTTATAAATGGTATATATTACTGCTCCTAGGAGTTGATAATGGAGCGAGTGAATGTTTGTGGACATGTTGCCAATCAAATAAGCTGCTTTGTCCTGGATGGTTCAACTTGAGTTACTGTACAGCCATAACATGACATCCAAACTCAATGTTCTGACCAATGCTGGCAAGCATATCAAATGCCTTCTTCACCATCCTGTCTCCCTGCAACTTCACTTTCAAGGAACTATGGACCTGTACCCCAAGTATCTTTGTTTGGCAACACTCCATTAACTGCATAAGTTCTAAGTAAAAACAAGGACTACAGATGCTGGAAACCAGATTCTAGATTAGAGTGGTTCTCGAAAAGCACAGCAGTTCAGGCAGCATCCAAGGAGCAGGAAAAGTCCTGTATAAGTTCTGCCCTGATTTGCCTTAACAAAATATAACACCTCTAAATTAAACTCCATCTGCCACTCTTGGCCCATCTGATCAAGATCCATTGTACTCTGAAATAATTTTCTTCACTATCCACTGCATCACTTATTTTGGTGTCACCTGCAAATTTACTAACCATGCCTCCTTTATTCTTATTCAAACCATTTATATATATGATGAAAAGCAGTAGAACCAGCACTAAACCTTGTGGCACACCGCTGGTCACAGGCCTCCTGTCCAAAAAGCAACCCTCTACCATTATCCTGTCTTCTGCCTTCAAGCCAGTTTTGTTCTAATTGGCTCGCACTCCTGGATCCCATGTGTTCTAACCTTATTAATCAGTCTACCATGCGGAACCTTGTTGAGCATTTTGCTGAAGTCCGAATAAACAATATCTACCACTCTGCCGTCATCAATCTCCATTTTGACCTCATCAAGAAACTCAACCAGATTAGTGAAACACGATTTCCTATGCAAAAAATACTGACACAAAATATTTGTTTAACATCTCACCCAACTCCTGTGGTTCCACACATAGCAGCCATGTTGATCTTTAAGAGGCACTATTCTCTCTCTAGTTACTCTTTTGCCATAATATACTTATAAAAATTTATTTGGATACTCCTTAACACCTAATTGCCAAAGCTACCTCATGTCCCCATATTTCTCTCCAAATTCCCCTCTTAAGTGTACTCCTACTGCCATTACATGTCTCTTGGGATTCATTCGATCCCAGACATATGTCTCCTTTTATTTGACCAGAGCCTAAATTTCTCTAGTCAACCATAATTCTCTACATCTAACAGCCTTTTCCTTTACATTAAAAGGAACATATTGTCCCTGAACTCTCATTATCTCATTTTTAAAAGCCTCCCACTTCCCAACCATCCTTTTATCTGCTTTCAGCCTCACCCCATCAACTTCTAAGAGTTCCTGTTTCATACCGTCAAAATTGGCCTTACTCCAGTTTCGAACTTTAACTTTTCCATTAGTTCTATCCCTTTCTATAACTATTTTAAAACTAATAGAATTATGATCACTTAGCCCTAAGTGATCACTAACACCTGACACCTCAGTCACTTGCTATTACTTATTTCCGAACAGAAGGTCAAATATTGCTCCTTCTCTAGGAGGTGCATCCACATATTGATTTTGAAATTTACTTTATTATATGTTACTTACGTCAAGCAACTTTTCTTTTACACACTTAACAAATTCCTTCCCATCCAAGCCCTTAACACTATGACAGTTCCAGTCTATGCTTGGAAAGTTAAAATACCCTACCTTTACTATTATTCTACTCTATTCTATTATTCTATTCTATTCTATTCTATACCTATTCTATTATTCTTACAGATATCTGAGATCTCTTTACATTTGCTCCTTAATTTGCCACTGACAAGTTGGGGTGGGGGGCATTAATACAATCCCAAAACGGTGAGTTGAAGAGGGTTTGGGGCTGTGTAAGATGATCTTCAGGGGGGTCGATGTGAACTTGATGGGCCAAATGGCCAGCTTCCACACTATAGGGTTTGTATTATTCTATGATTCTTATTTCTTAGTTCCACCCATATAACATTACTGGACAATATCCCAGGACTATAATACCTAAGCACAGCTGTAATGTTATCCCTAATCAAAAACACTACTCCCCTTCTCCCTTCCCTCCCTTTCTGTCCTTTCTTTAGAATCTACACCCCAGAACATTGAGCTGCCACTCCATTCTATCTGTGACCCATGTTTCTATAATAGCTATTTGAAAGGAATAATATTGTTTTAAAAGGTCACAAAGCATAGTGTTCAGCAGTTTAGCCTCTGCTTAATTACTCTTCATACTCCAGGCTGAAATGGTCTTCCAAAATTGATTGTCCCATTAATACTTTTACAGATACTTATTAATAAAGGAATATCTCTCAATTACAATACTCAACTGACGTAAATAACATATAATAAAGTAAATTTCAAAATCATTGCAATGTTTGTGGTTCAAATGTCAGAATTGATTAGTTTTATAGAATAACAGCAACAACATTTGGATTAAGATGTGCAATTGTTTCAAATAAAAATCTGTTGAATTCTTGTATGATATTATTTTTAAATTAATGAAAATTATAAACAAATTTGAAAAGGCCACCCATGATTCAATAGTAGGATCTAACAATCCATTCTAAAAACTGAGATGGAGTTAAAATCTGAAAATGTTTAACGCTGTATCGAATGCATTGGGATTTCCATTACTTCTTCTCTAAGCTACATTGAAATTGCCACACCTTTATGGCCAAGCATTTGACCAATTCTGTTGCTATTGGTTCTACTGTTGTGGATTCCTCAGGGATATAGAAGCACAAGCCATCTAATGTATCTGAAAATCTTTGCTATGAATATGTAACTCCCCTTTGTATTCATTTTGTATGCGGGCCAAAGCTCTCTTTCTTGTTTTAAGATGCTCCTTAAAATCAAACTCTCTAACTAAGCTTGATCATCTGCCCTAATATCTCCATATGTGGCTCAGTTTCAAAATTTTGATTTATAACACTCCTGTGAAGCACCTTGGGACATTTTATCATGTTAAAGCCACCAAATAAAGACAAATTGTTGTTATTAAAGTGAAGAAAGGATCTTTCCAAAATATTTTACAACAGAATCAGAATTATCAAAAGAATCTGGAAGGATGGGGAAAAAAATGAACTGGACAATAAATCAAATAACTGCAACATTATAGCATTTTTTGAGATTGGAATGATTTGTAACAGAAATGGTGTGCATGGGACTGCTGTCCACAAAGTCAACTCTAACAGTTTCAATGGTATGATTTTAAGTGTTTATAACTTGAGATATAAATCAGCATAACATTAACTAACCTTATTAATGTATATTTCACTCAAATGTATAATTATATGAGAATGCACAGAAAAGGAGAAGGTCAGTATACTTCTTACACCAAGTATTTAACATTACTTGTTACTAGCCCTAGTGATAAAGAATGTTCAGAGTTAGTAAACATTTAAATATACAGATAATGGATCTGGAAAATGTTGACATCACCAGTGAATGGAAAATTTCAGATTACATCTAAAACCATAATGGAAATTGAGTCTGGAGCCCCAAAGTTGAATAAACGCAAGGTGATGGTTCCCCTTATGAAGAGCAACTGAGAACACAGCTTGACTGAAAACGTCAGCACCAGGAGGGAAAGATGAGGGCAGTGATGGAGTGGACTGGGAGGAACATAGAACATAGAACAGTACAGCACAGTACAGGCCCTTCAGCCCTCGATGTTGTGCCGAACTTTTATCCTACTCTAAGATCAAACTAACCTACATACCCTTCATTTTACTATCATCCACGTGCCAATCCAAGAGTCACTTAAATGTCCCTAATGTATCCGATTCTACTACCACTGCTAGCAGTGCATTCCACACACCTACCACTCTTTATGTAAAGAATCAACCTCTGACATCTCCCCTAAACCTTCCTCCAATCATCTTTTAAAATTATGCCTTCTTGTGAAAGTCATTTCTGCCCTGGGGAAAGGTCTTTGACTATCCACTCTATCTATGCCTCTCATCATCTTGTACACCTCTATCAAGACGCCTTTCACTCTTCTTCGCTCCATTGAGAAAAGCCTTAGCTCCTCAACCTTTCATCATAAGATGTGCCCTCCAGTCCAGGAAGCACCCTGGTAAATATTCTTTGATACCTCTCTAAAGCTTCCACATCCTTCCTGGAATGAGGTGACCAGAACTAAACACAATATTCCAAGTGCGGTCTAACCAGGGCTCGATAGAGCTGCAGCATAACCTCATGGCTGTTAAATTCAATGCCCCTGCTAATGAAAGCTAACACAACACTAGCATAAAATGTTGATACTTGCCTAACCACATCTGGCCACACTGCACTTGTCCACCTGGTCATACTATTGTGTTTTGTCTGAAGCAAAACAGCTGAAATTTTCCATAAAAAATGGGTAGTACAGTCAATGACTTTTCTTGTAAATTAAGCATCCCATTAACAACTGCACCTCACCCCATCATCTTCATCATTTTGAGACCCAAGTACCGGAGATGAAAGACTGACATTGTAATCATTATTACAAGAAGTTAATTTTGATGCAAATATATTTATAAATAAAGATCAGGAGTTTCATTCTTACGGTGATGACTGGTGTTCATTAAAAAATAGGCTTATAAATCTCTTAGTAAACAGAGGAAATCTTCCCCCATGGTTACTAATATGATTTAAACTGATCACCCATGATCTTACTGTATGGCAGAATGTACTTCTGCTCCTGTGTCATATGTTTGTCTGATATTTTTCAGATATCTAACAAAATATTCCTTAACACTTAAACTGTAAATATATTACAACCAGTGTTCATTATTTTGAATCACTGTGTTGCTCATTCTTAAAATATTTCAGATCAATGGCGTTCAGGAGTTGGTCCTTTCAGCAGGAACTAGTTCAATTAACATAATGTGAGCCCAATCATTCAAAAACAGCAGTTTTACAGGACAGAGCAAGCCATTAGGATCAACCGGTCTCTGCCACAGTTTATGTTTTGTGAGTCCTTCTCACACCCCTCTTTATCTAACACTGTCAACATAACTTTCTATTCCTTTCTCCTTCATAGTTAAATAGTTTTCCTTTAAAGGCATCTATGCTATTCCCTTCAATTTCTATGGTAGTAAGTTTCCCATTATAACTATTCTCTGTGTAAAGACTGTTTTTGATGGAAAATTGCAGACAATATGACACCAATTTTTAAGAATGGGAACAAGGGAAAAATGCAAATTCTATATAATTTACACAAAGCAACAGATGGTCAACAGATGAATTAATGACCCATACAGGAGAGGAAACGGTCTCATATTGAAAATGAACTGTATTTTCATTTCACTGAAGTACACATTGGCTTGAGATCAACTGAAGCTGCAAGCACATTTGTATTATGACCCCACAACATCTGTTATACTGTATATTTTTGCTTCCATGAGCGATGATATCAAAATTATTTAAATAGAAACCACCAAATACCATATTGTAACTGACCTGAATTCGGCAAATTTGGCGAGGAAGACTGAATTTACATTCTACAATATTCCCAGGAATAGCAGTATCCTCAATTAATGTCAGAGTATTGGAATCCTGAGCATTCATAAACACAACTTAATATCAACAGAACCGTATTGGCAGAAGCCAGTGAGAAGGTCACCTACCAGTCTTTCTGTAGAAGCCCTTCCTTAATACTGTTTCACAGTAGAATTCATTCATAAAATTGTAAAAGAATTCTCATGTGCTTACAAAATAATGCATGGGGAGGAATCTAGAATTTGTCTTTATATCTGTAATCTTCTTATTAAAGTATTACATATTTCTAGGATAGAATATCATGATCGCAGTTGGATGCCAATCCATCGAATGGAAACTCAGAAGTAACCTACCACAGCCATTTTCAGGCAGTCTCTTGGGGTTAGGTCACAATTAAGCACCAGCCTTTCCAATGTTGGGCCTCTCAGTCTCAGTGAGGGGATCATCATGCTCAGAACTGTTAAGTGCTGTGCAGATATCTCATCTTTGGAGGTTAGAGAGCATCAGCTGTGCAATACTGGTAGCACCACCAAGAATGATGGCCACTGTTAATACTATAGTGCAGCCTGGCCAGACGATTGGCAATACAGCTCACCCCATTCACTTTATTCCTTGGGCTTGCTGGGATCAGACAGGGGGACACTTATAAAAGGATGGGTATGGTATCAATTTGAAAGGCAGAGAAGGGTGTTACTCAGGTGTCTCTCTCTGTTCCTCCCAGCAGGTGTCAAGCAGGGGGAAACAACAACCCTACCTACCAGGCTCCAGATTAGAGTGGTGCTGGAAAAGCATCCGAGGAGCAGGAAAATCAGATGAAGGGCTTTTGCCTGAAATGTCAGTTTTCCTGCTCCGCGAATGCTGCCTGACCTGCTGTGCTTTTCCAGAACCACTCTAATCTAGACTCTGGTTTCCAGCATCTGCAGTCCTCACTTTTGCCTACCAGGCTCCAGCCCTACCTGTCAGGATGCTTTCTCCAGTTGCTGTTTACAGGCAGTAGGCAGCAGGGTTAGGCTATTAAGTGACTACTTTAAGGTCTCAGTTGGTTTCAGCATGGAGGCTTTCCGGCCCCTTCTAGACTTAAAGGAAGGAGGGAAAACAATGGGATCTCCCTACAAGTTCCCACCAATACACTTCAAAAGCAGTCATACTCTGGAAGATCATTAAATTCCACACTCTTCTCAAGATACAATATATATCAATTTTGTGACTGTCCAATTACAGCAGACCAAAGTATTTCAGAAAAAACTGAAGGAACACAAACAGAACAGTATGAGTCATACTGGAAAATTGCAGGTGTCTGTCATCCAGTACTTTGGCTGGAATTTTCCCAGCTGTTGAGCAGTATGGGCAATTGTGAGAAATTTGGGAGACGAGAGTGAGAGCGAAAGATTCAGATTCTCAATGACTAGAGGAAAGAATCCAACTTTCCCTTAAGTTTCAATGGCTGATGAGAAATCTGCCAGTAAGGGACTAGGATTTCATTTCCATGTATTTGCATCTCATTATTAGCCAGTCTTGCCATGATATTCCTATACACCAGTGAGAAACTAGACAGCGAACAATACCCGACTTGAAGGGAAAGAAAGTTCACTAGTTACTTTATCAGGCTTCACATCTACCTACATCCCATGGCATATTCCATGAGCAGGGACGACCTTGTCCTTTGTCCATGGAAGTTGGCTTTGGCAAATACCTACCTCAGCACATCATTCTCAACCCTCTGAGAGAAGAAATTCCTCCACATTTCAGTCTTAATTTAGTCTCCTTTATTCTGAGGCTATGCTCTTTTGTCCCCAACTATCCCATGAGGGGAAACATCCTCTCAGCATTTGTCTCTTAAGAATTCTATATATTTTAGTGAGATCACTTCTCATTCTTCTAAACTCCAATGAGTAGAATCCCAACTTGTTTAGCCATTGCACATGAGACTGGGGATCATCCTTGTGAACCTTCTCTGAGAAACCTCCAATGAAATGATACGTTTCATCAATAAAGGGGGCCCAAACTGCTCACAGTTCTCCAGATGTGGTCTCACCAACACCTTGCACACTTACAGTAAGACTTCTCTACTCTTATACTCCAACCCCCTTGAAGTAAACACAACATTTCATTAGCCTTTCCTGATTACCTGCTGCACTTGTGTGTTAGCTTTGTGTGTTTTGTGCACAAATCCCCCAAGTCCACTTGTATTGCAGCTTTCTGCAGTTCTTTTCCATTTTCATAATATTCTATTCTTTTGTTCTCCCTTCCAAAATGAACAATTTCACATTTTCCCATACAGTCCTCCATTTGTCAACTTTTTGCTCATTTACTTAATCTATCAATATCTCTATCTAAACTGTTTGTATCTCTCTCATAACTTGCCTTTCCTCCTATTTTTCTGCCATCTGCAAATTTGGCTACAGTGTATTCACTTCCTTCCTCCAAGTCATTAATATATCTTGTAAACAATTGCAGTATCACCACTGATCCTTGTGGAAACCACAGATCACAATTGCCTACTCATTGTTTCCTACCCTTGAGCCAATTCTCCATCAATACCAATATACTACCTCCAACACCATGGGCTTATGACTTAACCTTTTCAGAAGTGCCTTGTAGAATGCCTCCTGGAAGTCCAAATACAACTGGTTTCCCTCTATTTGTTCTGGTTGAGACATCCTCAAAAAACTCCAATAATTTAATCAGACATGAGATGATTCACTTTGGAAGGAGCAACTGGAATAAAAAGTACTGGGCTAATGGCAAGATTCTTGGTAGTGTAGATGAGCAGAGAGATCTCGGTGTCCATGTACATAGATCCCTGAAAGTTGCCACCCAGGTTGATAGAGGGATTGAGTTTCAGAGCTATGAGGCCATGATGCAGCTGTACAAAAGTCTGGTGCAGCCACACTTGGAGTATTACATACAGTTCAGGTCACTGCATAATAGGAAGGATGTGGAAGCTTTCAAAAAGGTTCAGAGGAGATTTACTAGGATGTTGCCTGGTATGGAGGGAAGGTCTTATGAGGAAAAGCTGAGGAAATTGAGGCTCCTTTCACTAGAGAGAAGGTTGAAGGGTGACTTAATTGAGACATACAAGATAATAAAAGGTTAGATAGGGTGGATGGTGAGACCCTTTTTCCTAGGATGATGATGGCTAGCACGAGAGGACATAGCTTTAAATTGAGGGGTGATAGATATAGGACAGTTGTCAGAGGTAGCTTCTGCACTCAGAGAACAGTAGGGGCGTGGAACACTCTGCCTGCAACAGTAGTAGACTCGTCAACTTTAATGGCATTTACATGGTCATTGGATAAACATATGGATGAAAATGGAATAGTGTAGGTTAGATGGGCTTCAGATTGGTTCCACAGGTTGGTGCAAAATCAAGGGTCGAAGGGCCTGTACTGAGCTGTAATGTTCTATGTTCTATGATTTCCCTTTCATGAAGCCATGCTGACTCTGCTTTATTTGATTATGATTTTCCAACTGTGCTGTTATTACTTCCTTAAGAAGTGATTTCAGCACTTTCCTAACAATAGACATTATGCTAATTGACCTATTGTTACACACTCTTGCCTCCATTCCCTAGGGTTGCTATATTAGCAATTTGTTAATCCTGTGAGACTTTTCCAAAATCCAAGGATTTTCATAAAATTACCACCAATTCAACCATTACCCCTGTAGATACTTTATTTCAGGAGAAAGAGCAGGTTGAGAGGGGATTTTGATTGTGTTATTCACAAATTTAACATGGTTGACAAAAGGAGCAATGGATTCATCCTCCACCCTCCCTCTGTAACCCTGCACATTCTTTTTTTCATGCAATAATCTAACTTGCTCATGAATGCCTTGATTGTACTTGCATCCACCCTATCTCAGGCTGTCCACTCAAAACCTTAACAACTTGTTGAGTGAAAAAGCTTCTTTGTTTAAAACAGTTTTTCAAATCTCCATTGTTTCTTTTGTTAAGTTTCGTCAAACTGGACCCTCAATCCTTCCACCAAAAGAAACAGTTTCTCCCTATCTATGCTGTCCATAGTCTTCATGATTTTGAATACCTCTATCAAAACTACTCTCAGCCTTATTGCCTCCAAGGAAAACAATCTCAACTTCTCTAATCTATGTAACTGAAGTTCCCTAAGTCTGGAACCATTCTTGCTAATCTCTTCTGTGCCCTCTCTAATGCCTTCTCATCCTTCCTAAATTGTGTCAGCACTGATCTGGACACAATAATCTGGTTGAGACCAAAACAATGTTTTAAGCAATTTTAACAAAACACTCTACTTCATGTACTCCATGTACATATTAATTGTGACAGAATTTTCACCATCTTCTATTTTGCTGTGCTAGGCTTCAGAATCAAAATACAAGAAATTGCATCATTTGTTAAAATCCCAATCTCTAGATTTCATACCGAGCAAGTCAAAATATGCTGTGCTGGGAATGGGACAGAAATTTTTCTCAATAAATGGAAAATTGTCAATCTCTTGTTTGGGGAACAAATAACTTAGTTTGCCTCAGCAAAGAAGAAAGTCTTGATTTTGATACATTTCCAACTTAAATATATATTATCTTTTCTTAAGGCATTAAACTGTTCTAAACTTAAGTCACAAAATGTGTAGTTGCCTAATCAAATTAGAATTGAAATATATTTCCAATACAGGAAAGAAATAAGTTTTGTTACTTCAGAAGGATAAGATAGGAAAATTTTTGCCTGACAGTCACTTAAAAGACTTTCTCCCATTACATAACTTGTGTGTTATTATTCAAATAAACACAATTCATTGACTAGTTAATTAAAACTTAGAGCTTTTGAGAAAGTCAATAGTTGCACAGAAGCTAAAATTCTATTTCTTTTACAGTTTTGTTTCTTCAAGCCTTTTCTGTTCTATTGAAGTATTTTCTTCCAGTATTGGAATGGTTTCACATGCATGAATACTTCCTGCTGTTTCTTCGTATGTCAGCCGTAAAAGTAAGTGTTGCCTTTTTAATCGGGAGACATCCCAGTCAAGTTCAAATTAACCTTAACCCAAAGTCCATGCAAAATGGTTTGCTGCAGGTTTCATTCATGACTATGCAAATTCAAGCCAATTTTACATGGACCAAGTCCTTTGACCAACAGTAATGACTATACTGCCACCCTAACTGTCTGGATACAGAATTAGCTGGCCCATAGAAGACAGAGGGTGGTGGTAGATGGAAAATATTCCGCCTGGAGCTTGGTAACCAGTGGTGTTCCACAGGGATTGGTTCTGGGACCTCTGTTCTTCATGATTTTTATTAATGACTTGGATGAGGAAGTGGAAGGGTAGGTTAGTAAGATTGCCAATGACATGAAGGTTGATGAAATTGTGGATCATGTGAAGGTGCAACATTGACAGGATGCAGAATTGGGCTGATGTGGCAGATGGAGTTCAACATGGAAAAGTGTGATGTCATTCACTTTGGAAGGTCGAATGTAAATGTAGAACATAGGGTTAAAGGCAGGATTCTTGGCAGTGTGAAGGAATAGAGGGAGCTAGGGTTTTCCTCATTGGAATGAAGAAGGATGAGAGGTGACTTGATAGAGGTGTACAAAATGATGAGAGACATAGATAGAGCGAATAGCCAGAGACCTTTTCCCATGGCAGAAATGTCTATCATGAGGGGGCATAATTTTAAGGTGATTGGAGGAAGTTTTAAGGGAGATGTCAGAGGTAGGTTCTTTACGCAGAGAGAGTTGGGTGAGTGGAATGCACTGCCAGCAGTGGTAGTAGAGTCTGATACATTAGGAGCATTTAAGAGACTTTTGGATAGGCACATGGGAACTAGTACAATGGAGGGTATGTAGGTTAGTCTGATCTTAGAGTAGGATACAAGTTCAGCACATCATCGAGGGGCAAATGGCCTGTACTGTGCCAAACTGTTCTATGTTCTAACTAAGTGTGTGTGTTATTAATTTGTTCATGGAATATGGGCATCAGAAGCAAGGCCAGCACTTATTATCAACCTATACCTTTGAGAAGATGACTCTTTTGACCTTAGTTCTAAATTTCAATTGGACAGAGTGCAGGAAGTAGAATCTGATGGTGAGTTTTTCACAGGGTACAGCGGAATTTTTTTCCATTAATTTAAATGGAAAAAAAGCCACAGAGCTTCTGTAAAGGATTTGTTTTCCCACGCGATGCTTCATGTTGTGCTCCTTATGGACAGTGGTGAGGAACACAAACATTTTAAACAAAGATATTCCTTACTTTAATGAAGCTCATCATAACCTCAAGGAACCAGTACCTTACATTTTAATTAGGAATGTTGCAGTAACATTGAGTTGAATAATTTCAGATTGTAACTGCTCGCTGCATGTATTCAGATGGGAATTGTTGATAATGATTCTGCAATGCACATTTACATCTTACTTTTTGTTTTGTCCCTTCACCCTCTGTCAACCTTTCCTGCTTTCCACCCTATCACTGACCTCCCTACATGTTCTAATCTTGCCGCTTTCTCTGTCTCTGTATTTGCATAAATCTGTTACATCTCTAACCAACCTAAAGTGTTAAGGCTATTTCTTTCTTCACAGATGTTCAGTTTGTCCAACATTTTATGCTTTTATTTCAGATTTCAACATCCACAATATTTTGTCTTTGTATTATGTCTACAAATTCTTGGCTGCCATTTCCTTTTCCATATTTATCACATGTGATATCTGGCACATCCGCAGTTTCTGACGAATCCTTTCCGTGGATTTTTAACTGTTCTCACTGTTGTTGTTACCCCAGATTGCTGTTGGTTCTGATTCCGATTTCATAAACAAAAAAAAATGATGTTGCCTGTAACACTTTGTAATCTTTTAAAGATTACAGCAGAGTTGTACTTCCCACCCTTCCAGCAGTGTAGGACCATTGTTATCATTCCACACATATTCTCCACTGTAACTGAAGGATCTGGGCAGAAATTACAGCAGGTTAGTGGGAATTCTGTGAGCTGACAATGTAAGTTTTCTGGCTCTAACTACCCAACTAAAGAAAATTCAGGCTAACACCTCTGGTGGCATTATATCTTACAGCAAGTGTCCTCAGTTAGTGAACTGATTAAATTTTTGACATTATCTTAAATTATATTTTTGCTATTATAGTTAGAACATCTGTTGATATGTGTACTTTCCTTTTTTTTTGCTTTCGTGAGTGTCGGTGATACTGGCAAGGCCAATTTTTGTTGCCCATCCCTCCTTGCCTTTAAACATAGTGGCTTGCTGGGCCATCTCAAATGGCTATTAAGAGTCAATCACATTGCTGTGAATTTGAGTTACATGCTGAACTTTTTAATGTATTTCTTTATTTTCTACTTCCGTAACCAAGATTTTATCCCTAGGTACTTTCTACTTTAGACAGTGCCGTATATAGCAACACTGACTGTACTCTTGTACCGCGCTTGTCTGCCCATACTTGAGTACACATGACAATACAATCTAAATCTAAATCCATCCAAAAAAAGGGGAAAGTTTCCTTCCCAATGATACCACTGAACCAGATGGTTCTTTTACAACAATGAATCATAGTTGTCATAGCTATGTTTACTGAAGCCAGCAGATCTTATTGAAGTTAAACGCCACAAAAGGGATTTGAACCCAACAGTGTTAGCCTAGATCTCTGGAGTACTAGCCCAATGACAATACAATTGGTTGAGTTCTACCTAAAACTAACTTCCCACCTGGTTGGGCGGCATGGTGGCTCAGTGGTTAGCACTACTACCTCACAGTATCAAGGACCTGGGTTGGATTCAAGCCTGGGGCAACTGTCTGCGTGGGTTTCCTCCCACAGTGCAGGTCAGATGAATTGGCCATGCTAAATTGCCCATAGTGCTAGGTGTATTCGTCAGAGGAAAATGGGTCTGGGTGGGTTACTCTTTGGAGGGTTAGTGTGGACTTTTTGGGCCAAAGAGCCTGTTTCAACACTTAGGGAATCTAATCACAACAGATCTGTAATTCTTTCTGAATTATCGCAAAGTAAAAATGTAACTTTGTCAATCAGAGTTTTTTACAGGTTTCAAGAGAAAACTAGTATCAAGGTTTTAAAAGATCTAGAACAAGTTGTTGAACAATTGTTAGAACCATTGTGATAATGGTAAACATGTCTAATTGATACCAATTTTCACAACCCGATATTGGTTAAGTCTGTATCTTGTGATACTGCCCCCACCTGATGAAGGAGCAGCGCTTTGAAAGCTAGTACTGCCAAATAAACCTGTTGGACTATAACCTGGTGTTATGTGATTTTTAACTTTGTCCACCCCAATCCAACGCTGGCACCTTCACAACCTAACTTTAAACATACGTTACCTCCATGGACCTCAAATAAAGAACAAATACTCACCTAATTTGATTGCTGTGATTTCCTGACCACAGATTAAGGCAAGACAAATGAACCAATATGGCATAAACAAAATCTATTTGCACTGAGATTACCATGCTATCTGTAAACTGAAACCTACCGACCGAAATGGTGTTAAGAGAAATTGAATTGCCTGTTTAGTTTAAACATATGTTAAAATACACATAGTGGACATCAAATGGTTGCCTGAAATTGCCAACTTGGAAAGACAAAAGAGCAGACACAGGAACACACATATTATCATGGATTAACAGCTGCCTTTAAGTAGCAGAGTCTGAGTGACAAAAGAAGTGTAAACTGTAACAAGAAGAAGTTCTCTTGTCTGTGTTTCTCAACCTCAAAGTCACTGCCTAGTGAGAAAGCAACTTGAAACAAAAGCCATTTACAGAAAACTCAAGAATATCTGCAACAATGCCAGTGCTGAAGAAATGGGACAACAGCTATACAGTCAGGACACAGGTCATTCTCACAACTCAAGGGCTCTAAGAAATTTGGCATTCATAGCAAAAGGATTTGAGTGCAGGAGCAGGAATGTCTTGTGGCAATCATACAGCACTTTGGTGAGACCACACCTGGAACACTGTGTGCAGTCCTGGTCTTCTTATCTGAAGAAGGATGTTCTTTAATGAAGATTAACCAGATTCATTCCTGGGATGGCAAGGCTGACATATGAGAAGAGGATGAAACAGTTACATTCAGATTATATTTATGGGAGTTCAGAAGAATAAGGGGGATCGCATAGAAATCTATAAAATTCCAACAGGATTAGACAGGATGCAGAAAGGGTATCCCAATGACAGAGGAGCCCAGAACTATTGATTTGATTTATTGATTTATTGTTGTCACATGTATTGTGATACAGTGAAAAATGTTGTTTTGCACGCTACACAAGCAGAACGTACCATACAAAATGCATCAGGCTAACAAAACAAAGTACAGAATTCAGTATTACAACCACAGAGAAGTTGCAGAGAGAGAAAGAGAGAGAGAGAGAGAGATCAGAATCAGAACTGGTATCACAGTTTAAGCATATGGGGTAAACCATTTAGGACAGAGATGAGGAAAAATTTCTTTACCCATAGAATAGTGAACCTGTAAAAGTGGCTACCACAGAAAATAATCAAGGCCAAAACATTGCATGATTTCAAGAAGGGATTGGATATAACATTTGGGGCTATGTGTATGAAAGTATATAGGGGAAAAGCAAAGACAGGTTATTGAATTGGATGACTAGGCGAAAGTGAGGATTGCAGATGCTGGAGATCAGAGTCAAGAAATAGAGTGGTGCTGGAAAAGCGCAGCAGGTCAGGTAGCTTCCAAGGAGCAGGAGAGTCGACGTTTCAGGCAGGAGCGGCTCCTGCCCGAAACGTCGATTTTCTTGCTCCTCAGATGCTGCCTGACCTGCTGCACTTTATCAGCACCACTCTAATCTTGACTATGAATTGGATGATCAGCTGCAATCATAATGAATGGCGAAGCAGTCTCGAGGGGCAGAATGGCCTACTCCTGCTCCTACTTTCTATGGTTCTATGTTTCAACTGCAATTGCCTTTTCATCCCTATCTGTTCTAGACACTCCTCCCTCTCTCCACTTCTTTTTAAGCTTATATCCTGTGTTTATGTCTGTGGTTGATATTGCAATTTTATTAATTTTGGAGGTAGTAGGTATTAAAGTTTCACTTTCTTTCACTCAAGAAAATACTGTAATTTGGCTCCTTTATTCTGATCTAGTTGTGTTTAATTGAATTGTGATAGGTGTTTGGTTAAACAAAAAGTAAATAAAAATAATTGTTATGACCAAAACCCCTGGTTTAAAAAGGGAGCCCCTTCTCTCCTGGCTGTAGCCATGAGAAAATAAATGATTTGACAAGAATGATCAGAATTCTTGGTTCCTAAGTCACCAGAACCTGCTCAAAATAAATCAATGAGAAGATTGAAAAAGGACAAATATATTTTTCAATTATTTTTAACTTTGCAAATTTAGCCAAGGAGAAAGTGAGAACTGCAGATGCTGGAGAGCCAGTGTCGAAAAGTGTGGCGCTGGAAAAGCACAGCAGGTCAGGCAGCATCTGAGGACACTCCTCGGATGTTGCCTGACCTGCTGCGCTTTTCCAGCACCACCCTAATCTAGACTCTGGTTTCTAGCATCTGCAGCCCTTGTTTTTACCGCATCTGAGGACAATCAACATTTCAGGCATAAACCCTTCATCAGGAAATTTTGCCAAAGGTCTAGAGATAGTCAATGGACTGACCTGCTTGAGAGAGAATGAGGAATTAACAATTGTAATTATCATTATAACCATTTTAGTCTCAGATCAGTATGTAAAATCTTTTAAATTCTTATATATGCAACCAAATTACTATGTAATGAAGGAGAGGATCAAATATGAAGGTAGGCTAGCCAGTAATATTAGAAATGATAGTAAAAGTTTCTTTCAATACATAAGAAACAAACGACAGACAAGAGTAGACATTGGGCCACTTCAAACTGATGCTGGAAGCCTAGTGATGGGAGATAAGGAAATAGCTGAACAACTTAATAAGTACTTTGCGTCAGTCTTCACAGTGGAAGACATGAGTAATATCCCAACAATTAAAGGGAGTCAGGGGGCTGAGTTCAGTATGGTTGCCATTACTAAAGAGAAAGTGCTAGAAAAGCTAAAAGGTCTTAAAATTGATAAATCTCCTGGCCCTGATGAGTTACATCCTAGAGTTCTGAGGGAGGTGGCTGAGGAAATAGCGGAGGCGTTGGTTGAGATCTTTCAAAAGTCACTGGAGTCAGGGAAAGTCCCGGATGATTGGAAGATCATTGTTGTAACCCCCTTGTTCAAGAAAGGATCAAGGCAAAAGATGGAAAATTATAGGCCAATTAGCCTAACCTCTGTTGTTGGTAAAATTCTAGAATCCATCATTAAGGATGAGGTTTCTAAATTCTTGGAAGAGCAGGGTCGGATTAGAACAAGTCAACATGGATTTAGTAAGGGGAGGTCGTGCCTGACAAACCTGTTGGAGTTCTTTGAAGAGGTGACAAGTAGGTTAGACCGGGGATACCCAGTGGATGTGGTCTACCTAGACTTCCGAAAGGCCTTTGATAAGGTGCCACATGGGAGGCTGCTGAGCAAGGTGAGGGCCCATGGTGTTCGAGGTGAGCTACTGGTATGGATTGAGGATTGGCTGTCTGACAGAAGGCAGAGAGTTGGGATAAAAGGTTCTTTTTCGGAATGGCAGCCGGTGACAAGCGGTGTCCCGCAGGGTTCAGTGTTGGGGCCGCAGCTGTTCACATTATATATTAATGATCTGGATGAAGGGACTGGGGGCATTCTAGCGAAGTTTGCCAACGATACAAAGTTAGGTGGACAGGCAGGTAGTACTGAGGAAGTGGGGAGGCTGCAGAAGGATCTAGACAGTTTGGAGGAGTGGTCTAGGAAATGGCTGATGGAATTCAATGTGAGCAAATGCGAGGTCTTGCACTTTGGAAAAAGAATAGAAGCATGGATTACTTTCTAAACGGTGAGAAAATTCGTAAAGCCAAAGTACAGAGGGATCTGGGAGTGCTAGTTGAGGATTCTCTAAAGGTAAACATGCAGGTTGAGTCCATGATTAAGAAAGCGAATGCAATGTTGTCAATTATCTCAAGAGGTTTGGAATATAAAAGCACTGATGTGCTACTGAGACTTTATAAAGCTCTGGTTAGGCCCCATTTGGAGTACTGTGTCCAGTTTTGGTCCCCACACCTCAGGAAGGACATACTGGCACTGGAGCGTGTCCAGCGGAGATTCACACGGATGATCCCTGGAAAGGTTGGTCTAACATATGAGGAATGGCTGAGGATCCTGGGATTATATTCATTGGAGTTTAGAAGATTAAGGGGAGATCTAACAGAAACTTACAAGATAATACATGGCTTGGAGAGGGTGGACGCTAGGAAATTGTTTCCGTTAGGTGAGGAGACTAGGACCTGTGGACACAGCCTTAGAATTAGAGGGGGTAAATTCAGAACAGAAATGCGGAGACATTTCTTCAGCCAGAGAGTGGTGGGCCTGTGGAATTCATTGCCACAGAGTGCAGTGGAGGCTGCGACGCTAAATGTCTTCAAGGCAGAAATTGATAAATTCTTGATGTCACAAGAAATTAAGGGCTACGGGGAGAATGCGGGTAAGTGGAGTTGAAATGCCCATCAGCCATGATTGAATGGCGGAGTGGACTCGATGGGCCGAATGGCCTTACTTCCGCTCCTATGTCTTATGGTCTTATGGTCTTATTTAGAAATGCATAGTAAGTAAGTTGGCACAAAAGTTTCATACCATCAGTTGTAAATGTGTTGTGTGTGCCAATGGCCTGAAAAGCTGTTTGTGCCAATATATTGGGGGTCAACTCACTTACATATGTATTGGAGAATTTCTGAACATAAATCCCAAAGAAAGTGGGAGTGATAAGTTGACATACTTGGATGTTAGAGTACAAACTGTAGAAATTTCATTCTGGCTTGGAATTGCAGAAGCAGATTACTACAGCAGCACACAAGGAGCGAAGTATTTGGAAGAGTGACTGTCAGTTAGCTTAATTGGATATATCATATCTGTATCATTTTACAAGAATGTCCACCACTGGAGTGGAAACAGCCAAAAAAAGGAAAAGCACAAAAACATAAACAATGAATCCACAATTTCAAAGAGTCAGATTTGTAATCCTCCTCATTGAAATAGTCCAGAGCAGAGGCATTTTGCTTGGTTTCCATGGGAAGGCACCTTCAAAATTATTTCCTGGGCCATTTGAAGGGAGGTTACACTGGAATTATTAGAATATATCTGTGTGGAATAAATTGACAAGTCCAAAAAAGTACTAAATATACCAATGCGCTTCACAAGGTCAAAGGGCCATTTACAAAATAAACTGCACTGCTGAATGCTTTAAGTTGGTTTGCACAGATAAAGACAATGGCACAAAAACAGAAGTTGCTGGAAAAGCTCAGCAGGTCTGGATTCATCTGTGAAGAGAAATCAAAGTTAACGTTTTTAGTCCAGCGATCCTTTCAGTTCTGAGCAAGGGCCACCGGACCCAAAATGTTAACTTTGATTTCTCTTCACAGATGCTTCCAGACCTGCTGAGCTTTTCCAGCAACTTCTGTTTTTGTTTCTAATTTACAATATCTGCAGTCTTTTTGGCTTTTATTTAATATTTAACTCACTGCCACATCTCTTCTAGGCATGTCCACTTGAAGAATTTCTGCTTCTCTCTTTAGCGAGACTTCTGTTCCAATCTTTTTTCTTGTCCACCAACATCAATTTCACTGTCACTCCTAGTGTTTGACCAGATATTTGCTAAACCTCATTCCACGGCCACATAACATTTCTCAGTGACTGCCTCCCCAGTTCTGAGGAAGATCTGAAACATTAACTTTGATTTTTCTTCACAGATGCTGCCACATTTGCTGAGCTTTTCGAACAACTTCTGTTTCTGTTTCTGATTTACAGCATCCGCAATTCTTTCGATTTTTAAAGAAAATGATAGGCAGCAATGTGCTCCTGATATTGTCAGTGCTACAAGACAATCCTCAGCCTGGTAAAGTTGATGAGAGGATGGGTGGCACGGTGGCTCAGTGGTTGACACTGCTACCTCAAGCACCAGGGCCCCAGGTTCGATTCCAGCCTTGAATGTGGTGTCTATGTGGAGTTTGCGTGTCCCTGTGTCTGCGTGGGTTTCCTCCGGGTACTCCAGTTTCCTCCCACAGTCCAAAGATGTACAGGTCAGGTGAATTGGCCATGCTAAATTGCTCATAATGTTAGGTGCATTAGTCAGAGGGAAATGGATCTGGGTGGGTTACTCTTCGAAGGATTGTGTGGACTGGTTGGGCCAAAGGGCCTGTTTGCACACTGTAGGGAATCTAATCTAATCTGGGAAACAAATCTCAACACTTACTTATTTTGATCCAGAAATAAACTTGAGCACTGGATTTTACTGCATTGCTTTAGACAAAGAACTCGACATACTATTGCAAATGTTTTGTTGAGAAGAATTCTTATAGCACAAAGAGGTCCACTCCTGGAAAAAAAGATAAGGTAAAAGAATTGTTGCAAAAAGCATTTACAGCTGCAGTCAGGAAAGGATCTCATTAAGTTGCCACAAAGAGCCAAATTTATCACTCTACTGTTTATATGTATGAGGTTTTATCTTATATTAACTTGACTTTGAAGTAGAGAGGCCCATCTATGCATGCTATGAATAATTTTGGATTACAGTGTGCCTGTACTATCATATGCTTTATTGAAATCTCATTGATTTTGAAGTTAAAGGAACTTATTCCATAAATCTTTGATTTGCCACTCTTGAATGTCATCTCTCTTACAGAGGTCTGCAAACTACTGCAGAAATTCAATTTGTCTCAACAAGACAAACAATGTAACCCATTGGCCACTCTCTATTTCCACA
The DNA here is from genome assembly GCF_037043375.1 of Chiloscyllium plagiosum. Lineage (NCBI taxonomy): Eukaryota > Metazoa > Chordata > Chondrichthyes > Orectolobiformes > Hemiscylliidae > Chiloscyllium > Chiloscyllium plagiosum. The sequence continues at coordinate 27,924,187 of NW_028270149.1, read as the reverse complement.
CTTGGAAACCCAAGGATGATAAACTGCTCTTCAACATCTAACATTAAGTCCTGTACAAAAATCTTTTCACACCCCATTCTGGGTAAGGGGAAACATTAATTCAGGGTCTCATAATATGTGTTACCATCTCCCCTAACAGAAATCAATCATATGCACAGCATTAAAATCCTTTCCTTCACTTTATAGAGTGATACCAACACATCATTATTTCAATAATAGTGAAACTGGCCTTACATTTAGATAGAAAGAGAGTGCCAAAAGTAAATTGTCTGCCAACAAAACAATGGATGTGAAATTGGTCTTGGGAAACAGTGCAACCCGGGTGTGGGCCAATGGAAAACAAAATTGGGCAGGGTGTAAAACGTGCAGCCAATTTGCTGTCATCTGTTTTGCTCTTATGCTGAAGACCAATTTAATGTCCTAGGCAGCAGAAACCCAAGCTGACCAGCATTGACATGGTTGGTGATTATGTGAAAATATCCTAAGGATAACAACCAATGTTTAGCATTCAGACGCATAACAAATGTAAGTTAGTTAGTGACATAAAATACATAACATTCTATGAGATGCGGTCAGCAATGGAAAGATTCCCACCACCGTTTAAATAACATAATCCTTACCCAATGTCTGTCATGCTGCATTCGCCACATATGAATTTCTTTGTTTAGAGGAACAATTCGTTCTGCCCTAACGGAACAAATAACAATGTGATGATGGACAACATGAAACAGTGGCATATTAAACAGAACCAATCATGAAATGTGCAAAGGCTTTCACACTGCTAATGAGATATAAACTATCAACTATCACTTAATTAATCAGAGTGTCTACTTACTTTGTCTTTTCTGGAAACAAAGTATCAATTGTTAAGAAACTGTGGTTCTTGATGGGGTACATCTGTCAGATTGTCAATATTTAAATAAGAGATTGGTGTGTCTTGACAAAGCAACAATGATCAGCCAAGTGGTATTGTTTTGGAGAGAACATGTGCAACATTTATTCACAAGTGTCTATCTTCATTTTAAAATTGCAAAAATCCGCTATCAAGCTTTTATCAGTGTTGTAAGAAACAAGTTTTGGAGATTCTAATTTACAGTATAAATTCTATTTTGCACCTGGTACTGGTATTAAAACTTTAACTGTGTCCACATTGGAATTTCTTTCTACCCTTACAGCACTGGCAGGAAGAAGCTACTGCCAAGTCTCAAGACAGAGAGCATACCAGTTACAAATTGCTGCCAGTCCAAAACACACAGGCATCTGAAAAATCATGTTCTCAACTCAGTTTCCAAGCAAAGGTTTTTGTTTAAATTACCATTTTAAAAAAATTCAAGGCAAATGTTCTTCAAACTTTGATTACTTCTTGAGGAATCTGTGGAACTTCTGAAAAGAATTAGTGTGAAACCCAAGAAAACTATTTTGTTTTCTTTCTAACTAACTCTCTGCCCACCAGGATAGGGAATGTTGTTGTTTGAACTTTTCTCTTTAAAACGTTTCAAGTGTCAGCATTAAGCATTTCTTGGTCAAATAGTCCACAGGCCATTGCTCCCAACAATGGAACAATACTTTATTTTGATGTTTTGTATTGTGTATGTAATGAAAAGATTTTCTCAATTCCCCATGTCTAATAAAATTTTAAACATGTTTTTCTTTTAATGGTTTCCCCACTGCAAGGCGACATTTCTGCACACAAATGTGGCTAGAGGGATTTATAAACAAAGGTATATGTCCCTTTAGATTTTCTTTTTTCAAACTGGTAACGTATTGAATTTTACCTGTCCCCAATCATCTCCAGAACACATTACACTACATTTTCAGTACAGATGCACAGCAGAAAGACTGCAGAAGTAATAAACAAAATAAAATTATGAAATTAATTAACAAGGGTGATTATAATGCAGTGCAGTGGACGGGGTGAGCACAAAGTGTATGCTCTATCCTAAATTTCAGACTTGGTCCTCATTAACATTTGATATTTTTTGTTCGTGAGAGGCTTTGAGCAGTAAAGAAGTGAATCAATTATTCGAGTACCCTTAATCTGTTGTGGTCTTGTAGCTGTGAAATTGGTGATCAGTTAGTTCCTTGTTATCAGTGACTCACAAGATGTTAATCGTGTGGGAGTTGGTGGTAGTGGGAGTGTTGAAGGTCAGGCAGGAAAGGCTATATTTTCTCTTGTTCAAAACCTTTGCTCACTAGTCCTTATTGTTGGGAAGTTTTTTGCTTTATAAGAACATAGAATAGTACAGGACAGCACAGGCCCTTCGGCCCTCGATGCTGTGCTGACCTTTTATCATACTCGAAGATCAAACTAACCTACATACCTTTCGTTTTACATGTGCCGATCCAAGAGTCGCTTAAATGTCCCTATGTATCTGACTCTACCACCACTCTCAATGTAAAGAACCTACCTTTGACATCTCCCCTAAACCTTCCTCCAATCACCTTAAAATTATGTCCCATTGTGACAGCCATTTCCACCCTGGGGAAAAGTCTCTGGCTATCCACTCTCTCTCTCTGCCTCTCATCATCTTGTACACCTCTATGAAGTCACCTCTCATCCTTCTTCTCTCCAGTGAGAACACCCTTAGTTTGCTCAACCTTTCTTCATAAGACATGCCCTCCCATCCAGGCAACATCCTGGTCAATCTCCTGCGGACCCACTCTAAAACTTCCATATTCTTCCTATAATGAGGCAACCAGAACTGAACACAATATTTCAAGTGTGGTGTAACCAGGACTTTACAGAGCTGCAGCATAACCTCGCAGCTCTTAAATTCAACCCCCCTGCTAATAAAAGCCAACACACCATGCGCCTTCTGAACAACCCTATCAACATGTGTGGCAACTTTGAGAGATCTATGCATGTCAACCCCTAGACCCCTCTGTTCCTCCACACTGCCAAGTATCCTGCATTTAACTCTGTAATTCAAATTCAACCATCCAAATGAATCACTTCACACTTTTCCAGGTTGAACTCCATCTGCCATTTCTCAGCCCAGTTCTGCATCCTGTCAATGTCCCGTTGCAATCTACAGCAGCTCTCCACACTATCCACTAGCCATTGTGTCATTGGCAAACTTACTTACTCCTAGGGTTATCCCTATTTCTTTTCTTGAACAAGGGAATACCATTGCCACCCTCCAATCATCTGGTTCAATTCCAGTGGATAGTGAGGATGCAAAGATCATTGCCAAAAGTGCAGCAATCTTTTCTCTCACTTCCTGTAGTAACCTTGGGTATATCCCATCTGGCCGAGGGGATTTATCTATCCTCATGTTTTTCAAAAGTTCCAGCACACCCTCCTTCTTAACATCAACCTGTCAGCCTGTTTCTCACCATTCTCACAAATAACAAAGTCCCTCTCACTACTGCATATTGAAGCAAAGTATTCAATAAGGACCTTCCCTACCCTGTCACAAGTTCCCTACACTATCCCTGATCGGCCCAACCTTTACTCTGCCCATCCTATTGTTCCTCACACAAGTGTAGAATGCCTTGGGATTTTCCTTAATCCTACCCACCAAGGCTTTCTCATGCCCTCTTCCAGCTCTCCTAAGTCTATTCTTCAGTTCTTTTCTGGCTACATTGTAATCCATTCCTGATGAAGGGCTTTTGCCCGAAACGTCGATTTTCCTGCTCCTCGGATGCTGCCTGACTTGTTGTGCTTTTCCAGCACCACTCTAATCTAGACTCTGGTTCCAACATCTGCAGTCCTCACTTTTGCCTACATTGTAACCCTCTAGAGCCTTGTTCGATCCTTCCTTTCTCAACCTTAAGTAAGCTTTCTTCTTCCTCCTGACTATATGTTCTTCAACTCTTGTCATCCAAGGTTTCTTCACCCTACCATCCCTTCCTTGCTTCAGTGGGACAAGTGCTCCCTAAACAACCTCCATGTTTCTGTTATGCATTTCCCTGAGAATATCTGTTCCCAATTTATGCTCCACAGATCCTGCCTAATTGCATTGTAATTTCCCCATCCTCCAATTAAATACTCTCCTATACCTTTCACTGACTATAGTAAAGGTCAGGGAGTTGTGATCACTATCACCAAAATGGTCACCCACCGAGAGATCTGACAGCTAATCTGGTTCATTGCTAAGCACCAAATCCAGTATGGCCTCCCCTCTAGTCGGCCTATCTACATATTTAGTCAGGTACCTTTCCTGGACCCACCTGACAAAATCTGCTCCATCTGCTTCATTTTTGCACTAAGGAGATTCTAATCAATATTAGGGAAGTCACCCATGACAAAAACCCTGTTACTTCTGCACCTTTCCAAACTCTGTCTCCCAATCTTCTCCTCCATGTCTCTGTTGCTATTGGTGGCTCTATAGAAAACTCCTAGTGACTGCTCCTTTTCTGTTTCTGACTTCCACCCATACTGACTCAGGAGACAAACGCTCCTCGGCAACCTCCCTTTCTGCAGCTGAGATACTATCCCTAATTAGTAACGTCACTCTCCCAACTCTTTTACCTCCCTCCCTCTTCCTTTTGAAACATCTAAACCCTAGAACATCCAACAACCATTCTTGCCCCTGAACTATCCAAGTCTCCATAATTGTCACAACATCACAGCTCTAAGTACTGATCCATGCTCTAAGTTCTGACATTTCTCTGACATTTCTCAGTGAACCTAATCATTTTGTATCGCTATTTTTTGTGATTCATTAGGTTATCCTGATTCAAAGTGACTAATCACTGTAAAGGTATATTTCATCTTGTGAGTAATTAGGCAACCGCATATACACAAAAAAATTGACTTCACCACAATACAAAGGACACTTGAATCCAGCGTTTAAAAGTTCCATTTCTTTGCAGGTAGTTTGCAATATTAAATTTTAAATTAAAGTTGAAATATTTCAAAAGTCTTAAAATGCACAATGTATCATTAGGATTTTTGATAGTCTGTTTTCTTCAGAAATATATTTTTATTCGATTTATACTGTTCAAATGCTTTGCCAATAGAATCAATTACTTCAACCTAAACTGGAAAATTTATTTTTCAATCCTTGCATGTGATCCCTTTTCAAACTTCAGGCTTAATGTCTCACACCATTATTAAAACTGTTTCTGCTGAGAAGTATATGGTGCTGTTAGATGGTACAATGTTGCCCCCTAGTGAAGGGAGGCACAATGCAATACAATGCAAAAAGTATAATGGAATTTATTGAGCTTTTAAAATCATAATTATGAGCATTAGTGGTATATTTTATTCAGCTCTGATCCATTAAAGGTATACCATAATTTTCATAGAATCCCTACAGTGTGGAATCAGGTCATTTGGCCCAAGAAGTCCACTCCAACACTCTAAACAGTATCCCACCCAGACCTATTCCCCTACCCTGTTACTTTAAGTTTCCCCAGACTAATGCACCTAACTTACACATCTCTGAAGGCTATGATGCAATTTAGCATGGTAAATTCAACTGAGCTGCACATCTTTGGACTGTGGGAGGAAACCAGAGCAAACCCACACAGAAAACATGCAAACTCCACTCGATCACCCAAGGCTGGAATCAAACCGTGGTCCTTGGTGCTGTGAGGCAGCAGTGCTAACCACTGAGCTATTGTGCCTCCCTGTATATGTTAATATTAGGTTTCATTTTTCTAATGTTCTAGCCTATTTAAAGGAAGAGAAATCTGCTTGCTAATAATGATCCCAGGTACGAGTGTTTATTGTGAGGTAGCCAATCATAGTGACATAGTGGTAATGTTACTGGATTAGCAATCTAAAGGCCGGGACTAATATTGAAGAAACAAACATGAGTTCAAGTTCCATCATGACAGATGCAAGTAGCGATTAATAAAGTTGGAATTAAATGCTAGACTCATTACTAACCATCATGAAACTACCATTCTGATTCACTCTGATTAGCAAAGTAAACTGAAATCCTTACTTTCTCTGCCCTATCCTCCAGATTCACACCAGGTTGACTGATTCTTCATTGTTCTCTGAAATGGTGCAGCAGTTGAAATCACTGCTGGTGTACCTATGAAAAAAAAGTCAAAAATGGCAGCTTTGGACATCAGATGAGAGGTTAAATTTTTAATCAATCCACTCCTAGATTTAAAGGAGGCGAAACAAGGGATAGGTAATAACCTGCACTCAGCAGTTAAATGAGCAATTTAAATATTTCAGTGACTCTGGCAGCCTCTGATTTACATATCTCACCAGTTAAATTGTGACCTGACCATTTTCTCAGCAACAGAATGATGGAGAGGATGAATTCTGGGAGAATGTAATTACCTTTACAACATTTAGTTAACTTATTTTTAATGAGATGCAGGCATTGTTGCTGAAAAGATTATATAGTTTTGTTAGAAGTGTTTTTGTAGTTAAAGGAGACGGGAAAACGAATAGTCTACAGCAAAGAATAGGTTTACGAGTGGGTCATAAGAATGCAGCCTAGGTTGCATCATCAGCATGATAAAAGAGACCTTGGATAAATAAAGAATAATACCTGCTGTATATATCAAAAAAATAAGTAAACTGGCACTTGGATATCTAGTTAACATGCAATTGTAAATTGACAAGATTATATTTAGCTAATGGCAAAATTGTATGATTTGGGTGACAGTGGTTAGGACTGCTGCCTCACAGCATCAGGGAGCTGGATTCAATCCGTGTGTGAAGTTTGCATTTTCTACCCATGTTGGTTTTCTCCAGGTGCTCTGGTTTCCTTCCACGGTCCAAAGATGTGCAGATTAGGTGGATTGGCCATGCTAAATTGCCCATTGTATCCAGGTATGTGCAGGCTAGGTGGATTAGCCATGGGAAATGCAGGGTTACAAGAATAGTGTAGGGAGGTGAGTCTGGGTGAGATGCTCTTCGGAGGGACAGTGCAGATTCAATGGGCTAAATGGCCTGCTTCCACACTCAGGCGATTCTTAAGGTGTACATAAGAAATGAGCACTTATTGCTTTTCAAAGTACACTTGAAAAAATGATTATAACCCATATCTGAGTCTGTAAGTGGCTTGTCAGTTACACCACAACAATATTGACACAGTCAGTAGCACTTCATCTCGTATTGTCAGGGCCGGTATTACAAACAAGTGAGTATAGAATTATATGGAAGAGGTCCTTTGGACCATTTAATCTGCACTAACATATGAGTAACACCTGACCTTCAACCTAGTCCAATTCACAAGCATTTAGCCCAGAGCCTCAAATGTTATGACATGCCAAGGGCTTAGCCAAGTACTTTCTAAGACAAACTATCTCTACCACACTTCAAGGCAGTGCATTACCACTCTCTGGGTAAAAAGATTTTCCCCACATGCCTCCATACCTCCATACCTCAGCATGAACTTGCATCCCCTCTTGACTGACCCTTCAACTAAGGGGAACAGGTGCTTCTTATCACTCATAATCTTATATACCTCAATCAGATTGCCCCTCAATCTTCTCTACTCCAACAAAAACAATCCAAGCCTATCCAATGTTTTCTCATAACTTAAAATTTACATCCCAGGCAACATCCTGGTGAGTTTCTTATGCACTCCCTCCAGTACAATAACATCCTTCCTGTAATATGGTGACCAAAACTGCACACACTATGGTCTCACTAAAGATCTATCCAACTCGAACATGGCTTTCCTGCTTTTGCGATCTATGTTTTAACTGACATAGGCAAGTGTCCCATATGCTTTTTCACTACCCTACTAACATGCCCTTCCACCTTCACAGATCTATGGGTAAACACTCCAAAGGCTCTTTGTTCTACAGATATTCCTAGTGTCATGCCTTTCATTGAATTGTTCCTTGTCAAATTACTCCATCTAAAATGTAACACCTCACACTTTTCAGGGTTAAATTCCATCTGTCACTTATCTGACCATTTGACCATGGTGTTTATATCTTCTTGTAGTCCAAACACTCAACATCACTGTTAACCGCCGGACCAATCTTTGTGTCATCACACATTTACTCATCCAATATCCCCCACAATTATTCATGTCATTTATATAAATGAAGAATCATAGGGACCCAGCACAGAAACCTTTGGAGGTTAGTGTTTGAAATCAAACAGAAGTGTTTGGTTTCTGTTTTGAGAGTATTGTAAGAATATTTTGTTGGACAGTTAAAGTTCTTCAGGTCTTGTGAAGGAGATAGATTGGTAATATTGGGAAGCCTCGGTTAGGAGATAAGATAGAATAGCTGTTTTGTTTTAAGAACTTGGAATAATTATCTGTCTTAAATTATCAATTGATCTATAGTCAGAAATTGTCAAAGAATACAGTTAACAAGTTATTGTTTCATGCAATCAAGAAGGTTATATTGTGCTCATTGATCACCAACTTGTCTTACTGTAGTTAAAAACTTAAAAAATAAAACCAGATGTACTAATTGGCCACATCAATCTATAGCAAGTACACAAAGACTACATGTAGCATCAGCCATAACCTCACATGGATGAGTAAGTCTGTGAGGACATGTGTTGTAATATGGAAGAGAAATTGGGATTTGAGAAAGGAACATATTTCATCTGAGACTTCTGGTAAAATACTTACTTCCAATGAAACATAGACAATTTGGTTGTTCATCATCCATTTGATAAGGTCACATACCTCAGAGCTCCTGATCAAAGCATAACCTCCTTGAGAAGTTTCCATGCCACCCTGTGTGAAGGTATAACAAGCAGTTTGTTTGTCAAAAATGACAGGGCTCATGCCTCCCTTCAATAACATTGTGTGATCTTGCTGACATTCCCAACAGATTCACTTATAATAGAAATGAAGTGGCATATGTGAATCGATGGAGCCACATATTCAAACGACTACCAGGACTCATATGAATTATAGCACAAAGAGGTCCCTGCTTCTTTTCGGCACCTTCCACCTACACAGGGATGGTTATTAGGAGATACAGGATACCCCCTGTATTCTATTTGATACAATTAGAAATTCAAAGACGGACACAGAGCTAAGGTACAACACTGTTCATATTGCAGCAGGGCCATAGTGGATTGGACTTGAGGCCTTCTCAAGTTGAGGTTTCAATGGCTCGACTACTCCAGCAGTCATTTGCAGATGAAGTAACCCAAGTTACTGTGGTCAGCTGTGTCCTTCACAATTTGACCCAAAAAAGTGGAACAGTGAACAATTGGAAAGCAAAAGAAATCCTCAGAGGATTTCATTTTATCTATTCTCCTCATGATTTTATAAACCACTATAAAGTGACTCCTCAACCTCTTATGCTCCAGTGAAAAAAATCCCAGCCTATCCATCCTCTCCTTATAACTTAAACCCTCCAATCCTAGTAACATCCTTGTAAATCTTTTATACAGCCTCTCCAATTTAATAATATCCTTCCTGTAGCAGGGTGACAAACATTGTATACACTATCCAGAAAAGTGTTCTCATCAACATCTTGTAAAACCACAACATGACCTCCCAACATCTACACTGAATAATTTGAGGAATAAAGGTGATGTTTCTGAGCCCTCAGTATCTACCATAAGTTTCCCTTTTCTTCCTTATCCAACCTCGTATATTTTTCGATATCCAGGGTTCTCTGAAATGTTTGGTCCCACTCTTAACTTTTACAGTCACATGTTGGCCCAGAACTTTTACTATTTCCTTTTCAAAATACTCCTCTACTCCAATGTAGGTTTTCTTACAAATGACTGCTTCCAGTTTATTTGGCCAGATCGTGTCATATCATATTAAAATTGGCCTTCTCCCAATTCAAAAGCTTTATTTCTGATCCATCTTTGGCCTTTCTTAAATCACTACTTTAAATCACACTGAGTTATAGTCACTATCAACAAAATTCTCTCCCACTGACACTTCTAATACTTGTCCAGCATCATTCCCTAAAATTAGATCCAGCCCTACCCTGTCTGCAACAAGGTTATCTACATGCTGACTTATAAAATGTTTCTAGATTTTTTTTTTAAGAATTCCACACCTTCCAAGGTTTTCATATTTTGTCTACCTCAGTTGATATTAGGTAATTAACACTCCTACTTTATTACATGATCATTTTTGCACTTCTTTAAAAGTTACCTTTGTATCTGTCTTTCTATCTCTGACTTGTGGGTCTCCAGTACACTCCCAACAATGTGATTGCCACCTTTTTGTTATTAACATCTATCCATTGACCCTCAGTCAAGGAGCATTTTTTTTAAGAAATCATCTGCCCCTTAATTGACTTCTTGATCATTACTGCAACTCGACCTCTTTAACATCGCATCACATCTCACTTGCTTCAATAGCTCAGAATATTGGCCTGCCAATCTTATTCCTTCCTCAAACATGCTTCTGTGATAGTAATGATGTTATATCCCCATTTGTTGTTAATCAGCATCCTCAACTCATCGGACTTATTCACAAATCACCTTAAAATAATTACCATCTAACCTTGCCAAGCTTCCTTGTGTCTTATCTTGACGATATACACTCTGCCTGCCAAATTGACTTAGCTTTTCCTCTATACTTGTCTATGCATCACCCACTATTGTATTTCCAGTCAATATCCCATTCCCCCACCAGATTACTTGAAACACTCACCAACAGCACTAGAAAAAGAGTCATAGAGATGTCCAGCACAGAAAGAGACCCTTCGGTCCAACTCGTCCACGCTGACCAGATATCCTAAATTAATCCAGTTCCATTTGCCAGCACTTGGCCCATATCCCTTTAAAAGCCACCTTTTCATGTACATAAGCAGATGCATTTTAAATGATGTAATTGTACAGCCTCCACCACTTCCTCTGACAGCTCATTCCATTCACGCACCACCCTCTGCGTGAAAAAGTTGCTCCTTACGTCCCTTTTACATTTTTCCTCTCTCATTCTAAACCTATGCCCTCTAGCCCTGGACTCCCCTGCCCCAGGGTAAAGACTTCTCTATTTACCCTGTCCACGCTGCTCATTATTTTATAAATCTCTGTAAGATCACCCCTCAGCCTCCGATACTCCAGGGAAAACAGCCCCAGCCTATTCAGTCTTTCTCTCTGTAGTTCAAATCCTCCAACCCTGGCAACATCCTTGTAAATCTTTCCTTTCAAGTTTCACAACATCCATCCGATATGAGGGAGACCAGAATTGCACATAATATTCCAAAAGTAGCCTAACCAATGTCCTCTACAGCCGCAACATGACCTTTCAACTCCTATACTAAATGCTCTGACTGACAAAGGAAAGCATACCAAATGCCTTCTGCATTATCCTATCTACCTGCTCTTTCACTTTCAAGTGTTTAGTGACATCCTTGATCCTTGCCCAAGAAGGCAAATGCCATTCTGGAGTTACATTTGTGACCGTAGAAATGGCTATCTGTACCACTCCCTATTGAATCTTCTTCCACTATAGTTCTCCCTTTGTACAGCTGGTTTCTAGAGCTGGTTAACTCCAGGTTACTGGCACTCGGAGGGCAGTCAGAGATCAAACACCTGCTCAGCCCACGCAGGAGCGGACTCCATGGTGCTGGCCATTAAGAACTTTAATTCAAATGCACAAGTTGACACAGGAGCAGCAGGCAGGTTTATTGCAAGCCATCCAGAAACTAGCTCAAAGACTGGAGGAGTCCATCAATACTATCTATACCATGTTGCTCTCTGACATGTGAGTGTTCAGCTACCTCAGTGGATAAGTTGGTGGCTGCCATGAAGACCCAAGTCCACCACACAGTGTGCACCAGATATGCACAGACCTGTACTACGTCGCTCCAGCTAATGGTACTCAGCACCAACAGCAAGGTGACAGGGGGACAAGGATCCTTGACAACACTCCAGTTACTGCTTCCTATCAAGGAGAAAGGAGGGAGCCAGATGCACTAAGCTGAAGGAGGAACCACATACAATACCCTCAGAATTTTCCTCTCAGGACACTCTAGAGGTCCCCAGCTGCTCAACCTATTTGCAATTGTGAATCTTGTGGGACTTCAAGACAAGGAGGGTGAATTTGCCTCTGGGAAAAACACATTCACTGTGCCTGGGGTATATTCTTTCTACATGCTGACTAATAAAACACTTCTAGATTTTTTTTTAAATTCCACACCTTCTAAGGTTTTCACATTTTGTCTACCTCAGTTGATATTAGGTTATTAAAACTCCTACTTTATTACACAATCATTTTTGCACTTCTTTAGAAGTTGCCTTTGTATCTGTCTTTCTATCTCTGACTGTTATCGGTCTCTAGTACACTCCCAACAATATGATTGCCACCTTTTTGTTATTAACGTCTATCCATTGGCCCTCAGTCAGGAACATTTTTGTAAAGATATTATCCGCCTCATAATGCAGGAATTGACTTCTTGATCAGTATTGCAACTCAACCTCCTCTTTAACACCGCATCATGTCTCACTTGATTCAATAGCTCAGAATTTTTGCCTGCAGAGCTATTCCTTCCTCAAACATATTTCTGTGATAGTAATGCTGTTATATCCCCATAACCGTGATGTCCTCTGACTGAGTTCTGAGCAGCTCCCTAACAGATGTACCATAATCCCCAGACTTGTTGCAATTGACCTGCAGAACTGACCATGACCCACTTCCCAGACTGTAGTGAAGCAGATCCCCAGACCTTGAATAGCCTATGCAGATGACTGACCATGTTCAAACCATTAGACTGACAACAGACACTGCCCTTTACAGACTGCATCTGTACCCCTGAATGACAGCATGTCTGAGGACTCTGCCCTTCGATCTGGAGGCATGGCCACTTGGTTGAAGCACATGCAGTGTTTTTGCTGCTTAAGCTGTAAGGGTGACATTGACATGGCACAATGTCATACAGCCACATTTCCATCTGTTTGGCCAATCGCTGCTGACAGCCATGACAAGCTGCCATGATTGTGTCTGTTTTAAAAGGTAAGGTAAAACAGAACGATGTTGGAGCCTAGATGGATGCCTGGAGGAGCAAGCTGCAAACTGGTGCCACCTGCACTGACTTTCATGTCAGGAATGGATACCATCTTGTTTCTCTCTGCCATGTGGGAGAATTGGAAATTACACATTAATGAGGCAGGGTTGGGTTCTAATGAGATGTTAATTCATTCAAATAACTCTCTCACCACTCACCAATGAGATTCTCATCTTGAGGTGAAATCTTGGGTAAAATGCAAACTTTTTTTCTCAACATCAAGAGTCTAATTTTTACAATCTTACCACATTTTCACAACTGACTTGCCAATGCCCACATTTTTCTCGGTCTGGAAAAATTCTGCATACTATTCCAGAATTTTTCCTTAATCATAACTTCCCTCAAGTTCTCAAATCATTTCTCTCTTGCTCTATCTTCAGTGATTGAAACTACAGATACCACAACATTTCTTTTGCTCTTATAAATTCCACAAAGGAATCATTAGGCCCTAAATGGCCTAAATTGTAATTTATAAGCTTCAGAGACAAACAAGTATGCATTGACTATTTCACTTTTAACATTTTCATAATCTACAGATGGTTCTCCGACAGACTGGTGTAAATATTCATAGCTGTACCTAACTGGATATCTGCAACATTAAGATCCAAACATTCTTTAGCCACTTCAACCTCACAGCTATCTTTTCAAATTAAATTAAATATTTTGAACTTCAATCCTCAGTAAATTTAGGCGCTAAGTACAGATTTTGCATAAAAGCAAATTCATCACTGGAATCAGAATCATCCCCTAATCTCTTAGATAAGTCATGATGTCTGACTTCCCACTCTCTCTGGAGTTCAAGCCTTTGTGAAGTGCAAGTGATCATTGACCTTCTTGTGACATTGCTGGGCAAACCTTTTGACAGTCAACACAGCACTGACCTGTATTACTACCTTCACCAGGGTAGCTGGGACTGGTAGAATGACCACCTGTTGCAGGGAAAACAACTGATCATCTGTCTATCACCTTGTGCACCAACTATTCCATATCTTTATCTCTGAAACAGGGAACTAGCTAATTATCCCTTTGTGCCATCTCTTGATATTTGAGGATGGCTACCATAGTGTAAGGAGACATTCCTGGCTTGTATTATCTATATTGGTATCCAGCTGAGCTTTAAATATACTCTAGAGAGCTGAAAGCCAGAAGATACAGCCATTGATGAGAATGTCTGTTTCACTCAGCATATAATTTAGCAAGTGATGCATTCAACATTCTATATGCATAATTAATGAGATCAAAAGTACATGCCTTTATGAAATAATCCACCCTGGACTGCGATGAAAATAATTCCATGCAATTCGCTTGCTGCCAGTCTTTAAATTCTCATGTGAAATGTCCCCTCCATACAGGATCTATACATGGTAAGTCATTGGGCAAGAGTGGTCTGATGCAAGGCCAGGGGAATGGAAAGCTCAGGCTCCAATGCCTGATAGGTTCTGATGCAGAAGACCTATTTAAGGACTTTGTTACATGCTCAGACAACTGTTATCAAGGCTGCAGATACCAGTGTTCAAGAAACTTGCAGCATTTCACAGCAATCTACCATTATTTCAACTGGTATAAGTTCAAAGAGAGAACTGAATCTTGACCCCTGTCCATTTCCTGTTTTCTTAGTCACTCAGAAGATTGTTTCTCAAGTGGCCAACAGATTTAGGATAAAAACTTCATACATTGCTTTCACTGAAACCTTATCCAGCACCAACACTGAAACCAACATTTTGATAGCAGGTCAGAGAGGACTACATTGAAAGATTCACTCAGAACAAGTGAACAAGATTAAGCAGCAATGACAGGAAAATCAAGGCAAGAACTAACTGGAAAGTGATCTCAAATCCTCTAAACAACAAAAATTCAGACAAAATGGGCCCAGCCTTTAAAACAAGAATGATCTCTGTGATCAGCAATGTATTAAAGTGTCATCCGGAAAGCTTCCAAAATATGTCGGAGAGTACTTTGGAATTTTCGCACGTGGCATGGTCAGTCTGCAATTGTACGTAGGGTCATGTCAACGGTCATTGTATTTGAATACTCCACTGCCAATTCATCACAGGAGTCTGTAAGACCAGTAAAAACATTTCTCAGGAGTGGTCTATGATTTAACCTCTGTGCTCCAGTTTGTACTGACAGGGAGAGCAAACAGGTAGGGCTTTCACTTTGTTTACACATCTTCTTGAGACGACTATCCTGCAGATCATTGATGTGTTAAGTTGAGCTGCAGCTCAACAACTGAGGATATGGAACCATATTTATGAGGCCCATGGTCAGGGACAGATGTGAACAGGGTCCAAGAATACTGGTACTGGCCAGCATGCTGGCCTTTTGACTCTATTCCCAAGGTTGGCCCTTTGGCTTGGAATGGGATTGCAAGACCAGCAGGTCTATCTGTCTGGAAGATGCAAGCAGGAAGGAGGTTCATAATGAGCCTTTTCAAGAACATCAAATCTAACTTTCCAATTGGCCTCAAGCTCCCATTGCTTCAGGTTCCCTGTGCTCCAGTAATGACGAATGTAGGCAAGGTCTCCTTCAGCATCTTCTTGAGAAAGATCGCTCCTCTTGTAATCAGTATCATGTGTAATAAATATAAGAGAAAACCCATAATGGATTTATACATCCATTTTAAAATTGTTGAGAAATCAACTGATTTATTATGTCCAGTCTGGTCACCCTGTTATAAGAAGGATATTAGAGACAGTTCAAAAGTTCAAAAGAGGTTTACCAGTATGTGGCTGAGTATGAAAGGTTTCAGTTATTAAGAAAGGTTGGATAGGCTGGGACTTTTTTTCACTGGAGCATAGGAGGTTGAGGGGTGACCTTATAGAGGTTTACAAAATCATGACGGTATAGGTACGGTTAATGTAGGTGTACTTTCCCTAGGATGGGGAATTTCAAGACTAGGAGATATATTTTTAAGGTGAGAAGAGAGACATGAGGGGCATATTTTTACATAGAGGGTGGTTCACGTGTGGAATGAACTTCCTGAGGAAGTGGTGGATATGGGCACAGTTACAACTTTTAAAAAACACTTAAATAAGTACACAAATAGAAAAGGTTAGGAGAAATACGGGCCAGCAGGAGGCAAGTGGGACTAGTTCAGTTTGAGATTATGTTCTGCATGGACTGGTTAGACAGAAGGGTCTGTTTCCGTACTCTATGACTCCAAAACTAGAATTAGAGAATTCTAATACAATTTTAGAATTACCACATCATCCCCTGAAAGGGCTATGTTGTAGAAGTAGCTGAGATGAGTTACATTATCTTGGTAAGTGACTATTTCAAATCTTGACAAACCTCACCTAACCACATGATGGAAATGTTCTCCCGATGCTTAGAGGTGTGGGAAATTGGCAAAACTGATCCAGTCAAATTTTTCATTTTCTGGACGGATTCAAACATATGGTACACTAGATTAAAAATTGGAACTTAGCCAGAAGAAAGCAACTGAAGTAATTTAGTAGGAAGCCTGCTTAATAGTACAAATGGGTTCCAGGCAAGTACAGTCATTTCTGGAGAAAGGATTAAGGATAGAGTGAGAAATATAAAGTGGAGTTGATCTGTTAAACTGGACCAAGTTCTTTGAGACTAATGTCTTTTTGCATTCCTAAAAAATCTTATCTTCACTGCTGCAGCCATAGATCCACCATAGCCTGTCAGTACTGTTCTTTTGAATAATTTCAGCAGCAACTCAGCTGGCAATTGCAATGAAATTTATTGGACTACACCACTGTGCAGCGTGACATTTTTACATTTTAATAATTAACTTTCTTGCTTCTGTGTTTTCTAAATCATGGTCTGTTGGTACAGTTCAAAAGAATTGAACAGGTTGAGTAAGAAGATCTAATGCCATTTTTCTTTTGTCTTTGTATTACCAACATTGCAATAATCTGACCATCCATCAATTTCAAAACCAGTTTTCTGGTTTCAGTCACACTGAAGTTATTAAAATGTCATCAGTGGAATGTAATCATTTGTGGTTACATATAATAAATTTCAATGCAATATACTGCTATCTCACATGAGCTCTAACTCTGCCAGTGTACAGCAAGATTACTAAGGCAAATGGTCTACAACTTGTACTATTTTCAAGCAGTCTCACCACTCAATGGTTTTCACCCACCTCATCTTCCGAAACGACTAACCCTTTCTGTCTTCTGTGCTTTCTATTCACTTACTGAGGACACTAACTCTCCTGCTCTTGCACCAGCATGAACAATTTTCCAGCTACTTCCAATCTACTTCAATCCCACCTTTTATCTCATTGCTGGATAAAGTGTCATACAACAGGACAAAAACAGAAGCAGGGCGTACGATGGCCAAAATTCAACCCCTCCTCTGCTAAGAGGAGAAGATGCTAAGATGGTCAGAGAGGATTGAGATTTCACAAATGGAGGTGCTGAAAGTTCTATGCCCAGGCAACTAGCAAGCTTTCTGGTGCTGCATTGCTCTCCCATTACCATCCAGAGTTACCTCATTCTTAAGATGCTCTAGCTTCTATCCCCTATTGCACAACTAATGCCCTCTCTTTTCTAGTGCAGATGCTAGCAGCATCCACACATACATTGGCAAGGTTTTCACCTGAACCTTTCAGCAGCTCAGAGACTTTCACCGCAATAGGTTCTCTATTTAGATTGGACTCAAGAACACAAACTGGTGACCACATCACTGACATGTCTCTGCAGCTGGTTGAGGGAGAAATGCCACAGGTCACTGACATTGAGAGGACTGTGGAAAACTGCTGAGATCCAAGCAGAAGTTGATCTCATGGTGTTAACCAGTAATAACGTAATGCAAATGCACAGACAGTCAAAGGAGCAACAGGCAGGTTTGTCAGAGACACTTGGTAAACTAGGTTGAAAATTAGAGGAGTCCACAAGTGTTATCAGTATCTGCATGTGTGCATCTTGCTGTCTCCATGGACTGGTCAGCATCCACCATGGATAGCCAGCCTAAGCAGAACACTAGTGGTTGCAGGAAATTCATGCAGACCTGTACTCAGTTGGTGCTCAGCATCAACAGCCAGGTGACAATGGGAAGTAGAACTTCGACCTCACTCCAGGTGTCCTTTCCTCCTGTGGAGACAAGGTGGTGTCAGCAGGCAGAGCAGAAAAAACACACACACACCTCCCCTAGACGTTCCCTCTTAGAACACTGAGCAGTTCTACCTCCAATCTGGCAATGACCCTGAATTCTGTGGACAAGGCTGGGTCCCCTAGCGACATATGCGCTCTGAGGTGTCTGCTCAAACCTGCCAGGTCAACAGGGTCAACATCAGAGCAGAATCTTCCCACCACAGCTACAGACCTCAAGACTTCACATTGATGTAGTGGGAGAGAAAGAAAGAAAAGAACTCACTGAGAACACAGAGGTAGCACAGAAACCTCCTAGTTGTAAAGAGCCTTTGATATTCTTTCAATATATATGCATTTTCAATCATCACGTGTATGATTAATTGACATTTTAACTGTTGATGTGGTTAGGTGGCTATCATGTGAGATTTAAGCAACACTAATGTTCATGAGTGCAGCAAAGATGCAGCACTTTAATGAGCAGGACACTGAGGCCAACGGTAATGTGAATGCATTATGATAGGGACCAGCATCCACTTATCTTCCACATTGACTGCCACCATGTATGTGTCACTCGGTGATCATTCAAGAATATATACAATTCCAGAGGGAAAGGTTCATTCTATCTGTTTTACAAAGGAGCATACATTAGTTTATGATGGGAGTGACGTTCAATATTCTATTAACATCCAAACCTGGCCTCATAGCACATTGTTCCAGTCAGGAAATACACTGAAAGTGTTGCCTGTGTCATTATAAATATTGACATGAAATATGCTGAAGCATTGGCCTTCACATATCTGGAGGAAATTACTGTGAGGGTGGTAGATTCTGCGGCTTTACATCCTGAGGAGAACCTCTGCTGCTGCTTGTTATTGTTGTTCCTGGACATCTTTGTAATTGCTTGGTCCTTTTGTATTGCCAATACATAGGGCTGTGACAGCGATTAGTCATTGCTGGATCCATTCAAGGTGAGTGTGTTTATACTGAATGTGAATACCAGAACCAGAACAACTTCTCAGTAATGTGACTCCTGAACAGTCATGCCAAACATAAATTAGGCTGAATCTTACACTGTGATACACTATGGCAAGAGGCCTCCCAAAAGAAGGGTAATGTCATGCTCCTCATGACATTCTGAGTTATTCCACCTCATTTAGATGTATGTAGCATTAGTCATACTGCAGAAACAATATTTTGCCTTGCAGTTACACCATTGACTATAACATACCATGTTCTTACATACTTACAGTTCAGAGTGTGAGGTCAGTAGCTTTGACTCATTGTACAACAATGAGATTTGTGGAAATTATTCATGAATTGGTGAATGTAGGTAACAATTTTAACTTCACCTGTCATTACAATAGCTTTGCAAAGGATTCAATTATTATAAGCAATGGAATAGTCAAGATTATTTGAGGTCAAGATTTGTCATGTGCATTGTTAGTCAATGGATTAACTGCACATAAAGTTCCAATTGATGGTCAATGTGTGGCATCAATGAATGTCTCTGATAAATGAAATTCCCCAAGTAGAGCTCACATCACAAACCACCATACACTGCAGCACAGACGAACTATGCAAAGCAAAGGAAAATCACCTATACAGTGTATTCAAAAAGAATGGGTACCCAATGAACACAGTCCACAGATTAGACAATAGACAACAGGTGCAGGAGTAGGCCATTCTACACTTCGAGCCTGCACCACCATTCAATATGATCATGGCTGATCATCCTTAATCAGTATCCTGTTCCTGCCTTATATCCATAACCCTTGATTCCACTATGCTTGAGAGCTCTATCCAACTCTTTCTTAAATGAATCTAGAGACTGGGCCTCCACTGCCCTCTGGGGCAGAGCATTCCACACAGCCACCACTCTCTGGGTGAAGAAGTTTCTCCTCATCTCTGTCCTAAATGGTCTACCTCGTATTTTTAAGCTGTGTCCTCTGGTTCAGTACTCACCCATCAGCGGAAACATGTTTCCTGCCTCCAGAGTGTCCAATCTTTTAATAATCTTATATGTCTCAATCATATCCCCTCTCAGTCTTCTAAACTCAAAGGTATACAAGCCTAGTCGCTCCAGTCTTTCAGCGTAAGGTAGTCCCGCCATTCCAGGAATTGACCTTGTGAACCGACGCTGCACTCCCTCAATAGCCAGAATGTCTTTCCTCAAATT
Source organism: Chiloscyllium plagiosum (assembly GCF_037043375.1). Lineage (NCBI taxonomy): Eukaryota > Metazoa > Chordata > Chondrichthyes > Orectolobiformes > Hemiscylliidae > Chiloscyllium > Chiloscyllium plagiosum. The sequence goes on along the minus strand of NW_028270149.1, from coordinate 27,904,072 downwards.
TGGAGACCAGAACTGCACACAGTACTCCAGGTGTGGTCTCACCAGGGCCCTGTACAGCTGCAGAAGAACATCTTTGCTTCTATACTCAATCCCTCTTGTTATGAAGGCCAGCATGCTATTAGCCTTCTTCACTACCTGCTGTACCTGCATGCTTACCTTCATTGACTGGTGTACAAGAACACTCAGATCTCTTTGTACTGCTCCTTTACCTAAATTGATTCCATTTAGGTAGTAATCTGCCTTCCTGTTCTTGCCACCAAAGTGGATAACCATACATTTATCCACATTAAACTGCATCTGCCATTAATCTGACCACTCACCTAACCTGTCCAGGTCACCCTGTAATCTCCTAACATCCTCCTCACATTTCACCCTGTCACCTAGCTTAGTATCATCAGCAAATTTGCTAATGTTATTACTAATACCATCTTCTATATCATTAACATATATTGTAAAAAGCTGCGGTCCCAGCACTGATCCCTGCGGTACCCCACTGGCCACTGCCTGCCATTCCGCAATGGAGCCGTTTATCACTACTCTTTGTTTCCTATCAGCCAACCAACTTTCAATCCAAGTTAGTACTTTGCCCCCAATACTATGCGCCCTAATTTTGCTCACTAACCTCCTATGTGGGACTTTATCAAAAGCTTTCTGAAAGTCCAGGTACACTATATCTACTGGATCTCCCTCGTCCATCTTCAGAGTTAAATCCTCAAAAAATTCCAGAAGATTAGTCAAGCATGATTTCCCCTTCATAAATCCATGCTGACTCTGACCTATCCTGTTACTACGATCCAGATGTGTCGTAATTTCATCCTTTAGAATAAACTCCAGCATCTTTCCCACCACTGAGGTCAGACTAACTGGTCTATAATTTCCTGCTTTCTCTCTCCCACCTTTCTTAAAAAGTGGTACATTAGCCACCCTCCAATCTGTAGGAACTGATCCCGAATCTATCGAACTCTGGAAAATAATCACCAACGCATCCACGATTTCTCGAGCCACGTCCTTCAGTACCCTGGGATGTAGACCATCAGGCACCAGAGACTTGTCAACCTTCAGACCTAACAGTCTCTCCAACACCAATTCCTGGCAAATATAAATTCCCTTAAGTTCAGGTCCTTCAGCCACTGTTACCTCAGGGAGATTGCTTGTGTCTTCCCCAGTGAACACAGATCTGAAGTACCAATTCAATTCTTCTGCCATTTCTTTGTTCCCCATAATATATTCCACTCTTTCTGTCTTCAAGGGCCCAATTTTAGTCTTAACCATTTTTTTGCCTTTCACATACCTAAAAAAGCTTTTACTATCCTTTATATTTTTGGCCAGTTTACCTTCGTACCTCAATTTTTCTCTGCGTATTTCCTTCTTAGTAATCCTCTGTTGTTCTTTAAAAGCTTCCCAGTCCTCTGTTTTCCCACTTATCTTTGCTAAGTTGTACTTTTTTTCTTTTTAACTTTATATGTTTCTTAACTTTCCTCATCAGCCACGGCCACCCATGCCTCCTCCTAGGATCTTTCTTCCTTTTTGGAATGAACTGATTCTGCACCTTCTGCATTATACACAGAAATATCCGTTATTGTTCCTTCACTGTCATCCCTGCTAAGGTATTACACCATTGAACTTTGGCCAGCTCCTCCCTCATAGCTCCATAGTTCCCTTTATTCAACAGAAATATTGTCACTTCTGATTGTACCCTCTCCCTCTCAAATTGCAGATTGAAGCTTATTGTATTATGGTCACTACTTCCCAATGGCTCCTTCACTTCGAGGTCCCTGATCAATTCTGGTTCGTTGCACAATACCAGATCCAGAATTGCCTTCTCCCTGGTAGGCTCCAGCACCAGCTGTTCTAAGAATCCATCTTGGAGGCACTCCACAAAGTCTCTTTCTTGAGGTCCAAGACCATTCTGATTCTCCCAGTCTACCTGCATGTTGAAATCCCCCGTAACAACTGTAGTAACATCTTTGCGACAGGCCAATTTCAGCTCCTGATTCAACTTACATCTGACATTCAGACTACTGTTGGGGGCCTGTAGATAACTCCCAAGAGGGTCTTTATACCCTTAGAATTTCTCAGCCCTATCTACACTAACTCTAATCCCCTGATTCTAGGTCCTCCCGTGCAAGGGACTGAATAGCATCCCTGACCAACATGGCCACTCCACCCCCTCTGCCCGTCAGTCTGTCCTTACGATAGCACGTGTAGCCTACGAAAGCTACGAAAACTATGAAAGCAACCACCCCAACACACACAAAAGAAGTTGCATAAGACACTATTCAAAAGGGCCACAACACACTGTGGTACACCAGAACTGCAAAAAGAGGAAGAAGAACACCTATCAATGTATTCGCCAAAAACGGATACCTCCGCAATTTCATCAACAGATGCCTAAGGGAAAGACAACAGAATGATGACTTGCCACAACCCAAAGGACTAGCCACACTACCATACATCAAAAACATTTCTGAACTGACAGTCAGACTACTGCGACCACTAGGACTCATAACAGCACACAAACCAACAGCCACTCTCAGACAACAACTCACCAGGACGAAGGACCCGATACCCAGCATGAGCAAAACCAATGTAGTGTACAAAATCCCATGCAAGGACTGCACAAAACACTATATAGGACAAACAGGAAGACAGCTAACGATCCGCATCCATGAACACCAACTAGCCACGAAATGACATGACCAGCTATCCTTAGTAGCCACACACTCAGATGACAAGCAACATGAGTTCGACTGGGACAACACTACTATTATAGGACAAGCCAAACAGAGAACAGCCAGAGAATTCCTAGAGGCATGGCACTCATCCACTGATGCAATCAACAAGCACATCGACCTGGACCCAATATACTGGCCACTGCAGTGAACAGCTGGAACTGACAACCGGAAGCGGCAGATACAAATCACTATAAATGCCGGAGGAAACATCACAGAAGCGCTTCACAGGAGGCTCCCAAGCACTGAGGATGTCACCTAGACAGGGGACGAAACATCTGCAACACAAATTCCCAGCTCGGCGAACAGAACCACAACAACATGTAGCCTTGAATATTCATTTCCCAGGCCCTGTCCACTTGAAGTCTCAGTTATCCCCACAATATCGTATCTGCCAATTTCCAAAAGAGCCTCAAGCTCATCCATCTTATTTCTAATGCTTCGTGCATTCATGTACAGTATTTTTAATTTGTTACTGCCCTCACCCTTCTCATCAACTCCCATTTCACTCAACCTTACAGCAAGATCCCTTTTTGAGTGTTCTGCCTCATTGATACAGTTGTCTTTCTTGACTTCCCTTGTTCTAACTTTCCCTTCAATTTCCTTCTTAAACATCCAGTTTGTCCCCTCCCTCCTCTACTTAGTTTAAACGTAGCTGTGTTGCAGTAGCAAACCTGCCTGCCAGAATGCTGTTCCCTAACCTATTAAGGTGCAAACCGTCTCTTTTGTATAATTTATGCTTACCACAAAACATACCCCAGTGATTCAAGAATTTAAATCCTTGCTTCCTGCACCAGTTCCCCAACCACACATTCAAGTCCATTATCTCCCTGTTTCTAGCCTCACCAGCCTGAGGAACTGGAAGCAAACCGGAGTTAACCACGCTGGACACTCTGCTTTTCAGCCTTCTTCCTAGTTCTCCAAAGTCCCACTGTAGTATGTTCCTCCTCTTCTTCCCGACGTTATTTGTGCCGACATATACCACCACCTCTGGCTCTTCACCTTCGTCCTTGAGGATTTCCTGCACTCTGTCTGTGATGTCTTTAACACTGGCACCAGGAAGGCAACACACCATCCTTAAGTCCCGCCTGCTGCCACAAAAACCCCGGTCAGTTCCTCTCATTATGGAGTTCCCTATTACCATGGCTCTGTGCGATGTCCGACTCTTCCGCTCTGTGTCTGCACCAACTTTTGATTGACCTGGCCGCCTCGCGGGCTAGCAGTGTCATCTGTCTCTACTGTTTCCAAAAGATTCAACTTGTTCCTGACAGGTACTTCCCCTGGGGTCTCTTGCACCTGTCTCCTCTCTGCCTTCCTCATCGTCTGCTCTCTTCTGGGGTACCGCAGGGATCAGTACTGGGACCGCAGCTTTTTACAATATATGTTAATGATATAGAAGATGGTATTAGCAATAAAATTAGCAAATTTGCTGATGATACTAAGCTGGGTGGCAGGGTGAAATGTGAGGAGGATGTTAGGAGATTACAGGGTGACCTGGATAGGTTAGGTGAGTGGTCAGATTAATGGCAGATGCAGTTTAATGTGAATAAATGTATGGTTATCCACTTTGGTGGCAAGAACAGGAAGGCAGATTACTACCTAAATGGAATCAATTTAGGTAAAGGGGCAGATCAAAGAGATCTGGGTGTTCTTGTACACCAGTCAATGAAGGTAAGCATGCAGGTACTGCAGTTAGTGAAGAAGGCTAATAGCATGCTAACCTTTATAACAAGAGGGATTGAGTATAGAAGCAAAGATGTTCTTCTGCAGCTGTACAGGGCCCTGGTGAGACCACACCTGGAGTACTGTGTGCAGTTCTGGTCTCCAAAGGTGAGGAAAGACATTCTGGCTATTGAGGGAGTGCAGCGTAGGTACACGAGGTCAATTCCTGGAATAGCGGGATTACCTTACACTGAAAGACTGGAGCGACTAGGCTTATATACCCTTGAGTTTAGAAGACTGAGAGGGGATATGATTGAGACATATAAGATTATTAAAGGATTGGACACTCTGGAGGCAGGAAACATGTTTCCACTGATGGGTGAGTGCTGAAACAGAGGACACAGCTTAAAAATACGGGGTAGACCATTTAGGACAGAGATGAGGAGAAACTTCTTCACCCAGAGAGTGGTGGCTGTGTGGAGTGCTCAGTCTCTGGATTCATTTAAGAAAGAGTTGGATAGAGCTCTCAAGCATAGTGGAATCAAGGGTTATGGAGATAAGGCAGGAACAGGATACTGATTAAGGATGATCAGCCATTATCATATTGAATGGTGGTGTATGCTCGAAGGGCAGACTGGCCTACTCCTGCACCTATTATCTATTGTCTATTGGTATGGTCGGTGTAATAGCCTCGCTGAAGGTCTTGTCCAGAAAGATCTCATTCTCTCGGATGAGCCTAAGGTCCTCAAGTTCCTTAATCAGTGCTGCAATATGCTCTTAGCAACAAACCCAAACAAGCAGACAAAACACGTCCAGAAACCCTAGCCACTCTCCCCTACATCAAAGACATCTCAGAAATGACTGCCAGACTACTCAGACCCCTTGGCATTATGGTAGCCCACAAATCCACCAACACACTAAAACAGCAGCTAATGATCTTGAAAGACCCTATACAGACAACAAGCAAAATGTCATTTACAAAATACCGTGCAAGCCTCAAATTGGACAAACAGGCAGAAAACTAGCCACCAGGATTCATGAACATCAAATAGCCACAAAATGACATGATCCTCTCTCACTAATATCCTTACATACAGATGAGGAAGGATACCACATCAACTTGGACAACACATCCATCATCAGACAAGCTAAACAGAGATATGCATGAGAATTCCTAGAAGCATGGCATTCCAACTGGAACTCTATCAACAAACACATTGAATTAGACCCGATCTACCACCCCCTGAGAAAAAGAACAGGAAATGACATCACCATAGGAAATGACACCACCACAGGAAATGATATCACCAATCCAAAGAAACCCAAACATATAAATAGAAAGCAGGAATCATCAGCAATGCTTTCTCTGGAGGCTCACTGAAGATCTCACCTAATATGGTGACGAAATGGCTGAACATGTACCTTCCAGCTCAGTGAGCAAAAACCTACATCCAGAGCCTCAATCTGAGCTACTAATCTTCTCAAAACTCACTAACCGAAGGGTCTGTTTCCATGCTGTACATCTCTATGACTTTATGACTCTATGATGTATCTTTAGTCCCCAAACTGATTGGACTTGACTTGCCAGATTGATTGTAGCCCAATCCATGTACAGTGTGGGACCAAATAACTTAACAATCATGAGCTGAATTGAAACCAACCAGCCCCTTGATTGACTGTGGTGACACCTCTTGACTGACTATAGTTTCCAATTGATCCCACGAAGAATTAGTCCTCCTTGACATTGTCATTGAGTTAAAGCTTTTGCAGTCTGTTTGCCATGTAAGCTGCTGGTATATGCTATAGCTGTAATATTAACATAGCACAGTGCCATACAGTGAAACGTGCACTCCCTTGACTACTTATTTCTGTCAACCACACAAGCTGCCTTCCTTGCTGTCTGCACTAAAAGGCAATGCAAATAAGAGATAGCAGCCTCTAATTAGGTGCTAAGTGAATGATAGCTAAGAAAGCAAGCTAGGTGCCATAAAATTCATCGTATGAGATGGGTATGTATACCTACATGCAGCGAATGCAAAAGCACTGAAGTGGAAAGTGTCCATGAGCTCCAAACAGCAGGGTTGAAGTTCTGAAGAGCATTATCCATATCTGATTCCAAGATCAGCCATGGTGATGTCGTGAGGCAGCGTATTTAGTCAATGCTGACATTTGTGGACAAAGATGGGAGGCAACCACTGTCCATGGAGCAAGAAATGATATGCTGATGAATGGACCTTCAAATGGAGACCTGGAGAATCAAGCAACGAACTGTATCTTCCAAATAACATCTCTGACTTTCAAATTAGCAATCACTGCTGTCTACTTTCTCTGGAGAGGATGAGAGAATTGCAAGCTGCATAGAACGCAATATTAGCTAACAGTCAAATCAAAATCATGGAAATGCTTATTTACAAGATTAAAAACTCATCATTGGCTTGTCTTCCATTGCCACATTATTCCTATGTGCAACTGAATCATTACTTGCTGCATCCCCAGATGATTAGGATTATTACCTTGTGGTTTGGTTTTGCCATCTGGCTTTGTCATGCGATTTTTTTTGTTACTGTATTTTATGTTAATCCTAATTACATTCTAGTCTGTATATTGTTTAAGTTCCAGTTCAGCATATTGGAACAAGTATGCCTGTATCACAGGATGACAAATACAAATGATTTGTAATGGGAAACCTGCCCAAAAAAACCTAGATTAACCACACATGAAATTCAGAAATCTGTGCTGAATGTAATGCATATGCTGAATTGGATCATTGCAATGTCATTAAGATGGCCTAATAATTCTTAACATAAGAATTGTTACATAAAAATCTGTTGTCATTTGCAATTTTGATTGTCATGACAAAAAAGTTTCAAATTTGTACATTTTGATCAATAAGTAGTACTGTCTGCATCGGCTGTCATTGGACACTGCACTCAAGCTACATCCAATGCAGTATAGTGATAAACTTTGGCCAGTCCTGGCTATCAAAATTAAGTTGTATAAGTTTGCATGAATAGATGTTGTTTAAAGTTACATTATTTGATTCAAAATAATCAACCACAAAGAACACAAGATTTGAAATGACAAGTCCCTAGACTTAGTATAAAACCACATAGCTCTCAACTGAACTTTTCATTAATTCTGGGACCAAATTACACTCTGTTCTGCAGATTATATGGTCTACTCCCTACTTCAGGAATTGATTGCATTCAAGTATTAAAACTGACTTGTTCTTTCCTGTCAAATGAAACCGAATGGTCTTGATATTGATTGGAAAGCCAGTTTTAGAGCAAAAAGATTGAAATTATCTAATATTGTTGATCATACTTCAACGTGCATTGCTCATGGGAACAATCTTATTGCCAAAATCAAGGACAGTAACTTTGACTTTTCAATTCCAATAATTTTAACTAACAAACAAGCATGTTGAATTGGAGGCAAGGTCCTCAAGAGCAATTTGATAACATTGTACATTGACATGTAAGAGAAGATTCCTGCATCACATTGTTCTTAATTTTGGTTTGATTAGTTTTGAGCATTATGACCCTATTTTATTGTGGGAGATATATAATTAGAAACCATTCACAATTCACATTTTTTTCTAAACATTTAAAAATTATTTCACTAACTCAAACATTTTCATCATAGACTCATAGAGTCATAGAGATGTACAGCATGGAAACAGACCCTTCGGTCCAACCCGTCCATGTGCTGACCAGATATCCCAACCCAATCTAGTCCCACCTGCCAGCACCCAGCCACATCCCTCCAAACTCTTCCAATTCATATACCCATCCAAAAGCCTCTTTAATGTTGCAATTGTACCAGCCTCCACCACTTCCTCTAGCAGCTCATTGCATACACGTACCACAGTCTGTGTGAAAATGTTGCCCCGTAGCTCTCTTTTATATCTTTCCCCTCTCACCGTAAGCCTATGCCCTCTAGTTCTGGACTCCCTGAGCCCAGGGCAAAGACTTTACCTTTTTACCCTATCCATGCCCCTCATAATTTTGTAAACCTCTATAACGTCACCGCTCAGCCTCCAACGTTCCAGGATAAACAGCCCCAGCCTGTTCAGTCTCTCCCTGTAGCTCAAATCCTCCAACCCTGGCAACATCTTTGTAAATCTTCTCTGAACCCTTTCAAGTTTCACAGCATCTTTTCAATAGGAAGGAGACCAGAATTGCATGCAATATTCCAACAGTAGCCTAACCAATGTCCTGTACAGCTACAACATGATCTCCCAACTCCTGTACTCAAAACTCTGACCAATAAAGGAAAGCATACCAAACGCCTTCTTTATTATCCTATCTACCTGCGGTTCCACTTTCAAAGAGCTATGAACCTGCACTCCAAGGTTTCTTTGTTCAGCAACACTCCCTAGGACCTTACCATTAAGTGTATAAGTCCTGCTAAGATTTGCTTTCCAAAAATGCAGCACCTCGCATTTATCTGAATTAAACTCCATCTGCCACTTCTCAGCCCACTGGCCCATCTGGTCAAGATCCAGTTGTAATCTGAGGTAACCCTCTTCGCTGTCCACGACACCTCCAATCTTGGTGTCATCTGCAACTTACAAACTATACCTCTTATGCTCGCATCCAAATCATTTATGTAAATGACAAAAAGTAGTGTACCCAGCACCGATCCTTGTGGCACTCCACTGTTCACAGGCCTCCAGTCTGAAAAACAACCCTCCACCACTACCCCTCTGTCTTCTACCTTTCAGCCAGTTCTGTATCCAATGGCTAGTTCTCCCTGTATTCTGTGAGATCTAACCTTGCTAATCAGTCTCCTATGGGGAACCTTGTCGAACGCCTTACTGAAGTCCATATAGATCACATCTACCACTCTGCCCTCATCAATTCTCTTTGTTACTTACTCAAAAAAACTCAATCAAGTTTGTGAGACATGATTTAGAATGCACAAAGCCATGTTGACTATCCCTAATCAGTCCTTGCCTTTCCAAATACATGTACATCCTGTCCCTCAGGATTCCCTCCAACAGCTTGCCCACCACCAACGTCAAGCTCACTGGTCTATAGTTCCCTGGCTTGTCTTTACCACCCTTCTTAAAAGGTGGCTATCAATGATACAAATATCTCAGCAAGAAGCTCAGCAATCACTTCTCTAGCTTTCCACAGAGTCCTAGGGTACACCTGATCAGTCCTGGGGATTTATCCACTTCAATGCGTTTCAAGACATCCAGCATTTCCTCCTCTGTAATATGGACATTTTGCAAGATATCATCACCTATTTCCCTACAGTCTACAAATCTATAAGAAGTATTATGAATCAACTGGATTTCTTTCTGAACCTTTGATAATGGTTGTATTTTTATGCATCTTTTACTGACATCCTAATTTAATTTTCTAGGGGTGGGATGGAGTGTGCGGCATATTTATTTATGAGTTAGTCACCTGATCTTTGCCCCTATGTCTCTGAAGGTGCTTCATTTACCTGGATATCTATGTATCTTGATAGAAATCTGTAACTGAGTAGAGAATTTCTCTATTTTATTTAGTTTACTGGTTTTATCACAGCATCTTACCCAATCTTGTTTGAATTCAAGTGGTGATATCCTTAGGGTTTAATCTTCTTGCAACGTTTTCAAAGTTGCATTGTGATCCCCATAAGATCAACTCCAAATGCCTTCCTCGTTCTTCCCAGTTTAAAATGTCTGCGCCATTAAAACAATAAGCAACCATTAAACCTAATTATACATTTCACATGTCTTCATAGTCACCTGATACAAACACACTATTGTGCTTTTCAGAGCCTGTATTAAAGCATCTTCACATTTTGGGTCTGTTTCTTCTTTCTTAAATGTGGTGCCAATAATAAATGTCAATGTTTTCTATTTATTTGTCAGTTGCCTTTTTGTCATCATTGTGGGTCGACATACATCTTAACATCATTTTTTTTAGTTTGGAAGTTTGAATTTTAAACATTGTGTCTGAAATTAATGATTAACTTCTAAAATTTTTCTATAGTCGTGGTGAATTCTTTTAAAACACTTAATTTGGTATTTATTGAATTTGTAAGAGTAAAAGAAATGCTGCAGGATTTATTGTTTAGATTAATGGTTTGGCATTAATGGAATTATATTTTTACCATATGTTTCAAAATGTTTTAGTGTATTTGTGTATAATTAGTAATTATATGTAATTAGTTTTGTTTATACAATTCTAGCTTCATTTCCTTTGAGTAATAAGCTAATGTTTTATTGTTTAAACCAAATCAACAACATCACATGCTTATATTTCCGTGAGAGACCACCTCATTAAATCCAAAATAAATAAAATGCGATCTATTAAGCAATATTTCAGCCAAATGGGATGTTCCCATTCTGGTATTAAGCTGAGGAAATCACTGCAATTATAGGAAGTCAACTCACTCCACAACTGCTGTGGGATCAGCTGACATGGTATTATGTATACAGAAATGGAATTCCTTCATATTCTACTCATATTCATGTACAAGCAAAAGATCGAGGCTTTACCATCTATTTGTGATAAAATGAGGATTATACCATTACTTATTAATGAAGTACAATTTTCCGAATTAAGTTCACAGAGAAGGGGCACAAAAATTGGACTATGCTGGAACTATTTTCTAGGCAGAAAATGATTGCAAAATAGCAATTAAGAGGGTCAAACAGCATTGAAACTACAGTTATCACTATATTGTATCAGGTTTACAGGTATCTATGGCCAATCTCCACTTTTAAAATCTAAATCAGAAATTGTTTTGCATTGAACGGAAAGGATTATCAGGGTTACAGGCAGCACAACAAGCAGTCCTCATCTGATTGTGGAGCTGGAAGGAGCAGATTACATGTAAAAATGCCTGTCTGTCCAAGGCCAAGTTTGAACTCTCCCAGTACTACGTTATAGCCCCAGGATCACCTTAGTTTCTTGCTGCCACCACCACCACTGTCCCACATCCCACCCCCCCAGGGATTGCTGTGCTGAGATGTCTCTGACAGGTGTCTGAAGAAGCTAATAGGTCACAAACAAATGAGTCTGATGAACTAAGTTACTCTGATGTTTCCACCCACCTCTTTAGAAGTATACAACATGTGCTGCTCCAGATTGTTCTCCAGCATCATACAACTTATTCATCAAAGAGCTAAACGGATATGTAACAAATATTTACCCAGAATTTAAAATATAAAGAAAATACTGTATATACTTGGGTAAGAGTTGATCTCATGTAAAAGTCAACCCTTTAGTTTTGGCCAAAAAATCTTATATTTTCTATATATCGCATGTATCACATTATAAAACTCTTACAAAGAAAACTGCATTTTCCCATTAACCCACTTAAATGAAATGGCATTCATTGACTCATACTAGTAACTCTACTCATCGCTCTTTGTTTACTATATAGCGGTCTGTATTCATTCATTCATAACTCTACTTAGCCCACTTGGTTTACTGCAGTACGTTTTGATTCATTCATTCATTCAGACCAGTACTAACTCTATTGGTACTTATTGCACTCTGTTCACTATATATTCAAAAGTTAAAATTGTTAAAATCATTTTAATTGTGCCATTATATCTAAATAAAAGTGAGATATATTAGCTATATATATCTTTAATTCTTTGACAAATTTGTCAATATTGCTGAGGTTCATTACATACAAGAGTAAATGGGAGGGAAACAGAAGAAATTGGTGGGAAAGTTCAAGATGCTTACACATTCAGAATTTATTAAATGTTTCATTTTAAATGTGCCATTACACCAGGCCATGAGATGTTGAACAGTGTGATTTTGGAGGATTTCCTTGAATCTTTGACATGTTAAATTTTCATACCTGCATGTATAAATAAAATTTACTATCAGTAATTCAGTCTTATTTCTCTTGTTTTTATCCAGTAATTACCTTTACCATAATTCATTATGTTTTTCTTCTTTACCAAGGATTAGTTGAGTGATCAACTTCTGCTAATAATATGGTATTTCAAACTGCAGCATGAATTTCAGCCCCTCAAACCCAGTGCCCGTGTAATAGTCAACCCTATAAATTGAACCTTTAAAAATAGTCTAAAAAATTCAACTTTTACACAGGTATATATGATATACAATAAGCAAGCTAGCCAATAGAAACCAAAATAGCACATAAAGATGCCCTTTAACAGATATCAGGAAGCTATGAGAACTTATTTGTTGAGCAGAATCTTACTTCGATTTAATTTGTATTTTCATCGCTGGATGAATAAATCAAAACATTGATAAAAAGTAATGAGCTAAATACAAAAGAATAATAGGTTTATTTAAAATGGTTCATGTGTTTAATTCTCTTGGACTTTTACAAAACATCATGCTTCAGTCCTCTACTTCTAATGAACAATACAGAAATTTATTTTAAAAATGTTCATAAACATCAGATGGTTGGCAGTAAAAACCCTAAAAAGACAAGTGCAGAATCTGAGCTGCTGACAGTCAAACAATGGAAACCAAATGATGTGACACTTATTATCAATCAAAAATCTGATTGCTCAATGAATAATGGATCCATGAGCAATGATTAAAGAGCAAAGTTGTCCTGATTTGTTTCCCTGCATTAAGCCACAATACAGTAACTTGGCATTGTTACGGTTAAACTATGCACTGAAACCACTATGGGAACATAAACGAATGTTGCTAGAGCAACAGATTCTATGATTCACGTCATTTCCACCTCCATGAACCAAAATATCAAAAGTGAAGCTATCAGCAATTCAACTACAGAACAAAGGTAAGAGTATACATTTTGTTGATGATTGTCTTGCAGAAGCAGTTATAAAAGATTGTTAAATTATTAAGTTTTTGAAAGTAACAACACATAGAAAAAGCTTATTCTTTAATTACATTCCAACCTTTGTTTGTATGTTTGACAGAAGGGAGAAACAAAACATTTATAACAAAGATTTAGCACACAAATATTAATGGAATGGGAATTGGGTCATCTGGTTCATTGCAAAAAGAAAGATTAAATTATGATGGCACTAACCAGTACTTGATAGGTCATTAAGATGTGCATGGAAAACAAGTCAATTGGTAAGAAAATTGAGATCAATGTTGGACATGGCCTTTAAATTAAAGGAACATGCGGCTAAGACTCAACAGTCAATTAGAGACTGAATGGATAGTGGTTGAAATGAGAAAGTTGTTTTTTAATTGGATAAATTGCTCACTAGGCCTGTTGTGCTGCGAGGTCGTGAATCCAATTTTGGGTTAGAGCATCTGGGTCCAAGTCCAACCTGATTCAGAGGTGGGTCATAAAATGTCTGAACAGGGTGATTTAAAAAATTATAACCCTCTCTATATGGAACCTTGCAGTGTGGTGGCAGTGTCCCTACTTCTGGGTTAGAAGGTCTTGATTCAATTCCCACCTGCCCTGGAGGCATGTTATAACATGTCTAGACAGGTTGATTAAAAATAGCTAACGCCTTTCCTTACCATCTATCTGACAGTATATACAAATTGTAACAGAATGTTTACATTTTCACTAATTAATGTGAAAACCCTGTCTCTGGAGCATTGTGTACTAAATCTGGAATGTTGTCATGCAGGGTAGTATATTGCAAGACTGTGTCACTGGTTAATGCTTGCTGCCTACAGGGAAATGAGAGTGCTGGGGATAGGTCAGCTGGCTTCTCAAAAGTAATTATATGAAGCTGATGTTATGTATTTTCTAGCAGCCAGTTAAACAATGACATTATGAGAGTCTTGAAGCAGTTCGCATGACTGGCTTTTCAGCCAATGATTGTATCTGGTTTGAAAAATAGAGAAATAAAAGTAAAGCAATTTATGAAGAAACAAACTCAAATCAACATTGTGAACAAGAACTGCTTTTTTGATACAAAAGGTAATATTAGTTTAATTGGTCAAACGTAAATGTGAAAGAACATTTTAAAAGTAAAAAGGTCTAAGGAATGAATGTGGAGTTTAAAGCCTCAGCATCTGAAGGTATGACCACGAATAGTGAAGCAATTAAAGTCAGGGATGCTCAAGAGACTGGAACTGGAGGACTTACAGGGCTGCCTGGCTAGAGGTGATTACACAAATAGGGAGAGGCTTGCATCTGCCTTGTCAAAGTTATAAGACTTTTCCATGTTTTAATTAGATCAACTCTCAATCTTATAAACACCAGAGAATATGGACCTAATCTCCTCAGTCTCTCCATACAGGACCATTCCTCTAAAACAGGATTCAGTTTGATATATCTTCATTGTAATTCCTCTAGAGAAGGTAGATGGTTCCTTAGATAAGGAAACCAAACCATACACAATATTCCAGATAGAGTTCTAGAGTCATAGAGATGTACAGCACGGAAGCATACCCTTCGATCCAAGCAGTCCATGCCAACCAGATATCCCAACCCAATCTAGTCCCACCTGCCAGCACCTGGCCCATATCCCTCCAAACCTTTCCTATTCATGTACCCATCCAAATGCCTCTTAAATGTTGCAATTGTACCAGCCTCCACCACTTCTGCTGGCAGCTCATTCCATACACGTACCACACTCTGTGTAAAAAAGTTGTCCCTTAGGACCCTTTTATATCTTTCCCCTCTCACCCTAAACCTATGCCCTCTAGTTCTGGATTCCCCGACCCCAGGGAAAAGACTTTGCCTATTTACCCTATCCATGCCCCTCATAATTTTGTAAACCTATATAAGGTCAACCCTCAGCCTCCGACGCTCCAGGGAAAACAGACACAGCCTGTTCAGCCTCTCCCTGTAGCTCAAATCCTCCAATCCTGGCAACAACCTTGTAAATCTCCTCTGAGTCCTTTCAAGTTTCACAACATCTTTCCGATAGGAAGGAGACTAGAATTGCATGCAATATTCCAACAGTGGCCTAACCAATGTCCTGTACAGTCACAACATGACCTCCCAACTCCTGTACTCAATACTCTGACCAATAAAGGAAAGCATACCAAATGCCTATCTCCCTGCGACTCCACTTTCAAGGAGCTATGAATCTGCACTCCAAGGTCTCTTTGTTCAGCAACACTCCCTAGGACCTTACCACTAAGTGTATAAATCCTGCTAAGATTTGCTTTCTCAAAATGCAGCACCTCGCATTTATCTGAATTAAACTCCATCTGCCACTTCTCAGCCCATTGGCCCATCTGGTCAAGATCCAGTTGCAATCTGAGGGTAACCTTCTTCACTGTCCACGACACCTCCAATTTTGGTGTCATCTGCAAACTTACTAAGTGTACCTCTTATGCTCGCATCCAAGTCATTTATGTAAATGACAAAAGGTAGAGGACCCAGCACCGATCCTTGTGGCACTCCACTGGTCACAGGCCTCCAGTCTGAAAAACAACCCTCCACCACCACCCTCTGTCTTCTACCTTTCAGCCAGTTCTGTATCCAATGGCTAGTTCTCCCTGTATTCCGTGAGATCTATGAGGAGAAAGTGAGGTCTGCAGATGCTGGAGATCAGAGCTGAAAATGTGTTGCTGGAAAAGTGCAGCAGGTCAGGCAGCATCCAGGGAACAGGAGAATCGACGTTTCGGGCATGGGCTTATGCCCGAAACGTCGATTCTCCTGTTCCCTGGATGCTGCCTGACCTGCTGCGCTTTTCCAGCAACACATTTTCAGTTCCGTGAGATCTAACCTTGCTAATCAGTCTCCCATGGGGAACCTTGTTGAATGCCTTATTGAAGTCCATATAGATCACATCTACCGCTCTGTCCTCATCAATCCTCTTTGTTACTTCCTCAAAAAACTCAATCAAGTTTGTGAGACGTGATTTTGCATGTTGACTATCCATAATCAGTCCTTACATGTACATCGTGTCCCTCAGGATTCCCTCCAACAACTTGCCCACCACCGACATCAGGCTCACCAGTCTAAATTGCCCTGGCTTCTTAAACAGTGGCACCACATTCGCGAAACTCCAGCCTTCCGGCACCTCACCTGTGATTATCGATGATACAAACATCTCAGCAAGAGGCCCAACAATTACTTCCCTAGTTTCCCACAGAGTTCTAGGGTACACCTGATCAGGTCCTGGGGATTTATCCACCTTTACCCATTTCAAGACATCCAGCACTTCCTCCTCTGTAATATGGACATTTTTCAAGATGTCACCATCTATTTCCCTACAGATTATATCTTCCATATCCTTTTCCACAGTAAATACTGATGCAAAATACTCATTTATTATCTCCCTCATTTTCTGTGGCTCCACACAAAAGCCGCCTTGCTGATCTTTGAGGTGCCCTATTCTCTCCCTAGGTACCCTTTTGTCCTTAGTGTATTTGTAAAAATTCTTTGAATTCTCCTCAATTCTATTTGCCAAAGCTATCTCATGTCCCCTTTTTCCCTCCTGATTTCCCTCTTAAGTATACTCCTACTTCCTTTATACTCTTCTAAGGATTCACTCGATCTATCCAGTATCTACCTTATATATGTTTTCTTCTTGTTCTTAACCAAACCCTCAATTTCTTTAGTCATCCAGCATTCCCTATACTTACCAGCCTTTCATTTCACCCTATACACACTAAACAAATTCCTCTCCATCTAAACCCTTAACACTATGACAGTCCCAGTCTATGTTTGGAAAGTTAAAATCCCCTACCATAACCACCCTGTTATTCTTATAGATAGCTGAGATCTCCTTACAAGTTGGTTTCTCAATTTCCCTCTGATATTAGGGGGTCTATAATAAAGGTGATCATCCCTTTCTTATTTCTCAGTTCCACCCAAATAACTTCGTTGGATGTATTTCCGGGAATATCCTCCCTCAGCTATCCCTTATCAAATATGCCACTCTCCCCCCTCTCTTGCCTCCTTTTCTATCCTTCCTTTAGCATTTGTATCCTGGAACATTAAGCTGTCAGCCTTGCCCATCCCTGAGCCACGTTTCTGTAATTGCTATGATATCCCAGTCCCATGTTCCTAACCATGCCCTGAGTTCATCTGCCTTCCCTCTTAGGCCCCTTGCATTGAAATAAATGCAGTTTAATTTATTAGTCCTACCTTGTTCCTGCCTGCCCTGACTATTTGACTTGCTTCTGTTCTCAACTGTACCAGTCTCAGATTGATCTCTTTCCTCACTATCTCCCTGGTTCCCCCCCACCTTACTAGTTTAAATCCTCCCAAGCAGCTCTAGCAATGTGCTCTCGCCAATTCCCCCAGAAAGTTGCAGAAATACATTGTAACTCCTGAACTCAAATCTTCTTGCAAATCAGACTAACGTACTGTTTGCCTTCCTATCTGTTCTAAACACCTGAATGTTAACTATCAATGACTCTTGACAAGGATACTAGATCTCTTTGTACATCAATACTTCCTGATCTCTGTCCATTTAAGCAACACTGCACTTTTACATTTCCTTCCAAGATGGATAAGTTTACATTTTTATCTCATTATATCCCACTTGAAGCATAATTATTAAAATTAATTTATGAATTTATTGGATGGTAATTACCCATTGAACTTTAGAAATTTTTGCATTACTGTGTCAACATTCTGAGGCCAGTTAGTTGAACCTACATGTCTGCAAAGCCTCACAAAAAGTAATTGCTTTAAAGGACAAAGATTGGGGGCCATCTCTTACCCATTAGCAAAGCACTCAGACAGTCACCCAGCTACTCAACTGGATGGAGACAAACCATTAGATGTAATGATGAAGAGTCATCTATACTCAAAACATTAGCTTGCTCTCTCTCCATGGATGCTGCCTGACGCACTGTGATTTCCAGCATCTGTTGTTTACATCAGATGTAATTGCTTGGACAGTGGAGCTCTTGCTATAAAAGTAATTTGTCCATACCCCATCACAGAATCACAGAACTTTTACAATGCAAAAGAAGGTCATTCATCCTATTGAGTCTGCACTGCCTCTCCAAATGAACAATTCACTTTATCATTTTTCATTACATATGGCTCCAGATGGTATGAAACTATCCAATCATGCATGACATGCATCTTAAATCCACTATGCCATAGCTATATTTATGGGTCATTGGAGATGGAAGGTCATGTGACAAGCCAGCTAACCCTTTGTAATGTTTAAGTAATTGTTTTCTCTGTCGACAAGCCATAAGCACATATATTAATGAAGAAGCATGATCTCTGTGCAGCTTTCTTTAACTCTCTCCAAAAGAAATTACAGGATTTGAACCCTGTCTGAAGGTGCTATTGACTTTCTAGGTGTTACAGGTAAGGATTTCACAAAGATCTCACATTTATAGCTGCTCTCTTCAAGAAAATATAAATCATTAGTCTATATCATGAAACAGTCTCAATACTGGCTCAGAAGTAACAGTGAATTCAGTGTAATGCCAGCCAAGTTACCAACATTCAACAGCCACAGACCTGTTTCATTTAACTGGATTTCAAATTGCTTAGTCTGTCCTCCTACTTGATAATTTACTTGTGTGTGTCTAAACATTGACAGTGTGTGTACATGCAAGTATGTTGAAGTGTTTTTCTTATTTTTTCTTAAACTGGGGTACAAATAATAAACACTATTTTCTTATCTATTTTAAAACTCAAGAAAACCTGACTACTTGTTCAAATACAGCCACAGTATATCAATAGTTAAATACTCACTGAATTAGCAAGCATATTTTTTAAAAAAATTAATGTGGGAAAATAAGAGGACATTCAGCCACTATTAACCTGATTATAACAGTAACCTCACATCCAATCAACCTTCCATTTCTCAATCATCCTATACTCTGTTTTGATTTACAAGCTGAAAGTGGTGTAAGCATGAACCTCATATTATCTAAACCCTCCCTGCATGACCAGCTTACCATGGTGATATTTTCCTTTCACATAGTGAAGAGATACAATCTGGTGAGGCTCAGGCAGCAGCACCAAGAATAGAGTAACAATGAAGACATTGCAATGCCACTCAACTACACACTCACAGCTGCAATCTCAGATCAACCAGTGCACATGGTCTCTCAATAAGCACAAGAAAGCTGAATCCATGGCAGGGGCAAGAGCACTGCAGATGGCAACTTAGTGGAGATTGAGGTTACAATGCAAGTTCTTCTGGAGAAGATTCCAATGAAAAATCAATAGGGCAGCACACAGAAAAGACAGTTAAGTATGCAAAACAACATGCTCGTTGCATTGGAAAACCTACAAGGAAGCTTATAGGTCAATATCAAGGAACATGTAGGGGCCCAGCACCAACTTGACTTAAGAGTTTGCAAAATGTTTGGAGACTATTCTTTCAAGCGTAATAAAGAAAGTCAACTCAATTCATAAATATGAAGACGGAACAGTAATTCAGCTAACGTTGCAGATGTCATTACAGCACAAGCAGCAACTACTAAATATCTGAATGTGACACTGGAATGGAGACTGCTACCATCATAGCTATTGATTACATTGTGCAAAGGGACTTGCAGATTATCACAATAATCCAGCAAGATGTCTCGAAGAGGTTGCCAGGAGTGTTTACGTGCTGCACAAGGTAGTGACTGTGGCTCAGTGAAGTACAAAACTACTGTCCAGAAGATAGTTTGCATCCTTCTACCAGCTGTGCCATTGTTCTTGCCTATCCACAAAGACTGCCATCAACTATGCGGACCTGTTGAAATTCCATTTCTTCCTCTACCTCTTCTTCCTCCTCCTCTTCCTCCTCTTGTCATTATCCTACACTCAGTTACTCACCCTGTAAATGGTAGTAATGGTTCTACACTCATGTTGGCAAACTGGTAAAATCTGCAGCAGACCATTGTGTAGCTTGACAGCTGGTCTGTCAAATACTGCATGTTTCCCCAAAGGAACCCAGGCAGTAAAACGTGTGGTTCCATGTACCAATTATCTACTTTAGCGTATTATATGTGCTAGTTTGGCTTTCATTGCACATTTACATATTGTCATTATTAATAACGATTGGTCCCCAGTGATAGAGTCATAGAGTCATACAGCATGGAAACAGACCCTTCAGCCCAACTCATCCACACTGATCAAGTCTCCCAAATTAAAACTAATCCCACTTGTCTGCATTTGGACCATATCCCTCTAAACCTTTCCTATTTATGTATCTATCCAAATGTCTTTTAACTGTTGTAATTATACTCGCATCCACCACTTCCTCTGGCAGTTCATTTCACATACAAACCACCCTCTGGGTGAAAATGTTGCCCCTCAAATCCCTTTTAAATCTTTCTCCTCTCACCTTAAAAGTTGTCCCTTAGTTTTGAACACATCCACCCTAGAGAAAAGATCTTTGCTATTCACCTTATCTATGTCCCTCATGATTTCATAAACCTGTATAAGGTCAAACCTCAACTTCCTACATCCATTTAAAAAAAAGTACCAGCCTATACAATATATCCTTATAACCTAAACCATTCAGTCTCAGCAACATCCTGGTTGATCTGTTCACAACCCTCTCCAATTTAATAATATCCTTCCCATAGCAGGGTAACCAGACCTGTACATAGTACCCCAGAAGTGGCATCACCAAAATCCTGCGCAAGCTAAACATGATGTCCCAACTCCTATATTCAATGTCTGAGCAATGAAGGCGGCATGGTGAATGCCTTTCTAACCACCCTGCCTACCTGTGATATACCTTTCAAAGAACAATGAACCTGAACCCCTCGGTCTATCTGTTCAACAGCACTACCCAGGGCCCTACCATTAACATATAAGATCTACCCTTGTTTGTTGTACCGACATTGAATACTTCATAATTATCCAAACTAAACTCCAACTGCCCATTGGCCTAATTTGTACTTGGGATGTGGGTTCTGCTGGCTGGGCCAGCATTTGTTACCCACTTCTAAGTACTCTTGAGGATGTGGTGAGCTGCTTTCTTGAACTGCTATAGTCCATTTGCTGTAGGCACAAGCACAATGCTATTGGGGGAGGTTGGGGAAATTCCATGATGTTGATCCAATGATATTGAAGGCACAGAGATATATAGCCAGGTGTAAATGGTCAGTGCTTAATTTCTTTGTCTTTCTGGATGATAGTGTTTGCAAGTTTGGAAGGAGCTGTCTTACGAGCCATGGAGAATTTCTGCTCTGCATCTTGTGAACAGTACACACTGCTGCAGCTGTGCATTAGCAGTGGAGGGAGTGACTATGGATGTGATCCCAATCAAGCAGGTTGCTTTGTCCTGGATGGTGTCCAGCTTCTTGAATATTGTTGGAGCTGCACTTATCCAGGTAAGCATCTGCAATGCTGGGATTCAACCCAGGTTCCCTGAAAGTTGCTTGAGTCTCTGGATTATTATTCCAGCAACAACAACACTAGCTTATTACCTCCCAGTATCATGGTGATACAAATGCAGATGGCACAGTAAACTGCCAGAATGGATGTATTATAACTGCTCTGACTTTAGAGGTGTAGTTGCAGCAAGTGACAGATTTCACTGATGATTTTCTTTAATGAAATACTGGTGTCACATGCTTTGCTCCTCGCTGAGCTTCAGGTGGAAGATTTGGTCCTTGAACTCATGGCAAATTAGGCCCTCTGCTTAGAGCCCTTCTCACTCTTCTCCTTTGTCTCCCATTAGTTTGTGCTGACCTCATAGACTCTACTCATCACCAAGTCACGTAAGATTCCAAGGTAAATGCCTACTCACACACCCATTTCTGGAAGAAACCAGTTTGTGCAGAAATTTTGAAGTTAGATTAAAAAATAACCTTGAGCACCTATCACACTACTCCCTATAATCTTTTGAATTTTGATAAACTAAAGAAAGCACCAAAAAAGTTGTGGAATTGTAACAAACCCCCACCAGAAGAAATTAAGCAGCACTTGCTATAATTGGTGTGTAAATTGCCAAACAATTTGTGACAAGGAAGAGATGCGACAACATAATGGTAATGTTACTGTACTAGTGATTGAGAGCACAGGCAAATGATGTTGGAACATGGGTTCAAATCTGATCAGAGCAGCTGTTGGAACTTAAATTCAGTTAATAAATCTGGAATAGAAAGCAAGTGCTACTATTGTTCTTTGTTAAAATCCAACTGGTTCACTAATATCCTTAAGGAAAAGAGATCTGTCATCCTTATCTTATCTGGCCTACATGTTACTCCAGAATCACAGCAATGAAGTTGACTCTTAACTACTCTCTGAGTGGCCGTCAGCTACACACTGAGGACAATTAATAATGGACAATTACAAAGTGTATCCAAGTGTTTCTTCGGACTTGGTTAAATGTAGTTAAGAGAAGACGCAACAACATAAATTTACTTAAATATGAATATTTATTCAGTAAATAAAAAGAATGAAAAAAAGTTTAAAAAAAACAATAAGCCTCACCCATTGGGGTCTCCTCAATCAACGACTGGTCTGGAGGCTTAGGTTCGTTCCTGGCTCCATTCATGATCCTGGTCGAAGGGGAAGTCCAGTGGCTCGAAGCAAAACTCTCTCTTTTATGCAGTGTAACAAATAGCAAGTATAGAAAAACAAGTACAGAAAACCAAATCGATTATGCTGTCTTTGGCATGTACAGCAATGTGGATTGCCCATCACAGGACTTATTCAAGACATGTAGCTGTCGAATATAACAGCAACAAAAACTCAGCAATGCCCATGTCCCTTGAGTTCAAGCCGCTGTATGATTTGCATTGTTTCATCATTAGCCTTGCAAACATGACAACGAGCTATCAACTTTGCGAGAGCTGCATGAAGTTGCTGCATTTTTGCATTAATCTTGAATGAACCTTGTCATGGAAAGTTTGGTTAGGTAACTAATAGTGTAGATACCTTTTCATCAGAATATCATCAAAATAGTAGGCTACAGGCGAAATGCAGGTAAATGGGATTAGTGTAGTTTGGTGTTTGTTGATTGGCATAGACATGGTGGGCCGAAAGGCCTCTGCTATATGACTCTATGACTCTAACTGTTTATATATTGACTGGAACGTTAAATTCAAAAGTGGCACCATTGGTGTAAGCTGTCACAATCAGCTGTTCTGTATTCCTGGCAATGTGCACTAATATCTGCATTCATATGGCATCCAGTGTGATCTACCCCAAAAATATTGTAGAGACTATTTTGGAGCTCTAAGGGCATGTATATGACCCAACAAAGGGGCAGTGATGTGCTCAGTATCTTAACCACCAGTATTTACAGAATTATTTGGTCATTTTTCAACATATGAAATTATATTTTCAAGGTAGGTATTTTATATATTGCAGGAATAGCACAGAGTTGCAGGAAGATTTGTTAGGTGTTGCTCTATTCATGGAGATTTACATAATTGATATAAGTTACTCATGACTCAACTTATTTTTCTTGCTGTAAAGACTGATTTTCCTAGCCCTTACGACATGAAAAAGCATTTAAAGATAAAGCTTAGATATCAATACAGAACATGAGGACACCTCAACAAAATTCTCAAAACTCAAGCAAAAGTTAATACAGTATTAGAATTTTTCTCTGTAGTAGATTACAAATAGTGTCATACAACATGGAAAAAGACCCTTTGGTCCAACTACTCCATGCTGAACATAATCCCAAACTAAACTAGTCCCACCTGTCTGCTTCTGGTCTATATATCTCCAATTCTTCCCTATTCATGGATCAATTCAAATGTCTTCTAAATGTTGTAATTGTACCCATATCCATCACTTCCTCAGGAAGTTCATTCCACATGCGAGCCACTCTTTGTGTAAAGAATTTGCCTCTCATATCTTTTTTAAATCTCTCTCCTCTCATCTTAAAATGTGCCCCCAGTCTTGAAATTTCCCATCTGAGGGAAAAGACAACTACCATTAAGTCTGTCGATACTTCTCATTATTTCATAAACTTCTATCAGGTCACCTCTCAACCTTCTATGCTCCAGTGGAAAAAGGTCCGAGTCTATCCATATAACTCAAACCTTTCATACCCAGCAACATCCTGGTAAATCTCTTCTGAACCCTCTCCTTCCTACAATTGTATATATGTAGAATAAATTGCCAGAAATATTCTAGGTCATTTTAAAGGGTAATGAATTTAAACTCATTTGAAAATGATTGAAGGCTACAGAGTTGCTAATGAATTTGATGCATTTTAATGGAGGTTAAAATGACAGTATAGGGTGTTCTCCTGTAACGTGCATTTCATCAATGCGATTTGAATGTAACACGATTGGTGAATTGGGGAATGATTTTTTTTAAAAACACAAACTCCTGTTGGTTATTATGCGATTCCATCCCTGGACATCTTAAGTCCATTCTAGGTGTTTACTTCAGGTCAAGCAAATGAGGTTGGATGACAGGACAAATTTTTTTCTCACCTTATTGTTGATGTTTTTGAAGGTGTTTTCAGAAACATTAAGAATGCTATTGACAGCATTGTGGAGGCCTGGGGTGACGTCAGTAAGGACTGCTTGTATGCAGTTTGGCAGAAGTTTCTCCCAGATTTTCTTCATGATTTTAAAGGTGTTAAACTATGAGAGCAGCTTCCAGCAATCAAGAAACATTGTGTCATTCTTGCAAAGCAAGTTGGATTTGAAGAAGTGGAGACTGATCTACAACAACTTGTTGCTATGGGGGAAATTGAAGCTCAAGATGAAGACGACTAAATCCAGGATGCAGCACTCTTTCTCTTTTGTCATCCATCCTGCGGGAAGTTGAAAAGCAGTTGCAGCTTTTAGAAAACAATGACTACAATGCAGAATGCAGCAAGATAGCAATTCATGGCATAAAGTCTTATCTGGCACCCTGTGAACAGTTTCTTCATGAAAGAATGGCAAAGCAGCAAAAACTAGATGCATTTTCTAAGCCAACTCCCAAGAAACAGGTTTAGAACAACAAACCACAGCCATACACTCCTGACCTAAATATGTTCTTTCATCTTAACCCTGCACCCAGAACTGCACCTGAAAGTAATGATGATGCTGATTATGACTCTCAGCCCCATCTTAATACTGTACTGCAACTCAGTAAATTCAAAAACCCCTTAAAGTGTTAAATTTATTGTATTATTTTATTAAAATATACAATTTTAACACTTACATAGACTGTACTATCATTTATGATAGGGTAACTACTATTTTTGTCTTAATATTTGCTGATACTTTTGATGGTTTTCCCCCTCCCTGTTTTTACCATAGGCCCCCATTATTTATCTTGTGCAATTTTCTAAAACAGAAGGTTACACGAGAATGCAACTACCACATTATAGCAGAACAGACTGTATAGGTATCTTAGCTAGGTCAAAGTTAATGTTTGTGATTGCCCTGTGCTTATTGTAAATTGGAAGGGCTCATTGATCCAATTGGCTTTCCTCATTCCAAAATTCAGTCTTCTTATGTCAGACTTCAGGCCTGTCCTACACTCACTATTTTGAATTACTACTAGTTTTTGTTTGGTGCAGGTGGGCACATAAATGTTGATTGTTTATGTCTGACTTCTTGCTTTGGCGTTGTGTGGAATCAGGAGAAAGGGATTAATAGTGAAACTGAAATTTGCTCAGAAATATCTTAGCATTCCTTCCAGTTAGAGTTTGCTTCTGATTAGACACAACCCTAAATCTAAACAGCAAATGTCATTGTAATATGTAGATGATCCCATGTCTTGAGTCAGACCCTTGTCTGGTATTAAACAAAGTGGAGTAAGTAATAAGACCAGTTCAGAGACTGCACAATGAGAATAGCAAGTAAAATTATTTTGCCAACACTACTCTAGCTATAAATACAGATAATGAACTGGAGCAAGCAATGTTCAATACCTGTCGAATGTTATTCACCTTTACCCAATATTATTTTTAAGACTTAAGTTGACTCAGTTTGAAAATTCTATGTGAAGTCAGTCGAGGTCTTTAAAGGAGGAATGGCTCCAAATATCAACTGTTAGTAAAATATTAGCTAATTCTAAATGCAAAATACAACCTATCTATGCCCCATGCTGAAAAATGACAATTTCCTTGAAAGTATGATTAAAATCCATTTTGTCTGTCCAAGCGATTAAACTTAAGGCTCAAAGCTTTAGCACTGTGAGAAGTGAAGAAATCTTTTTTGTTTGTGTTACATCTACGTCGATTCTTAAAGACATCGAATCGCGCGATTTTTTGTTTAGAGTCCTCTTGTTTATTGATGTGCAGTTGATTAGCTGCAATCTCAATCGGGATTTGGCTTTGTCTTAAGCACCATGGTCAGCGCTAGTTTCTGGATTTGTGTAAACGAGAGCGAGATGCTTCGTTAATGAACTCATTGCAATCCTGCAAACTCATCAGCTATCATAGTGAAAAGCGGTTCATTGTATCTCCACCGGATCTTTCCGGAGCGATCTAAAACTAGTTCCTGTTTAAGTCAAATCAAAATACTGCGGATGCTGGAATTCTGAAATAAAACCAAAAAATGCTGGAGAAACTCAGCAGTCTAGTCTCAATTTCCTCCATTTCTCACCATGGTCCCCTGCATTTTCGGCTGTTTCAAACCTTTATTCCTCAAAAGACGCAACGGTCACTACTTCAAAGCAATTCCATATTTCATCAATTTTTTTTTCGCTTAACCGTAGTCTCGGTGCCAATTTTAAATTAGCAACATTCCGTTGCTGACTCTTCAAAGGAAAAGTATTTCCCCCAGCAGCTTCATCAAATTATTTCGTAATTTAAAAATATATACTTTTTTTTTAAAACTTCCTCTTGACTGCTCTGGTGAAAACAGACGCAGCACCTTAACTTCGCTTCATGAAGAAGGTTTTCTGTTCCTGAAATTTGTGTGCATTCACAATCTTTAATGTCCTTGTTTTAAAAGCACACCCAAAAACGTTAATGAAGGAAAATCCTAATGAATTCGCAAATCATTCGCCCTTCCCAAACCTGGTGGATTCAAATTGGAGTTAAATGATAATAGCGTTTACTTGTTATCATTAAAGCTTCAAAGAAATTAGCCCTCTTGATGTATTCGTCAATCTTCGCCAGCTTTTTCTTTAAGTTTTCCTGTGAGGATTCAGCTAATAACCTGCAACTTTTCTCAGTATAAGATGCAAAATTGACATGATGAAATGTTTGAAGCCTTATGCTGTGAGCGTAGCTCAGGTAGAGGTACTGGATGTAGCTGAGTTGAAAGGTTCATTTCCAGACGTTTTGTCACCATACTAGGTAACATCTTCAGTGGGCCTCCAGGTGAAATGAACCTTCCAGCTCAGTGAGTAAACCTACATCCAGAGCCTTATGTTGTCCTAACAATTTATATATATATAATATATATATATAGTGGGACATAGGCATAACTGGCTTGATCAGAATGTATTATTATATTGTACCTAAAGTTAAATAACCTGCTAGACTATTTTAGAGGGCAGTTAAGAATCACTCAAGTTTGTTTGGGGCTGGAGTTGTAGATAAGCCAGACTGGATAAGGAAAAATCACTTTCTGTCCCTAAAGGACATTAATGGACCATTTCAGGTTTTATGATAATCCAACAGTTTCATAATCATGGTTACCTGATGCTGTGGTGGTTATTAGCAGGGAAGGCATGCAGCAGATTCATACACAGGATGTCAGCAAAGCAAAAGGGCAATGGATCAAAATCATTCCCTGCTCCCGAGCCCTTAAATTACATTACATCACGTTGTCTGCTTCCAAGAAAAAGATGTTAAAAATATTTAATAAATTATTCTTTGTAAGTAGGTTACTCAAGTACGGACAAGTGTTGAATATCACGGCAAGTAGATAGAATACAATAATAGCAATAGGAAGAAATGTGAAGCATTTAGCACTGCTACCTCACAGCGCCAGGGACCCAGATTCAATACCCGCCTTGGGCAACTCTCTGTGTGGAGTTTGCACATTCTCCCTGTGTCCGTGTGGGTTTCCTCTGGGTGTTCTGGTTTCCTCCCACAATCCAAAGATGTGCAGGTCAAGTAAATTGGCCATGCTAAATTGCCCATAATGTTAGGGTAAATATAGTTTAGGGGACTGGGTCTAGGTGGGTTACTCTTCGGAGGGTCGATGTGGCTTTGTTGGGCCAAAGGGCCTTTTTCCATACTGTAGGGAATCTAATCTAATCTAAATAGCTCAGATTGATCACAAGAAACAGTGAAAATATAACACAGTTTATTACAGGCAAACATGTTTCATCCACAATGTATTGTCAGTTCAAGATAAAGGGATGTTGGACAGTACAGTTAAAATTGTTATTATATGGGGAGTTTTGAGGAAGTAAACAACAGGAAGGGCCATCTTCATAAGGCAAGAGTCTCAAGCTCCCTTTACAAATGCTGTCTTTGATGACATTACATAAAGATAAACTGCTTACTTTGAATCAGGAACACTTCTGCATAAATTAAATGGAGTATTGAAGTAGTCCTACTATAAAGAGGCATGCTTGCTTTGATTTGGAACTCTACAATAAAGGTGCATGGATGACTTGCTAGGAGTCATGCTAATGAAGATAAAGCAATTGAGCCTGGCTGTTTTGGAATCCAATGGAAACCTGTCAAATTTAGCTTTAAGCTAAATGGATAGAGATAACACAGTCAAATGAATTAAGTCTCTTAGGTTAGTTAAGCCAGAGCTAATACAGAAGAAAAGCAATGTCACGATATTTATAACAATGTTTATATACAGATTTGCTGTTTTGCAAAGAATGTATGGAGACATCAAAATATTTGATAACTGCATCCACTGCAAACTAGAATATAAAGCATTGAGGTTATCTTTGCACCATTTTCAATAGTCTGATTTGCTGAAAGGTTCTGGGGTCATCACATCAGACATATAAAAACTGCCCTAAAATAGTTAATTGTTCAGCTGAAAATGATTCCTGCCAACTCAAACAGCTTGCAAGTCCTTCACAATTCAATTACAATGGAATGGGGATGGATTAGGAATGGTCAAGTTGTTTGAGTTGTTGATGTCTGTGTGCTCTACGCCAAATCATCATGTAAGTAGCCATAAAGAAAAGCTTGTGGCAGATTGAGCGCAGCTACATTGAAGTAACTAGTGCAATGTCAATAATTAACTCTGTCCCTTTCTGGATCAGCATTTTTATGAAGAATTAGCATGTATGAATTAAGAGGTGTTGTGCAACTACTGAAAAAGTATTTCTAATTATTAATATCTTTCCAACGCTGATTCGATTTATAAATCATTACAGTAGTATCTATGTAACTACTCTCATCAGGTGCAGAATGCCTTCTGATGTTAGTTGTATTTGATCTATAAGTGTGATCACAGTAATGAGCTTGCTTTGATTCATTACCTGAAATAGTGTAGCATCTTCCACTCAGGAAGATGGAGTCAGGATTATTCCCCTGAAATGTGGTGGATCACATCAATCAACATAAATCCACAATTGGTGTCATGATGTGCTATTTATAACAATTTAATCAATCAATATTGATTATCAGTCCGCAACTACAACTTAACAAATGTACAAGAAGTTTTCAATGGGCCTTGAGTGAAGCTAATTTGACTTTGTTTACAGAAACTGACAAATTAAGCATCATTATTATCCCAGAGCATAAAAATTCTATGGAAAAAGAATCAAATGTTTTGGAGCACACTCTAAAAGCTGCATAATCCATAATCCCACAAGACATTCACAATTTGTCCAGACAAAAACTGTGTTATTGAAACTACAAAGAATCTGACCATCCAGATATTGTATACTTGGTGCTACTCATCAAGCTTTTTGGGACATGTTAATCTCACAGATAGGTTTCAACTGCTTGGAACAAAAAAAGGATCTGTTTGCATTGCCTGGATACTCATGAATATTCACCAAGATAGGCTCACTGTGCATCAGTCAAAGCTGTTGCCAGTTGCCTACAAAGATTAGCAAGATTGGTCTGCAATAAAGTCTTCAAATAGAAAGTACATGAAGAATTCCACATCAGAGTTTACCACCCTGCCCCTAAATCAGTTTACATCACATTGAAATTTGACCATATCCTATATAACATGAAATCTGGTACTGCAGCTGGCTATGGAAACATGTTTTTAAAGAATAACGTGATCCACAAACTTATAATATGCTATCATTTTTCTTCACTTGTGTCATTCCTCAAGGCCAAATGCCATCAGGAAGGCATATTAAACAAATACCATTGGCCTACTTAACAGCCTGACAAGAATGTACAATTACTAACAAATTTCTTCTATTGAACGTTAGGTATTAAATTCTGGGCAGCGGTTCCTTCAATGTGTATTTCCTGTTACTGATACAATGCTGAATCCAGACATAAGTGAATCCAGATAGAATATTTGTGGCTAAGTACCCATCCCAAAATGTCTAAATGAAACTGACTTTCAGACCAACATTATGACTCTTGTTGTCTCCCTTTATTTAGTAACAACCTAAAATAATGTCTGGTATGTTGCTGGCATATCAAAAATATGAATAGCCCTGACATTTGGGTTTCTATTGTTATTGGAAATGCTACCAACGCATGAAGTGTGGTCCCTTTAATGGCTGCCTGTCCCCTGCTATTGAGTTCAAACTTAACAGCAAGAAAGTGCTCTGGGAAACTGCTGAAAAAAGCTAATTGTTTTGCTGTGCATTTAAGAATTAAATTGTTGTGGCAATTTTTACTAGTTATATTCACTGGACATCAAAACCTTTCAAGCCTAAGCAATTCTTGGCCATTGTAGAAATTCATTTCCATTAGACATTCTGTTTGTATAAGAGAAAAAAACCTGAAATTATGAAATGAAAACAGAAAATGCTGGAAATTGTAGAATCCCAAGAGTGTGGAAACAGACCATTCGACCCATCCAGTCCACATCAATCCTCCCACCCAGGTCCACTCCCCTACCCTTAAAACCTGCATTTTCCATGGCCAATCCACCCAACCTGCACATCCCTGGACACAATAGGTGATTTAATATGGCGAATCCACCTAACCTGCACGTCCTTGGACTGTGGTAAGAAACTGGAGCATCCAGAAGAAACCCACACAGACGCTGGGAGAAGATGCAAACTCCACATAGTTGCGTCGTTGGGTCAGCATAAACTAGAGAAAGTCTAATGGCTTCCTTGGATGTAATTTTTCAATTGTGATAATGGGCCTCACCTAAAATACCAACTTTTCCTACTCTTTCAGAAATTGGTTAGCTTGATTTTTTTTTAAATGCGCTTATAAATTTATAGTCTGGAGTTTGCCGGGTCACCTCGTTATCTAGTCCTGAAAGGGCAACAGAATTAAATATGTCCAATGATTGGACAGCATCCTTTCAACAAACTTCACGTATTTTATGATTACCAAAATTAATCTTGTTTAACATTTATTATAGATTTGCTTTGAAACTAATTTTGAATATGCCTTCATTATTATAAAATGTTGTTCACTTTTAGATTGGGAATGTTCGGCTCTCACTGCTTTTGGTTCCAGGCAATTGATGAAGAGCGCCGCTAATGGTGTGTAAAATGGTAAATACTCATCGATCTGATAGTTATCCCTAATGTTACTGCACGGATCGATTTCCGGCTCTGATTGATCAGCGCTGAGGAAAATCATTCGCCCGAGCCAACCCAGTTTGAGAAGAGGAGGAACTTCTACCGTATGGATCAAAAATAAACGCACTTTAATTTTTCCATTGTTATTTTTATTTGAACTTTAATAAAACATTTCAGATTTTAAAAAATCATACTATCTGTGAAATTGTGAATCATTGAAAAAAAAACAGGAGTTAGTTAGGTGAACTGGTTATGGTAAATCCATGAGTGTTAATGTATTTCTGAATTATATACACAGTACCAATCCCCATTACATATCAATACAAAGTAATATATTCCGATAGGTGTACACTACTAGATTGGAATGTGTACTCATTTATCTCATTTAATGAGCTCTTATCCTGTTTGATTGATTGGAAAATAAATATTACAATATCTAAGTGCTTGAGATATGGGATAATGCCGATGTCTCCAGGTAGGTGGAATTGTGTAATGTCAATCTCCCATGACCACCTCTCTACACGTCTTCAAGGGATTGGTATTTACAATAACTGATTAACATAGAAACCTTGCCTATTGCAGATGGAGCGAATTGGCCGAAGGATGTGAGGTTTTTCATCACTCTAAAAGGGTCCTGTACTTGCAATAATAGGCGATACCTTTGGGCCAACCTTTTGTCAGTCGGAAAGCAATACTGTCATAAGCGTGGCTTCTCGCTCGCTCTTTGCCATTCTCTGAAAACCTCTTACCTCCCAGTCTTTCTTTCATTTTGATCCCTGAGCAACACCACTGAGTGGAATGTCGTTTTGTGATGTAATGCAAGGCTGTTTGGCTACTCCCAACGTCGGTGCATTTGTAAGATTATGACAGTCTTCTATACAAAACGTCGCAAAGATCCTATAAAGCAATGGCACAGTTCTGCCTCATGATGCAATCTTCTAGCCACCCCTTAAGAAACCTCGCCGAACATGATGGAGCAGGATGTTCAGTTGGTATTGAAACAGATCGATCTCGAGAGGAGTTGTAAAGGATTATTATGAAACAACGTGGCGACACCGTACATCATTGCAATGGTCATGGGAAATACTTCCGGACACACTGAGTTGCCCGTTCCTTTATAGTTTATTCGATGCACTAACAATATTTAGGAACAGTAGGTGCTGCAACATTCACTTCTTCTGGGCGGCGTTGGTTGAACAAGAGGCAGAATGTGCAATAAAGCAAAATTTTAGGAAAAAAATACTTTTGTGTCATAACGCCAAATTCAAAAGTAATGACGTTGTGTCACTGATCGTGCAAACGACAATAATGCTATGTGTGCGATAACTTGAAAGTATTATGTTATGTTTCCTGAAGAAGGGCTTAAGCCCGAAATGTCGATTCTCTTGCTCCTCGGATGCTACCTGGCCTGCTGTGTTTTTCCAGCATCACATTTTTCAACTCTGGTCTCCAGCATCTGCAGTCCTCACTTTCTCCTAGTATTATGCTGGTAGTCATGTGTAACTCTTTTGACTAAGTTCACAACTTTGTCCAAAAGCCATTAGTTTCTTTACAAGTCCAAAAATGGAAGTTAATCATTTTGTTAGGGACGTGTAGGGAAACTATAATCTTTAATATTCTCGTTCTTTTGGACATTGAAAACCTCTCAGCATTTTCATCATCTTTTTTCCTTCAAACCTCTAACATTCACTATTTTGTTTTCAGGTTAATAAACATTTAAAGAAGCCAGTGTATGTTTATCTCAAGTGAGAGTGTGTGTTTAACACTAGCCTTTTTTTTGTAAAATAAAGAGAATTCCATAGGTATGCCCATTATAAAAGCGGTTCTGACATAATCAAAGTGTGAAATGTTTGATTTCCTTGAAGTGGTCTTACTACAGACCAGATGGATAGATGTTCGTTTTAAAAGTAATGGGAAATCTTTGTTTTTATTACAGATTGCTATTAAACTCACACAAAGTATGAAACACCACAACATCCCATTGGATCCATTCTGTAAATCATTCCAAAATGTCGGTTTGCATTGTTGTGGACTTCTGTAAGAATATAAATAACCACAGGTTAAGGACATAGAATTGACCCTCCTCCGGGGGCATTAGCATCTCCTCATTATTGCGGTATCAACAGAAGACTCTACCTGCCATTTTTTTTCTCTGCAGGCTGTGTGTCATTTCAGACACAGAGACAAGCATCTGGGTTATTCAGCGAGCAGTGTATCAACAGATAATTGTTCTGATCTTGACAGTGTTTTGATTGGCTTGCTATTACATCATAACTACAATCACTAATGTCTGGAACATATTAGGATTTGGCCAGAATATATCTGTATGAGCCCATCGCCTATATACTGGAGATGTGGCCGTGTTTTTTAGCTAATTAAAGGGTCAATGTTGGTGAAGGAATTTACTGTACTAATTTGAAAAAGGAAAAGGATCGTTTGCAGCTATAGGTTGATAGGATGCAGACATTTCAGGCAGCACAATTTGGAAATAAACAATGTCTATAGCCTTGTCCAGAATACTTTGCTGGGATCTTTTAAAATGCATCCTACATTAATAGATTAAAATGACAGATATGTATCCTCAAAGCTCCCATTAGGTACATTGAATTTATGGTATAGTTGGTCCATTTGAAAAGACACTTTCAAATATGTTGGCATATACAATGTATTCAGCGAATCTGCATATTTTGACACTAACACGTATTTTCCTCTGTTTGTTTAATGGTAGGTATCGCCTCTTCGTAAATCCGAACGACCCTATCGCTTCATGACATGATGTATATTAAAGACCTTCTCAGATTTCTCTAGTCGTCACCAGCAAGTAATTTGGAGGGTGCGCTATTTTGGGAGCATTTTGGTGCTGCAGATGCAGACGCTAACGCAGCGAGAATGTTAAAAGATTTGAGCTGCTGGTGACTCAGCTATCTCTCCTTGGTCGTTGTGTTTTAATCACGCCGGATTACTTTCCTCTTTGGAACCGATTTCACGTAGTTTCAGCAGCTGGATCTAACGGCGTTCGATTGCCGGTGTGACTGTCAGTCTAGCACGGTAAGTCATGGTCCATTCATCACCCGAGCATTTGTTTAAAATGAAAAACCAGAAATGTGTCTAGATATGTCTGAGTGTGCAGCTCGGTCGCCGTGGTTTAGTTAGGATTTACATTTTTATTTTTTAAAATCAAACCTGGATTTGGATAATGATACTGGCAGAGTGTATTTATCGCGATCTCCGTATCTCCAAATAATACATGTGCTGTGGGGTCTAAGGCGACCCGGTATCCATTAACTTCCAGTCCCTGTATCTGGCGGTCTCGTTGTCACTATCTACGGCGCTTTCTACCTTCGTTTGGGATAATGGCTGAAAGTAGAAGCCGCTTCATGCCTTCCTAATGTTCTGCCTCTTGCTGAAAATCGGGGCAGGCCTTTAGTCATCATGCTTCTGAGGCTGAAGCAGAGCTTCCCATTGCGATGTTCACGGTCTTTAGTTCCAATTCAGCAAGCGGCGAGACTTCTTTTGACTTTTAAAGGGGCATTGACAACAGTAAGGTCTGGCCAGTTAAAAGAAATTCCTGTTGTGATGTACTGGGGATGTGATTTCTCGTGCTTTTCACTTTACAATGTTCTCTGCGCCTGTATACCGAACTTCCAGTGGAGTCACTGTACAGAAACCAAGTGGGGGAAAATTCTAAGCGTTCTTTTACTTCACCTCGCCTAGCTATAAAACTCTGACCAATGTTCTGGTATTGGTTTGTTAACGATAGGGTTAAAGCAATGGCTATTACCTCGCAGGCACAAAAAAAGCCAACAGCTGTCTTTTTAATGCTGTGTCAAAAGATAATCAAATTGAAGTAACAAAACCTTGATATGCTGATTGGTGGAATTGTCTTTTCAAAGCAAATTATTGCAATTACATTGTATATGTTAACCCATTGTTTTCAATCACAGGCCTCACTGAAATTCTCTTACATATACAGTAATTAAGTCAGGCTTGATCCATTACCAGTAATTCCCCCAAATCATAAGGGATCAATTCCACTTCTGCATAATACTTTTAGTGGGTTTCTCAACTGTAGAAGACCTCATCACTAAGGTTTATATTGTATTCACCAAAATCTGCCTACATGCACTTTCCAGCAGGGGTTGGTGATGAGGAAACACAAATAAGAATTGTAACTATTTCCCCTGTGCCACCACCCTCCCCACCAAAAACAGAAGTGTTGGTAATAGCTCTTACACTGTCTACCCCAATTGAGATCAGCTAATTCCACATGGAGCAGACAGCATACCATCCTTATGTATATCTCACCTTTGAATGGAGCAGTTCCATTTGTTATTTCAGATTCAATCTTTATTTTTGAAAAGTATTCTTATTTTATGAATATAGCTATAAATGTGCACTTGACTCAGACATGAGCTTCTGAACACATAGTCATATTATCACCCAGACTGCCCACATCAACCAGCATAACATCATTTGTCTGCTCCTTCCTTAATTCATTTGTGGTTGAATTGCTTCATCTATGCTTTTGACATCCTTCACTTCAACCGTTTCAGTCCTGCCCTGGAGAGCCTTCCATTCTCCATAAACTGGTTCTCTGCCAAAATTCTAATTATCTGCAATATCCTAATTCACACTTAGTCCTGTTCACCCATCTCACTGATGACATTTGCTCCCAGTCTGACAATGTCTCAGATTTTAATCTTTAATCCATTGTTTTCAAATTCCATTTATGCCTTCAACCCTTCTGTCTTTGGAACCTTTTCCAATCATACAACCAACTAACATCTCTTTGTTCCTCTAATTCTGGTTTATTAAGTATCTCTAATTCAATTGGTTCATCTTCAACTTGTGCCTTCAATTGCCTAAGTCCTAAGTTTTGGAATTGAATCCCTGAACCTCTCCACCTCACTACCTTTTTCTCTTCCTTTAAGATGTTTAAATGTAACAGTTCCATCATTTTTTATCATTTAATATCCTTATTTGGATCAAATATTGTTTGAAAACACTCCAGTGAAGCACCTTGTAATATTCTGTTAGCTTGAAGGCACCACATAAACACTAATTGTTGCTGTAGATGTTATCTTAAAATGCAAACCTCACTTTTCTCTTGCTTCTTCAATGCATTTTACTTTACAAAATCAATGATCAGAGATAGAAAGGTTTAATTTTCTTTTCCTACTACTAGGCTTTATTGATAAGAAAATAGCTGCATTCTGAAACTGTTAAAATCAATGTGAAGAGTTATTGTGAATTATAATGTGAATTATGATTATAACAATATGGATTAAAAAAGTGTGGCTTTTGCTGGAACTAATAAAAATCTGATTATATAGTAAATAAAGTTTTATGCAACAAACTTTACATTGAAATCTTAATGCTTATTCTAAATTTAATGTGTTTAGCCCTTCTTTCATTCGGTAATATCAATTAGTGACATATTGACTCAGTTGATAGGCTCCACAAGACTTAGGAGCAAACATTAGGTCCTTCAGCCTGTTGAGTTTGCCCTGCCAATCACGGTTGATAATTTTCTCAACCCCATTCTCCTGCATTCTCCCCATAACCTTTGATGCCCTGAACAATCAAGAATCTATCTATTGCTGTCTTAATTATACTCAATAACCTGGCCTCCACAGCCTTCTGTGGAAATGAGTTCCACAGATTCACCACTCTCTGGCTGAAGAAGTTTCTCCTCATCTCCATTCTAAAGGTTCTTCCCTTTTACTCTAAGGCTGTACCCTCAAGTCCTATTCTTTCCTGCTAACGGAAACATCTTCACAATATCCACGCTATCCAGGCTTTTCAGTATCCTGTATGTTTCAATCAGATCCCCCCCTCATCCTTCAAAACTCCATCGAGTATAGTCCCAGAGTTCTCAAACATTCCTCATATGTTAAGCCTTTTATTCCCAGGATCATTCTTGTGAACCTCTTCTGGACCCGCTCCAGGGCCAGTGCATACTTCCTGAGATATGGGATCCAAAATTGCTCACAATATTCTAAATGTGGTCTGACCAGAGTCTTATAAAGCCTTAGAAGTACATCCCTGCTTTTATAATCTAGTCCTCTTGAAATAAATGCCTTCCTAACTACCAACTCAACCTGCAAGTTAGCCTTAAGAGAATCCTGGACTAGAACTCTTAAGTCCCTTTGTATTTAAGATTTCTGAACTTTCTTCCCATTTAAAAAAACAGTCTATGCCTCTATTCTTCCCCCAAAGTGCATGACTCACACTTTCCCACACTGTTTTCCATCTGCCATTTCTTTATTCACTCTCCTAACCTGTCTAAATCCTTCTGTAGCCTCTTCAAGTCCTCAATACTACCTGTCCCTCCACCTATCTTTGTATCATCTGCAAACATAGCCAGAAAGCCCTCAGTTCCTTCATCTAGATCCTTAATGTATAAAGTGAAAAGTTGTGGTCCCCCATCAACCCTTGCAGATCTCCGCTGGCCATTGGCTCCCATTATGAGAAGGACCCTTTTATCCCCAAACTCTGCCTTCTGCCAGACAGCCAATATTCTATCTATGCTAGTATCTTGCCTTGGACACCATGGGCTCTTATCTTACTCAGCAGCCTCCTGTGCAGCACCTTGTCAAAGGCCTTCTTGAAGTCCAAGTAGATAACATTCATTGGCTCTTCTCTGATTAACCCAGAGGTGGGGAACCTTTTCATGTTGGAAGGCCGCATTATGTTAGTTGTAATCTAATAAGACGGCATCCAAGAAACTTCAATTATATATTCTTCAAAATTCACATTTTTTTAAATTGTGGCGGTCAGTCTGTGAGAATTATTTAGTTGAATTTTCTTTTACTCTCTGGTATTTTAAATACATTTATTTTAAGATTAAAATAAAAATAATAAAGGACGAAAAAAAACATATTAATAAAAAATAAAAGATTTGTTCTGCAAAATTTGGATTCATTCAAATGGCCACACACAATGGCCTAGAAGGCCAAAGGTTCCCCACCCCTGGTCTAACCTCATGTTACCTTCTCAAAGAATTCTAACAGATTTGTCAGGCATGACCTCCCCTTAATGAAATCATACTGACTTTGCCCTATTTTACCATGCACTTCCAAGTATTCAGAAATCTCACCCATCACTTTGGACTCCAAAATCTTATCAACAATTGGCTAATTGGTCAGTAATTTACTATCTTTTGCCCCACTCCCTTCTTAATTAGCCATTTTTCAGTCCTCTGGGACCTCCCCTGACTCCAGTGATTCCTGAAAGATCACCACTAATGTCTTCACTATCTCTTCAGCTATCTCATTCAGAACTCTGGGGTGTTGTCCATCTGGACCAGATGATTTATCTACCATCAGGCCATTTTCTAGCATCTTCTGCTTGGGAATGACCACCATACTCACCTCTGCTTCTCGCCTCTCTTGAATTTTTGGGATGTTACTTATGTCTTCCACTGTGAATACTGACACAAAAGTACTTGTTCATTTCCTCTGCCAGTTTTTTGCTTCCCATTCCTACTTGTCCAGCAGCTCAATATCCATTTTCACCTCTGCTTTACTCTTAGTATATCTAAAGAAACTCTTGCAATCTTCTTTTATGTTACTGGCTAGCTTAACCTCATATTTAATCTTCTCC
This sequence comes from Chiloscyllium plagiosum, assembly GCF_037043375.1. Lineage (NCBI taxonomy): Eukaryota > Metazoa > Chordata > Chondrichthyes > Orectolobiformes > Hemiscylliidae > Chiloscyllium > Chiloscyllium plagiosum. Next base: position 27,864,746 of record NW_028270149.1, on the reverse strand, counting down.
CTCCTTTTTTTTAGTTGCCCTCTATTGGTCTTTGACTCAACTTACAATGTAGGTTCAAACCCCATTCGTCAACTTCAGCACATAATCTAGGTTGACATTCTACTGCCACCAAAAACTGTTGAATTGTTGGAGTTATTATAATTTGAACAAGGAAGCTAAGCCCCAACCCAGTCTGCTGCATCTAGAATTTCCACTGGGTCTATTTGAACACAAAGGATATATCATGACCAACATTTTTTTCCCAACACAACCAAAAAACAATGGTATTGCTGTTTATGGGACTCCGCTATGCATAACAACGTCAACAACTTGCATCCATATAATGCCTTGAATGTCATTGAGTCTCAAATAACTTCACAGGAACTTCATAAAACAACATTTGACACTAAACCATGCAACACCAGGTGACCAAAGTTTTGATCAGAGGTAGATTATAGGAGCATCTTAAAGGAAGAATGAGAAGGAAAGGAGTGCAGAAGTTTAGAGAGGAAATTCCAGTGGTGAAGGCTTTGGCACCTGAAATCAATAACAACAGTAGTTGGTAGCAAGTTTTGAGAAGATTTGTAGCTCAGGTTGAGATTTTGGATGCAGGTTTGCTCACTGAGCTGGAAGGTTCATTTCCAGATGTTTCGTTACCCTACTAGGTAACATTTTCAGTGGGCCTCAGGCGAAGCAAAGCTGAAAATTCCTGCTTTCTATTTATATGTTTGGGTTTCTTTAGGTTGGTGATGCCATTTCCTGTGGTGCTGTTATTTCCTGCGGTGTAGTCATTTCCTGTTCCTTTTCTCAGGGGGTGGTAGATGGGATCTAGCTCGATGTTTATGTTTGTATACTACATTGGGCAAACAGGCAGAAAACTAGCCACCAGGATACATGGACACCAACTAGCCACAAAAAGACATGATTCTGGATTTATGGTACTGGAAGAGCACAGCAGTTCAGGCAGCATCCAAGGAGCAGCGAAATCGACGTTTCGGGCAAAAGCCCTTCATCAGATTCCTGATGAAGGGCTTTTGCCCGAAACGTCAATTTCGCTGCTCCTTGGATGCTGCCTGAACTGCTGTGCTCTTCCAGCACCACTAATCCAGAATCTGGTTTCCAGCATCTGCAGTCATTGTTTTTACCTACAAAAAGACATGACCCTGTCTCACTAGTATCCTCACATATGGATGAGGAAGGACACCACTTCGACTGGGATGACACATCCATCCTAGGACAAGCCAAACAAAGACACGCACGAGAATTTCTAGAAGCATGGCATTCCAACCGGAACTCTATCAACAAACATATCGAGTTAAACCCCATCTACCATCCCCTGAGAAAAGGAACAGTAAGTGACTACACCACAGGTAATAACATCACCACAGGAAATGACATCACCAACCCAAAGAAACCCAAACATATAAATAGAAAGCAGGAATTTTTTAGCATTTCTTCGCCTGAGGCCCACTGAAGATGTTCCCGAGTACGGTAACAAAGCGTCTGGAAATGAACCATCCAGCTCAGCGAGCAAACCTGCATCCAAAACAGTAGTTGGTCTTAGTAAAGGAATCTATTAATTGTAATGCACTTTATGATATGCCAAGATAAATGTCAACACAGTATTTCCTTCATTTTTTTTAATTTAAAGCTAATCTGGATACTGACACCATTCTAATGTAAAGTAAGAGTACACCAATATATTTTTAACAGAAAGAATTTCTTGATGCAAGACAGGAAAGATCTGATCCTCCATCACTTCCTGTGGCATAGAAAGCTGTCAATGTTTAGTTTGCAGAACAAAACTAAAATGTGAACATGATGATTTAAAGAAGTCCACAAGACCTACTGTAAGGATGTTTTATTTTCTCTTGCATAGTTTGCCTTTATTTGTATTTTTTTTTAATATGGTGACAAAACCCTGTCATGATTTTCAAAACAAAGAGAAATAGGGAGTAACAAAACATAGATAAATACACATTCACCATGTGAAAAAGAACAGTTGCTCTCTTAAACCCAGTTCTTCATGACATGAATCAGCCACTTAAATTTTATTTCACCGTACATGAGATGGCAGCTGTGGCTCAAAGCTATTATTCCACACAACTGGAAATGGCATCCATGCTTCTAAACCTTTTTCATATGACTGGAAGTCTTATTAGTGACAATAACAATACAGACAATAGCCTTTATTATGCTCTCAGACATTTAATTTAAAAATATCCACAATCCCACAAATTTAAAATCATTATACAGATAAAAACACAGTATGTATTTGTTGATGGGAACTGTTGTTTTAATTAGGTTGAATCTCATTACATCTCTGAAAAACATTTGAAAACAGCTGAATGTTCTGCACATGAAATGTATTATTTTGAAATATAGTGATGTTTGTTGTATAAATAAATTTGAGTAAAAGAAAGAAATGATTAATTAAGCAACATGTGATCCTTACACAGTAGTTTTGTGAATAGTGATCACAATGGAAAATGTAGAGGGCATAATTCTAAAATTGTTAGATCAACAACGTAATAGTTTAGTGCTCTAGACTTACGCCTGTTTCAATCATTATTATTTTAAGTTAGACTTTTCGCATGAGTGAATTAGTCAATGATGTCCAAATATGCTGATTTTATTAAAGTATATTCTATTAACGTATTACTAAAGTATTAAGTAGATTGCCAATGGAATTGAATTGATGTACTTTAGTGAAATCATAATATGTATTTCTAAAATGAAAGTCTTAATTTTGCTCTTAGCGTGTTGTTGTCTGTATAGGGAATAGCATAAAAGAGACATCTGAATCAACTAGAAAGGCCAGTCACAATTTATAATGGACTATGCTGGTTCGACCTAAGTGGACCATAGTATAATTCGAAGAGACAAAATATTCATTTTCATACTGTGAAGGTGTACTCTACTTTCTGTTGCTTTCTTTTTCTCATTTTCAAAAAAAAAATCAGTACACAATCTCTTTGCAACTTTGCCAAAATTGATAGAACCTTTTGAGAACTGTCACTTACTTTCCCTGTGATTCTCTCTCTGATCTCTTTCAATTGACTTATAGCTTTATGGGTGCCAGCAGCACTCTGATAGCTCTCCAAAGTGGCTGTTTTGCATCCAGGTGGTGATCTCTGAAGATATTTTAACTTTGAAGAGCATACCTGCCCAGCCCATTCATGTTCTTGTCCATATTTTCGGTAAGGATGATTGGATAGCATTCATAAAAGGAACACAGGCAAATGTTTTCTTTTTGGTTTACCCCATTCTCGGCCCTCAGTTACCCAAGCCAATTGTTACATTTGAATCGCTAGCCTATTGTAAATTCTCTTAGTCAGCACAGAACAGGAATCATGTCTTTACCTCCATTTCTCTCCCTTAGCTCCTCCCAAATACCAACTCACAACCCAATATATTAGCTGTTAGAATAACCCAAACAATGTGTTCTGATATATTTTCTGGTATATCTGCTCCCAAGAAGACATACATTTTGCTAAAACATATTCATATATAATATATAACTTTTTTTTAGTTACTCACATTTAAAATCTTCTCCATTGATTATGTATATCAAATTTATGCAAACACAGAAACATAGAAAATAGGTGCTGGAGTAAGCCATTCAACCCTTAAAACCTGCTCCACCATTCAATACAATCATGGCTGATCATTTACCTAACAGGGGTTCCTGTTTTCTCCCCATACCCTCTGATCCCTTTAGTCCTATGAAAAACGCCTAACTCCTTCTTGAAAGTAATCAGTGTTTGGCGTCAATTGTTTTCTGTGGAAGAGAATTCCACAGGCTTTCCACTCTCTGGATGAAGAAACTTCTCCTCATTTCATTACTAAATGGCCCATCCCTTATTCATAGATTGTGACCCCTGGTTCTGGGCTCGCTGGTCATCAAGAACATCTTTCTTGCATTTACCCTAAGTAGCCCTGTTAGAATTTTATAGGTTTCTATGAGTCTCCCTAATTCTTCTAAACTCCAGTGACTGTAGTCCTGAACAATCCAGTCTGTCTTCATACATCAGTCCTGCCATCTAGGAATCATTCTAGCAAATCTTTCTTGCACACTCTCCATAGCCACAACATCCTTTTTCATTTGTAAATCTTTCCTCATAAGTATGCATTTATTTGTAGTAGCAGCAAGCTTTTAGGAAGGCTAATGGAAAGTTAGCCTTCATCACAACAGGATCTAATTTCAGGAGCAGTGCAATCTCGCTTCATTTGCATAAAAGTTTGGTTAGATTGCACGAGAAGTGATGTGTACAGTTTTGGTATCCTTACCTCAGAAAGGATATTATTTCTACAGGGAGAGTTAACCAAGGGTTCACCAGACTTGTTTCCATGATGGCAGGATTATCTAATGAAGACAGATTGAGCAAACTGGGCCTGTATTCTCCAGCATGTTGAAGAATGAGAGGTGATCTAATTGAAACCTGCAGAATACTTAATGAGATAGACAGAGTAAATGCAGGTAAGATGTTTTTCCTAGCTGGAGAATCTAGAACCAAGGGGTATAATTTAAAAACAAGGAAAATGCCATTTAGGATTGTTAAATTTGTCCTGGGTGTTAACTGTCAGTAAGTGGAGAGAGAGTAAATTATCATGGGGAGGCAAAAGCCTTGTGGCATTTTTGCTGAAATGTTAATCTGGAGAGGAGAAAGTGAGGACTACAGATGCTGGAGATCAGAGCTGAAACACACTTTCCTCATTCCTGAAGAAGGGCTCATGCCCGAAACGTCGATTCTCCTGCTCCTTGGATGCTGCCTGACCTGCTGCGCTTTTCCAGCAACACATTTTCAGCTGTTAATCTGGAGACCCAAGTTATGTTCTGGGTACCTGGGTTAAAATCCTGCCACAGTAGAAGGTAGAATTTGAATTCAATTTTAAAAAATCTGAAATCAAGATCTGATGATGATGATAATGACCATGAAACCATTATCAATTGTTGGTTTGCTAATGTCCTTTAGGGAAGGACACTGCCAGCCTTTTCTGGTCTGGTCTACATGTAACTCCAGACCCACAGGAATGTGGTTGACTCTTAACCTCTGGGCAATTAAGGATTAGCAGTAAATGCTGGTCCAGCCAGTGATGCCCTCATCAAATGAATTTAAGAAAAGCGATTCATCCCTGTTTCCTTTCTTAAGATTAATGTTATAACTTAAGTTGTTGTGCAAGAAAGATGTTCCAACAACAGCTTCCTCTCCCAAATGAATTGTCCATCACTAAGATACTAATCACTCAAACAACTCTGCTGGGCAGAATGCGCCATTCATGTGCTCAACACCACAGTCTCAAAGCAACTGTTCTGCTCGGAATGCTGTTCTGGCTGGAGACTCTCAGGAGAACAATGAAAATTATTTTTGGATGTAGCTGAGCAGCCCTGAAGAGTTTGGATATCCTCACTAAGTCATGAGAGTTCTTAACTTGTGGAGAAAATCCATTCAGAAAGGCACTGAAAACATTCAGACACTTTATTGGGGAACATAAAAATGAGGAAGTCAAGGAATCAGTGAGAACACATAAAGCTTCAAACAGGTCATTCACCCCACTGTCCCAGCACCACCTGTCCTTTATTCAACATAGTCTTGCACATTGGATTTATCAGTCATCTCAGAACCAGACTGGAAGTAAATCATACTAAATCCCAAAGGACTGCCTGAGAAGAAGAAGTTATCAGCACAGGTTATATTCTTTATGTTTAAATATTATATATCACATCCTATTTTAAACATTTAAATGCATGTGATACACATTTTAGTCTGCAAAATGTAGATATTAGTTGGTTATTTAACTTGGAATTGTGAAAACAGAACGAGAGAAAAGGAGCATCAATCGTGTTAGTCTCAAGAAAAACTAGAGGTTGATATTATATTTTTTCCTACGATTTATGTGTATGTGGAATAGGCTCTCAAATAAAGTAATTCATTTTATAATGACTGTACATCTTTAATAAAGAACTAAAGGAATGATTAATTGAATTAGACAGTAAGCACAGATAGGGATCTATGAATGTTCAACAGAATGCCATGATTTCAGTGTTTCTGGAACAATGAAAGATAAACAGCTAATAATGAAAAATGAAGCCAGTAAGATTAGATATGCTGAAGTTCCATTCGACTCATTGTTAAATGACAATGGGATGAAAGTTTGCAGAAATATTTATCAGAAAATTGGATATCTCGATACAGTCCACTTTTATTTTATACAGAAATGAAACTTTCTATAAAATATAGAAGGCACCAGCATCATGAAGTGCCCACCCAATGTTTCTCTGACAGTTGACCATTTTTCAGAAATGGTTAAGTGTCAGTTGAAAATCAGCCTGTCTGGCTGGTTTAAACATATAAATATCTTTGATGGCAAACCTAAAAGTGATAAAATTTAGATCAAATAAGTTCCTACCAATATGGAATTTAATTCACTCCTTGAGAGTGGGCAATGACCATAGAACTGTGAGGGAATGCAGAGGTGGAATGCACATTGCCTTTCTGACACCACCAATTAAATTAGGGGTGGGGAAGATCAAGGCTGGCCAATATGAAGCCCATAAATATTCAATTAAGGGCATCATCCTGCTCACTGCTGTTTTTGTACCTGTTATAGGAAGTCCACATTGCCACATGGGAGATCATGCAGTAAGAGTTTTCAAATAATGTCATGGGATCTTTTATATTGGAAAGGGCAGATGTACCCTCGGTTTAATATGTCATCATAAAGGTGGTACCTCTAACAGTCCAGCACTCTGGGATCATGGCACTGGAACATCACCTTGAAATTTATGCTCAAGTCCTGGAATGAAACCTCACTCCACAACCTTCTAATTCAGGTGCAAGAGTGTGATTAAGTGAACCTTGGCTAATGTTATGGGAGATGGGAGAGGAAAAAGTGCAACCTCAGACCACCTGCATTTTGTAAGTGAGAAATGATTGTGACATGATGGGAAAGTGCAATGTGAGATGGAGAACTCGGTCTAGGGGTGACATCATTTTTGATGGTTCCAGGCCAACCCCTCTGCTGGCCATGGCTTCAGTCATGATGTCGAATACTATTTCCTCTATTGTGGTGAGGAAATGCAGCAGTGATTGTCCCCGCCTTCGGTATTGCTGCTTGTATGTATGACCTTATTCTGCAGGAGAGGATTTGGTGTATCATTGAGTCAGATGCAATGTGTTTGGGTGATATGCTTGTCATGGCGGAATAAATAATAATGTGTGTTACGAATAAGTTTAAAAGCAAAAGAATTGGAGCTGAAGTAAACCATTTGACCCCTCTATCCTGCTCCACTATTCATTAAGACCATGGCTGATCAGTGTGTCAGGGTGGGATAAAGCTATAAATAAAGACTTGTCATAGTTGACAGAGATTATTCCTTGAAAAGTCAAGGGAAGTGATGAATTAATCAGTATGTGAAGCTAGTGGTTGAGTTGATATGGCATTTAAAGATGCGTTCACTAACCTTAAGCACTCATGTCATCACTAAACTTAGGCACTGCATCTAGGTCCTTGGTGCTACATTGATGGCATTGACCATGATAGATATCTGCTCCTACTGCAGTGTCTAATCAATGAACTTCCTGTGTATAAGGGTTCTCTCTACTCTTGGGTACCTCCTGCAACAAGGCCTCCAGTACTGCACAGATAATCCTGGGACATGCACACTGTTAAAATGTGTCAATCTCACAGCTTTCTCTGAATCAGGCTGTCAAACTAACTAAGAAAAGCTTCCAGTAGCAGATCCAATCAAAATACCTCTTTAAGGTTGGTTTTCTAAGATTTATGCAGTTATAGATTACCCAGAAAAAAAGGGAGAAGTTGATAAGTCATAAGCCATTTTAAAGTACAGGGTGACCCCCGTATCTGTGGGTTCTGTTACCGTGCTTTCAGTTGCCCGTAGTTTACCACAGCCTGAACATATTACAGGGAACATTGCAGAACCAGTGACCAGGAGGCTGCTGGGAAGGCAAATTTCCCATTTAAATGAATGGGTTAGCTACTATGTGTGGTTTCGGGCTTCCGCACTAAGTCTTGGAGCATATCACCCACGGGTATGCGGGGACTACTGTAGTTTATAAAGAAACAACGGTTTAGATATGATACATATGCTAAAGACAGAAAAGACCTATGACCACAAAAAGGAGAATAGTTTGCTGGCAAACAGATACAATAAGTACAGTGATACTGAACTAAAAGGATGTCAACAACAGTCTCATGCCCTATTTCTACCCCATCTTGCTACTCACTTTGAATTTCAGAATTGAATTATATTTCTGACACTGGCATTATATTTAAACCTGTGTTGTGCACTTGGATAAGTATTATCAGTCTGGAGCTGTCCTGCATGTCTGTACATGTTGAAAGGGAAAATCCTTCCCCTGCTTCGTGGGCATGGTCTTGACAGCCTCTGCAGGTAGGATTTTTCCTTCCCACGGGACCAGTAGTGGAAATGACAGCAGACTGCACCAGCCTGTTCCAATACTATCTAAGGTTGAAGCAGTCTCAGCCATCTGGTGTAATGCCCAGCACTGAAGGAAGAAAGTCAATATTCTATGCCACTCTAGCATAAGTGCCAATATAATCACACAAGAGAGGATGCACATGAGGTTTACCAGGATTCTACCTGGGCTGGAGCTTTTGAGAAATAATGAAAGATTGGATGAGCTTTGGTTGCTTTCCTTGGACCAGAGAAAGTTAAGAGAGGAACTATTAGAGATGTGTACGATTATGAGGGGCTTAAACAGGGGCTTAAATAGAAAGGCATTGTTTCCATTTACAGATGGATCAATAGCCCGGGGACATTGATTTAAGGTTCTAAGTAGGATGCTAAGAATTTTTTTTTAAGTCAAGAGAGGGGTGTGAGCTGAACTTCATTGCTTGAAAGGGTGATTGAGACAGAAACCCTTAGAACATTTAAGCAATAGCTAGTTATTCACTTCCACAGACTCCAGGGCCAGAGGCTAAAAGCTGGAAAATGGGGTGAGGGCTGTCAGATCTTTATTGACCTGGCATAGACGATGAACTGAATGGCCTCCTTCTGTGCTGTAAATATCTGTGAGCCTTTTCAAGTTTAGAAATGTTGTGTTTCAAACTCTGTGTAAGAGCTATGTTCTTGGCACAAATAACAGACCTACACAGTCCTGTTTGTCAAGCTAGAGACCTTTCTTCATAAGAGTGAGGGAGCTGTTCTTATCATAAGCAATAAATGCCTTAAGACTTAATATGGTTACTGTACAGAATTTTTATATCTTTATAAGTACGACACTAGCTTGAACTTGTGCTAGCCACTGACAATTTTCCATCTTTGCTCAGGAGTAAAACTGCTCAACAGTGCACTTAATGCTAGCTGGAAACTGCAATCATGGAAATGAGAAGGCAGTACAAAGTTTGCAAGCTGCCTGCATCAAAATAAATAGCCACAAATTAATGGCACATCATAATTCTTGTCCTCGTTTTTGAGGCTACCCAATTTTATTCTCATCTTCTCTATGTCTACTGCATCATAGCATTAAAGATTGCTGTCAGAATACCAATCACTTGTTTCGAGAGAGAGCTTTCCAGTGTGTTCAATCTTTTCTGATCAGTATAATCTCATAGTTCTAGTGTCATTCTGGTCAATCCTTATTGCAAGTTGTCCAGTCGCTTTTATAATCTGGAGAATAGAACTGCCCACAGTTCTTCAAATACTATCTAAGGTTCAGAAATAATTTTGTTCCTGTTCATTACAACACAATGTATTACATTCTGTATGTGTGCACAGTGCTATCAAAAGATCATAAATGATACTGTATTTGATAGGGTGTTCCAACCTGACAGCCCATAATGCATTTGATTAGTGTACTAGCCCTGCTAACAAAGGCATGTTTTCTCTTTAAAATCTGCTCACATATTCTATTATGACTCTAGTGTATTTTTAATCTTGTACTCATCTACAAAGGACTAACTTCATTATTTATGTTGTGCCGTGAAACTAAATCTTTCCTGGAGTGCTGTTGAAATTCTGGCATTTGAAGTTGAAATGATATAGCCAATGCATAAATGGGATTCATTTTATGTTTTTATTTTATTAAGTGCCTGTGTGCAAATCACAGTCTTGTAATTTGTCTACTAGCTTCAGGCGAGAAGATTGGTTATCATAGAAGATTGATTTGCTGGTGGAACATCTGATTGTACGGGTGACACCTATGACAATGCCAGCTTATTGAAAAAAGGAATGTTCAAAATAAAAATCTATGATTTTTTTTTAGAAATGACCCCGAAAATCAAATCTGTTTGGAAGGCAATTTTAGATGACAAGTCAAATGTTCAGTGGCAAACAATGCAAAAGAAAAGTCTTACCATCAACATTTTTAAAAAAATTAGTTTCTTCTAAGTTATATCACAGAAGTGAGTGGACCAATAATACTTTCAAAAACTGTTCCTCCAGTACCCTTAACAGGAATTAAAGGAGATGGAATTATTTTCTCAAAGAGGTTTGGTTTGAGTGACTTTGGAACTCTCTGTCTCAAAATTTGATAAAAGTGCAGATATTGAATATTTTTAAAGTGCATGTTAGACTTCGTTAGTTTAACAGGGTAGATGGGAATGTGGAATTCAAACAGATTAGACATGATCTTATTGAATGGTGGAGCAAGTTTGGATGATCTACTTCTGTTCCTAATTTTTATGTTCATAAATTATAAAATTTGTTCTTTAATAATGAAAATCTTATTGTTTAATATCAGGGCAAGTAACATAGTTCTCATGCAATGGCACCAGAAATGCAATTTGTAAGATGCTGATCATACTCATGCCCAAAATACCAGTAGGTCTAACATAATTTTAGGATTTCTCAGTGACAGCCTCCAGCTCAGATTCACTCTGTATGGATTCCAACTGAAGTTTTAATGTTAGTTCATTTAAACTGTTTTGGACATTCACGGCATGTAATTTGTGATGGACCCAGTAAATGTTCCCAGTAATTAGAACATTTGAACAGAGATAAGCTTTTTAACCTTCTGAGCAAATTCCAGTGAGATCATGGCTGATCAGGAACTTGGTTTCATATTGTCACTTATATTTCATATACTGCATTACCTTTAGGTAATTCCAATCTACCAACCAGTTTCAAGCTGATCATCTAGCTTTCCTACTGATTCCTATTGGCTCTAGCTTTGCTAGGGGTCTTAAATACTACACAGGAATATCAAGATTATCATCACACCTCTGGAAATCAGATCTTTTGCTTATGCCTGAAACAAGGTAATAATGAGCTTAATATCCCTTGTGGAACCCAAGTTGAGCATCAATGAGCAGATTATTGATGAGCAAGGGCATTTTGATAACATTGTTGCTGATACTTTTGTTTAATTGGGAGAGGGGAAATTACAATGGTATTAGGCAGGAACTGGGGCACCTAAATTGGGAACAGATGTTCTCAGGACAAAGCACGATGGAAATGTGGAGATTATTTAGAAAGCGCTCGCTGATAGCGCTGAACAGGTTTGTCCCACTGAGTCAATGAAGGGATGGTAGGTTGAAAGAATGAGGGATGTGGAACATCTAATCAAGAAGAGGAAGGACACTTATTTAAGGTTGAGGAGGCAAGGATTAGACAGGGTTCTAGAGGGTTACAAGGTAGCCAGGAAGGAACTGAAGAATGGACTTAGGAAAGCGAGAAAGGGGCATGAAAAAACTTTAGCAGGTAGGATTAAGGAAAATGCTAAGCCATTCTGCATTTCTTTGAGGAACAAGAGCATGGCCAGAGTGAGGATTGGACCAGTCAGGAATAAAGGAGGGACCTTGTGCTTGGAGTTGGAGGAGGTCGGAGAGGTCCTTAATGAATACTTTGCTTCAATTTTCACTACTAAGAGGGAGTGTAATGTTTGTGAGGACAACGTGAAACAGGTTGATATGCTCGAACAGGTTAATGTTAAGAAGGAGTATGTGCTGAAAATTTTTAAAAGCATAAGGATAGATAAGATCCCCGGTCCAGATGGGATATACCCAAGTCACTATGGAAGTGAGGGAAAAGATTGTTGTGCCTTTGCCAATGATATTTGCATCCTCACTGCCCACTGGAGTAGTGCCAGATGATTGGAGGGTGGCAAATGGTGTTCCCTTGTTCAAGAAAAGGAATAGGGATAATCCTGGGAACTACAAACCAATCAAGTTTACATCTGCGGTGAGCAAATTGTTGGAGAGGATTTTGAGAGACAGGATTTATGATTACTTGGAAGGCCATAGCTTGATTTGACACAGTCAGCATGACTTTGTGAGGGGCAGGTCATGCCTCACAAACCTTACTGAATTCTTTAAGGATGTGACAAAACACATTGATGAAGGTAGAGCATTGGATGTGGTATATATGGATTTTAGCAAGGCGTTTGATAAGATTCCTCACAGTGGATTCATTCAGAAAGTAAGAAGGCATGGATACAGAGGAAATCTAGGTGCCTGGACACAGAACTGGCTGACCCATTGAAGACAGAGGGTGGTAGTAGATGGAAAGTATTCAGCCTGGAGCTTGGTAACCAGTAGTGTTCCACTGGGATCGGTTCTGGGGTCTCTGCTCTTTGTGATTTTTATGAATGACTTAGATGAGGAAGTGGAAGTGTGGGTTAGTAAGTCTGCCGATGACACGAAGGTTGGCGGAGTGATGGATAGTGTGGAGGGTTGTTGTAGGTTGCAGTAGGACATTGACAGGATGCAGAGTTGGGCTGATAAGTGGCAGATGGAATTCAACCTGGAAAAGTGTGAAGTGATTCATTTTGGAAGGTTGAATTTGTATACAGGATACACGGTTAAAGACAGAATTCTTGGCGGTGTGGAGGAACAGAGAGATCTCGGGGTCCATGTCCAAGATCCCTCAAAGTTTCCACCCGAGTTGATAGAGTTATTAAGAAGGCGTATGGTATATTGTCTTTCATTAGCAGGGGTATTGAGTTTAAGAGCCGTGAGGTTATGCTGCTAGTCTATAGAGCCCTGGTTAGACCACACTTGGAATATTGTGTTCAGTTCTGGTAGCCTCATTATAGGAAAGATGTGGAAGTTTTAGAGAGGGTGCAGTGGAGATTTACCAGGATGCTGCCTGGACTGGAGGGCATGTTTTATGAAGAAAGGTTGAGGGAGCTTGGGTTTTTCTCATTGAAACAAAGAAGGTTGAGAGGTGACTTGATAGAGGTGTACAAGATGATGAGAGGCATAGATAGAGTGGATAGCTAGAGATGTTTCCCAGGGCGGAAATGGCTATCACGAGGGTGCATAATGTTAAGGTGATTGGAGGAAGGTTTAGGGGAGAAGTCAGAGGTAGGTTCTTTACACAGAGAGTAGTGGGTGTGTGGAATGCACTGCCAGAGATAGTAGTAGAGTCAGATATTTTCGGGACATTTAAGCGACTCTTGGATAGGCACATGGAAGATAATACAATGAAGGGTATGTAGGTTAGTTTGATCTTGCAGTATGGTAAAAGGTCGGCACAACATCGAGGGCCGAAGGGCCTGTACTGTGCTGTACTGTTCTATGATCTATGTTCATTTTCCTAATTATTAAGAGTAATTTGATAAACCAGTAATTTGGCTAGACCAGCCTTGCACTGCTTTTTATGGAGAGGCTATAACTGGACAATTTTCCACATTGTCAGGTAGATACCAGTATTGTAACTCCCAGTATTGTAACTCTATTGGAATAACTTGGCTAATTGAAGAGATAGCTTTGGCGCACAATATTCAGTATTTCCACTGGAATATTGGCTTTGGGATCATCTAGTTTTGTCTTTACCATGCTGCATCCACCATCCATGCTGCATGTGGACCTTGAAGATGTTTCAGCTTCATTAAGTTGGCACCTCATTTTAGGTTTCTTTGGTGCTGCTCCTGGCTTCATGGTAATGTTAAATGAGGGATATGCAGGGTGTGAGTTACAGATTGTGACTAAATGAAACTCTCTTGCTATTGCTGAGTCACAGTGTTGCATGGATACAAAGTCTTGAAGTACCAGATCTGGTCAGTCTCATTTAAAACGATCGAAGAGCTGCACAACACCACAGTCTGAATACCATAAGGACTGTGTGGTAGTCACACCAGCAAATATTTCATGCCCAGATGCACATGTGACAGGTAGATTGGTGAGGATTAGGTTAATCAGATTTTTTCCTCTTGTTGGTTCTTTCAGCAGCTTCAGGACTGAGCCAGATTGGTCAGAAGTGGTGCTTATTATGATCCCAACAGGGAGTTGTAAACCAAAATAACCAATTTTTTAAAAAATAAATAATGTATAAAATTCTAAGATTTTGAATTACTTTAAAATAAATCAAAAGTAACACAAATTACTATAAATTATCAGGGAAATGATACTTCGAATAACAAATTGGATTTCATATTAACTAGTTGATAGAACAAAGATATGTCATGCCTGTTAGCAGCCACATCACTCCTCACATGGATGCTATAGTACATAGCCATACAGTTCCAGAGCATACTGCCTTTTATATACCTAAGACAGGTCAGGAGTCCTATCTGACAACTGCTTTCACCTTTGAGTTTAATAGGTACGGTGGTATGACCAGCATCTTTAGCAATAGCAAACATGGGTGTGAAACAGCCTGTCATAAGAGGAACAGTTCCTCACCAGTTCTGTTAATTCTGTCAAATTCTATTTGCAAGACTGAGTATTTTCTGCTTGGTCACCCTGTGATGGAATTTTCCTAGGTGTTCTGGGCATTTCTGTGGGCAAATGTACCCACTGCCCATGTGTACATGGAGCATTGCTTGCAGCTGTGTAGAATTTCTGAGCTGAGTGCACAACCTTCCTGCTACTGGGCCTTTAATCTCTAAAAGCTTCTGACTCCTTTACTGCAAAACATAAAACACAATCTCTTCCTGAGAGCTACTTTCTTCCACCCCTCACAAGAATTCTGAGTTTTTCTTTATTTTTCTGTCTTCTTTTTCTTTGTGTCTGCATCTGTGCATTGATCATCTTCACCTTTCAACACCTCTGTTTGTAACTATCCTTTGTAGATGCTGTTCTTCTTTGTGTTTGCCAAGCACACAGCTTTTCTCTTAACTTCTTTCCTGTTACCACGTCAAGATGCACCCGGTTATGTGGACCAGTATTTGTTATTATCAAAGAAGATTGTAATTGATTACTTCACAATTGATGCAAAGTAATTAAACTTAAAAGTAATTTTCAAACATTCTTAAATCCAATTACAGTTTCCATTGACATTTTAAATAAATTATGAACTTTCTTTACTTCCTGGTCAAAGATTATAAAACAAGAAGGTATTATGGAAGATTACAATTAGAGTATACACTGTTCTCTTTTGCTTTTTTTGTACTCCTGGGCATTATCACTTTTTAGTATTTGGTAACTACTTAAATTAGTTTTCTTAAGTCCCTGGCCCTGATTCTATAATAATTTCCTTGGGATGTCCAACATGTTAACCCCTTCCTTAACAGTAGATGATAATGCAAAACTTTTTCAGTATGTCTTCCATTTCCTTACATTGACAGCATTACCATTACCAGTTTACATGGGGTCCATATTGCTTCTGACTCCATTTTTCCTAATGTAATTGTAATTGTTTCTGTATTGATTTATATTTATATGTTTCATTTCACTCATCCTTTCTGCAGCTTTGATTATTTGGTTTTGCTACTTTCCCATTCAACATGATCTGCACAGTCTTTAGTATGTTTGAAGAATTTAATTTTATATTGTCTTTTACCTCTTTAGTTGACTATCTTTTTGACAAGTAGGTCATTTTCTCTTTAGGGGGTGTAAAATTGTTCTCTGTCACATTGGGTTATTTTTGAATAATTGCCATCAATCTTCAGTCCTAACCCACTAACAATATTCATAATTATTACATTATTAACTTCATAAAGCATCCAACTTTAAAACATTTTAAAAATGACACTAAATAAAATTTTAAGCAATAGATCTTGGCTTATGTAGTATTGCCCAGCTTTTTAAAATTGACTTTTTCTAACTCATCTGGTTTGACTTACAAGCTTCTGTAATAATGTCTGTCACTGCTTCTTTTGTTGATATTGGAAATCTTACAATGTACTCTAATTTCTGCAGAGCGCAGAGGTCAGAATACTGAACCAGAACAAATACAGCTGTAAAACAGTTTTTGAGACAGAATTTAGAGAGGGGGAAGTGGAGAAACATATACAGGAAAAATAATGACCTCCAGAGGCCCAATGTTGACACAGGAAATTAATTTGGGGGCCTGTGTGTGTGCGTGTATCCAAGAAACCCAAGCTTTTCTTAATGCTGATCAATCACAGTTGAATACTTGGGAGGTGTAATTCTAGTATCAATTTTGATGATACTTGGCTAGGTTGTGTACTAGCGCCTAGATGGTGCTGGTCAGCTTCCTTGGAGCATTGAGTGGGACAATGTATTGCGGATATCAGGTTTCTGCAATCACAGTGCATCAGCATTGCATTATTAATTGCATAGACTATCACAAACTTAAGGTATTGTCATCTGACAGTAAGCAACTGACACTGGGATATTTGGAGTTGCCTAGTTTTTCCAGGTCTGATCCATGTGAGTCACAAGTTTCTGTATAAGGTCAGAAGTCAGACAATACCAGGTCATAGTCTAACAGGTTTATTTGAAATCATAAGCTTTTTGAGCATTGCCCCTTAATCAGGTGAAGGGGCAACACTCAGAAAGCTTGTGATTTTAAATAAATTAGTTGGACTATAACGTGGTGTCATCTGACTTCTAACCTTGTCCACTCCACACCAACACTGGCACCTTTGCATGGAAGTTTCTGTATAGCAACCTTTTTTCACTTACTACTGCATTTGTTTTCCTTGAAAATTGCACAATGCAGTTTAATTTCCACATGGAAACTGAGGGTGAACACAAAAAGAAATATGAAATGCAGTTCTTCTTGAAATTTAAAAAAATAGTTTCTTTTTAAGGTGACTATTCTGAGTATAAACTTATCTTTTATTGTAAAAGCATGGTTTTTCTTTATCAAAATAAAGAACTACATTTACAATGTAACAATAATAATGACCTTTATGACTAAGTTACTTTATGGACTTCTTAAAAGTCTCTGATATTGCACCAGATTTCTTGCATTGATCAATTTTGCCAGAATGTCTGAAAAAAAGATATTTTTCAACATATGCAACTCCTAAGATTTTTTTTGCAAAATAAAATAAAAGCATACAAAGTAACACAAAGGTCACCAGAAATAGTTTACTTGATTCTTAGAAAATGTTACATTAAAAGTTTGCATGCAAAGCTTTTTCAAGATGTGCTTGAAATGGAAAGGAATTCTGGACACTGACAGTGGAGTAACTGATTGAGACATGAGGGTTTGTAACTTTAAATTGCTGGCAGAAAATGGTGGACAACAAACTAAGAGGACAACTAAGCCTAACAGTTAGAGGCAGACTGGAATTCTGACATATCCCACAGCGTCTGGCGTAGAGAAAATGTGTGTGGTTGGCTCCTCACAGCAGACCAATGGCTCAGTGCTCTAGGAGTACTTTGAGACTGTCCCAGCCTAACTGACCAAAGCTGTAGTTGAAGGTCACTCTATAGAGGCTCTTCCATGCCACAATGGTAGTCCAACAGTTGTGGCCATTTTTAATCTCAAATATTTTAAAAATGTTAAGAGAATGTGGGTTTGGAATCCAGCTTTAAACCTGACATTAGGATGACAACGTCCTGACTATGTTTGGGGATTCATATTTATATTCATGTGAAAAACTGGAAGATATGGAACCGTTTGGATACTTTCTGGATTGAACCATGTGCTGACGGTAGCTGAGCAAGTCATTTCTGGACTTGACTTCACAAACGTAGGTGAGCATAGAACATAGAACAGTACAGCACATGAACAGGTCCTTTGGCCCACAACGTTGTGCTGAACATGATACCAAATTAAACTAATTCTTTTCATCTGCCCTTTGTCCATATCCCTTCATTCTTTGCATATTTATTTGTGTATCTACAAGTCCCTAAAATGCCCCTGTCGTATCTGTCTCCTCCACCACCCCTGGCAGCGCTTTCCAGATTTCTACCACTGTCTGTGTAAAGAGCTTGCCCCTCACATCTCCTTCGAAATCGTCTCCCTCTCTCCCCTCAACTCTGGGAAAAAGATTCCGATCGTCAATGATGTAATGATTTTACAGGTTTTTATCAAGTCTCCCCTCAGTCTCCACTGCTCCAAAGAAAACAACCTTAGTTTTTCTAGCTCATTCCCTCTAATCCAGGCAGCATCTTGGTAAATCTCTTTTGCACCCCATCCAAAGCCTCCACATTCTTCCTGGAATGTGGTAACCGGAATTGAATATTCTAAGTGTGGCCTAACCAAAATCTTCTAAGGTTGCAACATGACACCTTGACTCTTGTACTCAATTCCCCGACCAATAAAGGCAAGCATACCATACACTTTCTTTACCACCCTACCTACATGTGTGGCCACTTTCAGAGAACTATAGACTTGAACTCCAAGATCCCTCTGTACATCAATGTTGTTCAAGGTCCTGCCATTAACTTTATACTTTTCCTTAACATTTGATCTCCCACAGGACAGCACCTCACACTTAGCCGAATTAAACTCCGGGTAACTCGGCAAAAATAAATGCCCCTAAAACTGAAACTATCTTCCTCTCCCTCCCTCCATCACAGTAAATTCCTGGGAATCTGATAAAATTTACAAATATCAGCATTTCTGAATGCCTTATAAATCCTGAAAAGCTGACTGTCATCATTTTCCAAAGACTTGGATCCAGTTTAATTACCATCATAACTTAATATATTCCACCAGTCTATACCTTGCGCCAATTCAATCTTGTTGATAAGAAATCTGATGGACATTCAGGATTCGTCAGATTCTATTCCTTGTTTACAGATCCTTGGCCAATGAGGTATTTTTGTGCCTTTTAAAACAGCAAATAATCTCTGCAGAATCGTTGTTTTTTGTGTTGTGTGAGTGTGTCTGTGTGGAATTAAGGGGATTTTATTCTAATTCCATATTTTAGTTGAGATGTTAACCAGTGATTAATAATTGTTTTAAAAACAAGCTTTATGTTACAAAAAACAGATCATTTTGAGCTCATTAAAGAGATATTGGGCCCAAACGGTGACTCTACTTTCTCTTCAAGATGCTGCCACATCTGCTGAGTTTCTGAAGCAATTTCTATTTCTGTATCTATTTTCCTTTTTTGTTTGTGTGTGTGTGCGTGTTTGCATGCGTGCGTGCATGATTTTTAGAATTTTAGTTAGTAGCAATATATGCTAATGGTTTACATCTGTTTACTTGTAGCTATAGTTTAATTACTTTAATAAATAATACTTACTAGTTAGTGCAGAAACCTGATCTGTACAGTCTATCAACCTTGGTGTGAAAGTCAGGTAAATTGGGATACTGTGTATATTTTTTAAAAATATTGAACATTTGGTGCAATTCTGGGAATGGCAGAACATAATTTATGGTGTAATATTCCAGTGGATCATAACAAAGCAGACGCACACAAACGAAAAGAAATTGGCATAATTGGTAAAAGGAAGTTCCTGGGTGAACAACCTTCAATATTCCATAGCATTTCACAGTATTTGATGAGATGTTACTTTTGCTTCCTTGTTCTTTGTATCTTTTGTCCTTTGATCTCCGCCAGATTGTCTCACTTCTTTGTAGGTGATTGGTACACTATTACAAATTCTAGATGTAAGTTTGCTCACTAAGCTGGAAGGTTCATTTTCAAATGTTTCATCACCATACTAGGTAATATCATCAGTGAGCCTCCGGTGAATTGCTGGTGTTATGTCCCGCTTACTATTTATGTGTCTAGGTTTTCTTAGGTTGGTAATGTAATTTTCTGTGTTGATGTCATTTTCAGTGTTTGTGACGTCATTTCATGTTATTTTTCTCAGAGGGTGGTAGATAGTGTCCAAGGTTCATTTCCAGACGTTTTGTTACCTTACTAGTTAACATCTTCAGTGGACCTCATGCGAAGCAATGCTGAAAATTCCTGCTTTCTATTTATATGTTTGGGTTTCTTTGGGTTGGTGATGTCATTTCCTGTGGTGATGTTATTTCCTGTGGTGAAGTCACTTCCTGTTCCTTTTCTCAGGGGGTAGTAGATGGGGTCTAACTTGATGTGTTTGTTGATAGAGTTCCAATTGGAATGCCATGCTTCTAAGAATTCTCATGTGTGTCTTTGTTTGGCTTGTCCTAGGATGGATGTATTGTCCCAGTTGAAGTGGTGTCCTTCCTCATCCGTATGCAAGGATACTAGTGAGAGAGGGTTATGTCTTTTTGTGGCTAGTTGGTGTCAATGTATCCTAGTGGCTAGCCTTCTGCCCGTTAGAGTTTAAGTTAGACCCCCATCTACCACCCTGAGAAAAGGAACAGGAAGTGACTTCACCACAGGAAATAACATCGCCACAGGAAATGACATCACCAACCCAAAGAAATCCAAACATATAAATAGAAAGCAGGAATTTTCAGCATTGCTGCGCATGAGGTCCACTGAAGATGTTACCTAGTAAGGTAACGAAACGCCTGGAAATGAACCTCTCAGCTCAGCGAGCAAACCTACATCCAAAACCTCAATCTGAGCTACAAATCTTCTCAAAAGTCACTAAGATAGTGTCCAAGTCGATGTGTTTGTTGATAGAGGTCCGATGGAATGCCATGCTTCGAGGTATTCTTGTGCTTGTCTTTGTTTGGCTAGTCCTAGGATGGATGTTTTTCTTCCAGTCAAAGTGGTGTCCTTTCTCATCTGTATGTAAGGATACTAGTGATAATGGGTCATGTCTTTTTGTAGCTAGTTGATGTTCATGTAACCTGGTGGCTAGTTTTCTGCCGTTTGTCCAATGTAGTGTTTGTTACTGTTCTTGCAAGGTATTTTGTAAATGATGTTCATTTTGTTTGTTGTCTGTAGAGAGTCTTTTAAGTTCATTAGCTGTTGTTTTAGTATGTTGGTGAGTTTATGGGCTACCATGATGCCAGAGGTCTGAGTAATCTGGCAATCATTTCCGAGATGTCTTTGATGTAGGGGAGAGAGGCTAGAGTTTCTGGGCATGTTTTTTCTGCTTGTTTGGGTTTGTTGCTGAGAAATTGGCGAACTGTGTTCATTGGGTACACGTTCATTTTGAATACATTGTAGAGGTAATTTCCTCTGCTGTTCGTAGTTCCTCTATCCTCAGTGTGTGATGGCTTGTTGTAATAATATTCTAATGCAGCTTCATTTGTGGATATTGGAATGATTACTTCTGTAGTTCAGTATTTGGTCCGTATGTATTGTTATAGCCACAAAAAGACATGACCCACCATCACTAGTATCCTTACATACAGATGAGGAAGGACACCACTTTGCTGGGACAACACACCCATCCTAGGAGTAGCCAAACAGAGTCACGCACAAGAATTCCTAAAAGCATAGCATTCCAACCGGATCTCTATTAGCAAACACATCGACTTGGACCCTGCCACCCTCTCAGACAAAGAACAGGAAATGACATCACCAACACAGGAAATGATGTCAATACAGGAAATGACATCACCAATCCAAGGAAACTGAAACACACAAAAAGAAAGTGGGACATGTCACCAGCGCTTCACCAAAGGCTCACTGATGATGTTACCTATAATGGTGACAAAGCATCTGAAAACAAACCTTTCAGCTCAATGAGCAAACTTACATCCAGAACCTCAACCTGAGCTCCAACTCTTCTCACAACTCACTAACTATTACAAGTTCTTTTGGTTACTGGTTAAAAGCATTAATTTACAGTAACTTGGGGGGGGGGGTGGGGGGGGAAGTAGCTGGCTTCTACTGCAGAGAGGTAGAGAGACAGAACCTGGTCTTCCAATAGTTTGGGGGTGCTCACCCTCTATCACGAACATCTGAGCTGTTTACCTGCCCAGGAAACAATCAGGGAGCTGTTATCGGGCTGATGACCATTGGCATTCAAAACTGTTCACATTTGGACAAATCAAATCAATCAGAAGGGAGCCAAATCTCACTCTGCACATACCCCCTGGTACTGTGCTATCTTGTCTCTCCTCGCTGCTGCTTGCAAAGCAACAGTGTAAACACAATTCACCATGAGTTTCAGTAATTTGTTTTTAAGCATTCAGAAATTTCTTACTCAGCCCTTAGTTTTAAAAGTCTTTTTACAACTTTATTCCACAAACAAGAGTTTAAAAAAGTAAAAAACACTTTACACCTTTAATTACATATGTACTTATATGTTCTGTCAAATATGACTGAAAGATTAAGAAATTGTACCCTCTTCACATTGTGAAAATAAAATACCTGTAAAGTTGTAAATTATATATTTAATTCAGAATATGGATGGCATTTAATTGAAAACTTGTTATAAGTATCTGTTGTCCCTTTGTGTTGTGAGTGCTGTAACATGCACTTACAATGTTAAACATGCCACTGTGTGGCAGACAATGGCCTAGAAATACAGGCATTTCATGTTTAGTTTTCTGAGCCTTTATTTCAAGTACTAAATGACCTCCAATATGGCTGGCAAAAACATGTACATATATTTTTGTTTATTTGTCTTAGAAATGTCAACATTATGGCTAGGCGAGCATTTATTGCCCCTCTCTAATTGCCCTAGAGATGGTAGAAATGAGCTCCTTTCCAGAATCAATAAAGTCCTTGGTATTGCATCTACCATACTGGTAAAGAGCATAACCAATAACCCACCAGTCACCATTCCCCACCCCAATCGATACTGCCTTTTTTTTAGGTGAGGAATGCCATGGACCAAGTTTTGATCACACCTCATAAGCAAGGTGTGTACTGTAGTGTGAATGATAAATAGGTAAATAGTATACATCTGTAATGTAAGAGATCATTTGACAAGACCCAACAGAGAAAATGTCTGTTTTAAGTATTGTGCTAAGCTGTATCCTATAAAGACTTATAAGAATATTTAATATGATGTAAAGTTATCAACAGATAGTTTCCAGCAGTCTCTATTCATCCTGACAAAAGACACAACCTCCCCTAATCCTTTCCATGACAATAACTGGTCGAGTAAAGTCACAACTTTAATGGAAATAATCCTGAAGCCTAATATTGGGATCATCTCAGGTCTCAAAGTCTAGCATAAGGATTGTACCCTGTGCTTTCCATAGAAGTGGGCATCCCTAGATTTTCATGCCAACACTTCTACTTTGTTTTAATTAGCATACAACCTGAGAGTGCACAATTACACCAAGGTTCCCATATGCTTTGCATTTCTGAAATATTTTCAGGTTTTCTGTATTATAAAATTGGGAATAATAAACAATTACACAGGAACATAGGATGTAGGAGTAGAACTTTCAGCCCTTCGAGTCTACTCCACATTCAATATGATCTTGACTGATCTGGTTTGGTCTTGACTCCACTTTTCTGTCATAAATCTATCTACCTCAGCCTTGAGTAAATTCAATGAAGCAGCCTCTGTTAATTTTTGGAGAAAAGAATTCCACAGATTAATGACCCTCTAAGAGGAAATATTTCTTCTCAGTGTGACTTCTTATCCTTAAATTGTGTCCCATAGATATATGTATCCTACAAAAGGAAATATCCTTCAGAATTCACCCTGTCAAGTGTTCCCAAGATTTTATATGCTTCAAAAAGAGCACTTAGAGTCAGTCATACAGCGCGGAAACAGACCCTTGGTTCCAATACATCCATGCTGACCAGATATCCTAAACTGAACTAATCCCATCTGCCTATGTTTGGCCCATATCCCTCTAAACCTTTCCTATTCATGTATCTGTCCATGTCTTTTAAATGTTATAATTGTACCAGCCTCTATCACTTCCTCTGGCAGCTCATTCCATATACACACCACCTTCTGCGTGAAAAAGTTGTCCCTCAATCTCTTTTAAATCTTTCCCTTCTCACCTTAAACATAATTTTGGACTACCTTACGCTTGGAAAAAGACCTTTGCTGTTGACTTTACCTGTGCCACTCGTGATTTTATAAACCTCTACAGGGTCACTTTTCAGCCTTTTTTCATTCTTCTAAACTCTGATGAATAAAGGTATGTTCAACCTTTCTTCATAAACCCTCAGCCCAGAAATGAGTCAAGTGAACCCTCTATGAACTTCTTCTACTGAAAGTACATCCCTTTTCAAATAAAGAGACCAAAGTTGTACACAGTACTCTAGATGTAGTCTTAGGAAACTGCAGCAAAATTTTCCTATTCATATATTCCATTCTCCTTGCAATAAATGCTGGCATTCCATTTGCCTCCCTGTTAGTCTCTGTACCTGGAATTAACTTTCTGTGATTCATGTACCAGGATTCCCCAATCCGATGTGCCTCCCAGTTCTGCAATCTCTCTTCATTGAAATGGTGTACATTTTTTTATTATTCCTGGTCATTTATCCCAAACATATGCTTCCTGTTAGTTAACTAATCCTTTAAACATTGCTAATCTGTTACCCCTTACATTATGAGCTCTTACTTAAATGCTATTTGGAAATTAAAATTATATCACAATCACAGATTCCCTTTATCCATCTTACTTGTTTCTTCTTCAATAATAACTACCAAACTTATTAGATATGATTTCTCTATCACAAAACTATGTTGACTGTTTGATCACTTTGTGATTTTCTAAGTATGTTATTGCAATCTCCCTAATAAAGGACTCTAGCAACTTTTCTATGATAGATATCAGGCTAACTGACCTATAGTTTCCATGTTCTGTATCCCTCTTTTCTTGAACAACCATGTTAATTATTTTTCAATCTGCTGAATCTAGGGAATTTTGGAAGATAATAACCAATGCTTCCAGCTCTGCAGCCACTTCACTTCTTTTACGAGTGTAGGCTGTAGGCCAGTTGGTCCCGGAGAATTGAAAGTCTTGAGGTCTAATACTTTTCTCAGTACCTTTCCCTGGTGATGGCAATTGTTTTAAGTTCCTCTATCCTGTTCACCTCTTGATTCTCAAGTATTTTTGGGAAAATTTCAAAGTCTTCTGCAGTTAATTAAATACACGTTCAAACCATCTGCCTAATTTTCTATTATCAATTCCCCATTCCTTAGGACCAACATTAACTTTATTTACTCTTTCTGATTTAAGTACTTGAACATAACTCTTACCATCTGTTAATATTACTAGTTAGTTTTGTCTCATGCTTTATTTTCTCCATTTCTTTCATAATTCTTTGCTAGTTTATAAAATTTGTTCAATCTTTTCATAACACTAACTTTCACGTAGTGTTTTCCTTTCAATTTGATACTATCTTTGCCTCCCAGGTGGCTGGATCATTGATTTGCAGAGCAGTGTGATGCCAACAGCATGGGTTCAATTCTCATCACCATTTTGAGGTTACCATGAATGACTTTACTTCTCAACCTCCTCCCTCGCCTGAAGTCTGGTGACCCTCAGGTTAAATCATCACCAGTTGTTTCTCTCTAATAAGAGAGCAGCCCCTATGGTCTGGTCAGATTACGGTGACACAATATCCTTTCCTCCCTTATTTAGACATGGATGATGTATACTTCTCATAGTAAAAATATATTCCAACGGGAAAAACACTAAAAGTTATTTAATATTCTATTAAAATTCTGCCACTACTTCTCTGCTGTCCAACCTTTGTAACCTAGTTTCTCAGTTCATCTTAGCCAGTTCTGTCCTTATGTTGTTGCAGGTATATTGATTTAGGTTGCAAACACTAGTCGTTATACCAAATTTCTTCCTTTAAACTAAATGTGAAGATCTATGTTATGATTGTTGTCATCTAGAGGTTCCTTTACCATGAGGTTATTGACCAATCCTATTTTGTTGCTCATTGTCTAGAATAGCTTGCTGTTTGATGGGTTCTAGAATGTACTACTTTAAGCCCTGGATGAACTCTATGAACTAATTTTAACCCTTGTCAATCTTATATTCTACATATTATATAACAATTTGATAACTGAATCATATTTTAAAGTGTAATCGTGCTTTCACTCAAGTTTTTTTCTGAAAGCTTTAGCCTACTTTCAAAGCCATGAGTGACCACTTCTACTCATTCTGCAAATGTGCATCTTGGATAATAAATCCATTTAAGTGCATCAGTCAGAATATAGGCTAGAAAATTTCCATGTGTGAGTGTCTTTGTCTTTATTCATATAAGCAACAGGTTAATAATAACAAGTTTTTATTTCAGGCAAACAATTAACAAATGTTTTTGAAATAACTCTATAGAGACCAATATCCTATTACCAAGTAATCCTTTATTTACAGGTGTATAGCACTTGATACTGATCTGGCTTCCTCAGAGCCAGCTCTTAGAGTGATCTGAACCTCTGACACTCTTGTTAATATCTGTCAGCCAGGGCTCCCTGATTGGACCAGTTTAACAGCCCCCATTAGGGAACTCACATTCTATGAGGTCGACTAGGTTGACCTTGTTACAATCACTACAGTTTTCATTTCGGATTATCAATCAAGTGACTAAAACAGCATATAGAAAGACAAATTGCAATTAACATTTGAACAAGAACAGCTGTTCATTTTTTAAAAAAACAGAGGGTCAGTTTTAAGTCTCAGGCATAAATGTGGTCAGCTGGTCAGGAGTATCTCTATTTCTCCTGCCCCACAAAGAAACCTAAGAAGTTTTCAAAAAATTCCCTCTGATTTTCTGGAATCCTGTCAGCTTTAATTTCTTACTTAACCATCATTACTCCTACATACAGCCTCAGCCTTGATCAAGCCCCAGTGACATTATCAAAGCTCTTTATAGAATTAAACACAAACCTTGTTCACTTTGGGCAGGAGTCTTTGGCACATGGAATTTAATATTAAAATCAAACAGAACTAGATTAAGATTGTCCCCAGTTTATTTATAAGCAGTGGATTGTATTAGCCAATTATTGCTTACATATGGCTATGTATTAATGTACAGAACCCCTACTGAACAGATTATGACATTTTTATATAAAATAAAAACTGAGAAATTGGAAAAGTTAGACTTTTTAGTACTTAATGTTATAATGTTTGTCTTGCTATTGGAACTATATGTTTCAGAATGTAAGTTAGCAAAAAAACTAAAAGTTGTCACTTGCCAAAAATGAAGAATGTATATCAGGGAATTCTGCACTCCAGCCACAAACTACTATCAAAAGTTCAAAAAAAGAAATTCAAATGTATTTACTTGAAGATATATTGATAGGAATTGGCAGTCAATAGGGTGAGTAGTGATGATAGTAACTAGTATTCAGGTGACATGTAAGGTGAGAACCTGTTCTTTCAAAAAGTGGATGTTCTCTTTGACATGAGACTCCCACAGAGGCTTTAAACCCTGCACCAGCTGATAGTTCCAGAAACATCCAGAATTCCAAAACCACTTATGAATTCTTTTCATCCTTCATGTCATTACCTCCTGTTCTCTACTCCTAATTCCTTCAAAACCCTTCTCAACAATCACAAACCTTTTCCCTTTATTTTATATTCACTTTGAACTCCCAGACTTGAGCACTTTCTTCTAAATCCGCCAAGGCTTAAGATTCTCTGTTGAACAAAATTCTATCCTGATGAGTGATCTTGGAGTCTCCATTTTAAATACAAATTGAACTCCAGTAGCCCTTTCCTACTCCTCTCAGATTCTGCTGCTGATCTTATAATTCTATTATATCTGTGAATCCATTCCAATACTGTTTTAATAAACAGAATTGTGTAAAGTATAGAAAGATGCCTCTTAGCCCAACTGGGCTACTAGGATTTATGGTCCACAGTAGTGTCCTCCCATCCCTCTTCACCTAACACTATTAGTATACAGCTTTCTATTCCTTTCTCCCTTATTTGCGTATCTAACTTCCCCTTTATGCATCTATGCTCAAGCCTAATAACAAAATCTACATGCTATCCACTCTGTAATTATGACATTTTTCCTGAATTTATGATCAGTGACTTTCTTATATTTATGCTTACTAGTTCTGATCTCCCCCACATGTAGATACATCTTCTTTACACTTGCCTTATTTATTCATTTAGCAAATGCAAATACCCAAAGCCAAGCAATTGCCACCTCATTTGCTAAATTGAATGTGATTAGTCTTTGCCTAGGAGTGTCTTCTCTGCAGACTATATGCAGCATCGTTTGTGTCTCTCTCCAAGTGCATAACGGATGTGTACTGAGGCTGCAGTAGCTGAGAGAGGCAATGCAGCATCCCTGACAAGGATCACTCTCACCATGGTAGTTTAAAGTCTGCCATTCAACACACGGCGTTTATTACAAGGAACTTATTAGTGATTTCTGTGTTTCTCATTGCCTGATCAAAAGGATTTACCTTATCAAGCCGTTTTATAATTTTAAATTTCTCTATTAAATCATCATTCAGCCTTCTCTTTTCTAATGAAAACAAGCCTAAGCTTGATTAGATTTTCCTGATATGTTTTCTCAACTCTTTTATTATCCTAGTGAATCATTTCTATCTCCCATTTATGATATGGAGACCAGAACTGCGTACAGCATTCCATGTGTGGTTGAAATAAGGTCACATGCAAGCTAGACAATGTTCCTTTTCAGTTCTCACACTCTAAAAATGAAGCCCAGCACGTGATTTTTTCATGTAATTGTGAAAACACAGAAGGAAGCCACTCTGGTTCAATGAATTGGCAACAAAGAGCCTCAATCTGCCTCCACTGGTACGACATCCATTCTGTTTACCACATTGCCCAGTAGCAGCACCGTGTATCATCCCAAAATGTATTGAACAAAACATACCAAGGCTCATTAGAATAGTCCTTCCAAATCCTTGACCACTACCATCTAGAAGTTTAGGGCAGCAAATACATGAGAACACCGCCATGGTAATGATATTATTTTCTGGCATAATATTATTTTATATTAAATGCTTCCAAATAGCACCAGATGAAGAGCTTATGCTCAAAACATCGACTCTCCTGCTCCTTGGATGCTTTTCCAGCACCACACTTTTCAACACTGCCAATTGTCAGTTTCACTCCAAGCCAACTACCATCCTAACTTGGAAATATATTGCTGTCCTTTCTATGTCACAAGGTCAAAATCCGCAACTACCTCTAAACAGCACTGATGAGTACCTACACAAAATAAACTGCAGCAATTCAATTAGGCAACACAGCACTAGCTTCTCAAGAGCTACTAGGGATGACAATAAATGATGGTCCAGCCAGTGATGCCCAGATCCTACAAATGATTAAAAAATCTCTAATGTTATCTGTCTCTCCCAGTATTCTGTGCACCTTGGCATGATATTATCTTCTGGTACCCATACTCCTGCCCAGTTAACTTAAATGCTTCCCAACAGCACCAGCAAAGTGCATCGTAAGGAAATTGGTCCTTTCTCTGTTTAGTTGCAACCAATAAAGTCAGGTTCTCTCTCTTCCCAATCTGGTCCCAATATTCCAGGAATTTAAAGCCTACCTCCTCCACCATCTTTCCAACCATGCATTTATCTGCGTTAATCTCCTATTTCCAAACACACTTATGTGTATCACTGGGTGCTTTTTTTCATTCATTCGTGGAACATGAGTCATACTGGCCCAGCCAACTTTGCCCTAGTTATAGAACATAGAACATAGAAAAATACACCGCAGTACAGGCCCTTTGGCCCTCGATGTTGCGCCGATCCAAGCCCATCTAACCTACACTAGCCCACTATCCTCCATATGCCTATCCAATGCCCGTTTAAATGCCCAGAAAGAGGGAGAGTCCACCACTGCTACTGGCAGGGCATTCCATGAACTCACGACTCGCTGAGTAAAGAATCTACCCCTAACATCTGTCCTATACCTACCACCCCTTAATTTAAAGCTATTCTCCCTCGTAATAGCTGACTCCATACGTGGAAAAAGGTTCTCATGGTCAACCCTATCTAAACCCCTAATCATCTTGTACACCTCTATCAAGTCACCCCTAAACCTTCTTTTCTCCAATGAAAACAGCCCCAAGTGCCTCAGCCTTTCCTCATACGATCTTCCTACCATACCAGGCAACATCCTGGTAAACCTCCTCTGCACCCGTTCCAGTGCTTCCAAATCCTTCCTATAGTATGGCGACCAAAACTGCACACAATACTTCAGATGCGGCCGCACCAGAGTCTTATACAACTGCAACATGACTTCAGGACTCCGAAACTCAATTCCTCTACCAATAAAAGCCAGTACGCCATATACCTTCTTCACTGCAGTATTTACCTGGGTGGCAACTTTCAGAGATCTGTGTAAATGGACACCAAGATCCCTCCGCTCATCCACACTACCAAGTATCTGACCATTAGCCTTGTACCCCATCTTTTTGTTACTCCTACCAAAGTGAATCACCTCACACTTACCTACATTGAACTCCATTTGCCACCTTTCTGCCCAGCTCTGCAGCTTATCTATATTCCGCTGTAACCTGACACATCCTTCCTCACTGTCAACAACTCCACCGACTTTCGTATCATCTGCAAACTTGCTCACCCAACCTTCTAGCCCCTCCTCCAGGTCATTTATAAAAATGACAAACAGCAATGGTCCCAAAACAGATCCTTGCAGAACACCGCTAGTAACTGCACTCCAAGTTGAACCTTTACCATCAACTACTACCCTCTGTCTTCTTCCAGCCAGCCAATTCTTAATCCAAATCTCCAACTCACCCTCAATGCCATACCTCCGTATTTTTTGCAGTAGCCTACCATTCAGGAGGTTGTGGTGAGCTGTCTTCTTGAACCACTGCAATCCATGTGCTGCAGGTAGATCCACAGTGCTGTTGGGGAGGAAATTCCAGGATCTTAACCCAATGGTAGTGCGTCTTGTAGAAAGTACACACTGCTGCTATTGAGTGTTGGTGGTGGAGGGACTGGATGTTTGTCGATTAGACAATAAGAAATAAGTAAGAAAACAGAAATTGCTGGAAAAACTCAACAAATGTGGCAGAGAAAGCAAAGTTAATGTTTTGGGTGCAGTGATCCTTCTTCAGAACTGAAATAGTAATCAGGAAGGTGAATGTAATGTTGGCCTTTGTTTTAAGGGATTTGGAATATAAGAGTAGCCTTACTGCAAATGTGCAAGATGCTGGTGAGACTATACTTGGAGTACACTGTGAGCAATTTTGGTCCTCTTATTTAAGGAAAGATACTATTACATTGGAGGCAATTCAGAAAAAGTTCATGAGGAAGATCCCCAGTAATGAGCAAAGGTCAGACAGTTTGGGACTCTACTTTTTGGAATTTAGAGGAATGATTAGATTCCCTACAGTGTGGAAACAGGCCCTTCGACTCAACCAGTCCACACCAACCCTCTGAAGAGTAACCCACCCAGACCCATTTCCCTGACTTACTCACCTAACACTATGGGCAATTTAGCATTGCCAATTCACCTGACCTGCACATCTTTGGACTGTGGGAGGAAACCGGAGCACTAGGAGGAAACCCACACAGACACTGGGAGAAGGTGCAAACTCCACACAGTCGCCTGAGGCTGGAATCGAACCTGGGACCCTGGTGAGGCAGCAGTGCTAACCACTGAACCACTGTGCTGCCCTCAATGAGAGGTAATATCATTGAAATATCTAGAGTTCCTAAGAGGCTTGACAGGGTAAATGCTAGATGATGTTTCACCTCATGAGAGAGTTAAGGACAGAGGGCATAGTCTCAGAATGAAGGGTGCCAATCTAAGACTGTGGTGCCAATCAAGTGGGCTGCTTTTTCCTGGTAAAAATAAGGACTGCAGATGCTGGAAACCAGAGTCTAGATTAGAGTGGTGCTGGAAAAGCACAGCAGGTCAGGCAGCATCCAAGGAGCAGGGAGATCGATGTTTCAGGCAAAAGCCCTTCATCTGTAATAGAGCTTTTTCCTGGATTGAATATTGTTGGAGCTGCATTCGATTAGATTAGATTTTAGATTAGTTTAGATTACAGTGTGGAAACAGGCCCTTCGGCCCAACAAGTCCACACCGACCCGCCGAAGCGAAACCCACCCATACCCCTACATTTACCCCTTACCTAGCACTACGGGCAATTTAGTGTGGCCAATTCACCTGACCCTGCACATCTTTGTGATGTGGGAGGAAACCGGAGCACCCGGAGGAAACCCACGCAGACACGGGGAGAACGTGCAAACTCCACACAGTCAGTCGCCTGAGGCGGGAATTGAACCCGGGTCTCTGGCGCTGTGAGGCAGCAGTGCTAACCACTGTGCCACCGTGCCGCTATGTAAGAGTAATCATTACACTTCTGACCTTGTTGGTGGTGCACAGGTTTTGGGGAGTCAGGAGGTGAGTTACTCACTGCAGAATTCCTAGTCTTTGATCTGCTCTTGTAGCCACTGCATTTATATGGCTAGTTCAGTTCAATTTCTGGTCAGTGTTACTGCCATGATGTTGATAGTTGGGACTTAGTGATGGTAATGCTACTAAATTTCAAAGGATAGTGGTTATATTTTCTCTTATTAGAGATGGTCATTGCCTGTTTTATTATGCGAAGTGAATGTTACTTGCCATGTTTTAGCCCAAGCCTGGCCATTATCCAGGTGTTGCTGCATTTGGACATGGACTGCTTCAGTATCTGAGGAGTGTTGAATGCTGCTGAACATCTTGCAGTCATCAGTGAATATCCCCACTCCTCTCCTTAGGATGAAGCAGCTGAAAATGGTTGGACCTAGCACACTAAACTGACAGAATCCTGCAGAGATGTTCAGAGATTAGCACTTTTGAGGACTTGCTTTCTAATTTTCTACTTTGTTTCTTATATTCTGATTGCAGGTCCACGTCCCTCTTCCTTGGAACTAGTATCTATATTAATGGCTTGGATGTTCAGATTAGCTGGTGGAATAGTTAAAAGCAATGTGATTTAACACTGGACCAAGTCCTTTTTTTTCACTTCATTCATGGGACATGAATGAAAATTCCTAGGTGCCTTTGAGAAAGAGCTAGCGACTGCCTTCTTGAACTGTTGCAGTGCATGTGTTATAGGTGGATTTCCAGAATTTTGACCTGGTGACACTGAAGGAAGGATGATATATTTCCAAGTCAGAATGGTAAGTGGCTTGGAGGGGAACTTGCCAGTGATGGTGTTCCTATGTATTTGCTGCTTTTGTCCTTCTAGATGAAAGTGGCTGAGGGTTTTGTAGGGACTGTCTGAGGAACCCCAATGTTTAAGTTCAGATGGCAAAGAATATATTTTACAATTTGAACAATTATTCAAATTATAACAATATAAAAACTAAGAAAGGACAGTGACAAAACAAATGAGGTTAGACTGTGGGGAAGTTCTCAGAAAGATATGAAGTAAGCTGGTTACTATTCTAATAAGCATAGGAAAAACATTTTAGCTAAACATTTAATTGCAGTTAAAAAAACTCTTCTATCATAGTAAAAATTAAAGCAAAATGATAATAATGATGCAACTGAACTTATTTAAGTTCAATTGATAAGAAAGTCTCTGTCTGATTTCCACCTAAACTATCCTTCAGCTGATAAATCAGTACTCCTCTATGTTATGCATTGTTTGGAAGATATACTGAGGATTGAACAGCCACAGAATTTACTCTGGATGGCAAATCTCAATATTGATTATTTCAAGATGTTGTGAAACTTGAAAGGATTCAGAAAAGATTTACAAGGATGTTGCCAGGGTTGGAGGATTTAAGCTATAGGGAGAGGCTGAACAGGCTGGGGCTGTTTTCCCTGGAGCGTCAGAGGCTGAGTGGTGACCTTAAAGAGGTTTACAAAATTATGAGGGGCATGGATAGGGTAAATAGACAAAGTCTTTTCCCTGGAGTCAGGGAGCCTAGAACTAGAGGGCATAGGTTTAGGGTGAAAGGGAAAGATATAAAAGAGACCTACAGAGCAACTTTTTCGCACAGAGGGTGGTAGATGTATAGAATGACCTGCCAGAGGAAGTGGTGGAGGTTGGTACAATTGCAACGTTTAAGAGGCATTTGGACAGGTATATGAATGGAAGGGGTTTGGAGGGATATGGGCCGGGTGCTGGCAGGTGGGACTAGATTGGGTTGGGATATCTGGTCAGCATGGACGGGTTGGACCGAAAGGTCTATTTCCATGCTGTACATCTCTATGACTCTAAGTAGTTTAGAAGCACCATCACTGAGATGCATCAAGGAGTGAAAGAACTAATACAAAGAAATAACCTATTTGAAGTTGTCCGTGTCAGTATTAGATATGCAGGTACCTAAGAGGGTCAACCAGAACAGCTCCAGAGTTGAATGAGAGCAGATGATTTGCACTGGAATTAGTGTCCCTGCCTCTGAGCTCGGAGTTCTAGGTTCAAGTCCCAGCTGTTCTAGAAATGTATTATAGCACATTTGAATGGGTTGATTAAAAATTAACATCTCTGAACAGATTGGTTATCTAGTGCTGGGTTCTTTCCTCTCTCTCTCTCCCTTTATTTTCTCAAATTTGTTTTTGCTGCACTGCCCCTGATGGGCAGTGCTTGTCATTTTTCACTTTGATTAGAAGCATATATGATTTGTTGGTGTGAAAGTAGGAAAACAAGTAACACGAGTGATTTGGAAAACAAATAGAGCTGGGCTCTTCTGCCTCGAGCATAATTTTAATTTAGTTCCCACGTCTTTCCCTAACCAATCCCCCAACACAAACACGCGTGTGTGCATTTGTTATTGTTACACTAGACCTGCTGGGTAATGGTTAATAATTTTTTTTTTGATTAGAAACAGAGGTGATTTTGATGGTGGAAGAAAAAAATCCAGAGGTGTGAAATCGGTTCTCTGAACAGAAAAAGTGAATTAGAGCTGTGTTCTGTGTTCTGGTAATGTCCCAAATTCTGAGCCAGAAGATGTTTGTTCAAGTCCCACCTGCAGGATGTGTAATAACTTCTGAAAATAAACCAGATGATGAAAATATCTAGAGTTGAGTTCTTCTGCAGGAGGAGTTGACTTTTAGACAGGGTAAGGGTGTCACAACGGAAAACTGGAAACCAGTGCTTGTGCTAAACCATAGTTCTTGTAAATATCTAAAAATTTTTTAGTTGCCTCATTCAACATATGGATATCAGTCTGTTGAACAGTCCTCATCAGCCTGTCTGTTACAGATGCATGACAGTACTGGTAGAAGTTACCATTTAATCCTTGTGGAGACAATATCTATCATTCAAACAGATACCCTCCATGGTATTAACACTACCAACATGCCAAATGATAAATAGATTCAGATTAGGTTTAAGTGTCATGCTCACCAGACACTATTTAAAACTGATAAAAACATTCTGAAGAAGAGTCATATTGGACTCAAAACATTACCAATGTTTCTTTCACAACAGATGCTGCCAGACCTGCTGTGTTTCTCCACCACTTTGTTTCTATTTCAGATACTGAAAACAACCGTGATCACCACGGTGCACACCATTGGCTTATGAGATCAAAGTTTGTCACGAGTTGTACAAAACTGGACATCCTTGAGATGATCAGGGCCAACAGCAGCAACAGACTCGTACTCCACCATAATTTGTAAACTCTCAGCCCGGCATATCCTTCACTCTACTAAACCAATAAGCAGGGCACCTGCCTTACTTCAAAAAGGAATGTACAAATGCCTGCCAGGATTAGCTCTGGATATACTTGAAAATGAGGTATCAAAATCAGGTGAAATTACAAGCAGGATTATATGCATGTTAAACAGCATCTCAATGACATCTAATTACAGATCAAATATGTCAGATCAAAGTTCATTGGCCCTGCACACCCAGACTTGAATGGAAGAAGAAGGCTTCATGAGTATATAATCCCATATTTAAACATGGTGGAGACTAGTACATTAGTGCAAGAGACAAGCTTGAAGTTTTTGCAATCATCTTCAGCCAGAAGGTCCATCTCAGTTTCCACCATCAATGAAGAAAGCCTTCAACCAATTCTTCTGTCTGGGCAGGAGTTCTGCTTCTGAGCACTGCCAACAAATCAAATGGCTGGCAGCTGTCTGGTACCAGCTGTGACACCAATGGGGTCAGCTCTTTCGCAGTGCCACAGTTCCTTCAGGAAATTTGCTGCGATGAAGACCCCGCCCCATGTTGCCCTCCAAGGTGCAGCACCATCTTGACTTCCTTCATTACTTCAAGGTCAATATTGACTTGGAAATAGATTGCTATTCTTTCATTGTGTCTGGATCAATATCCCAGAATTATGTAGCATGTGTCAAAATTAATGCATTAGTTTCAGGTTTTTTTTCAGAAACGAAAGTCTAGTAGTTTGAGTAGAAAGCTCAAGGTTTCCGCGCTTTAAGCAATCATTTCCATTTGTGAAACCAGCTCTAACCTAATCAAAAGTTCATTGCTTCTGAAATGACCGGAGTATTTTTGCTTTCCGTTTCTTGCTATGGTCTTTGTCCGTTGAGTTAGAATTCTCTGGCATGTTAT
Source organism: Chiloscyllium plagiosum (assembly GCF_037043375.1). Classification (NCBI taxonomy): domain Eukaryota; kingdom Metazoa; phylum Chordata; class Chondrichthyes; order Orectolobiformes; family Hemiscylliidae; genus Chiloscyllium; species Chiloscyllium plagiosum. The sequence goes on along the minus strand of NW_028270149.1, from coordinate 27,828,441 downwards.
GTCACAGCAGGTGCCAACATATATGACGAAGATCATGTCAGAACAGTTGGCCTGTTCGAAAAGCTGCAGATTCTCAACAGTCAAATAGCAAGCGGCTCAGGAGCAGACCGGGTGAGGAAGGAAGCATTGCCTCCGTTACAAAAAATAATCATGACGCCAGATTTGGGTGATAATCAAAACTGAGCAGATTCATTGGATCGGCAGTATACAACTTCAACTTGCTACCTCTCCTCTCCGGCCATAAAAGGCTTCTTCGAACCTGCCTCGACAGCTAAAATTCTGTCGGCCCGCTCCTCAATTCATTCTGACTTTCGACACAAGTTTGTCTCACTCTATCCACATGCCGAGCGCCTGGGCTATTGTCCACCCCCGAGCACTCCTTCTAAAGTCTTCATCTTCCATGAAAAGTGCCATAGAAGTGGAAGTCGCTGCTGAAGTAGGAAGAGAAATATTTTGGAGTCCGTGTGGGACAACTCAAGATGATGAATTGAAATCATCGAGTGATTTGACAGTTTTGATTTTCCGGCTATTGTGGCGAAGAATAGGTAATGATTTTTCCGGATGATTTATTAGCTGTACCCGAGCTTCAAATCTACAGTCTGCTTACACCACAGCTGGTGTGTACACTGGATTCTACCTGACACTTCTTTTCCGACTTGTGATTCACGTAGTTTCTCTCTGCTGTTACCTTGTTTTTTTTTCACTTCTGATAGTTTATTTATCCTCCTTGCTATCTTACTACCTTTTTATTTTCTTACTCCTACCAAGTCCCACAAAAAGCATCATGAGTGCAAACTATATACACAAAGTAACTGCTTAATTTCCCTATAGATATCCTTGCCTGTTTTCTTTAGAATTGAATAGCCTTTATTGTCGTGTGTATTCAATATAAAATATAGTGAAAAGTGTGTACCATCGCCCGTAGACGCCATTCACATTAACTTAGAGTTAAAATTTAAAAATCTTCTAACACTGTATGAGTTTGGCAATTCCTTCTCCATATCCTATTCTTACCTGTGTCTTCATTAAAAAACGGGAAGAATTCCTATTTTGACACCCAATTTATAAATTTTATCAAGTAAGTATTTCAATAGTCATAGAGATGTACAGCACAGAAACAGACCCTTCGGTCCAACTTGGCCATGCCGACCAGATATCCCAACCTGTCATAAATAAATGATTGTGCATTAAATTCTCCTCTGCTACCCTATTTTTATTTATTTTGCTAGTGGTTATTTCTAAACTTATTGCAACTGATCAAGAGCTTTTGGTATGCTCAGCGTTTGGACAATTTTGTCCAGCTACAGTTGGTGATAGTTCTTGTCACTGCACTATGGAAAATATAGTTGAAGAGGCCCATAGCTAAAAGAGATAGATTTAGCATAAGTGGTAGGGGATTCAGAGCAAGTCATGGGGAAAAGATTTCAGACAGAAATCTGGATCTCATGACCTGAAAGAGTGGGAGAGGCAGAAACCCACACAACAATTAAAAAGTACTTGCATGGGCACTTGAACTGCCATAACCTTCTAGGCTACAAACCAGGAGCTGGGAAGTGGGATTAGGCTGGATAGCTAATTGTTGGTTAGTAGGGATATAATAAACCAAATGACTTCTCTCCAAACTGTAAATTTCTATAATTTCTTTTATTGTGCTACCAACTAATAACAGACAACTATTTACAGGCAGTTTATATACTAAATATTTAAACTTTTAAAACCGGTTACGTAAATTGTTTTTTTCTGTACATTTGCAGACAATAATGTAATTATGTAATTGTGCTCTCAATTTTTGTATCTAGTAAAATTGTGCTAGTTATGTTACCAAAATGATGTTGTCTACATAGAAAATTGTTAAAAAGCAATAATAGCAATTTCCATGATATTGCTAAAGGGAACAGGTACCTCTGATATGCGTTGGTGTAAAATACAAGGTGACCTGCTGAATAATTTTATTCTTTCAAAATGGTGGAGCTTATTTTTACCAAACAGATGATGCCCAGATGATTCATTTGTAGATTTGTAAGCACATGCTACACAATTTTGTATTGTTATCACCTCCAATAACAAGTGCAAGAAGTTCATAACCTTCTTTGTCCTTAAGAATGAAACAACCTGCTCAGCACCTAGGTGCCGCAGTATCCTTTTCTTCTTCCAGCACAGCAAATTAAGTCTTTTCCTCCAACCTAATCTTGAAGCCATGTCTTTCTCTAGTCCAAATCCATTTTTTTTCTCATGGTTGCACCAAGCTCAGGTACTCACTAAGACAAATTCCTGTCTCTATAATTCCAATCCCAGCAAACTGCTGACCACCCAATTTAAACTTTGCATTCCCGTGCTAGTTATAGTTAAATAATTCATTCTCTTTAAATAATTCATTCTCTTGCTTTTCACGATCATTATCAATCAACCTCAAAAACCCATGCTTGATCCTTTAATGATGTAAACTTAAGCCACATCTCCAGCCTCTCTCATTTTTAAGATCTGTAAATGCTTTCACCTGGCAAGTTTATGCCCTTCTTTCTAATAAGTCAATGTTTGAATCTTTCTGATTAGGTTTCCAGTTCTAAGACAATGTTGATACATCATTAATCAAAGTCACAAATGATTTCCTTAATGATTAGAATGCTTTGTATGTCCTGTTTTTACTTAGGCTCTACTTTTGACAGCCGACACAATGTCTTCTTCTGCCATTCCTTGAGTGTTGCTGGGTCACAAGCATAGAACTCCCTCTGTTATGGCATTGTGGGTTACCTACATCAAATGGATTGTAGTTGTTCATGAAGGCAACTCATCCCTACTTTCTTAAGGATATCTAGGGATGGGTAATAAATCGACGTTTCAGGCAAAAGCCCTTCATCAGGAATGATTGTTTTTGCCCGAAACGTCGATTTTCCTGCTCCTCGGATGCTGCCTGACCTGCTGTGCTTTTCCAGCAACACTCTAATCTAGACTTTGATCTCCAGCATCTGCAGTCCTCACTTTTGCCATGGGCAATAAATGTTGACCAAGCCAGCATCGCCTACATCCCTTGAATGAATTGAACAAAAAAGCCTCTCCATTGCTCAGCTGAGTGGTACTGCTTTCAGTTGAGCCACACTTATCTGTCCAATCTTAGACAGACTATCCCAGTAATAGTTCTGTTCCTGAACCAGCATCATTACCACCAAAGCATCAAACTTTGCCTGATTACAGTCCTTCTTAATTCTGTGTCCTGATCCTAATGACATCATCCAAAGCTTGGGATCAGATTTCATTGGTATGATGATGTCACAAAATTCTACCCTCCCCAAACTCTCTCTTGCCTGTACATGTGTCTACAGTGAGTCTTGGATCAAAGATAATGCCATTCAGTTAAATACTGGGAAGACTGATATCAATATTTTTAACTGTTCACCACAAATTTTGTACAGTCACCACTTCTTCTCCCAGTCACTGATATTAACTGAATCTGACTGTTCCCAACTTCACCATCCAATCTGATCCAGAACTTAACTTCCAATCCCAAATCTTTAACATCATGTAGACTCTTAATTTCCATCTCTGTAACATTATTTATCACTTCAGCCTTTACCTCAACTCATGTCTTTGTTAGTTTCAGACTTGGCATTCTTCCTATGGTCCCCTGTTCAAAACAGTGCACCCCATAACTTCTTCCACAGCATTCTACCCATTCTTCATTCCTGACCTTACTGACTTATATTGACTTCTAGTCCTTTACTCCAATTTAAAATGCTCATCTTAGTTAGACTTTGTCTATCCTATTTACTCTGATCTCTTCTACATCACTAGCTCTTTTGTGACAATTAGTAGCCAAATTTCAGCAATCTGGGTTCAAACTTTCTAATTCTGTCTGAATCCCTCCATGTCACTTTGGTATTATATGGTCTTTTTTTGAAACTTACTGCTTTGCCTAAAATTTTGTTGCATCTCATATTTGGCTCTAGATCACTTTTTATTCTTCTCTGATTTTGTCCCTGTGCAGACTATTTTTTATGTTAAAGGCACTTTATGTTAAATATACAAATGCTTGCTGTTGCTCCATATCTTTAAGAGTAGACCAGTTTGTACAGGTTGGTTAAAGAGTGAGGAATGAACAACAGATTATAAATGACATATGACAAAATAAATGAAGATGAGTAAGATCTCAAGAAGTGGAGAGAAAACAGGAAATTATAAACTAGTTAGCCTGACATCAGTAGTGGAGGAAATGTTAGAGTCCATTATAAAAGATTTAATAGCACAGCACTTGGAGAATAGTGACATGACCTGACAGAGTCAACATGGATTACGATAAGGAAATCATGTAGGATAAATCTACTAGAATCTTTTGAAGATGTAACTGCTGGAATTTATAAGTTGGAGCCAGTGGATATGGTTTACTTGGACTTTCAGAAGACAAAATCCCACGGAAGAGATTGGGGGTAGTGTACTGACAGCAATAGAAAACTTTCTAGCAGACAGGGAACAAAGAGTATGAATAAACTTTTTTTAAAAGTGGTAGGTACCAGAGGGATCAGTGATGGAACCCCAGCTAAACATAACATATTTTAATGATTTACATCAGGGAACTAAATATAATATCTCCAAGTCTATAGACATCACTAAGCTAAATGGGATGGTGAGCTGTGAGGAGGATTCAGAGGTCCTTCACTATGATTTGTACAAGATGATTGAGAGGGTAAATGCATGACAAGTGAAGTATAATGTGGATAAATGTAAAATTATCCAGTTTGGGAGCAAAAACAGGAAGGCAGATTATTTTTTGAATAACAATAGCTGGGAAAGGGGAAGGTGCAATGTCCTGAGTTCTTTTGTACACTAGTTGCTGAAATTAATCATGTAGGTGCTGCAGGTTGTGAAAAAGGCAAATGTATGTTGGTTTTCAAAGCAATAGGATTTGAGTACAGGTGCAGCAATGTCTTGCTGCAATTGTCCAGAGCCTTGTGAGATTATACTTGGAGTACTGTGTGCAGTTTGGTCTCCTTATCAGATGAAGGATAGTCCTGCTATGAAGAGAGTACAACAAACTGATTCCTGGGATGGCAAAACTCACATGTGAGGAGACTGAAGCAGCTAGGACTATATTCACTGAAGTTTAGAAGAATTAGGATAGATCTCAATGAAACCTCTAAAATTCCAATGAGCCCACACAGGGTAAGTGCAGAAAAGATGTTCCCGATGACTGTGAAGTCCAGAACCAGGTGTCACAGTTTAACAATAGGGGATAGGCCATTTAGGACTGAGTGGAGGATAACATTCTTCACCCAGAAGGTGGTGAGGTTGAGGAATTCTCTGTTAGAGAAAGCAGTTTATGCCAAAATATTGAATATTTTCAAGGAGTCAAATACAGTTTTTTTTTACTGCTAAAGACATCAAAAGGTAGTGGGAACAGGGTACTTAGGAGCATGATTAGCCACCATGACTGAATGGTACAGCAGGCTCAAAGATGCACTGGTAGCAATTTTCCAGGAATCCTTAGATTCTAGAAGAGTTTAAAAGATTGAAAACTACCAATGTAACTCATTTATTTAAAATGGGAAGGAGAGAAAAGAAAGGCAACTACAGGCCAGTTACCTTACTGTCTATTATCGAGATAACGTCAGAATCTATTATAAAGAATAGCTTCATGAATGGGAAATTTATGTCTGACAAATTTACTAGAATACTTTGAGGAGGTAACAAGCAGGATAGATAAAGAGGAAGCAGTGCATGTAATATATTTGGAGTTTCAGAAAGCATTAGATAAGGTGCCACACATTAGGCTACTTAATAAGAGCCGTGGTATTGGAATTATTATATTAGCATGGATAGAGGACTGGCTAACTAATAGAAGTCAGAGAGTTGAGCTAAGGGGGACATTTTCAGGGTGGCAACCTTTAATTAGTGGTGTGGCACAGAGATCAGTGCTGGGGCCAAAATCATTTAAAATGCATATTAATAACTTGGATAAAGGAAATGAAAGTACTAAAGCCAAGTTTGGAAATGACACAAAATTGGTGGAAAGGCCTTTACTGAGAATAATACAAAGAATTTTCGGTAGAATATAGACAGGTTAAGTGAACCTTGACAGATGCACTATAATGGGGGAAAATGTGAGGTTTTGCACTTTGGTGGGAAGAATATAGGTGCTGAATATACTTAAATGCAGAAGGAATGCAGAAAAATCCAGAACAAAGGGATTTTTGTGTTCATGCCCTTGTCCATGAATAAAAAAAAAGCTAGGATCAAAGTTCAGCGAATAATAGGCAAGGCAAATGCATTGTTTTGGCCTTTATTTCAATGGAATGAAGTATAGCAGTAGGGAGGTTTTCCTAAACTGTACAAGGCACTAGTCAGACCACAGTTGGAATACTGTGAACTGTTTGGGCTCCTTTATCTAAGGAAAGATAAACTGGCGTTGGAGGCAGTCCAGAGAAGATTTGATAGACTAATACCAAGTATGGAGGCACTATTTTATTGGGAGAGGTTGAGTAGATTTGGCCTGTACTTGTTAGAATATAGAAGAATGAGAGGTGACCTTACATGGTTCTGAAGGGGACTTGAGAGGGTAGATGTAGAAACATTTCCCCTTAGAGGGCATAATCTCAAAATAAGGAGTTGTACATTTGAAGCAGAGATGAGGTGGAATTTCTTGAGGGTTGTGAATCTGTAAATTCTTTTTCACAGAAGACTGTTGAGGCTGGGTCGTTCAATAAATTAAAGGCTGAGATAGATGTATTTTTAAGCAATGGGGGAAATCAAGGTTTATGGGAAAAGGCAAGAGTTAGTGGAGGAACAGCCATCATCTTAATGAATGGCAGGGCAGTCTCAATGGCCCGAATGGCTACTTCTGCTCCTATGTCTTCTGGTCTTAGTACTTAATAACTGAACCTAGTTTTTGATCAACCCACCCTTCAATCATGGATGATTGATTGGCTGAGGTTAGCAAAGATCAAATATTGTTATATAGAAGTAGGGAAACCTGTGCTGCACTGGCTGTGTCCTCTGATCTAGGTTCATGTCTCAGAGGCGTATTGCAGCATGTCCAAACAAGTTGATTTAAATTAACAATAAGAAGTAGGGCTGGTAGCTGTGAGGCTTTTGTGGCCATACTTTCATCTGTGATTTTTGTTAAAGTTCTCTGTGTCAGGTGTGATATGACACACTTATCACATAGACAGATATGACACGAATGCTTGTCTTCAGAATGATAGAAAGGCCAATATTTGAAAAAGTTGCCTTGTTGCTTTATACTCTATCCCTGATATCAGATATGTTTTCTCATACTCTTCTTATTTGTATGTTCTATATGGTATTTATAGGCAAATCTCTTTAAAAAGTCATCTGATATAAAGTTTTTAAAACTGCATGTTATATTAACAGATATTCTTGAAGACAAATGTGGGAGTGAAAAACAGAGCATAGTTAATGCCAGTAGTGCAGCATGTTTGGGTGATAGTTTACTTGTAAATAGATTCCTAATAGAGAAGAATGGTGCATGAATAGCAAATCTTTTAAATTATTCCAACTGATAGCCAAGAGAAGCTTTGCTTTTTCTATGATAAAGACTCGTGAAGTGGGTAGGTGTTACACGCATTATTGCAAATTAACTTAGAATAATTTTACAAGCAGTAAAATATAGTTGGGTACTTGCAAGATATTTTGGAATATGTATTATGTGCTGTATTGACTTTGGGTTTCACGTGGAAACATATTTTCCCCAATTCCAAAAATGCAAGTATGCAATGTCCACGTGTTTACAATCTGTCTTTCTGAATCTGTCATTCAACTAATGAGATTACATCTTCATGTATCATGCACACAGTATTCTAAAGTAAACGAATGAACCTGATAACACAAATTCCAGAAATAAATACGGACAATAAGATAAATAGTAATTCAAGAGACACGACTGTAGGATGACAAAGATAGGGACCTGAATATTGAAATGCATAGGGGCTAAGGAGTAACCATAAAGAGGTTTACAAAATCATGAGGGGCAGATCTTTTCCCTGGGGTGGGAACTAGAGGGCATAGGTTTAGGGTGAGAGGGGAAAGATATAAAACGGGCCCTAAGGGACAACTTTTTCACGCAGAGGGTGGAGCATGTATGGAATGAGCTGCCAAAGGAAGTGGTGGAGGCTGGTTCAATTGCAGCATTTAAAAGGCATCTGGATGGGTATATGAATAGAAAGGGTTTAGAGGGATATAGCGCAAGTGCTGGAAAATGGGACTAGATTAGTTTAGGATATCTGGTCAGCATGGACGAGTTGGACCAAAGGGACTGTTTCCATGCTGTACATCTCTATGACTCTATGGCATTTTGGAAGTATTGGAGTTAAGAAAAGGTAGAGAGGTAGCGCTATTAATAAAAGATGGTGCTTGCCCAATATAGCGGGATAACCTAAGTTCATGAATCAGGAAGTAAAAGCAGTTTGGTAGAAATGATAACTGAAAAATGATAAAAAGGCAAGAGGCCATTTAGGGATTGGGAGTGAAGTATGGGGCCTCTAACACAAAAAAAACATGATAGGACATAGCCAAAAATGAATGAATAGGATTCACCAAAAAGAAATGGTGATAATAATGGGTGATTTTAATGTAGATAGTCTAGAAAAAAATAGATGAAGAAAAGTAGTCTAGATGAGAAGTTCATAGAATATTTTTCCAATAAATTCTCAGAAAAGAACAACAAACAGTACGGCACAGGAATAGGCCCTTCAACTCTCCATGCCTGCGCTGACACATTTTGCCCTTCCATACTCAAACTGTCTTCACATACAGGATCTGTATCCCTCTATTCTGTTCTTATTCATGTATTCATCCAGTCGCTTCTTGAATGCTGCTATTGTGTTTGTTTCTACCGCCTCCTCTGGCAGCACATTCCAAGCACTCATCACCCTTTGTGTGAAAAACCTGTCCCACACATCTCTTTTAAACTTCCTCCCTCCGCACCTTGACCCTGTGTCTCCTAGTAATTGAGCCCTCCACCCTGGGAAAAAGCCTTATATTTTCCACTCTATCCATGCCATTCACAATCTTATAAACCTATCAGGTCACCCCTCAACCTCCTGTGTTCCAGTGAAAATAACTCAGTCTATCTAATGTTTCTTCATAGTTAAGATCCCCCCTACCAGGCAACATCCTGTGGCACGGTGGCACAGTGGTTAGCACTGCTGCCTCACAGCGCCAGAGACCCGGGTTCAATTCCCGCCTCAGGCGACTGACTGTGTGAAGTTTGCACGTTCTCCCTGTGTCTGCGTGGGTTTCCTCCGGGTGCTCCGGTTTCCTCCCACAATCCAAAAATGTGCAGATTAGGTGAATTGGCCATGCTAAATTGCCCGTAGTGTTAAGTGAAGGGGTAAATGTAGGGGAATGGGTCTGGGTGGGTTACGCTTCGGCGGGTCAGTGTGGACTTGTTGGGCTGAAGGGCCTGATTCCACACTGTCAGTAATCTAATCTAAACCTTTTCTGTACCCTCTCCAAAGCATCCACATCCTTCTGATAGTGTGGTGACCAGAACTGTATGCAATGTTCCAAGTGTGGCTGAACTAAAGTTCTTTCAAACTGAAGCATAACTTTTCTATCCTCATACTCAATGCCCCTACCAATGAAGGCAAGCATGCCACAGACCTTTTTTACTACCTTATCTACCTGCATTGCTACCTTCAGTGATCCATGGAGCTACACACCCAGATTCCTCTGCATACCAATACTCCTTGATCTTCAAAAGTGTGTCACTTCACATTTGTCTGGATTGAACTCCATCTGCCATTTTCCTGTCCATGCCTCCAACTGATCTATATCCTGCTGGAGGACTATATCTGACAATCCTCCTCACTATCTGCAACTCCATCGATCTTTGTATCATCTGCAAACTTACGAAACAGACTAGCTAGGTTTTTCTCCAAATCATTTATGTAGACCACAGACAGCAGATGTCACAGCAACGGATCCCTGTGGAACACCACTAGTCACAACCCAGCCTTCCACCACTAACCTCTGTCTCCTATAACTAAGCCAGTTCTGTATCCATTTTGCCAGCTCACATGATACCATATGACTTCACCTTTTGTACAAGTCTGCCATGACTTTGTCAAAAGCTTTACTGAAGTCCATGTAGACAACATCAACTGCTTTTACCTCATCAATCATTTTTGTCACCTCAAAAAAACTTGATCAAGTTAATGAGGCACAATCTCCCCCCCCCCCCCCCCCCCCCCAACAAAACCATACTGTCGCTAAAAGGTCCATTTGCTTCTAAATGCGTATAGATTTTAGCCCTGAGAATCTTTTCACTAGCCTATAATTTCCTGGATTATCCCTGCTACCATTCTGAAACAATGAGACTACATTGGCTATTCTCCATTCCTCTGGGACCATATCTGTGGCCAAAGAGGATACAAAGATGTCTGTCAATGCTCCAGCAATTTGTTCTCTTGCCTCCCAAAACATTCTGGGATAGATCCCATCAGGACTTATCTATCTTAATACTTTTTAAGATGCTCAACACCTCTTGCTTTTTAATAGCAACTTGGCTTAGAAATTCACCACTCCCTTCTCAGAGATTACCCCCACCAATTCCTTCTCTTTGTTGAATACCGACACAAAGTATTCATTTAGGACACTGGGGGCTACCAGGGAACAGACTATACTAGATCTGATATTATGCAATGAGATAGGATTAGTTAATAATCTCATAGTGAAAGTGTCCCTGGGTAGCAGAAATCATAACATGACTGAATTTTGCATCCAGTTTGAGAATCAGTTTAAGTAACAGAAAAGTGAATCGAACATGAGTATTTTAAACTTTAATAAATGCAATTATGAGCACATGAAAACAATGTTAGCTGAAGCAAACAATGGTAGTGAATAGATCTGTAGAGATGCAATGACAGATATTTAAAAGAGATATTTCAGAATAGACATAACATAACAGAATACATACATTTCAAAGAGAAAAAAAACTGTAAGGGAGGATTCACTGATTGTGGTTAACTGAGAAAAGTAAATATAGTATCAAACTTAAGGGGAATCCACATAATTGTGCAAATATTGATGACAGATCAGAAGATTAGGCAGAACATAAGAAGTGGTATGGACAATAAATGCTGACCTAGCCAGTGACACCCACAATCCATGAATGAATTTTAAAAAATTAAAAGATTACGAAGGAGAGTACACAAGAAAGCTCTTCCAAATCCAAAAATAAAGAAACCAAGAATATGAGTTCCTACAGATATTTGAAAAAAAGAGTTAACAAAGTAAGCAATGGTCCTTCAGAAAGTGAGTCTGGGGAATTAATGATTAAATATAAGGATATGCCATATAAATTTAATGGGTATTTTGTATCAGTCTTTGCTATACAGAATACAAGTCCCAGAAATAGCTGTGAACTATAAAATAGAGGCGAAGGAGGAACTCAAGAAAACCACAATCACTAGTGAAGTGATACCGAGCAAACTGTTAGGGTTCGTGGGCTTACAATCAATGTTCCCTCTAATATGCATGCTTTGAGGGTCCACACATGGCAATCTGCTGTGCATGGATCTCAGAGGTCTGTGTAAAAGAAACAAAAATTAGTGGGAATGTGCTGACAAGCCCCGAGTCCTGATGTCCTCTGGTCTTAAAAGAAGTGGCAAAAGAAATAGTTGATGAATTGGTTTTAATTGCCCAAAATTCCCTAAGTTTAGGAAAGGTTCCATTAGATTGGAAATGGGCAAATGTGACAGATACACAACTGATGGAATTTATCAGAGTACATTTTATAACTCCTCGCTTGCTCCCTTCACACTTGCTCATTTGTACCTTCTTGGAAGCTCCCTGCATCTTTGCCTTGTCTTCTCTTGCTTTATCTTTTTGTGCTTTGTTGCCATAGTCAGAGCTCAAAGGCTCAGAGTACTTCTGTTTTGCCTTCTAGTACAGGCATAAAGCCAAGCAACACATATTGTTGTTAGCAGTCGTCAGTCAAGGGGGTGGACATGTTGTTGTATGGCATAATGCTATACCAATCCCATATAACAATAGCCTATGTGGCTTCAACCAAAGAGCTATGTCTCAAAATCTAAGGGAAGTAGTCCTCAAAAAAGTCAGTGAGGACAGCCTTAATTGAGAGGTTTCCAGCACAATTAAGGGCAGTGTCTGCTTGCAGTCCAGGGACTTTGTGGCAGTCAGTTGGTTTTGGCATCACCATATGAATGGTTGTCGTCCTCTCCAGCTAGCATAAGGACCTCTCGTCGTAGAGGGTGAGGAGATGAATGTCGGGCATCCTCAAAATCTGTCTTGGCTTGGTCTGCCCTATGGTGTGCTGTTTTCTCCTGGAATGAGACAAAGGGAGGAATTGAGTGAGAAGAAAGTGGCTGACACAACTGTTTGTCCTGATGCAGATGGGAGAAAGGTAGTGAAGTGTCCCAAGTGAGTGAGTAGGCAGCACAGAGGTGTGTTAGTAGTGTGGGAGATTTGGTGCATGATTGTGAGTGATAGAAAATGTTGCATGTAGTACTCAATGAGCCTTGGTGAAATTTGGGTGCAGTAGCAGATTTAGAGAGATTGTGAGGTGACAGAGAGAAGATGGAGCTACTTACTCAGAGAGCTGCGAGGTGTTTAACAACATTGTGGCTTTACTAGGTGTTCCTCCAGATTGTGGACAATACACTGACCATATAAAAACAAGGATCTTTTGGCACGGGCTCCATTGGTGATCTGGAGAAAAAGGGGCAACCCTCCTCTGCATGACCCCAGTCACCAAGAGCTCCAGGTCCCTGTCAGTGAAGCATGCAGTTGCATTACCTTTGTCTATCTTCTCCAGAGATGGAAATGTGTTGCTGGAAAAGCGCAGCAGGTCAGGCAGCATCTAGGGAACAGGAGAATCGACGTTTCGGGCATTAGCCCTTCTTCAGGAATGAGGAAAGTTGGTCCAGCAGGCTAAGATAAAAGATAGGGAGGAGGGACTTGGGGGAGGGGCGTCGGAAATGTGATAGGTGGAAAGAGGTCAAAGTGAGGGTGATAGGTCAGACTGGGGTGGGGGCGGAGAGGTCGGGAAGAAGATTGCAGGTTAGGAAGGCGGTGCTGAATTTGATGGATTTGACTGAGACAGGCTGGGGGGAGGGGAAATGAGGAAACTGGTGAAATCCGAGTTCATCCCTTGTGGTTGGAGGGTTCCTAGCCGGAAGATGAGACGTTCTTCCTCCAACCGTCGTTTCGCTGTGGTCTGACGATGGAGGAGTCCAAAGACCTGCATATCCTTGGTGGAGTGGGAGGGGGAATTGAAATGTTGAGCTACAGGGTGGTTGGGTTGGTTGGTCCGGGTGTCCCAGAGGTGTTCCCTGAAACGCTCCGCAAGTAGGCGGCCTGTCTCCCCAATATAGAGGAGGCCACATCGGGTGCAAAGGATGCAATAGATGATATGTGTGGAGGTACAGGTGAATCTGTGGCGGATATGGAAGTTTCCTTTGGGGCCTTGGAGGGAGGTGAGGGGGGAGGTGTGGGCACAAGTCTTGCACCTCCTGCGGTTGCAGGGGAAGGTGCTGGAAGTGGAGGTTGGGTTGGTGGGGGGTGTGGATCTGACGAGGGAGTCACGGAGGGAGTGGTCTTTACGGAATGCTGATAGGGGAGGGGAGGGAAATATATCCTTGGTGGTGGGGTCCGTTTGGAGGTGGCGGAAATGACGGCGGATGATGCGCTGTACATGGAGGTTAGTGGGGTGGTAGGTGAGGACCAGTGGGGTTCTGTCCTGGTGGCGATTGGAGGGGCGGGGTTCAAGGACGGAGGATCGGGAAGTGGAAGAGATGCGGTGGAGGGCATCGTCGACCACTTCGGGGGGGAAATTGCGGTCCTTGAAGAAGGAGGCCATCTGGGATGTGCGTTTTTGGAACTGGTCCTCCTGGGAGCAGATGCGGCGGAGTCGAAGGAATTGGGAGAATAGGATGGCGTTTTTACAGGGGGCAGAATGGGAGGAGGTGTAGTCCAGGTTGCTGTGGGAGTCGGTCGGTTTGTAGTAGATGTCCGTGTTGATTCGGTTGCCTGAGATAGAAATAGAAAAGTCGAGGAAGGGGAGGGAGGAATCTGAGACTGTCCAGGTGAATCTGAGGTCGGAGTGGAAGGTGTTGGTGAAGTGGATGAACTGTTCAACCTCCTCGTGGGAGCACGAGGCGGCACCGATACAGTCATCGATGTAGCGGAGGAAAAGGTGGGGGGTGGGGCCAGTGTAGTTGCGGAAGATGGATTGTTCCACATATCCTACGAAGAGGCAGGCATAGCTGGGGCCCATGCGGGTGCCCATGGCTACTCCTTTCGTTTGGAGGAAGTGGGAGGATTGGAAAGAGAAGTTGTTCAGGGTGAGGACCAGTTCAATCAGTCGAAGGAGGGTGTCAGTGGAAGGGTACTGGTCGGTACGGCGGGAAAGAAAGAAGCGGAGGGCTTTGAGTCCTTCGTGATGGGGGATGGAGGTGTACAGGGACTGGATGTCCATGGTGAAAATAAGGCGTTGGGGACCGGGGAAGCGAAAATCATGGAGCAGGTGGAGGCATGGGTGGTGTCCCGAACGTAGGTGGGGTGTTCTTGGACTAAGGGGGACAGGACGGTGTCAAGGTATGCGGAGATGAGTTCGGTGGGGCAGGAGCAGGCGGAGACAATGGGTCGGCCGGGGCAGTCAGGTTTGTGGATTTTGGGCAGGAGGTAGAAGCGGGAGGTGCGGGGTTGTGGGACTATGAGGTTGGAGGCAGTGGATGGGAGATCCCCCGAGGTGATGAGGTTATGGACGGTCTGGGAGATGATGGTTTGGTGGTGGGGGGTGGGGTCATGGTCAAGGGGGCAGTAGGAGGAGGTATCTGCGAGCTGGCGTTTGGCCTCAGCGGTGTAGAGGTCGGTGCGCCAAACTACTACCGCGCCTCCCTTGTCTGCTGGTTTGATAGTGAGGTTGTCCTATCTTCTCCAGGGCAATTCACAGAAATGTGCAGTGCAGCTCCAGAGTGACAATGCTTGACCAGCTGCAAAACTTCATTTTAAATATGATGCTAGGAATTCCAGAAAGTTGTGGCAGTGGCAAGAATTTCCACCTCTGGTGATATAATGAGCAGAATGCCTTAGAGGCAGTGTGGATATAGAATGAAGTGAGTTTTGGAGAACAGCATCAGACAATCTGTTAGCACTCAAGAAATCCTCTATGAAATTTCCCAAATTTTTACACTTAGCTGGGTTCTGGTAAAATTCAGCCCCATGTTCTAGTAACTGTAGCCTTGACTTTAACTCAGGGTGACATTGGTACAGAGGAGAAGCCAAAACCAATGACAAACTCAAATGCTCAATCTTAGTGCTTCCAAAATTTATTCCCATGTTCAAGATCATACTCTGGACTGAATTTGTAGAAGACATTGTAGGTTGTCTAGTAGCACCAAGATATTCGTGATCAGGTATAATGAAGTGGTCCATGTTTCCTCACGGGGTACAGAAGAACATTCCTGCTTCTCCTGGACCACAAAAAGTAAATAAAAAGTATAAATATATCTATTTAGATCTCTTCTGGCCTTGACTTTTCTTTGCAGTTATCGTCCTGATGATAAATTTCTCAGGTTGAAATTCCAGATGATGCCTTACTATGTCTTTACTTAGATAGGAGACTTCCAACTTGTGGGTGGTTTTAAATGCTGAAATTTATGATAATAGTTGGTCAGGTCAAAGCAAAAAAATGAGTTGGTAAGAATTACACTTTGTTTTAATTGCCCATTCTTCAGTAATTGCCAGGTTTCTAGAAGGTTAGAATGATGGGTGGATGGGATAATGGAATGGGATCTGTGGAGCGGAGTTAAAATCAAGGCTCACTATATAAAGAAAACTCTATCTTCATCCTCCATTCTTCCATAATTAATTTTGAACCTAAGTCATTTTGTCAATGATTCACCAAGCAGAGAGAGAAGAATAACCTTTCACTAATAACCTTCCAAAATACTTTCAGATTTTAAAAAACTTCATTAAACTCCACAATTTTTCCTGTTCGATAAAAGGCATGACTTTTAAAACACTGAACAATTTGTTAATCTTTTATTGAACATGTTGTCATGTGTGCATTTAAAACGTAAAATCTTGACATTATTAAATGAAGCAAAGGTTTCATAAATTAAGCTCCAGGACATTTCTGTAGGGTAGTGTCCTAGGCCCAACCATCTTCAGCTGCTTCAATGACCTTCCCTCCATCATAACATCAGAAGTGAGGATGTTTGCTGATGATTGCACAATGTTCAGCTCCATTGCAACTCTTCAGACACTGAAGCAGTCCATGTCCAAATGCAACAAGACCTGCATAATATCCAGGCTTGGGCTGACAAGTGGCAAGTAGTATTCATGCCACACAAATGTCAGGCAATGACCAATTGCCAACTAGAGACAATCTAACCACCACCCCTTGACATTCAAAGGTGTTACCATCACAATCCCCCACTATCAATATCCTCAGCGTTATCATTGATCAGAAACTCAAATGAGATAGACAATAAATGCTGGCTAGCCAGTGACACCCACATTCCATTAAAACAAACAAATAAAAAAAATTAAACAAATAGCCTCAGACCATTCATGACTGAATTACAAAGACTAAGATTGATTTAAAAGGTCACAAATAAAGTTCTTTGCTTTATAATGATTCATGGCACATGAAAATTGCCACTATAACCATACTGAAAGTGATGCCCTTTTGCTTTGTTAGAATGCACGTGTGAGTTGCAAAGAATCCAGTATAACTGAAACATTTACAATTGTTTAGTGACTAAAAAAGTTTATTCATTTGTTCTTTTTGAAAAGTATGCACAAATTTTTTTTCCATGACCTAAACAGATAATAGAGAAGCTACATTATTTTCAATTCCCAAGAAAATTTAACATTGTTTCAATTCACTTACAAAGACATTATCTCTGACCTCGAAGTATATTGTAAAATAACCATTGCACATTTTCGATGTTAACTTTTAATTTCTTTGAGGTTAGACTGAAACTGCCTCAGATTTGTATGTAAAACTGACACTTTGTTCATTTTACAATTGGGAAAGCTTGGACTTGACACAAAGATATTAAAATTCTAAAGAACGTTTAATGGATAACATGCTGAACATGGATATTTAGGTCTGACATTTTGTAACTTGGGGATAATGTAAGCCAATATTAAGTGTACGGGAACTTGGTGCAGGCTTAAGATCACGTAGGTTCCCATCCCTAATGTGCTTGTGTTGCAAATCCTTGGGTGCTGCAGTGTTCTATTGGTGGCAGCCATTCTTGTTCCAAATGTAGACTGTCCAGCCTATACAGATCACATCCTCCCCAGAAATGGTCACAAAGTTCCAGAAATCTGATACTGACCCTTTACATCAGCTTTCTACCTTCATGTTCAATTGCTCGAGTCTCCTATTTCTGTGCTCATTAGCATTCGGGTTGGGAGAAAAGGTGAGACTAATGCTTCAGAGGACATGCCTTTCAATCTTCTACCCAGCTGTCTGAAACCTGCTTTCAGGACCTCATCCTTATTCTTAACCAAATCATTGGTACAAATGTGAATCATGACCACTGGCTGATCACCTCTCCCAGAAGAAAGCCTTGTAGCCATTCTGTAACATCCTTTAGCCTGGGCAGCTGAAAAGTGACATCTTGTCTTGGAGTACTTTGACTATCATAAAAATGCTCATCAGATCCCCTGACTCTGGAATCCCATATCACTATCGCTCTTCTAGTCTTCTTCCTCCCCACTGTAAAGCTAAGCTGCCCATGTGCCATCAACTTGTACTTTCAGCTCTCTCCTGAAGAACTATTTCCCTCACCAGTATCCATAAAAGAATCAATGTGACTCCGGTCTTGCCTGCTTGGTTTACTTAAATGGCCTGGTGGTTACCCATTTCCTTGCTGCCTATATACTTAAAACTTCTGTGTCATCACTTCTCTAAATATGTAATCCATCTAGTACTGTGGCTTGTGTGTGCACAGCAATGCCTCAAGCTACTGTTTAAGTTTCAAAACCCAGATCTCCAGATTTTGCAGCCCATGACACTTCTTGTTCATTTGGGACACAATGATGCATCCATGACTTCATACATACTGCAAGATGTATGCTTCACTTGGCTGAGCTGATTTCTGTCTCTTGGATATCTTCCATCTCACACTGTTTTCAAGTTTTGTACTTCTTTCCTAGCTGTTGGTTGCAGTCTTGGGATTCTCAATTTGCCTTGTCCTCTAAGTCACAGAGGTCTTAGGATGTAGGCACACCCATAGTGCTGTTATTAAAGAAATTCTAGGATCTTGATGCAGTGACAGTGAAGATATGACGATATAGTTCCAAGTCAGGTTGTTGCGCAGTCTGAAAAGGAACTTGCAAGTTGTGGTATTTCCATGCCTCTGCTCCCTTGTCCTTCTAGGTGGTGAAGGTTATGGGTGTGGAAGGTGCTGTCAGAGGAATCTTGGTGAGCTATTGCAGTGCATCATAAAGATGGGACACACGGCTACCATTGTATATCAATAATAAAGAAAGCAAATGTTGAAGGTGATGAACAGCATTCCAGTCAAGTGGGCTGTTTTGTCCTGGATAATCAACTAGGAGAAAGTGAGGACTGCAGATGCTGGAGATCAGAGTCAAGAGTGCGGTGCTGGGTTGGTGGGGGGTGTAGACTTGACAAGAGAGTCGTGGAGGGAATGGTCTTTACGGAATGCAGATAGAGGTGGGGAGGGAAATATATCTCTGGTGATGGGGTCCGTTTGTATGTGGCGGAAATGGCGGAGGATAATATGATGCATCCGAAGGTTGGTGGGGTGGAAGGTAAGGACCGGGGTGGGGGGGAGGAGGAGGAGGAGTTCTGTTCTTGTTGCAGTTGGAGGGGTGGGAGCTGCATGCATCTAGGCAAGTGGAGAGGACTCATTGTAGTCCTCACTTGTATCTTGATGGTGGATAGGCACTGGAGATTCAGGAAACAAGTTACTCTCCACAGAATTCCTAACACTGACCTGTTTTTGTAGCCACAGTATTTATACTCTTGGTTCAGTTCAGTTTCTTGACAACAGTCTCAGGGTATTAGTAGTGATGGATTGATCAGTAGTAATGCCAATGAATGTCAATAATTAGATTGTCTCTTATTGGAGATGACCATTGCCTGAAACTTACATGGTGTAAATGTTATTTAGTACCTATCAGTACAAGCCTGGATTTTGTCCAGGTCATGCTGTATTTGGACAAAGATTCCAAATTTAAGATTTGCAAATGGTGCTGAATATTATGCAATTGTCAGTGAACAACCCCAATTTTGACTACATGATGATGGGAAGGTCACTGATGTAACTATGGATGGTTAAGTTAAGGACACCACCCTAAAAAGTCCCTGTAATGATGTCCTGAGTCTGAGATGATTGACCTCCAATAACAATAGTCAATCTCTGTGTTAGATATCACACCAACCAATGTAGAAATATTCTCCCAATTCACCTTCTCCTTGATCACTTACAGTTAGATACTGTCTAGGTGTTAAGGACAGTTAGGCTCACCTCAGCTCTTAATTTCATGTATTTTGTCCACATTTGGACCAAAGCTGGAATGAGGCCTGGCGCTGAGTGGTTCTGGCACAACCCAAATACAGATTAAGTTATTGCTGAGTGAGTGCCATTTGATAGAATTATCAATAACATCCTCAATTGCTTTCCTACGTTACTGCAGTGATTACACATCAAAAGCACACAATTCACTGTAAAATGCTTTGGGATGTCCTGCAGTTGTGAAAAGCACAGAAGAAAAACAAACTTTTCTTTTCTCTCTGGCTGTATCTTCCTTTTTTATTGTCTCCCCTATATTATGTGGTTATTCATCATGTTTATAGATATCCTAGCTAATGTTATTGAAACATGTATTTCACTATTTTTTAAAATCTTAATTATCAAAGAATGTATTGTTGGGATAGTATATGTCATAAGGGCATAGATTAATAACTTTTTTGCATTTATTGGAAACTATTGGAAAAAATCTTGCATAAGCAGCTAGTTAAAGAGAGAATTGTTTCTGATAATTCAAGTAAATAAGCCTCATTTATTTCAGTAAGGACACAGTCATTGTTCAGTTTTAAAGCTTAAATTTTGCTATCCAAGCACTTGATAGGTAGTAAAAATGAATCAAGCATGGTATATCTGGTTCATACAGATATTTGCAAAGACAGCTAATTCATTTTCTGCACACTACACAATTCTAGAGGGTACTTCCAGACCTTTTGAAAAGTATGAATTTCTGAAGTCACAAAATTTGCAGATCAAATTAATTCTTATTCAAGTGTCTTAACTTACTGCATTTAAAAAAAGGAACAATTTCAAACTTGAGGATCTTTCTATTGATACAGCAGTTAAAGATAAAGGAACTTATATGTTCATTATTAAACAACAAGAATCTAAGGATGCTGAGCATATTCAAGCATTCTGCAAGTGAAGGAGGCAGTTTATGGATATTTGATAATTGAATTAAAATTTCACCGAACATAGTGAAAATCTAGCTTAAGGTTCTAAATCAAGTTAATAATTCATATATTTTCTTTATGAAATGCATAAAATCTTCTTGCTTTAAAAGCCCTTGGTAGAAATATAAGGATCAATTTGAGATTTTCATTTTTAAATTTTCAGATGCAGCATTTCTCCCTCAAGGACTTTAACTTAGTGTCTAAAATCTAAACCACATCTCTAAATTTGTATTAGAACTACATGGCAAATTTTCTGACAATACAGATTCTTCATCATTTCCTTTACTGACAATGAATAAAGACAAAGTATTACACAAACTTCTGAAATTACAAGGCACTGTTTACATAGTTGCAGCCTGAAAGAGATACAACTAATTAGTGTACTGAGATAAAACTAGACATAATGTAGTAGATTTTTATTACTTTTTTTATCATTTATTACTGCTAACATTTTACAGGGAGTGGTTATTCCTAAATTCTGAGAATTTATGTGATGGTAGGACACTGTGCTACAATGATGACACACTGTTC
This sequence comes from Chiloscyllium plagiosum, assembly GCF_037043375.1. NCBI lineage: Eukaryota > Metazoa > Chordata > Chondrichthyes > Orectolobiformes > Hemiscylliidae > Chiloscyllium > Chiloscyllium plagiosum. The sequence continues at coordinate 27,807,470 of NW_028270149.1, read as the reverse complement.
CACAAAATGGAACAGAACAGTTCCTGTAAAACTGCATATTGCACTTAAATAATTCAGAGCTGATTAAAAATCCTTTTAGGAAACACAGAGTTTTCTGCTGTTTGGTTATCAGAATTCACAAGTTTAGTGTACAATATGAGTAATGGTTTTGAATACCTGGGATATTTTCGACAATTCTGTATTGATCTGCTGATAAAATTTTGTTCCACATTGAGAATCTATTGATCTCTCATTATGTTATCAGTTGTCTTTTTTAACAAGCTATCTTAGTTTCCAAAGTGGCCACCACATACTGTTTGTGTTGCATTATTTTCAATGTTAACTCTATCCCAGTCACTGCTTGAGAATACATTTCTTGTCTTTTTTATTCTCTCTTTTCAAAGTTCTAACTTTCCAGTTTCCTTCTCCTATGTATTGCACCCAATCAATCTAAATGCCATTCCTCTGATTCTTTTTATCACTGGTGTCAGCTTTCAGTAACTAAACCCTTTCCCTCTGTTAAGTCAAATGGAATCTCGTTACTCCAAACTTCTATCCTCTAGATGCCAATAACAAAATAATATGTCATATGGAAAATGTTACCCATGGAACTTGATGGCTAACAGCTGTTATGAAGATTTTGGTGTACTGTACCTTTAAGAGAGTTTAAAAGCTCCAAGTGTTCTCAATAAAGTAACAATGTAATATTTCGTCAAAAGCTAGTATAACTGGTTGCCTGGAGACAAAAACAGATTCGAATTAGGCTAATCATTTTAAATTATACACTGAAATATATTAAATTCCAATCAAGTTTGAATTTAGTATATTGACAATCTTAAAAGCCAATGACACAATCTGATGCTTTGTGGGTATAAGACCAGGGAAGACTGAACAGTTGGGAGGAGAACTGCCATATCACCAGCTTGTAGAGACCGCCTGAAAAGTAGCTGTCTTAAAGGTACCTTTATTGATCAATAACCTGTGAAGCAGAATCCTCAGGAAGAAGAAAAGAATATAGGAATACAGAGAATAACCAAAAGCTGCCTGGTTTTGTGATAAAAAGGTTTGTTTTGTGAATCTTAATCAGGATTTTTATCGTACCAGTATTGTAGAGGAGAAAGTAAAAGATAGGTTAGAGGAAGGAGTTGTAAATAGTTGTTAGTTAATTATTCTCTGTTATACTTTAAGAAATAAAGTCATTAATGTTTACTTTAAATAGTTCTTGGCTTCTCGAATTTTCACAGATTACTGCAAGGAATAAACCTTTTCTGTGTTGCTGGTTTAAATTAAGCAGGAGGATTTACTTCGTGATGTAACAGTTTGGGGGCTTATGCAGGATGCTTGTGGCATGGCAGTTCTCCTTCCAACTGTTCAATTTTCCCTGATCTTATACCCCCAAAGCATCAGATTGTGTCATTGGCTATTAAAGTTAAAAATGATACAATACCAGGTTGTAGTCCAACAGGTTTATTTGGAAGCACTAGCTTTCGGAGCGCTGCTCCTTCAACAGGTGGTTGTGGAAAATAAAATTAGGAGAAAGTGAGGACTGCAGATGCTGGAGATCAGAGCTGAAAAATGTGTTGCTGGAAAAGCACAGCAGGTCAGGCAGCATCCAAGGAGCAGGAGAATCGACGTTTCGGGCATAAGCCCTTCTTCAGGAATGGGAGAAAATGAGGACTGCAGATGCTGGAGATCAGAGATGAAAAATGTGTTGCTGGAAAAGCACAGCAGGTCAGGCAGCATCCAAGGAGCAGGAGTATCGATGTTTCGGGCATAAGCCCTTCTTCAGGAATGGGAGAAAGTGAGGACTGCAGATGCTGGAGATCAGAGCTGAAAAATGTGTTGCTGGAAAAGCACAGCAGGTCAGGCAGCATCCAAGGAGCAGGAGAATCGACGTTTCGGGCATAAGCCCTTCTTCAGGAATGGGAGAAAGTGAGGACTGCAGATGCTGGAGATCAGAGCTGAAGAATGTGTTGCTGGAAAAGCGCAGCAGGTCAGGCAGCATCCAACGAGCAGGGGAATCGACGTTTCGAGCACAAGTCCTTCTTCAGGAATCAGGAGAATCAGGAAAATAAGATTGTAAGACACAAAATTTATAGCAATTTAATTTATAGCGCTCCGAAAGCTAGTGCTTCCAAATAAGCCTGTTGGACTATAAGCTGGTGATTTTTGTGTGATTTTTAACTTTGTACACCCCAGTCTAGCACCAGTGTCTCCAAATCATTGGCTTTTAAGACTGTCAATATACTAAAATCAAACTTGATTGGAATTTGGTATATTTCGGGGTATAATCTAAAATAATTGGCCTAATTCGAATCTGTTTTTGTCTCCAGGCAACCAGCTACCCTAGCTTTCGACCAAGTATTACATTGTTACGTTATTGAGAAATTTGGTGCTGTCAGGTAGCTCAGTTAGCTTTCAACTCTCTTCAAGGTACAGTACACCCACATCTTCATAACACAGTTCATCAGCATGTCAGACCCCACTGTGCTTAATTCTTTCTCCTCCTCAGCCCAGAAGATTATTTTGTTGATGGGAATGTAATTTAAAATGTTATATTGAATAGATGCTTGAGTTAAGCTTGTTGTGATTGCCTATGTCGGACTTCAATTTCTCTTTTCTAAAATAAACTCAATTTCTCAGTAACAAAATCAAAAATTGCTGGAAAAGCTCAGCAGGTCTGGCAGCATCTGTGGACAGAAATCAGTGTTAGCCTCTTGGATCGAATTACCCTTCCTCAAAACTACCAGACCTGTTAGCTTTTCCAGCAATTTCTGTTTTAGTTTTTGATTTACAGCATCCACAGTTCTTTTGGTTCAAATGTTTTGAGACTTGTGTTTTAAATATGCTTCTTAATTTATCCGTTTGTTTTCCAAAGGTTTAACACTGATTAGGTGACAGTTTCTACAGTATTCTGGATTGCATCTGCCAATGTCTTATATAGCAGTAACACAACCTTTCCAAAATTTATAATGTTTTTGCTCATGTGACATGTTTACTCACCTAAAAACGTGTTTAAGCCACTGAGTTGCTTTGTGATATGTTCCGTTTTGTACAGTTTATAGCTGTCATGAACATCTCTTCCATTCTGCCCAATGTCGTCAGCTAAATAGTGTGAAATTCAGTTTTAATTTAGAAATGTGGGCACTGTGTAAATTGTAATTGAACCCAGATTCTTCCGATTCTGGATGTAGGTTTGCTCGCTGAGCTGAAAGGTTAGTTTTCAGACATTTCATCACCATACTAGGTAACATCTTCACTGAGCATCTAAATGAAGCACTGTTGGTGTAGCACGTATTCCATTTATATGTTTGAGTTTCCTTGGGTTAGTGGTTTCATTTCCTATGGTGACATCATTTCCTATGGTAATGTCATTTCCTGTTATTTTTCTCAGGGGTGGTAAGTGGGATCCAAGTCAATGTGTTTGTTGATAGAAGCATGGCATTCCAACCGGAACTCTATCAACAAACATATTGACTTGGATCCCATTTACCACCTCCTGAGAAAAAGAATGGGACATGGTGTCACTATAGGAAATGATGCCACCACAGGAAATGACACCACCAACCCAAGGAAACTCAAACATATAAATAGAAAGCGGGCTACACCACCAGTGCTTCATTTGGAGGCTCACTGAAAATGTTACCTGGTATGGTGACCAATCATCCGAAAATGAACCTTGCAGCTCAGCGAGCAAACCTACATCCAGAATCTCAAATCTTCTCAAAACTCGCCAATACTTCTGATTATGAATCAGTTGGACGAGATAAGTCTTGTAATTCATGGCACAGTATTCTACTATGAAATTTACAGTACTCCAGGTGTTAAAACCCTGAATAAATTCTAATTCATGGATATTAAAATATTACATAATATTTCACTAGAATCTTATGTTTTGCAAATGTGACTTTTTTCCATGCGTGTGAAGCGTTGAATGCTGAAACGGGTTACTCCTCTGTGCTTCCACTACTAACTGGTCGTGATTTTTTGTAGTAATTTACAAAGATTGAGTGTACGAATTAAATCTGCTGTCAGTCACACAGAGAGGGTTACCTACGTGGGGGGGGGGGGGGGGGAGAGGCGAGATCATTCATCCCATCGATCCACCCACACTCAGTATCCCATAACTGCAGCATTGGGTTATTTTCGTGTTTTTGTAGGAAATTCCAGGATTGCATGCTGATGTTGTTTGTTCGGTTCTATCAGGAAGTTTACTGAGGTGCACAGAATAGTAACATTAAGAATAATTCGGGTGTCGTTGCTGATGTACGGCGACCGGCTCCCTCGCAAAGAATTCCCGATGGTACGGGGCCGGGCTTGTGACACTTTAAAAATACAGATTGTATGGGTTCAAAGTAATTGTAAATCAGATCACTCACGGAAAGCGGCAAATTGACGGTGGCGAACTCCTAAATGTTTGGCTTGTGAGTACGCGAGTTGACAGCGGGCGTTGAGTAGGCCGCGTTACCATGGCAATGGCAGCGGGGATAGAACCCATTTAATTTACTGTTACTGACAGGACCTCGGGGGCCGCAGCACGTGCGATATGATCACGTTTTTTTCCCCCCTCTCTGTTTTTATTCCCCTTCCTCTTGCAGGACCGCCCGGCGCAAGCGCTCTCCGGCTCCGCCCCGGCCTCGCTCCGCCCCCACCTCACCCCGCCCCCTCGACACCGCGGAGGAGTATGGGTAGAAAGCGGGGCTTCGCGGAAGCGCCGGTGGATTCCAAGATGGCGGCGGGGTGCTGTGGAGTGAAGAAGCAGAAGCTATCGAGCTGTTCGTCTTCTTCCACCTCGTCTAACAACTCTAACGAGAACCACTGCAAGGACGTGACCCGCGCCAACGGTTTCAGTGGCTGCCCTGGCGGCAGGAACATGGTGGTCAACTCGGAGATGTGCTGCTTCTGTTTCGACGTCCTGTACTGCCATCTGTACGGATATCAGCCGCCCCGGAGCCCACGATTCACCAACGACCCGTAGTAAGTACCCAAACTCCTTGGCATGGCACCGCCGGCCGGTCTCGGGTTTTCTTTCGATTTAAGCGTGTGTTTTCGGTTTCCAGCATATCCAAAGGCTGCCTGTTTTATTTCTCTGATTTATTTTCCCCGCTGGGAAATCTCGTAACAAGTAGAAAGAAATGCAATTCTCTGCCCGTTTTCGGGAGGTTTTGTGTGCGAACTTCATAAACAAAGGAACTAACTCTTTGCCTCCTTCTCCAAGTTTGTCAGAACAAACTCCACAGCTTGTTTTGGATCGTCCCTGCAACTTTTATTTTTCTGTCCCGGGATGCGTTTGCTTGGACTCTACGTTCAGACTGATTTTTTTTTAAGCGCTTTTTAAATAATGTTTTACCGATTGACTTTGGCCAGGATGTGCGAGAAACGAATCGTTTCTTCCACTCGGTTTTTCAATTACGGAGTGAGTGCTGTGTTCGTCTGTTCAGTAATTGCTTTTTTTTAAGGAAACTTCGGAACGATCCTGTTGTGATTGTGTTCATTGCCAGAGGGAAGTGTTGTGTAACAACTAGTTGTTTTTAACCTTTGTCAATATTACAAATCCAGCTTTAAACAATTAAACTGAAATATTATAGTTATGGTTGATTACTGACGGACGGGCGTTATTGAGATACAGACCGTATTCTTAGACGATCTGCGGACTGACGAGGCCAGGTTATGTTCCATGAACTTTTAAACATCAAAGTAAGCGATATTGTTTGGTTCAGGGGGAAAAAAAAACTGTTCGATCATTTCAGTTGTTTTTGGTTTGAATTATTTGATTTACGACTTCTAAAAGATCAAAGAAACACGTTTCGTTAAGTCCGATTCAACAAATCTGTTTGTACTTCTGCATGGCATTTTCAGTTATTTAATGGTATTTAACAGACATGAAACCTTACCATGTTTCTCATTAAATTACTGTGCTTTAAAACTAAGGTTTGCACAGTTTTAATTTTAAATACTTTGTATGATTTGTGCGCAGTGCTGAAATGATTGCAAAAAGTGCAAAATAAACAATGTCACGCAATTGTAATTTAGTGACATTTTGCATTTCATTGTCATGAAACTAGTATGAGATGAATGGGAAAAAGTTTATTATCAGGTACATGGTGTAAAGAAACAAAATTTCCAACTAGTTCCGAAGTGCACAAGTTGAAAAGGTTATTGATTAGAATTGTATAATGAATGAGTATTTGCTACTTGTTGTTTGCAAGTTTTTTTATGCTCCATGCAGTTTGTTGGAGTTGGCATGCCTTCATTGTTCAATACTGTTTTTAGGTGGTCTTAATGAATATGGTGTAAGATCCCTAATATTTGGGATAGTTTAAAAAGTGTTCACAGAATCGTAGAATCCATATAATGTGGAAGCAGGCCATTTGGCCCATCGTGTATGCACTGATCCTCAGAGCATCCCACGCAGGCCCACCCCCACCCTATCTCTGTTACCCTGCATTTCTCACGGCTAATCCAGCTTTGGAAAAAGGAGCAGTTCAGGGTAATAACTCTCTAGAGCAAATCAACCTTTGGGATTAAAATGAGAAAAATTTGGAAAATTGTGCATCACACAAGATGGAGCATTCTGGGGTTTTACTGAATCATAATTCTGAAATTTTAATTTTACTGTAATGTAAAAGTACATATCTTTGGACTCTAATAATAAATGAGAGCACCCAGAGGAAACCCACACAGACATGGGGAGAATGTGCAAACTCCACATAGTTGCCTGAGGGTGAAATTGAACCTGGGTGCTTGAGGCTGAGGCGCAGCAGTGATACTACTAAGTCACTCTGCCACCCTGTAGTGTTGTCATTTGTTAGTTTTACACTATAGTAAAATTAAATTTCAGAATTATGATTCCATCTTGTGTGATGTACAATTTTCCAAACGTTTTCCTCATTTTAATCCCAATGTTTGATTTGTTCTGCAGTTATTATCCAGAACTGCACCATTTTCACAAGCTGCATTCAATACCAACAATAGGTTGAGTTGTCATGTGTCCTCAGTCCTGGATCACTCTGGTTTCACTAGCAGGGGAAACTGCTCATTCGAATAATGAGAATAGGGCTTGTTTAATAAAACATTTGAAAGGGAGTCAGAAGAATAACTAACTATGCAAATGTTATAATGTGAAGCTTACAATTGCATGGAGTAAGTTTGAGCCGATATACGTTTTAAGCAGTTACTATGTTGTGAATTGTTAATATAAAATGTGAAGTTTACTTTTTGGGGTTACTTGCCCAGAACTGGCACTGTTGAAACTTTATTGCTGGAACAGCACAGCAGGTCAGGCAGCATCCAGGGAACAGGAGATTCGACGTTTCGGGCACAGGCCCTTCTTCAGGTGTAACAGGTCAACCTGGTGTAACAGGTCAAAAGGTAAAGTCCTTTTAGGGTACAGGCTGAAAGGTAATTGAGCCAAAACACAGCCCCTTGGATGATGAGGGAGATAGAAATTATGATGGAACTAGAAAGTGTAATGTTGCATGTTAGATGAGTTTTTCTACGAAAATCAGATCAGGTACAAAAGGTTGAGAAAGGTGAAGACTTAAATAAGATGGGCATATAGAAAACCAGAATAGAATGGCAGTCAGCATAAAAGGGCATTCAAATATCCTACTAGCATGGGAATAAATGAGTAGTGAGAGGTGGAGTGTAAAGACAATGGTAGTGCAGTGATGGTTTGGAAAAGCTAGAGGAAAAAAGATTGCAAGGTGTCCAAAATGTTGACAAGTTCAGGTATATTAGACAAGGAAAATCTTTTGCCATAAACTGATTGTAACAGTACAGGTACTAGAAGGCACAGCGTTAAGATTTTTGCGTAAGGGGTATAGAGGAACTGTTGGGAAGAACTCTTGCACAAGTAAATGGTATTAGCCTAGAACATGGTGTAGTACAAACAAATCCTGATTTCTATGAAGGAATTGGTTGGAGTCTTTGAAGAAATTATATTGCTGGGATTTGGGATTTAATGGGGTTGTGATACTGATTGAATTCCTTTTTGGGGAGCTGGCATGAACTCAGTGGGTTGAACGGATTCCTGTGCCATAAAGTATCCTTGGATTCTGTTGTAGAATTGTTGCGACTAGAGGTGTATGAAGATTTATGTGAAATATTGAAGAAAAAATGTGCTGATGTTCATCAGCTTTGATCAAGCTAAGTTTCTCTCTTTTTATAAATATGATATTTTTAAAAACAATCCAGAAGGTTCAAACATTAAGGAGATAATACATAGCATTGGATCAGTAGAAGAGTGGATAATTTGTTCCTAGATTTTGATTAGGCTGCTAGTGGAACAAACTTTCAAAATTTTGCTTCTGTTGAATAGCTGATACTGGGCAGAAACTGTTAAAGGAATATATTTGGAAAGTAGATGAAGTGCTAATGGAGGAATTTGGGTCAGCAAAGAAAATTTTAGTATTTGGCCACAACATGAGCACAGAAACATTTAAGATTTTAGTGCTGAGCACATGAAATGTTATTACTGGCCTTGTACAATTGTAATTCATTAACTATCCTTTAAACTTTTTGACGACCAGAAGTTATATGTGAAACTGGTAGCCTTTGTATACAATTCAGCATGTGTTCTTGCACTTATTTTGGGGAGGAGGCGGGGATGGAACAGGACATGTATTGATTACCTGTTACAAAAGAAATTGTGGATTTGTTTGTAGTAGGTAGTTTTACAACTTTTCTAACCCTTAATTCTTGTGATCTTACAAGTCTCCTTGTTACTGTTTCACCAACACGTAGAAAATCTATCATGATTTACTTTTAGTTTACCTTTCCATTAACTCTATCTCCATTAGGTCACTCATCAACCTTCTCTGCTCTAATAGAGGCCAAATGTCTAAGTTTGCAATGTTCCATCATGCTTTGTAATATCTTATGAACATTGACAGAAGTAACTTGACTGTGGCTTTGTAAAATGTCGACATCAATTTTTATATTTCTATAAGAGTGCCTAACATTTCTGAGCAATATACCCAAGTGCAATTATGTTAGTTTTATTTTACAGATTTGATGTTATGCTTAGTTAATCAAGATATGAAACTAAGCATTTGGTAAGCCTTTTATAGTACTCTTACTGACACTCACCTTTTACCAAACTGTTAACTGAGTTTATGTCCTCTGGAAAATTTACTGTTTGCTGTGTATTTCCTTTCCATGTTCTTTTACAGAGTATTTCAATATTTCATATTGAACTGCATCTGCCCATCCTGCTATTCTTTGTCTTATGTTCTTTCACAATCAGCCATTTGATTTAATCAGAAATCTTATTTTATCAATTATTAAATTTAATGTCTTGTGAGTATAGTAAAGTTGAAGTCAGCAGGTGCAGTCCAATCTAATACCAGGCTGATGGCAATTGTTGTTGGAAGCTAGTCATCTCAACCTCAGGGCACACTTGCTGGAAAACATCCAGGTACTAATTTAGATCCAACCATCAGCTTCATCAATACTTTCCCTCCACCATAGCCTCAGCATGGTCTGCTGATGATTGGATAGTGTTCTCTTCCACTAGAACTCTTCTGGTTCTAGAAATGCTGGATGTCTTGAAATGCATAAGTGGATAAATCCCCAGGACCTGATCAAGTGTACCCTAGAACTCTGTGGGAAGCTATGGAAGTGATTGCTGGGCCCCTTGCTGAGATATTTGTATCATCGATAGTCCCAGGTGATGGTTTTGGAAGACTGGAGGCTGGCTAACGTGGTGCTATTATTTAAAAAGGTGGTAAGGACAAGCCAGGGAACTATAGACCGATGAGCCTGATGTCTGTAGGGGGCAAGTTGCTGGAGGAAATCCTGAGGGTATTTGGAAAGGCAAGGACTAATTAGGGAAAGTCAACATGGCTTTGTGCATGGGAAATCATATCTCTCAAACTTGATTTGAGTTTTTGGAAGAAGTAACAAAGAGGATTGATGAGAGCAGAGCAGTGATTTTATGTGAACTTCAGTAAGGCGTTCAATAAGGATCCCCATGGGAGACTAGTTAGCAAGGCTAAATCTCATGGAATACAGGGAGAACTAGTCATTTGGATACAGAAGTGGTTCAGAGGTAGAAGACAGAGGATGGTGGTGGAGGGTTGTTTTTCACACTGGAGGCCTGTGACTAGTGGAGTGCCACAAGGATCAGTGCTGGGTCCACTACTTTCCATCATTCATATAAATGATTTGAATTTGAACAGAGGAGGTATAGTTAGTAAGCTTGCAGATAACACCAAAATTGGTAGTGTAGTGGACAGCGAAGAGGGTTACCTCCGATTTCAACAGGATCTTGACCAGATGGGCCGAAGGGGTTAAAAAGTGGCAGATGGAGTTTAATTCAGATAAATGCGAGGTGCTGCATTTTGAGAAAGCAAATCTTAGCAAGACTTATACACTTAATGGTAAGGTTCTAGGGAGTGTTGCTGAACAAAAAGACTTTGGAGTACAGGTTCATAGCTCGTTGAAAGTGGAGTCGCAGGTAGGTAGGATAGTGAAGAAGGCATTTGGAATGCATTCTTTTATTGGTCAGAGTATTGAGTACAGGAGTAGGGAGGTCATGTTGCGGCTGTACAGGACATTGGTTAGGCCACTGTTGGAATATTGCGTGCAATTCTGGTCTCCTTTCTATCTGAAGGATATTGTGAAACTTGAAAGGGTTCAGAAAAGATTCACAAGGATGTTGCCGGAGCTGGAGGATTTGAGCTATAGGGAGAGGCTGAATAGGCTGGGGCGGTTTTTTTTTCCCTGGAGCGACGAAGGCTGGAGGTGACCTCATAGAAGTTTATAAAATGAGGGGCGTGGATAGGATTAATAGTCTTTTTTTTTCCCCCTGGGGTGGGGGAGTCTGGCACTAGAGGACATAGGTTTAGGGTGAGAGGAGAACAATATGAAAGAGACCTAAGGGGCAACTTTCTCACACAGAGGGGGGTACGTGTATGGGATGAGCTGCCAGTGGAAGTTGTGAAGGCTGGTACAATTACAGCATTTAAAAGGCATCTGGATGGGTATATGAATCGGAAAAGTTTAGAGAGAAATGGGCCAAGTGCTGGCAAATAGGACTAGATTTGGTTGTGATATCTGGTCGGTATGGACAAGTTGTACCAAAGGGTCTGTTTCTATGCTGTACATCTGACTCTGTGACTCTAAGTATGTGCGCATACAAGAGGTCTTTGGGTCTTCTGCAGTGGTAATGTCCCTATCTTTTGGACAAAAAGTAGAGATCCTAATCCCACCTTCTCCAGAGGGGTATCGCAACTTACTTGAAAGGGTTCCTTTTTTAAAATAACTTTTTACAGCATAGACCAGTAAGTGACATGTAACATTTCTGAACAGCAGTATTTACCTCCAACGAGAGGAAATTTAACCATCTTACCATAACATTCAATAACTGTAATGTAATTAAATACCCCATTGTCAACATCCAAGGATGGTGTGGTGCCCCAATTCACTAGAAGCTTGATTCAACCAACTGTCGTAATACTAAATGAGCAGGCTAGAATTGGGCACTCTTCCATGAATAACTCACTTCCTACCCTCCCAAAACTTATAACTCAGTATGATGGAAAAGAAAGTGTCATCTCCTGGTTTACACCTTAAACATTCACTCAGTTAACTGCTAGCACAATGTGGCTCTATTACATATCATATTCAAGACACAATGTAGACTTGCAAAGGCTTCTCCCCAACTCTTAAAAAGAGCTGTGACTTGTATCATTTGCAAGTGCACCACCACCTGTGCCTACAAGGTGCACATTGTCCCGAATTGGAAACATGTAACTGCCAATATATTGCACGTTCCTTCCTGATACTTTTATAATACTATCATCATAGTCTGTAGTAGTTCAAATAGATAACTTGTTGCTCCTCTCTCATGGCAGTAAATGTTGGTCTACCAGTGATAACCACATACTGTGAATTAGTTAAACCCAGCACAGCACTCTTGTACACAATCTGCAGCTTTTAAAGTCTAAGAAACGTACTTCTAAAGATCAGAATTAAAAGAATCATTTGAGTATTGCAGTAGACAAGTGGTAAAATCGCTATAGACCTAGATGATAGGGCAGCTTTGTCATTGATAGGCAACTGGTGGTGGCTCAATATGAGGATCACGTTGTCTCAGGTGAGGCGAGAAGTTGATGACTACAGTCGTTCATAGTAACCTCAGCCAGTACTGGAATTAAACCCACACTGTCTACATCATACTGCATTGTAAATGAGTTGTACAGCCAACTGAGCAATAGTTAGCTACGAAAAGTTTTCTCCGTCTGATTATTTGGCTTCCACTCATTCTCCTGCTGACTGTGTTTCCATCCGTTTTGAAGCAACCAGTTATTTGACTTTTAAAAGTACTTGTAGATTTTATTGAGTCTGATCATCTCTTTCCCATATGTTTATATTTCCCTGAATTCCAGTACCAATGCATTTTGAGACTCCTGCAGTACCTAATCCAATAATGTTCATTAATTTCTGACTTTTATAATGCCAACCAATAACATTTGGAACATAACTTGTCACAGCCAATATATTAAGATTACATGTTCGCCATAATATTTTCAAGCTATATTTTTTTAATATGTTGATATAACAACAGGCTTCAATTCTATTGACAAATGGAGTTTACTAATTTTAAGTCATTTTGGTGGTACAGAACTGAGTTTTGCTGAAAAAGGTCACTTGTCACAACTTTTGTCTTGCATTTTTCAGGACACTTCTCAAGAAGTAATAATGTTAAAGGAAAATAATGTTTGTAAGTGGGGGGAGTGCTGATTGCCCATTTAAGTTTGTGAATTGTCCTGAAGATTGCAAGGTAAACAGCTTTGACAAAATGACTCATTTCAGTATTGCTGGAATTTGAAAATTCTGCAAGGTGATCTAGATCACAGGTTTTGAATTGTAATTAGTAAATTGAATCTGCAAATGCAGGTAGTATTATAACTATTGAAAGTGTTTTTTGTCTCCCTCATTCGAAGTGGTAGTAATCAGGATTTTCATTGATTTCATAATATACTGAGGATATTTAATTTTTTGAATATCTTGGGAGCATTGAATGTTGGCACATCGAGTGGTTGGGGGAAAAAAAACTTGCAGCTTATTTCTTTTACTTGTAAATTATGGTATTGGACCTTATTCACCAATCAAGCAGATGTTGCACAGTAATTTGCAGTATTTATTCCTAGATTCTTTGTAAAGATGTATAAAAACCTGAGTGTGAAACTTCCTGACCTGGAGTTCCCACAAAGTTTGTACTGCTATTTACCATGCTGTTTATCAGAAAATGGCCAAACCAGAGCAAAGATCAAAGGATTTCAACCATAAATTATGTCTAACAAAAATTGAGTTTCTATTGGTTTTAAAAAAAAACATGCTGGAGACTGGCCATGTCACCAGATCAAATTAATCACCATGGTGAGTTTCCAATAATTGCATGTTTACAAGTCATAGCTTAATTTTAAAAGATCTCTATCTTTAATGTGCATGAACACTACTGTGCATCTTTACAAATGTTTCCATATTTAAAATTAAATGAGAAATTGAACCTTATCCATCAATAGAATAGTAAAATGTGTAATTTTTTTGTTATTTTCGATGTTTCTTATGAGTGGTGGAGGAGATACATACTTCTATTCAAAAAATTCTAATAGTTGTTTCTGCAGAGTTGCTTTTGCATGTGTGGACTCGGCACCTGACTTTGAGAATTGCCCGGGAAATTGAAAATTCCTTGGGGCAATTTCCTGGCCTCTAGAACTCCCTGGGAAAAAATAGATCCCACATTTGAGTTTTTCTTCGGTTTGATCATTGCCCGGGAAATGTTAGAGGATTTAAAAACCTGCTGTAACTCCTGGGTAGCTATTATACTGAACCCTCTTCAATTCATAATTGAACCACCAACAGCACCTTGACACCCACAGTCCTCCAACTTCATGATTGCCAGTTAAGTACTTATCTGGCATCCTAACTTTAGAGTTACCTTACATAATTTTCCTTCGCTGTCAAAGTGGCTCCAGGACCTTTTTAAGTTATTTAATACAGCCATTTACTGCTGATTTCCATGTGCTGCACTCTGCTGCTGGTTGCAAGCATTCCTGGATTGGTCTCTGGAGTTTCTAATCCTGATTGGAAGATCTAGGCCATGATTCAGAGTTTTTTTTTGACATATGTTTTTCAGTGGTAATTACTTCAAGTTTTGAATCTCTATATCAGGAAATAACCTTTTAATATAAATTCTGAAGCACTACCTAGTTATATTGGTTTGTGGCACAGTATATACCAGTGAGCATGAGCAGATATTTGAGCAAAATATCCACTGTCCAAAATCAGTGCACTTTGTTCCTGGAGCATCGACTATTTCCAAGTGGAAACTACAAGCCTATATGTTTACCAGTTTCCATAATGTATTTTAACTCATCAGAAAATGTGTTCTGGAAAAAGTATTTTCACAAAGTATTTGGCTTTTCAAAACTTGCATTGCATATGGTGAAATAACATGCCGGAATTTTCCCAAAACTTAATGACTTGGGGATAGTCAGTAGCTCATAGGGTTTGCAGTTTGCCTTTATGTGGCCCAGTGAAATCAATGTGCTAATGCATTTTATGTTTACACTTTTAACACTATTGGAACCTCTTCAGAAAAAGCAAGAGATGACCCTGGAATGAACTGCCCTGCATTGACCTAGGCAGTGGGAAAGCAGTGGCACATCCAGCCCTACCCATCCTGCAAAGTTGTCAGTACTAGCATAGGTCTGTGCCTAGACTAATCAAGCAACGTTTTGACACGGTCATAGTCAATGAATTGAGCCTTACAGACAGTGTCAAGTGCTATCATCCCCTGATATGTGGCAACATGGTGGTTACAGTCAGTGTTGCTGAGGGACATTGCGTTTTGGCACTGTGAAAACACTCTGCATCAGCTCAAATATGAGGCAAGAAATCTCTTTGCATACCATCCCCTGGATAATGAACCATACTTCTCCATGTTGAACTGCACTTGGAAGAAGCATTGAGGGTGCCATGGAACAAAATGTACTTTAGTTGGGAAACTTCAATATCTATACTGACTGAGCTGTCCAAACCTTTAAGGGCACAGCTGGTAGATTGGGTTTGCAACAGAAGATAATGGAACCAACCAATGGAAAAAGTTTATTAACTTTGTCCTCATTAATCTACTTGTTGACGATACATTAATCCATGCAGGATTGGTAGTAAGTCATTATGGAGGAGAAGTACCATGTTCATTTTTGAGGATCTCCTCTATCCTATTATTTGGCACTATCAGTTTTAAATGGGGATTTCTAAGAAATCCAGCAACTCAACTACACTTCTGTGAGGTAACGTGGATAATCAGAATTGTATTCCATCATAATTTCTAGCCTCTTTATTCTCTACTCAAACATTGCTACCAAGCTCTGGATTCAACCATAGCTAAGCAAGAGTTTTTTTAGATTAGATTACTTAGTGTGGAAACCGACCCTTCAGCCCAACAAGCCCACACCGACCCTCCGAAGAGCAACCCACCCAGACCCATTCCCCTACATCTAACACTATAGGTAATTTAGCATAGCCAATTCACCTAACCTCCAGAATTTTGGACTGTGGGAGGAAACCGGAGCACCTGGAGGAAACCCTCGCAGACACTGGGAGAATGTGCAAACTCCACACAGACAGTTGCCTGAAGTGGGAATTGAACCCGGGTCTCTGGCTAACCACTGTGCCACCGTACTGCCCAAGTTTCGTCAAGGCCAGCACCAGGCATACTGAAACAAGATATCCTCTTGCATGCAAACCAATGGAAGCACCATGGTATAGATGCAGCTCTGTAATTTCACGAGTAATAGAGCCAGTCTAAGCTCTGTAGTGTTGCTGCTACTAACCATGTATGGTGGTGGAGAACTAAAACAGGAGGAAGATCCCAATCCTCAACAATAAAGCATGTGTAAAAGACTAGCTTGAAGCACTTGCAGCCAGCTCCAAGCAGAAATGCTAACTGAATGTAATCTTTCTCTTTTCTTTCTTCCTGAGGATGCAGGTCAATTCTAAGCATCTTAAGTATTGCCAAAAGGCACTCGGGAGTATAAAGGCTATAGGTGTTGACAACATTCCAGAATAGTTCTGAAGCCTTGTGCTCCTAGCCAAGCTGTTCCACTGCATTTGCCTTTCAGTGTGGAAAAATTGCCCAGGTATGTCCTTTCCAAACCTGTTGGTTCACTCACCACCTGTCCAGATGTCACAAATAATGACATGAAGAGTGGATGGAATGATTTTGAAATTGGATGATAAGTAAACAGGTAAGGAAGTAAACTGAAGAGATGGTCCAGAGGATAAGTGGGAAAATGTGAAACTGTCCATTTTGGCAGCCAGAATGCAGAAGCATATTTTCTAAATGGTAAGAGAACACTCGGTGGCTTAATATCTTTTCCTCCTTCATTTTGAAATGTTGGCATTTCTGGCTTTGCCAGAATTTGCCTATGACTATTTGCAATTGAGAAGGTGGTGGTGAGCTGCCATCTTGAATCACTAAAGTCTATTTGGTAGAAATGAACCCACAACACCTGTTGAGGAGGAAATTCTAAACTTTGAACCAGTGACAAAGAAAAGTGGTGAATGGCGTTGAGGGGAAATTGAAGGGATGGTATTCCCATCTATTTGCTGTGCTTGTTGACTGCAGTTGTCATGGGCTTGGAAGATGTGAAGTGGTCTTGGTACATTTCTGCAATACATCTTCTGTCGCACAGTGCTACTGCTAAGCATTGGTGGTGATGCGAGTGAATATTTGCAGATTGCTGCTCGTGA
This sequence comes from Chiloscyllium plagiosum, assembly GCF_037043375.1. NCBI lineage: Eukaryota > Metazoa > Chordata > Chondrichthyes > Orectolobiformes > Hemiscylliidae > Chiloscyllium > Chiloscyllium plagiosum. The sequence continues at coordinate 27,790,724 of NW_028270149.1, read as the reverse complement.
AGAAGGCTTTGTCCTGTTTGGTATCTAGTTCCTTGAGTATTGTTGGACCTCTGGAAAGTGGGGAGTATTCCATCACATTTTTGATTTGTACTTGCTAGATTGTGAGCATGCTTTGGGGACTGAGTTACTCGCTGCTGAATTCATCACCTCCAAACTCCTGTCGCCACAGTACTTGTGTAGCTCATCCAATTCTATTTCAGGTCAAGAGTAACACTCAGGATATTCATAGTGGTTGATTCAGTGAAGGTAGTACCACTGAATATAAAGGGGTGATAGTTTCTTTCTTGTTGGAGATTATCATTCCCTGGCACTTATGTGGCGTGAAGATTGATTGCCACTTGTGAATCCAAGCCTAGATATCATCTAGGTCTTGCTGCGTTTGGATCTGGACTGCTTCAGTACAGGTTGTCCCGCTATAATGCGTGTTTCATCAATGCGAATCGGCTATGATGAGATTGAGGAATGGGGACGCTGCTTCTAAAGTACAAAATTTTAAAATGTGTAGGCTATAACCTGATTTGCCAACACTTTGTTATTTTTATTGCGCGATATTTATATCGTGCGGGGTTGCACAAGAACGCAATCGTGTTATAGGAGAACTGCCTGTATCTGAGGAGTTGCACATTGTGATGAACATTTGTACAATCAATAGCAAACATCCCTATTTCGACCATATGGTGGTCTTGAAGCAAGTAAAGAAGGTTGGTTCCAGCACATGACCCTGAGGAACTCCTGCAGGCATGTCCTGGAATTGTGACAAATGACCTCCAGCAACAGCAGCTTATTTACCTTTTGGCAAGTTTGACAAGTCTTAAGGACCATTTTTCCCCAGGATTTTCACTGACCATGTAGTTTTGCTAGGGCTCCTTGATATTATACTTGGTCAACGACAGTAATTTACATCTTGCTAGTTGCTAGATCTATTTAAAGTTATCCCATTGAACAATGTTAGTGCCTACACACATGAGAATATCCTCTATTGTATTGTGACGAAGGCACTTTGTCTCCACAAGAACGATACAATGATCACTATTCCTGATGTTGTCATGAGCAGATGCACCTTTTTATTCATTTGTGAGACTTGGGCATTGCCTGGCTAACATAGCCCATCCTTATTTGCCCTTTGAGAAGGTGCTGGTGAGCTGCCTTCTTGAATCACTGCAGTGCACTTGCTGTAGGTTGACCCACAATCCCAGTAGGGAGGAAATTCCAGGATATTGACCCAACAACTGTGAAGCAACAACAGTGTATTTCCCAGTCAGGATGGTGTGTGGCTTGGCGGGCCATTTGCCGGTGGTGTTCCCAAGTACTGCTGCCCTTGTCTTTCTAGATGGAAGTGGTCATGGATTTGGAAGTTGCTGTCTAAGAATCTTTGGTAAATTTCTGCAGTGCACCTTGTAGATAGTATACACTGCTGCTACTGAGCACTGGTGATGGAGGGATTGAATGTTTATAGATGTGGTGCCAATCAAATGGGTTGCTTTGTCCTGGATGGCATCAAACTTGAGTGTTGTTGGAGCTGCACCCATCCAGGCAAGTGGAGAGTATTCCATCACACTGCTGACTTGTGCCTTTGTAGATGGTGGATAGACATTGGGATGTCAGGAGGTGAATTACTCGCTGCAGTTTCCCTAGACTGACCTGTTCTCATAACCACTGTGTGTATGTGGTCAGTCCAGTTGAGTTTCTGGTCAATGGTTACCCCTAGATGTTGACTGGGGGATTCCGTGATGGTAATACTGTTGAACGTCAAAGAGCAGTAGTTTGAGTGTCTCTGGTTTTGGTCGTTATCTGTGTGTCGTGAATGGTACTTGTCAGTCCAAGCCTGGGTATTGTCCCAGGTCTTGTTGCATTTGAGAATGATCTACTTCGGTATCTGAGGAATCGTGAATGGTGCTGAACACTACAATCATCAGCGAACATCCCTATTTAGAGTCATAGAGATGTACAGCACGGAAACAGACCAGATATCCTAACCCAGTCTAGTCCCACCTGCCAGCACCCTGCCCATATCCCTTCAAACCCTTCCTATTCATATACCCATCCAGATGCCTTTTAAATGTTGCAATTGTACAAGCCTCCACCACTTCCTCTGGCAGCCCATTCCATACACATACCACTCTGTGAAGAAAAGTTGCCCCTTCGGTCTCTTTCATATCTTTCCCCTCTCACCCTAAACCTCTAGTTCTGGACTCCCTGACCCCAGGGAAAAGACTTTCTGTTTATCCTATCCATGCCCCTCATGATGTTATAAACCTCTATAAGGTCACCCCTCGGCCTCCGACGCTCCAGGGAAAACAGCTCCAGCATGTTCAGTCTCTCCCTATAGTTCAAATCCTCCAACCCTGACAACCTCCTCAAATTTTTTTCTGAACCCTTTCAAGTTTTGCAACATCTTTCTGATGGGAATGAGACAGACGGAAGGTCATTGATGAAGCTGAAGATTGTTAGACCGAAGACACTGTGTGATAGGCAGATTGGTGTGAATGAGGTCAAGCATGTTTTTCCCTCCTGGATCACTCAGCACTTGCCACAGTCTAACAGCTACGTCATTTGGGAGTCAACCAGCTCAGTCAGTCAGTGCTACTGCCCAGCTACCATTAATGCTCGACCTTTGTCCTCCACCCAGAGGAAATTCTGCACCCTTGCTGTCCTCCATGCTTCCTCCAGTGCTATTCAACATGAAGCAGCCCTGGCTCATCAGCTTATTTCAGGGAAGAAGGCAAGCACAGCATGTCATAATTGGGAGATTTCTTTGTTTGTCCTGATTCCAGAGGTCCAGAATCAATGTTGAGGACCTACAAAGGGCACCCTTCCAACTGCTTACTGGTTAGTGCTTGTTATATTGAAAGATTTTAACTACCATCCACAAAGTCAAGGGTCAACTACATTGCTGTGGGTCTGGAGTCAGGTGCTCCAGAGCAGACAAGGACACAGTTTTCCTTCTCTAAAGACGTTAATGTATGAAATTTCTTTTTGTGATAGTCGACATTGGTTTCACTGTCATCATAGAATTTAAATTGCCGAATTTGTAATTTAGCCACTTCCTATGATGGGATTTGCACTTGGGTCTCTGGATTGCTGGATCAGCAATAATATCACTGTTTCCCCATGATCACAAAGTTAGTATGTAATGAGGCAAGCTAATAGAATATTATTGTTTATTACCAGTAGAATTTAATACAACAGGGGGGAGGTCATGCTTCAGATATACAGGGCACTGGTGAGATCACATCTGTGTGCATGTTACTGCTCACTTTATTTAATGAGCGGTGTAAACCTATTGGAAATAGTTCATAGAAGGTTTACTAGATTGATACCTCGAATGAGTGAGTGGGTTGTTCTGAGGAAAAAATGTTTGATAAACTAGACTTGTATGCTGTAGAGTTTTGAAGAGTAAAAGGTGACTTGTGTTTCAATTAAGATCTTGGCAGGTGAATGTGGATAACCTGTTTTCTCTCATGAATCTAAAACTAGAGGTCATTACTTTGGGATTTTTTTTTCAACCAGGACAGATCCAACCTGGCCGATTAGCACTCCATTGATCATTTGAAGTGACCGAATATAATTGGTAGTGTTGTGCAGTGGCACTTGCTCAGCAATAACCTGTGTACTGACGGTCCGTTAGGGTTCTGTCAAGGCTAATCCGCTTCTTCCCTTATAACTGTGGTCTAAACATGGACAAAAGAACTGAATACTCTGAGGTCAGGGTGTCTGTCGTAGTCAATTTCTACCTTTTAATATCAAAGTGTGACATTACAGCAAAAGTGGAGTTAGTGTGGAATCACAGGTAAACCTCTCATAGGAGCAGGACTAGGCTATGTTTTTATTTTCTATGTTACCCTTTTTGAGCCTGTTCAGGTAGTCCATATGATCATGGCTGGTCATCCAACTCCGTACCCTGTTCCTGCTTTCTCCCCATACACTGGATCCTTTTAGTCCTAAGAATTTATTCATAATTATATAATATATAATAAAGCATTCGATGTTTGTTTTAGCTTTGACTGCTTTCCGTAGCAGAGACTTCTACAAGCTCACCACTCTCTCTGGTTGAATGACTTTCTCTGATTTCTGTCCCAGATGGCCTATCACGCATCCTTAGATTGTGGCCCCTGGTTCTGGACTCCGCAGTAATTGGGAACATTCTTGGTTAGAATTTTATAGATTTGAGATCCTGCGCTCATTCTTGTAAACCCCAGTGATATAGTCCTAACCAATCCAGACACTCTTTAAATATCATTCCTTTCATCGCAGGAATCAGTCTGGCAAAGCTTGTTGCACTTCCTGTTTGGGCCGCCATTTATTTCCATTCCTGGTAGTTCGTGAGGTGGTGGTGATGTACTGCCTTATTGAACAACGGTAGTCTATATCGTGTAGGTACTCCTGCAATGCTGTTCAGGTGGGGATTTCCAGGATTTTGACACACTGGCACTGAAAGGAGGGAAATATATTTGAGTCAGGATGGTAAGTGGCTTGGAGTGAAACTGGAAGTTCCCAGATGTCTGCTGCCTTGTCTTTCTAGATGGAAGCATTTGTGAGTTTGGCAAGTATTTTTCAAGGGTCTTTGGCAGACTTTTGCAGTGCATTTTGTATTATACACTACTACTGCACATCAGTGCAGGAGGGAGTTGTTACTTGTGGATATGGCAGTAATCAAGTGAGTTACTTTGTCCTGAATCACATTAAACTGTTTGATTACAGCTCAAACAACATTCTTCCAGATGAGTGGGATGTATTCAATAACACCCCTGACTTGTGCCTTGTAACTGGTTTACAGGCTTTGGGGAGATAGATGAGTTACTCACTGAAGTATTCTGAACCTCCTGACCTGCACTTATAACTATTGTAATTATATGTGGGTCCAGTTGCGTTTCTAGTTAATGGTAACCCTCAAACATTGATATAGAGTTTTTTTCAGTGATGGTGACAGTCAAGGTATACTGGTTTGACCGTCTCTTATTGGACATAATACCCTACATTTGTGTGGTGCAATATTGCTTGTCACTCTTTAGCCCAACTTCCCATGCCTCTGGCTGTAAGGGATCTACATTTGTCTTCACTAATCCTTGTACTGTTCAGATTTCCAGAAGAAGCCTTTACAATCTTTGTGTTTTTTTCCCCCTGGCTTGCTCTCATACCCTCACTTCTCCTTAATCAATACCTTTTGCTCTCCTCTGCTGAAATCTACCATTCCAATCCATAGGTCTGCTTTTAATTTTTGGCCAATTTGTATGTTTATTGCTTGGATCCAATACTATCCCTAATTTCGCTGTTTTCATTTTTGGGTCAGAAAAAAGTGTTATCAAGTTGATGTGTACTGTATCTTTTTGAGAGAGTGAATGCTGTTTTGCATAGAGCTTGCAGGCACCTGTCATGTGACTGACTAGCAGTCTGAGTCTACTGGAAAATTAAAAATATGTAACATTTAGCTGTGAATCAAAGACCTGAGTTTTGGTTGCTGTTTTCACAACAGTTTGAATTTAACCAATCACTTTAAATTATGCCCCAGGATACTAAAACCAAATCAAATTTGAATTTATTGTTTTTTGCCAACCTTTAACTAATGAGACGATCCAATGTTGGGTATAAAGAAGTAGATATTTTGATAGTCAGCCAGTGAGAGTGACTGCCATTCAAAACAGTCTATCAAAGGTATCTTTTTCACATGAAACATCTTTGCAGCAAAGGACCGACTATGCCCTCTGGAGACCTATGGCCAGAGGAAGATACGCTGGCGATGACCGCCACTGTTTGGTTTTGAAAATTAAGTTGATGTAATTTTAATACAGGCTTTTATTGGAACAGTATATTATAGAGTTGGAGGTGGATAATAAACCTTTAAGAGAAAGGAGGCTTAGAGTTGTAAATAGTTGTTTAATGTTCTGATATTTTTCTTTAAACGCGTAATTTGGGAGTTCTCTGTCACTCATACTTTAACAGATTACAAGGCGAGGTGAGCTTTTCTGGGTGTTTGGCTTAATTTTCAAAAGGGCTCGCCAGTGTTGTAACAACAAATGAACAGTTGTTATAGTTCCTGCATGCACTCTTTAATGGTTTGCTCTTAACTATCCACTGTCGCCCCTTTAAGTAATGTACTTCAATTTATCGTAGTGAGCTAATGCCTCAGACTATTGTAGTTTAGAGTCATAGAGATGTACAGCATGGAAACAGACCCTTCTGTCTAACCCGTCCATGCTGACCAGATATCCCAACCCAATCTAGTCCCACCTGCCAGCACCCGGCCCATATCTCTCCAAACTCTTCCTATTATATACCCATCCAAATGCCTTTTAAATGTTACAATTGTACCAGTTTCCACCACTGTGTACTTTCTATTTCACTTTTATGCTGTCCCTGACTTCCCTTGTCAGGCATGGTTGCCTTCTCCTCTCCTTGGGATACTACTACTTCCTTGGGGTGAAGTTCTGCTATGCCTCACGAATACCCCCATAAACTCCTGCCATTGCTGCTCCACCATCTTCCCTGCTAAGCTCTCCTTCCAATCAACTCTGGCCAGCTCGTCCCTCATGTCTTTGTAGTTACCTTCACTCAACTGTTATACTGTTAGATCTGATTTCCCCCTCAAACTGCAGAGTGGGTTCTATCATAGTATGATCACACTTCCCTAGGAGTTCCTTCACCTTAAGTTCCCTAATCAAGTCTTTCTCATTACAAATCATCAAATCCAGAATTATCTACTCCCAAGTGGGCTGTACCACAAGCTGCTCGAATAAATCATCTTGTAGACATTTCACAAATTCCTTTTCTTGAGATCTGCTACAAACCTGGTTTTCCCAGGGCACTTAATATATTGAAGACCCCATGATTACATGCCATTTCTTTCTCCTGAATTATTTTCTTCCCCACAGTCTGCTTTGAGACCTGTACATAACTCCCAGTAGGGTATTGTTTCCTTTGCAACAACTCAACTCTACCCACACTGATTCTATGCCTTCTGAGTCTATTTCACTTCTTGCTATCCATTCAATTTCACTTCCTTTCATTTAGATTCAGGACCTTAGAATCCAACAGTCACACTCCACCTTAATGAAAATATCTATCATTTTCCTCGTCCTAATCCAATTTCCCCCAAGACAAAGCAGCCAACATGATTGTTTAAGCCAGTGAATAAAGTACATCGTGACAGTAGGTGTACAATCTACAAGTCGTGCTACAAAAACTCACCAGCACTCCTTCGACATCAGCTTCTATATCCATAGTCTGTTTCATCTTGACAGGCAAGGGTAGCAGATGGATGGGAACTCCACTACTTGTGGTTTAGAGCAAATGTACACCATTTGGAAATCATGAACCTCCCTTCTTAGGATTTTAGTTGTATTGCAATCTACATTGTGCAAACAAGTTTTTTTTTTAAAAAAAAAAACTGTTTTAAACTTTCTTGCCAAGTTAAGGGTGAGTACTAAATAGAACATACAACAATATAGTGCAGAACAGGCCCTTTGGCCCTCTGTTACGCTGACCTGTGAACTAATCTCAGCCCATCCTCCTACATTATCCCATCATCATCCATGTTCTTATCCAATGATTGGTTAAATCTCCATAATGTGGCTGAGTTAACTACATTGGCAGGCAGGGCATTCCATGCTCTTACCTTATAAAGAACTTGCCACTGACATCTGTCACCCCTCAATTTGAATTTATGCCCCCTTGCACAAGCTTATGTCATCATCCGAGGAAAAATGACTTTCATTGTCTACCTTATCTAATCCTCTGATTTATCTTATGTCTCTATCACATCCCCTCTTAGCCGCCGCCTTTACAATGAGAACAGACCCAAGTCTCTCAGCCTTTCGTCATAAGACCTTCCCTCCAGGCCAGGCAACATCCTGGTAAATCTCCACTGCACCTTTTCCATTGCTTCCACATCCTTCCTATAATGGGGTGACCAGAACTGTACACAATATGCCAAGTGCACTAGCGTGTTTTGTATAGTTGCAGCATGATGTTACAGCTCCTGAACCTGATCCCTCTACCAATAAAACCTGACACACGGTATACTGCCTTAACAGCACTATCAACCTGGGTGGCAAATGCCAATGACACCCATATCTCTGAAAGAATAAAGACTTCAACAAGGTACTTAATTGGGTCCTGCACCTGCATGGTTTAATTAAGACCCATGTGTGATGCCATTAGGCATATTGTGGCATTTAGAATACCTGCTCAATAGTCCCATTCTGCCATCCTCCACTCAAGTTTAGAGCATGTTCAAAATTTGCCCCTCATTCTGAGCTTAAAAGTTAACCAACAATCTATGTTAATTTAGGATATTTGATCGGCATTGACGCGTTAGAGCAAAGAGTCTGTTTCCACGCTGTATAATTCTGACTATGCTAACAATCTCAAATAAAAACAACCTGCTGGAAAACTTCAACAGGTCTATCAGCATCTGTGGGGAGAAAGCAAAGTTAACGTTGAGTCCAGTGACCCTTCTTTTGTTCTGAAATATATGCAATGAGTTTGGAAACATTAGTTTGTACTCAATAGTTAATTTTACACTTGATAATCCAGCATGAAAATTTTTTTTTTGTTGGGTATGACCAAGTAAATGGAATTAAGGAACCAATCAGTGATGCCAGGCTCAACAGGCTAAATGGTCTATTCATATTTCCGTGTTGAGTCCCTGCATGGCATTGTATTATTGGAAACCTGCAAAAACCTATAGGAAAAACACAATGAGAGCTAGGCAGCCAATATATCAGCATCTATAGGGTCCGACCACATAGTAACACCTCAAATATAAATCCCTTTCGAGAACACATTGCTGTCTTGTAATGTTTTTGGTTTTTTGCAGCAAGTAATATTTTAAGAAATGTATCAACATTTTTGCCAACAATATACTGCACAGAGGAAACTCAATTATCTGAACGAGGTACTTTTGTTCTATTAATTGATTCAATGCCTGTCCTCTGGGGCTTGGAGTTTTCTGAAGTGTTCTCGTTCCTCCTGCCTGCCTTGTTCCCCCTCTGTCTCGGGGTTTGTTTCTGAGCAAAGACACATTTTGTGCGTAAGGGACTTGCCCCATCCCCCAATAGTTCAATGGGATTGACACAGTGAGTACGTGCTAAGTCCCCTCCCCATTCAGGAGACCATGCAGCAGCACACTGCCCCCCTGCGCCCCATCTGAGTGGGAGTTGGGACATAAAAGAATCCGATTCTTTTTAGTCTGTACTTAAGTAAAGGTAAGGGTAAACTAAAAGCAAAGGATTCAGATTAAATTCATTTCCACTATGTCTGGGGAGCTTGAGTTGTGATTTAAACATCATTAACTAGGTGGGGAATTCTAGCTGCTCATGACAGTCCATGTATATGGGGAAGTATATCTGGCAGGAGCAATTCACCCTCTGAGTTTGAGCTTGATTTGTGACTGGGGGTACTACACTCTGTTAACAAGGCTGAAATATTCCTGTCTAGCACATTTCAGGACATGGTCATCCCACTGTTTTAAGGGAGTGTGTAGAAGAGGAATGGATGACTGCCAGACAAATGAGACCAATTAAGTTGAGTGAATCCTCTGCATCTTGTTGGCAAATCACTTTTTTCAGTCTTCGAAAACGGGTGAAAGTGATGATTTATTTGTAGAGACCAACCAGAGCCAAGGCAGAGGCACAGTGGGAGGGATCAAAATAGCTAAATTATGCACAAGGGAACATTTTACAGCCTGAATGTTGAAAACCCAGAATGGAAGGGATAGTTTTGGGCTAACATTGGAAAATGAGCATTGGCAGCTGGAAGACTTATCAATAGCTGAGCATTTTGGAGATGGCCAACATAGAACAGATTCAATCTCCGATAGCTATGGAAAAAATAAGGATGGACTGGGGATAAAAGTTCTAATTTTGGGAAAAGCTAATTTTACTGAGATGATTTGTCCCAAATAGATTGAGTAACAGCTGTTTGTGGATAACACTGTATCTGAGCAGTGGGAGGCATTTATCGAAGAAATAATAAGAATACAAGGCAAATATAGTCCTATTAGGGCAAAAAGTTGGATCAAGACTGGAAAACCCTGACTGTCAAATGACAGAGTAGGATTAAGAAAAAAGTGAAATATATAGCAGACCCTGATGGCCCAATGCAGCAGAGTCCTTTAGTGTACAAGTTGCGGGGATAATTTCAAAAAGAAATTAGGAAAGCAAAGAGTCCACGAGAGAGTATTTGTTAGTATAATAAAGGCAAAATAGAAAGGGTTTTTAAAAGTATAAAAAGAGCAAGAAAATTGGGAAAGAGTAGGTCCTACTTGGAACAATAGAGATAATCAGTGTGGACCTGGAAGAGGTGGACATTTCCTCAATGAAAACTTTGCATTAATCTTCACAATGGAAAAGGACAGGTATAGATATCAGAGTGGAGGACTGGGACATATTAAAAGAAACTTACAGGAGATCTTCATGGAATTAGCAGCCTTAAACATGTATTGGTCCACAAGCCACGCTATCAAAGGAGGAAAACAAGAGGATATCAGGGGCCCTGGCAGTAATTTTCAGATCCTCTTTGGTCATAGGTGAGGTGTCAGAAGTTGCTAATGTTGCTTTGTTAGAAAAGGGAGGACCTGGAAATAGGAAGTTATTAGAATTAACAGGATGGAATGTACCTGTACAGGGAGAGACATGGTTTACTTCATGGAAAGTCACCATGGATTTGTGAAAGAAAGGTTGTTTGACAAGTTTAACTGTTCTTTGAGGTAACCAAGATTCTTGATGGTGATGCGTTTGATATGGTCTACATAGACTTTTGATAAGGCTTTAGGTAAGGTCCCTCATGGCAGCCTGTTCAAGAAAATAAGAAACCATGGTATCCAAGGCAAAGTGGAGCATTCCATCCAGATTTGGTTGAGAGGTAGAAAGTAGGGGTAGATGGTAGCGGGATGTTTCTGTCACCTGGAAGTCTGTTTACAATAGGGTTCAGCAGGGCTTAACTCTTGTCTATGGTGTGCGTTAACAATTTAGACTTGAATGCAGTGGGTCTGATGAAAATTAGTAAGGTGGTAAATCGTGAGCTTCGTAAACTCCAAGGATGTCAGCAGACTGTGTATTCAGTGAGCAGAGGTAAATGAAACTCCACCTGAAAGTGTTGGGTAATGCAGTTGGGAAAGTCTAGTGAGTCATGGGATGACATAAACAGTAGGATCCTAGAAAGTGCTGAAGTTCAGAGGGCCTTCAAGAGAATACCCTAGTAACTTCAGGGATGTATGGTTAAGTAGGTAATGTTTCTGAAGTCATATGGTATTATAGTATATGGCCTTCATTAGTGGAGTTTGAGAATAAAAGATTAAAAATGTTTCCAGCATTGCCTATAAAACTGTAGTTTAGGCACAACTAGAGTGTTGCATGCAATTCTGCTTACTGTATTACAAGGAGACAGTTGCACTTGAGTGTGAACAGGAGATTTAGCAGGATGCTGCCTGAGTTGGAGGAAAGATTTTAACAGGCTGAGGTGGTTTTCCTTGGACCAGTGAAGACTAAAAGGCATCTGATTGAAGTGTATAAAAATTTGAGGGGCATTAGATGAAAAAGAAGGCTATTTTTCCCATTTGATCAGGGATCACTAACCAGGGACAAAGGTTTAAGGTAAAAGGTAGTATCTTTAAGATGAAAGATGAGCAATTGTTTCACTCCAAGGATGGTGGGAGTCTGGAACAGACTGCCTGAAAAGGTTTATGAATCCAAAACACTCCATACATTTTTAAAAAAAAAATATTTTGATATGCACTTGTGATGACCCAGCCTCTGGAGCTTGTGGGCCAGAAGCTGGAAAATGAAAGTGTTCAGATTTTAGTTAACTAATGGAAAGGTGATGAGCTGGATATCATCCTGCCGTAGACATCTGAGTCTATGCTTTACATCCATTGGGATACTTTCAATTAGTACTGTCAATCAGCAATATTGTAATAAACCTGTCTTTGGGATGCTGATTTTAGGATTATTTATCCTCTTCAAAATAGTCATAGAATAATACAGCTTGGAAACGGGCTCCAGTCCAATTCATCTGTACCAACAGACACCTCAATGTGACCTCATCCCATTTGCTACCATTTGGCCCATATACTTCTAAATCCTTCCTTTTTCGTATATCCATCTAGGTGCCTTTCAAATGTTGTAATTGTATCCGCCTCCATCACTTCCTCTGGCAGCTCGTTCCATACACACACTACCCTCTGTTTGGAAAAAGTTAAGTATCACAGGATCTCTTTTTATACCCATTTGGCCTCTTACACCCAAGAGGCCAAATGGGCAATGGTTTAATGTCTCATCCGAAAGATGGCACCTCTTTATCTTAACGTCTATGCGAGACTCTTTATCTTAATGTCTATGTTCAAACTTTGGAGAAGAGAAATTGAACTCATGAACTCTTGTTTACATGCAGTTAAATGCAAGCATGCACACACTTCCAAACACTTGAAGTATCTCAAAGATCTAAAATTTCAGCTTAAGAGCAAAGAGACACACATTTCATTGTCAAATTAGTATACCTTACCAATTTCATCATCTGCTCTTGCTTCCCAATCCCTGCATGCTGTCTTAATCGCCTGTGTTCTTCAGTCCCTTACTGAAGAAAAATGTCACTTCTTTTTTTCCCCAAAAAAAAACCTGGGATTGAAATGAGATGACTTTTTTAAAAAAAAAAGTTTGAGTGCCTGCATCCATGATAGGCTTTGTAAACGACAGAACAAACAGTAGAATGCAGAGGGTATGTATTGACTTTTGTTGTTTGGACAGTGAACTAGTGATAGTTGTCAATGATAGACCTTTGCTTGTCAACAACTCTGTAAGCTTGTTTTGGTAAGTCCCGGAGATCATACCCTGTAATAGTAAATGCATCGGTGTTATACTATAATATTGATACCTATAAGCCAAGCTTGACCTAAGGTTCTAAAACCATTAGCAGCGTAGCGGTGCCAGCTCTTAACCCTAAGAGCTCTCTCAGGCTACTCAATTTATTGCTGCAAACAAGCTGTCTTTATATAGAATTTGGTATTAAAAATGTCATGTGTCCTTAATCAGATAAGCAGCAATGAAATGGCAAAAGTTTGCAGAGGAAGAGAAAGTCATTGACCGGTCTGAGTACGCTTGACTAATTAAGCTATAAGCACATCGAAGTGGGAAACCTTGATCAAGCCAGGCCAAATTTCCAATTGCTTAGCTAGTATATCATAACGAGAGACTAGTGGGCAGCACGGTGGCACAGTGGTTATCACTGCTGCCTCACAGCGCCTGAGACCCGGGTTCAATTCCCGCCTCAGGCGATTGACTGACTGTGTGGAGTTTGCACATTCTCCCCGTGTCTGCGTGGGTTTCCTCCGGGTGCTCCGGTTTCCTCCCACAGTCCAAAGATGTGCAGGTCAGGTGAATTGGCCATGCTAAATTTGCTCCTAGTGTTAGGTAATAGGTAAATGTAGGGGTATGGGTGGGTTGCGCTTTGGCGGATCGGTGTGGACTTGTTGGGCCAAAGGGCCTGTTTCCACACTAATGTAATCTAATCTAATGTAGTCTAAACTATGTGGAAAAGGTCATGAGGCAACCTTGCTCAGCTAACATGCACAGTATCATTGTCCTACAAAATGTCTTTGTCTTTTTCTTTTAAAATCATCTTAGATTCCCAGAATGTAAATTAAATTCATAACATTCCCAGATCTCAAGCTCCAGGGAACAACACAACCTTTCAATTCATGACCAGTTAGTGTTCAGTCAAATCAAATCCGAGTTCATCTTTCCACCAGATTCCATCTCTCCGCAACCCATTGGTCAGTGAATGTAAAGTACAGAAGAATGTTTTGCCTCTCCGCCTCTCGTGAACATCTTCCAACTTTCTTACTAGCCAGTTTTAGCCTTCCATTGACACTAAGAACAGATGTCCCCAGTTCTTAATAAATGCCCCCCTCCGTGTTCAAGTGCTTTCCCACATATCCTGTAGCAAATGTCATGCGTAAGGCTGCAAGCTTTCTTAGTGTTAAAGGGCTGGAGAGATTAGATGCAGGGAGAGTGCTTTCCCTCGTTGGAGACTCTAGAACAGGATATGGGGTAATCCATTTTACAACGGAGAGGAGGAAAAAATAATTCTTCACTGTGTTCAACTTGTGGAATTCACTGCACAGAAGGCTGAGAAGCCCAAGTTGTGAACTCCTTCAGGAAAGAGAATGCTTTAGATTTAAAGGGGTGCAATTGAGGGAGGGGAATGGAAATGGTGTTGAGATAAAGGATCGTCCTTCATCATATTGAGTGTCATATCCGGTTCAAAAGGCCTGTTCTGAATTATTCCAATTTTTTAAAACCTTTTGGACTATGGAATGTTGTTAGCTTATCACATTTGGTATAATTGAGCTACATGTGCATTGTGAGAGCCACTATTGTCTTCTGTGACTCTTCATTGCTTCAATACCTATTTTTCTTTTTTCTTTGCTAATAATTTTGAATTAGTTCTGTAGGAAATTTTAAAAATTCTAAATCTACAAATGCATATTTGCATGTCAAAAATCCAGTTCAAAATCCGGAGACCCATTATGGAATGGAATAGTTACAGTGCATAAGGAGACCATTCAACCTGATGATAAGTCTGGCTTTCTGTAAGAGCAGTGTGCCTCGTGCCACCACCCTGCTTTTTCATTTTTTTTTTCTAGCAACCAGCAAAGGTTTTATGGTCATTGGTAAATTCTTAATTCCAATTTATTTTTCATTGATCCTGTCAATTATTTTTTACTGCTTTTTAAAAAAAAAATACTGCATCACAATTGTTGCTTTTACCAATTACCTTTAAATCTCTGGCCTCTGGCTTTCTATCCTTGTTCAGGTCATAGCGATGTACTGTATGGAAACAGACTCTTCAGTCTAACCTGTCTATGCAGACCAGATATCCCAACCCAATATTCCAACAGTGGCCTAACTAATGTCCTGTACAGCTGCAACACGACCTCCCAACCCCTGTACTCAATACTCTGACCAATAAAGGAAAGCATACCAAACACCGCCTTCACTATCCTATCTACCTGCGACTCCACTTTCAAGGAGCTATGAACCTGCACTCCAAGGTCTTTTGTTCAACAACATTCTCGAGGACCTTACCATTAAGTGTGTAACTCCTGCTAAGATTTGCTTTCGCAAAATGCAGCACCTCACACTTATCTAAATTAAACTCCATCTGCCACTTCTCGGCCCATCTGATCAAGATCCTGTTGTATTCGGAGGTAACCTTCTTCACAGTCCACTACACCTGTCATCAGCAAATTTACTAACTGCACCTCTTATGCTCATATCCAAGTCATTTATATAAAATGAAAAGTCGTGTGGACAATTTCTCCCTCCGCTGTCTCCATCATGATTTTGAATATATCAAATCTCATCAACCTTCTCCAACATTCCCAGCTTGTCCAATCTTGCTATGGGCGTTCCTTATCTGTTGACATATTCTTATGAATCCTTCATTGGTCACTTTCAATCAATGACCTATTTTGTGTTAACGTACATTTGGCTCAAAAGCCCAACCACCTTTAGAACTGGCAAAAGAAAATCCTCAGACCGTCAAGTGCTGTACGTTTAGGCCAGCTGCACGAATATATTCATAAAACTAATTCTTCAAAACTTTTGAACCTGAGCAATTTGACACACATTGCCTCTTTATAGAACACAGAAACAGAACAGCACATGAACAAGCCCTGTGGCCCACCATGTTGTGCTGAACATGACGGCAAATGAAACTAATCCCTTCTGCCTGCTCTTGGTCCATATCCCTCCATTCCTTGCATATTCATGTGCATATCTAAAAGTCCCATAAATGCCTTGATCATATCTGCCTTAACCACCATCCCTGGCAGCGTGTTCCAGACTCCTACCACTTTTTTTTTAAAAAATATACTTGCCCTTCACATCTCCTTTGAACATTTTCCACTCTCACCTTTTATATGCAGGCCCCCCAGTATTAGACATTTCAACTCTGGGTGGTTGCGGGGCAGAATCTATCTATGCATGTCATAACTTTATAGACTTCTATCTAGTCTTCCCTCTGCTTCTGTCGCTCTGGAGGAAAACACCTGGGTTTTTCTAGCCTCTCCTTTATAGCTCATACACTCTAAGTCAGGTAGAATCCTAATGGGGCTCGAATTACGTTATAGTTGATACAGGTAAAGTTTGCATTCTACAAATAAGTCTCAATTCTTCAATCTCATTAAAGCCAATTCGCGTGATCAAGCTTTTGGCCTAATATCTCCGCTTTGAAGTCGTCATCTTTTGAAACACCTTAACATTTCATTATTTTAAAGTCATTTTGTAAATTGTCAGATATATCAGAATAGGTTTTCATTTGAGTACTCATTTGTGCTGCTTTGTTTCTATCTGTTGAATTGTCAAGTTAGTATTGGTTCCATGGCATTAAGATGATCAGTTGTTAATCAAGAACTGTACTAGATACGTCTGGCATTGAATAAACAATACTTGTTGGCGTATTTTTTGTCGTCGTCTTCCAGTGTTTTTGAGAAAAGCTGTTTTTCTTCACTGAAAAAAATCCCATGCATGCTTTTGTACTGAGCATTACTGTGTACAGTACTAGGTATACATAAGTTGATGTGTCCCCGCATTTACTTTCCTTAAAGCTAACAATATTCTTTGTAACGGTTTTGAATACTTTTTTTCTTTTACTGTTAACATTTAGACCATGGAGTGGAACTGATGTTGCCTTGTCAACTGTGCTCTTGTGACATATAATTGCAGTGCTTTTTGCAATATTGGATAAAATTGGCAAAATATCTACCCCCTTTTTTTAACAGCTCGTAGATTTGATATGTAGAAAATGCAAATAAAGGATTTTTTTTTCTGTATCTTAGAACAGCTTAAATATTGGCAATCCAGAATGTATTGATACATTGTTGGTCTGAATGCCAAAACACAGACCATTACAATATTTTTGTTTTCTTTTGCAATGGCAATAAGCATAGAAGAGTCATAGTTTTTGGAGCAACTGTTGAAGACAGACGGTTGAATGAAATTGATCATTGTGATCCTAAGGACAAAGATTTTCTATTGTGCAATTTTTGAAAAAAAAATGAAAGCCCAGGGCTGGGAGAAACAGACCAGAACTGGGTGCTATTTGGTCCATTGTCTCTTCAAATGAGCAACTCACTTAGCTGTATTCCTGCCATCTCCTTAAAACTGTTTACTTTTATTTTTCAGAATTCCTTTTTTGACAGTTTCAATTGAACCTGCCTCACCATCACTATCAGGCAGTGTATTACAGATTCTAACAAATAATTGTGTTTTTAAAAAAAAAAGCCCCATCACGGGGCGGCACGGTGGCACAGTGGTTAGCACTGTTGCCTCTCAGCGCCTGAGACCCGGGTTCAATTCCTGCCTCAGGCGACTGACTGTGTGGAGTTTGCACGTTCTCCCTGTGTCTGCGTGGGTTTCCTCCGGGTGCTCCGGTTTCCTCCCACAGTCCAAAGATGTGCAGGTCAGGTGAATTGGCCATGCTCAATTGCCCGTAGTGTTAGGTAAGGAGTAAATGTAGGGGTATGGGTGGGTTACGCTTCGGTGGGTCGGTGTGGACTTGTTGGGCCAAAGGGCCTGTTTCCACACTGTAATGTAATCTAATCTAAAACTTCTTTGATTTGCTTAGTAATTACTTTAAATCTTGCTACTTTCACAAGTGAGAACAGTTTCTCCTGATCGACTCTGCCCTACTTACTCATAATTTGAAAAAAGTCAATCTTCATACCTAATGTTCTTTATCCCTGAAATAATTATTTTATGCACCCCTCAATATTTTGGGCAATGAACTAGAGTCCCAATCTCCAAGAAATCATGTGACTTCAGTTAGTGCTTTGTAGGATATGTACAATATTCATTGACAGTGTTTAGAAAGTTCAATGTTTATGGCATGGCGAAGGCATGCCAGAGGGCACTATTTTATTTAGTTCCATTCAGAAAAACAATTTTGACAAGATAAAGAAGTAATTTCTATTTCTGCTTGTTTGTATGTCAGTAACTAGATGTCACAATTTTGGTCAGAACATGGATTGAAACTTTTAGATTTTTGTATGCAGGTGTGAGAGAAACTTGGTTATTTTCATCTTGTGTAATAAATTTGCTTTTATTGTTACAGATTATTTGCAGCATTGTAAATATGTTCATGACTAGCCACCATAGTAAACCACTGCAAAAGTTAAATATTTGATCTGCCAAGCCAGTTTTCATTCTCGGGTCTGATGTGTTCATATTGCTATCAGCTTGGACCATATGCACACGCATACACACGTGCACAATTTCCAGTTAACAAATGTATTGGACTGGAATAGATTTACAGTGAGATCTATACAAAAAAGGCATTATGATTTTCCTACATGTGATATCCTTTACATTTTTTAATGTATCATATGTTTCTGACAAAGTGATGGTGATCTAAATCCAGAAGTTGTTGTTGAACCCAATACTTTGTAAATACAGTAGTTTCCTTTACATGTAATAAGATCTGTATGTTAATCAACCTGTTTTAAAAAGAGAAAATTGATATCTCAGCTTCATCTCATGCCTCATCATGCATTACTTCTGCTTTTGGTAGAACTTTGCTGTTTCAGCATCATGTTAAACTAAGCTAGTTTCTTGTGAATGGTATTAATATTTCATAATCTTACTGTGGGTGATGCCCTACAGATTTCTTTTGAACAGTCTATTTTCCTGAAAATGATCATAAATTGGCATCTTTGTAAAATGAAGTAATGTGATAGTGCCACTGTTGGGATTAGAATATCAATCAAAACTGACATTTTTCCTCCAAACCCATATTACACTGCAGAGACCTGTTTATAGTAAGAAATTGAGTAAAGGAAAAAGTTACTTGTAAAAAAAAAAGTGTACATTTTGAATCTGTTTTAAATTTTATCTTAATTTTTGGTATTTTATTGCTTGGTCTAAACTACTTCACTTCATTTGAGAAGAACTCTTATTTAAAAATTCTACAGCTGGGTAAGTTGCCAAATGTAAAATTTCTATGGTCAACATTGGCAGCCTCTTTCTCATGACATGTTCCTTTGTCAGCATTTTATCACAAGTTATCCTAATTCTGCTTCACCATTAGGGAGTTTGTAACATTGAGCAGGTACATGCAAATTCATTCTTTTATGGTGTTATGAATTTTTTTAAAAAGCAAAGGAATCCAATTCTAACTTTTAAAAAAAAACACTTCTTCAAGTCACTATTTTACACAGTTGTAAGTTCCTGTGCTCTTTGAAGTACTAGAGTTTGCAAACTGACAACTGAATTTGAGAATTCAAGCTTCATATAGAAACAGTAGATGGAAGGCAGACTTTAAATAGGACTTGAGGCTTTGTTTGGTGAAACCCTAGATTAATCAAAATCAACATTTTACTATCATTGTTGAGCTATGAATTATTTAATAAACCTAGCTAAGGATAGCCAGTATGCAGACTCCAAGAAGAAGGCTTTATGAACTATATTCAGAGAGGAATTTTAACTAAGGGAGGACAGAAAAACCAGATGCCATGGAAGTTCCGTCACCACAGAAATAAAGAAAAATTATCCTAATAGTCCAACTGTACAAGGAACACCTTGTACCTTACTATAGAAGCCATCACATTTGTTGCACTTGATTTCAAATTTTAACTTGTTTCAACATGAACATGGATTTTATGAGCATAGAGTCATAGATGTAGTGTGGAAACAGATCCTTAGATCCAACTCCTCCATGCTGACCAGATATTCTGACCAGAAATTAATTTGGTCCTATTGCCAGCATTTGGCCCATATCCCTCTAAACCCTTCCTATTCATATGCCCATCCAGATGCCTTTTAAATGTTGTAATTGTGTGTGGTGAAACGGTTAAAAATTATGTCCCAATACATGTGTGAATCTAACCGGAATGGAGGTGTTGCTTAGTCCCGTGTGAATCTTCTTATCTGTATGTAACCAGAATGGAATGTGTTTTTTAGCCTTGCTCTGCTGTTCACATGAATGTTTATATCTGGAAAAGAGTATATCAGCTGGAAAAGTCTCCAGTTCGGTGAGTCTGCTCCGGGGTTACGTTTAACCGCCGAGCGTGGGTTGTTGGCAACCGCTCTACGAGAACTGACGGCTCCCAGTTCCGGTAACATGTAGAGTGAGTATAAGCCAGACCCGTTGGTTGTGGCGACGCTGCGGGGAATAAAATGCCCATATTCTAGCAGACTCGCCTCTTGGTCGTTTGTTCTGTGTCAGACTACTCTCCTACGAACCTGACCTTGAGAATTTTTTAAAACATTGTGCCAGCCTCCAACATCTCTGGCAGCTTATTCCATACACCCGCCACCCTCTACATGAACACGTTGCCCCTTAGGTCCCTTTTAAATCTCTTCCCCTCACCATAAACCTATGTCTTCTAGTTTTGGACGCCCCTACCCTGAGGAAAAGGCCTTGTCTATTTACCCTATCCATGCCTTCATACTTTTATAAACTTCTATACAGTCACCCAGGCCTCCACTCCAGGGAAAATAGCCTCAATATGTTCAGCCTCTCCCTATGGCTCCAACTCTAATTATATCAAAATCTTTCAAGTTTCACAGCACCTTTCATATAGCAGGGAGACCAGAATTGAACACAGTATTCCAAGAACATGGGACCCAAAGGTATACCATGCAGATTTTTTGCTAGTTCCTTCTTGCATTTTGTTTTAACTGCTCTTGTTTTGCTTTTGAAATTTGTAATCTCGCTTAATACGTAAGGAACTTTTAGTAACAGCTTGGACAGACCTAGCTTTTAAACTGTTCAAACAAAAGCTTCACTGCTGGTTTGCTTTAACTTGAATCATTACAAATTAAAAGGGGTATAAACAAGCTATATTAATTCAGTTCTCTGACGACGTAGTAGATGTACTTGGTGATTGTGACTTTAGATCTCAGTATACTATTCCTCTCCATATATAGGATATGTTAGTATTTAACAAAATAAAGTCAAAGTATTATACAATAGTAGCAAAGTATGACCTCAAAATAGGGACTGATGGCTTTTATATTTCTTCTGTCCTTTTAACCTCTGTCTAGACAGTGCCTGTGCTATATTCTCACCTTGTCATGTGTCTTTGACATTGCATTTCAGTACTTTGAATTGCATGTACCTCCTGCAACACATTTGAAGTGACAAATGAAGCCTACTCTTTAAGACATTACCTAGTTATTATGTTTTTGATCAATGCATACAATTATACTTCCAGTACTGCAACTTTGGTCCTGTTTTCCTTCAAGTCCTCTCCAAGCCATGTACACAGTTGACATTCTGTCATTTTACTGCAAGGTGTTCTATGGACACTTAAAGGATTTAAGTTGTGTGAAGTTTGAAGAATCTTTATGGCCAGCTGTTAATTTATTATGTTGAAGCCACATGATTCATTATGCTTTGGTGAAGCTAGGCAGCCATGAATTAAATTATTACAGCTTCGGTATCAAAATCTGGCATCAGGACAGCTAGAATTAATTTAATATCTAATCACCGTCTCAATTCATGGAATCAAATTTATGGGTCATTAGATCACATGGGAATTAATTGAATAAAGTCACGCTGACTTCAGGGGGAAGAGTGGAGCTGGCTAGAAATTAGTTGGTAAGGGAAACATGAAACCAGGCTTTCTGGGAAGCAGGACAACAAAGAAAATCCTTCCTGGAGCCTGGATGAGACATGCACCTAGAAATGTATTAACATCTGTTTCAATTAATTAGGGGTTGAAGCTTCCTTTGGTTCCCTTCCATAACTAGTGGTAAGTGAGGTAGATGTGCTTATGTCTGTTTCTGTGGTTAGATTTCCTGGAGCAGATTGCCAAGCTGTTACCCAGAGGCTGTGGTTGAAGGGCACAGTTCCACATCAAGCATGGCTGACTAGGAGGCTCTCCAGATCTTACTATCTGTCATAGTGTTAGAAGAATTATGATATCTTCCATGGCTATCCTATCTGGATGAGATCTACATTGGACAATGTTGATTTCGTCAAATGATAGCTTTCTGTTCAGTTTTCAAGTTTAACTTATCAAATCTCTATCAATAAAATTAGATATGGTTGCTAGAGAGAAACTATTACTTCTGTAGGTGATTACGTCTGGTGGAGAAATTCGGAACATAATGCTAGATAAGATTAGAACTATTTCATTTCGGATTGAAATCAAAGAACTGTGCCATATGAGGAACAGTGGAAATCTGAAGTAGCATCCCAAAAGTCTGCAGTTTTAAGTTGTTTTTTTAAGACTGAGATTAATTTATGTTTGTTTAGAGTTACAATATGGAGCAAGTGTGGTTAAAGAGACCCTGCGACTGAGTGATGATGGAGATAGTGAATGTTTGTGGATGTGGTGTCACTCAAGCAGGCTGCATTGTTCTGGATGGTGTCCAGCTTGACACTTAGTTACACTCACTCATCCAAGTAAGTGGGGAATATTTCATCCTGACTTGTACCTTGCGGACAGAGCTTTGGGGATTTGAGTTGAATTGAGTTACTTGTTGCAGGATTTTTGACCTCTGACCTGCGCTTGTAGCTACACTACTTATATGGCTATAGTCCAATTCAGTTTCTGATTAAAATTCTGTGGGTCCTCACTAATAGTGAGGGTTTTGGCGATAGTGGTAACATTGAATGTCAATGGTTGATGGTTAGATTCTCCCTTGTTATTCTTTCATTGTTGACGCCACATAAGTGCTAAATGTTACTTGTCAGCCCAGACCCAGATATTGGCTGTATTTATGGACTGCATCAGTATCTAAGGAGTTGTGAACAGTGGTGAACATTGCACAGTCATCAAATATTCCTGTTTCTGACCTTATGGTGAGGAAAGATATTCATAGATTCATACAATGCAGAAAAGGCCCTTTGGCCCATCAAGTGTGCAGTGACAAAACTACCACTAAAAGTGCACTATTCCCAATTTCCTGCACTTGTCCCATATCCTTCAATGTTATAGTCCAACATGTTTATTTGGAAGCACAAGCTTTCATCAGGTGGTTGCAGAGGCTTCAAAAACTCGTGCTTCCAAATAAACCTATAAGTTGGTATTGTGATTTTTAACTTGTCCACCTCAGTCCAACACAGGCTCCTCCAAATCATCGTGATATTTGAAGCACTCATCCAAGTGTTTTTAGAAGTTAAGGTTTCCAGCCTCTACTATTTTCCCAGGCAGTGCATACCAGATTCCTACCACCTACTGAATGAAAAGGTTTTTTCAAATCTCCTGTGATTCTCCTACCCCTCTCCCTAAAACTATGGCCTCTCATGATGGACCTCTCAACCAAGAGGAACAGCTGCTCTTTATTTACCCTGCCCTGCTCTTTATTTACCCTTCCTGTAGTGAGGATACCAGAACTGCATGCACACAGTACTCCAATTGAGGCCTAACCCTGTGCAACTCCATCATTGCCTCCTTGCTCTTATACTATACCACGAATTATGAAACCAAGTGTCTCATATACTGCCTTAGCCATCCTATTTGCAGGATCTGTGAATAATTACCCCAAGATCTGTCTGTTCCTCTAAGCTTACCCAGTGTCGTGCCATTCATTTAAATACTCCCTCATCTTGTTATTTCTTCCAAAGTGCACCATCTCGCACTTATCAGAGTTAAATATCATCTGCTGCTGGTCTTCCCACCTGACCAACCCATCTATATCTTCCTGTAACCTAAAACATCTCCTTCACTATTAACCACTCTACAAATCTTGGGGTCAACGACAAATTTGCGCAACGCACCCCTATTTTCGTCTAATAATTTATGTAGCAATGGTAAGGGTTCAGTACTGATCCTTATGCTACGCTTCTGGATTCCGGCCTCTAGTCACTCAAACAGCCTTCTACAACTACCCTTTGTGTCCTGTTAATAAGCCAGTTTCTGATCCACTTCGCCAAGTTTAATTCCATGTGTTTTAACCTTCTCAGTTAGTTCTGGATGTAAGTTTGCAGGCTAAGCTGGAAAGTGTTTTTTCAGACATTTCATCACCATACTAGGTAACATAATCAGTGAGCTCCACTGAGCTGATGTTATGTTCTGCTTTCTATTTGTGTTTCGGTTTCCTTGGGTTAGTGATGTCACATTCTGCGGTGATGTCATTTCCAGTTCATTTTCACAGAGGATGGTAGATGGGATCCAAATCGATGTGTTTGTTGATAGAGTTCTGGTCGGAATGCCATGCTTCTAGGAATCCTTGTGCATGTCTGTTTGGCTTGTCCTAGGATGGATGTGTTATCCCAAAGTAGTGTCCTTCCTAATCTGTATGTGAGGATACTAGTGATAGTGGGTCATGCCTTTTTTGTGGCTAGTTGATGTTCATTTATCCTGGTGGCTAGTTTTCTGCCTTCTCAAAGCTCGCTTCTCAATCTGTTTCCCATGTGGGACCTTGTTTAAACGCTTTGCTAAAATTCATATAAACTACATCAACTGAACTTCCCTCAGCCATACACTTGATCATATTTTCAAAAAATTCTAACAAATCTGTTAGGCATGACCTCCTCTGACATGCTGAATGTCCCTAACTAACCCGTGCCTTTACAAGTGGATATTAATTTGCTCCTTCAGAAGTTTCTCCAATAGTTTTCCTACTGCTGAAATGAAACTTAACAGTCTATAACTTCCTGGTTCATCTCTACCACCCCTCTTAAAAAGTGGAACTATTAGCCACCCTTCAGTCCTCTGGAACTTGCCAGAGGAGGAATCAAACATTTGTCAGAGCCCCTGCAATTTCCTGCCTCATCTGCCACAGCAGTCAGGGATGCAATTCATCCAGGCCAGTTTTGAAGCCTGACGAGTCTACATTACCTCATTACCTACGTCAAAGTGTACAAGTTCCTCATGTTCCTTTTTCCTGAATTCTGTACACATGTTCTCCTTTTCCAGAGTAATGACCGAAGAGAAGTATTCATTCAACACCCTTCAATATCTTGTGGCTTCACACACAGGTTTACCCCATTGGTCTCTAATGGGTCCTGTTCTTTCTCTGGTTATCCTCTTCCCTTTTATCTTGGGATTGTCCCTTAATCCTGTTCGCAAGTCCTCCTGCATGCTATCTTTTTGCTCCTCCTAATTACCTTCTGAAGTTCACTCCTGTATTTTTTGTATTGTTCTAAGGCTGTAGGTGAATTACTCCCTCCTCTTTTTATCCAGTCCTGAATTGTCCTAGACATCCAGGGTGCTCTGAATTTATTGCTTCTAATTTCCTTCTCAAGGATATATGTTGGATCTGTATTTTCCACAGTTCCTTTTTGAATGCTTTGTATTTCTCTGCTGTAGACTTACCCACCAAGAGCTCTTTCTGGCTGTCCTCTTAACATTCCTGAACTCTACCCACAAAGCCTTGTTTGAGGACACTTCTCAAGGTATCATCTCTACTCACTGCAGTAATTGACTCCTTGATTAACCATGCTATACCACCACCCTTTTTGCACCCTCCTCTCCCCTAAAGATTATATACCCTGGAATGTTGAGTTGGCAGTCTAGCCCTTCCCTCAACCACGTTTCTGTGATAGCAACAACATCATACCTCTGTGTCAATCCACACTATTAACTCATCAGTCTTACCTATTACACTCCTAGCATTAAAGTAATTGAAGTTAATGAAGCAGCCAAATATGGTTGAGCCTAACACGCTATCTTAAGGAACTCCTGAGCAGCGATTGTGGAGTTAAGATGGTTGAACGGCAATCATAGCTATCATCTCTTTTCTGCTAGTTGTCTCAACCAATGGAGAGTTTTCACCTGATTCCCATTGACTGTAATCTTATTAGGGCTCCTTGACACCATAGTGTTAAATATGGCTTTGATATCTAGGGCAGTCAGTCTCGCCGCCTCTTGAATTTAATATTCGCGTCCATGTTTGAGACCTAAGGCTGTAATGAGAGCAGGAGCTGAGTGGTCCTGGTCAAGTAAAATATAACAGTAAGCAGGCTATTGATAAGCAAGCTGTGCTTGAAAAGCCCTGTTAGCAATTTCCTTCCACTTTACTGATTAGACTGGGGCAGTAATCAGCTGAGTTCAATTTATCCTGCTTTGTGTACAGAGCATACCTGGACAATTTTTCAACATTTTCAAGTAAATGTCAGTGTTATAACTGTACTTGTACAACTGGGCTAGGCAAGTTACAAATCTTTAGTATTATTGTCTGGAATGTTGTCAGGGTCCAAACCCATGTCAGTATCCAGTACTTTCAAAAAAAAACAAAAGAACTACAGATGCTGGAAATCAGAAGCAAAACAGAAATTACTGGGAAAACTCTGGATATGGCAGCACCTGTAGACAGAAAGGAGTTAAGCTTTCTGGTCCAGTGACTCCTCTTCAGAACCCATTATTCTTTGACTTGGCTGAGAATCTTACCCTGAACCAAGTAGACAGTACAATAAAAATACCAAGAACTGTGGATACTGGAAGGGCATTCCTGACTGAGGGCTTATGCCCAAAACTTTGATTCTCCTGGTTCTTGGAGGCTGCCTGACTGGCTGTTCTTTTCCAGCACCACATTCTCGACTGGATACTGGAAATGAAACAAAAACATAAATTGCTGGAAAAGCTCAGCAGGTCTGGCAGCATCTGTGGAGAGAAATCAAAATTAATGTTTCAGGTCCAGTGACCTTTTGTCAAACTTAGATAGTTTGCCAAGTAGATTAATGGCAACTTCAAATGCAGGAAAATAGAAAGCTTTGTAGTTTCTGGTTCAAGGTATTTGGCACCGTGTACAAATTCTTCTGCAGTTATATCCCACCATACACCTGGTAAGATTGTTTTAATGTTTAAAAAGGTTTGTGCTTGGAGAAATCTATCATCTGCAATTTGAAGGGTATGATGCCAATTAAGTTACTGTTTGCAAAATATCAATGATAACAACATTTATTTGACCATTCCAAACAAAGGTCAGCAATCCAATGTTCAGTTGAAGTTTCTGAACTTCAGTAGTTCGGATATCTTCCTCCTCAGGACTCTTGTGCAATGGTTGAATACTTCTGACCCAAGACTTCTAATATCTAGTCGGAGCCCAGTTTGCTATCCAAACTCAAAACTAAGTGGAAATTATTAGCTCTCCAATCTTTCATTCTATCTGGATTTGTTCAAGTTGGATTACTTGTCAGAAAATATGTTGAGCAGAGTCTAAGTTAAGGTGTGTTCTTATTTATTGCCTTCTATTTTAAAAACCCATTACTAAAACAGATGCAAATTTATAATAGCCATTATATAAAACAGATTATGCAATTATCCTCTCCTGCAGATCTTCAACTTCAATTAGACCATAGCACAAACAAGAACAGAAATACATTGTTTCCTGAAAGCCGTTCCACCATTCAGCAGAATCGAGGCTGATCGTCGACCTCCAGTCCACTTTCCCACTATGCACCGTGATTCTCTTAAAAATTTGTTTATCTGCATCTTGCATGTACTCTATGCTTAAGCATCTATAGTCCTTTAGGATATGAATTCCAAAACTTCACAATGCTCCTTAGTAAATTTATCATGTTTCTAAATGGCTGACACTCTTATCCTGATAGATACCACGAGTCTTAGATCCTGAAAGAGTTGAAATGTCATCTCAGCATTAACTTGACATGCTCAGAATCTTGTGTTTCAATGAGATCATCATCCATTTCCTATCATCCTCTAGAATTTTAAGACCACAGAACTCTAGTTCTCCTCATTAGGCAACCTTCTTATTTGAGGAGTTATTCCAGTGAATTTTCATTGCACCTCCTCCTAGAATAGACATATCCTTAATTATGTACAGAGCCCAAAACTGCATGCGGTATTTTAGGTAGCATCCAACCAAACCTTTCAGAGTATTGTGTGAAGTTTTGGTCTCCATGTCAGAGTAAAGATTTTATGGCTTTTGAGGAAGGCTAAGAAGGTTTACCAAACTAATTTCTGGGATAGCAGGACTGGGATATGAAGAGAGAGTGGATTCGTTTGGGTGATATTCACTGGTGTTTAGAACAATGAGGTATCTGAAAGAAACCCATAAAATTTTAATAAGACTAGATATGGTAAAGGTAGGAGAGATGTTCCAGATGACGGGAATCCAGAAGCAGGGATCGCAGTCTAAGAACCGGCCATTTATGCGAAGAAACGTCACTCGGCAAGTAGTAACCCTGCAGAATTCTCTGCAAATTGTTTTGAGACCAACAAAGTGAATGTTTCCAAGAAGTTAGATATAGGTCCTGGGACTAAAGCGATCATGAAAGCAGGAACAGGGGTTTGCGTTAGAAGGTCAGCCACAGAACAGAATCAGAGAATCTCTACAGTGTGGAAATAGCCCATTTGGCCCATCGAGTCCACAACAACTCTCCTGAGACCACCTCACCCAGACCACTATCCTACCCAATATCTGTAACCCTAATCCACCAAAACCTGCACATGCCTGGATCCAATGGGCACCAGACCTACGCATTTTTGGACTGAGAGGAAGCCAGAGCAGCCAGAGGAAATCTACACTGACACTGGGTGACTGCAAACTCCACACAGTCATCTGACACTGGAATTGTCCCTGGTGCTGAGATAGCAGTGCGAACCACTGAGTAATCATGCCATCATGTTGAATGGTTGAGCAAGCTCAAAGGACTGAATGGCCTAACATTTATTTCTGTTTTTTTAATGTTTAAGGATACCAGCATTCCTCTGAACACCTAGACATCATAGTTTCTCTTTAGTCTAGATAATCTGTTATTCTGTTCTTCTGACTAAACTGGATTGAAAGAAACCCATGCAGCAGATAACAACTTGCTAAATGTCATTGTTTTGCAAAAGTGTTGCATAAAAATGACAGAATAAACAGCTCAAAAATGGGGTCTGAATTGTGATTTTTGTCTTAGTCCATTTATAGTTATTTTTAAAAATCTGTTATGACACACCTCTGGAGCAGGTGGAATTTGAACTCTGGGTTTCCTAGCCCAGAGGTAGGGACCCGAAAGGAGTTCTCCTGATCTGGTTGTACTCTGTCCTCAGACCTTTTGCTTGATGACTACCACAACTCGACATTCCATGTGCCATACTATAGTTCCATTTGCCCCCCTCAGTCGAAGCAAAATGCTCAGAGACACAATATAGTTTTATCTCCTTCATCTTTACTCTGGGCCCTGGAGGGCCAGAGAACAATCGCCCATCTGCACAGGGACATGAGTTCACAGTCTTCTCTGGGATAGCAGTTTCTCAATGAACTATATAGTCATTTTTACAGGAAGGAGCTTCCAGATAAGGCAACATACATATAAATTGTGAGACCGTTACAATCAGCCAGTGTCAATAGTAAAGATTAAGCCATCTGATGTTGCACAATGAATAACTGACTTCACATAATGAATATTTTTCACGTTGTTAAACTGACCTCGCATGCTGAGTTCGTCCAATATTGTTAAATGGCTGTACATAATGAATGCTTTTCCACCTTGTTAACCTATTACCCTTGCCTGCAGCATCCCATTGTTACCTGTAAGTTCTTAACTGATCTGAGTCAGGTTCAGCTGAACCTCTTGTTTCACAAATCTCCGAACTTAACTCTTTCCCTGTCTGCTTATACCCTATACACATTCTCAATACAGATGTAAATGACGAAAGTAATATTTTTGAATATTAGGAAAATTCACATTGTTTAATGTGAATAAAGTGTGTCTTTTGTTAGCCTGGCTATTTGCATAAGGGCAACAAAGTGATCACAGTTGTAATATTTTAGCTAAACATCTTGATGGCTAAAACAGGTCACTGTGTTAAAATTGGCTTCTCCATTTCCCTTCACTAATTCCTGATTTAGATATCTGTATAGTGCTTTGGGATGTTTTGACAGCATGAAAGATGCAATATTGCTGCAAATTACTTATTTCCTACATGTTCCATGTTTCAATGAATGTATTATTTGCGCCCGCACAGACATAATAGACCATTTAACCCCTCAAGCTACCTCTGTCATTAAATAAGTCTATGTACCTGGCACAGCTCCATATCCCTTAGAATAAAATTTTATAGGTTTGTTAAAATTAGCAGTTGATCCATATTAATTGCTTTTGGGAGAAAAGAGCCAAAAATCTAGCATCCATTTTACGTACAGATCTCTCCTAATGTCACTGCTGACCCAAGTGCTGGGTCAGTTTTTAATTTGTTTCCTACTTCAATACGTCTAACAATCAAACAATTTAACTCTACCTAACATAGTAACTCCCTTAATACCTTGAAGGCTTCCATCAAAGCCTTTTAACTGTCTAAATTCAAGAAAGAAAATTTTTAGTTTATACAATGTTCCCTAATATAACACTTGGAGTTGAAGTATTGTTCTGTTAAGCCTGTGCTGCTCTTCCTCTAAGGTGCACGTATATTCTTTGTAAGATCTGGCACTTTAACTTGAGTATCCAAATTGTTTTCCAACCAGGGTTTTCATTAGCTGAAGTATTATTTTTGTCCCAATGGATAACCTTGTGTTTGCCCACATTGAAATACATTTGTCATATTTTTGCCCAATTACTTGATTTCTTTATTTGCAATGTTATTTCATTTATATGGCTTAGTGCTGCCTATCTTTGTGCTAACAACAAATGTCGGTTTCTGTCCCAATATCTCTCATTAATATAGTGAATTGTTCATGTCTGACACTGTGTTCCTCTGAGAGCACCACTTTTTCATTGTCAATTAACGTATCTATCAGTGATCTTTACCCACTACTCACATTCAGCCAATTTTCGAACCATGTTAGTAATTTGATTCAATTCTATAGATTCCAACTTTAGCTTGTGTATTATTTTGGAGCTTGATAGCTTTCACATTTTCTTAAGGTATTTGAGCTCAAAAAGCACCTCATTTAAAACTTATGCATGCCTGCAATTGTCATTTAACAGCTTTAAGTGTCTTACTTGCTGTAAGAATTCTTGCTCGGCTTTACTTATCTGCTTCTGCTTCTGTTATGCCAGAGTAGATGAGCAACAATAACATGGATTCTACAGTCTAAGGTGTTTCACGTCAATGCAATCAAAAAACTGAACCAAAGGAAGAATTATTTTAGCATTGACCAAGTTTAATCAGAGGTTAATTTTAGAGTCTTCAAGGGCGACTAGGGAAATGAAGTGTAAGGAGGGATTTCCAAAGTTTGATTTTCAGATGGCTCACCCTGATACCAGGGTGGTGTAAAGGGATTTTAGGAACACAGTTGGTCAGTTAGGGAGGAATGCAAAGGTCATGGGTAGTTGAAGGACTGGCAAAGGTGGTGAAAGGGGGAGGTTCAAGTCCATGAAAGAAATTGAATGCTAGTTTAAATTGTTAATTTGAGATCTCTGTCAATCCCATATCAGTGTAAATTAATTGATGGATGACTGTCCCTCATATACAATTTTGAATGAATTGAATTTTTTGTAGATTTGAAATTGGTCAGCGTGGCATTGGAATTCTTAATTGAAAGATGTAAAGGTATAGATGGTTTAGTAGTAGATAATGTGATTGTTGGAACTGGGTGATGGTTTAAGATGCCAGTTATGAAGAAGGGGGAATGTGGTTTGAGTGCTCAGTTCTGGTTCAGCTAAGTTTTTTTCACATTCTTGTTTAACTGTAGATGTTGCCTGTGGAGAACAATTGATGGAATTGGCAAAGTATAGGTTACACAAGAACCAAAGACTATGGTTTTGCTCCTCCAAGTCTTGGACGAAATGACAACTTAATATGGACTGAATGTTAGGCAATTTGATGCAATGGAGGGATCAGGAAATTATGGATAGGTGCAGTTTGATGTCACTTAACTCTGTGGAACCTCACCTTTATATCTTTTAGAATGTCGCCAAATGTCACAATGTCGATAATAATGGGGAATAGGCAAGAATAGATCCTTGGGAGATGAAAGATGTGACTTTGCATTGGGCAAAGAAGGTATTTCTAGAAACACACTGTTCACTGTTAAGTAGGGAAGGGTGAAATCAAGTGATAACTGTCAAAGATTTATCATAGCATAACTCCTCAACATCTTTCCTCTAAGTATCAAAGAGCATGAAGGGCAGTGTGTAATAGTCATCGCGTGAATTTTCTGACTTCCGTTCGGATGATTGCAGTATTGTGATGAGCAGAAATATTATTGCAGAGGTTCAGTCAAGGATAAATGGATTTGGAAGCTAATGACAAGTTCAAGACTAGAAAGATTTTCAAGGGTAAAGGTGTCAAGATCAAATTTTGAGGCTGGTCATGGCAGTTTTGAAAAAAGCGGGTAAAGTAATTGAATGTAAGCTATGGAACCAGGAGGGAAAAATGGATTGTTTCATTTAAAGTGAGAATGGTGTTGACAGTAGTGACTGGATCTAGTTGGGAAGTAGAATACAAAGGAGCCTCAAATTTTCTCTGAAATGATTGAGGAATGCCAAGGTCAGTGTAGCATTGGAGCAATCAAGATAACTTTTACCAATTGGCCATTGAAAATTAGAAGTGACAGCACATCTTAGGCTGAAAAGGAGACGCAATGTCAGTGAAATGATATATTTTCAAAGGGTTTGCCAGAGAGTGGTAGCTGTATACACAAGTCTTTCTAAATGGCGTCACCTGTTGACAAAGCTGTTACTTAAAACCAGGATTTGAAATCCATTTTTAAGTACGAAAACATAGAAGTTATGCTAAACCTTTCTAAATCCCTCGTTAGGCCTAGCTAGGTGGAGTAGTGTGTTAAGTTTTGAGCATGACACTTGAAAGAAGTCAAGACCTTGGAGAAGGATGAATTGGAAGAGTACAAGAAAAGAGCGATATCAACTTGGTAGAGAGATAGGAAAAGCTAGAACAAGACTGTTAAAGTAGAGATTTGAGTTGTTTAATCTATGTGAAACATTAATTAATTAATTAAGGCAAACTGATTCCAGTGAGAGATGAGTTGGTCACTAGGTTTATTGTGATTGGGGGGGGGGGAGAGAGAGGAAGTGCCTTTTTTGAAAACATGGCAATTTGTAATAGTCCTGAATATACTGCTTAAATCGATGGTGGAGATTTTAGTTGTAAATTTGGAGGAAAATTGGATAAGTTTGCAAAGGTAGGGGTCAAAAGTGTTTGGGAAGCATGTAGGAGTGAAATATGTAGTTCTACTGAAGAGCCAGCACAAGTATACTGGGATGAATGGCTTCCCTTGCTCGTCATTCTGTGATTCTATTGTAAATGCATTTTGTGCTTTTCCAAGCAGTAGAATTGGTGCTTATACAATTTTAAATAGGCAAATGCACTTGAAGTTGAAAACATTGATTTTTGTGTTAAATAATACTGGTAGTAATTTGATACTTTTCTCGTTCCTGTGGTAATCTTAAACCTAAGGGCTGATTTATATTAAAACAGATTTACTGAAAAATGTATTTAGATGGTTGCAAGTTTTAAAAATTAACTTGTTTACAAATACTGAAAGGTGCTTGCAGTGAATAAGGTGTTAAGATACAAATAAATTTTGCTTTAATTCCCTCACTCAAATCTTGTTCAGTTCTTTGCTCTATTGTAAGAACTGGAGTAGCCCATTCAGCCTGTTGGACCTGCCTGACATTCGGTAAAATGATGGCCGCTCAGACATTTCAATGAGCTTTGCCAATCCAATCCCATAACTTTATGGCACTAGTAATCAGAAATCAATCAATCGGTACCTAAAACATATTCAAAACTGCACTTCTGCAGCCTTCAGTGGTAGAGAATTCCATAGGTTCACAACCCTCTGTGAACAAGTTTACTGCTCATCTAGGGCCCAAGTGGCATTCCCCTTTTATTTTTTTAAAGTGTGCATCCTGGTTCTCAACTTCTCAAGAGGCAGTCTTACCTATCTCTCCCTTTTTAAGTATTTAGTATGTTTCAATGAAATCACCTCCCATTCTTAGTCTAGAGACCAGGATTGCCCAGTCTGTCTCCACAGGACATTCCAGCCACTAAATGGAGCAAGTATGGTGAACCTTCATACTCCCAATGTAGCAGAAATATCTTTCCAGATATGAGACCAAAATTGCACACAGTGCTCCTGATGTAGTATAACCAAATTCTTATAATTGGAGCAAGATTTTAACTTAATGCAAAATAATGCAGATATTGGAAATCATTCAAACTGCGAATGCTGGAGAAACTCATCAGGTCTGGCAACATCTATGATGAGAGGAACAGAATTATGATTTGGAGTCTGGTATGACTTTGAAGAGAGAACATTCCATGAGCCATTCTTGTAACTTGCCTTCAGTCTAGCCTTCAGTGAATTGTTTGACAAGGACAGAGGGTCCCTTTTGTACACCAACCTTTTCCAACCTCTTCACATTTTAGAAATACTTTGCACATCTGCTATTCCTACCAAGGTGGATAATTTCATATCTTTCCACACTATATTCTATATTGCCCACTTAAGTCTTCGCAAGTTCTCTTGAAGCTACTTTACATCTTCCTCAGTACACATATTCCCACTTGGCTTTGTATCTTCCACAAATTTGAAAATATTACGGTCCCTAACTCCAAACAATATATATTGTGAACAACCAGGTTCTGAACCTTGTGGATTCCTACTAGTCTCCGTCTTAATGAGAGAATGACACATTTATTCCTATCCTGCCACAAGTAGGCCAGACCAATGTGGATATTCAGGACATTGGTAAACCAGATAGGCTTTTACAGTTGATTATAGTTTCATGGTCACCATTTAGCTTATTATTTCAAATTATCAAAGGTTCAAATCCCATAGTCACTATGGTGAAACCTGACTCATTGTTCCCAGAGCATAAGTCTGGGTCTCTGGATAATTAGCGCTGAAAATGTGTTGCTGGAAAAGCGCAGCAGGTCAGGCAGCATCCAGGGAACAGGAGAATCGACGTTTCGGGCATAAGCCCTTCTTCAGGAATGAGGAAAGTTTGTCCAGCAGGCTAAGATAAAAGGTAGGGAGGAGGGACTTGGGGGAGGGGCGTCGGAAATGTGATAGGTGGAAAGAGGTCAAGGTGAGGGTGATAGGTCAGACTGGGGTGGGGGTGGAGAGGTCGGGAAGAAGATTGCAGGTTAGGAAGGCGGTGCTGAATTCGATGGATTTGACTGAGACAGGCTGGGGGGAGGGGAAATGAGGAAACTGGTGAAATCCGAGTTCATCCCTTGTGGTTTATCCACCTTGTCTCAGTCTAATCCATCGAATTCGGCACCGCCTTCCTAACCTGCAATCTTCTTCCCGACCTCTCCGCCCCCACCCCAGTCTGACCTATCACCCTCACCTTGACCTCTTTCCATCTATCACATTTCCGACGCCCCTCCCCCAAGTCCCTCCTCCCTACCTTTTATCTTAGCCTGCTGGACAAACTTTCCTCATTCCTGAAGAAGGGCTAATGCCCGAAACGTCGATTCTCCTGTTCCCTGGATGCTGCCTGACCTGCTGTGCTTTTCCAGCAACACATTTTCAGCTCTGATCTCCAGCATCTGCAGACCTCACTCTCTCCTCTGGACAATTAGTCCAGTAACAATACCATTTATGACACTGCCTCCCAGTTAAAAGAGCTTTGGTGAATTTCTGCAGTGTGTCTTGCAGTTGGTACATACTGCTGCTACTGAAAAGAATTTTGCTTTTTGAGTCTGTTAACTTCGACTACAAGGCAATTTTGACATCCCTTTTATCTCTGACTCTCATTGATTGATTGGCATTTACTTTTGAGTAACCAATTTCAGTAGTTTGGTGAAATTGCATTTCATTTCAGCAAAAGTGATAAAACTGCTGCTTTGCACATCAGGAATTCTGGCCTTGGGTGATTGTGTGGAGTTTGAACGTTTTCCCAGTGTTTGTGGATTTTTGCAGGGTGCTCTGGTTTCCACCCACCATTCTAAGAACATTAGAAATAGAAGTAGGCCATCTAGCCCTTCAAGCCTGCTCTGCCACTCAAGATTGTGGCTGATCTTTTTGTGGCCTCAGCTACACTTATCCATCCTCTCACTGTGATCCTTAATTCTTTTGCTATTCTAAAAATTATCTATCTTAGTTTTAAAAAGATTCAATGAAAGCTCAACTACTTCGCCGAGCATGGAATTAGACAGATTCACAGCCCTCTGGATGAGGAAGTTCCTTCTCAATTTGGTCCTAAATCTGCTGCTCCTAATTTTGAGGCTATGTCCTCTTGTCCTAGTTTCACCTGCCAGTGGAAACAAGCTCCCTACTTAAACATAAAACATTACAGCGCAGTACAGGCCCTTCAGCCCTCGATGTTGCGCTGACCTGTGAAACCAATCTGAAACCCATCTAACCTACACTATTCAATTTTCATTCATATGTCTATCTGATGGCCATTTTAAATACCCTTTTAAAGTTGGCAGGCTGCAGACAGTGTGTTCCATGCCCCTTCTACTGAGTAAAGAAACTACCACTGACACCTGTCCTATATCTATCATCCCTCAATTTAAAGCTATGCCCCCTTATACTAGCCATCACCATCCAAGGTAAAAGGCTCTCACTGTTCACTCTATCTAACCTTCTGATTCTTATATGTCTCAGTTAAGTCATCTCTCAACCTTTTGTCAACTTCTGTCTTATCTATTCCCTTGATAATTTTATATGTTCTATAATATCCCCCCCCCCCCCCCCCATTCTTCTAAATTACAATGCATATAATTCCAGTGTACTCCATCTCTTCTCATAAGCTAACCCCCTCAAGTCTGGAAGCAACCTAGTGAACCTCCTCTGCACCCACTCTAGTGCCAGTATATCCTTTCTCAAGTAAGAGACCAAAACTACACGCAATGCTCCAGGTGTGGCCTCACCAGCACCCTTTTTACAGCTGTAATATAACCTCCCTGCTTTGAAACTCAATCTCTTTAATAATTATGGACAAAATTCAATTTGCCGCCTTAATTACTTGTTGCACGTGCAGCCGAACCTTCTTTGACTTGTGCACAAGGATACCCAGATTCCTGTGCACAACAGCATGCTACAGTTTTTTTTAACCATTCAAGTAATAGTCTTTTTTTACTGTTATTCCTACCAAAATAGATGACTTCACGTTTATTAACATTGTATTCCATCTGCCAGACCTTTGCCCACTCACTTAAACTATCTATGTCCCTTTGCAAAGTTTCACAGTCCTCTGCGCACTTTGCTCTACCAATCAATGTAGTGTCACCCACAAACTTTGACACCTGGTCCCCATCTCCAAATGATCTATGTAAGTTGTGAATAATTGCAGTCGTAACACTGATCCCTGAGTCACTGATCACCAACCAGGACAGCACTCATTTATCCCCACTTTGTTTCCTGTTAGTTAACTAATCCTGTATGTATGCTAATACATTACCTGTAACACCATGCATCCTTATCTTACGCAGGCTGGGTGGATTGGCTGTGCTAAATTGTGCTGTGATGTGCAAGGTAGGTTGATTAATACTGGGTTATGAGGAGAGTGAGGCTGTGGTGGGTCTGGGTGTGATGGTCTTTGGAGAGTCATTGCAGGCTTGATGGGCCAAATAGCCTCTATCTGTGCTGTATTTTTATTTAGTTTTTTTCCATTCATTCTTGGGATGTGGGTGCTGCTGGCTGGGCCAACATTTAATGTTGATCCATTGTTGCTATTCAGAAGGTGAATTACTACAGTCTGTTTGAGATAGATACGCCCACAATGCTATTGGGAGTGTGTTGGTGTTTTGACCCAGCAACAGTGAAGGACTAATATATTTCCAAGTCTGGATGGTGAGTAGCTTAGAGTGGAGCTTGTAGTGTTATCTGCTGTCCTTCTCCTCCTCAGTAGCAGGGTAGTGTGGTTGGAATGTGTTGTCTAAGCAGACTTAGTGAACTTTGGCAGTGCACCTTTATTGATGGTTCACACAGATGCTGCCAGATCTGCTGAGATTCTTCAGCACTCTGTTTTTATATCTGTCTTCACTGCTTTGATTTTCTTTTTCATTGTTTCATTCTTTTGTTCTTTCACAAATGTGGTGACACTCCCTTTTTATTCCTCCTTCTATTGATCTGAAAATCCTGATAAGTTATCGTTTGTTTTATTTTAATGTTTCAGTACTAGCAATGATATTGCACTTTTATATGTTCAACTATGCCCTCAGTTCATCTGATTTACTAGACTACTTGCATTCAGATATGAAATTAATCTCTGAATAGATCATTTTATCTATTTTCTAGACATTTTTCTTTCTGCTTTATATCTTTGCTTACTAATTTACTGTTTGTCCAGTGTAATGTTTGCAGTCCTTGCAGGGTATTTTGTACATGACGCTAATTCTGCTTTTTCTTTGGTACCAGTTCCTTTAAATTCATCAGGAGCTACTTCAGTGTGGTGGTAGCTTTGTGGGCTTCCATGACACTAGTGACTGGTCATCATCTCAGATGTCTTTAATGTATGGCAGAGTGGCTAGAGTCTCTGGACGCTACTACACTTAAATAGCTCCTGATGAACTTAAAGGACCTTCTACCAACAACCAGCAAAATAGAAATTATATATAAGGACTGCATCAAACATTACATCAGACAAATGGACAGGAAGCTAGCCACCAGGATGCATGAGTACGAATTAGTCACCAAAAGACATGACCAACTATTACTAGTATCCATACACACAGGCAAAGAGGAACACCAGTTCGACTGGGACAATACATCCATTCTGGGACAGGCTAAACAAAAGCACACACAGAAATTCCTAGAAGCCTGGCATTCAAATCGGAACTCCATTAACAAATATTGATTTTGGGCCCTATTTACCAACCTCTCAAACAACTGGAAGTGATATGACCCACCACAACAGACCAAGACCCACAAATAACAAGCGGGACAGAACACCAGTGATTCATCAGAGGCTTACTGATGATGTTACCTAGCGAGACGTCAATGAACAAATTACCAGATCAGTGGGCAATCTTACAACCTGATCCATAACTTGAGCTACAAGTCTTCTCAAATCCTTGATCCCTTTTGCTGGAAAGGCCATGCCCAGCTCCCTCGTGAATATATCTAATGAACTGGCCCCAGCAGCTTTCTATGAGAGAGAATTCCACAGTTCATAACTCTAGAGTGAAGAAGTGCTTTCTCATCTCAGTGCTGAATGGCTTACCCCTTATTCAACTTTGGAAACATTCTTCAAGCATCTAGCCTATCCAGTCCCATCAGGATTTTGTTTGTAAGATACCCCCACCCCCTTTTTTTTTTAAATTTCAGCAAATACAAACTTGGTCGATCTAGTCTTTCCTCGTGTCAGTCCTGCCATTCCAAGAATCTGTCTGGTCAACCTTTTGGACTCCCTCAATAGCAAGAATGTCCTTCCTCTGCTTAGGAGACCATAACTGCACATGATACTCCAGGTGTGGCCTCACCATGGTCCTCTATAACTGTAGCAAAACATCCTTACTCCAATAGCTTTCCTGACTGTGCTGAATGTCTTGAAATAGTTAAAGGTGGATAAATCCCCAGGACCTGATCAGGTGTACCCGAGAACTCTGGGAAGCTAGAGAAGTGATTGCTGGGCCTCTTGCTGAGATATTTGTATCATCGATAGTCACAGGTGAGGTGCTGGAAGACTGGAGGTTGGCAAACGTGGTGCCACTGTTTAAGAAGGGTGGTATAGACAAGCCTCCACCACATCCTCTGGCAGCTAATAGTGAATTGGTAGTATCATTTCTTAAGATATTATATTAAAATTACTGTTAGAATTCATGGTTTCATGTTTGGGGAGCTCTTAACGGTAAAATTGTTAATGTTACTGGGACATAGTTCTGCATCTATCTTATGGGTAACATTTGATAGTCTTGATCTCAAGTATTTTACAGTTAAGTGAATAGTTTGACAATGCAGAATGACTGACCTGCAACAGCACGGGTTCAGTTTACCAACTGAGGTCACCATAAAGACGACATTACCTCAACCTTGCCCATTGCCTAAAGTGTAGTGACCCTCCGGTTAATCATGCCACCAGATCTCTCTCTGAGAGATCAACCTGTGGGATGAAGGTAACTTTCACTTTCACTTCACTTCACTTCAGAGGAACCAGCCACTGTAGAGAATTTGAGAAATGTATTCAGCAATCGAGTTAATTTCATATTCCTTCTCTTTTAAGAGCTGGGATTTTCATCAAACATAACACACACACAATATTTGCTACATGATTTGCCAATGTGTTCAAGTCAATTATTTGTTTTGACAACTATTTTGTTTTTGTTCGGCCAGTAGTTGTTTAAGACTATATACCATCCTGAGTTTTACATGGAGCTACATCATTGTTCCTTTTGCTGTGTCAAAATCCTGTAACTGCCTCCCTAACAGTACTGCAGGTATACAGGTCCCCACGTGGATTGCAATGATTTAAGGAAGTGACCCACCAATGCCTCGTCAAAGGCATTTGGGATTGGGGCAACAAATGCTGACCTTTTCAATAGCACACCAAACCCATGATTGAGTAGTCAATAAGGTTTTGCATATTTTATCCATGATTGTTTGATGAAAAATATGAAACGTGAGTTTCCAATAAGCTTTAGTTTTGAATTGCTGTTTGCCAATATCCTCCCTTAGTAGATTGCACTTAGTGATTTTTCACATTTTAATGTCATGCCAGCAACTGCCTCCTTCAGAAATTTGATAAAAATAATTATTATTGTGTACTGATTAATCTGCATTTACTGAATCTGATCAGTGAGTGTTGTGGAACCTTAATATAAACATTATTTTACTTGAGATTCATTACTTTGATACAGAATTGTACCAAAAAGATCTTCATGCCTTCACCTAATTGCATGCCTCACTATGAATGACACTTTGTATAAAATTAATATATTTACCAAAATTAAGAAATACATTTTGCAGATTTTTAGATTTTAACCTATCAAAAACAAGCTAGTCTGAGCCATGTCAGTTGCAGAAAATAGTTAAAGATTTATTTGTTATTGTTATGATCTTATTAACTCCAGTCCGGATAGCACAAGTTTCAGGTCAAAGGTAGACACTTTGTTTCTGAACAGCCGCCGTGAGATCCTGGGTGACACCAAAGGAGTCCCGGAGCCGCCTTGTGGTGACGCTCCCTGACAGACCTCTGAACATTACATACAGGCAGTATATTTTATATCTAGTTCGGGTCTGACTAATACAAAGTTCTTAAATCCCATGGCTGATCGATTGCGATTATGTTGTTTAAATAGGTATTTCTTAATCTTACAATGACTAGTGATTGCTATCTTCCTGTGACACTTACAGTAACAGGTTCATGTGAACATTTCAGTATTATTCGCAATCTTTGTTCAAAGGTAAGGAGGTAGATAATAGGATCTGGTATTGGTTTTATTGTTGGTCTTCACATACCCTTGTTAATTGGTAAGGAAGTATGTTAATAGGAACAAGAGGCAGTTAATAAGATTTGTAACCAGGGCTGACGGTCTTATTCAGGGAAACAAATATCTTTGCCCAGGGCTGGAAACAAAATACACACTTGTGGTTCCAGGCGAATTTTGGCAGTTCGGAAGTAGCCAGACGCTCGCTGTGATTTCCAGTCTCAGTCTGTCAAAGGACAGGTACACAATCGAACATGTAGTGAATCACTCTAATAAAGGATCTTTAAGCATTACATTCCCAGTACTTCAAAATGATACGATAAGCTAGTATAGTAGATTTTTTTTTTTAAACCTTTTTTTTTAGGTTTCCAAACTTTATTGATGTCAGCTGATATTATAGTCAAAACTAAAGTGATGCTGGAAAAGTGCAGCAGGTCAGGCAGCATCCGAAGAGCAGGAAAAACGATGTTTCGGACAAGAGCCCTTCGTCAGGATGTTATTATAGGACAAGTCAGATCCTAGACTGAAACCGACCTTGATAAATCTTATTGTTTCTTTTTGGTTTTAATACATTGGTCTTTCATTGACTTTCTTTCAATAAAAGTTTATTATTCAAAAGAAATGAAGATGAAATAGAATGAACAAAACTATTTTCAAACATACAAGTTTTCAAAACAAAGTACAACTGGGAATGCTGGAAATCTGAAACAAAAACAAAATTATTGGGGAGACTCTGGTCCAGCAGCATCTGTGGACAGAAAGTAGGATGAACATTTCTGGTTCAGTGACCCTTCAGAACTAATTGTGACAACGCATATGTTGACTTTTGTGCTGAAATTGGGTACCGATGAGGAGTAAACAATAGGTGGAAATGATGCCCAAAGCAAAAGAACAGTTGAGCAGAAGAATGGATACTGGTCAACTTGGGTGAATCAATAGGTGCTAATGGGGACTATCAGTAGCTGGCAATGGGATGGTTATGTTAACAGTCCATGTGATGACAAGGTCTGGAGTGTGGGAGTTCGGAGAAGGACATGGAAGAAGGTGCTCAGGCCCTAAAGTATTGAACTGGGTATTGAGTCTTGAAGCTGCAGGGTCCCTAAAAGAAAATGAGATTCTGGCTTGCACTGAGCTTTGCTGGAAC
The DNA here is from genome assembly GCF_037043375.1 of Chiloscyllium plagiosum. NCBI lineage: Eukaryota > Metazoa > Chordata > Chondrichthyes > Orectolobiformes > Hemiscylliidae > Chiloscyllium > Chiloscyllium plagiosum. The sequence continues at coordinate 27,748,398 of NW_028270149.1, read as the reverse complement.
ACTGCAGCATGCCTGAGACAGATGTTGGCCAGGGAGCAAGGTGATGTGTTGAAGTGGCAAGCAAACAATTTTGAAATGCATGGGAAAGTACAAGCCCATTAACGGCAGTCATTGTCCTTTTACAAGACGCTCTCTGAAATAAAATTCCATTCCATTTCACATATATAAGGCATACTTTAACTGTTGCTTTAAGGCCTCACCACAAAGAGTCTAACCTCTTCCAAAGCTTTCGAATACAAGCCCAAAAGATCAATTCCGGAATCTCCTACTTGAAAGCTTAATGTACTACACTGTTTACTTTGTTAGTTTGTAAACTCTCTTAATGTGAACAAATTCCCACTGGCCTCCCAAATGCTCTCGCTTTCAGACTGTTACTTTAAAAAAGCATGCCATGGCTCCAGAAACTATTTCATCTCTTAGACCTAAAGAAGACTCTTATGTCACTAGTTCAAAATCCAAATAAATGATATGAAGAGATGTATGTAAATCTACACCCTGCATCACAAATTGCTTAAATAACATTGGTACCACTTTGGGGTGTGACTACATTCATGAATTCTTTGAATGTGATCAAACCAATTATTATTATGGCCTGATTTAATGGTTAGGCGCAACAGGGTTTCCTATATTGCCTTTTGGTATCTGCAGTTAAATTTCTGCATTAAGATTGACTATATTTGTTCATGACTTGCATATTGCCCAGCATAAACTGATATGGCTTAAGTGCTTTATGGAAAGTAGCTTGTTAATATCCTTAGTTCCTGATTTGAATGGAAGTGTAAAACCTTTAAGGTCGTTATTTTAAACCACTAATTTTAAATTATGGCTGATGCTGCCACTTTCTCCATTCTTGGAACATAGTGGCAGAAGTATAAATATTCGCTAACTAATACGTGTGGTTCAGTTTTGAATGGTAAAAGTGAACTGTAAAAGTTCAACTAACAGTTTATCAAAAGGAGGAAAGTTAGATTTAAGAACTTGAAGCATGGCAGGTAACATGCATTTTAGTTTGATTTGAAACTTGTAAAAATAACAACATTTATTACCATTGATGCTTAATGGTGTATTTATTTTCCAGCCCATTATTTGTGACGTGGAAGATTGGCCGCGATAAACGGTTGCGAGGGTGCATAGGTACATTTTCTGCCATGAACCTACATTCAGGACTCAGGGAGTACACTCTTACCAGGTGAGTTGTGTTGAGGCTTTGTTTTCTTCTATTTCAGCACATGTATAATGTGACTTGTTTGACAATAATTCTTAAGTTCACACATTGGTATGTTTGTTTAAAATATGATCATTAAATGGATAACTAGTTCAATAGCTGAAAATGTGTTGCTGGAAAAGTGCAGCAGGTCAGGCAGCATCTAAGGAGCAGGAGAATCGACGTTTCTGGCATGAGCCCTTCAGGAATGATTTCTGAAGATGGGCTCATGCCCGAAACGTCGATTCTCCTGCTCCTTGGATGCTGCCTGACCTGCTGCGCTTTTCCAGCAACACGTTTTCAGCTCTGATCTCCAGCATCTGCGGTCCTCACTTTCTCCTAACAAGTTCTATAGCTCATCTCGATAATGCATAAGATGGGTGTGTATACAAATTTTATTAAATTAACCTAGCTTATATCCAGCAACATCTGTCACTGTTGCATTTCGATTGAACAAACAAACTACTTGGTAAGCATGAAGAAACTTGAGTTTTGATAGAGGTTTCTTGCATGTCCTCAGTACGTGAGTTGCTGACTTGTTGTCCCACACACAATTCTCTTGTAGCCCAAGTGCAGTAAGGTATGGCATAGAGTTGCTAGTTGTTTCTGTGATTCAAAAATCACACTTAGTCTACTTTGAGCAGTTTCTTTTTTAAAATTTGTTTGCCACTAAGTTTATTTAGAAGAGATGTCCATCCGTATAAATTTACTAAACTTTTCTGCTTGGAAAAGGAAAATAATTTTGTTTTTTTTCTCCAATTACTAGAAGCTGAGCCAGTTTATTCCATTCTATTATACTTAGCAAAGTGCAAACAAAGCTTCTAAGGAGTTTGGCCATGGCTCATCTTAAGATCTTGAGTCCGGAACCCGAAGGACCCTAAATGGCTCACTAACTGTTGAGTTCATGCACTCTTCAATAATCTCTGCTTGATCAATTACTTGATGAGCATTCTGTTATTCCCTCAAATACAGGAAATCAGTAGTATTAAATCTCTAACACAAGACATTCTTCACAATAACTGGTGATGTAACTCACTCTTTAAAATGTGTTAATTGACCATAAATCAACACCAGGAGTCTGTTCCTTTTTACACATGTGGTTAAGTGTTGCTGCCTAGGAATGTAAAGAAAGGAAAATCGTGGAATTGATAATTTTATTATATTAAATGCTATAATAGGATTTTTTTTGGTCAATTCACAGAACAGAACTTATATTGATTGATAAAATGCCCTGACTATCCAATTAACAAATGTAAATGACTACTCTAAATATTTATCAAATCCTTAGTAATTATTTTTATTCTGAAGATCCACGTAAACATTGAATTCTTTTAAATTTATTTTGTGGGATGTGGGTGTTGCTGGCTGACCAGCATTTATTGCTTGTCCCTAGTTTCCCTTGAGAAGGTAGTGGTGAGCTGCCTCCTTGAACTGCTGCAATCCACCTGCTGTGGGTTGACGCACAATGCCATTAGAGAGAGAAATCCACGATTCTCAGCCAGCGACGGTGAGGAACAACTATTATATTTCCAAATCAGGATGGTGAGTGGCTTGGAGGGGGACTTCAATGTGGTGGTGTTCCTATGAATCTGCTGTCATCCTTCAAAACATCGTGGGTTTGGAATATGCTGTCTGAGGATTTTTCAATTTCTGTTGATAGTAGCAGCAGTATATACTGAACATTAGTAGTGGAGGGAGTGGATGTTGTGACAATCAGGCGGGCAGCTTTGTTCTGTATGGTGTCAAGCTTGAGTGGAGCTGTACCCTTCCAGGGAAGTGGGGAATATTCCATCACAGTCCTGACTTGTGCCTTTGTAGGTGGTGGACAGGCTTTGGGGAGTCAGGTGTGTCACCTACAGCAGTACTCCTAGCCTCTGATCTGCTCTTGTAGCCACTGTTTATGTGGTGAGTCCAGTTCAGTTTCTGGTCAATTCAGGATGCTGATAGTGGGGGATTCAGTGATGGTAGATTGTGTTTTGTTCGTGATGGTCATAGCTGGCATTTGTATGGCATGAATGTTACTTGCGACTTGTTAGTCCAAGCTTGGATATTGTCCACATCTTGTTGCATTTGAATGTGGTCTGCTTGTCTGAAGTCACGAATGGTGCTGAACATTGTGCAGTCATTGGCAAGCATCCCCACTTTTGACATTGATGGAGGGAATGTCATTGATGAAGCACCTGAAGATGGCCCTCGGACACTACCCTGAGGAATGCCTGCAGATGTCCTGGAGCTGAGATAACTGACGCCCATCTTCCTCGGTGTCCTGTATGACTCCAACCGTCAAAGAATTGCACCCTGATACCCATTGATCCAGTTTTGCTAGGGTTCCTTGATGCCACACTTGGTCAAATGCTGCCTTGATGTCAGGGGTTGTCACACTCGCCTCACCTCTGGAATTTAGCTCTTCTGTCAATACTTGAACTAAGGCTTTAATGAGGTCAGGAGCTGTGTGGCCCTGGCTGAACCTAAACTGGTCATCACTGAGCAGGATATTGCTGAATAGATGCTGCTTGACAGCACTGTTGATGACACTTTCCATCACTTTACTGATTGACAGTAGACTGGGATGGTTGGTATGCAAGTATACCTATTTGGTAGCTTCACCAGGTTGATACCTCATTTTCACGTATGCCTGGTGCATCTCCTGGCATGCCTTTCTACACTCTCCATTGAACCAAAGTTATCCCTGGCTTAGTGGTAATGCTTGAGTTGGAGATATGCTGAGCCATGTGATTATAGATTGCATTGAGTACAATTCTACTGTCGGCCCACATCACCTCATGGATGCCCTGTTTTGAGATGCTAGAGTTGTTTGACGTCTGCCCCATTTGGCATAGTGCACTGAAACACAATGGAGGTTATTCTCAAAGTCGATGTGCAATGGTCACTTGTACCAAAACCATCAGGGATAGATGTATCTGCAGCAGGCAGATAAACCCTTCCTATGCATGTCCCCATCCAGATGCCTTTTGAAATAGTGTAATTGTACCTGCCTCCACTACTTCCTCTGGCAGCTCATTCCACATGGACACCATCCTCTGTGTGAAAAAAGCTATCCCTCGGGTACTTTTGAAATCCTTTCCTTTCCTCTCTCAACTTGAGCCTGTGCCCTCTAGTTTTGGACTCCCCATCCCTAGGACAAAGATCTTGGCTATTCACCCTATCCATGTTCCTCAAAATTTTATAAATCTCTCAGCCTCCAATGCTCCAAGGCGAGAAAAGCTCCAGCCTATTTGGCCTTTCCCCTAAAACTCAAACCCTAAAGTCTTGGCAATATCCTTGTAAATCTTTTCTGAATCCTTTCAAGTCTAACAAGATCCATCCTATAGAAGGACTCCAAAATTGTATGCAGCATTCTAAAAGTAGCCTCACCAATGTCCTGTACAACTGTAACATGACGTCCCAACTTCTACATTCAAATGTTCTGACCAATGAAGGGAGATTGGTAAGGATGTGACAGGTATGTATTTCCCTCTTGTTGGTTCCCTTCCCCCACCTGCTGCAGATCCAGTCAGATAGCTGTGTCATTTAGAACCCAACCAGTTCGCTCAATACTACTGCTGAACCACCCTTATTGGGGGTCGTTGCAATCGCCCACCGAGTACATTTTGTACATTGCTGAAAATGTGTTGCTGGAAAAGCGCAGCAGGTCAGGCAGCATCCAAGGAGCAGGAGAATCGACGTTTCGGGCATGAGCCCTTCAGGAAACTACTCCTCCTTGGATGCTGCCTGACCTGCTGTGCTTTACCAGCAACACATTTTCAGCTCTGATCTCCAGCATCTGCAGTCCTCACTTTCTCCTAGAACATTTTGTACATTGCCATCCTCAGTGCTTCCTCCAAGTGTTGGTCAACATGGAGGAGTACTGATTCACCAACTGAGGGAGGACAGTACGTGATAATCAGGAGGATGTTTCTTTGCCTATGTTTAACCTGAACACAAGAGACATCATGAGTCAATGTTGAGGACTCATAGGGCGACTCCCTAATGACTGTACTGCGCCACAACCTCTGCTGGGTCTGCCCTGCTGGTGGAACATGACCTATTGTGGCATGGTGATGGAGTCTAGGACATTGTCTGTAAGGTATGATTCTGTGAATATGACTGCCTGGCTGTTGTTTGACTAGTTTGAGATAGCTCTCCCAGTTTTGGCACTAGCCCCCAGATGTTAGTAAGGAGGACTTTGCAGGTTGACAGGGCTATTTCTGTCGTTGTCCTTTTGGTGCTTTGTTCGATGTTTGGTGATCTGTCTGATTTCATTTTTTTTGAGATTTTGTAGGGATTGATACAACTGAATAGTTGGCTACGCATCTTCAAAGGGCAAATGAAAGTCAACCACATTGCTGTCGCTCTGGAGTCACATATAGGCCAGACCAGCTGAGGATGGCAGATATTCTTGCCTGAAGGGCATTCGTGGATTTTGGGCTGTAAGTTTGTCTGCTGAGCTGCAAGGTTTGTTTTCAGATGTTTTGTCACCATACTTGATAACGCCAGTGCTTCACCAGAGGCTCACTGATGTTGTCCCAGGTGGGTGATATCACCCACCTCAAGAAACCAAGATACACAAATAGAAAGCAGGACATAACACCAGTGCTTTGCTGGAGGCTCACTGATAATGTTACCTAGTATGGTGATGAAACATCTGAAAACAAATCTTCCAGCTCAGTGAGCAAACTTACAACCTGAACCTCAACCTGAGCTATAAATCTCTAAGATGGGCTTTTTCAACAATAGGTAGTGGTTTCAGGATCCTCAATTGACTCTTAATTCCAGATTTATTTCTATGGAATTCAAATTCCACCATCTGCTGTAGTAGGGTTTGAACCCAGGCCTCCAGAACATAACTGAGGTTTTGACTCAGTGTTACCACTAGACTATCACCTGCCCAATTTGGATGGGGCTAGTGGAGAGAGAACTTCGACCTTATCACTACCACTTTTCTGAATCTTTTTTTCCCATGTAAGGAGATTCCATGAAACTGACCATACTATCTTTGAGGGTAACTTGGCATGGGTCTGCTAGCAAAGCCTATGACAGTGGCTGAATTTTTAAAAATTGAAGACCAGGCTTTGCAAAACAATACCTAGAATTACACTATTTCTTTAAAGCCACCTTAGATTGTAACTCTTGTTAAAACAATGTTTGCTTTGTATTTCCACCAAAGCCTACAGATGTTCTGTCTATTCTTGCATTGGAAATAACTAGGTAGCTTCTGATTGGACATTCAGTTATGTCCCAAGTGTAAATGTGGCCGTGTTTCCTGTTTTCCCACTCTCTTTGGTCATTTACAAATATACCAATGGCGCATGTTAACTTGAAAGATCTTGAGCTATCAGAAAAATGCATGGTGGACTATGTGCAGAAATAGACTGTGTACTTGAGATTGCAAATAATATTTGTCAAAGGATATTGATTGTCTTCAATAATGTACATCTGTTGTAAATCCCCTCACTTTCTTGCAGTGACAGTTTGTTGCTCATTTCTCCATTACAACTAATTTTCTCCATGTTTCTAATTATACCAATAGACCATGAGATGTAGGAGCAGAAGTAGGCAATTTGGTCCATCAGCTGCCTCCTAACATTCAATGACATGACTGATATGATAATCCTGTATGCCACTTTTCCATCTTAACCCATAACCCTAGATTCTCTCACTGATTTAAAATTTGCCTATCTAAACCTTGAATATACATCATAAACCAGCCTCAGCAGTCCTTTGCAATAAAACATTCCACACATTCAATGTCCTCAGAAGAAATTCCTTCTTTATCTCTGTGTTGTGGGTAACCATTTAGTCTTAAGATTATGCCTTCTGGTCCTAAACTGTCCCACAATGGGGAAACAACCTGTCTGCCTCTGAGGCACTTAAGAATCTTGTATAATTCATTAAGAGTTCTTCTTCTTCTTCTATTGTCTCCCTTTTTAAAACAATCAGAAGTAAATGCAATTCAAATATTTGTAGCAATCACTGAAAGATGAATAATAATTTTATAAGAAAGCATTTATTTTAAAAATGCCTCCGATATTATCGTCCACTAGGTATATTTCCATTTTCGTTAAGTTTGCAGAGACCAAACTGAACATTGTTTCCATTTGACCTTCTGCATTATGGAGACTGCATTGTTGGTGGTCCTAGTAATATCTGGAAGCTTTTTATTGTCCAAACTGCCATATTTAGAATATAACAAAGTATTGTAGGTGCTGGAAATCTGAAACAAAAAGGTACTGCTGGAGAAACTCAGCAGGTCTGACAGTATTTGAGGAGGAAAAGCAGAATTAAAAGTTGATGTCCATTGATCCTCCTCCAGACCATATTTAGAATACTAGCCAAATGGCATTAGAACCAATATTAGACCAGGACGTTGTTATTATGGCACCTTACTCTCTGTCTGCTCACTATTTTGGAGCACGTTTTAAAATTTTGTTATAAGTAGAAGAAAACTTGCTTGCATAGTCAAGTTTTTAATGTTTATTTCTTTTTGCTTTAGTAGAGCAGGATTACATGAACTGGCTACTGGGATATGTCTTGCATTGTTACCATCTCAGCAGATAAAAGACTTTGCACATGTCAAGTTTAGATCATTCTGCTACACAAGTACTAATAAGTAACCTTGGAGGCTCCTGATATCTGGGCAACATTACTTGGCGTAAATAATACACATCCTGAGAATCTGCTGGCCAAGAGATACTTGAAGCATAGTGTAGAAAGAGGGATTGAGATTTTTTACAGACTTAAATGTGCCAACACTTTATGTTGTCAGAGTTTGAGTCCTATGGCTACACTTGAATATGCTCTGTGCTGACTCTCACATGGATGGACATGTGCATTGTCAGAGGGATTTGAAGCTTATGTCATTGAACTAATATGACCTGTAGCTTGTACTTTCTTGTAGATGTAAGTTGAATATTGTAGGAGCTATAGCAAAAAAAAAATCATAAATTCTCCTGCATTTTATGAAGTAGCCTGGATCTAATGAATCTTTGATCTTGGATTTCAGACAGAACTATCGGTTGATAAAAGTACATACAAGATTTAGAATTCTTTCATTTTTTAGTTCTGGCAAAATATCCAAACTCTGGGGTAAACCTGGAAATTTGCATCATCTATGTGTGGTGCTTCATGTGAAAGACTGTTTCACCTAATTGTACTGTTGCTTTATGGAGCCATGTTCTTAAGAGAAGGTATGTTAACCTTTTTGAAGAATTATCCAATATTTTAAGTTAATATTGCAACGTTTGCAACAAAAACTTCCAGCTCAGCGAACAGAACCATAGCAACGAGCACCCGAGCTACAAATCTTCTCACAAACTTTGAATTTTAAGTTAAAGTTTCAGTAACTTTATCGTGTGGCTCCTGTGTTTAATTTGTAGGTATGTTCAAGGTGTTACAACATTGTGTAAAAAAAGAAAAATGCAATAAAATTAAATTTGCATTGTTCTAGTAGGCAGCTAGCACAAAAACTGACCATTGTCGTCCTGGTTATAGATTCTCTGCTCTGCTGCAATTGTATCCTGTAGAAGAGAGGGATAATAGTGGTCATCTTTTGCTATTGTAATTAAGAATGAATAATATGCTACAATTATGTATGTGCTCTTATAATAAATACTGCTTGTAAGGTCTATGTCAACGCGGAATTCCTCATGGTGTTGGGACCACTACCATTCCTAAATTTTGTAAATAGCTTTGATTCAAGAACTTAGTGCAATTTGGTTAATGTCACTCCTGCTTTCAAATCAGCAAAATAGGTGAAACCGGAGAAGATGGCTGAGAAGTTACAAATAAGTTGGCTGAAGGAAGAAGGCAGATAAATGTAAAGTACTTATGGAAAAAGCTGGCAGTATATGTGCTATAGCTAAGGATAAAGTTGTAAGAGAATATGGTAGAATATGTCAGAGGAAGTAATCAAGCTTTTTTTAGGCACATTTGTCATATTTCACCTTGAATACGGTATTCAGTGATAGTCAGGGAACTAGGGACATTAAATGTTTGTGTCAGTACAGGGAAGTCTTATGAGGCTGATATGTTGTCAGGGATCAGAGTAGCAAAGAAACTAGAGAAACATAATTATTTCAGCCTGTAAAGCAGGATTTTGAGAAATGATCTTTGTATAGGTCATATTCAATTGTAATGACATCTTTTTAATCAACCCAAAACATTACTTTAAATTAAAATCTGAAGTAGAATTAGAAATGTGGAATTAAATGAAGAAAATTTTAGGGCTGATGTTGGGAAATGTTCCACACAATTTTAACATTATAAGATTCCCCCCTACCACTTGCTTTATATTTAAACAAACATCAATACCTTTTGGTATCGCAAATTATATCCAGTCCAGTCATACTGTCCTTTGTGTTGTACAGTAGACCCCCTCAAATCTCTGAATAACTTCCACTATCTTTTTAGGCTCTTGCAATGCTCAAGAACTCTGTTCTTCCAACTGTGGCTGCTTGTTCACCTGACATTTATCTTACCTCACGGTTGGTTGGCGCTTTCAGCTGCTTAGGCTCTTAAACACTGGAACTTCATAACTAAATCTCTCTGACACTTCATCCTTCACTCCTTTTTAAGATCTCTCTCCAAGCCTATGTCTTGTTATTTATCATTCCACCTAATATCATCTTATAGCCCCCAATTTTGTTTGATAACACCTCTGTACAATACTTTGACTGTTTTCCCACTTTAAAGATGGTGGTATTGATTGTGTTTTTATTGAACTTATAAAAATGACTCCACATAGGAGCCTGGAGATTGAAAAGTCATATTTGTAGATATCAGTATTAAAGATGTATTGTGTTTAGTCATTGAGAGCCAAAATGTGATAAACTCTAGTCAACTTTCAAGTGTTCAACATTCATGTAATTGTTTTTAAAGACTCTGAAAATTTGTTTCTGTACTATTGCCAAATGTAAGGAAAAGTAATACTGCTAACTAGTAACTGCAATTCAAAGAATTGATCATTGCCTGTGAAGCATTGAGCTCATGTATCTGAATTCATAAAAGGTGCTATAAAAAATGCAACTTTTCAGTATATCTGTTTTGCTTTTGATTTCATCCAAAATTTGACTATACTAAGTGTGTCTGTTAAGATTCTAGGATTGAATTACTGACCTCTTGGGACAAGACTACATTATTGCAGTTATAAATCTACCGCCTTTTTTGAAGAGGAAAGAAGTGACTAGATTAAATGAGGACCAAGGGAATGCACAATTTAATTTACATCTTAGATTTTTTTGAGCTATTTAAAATGCTGTGGTTCTGTTTGCTGAGCTGGAAGTTTTTGTTGCAAACGTTTCGTCCCCTGTCTAGGTGACATCCTCAGTTCTTGGGAGCCTCCTGTGAAGCGCTTCTGTGGTGTTTCCTCCGGCATTTATAGTGGCCTGCCCCTGCTGCTTCCGGTTGTCAGTTTCAGCTGTCCGCTGTAGTGGCCGGTATATTGGGTCCAGGTCGATGTGTTTGTTGATGGAATTTGTGGATGAGTGCCATGCTTCTAGGAATTCCCTGGCTGTTCTTTGTTTCGCTTGCCCTATAATGGTAGTGTTGTCCCAGTCAAATTCATGTTGCTTGTTGTCTACGAGTGTGGCTACTACGGATAGCTGGTCGTGTCGTTTCGTGGCTAGTTGATGTTCGTGGATGCGGATCATTAGCTGTCTTCCTGTTTGTCCTATATAGTGTTTTGTGCAGTCCTTGCATGGGATTTTGTACACTACATTAGTTTTGCTCATGCTGGGTATCGGGTCCTTCGTTCTGGTGAGTTGTTGTCTGAGGGTGGCTGTTGGTTTGTGTGCTGTTATAAGTCCTAGTGGTCGCAGTAGTCTGGCTGTTATTTCAGAGATGTTCTTGATGTATGGTGGTGTGGCTAGTCCTTTGGGTTGCGGCATGTCCTCGTTCCGTTGTCTTTCCCTTAGGCATCTGTTGATGAAATTGCGAGGATATCCATTTTTTGCGAATACCTTGTATAGGTGTTCCTCTTCCTCTTTTTGCAGTTCTGGTGTGCTGCAGTGTGTTGTGGCCCTTTTGAATAGTGTCTTGATGCAACTTTGTTTGTGTGTGTTGGGGTGGTTGCTTTCATAGTTCAGGACTTGGTCTGTGTGTGTGGCTTTCCTGTGCACCTTGGTGGTGAATTCTCCGTTTGGTGTTCTCTTTACCCTCACGTCTAGGAATGGGAGTTGGTTGTCCTTTTCTTCCTCTCTCGTGAATCGGATTCCTGTGAGTGTGGAGTTGATGGTCCGGTGACTATTGCATTTTTAATGAAACAGATACTTTTTGAAATAGTAAAAGGAACAAGAGTATAGGAAGAGCGCAAAGAAGGAAAAGGCACAAAACAAACTAGAATGACATTTTTTCTGCACTGTAAACTTGAGCAGTTTAATAAAAAACGCGCAATATGGTCAAACATCAGGCCACCAATTAAATATTACAGTTAAGGTTCGAAACACAGCTGATTAAACTACGGATGTTTAGGTATTACTTTATTTAATGGAAATAAAAAACCATGTGTATGCACACCTTATTTTGTATTCTAAATATCCACTCACCAGCCCCTCCCAGCACCAGTATACTCTGTGGCTGAAGTGTACAGTGTCCACAAATATAAAACAATAACTCGTTGAGTTGGATACAACTTCCACCTTCTTGAAGGACAAGAGCAGCAAATGCAATTTCCTCTAAGGCTCACTATAATTCTCAAACATCCCAATCCATCATTCCTTCGTTATCACAGTGTTTAAAATCCTGAACTCCCTCACAAAAATGTAATTGTAAGAGTACATTCATCTCACAGTCTACAGTGATTAAAATGACGTTCATTACACCTTCTCCAGGCAATTAAAGATATTTTGATACCTTTGCTCCCATTAAGAATGAAAAAAAAATTGAAAATTTAAATTTCACATTGTAGCAACAGGGAGAAAGAAAGGAGGCTTGAATAGAAGAAAGTAAGTTTCAATGACTATTAAGTACAGCACTACAGAGTTGAGATTTTAAAAGCAGAAATAAACCATTCAGGTCATCTTACTTCCAGCATTTCCTCATTAAAATCAAAGCTGAATATTTTAAATAGCTCAAAGTTTGTGAGAAGATTTGTAGCTCGGGTGCTCGTTGCTGTGGTTCTGTTTTCCGAGCTGGAAGGTTTTGTTGCAAATGTTTCGTCCCCTGTCTAGGTGACATCCTCAGTGCTTGGGAGCCTCCTGTGAAGCACTTCTGTGGTGTTTCCTCTGGCATTTATAGTGGCCTGTCCCTGCCGCTTCCGGTTCTCAGTTTCAGCTGTCCGCTATAGTGGCCGGTATATTGGGTCCAGGTCTATGTGTTTGTTGATGGAGTTTGTGGATGAGTGCCATGCTTCTAGGAATTCCCTAGAATTCTAGGAATTGCAGTGTACAGCATGCATCACTGTCTTTGTGACTATTTCACATTAGCTCCTTGTCACTGACTTTCCTACTGAACTAACGCTAACAAAATCCTTCATAGTTATAAAAATGTAATGAAATCTCTTTTTGGGGGAGTTTGGTTGTCCAGACAATTGATGTGGAACTCCGACTAGTACCAACATTCACATTGTGGCTGAAGTAATCTTGGGGCTGCATCTTTGTCATTACCCTATAGTAAATCACAGTATCTAGTTGGGGGAAGAAAATCAACCCCCGGCCTTAATTGTTCCCGTATAAGTAGCTTACATTATAATTCCCCAGTGGCATCGTGCTGTAGAGAATAAGGAATAATACAATGTGAGGGCAGAGCAGTGGGGACTTCTATTATTGGAAAGGTGTACTTTTGACATTCTACGTTGTATATTTCAGTTTGTGAAAAAATAGGATGTCTTGCATTTGTAATTATTTGTATTATTAAAGTAACCGATTAATTTAAACTCCATTTTGCTAACTAGAATATTCCAAATGCCCAAGAACTTTTTAGGGAAGTTTTTTAAACTGGAGCATGCTCTAGGCTTGCTGTGTCACAGCTTTACTCATAACCTATATTGTGGCCGATACAGTTATTTATTTGCTAATTATATATAGAATGATTAAAGGTAGTCAGCATGGCTTTGAGAGGGGCAGGTCATGCCTCACAAGCCTTAGAGTTATTTGAGGATGTGTCAAGACAAGTTGATGAAGGTCGAGCAGTGAATGTGGTGTAAATAGATTTCATTAAGGCATTTGATAAGATTCCCCATGGTAGGCTCTTTCAGAAAGTTAGGTATGGGATACATGGAAATTTGGCTGTCTGGATACAGAATTAGCTGGCCAAAAGATGACAGCAAGTGGTAGTGGATGGATAATATTCTGCCTGGAGGGCAGTGACTAGTGGTGTTCCGCAGGGATCTGTACTTGGGCCTCTGCTCTTCATAATTTTTACAAATTAGTTGAATGAAGAAGTGGAAGGGTAGGTTAGTAAGTTTGCCGATGACACAAAGGTCGGTGGTGTTGTAGATAGTGCCGAGGGTTGTTACAGGCTACAACAAGACATTGACAAGATGTAGAGCTGGGCTGAGAAGTAGCAGATGGAGTTCAACCTGGATAAACGAGAATTGATTCATTTTTGGAATGTTGAATTTGAATGCTGAATACAGGGTTAAAGGCAGGATTCTTGGCAGATCCTCAAAGTTGCCACCCAAGTTGATAGGGTTGTTAAGGCGTATGGTGTTTTGGCTTTTGTTAACAGGGGAATTGAGTTTGAGCCAAGAGGTTTCGTTGTAGCTCTAAAACCTTGGTTAGACCACACTTGGAATATTGTGTCCCGTTCTGGTCGCCTCTTTATAGGAAGAATGAAGATGCTTTAGATAGGGTGCAGAGTAGATTTACCAGGATGCTGCCTGGATTGGAGGACTTATCTTGTGAAGAGAGGTGGAGGGAGCTAGGCTTTTCACGCTAGAGAGAAGGAAGAGAGATGTACAAGATAATGAGAGGCATAGAGATAGAGATTTTTCCCCATAGCAGAAATGACTGTCACAAGGTGTCAATAATTTTAAGGTGATTGGAAGAAGTTATAGGGAAGGTGTCAGAGGTAGGTTCTTTCCACGCACCCTCCACTTCCTGTGTAATGCACTAACAGCAGTTGTAGTAGAGTCAGAGACATTAGGGACATTTAAGCAACTGCTAGCCAAGCACATGGACAGTAGTAAATTGAAAGGTGTGTAGGTTAGGTTGATCTTAAGGTAAATGCTCAGCACAACATGGGGCAAAGGACCTGTACTGTGCTGTACTGTTCTATGTTCTATCACAAACCCCACCTCTAAACACCTTAAGCATTTTATGAATATATTACCTGTAATACCTGTATTACAAAGTGATGTGATTTTAGGATGTATTCACATGTCGTCAGCACTGCACCATAACTACTTCCACTTAGATGTGTTGCTAAAGATGATTTTGAGTGTTTGCAAGGTTGTGCTGACTTCATTTGCTGACTTGGAAGTAAAATCAGCAGCAATATAAACGTGAACATCTGCAGCCTGGCTCAAAACGATTCGAGTGAGTAATGCAAGGGTGTGGTCGTGAAGCGAAGGGATAATAGAATAGTTTTTAAATTGCCTCTAAGTAAAATCAATTTGTATGTGTATGTTGTGACAATATTAACACAATTCCGAGCCAATACAGAGTACTTTCCAAATCTGATGCAATTTAGGTACTCTTAACTCTGTTTAATTCCTACAGTATAAATGAACTAGATTTGTTTCCAACTCTACAATGAGTATCTGGTTTCCTTGGTTTAATAACAAATGAGTCAAAATCAAATCTCGGTGAAGCCCAGCATGGCCTGGAGCATGCTAGAGGCTAGGTGCAGGCATGGACTAGGTTGAAAGGACTGCTATTCTGAACTTCTATATTTTCTAATTTATTCCTAGCATCTGTAATGTTGCACTTATTTGTTTCCTATTTTCCCCAAAGAATTAATTCTTAAGAATCTGTTCTTAAGATGGCACCTTAAGGGGATACTTGTAAAGTTTTCACTGTACTTATTTGAGTGCGTGTGACAATAAAGCTTATTCTAAATATTAACTGCATCTCCATGTGTTCTTTTGTCATTCCTGTAGCGTTTGATAGCAAAGCTACGATCCCCTAACAGGGAAATCACCAAGCTTTTGGAGCACTGCCCCTTCGTCAGGTGACTTCACCTGACAATGGGGCCACAATCTGAAAGCTTGTGATTCAGATAAATCTGTTGGACTATAACCTGGTGTTGTAACTTTTAATCTTCTCCACCTGAGTTTGACACCTCCACCTTAAAGAAAATTGATGCACTGCTATATTACTTCATTTGAGACAAGGTTTCAGAATAGGGCATGTCCCATTGAAGACGATTGGAAATATTTCTTCTGAAAATTGTTTACTATTTTGAATTCTGTACCCCAGAGAGCACTGGAGGCTTAGCCCTTGAAAATGTTCAAAGTTCTAATGCAGACTTAGGAACTCTAATGAACCTGCAAAATCTGTGGAACAGGTAAGAGAATGCAGATGGGTCCAAATCAGATTAGCAATTAGAAGGTGGAGGGGCAGTCTAGATGACTATTTTATATTATTAATTTGCTAATACACATACAAAGGAACGTCAAAAATCTGAATTTTGGAATATCCGGACAAGATCACAAGGTCAGATGCTTGGCTAAACTCTGTCTGGCACTCAATTATCTGACATTTGATTATCCGAACGACACTTGGGAGTATTTTGCTCAGATAATTGAGATGCCTCTGTATTTATTAATTAATTTAATCCCCAGAACTGTCCATTTGTTGAGGATTCGTGTTACCTGATCTTTTTAAAATTCTTCTTGCAATAATGGAAAAATACTACTAAAGCTTTACAATTTAAAGCAGTAGTGCATCCATTCTTTTATCTCCAGAGGATATGCTAAGGCAACTATTGGTCAAACCATACCTACTTTTATTAAGACTTTGTTAAACGTAATGCTGACCAAGAAGAACAATATACATTTGGTTCACTGGAACTAGAGGTTGAGAGCAAACTAATTCTTACATTGAACTGTGACATTCTTAATTCATTGACAGAATAAGCGAATCTTTGACCGATATAGTAGTCCTTTGTGATTATTACAAATGTGATTAGCTGTTTACGAAAATATTTTAATTTTTATTACCTGGTTGGTTTAAGAGATATCTAAATGCAACCTATTTGTTCTGGTTGCTTCCTTGTTTGAGGGTGTGAACTTAGTGAATCAGAGTATTGAATATTATGTATAAAGATGCTTAACTTCATTAATGCGGTGTGTGCATCTCTGCCTCAAACCTAAGCCAGCATTATTGCCCATTGCTAATTGTCCTGGAGAAGGCAGTGGTGAGCTGTTGTCTTGACCTGTGGCAGTTTTGGGTATAGGGAAACTCTCAATGTTGTGGGAAGGGAAGATCCAGGATTTTTGACCCCCAGTGACAGTGAAGGAATGATTTATCTATTTCCAAGTCAGGCTGGTGCATCTGGGAGACTGATTTATAGTTGGTGGTACCTCCATGCATCTGCCTTTAATCTTCTCAGTAGTAGAGGATGCAGCTAGGCATGTGGTGGTGACAGATTCAGTTGGCACATTCAAGAGGGCACTGGCTGATTAGGTGAATAGAAATAATGTTCAAAGACTTAGGGAAAAAGTAGGCGATTGTCACTAGGTAATGATGCTCATTTGAAGACCTGGTGTAGCGAGCTTGCATGGCTGCCTTCTGTGCTGTAACACTTCTTTAATTCTGTAGATCTGGAAGGTGCTGTTGCAGAAGTTTTGGTGAAATGCTGCAGTGCATCTTGCAGGTACTACACACTGCTGCAACTGTCAATGGTAGATTGTGTTCCAATTGAGTGGGTTACGTTGTCCACGATTGTGTCAGGCCTCTTGACTGTTCTTGATCTGTACAACTCCAGACAAGTGAAATGTATGCCATTGCACTCCTGGCATGTCGTCTAGATGGTCGACAGGCTTTAAGGCATCTAACAAGAGTTAGATGGCTACTAGATTTAGAGGTGTGATTATACATCCAAGATCAGTCAGATAGTTGGGTGACTATCAGAAAAGTTAACAGAAGGCTCTTGTGGCTATTCGTCTGTCAGACAGATACTCAGTTTTTAGTTATTGTTGAAATGGATAGTCTCTCAGGAAAATAGAAGAGGCAGTCAAGAGCACAGACCAATTGCACAGCAGTGAGCATGAATCTAGGATTTCCTGGTGCCAGGATTAAGGATGTATCAAAATGTTTGAAGCAAGTTGTTAAAGGGGGAAGAGTGAAAAACTGGAAGTTTTCCTACATGTTGGTAGGGATTACATAGTTAAGGAAAAGTTCAAGGCTTTACGAAGAGAATATGAGATTGGATAGAAGCTTCAAAAAGCAGCCTCAAAAGTAGTAATCTCTGGTTTACTCACAGTGCTAAGCTCAAATGAGGGAAAGAATAAATCAGTGGCTGAAGATGTGTTATGTTCAGAGATTCAGGTTCTTGGATGATTGGGATCTCTTCTGGGACAGAAAAGACCTTTGAAAAAGAATGGATTTCATCTGTACAGGAAAGGGACCACTTTCCTAGAGGGAAGGTAATTCTACTTAGGAAGCTTGTAGACTGAAGGGGTGGACATGGAGGGAATCATAAGTAATGGAGGAAATAGAAAGTTGGTGAGGATGATTTTGAATTTGAAAAGAACAAGTTAATTTTAAAAAAAGACAGACCAGAGCAAATCAGAAAACCAAGTACCTCTGAAGGATTAAATTGCATTCCTTTCAATGCAAGGAGCCTTACAGGGAAGGTTAATGAACTCTGGGCATGTTTGTGAACATGGGATTGGGATGTCATGACTATTGCAGAAAGTAAGCTGATTGATGGACAAGACTGGCAGTTCAGTGTTCCAGATATTCAGGTGCTATAGGAAGGATAGAAAGAGAGGCACAAGAGAAAGTGGCTTTTTTTTGGTAAAGAAAAGCATTACTGTTGTAACCAGAGAGGATATTTCTGAAGTCATCCAATGAAAATACATGGGTGGAAATTAATAAAAATAAAGGAATGATCACATTTGATGGGATTGTACTACAGTCATTTACCACTACCTCTTCTACCTGCCCCCGATCAAAAAAATGTCAGCGGGAAATTGAGCAAATGTGCAGAGATATCTCACACATATGTAAGATTGTAATAGGAGATGGATTTTAATCTTCCAGACACTGACTGGAACTACCATAGTGTTAAAGGTTTAGATGATGAAGATATTTGCTAAATATGTTCAAAATTTTTTTCTTTATCAATATTTAAATGTTCCTACTATAGAGAGAGTAAAACTTGACCTTCTGGTTGCATGTTTGCTCATTAAGCTGGCAGATTTGTTCTGACATTTCATCACCATGCTGGGTAACATCAGTGAGCCTCTGAAGCTGTGGTGTTCTGTCCCACTTGCTATTTGTGTCTTGGTCTGTTGTGGGTGATATTACTTCTGGTTCTTTTTCTGAGAGGTTGGTAAATGGGGTCCAAATCAATATGTTAATGGTGTTCTGATTTGAATGCCAGGCTTCTAGGACTTCCCATAATAATATATTGGACAGACGGGCAGGAAACTAGCCACCAGGATACACGAGCACCAACTAACCACCAAAAGCCACGACCAACTATCCCTAGTATCCATACACGCAGACTAAGAGGGACACCAGTTCGACTGGGACCATACATCCATCCTGGGATAGGCTAAACAAAGATGCGGATAGGAATTCCTAGAGGTCTGTCATTCAAACTGGGAATCTATTTACAAACATATCAATTTGGGCCCTATTTACCAAAATCTTTAAAAACAGAACTGGAAGTGATATTACCCACTACAACAGACCAAGACAAACAAATAGCAAGCAGGACAGAACACCAATGCTTCATTGAAGGCTCACTAATGATGTTAGTATAGCCTAGTGACGAAACATCCAAGAACAAATCTACCAGCTCAGTGAGCAAACTTACAACCTGAGCTACATACCTTCTGTAAAATCGCAAGCACTTGACCTTCTCTTGGGTAATGAGACAGGGCAAGTGTTAATGGGGGAACATTTTGGGTCGAGTGATCATAATTCTATTAGTTTTAAAATAGTTATGGAAAAGTTAAAGTTCTTAATTGGAGTAAGGTTTGAGTCAAGAACTTGCAAAAATTGATTGGGAGTAGACTGTTTGCAGTAGAGTCATAGAGATGTACAGTATGGAAACAGTCCCTTCGGACCAATTCGTCCATGCTGACCAGATATCCCAAGCCAATCTAGTCCCAAATGCCAGCATCTGTCCCATATCCCTCTATACCCATCCAGATGCCTTTTTAAATGTTACAATTGTACTAGCCCCCATCACTTCCTCTGGCAGCTCATTCCATACATGTGCCACCCTCTGTGTGAAACAGTTGCCCCTTGGGTCCCTTATATCTTTCCCCTCTTCCCCATAAACCTATGCCCTCTAGTTCTGGACTCTCCAGCTCCAGGGAAAAGGCTGTTTATCCTATCCATGCCCTCATGATTTTATAAACCTCTACAAAGTCACCCCTCCGCCTCCAACGCTGCAGGGAAAACAGCCCCAGCCTATTCAGCCTCTCCCTATAGCTCCAATCCTCCAACCCTGGCAACATCCTTGTAAACCTTTTCTGAACCGTTTCAAGTTTCACAACATCTTTCTGATAGGAAGGAGACCAAAATTGCATGCAATATTCCAATAGTGACCTAACCAATGTTCTGTACAACCACAACATGACCTCCCAACTCCTGTACTCAGTACTCTGACCAATAAAGGAAAGCATACCAAACACCATCTTCGCTATCCTATCTACCTGTGACTCCACTTTCAAGGAGCTATGAACCTGCACTCCACGGTCTCTTTGTTCAGCAACACTCCTGAGGACCTTGCCATTAAGTGTATAAGTCTTGCTAAGATTTGCTTTCCCAAAATGCAGCACTTTGCATTTATCTGAATTAAACTCCATCTGCTGCTACTCGGCCCACTGGCCCATCTGATCAAGAACCCATTGTAATCTGAGGTAACCTTCTTTGCTGTCTACTTCACCTCCAATTTTGGTGTCATCTGCAATCTTACTAATTATATACCTCTTATGCTCACATCCAAATTATTTATGACAAAAAGCAGTGGACCCAGCACTGATCCTTGCGGCACTCCACTGGTCACAGACCTCCAGTCTGAAAAACAACCCTCCACCACCACCACCACCACCACCATGTGTCTTCTACCTTTGAGACAGTTCTGTATCTAAATGGCTAGTTCTCCCTGTATTCCATGAGATCTAACCTTGCTCACCAGTCTCTCATGGTGACCATTGTCGAATGCCTTACTGAAGTCCACATAGATCACATCTACCACTCTACCCTCATCAATCCTCTTTGTTACTTCCTAAAAAAATCTCAATCAAGTTTGAGACATGATTTCCCACGCATAAAGCCATGTTGACTATCCCGAATTAGTCCTTGCCTTTCCAAATACATGTACATCCTGTCCCTCAAGATTCCCTCCAACAACTTGCCCACCACCGACATCTGGCTCACTAGTCTACAGTTCCCTGGCTTGTCCTTACCACCCTTCTTAAACAGTGGTACCATTGTTGACCACCCTCCAGTCTTCCGGCAACTCACCTGTGACTATCGATGATACAAATATCTCAGCAAGAGGTCCAGCAATCACTTCCCTAGCTTCCCACAAAGTTCTGGGGTACACCTAATCAAGTCCTGTGGATTTATCCACTTTTATGCATTTTAAGACATCCAGCACTTACTCCTCTGTAATATGTCACCATCCATTTCCCTACATTCTATATCTTCCATATCCTTTTCCACAGTAAATACTGATTCAAAATACTCGTTCGGTATCTGCCCAATCTCCTGCGGCTCCACACAAACACCACTTGGCTGATCTTTGAGGGGCCCTATTCTCTCCCTCGTTACCCTTTGTCCTTAATATATTTGTAATAACGCTTTGGATTCTCCTTTAACTATTTGCCAAAGCTATCTCCTGTCCCCTTTTTTTGCCCTCCTGATTTCCCTCGAAGTATGCTCCTACTTCCTTTATACTCTTCTAAGGATTTACTCGATCTATCCTGTCTATACCTGACATGTGCTTTCTTCTTTTTCTTAACCAAAAACCTCATTTCATTAGCCATCCAGCATTCCCTATACCTACCAGCTTTTCCTTTCACCCTAATAGGACTATACTTTCTCTGGACACTCGTTATCTCCTTTCTGAAGGCTTTCCATTTCCAGTCGTCCCTTTACCTGCGAACATCTGCGCCCAATCAGCTTTTGAAAGTTCTTGCCTAATACTGTCAAAATTGGCCTTCCTCCAGTTTAGAACTTCAACTTTTAGATTTGGTCTATCCTTTTCCATCACTATTTTAAATCTTAATAGAATTATGGTCGCTGGCCCCAAAGTGCCCCCTCACTGACACCTCAGTCTCCTGCCCTGCCTTATTTCCCAAGAGTAGGTCAAGCTTTGCACCTTCTCTAGTAGATACATCCACATACTGAATCAGAAAAATTTCATGTATACACTTAACAAATCCCTCTCCGTCTAAACCCTTTGTTTGGAAAGTTAAAATCCCCACCATAACCACCTTATTACTCTTACAGATACCTGATATCGCCTGACAAATTTGTCTCCTTACAAAATATCTGATAACTGGAACGCTTTCAAAGGTGTGAGAATGAGAATTCAGAATTATGTTCTTGTTAGAGTGAAAGGTAAGCTGTTCGGATTAGAGCACAATAGATGAATAAAGATATTGAGGTTCTAGTCAATTTAAAAAATCTTATTTTGAATATAGACAACTAGATTTAAATGAGTCTCATGAACAGTTTAAAAAGTGTAGGGACATTCTTAAGAGGGAGATCGCAAAGGCCGAGAGAGGATGTGAGAGTCTTGTCAAATAGGGTTAAAGATAATCCAAAGAGATTCTTCAAGTACATTAAGAGAGCAACCGGAGAAAGACTAGGGCGCCCTTAAAGGTCAAAGAGATTGCTGTTGTATTGAACCTCAGGAGAGGTATTAAATAAATGTTTTACCTGAGGTTTTAGTGTGGAGAAAGAAATGGAGGCTAGAGACCTTGGGGAAATAAATAGTTGCTTTGAAAACAGCTCACATTACAGGAGAGGAAGTGCTGGAGTCTAAGAAAACAAAGATGGCTAAATCTTTGATCTAATGTATTCCAGGGCTTTGCCTCCTTCACCTCCCACAATCGTGGGGCCTGTTTCAGAAATATTTGTATCATCTATAGCTACGAGTGAAGTGCAAGATGCAAAGACAATGTGTCTTTTGTTTAAGAAGGAATGTAAGGAGAAGCCTGGAACTATTGACCTGAGATTCTGACTTCGGTGGTAGGTAAGTTGTTGGAGGTGATTCTGATAGGATTTACAGTGGTGCCTCGGAATCCTACTTTAATTCGTTCCAGGAGGCTGTTCCAATTGCAAAACGTTCAGATTCCGAAACTCTCTTCCCCATAAGAAATAATGGAAAGTGAATTAATCAGTTTCTAGACCCAAAAAAACACTTTCAAGACACTTTTAACTGCAACTATACATGGTTAAGGTAAAATAAGATGAGTAAATGACCTAAGTATCAAGTAATTGTAATGAAAACAAGAAATAAATGTACTAACATGAAAATAACTTCATTTACCTTAGTGAGGAGTGCTAATGGTGCATATGGAAGCTGGAGAGGAGGAATGAGGGAGAGGGCTTACTGCTTGGAAGGTGATAATTTTTTTTTTAAAAAAAGCACAAATCAAGGTGAAAACACTAGGTAAACTAGTGATGGACACACGAGAGATGCTTTCACAACTCCTTCCCGGGGTGAACTGAACAAACAATATGCAACCTGAACGGTACGTGGTGTTCGGATTCTGAAAATGTGTTCGGATTTTAGGGCAACATTTTCCTGAAATAATTGTTCGGATTCCAATTTGTTCGAACAATAGGGCGTTCGGATTCCAGGGTCAGCACTGTATATGCATTTGGCGAGCCAAGGAATGACAATGGATAGTCAGCATGGTTTTGTACAAGGAAAATAGTGTGTCTCAAACTTGATTGATTTTTTTTTTGTTTGAGGAAGTAACCAAGATTGAGGACAGCGGTAGACATTGTTTACTTTGGACTTCAGTAAAGCCTTTGATAAGATTTTGCATGGTTGACTAGACTAATTATAAAGGTGGATCACATGGGGTTCAGGGAGAGCTTGCCAATGGATACAAAATTGGCTTAATGGCAGGAGACAGTGGTGGCGAGTTGTTTTTTGGACTAGAGGCCCGTGACCAGTGGTGTTCCACAGGGATCAGTGCTTAGATTAGATTACTCGCTTACTTCCTTAGTGTGGAAACAGGCCCTTCAGCCCAACAAGTCCACACAGACCCTCCATAGAGCAACCCACCCAGATCCATTCCCCCTACATTTATCCCTTCACTTAACACTACGGGTAATTTAGCATGGCCAATTCACCTAACCTGCACATTTTTGGACTGTGGGAGGACTCAGCGGAAACCCACGCAGACACCGGGAGAATGTGCAAACTCCACATAGACAGTTGCCTGCTGGGTCCACTTCTGTCATTTATATAAATGGTTTAGATGACAATATAGAAGGCATGGTTAGTAAGTTTTTAAATTACACTAAAATTGTTGGTTAGATGGACAGTGAAGGTGGTCATTAAAGATTACAAAAAGACCTAGATCAATTGGGTCAATAGCTGAAGAGGTGACAAATTAAGTTTAATTTGGATAAAAACGAGGTATTAAGTTTTTGTATAAAACAAGGGCAGGACTTGTGCAATTAAAAATATGGCCTTAGGATATGTTGTAGAACAGACATACCTCATGGTTCATGGTACTTAATTCTTTGAAGTTTGCATCATAGGGTAGTTAAGAAGGCATTTAGCTTGCCTTCATTGCTCAGACCTTTTGAAGTATAGGAGTTGGGACATGATATTGAGGTCGTACAAGATATTGGTCAGGTCTCTTCTGGAGGAGTGTTCAGTTCTGGTTGCCTTGTTATAGGAAGGATATTATTAAGCTGGAGAGGGTTCAGAAGAGATCTACCAGGATGTTGGGAATGAAGTGTTTGAGTTCTGAGAAGAGGCTGGATATGTTGGGAAGTTTTTCATTGGAGCATAGGAGGTTTATAGAGATACATAAAATGATGGGTATAAATAAGGTAAATGGCAGGTGTCTTTTTCCTAAGGTGGGGGATTTCAAGACTATGTGGGGCATATTTTTAAGGTGGAAGGAGAAAGATTTTTTAAAAGAGTCATTAGGGGCAATTTTCTTTATGCAACAGTACGTGAATAAAGTTATGGGCCAAATGCAGGCAGGTGGAACTAGTTTACTTTGGGATTATGGTTGGCATTTTAATAGTTGGACCAAAGGGTCTGTTTGCATGTTGCAGGACTCTGACATCTAGAAGTGAGTTACTCACCACTGAATTCCTGTGACCTGCCTTTGTAAACGTTGAATTGAGTGAGCAATATCGATAGATTCTGGTCAATGATGATCCTCAAGATGGTGGGTACTTGGAATTTGGAAGTGATAATGCCCTCAATGTCAAGGTGTGATTTATGTTTAGCTTGAACCCAACTGTTATACTACTCAACTTGTAGACTTATCTTTGTGACCTTTTTAAAACAGTTTTATTGGAGTTGTTGACTCATCCTTTGCAATGAAATCATAATTTTTCTTTGCTATAGTATTATGTCTATTATGATATAGCAAGTCTGAAGCAGTGTTTGGTCCATGACTACTAGAATTCACTGAGAAAATTGCTATATATACTTATGCTTTTTTGCCTGTCATAATTTTTCTTTGACAATCCAAGCATCTTACTCACCCGTGCTCTTTCCCACAGTGTTTTAGTACTGTTCCCTCCCTCTCCGGTTTGAGGCATAGTTCTGCCAGAATGAAAGATGTGGTTGGGTGCTGCAGACCATAGTGTCTGCCCTGAGTGACTTGAAGCTCATTTGAAAATTACACATCGCCCTCATAACCAGAGAACATGAGGACAGTGTCAGAAGTTTCTCATGGTACCAATGGAATGAAACTGCCTTTTACCCTCTTAAAATAGTTATCTCTAACCAACTAAATGCATTTTTTTGTTGTTGCTCATTGCCAGGTTTAGCATTTAAAAGTTGTAAAATTCGTAACTTATAATTGCATAACACCACAGTAGGAGGAACTTGAGGAAACAGAGGAAAGGCAGAATAAGCTGAATACGAGATCAGCCAGTGGTATAAACATTTCTTTCACAATTTTGCAGAAAGTTGTTGTTTTATATTAAATGGTTTTGTCTGATATTTGAAACTGTTATCAGCACACTTGACTTGAATTTGGAAAATATCTACACCATGAAAACTAGTCGGTTTCAAATTCTGAAGAACCGGTAATGCTTTGCCAAATAAACTGCCTCAAATCTTTGCTGCTTGTAAGAAGCATAACGCTGAGAGTCATAGTCATGGAGATGTACAGCACAGAAACAGACCCTTCGGTCCAACTCGTTCACGCCTACCAGATAGTCCCACCTGCAAGCACCCAGCCCATACCCCTCCAAACCCTTCCTATTCATATACCCATCCAGATGCCTTTTAAATACTGCAATTGTACTGGCCTCCATAACTTGCTCTGGTAGCTCATTCCATACATGTACCACCCTCTGCGTGAAAACGTTGTCTCTTAGATCTCTTTTATATCTTTCCCCTCTCACCCTAAACCTATGCCCTCCAGTTCTGGACTCCCCTGCTCTAGGGAAAAGGCTGTTTATCCTATCCATGCCCTCATGATTTTATAAACCTCTATAAGGTTACCCCTCAGCCTCCGATGCTCCAGGGAAAACAGCCCTAGCCTACTCAAACTCTCCCTGATCCTCCAACCCTGGCAACATCCTTGTAAATCTATTCCAAACCCTTTCAATTTTCACCATCTTTCCGATAGGAAGGAGACCAGAATTGCACGCAATATTCCAACAGTGGCCTAAATGTCCTGTACAGCTGCAACATGACTTCCCAACTCTTGTACTCAATACTCTGACCAACAAAGGAAAGCATACCAAAAGCTGCCTTCACTATCGTATCTACCTGCGACTCCACTTTCAAGGACCTATGAACTTGCACTCGAAGGTCTCTTTGGTCAGCAATACTCCCCAGTACCTTACCATTATTATCTATAAGTCCTGCTAAGATTTGCTTTCCCAAAAAGCAGCACCTCACATTTATTTAAATTAAACTCCATCTGCTATTCCTCAGCCCATTGGCCCATCTGACCAAGATCCCGTTGTAATCTGAGGTAACCTTTGCTGTCCACTACACCTCCAATTTTGGTGTCATCTGCAAAGTTACTAACTATACCTCTTATGTTCACATCCAAATCATTTATATAAATGATGAAAAATAGTGAATCTAGCTCCGATCCTTGTGGCATTCCACGTGTCACAGCCCTCCATTCTGAAAAGCTATCCTGCACCACCACCCTCTGTCTTCTGGTGGAAGCCAGTTCTGTATCCAAATGGCTAGTTCTCCCTGTATTCCATGAGACCTAACCTTGCTAACTAGTCTTCCATGGTGACCCTTGTCGAATGCCTTGCTGAAGTCCATATAGATCACATCTGCTCTGCCCTCATCAATCAAGTTTGTCAGATCTGATTTTTCATGCACAAAGCTTTGTTGGCTATCCCTAATCAGTCCTTGCCTATCCAAATTGATGTACATCCTATCCCTCAGGATTCTATCCAACAACTTGCCCACCATTGACGTCAGGCTCACTGGTCTGTAGTCCCCTGGCTTGTCCTTACCACCTTTCTTAAACAGTGGCACCACATTTGCCAACCTCCAGTTTTCTGGCACCTCACCTGTGACTGTCGATGATACAAATATCTCAGCAAGAGGCCCAGTAGTCTCTTCCCTAGCTTCCCGCAGAGTTCTCGGGCTTGTTTAATTTAAAACTTTTTCACAAATCTGGAGTGAATTATTATATCTGGATATCTCTCATTTTGAAGTTTGCCAAATAACTGCAGTATTTTTTCCTTTCAACCCTCCAACTAGAGCATTATTGTTTAAACTATAATGAAAACATTGAACAATAACTTTTTAGTTTTTTTGTATGAAACAAATGATAGCATAAGAACTCTTGATGTTTATGAGATGTGCAGAAATTGTTACAGATGTTATGAATGAAAGCACTTCATTTTGAGTACAACTCTTCACTTTCATTTTGGGCTTTGGTTTAGACATTTTTAAATTTCTAATTTTGAGATAGTCTTAGAGATGTGAATTTTATGCAGTTATTGCCAAAAAAGGTGTATTCTATTGATTCTCTGCATCAACTAAATTCTTATGTGGGCACCTGAATAGCTTTCATTTATTCCTTTAATTTCACCCCATCACATGTTAACACTTGTGTAACTGGGAGTTCTGAAAAATAACAACTGAGTTCAAGGCTGCTTAATATGCATATTCCATTTGTGATCAATGACGTAGTTATTGGGGAAACAGAATAATCGAGAGAACAAAAAAGTACAGCACAGAAACAGGCCTTCAGCCTTCCCGGCCTGCGCTGATCATCATACTGTAACTAAACTTTTAAAAAAACCTTCCGCTCTTATTTGGTCTGTATCCCTCGATTCTCTCCCTATTCATAAACCATCCAGATACTCTTAAATATCATCAATGTGCTTGCTTCCACCACCTCTTCTGGCAGTGGGTTCAACCAGGCTCCTACCACTGTTTTTTTTTAAATCCCCTCGCACATCTCCCTTAAACATTCCCCCTCTCTCCTTGAAGCTCTCCTTGTAATTGAAACTTCAACCCTGCGATAAAGCCTCTGACTCTTCACCCTATCTGCATCTCAGAATTTTGCAGACTTCTATCAGGTCTCCTCACTCCCACCATCTTTCCAGTGAAAACTATCCTAGTCTCTTTAAACTTTCCTCATAGCCAATGCCCTCGAGACCGGGCAATGTCCTGCTGAGCTTTCTCTGCACACTCTGCAAAGCTTCCATATCCTTCTGCTTGTGTGGTACCCAAAATCTGCACACAGTCTGCTCGGATGAGGAGATATTCCACTCTCAAGCATTCCAGATTTCCACCTATTTCGAACACCGTGCTTTTCCTCCCTCTGTCATCCAGGCAGCCCTCCACCGCACCACCCCATTCCATTGCTGTAAACCCTCTCTTCCAAACGCAATAAAGACAGCGTGCCCTTTGTCCTCACCTACCACCCCACCAGTCTCTGCATCCAATGCATCGTGCTTAAAACACTTCCACTAACTCCAACTAGACCCCACCACAAAGAACATCCTCCCCTCCCCAACCCCCTCTGCCTTCCGCAAGGACCGTTCCCTTCAACAGTCCTTGGTTTGTGCCATTCTCACCATCCTTGAAGCCCCAGATACCTTCCCCTGAAACCGGAAAATATGCAAAACCTGCCGGTACACAACCCCCCTCCCCTCCCCTCCATCCAGGGCCTTTAAGTGTCCTTCCAGGTGAGCATAGGTTTTGCCTCTCTTCCAATCTAGTTTACTGCATCAGCTGCTCCTGATGTCTTCTCTACATCGGGGAGACCAAATGTCAACTTGGGGAACTGTTCGCCGAGCATCTCAGCCGGGCCCGCATGGCTGACCAGACCTCCCAGCCATTGCCCATTTTAATTCCCCTTCCCACTTTATTTCTGACCTGACCATCCTTGGCTTCCTTCATTGTCACAATGAGCCAAACTGCCAATTGGAGGACAACATCTTGTCTTCTGCCTGGGCTGCCTACACACTGGAAGACTCAATAGGAGTTCTCCAATTTCGAATGAGATCTCCCTTCCCAGCCCCTTCCGCCCCTCCCATCGACCAACCGGATTCATTCACCCCATTGACCATCTAGGTCATACCTTCTGCCTATCTTCACCTATCCCCACTTCACCACCGTGCCCCATCACCCCCTTTATCTGCAGCTCCCCCTACATTCACGCCCAGTCCTGAAGAAGGATTACACCCAAAACATTGACTTTTCCACCTGATGCTGCTTGGCTTACTGTGTTCTTCCAGCCTCCTGCCTGTCTACTTTGGATTCCAGCATCTGCAATTTTTTTGTTTCTAACCATACTCCAAATGCAGCCTAGCAAAGGTTTTATATAGCTGCAACATAGTTTGCCAACTCGTGTACTCCATGCTCTGGCAGATGAAGGCAAACAACAGAGAACCTAAGAATGTAACCTGTGGAACACCACTGGTTACAGTCTCCATTCTGAAAAATACCCTTCCGCCACTACCCTCTGTTTTCTATGATCAAGCCACTTTTGTATCCATCTAACCAGCCCACCCTGAATCCCGTGTGATTTTTTTTTTTTGTTTTTGTACCAATCTGCCATGCTTTCCTAAAGTCCACATAAACTACATCTATTGCCCTTCTCTCATCAATTATCTTTGTCACCTATGATACTTTTAGATATTTCTTTGGATAAGCACTTTTGTCACGAATATCCAAGCCAAATTGCCTCATCTCAAGGAATTAAATCCTGTCTGTGGTAGTATGTTTGATTAGTGCTGTCTAATACTTTTTTGAGAAGGGGACAAGGTTGTAGTTCTCTTTGACAGACAACTTATTGACCGGGACTATGGACTTTGTGTGCTACATGTTTGTCTGCACAGAGGTGTTTTTGATAACATTTTGTGCTGGCCAGTTGATTCAAATGGTAACCAGTTTCATACTTCAAAATGTAGCTGTTCTTTTCAAAACAATTTTCAGAGCAAGTCTGTGATTTCTTTATTTCTAAGTATTGAGAACTATAAAATATATGTAGATATACAGGATTTACTATTTGCTGTTCTTTCATTTGTGATGTAGCAAGAGGTCAGAATTAGAGTGCAGGTAGCTTGGTGGTGTGTGGGAGCTGGAGGAAATTAGAGGTGTGATTGGGCAAAGACATAAAAGAATTCTTAAACAATGCAGCAAATTTAGAAAGTATGACTTTTACTGGATATCCAATGTAGGACAGCAAGCTCAGTGATGGGGAATAGAATTTATTGTAAGTTCAGGTGCCACAAATGCAGTTGTGAATTACCTCAAGTTTATAAAGGCTCAAATATGAGAATTCACCCAAGAGTGTATTGGAATAGTTGAGTCAGGAGGTAATAAAGGAATGAATGAGGGCATAGCAGCTGATGAATTGAGATTGTATGACTTTAGCTATGTTTTAATAGTGGAAATTTTGCAGTCTTAATGATGGCATGAATATAAGGTCAGAAGATCATCTTGGTCAGATGTGACATCAAGGTAGTAGGCAGAGTAGGTTAACCTCAGACTTTTATC
The DNA here is from genome assembly GCF_037043375.1 of Chiloscyllium plagiosum. NCBI lineage: Eukaryota > Metazoa > Chordata > Chondrichthyes > Orectolobiformes > Hemiscylliidae > Chiloscyllium > Chiloscyllium plagiosum. The sequence goes on along the minus strand of NW_028270149.1, from coordinate 27,717,920 downwards.
ATGAAAGAGAGTCAGTTACAAACTTTCAAGTTACAATTGTAAATAATGACTTCAGCCTTTACAATATTGAATTGGAGGAAATTTCTGCACGTCTCATACTGAATGTTGGATATACCATATACACTTTAGTAAAAGTCAATCTCATGTAAAAGTTAATCCCTTATTTTAGGCCAAAAATCTGGAATTTCCCATATATCTAGTATAAAAGTCACCCCTAGTTATTCAGATAACAGGTCAACGTTTGAGAGTCAAGGTATTAACCTGTACATAAACTTAATTTCATCATAATGTTTTTGTGATTTGATGTACAATTCACACCAATTTGGTGAGAAAAGTCAGAAGACAGCCAGCCCTGTAGAATGCAGTCATATACTTAGTTGAGCTTTTGAAATTTCTTCATTTTGTGTAAACAAAAAAAAAACTCCAGGGAAAAAAAATACACAGCCGTGTTTAAATTGAAAGTTATTGAGGTTGCAGAGGAAGGCAAATAACTGTAGCAGCAAGAGAATTTTGTGTTTCGGATAAACTTGAGAGACTGGAGAAAGATATCAAACCAACTTCAGACAGTGCTAAAACGAAAGTGTGCCAACAGAGATAAACATAGCATGTGGCTGCAATTGGAGAAAAAAATGTTGCTGACTGAGTACTTGAAAATTGTCAAAATGGAAAATGTGTTAGCCGTGAAGCCATCTGAATCCACGCACGAAGTGAATCAAAAAAGGATGGAATTTTAGACTTTAAGGCATATTTTGGATAATGCACAAGGTTCATGAGAAGGCACGACTTAGTACTTCGGCAGAGAACCAAGGTTGCAGAAAAGCTGCCTGCTGAACTAGAAGATATAGGGGAAGTGCTGTATCCGCTACCCATGGTTTCCTGTGGCCTGAACATATAAAAAAGAATGTTCCTGAACCAGGGACCAGGAGGCTGCCGGGGGAGGTAAATTTCCCATTTAAATGAATGGGTTCACTCCTATCTGCGGTTCCCGGACCTACCGCGGTAGGCCAAAATGTGTCCCCCACGAGAATGGAGTAGGGGGAGGTTATTACTGTGTTACAATTTCACCAATTTGTAATCAGAAATCAGGAGAAAGAAGGCTACAAGTTATCCTTGGGTTGGAAACATGGACAAAACACCTGTTATTCTTGGAGTTACATGCTGGAGAATCGAACTGTGAAAGAAAAAGGACAAAAAGCAGTACTGGTGAGAACCACTGGGATAAGTAGGTTTATTTTAGTTCGTTCTTGTATGGCTGATGGCACTAGGTTAAAACAGATGGCTGTTTTTAAAGAGAAATTTCCAAAAGGAATTGTTGTCCATATGCACCCACAAGGCTGGATGGATGAAGGTAGGTGTAGAAAATGGATAAAGGAAGTTGGGAATTTACTACCTGGTGGACCACGCAAGGGAGAGTGTTTGCTCATCTGGGACCAGTTTTGATTACAAGTGTGAAGAATGTTGTTGATAACATCCGATCATATAACACTGATGTAGCTGTAGTTTCCGGCGGGCCTGCAAGTGTTTTTCAGCCAATAGATGTTGGTGTCAATAACCCATTTAAGGACATGATGACAATGAAGTGGAATAACTGGATGCAGGATGGAGAAAAAGCATGCATGAAAGGAGAAAAAGCATGCAGTCTCCATCACGGTCACTGATCTGTGAATGGACCGTTGATTCATGGAAGGAAATAAAAGCTGACACTATTTGCAAATCATTCAAGAAATGTGGGATTTCGAATGCATTGGACTGTGCAGAGGATGGTTAGCTATGGGATGACATACATGAAGAAGTGGCTGATGTGCAGTAGAGATGAAGAAGATCCATACGATATCATTCATGCTGATGAGTATGAATTTTTATTGGGTGCAGGAGATGTTGAACAGTATGATTTTGCAGGATTTTAGTGAACTTTTTATTTGACATGTTTAATTTAAGTTGTGACATGTACTTATTTAAAGCCACCTTATATTTCCACTTCTTTGTGTATAAAAACTTACTAATTCATTTTTGTTTCTGCTGTCTTAATCCAGTAATTACTGTAATTTGTTGTTTTCTTTATTCATTTAGAGATCAGTTGGGCCTCTGCTAATGATGTGGGATTTTAGACTGTAGCATTAATTTCAGCCCCTCAAAAGTATTATCCATGTAATAGTTGACCCCATAAATTTAACCTTAAAGTTCAAAAAGTTTGACTTTTACACTAGCATATTTTATATGTTAATTTGGCAACAGTGGAGGTTTCAAGAGATTTGCTGGTGAAGTAGATTAGATTACTTAGTGTGGAAATGGGCCCTTCGGCCCAACAAGCCCATGCCGACCTGCTGAAGCGCAACCCACCCAGACCCATTCCCCCACACTTACTCCTTCACCTAACACTAGGGGCAATTAAGCATGGCCAATTCACCTGACCTGCCCATTTTTGGACTGTGGGAGGAAACCGGAGCACCCTGAGGAAACCCATGCAGACACGGAGAATGTGCAAACTCCACACAGTCAGACACCTGAGGTGGGAATTGAACCCGGGTCTCTGGTGCTGTGATGCAGCAGTGCTAACCACTGTGCCACCGTGCCGCCCAAGTAGAGCTGACTTTTGCCAGAGTATTTGTGAAAACTATTGCTATCCTTTCAAATGCTTTCTCCAAGCAGTGAAAAGAGAATCTACTATTTATGCCTAGATGTTCAAAAGGCAGAGACTTCAGAAGTCCTCATTATTAACATGCTGGTGTTTACCAATGACCTGTATCAGCTATATAAACACTGTCTACAAAAAAAGGTCAGAGGATGGGAGTAACGCATCTCTGGATTCCCCAAAGACTGTCACCATCTACACAGAACAATTTTTAAAAAAATTCATTCAGAGGACGTAGTATGGACATAGAATGCTATACCAGCATTTATTGCCCAACCCCAATTTCCCTGAAGATAATGATGAGCAGTCTTGAACTTCTAAGGTCTTTGCAATGCTGGGGCACCCATAATGCTATTAGGAATTCAAGAATTTTGACCAAGTGACAGTGAAGGAATGGCAGTATGGTTCCAGATCATGAATTGGAGGGAGCTTGCAGTGATGTTCCCATGCGTTTGTAGCCCTTGACCTTTTTGGGTTGTAGAAGTCACAGGTTTGGGAATGTCCCGTTGATGGACGCTTGGTGAGTTACTGCAGTACATTCTTATAGGTTGTACACAGTTCTGTTACTAGCTGGTGCTTACTAAGGGAGTGAATGAAGAACAGATGATGAATGGGAGTTGAAGTGCACCTTTCAGCTTTGCAAGCCCACAATGCCATCCATTGAGGTCATAGCTGATCTATTTGTGTTTTGAAGGAGGTGATGGATGAGATGCCAGTCAACTTGGATACTGTATTGATTTTGAGGCTGCACCCTTTCAGACAGTTGGAGAGTTGAGTCACATTCCTCAATTATTCTGTGTAGATGGTGACAGTCTTTGGGGAATCCAGAGATGCGTTACTCCCATCCTCTGACTTTTTTTGTAGACAGTGTTTAGATAGCTGATACAGGTCATTGGTAAACACCAGCATGTTAATAATGAGGACTTCTGAAGTCTCTGCCTTTTGAACATCTAGGCATAAATAGTAGATTCTCTTTTTTGTTGTTGGAGAGCATCATTACCTAGTACTTGTTTGGCATATACGTTACTTTCACTTGTCAGCCCAGGTCTTGCTGCATATGGGTGTGGTCTGCTTCAGTATCTGAGGAGTCAAATTGAATATTGTGCAATTACCATCATGCATACCTGTTTTGACGAGCTGGAGAGAAGGTCGTTGAAGCTGCTGAAGATGGTGGGTCTAATGCACCACACTGAGAAATTCTGCGGAGTTCTTGTGACGTGGTGGTAGTGTCCCTATCTCAGGGTCAGAATTAAAGACCCACCTACGCTAGAGATGTTTCATAACTTGTTTGAACAGGTTGATTTAAAACAAATCTACACTGAGTAACTCCAGAGAGTAGGGTCAAGGAAATGATCCTAGAGGAAAACTCGAGATAATGGTATAGGAGCAAGAAGTGAAACTTCTAGGGAAAAATCTCTAGCTGTGATTACACAGATAAGAATGGAACTGAGAGAAGGGATTCCTATCATCATCGTATTTAAGAGTGGAGCAAGGTCCAAAGGACCAAATGACCTCTTCCTACTTACAAATTCTGTATTCTTTATGACTAAGTTTTCAAAAGGGTGGTGAGTTTTAGTAACGATCTGCTGCAGACGTGTTGTGGACAATAGAGGACCGATAGTAATATAGTTCCAACTTTGAAGATGTTGGAAGTAAAAAGGAGGGAGGGATTAGTTGCTTTTCCAAGTCCAGATACAGGAGGAGTATGGTTATAAGGTAAGAGAAGGGCATGTGTGTGGTGATTGATTAAAGATATTAGAGTCCATGTAGTTTTCTTCAAATCCCTCTACTCCTTCATCAAAAAGGTGAATCAAGTTAGCTAAACTTTATTTGTCTGAATAAATTGCATTTATCCAGGTGATTGTTCATTTTGTTCCAGGTGATGTTTTTGAAAGCTATTCAGTACCCATTTGGTTGATGTAACGATAGTATCCCTGCTTCTGAGCCAGGAGGCTCGGTTTCAAGTCCGTCCCCCTGAAGATGTATATATCATCTCTGAACGTGTTCGTTAGAAAATGTCACCGATAAACCCATTTAACGGAGGGTCTTGGTGTGCAGTTCTTGTGTCCTAAACTCTGGCTGGAGGTCTTGGTTCAAATTCTACCTACTCCAAAAGTCTCATTTGTATGTTGAATAAGAGGACTGATGTAACTACCCATTTAACTACAGTTTTTTAGGTGGACCCCATGTTAAAGATCTGTACCATTTTGAGTTATATATTCTTTGTATCTAGGTAATATTAGAATATTGCCAGTGCTTCTGCAATTTCTCCTTTTGCTTGCCTCCATATCCTTTGGATCTGATAAGTCAACAGGGTTAATCAACTTTGGTTACAGACGGCTTTTCCATAGTGACCTCTCATCAATTTTTAACCAATCCAGTGTCTCAATTACCTTCCTTGACTTTTGACAATATCTTTGTACTTAGTGAAGATTTTGCAGTATTCTTTACCAAGTCCACAATGACCCTTGCCTCAAGTTTAAATTTGATTTTGATCTGCAATTGACGCCACCATTTATTTTACTCCTTTTTTTTGCTATTTGTATACCTAAAGAAGATTTTTTTTTTTATTTCCTCTTAACTATCTGTCTATTCTCTCACCTTTTTAACTACTCATTACTTTTCTCAATTCCCTCTGAATTTCCTGTATTCATCCTTGATCTGGTTTGTATTATCAACCTGACATCTGTCATGGCTTCCTTTTCTCATTTCACCCTATTGTCTGAGTTTTGCCATTAGGAAGGTCTGGGTTTGTTTATTTTGCTTTTTTTCTCCTTGTGGGACTTGTACCTAAACACATCCTTAATGACCATCATTGTTCAATTACAACTTTGCCTAGCAAACTTGAATTCTAATTTACCAGAACCAGGTCTTCTCTTGCACCACCCTCCTTTGTCCTATGTTTCAAAATATTGATATCCCTTCTTCTTTATTTCTGTATATTTCCTAAGCATCATCTATTCAAAATTATTTAGAATGTAGTTCTACCAGCATTTTGATCCACATCTCTGGTATTGCAGTAATGCCCTGTCCAGACCAGCAGCTCACCAATCACTTATCACTTTCCCTATGTTCACATACTTGCACTTTAAACTTAATTTAGAACCTTCTATTTCCCCTACCTTTTTGACTATTACCTAATGCCTGTACTGTTTCTTGTTCGAGTATTACCTAGTGCCCCTTGTGACATTCCCAATGCTTTGTGCACCCTGTTTTTCCCATTTAATGTTGCATTTGATTCCCATTTCCTACATTAGTTCAAACCCTCCTCAATTGCACAAGCCATCTGTCCTACAAGGGCATTGACCTGGCATGTATGGGCACTATGGTATTGCATCTGTCCTTCTGTATCATCTAGCCACACACACACCTGTTTAACTACCTTCTATTTCTAGATCCTCCAGTGTGTGACACATAATCTGGTCTTTAGCAAATAGAGCTGCTGTTTTCTCCCTCTTGGTCCTAAAATGTGTCTACGTATTGCAAAAATAATTTTTCTAAGAAACCGATTACAGTTTATCAACTTATCCTCCAAGTTGCCTTTGCCAATTTGATTCATTGAACCTATGTGAAGTGTAAAATCTCATGAATATTGCAGTATCTTTCTTACAAGTTTTCATTATGACTTAATTTATGTTCTGTCCTACCGTATAGCTATTGTCAGTGGCTTTCATTGCTTTCTCTTATCTCTAACCAAACTGCTGCTGCTTGTTAACCCTCTGAACCAAGGTCAGATCTCATTGTCATCTCAACCTTTATTAACAGCCAAAATTCAAACAGTTGTATTAATTGAAATAAGGACCATTTTGTAAATTGTATCCCAGATGTGACTGTTCCAGAAACAGTGAGAAGTTAGCAATCCATTCTAATGATCTGTCCATTTAAAATAGAAAGATCTTTTCTGATATGCCTGTTTTAGTTGATGAAATCCCACACCTGTCATCACAAGATGTCCTTTTAATTCTTTATGTATTTATATACTGCATATTAGAATGTAAGAAATTATTGAAACTCGTGATCTATATTTTTAACTCATGACGGTACTCAATTTGGTGTGTTATAACATATTGAATTACTTGGAATAGCAGTGCTTTAATTTATCAATGAAGTGCAATATACTATGCAATAAATTATGAAAGTAAATAATCCGTATGTCCTGTTCAGGCTGCTTGGTGCAAGTCCTTAAAACGTGCATGGGAAGGTTTAAACTCTGATATGTTTTTAAAATTACGTTCTAATTCATGAAAGTAACAGGAGAAATGTACTCAATTTTTTAATATAAATGTTATGAATATAAAATGGTGTACATACTATTACTTATGGCCAAATGTAGAATTTTGCAAAGGCTGTGCGACTGGATCTCTTGGAAACTGTAGTACACGTGAAAGTTGTGAGCAACATGTTATCTTGGTATTGTAACCCAGTGCTGAAAATGTGTTGCTGTAAAAGCGCAGCAGGTCAGGCAGCATCCAAGGAACAGGAGAATCGACGTTTCGGGCATAAGCCCTTCTTCAGGAATGAGGAAAGTGTGCCCAGCAGGCTAAGATAAAAGGTAGGGAGGAGGGACTTGGGGGAGGGGCGTTGGAAATGCGATAGGTGGAGGGAGGTCAAGATGAGGGTGATAGGCCGGAGTGGGGTGGGGGCGGAGAGGTCAGGAAGAAGATTGCAGGTTAGGAAGGTGGTGCTGAGTTCGAGGGATTTGACTGAGACAAGGTGGGGGGAGGGGAAATGAGGAAACTGGAGAAATCTGAGTTCATCCCTTGTGGTTGGAGGGTTCCCAAGCAGAAGATGAGGCGTTCTTCCTCCAACCGTCGTGTTGCCATGGTCTGGTGATGGAGGAGTCCAAGGACCTGCATGTCCTTGGTGGAGTGGGAGGGGGAGTTAAAGTGTTGGGTTGGTTGGTGTGGGTGTCCCAGAGGTGTTCTCTGAAGCGTTCCGCAAATAGGCGGCCTGTCTCCCCAATATAGAGGAGGCCACATCTGGTGCAGCGGATGCAATAGATGATGTGTGTGGGGGTGCAGGTGAATTTGTGGCGGATATGGAAGTGTCCCTTGGGGCCTTGGAGGGAAGTAAAGGGGGAGGTGTGGGCGCAAGTTTTGCATTTCTTACGGTTGCAGGGGAAGGTGCCGGGAGTGGTGGTTGGGTTGGTGGGGGGTGTGGACCTGACGAGGGAGTCACGAAGGGATGGTCTTTTCGGAACACTGATAGGGGAGGGGAGGCCCAGTCACTTACTCTGAAGGCTGAGTTTAATGCCTGTGCCTGATGATTCTAGTATGCATTGTTTCTCAAAACTCCGCATACACAATAAATTACAGATTCATGGATCAGATTTGGAGTAGCCAAGCATTGGTTCCCTCATTGCTTTTGAGACTGATTGCAGCATCTGCAGATGCACATGCAGTTCAACTAAATTCAGAAGTCTGAGATTCTGTCATCATCTGTAGGGGGTACAAGGGAAATCTTTGCAGACTGAAATCAAATAGAGTTCACTGAACTTCTGAAAGAAAGTGTTCTTTTATACTGTTAGCCTTACAATCACAAAATGCTATTTTGAAGAAAGAGGCCATTCAGCTGTCCAAAGAGAATCCCACTCAGACCCAGACCCCCATCTTATTCCCATGACCTTCCATTTGCCATGGCAAATCCATGTAATCTGCACATCACTGAATGCCTTGTGGCAATTTAGGATAGCCAATCCACCTAACCTGCACATCTTTGGGTTGCGGGAGGAAACCAGAACACCCGGAAGAAACTCGCTCAGACACTGGGAGAACGTGCAAACTCCATAGACAGCCTTGTTGTAAGAACCATTGAAAAAGTTACATCTTGTTGGTTGAAATGCAACTGGATTCTTAATGGCATTCCAAGTGTCATCATTATTGCTGAAAAACCTCTCTGGCCTTGAAAAACCATTTCATTTTAATAGAATGTCAAATACCTACATCATGATAAATGCTGCTTCATTTTGAGTTTGCTTGATATTTCAGCTTCTACCCTACAGATATTCCAATCATTTATTTCCATTAAAGCAAATGATAGCAAAGTAAAATGCATCAACTATCTGTGATTTATTTGAATGTGGTTAATGATATCCAGTAAGTAGGCAGCTAATGTTGCTTACTACTGGAGATCCCTTGAGTTTATCTTATGATATATTGAAACTAATATCAGAAAAGGAACAGATCAAGCAACACTCTTCTTGTCGTTTGGCAGCCAAATGTGAAATCCAGGTCAATGAATTCATGATTTTATAATGGTCTGGATTTCAGTTTCAACAAGGGCTTTTTCTATCTCCTGTAGTGCCCTTAAAGACAGTCGCTTTCCTCCAATGACGAGGGAAGAACTACCACGGCTTTTTTGCTCGGTGTCTCTTCTTACCAACTTTGAAGATGTTGGGGACTACCTAGATTGGGAGGTAAGTAATTTTTACTGTATCTGTAAATCCTAGAAACACCTAATGTTTTAAATTTATACTAATGTACTTCAAAAAAACTGAATTACATTCTCCTGAGGTTGTGGCAGCAATTTTCAAACAGTAATTTGTTTTTCTTTTAAGTAGTTTAATGGAAATCTTGGAGGTTTTTTTTCAATAATTTCAAGCCATTGTATCCCACCTAGGCAGGAGGATGGACTTTTACTTACTGGCATACTTGACTCACCCCATAACCATACATGTAAATTATGCATTTACTCCTTTTTTGTTTTTGGCAAGTCCAGCTTTGCTGTGTTTCCAGAGTGCAGATGAGTTTGAACATCACTGCGTCACTCTCAAACAGCCTCCGTGCTGTTGACACTTTGCATCATCGAACTTTTAAAAAATAAATTACACGACAGGTGGAAAATACAAACAAGTAGGATCAGATAGCCTGTTGGATCATAACTGGACTAATTCTCGATAGCATTAATCTGACTTCCACCATATCTCATGACACCCTTAATTAAAAATCTGTTGTACTTGATCAATTGATCCAGCTTTCATGGCTGTTTATATGAATGTTCCAGATTTGCCACATATTTTTGAATGGAGAATATGCTACTTGATTTCGCTCTCAATTGACTTTGTTCTAATCTTGAAATTTTCAAATTCCGAGGTTATTGAAGGCATAATACGATAGCCAAATGTGCAATTGAAGCTTGCATTTCTAATGTGATTTCAACATTGTACAGTGTTTCAAATACATTTAGAAAAATGGCAATAAAGAAATGATTAGGTGATTCGAACCAAAGAATCGGGAATGGAATGTTTACAAGAAAAACAAAGCTGGATGAACCTGCAGAGATGTGGATGAAATGTGATTAGAACTTGTTCTAAAAAAGTATTGCACAAGGATTATTTAGGGCAGGATGGAATCCAGTGCATGAAAATTTGGGCACATTGCTTTTATAGGGAGTAGGCAGGATGGAAAGTTGGGATCACAGAATTTTGAGTGGAAAAGTGAACTTGAAAAGTGTTTTAGTTGTGGAGTAATCTATGTAAATGCCGAGCAGATAGTGGTGTGCGAGTGGGTCTGAGTGACTTTTGATAGGTTCAAATCTCATCAGACTCCTGTAGCATCAAGATTACACACAGGGTGGGTCAGTGAAAATAAGCAGTATGAATAACAAAGGGAAAAACCAATTGCTTCGACCTTCCCATTTGTTAATTGTGTGAATTTGTTTTGTCCAATATTAATTTCACAACCTGTCAAGTGCAGAGGCTGTCAGAATATAGAATTGGAAGTAATGTGCAAAGAAGGACCCAGGAGTAGGTCAACTGGCCCCTCAAGCTTGCACTGCTGTTCAGCAAGATATTTGCTTATCTGACTGTGTCACTTTTACTGTACATCTATGCCTATATCTGATAACCTTAATCCTTGTCTATGAGGCAGGAGTTAATCTAATTCTGCCTTTAAAAATATCCAAAACGCTGCCTGTACTGCTTTTGTGGGATAAAGAGTTCTGGAGTCTTGCAACCCTCTGACTACATAACCATGTTTTTTTTGGGAAAACCTATCTGGTTCAGGAATGTCCTTTCAGGGATGTAAATCTGCCATCCTTGCTGGTCTGGTCTGAATGTGACTCCAGAGCTCCAGCAATGTGCTTTATTGCTAACTGCCCTCTGGCCAGTTGGGGATGGGCCATAAGTACTCACCCAGCCAGTGACTCTCAGATCCCATGAATGATTTTTCTTCAGAGATCACTTAAAATGAGTAAATGGTTATCATACTTTTGGGGTTTAAATTAATTAAAACAATGAAAGAAATGTAGTTTGCTGTCTAAACCCTGTGAACTTAGTGACTTTAATCCATTCTGGCATCAATGTTGTAGCCCTTCTGATTCCCTATTATCATAAATGCTAGTTAAGATATTCTGCATGTTTACAGCATATTTCGAAATGTTTATACCAATGCCTGTTGTTTTGGCATTTGTCCAAGCAAACCCTGAAATTGCATTGATCCTTGCATTATCTTTTGATCATTTTACTGCTATACTCAGCAAATTCGGTTAGCATTAAACCTCCATCTATTTCGATCAAATATCAGAAGCTAGTATTATTTTCCAGTTCAGTGAAGATTGTGGCTCTTTTTTGCAACTTCTTTCAATTTAATATAGCAACGATGCTTTTTATTTCAATTTTACAAATGGCATTCTTCTACACAATAGTGTCAACATTCACAAGGGATATGGGGTTTTTTGGACAGGAATGGTGTTGGGATATGGGGAAAAAGCAAGAAATTGGCACTAGATAATGAAGTTGGATTAGATAATAGAGCTGGTGTATTCTGTGATTTCGGTCTTCAAGATAGACACCAGTCATTTATCTCCATGGCTATGCTTTATACTCCAATTCAATTGCTCTGTTCTTTTTGTCACACCGTTTTGGTTACTTTTATTCTCCAAATCTTTATTTAATTTCCTCCATTAGGATTTAACCTGACTTCATTTTTTGAATTGCCTTTCGTTGAGCAGTATTGTATTGCTGATTGGTCCTGCATTGGAGATTTAATTTGTATTGAGAAAAATCATCTCTCAAAAAAATGGTTATCCTAGGGAAGGTCAAGTCTAAACAAAATACCGAAGCCTTGTAGCTTAAGTTTTGCATATTTCATTCTAATGAAGCTGCCAATTTCTTCCAGGTGGGTGTACATGGCATTAGAATAGAATTCATCAATGAAAAAGGATCAAAACGAACCGCCACATACCTGCCGGAGGTTGCGAAGGAGCAAGGTCAATGTTGTGCTTTATGTACAGTATAACACGGACTTCCCTCTTGTCCAATTAAAGTAACTTCATAGTGTCTGTTCTTCTGCATTTAACATTTACCGCATGACTCCAAATGTTTATTTGAAAAATAGTGACTGGCTTGCAACCTGTATCCTGTGCTTGAGTAATGAAGGTAAATTTTCTTCCAAGGCTTAAGATCTCATCTTTGTAATTTTCTACAGGTTGGGACCACATTCAAACCATAGATTCCTTGCTACGAAAGGGAGGTTACAAGCCTCCCATCACGAATGACTTCAGGAAGACAATTAAACTGACTAGGTAAATATACTGTCTCAAATTCATCAGCCCTTAAATTGAGAAAATTCAATCAAATTTGGTTTACTTAAAGCAGAACAATTTTAATGTGCTTTTAACCATATTTTCAAAAAGCTATTGAATTGTTTCACTCCTTTTACATTAGGCTTGCCTACTTGGAGCCCCATTTAAACAATTCCAATACTGGTAACATTTGAGGACCATTGCAGTGATTGTTGAACAGCAAGGACTCCTAGAAAATAAATAGTTTAAGATCTGCGTGAATCTACTTTTACAAATCTCTTACTCTAGAAGATTGCAAAAGTAAATATACTTTTGGTACTTGGTTAGTGATATTTATTCAAATATTCATGTCATGATGTACTAGAGTGAACTATCTAAAATTCTGTGTAGTTGAACTTTTAATGCTAATTAAAATGTGACCACCCCAAATATCCAAGCTTAAAAGTACAAAAATGTTTCTGAACAACATTATTTCTCTGACCAACATACTTTGACTCACTTAAAAACAAATTGTTGCTTCTGCTCCCATGAAGTTGTCAGTATGTTGGGTTGCTTATTTTTTGGCTCTTGTCTAATGCCTCCCCACAATAATTAATGGAGTTGTCATATTTTCGCAAATCCAAAACAAAGTGGAGAAAGAATTCAAGAAAAGAAACTGATGGCTTTAAATTATTTTTAAAGCAATGCCTGCATTAAAACAATAAGTTTTTGAGCTTTTGCAGTTAGAAAAAAAAACCCGCTGTTCATGCTATACCTTTTGAAGCAAAACCTGAGTATTTAAATATAAACACATTAGGATTGCTTTAGTTCCTGAGAGATTGTCTGATAAAGAAATAGTCTCATTGGTCAAAATAATATAGAAGCTCATTGTCACAGCAAAGCAGGCATGCTTTGTTTTAATTTTAAAGAAGTAACTTGCCTGAGCAGTTTCAGCAGGACCTTTTTAACCAGCAGAAGATGAGGGCTCTCAAGATGTATGCTGGGAAACTGCATCATTGGTGTTGACTTCCCTACTGGATGTCTGCAGAAGTGATTTTTGCTTTATAGCTATCTACATGCATGAGTTCTGCCAGTATATTTTGATGTGTGTGTGAGAGACAATAAGTTGTTTCTGTCAAATTCCTTTGGTGTGCCATTTTGGTAGAATAGAAAAATATCTCTAAACTCTTATTACAAAAAATTAGCTCATGAAAAATTAATTTTTAACAATGTATCAATTTCTGATGAGTAGACTTTTGCTGATATTCAAAAGAAAGTAAGCTATCTTCCTGCAATTAGAAACATTAATGTCCTTTCTTTCTGACACCTGACATGAGTTGGACCTTGATTCCATACTGGCCCATCCTTGTCTGCATTTTCAACAGGAAAGTGTAATGACCAGAGGTAACACTCTCTCATGAAATGCAAGAACAAAAATATTGTAAAATGTCCAGATAAAGCCAGATGGGTAATAATTAGCTAACTCCATTGAAGCAGAAATGAAGACTTATTGTAGGTCAAATTAAATTGGACAGTTTGACTGGATTGATACCCAATATCTGCACACAACTTCAACCAGTTAAAGGTTGTTCATATGAGATCTCGAGGGAAATTTTTTTAAAAACCCTCAAACTCAGTTACTGTTTCAGGTCAGTTTTCAGAACTCGTTTATAAAAACAAAAACACACATGATCTAGAAACAGTCTGACCAAACATACTGCTGCCTCAGTGTCAGGGACCCAGGTTCAATTCCACCCTCTAACAACTGTGTGGAGTTTGCACATCTGCATGGGTTGCCTTTGGGTGTTCTAGTTTCCTCCCACAGTCCAAAAATGAGCAGGCTTGGTGGATTGGCCATGCTAAATTACCCATAGTGTCCTGGAATGCCTAGGTTTGGTGGATTAGTCTTAGAGGATCGGCCTGGGTGGGATGCTTTTCAGAGGATCGGTGTGGACTCAATGGGCCAACTGGTCTGCTTCCACACTGTAAGGATTCTATGATTCCAATAAGTGGTGTATAATTGAGAAAAAGAGAAGATTGAAGCAATATTCTTACTCGAGCTTTACAAGGGTTCTCATCTGCCATTCTTCTTTATATATGGCGTTTGGTGTAACTGATCAACTATACGCAAGATTTTGCTTGAAATCCTTCTGTAGAATCTAGCAGTTCCTCTGTAAATCCTGAAAACTGCATTTCAGGGCATCCATCTGATATGTTGGATAAAATGCGGAAACATTTAAAAAGTTTTTTGACTTATAGTCTGGGGTTTTTTTTTTGGACTTGTACATTTGTGAATACTTTTGTCACAATTGCCAAGATATTAGTACTGCAGTTCTGGTTTGTTAGTTTGAGAAGTTGTCGTTGAAGATCCTGATCTAATATACTGTATCTTTAACAAAATTACTGCACACCTCCTCATATAAGTTCTTGGCTCTTGTTAGAGTTCCCTTCACTTCATCTCGTAAAGCAATTTATGGGTGTTGGATATCAGCCTCCAAAACACCACCTTGCCATGAATCGTTTCATATATAGCAATAAATATGCCGCCTCAGTGCTTTTATTTTAGCTGCACAAGTTGTATCCAATTTCTGAAATCCTGTCTTTCACTAACTGTTGTGATGAATGTTTTACAATTTCTCATCCAGTTTTACAATTCTCTGCTCAATTCAAAATGTGAATTTATCTTACCAAATGCTTATCTACATCTAATATAGATTTCACAATTTACTCCTTTTAAATTTGGAATTCCTATCCATTCTTATTTTAAAACTTTGGAAGCAGGAGAAAAGTAGAACCAATCTATATCATAGACTGACTGGAGCAAAACATCTCAACCACTATCAAACAATGTACCTCTCTCACTATTGCAAAATGTATTGCTTGTGTAAAAGTCCATACTTGGTCATCTTGCATGGAGCTTACAAGATGGTGTATTTTTTTTCCTGACTGCAATCTTCCATTACAATCATTGCTATCCTCTAATAAGTATGAACATCGACCCACTGATGTTTCTGAACAACCATTCCTCACCTCCTACAAATTCACCCAAGATCCTCAGACAGCACCTTTCAAACCCGTGACCACTTCTATCAAGAAGGCCAAGGCCAGCAAATATATGGGAAGACAGCCACCTTCAAGTTCTCCCCCAAGCCACTCACCACCTCAACTTGGAAATATCTTGCCGTTCCTTCCCTATCACTGGGTCTCAATCCTGAATTCCCTTCCTAATGGCATTATGGGAAAACCTAGAGCACAGGGACTGCAGTGATTCAAGAAGGCAGCTCACCACCACCACCCCCTCAAGGGCAACTAGGGACAGGCAATAAACACTGGCCTGCCAGCAATGCCCATATACTGCAAATGAATTTAAAAACCCACACTCCTTGTGTTCCTATGTAGTGATCTACATAATTTTGAACATCGCTTGCTGCTAAAACCATCATCCTGCCTTTTGTCACCTTCACCCTCAACCTTTGCAATATTCTCTTCATTAACTTGAACTGACCAAAATTGTTACATATAATCCTATTCTGTGCCTGGTTTCAACTTCCAATAAATCCTGTTATTGCTGTGAACTTTGCTTAGTTCTGTGCCTCACCGATGCAACCACTTTTAAATTCTCCTATTTAAATGCCTTCATTGCCTTAGCCATGCCTATTTTTATTTAATCTCCTGCAGTTCTGTAATAACCTCTTACCCATCCCTTGATTTTAGCTTTTTGCCCATCAACTACCTTTCAGTCAATGAACCCAGTGAAATAACTTAGTCTAAAAACAAATGTTAGTATCAAAACTAGGGTTTGGGACTTGAACCTGTTCTAATTTTCTTTCAGTATATTTATTCAACTTGCTATGGCTTTTTTTTTGGTCATTTGTGTTTGACGTTTCTGCCCTTGCCTATAAGTAATTTTCCAGGTAATTGCCATTACTGCCAGGGGTAATTATTAGCTACCTTGAATAAAGACAACAGATTGAGACTACAGAAGTGTACTTGCAACTCCAGTACAGTCGCCTTCAAAATGCAAAATTAAAGTATATGTACTCTGAAAATTTTAAGTGAGTTGGAGGGTATATAGTAACACTAGACTTTTTGATTGCTGAGATTAACCATTTGGAAAGCACATTGGAGTTTGATGTCTGCACCCTGCTCACATACCAAAGGGGCTTTGGCACCTTGTTATTTTCCCTTTCTGATCAGTGTGCTGTGTTTCTACTTGACTGCCTGCCCATCGAACCTCATAGAAGATCTGTTGGTGTGTTTTAAACATTTTCATGCATGTCAGCAAGCTTCACAGGGCATTCAATTGCATAGCTTGTCAAGAAGTGTCATAGCAGCTTGGCTTGCCTCAATGAGGTTCAGGGCCACTGATCAGAGGAATATGAAATCGATTACATTTTTGCACCAGCTACACCTGAATAAGCCATGTAATAAAAGGGTACGTGGAGAAATTGACAATCATGGAGGCTATCTGGCCAGTCCATACAACTCAGCACAACTCTTAACTGACACCCCACGTGCCTTCAAAAACCCTGAAGCTAATATTAGTATCACGAATGCTGTATTCCTCAGTGTGTTAGTTATGATACTTTATCAAAGGGAGTCAGTTTTGCTAACGAATTTGTGTTTATTACATATACCTGGCTAATGAAAAAGTAGTTTTCATTTTAAATTCTTGTTTAAACTAATAGAAAAGCAAAGACAAAATTTATTACTTTTGTACTGTGTGTACAACTTTGAGGTTGAAGAAAGAACAACTGGCATTTATCTAGTGCCTTTCAATAACTCAGAATTTCCAAAAGCGCTGTTGGAAACTGGATGGGGTATACGAATAGGAAGGGTTTAGAGGGATATGGGCCATGTGCTGGCAAATGGGACTAGATTAGGTTAGGATATCCGGGCGGCATGGACAAGTTGGACCGAGGGGTCTGTTTCTGTGCTGTATATCTCTCACTCTGAGTTGCCAAATTTAACGTCAGCAAGTTTTTTTTAAAAACAGTTTTTCTCCAATTACACTTGTACATTATAAGCAGCTTTGACCCTAGCACTGATGAAATTGGGAACTTATTGGTGATTCATTAGAAAAGATATCCATTTAGATCCCTGCTGGGCTCCATATGAAACTGTGTCCAGTCTACCAACTTCCCACCCACCCTGGACATAGCCCTGTAACAAGACTTCCCTCTTGAAAATCCATTCTTGACTTTCACATTTTAATCACATTGTTAATAACATGTTTTGATTAATCTTCAGGATGTCACTTAATACTTTCTACTTCCTGCCCTATGCATTTTTCAGTTGCCTCTATTACAGATTGCATTATATTAATTATTTTCCGATCTTTGGGTAAGGTGTTATTTTTGATTCACTAAAGATAGTGACCACTATATAATTTGATTTTTGGCAACTGCCACTTTATTCGTAATGTTTTCCTTTTAACTTCAGTCCAGTTCTGATTGCTTTGTCTGAAGTTTCCAGTACTTTTTACTAACTCGAGTCTCTTTTCCATCAACCCTATAAATTTTAAGATCTGTACGAAAATAACTAAATATATTTTCCAGTGATGGAGCTCGCTTGATACCAAGTTTGGCCACACAGTTTTCTTATTGCAAATATATATTTTTAGAAATGTTAGTCTCTTATTCCCTTTACTGAGTTGGTTTCCTATTTTATCTGTCCTGAATAATCTCCTGTCTTAACTTTGTATTGCACCAACATGCTATTTGTAGATTTAATTGTTAGTAATTTATTTTTGCTCGCCTGTCATGTATTGATTCTTTGTTCACATTGCCCTTTGTTCTTTGCTAATGATATGTTGGTTTTATACTGTAGTATAAAGGTAAAGTTATCACAGTACTACTGGACCATAGGGTGGTTCACTCATTGCAGAGAAATAACTGGTGGAGGGTTACTATATACCTCGAGGCAAGGGGAGTGGTTGAGAAGGTAACCCTAACTAGTGTGGGGAAATTGAACCCATGCTGTTGGCATCATTCTATCACAAGCCAGCCATTTAGCCAGTTGAGCTTTCTGACCCTGCTACTCTTGGATATATCATTGCTTTAAAAAAAGTCACCTACACCTAGTCAATTTAACAGTCCAGTCTGGTTTTCTAAAGCTTATTAACTTCCCCTTCCTTAATTTCTACCTTTTGTAATTGCTTCCAGTATACCTTTTCTTGATGTGGAGGAGCTGGTGTTGGTCTGGGGTAGACTAAGTTAAACATCACACAATATCAGGTTGTAGTCCAACGGGTTATTTTGGAAGCACGAGCTTTTAGAACGCTGCTCCTTCGTCAGGTTGCTGTGGAGCAGGACCATAGGACTCAGAATTTATAGCGAAAGATTAGTGTCAGGCAACTGAAATGATACTTGAACAAACTTAGATTGTTGTTAAGTCTTTCATCTTTTAGAATGGGTTGCAAATTTTGATTCATTAACAACTATTAAGTCACATTCTTGAGGTAGCTTAAGGTTTTATAATAAAAAGTGACATCTCAGCTCAGACAGTGCATTAAAGGTGTGAAGTTAGAGTATGTCTGTATCCCAATCTTGAGTCTGGTTCTATTTCCAAAGTAGAATTTGCAAAATATTACATGTGTTGACTATCTGCAAATACAAATTCACCATGCATGAGGAAGTGTGTCCATGAGGGTGCACATGAGAGAGAGTGCGTTTGCGTGTGCACAAGCTTGGTAAAGTATGTGAGAGTGTGATGGAGTATCAGCTGGAGTGTGAGTATGGGGTGGTGTGTTTGTGTATGAGAAGAGAGTCTGCGTGCGTGTGAGTGTGCGTATTGGGGTTGCCTGTTGTGTGCCATGGACCTAAGATCCCAGTTGAGGCCATCCTCATGGACCCCGAGCTTGGATATCAGCCTCTGCTTGGTCACTTTGCATTGCTGCCTATCCTGAACTCTGCCTTGGAGGACGGTCACCTGAACATCCAAGGTTGAATGTCCCTGACCACTGAATGTTCCCAACTGGGAGGATATTCTGGTGACTGTTGCACGGTGTCCATTCTTCCATTGTCGTAGTGTCTGCTCGGTCTCGCCAATGCACCATGCCTTGGGTCATCCTTGCCTGCTGATATGAGTCAGACAACATTAGCTGAATCACCTGAGTACCTGCCACGTACATGGTGGATGGTGTCCATGTTGACATTCTGACATGTTTCGCGGTGGTTGCCATGACAGGGTTGTACGGTGTTGTGGTTGATGTTACTCTGAAGGCTCCTCCTTTATCTGCTGGTTTCATGACAATATTGTGATTGATTTTTGAGAGCATGGATGGCGTTGTGTTGTGATTGGGTGATGTTTTCCTCTACTTTGTAGGTATGGCTGATGAAGCTGGCATTTACACATTTACTGACTGTGTGTTTGTTTGAGCATACATGTCAAGCCCATCACACACACTCACTCACTCTTTACCAAGCTTGCACAAGTACAAACACACACTCGTGCACTTAGATGCGCATGCACTCACAAGCATAAACTCTCTATCTGTCTGCCCCCCCCCCCCCCCCCCCCCCCTCTCTATTATGCATGTGTGCACATATATAAGTCTATGGGGTGAACTTGTATTTGCAGATACATTCTATTTTCCTCAAAAAATGCATAAATATCACCCAATCACAATGCAACGCCAGCCATGCTCTCAAAACCAATCGCAACGTTGTCATCAAACCAGCAGATAAAGGAGTAGCCTTCAGGCCAACATCAACCACAGCACCATACAATCCCGTCATGGCAACCACTGCAAGACGTGTCAGAGTGTTGATATGGATATCACCTTTATATGTCGGGGCACCACCCACCATGTATGCAGCAGGTATCCATGTGACTCGGCTAACATTGCTTATCTCATACGTTGCAGGCAAGAATGTCACATGGCATGGTACATTGGCGGGACCATAAGACATCGGAGTGGAAGCAAGACCATTTGCCCATTGAGTCCACTCCGCCATTTAATCATGGCTGATGGGCATTTTCATTCCACTTACCCGCACTCTCCCCATATTCCTTAATTTCTTGCGAGATCAAGAATTTATCAATCTCTGCCTTGAAGACTACCTTTGTCGCAGCCTTCACTGCGCTTCATGGCAATGAATTCCACAGGCCCACCACACTCTGGCTGAAGAAATGTCTCCTTATTTCCATTCTAAATTGACCCCCTCTAATTTTAAGGCTGTGCCCACAGGTCCTAGTCTCCCCACCTAACGGAAACAACCTCCCAGCATTCACCCTTTCTGAGCCAAACATTATCTTGTCAGTTTCTATTAGATCTCCTCTCAACCTTCTAAACGCTAATGAATACAATCCCAGGATCCTCAGCTGACCATCATATGTTAGGCCTACCATTCCAGGGATCATCAGTGTGCATCTTAACTGGACACACTCCAGTGCCAATATGTCCTTCCTGAGGTGTGGAGCCCAAAATTGGACACCATATTCTAAATGAGGCGTAACTAGAGCTTTATAAAGTCTCAGAAGCATGTCACTGCTTTTATATTCCAACCCTCTTGAGATAAATTACAACATTAAGTTTTGCTTTCTTAATCACTGACTCAACCTTTTAGAGAATCCTGGACTAGCACTCCCAGATCCCTTTCTACTTTGGCTTTATGAATTTTCTCACCATTTAAAAAATAGTCCATGCCTGTATTTTTTTTCCCCAAAGTGCGAGACCTCACACTTGCCCACATTGAATTTCATCAGCCATTTCCAGGACCACTCTCCTCAACTGTCTAAATCTTCCTGCAGCCTCCCCACCTTCTCAGTACGACCTGTCTGTCCGCCGAACTTCGTATCTTTGGCAAACTTCGCAGAATGCCCCCAGTCCCTTCATCCAAATCATTAATATATAAAGTGAACAACTGCGACCTCAACGCTGAACCCTGCGGGACCCCACTTGTCACCAGCTGCCATTCTGAAAAATAACCTTTTATCCCAACTCTCTGCCTTCTATCAAACAGCCAATCCTCAATCCATGCTAGTAGCTCACCTCGAACACCATGGGCCCTCCCCTTACTCAGTAGCCTCCCGTGAGGCACTTCTCACCTTTTTAATGCATTATCTGAACTGAGATGTCACATGTCTGGATCTGCTTTATCATTGTTTAGTTTTATTTAATAACTCTACCTGCATGAATTTGTTACATTGAGACTCGCAATTCTTTTATGTTCCGACGTTCATGAAATATCAGCAGCTTTACCAGAGAGGCCCATTTCTACTCCAATGAAAAAAAAGAACTGCCGAAATCAAACGAAATCCGAAATTGCTGGGAAAATTCAGGTCCAGGAGCATCTATGGAGAAAAATAAGTGTTAGTATTTTGGGTCCAGTGACACCCCCCCACTCCATTGTAATCATTTGTTTAACAAAGAATATAGAGCTCCACGAAACAATCTGAGGATTTTATTAGACTTTATTATTACTTATCAAGTTTCTGATTTCTGATTATTATCGCTTTTCAATGAGTCAGAGTACTGGTATAGCACTGTATTACCTGTTACTTAACTGGGCAACATCTTGTGGTTATTGCTCACTAAGATCCTTTACATTGTGAAATAGTTTCTATGTTCTTTACATACCCAGAGACCATAGTACAGGTGGTAAACTTTGTGTTGACATTTAATGTCATACAAAAGGATAGCCTTTTCTAATAAGAACCTTCATGCCTCACTATATTGAGGCCTTTTTGAATGGTTTATGGAACATCTGAGATATTAATTTCTTCAACACTCTTTGTTTGTATCATCGTATTGTGTATTTGCCTGCAGTTATCAAATCTATCTTTGTACCATAATAATATCTGGCTAATAAACATTTTCAGCCAACATGATGTTTTCCTCATTTTGTTGGTCATTCCTCCTATCAAAGCTTACCTGCCCTGAAAGGGTACTAACACTAGTCCATATGGTTTAAATTGTCCCCGCCAGTTTTATTCAGCGTCCTTTTAAAAAAAAATGCTCTGCTACCCCATCTTTGCTATCCACTCGTTGACCTGACTAATCTGCCACTCCTAATGGTAGCACTGAGAATAATCCTTAAATTGCAAGGCCCCCAATTATGATGCTGTTGATTTCTATATGATACATAAATTTTGGCTGTTTTCTATTTGTAATTCCAGGAAGTAATGCACCACTTGAGATTCTCCAGCAGCTGGCTGTCAAGCCCCTAATTATAAAATTCCCTCTTAGCTAGCACTAACTTATTCTGATAGTGAGTGTCTCTTTCTTTCCCTGGTAATCCCTCCAATTCTGGTTCGAGAGTGTTGCTTTATATTTGCTGCATTATATAAGTGAATTTGTTTTGGAGACGAGGAGGTTTTTTATGGTGTTACAACAAAGATTAGAGATTGAGTTGGGTTAGGACCACTCCCCCCACCAACCCGTCCTCCCCTCCCAGCACCTTTTCTGAACACTGCAAGAATTGCAAAACCTATGCCCACACCTCCCCCCTTTCCTCTGTCCAAGGCCCCAAAGGAGCCTTCCACATTCGCCAGAGATTTACTTGTACTGCCACACGCGTCATCTTCTGTATCTGTTGCCCCCAATGTGGTCTCCTCTACATTGGGGAGACAGGATGGCTACTTGCAGAACGCTTCAGGGAACGTCTCCAGGATGCACGCACAAAACAATCCCACTGCCCCGTGTCCGAACATTTTAACTCCCTTTCCCACTCTGCCAAGGACATGCGAGTCCTGGGTCTCCATTGTCAAACCCTTACTACCCGATGCTTAGAGGAAGAATGCTTCACTTCCACCTTGGACCCCTCCAAAATGGGATCAATGTGAATTTCACCTGTTTCCTCGTTTTCCCCTCCCCTCACCTTATCCCAGATCCTACTGTCCAACTCTGCACTGCCCTCTTGACCTGTCCTACCTGTCCATCTTCCTTCCCACCTATCCGTTCCATCCTCCTCTCTGACCTAACACCTTCACCCCCACTTTGTCGACTGATCGCATTCCCAGCTACCTTCCCCCTCAGCCTCTCTCCCACTCCCCCCCCCCCCCCCCCCCCCCCCTCAAATTTATCTCTCAGCCCACACGCGCACACCCCCACCCCACCCCCTGATTTGGAGGGCTTGTGGTCGAAACATCAATTCTCCTGCTCCTCAGATGTTGCCTGACCAGTTGTGCTTTTCCAGCACCTCGCTCTTCGATTCTGTAGTCCCATCATTCCATAGTCACTAATATATTTAAACACTTTTTCGAGTTATCAACAAGACCAGTTATATTACTTTATATTAGGCTTAAAATAAAAAGATCCATCAATAGATTTCTTTTACAAACCAAAATGCTTAATTTATTTTAAGACAACACTTTATCAACATACCTTTTTTTGATTAACACTGAAACTGAAAATGTCAGTATTTGTCTATCTAAATAACCCTACACTTAATTTGTTATGCCCAAGATAGGAAGAGTACACTGTCTTTTTCTAGTCCCACTACTCCACTTGTTACAACGCAAATTTAATTATATAACCCAGTTCCCAATCCAACCAGTTGTATAACCTCTTTTTTTTTAAGAAAGACCCTTAATGGGAATCTTTAATAAACACAATATTGATTTATTGAATATTCAATATTGAAAAGCAATTTCATTCATGAAGATGTAGAATTGTTTAGCGCAATTAGCTTGTAATGTGAAAATCAAAATGTTTACTCTTCTAAGGTGGTTCTCTCTTTCCCCCACCCCTCTTCCCCCCCCCCCCCCCCCCCTCCAAACAAGCTGTGAGTGACAAAGTTAGGAAATTTGCATGTGGTCATGTTTTATTGTGCCAGTTGCCCCTGCCTTTCTAAATGATAGGGAGCACAGATTTTGAAGGTGCTCTCAAAAACAAAATCCTATACATGCATACTTTACAGCCACTGAGTACGGTGGTGGACAGAATGAAATTGTGAGATCAGTGGCAAATTGTGTGTTACTTAGCCCTGAGTGATGTCAAGCTTCATGCCTGTTAGAACTGAATTCATCTTTGCAAATGAAGAGTATTCCATCAGAATCCTAACTTGTGCCATTTTAGATGTTGAATGGGCTTTCAAACACACTTTCAAATGTAGCTGATCCAGTTACATTTCAGGTCAGTGAGTTCTTCAAATGTTGGTAGTATCATTAAATGTTAAGGTAATGTTGTTCTTTCAAGATGGTCACTTCGTGTCAGTTGTGTGATATAAATGTTACTTGTCACTTAGTTTAGGTCTGGCTGTGAGCTAGTATGGATTGCCAGCCCATTCTTTTATTTCAAGCTGACTGTTCCACTTTTCTGATAGCAAAGCAATCTTTTGATCATAGTATAGCAATTTATTTAACCAGCATTATATCATGTGACAATATATTTGTTGCAATCATTTTCTCCATCTTTGCCCACAAAATCCTATCCCTTCAATATAATTAATTGCCTTGTTAATTAATGTTGCAGTATTAACTTTTTTTCTAATCACTATGTTCAGAAATATTATTACATACCTCTGGAGCAGGTGGGACATGAACCAAGATCTCTGATCTAGGGCAGGGATGCTGCAACTGTGCCTATTAACATATTAGTGTCTTGTATCTTTTGGAAATTGAATGTCCCTAAACTTTCTGATACTTGCAATGCTGATTTTGCTACGTTGTTGTTTCTGTTTTCTGTTTCCTCCCACCATTCTGTTCAATCCACTGTGAACTAGTAACTGATGAACATGTTCAGCTTATGCCTGAAATGTCAACTCTTCTGCTCCTTGGATGCTGCCTGACCGGCTGTGCTTTTCCAGCACCGCACTCTTCAAACCCAAATACAAGTCCCGTTTAAAGTTTCATCCACTCCCTTGACCCAAGCATATTTAGCATGGTGGAAAATAAATGACTTATGAACCATCTGTGGTTTTGAGAGGTGACCTTTATAAAAGTTTGTAAAATCATGAAGGGCATGGATAAGGTGAATAGCATGGGTCTTTTCCCTGGGGTGGTGGTGTTTAAGACCAAGGGGTGTATTTTTAAGGTCAGAGGAGAAAGCTTTAAAAAGGACATGACTGGCAACTTTTTTTTTAAAGAGTGGTTAGTGTGTGGAACTATCAGACTCTGGATGCAGGTACAGTTACAAGACATTGGATTTAAAAGGCATTTGGCTATGTTCACGAATGAAAAAACACAGAAACTGAAAATGTTAGTGGCATACGTTATGTGCTTTTCAAATAGAGGTATTTAGGGGTTAGGATTGCACAAGGAGGTGAAAAGCAAAGCATACTTGGAGGGTTGATCTTTGGCTTCTAATTAGCCATAGAAAACTCAGCCCAGTTGGCATGATATGATAAAACACAAGATGGGGAGCAAATATAAGTTTACAAGGGAAGTTTTAAGACTATTAAATGAACATTGCTAACTCCATACATATGTCGGCTTCCTTCATTTCAATACCACCACCACCACCTTTTGTATAATACATCACATGATTTATGTATGGCCAACTATTTCAGATGAAAGTATTTCATTGTCATTCTGGAGGTACCCTGGAAGTGTTACTGAAATGGAAAGCCAGTGTGATGAATTTTGCTCCCTTTATCCCAATATTTTCAAACAGGAAAAATATTTTTAAAACTGCTGTTTTATATTGCTTAATCATGCAACCATTTAGTTATGGATGCAGACTACTGATAATTACAGATTAACTAAATGTTTATAATTCTGCAAACTTCAGTGTATTTAAACACCTAAAGGGAGAACTTTGATGAGAATTTCACCATCTTTCATTTCAAAATCTCTCCCTAATTCTGCTATCATGGTACACAGAATGGACAAAATTAAATGCTTATTACTGAGCAACTATCTTCAACATTGTGTTGTAAATGTTAGCTATGTGAAAATCTTAAATTATGAAAGAATGAAATTATACTGTTTAGCTCGCTTTTTGTAATACTTTTGTTTTAAGATTAGATTCCCTACAGTGTGGAAACAGGCCCTTCAGCCCAACCGGTCCACACCGATCCTCCGAAGAGTAATTCACCCAGACCCACATCTCTCTGACTAATGCACCTAACACTATGGGCAATTTAACATGGCCAATTCACCTGATCTGCACATCTTTGGACTGTGGGAGGAAACCCATGCAGACACTGGGAGAATGTGCGTGTGAAGTTTGGACATCGCTCAAGGCTGGAATCGAACCTGGTACCCTGGCGCTGTGAGGCAGCAGTGCTAACCACTGTGCCACAGTTCCGTCATCTTTGACATGTCAATTTTAATCTGTTAGTATACCTAGTTGACCCGTTACTACACTGGTAACTGATTTTTAATTCTCCCATCGACTGACTAATTAGAATACTACTTTTTTTTAAGTCACTTATGAAATGTGGGCATCACTGAGCCAGCATTTATTGCTCATCTCTAGTTACCCTTGGAAAAGTACTGGTCAGCTGCCGCCTTGAATCTCTTCAGTCCGTTTGCAGTGATACATCCAACATGCTGTCAGGACGAGTTGCAGCATGTTGATTTAATGACGCTGCAGGAACAGCAATACATGCCTAAGTCAGGATAGTGTGTGGCTTGCAGGTGGTGGTGTTGCCATGTGTCCAAAGGCCTTATTCTTCTAGATGGTTGTGGGTTTAGCAGATCTAAGGACCTTTGGTGAATTTTTGTAGTGTATATGTAAATACTGCACACTGCTGCTCCTGAATGTTGGTGGTGGGGGGAGTGGATGCTTATGGATGTGGTGTCAATCAAGTGCAATGCTTTGTCATCAGTTGCATTAGGCTTCTTGAATGTTATTGGAGCTGTGCCCATCCAGGCAAGTAGAGAGTATTCTATCGCATTTTCCTGTTGTGCCTTGTATATTATGGAAAGGTTTTGGGAGTCAGAGGTGAGTTAGCCACCACAGTATTCCTAGCCTCTGACCTGTTCTTGTAGACACTGTGTATGTATACTGTGGGTCCAGTGAGTTTCTGGTTAATAGTAACTCCAGGATATTGATGGTGTTACTATCATAAACTCCCACTATGTCAAGGGGCAATGGTTAGATTCTTCTTCGTTGGAGACTATCTTTGCCTGGCCTTTTGGTGGTGTGAATATTATTTGCCACTTGTCAGTCAAGCCTAGATATTGTCCAGGTCTTGCTGCATTTGGATATGAACTAGAGTTGTAAATGCTATTGAACATGGCACAAACATCCCCCACTTCTCACATTGTGATGGAGGGAAGGTGATTGAAGCTGCTGAAGATAGTTGGGCCTAGAACACTACCCTGAGGAACTTGTGCAGAGAACTCCTGGAGCTCAAAAAACTGATTTCCAACAACCACAATCCTCTTTCTAACTGCCAGGTATGATGTCAACCAGTGGCGAGTTTGCTGCTGACTTAGGTTTTGTTAGGACTCCATGTTACCACACTCAGTCAAATGTGGCCATAATATCAAGACTGTCATTCCCACCTCCTCTCTGGAATTCAGCTCTTGTCCTGGTTCAGACAAAGGCTGTAACAAGGTTAGAAGTTGAACGGCACTGGTGGAACCCAAGCTCTGCATCAGTGAGTAGATTATTGCTGAGCAGGTGCTGCTTGATAGAACTGTCAATGGCACCTTCCATAATTTTACTGATGATTGAGAGTAGACTGGGGCACAAATTTGCTGAGTCCAATTTGTTCTTTTTGCATACAGGAGATAACCTAGGCAATTTTCCACACTACTTGTGTAGAAGCCAGTGTTGTAACTGTACTGGAAGAGCTTAGTTAAGAGAGCAGCAAGTTCTGGAGCACAGTACTATTGCTCGAATGTTGTCAGGATCCATATCTTTTGCAGTATCCAATACCTCCAACCATTTCTTGATATTGCATGAAGTGAATCGAACTGGCTAAATACTGGTATCTTGAATACTGGGGACCACTGGAGGAAGATTGAGATGGATCATCCACTTGGCACTTCTGGCTGAAGATTGCTGTGAATGTTTCAAACTTAGCTTTTGCATTAATGGGTGTGGGGCTCTTCCATCATTCAAGAATGAGCATCTTTGCAGAGCCTCCAGTGTTGGTTCTATTGGGAATATAAATTGTATTTATTATACTTTTATGGGAAGTGGATCTAGTTGACAATGATGGACAATTCATTGTCCATCCTTAAAAACCCTTGACACACTTTCTTGAATCACTGCAATCTATCTGTTTTATTCACTGAAATGTCCAATATAAATCAAGGTTCAGCGTTTTGACTTCTAATCTGTCCTGAGCCACTTATTCTCAATACCTTGGTACTGTTTAAAGTTGCTAAAATTACCCTCTGCGTTCTTGAGCAAGAGAAAGGAAATTACAATTTCTGCTGCAAGATAAAAAGCTGACGGGTAAACTTAGCTGTCATGCTACCACGAATGAACAACTTGTTACTACCTAATGCGTTCACAGAAAAAACAGAGCTACTTGAACAAAATAAGAGAGATAATGTGTCAATAGATAGAAAAACTATAAGCATGGTTGCTTTGCAACGTCAAATCTGAACAAATTCCTAAATTGCAAATAAACTTTAGATGAGGCAGCTCCAGTGGGTGTTGTCTCCAGCTGCTGGAGACTTTAATTTAGTGTAATGGAAATGAGTCAAGTAGAACATGAACTGTTGTCTCTGGTTTAATGATAAAGTTTCTGGAATCCAATTTCTGTGTTGCGTTCTGTTTACTGACACAGCTTCGTGTGATGGCAAATTCCTATCCCTTAGGCAGAAGAACAATTTTTAGATTTGCGTAACATTTTGATTTCTTTGAAACAGGCCTTTCGGCCCCACAAGTCCACACCAACCCTCCAAAGCGGACCCATTCAGCTACCCTATATTTTCCCCTAAATGATGTACCTAACCTACATATCCCTGAACACTATTGGCAATTTTAGCATAGCCAGTTCACCTAACCTGGGTCTGGGTTGTGGGAGGAAACCAGAGCACCCTGAGGAAACCCATGCAGAAATGGGGAGAATGTGCACACTCAACACAGTCGCCCAAGGCTGGAATCTAACCCGGGTCCCTAGTGCTGTGAGGCAGCAGTGCTAACGTGCTGCCCCACAGTTGAAAGTAGTGCCAAATGAAATGTTTGTAAGATGAATAAATAGAAACTAGGAGCCATTTGAGCCCACTCTACCATTAGCATGATCATGATTGATCTTATCCTAGTCTCAACTCCACTTTCCTGCCTGCAACGCATAGCTGTTTATCCTAATTCTTTCTTTCTTGAATCTGATGATTTATTCTGCTACCACTGCACTCTGTGCTAGTGAGTTCCACAGTTGCGCAACCCTTTGAGAGAAATAGTTTCTCCTCATCTCAATTTTGAATCTACCTCCTTTAACTCTATATCGAAGCCTTTTTGTTCATGACTATCCCATGCGAAAGAACGTCATATTCTATATCTACCTTATCAATCCCCTTTAGAAGTTTTTATACCACAATCGCATCTGCTCCAGGCAATTCTTCTGAACTCTATCATGTACAAGTGTATGGTTAGTAAGTTTGCAGATGATATCAAAATTGGAGGTGTAGTGGACAACGAAGAAGGTTACCTCAGTACAATAGGACCTTGATCAGATGGACCAGTGGACTGAAGAGTGGCAGATGGCGTTTGATTTGGATAAATGTGAAGTCCTTCATTTCGGAAAGACAAATCTGGGAAGGACTAATGCACTTATTGGTAAGGTGCTGGGGAGTGTAGCTGAACAAAGAGACCTTGGAGTGCAGATTAATAGTTCCTTGAAAGTAGACTTGCAGGTAGATAGGATAGTGAAGAAGGTGTTTGATATGCTTGCCTGTATTGGTCAGTGCGTTGAGTGTAGGAGTTGGGAGGTCATGCTGTGGCTGTACAGGACATTGGTTAGGCTATTTTTGGAATACTGTGTGCAATTCTGGTCTCCCTACTACAGGAAGGATGTTGTGAAACCTGAAAGGGTTCAGAAAAGATTTGCGAGGAAGTTGCCACAGTTAGGAGGTTTGAGCTATAGGGAGAGGCTGAATAGGCTGGAGCTGTTTTCCCTGGAGAGTCGGAGGCTGAGGGGTGACCTTAGAGATTTATAAAATCAGGAGGGGCATTAATAGGGTAAATAGACAAGGTCTTTACCCTAGGATGAGGGAGTCCAAAACTAGAGAGCATAGGTTTAAGGTGAGAGGAGAAAGATTTAAAAGGGACCTAAGGGGCAACATTTTCACTCATAGGGTAGTGCGTGTATGGAATGCAGTACCAGAGGAGGTGGTGATTGCAACATTTAAAAGGCATCTGGATGGGTATATGAATAGGAACGGTTGAGAGGGGAATGGGCCAAGTGCTGGCAAATGGGATTAGATTTATTACGGATATCTGGTCAGCATGGACAAGTTGGACCAATGGGTCTGTTTGTGCTGCACATCTGATTCTATGAATCCATTTGCCTTTATATTGCCTTTCTGCAATCCATGCACAAAGGTGTCCACATCCCTCTGCACTGACTCACATTGAATCTGCTTCCAATTTAAACAGTTTGCTATTTTGTTTATTCATCCAAAATGGCCAACCTCTCACTTACCCACATTAAACTCCATCTGCCGGATTCTGGCCCATTCTCCAAGCTTATCAATGGTCATCTGTAAACTCTTTATTTCTTCATCACCACCTGCTTTTCCATCTATTTTAGTTTTATCTATCGCCTATAAAAAGGTGGTTGTGAGCCATGGAAAGAAAAAAAAACAATTGTGTGCATTCCACTCCAAATCACTGACCTGACCAATCTGAGTATTTGTGTCCCAAATTTGAGGATTCCAGAACTTGAGGCCTATCCAACACCAGTTAAAGCTGCCAAGAATAAAGCAATTATTCAGTGTTGAGATCAGAATTGGATGAGCAGGGATATCTGGAGTGGCTCTGGTTGGTTAGTAGTGTGACGGGAGGAGATTAGGGAGATGGGATCAGGCAAACATATTTGAAAACAATGGAAATTTTGATCTCTGGAACATGTTCAACACACAGCAATCTTCTATAACTCACATGTGCCAGTGGTGTTTCTGAGCAAGAGTCTAGTTTGGCTTGTACCAAATCTGTGGGAGCAACGTTGCAGACCACGAACTCCTCTTCATTTAACAACACTTGTTGCCATATTTTGAGAGTTAAAGATCAAAAGGCAACTTTGAAAGTGACAGTAATGTGCCAGGTAAGTGCTGAGCATTTAGGATAGGTCAGGTGGTATAGTTAATTTCAACAGGGCCAAGTTAAATTATTAAGGGGTGGAACATATGCTATGCATAGGGAAGATGGGGGCTATTCAGCAGGGTAGGGTTGGAGTGCCTCTGATTAGAGGAAACATGTCTGGTATGATCAGGTCAGGGGAAGGGCGGCCAGTTCAGTGGAATTTAGTGTTTGGCGCTGGTCGGGTTGGTGGAGGGGTTTGTTGGTCTTGGGAGTGGTAAGTAATTTGGTGAGATCATAAGGGTTCTGGCTTCCTGTATAGGAGGTCATTTGGGGATTGGGTTGGAAAACTCATTATGGGGAGGGGGTTTGTGTGAATTGGAGGTTCAGTTTAATAGTGACTGGTTACAGGGGTTTTTTAATGTTTCCTGGATGACTAAGTGAGCCAGTGTTCAGTTCTCTGATGTTGAGGATTTTTCAGAGGGCCACCAACTTAGCAGAGATATAGTCTAAAGTTTTTAATTTCCTAGGTAATTCCCATGGAGTCAGCTGCATCATGGTGTTACTTCACAACTCCAGTCTGTGCTCCTCCATTGACTAGCCAACAGAATATCTGGGCCAATTTGGAGTTCTCATTTTCTAACTGTTGTGTACATTTATTTGTTTTTGTGAGTTTTCTAAATGTTGGCATAAATACCAAATGGTTATAGTCATACCTATACTAAATAATTCTTTCCAACAGCAGAGAAACAGCAGCTATACAGATAAAACGTCAATTTCAAAGCAGTTCTTGGTCCTCAATAAAATTTTGGTGTTAGAAGAAAGTATGGTGACATACAGGATGATTGCATACATTGTTGAGGGTTCATAATCTGCCATTTTAAATATCATCCAAACTTTGAGTAAACTTGTATTAGTGTTTCACTATTCATTTCCAAACCTAGAATATACAATTCTAATTCAACTACAGAACCTGTATTTGTATAACTCTTTCCATGCCTGCAAAATTCCTCCAAAGATTTCACAACTAATGATTAACTCTCTAGTCTAATCTTTGGTAGCACAGATATGCACAGTGAGTCCTACAACTAAGTAAGCGATTAATTAAATGTTGTTCATGTTGGCTAGGGAGTAAATCTTGGGACAGCCAGAAAATGTCCCTCAAGTAAAAGCAAAATATTGTGGATACTGGAAATCTGAAACAAAAGGGAGAAACCTGATGTTTCAAATCTGATTTGACTTGTCAGACTTTCCTTGCCCCTACTGTTTGGGCCCAGTTTAACATGTCCAATAATGGCAGCTGTGCCAAAGTAGCACTCATTCAGAACTAGACTAAAGAGACTGATTAGGTTATGTTAAGGCCCTGGAATAGATTTATGATTGACCTTCAGTGAGGTACTGAAGAGAAAAGAACATTAAATTGCCTTCATGTGGCTGAGTGCAACATCAGGGATAAAAGATAGTTTGAAAGTTATCAATTGCTATCTTGTTATAAAACAATTGAGGTAAGTGCCTAAACTACTAATCTTTTTTGTCAAAACCAAATTTTGTTTACTTTAAATTATTTAACTTTGGCTGTCTATGCTAGATTGTCGACTCATTTGGGAAAGGATTCATGTCACCAGCATAATCTTGAAGCGTAAAGGCATCTAGTGGGGATGCTCAGCATAATGACTGAGCAGTTTTTGAGCTTTTCGCAAATAAAACAACTAATGCATTTTTTTATCTGTTCTCTGCAGGTACCATAGCGAAAAGATGACACTGAGTTACTCAGAGTATCTAGCTCACCGCCAGCATCACCACTACCAGAATGGCATTGCACACCCTCTACCACCGTACAACCATTATTCCTGACAATGACTTGCATGACCAGTCACTTGATCTTTCAGCGGACCTCTTCCCAGGGGACCCTTCCCCTTCTTGGTCTAGCTATCTCTATTACTGTACCATTTTATGATGTTAGTTTCCGTTGCCATAATGGCATGCAGCTATTTGGCTGATGTCAATTTGGCAACGGGTGGTAACAACTCATAATTATGTATCAACGTATTTTCTTTGAGCGTGCCCTTTCATAAAATAAGTTCCGATAAAATTATTACCTTTTTTTTTGCATTCCCAGAATTTCCTAAGCCTGTGGATGAATGGAAGGAGATATGAGAGATTGGATTCTAAATTTGCAAGAGCAGGGTTAATCAAATAGTGTCTTTGTTCTTAGGCAGATATTGGACCTACATTTCTTAAATGATTGGATAAACCTTCTTTAACAGTCAGAACCCTATAGTTTCAACTGCTGTAAAGAAGTTACAAATCATTTCAGCATTGCATTTGATTTGTATAAAATCCCTTTGTCATACTGACCATTTTAGTATGAATAGCTTTTTAAACTTAGCTGCATTTTAAAGCAAAAATGCAGTTGTTGAAGGACAACAAAAGTTGGTAAAAAGAACTACATTGAGTTACTCAAGTACTGTATCAAAATGTTAGGCATACTACTTGACCTCCCATGACAGAGATTTCTAAACACTTTCCACAATAGAATTGTTATTGGGTATACTTGTCAAATGGAAAGTAATTAAGATAATATCTTTTATCCTATGATAGTGTATATAATTTGTGTGTATGTATACACAGCTTTTTTTCCCTTGTGGGGAAAGATTTTTCTTAATACATTTGTTATAATAATTACCTATGAAGTTTTTTTGCAAATACTTATATGGAGTAAAAATAGGTTCAACAGTTTGATTTATGGGTTACAAGTACACGAATATAATAATGCAGATCAAGATTCCACATTATGATGGCATTTGTGTGCTGTCGGTCTTTACCTACTTGCTGTTACCTCCAGGAGGAAGGGGCAATCCTTGTTGGTATATTACCTTTTTTCTGAATTTTAAACACTGGCTTGTAGGTCATCTATTCTGTGCTTGTAACTGCCTCTGTGATAGGGCACTAATTTTGAATTGGTAAAGATAATTTAGTTCTGAATTTCTTTCCACATAGATAGGTATACCCAAAACATCACATCTTTGAGTCATCTGGAAACACCTTTGAAATGTTATTTAATCAGCCATTTGTTGAATTTGGTTTGGCTTTGCAGTGCAACAGAATAATTAATACTATATACAGTATATAAAAATAATTAAATACTCCCACCTCAGTTTCTCACTGAATATAGAAAACTGTGTAAATTTGGTTCTAGGAAAATGTCAACCTGGATTTCCAGTTATTAACTGGATTTTGATTCTTTAAGTTCTAGCACTTGTTTTTGTACCTGTAACATTTTAATTATAAACATATAGTTTAAGCCAAGCTGCTTAGTTTATAAGATTAACTATAACAAATCAGTTCTGACTCAGATTTAAATATTTTATAATTCAATAAGGAATTTTTAGTTATACTAGAAAAGAGAAAGTTGAGATTCTAGGGAGCTGGGCAATCGTGGTGCTAGAACTCAGGAAATATTAATGCGCAGTATTTGTGCAGCCTGAGGCTCCCAATACATCTGTGTAAAATTTATTTTGCTCAGCTTCTTATTGTCAGGATTGGAAATTTAAATTAGCCAAGTTTATTATGACAGTGCAAATTTTCCAGTGAACAGAACTGTTTGGGAAAACGAGATGATCAGATGTTGGTAATTTTAGATTTCTGCTTTTGGTTGTCATAAATCTAACAGAAAACCTGGAATATCCACAGACTTCAGGTCAGCAAGTTCTGGTTTAGTATGGTAAAATAGGTTAGAAATAGAAACAACCTGGGGTTATTTGTTCAGCTGTTCTTTTTTTAAAAAAAAGAATCAAACCGAAGACTGCAGGTGACTATCTAAATTTGAGTTTAGATTAAGTGTAC
The DNA here is from genome assembly GCF_037043375.1 of Chiloscyllium plagiosum. NCBI lineage: Eukaryota > Metazoa > Chordata > Chondrichthyes > Orectolobiformes > Hemiscylliidae > Chiloscyllium > Chiloscyllium plagiosum. The sequence continues at coordinate 27,682,851 of NW_028270149.1, read as the reverse complement.
ATGGTAGTTTGTACATTTTTTTCTAGTAGCTTTAAAGATCAGATTAAGATGTGTTAGATTGTCATTAAAACAAACTTAAATCTGAGACAATACTTCATTCGCATTTCTTACATTTATTACCAATTTAACCTTTTGAATCGTTTTTAACTTAACCAAGGATATGTCTCCTGAGTAAGATATTTGTAATTTCTGATCCAACCTTAAGACATTTGAAACTTAAAATCAGTTGTCTCCTAAATTTTGTCTTGAAGGTAATTCATTAAATATCAATAGCTAATTAGTAACAATCAGCAAAGTTTGAAATCCTATATTAAATCCTATACTGTAAAGGATTCTGGCGCAATTTCAAGTGTCTATTAATGTTTGTTTTATTGGATATGTTCAGACAGGCTGTGTTTTTCACTAAATATCAATGTTGGGGAAAACCATTAATTGCTCATTTGAATATCCTCAGCTATATAAATGAAATGTAAGGTATGGTATTTAGATTTGATTAGCTTCTCAGTGAAAGATTTGCCTGCATCCTATGAAAATAGTCCATTGTGTGAAGCTGAAGATAACTCCTTCCATTATTCACATTGATAGAACTTAAGAGCTGTGCATCCACAGTAATTCCAAAAGAAATGGTTTATATTTCACTTGTGTTGCCTTAATTTTGACAGAAATAGCACAAACTGAACAATCTTGGCTGCCAAGTGGAACTTAGTTTACTGAATTTCTCTGAACATCATGTCCTTCATCTCGGCATGCTCATCCTTTCTTTGAGCTCACCACTAGTGGGGAAAAAAAAATGGTGCTATACGACTCTGAATGGGTCACGTGACTGGTCATGCTGACTCCGAGATCATATCGGAATAATCTTGATATATGCAGATATTATACAAAACTTTACTACCAGTGTAATAATGATGAAAACAAATAAATAAAATCCTGCAGCCTTGCAAGGACGAGGTCAGCAATACTTCCCTGCATGGCATGGTGGAATGGGACATATCTCGTCGTGTGTAGCTATAGGAGCATGACAGTGTGTCCATGCTGGTCACTTTCTTTCCTTTGAAAAAAAATAGTTAAACTGAAGCATTAGGTATTTAATATTTTTTATGGGGCTGTTACATTACCTGCCACCTCTTGAACATGTTCAATTTTTATATACTGTTGTGCAGTCGAGGTTACATCACGTTGTCGTTCAGACTGAACCAAAGATGCCTCCAGCCATGATCTAATGCTGCTGTGAATTAAGCCTGCTTTCCCGTCCTTCAAGGCTACTGCAGGAGGTTTTAACAATTTGTTTTTTATTTTTGTACAATTTCTAACTGGTTTTGCTAGTAGCATTGATTCAATTAAGTTTAATTTGAAGATTCTCAATGAGCACTGTTGAACATTGATGTCTGGTAACTTTGCCCATGCAGTGGCTGTATCGAAGAAGCCCCATAGTGTGCCTCTCAGACCTAAGGGTTTCTTTAATCTGTATCCTAGAGACCAGCAGAAAATCTTTATACTAAAGATGTTTAATTATTTTTACCATTGTTGTTTGAACACTTGTTTCTTAATTTTACTCTGGACCTAGTAACTGCACTGGTTGTCAATCGCACTGAGAGAGCGAGAGAGTTGTGTTTCAGACTTTTGTAACAACACATGTATGACGGTTTTTGTACATTGAAATCAATTCTTTTCAGAATTTTTTGGATCTAGTTTCTAAGTTATTTTAGTGTTTTTTTTTATATGTTAAAGATGAGATGAGTTAACACTGTCACCAGCAGACTGATTTACCTACTGATGCTACAGTGATGCTGGGTTGATAGCTACCTGGTGTAGCTTGTGCCCAAAAAGTTTTTTTTTTCCTTTTTATTAGTAACTGTTGAATAATGGCACCACAGTATATGTGAAGAACCCCCTTTCATTATGACTAGATCCTCCTTCCACATTTAAAATTTTACAATTACTATTAGTGTGATAATGTTGAAATGGGCATTTATAGTATGGTCGTAAGTCAAAAAGTGGGGGGAGGGACTTTATAATAAAAATGATCAGTGGGTCTGTGAGACATGGATTGTGGAACAATGTAGTAGTTTTAACACTATTGTTACATTTTAAAGCATTTACCCAATAAAATATTAAGATTAATACATAATTGGTCTCTATGTTGGTACATGAGATGAAATGAGTGTTTCACGTGCCTAAGTATATTATACTAGTTACAAGCAGATTCAAGAAGGATCTCATGATTGCAAAATATTGTGGGTTTTAGTGGATTAGAAATGATTTTTATTTGATGGAATGGACTTTATTTTTAAACCATGTTCAACAGTGGAGTAGCAGGCACTGAAAGTATTTCCACTCATGTTGGGAGCGATACCACTTCATACGACCAGTACCAGTGGATGCAAATGGGCTTGCAGCAAAGGGAGTCCACCCAGCAACGTTCTGTGAAGGGCATCCACCTACAAGCAGAACAACGTGAATTCCAGACCTGCAGAAACCTACACTGACTTTTTCTAAACTTGATCATTTGGTGGGGAGGGGGGAGGAAATCTATATGAATATTCAGTGAAATATGTGGGACGTTTTCTCCACAATGTTTTTTATCAATAAAAGCACATGTAAGTGTTGAAACAAATGACTTGTTGTATTGAATGGTTTCAAAAGCTACATTTTACATGTATTCTTTCAAAACCTTTTAACCTTTGCTGTTATAAAATGATATGTTGCACAGTCTAGCTCAATTGAACATGTTTTGTTTGTGCAAGTAGAGTTTGTAGGCTTCTGCTTAGGAAATGCATTACAACTAATATCTGCTGTGCTCTCCATTTGTTTTTAACATTTTCAGTTATGTATCATTGCATGTCAGTTGAGAAATAGATCTTATTTTCTCCCTACCTTGACTTGGAATCTCAATCACTGCTAACCAGACTAAGAGCAGATCTATCTTAAAGTTGATATTTAACCAAAGTCAAGTGTATTTTTCCATAAATGGAATAGGAGAGATGCCAATTGTTTAAAGCAAAAGTAAGTTTTCTTTAATTTCTCATCTGCACTACATCCTTTACGTCAGTGTCTTTGTCATTGTTGGCATCCTGCCTTCTATGAAAAATGATGGGCGTGTAACAGATAATTTGTTTCAGATGGAGAATCTTCCAATGGTGCACTTTTTGCCAGTGTTCAAAGAGGCCAGTCCTTGTTGGGCCAGTTCTACGTGTGAAGCTACCAAGTGTGATTGTTGATTGTTCGTTTTGGCATTGGTGTTCTGCCAAGCCACTTGAGGCATTGGTCAGTGCAATGGTGTACATCTCTCAGGTGTTGCCTTTTTCCTCTGTCATCAGCTAGTGACTCCCAGGTGGTGATTGATAGAACATTTGAAACATAAAAACAGAGTGGGAGTAGGCCTTTTGACTCTTCAAGCCTGCTCCACCAATCAGTGCAATCATGGCTTACCCCTAGCTAAATGCCATTTTCCCACTTTTTCTGCATCTCTTGATGCCTTTAAAAATCTTCACACTTGCAGATCTCTCTTGAATGTTTTAAGTAACCTGACTATCTCTGCTTCCTATCGTAGAGAAATTTATCAGTTCATTGCTGAGTGAAGAAATGTTTCTTCATCTAAGTCTTAAATGTGTCCCCTGAAATTTATGGACTTTCATGTCACACATCTAGACATCCTTAAAACAGAACTTTGGATTGTTCTTCCTCACTACAGAGGAAGTCCTTGGGCATGTAACTGGCTTTCATACACCTGTACAAACATAGCAACCTCATGAGTACTAAGTTGGTGAGGCCTCTTCTGGAGTACTACATGCAGTTCTGGTTGCCCTGCTATAGGATGGCTTTATTAAACTGAAGAGGGTTCAGAAAAGATTTACCAGTATATTGCTGGGGATGGGAGGGTTTTAATTAGGCTGAGACTTTTTTAGCTGGAGCCTGGGTGGTTGAGGAGAGACCTTAAAACGGGTTAAAATCTTGGAGAGAGTGAGGACTGCAGATGCTGGTGATCAGTCAAAAAGCACTACTAATACGAGCACAAGAGTGACAAAAAAATCTTAGTTGCATATTGCTATATATCGCTATTAAAAATCTTGGGATTGCATGTCTGATGGTTTCAGTGCAGAATGTAGGCTGTTAAGTGCGGGTATAGAGTTCAGAGCCTTTGACTACAGCATGGCACTGGAAAAGCACAGCCAGTCAGGCAGCATCCAAGAAGCAGGAAAGTTGACGTTTGGAGCATAAGCTCTTCATCAGGAATCAAACGTCAACTTTCCTGCTTCTTGGATGCGGCCTGACTGGCCGTGCTTTTCCAGTGCCATTTTTTTTGACTGTAGAATCATGAGGGGCAAAAATAAAGTGAATAGCAAGGGTTTGTTTTTCCCTTTGCTGGGGGAGTTCAAAATTTGAGGGCATATTTTTAAAGTGAGTTTTAAAAAGGACATGAGGTATCTTTTTAAAATTAGTTTATCAAAGGGATATATTATCTAGTGATTGAAAACAAATAAGACATCTATATCTTGTTTCTTTGGAGGCAGTGATGTTGAATATATTCAGGTTGATTGAGTGCAGATTTATTAGTGTCATTGTCCAGTAGTTACCTGAACAAAGTTAGTGTTTTCCTGCAATTATAAGTTGACTGCCATGTTTGGGGGCGGGGGGGAAATCGATGGGTTTCTCTGAAATAATGCTTTTTATCACATGTATTTGACATCTTGGAGATATTTTAAGACAGTCATACTAACAATCTATCATATGTAAAATCTGTTGTCAGATTTGAGGGGTATGGAGTATAATCCTTTGTAGATCTTGATGGATCATGCTGTAGTCAAAGGCTCTGAACTCTATACCCGCACTTAACAGCCTACATTCTGCACTGAAACCATCAGACATGCAATCCCAAGATTTTTAATAGCGATATATAGCAATATGCAACTAAGATTTCTTTGTCACTCTTGTGCTCGTATTAGTAGTGCTAGTACTTTAACTCCTACTGTCACTCCTGTCCACAATAAGTTACTGATTTTAAAAATTCTTGTCTTGGTTTCCAAATTACTCTTTAGCCTTGACCATTCCCATTTCTCTAATCTCACTCAAACCAAAATCGGAGTTACCTGCTCTCATTCTGGCCTCGAGTCCCCAAAGTTTTCAGTCCACAGTGCATTCAGCTCAGTTCAATAGATATGTTACTGGTGTCTATGACTGATTAGTTTAATGTAGATTACAGGAGCTTTTAGAGGTTCAGAAAGGAAATGGAGACAATCTGAAATGAGCTATGTGTAGTCTACAACTATATGCTTTATAGCTGGCTAAAAAGTACAAGGAGTGATAGGAATTTGTACATGAGTTAACAAAGTGGTGGAAGATAGAGTATGGAGAGACTGGTTTCTTTTAGCAGGGTTTGCCCCCTGAACTGCCTAAGTCTTCAATTAAGATGGCAGAGAAATTTCTTCTGTCACTTGAATAATTAGGATAAGTAGAAACTCTGCCAAAATATGCTTCCCCACCAAAGCTTTGGGAAGTGCATAATTCCTGAAAATATTAAACTGTAATCATTCTATTTGTAATTAGGGCTAAATATTGGCTGAAATTTGATGACAGTAACAAACAAAACAACACTTCAACATTTTATTAAACAATTTATAAACAAACGTAAATAAGCCAAAAATTTGCAATGTTAGACAAAATGTTTCAGTTGGTAACTTCAATTTTATTATACAAGCAGAACTGTTTGTAACTTTAGAAAAGCAGCTTGAAAGAAATTTAGAAAACCTACACGTGGCACACTTCAATAGATAGTGTTGCCAAAATTGCAAAGAATTTGGTTGTTTTGCTCTTGTCAAAACTTAACTTGGATATCATTTTTCCCATTTTTTGAGGTATATCTGGAGTATACAAAACACAGCTGAGACATCCAAACATTTGAGAAAAGTTACAAAAGTTAGCCATGAATGAAAGATCAGCAGTCTCTCTCAAGAACTGACCATATTTACATTGGAAATACTGAAATGTTAAAATGTATAACAATACAAGTACATTCTTTTCTGGCACCTTGGAATCATCCAGCTAGAAGCAGCAAAATGAAGTGATAAGAGAATAAATATCAATAGAGTAAAAGCATCATTGCACTTAGCTTACTTTCAATGTGGTCAGGTGACTTCAGGCAATTATTCAGCTCCCTGAGTTGAACTATCAATACTGCAGAATGGTTTGCAGATGTATTTTCAGGCAGCCAGAGGATTGTGAAAGATTTAACGAATTCTACAAAAACTCTGGAAAATTTGGTGTCAAAGCTAGTTTGTACAGCTTCCCTACACTGCTTCCCGGTTTCCTCTCTGCTGTTCATTGCATTTTTGCTACCAGTAATAAGGCCTGTTTATCAATAGTTTCAGCTGTGTAATTGGAGATCTTACTGTCTCTGGAATGTCTTCAGATGCTAAATTTAAATGCAATGTAAAATAATCCATTTTACAATACATTTTAAAAGCCTATTCATAAATAATTTATACTTGTTTTACTCGCAACTAAACTGTCCCCACCCCACAACCCCAGGAGAAGTGTTGACTTTTCAATCAACCTATTTAATAACCCTTTTTATGGTGTTATATATGGTTGGTCAAGTTCTAATTGAATCTTATTGTGCAACTAGTAGCTTTAAGTATTATCAATACTCAACTAAAACTAGGTTTGTAATGGTAAACTGAATAACATCTAAGGAGTTGGGTCTGGAGTGTTATTTTTGTGCCCACATCCCACAATTTATTGATATGACAATATCAAATTTACAGTAATCCCAGGGTTTAAAATACTTTCATGCCCTTATATTTGACTCATGCAAGCACCATTCTCTAGCCAATAGACTGGGTGGTCTCCTTACTTTCACCTTTGCTTTTAGGAAACATCAGTCCAGTGAGAAACAGCAAGTGACTTTTAGCCATAGAGGATATCACTTAGTCCAATCTCCTTATTTGACATCATGCATGTACACTCTCCAGTGAGATCAATGAATAGTGATGGATGGCAAATGGTTTTTTTTCCCCTTCTGTTTCCTAGATCAGGGTTGGGATTTCATGATATCTGGTTGAATCAGTTAACAGCACAGATCAGGCATCAGACTTAGGATCATTAGGTTTGTAGAACTCCAGTAGAAACCACAATACAATCATCCACTAAGCCATTAGGAGAAAGTGTAATTATTTCATGAAACATTAATAGATAGCTACCAATATTGCAGTATTAAACTTTCTCACTGCAGTACTAGAATATGGTAGGTTTCAGGTGAATTGCTTTAGCAGTAGTCTGACTGTGCTTGGTTCTCCCATTTTGGGTTGAAGAGGAAATACATGACTCCACATTCCAATCTGCTTTCCTCTGCTTTACCTGAGAAATGACAATAACTAACAAGTGTTGATAAATTGGAATGTCCAGGTTAGAATAGATGGGAGAGAAGAAAATGAAACAAACTATTGGAAACTTTGCTTCACATTTAAATCCAATTTCTACTTATAAAAGATAAGCTTACAAATGAATAATCTACACTAATATAAATTTGTACACTTCCAAATGCATTCATTCTTTGAATATTGACAAATGTCCATATTTACTTTTACCTCAATGACAATTCTAAATTGCACTCATGAGGAATCATGACGTGGATTTGGAAAGGAAGGGAGCTTAACTTATCTTCAAACTATTTCCAATGCTGAACGTGAATGTAGGATTTTCACAAGGACAAAACTACAGATCTTTAAAACTATTTGAAAGTTTTGAAATGGAAAATTACAAAAAATAAGCAACCGGTTAGACGGAGGCTGCAGAACCAAAAATAAATGATTGTAAGATATGGGACAAGGAACAGGGTTGACACGAAGCCAACCAAATACTGTTTCACAGTGTTCTGCTTGCATGTATTAAAAGAAATACAAAATACCAAAACTGGGGAAAAAGAAACATCCCCAGAGTCAAGCTGAATATTTCTCTGTACATTATCACAGGAAAATATATTCTGGTTTCGTATAAGAGTTTTTTTGACTTGCTAATAGGGAAAACATTTTTGGAATGTTTAATATGGTAGGAAATAGCTTTAGATTTTTTAACCTCCTGTTATTAATGATTTTTTTAATAGGATTGCCTTATACCACACAGCCAATCTTTACTTATATAACAAGGATAGTGCTTTTGGTCAACTAGTTACATGCCACATAAACACTTTCTTTTTATCACAAACACAAAGTACAAGTAACCATTAAAATTATTTCTTTAAGGCTAGATCTTAATACTAGATTCACGTTGCACAATAGGGAACATAATTACAAAGTTTTTATCTCTGACAAAGTCCACAACACAGATACATATGCACAAGTATCATTGCAACACCTACAGGCGTACATCAGCTGGAACTATATCTAAACCCAGCATACACCTAAAATTAACATAGTCTGGGAAATAGAATTAATTGGGCAATAGGCAAAAATATCTTTGTTGGTTCTAAAAATCTTTAGAATTGTACAGATGTAACTTAAGGGATTTAAGAATGGAGCAAAAATAAACAGTAAATAGTTGCTTTACATGGGCAGTATATCGTTATAATGCAAGTTCATGAGAGTACATTTTTGGTTAAAGTTCTGTCACCTATATAAAATACCAAACAGACTGTGAACCACACAGAGTAACAGCCATTACCAAGCAGTAGTAAAGTACTGTCGGTTGAAGCCTGGGATCAACTTACTGGCCTAGCTTCCTGTCTACCATATGGTCAACACATCCACTCGTTTAAAAACAATGAAAACCTCAAAAAGATGAGATAGGAGTTAATACAGGTTGATTCAACATAGAACAATTCTGCAAGAGTGTTGTAAGTAATGTTGTGACATTTTCATATAATGCATAAATAAACTAGCTTCCTCATGTTGTGAGAAAAAAAACATAACAGAATAATTTCCATTAGTTTCCTTGAACTCCATAACTTAATATTTCCAATTATTTGGATGGATTGCTCAATTATAGTTACTCAAAAGCTACTTCAGTGGAAACATATTAGATAACAGCACTTTTGTCGTCAGAGACAATACATGGGAAGGCAAAACAGAGCAAATAATCTGTCCAAACCTTTTCCTGTACCTTTCACGACTGTTCACTTTCTATCGTGATAATTATATTTTTTGAACTTGCTCATTTAAATCTGAAGTTGTAAAGAACATTCAGTTTCATTGTATTTCAAAAAGTACAAAATCATTTCAGATAAAGATCCCTTAAGGCCACTAATTTTGCCACTGTTTGCAGCCTTTGTTTTAAATCTACCTTTCTAAATCTTCTGCCACCAGTTGAAAAAAAAATCTAAATATTATACTTTGCCATGTAAGATCTGCTGCAACATTTCAAATTATTTTCTTCATTGGCAACTTGACCATATCTACCAAGTACTTGCAAGCAGGAGCAGCAGCATAGAAGAGAAGAGTAACCAACTTCCCATGCGTCACCGTCATCAACGTTTGATGTCCCGATGCCCAGACCCGATACCAGGAGCTATAAAATGGGTCCGAAATTGCTGGACAAAGCATGTTGTTCAAATTAACTTCTGTGACCTTAAAAATAAGATAAACACAATGTTATGTTTGCAAAGAAAAGCGCCATGGTTTTATTTTGTTGTAGGCTATAAGCAAGAGATAGAGAAAAAGCAATTTAATAAAACAATATGTTTGTAAGAGGAAGATTTTAGTTTATATCCCCAAGCAGGAGTTATTTTAAAAGTACAAATTTGCAGAGTAGCAGAACCCTGCTTGAAGGATTTTATTTTTGATGATCAATTTTGACTGGGAATTTAGAGGAGTAGCAAATCTAGAGAGTGCAGCTTTTCTTTAAAGAATTTTTCCTCTGTAATACGTTGTTAGTATATAGGCAATTTGGTTTTAGGTTTTATAACATTGAACTTTATTCCCATCAGATTGGGAGATTTTATATTGTGGCTGGAACATTGTACTTGTTTTGATATCGTGTGGTGTATGGACTAGTGCTAAATTTGGAATAAGTTATTCTGGGAGACAGGAAGAAAGATCCTATTTGAAAAGTGAAGGAAGTGACTTTCCACGCCCTACTCAACAGATTGTGAGTTAGGCATCATTAACCAAGTCATCAGGAGATGATGAAGGGTCATTGGACCTGAAACATTAACTCTGATCTCTCTTCAGAGATGTTGCCAGACACACTGAGCTTTTTCAACAACTGCTGTTTTTGTTTCGTCTGGAGGTGAGCCCATCTTGGAGAAACGTTTGAGAAGGAGACTCCATATTGAAAGGGAGTGATCTAATTCTGGAAGGCAATTCTGCTTTACAGAGGAAATCTTGATTTATTTTGTTTGGCTGCGAGCAAAAAATAATTAACAACATAAAGTATTATTAATAATCCTGCTAATCACTTCATTAACCCTTGTTACGGGAAGAAAACATTCTGTATTCTAGATTAGCTCCACTGACTTTTGAAAAAAGATCCCATTGTTCAGATCTGGTGCATCTTAATTTTGGAAACCTTTGGTAAGTTGCAGATGCAGCAGATTCCAGGTAGGTTTTTACTTCCTCTTTCATATCACTATTGACAGTGGGCTTAACTCTCATGTTTAAGAAAGGAAGTTGCAAGTTCAAGCCCCATTCTAGAGATTCTTTTTTGTACTTGGTGATAAGCAATAAATATCCAGCTAGTGATGCCCAGATCATAAATACTCTGGAGAAGGCAGTCATAAGTCGGTCATTACCACTGCAGTCCTTGGTGTGTAGGGACAACGACACTATTGTTAGGAAGGGAGACAAAAAGGTGAGTTGCTCACTGGGGAATTCCTTGCTTCTGAGCCACTTTCATTGCCACAGTTTTTATGTGAGTGGTCCAACTTATATGACCATTACCATCTGATCAATGGTAACCCCATTGATCCTGATATTGGGAGATTCAATGATGGTAGTGCCACAGAATAGCGAGGGGCAATGAATAACTTTTATCATGTTGGAGAAAGTCATTGTCCAGCGCTTGCATAGCATGAATGACTATAATCCTAGCTGACAGAGTGTATTACTCAATAGTGCTACACAGACAGCAGTGCTACCTTTCAGATGAATCATTAAAATGACAGCCCTCTGAAATGAGTTAAAATATCTCAAGGCATATTTCAAAAGAAGAGCAGAGAAATTCTCCAGGGTGCTGGGCAATATCTATCCCTTAACCATTATCTCAAAAATGTATTGCCTCGTCATTATTACATTGCTATTTCAGAACTCCGATGACTGATCATCAAGCTGAAATCTTTACCCTGTTTCTCTCTGCAAATGCCACCTGAGCAGCTAGGTTTTTCCAGTTTTTTTAAAATGTAAAACATGTTTGCAGATTCAGCACCCACAGTTCTTTAATTTTGTTCTCTATAGAATCATACAGGCAGAAGAGGCCTTTCGGCCCATCAAGTCTGCACTGAAACGTGAGAAACACCCAATCCTCAATCTAATTTCATTTTCCAACACTTGGCCCATAGCCTCAAATATTATGACATGCCAATTGCTCATTCAAGTCCTTTTTTAAAAGCATGTGAGGCAGCACATTCCAGACATCACCACCCTCAGGGTAAAAAAAAAACTTTTCCTCACATTTCCCCCCCCCCCCCCCCCCCCAAGCCTCCTGCCCCTCAGCTTGAACTTGCATCCCTTTGTGACTGACCCTACAATTAAGGGAAACAATTGCTCCTTATCCCTCATAATCATGTATACCTCAATCAGATTGCCCCTCAGTCTTCTCTACTCGAACGAAAATAACCTGAGCCTACCAAAACTTTTCTCATAACTTTTAAATTTTCCATCCCAGGTAGCATCCTGATGAATCTCCTCTGCACTCCCTCCAGTGCAATCACATCCTTCATCTAAGGTGACAACCAGAACTGCACACATTACTGTAGCTGTGGTCTCACCAAAGTTCTGTACAACTCCAAAATGACTTCCCTGCTTTTGTAGTTTATGTCTCAATTGATAAAGGCAAGTGTCCCATATGCTTTTTTCACCATCCTGCTAACATGCCCTTCCACCTTCAGATATCTATGGACAAACACTCCCGTCTCTTTGTTCCACAGAAATCCCTGGTGTCATACCTTTCATTTAGAAATCTCTGGGTATTCGATGTTACATTTTTGGTTTCTAGATTTTCTTCTTTACCTTTGAGATATTCTGCTGAGTGGTCCACAGATCCTAGATTTGTTCCATTCTTCTTTCAAATATTTCTTGTTCCTACTGTCATTGACAGGCCCCTTCATATCCTAATTGACCATGAGACATTAACTAAGACAAAATTCATTGTTCTTCTCTTCTAGTTTGCGTTCTTTAGCAAAGGGCAACTGTTGAATTTTATGGGAACGTTTTTTTTCTATCTTTGTCCCATAAATTACATTGGAATAGAACTTAACCTTACAAGGCTTTTGCCTGTAGCCTCTGTGAAAATTTCTCACTTCCACATAAAACCAAGAGCTCTCATTGGGGAGTAGCCAACCCAGACTTGCAACTTACCAAGCTAGAATGCAATTGGCTACAACATCAAGTGGCTTTCACAGAAGCACGAGTCAGGATTATGGCGCTTAACATGAAACTAGTATCATCACTAAGCGGTCTTGCATTTATGCAGCTAAATATAATTCCCTGGTCTTTCAAATGTTTGCCATGCCAATATGTCATTTCTGCTGCTATTTTTCCAGCTGCCATTTAGAGACTTTAAAAGATGATACTCATTTAAAATGAATCATAGCTAAAGACTGATGCATTAATGAGTTATGTTGAACACGCAGAGATTCAAACGTATTGAGATGCTCTAGAAAGAAACTACTGATTAGAGTTTTCAGAGATGCACCAATATACACAAATATATTTCTTTATAGTTACTACATATACACACTATAATTAATTTGCTGTTTATAGCAACAGGTCAGTGCATGCTTTCCACATAAATATGGATGCAATCCTAACTTTGTGACAGAATATTTACATTAAGCACCACAAAGGTAGACAGAAATGCTCAGAGACAAAAAGAAACTGTACACTGTTTGTGCACTTAATTTTGCTGCCAACAGCAGCTCTGAAGTAAGCAAGAAATTAGGAAAGTAAACAAAGTGAAGTACACAAAAGTATGATTGCCCGTGATAGTATTTTACAAAATTCATTCATGGAATAGTCCTGGCTAGGCCAGTATTTATTGCCTGTCTTTAATGGTCTTGGAACAGCAGGGCTCTCTTGGCCATTTCAGAGAAAACTACATAGCTGTAGATTTGGAGTTACATGTAGTAAGATTTAAGATTTTCTTAAATAGAACAAAGAACTGCAGATTTAAAAGGTAGATAAGTCACCAGGACCTGATCAAGTATATCCAAGGATATTGTGGGAAGATAGAGAATAAGTTGCAGGCCCCTAACGTAGATGTTTGTATCAACTACAGTGCGGGTGAAGTGCCAGAGGACTGGAGGGTGGCTAATATTGTGCCTTTGTTTAAGAATCAGAGAGTCTGACATCAGTGGTGGATAATGTTTTGGAGGGGAGTCTGAGAGACAGAATTTAAATGTATTTGGAGGGGCAAGGACTGATTAGGTAATCGGCATAGTATTGTCTATGAAAAATCGTGTTTCACAAACTTTATTGAGTGTTTTGAAAACATGACCAAGAGGATAGAGAAGGGTAGAGCGGTATACATTGTTTACAAGGACTTTAGTAAAGCCTTTGGCAAGGTTCTGAATGATAGACTGATTAGTAAAAGTTAGATCACATGAGATTCAGGAAGACCTTGCTGACTAGATACAAAATTGATTTGACTGTAGGAGACACAGGGTAGTGGTAGAGGGTTGTTTCTCAGACTAGAGGCCTGACACCAGCAGTGTTCTGCAGGTAGCAGTGCTGGGTCCACCGTTGTTTATCATCTATTTAAATGATATTGATGAGAATATGGAAACATGGTTAGTAAGTTTGCAGATGACAACATTTGTGGTATAGTAAACAGTGATGGTGGTTACCTAAGATTACAAAGGGATCTAGATCAGCTGGGCCAATTGGCTAAGGAGTGGCAGAGAGTTTAATTGAGATAAATGTGAGGCGTTTCATTTTGGTAAGTCAAACCAGAGCAGGATTTACACAATTAATGGTAGGGCATTGGGGAATGTTATCAAACAGAAAGACCTAGGGGTTCAGGTACATAGTAAGTGGTACCATTGAAAGTGGTGCCACAGGTAGACAGGATGGTGAAGAGGGCTTTTGGTACACTTGCCTTTGTTAGTCAGAACAATGAATACGGGATTTGGGACGTCATGTTGCAGCTGTACAGGAGGTTGATGAGGCCACTTTTGGAATACTGCATACAATTCTGATCACTCTGCTATAGGAAGGATATTATTAAATTGGAAAGGGTGTACAAAAGATTTAAAGGAACGTTACCAAGACCAGAGAGTTTGAGTTATAAGACCATAAGACATAGGAGTGTAAGTAAGGCCATTCGGCCCATCGAGTCCACTCCGCCATTCAATCATGGCTGATGGGCATTTCAACTCCACTTACCCGCATTCTCCCCGTAGCCCTTAATTTCTTGTGACATCAAGAATTTATCAATCTCTGCCTTGAACACATTTAGCGTCACGGCCTCCACTGCACTCCGCGGCAATGAATTCCACAGGCCCACCACTCTCTGGCTGAAGAAATGTCTTCGCATTTCTGTTCTGAATGTACCCCCTCTAATTCTAAGGCTCTGTCCATGGGTCCTAGTCTCCTCGCCTAACGGAAACAATTTCCTAGCGTTCACCCTTTCCAAGCCATGTATTATCTTGTAAGTTTCTATTAGATCTCCCCTTAATCTTCTAAACTCCAATGAATACAATCCCAGGATCCTCAGCCGTTCCTTGTATGTTAGACCTACCATTCCAGGGATCATCCGTGTGAATCTCCGCTGGACACGCTCCAGTGCCAGTATGTCCTTCCTGAGGTGTGGGGACCAAAACTGGACACAGTACTCCAAATGGGGCCTAACCAGAGCTTTATAAAGTCTCAGTAGCACAACAGTGCTTTTATATTCCAACCCTCTGAGATAAATGACAACATTGCATTCGCTTTCTTAATCACGGATTCAACCTGCATGTTTACCTTTAGAGAATCCTCGACTAGCACTCCCAGATCCCTTTGTACTTATACGGAAATGCTGGGTAGACTGAGACTTATTCCCTGAATAAGGTTGAGGGGTTTAAGAAATCATGGGGATTTCATCAGCATAGATAAGGTGAATAACAACAGTCTTTTCCCTGGGGTGGGGTAAGTTCAAAACTAAAGGGCATAGGTTGAAAGTGAGGGGGAAAGATTAAAAAGGCACCTGAGGAGCAATATTTGCACACAGAGTGGTGCTTCTATGGTGGAAGGCCTAGACGCAGGTACAGTTACAAAATTTAAAAGAAAGTTTGACAGGTATGCAATAGGAAAGGTTTAAAGAGATATGAGCCAAACATAGGCAAATGGGACTAGTTCAGTTTAGGAATCCAGGTCAGCATGAACAAGTTGGACTGAAGGATCTGTTTCCATGCCATACGTCTATGAGATGCTGGAAATCAAACAAAAACAGAAATTGCTGAAGAAACTCAGCAGGTCTGGCAGGATCTGTGAACAGAAAGCAGAGTTAATGCTTCAGGTCCAGTTACCCTTCTTCATGAAGGGTCTTCAAGAAGGGTAACTGGACCTGAAATGTTAACTCCGCTTTTCTCCACAGATGCTGCCAGATCTGCTAAGTTTCTCCAAAGATTCAGTCATCAGTGACCTGGGTGGCCTTTTACAATCAGCAAAGGTTTATACGATCAGATTCCAGATTTTATCCAATTCAAATTTCACGACCTGCCATGGTGGGATGCAAGCTTCAGAACATAACTTGTGTTCCTGGATTACTGGATGGCCCAAACTGGCAAAAAGAGTCCAAGATATTTCATTAAGGTTTAGTGCAATACCTGCTCTCAATATAAGATTCAATTCTCAGAAGTGGTCGGAAAATATTAGCAAGGATTTTCTGTTGGCTAAATTCTCATTTGCTTTTAACTGTAATAGTGAAAGCTTGGGCCATTTGCCAACATTCTTTTTTTCCACAGTTGGTCAGTTTTGGTTCATTTTGGGACTTTAGACAAATAAAGGCTAACGCAATGCAAACAAAGACCTGCTTTGGATGAAATGTTAAACAAAACTCTATTTTGCTGAGTTTAAAGGCTCCATGTCATTATCTGAAAAGCACAGTTGCAGTCTGACTATCATTCCACCCTCAGACTACAGCACCATTAACTGGATATTGGTATTCCTGTTGTTCAAGAGACCTTGCTGTGTGAAAAATAGCTGCAACTATTTATCTACATGACACAAACTTTGAAGTAATTCATTGTGAGAGTCTGGGAGACATGTTAAGGGGCTATATAAATGCAAATTTGTTCTTACTGCAAGACTAGCTTAATATTTCAGGCATTTATTATTTGCAACTTGCCATGATTTTATAGTTTAGTGAACTAATGGTTATAATGCTACAATTATCCTCATTCAGTTTACTTCATAAATATAGTAGGTCGGGAAATCTGCGCAAAATGAAGTTTTAAAAATATAACAATTGCATTTGAAAATAATTCCAACATTTTGCTTTTGGTTCAATCAACGTTTTCAACTTATTATTTGGAGTGATATCTAGAATCAAGTTTACATGTAGCAGACGTGTGACTGAAGAACTCTACACAGTCATCACAATATCAAACTGATGCAGCTCATTATGCTCTGAATAATATGATAATTAAATATTTAAGGAAAATATAATTAAACATGGCAGTGGGGACAAACAACATTGAAACAAAATGATCATCTCAAAACTCAAGGCACGGGACAGAGGATACTGGTTTACCTCTAGTGTGTGGCAAAGGAGAAAGATCTGCCACGAAAACTGAGAATTTAAATTAGTGGCTGATCTGGATGTAGGTGTGCTCACTGAGCTAGTGTGAGAGGGTCATGTCGTTTTGTGGCTAGTTGATGTTCATGTATCCTAGTGGCTAGTTTTCTGCCTGTTTGTCCAATGTAGTGTTTGTTACAGTTCTTGCACGGTATTTTGTAAATGACATTAGTTTTGCTTGTTGTCTGTATAGGGACTTTTAAGTTCACTAGCTGCTGTTTTAGTGTGTTGGTGGGTTTGTGGGCTACCATGATGCCAAGGGGTCTGAGTAGTCTGGCATTCATTTACGAGATGTCTTTGATGTAGGGGAAAGTGGCTAGGGTTTCTGGACGTGTTTTGTCTGCTTGTTTAGGTTTGTTGCTGAGAAATCGGTGGACAGTGTTCACTAGGTACCCATTCTTTTTGAATACTCAGTATAGGTGATTTTCCTCTGCTCTGCGTAGTTCCTCTGTGCTGCAGTGTGTGTTGGCTCGCTGAAATAATGTTCTGATGTAGCTTCGTTTGTGAATGTAGCTTCATTTGTGAATGTTGGGATGATTGTAGTTCAATATTTGGTCTGGAGGCCCACTAAAGATGTTACCTAGTAGGGTGACAAAAGATCTAGAAATGAACCTTCCAGCTCAGCGAGCAAACCAACATCCAGAACCTCAACCTGAGCTACAAATCTTCTCAAAACCTGATTAGTGGCTGATATTTTAAAAAAAGGCTGCAACTTACACAAGTAATGAAATGCTGAGGGCAGATGCACAAAAGGAACATTCCAAAATAAATCCGGTACAATAAACTTTCCATGGAACATTCAGATAGACAGAATGTCATTACATTAGCAAAATACGGAGGAAATTATTACTGGGTAGAAGCATCGGGGGGAGAAGCACAGGGACAAGAATGGACCACTTAGCCAGAACCAGTTTCACAATTTCATTAGATCACAGCAAGTCTAACTCCACATACTCCATATTCCTATTCCACATCTCTTAACCAGAATCTAGCTCAGATTTGACATTAACAATTGATCTAGCATTTGTTGTTATTTCAAAACTTCAATTGTGCTAGGCGTCTAAAAGCGTTTCCTGTTGTATAAGGCAACTAGTATCAGAAAGAATTAACAGATAACTTGCAATAAACTCAGCCATAAAGAATATGAAAGGACTGTATGTGTGGGGAGCTAACCAGTACTAACTTACATGTAGCCAAAGGGTAATATTTACCTACTCAAGTCTAATTGGGGATCTCAGAAGAGACCAGTGTCACACAGCTATAATGCAACTAGCTATTAAGCATTACCTAATAAATCTATCCTACTTATCAAAACAAAGCCTCTCTTCTGCTGAAGGCTTCACATGGCTGTCCTTTCCCAGTGGACTTCAGTAACTTCAACAAATTCCTGTAAGAAGGATTGATGGCACTGAATCTACCCAAAGTATCTCAAATGGTTCCCATGGACACAAGCACACATTTATTATTTTCTAACTTCATTTCTGAAAGGTTTGGCACTAATATTTTGGCTATTGCACTCATTCTAGACTCCCCAATTTGGATACTATCAATCTAACTTATCGCCTCTTCTTAATACCTTGAAACCTTCAATCAAATCACTTCTTAGTCTTCTAAACTCCATGGACTACAACCCCAATTATGTAATGTCACCTTGTGATTTCCTTTTGGAGCCCAGCTATCATTCTAGTAAGCAACACTCCCTTTGTCAGTAGTGTGCTGTGGCAGAGTGGTAATGTCCCTCCTTCTGGGCCAGTAGGTCAAGGTTCAAGTTCCACCTGTTTCAAAGGTTATCATAACATATCTCAATAGGTTGATTTAAAAGAACTACACTGTATGCCATCTAATATCTGATGCCAGAATTAAAGACAGGACTTGTGGAGTGTAACTTCTACAATTTTGTATTCTGTTCCTGTGGACATAATAACCAACATGCCAATGTCCTTTTGGTCCTATTTTGGCCCTATCCATGGCATTTTGATGTAAATATAACTGGATGTTCAAGTCTCTTTGGACTTTCAATGTTTCTAGCTTTTCACAATTGACAAAGTACTCAATTTTATGATTTTAAGTCTGCAGTGAAATCCAATTGCCACAGTTTTTTGGCAATTCACATTTACACTGCTCATACTGCTTAACATTGGCACGATAGGCTGTGTAGCTTTCTTTCTCATTATCCAAGCTGTTAACAAAGGAGGTGAATCATTGTGGATTAACAGAGATTCCACTGGGATACACATTGTACAGCTGTGACAATTAAAGCACCTGCCCAATAACCCTTCATTGATTCAGCAAATTTCTTTACCAGATTAATAGTTTGTTTTTGATGGTAAAAACATCTGATGAATGGCTTTTGCCTGAAACGTCGATTTCGAAGCTCCTTGCATGCTGCCTGAACTGCTGTGCTCTTCCAGCACCACTAATCCAGAAGTTTGTTTTTGATGTCATGTACAAACTCCTGCTGTGCTTTTCCGCACCACACTCTTGACTCTGATCTCCAGCATCTGCAGTCCTCACTTTCTCCTAGTCGACTTCATCAATTACCTTCTGGAAGTCCATATAAATATCACTCACACCCCATGAATTACATTATTCACCTCTTCCAAATATTCACTTTCTTCATATGATTCACCATTTACCAGTTCCATTTGAAAACCTTTACCAGCTGAAAACCTTGAAGTCATGAACAGAAATTTGGTACTAAAACTTTAGGCTAATGACTGTATTTTATTGTCTTCACTCATCTTACTTGTGTGCAATGTAAGGTAACTTTGGAAAATTATGCTAAACTTGCATTATTCTCTTATAATGACATGAATAGAAGGTGGGTGTTGCAAACATCCAAACAGCCATAGGTTGTATCTTGCGTTTAATGGCGTTGTTCATACCTAAAAAGGACTCTATAACTGTAGTATTTCAGAGCTAACAGAGCATATCAAAACTACAAAACTAGGAACATGCAACATTATATCCAAATGTCATTAAAAAACTGGATACTGCAGTTTTCACATATGGCCTTGTGCATTTTCCAATTTCTCAGAAGGCAAAACTTACAACTCTTTAGCAAGATGAGGTCAGTGTAAAATTAAGAAATATATTTTGCCTATTTTATAACTATGCAAGATCGATTTCCAGTCAGTTTCTATTTTTATTCTATTCATGTCATTATAAGAGAATAGTGCAAGTTTAGTATAATGTTCAATGTTCTCCAAAGTTACTTGAGATTGCATACAAGTGAGATGAGTGAAGACAATAAAATACAGTTATTACCTTAAAGTTTCTTATTCTTAACTTGAAGGTTTTCAGCTGGTTAAACAGAACTGGTAAATGGTGAATCATATGAAGAAAGTGAGTTTTTGAAAGAGGCGAATAATGTGATGCATGGGGTTTGTGAATGTTATTTATATGGATATACAGAAGGCATTTGAAGTCTGCCATGTAGGAGTCTGTAGATGACATCAAAAGCAAACTATTGACCTGGTAAGGAAATTTGCTGAATCAAAGAAGGGGTATTGTGCTGGTACTTTAATTGCCTCAGACATATGACTTGTATTCCAGTGGAATCTCAATTGATCCACAAATGTTCACCTCCTTTATTAACAGCTTGTAAGATAAGAAAGTTACAGGAAGCATTTATAAAGCAATAAAAGAATGTTGCTCTCACCTGTACCACAGGCAGGAAGACCAATCATTTCTCATATCCTAACCCATTCCAATGCCTGCTTTTGAGCTTCATGTTTTGCAGAGGAAAGACATACAGCAATTTTCTCAATTAAAATTGATAGGAATAAAAATAAGTGCAAGATACTAAATAAAATTTGGATGTTACATAATCTTTTGAATTGAAAAATTTGCCTGTGTTTTGTCATTTTGTACCACTATACCAAATTCTAGAAAATCTACGGGACGTTTTAAGTTATACAGTCTTTGACAACAATGGCATCTGAAAATTATTGTGTGGTTCTCGTATGCACAGTATTTGGACAGCAAATCTCAAAGAGCTATTGCTCCATAGAATTT
This sequence comes from Chiloscyllium plagiosum, assembly GCF_037043375.1. Classification (NCBI taxonomy): domain Eukaryota; kingdom Metazoa; phylum Chordata; class Chondrichthyes; order Orectolobiformes; family Hemiscylliidae; genus Chiloscyllium; species Chiloscyllium plagiosum. The sequence continues at coordinate 27,661,908 of NW_028270149.1, read as the reverse complement.
AACATTTAATAAACACTGTAACAATGAAGTAACATTCAATATTAAACAAATAAAATGTGTTTTGTCAGCAAGCAAATTTAAAACAGCAGCATGGAAATATTTACCTAGACCTGTTCACCAGCTAAGGGTTGAAGAACACATTTTATGTAATATTTATGCATAGATGTATACACATTAATTATGCATATTATCTCCTATTACATTGTTCCCAGGTATTGAAGGGTTCTGGAGCATGTTATAGTTTAATTCTGCTGACAAGTCTGTGTATTTAAGGAAGCTGCTAAAATATTGCTCGTGAGTTTAGTCTAAACAGGTTCCAAGGTCAATTAGACTGTACGGGTGGAAAGTTTGAGGGAGGCTGCTCTCTGTTGGCTCAACAATCTTTCCAGTTTACACATGGATATCGACACAGCAGGCATCCTTCCTCCTTTTTGTCCATTTGGATTGTATCAAACAGCATTGAATCAGAAACAAAGTATAACTTCTGGAACAAAACCTTCACATACAGCATCTAATCTCATCCTTTTAAAGTGTACTGTAAGTTTTTAATTTTATTATTAGAAGATTGATGATAGTATTACCCATGACAGGTATATAGTTTGGAACATGTTGCAATACATGATTCATTGGGCTACGGATTATTTTTCAGTCAGTCAGTCTTTAATGTCATTGCTCAGGAAAATCTGGGAAAAACAATTCTCCCTGCATTGAGTCACACTAAGATTCCTCCAAAATCTTTTCACATCATCACACTCTTGTCCCTGTCAAATAGTACTGTACAAGATTTGGGTTTGACAGATCCTAATTCTCCCTGTTTCCTCAACTCTCCTATTGCTCTTTTCCCTTCCATCGGTAACATCATTAGAAAGAAATAGGCCATGCCTCCCTTCAGACATGCTTCACCAGTCAATAAGATCATGGATGAACTTCAACCTTCGATTTAAAAAGAGCAGACGTCTCCATGTCCTTCAATAACCATAAAGTCTAAGCACCAAAAACCAGTGTCGTATTAAATTTGCTCAATAGTGGTGCACTCACAGCATGTAGGGGCAGAAGAGTCCATAAGATTCAAAATTCTCCAACTAAAAATGTTTTTCTTCAAAGTCCCAACTGACATCTTTTCCTGAGATTGTGACCAGCAATTCTACACCCCTCAGCCAGGGAAAGCATCCTCTAGCAACAACCGTCATGTCCTTAAAGAATTTTATATCATTGAGTATACCTTCATTCTTTTAAACTCAAGGGAATACAGGGCACATTTACTCAATCACTTTGTTTGCCTTGCCCCACACAATCAACCTTTGCACTCCCCACACACAAAGTTTATCCTTTCTTACTTAAGGAGCCAAAACTACACCCAGCACGCTAGGTCTGATCTCACAAGGCCGTTATTCATTACAGCAAGACTTCTTATATTCCAATTTCTTTGTAGCAAAAGACTAATGTACCCTTTGCTTGCTAACATGCAGGTACAAATTTGTGATTTGTGTACAAAGACACCCAGGCCCTCTGAATACCAACACTTCCCAATCTCTTGCTTCTTAATAAACATTCTGTTTTTCTATTACCTGTCAAAGTGGACAACTTCACATTTCTCCAAACTGCATTCCAACTGACAAGTCCATGCCCACTCATTTAAACCATCAATATATCTTTACAGACTTGGTACCCTTTTCAGAGCTTATTTTCCCAACTCCTTTTATAATCATCAGCACATTTAGAGGAATTACTTTTGATCCCCTCATCCAAGTCATCAAAACAGATTGTAAATAGATGTGACTCAGATACAATGCCTGCATTATCTCATGAGTTACAGTCAAACTGAAAATGACCCCTCTCTGTTTAAAATACCTGTACAGACCAATCACATGTATAAAAAAGTGAATTACCCAGTGACCTAGGCAAAGAATCACATGACAAAATTCACATTTTAGGACTTTTACTGTAACAAACAAACTAAAATCAACACTAACAAAAATTTACTGAATCCACTAACCTACAGAAAAAAAATCCTTATCAACTAGTTTAAACAATTGAATACCCCATCATATGTTCCTAATTGTTCCCCACCACACTCTGCAGAAATCTAATCTCATGTTTACAAATTGCAATTTCCTGCCAGGTTTTTTGCAGGATCTCTTCTCCCTGCCTATCAGCAATCATTGCAGTGTGTGTACACCTGTAGACTGTCAGCATCTCTCTCTTGTGTTCATGGTCTTGACTGGTTATATTGCCCAGTAGGTAAGCTGCATTTGTCACCATTTCAACAAGCAGTCAGTCAACGATATAATCTGTTCAGCCAGTTGTCTTTGTAAATGTCAGCCCTTGAGGAATACCAGTTGTGCTGCTTGTCAGGAAATCAATTCTTTTTAATTATAAATGTTTAATTAGATCTTTTCAGGTGGCAGAGCAACTATATAGCAATATCATAAATATTAACTAAATAATGCATTACTCATATCAACTGTATTTGTAACAGCTGTATGCATTCAGCAAACATTTTCCAAGGACATTTAAAATGCTAACAAAGAATAAAGATTTTGTCAAAAATTATTTTAAAACATGTAATTTTTTTTTTGTCCGACCAGGATAAAGATGAAATTCCGATATTAAAACGTCTTGGAGTACAGAAAGGAGGAAACAACATTGGTTGCATTCTGCTCTTAATTGCCATCCATTATTTAGTCAAAACTCATACGAGGAGAGGACTAGACCTGATTTTGATGTTCTGACGAGCCTCCCACCACTCAATCCACACACTCTCTACAACAGTGGCGATGTCGATAGATTATCAGGCTTCTATGTAATGCAGCTGCACTCCAGCAACTGTCTGCACCTCTCAAAAGCAAAGGAAAAGAGAGAGAGGGAAAACCAAACTATTCATCATATTTGGTTTGTTTTATAACAAAAACAGGAGCATAGAGAATGTCTTTAAGTGTAAAGCAAAGAATATGCTTGTGCTAAAAGTAAAAGGGTTCATCAGACACCAAAATGTTGAAAAGTGAATAAAAAATGGCCCAAGACTTCAAGTATAGGGGAGACCAGTGTCTAACCTTGCATTACTGATGTGCATCAGAAATTCCCAACATGTATACATCTGCAGCACCTTGGCAGGAAGTTCATGTTTCCAATTGCCTTTTACCATGTTCTAACTGTTCAGTGATTCCATTGACAGTGGTATCAGATGGTCAGAACTACACAAACTTGGAAAATTGACAGCTGCATTTTAAAAAGGTCAATAAACTGAAGACAGATCTTAAGCAGTGTGTCATCAGTTCATGACAAGAAAAAGGATATAGCTGCACTAAACGCATCTTGGACAACTGGCCTCCTTTTGCATTTATTATGACAGCATTACTCAAAAGCATTTTAAGAAAGATCAAAATCTCATGCAATATCTTGTGTGATGATATTATGGCTTTAAGAGGTGTACTGTCTTTTAGTTAAAAAAGAACAATTGAGAAAGAGTTGCCACATGGTCTGCTCCAAGCTAGTAAAAGTAAACAGCTTGTGAGCCTTGGGGATTTTCTTTAAAAACAGATTGGAACAATAGAAGCAGCCTGAATGGGTGGAGTCAGGCTCCCATAGAACTAGGGTTTTCATTTAGCTTCCAACAGTTGTTGGGCTTTTGAAGTTTTCATGCATCTCTCTTGGCTACAGCTAAAAGCTCGAGTTCTGTCTTTTTGTCAGAATATCCTCCATGTTGTTTTCTCCTGGACTGGAGAAACATTGTAGATGAGATAATATATTTTATTGAATTTGCCTTTGCCAAGGGTGTGTTTATGAGCTGATACTGATTTAGAATAGTTGGTGTTTAGTAGTTAAATAATTTATTATTCTATTAACTATTCCAACAGGCTATTCCAATTTTTCTTTCTTTTGTTTGTATTTTAACTCAAAAAAAGAATAAAAAGTGTGCTTTGCTTAAAGCTAAGGAGTTTGACCAACTGAATTACATCTGGAACAAAAGGACCTCACACTTGCCTTTACATATGAAAACGTTAGGGTCTAGGCTATCTCCCTGATGTCTTTGAAAGGGGTTGGTCTGGCCCATTATACTTGCTGGAAAGTAACCCATGGATATGCTGTAACAAAGTAAAATACTGAATGAAGGAGATGGCTGCAATTGCATTTCCCTGTATTATACGCTTTGGTTTTCAAATTTCAGCTGCGCAGGCTCAGCAATTCAGAATCACAAGTGTATTGACACAGGCATTTCAGATCCTAACTACTTATTGTGGCCTCCCCTGTGTCATTACACTTCTGTGATTCTGAATTGCTGAGCCTGCGCAGCTAAAATTTGAAAACCAAAGCATATAATACAGGAAAATGCAGTTGCAGCCATCTCCTTCATTCAGTATTTTACTTTGTTACAGCATATCCATGGGTTACTATCCACCTGATGAAGGAGCAATGCTCCAAAAGCTAGTGTGCTTCCAATTAAACCTGTTGGACAATAACCTGGTGTTGTGTGATTTTTAACTTGTGTGGAAAAGTTTTTCCTTACATCATTCTTGCTTCTTTTGCATTTCACTTTAAATCTATCATCCCTTGTTCTTTTTTAATTTCCAAGTGGGAACAGCTTCTCCCTATCTTATCTCCCTCATGATTTTGAAAACCTTAAAATCTCCTGTCAGCCTTCTCTCCAAGGAGAACAGTCCCAACTTATTGAATCTATCCTTTGATTTACTGTGACAACAGATAAAATTATAAGACAAACAGTTGTACTGTTAAAAATAAACTCCTTTCATCTTCTATGAAGAAGCTATGATAATACTGCTTCCTAACAGCATTCATCGTTGCTGGCTTGAATGCAACAAAAGAAGAACAGTATAAATAGACAATGTGCATATTCTCTCAGATTTTTGTATTCCACTTCCCTCAGTGACCACTTCCATGAGGATACAATCCTCAAACACGTCTCAATCAATGAAATATCGTTGATATATAGTTAGCGCAGGAGCCAATTTTCTGGCAGCACAGTGCTACGAACATTAATGTCAAAATGACTTGGTAATCTGTTTCTTAGATGATGATTGAAAGGTGATTATTGGTCAGGTCAGCAGGTATAACTCCCAACTCTTTTGAAGCAGGTCATAGGATTTTTTGAATAATCCACCTGAGAAGGTCTTTACTTCATTAACTCATTGGATAGCTGGTGCCTCTGCCAGCACAGCACTCCCTCAAGAACTAGAGGAGTGTCAGCCTGGACTATGTGCTGTGTGGTGTAGTCTCACATGTGCCTTGCAGACTTGACTCTGAGACATGAGTACATTCTCATTTGATCAGGACAATAACGTGTTTATTTAGATAACGGAAAGCAACTTGGACAATGAATAATTAAAATACCATCTATTTCTTTGTTTATCCCCCCTTGCACGCTCAAGGAAAATTACATGATACAAGATCATGCTACAAAATTCTTGAAAAACTAAGTTAATACAGATGTATACATATGCTAAATGTTTTACATTAGTGTTGGGGAATTCTTTTTGAAAAATGTACTCACCAAGCCAAGGATCTGAAGAAAGGTAAAATGATAGAAGAAAAGAAGTCCTGTAGCAAGGAGGGCCCACCAAAAATCACCAAGTGGTTCGGGTTTATACACACCTTTTAAAGCAAAAGAGATGTTTGTTAAAAGTAAATTCAATCATTTCCTCAAAATGTTTCATCAGACTGTTATGTGAGGTTTCTCATTGTAACAGATTTCAACCATTAGGTTGGCAATTCAAAACTTATCTAAAAGGGGCTCCCAGTGTTGCCATAGGCTTATTTAGCAGTTTCCCTTCCTAACAAACATTAGTGAACCAGATGGGTTTTTTCCAACAATCAGCAATTCCCCCAGGCTTCAAACTCAGGTCCCCAGAACATTTTCTGGGTCTCTGGATTAACAATCCAGCGATACCACCAGGCCATCACCTCCCCTAATTCAATTACCTGCTGTGACACTTAAACTCCCTTCATTCAGACACAGCAGCAAATGGGCTCCAGAGCACAGAGATTCTGGTGAAAGTGAAGGCAGACCTAGATCGAATTCAAAGCGAAGGAATTATAGCTATTATTTGGACTTGAGACACAAGAACAAATTGTACCTTTGAAGATTTAAAAGAAACAAAATCTTTATTGCTCCAATGATTGTCAAGGAGGGGGTCAGAGGTTTCTTTAAAAGGACTGGAGAATTTGAATGAGTACATGAGGTCTGCAAGAAATTAAACAGACTAATTAGAAAGGAGAGAGTGGAGTTGAAATAAGAGTGGACAAAGCAACTGATATGAAGGACAGCATGGCACAAAGAGCCAGATGTCTTGGCCTTGGGAACTAATGACTTAACAGAAAGAAACAAAAGGAGGAGCTATCACCTACTACAGACAGAGCTTCTCCAGAGGGAAACAGTTATTACTGTAGCTTTGGGAAGCAACACAATGCCAAATTGTGGTGTGCATTTTGCCAGACAGTGACAAAAACATGAGAGTTGCCCAAAGCACAGTAGATAATTCACCAAAGTTTTCAAGAGCAATAATAATTTCAGAGATATGCATCATGCTATTGGACTGGTCACTGTTACTTTTCAAATACAACATTTGTGGTTTTTCTATTCCTGTCATAGATTTTATAGCAGGGACAGATTTTCGGATACTTTCAGATCCTTCAATTTTAAGCCAGCCTTAGAATCCATTTGCTCTGCTTTAATTGAAAAGGAGTTTCATGACTTTGTTATTCTGTTAATAGCAATGTAAAGTAGTGATGGGATTTTTATGAGAATGATACTGGCTTGTAGAAATCATGCCTGATGCTTATTTTAAGATGTAAGCTGATGGCCATCTGCTTCAGGCATTAGTATCATCAGATTATCAGACACATTCAAATGTAGGCATATTCAGGCACCACGAGCTATAGCAGTGCACAGATCAAGGCTGTGAAAAGTAAACTTCAGAGGGCCTGGACAATGGACATTCTTCACCACCACCATTTGGGCTGACTTCTCGTCTTATTTTAAATTAAGTTTAAAAGATCTCTTTAGCAGTCATCCCTCTTTTCTCTTTTTTCCACAGGAAGAGTCAGCTGAAAGGACAGAATTTGCTATCATGCTACATTGTGGTGTTGAGTTATCCCAGTTTACATCAACTTGCATCTGAGCTTCTTTAGAAATGGAGGCAATGCCTAGGTGGAATGAATCATTGCATCCTGACCGCATGAATTTAACAGCTGTAATGCCACCTTGTTCAAATATAAAACAGAAGATACTTTAAACAGATGTACATCAGTGTTAAATATTCTGAATCTAATGCAGCACTTTGCTAGGGTTCCACCTGATTCCCTTTCACCCTACCACAGAGACACAACTTACTTCTCTCTCTCTCTCTTTAGGAAGAATTCCAGGGAAAGTGGCACTAGGGAGAATCATGACCTTTTTAATTCGAGGGAGAAAAGTGAGAATGCTAGCATTTGGAGCCTTGTTATCGAGTTAGAATCAAAACTCAGTGCCTCAATCCAAAGTCCTACTTCTCCCAGAGTTTGACTGCTAACTCACCCCATCTCAGTGCCCCTCTGACTTGTCGCACTAATAGCTAGGGTCACTGAGTATTTCGAGCAGGAAATAGAATTCATAAAGCCACAATTCCTAATAGTAACACTGGAACTGTTTTTAAGAAAGAGATATTCACGATCAGGATATGGGCATTATTAATTAAGTTGACATTGTTTGCTACAGATGGTGGTAAACATCACTGAAAATAAATGATTGAGACATAATTATTTACCAGGACATTAAAGATAAAGAAGAGTAGCCTATTTGGTAATGGATGCCAGTAAGAGAAGACAGGAAAGAAGAAAATGAAGAGAAGGGGAAACAAGAGGTGAAAGGTAACTTGGTCACCATGGAAAAGGGAGAAATGAATGATAGTGAAAGCGAACAGGTAGCTGGCCATAATTTGAGAGAGAGATGTCAGAGCAGAGGAAGAGGGTGGATTGATAGAGAGGAAGAAGAATCTCAGCTTAACTCTCAAAGGAGACAAGTGGCATGTTGGATTGGAGAGGCGTGGGGCAGGGGTGGGAAGTCTATCTGGAAGAGAACTAACTGGAAAAGAAAACCACTATGTTAAAGGTGGATTAATTGGGAAAGGTCATACATGTTCCTGTGAACTCGATAAAGAGGGATGCAGTACCTTGTAAATGGATAGGTGCATTATCAAATTCAGGACAGTGATGAGAGGTATCTTTTGGTGAAACAATCATCTGGTAGTTTTGTTGAAAATTCAATTATTATCTCTCTTTATAATCTCTTTACTCTCCACTAACATTGAAATACTGTTTGTGATCAAAGTATGTAAAAACTAGAAATTATCATGGTGCAAAAAGAAGTTTCATACAATTTCGTCTCCTGAGATATTATCAGTTTGACATCTTTAACATTTGAATATTTTGTACTTGCCTTACTTTAGGTGAACAATGTTATGTATACCTGCTGAATAAGTTCCAAAGTCTATTAACTACACATTTTCATATTCAGGGGTATGGGTATTTTGCCAGCTCTTCTGGCGCTGTGCCAGTGATTTTAAACATATTGATCAGACTTGCTACTTTGCAAGGGCAAAACATAACATAAACAATGCACTTCAATACAACACAAGTAAAAACCCTACTGTACCATCTTCTATCTCAGTAAGGTTTTGCGTGCTGTATTTGCAAACAATTCTTTTTGAGGTATCTTTATTTAATTTATTTAGACTACACTTCCAACCCATCTCTAGATTTATTTGGTCAAGGTGAGTTGGAGCTTATGACTTTTCATAAACCCAGCAGTGATGTGTCACGTAATGGAGAGGATATTATGAAGGCCAGGGCAATTTACAGGGACCAGATAACTCAAATGTTGTTCTTTCCAAAAAGAAAGACATGGAAAATCTTGCTGGAGGATTTATGATATTGGGTGGCTTGCTGTATGTGATGCTTGATATGTTATTGACAAATCTGCAATAATTTTGAAAGTCAAGACCAAGTGTGGTCTAACGATGAGATGAGGTTGAAGAAATAATTGGATAAGCTACACAAATTTTAATTCAATACCTATTTTGAAACCATGATTCTATTTTAATATATAGTATTTATTAAATCTATTGATTTTACATTATTTCTACTGAAATAGCAAAAGCATTTGAGTACTGGAGAAGTATATTTGGTGAGGTCATCTGAGCTGTTCTGCAGTATAACCGAAGGGGGATGCAAAAATGAGGTACTACTGTATCACCTCTGGTGAGGTGGTGTAATTACAAGATGACAAGTTTTCAAAGGCCATTTGCAACGCAAATGGGGACATATGGATTAGAGTGGTGCTGGAAAAGCACAGCAGTTCAGGCAGCATCCGAGGAGCAGGAAAATCGACATTTCGGGCAAAAGCCCTTCATCAGGAATGGGGACATAGCAATTTATAATGGAAATAAAGCTTACAACAAAAAACAGCAAGAGGAAGAAAGATTTCATTGAAAATGAATGTTATCTTGAGATTGTAAATACTATTTATATTGAATAGGCTGGTGTTCTTCACATAAAAAAGGAAAGTGCCTAATGGAAGTCTTTACGTTGCTATACTGGTTCGATATGGTACATATATAGGATATAAATGTGAAGACAATCATTAATAGGGGATGCAAGAGAAACCTCTTTATCCAGAAAACGATTAGAATGTAGAACTCAGTATTAGGATTGTGGTTATATTTTCTCATGTCTTTGTAGAGCCGCAGACCTCTCTTGGACTGCTCCAAGCTTATGGGTAAATACTGCTGTGATTTACCACTGCCTGCTGAAGAATGGCTGATCATCAAACTGCCACACTCTTACTGCCTGCTATCAGGAACATTGGGAGGATTTATAGGCTGATAATCAACCAATTGGCCATGTTACTAAGTGTACTTTCAGTGGCTAACAAGTCCAGGCATGGGACTTGATCCCAGAGCTGGCCCAAAGATAGAGCTAATGTCACAAGCACTAGAACATAAAATCTCCTTCTGAAGAAGTAACTGAGGCAAACTGCATATATACACTTAAGGACAAAGCAAGAGGAGTTACATTTATGGATTTAGTTAAAAAAAAAAAGATGCTGGGTGGTTCATGTGCAGCATAAACACAAGGTGACCAACTGAAATAACTTTCTATATTGTACAATATATGAGAAAACTTTTCTCACATTTATACTTACAACGATGAATATAACAATTATTGCTCATCATTAAAAAGTTGGAGGTGAATCTTACAAAGAACTAAAAGTCCTAAATTAAAGCATTAAAAAGGCATGCATTACATGTGTTTTGCAAACAAATTAAGTTAAAAGAAGAATGTAAAAGGTTTCTAATGTGTGGAAATGCGAGCTACAATATAAACAAACAGCTTGTACCTTATGGTGCACTAACAATATAAAACCTTCAAGAGCAAGTTTAAAACACGATTCTCCCAACCCAACATCCGAGTGAAGAATTCTGACAAGTACCTACTCATTCTGTATTCAGCATGGCACTTTTTACAGACAAATTAATCATGGGATAGAGGCAGTGAGCATTTATTGCCCAGCTGTAATTGCTCTCAAAAAAAAGCTGATGGTGAACCCTTTCTTGAGCCTTTCTTACATTAACTGGGTGCAGAGTACAACTGGGGAGTAACTTTCAGGATTTTGACTGAACATCTGAAAAAAGACAGCGTGAACTCAAATCATGAAACTCCGAAGAAAGTACGAACTTCAACTTGTGTGTAAAGTTGTCTATTTTTATGTTTTAAACAGAGAAGATAGGTTTGAATTCATAATGTAGCAAACTTTAATGGCAACACAATCTCACAGACATCAAATAGCATAAGCAGCAAGTGATACACAGCGATAAGTAATTCCACAACAAAATAAAAACAGATTTAGGTTCCGCAATCCTGCGGCATCATGTCATGAATGCTGGTAGATAATTAGACAATGGAAGAAAAGACTCCACAAATATCCCCAGCCTCAATTCCTGGGAAGTCCATCATATCCAAGACATTTCCAACAATTCTTCAGCTTCAGAGGCCAAGACCTCTCTAGAATTTAAAAGTTCACAGGACAATGTGATCGAAGTCTTCAAGATATTAACAGGAAAATGCAGGGCAGATAAACTATTCTTGCTGGTTGGAGATTCTAGAACAAGCAGAAATAGCCTGGAATTAAGGCCAGACCATTCAGGAGAGATGTTCCAAAGCAGTTCTTAGCATAAAGGGTGGTAGATATTTGGAACTCACTTCCACAAATGACAGTGGATGCTGTATTATTTTTAAATCAAGAGATTTTATTTTGTGTTAATCAAAGGGATCAAGGGATATGGGCCAAAGACAGGTAAATAGAGTTAGGCCACAGATCAGCCATGATTGCATTGAATGGTGGGATGGGCTTGAAAACTGTATGCTCTAGAACCTGCCATACTTCTAGCTACTTAAGGGTTTACGAAGAAATTCAAGTTGAATCGTTGGCTTTCCACATACATACTTCATGTGGATAAATTATGATTCTCAAATGCAACATTAACATTGCTTAACTGCTGACAGGAAATAATGCCCAATCACAATCAACAACCTCTTCTTATCAACCAAAAACAGTCCAGTCTGCCTAATGTGCACATACAAGAAAATATGTAGAAAACACTGCATGTAATCTTACTAGATATGCAAGGTAGCTTACAAAGAAAGTGAAATGGTTGCCTGTGAGCTAGCCAGCATTTGTGCAAATTAGGCTAATCAATTGTTAGATAATAGAGTTTATTACTTGCCTGCCATTGGTCCTGCACAAGTTTGTTATGAAAGAGAATAATTGTTTTTTTTTTAATCTGAAGAACTAAGACTAAAAGTCCACGCCAGGATATGTTATTCAAAAAAACAGAAACCTGGAACAACTGTTCAGAGAAATGCCTCCTCTGATGCCTACTTTACAGACACTGTTTGATATTCTGCTGCTTTCACATAACGGGTCATGGTCTGATTACATGATCCATCAACAATAAGTTATTGTTGTCCTGAATTAATCCATTTACAATTGTTGGAAGTACTTACAACTCTAGTGGCTCTTCAAACTACTGCACATCACAAACACATTACACAGAAAAGTTACAATCGTGAATTTAGACTTTGGAAATAAGACCAGAAAAATAGAAATTGAAGTAAGGCCATTCGGCCCATCAAGTACCACTCCACCATTCAATCATGGCTGATGGGCACTTCAACGCCACTTATCTGCACTCCCTCCATATCCCTTATTTCCTTGAGAGATTAAAAATTTACCAATCTTTGCCTTGAAGACATTTAATGTCCCAGCCTCCACTGCAGTGAATTCCACAGGCCCACCACTCACTGCTGAAGAAATGTCTCCTCATTTCCGTTCTAAATTTACCCCCTCTAATTCTAAGGCTGCGCCCATGAGGCCTAGTATCCCACCCTGACAGAAACAATTTCCCAGCATCCACCCTTTCTAAGCCATGCATTATCTTGTAAGTTTCTATTAGATCTCTCCTCAACCTTCTGAACTCTAACTAATACATTCCCAGGATCCTCAGCCGTTCATCATATGTTAGGCCTAAATGGGCACACCCTGATTGTTTACACATATGTATACACAGATTAATTTTGTCAGACCTTGAAATGCTTTAGTAGAATCATCAACCCACATATTTCACATCATGTACAAAAAAAAGTTTTCCCACCAGTTTTGTGATGAACACAGCTGCCCATGTCCTAACCTGCAGTCAAAACTATACATCCAGGATCCAATACTTGCTGACCAAGACCAGTTTTCAGTTAAGAAACACAATTTTAAAATTCTCATCCGGATTTTAAAATTTCCAACCCTCAAATCATCAAACACCCGTTCATTCATTTGGCTCTCCTTATTTCTGTAACCTTTTCCACCGTGCAACTGTGAGATCTCAGGGCTGTGCCAATTCTGGCCTATTTAGCAGGTCTTATTTTAAGCCCTTCGTCATTGACGGTCATGTCTTCAGTTGTTTAGGCCACAAACTCTGGAATTCCTTTGAACTCTCCACCACTTGTCCTTTCTTAAACGTGCTCCCTAAAACCTATGTTTTTGACCAAGCTTTTGGTCACTTGGCTTCATATATGTCCTTATGTTATTTGGTGATAAACTTTGGTTGATATCACAGGCACAGCATCTTGGGATATCTTACAATGTTAAAGCTACTGTGTAAATACACATTGTCCTTGTCATTAATATAAAATGGAGAAAAGTAAACATTACTATACTGCAGAGAATATCTTTTGTTTATTTTACTTTTATCAACTTTTTTAATGATGCAAACAGAGTTGAGGTTAGTGTTAGATGAACTTTGTACAGTTGTGTATTTCAAAAGAAAAGACAATGGCCATGCTAAATTGCCCATAGTGCTCGGTGCATTAGTCAGAGGGAAATGGGTCTGGGTGGGTTACTCTTCAGACGGTCGATGTGGACTGGTTGGGCCGAAGACCCTGTTTCCACACTGTAGGGAATCTAATCTAATCTAAATGCAGATGTTTGCTGTTGCGGACTGGCCTGGAGTACCACGCAACTTAATTACTAATCTAAGAAACACCGCACAATTCAACACAATGTTTTGCCATACACGGGCTGACAGCTTTTTGGATTATGAGTCGGTCAACTGGGGAGGACCAGTGCTATCCGACCAACAACAGAGAATGTTAACAAGAAAATAAAAAAAAACAAAAAGAGGGAGAAAAGAGGGTTGACCGAGTTTGGCCGATGCAGAATGATTTTGGAAGCTTCAGCACTAGCTGCTGTGTTTTTCTCTCTCTACTTTTACAACCAGATAAAGAATTGTTGAATGTTCTGAGAAAAGAATCCCAATGTATAAGAAATAAGTAAATAATTCTGGAAGTCAACTGAAACAGTTTGCATTCATTGGTGACTTCAGAATTAAATATGCAATCATGTCTGTCCACCATTTGAAACTGTTTAACTGAACTGGTATGGAAGTTATTATGGCAGAGTAATGCAGTTACCTTAGTGTTGCAATGTATGCCTGGGATCATGTTACAGGGGTCCTGTAACAGATAATGGTAGTGCATTGTGATAGGTTAGTTAAATCACTGGAAGATGATGGAGTTATAATGTGATAGGTTAAGTGTGATGTAGGGAACCAGTGTGGCAGACGATGATTAGTTTAGAAAGACAAAGCAAGCCAGCATGATTGGCTATGCTAATGTTATCCGATAAGTGCGGGACCAACAAATTGTATAAAATGGAGGAGAACAAAGAAATTGTGGGGAGTCAGGGAAGACGTTTGCTGGCTCCCACAGCTTTGATTTTGCAAGATTAAAGTTTAATTTTGTGAAGGATTTTCTGTGTCTCCTGGTAATTTTTTTTATAGAACATGGAGTGATTCTTCCACAACACTGGCAACATTTTTTCTTTTTAATTTATTCCTTAACGGTGTCTGTTAGCCTCACATTCTCTCAGATAGGCTATGATCAAAGAAGATTGGAATATAATAAATCACAGTCATAATTACACTATCTCGACATTTAGTTTTGTCATCCAGACAGCCCTCCACTGCACCGCCTCCATTCCCCTCCAAACATAATAAAGACAGAGCCCCCCTTGTCCTCATCTACCACCCCACCAACTTCCGACAACTCTAACTAGAACCCACCACCAAAAACATCTTCCCCTCCACACCCCTCCCTGCCTTCCACAAGGACCGGTCCCTTTGACAGTCCTTGGTTCATGCCACTCTCCCCACCAACCCCTCAGCCCCTTGGTACCTTCCCCTGCAACCGGAAAAGATGCAAAACCTGTTAGCACATCATCTCCCTCACTTCCATGCATAGCCCCAAACAGTCCTTCCAGGTGAGACAGAGGTTCACCTGTCTCTCCTCCAACCTAGTTTACTGTATCCAGTGCTCCCATTGTGTCTTCTCTACATCGGGGAGACCAAACTTAAATCAATGGACCGTTTCGCTAAGCATCTCAGTTGGGCGTGCAAGGGCCAACCTGACCTCCCAGTCACCGCCCATTTTGATTCACTTTCCCACACTCTTTCTGACATGACTATCCTTGGCCTCCTCCATTGCCACAGCAAGTCAGACCCCAATTTGGAGGAACAACACCTCATCTTCCATCTGGGCAGCCTACAGCCCAGTGGACTCAATTGAGAGTTCTCCAATTTCAAATAACCTCAGTCCCTCCCCCTCCCTTCCATTCCTCTCATTGACCCTTCCTTCGAGCCATCAAGCGGATTCATTCCTCCCACCGACCAACCAGGTCATACTCTCTACCTGTCTGTCTCCGCCTATGTAAAAACAATGACTGCAGATGCTGGAAACCAGATTTTGGATTAGTGGTGCTGGAAGAGCACAGCAGTTCAGGCAGCATCCGAGGTGCAGCAAAATCCCTTCATCAGGAATAAAACACCTATGCCTACCTCACCACCCTGCACCGCCCCCCCGCCCCCCCCCCACTCCCTTTATCTACACCCACGCTCAGCCCTGAAGACGACTTACATCCAAAATGTTGACTTCCCCATCTCTTGATGCCGCCTGACTTGCTGTGTTCTTCCAGTCTCCTGCCGGTCTACCTTGGATTCCAGAATCTGCAGGTTTTTTTGTCTCAAACCAAGTTTAGGTTTGTCCAGCTAAAGTTACAGCATTAATAATAAATTGTTAACATTTATTTGAGTTATAAACTTGGGGCCCAAGATCTATTATATGTAGAGTCTGGTTAGGAACAATAAGGCAAATTTTGCGTGTTAGTGAATATTTTAATTTCACTGGTGTTGCAAATCTAGTGATATTAAAGATGATTTGGTTTGACTTGCTTTTTGCTGGTCATAACATTACAATAGTGTAAAGTTAATGGAAAGTTTAACATTAACCATTTGAAGCCCATCTCTAAAGCAACCAAAACTATACTGAAAGGGTACAGCATAAGATGCAAAGGATGGCTTTTATATAATGTTAGGCTCAACATGAAAAGATCTTAAATTCCTTTGGCCAGTCATCTTACATATTGATGCTTTAACTTCTGGGAACTTCCCTGGCTGATCCCAATTAACTTGTCAGGGTCAGGAGAAGTTTGTGGCTAGTGGTAACAAGCACAGTTTTCGTAATCCAGAACCCAGTTCTGGGAACATGGGTTTGAATCTCCCCTTGGCAGTTGGCAAAATTTGAATTAAATTTTAAAACAATTTGGAATAAAAAGCTAGACTAATGGCACTCATAATTACAGTGAATCATAGAATCTCTACAGTGCAGAAAGACATCTTTTGGCCCATCACGACTGTACCAATCCTCTGAACAGCATCCCATCCAGATCAAGACCCCATCTTATCCCTGTAGCCCTGCATTTGCCATAGCTAACCCACCCAGCCTGCACAAACCCGGACAATATGGGACAATTTTGCATGATCTCCGTTCACCTGAAGTGCATATCTTTGGACTATGGGAGGAAACTGGAGCACCCAGAGGAAACCTACACAGACATGGTGAGAATGTGCAAACAGAGTTGCCCAAAGCTGGAACTGAACACAGGTCCTTAGTGCTGAGAAGCAGCAGTGCTAACCACCAAGCCCACTTGGTGTCGATTGCTGTTTAAAAAAAAAATTGGTTCACTAAGATCTTTTGGGGAAAAAAAAGGTCATCCTTCCCTATTCTGGTGAAAATTTGCCTCCAGACCAGTGGTAATGCGGTTTACTATTACCTGCCCTCCAAGCAATTTGCAATGGGCCCAGTACAGTAGTACCTAAGGAAAAGAAAACTGTGCTGGAGCCAATGTGCCCTCTAAGTAATGCGGCTGCTCCAATCATTCATGCACAATTATCAGTGGTGACACGGTAAGCACAGCATTCACTTCCAGTTCTGGACATCACTGCCATACACAAGCCTCTGAGGCCTGAGCAGCCAGTAAGAATATTACAGGAGCACTGGCTGGAGCTTAGCAACAATATTCAAGAGCTATAAAGAAACAGAACAATCCAAAAGTGTAGCAGATGGCAGAGAGTGTACAACTGTCCAACATGGAGTCGAAGAAACTAAAGTAACTGTTTTGAAGTTAAAGCCTTTGTTTTGCTGGCGGTTTGTTTCAGATGTCTCTGGGAGAGGCACCAGATGAAGGGAAAGTGCATTTAGTGACTGCATAGAAATTAGCCAAAAAGGAAACCAGTTGCAGCTGTAACAGCCTAAATATAAATGGGGTGCCTTGGCATGGAGATGGTAACACTTCACTGTAATTTGAATACTTATGTCATTGTAAGGATGAAAGTGGTTGCCTGTGCTTGAGGATATTTCTGATTCCTGTAATGAAATCTTTCCAATGTTTCATTTAGTGTTCATGATGTTTGGTTCCTTGATTCACTGTGTTAAAAATTAACTGGCAGTTTCTTTTAAGTGTGTTCAGTAACTTATGTGCATGTATTAAACAACCGAAATAAAGTTAGGGTGTAATTGTTCAGGTTTCAATCTGGGATCTAGTGTTAGGTTCAGCCTAATTAGAGGCAGGCGATAATGACTATTATATCACAAGCAGCACCGTCCATCAGGGTGTTTATATATACACATATACATACATACACACGCACACATAAAAAGTCTCTGTGTACCTGTCTGAAGAGTTGATAGCAACCCCAAACAACACAAAGGTTGCCCCATTTTTATTTTAAAAGTCCACTCTTCACTAATCCAAGCCATCATCATTTGCCTGTTCATTCACATAAACCTCACATCGCCCCTTCAGCATGGTCAGCCTGTCCTAAGCTGGCCCTATCTATGCCCATGACACAGAAACTCTGACTTTCAGAAAGCAATCCCCAGTCCAGCACCATCCCCCTGGGGCAGTGCTGATGTTCAGGATGTGAGAGAAATCCATCTCCCCACCGGTCATTCAGCAAATGGCAGCACAGGACAGCAACCCAGATTGTGTGACGCCTCACTGAGTTACTGACTGGTTTAACATCTCCCAATAAGATGAGTTGGAAAGTCATCATAAAAGCTATACATTTTCATCGTCAAGATTCAGCAGATTTTGGGGGGCAAAAGTAACAAGAAAACATCAAAAGGGTGACAAAATCTGCAATGGATTGTGCTAGAAATGTGGCATTTTAAAATTCACTACAGATGTTAATGAATTCCAAACCAGGTTCAGTATGAGAAATTGTTAGAAAGGGCCTTGAAATGAAACTAGAAGATTTTACTTCCCAAATTTATGTTATTCAATAATTGGTCACATTGAAAAATAGATGAAGCTTCTATAATATTTAAGAAAACAAATAGAATTCACATTCTGTACTAGCCTCTGCACTTAACCCTGGTTAATAAATCTTAAAATGACCTGCATACTTCTCTCAATAAGGTCACTTTGGTAATTAGTGTTAGTTGGTGTGCAACTCAGGTGCAAGAACTAGAGAAAGGAATAGATGGTAGGCTGAAGTTCATCAGATTTCTTTGCTACAAACTTGCAACCCCAATTGGAAAATTACTGTCATTTTCCACTTTGCCAAAAAGAGAAATGCTCAGAAAAGAATGAATGTTGGCAGAAGTGCCACCTTAAACAGGGCCAATGGAGACATGGCAGATAGATCAGGTTAGATATCAGAAGTACTGTGTGTGCACCCAGCACAATGCTTACACCCACGGACTGTAACACAAGTCTGGCTCTATGCAGAAGTACTACAAGTGGAAACTCTCAGTCCTGAAAGACGTTGTGAGACAAATGAAATCCAAATATTGTGGGGCTGTGCAAACAACCATGGCAGCTTGTGGTTCGGGGAGAGTGCTGACACCAATCCTCCTTTCTAAGTATGTTGAACCAACTTGTTCCAATGTGTCATGATACATTTCTGGCACGGATGGGACTTGAACCTGGACCTTCTGGCTCAGAGGAACAGACCATGCCTCTGTGCCACAAGAGCCAATATCAGGTTACACAGCCCCTTGGTGGAGCATTGTAGTAAAAAGAAACAAACCAAGACAGTCAATGGAAGCATATAGAACTGGAATGGAAATTCGTCAAATCAAATCAAGATAAAAATATCTAGGGTGATGATGCACTCTAGTCCCTGTGGTGCCCACTTGTCTCTAAAAGCTGAGATAACTCCAGAGACAGGTATCTAGTCACTAGGTCATCCTTTATTTGCAAGTGGAGAGTCCTTGACACTGATCCAGCTCTTTCTAAGCCAGTTCTGTCTGAACAGAACTCAAATTTTGTTCTTATCTGTCAGCCAAGGCTCCCTGATTGGACCAGATTAATAGCCCCAATCAGGGAACTCATTGTATGATGTCCACCAGGCTGACCTCAATACAAACACTACAAAAACCTCTATTGGGCCATATGCCCTCTCGTTGGACACCCCAGTACAGACCTAACTGTGAAGGAGGGACAGAGAGTCGGGTACTGTTACCCCCTCCATGGCTTCCTGTCTGGACTTGATGGCTAAGCCCAGATGCAGGCCCATTAGGAGGCCCTTTGTTCTGTCTCCACTCCCACACCCCGCAGAACACATGCCTGTAAATTAGGAGTGTGGGCTTGAAGCACAACCAGAAATTTTAAAAAGAAACCCTAAAATGTGGCTGCAAACAAAAACATCTGACATAAATATGCAATAGCATTTCCACCAGGCCACAAAAATCAGCATCTGACCTTTAGTAGATCACACCCAGTGATCTACTAAACCTTATCTTGGATGGAGCAGCACACTCCACCCCGAATCCCTAATGGAAAGATGAAGAACCTTCTTATAGAGTGCCCTCTACTGGTTTCTACCAACCAGTACCTTAAACAACACCAACAGCAGTCATAAAATATACATAAAGATTCATTAACTGCAGCACCAGATACATCACAATCATACTGACTGGCCACACACACACACACACACACACACACGCCACTAAGCCCATACTTGTTAGTGTTGAGGCAGCTACCAAAAGGCAGCCATAGAGCACTGTCTCCAGAAACAATACAGCTTGACACAGAACTGTGTCATTAGATACTGGAATAGCAATGATTAACACACAAGCAGAGGTTTATCACAGTCAGTGGCAGGGTGGCCTTACAATCTGCTTTTCAGGCATATTGCAAAACTGACCCATGGGAAAATGGGGAATTTGAGACACTGCATTGACAGTCACCTTATGAGGATCAATTTCATCAAACAGAAATCAGGTGCTGGACTTGAGTTGATTGTCCACATCTTATCATTTTAATTAATCTTTCCCCATTACTTCTCTCTCCCTTTCAGCGCTGGCAAACAATGTCGATTTTTTTTCAAATATCTTTACAGCTTTTCCGAGGCCTGCACAAATTTTAGCTTCCCCATTCCAACACTTCGATTTAATCCAACCTGTTAAAATTCACCCACACTATTATTAATGCTCAAACTTGCATGCATAACAAAACAGGGATACTAAACTGGTCACAGGAAGTAGCACATAAACACATGAAAGCATAAAAAACAAGAATTACAGAAGGTCATTTGGCCCTTCAAGTCCACTGTTTCATTCAATAAGATCATGGTTGATCTGCCAGTTTAGTTGCATCTACCCATACCATCCGCATATTCTACAATTTGCTTAGTATTCAAAATGTTTATCAATGTCTCATTTTATGTTAAGGAATGTTGTGCTCTGCGATAGCCAATGCCAAATTTTCATTGTCTTCAAGTGAAGACACTCTTCTTTATCTCACTCTAAAGTGCTCAGCCCCTTTATTGTGCGACTGTCAGTTCTAGTCTTACCAACCAAGGAGACACCCTCTCAGCATCTATCATATCAAGTCCCTCAAGAAATCTACATCTTTCAATTAGATTACCTCTTATTTTATTCAATCTCCCTTTCCAGGAAATTCATCTTAGGAATCAGAGCAATGAATCTTTCTTGCACATTTTCCAAGGTATATATTAGAATCCCTGCTGTGTGGAAACAGGCCCTTCGGCCCAACAAATCCACACCGTAACGCCAAAGTGTACATTCCCCTACATTTACCCCTGACTAATGCACCTAACCTACATATCCCTGAACACTATGGGCAATTTAGCATGGCCAATTCACCTAACCTGCACATCTTTGGACTGTGGGAGGAAACCAGAGCACCTGGAGGAAACCCATACAGACACTGGGAGAATGTGCAAACTCCACACAGACACTCGCCTGAGCATGGAATCAAACCCGGTTCCCTGGTGCTATGAGGCAGAAGTGCTAACCACTGAACCACCATGTCGCCCCTTCCATGGGTAAGGTGGCCAAAACTATATCCAGTATTCCAGATGTGCCCTTGCCAAGGCCATAAACAACTGTAGTAAGATCACTTAACTGGGATAAGGTTCCAGTTAAGGTTCCAATCCTTTTGGAACCCAATCCTTTTGGAAGAAAATTTGTTTTCCTAATTCCTGGCTATATCCAAATGTTAACTTTCATGATCAAGGGCACCCAGATCATTCTGAGTGCCAACATTTTCCAGACTCTTGCCATTTAAAAAATACTCTGCTGTCATACTTTACATACTAAAGGGATAATTTCATTTTTCTCCTCATTATATACAAGAAAGTAGGCAGCAGTGTATATTCACCTAACCCATCTAAGTGATCTTGCACTCTTTGTACCCTATTCACACTGATTTGCTGATTTAACTTAACATTTTCAGCAATTTTGGGGACACATTAGGTTTTAACTAAGAGGAGGAAACCAAAGAACTGTGGATGCTGGAAATCATAAGCAAAAACAGAAATTGATGGAAGAGTTCAGCAGATCCTGCAGCTTCTGGGCAGAGAAATTAGAGTTAATATTTCAGGTCCCGTTCTAAGGAAGGGTCACTGAACCCAAAACTTTAACTCTGATTTCTCTCCACAGATGCTGCCAGACCTGCTGAGCTTTTCCAGCAATTTCTGTTTTTGATTCCTCCTTTAGTCATTGACACTGATTCTGAAAAACAGGCTCATGCATTGCTCCTTGCTGCATTTTCATTAGTTATAGTCTGACAACCCAAAAATGAGCTCCTAGAGCTCATTGTTTAACACTGCTGCATGTCAAGCAGTGATAGAGGAGAGAGAAGACGGCAGTGGAGTATGGGTATTGAGTGAGATTCAGCCAGGAATAGAATGGTGATTGGTTTGTGTAAAATTGTGACCAGTTGTCTACGCCAAAGGCAATAAAGGCAATCAGCCTGACAGCACCAGTCTGACTTGTTTCTGGACAGATAGTGTGCATAAACGATACAAAGGCAGAAGGTGTCCAAACTGGATAAAGTAGTCAGTCTCTGACTCTATGCAGCCGAGTGGAGACAGTTATTTTCCCTCAGCAATGACTGTAAGCTGTTGTGTTTAACCATGAAGAAACTTTATGACTTGCATTCCAATCCCCCTGTGCAACCTGCGAAGTAGTAAAAGAATCCAGAGAGAACAGAAGGCCTTGGGAAGCAAAAGCCAAAAAGGGGGAAATCTCAGAAATATAAAATCCTGATGGGACTGGACAGGCCAGATGCAGGAAGAATGTTCTTGATGTTGGCTAAGTCAAGACGTGGGTTCGCAGTCTAAGAATAAAGGGGTAAGCCATTCAGGATTGAAGGAGGAAGAAATTCTTCACTCAGAGTTGTGAATCTGTGGAATTCTCTCCCACAGAAAGCTGTTGGGGCCAGTTCAAGAGGGAGGTGGACATGGGCCTTGCTGTTAAAGGGATCAAGGGTATGGAGAGAAAGTGGGAGTACTGAAATTGAATGATCAGCCACGATCATATTGAATGATGGTGCAGGCTTGAAGGGCCAAATGGCCTACTCCTGCATCTATTTTCTATGCTTCTCAGTTGCTATGGAAGAACTCAACAAATACTGTTGACTGGTGCTATTGAACTGTGCTTTCACTGTATTTTTTCTTTCACCCCATAACATCAGTGTTGTGTTTAACTGTCTGTTTGTATGAACAAATATTTTAAAAGGGAATTAGAGTTACAAGGTGATAGTTTATAGACTATAGTTTTGCTTGCCTATGACTGGAATCTACTTATTTGCAATAAACAGTAGCCCCTGTTAAATACAGGAAGCTGGTTAGCTGTTTTTATTAACACAGGTCCATCAGAAAATAAAATAAGGAGGACTTTGAGTACTTTGATTGAATTCATTAACTTTTGTGGTGACCCCAGGAGTAGTTGCATTCGAGAATCCAAGCCTTTTCCCAAGTGGGTTTGTAGCAAATGATCATTTTATCAAGGTATAGCAGCTATCCACCATCATTAATATAACAGATTGAATTTAGATTTTCACTAAATATGACAATACAAAAAAAAACAAAGTATGTCCTGACTTTTCAGCACACTCAACCTTTACCTCCCACAAATCCAATGATCCACAATGTGATTGACTGTGCATCAACCATTTAAAATTTCCTGTGACCACATTCAATTAACTCACAGAAGAAATCAAGCAAAACTCCAAAAATATTCTTAGACCCTCACATCTTGGACTGTTCAACCCCGGTTTACTGCCTCTCTCTGACAACTGTCCCCCACACACTCCATAACAATGATTATATATCAACATACAACAATCATGATTCCCCACCTCCCTAACTTGCACTTCTGATTGCAATGTGAAATCAGTTGCTGGTGTTCAATGTTCTACAAAACAGAACTAGAGGGGATGAAAAGGAAAACTGCATCAGCCTGTTCTATTAAAAACTTGGTTTAAATTAGACACCACATACAATTAATGGATAAAGGAAATCCCTGAAGCTATAAAAAAAGTGGGATATATTTAAAGTTTGAACATAATAATTCTCACTGTAACTACTCCCATGAGTAATACAAATTCTTTTCAGAAGATTGTATATCAGTGCAGCTTTACAAATACCCAAGTCATGCTTATGTTAAAAGAAATAAAAGTCAAATAAATAAACATCAACCTGGAATGTGTGGGAGACATTTTAAAATTAAAGTGAATCTTGCTATCTGGAGCTTCTTCTGAAGCTCATAGATGCAGTACCCTGAACCACACACATCAGGAAGATAGTGCAAAATATACCCAGCATTGCTGGAGTAATACTTGAAGCGTGAACCATTCTTCTCGTGGCCATATGAGAGGAACAAGAAAAAGATCTAAGGGCAGAAGTAAGCCATTCTGTCCATTGAGTCTATTGCACCATTCAATGAGTTAATATTCAACCTGCTCTGTTTTTTTTTAAAATCCAGTAGCCCCAGCAGGGGTTCACCTGACCCATACAGTCAAACCTGATTGTGTCATAGAGTCATAGTCATAGAGATGTACAGCACAGAACAGACCCTTCACACATGCCAACACAAGGTTGGCAGTGATACCCTTGTTGCCACCAGCCTGCCAACTCAGAAATGAAGATTGTCTACTTGGCCGACAGCCTCTGACACTCATGAAACCATATCGCAGCATGAATCACTGCCTCTAGGAAATGAAAGGGGGATAGCTTGGGCAGAGAACGGAATCTAATCAGAAATAATGACAAACTATGGCCATTGACATTTTAGCAGGAGGTTGCAAAACAATTATTAAACGTAACTTCATTTCTATCATAACATGCAGCCAGTTACAAACTACAAATTGCTAATTCTTCCAAAATGTATGATATTCTGGTGTTAAACCATGATGTTAATATTTTTAAGTTGATTTTCTAGCCAGAGTGCAGAGTTATGTCTTTGCCATCCAGTCTTACACACGTTGAATATACAGTAACAGAGAATTTTCACACAAGATCATAGAATTCCTACAGTGTGGTCCTTCAACACAACAAGTCCACACTGACCCTCCGAAGGGTAACCCACCCAGACACATTCCCCCTAGCCTATATTTATTCCTGACTAATGCATTTAACCTATACATCCCTGTACACTATGGGCAATTTAGCATGGCTAATTCACCTAACCTACACATCTTTGGACTGTGGGAGGAAACCAGAGTACCTGGAGGAAACCCCCACAGATATGGTGAGAATGTGCAAACACCATACAAATAGTCACCAGGGCTGACATCGAACCTGAGTCCCTGGCGCTGCGAGGCAGCAGTGCTAACCACTGAGCCACTGTGCCATGCTTAGTGACAGCACAATTGAATACCTCTACATAACTGTCAAATATTACATAAATAAATTATATACATAGGTAATATGTAGATGATAACATGTTCACACAAATATAAAAACTGAGAAGTAACAAGACAACAGAGTTTCAAAATCTCGTTCCAACTGCCCTATAAACAGAACAAAAACAAGCTTGCAATATGAAAGCAAGCATCTCAGAAAGCAGGTTACCAAAGTTTAAAGAGAATTCACCTCAACAATGACTCTTTAAAATGTTAAAGGATTATGACTGGCTTTAAGCTTTTTACATTTCTTGGTATTCCCAATAAACTCAATGCTTTCACTTGGCAAGGGAAAGATTTACTGAATACAACAGCACAAGGGAAGGTGCATTAATAAACTGCTAGAATAATGATCACCATGATATCCAATTTTAATTAATTGCTGTCAAATCCATTTCCTCACACTATTAGTCTCAGTACTTCCTGATTAGGTCATCAACATTTCCAAAAAATACTCCTTCCCCCACCCAAAAAAAAAAGCATGCTGCATTAAGAAAAACAAGTTGATGTTAAAATGAACTGCAATTAAATTTAATTTGAAACTGGTTTAAAAAGAAACAGCAAAAAAAAGGTGTTGATTACAATTCTGTATTGAAATTATCCTTGCAACTATCAGTGCAGGGTTTGGTAATCTGTACAAACATCAAGCATTGCCTCCCACACAAATGTTCTTTTGAGTTTAATCACAAAGCTGATTAAACATAATGCAATCTTTTAATATCCGCTATTCAACTGCTCATAATCCATCGTTATATGAAGACTTTTTCTTTAGACTGCACCACCGAATAGGGAAAGATCACTGAGTGGGACTAATTTGCAAGTACTTTTGAAGAGCCAGTACAGGTTCATTGAGCTGAATGGCCTCTTTCTTTATACATTTTCCACGAGGGAGCCTTGGCTTAGTATTAGTGCATTCACTTCAAAGCTCAAAAACACAGGATATAAGTTTAGTTCAGTCAGTCAGACGTTTGGAGACTATGAATTCTTGGTGACATCCTGCAGGGTGCTCATGACTGGTGGGTGTTGAGCCCTTACACATTCCATTGTATGTGTTATATACTAAAACACAAAAATGGGAGCAGGAGTAGGCCACTCAGCCCTTCAAAACTGCTCCATCATTCCACATGTCTATACCGATTATCCAAGTCAATACGCTGTTCTCACTTCCTCTCACTACACTTTTACCCCTTTAGCACCAAGAACTATATCTAACTCCTGAAACAAAAACAGAAACTGCTGGCAGTATCTATGGAGAGGAAGCAAAGTTAACGTTTCAAGTGCAGTGACCTTACTAAAATGTTAACTCTTTCATTGCACAAAAGCTGCCAGACCTGCTGAATTTCTGCAGCAATTTCTGCTTTTGTTTCAGATCTACAACATTCGCAGTTCTTTGAATTTTTTTCAAGGAGTTAGATCAAAACCAATGTTTTGACCTCAACTACTTTCTGTGGCGGAGTATTCCACAGGGCACAGGAGTTGACAATCAAGAAAATTGTTCCTCTCTAATGGCCAGCACAGAAATGAATGCAACCACATTGCAGCCTGTCAGATTGTTAATTATACATAGAAATCTTTTTTGATTCCCTCCTAATGAAAAGTATGGAGATAGGAAAAAATACATAGCTTTAAGATGCTGGCCCATTTCCTGGCACCACACAAACGGAACTCATGAGAAAATCCCATAAGTCATCTCCAGCACCACCCAAAATACTTTGGTTCCTTTAAAAAAATATATAGAACTGAAGGTTGGGAACAAAATCATCCCCAGAACTAGCAGCTTTGCCAGGTTCAACTCAACATGAGAAAAATATTCCTTTAGTCAAAGTGAAACTGAGAGAAAGCAAAAAAAATGTAGTAGGAAGGATTCTTCCTGTTGCTACGCCAATTCCTTAGTCACGCATAATTCCTGAAACAAATGTGTAGTAGGCAGCTGACTGTGATGCAACATTTCATTTTTAAAAAGGGCATTTTTGAGTTTCAAGTGTGCTTATGTCAGCAAATACTTCGCTGTTAAGGGAAAATACATGCTGAGGTCTTCTGCATATTGTCTTCTGTTCATAGCAATACGTGCTAATTACAAGATTAATTTCTTCTGACCTCTATTCCCTCATGGGATGCCGGCTTTGCTGATTAGAGATAGGCCATGAACGCTGGTCAATCATCACTTGAACCAATTGGCTTGCCAAGGCCACATGCTGTAAAATAATTGCAGGCTGAGGGGTGACCTAATAGAAGTTTATAAAATCATGACGGGCATGGATAAGATAAATTGACAAAGTCTCTTCCCTGGGGTGGGGAAATCCAGAACTAGAGGGCATAGGTTTAGGGAGAGAGGGGAAAGATATAAAAGGGACTTAAGGGGTAACGTTTTCATGCAGTGGGTGGTGTGTGTATGGCACGAGCTGCTAGAGGAAGTGGTAGATGCTGGTATAATTACCGCATTTAAAAGGCATCTGGATGGGTATATGAATAGGAAGGGTTTAAAGGGATATGGGCCCCAAGTGCTGGCAAATGGGACTAGATTAGGTAAGATATCTGGTCAACATGGACAAGCTGGACCGAAGGGTCTATTTCCATGCTGACCCTATTTGTGAATACAGAGGAACCTCAATTATCCGAATACCAATTATCGGAAAATTGGATTATCTGAAGGAGATCTCGAGGTCCCGACAGAAACATTACATCGAAGATGTGTTTCCAACAGTGATCGCGTCTTTTGTTTACAGTGATTAAAAGTGCTGCCGAGAACAGTCCTGGATTGATGGAAGCACAGGCACCATCTCTAAATGACTGACCTCCCATCCTCTCTCTCCCCACACTTTCCCTGGAGTTCTACACAGGTGTGTACCCTAAACCCACCTTCCTCAGATAATCGCTCCAACATTGTCCTGTACAGGGCAAAGGTGGAACATGTGGATAGGATTTGGGGCAGAGGTGGGGGGGGGAGTGATGTCGGACAAGATTGGGGGGCGAGGGGTGGGGGGGAGTGATGTCGGACAGGATTGGGGGGGTGGGCGGGCGGGGCGGTGTCGGACAGGATTGGGGGGGGTGGGCGGGCGGGGCGGTGTCGGACAGGATTGGGGGGGGTGGGCGGGCGGGGCGGTGTCGGACAGGATTGGGGGGGTGGGCGGGCGGGGCGGTGTCGGACAGGATTGGGGGGGCGGGCGGGCGGGACGGTGTCGGACAGGATTGGGGGGGGTGGGCGGGCGGGACGGTGTCGGACAGGATTGGGGGGGTGGGTGGGCGGGGCGGGGCGGTGTCGGACAGGATTGGGGGGGTGGGCGGGGCGGGGCGGTGTCGGACAGGATTGGGGGGGTGGGTGGGCGGGGCGGTGTCGGACAGGATTGGGGGGGTGGGTGGGCGGGGCGGTGTCGGACAGGATTGGGGGGGTGGGTGGGCGGGGCGGTGTCGGACAGGATTGGGGGGGTGGGTGGGCGGGGCGGTGTCGGACAGGATTGGGGGGGTGGGTGGGCGGGGCGGTGTCGGACAGGATTGGGGGGGTGGGTGGGCGGGGCGGTGTCGGACAGGATTGGGGGGGTGGGTGGGCGGGGCGGTGTCGGACAGGATTGGGGGGGTGGGTGGGCGGGGCGGTGTCGGACAGGATTGGGGGGGTGGGTGGGCGGGGCGGTGTCGGACAGGATTGGGGGGGTGGGTGGGCGGGGCGGTGTCGGACAGGATTGGGGGGGTGGGTGGGCGGGGCGGTGTCGGACAGGATTGGGGGGGTGGGTGGGCGGGGCGGTGTCGGACAGGATTGGGGGGGTGGGTGGGCGGGGCGGTGTCGGACAGGATTGGGGGGGTGGGTGGGCGGGGCGGTGTCGGACAGGATTGGGGGGGTGGGTGGGCGGGGCGGTGTCGGACAGGATTGGGGCGCGGGCGGGGCGGTGTTGCAGGTTTTGGGGGCAGTGGGGGCGATGTTGGACAGGATTGGGGGGGGCGGGTGGGGGGGCGGTGTTGGAGGGTTTTGGGGTCGGGGGGGTGGTGTTGGACAGCGTTGGGGGAGCAGGGTGAGGTGGACAGGATTGGGGGTGGACGGGGCGTGTTCGATGGGGTTGCGGGGCATGGGGCGGGCAGTGTTGGAGGGTTTGGGGGGTGGGCGGGGGCTCGCACGTGCTGTGATGCTGCCTGATCTCCTCAACAGGGAGCAGACTTTACAGAAAACTTCGATCCCCAGAGGAAAAGCATTGAATCGATTTACCAAATAATCAATTATCCAAACGAAATAATGCCCACTCATCTCGTTCGAATAATCGGGTCTCCTCTGTATAGATTCTAAAGTTACGGTGAAATTTTTCTTGATTTTAATTCTGCGGACAGGTCTACAAAGGGTCAGAAAGTCATTTTTCCAACAGGAACCTCAAAATGGTCTTTACAGGAAAGAAAGCTTGCAACATAAGCTAAACTATCGTGGGTGTTTATGACACACTGAGAAACAAATGGCTCGGGCCAACAATGAGGTTTCAGTTAAGAAGTTAAAGATTCATATCAGCAAAACAGTAGTTAAGTCTGTAGCAGTCACTAACCTAACAGAGCTCGCAAAACAAAAAGTTGAATTTTTTAGAAGTAGATGGAGTTTTGTTCTAAGTTCAGTTAAGAGAAGTCAATGAATTAGCTGATGAATATTGCGTGCAATTCTGGTCTCCTTCCTAGCAGAAAGATGTTGTGAAACTTGAAAGGGTTCAGAAAAGATTACAAGGATGTTGCCAGGGTTGGAGGATTTGAGCTACAGGGAGAGGCTGAACAGGCTGGGGCTGTTTTCCCTGGAGCGTCGGAGGCTGAGGGATGACCTCATATAGGTTTACAAAATTATGAGGGGCATAGATAGGGTAAATAGACAAAGTCTTTTCCCTGGGGTCGGGGAATCTAGAACTAGAGGGCATAGGTTTAGGGTGAGTGGGGAAAGATATAAAAGAAACAAAAGGGGCAACGTTTTCCACTCAGAGGGTGGTACGGGTATGGAATGAGCTGCCAGAGGAAGTGGTGGAGGCTGGTACAATTACAATATTTAAGAGGCATTTGAATGGGTATATGAACAGGAAGGGTTTGGAGGGATATGGGTCGGGTTGGGATATCTCATCGGCATGGATGGGTTGGACCGAAGGGGCTGTTTCCATGCTGTACATCTCTATGATTCTATTGGAAATACTTGCAACCTTGTCAGTTAAGTACAAAATTAATAAGTTAAGATAGAACTGATACTTCTTTAAGAATGAGTGACTGTAAAGGATATTGCTAGGAAAAAGGGTTGAACCATTCTTTTCAAGAACAGCTTCTTCCCTGTTGTAATTCGACTTCTGAATGACCTCTCAAATTTCAAATTTAATGTTTTTTTTTGGATTAGATTACTTACAGTGTAGGCACAGGCCCTTCAGCCCAACAAGTCCACACCGACCCTCCGAAGAGCAACCCACCCAGACTCGTTCCTCTACATTTACCCCTTCACCTAACACTACGGGCAATCTAGCATGGCCAATTCACCTAACCTGTACATCTTTGGACTGTGGGAAAAACCAGAGCACCCGGAGGAAACCCACACAGATACTGGGAGAATGTGCAAACTTCACATAGACCAAGGCGGGAATTGAACTCAGGTCTCTGGTGCTGTGAGGCAGCAGTGCTAACCACTTTTTGTGCACCTTCTCTGCTGCTGTAACATTGTATTTCTCGCTCTGTTCTATTATCCGTATGCACATTGTATGGTATAATCTGCTGTACTGCACACAGAGCAAAGCTTTTCAATGTACCTTGGTAATAAATCAAAATATTTGTGCTTAAGAGCTAAAATTGTCAAATTTGTACATTTTCACCCCTTTTGGAGTAATAAACTTTTCTGTCTTTTGTTAGAAGAACATTGGCAGCCTCATATGAATATGTCCAGTAACTGACCAATAATAATTAAATAGCAAGAATAAAAACTTATGGTCTATCAAGCCAGATTTCACTTTTCATCAATTGTGATTTTAACACTGAAAAGTAAAAATTGGAACACAATGAATAAAGCATTATGAAGTGCTTTTTGAAAATAACAGATCAAAATTAGAAATACCTGGTCAATGAGTCCTCTCAAACTGGACAACAATTGGAGACTTCCAGTTCACTTGTTTTAGATGTGAGGATGGGGGAACTGGCAATGATTATTGATCATGATTCAGAGACTGCTACCATGAAAGACATGGAAATCAAATCTAGCCACAGAGCATGGCCTCACCACAGTGGCCATTAACAACATGCCAACATTTTAATGTCTTGGCTCACATGTGAAAAATCACCTTTTAGATGAGGCACATTGACTTGTACTTCAGTAACATTAAACCAGAGGACAGCTGCCCCAACATTTGAAACTGATGTCATGCTGAGATTTGCAGAGCTAGGCCTAAGGGTTGGCCCACAGTCAGACATAGACAGCTCTTGCCAAATGTTGCATCACCAAAGTACAGTTTGACAGCATTTATTTTCTTGCATATTCCTTGATAGCTGGAACTTTATTCACAAACCAACTGGCCTGTGTGAAATGTGCCCTGCTTAGTGTTTCCACCATTTTCTCTTTTTATCGCAGATTCCCAACAACTGCAGGACTTTGCTATTGCTTCTACAGTGCCATTATTTAGTGAGAATTTACTGCGCACCATCAAGATCACCTTGTAACCAGTTCTTTTTTCCAAAGTAACAAGGCGCATGACCCTTAATGTTGCTCTCTTTAAAGCAGCAAACTTCACTGCCAGACCTGAGTACTTCCGGCTTTTTCCATTTTTATCTCTGATATCCAACAGCTGCAACATTTTAGTTTCTGTGAACATCAATCCCCTCCTGTGACAGTGTGCACATTTTTAAGAATGGTTTCCTTGACAAGTTATCAAATAATTTGATTTTCACATTACTGGCATTTTTCAACTTTCAGCACAATGTCATTTGGCAAACAAACTGCAAAGTGCAAATGATATAAACTGCCAACCTGGTTTGGGGTTTCAGTTATTCAAATTTATGTTTTAGAGCTTATTTCCTACTAGCTTTGGCAGGTCTATAAAGATAACTTTACAAAGGGGCCACTTAGCAATGAGGTAAAAGTTTTAACAAAAACATTCAAATGTAAAATCGCCTGACATTTGCAGGAATACAACTTTGATAGCTTCAGGGGATAGCTTCAATCGAAACAAAACCCAGCCTGTTAATGTTAATTTCTGCAAGTCACCAGCAGATGGCCCCAGCTGACCATTAGTCAGTCAGATTTATAAATGGGTTAGTGCAGGGTTGTTGCCTACCCAATGGAGATTAAATAGTGTCATGGACATTAGAGTGTCAATCAGCATGAAAATAGACCCTTCAGTCCAACTCATCCACAACAACCAGACATCCCAATCTGATCTAGTTCCATTTTACAGCATTTGGCCAATATCCCTCTCAAGCCTTTCTATTCACATACCCATCCAAATGCCTTTTGAATATTGTAATTGTACCAGCCTCCATCACTTCCTTCCATACATGCACCACTCTCAGCATGAAAATGTTGCCCCTCAGGTCCTTTTCAAATCTTTCCCCCTCACCTTAGCCATGCCCTCTGGTTTTGGACTCCTACACCCTAGGTTAAAGACCTTGGCTATTCACCCTATCCATGCCCCACATGATTTTATAAACCTCTATAACTTCACCCCTCAGCCTCCAATTAGAAACATGGTCAGATGTGTTCTTCCATCAAATTCTCCTACCATCCCCCACTTGAATCACTCTACAGTCCCCTTAAGATGCTAACTCACATTGGGATAGGAACACATTTGGAGTGTTCACTCGCTCCAAATGAAATACTAACAGTGAAACAACTACAATGAGCTAAATGGTATCCTTTGTATCCAGCAAAGGGAGCAATTTTTATTTCTTCTCCAGACAAGACAGTGAAGCCAACATTAACAGATGTGGACTCCAGCCAAATACAAGTTGTCAATTTTTATGGTTAAGAATTGTTCAAACTGTTCAACACACAACTACTCATTATTGTCTTAAAAACCTCAATACAGACAAAAAAAAGGGTGAAAAGCCTTTCCGAGGATGACACATGAATAAGATGGTGTTATTCATAAAATTTCTACAAAATAAAACTGTTTTACTACATGTGAAGTCACAGAAAAGGTATGATGGTTACTAAATACTGTAAACGATAACTGGTTTACTTTCCATTCAAAATCTCTGAAAATGGATCTTTACTGCATTGTACAAGGTGCCCTCGTGAGTCAGGAGTCCCCAGGGAAAGCTACTGCTTCATACAGATTCAGTGATCCATGTGCTCTCACTAGGGCGATAGCGAAGAAGAATGGAAGAGACACAAGCAGAAGCTTAGGATTGCAGGCATTTGATTGGAGACACAAAGCAAGAGAGAGAGAGGAGAGGAGCATTGATAACCTCAAGACTGCCTCTAACATAGCACAGGACAAGAAATGGACTGCCCCCACATCCCTTCCACCACTGTCTCCTCTCCTGCCAGACTTGAATATTTCCAACTTTTTGTAGTTTCACCCATTGAATAGAGTTAATATTAACGTTTGAAATAGCTAAATTTCCAGTCTCTTACTTGGTTGCATCCAGTGAATGTTCCCTGACCACACCACCAGCCTCCTCCATCAACTCCCCATTCTGTTCCAACATTGCATCTCAGCTGTACTCTCATAGAACCACCCATTAACCCACCATATTCCTATTCCTCACAAGCTTCTGTATCATCCGTGGAGGCAATTGAGAAATTTGATGCTGTGACCACTGAAGCTTTAGGTGGTGTGTTTTGCCCTGGTTTCTTTTATAGAGACTGAAGTGTTGAGCAGACTACGAGAAGATAACTGACTTGTGAGGCCTTGGGTGTTGTTTTTATAAAGTTGGAACAATAGAAGCACCCACGAGAAGGGTGTGGTCAAGCAAGAGATTTTAAGGTTTAGCTTTCAGCTGTTAGTTGGGGGTCTTAATCTCCCAAGGTGGAAAACTAGGCTTTAATACAATGTACTGACTAATTCCATTCAAATGGTTTCAAAATAACGTCAATTGAGCAACCCAATATTCCTCCTCTCCTGAAGGTACCAACTGTGCTTGGTCTGCCAATATTTCCCAGTATCTTGTCCAAGTTTCATTCTTTACGACTAAGTCTAGACTATCAACCAATTTGTTAGCTGAAAGAAACATTATAGAGGGACCCAATTCTGTTCTCATCTGACACCTCGATATATTGTGTCAGATTGAGTTACTGGCTAGAGATCAGAATCAGAATTCTTTATTGGTTCTCCCTCCCTTGTACAGGATCAGTAAAACCAAGTTTATTATTATTTCTTGAGGTCAATGAATTCACCATAAGCCAGTGATCAATCCTGTTACGTTTTTGGTTTTAGTGTTTGCTTTTCCACACTAGGCCAAGCATTTACTCTGCCAACAGCTACTGGTTGAGGCAATGTAGTAAAATGTGCAATAAATCAAATATTTAAACTGGCAGAAGAGTTTGTCATTTGAAACATTTAAAAATCCAAAAGGCTTACCCCCTTTCTGCAACAGATAGATTGGTACAATGTATAGTGTGATGTGTTGGATGTAGTAGACCTCCATCTCGAAGGGGAGCTGGGAAGATAACATACAAAATACTTGTGAAATAAACATGTATTCTTTATCTCCCCCATTCACTTATACCCTTTATCAGTTGTTATCAATTGATCAGATTACTAAGAGCTTCGCAAACAATTTGCTTTTGCCATGTCACATATCTGATGGAAGTGGTTCTGGTTAAAAAAAGTGTTTCGTAAGTCTGGCTATTTTCAAACATCCAACAGAGACAAGTCTTCAAGTTTTGATAATTGCAGTGTTAACCCGATGGTATATCAGATACATTAGTCTTATAAAGGGAATCATTCCGTACATGGTGAGCTTTCTGTCATCATGGGCATTGAGGGGAAATGTTTAAGGAAATGCTCATCATTAATGAACCCACAGCAGTAGCACAACGAATGTATGAAAAATTCTAGGGGTTAAGCACCTTAATTTTATTCTGTGATGTTACGTGGTAGAAAATGTAAAATGACAGATAGAATTCAACTTGAACTACGATAAGAAATGAGCTCCAATGTACATCAATATTACAGATTCTTCTAAAGCTTGAAAGGAACCATTGTTACAGAGAGGAATCGGTGTCATACAGTTCCAAGGTAAAACAACGACAGCTTAAAATCCAAATCCTTATACTAAAATTCAACAGGGTTACTGCAGGAATCTAGGTGTGTAACAGAACTACATTGAGATATCAGTCTCTCATTTAATTCACCTTCCTTTCCAGGTCTATTGTCATCTTTCTTTCTGAAGTCCAACTAACATTGAAATTTCCCTCCTGTTGCAGTAATGAAAACAGGATTACTTTAGAATCCATTTTAACTGACAATTACCTTTATTACATGGAAATGGTGATGGTGCAGGTGGGGGGCATCATGACACGGCTCTCATGGTTTAGGCAGTTCTGTTATTCAGGGACTTATCATGAAGCTCCTCTGCTCTGCCAGTTCCTTCGCCTTTTCTTTTCTTCTTCTATTTTCTGCAGTGTTTGTTTTAAAACCCAGAGGGAGTGGAGGAAGTGAGTCCCGGACCAGAGGCTGGCGCAGAGAGGAGAGTCCCAGACCAGAGAGTCCCAGACCAGAGGCCAGCGAGGGGAGGACAGTCTTGGGTTGAGTCCCGGACTGGAGGCTGGCACAGGGGAGGAGAGGCCACATGGACTGGAAATGAGGCCTCAGGTCTTGGAAGGCCGACGTGGTCTGGAGACTTGGCCTGGTGCGGTCCAGAGGCACAGTGCTGGCACGGACTTGGTGAAATGGAGTGTAATTTGAGTAATCTCTAAAAACATTGAATTCTTATGCTGGACTTTATTTATTATTCTTCCATTTCTGTACCTAGGTGTTCTGTACCCAAAATGGCACCATTAGCAACAACATTGCAAACTTTTCACTGCACTCATTCGAATGCAAATGTCAATAAAGCTACTTCTAACTTAATAGAGACTTCCTATTACAGCTGCAAATATTGGGATAGTTCTGTTTCTGAAACAGACATGCATTAAAAAAGGAAGAGAAGCATCAAGAATTTCCCATCCAGGCAACAAGAGAAGTCTATCTAATGCTCAGGATCATGCGCTGACAGGAGAGTTAGTAAATTGCGCGCCACAGCAGTCATTCTGGAGTCTGATTTAAACAGCATCTACCCCCAAAATATGGGCTTCACCTTTCAAAATCAGTCATTGTCTCATTGAGGGGCTGAATGGGCTACTCCTGCTCCAATGTTCCTCAGATTAGAGGTCATGTAAATCAAATTACATCACCTTATTCTACCTGCAACCGCTCTGCAGCTCTCTCTACACTCATAATTACGTAGAAAACAAGAAATATACACACCACCAACTCTGTTATCATTCTAAATTTTATAACAGCATACTTGTGGGGTTGTAGCTTGCGTAAATGTCCATAAAATTGTCCAGAAAAACACATAGCAGTTCAGTGGCATCTGCAGACATTATCTGAAGCAAGAGCTGAGCAAGTAGCTAGAATTGTGATAAATTAAGATCATCACACAGGAAGTATATTGACAGTGTTAACATGTAATGTCCTCTGAACTAAAGCACTGTAGATCAAATCCTGCAGAGTTCCAATTTATTCAAATAGATGCACTCCGCATGTTTGGTGAGTGAAATTTACATTTGATTCTTCAAAATTTACATGTTAGGCTAAAAACCTCATGCAGACACAGAAATAAGCGAAGTAGTTAAAATAATAATCTTTAAAAAGTTTGATAGTTTGTGTGTTTTTGAGGGGGAACCTGATGTTTTTAGATAGGGGTGATGGTTCATCTACAAATATCATAAAAGTTTAAAAATAGTAAAGGTATTTCCAGAGTTTACAGCCTTCTCTGTGGTTTCTATCGCAGTTGCTGTATGCTCTTTCACAGCTCACCACCACACTCTCAAGGGCAATCAGGGACGGGTAATAAATGTTGACCTGCCAGAGATGCCAACATCCCACCAAAGAATTTTAAAACCACTGCTCCTCTAAACTGTATCCATTAACTGTGGCACAGAAATAGCAGTCTCTCTTTAGTCAGAAGGTCAGGAGATGAAAGTTCCGCTCCAGAGACTGGAGCGAATAACCTGGGACAACATTTTAATACCGTACCTGGAAAAAGCCATACGGTCTGAGGTGCTACCTAATCTGGGTATCAAGAAAAGCACACCCATGACAATTGCACTGCCTTTCATGGAGAAGAACTCTACCAGCTCAATACACAGTGCATGGCCAAAGGAAGCCATTGACATGGACAATTCACGTTGTTGCTGCAGTGCTCATGCCCTAACCCTCTCAACTGAGGTCAGGGGTAGCCCATACACCTTCTCAATGGCAACCCAACAGCAATCTAATATGTTCAGCGTGTTAAACACTTTTAGGCGAGACTCTACCAGCTCCCTCCAAATCCGGGAGAAAGTCCCACCTTAAAAGAGCTGTTTGCCGAACAAATGGCCAGCAACACCACTGCCCTCCACAACCCCAGTCTCCCACCCTGTTCCCAGGCCATTCCCAGCAGCACCAACCAGGAACAATGGCCACTGCTGAGACTGGAGTCTGTCTAATCATGACCAGGAACCCAGTTAAGTCCTGGGTCAGGAATCTCAGCGAGGACAGTGGAAGGCAGAGGTCAAGAGATCGGGGGAGAGCTGAAATTGTTCTCGGACAGGGCTGCTGGGGACCTGATCCCACCACAAACATCCCTGGGATACAGACATCTCTGCAGCTAATGCTGCCAGACCTCCAGTTTAATGAGTGCCTCCCCCAACCACTCGGACCAGTTAAAGGCCCTCAGCATGTCCATAGGGGTATGGGCTGTCTGGCACATCTTCGGTCCCTCATGGG
Organism: Chiloscyllium plagiosum; assembly: GCF_037043375.1. Lineage (NCBI taxonomy): Eukaryota > Metazoa > Chordata > Chondrichthyes > Orectolobiformes > Hemiscylliidae > Chiloscyllium > Chiloscyllium plagiosum. Next base: position 27,623,913 of record NW_028270149.1, on the reverse strand, counting down.
ATTAGAAAAAGGTGGGGATGCAGCAGGAAGGTTAACCACCGGTCCTTTTGTTAGAAGAAACAATGTGCTCCCAGAGCTAAAAGTTCGGCCCAGTGACACACCAGGTTAGCAAAGGGCCAAAAACCAGCAGCACAGCATAATGGCTCAGTGGTTTGCACAGCTGCCTCACAGCTCCAGGGATATATATGTGTGTGTGCGTGTGCGTGTGCGTGTGCGTGTGTGTATGTATGGGGGGGGGAAAGAGTGTGTGTGGGAGGTATGTGTGTGGGGGTGAGGGCATGGTTTATTCCGGGTGCTCTGGTTTCCTCCCACACTCCAAAGATGTACAGGTTAAGTGTATTGGTCATACTAAATTTCTCACAAGTGTCCAGGGATGTGCAGGCTTGGTGGATTAGCCATGGGAAATGCAAGGTTACAGAGATAGAGTAGCAGGGTGGGTCTGGGTTGAGAAGGCTCAATGGCCTGCTTCCACGCTGTTTGGGTTCTATGATTCTAACTCTTATCCAAAGCTAATGTTATCAATTTCCAGTCGAAAACAACTGTAGTATTTTACTGCAAATTAAATTTGCTTGAAAGATTATGTGGTCATACTTAGAATATCAAAACAATTATTTCACTTGGCAGCACAGGGAGCATTACAAACAAGAACTGCAATACAGTGGATTCTCGCCACTCATGTTCCTGGTTATGGTTTCAGTTAGTATTGAACACTAATCATCTTTAATTTACATGAACATCAAAAGATGATTAGCAATAGAGAGAGATAAAACAAGGAGACCAATGTTGAACACAAACTGGAGGGGGAGGTGTAATAAGGATTAAAGGAGTGATTAGAAATGTGAACTTTAACCTGTTAAACAATAGCATTAGTTATTTTAATTAGTTATTAGCACTACAAATTTAATATCCAAATTAACACAAGTCCAGCATTGCTCAGAGAAATCCTGATTGTATTTTCTATTATATGACTTAAACTAAAGTCTGTGGTTATATGTTACTACAGTGACAATACTTCACAAAGTATTTCATTGGCCAATAAAAAGGTTTTGAATGTCAAGGATGTGAAGGATGCTACAGCAATGCAGGTTTATCCATCTTTTCTTTCACCTAGTTTAGGCAGTTGAGGCCTCAATTTATCCAAAAGACAGCACCACTGAGTGTAGTACTCCCTCAATACCGACCTGACATGTCTGTCAAGATTATATAATCAAGTACTGGTGTCAGAATACTTTATTATTACTAACAAAGTAATAAAAACTCCTGTTATATGAAGAATTTATACTGTATATCACCTATTGTAAGTGGTCAAGGTCAGGTTTTCAACCTAGAGTGTTCAGGCACATTCTCAATGATAAAAACTCCCCCATTTGGTCTCTCTGTTAGATACCAGCACTCATTCAACGACAATGAAACCACAGACCAACAACAACAACACCAACATGATTTTCTGAAAATTAGGAGATTGCAAATAGAAAGGGGAAAACAAGGAAATGCATGTCGCATTCTTGTGGAAAAATCTTTTCTTGTTAAAATGAAGAAAGCATTAGTTATAAAATAATGTTTGGAATTCCTACAATGGTTCAACCTCATAAAAAGAAAACAAAAAGGAAAGAGAGACCTGGCATTCAATCGCAGTTTGTACCAGTGTGTTTGCTCAACTTAACAATGAATCTATAACTGGGCACAACAATCCAGAGGTAGGGATTGCAATATTGGCTACAGTCCTCAATGCTCAATGCTGCCAACTACAGTGCAGACATCAGGCAAGCAAAGGATAAGGTTCAGCTGTAATAGCTGAACAGCTTGTCCACACAAATAGTTCAGACTTAACATTAAGAGCTGCCTCTTGGACTAAGGTACTAGGCGAGTGTCTGGTGCCAGTTAACCACATGCACACAAAAAGGGAGACAGGAGAAAAGTGATACAAATAGAGGAAAAGGGGAAAAACAAGCCTGTAGCAATCCTACGACTGGTAATTCAGACTGTAAACCTTGGCTCTCGTCCACCTTCCGACATTTTAAATAATTTGTGAACTAACACTCTGGTTTTCAAGTACCAGAGAAATAAGCCCCCTGACTGCAGACACACAGCCAAAAACTCCATGCCGAAATAAAACTATATATTTAAACTATTTCTTCACAGGAAACATTGAGTTTTTTTGTGAAGTTTTATTTGCAGCTATTTCCTTCCTTTTCATGGAACATAGTTTTGCGCAAACACGAACAACTGACCTCAAGTTTGAGTGTCATTTTCACTTACAAAAAAAACAGGACAGTAATCATTAGATAGTCCATGCATGAACCATAAGAGACATACTGTCAGATCTTTTTTTCTTGCACTCATCAAGACAAGAAATACCAATGTAAATTTAATCAACAGGGAAGCTAACCATGCTGTACTATGCAGTCGCAATACCAGTGCTGTTCACCATCAACAGGATGTTGACTTCAAGCTGAAGAGATGTCTATCATGCAAATGAATGATAGGTCTCAATGAATACAGTTCACAATAGCACGGATTTTACTTTACTACTCTGCTCAGCAGTTACACATATCTGCTTTAAGATAATACCATTCCCCTCTTGGCTCAGAGCAGTGCAGAAAAATACCTGCACTTCATTACTCAGTATTCCTGCACACATTCCTGTTCATTGTGCTTGTTTCGGCTGGATAAGTTTTTAAAATCTGTTCCCCAGGACACTTAGATTCATCGAGTTGTACAACATGGAAACAGACCCTTCGATCCAACTCGCCCATGCCAACCAGATATCCTAAATAAATTTAGTCCAATTTGCCATATCCCTCTCAATCCTTCCTATTCATATACACATCCAGATGCCTTTTAAAAGAAGTAATTGTCCCAACTTCCACCACTCCCTCTGGCAGATCATTCCATACACGCACCAGCCTCTGCATGGAAAAGTCCCCATTAGGTCCCCTTTGAATCTTACCGCTCTCACCTTAACCCTAAGCCCTCTAGTTTTGGACTCCCCTGCCCCTATCCATCCTTCCGTCCCCCCCCACCCCATCCATTCCTGCCCCCCCACCCACCCCACCGAGGATTTTATAAACCTCTGTAAGGTCACCTTCAGCCTCCGACACTCCAGGAAAAACAGCCCCCGCCTATTCAGCCTCTCCCTATAGCTCAAATCCTCCAACACTGGCAACATCCCTAGAAATCTTTTCTGAACGCTTTCAAGTTTAACAACATCCTTCCTATAGGAGGGAGACCAGAATTGCATGCAATACTCCAAAAGTGGCCTAATCAATGTCATGGGCCAGAACATGACCTCTCAGTTCCTATACTCAATGCACTCCCCAACAGACAAGTATACCAAATGCCTTCTTCATCATCCTATCTACATCATTGCAAGGAACAATGAACCTGCACTCCAAGGTCTCATTGTTCAGCAACACTCCCCAGGACTTTACCATTAAGTGTATAAGTCCTACCCTGATTTGACTTTCCAAAATGCAGCACCTCTCAAACCTCCATCTCCAAGGCAACAGAAGAGCTGTCAGAATATCCTCAACTTTTCATTTCCAGCACTACAGATGGGTTGGATGAAGATCCACATCCTTCAGCCTCCAGATAAGCAATCTTGTATATCAGGCAAGAAATATTAAAAGATAATCTTCTTGCATATTTTCATGTCTTGGTTTGGAGTTTATATTAACTTTACACTCATAATCTGTACTTGTTTGACCTTCTGTGAACATGAGTTTCCAATAGTGAAGCTTTACTTAACATGGTGATTTTCAGGAATATACATCCATGTTAATCAAGGACCATCTTTGTATGAATTTCAGCACCAGCCTATGCAATACCATGTATGCAGACTGTACATCCTTTGGCTGATGGATCATATCCAACATATTTCTTTGACTGCTTACAAAGGACTGGTACTAGACATGCACAACTAACCAGGCAATGCTTGCACAACTTAACAGTGTAGATGTAACTCTGAGATTGGATAGTATTTGCTAAATAATTCTGAGTGTGCTAAGAACTATAATTATAACTAATGTAAAGTCATCAGTGTGACACTTGCAGCTTTATCAATCTAGGCCCTGCTCTTTGCAGATAAAATGAACATGCACATACACAGCAACCGTTTCAGCTTAACAAGGTTGCAAGCTGTTCTCTGGCTCATTCCTCAGGGCAAGGCCTTGACCAGTCAGAATCAACCTGTCATCTGGACAAAGCATAGCAGTTAACTGTCAGTCATCATCTAATTGGCACATGCTCCACAATGATGCCTCTACCAGTCAGGATCCATTTGCTAACCAACCAATCAGCACACTCCTCGTACAGTACAAAATGTTTTCCTTTACGTTGGTATTCTTGTGAATGTTCTGATGGAAGATGAAATGCCTCAACAAAATGTATGTTTTCCCCCCTGAGCAATACATATGAATATTGGATCAACAGGGGATAATGCTTTACACAAAACTATATTAAATATTATACTGGTGGGAAGGAGGATAGTTATTAAATAGAAATTTTGTCTTTGCTTTCTGATCACGCTGGTTATATGAGTAATAGAGCTGCCAAAAGTTTAGAAAATTGGGTTGAAATTCAATACATCTGATCAATGTCAATGTTGTTCCAATTCTCCAATCAACCATATTTTAAAGCATACAGGAGGCACTCACCCTGGGAAACTGATAGATGTATTGGATTTTTCAACACACAGTCTAGTTGTAAACATGGTTTTGGTGACCAAGTTGTACAAACTGGACTTCCTGGGTACTTGTGCACCAGCCTGCAAGTGAAAATGAGCTTTGAAGGACAGATAGAGAGAATCAATTTTAGTCAGCCATTCATGGGACCTTCTTTCTTGACCTGAATCCCATTTCCAGAAACTTTTGACAATTGTCATAGTGCCACTAGCTTCAATCCCAAGGCATCCCACAGAACAGTAGCCTGAGAGATTCCAGCATGGCTGACACGTGCTCTGAAAATAAGCATCATCATGGAGAAAGGGAGAAGCTCACTATTGTAAGGGAACCAGGAAGAGCAGTTCAGGCAAGAAGGGACAGAGCGGAAGTTAAATTTATTCCGTATTTCCACCATTATAATTCACTAGTATGCCTCTTGTGTGAATTATGCCGAGACTTTTCCATTCCCACTGCTTGTAGATTTCTTGTATTGTATGCCACTTTCAATACAATCAATTCAGATATTAAAGTCTTCTCAGAAACACTGCCGAGGACAGCCTCTGAACAAGGTCATTCCTCTAATTTCCAAACATTGTTTGGAGTGCCTGTTTCTGGAAGATGAAAAGTCGCAACAGACTGTGCACCATGTGATCTCTTCGCCCTATTTCGAGGCCACCTCCAGGCACCAACTCAACTGTACAAAGTTCACTGCTGCACGTCAGTAAGATCTCTATGAAACCAAAGTAGAACACAAGAGAGGACTGGAGAGTTCAAGCTACTCTGTGGATAACATATTCTTGCACGTTAGCTGGAAGGTGGATAAATGAGAGGCAATTGTCCAGGATCATTAGAATAAACCTTTAGCATGCCCACTCCAACGATATTCCTACCAAGAGAAACTCCCTCCATATATTTAATATGGCAATGGTGTCCCAAAAGATACTGAACATGCAAGAAATGGCTGCTTCCATGTAAGCTACATTTTTTCTTGAAACAGTCCAGAAATCCTGCTCAGAACTGATGCCAAGAAAGCATGCATTTGGAAGATCAAAGGAAACCCAGGAATGTAATAATCAAGTTTGAACATCCTCTCATTTATTCCCAAATCAAGGCTTAAACATAAAGAAAAATCTGCCCAGAGCCTAGTTTTCAGAGATAAAGCAATCTTGTGGGGGCTTCTTTGAGGTGTGCAATGTTGGCAGTAGATCTGAAGAGGAGAGAATAGTAACAAGAAAACAATATCAGCTAAGAGTGTCTCCTCCTCCTGCTCTAGCATTAATACCTGTGGCATTCCCAACAATTTGTGTTTTGCCCCTCAATCATTCTCAATTCCTCAAAATCTTTGCCACATCCTCAAAAAACTCAGTTAAATTTGTGAGACAAGATCTCCCCTACACAAAACCATGCTGACTATCCCAAATTAATCACTTCTTTTCCAAATGCAAGTAAATCCTAATCCTCAGAATCTTCTCCAGTAATTTCCCTGCCATTGATGAAAGGATCCCTGGCTTAAAATTTCCTGGATTATCCCCGTTGTCCATCTTATACAAAGGAACGTTGGCTATTCTTCAGTTTTCTGGGATCTTGCCTGTGGCTAAAGAGGAAACAAAGATCCCTGTCATAGCTCCTCCCTTGCCTCCTTCAAATTTCTGCAATAGATCCCATCAGGCCCTCGGGACTTACCTACTTTAATGTTTTCAAGATACCCAAAAACTACAGTCATTTAAATACTATGAACGTTCTATTGTCTCATTCCATGGCAATCATTCAGTTATTTCCCTCAAAGTAACAGTCAAGCCAGCAGTCTAACTAGAGGAAGGGATGAATGACATCAAATTAGACAATAGACAATAGGTGCAGGAGTAGGCCATTCTGCCCTTCGAGCTTGCACCACCATTCAGATTCTGTTCTGATGCAGAATCAAAATGCATCCATTTAGAGATGTACAGCTTGGAAACAGACCCTTCGGTCCGACTCGTCCATGCTGACCAAATATCCCAAACCAATCTAGTCCCACCTGCCAGCACCTGGCCCATATCCCTCCAAACCCTTCCTCGTCATATACCCATCCAGATACCTTTTAAATGTTGCAATTGTACTAGCCTCCACCACTTCCTCTGGCAGCTCATTCCATACACGTACCACCCTCTGTGTGAAAAAGTTGCCCTTTAGGTGTCTTTAATATCTTTCCCCTCTCACCCTAAACCTATGCCCTCTAGTTCTGGACTCCCCCACCCTAGAGAAAAGACTTTGTCTATTTATCCTATCCATGCCCCTCATGATTTTTTAAGCCTCTATAAGGTCACCCCTCAGCCTCCAACGCTCCAAGGAAAACAGCCCTAGCCTATTCAACCTCTCCCTTTATAGCTCAAATCCTCCAACCCTGGCAACATCCACATTTTCAACAGGATATATTATCACAACTAGTCCATTCTGCAGCCAATCAGAAATTGCTGGGGAAACTCAGCAGGTCTGGCAGCATCTGTGGAGAGAAAGTAGAGTTGCCATTGATTCCAGGGACCCTTCACTGGAACTATTCAGAACTTTGTTTCAGAATTCCAGTATCTGCAGTTTTTAAGTCTTTTCTGCACTTTCAGCTTGTTTGCCAAACAGTGGTTCTGAGCAAAAAACTAATATGATATATCTCATATTATCCCACCACAGAGACTAAACTTAGCATAATCGACTAACTGCCCCTGAAGATGTTCTCTCCCATACGAACCAACATTAGGCAACTGTGAGAAAATAATTTATACAGCAACACACAGGTCACAATGACCTGAACATGGATACCAGCGTCAAGTGGCTAACTCCAATAAGATGAGAACTGAACAAAGTCACATTTAGATTAGATTACTTACACTGTGGAAACAGACCCTTCGGCCCAACAAGTCCACACTGACCCTCCAAAGAGCAACCCACCCAGACCCATTACCTTCCATTTTCCCCTTCACCTAACACTACGGGCAATTTAGCATGGGCAATTTAGCATGGCCAATTCACCTAACCTGCACATTTTTGGATTGAGAGAGGAAACCGGAGCACCCGGAGAAAATCCACGCAAGCACAGGGAGAATGTGCAAACTCCACACAGACCCGGGTCTCTGGCGCTGTGAGGCAGTAGTGCTAACCACTGTGCCACCTTGCTTTATAAATATATTATCCAACAAACATTAAAGATTAAATTACTGACTGCAAATAAGCAGTCTCATTAACATATAAAGGGTTTTCCTTGTTCAAAATATGGACTGTTTGAAGAAACATTACAACATGACTGATTACCCAATTTAAATTCAAGGTTATGTAGATGAATAGTGAAATAGGTCAATTATAAATGACCAGAGGGGTTCAAATATGACCCATGAAAATGTCAGTAAGTTAGTTGGAACAATGTGAAATCAGATGGAATTTTACAGAAGGTAAGAGAAAGAATAAGTTACCAGGTCATTCTGTTGAAGTGGACAGGGTACACACTTCCAAACAGAAGCTGTTAGAACAAATCAATATGAAAAATGACTATTCAGGCCTGTGTCAGTTGGCCCATTCAGTGTAGAGTCAAGAGACACAGGAATCACATGACTTGAGCCATCCATCATCATTCTTTTACTTATAAATACACAAGTATTTAATGTGTCCCATCACCTCATTTGCTTATCATGGAGTGGGAGATATTCTTCCCCAGTAAAGCCATCACAGTAATACTGATGATGATCAGAATGTTGCACAACCGATCCTGCACATCTTCTAAATGATTCCTGAAGTTATTGAGGGAGATTACTAGAATGGCTGCAAGCTGTCAGAATCAAACTATTCAGTTCATCAGGTCTGCATTGGCCCTCTGAGCATTTTGACTTGGTGTCAAACTCCTGCCATTACCCTGTAGCTCTCACATCATTTCTATTAAAAGAATCATCTAATCCTCTCTTGAACGCCTCACTTAAAAGCTTTGTCCACCACAATTTTAGGCTTGGTGTTCCAAATTCTGACCACTTGAAGTCTGAAACAGTCTTTTGTAAAGCTTTTTTGATGATCCTTTTATGGGCAGAAACAGTTTCCCCCTATCTACTCTGTTTAGACCCCTCTTGATTTTGAGAACTTCTGTTAGGTCTCCCCTTAGCCTTCTCCTCACCAAAGAAACAAGTTTAAACTTGTCCAATTCATTCTCATAACTGAAATGCCTCAACACCGGAACCAACCACATAAACTTCCTCAGCACGCTGTCAAATGTGTTGGCATCCTTCCTGAAGTGTAATGCCCAGAACTACACAATTCACTAGCTGAGGTCTAACTAACATTCTACATAGTTTCAGAACAATCTCCCTGCTCTTGTCTCTATCTCTCTCTCTCTCTGTGCATTCAAATACACAGTCATGATCTATTCCCATGTTATACATGAACCATACTTTCAAGCCCTCAATATGAATGCTCTGACTGATGAAAGCAAATGCCTTCTTCACCATTCTGTCTATCTCTGACACTACTATGTACCTGTGCTTCCTCAACACTCCCCAGAGACCTACCATTAACTATGTAAGTCCTGCCCTGGTTTGTCTTACCAAAATACCACACCTCACATTTATCCAAATTAAATGCCATCTGCCATTCCTCAGCCCACTGGCCCAGTTGATCAACAGACTATTGTATTCTTAGATTCAGTTCTTCACTGTCGACGATATACCAATTTTGGTGCCATCTACAAACTTATTTTGTGCTGTATGAATCTATATGATAGACATGAAGCTTTGAAAATTCTTGAGTTTTTAGATCCTGAGGGTGTCATCATTTTTGTGTGTATTCAAGAACGAGACCTATGCTGCCAGATTTCTGCATTTGTGATGAATGACTGACAGAACCACTAAGCAAGCATTTCATGTTATATCTATCTAATTTGGTCTTCATCTGTCTCCAGCCAATCTCCACACAATATGGGGTAGTTAGAACAATCATATTATCATCCTCAGCTTCATCTTTCTTTTAACATTGGACGGCATTTTGAAAATGCTTAAAAGGCTTGACAACAATTCAAAAAGGACATAAAGGCCACATCCCATTCTTCTAAACCCAAATGAGTACAAGCACATCTACTCAACATCTCCTCATAGGACATTCCCTCCATACCCTGGATCAACCTTTCTTTATTTCTGCTTCATCCTCCCAATGAATGACATTCTGCAGTTCCCTCAAGCCCAGTGTCACACAATCTTTTCCTTTAGTTCCCAAAGCTGTGAATCTGAACTAACTAACAGGAGTTGCAGTTTTGGAGCACTGGGGTGAGGTAGCCTCCAATTTTCCCACTTGCTAACAAAGGGTATACGCCCCACCTTCCCACTCACACTGCACCAAACAGAGTGACTGACAAACGCAGCCCAGTACGATTACCCCAACCAGCAGAGAAATCGAGGATGTAGGCAATCAAGAAATGATTCCTCTATGGATTTTAATGTGTGGTCTTTGTAAATTATTAATTTAGATTTAACTTTTAAGAAAGTATTAACTACTACCTTACTTGAAGCAGCCAATACACGCTCCCCATTGGCCATGCTGAAATAGTCACTTGCTACATGGACGGTGTTGCCAACAGGAAATAAAATGTCATTGTGTTCTGTAATGATGCCAGAGGACACACACAGAAACATGGGGAAAAAACATCCCAAATTTCTCTTCTGCCACTTTTTAAAAAAATATTTTTAGAAAGGTCAGTTAATCCAAGGTATAATGAAAGAAAACCACACAGAGCTTTATACCATTCTTGGCAAGACAATTTCAGTTCTTGGTTCTCAAACAGCATGTGAACTGCAGCATTTCAACAGAAGAATCCTTTCAACGGACAATCAAAAGCCACCATAATGAGTTTTCTAATTCTATTATTTGCCAAGTGCCACAAGCTTTCATTGTGAACATGATGAAATCATTGCCACTGAACAAAGAAACAGATACAACCAGGGACTTCACTTAGCAAATCACTGCTTTCGACTCCATTCAGTTGCAAATGGCCAATCTTGAAAATACTTGTAATTCAAAGAGACTGTTTTTGGTGTTGGTTGCAACTTGTTGAGCTTAATGTTAAGAGAATGGTAACAATATCCAAACAACCAGTTAAATTATTTATCAAGCATAAACATAACTAAAGCACATTCTTACTGCAACATTCCCGGTTAAACAAGACTTATCAAATTAATACACACTTAATAGAGAGATTTGGTATTTATAAAGATTTTGTAAGCTTTGTTCATTTGATCACAGTCGCATCCCTGAATTTAGAAGTAACCTCATGCCCCATCCCCAAGCTATAATAACTTTCAGCCTGTTACTGGTTTGAATTGTTTAAATGAACACTAAATTATGGTATGTATGGAAGAAGAGCAGGGAATTCCTGAAGTCATATCAAAAATTCCCATTTCAATCAAGAATCATGATAAAACATGAATTAGACATGCAATTCATCAAATAGCTTTAACTGGACACTGCTACTGAAGAATAATTCAGTGAGTCAACAGCCTATCACTACCATTACAAGAGTTATCACTATTTAAAGTGATTGGGACACTTCATGATGAATTGCCATATCGAATATAAGCATCACTGCTTAAGCATAAATCTCAATTATAGAGGACTTAGCTTCAACAGGAGTGATAGTGTGATTATCAGAGCACTTACAAGGACTAGGCACTTGATAAACACCACTAGCAAGTAAGAGTTTCATTATAGGCTTAAAAAAAAAACCAGGTATGCCAAGGTTCAAGTATACTGGCAGCTTTCACAAATAATGAATGTCAAGTTTAGTTTGGAAGAAAACTAAACACTACACTGGTGTGAATTCATAGTTCAAGAAAGGGAAGTTCCTAACAAAACAAAAAACAAAAAAAACCCCACAAAATTGTAAATTTTAACAAAGGAGGGGGATCAGGACCAAAAGGTTAAGCACATTGTGAAGACAACAGATATAAAATGGAATACTCACCAGCCTGGTATTAACTACAGGAAATAGCAATGCCAATAACGCTCCATTCAACATGTGCATCTGCAGCCTGCCAAGACAGTTCAACAGAATAGTTATTTTCTTTCATCAAGTAACAAAACCTGGTTACAGTAATTATTCAAATAAATCAGAACAGTGTGAATAGGTTTGATACTACTACATTCTGAATTTGCGAAGAACAAAGTTTACTACAGTGATATTTAATCACCTTCAGTACTGAAGTTGCTGTCCAAGCACCATTAGTCTTGGCTTGATGCCTGCAACCCACCTCTTTCATGTAAGAATTCTTTTGCTTCTAAAAAGGGTTTGAATTCATGATCAAAAAGAACATTGTGAATTCAGTAGTTACTCAGATTTGCACAAAACCTCACCAAAATCAAAGGAGTTTAAAAAAGGACTTGCCATCATCAAGACCTTCTCAGTAATCTTTCTTTATTTTGCAATGGGGTTGGCTGCTGTTTTAAAAAAATTCTGCTATTTATTCCTGCCAATGTACAGAAGGAGATAAAAGAATTAGACCAGATTGTGCCTGTCTTTGGGTGAAAACATGACTTCTCAAGAGCAACCAGGGATGGACAATAACAAGTGCTGGTCAGCCACTGATGCCAACATCCCACAAGTGAATAAAATAAAATAACAAGCATGAGTGATTGTGACCCAATATATCCTGAGAGTGGCAATGAAACTTACTTGCTATCATTCAAGATGTCTGTTTAAAGGGCATTTTGGTGCCTCAAATATGGAAATTAGGGTCAAATGCCTAATAAAAACTCAGATTGAAATTCGGCAATTGGTTGGGGATTGGCCCCAGCCTTTATTAGGTTCCTCCTATAAATCTACACATTTGACCAGATTCTTTTGACAACAGATAAGTGGAGAGCTAGAGCTGCCAATCAAACAACATTTTCACTAGGGATCAACGGTTTCAACAGATGTCTGGACTCTCCACCAAGACTGCATAAGCAGTCTTTATAGAAAGCCCATGAATCCAGGAGACTAACGAAATACCCAGGCTCCGAAGAAAACATTACTTATTGACATATCTGGCTCTCTTATTTCTGTTGTGAACTACACAATGTGTATTTATACATTTGAGGTTAGGAGGTTTCAAGAGTTTGCAGTTTTTTTCTATTGATATTTTAAAAGGGACCCAGATGATTAACTACTTTCAATAAAATTGTTGAAGGTCACTTCTAAATAGTGGAGATGGATGGATGTATGGATGATTGTTTTTAAAGCTTTTTTTTAATTCCACATCCTGTCACTCAGGTTAATTTGTTTTATGCAGTGTGAAAGTTAAGGAGCATTACAACATCATAGCTTGGCATAAGGAGTATGAGGGTCTCAAAGGGACAGAAGGATGGGTCTAGCTTAGTAACAGAGGGCATAAAAGGGTCATGGGTGTAGATAGATATCCATAGTCTGATATAGAGGGCATGGCTAGGCAATGGGCATGAGGTGATTTACATAAATCATGGCAAATCTGTGGTGTTAAAGGCTAGAATACTTTGCATTATTCACTATAACCATGATGAGGTCCCACAGCACTAAGGTGGACATTTTAAGCAGGCCCCCTCTATATCCAGCAGCTGCTGTGGCTGCCTTAAACTTCCTACCCAAACTGATGCCCTGACTGCAGCATGGAGTCACACTTCCCAGCGTGGACCTAAAGAAACTTGTCTTTGTGGGCACTTTCTACTGAGGCAGATGGGATTTCCCAATCTCTGATACCAACCTCTAGAAATTCAGGCCCTCATGCTGCTGTTATTGAAAAGACATGAAATTGTTGCACGAATATAGTAGGTGCAAACTGAACTCATTGTTGAAAAATAGAGCAATGCAGAGTGACACAATGAACGTGTTCCAGGGCCACGTATACTAATTTTAACCAGGTTGGATCCTTCCAAAAATGTGCACGTTAATTATAAATCCTGAACTTCAAAATACTAAAAATTAATTATTACAGGAGTTGAATGTTTTTTAATTTATTCATTTATGGGTGTTGCTGGCTGGCCAGCCTTTATTACCCATCCCTAGTTGCCATTGAGTGGAAGATAAAAGCTGCGTTATATATTGAAATAATTTAGGATTTGTAATTTAAAATAGTCAGATAGATTTCAGTTGGTTGCGAGAGGATAATTTCGTTTCGAAGATAAAGGTCAGAAAATCGTTTAGATTAGTGACCTAAATACAAAATTTCCAAGAAAGGCATGTGACCCCACTGCTTGGCTGGATACCAGTGGCATGAGTGGATGGAATGTTTACAGTGTCAAATTTGCAATAGGAGAGAGGATAGGAGTCTAGCTTTTGACTTCTATTCTAAAAAATCAGGTGGTTAGTTCAGAAAGGAGAACAATCTTCTCTGAGCAGGTGAAAGAATATTTTCAGTTCAGCTTAGAGACACCAATCACCCTGGCTGAGGTCATTTCAAGTTGTGGAGAGATTAGAGATAGGTGTTCAAGTTGTTAGAAGCAGATAATTCAGGTTATCCAAGTTGTGAAAAAGAAATCATGCCAGCAATCTTAGAAAGGAAAAAACACAACCTCCACAGTCTAAAGGAAAGGAACTAGGATTAGATTAGATTACATTACAGTATGGAAACAGGCCCTTCGGCCCAACAAGTCCACACCGACCCGCCGAAGCGCAACCCACCCATACCCCTACATTTACCCCTTACCTAACACTACGGGCAATTTAGCATGGCCAATTCACCTGACCTGCACATCTTTGGACTGTGGGAGGAAACCGGAGCACCCGGAGGAAACCCACGCAGACACGGGGAGAACGTGCAAACTCCACACAGTCAGTCGCCTGAGGCGGGAATTGAACCCGGGTCTCTGGCGCTGTGAGGCAGCAGTGCTAACCACTGTGCCACCCACAAAGGAGTTGTCAATTAATTTTTAAAAATTAAAAAGGTGGAGTTAGGAGTGATATCTCTCTGGAACACAGTATCTGTAAAAGGATAATGTTGAAAACAAGTTGAAACTGTGTTTTTCAGTTTGCGTTAAGCTCAGTCTTATAGAAAAGGTAAAGTTGCCATAGCCCCAAAGGATCATAGGTCTGCTCTGTCATGGATAAAATTTATTTCATAATAATTTTCTATCTCTGAAGAACATTTGCAGCTGTGTGTGTATACTTCAGCGATGACACACTATCAAAAATCAAAACATCAAATCAGGTTTAATGTGTCCAGTATCACCATCAACTGGGATCGTAACAAGATCATTGCTTCAAGCTATAATTGCTGGACATAAAAGTAAAAAACTTTTCTTGAGAAATATTTTCCTCCCTTATTTTTGCCTCTCAATCTAAACTTTCTACTTCTGTACTTGACTTAGCATTAAATACACTCATCCTAATTTACATTTCCTTCTCATTTCTAGAGTTCAGAGTTTCAAAATCCCTCAATTTGATTAAGGAAACATACAGATGCTTGCCCTGTCCACTCAGGTCCCACTTGCCTGGTTTCATTCACAGACAACATTATCAGCTTGCACTTTCGACAACTTGCTATCATTGAAAGTAAACATGCAACAGTAAGATCAAGATAAGATGGTTACATAGCCTGCAGCTGTAAATTACAGCCCAATAGGCCTTTGCACCAACTTCCATGTGCTCTTTGTTTGCTTTCCTTAAGAAATTACTGCATCCCATATATATCAGTATTTCACATCGGCTTGAGTCTTGGATCTGCTCAGCAGCACCAGAGCAGTCGCTGCAAAATTATTGTAAAACACTTTAAATAACCAGCATTAAAAGTGAAACGCCAAGTCAAACACTGCATGGACACTTAAACTTCGTAAGAGTGCATACTCACTGATCCATAGCAATATCCATAATTATTATGTGTTTGCTAAAAGCGTATGAAAATACTCCTAGGCATAATAAGACTGGCTGTGGGAATTGCTTTTTTTATTTCCACACTGGTTTACTATTTAGAGTCACTTTGTTGTCAATACATGAGCAAAGTGTTGCTCATTGAAGGTCACATTTGACTTAATGAGAGTCGACATTAAAATTAATCCTGTTTTCACACAAATCTGATCCATAAGAAAATAAACAGCTTCCAAATAACAATTCCACATAACTTCACATAGTTCAGATAATAATAGTCCAAGAAGGTCTGTGGTCTGATCATGGATTTTTTTTTTTAAAAGGCAATGGTAACATAAGTCTTGTTAGGCAACAGTGGTCAATTATCCAGGTCATCTATGGTTCTTACTGTTCATCAGAGTCAGTGAGAGGGAAGACAGAAGGATGCTCCTGATAAGCAGTTGACACCAAAATTGGAGGTGTAGTGGACAGAGAAGAAGGTTACCTCAGAATACAACAGGATCTTGATCAGATGGGCCAATATGCCAAAGAATGACAGATGGAGGTCTAATTTAGATAAATGTGCAATGCTGCATTTTGGAAAAGCAAATCAGGACAGGACTTATACACTTAATGGTAAGGTCCTGGGAAGTGATGCTGAACAAAGAGACCTTGGAGTGTAGATTCATAGTTCCTTGAAAGTAGAGTTTCAGGTAGACAGGATAGTGAAGGCTGCAGTCGGTAGGCTTGTCTTTATTGGTCAGTGCATTGAGTACAGGAGTTGGGAGGTTATGTTGCAATTCAACAGGACATTGGTGAGGCCACTTTTCGAATATGCATGCAGTTCTGGTCTCTCTCCTATAGGAAGGATGTTGTAAAACCTGAAATGGTTCAGAAAAAATCTACAAGGATGTTACTAGGGTTGGAGGGTTTGAGCTATCGGGAGAGGCTGAATAGGCTGAGGTTGTTTTCCCTGGAGTGTCTGAAGCTGAGGGGTGATCATGAGGGGCATGGATAGGGTAAATAGGCATTGTATTTTCTCCATGATAGGGGAGTCCAAAACTAGAATGTGTAGGTTTAAGGTGAGGGGAAAGGTTTACAAGGGACCTAAGGGGCAACCTTTTCATGAAGAAGGTAGTGCGTGTTTGAAATGAGCTGCCAGAAGTAGTGTTG
This sequence comes from Chiloscyllium plagiosum, assembly GCF_037043375.1. Lineage (NCBI taxonomy): Eukaryota > Metazoa > Chordata > Chondrichthyes > Orectolobiformes > Hemiscylliidae > Chiloscyllium > Chiloscyllium plagiosum. Next base: position 27,607,287 of record NW_028270149.1, on the reverse strand, counting down.
GAGGCTGTAAAATTACAACATTTAAAAAGGCATCTGGATAGGTATATGAAAAGGAAGGTTTTAGAGGGATAGGAGTCAAATGCTGGCAAATGAGACTAGATTTATTTAGGATATCTGGTCAGCATAATGAGTTGGGCCAAAGCGACTGCTTCTGTGCTGTATATCTCTATGACTCAGTGGCCCTTCCTAACCTTAAGATTCATTTGGGCACGCTGAACACAAGTAAGACACAAACACGCAGCCAAACACAGAGTAGGCAGGTCCCAGTACAGCCCAGAATCAACAATGCAAATTAACAGTACATCATGCATCATATCAAGCACAATGAAAGAGTCAAGGACTTCATGGTATAAATAAAGCGTGACTTGGTGACGGGATACCAGCCTCTCTGGAGTTATTTCAATAGCAACTTCCATTTTCCACCAACAGCCATGATGAACACAGAAATTGTTGGAAAAACTCAGCAGGCCTGGCAGCATCTGTGAAAAGAAATCAGAGTTATCATTTTGGGTCCAGTGACCCTCAGAACGGAGTTTCTGATAAGCAGCATCTGCAGTTCTTTTGGTTTTTATTTAGCCACAATAAAACATGGTCTAAATAAGTGTGCAAATTTATTAACAATTTTGTCAGTTATAGTTTTCAAGAAGATGTAGAAGTATAGCCTATTCAATTTTTTCAAAAGTTGATTCCTGGGATGTAGGTATTGCTTGCTACGCCAGCATTTTTCACCCCTAATTATCACTGAAGTTGATGGTGATGAGTTTCCTTGAACTGTGCTAGTCAATAGGATGTGGGGGACTGCTGTTATGAAAGGACTTTGACCCACAACAGGGAAATATCAAGGCGGTAGTTCCAAGCCAGGAAGGTCCTGATGACTTGATGGGGAACACGCAGGTGGTGGTGTTTATTGCATTTCTGAACTTGTAGAAGTCACAGGTTTGGACATTCTGTGAGAGGAGGTTTGCTGCGTTACTGCAATTTATCGTGTAGTCTGCCACTGTGCTTTGATGGTGAAGGGAGTGAATACGGAGAGTGGTGGCTGGAATGCAAAATGAAACAGGATGCTTTGTCCTGGATAGTGTCAAGTTTCTTCAGTGTTGTTGAAGCTGCACCCATCTAGGCAAAGGAAAATATTGCAATACACTCCTAACTTGTGCCTTATAGATGGTGTTTTGGGAAGTTGGGAGGAGAGTATTCACCACAGAATTCCAAACCTCAGACTTACTTTTGTAACCACAGTAAGTATGTGGCTGGTCCAGTTCATTTTCTGGTCACTAGTAACCTCCAGGATATTTATAGTGTTGGGGAACTGAGGGATAGTAATGCTATTGAACGTTAAGGAGAGATCGTTAGCTGTTCGAGATTAGATTAGATTAGATTCCCTACAGTCCTTTGGCCCAACAGGTCCACACTGACCCGCCAAAGAGTAACCCACCCAAACCCATTTCCCTTTGAATAATGCACCTAACACGATGGACAATTTAGCATGGCCAATTCACCTGACCTGCACATCTTTGGACTGTGGGAGGAAACCACAGCACCCAGAGGAAACCCACACAGACACAGGGAGAATGTGCAAACTCCACACAGACAGTCACCAGAGGCTGGAATCGAACCTAGATCCCTGGTGTTGAGGGACAGCAGTGCTAACCACTGAGCCACCATGCCGGGGATCATAGACTGGTCATGTGTGTGTGAGATAAGTTAGTTGTTACTTATCAGCCTAGCTTTGCATGTCGTCCAGGTCCAACAACGTATGAACATCGATCTCTCCAATATCTGAGCATTTGCAAATAATGCTGTACATCAGTGAATATCTTCACCTCGAATCTTAGCAGCTCAGTCAGTAGTGCTGCTATCAGAGTCCTAAAGAACATTGCTGCTGGAATGATCTGCTACAAGCAGTCAGAAAATCTTGCAACATCCATAGCCTTTGTAGTATCTGCCGACATCAGCTGCTTCTTGATAACACACAGAGCAAAGCAAATTGGCTGAACACTGGCATCTCTAATGCTGGGGACCTCAGGAAGATACCAAGATGGATCATCCATTTAATATTAGCTGAAGTTGGATGCAAAGACTTTAGCCTTTTGCAGCCATGAAATGGAGCTGCCATCATTCAGCATTTGCGGAACCTCCGCCTCCAATGAGTTCTTTAAATTAGCCAGTTGTGAATCGTGGTGGACATAGCTAGCCTGCCTGGCTAAGATCTGATCCATTGGCTGTTGGACCACTTAGCCATACTATTACATGCAGCTTCCACTGTTTGCAATGCAAGCTGACTAGCTTTGCAGGATTGACGCTTCCCAGCATGGCATGCCCTCCTACAATCTTCATTGAGCCAGGACTGATCTCCTAGATTAATGGTTTACCAGGTCATAAGGTTTGCAGGTTGTGGCGAATACAATTCTGCTGCTGCTAATGGTCCAGTGTCTCATGGATGCCCAGTTGGAGTTGCTAGATCTGTTCCAAGCTAACTCAGTGAGTATGCCACACAGTAATGAAGGATAACCTCAATTTAAAGGTGAGACTTGTTTCACAAGGACTGGATAGTATCTACTTCTACTGATATTGTTATGACAGATACATCTGTGACAGGTAGACTGGCTAGAACATGATCAAATGTTTCTTTCTTATTCGTTCCCTCACTGCTTGAAGTAGACCATTCCAGCAGCTATGTTCTTGAGGACTCAGCAGCTCAGGTCAGTAGTGCGGTAGTGTGGGGGTTAAAAATAAATTTAAAATTAAAAAAAATAAAAACCAGTTCCACAAATGGTCTGGTAGAAGTCCAGCAATTTAGGAAGGCATGTAATTCCAGGCTAGTTACACTCGTAAATCACCTTTTACGGTAGCAGAGAGCAGACAGTACAATTAAAGAAAAAAAAAGACCTGGCGACACAGAAGCACTATGGGCATGAAATTGATCTTGGAAATTAGCGCTGACCAGACAAGAGACATTTAGCAGCCTAATTTATGTTCTCCCTGACAAATATCCATTCTCTCACACTCAATCAATTGAAGCAAAGTATGAATTTGTCTATCATCTGTTATACGTTACTGTCCAGGATAAATTTCACTCTTTCATAGAACCATACAATGCTGAAGGTTCAGGGCTCTTGTAGAACAGTGGGTAGTGTCCCTACCTCTAGATAGGAAGGTCCACATTTAAATCCTACCTGCCACAGACATGGGTCATATCTGACTACGTTAATTAAAAATATTTATATGGGAGATCACTTAGCTTTTCAAAAGATAAGATGGGCTACTTTCCACTCTCCTGTTCTTTCCCCACAATTTTCTTTCAGTCACACTAATTTTCAGAGAAGTTTCAGACTCTTGAGCATTGACGTAACAGTCTAGACTCAGAATATTTAAATACAAAACATCTGTACTTCTGATAAGCACAGGATAACTCAAGGGTAGTACCAAATGGGGCTTTACATTTTTAAAAAACTGGACTTTAAAACAGAAAAAAACAAACACGTTCCCTCAAATGTTTTTTTAACAGAAAGTTAGATTCAAGAATTCAAGCGAGTAGCTTCAGGGAGAGTTAACACAGCCTTTTTACAAAGTTATTACCTCTCTGAGAAGGCAGGTAATCCAAAGTATTGAACTGACTGTAAAGCCTCTCTCTGTAGCTCTCTGGAGCTTCATAGACCTGGTTAAAAACAAATGAAAAATGCACAGCCCTGAAGGACAGTAACAAAAGGCGACTGGAGCTAGAACAAACCATCTGTCTAAGAAATGGTATTCCCAAACCTGAATTTAAAAGTTGAAATAACAACCAAAACGTTGTGTTGTGCAAGTGCTGCAGAGACTCAGTGGGCACATTAACTTGCTGTGTTTCCCTACAACACAGCAATGACTACATTTCAAAGAGCACTTAAAATAGTCAGAAAGCATTTCAGACCTCCTGAAGTTGTGAAAGGTGATATTTAAACATCAGCCATTCTTTCTATTGCTATTTTTCTCTTCTGCTTCTTGATCTTATGTTTCTGCATTGGTGTTAGGAAGGCAATTCAAGATTCCTACCAAGAACAATAAAAGATAACTCAGTATCTGAAGGTTATGCTTTTTCTGTGATATTGCCGCTGTTGTTCAATGGGAGGCAGTGGTATTGTCACAGGACTAGTAACCCACAGGCAGAGTCTAATGCATTGGTGACATGAGTTCAAATTCCTCTATGGCAGGCTGAGTAGTGTGAATTCACAAAAAAAAAGCCTTATGGTGACCATGCCGACTGTCATAAAAAAATTCCATCTGGTTCTCTATTGTCCTTATTCAATCTGGCCTCCTTGTGACTCCAGAGCAGCGTGTTAGATTCTTAACTGCTCTCTGTACAATAAGTAATAATCAATTAGGCCCGGTCAAAGACATCAGCATCCCATGAACGGATAAAACAAAAGTACTTAGCATTTTCTATCTTTACTGAAATAGCAACTACAATCCCAGTTCAAACTGGAAGTGCAGTTCCCACTGTGGTATAGTAGAAAACAGCAATAACCTGGGGATTAAGGCAGACATGACCAGAAGTTCTCACTGTCAGCCAGGCATCCCAGTCTGCTGGGATAGTTCCCATTCTGGGATGAGGTGAGGAAAAAAAAAGAGAAAAAAAAGACAGAAAAGAAAACGAAAAAAAAAGAGCAAGAGTGAGATGTGGTCACCCTCACAGCACATATTCACCCACTAGCACACAGAACAGAGTTGACACTGACCTATTAACCCCTGTTCTTGTGCATTCTTGATCAATTAAACCATGCCTCTTATACAGAGAGTTATCTTTCCTCCCACCATGTTCGCAGTCTGAGATAACTTGCTCAGAATTTACACCTTTCGTCATTTTTTGGCTGTAGATCCTTTTTTAAAAAATATTATAATTGAAAGCTCAACATGTCTACAGGTGATCCACAGTTACAATCGATGGTATGACAGGAAAACAAAAGGGAGAACAACACATCCTCTAATTGTTTTTGTAGTATATAGCAGTTTTTAAAAAATGTTTGCAACCCTTGGTTTTTTTTTTAAATGCAGGACTGTGAATGCTCAGTCCCTTCAAAGTGAAACAACATCTGCACAGCCCACACAGAAACTTTGAGGTTGTGACATGACTATGCAGTTTGGAGGCCATTCTGGTGCAGAGAACTCCCAGCAGCCAAAGTTCCTCAACTGACATCATCAAAAATTGACTCAAGAGAGCTAGTTGCTTGTGATTCACTTGCCTGATCCCTTTGCAGCATTAAAAATAATTTGCTGTACATTATGAGCCTTGAGACTTATTGAGAATCAGGATTATCTAAGTGTCTATGAAAGCTTCTATTTCTTCATGTTCAATGCAATGAATGAGTGAATATGTTGGGCAACATACTGTCACTGGGAGATCTTGAAGCAAGTGAGGAGGGAGAAATTGAGACTTGCCTGTAGTTGGTTAGACAGTCGATCATTCTCCCTCTAATCGAAGGCTCACTAATTGAGCAATAATAGGCGCCAAATGCCTCTCATATCAAATTAGGAAGGGAACAAATCCAATGTTACTTATAGTGCAAGATGGATAACACACGTAGATTCTGCTCTTAATGAATACACATACAGGAAGTTAAAGGTCTATACAGGACAAAGCTTTCATCTCCTGCAGAAATCCTAAAGTCAATCATACATTGCTCCCATGGGATTTTTTCCTATTTATTCAGCATTTTGTACAGTTCTAGTCATGCAAAAAATTCAATTGATTGGTCCTCACATACATTATAAAAACGGAATCAGTTGTCTGATTTATACAAGTATCAAGGCCATTAATGGTTGTTGTTGTGTTGATCAGACATTATTGTCAGCAATAATGAGTTGATTTTATTTCATTTAAGTAGTGTTTCAGCTTCAAGCGCCAACTCTGTGCTCATAAAACAAAGTATGCAACAGTATAGTTTCAAAATTTGACACTCTAATCTTCGGCAAGTGAGTAGCTGTAACTACCCAATTCATATCAGCACACAAGACTATGTTTCAGTGTTATAGCTTTTGCTCCCCAGCCGGAGCGCGCACACACAAGAATAGTCCACTCAGCACCCTCGGCCTGTATGGCTAATTGGAATCACAAATACAATTAAGCCCTCCACATTCTCCATATTAAAGAACACACAAATAAGTGCAGATGTAAACCATAATTGCCCATCAGGCCTGCTTCCACCATTTAAACCTATCACAGCTGATCGAAGGCTTCAATTCTACCTTCCAGGGAAGTTTCAATTTAAGAGAGGTTTAAAATAAAAACAAAAAGCATATGAGAGAACAGAGGTTTAAGCTAATGAAGACATGAACAATAATAAAAACATGAGCTAAGTGACTGGAAATATCAGCAAGAAGATGCAGCAGAAATTAAATCCAGAATAAGTAACTGTGATTAATAGTCAAAGCTTAAGACTCTTTTTTTCAAATGTATTCAGCATTTGTGACAAGATACAGGAGTTGAAGGTACATACAGAAATAAATGAATGATACTTGACAGCTATTAGAGAGATATAGCTGAAAGATGACCAGGATTGGGCACTCAATATTGAAAGGGTATTTGACATTCTGGGTAGCATTGTTAATAAATGTTTCAAATCAGTGCAGTGGTGAGTAATAACATAGGTGCAATAGATTGCAATTTAACAATTTGGTGGAAAGAGGGGAGCAAGCCATGCAATGGCAATGTCATTCAGGGAAGGAAATCTGCCATCCTTACCTAGTCTGGCCTACATGTGACTTCAGACCCAAAGCAAGGTGGTTGACTCTTAACTGCCCACTAGGCAATTAGGAATGGGTACTAAATGCTGGTATAGTTAGCGACATCCACATCCTATAAATAAATTAATTAAAAGAGTGGTAAGGAAAAGGGAGTCACATGTAGGCCCCCAAACAGTTTCCTCACTGTAAGACAAATCTGAATGGGGTCATGATGGAAGCATGTAAAAAGGGCACTACAATTGTCCTGGGGGAATTAAATCTGTCTGTTGACCAAACGAATCAGATCAGCAAGAGTAATATGGAATCTGGAAGAACACAGCAAGCCAGACAGCATCAGGAGTTGGAGAAGACAACATTGCAGGTATTAATCTTTATTCTAAATACCTGAAACACTGACTTATCCACGCTGCCTGGCATGCTGTGTTCTTCCAGGCTCTTGTTTGTTTACCTTGGATTCCAGCACCTGCTGGGTTTTTTGTGTCTCTAATGTGGAAGACTAGTATGTAGAGTGCATCCAGAATTGTTTATTAGAGCAACACATTATACGAGCTACTTGGGAACAGGCTACATCTGGGAATGTGCAATAGGATAGGATTAATAAGAAATATTGTTGTTAACGTGGTAATGATAGAGTTTTAAATTCACTTTGAGGAAGAGCAACTTTCAAACCAACGTCCTCAACTTAAAAAAAGGCAATTACAGAAATATGAGAGAATAGAGGAAAAACTTTCAAAAGCAGAAAGGGAAAACAGACTAAGAGGAAGGTCAGTAGATGAGCAGAGGCAGACATTTAAGCAGCTATTTTGGAACATCCAGTAAACATTTATTCTTGTCTAAAAGAAGGACTCAAAAAGACGGATAAACCACAAATAGTGAACAACAATGGTCAAGGAGAGTTTCCCTTTCAAGTCTTTCCCTTTCTCTTTTAATGGCCCTTTCAAGTTGCTATCAAAGGCTAGGTATAGAAGGCAAATCTGATGTTAGGGTGCTGGAAGGGTAGGGTGCCAGCTAGTTAGGGTGTAGGATGTCAGGTAAGTAGGGTACCAGCTGGGGAGAGAAGGTTGCCAGCTGTCTACATTACCAGTGGGTAAGATGCTTGATGGGCACAGGCTGGGTTCCAGGTAAATAAGGCAGTAGCTTAGGGGAGAGCAGAAGAGTAACAGCTGGATTACATACCAGCTGTGTATGGTGCCAGCGGGTTGGATATTACATGGATAAATGTAGAGCACCAGCTGGGTAGGATGCCAAGTGACTAGAGGTGGCAGGTGAATGATGCAGTGGATCATTTAAGATAGTTCAGGGTGGGTGGGAGAAGTCATGTCTAGCAGATGGCAGGGAGGGTGGATCTGGTCCAGCCATGTTGGGGTCATGTTAGGTCAAGACATAAGGGGTCTGGGGGTATGCAGTTGGGGGTACAAGAGGCAAGTATGAGGTCAGTTAAATAGTGGGAGACGATGTAGTTAATAGTCTAAGTTTTCCTTACACCATTTGTAACTATTTAACTAAATTTCATTGGAACCCTCCAAACTCTCCAATTTAAATAGGGACGCAGATCAATTGCCAGGGAATCTTCAATTTCCTGGGCAATTCCTTTCAAGTCTGCTGTGATGGGGATTGTAAAGGTTCCTCATACAAAACTGTTATCTATACTGGAATAATGACTGTCTGGCCATTAGAAAATCCAGGCCAAGATACATTAGTTAGAACATAGAATGAAGAATCTTGCTGAGAGATTTACATAACTCACAGGAACTTTAGGAGGGCAGCTGCCTAAAGCTTCAGCCCTCAATTCCTCAGTCAGTGTTCAAGATGGACCCATACAGAAGCAGACATGGACACCTTGGTTAGATCCCATGGAATACAGGGAGAACTAGCCATTTGGATACAGAACAGCCTCAAAAGGTAAAAGGTGGCGGTGGAGGGTTGCTTTTCAGACTGGAGGCCTGTGTCCAGTGGAGTACCATAAGGATTGGTGCTGGATCCAATACTCTTCATCATTTATATAAATGATTTGGATGCGTGCATAAGAGGTACAGTTAGTAAGTTTGCAGATGACACCAAAATTGGAGGTGTAGTGGACAGTGAAGAAGGCTACCTCAGATTACAACAGGATCTTGATCAGATGGGCCAATGGGCTGAGAAATGGCAGATGGAATTTAATTTAGATAAATGCGAGATGTTACATTTTGGGAAAGCAAGTCTTAGCAGGACTTATACACTTAATGGTAAGATCCTAGGGAGTGTTGCTGAACAAAGAGACCTTGGAGTGCAGGTTCATAGTTCCTTGAAAGTGGAGTCGCAGGTGGATACAATAGTGAAGGCGGCATTTGGTATGCTTTCCTTTATTGGTCAGAGTATTGAGTACAGGAGTTGGGACGTCATGTTGTGGCTGTACAGGACATTGGTTAGACCACTGTTGGAATATTGCGTGCAATCCTGGTCTCCTTCCTATTGAAAGGATGTTGTGAAACTTGAAAGGGTTCAGAAAAGATTTACAAGGATGTTGCCAGGATTTGAAGATTTGAGCTACTGGGAGAGGTTGAGGGGTGATCCTATAGAGGATTATAAAATCATGAGAGGCATGGATATGATAAATGGACAAAGTCTTTTCCCTGAAGTGGGGGAGCCCAGAACTAGAGGGCATAGGTTTAGGGTGAGAGGAGAAAGATATAAAAGAGACCTAAGGGGCAACATTTTCACGCAGAGGGTGGTACATGTATGGAATGAGCTGCCAGAGGAAGTGGTGGAAGTTGGTACAACTGCAACATTTAAAAGGCACCTGGGTGGATACACGAATAGGAAGGGCTTGGACGGATATGGACTGGGTGCTGGCAGGTGGGACTACATTGGAGTTGGGATATATGGTTGGCATGGACAAGTTGGACTGAAGGGTCTGTTTCTGTGCTGTACATCTCTATTACTCTTTGACCTAGCAGAAACAATTGCACAAGGGGCAATCCTACTCACTTTACTAACTTATCACAGTCAAATGTCAGTGGGATCAGAGACAAAAAGTGCAGTAGGCCCAAGAGTTTTCAGGCCCATAACGTAATTAATCTTTTCCAATAGAGGGAGCATGTCTTTTTTGGGGAGAAAATACACATTGTAACTTCAAAAGCAGAGCTCCGGGCTGTCTATTCAGGCAAATACAAACAGACATGTACAGTTTTATAGTAGCCTAGCCAAACCCATCAGTCTATTAAAAATCAAAACCAACTTAAACTGGTCAGTTTTTTCATCTGCTGTCTAGTTTCTTTTGGAGTTAAGTGTTGTTAGAGTTCTTCTACAAAAGAGAAAATAGCTCGGTAAGGGAAATTGCTCTCAAATACAAAATAAGCTTACAAAATTTGAAGTGTACCTTTAATGGCATAAAGGCTTCATAAAATATAAGGCACATCTTCAGGAGCTCAGTAAAGAAAATTTAAGTTTTTTTTAAAAACGGCCACATCTCTCCAGTATTCACAGTCACTCCGGTGGCTTTCTAATTATTATACCATTATATCTAAAATAGTACAGGAGCTTTTGAATCAATATTTAAATGACTAGCTGTCCCCACAAATCAGTGAATAATTACACCTCCCATGAGCCACACAGACAAAGTAGCTACTGGTTTGAGTAGGGGCAGCACGGTGGCTCAGTGGTGAGCACTGCTGCCTCACAGTACCAGGGTCCCAGGTTCGATTCCAGCCTTGGGTGACTGTGTGGAGTTTGCACATTCTCCCAGTGTCTGTGTGGGTTTCCTCTGGGTGCTCCAGTTTCCTCCCACAATTCAAAAGATGTGCAGGTGCATTAGTCAGAGGGAAATGGGTCTGGGTGGGTTACTCTTCAGAGGGTCGATGTGGACTTGTTGGGCTGAAGGGCCTGTTTCCAAACTGTAGGTAATCTAATCTAATTAGGTGGTTAAGTGTGCAGGTATGGTGCTACAGCTACAGCTCAGTAAAATTGAGCTAAAGAGAAGACAAGTAAAACAGTCAGCTACAGATAATGACTGGAAATTGAATGCTGGTTGACACTGAACAATGTGTGCCACTACAGACACAGTCTAGACCACGGGTCCTCAGTGTAGTCCACAGGTTACTCAGATGCAAATAACTGATGAGCAACGTCTTTGCCTAGGCTATGTAAAAACAAAGCCCTTTGTCCTCATCCCCACTATTTGTGTGTCAAACATAAGACTAGAACCCAAAAACTCCTTTCATTTTCCATGCACATTATTTTCTTTCAGCTAATAGAACAATCTCAGCATGAAATGTTTACAGAAATTGTCTGATTCAGCTTATGGAGTCTTCCAACTTCATTAGCATTGTATCATCTCTCTTAACTCTTACATTCAGTTTGATTCCATCAGATATAAAAATAATAAGGCCTAAAATAGACATTGCTCACACATTTTAGACTATCTGTAGTAGCAGAGAAGCTGTCCTGCCACAACTTTTGGAATGTTACTCTTCTCAAAATGAGAAGAGACAAAATAAAACCTGGAATAATTTGAATACAGAATGCTTATTCGATAAAGAACAAACTTAATCTAAAGGAAAATGACATATAGAAGAGAGAGTAGCAGCATGATGAGCAAAAATACAGACTGAAGTTTACTTTGTGTATAAGTTTGTGTGTTAGGATTTTATTGTAATAAAACAAATGAAAAGCTGTTTTGAAAAGGTTTGAATATTAAAACATATTATTGGTGCTGCAGTGCACAAGCTAATATCAAACAAGCAATGTTAAGGGAGTTCAGGCACATACAAACCTCTGAATCTGGCAGCAGATTAAGAAGAAAACAAACTAAAAGCCTTTTTAAAAGTGAAATTAAATCCACCAGCTACGCAAGGTGCAAAGGAAGGATGTGGTTTGGTCAAGCATCTTGATACAAAAAGAATGGAAACAAAATAAATGTTTTGTTGATTTCTGGGAAGTAACAGGCAGGAAAGGCTACACCCAAAGCTCAAACAATTAGTCATTTCCCCATTTCATCCAGAGGATCTAAAGTATTTCACTCAATTTTTATCTTAAATCTACTCTGGAAGGGGATCACCGGTTTGAAATATGCTCATGATCTCTGACCTGGTTTAGCAGTGAGCAGTCAGACTGGGAGATATGGGGAGGGTCTAGAGCCGGCAGGCCTCTTGTTCCTAACAGGACAACGTGAAAGTAGACATGACTAAATAGCGGGCTATTTTTAACAAGTTTATGTCGGTAATCTCACTGTCGGCATGTTCAAGTTCAAAGAGCCCCCACAGCCCAACTCTATTTAGTCCCATTATTGGGGTCCTCAAACCCAAGGTAAAATCTAATCCCTATCACAGAACAGGAATGCAAGTTTCAAAGGTCAATTTTCTTTGATTAGTAGACAAAATTTGAAGGATTACCCAATTATGGTACAGGTCAGGTTGTTGCAACTCTTAAAGCAACCTAGTGAGCAACAATATACACTGGCTTGTTGTCAAGATTTTCTCTTATCAAGCAGATTAATTGTGGAATTAGGGAGGTAGGGGCATGTGGGATGGATTGCCAATGATCTACTGCTGTAGAATTTATTTTGAAGGTAGTTTAGAACAACAGTATTAAAAATACTTACTTGGTCACAGGCTATTAAAAGCACAATGTGATATTTTGTCTTAAAGCAACGCAACTAGCTATCTTCTGGGACAGAGACACATTGACTTGAAAGTAATTAGAACGTTCGTCTCTATTTAATTATGGTGTCAAATCATGTTCATTCATACAGTGCCTAATCCAATTAATCATGGTGTTTGTGCCAGTGGCAGAGACGAAGATGCTCTGGGCTGTGCAAGAAATTACATTAGTCCATTTTAAGCATTCCATTTTTGATTTCTCAGCCAGCAACTGAAATTAAATATCACTCCCTTGGCTTGAACAAGTTGCTTCTGTCTTGTTCAGGTAATAAGCAAAGAAATTTATTTTCTACATTCACTTCAGAGAGATCAGAAATGCCTTGTTTTCAAGCAATATCATATTTGGATATTGCAGGAAGTGGAAAATTTCAAACAGAAACAAATAATTTTACCTGAGATTTTAAACAAATGGATACCTGGATTGAATGTGTTCATTGCTAATACTGACGGGAAAATCATTATTAGCAATACAGAATAAAAAGAGTGTGGTGCTGGAAAAGCACAGCAGGTCAGGCAGCATCCGAAAAACAGGAAAAAAATCGACATTTTGGGCATAAGCCCTTCATCAGGAAGGAGGCTTGTGGACCAGGGGGCTGAGAGATAAATGGGAGGGGGGTGGGGCTGGAGGGAAGGTAGCTGAGAATGCAATAGATAGCTGAAGGTCATAGGTCGGAGAGAAGGGTGGAGCGGATAGGTGGGAAAGGCGATGGACAGGTCAAGAGGGCACTGCCAAGTTGGGACTGGGATAAGGTGGGGGGAGGGGAAATGGGGAAATTGGTAAAATCCACATTGATCCCATGTGGTTGCAGGGTCCCAAGGCAGAAGAGGAGGTCTTATTCTCCAGACATCAGGTGGTTAGGGTTTGGCAATGGAGGAGGCTCAGGACCTGCATGTCCTTGGAGGAGTGAGGGGGGAGGGGGAGGGGGAGGGGGAATTGAAGTGTTCAGCAATGGGGCAGTGGGGTTGTTTGGTGCAGGTGTCCCAGAGATGTTCTCTGAAGCGATTCGCTAGGAGGCGTCCTGTCTCCCCGGTGTAGAGGAGACCACATTATGTGCAACGGATACAGTAGATGACATTAGTGGAAGTACAGGTAAGTTTCTGTTGGATGTGGCAAGATCTTTTGGGGCCTTGTACAGAGGTGAGGGGGGAGGTGAGGGCACAGGTTTTGCAATTCCTGCTGCGGCAGGGGAAGGGGCCAGGAGAGAGGTAAGGGCTGCTGGGGGGGTGGGCAGCGTGGATCTGACAAAGGAGTCACGGAGGGAATGGTCTCTCCAAAATGCTGATGGGATGGAGAGGGAAATATATCCCTAGTGAAGGAGTCTGCTTGTAGGTGGCAGAAGTGGTGGAGGATGATGCGTTGTACCCAGAGGGGTGGAAGGTGAGGATTGGGAGGTTCTGTCCTTGTTGTGACTGGAGTAGTGGGATTCAAGGGCGGAGGTGCAGGAAGTGGAGGAAATGCGCTGGAGGGCATCGCCAACCACATGGGAAGAGAAATTGCAGTCTTTGAAGGAGGAGGCCATCTGAGATGTTCTATGGTGGAATTGGTCATCCTGGGAGCAGATGTGGCGGAGGCTGAGGAATTGGGAGTAAGGGATGGCATTTTTACAGGAAGCAGGGTGGGAGGAGGTGTCGTCCCATTGGAGTCCATGAGTTTGTAGGTGTTCACCTGGACCGTCTCAGATACCTCCCTCCTCTTCCTGGACCTCTCCAGCGACCAACTAACCACAGATACCTACTAAAAACCCACATACTCCCACACCTTCCCCTTCACCTCTGTCCAAGGCCCAAAAGGATCCTTCCGCACCCGACAGAGATTTACATGTATCTCCAACAATGTCATCGGTTGCACTCAATGTGCTCTCCTCTACAATCATGGAGACAGGATGCCAACTTGCAGATTGTTTCAGAGAACATCTCTGGATCACCCATACCAACCACCCCCACCGCCCCATGGCTGAACATTTCAACTCCCCCACCCCCTCCCACTCCACCAAGGACATGCAAGTTCTGGGCCTCATTTATCGCCAAACCCTAACCACCCGACGCCTGGAGGAAGAACGCCTCATCTTCCGCCTTGGGACATTGCAATGACATGGGATTAAATGTGGATTTCAACAGTTTCCTCATTTCCCCTCCCCACACATTATCCCAGTCCCAAGCCTCCAACTTGGCATAATTCTCTTGACCTGTCCATCGTCATTCCCACCTATCCGCTCCACCCTCCTCTCTGACCTATCACATTCTCCCACACCTTCATCTACCTATTGCATTCTTAGCTACGTTCCCCACAGCCCACCCCCCCTCCCATTTATCTCTCAGCCCCTCTGGCCCGCAGACCTCATTCCTGATGAAGGACTTATGCCCAAAAGTGTCGATTCTCCTGCTGCTCGGAAGCTGCCTATCCTGACTTAAATGAACCCTCAAGTCATTCGGACAGCCTTTGCAAACTCAGTGGGCTGTATGGCCTCATTCCATGCTGTCACACTTGTGATTCCTTGAAGTATGATTGTAAAAGTTGGATTCTATTTAAGAGTCCATAAATAATTATTCTGGAGAATAAGCCTACCATCATGTAAAATGAAACTGCGAAAGGAAATAGAACTATTTATCTTGACAGATGGACTACATGCTTAGCTACTTGAATGAGGTAAAATAGGGCCTATCTAGTTATAATTCTTGGTTCCAAATGTTCAAAATTGTTGGTTCTTCTAAAGCACATTTCTGTGATTTTATATGCGAGACGAGACGAGACGAGAGAACGAGTACAGGCATGACAGGCCAAATGGCCACCTCTTACAATGTGCCCATTCTCTCATAGGTTCTTCAATACTGATCAGCAAAGATGACGTAAAGCAAAGAGACTGTACTTTTGTTTGAAATTTCAGAAACTATTCTTCTCCAAGGGATAAGTTTTAAAAAAAACATGTCAGCCACAGATTGAGATATTATTAATCCAAACAGTCAGGATTCCCAGCAGCTTAACTACAGAAGAATTAATAGTGAGGAAAAACAACTGTATTAACAACCCCAACTGAGCAAATGATGATGTAAAACAGCAAACAACTGAAAATGTGATTTTGTTTAGTTGAGGCGTTGTCATAGAGAATGCACCATGGATTATTGCCACCATGCAACTGGACAAAACTTAAAGAAAATCTTGAGTGTGTGAATGTTTATGCTAAAAAAAATTAGATATATGGCTCACTTGTGCTTGCTAGAAACTACTTCTAGTCATATACAGGGACCGAAGTTCTGCAAAAGGAATATGTCTAGGTGTTGCACCTATTTTTGAATTAATCAAAAGCATGAGGAACAATTGCTCCCTGATAATGCCTCGACCAATTATGTTAAGCAATCAGCTTTTTCTTCATGCAGTATACATTCTTGCTTCTTTTACATTTTCTTGCCTCTGAGGAGTGCAAGATGAAATCTCTTGCAGCATCTTTTGTGGTCATTTCTCTGAAATAACAGTTATTTTGAGAAAATAAATTAACTGTATTAATTGTTGGTCCCAAATGTGCATAGTTGATGCATTTGGTTATGTATCTTTGAATAAATGCAGGGAAGTTTCAGTTTAAATTCTACACTGCCCAGTCTAACAGCGAAACTCATTCCAACACAGAGGTAGCATGAACAATAGGGACTCGAGACCAATTAATATAAACTACAGCCAGCAATTGTACAATAACATTTCTAAAGTTATCTTTTCCTTTGTATGCCTTCTGAAATCGGATCTAATGATTTTGTTGACTGCAGGCAATCGTGTCATGTTTCACATCTACAATTTTATTTATGGATACAAAAGAAAGGGATACTTAAATGGAGCAATTCTTACCTGAAAACGATCAAGGCAATTCTACAGGGAGGACACGCAAGGAGAAAGATCTGTAATTAAAAGCAAGAAAAAAATTAAAGTTCTTCTTTAACTAAAAACTCACGGAACATTTTTATAAACCAAAGCTGTGAATGCAGAAACCTGATTGAAATAAGATGGTAGTCGAGAGCATGGTGCTGGAAAAGCACAGCAGGTCAGGCAGCATCCGAGAATCAACGTTTTGGGCAAAAGCCTTTAATCAGGGATGAGGCTATGAGCCGAGGGGGTTGTGAGATGAACGAGAGAAGGTAGCTGAGAGTGCTAAAGGTACTTCCCCCAACCCCCCACCCTCGCCCCCGCCCCCCCCCCCCCCCCACAATTATCTCTCAGCCCCCTTGGCTCACAACCCTCATTCCTGATGAAGGGCTTTTGCCTGAAATGCCGATTCTCCTGCTCCTCGGATGTTGCCAGACGTGCTGTGCTTTTCCAGCACCACACTCTCGACTCTGATCTCCAGCAACTGCAGTCCTCACTTTTGCCTGAAATAAGATGGTACACCTGCAAGAATGTGTGGCCTGAGTATGTTTAACTGATTTCAAAGAAATTAGCATCCAACTCCTGTCTGAAAATGCCTGGAATGATGTTAAGAATAGCGGGAGGTCTGCAAACTGGGGCAGGATCCATTTCAATTGTTACAAAATGAACAAACTACCTCACCATCTCCTGGCCATTTTGCTGCCACCCACTCTCCATTCTGGAAGGCCTGCATTCTCTGCTGCATTTACACCTCAGGCTTTCCTGGATATTGGAGGTTAACTAGCAATATGGCCTAATTAAGGTCTGGCATTTTGATCACAATTAGACACCTGCCTAGTGGTTTAACTGGCTGCCAGAACGCTGCATTCAGCAAGCCAACACAGGGAATTAAGTATTAAAGGAAAGTTGGAAGCTCTGGGAAATATCACTTTTAAAAAGTCCTAAATGACATTCACTTCAGTGCAGTCCTGACACATGCACTACTCATCCTGACTGAAACATTCATCTATTAAAAATGTAGGCAGCTGAAGAACTGTTAAGTGATCAGTGAGTAAACTGCTCACCATCAACTGAGTACCAGCACAAACAAGACGAAACACAAAAGAGTTCAGGCTACTGCAGAGGACTTACTTTCAAACTAAACCAATCTTGTCCATTTACTGCTACTGATTCTATGTAGGGATTCCCATGCAGAGAGACAATAGACATATAAGGAATGAAATTTGACATAAAATAGCATTACTAAGTAACAAAACATATATACTTTTTCACATATCACAAGGACATTTTAGAACAGGAGCAAGATCCCTTCTATTTTTTGAGATTTTGTGATGTAAATTTGTTGAAATGTCAGCAAAATCCCTAAATGAAATATAACTCTCCTCACAAATGTGAGCACCAAAGTAAAATAATCAATGACAGGCTTATATACAAAGCACTATTGGTATAAAGTTCCATTCTAACCTGCGCTCAAATGGCAAGCTTCTGAAGCCTGGGAAAGCGGTCAATGATGGGGGCTCAATGATTTGGGTGGCACGGTGGCTCAGTGGTTAGCACTGTTGCCTCACAGCACCAGGGTCCTAGGTTAGATTCCAGCCTTGGACAACTATCTGAAGTTTGCACATTCTCCCAGAGTCTGCAGGGATCTCCTCCGGGTGCTCTGGTTTCCTTCCACAATCCAAAGATGTGCAAGTCAGGTGAATTGGCCATGCTAAATTGCCTACATAGTGTTAGTCAAAAGGAGATGGGTCTGGATGGGTTACTCTTTGGAGGGTCAGTGTGGACTGGTTGGGCCAAAGGGCCTGTTTCCACACTGTAGGGAATCTAATCTAATCTAATCAAGTTCACATCATCTGGGAAAGACATGTATCGAGTCCAATGGAAAGAAGCAACAACCACTCACTTCAAATCCTGATGTCACAATCTTGCACGATTGGAGTACTTGCAAATCACTTGAAGGCAAACTAATTGATGCACCGATTTGTTCACAGATCGGCATTATTACATTTAATTCATGGGTTTTTCCATGTCATTAGAATTAATCAGACAAAAGAAATGTCACTGGATATACCAAATATGAAGTTTCTATTGTGGTCAATCACTGGCCTCTGTTTTAATCCCCTTCTACCATTCCACAATAGGTGGTGGTGTGGTTAAAGAGTTGAATATAAGGAACACAGCCCCAACTCTTGCCATGCACACTTGCTGCCCTTCTCACACTGACATATCAGAATCTCGGAGCACAGACGGGACACAATTAACATACTTAACCCACAATGCATCTGGGAGCCCAATTTAAAGTTGACCGCTTCTGTATATGTTTCTCAGGGTTAGCAATAAAAAAGTAAATTGGAGCTCTGACTCCCTAAACAGTAAAAGATATCTTTCCCAGCACTTTGTTAGACACTGAGCAACAAGTATTCTTCCCAGGACCCAAACGAATGCTTTGGCCTCCCTTGATTTGCGAGTACTCTGATCGTGCAAGGTTGTGATATTGAGATTTGAGGGAGTGGTTATTGCCTCTTTCCATTGGACTCAATACATGTCTGTCCTAGATGATGTGAACTTGAGCCCCATCATTTCCCGTCTCCTCGCATTACCACTCATCAAATTGATGCCTCCTTGTTCCCTTCCTGAATATGTCCTCTCCTGAGCACATGCTCCTTACAAACATGTATACAATATGGCGCTCCTCTCCTCCTCCCCAAATGCAGACTTTCCTTCAATTGACAGATCCAGCCAGCTTCTTCTTAGGGCATTTTCAATTCTCTACACCCTTTCCCCACTCCAAGCATTATTTTTCTCAAATACAAATTTTGTATTACTGCCATTAAATTAAATATCAGTTTTGTTGCACGTATCTGTTAAAAGGCTACATTGGATTCAATCTTTCCAAGGCATTCTCATTGAAGTTGACAAATAATCTTTTTTGTATATTCATGGCTTCTATCATCCACATTCAGAAAGAATTTCTCTAGGTCAACGTGTCTCCTACCAACAGCACCACAGCACACAAGCAACTACTCACGTTCTGGCCAGGTACCACAAGACCGTCATTCTCAGTTATTCAATCATTCCTGCAACCTCAACGAAGAAAAGAAGGGTGAATTCAGAAAGTCTACACTACTGTCTGCAACACGGCCAAAGACACCCATGAACCTTTCTGGGCACCAGCTGAGTGCCACTACAATAACGCCCATTTTATGTTTGCTTATTCAGGCCAATTACATTTCTATTGGCCTTGCAAATATTTGGCAAAAAACATGCAATCCTTCTTTCCAAAAATAATAATCTGATGATATGGCCCTATTCCCTTTGGTTGCTTTGGCCAGTTCTTAATTATTTTTCTTCCACTACTGATCATATTGTATCATTGGCTTCACATATTTAAAATTTAAAACTGTTTTATCAATTCACCAGTCACCTACAGGTGTTAATCAAATGTAACGCTGGAGTTTAGGACAAGATATAAATGCAATAATTTGTTGGATTTTAAATCAAATTCAAAGACCGGGTGAGTTATCTCTAAGACAGTACTCATTAAATTAGAGCCAGACACAAATATAATTGCTGTCACGCATTTACTGTAGCATAGCTAAATGAGAACAGCAATCAATTACCCTGATGTTGTAATGAAGACTAATCAAAACAAAACCATTTGTTGCCCTGTCAAAATAGTGGATTATCAAACAGGCACCTAACATGCCATTAGGGAACTCCAGTCTCACCTAATTTCCCAGAAACTGATCTTTTACAGTAATAAGTAGTTGGAAACATAACGTAACGTAAGGACTAGGAACAGGAGTAGGCCATCTAGCCCTTTGAGCCTGCTGACATTCAAGAAGATCATGGCTGATCTGGTTGTGGACTCAGATTCACTTATCCAAGCTCTCACTGTATTCCTTAATTCCTTTTGTTCAAAAACAAAATCTATCTTAGCTTTAAAAACATTTACCGAAGTAGCATCAACTACTTCACTGGGCAAGGAATCCCAGAGATATACAACCCTCTGGGTGAAGACGTTCCTTCTCAATTCAGTCCTAAATCGGCTCCCTCTAATCTTGAGGCTATGCCGTCTTGTCCTTGCTTCACATAACGGTGGAAACATCCTCTCTACGTCTCTTATCGATTCCCTTCATAATTTCATGTGTTTCTAGAAGATTCCCCCCCTCATTCTTCTGAATTCCAATTAATATAATCCCTGTCTCCTCATAAGCCAACCCCCTCAAATCCAAAATCAACCTACTGAACCTCCTCTGCACTCCCTTCAGTGCCAGTACATCTTCTCTCGAGTAAAGAGACCAAAATTGCATGCAGTACTCCAGGTGTGGACTCACCTGCACCTTAACAGCTGCAATATTACCTCCCTGCTTTTAAACTTAATCCCTTTAGCAATGAAGGACAAAATTCCATTTGCTTTCCTAATTACTCATTGTACCTGCAGATCAACCTTCTGTGATTCATGCACAAGGACATCTAGGTCACTCTGCATTCCAGTATGCTGCAACTTTTTACCATTCAAGTAATAATCTATTTTGCTGTTACTCCTATCAAAATGGATGACTTCACATTTATTAACACTGTATTCCATCTGCCAGACCTTTGTCTACTCAGTCAAAATATCTATGTTCCTCTGCAAAGTTTCACAGTCCTCACGACCATTGTCTCCAGCTACCTGCTGCTTGTCTATTGTAAATATGCCTGTTGTATATCATTGGGATGTGATGGCCTGGTAGTATTATTGCTGGACTGTTAATCCAGAGACCCAGGTAAAATTCTGGGGACCTGAGTTCAAATCCTGCCATGGCAGATGATGGAATTTTAATTCAATTTTTTAAAAATCTGGAAGAAAGGGCCTAATGATGACCAGGAATCCATTGCCAAGTCAGAAAAACTCATCTGGCTCACTACTGTCTTTTAGGAAAAAGATTGTGATCTTAACCTATTCTGGCCTGCACATCACTCCAGACCCACAACAATGTGGTTGACTCCTTACTGTTCTCTGGACAATAAATGCTGGTCCAACCAGTGATGCTCTAGTCCCATGAATAAATGAAAATAAATAACTGGAGGTCAATAATATTAACACTGGTGACAGATTATTTGGCATTTCTGATGTGATATAACTCCAAAGTCAGTGAGAGAGAATTATCATAGAACCAGGAGCAACCTGGAGTACTCTATGTTCTATGTACTGCATGCAGTTTTGATTTTATTACTTGAGAATGGATGTACTGGCACTGGAAGGGGTGCAGAGGAGGCTCAGTAGGTTGATTCCAGAGTTAGGGTGTTGGCTTATGAGGAGAGATTCAGTAGACTGGGATTATATTCATTGGAATTTGGAAGAATGACGGTGGACCTTATAGAAACATAGAAAATTATGAAGGGAATAGATAAGACAGAAGTAGAGAGAATGTTTCCACTGGCAGGTGAAACTAGGACAAGAGGGCATAGTCTCAAAATTAGGGGGAGCTGATTCAGGACTGAATTGAGAAGGAACTTCTTCACCCAGAGGGTTGTGAACCCTTGGAATTCTTTGCCCAGTGAAGTAGTTCAGGCTTCCTCAGTAAATGTTTTTAAAGCTAAGGTAGATAATTCCTTTACTGTTCAAAAAAATTAAGTGTTATAGTGAGAAGGCGGCTAAGTGGACCTGAGGCCATGAAAAGGTCAGCCATGATCTTCCTGAATGGAGGAGCAGGCTTGAGGGGCCAGGTGGCCTACTCCTGCTCCTAGTTCTTATGTTCGAAACTATTCATCAACATAAGTCAGTTTCATCATTGAATTAGATTATGGCTGATTGGCATCTGAACTCCACATCCCTTTTCCCTCTCATAAAAATCTACTTAAGCAATTTGAATATGTTCCAACTGACCCACAATTCAAGCCATTTTTTATAGGGGTGAAAGAATGGGGGATGGATATCACAATTCCATTTTTCTATACTGCTTTGTTTTAATCACACTGGGTCACAGGGATGAATACATGTTGATGTGAGACTGTTTAAAAGGCCCTCCTCAGTTTTGAGACTTTGGCTCATTTGTAAGGCTGTTAGTGCCACTAAACCTCACCCTCCAATTAGACGTCTCTCTGATGTCATTTCCCTGCTTCCCCATAGCTTCCATACTCCCTTTATCCATTCACCCAGTATTTACAATGGGCAGACCCCAGGAGCCATATGGAAATAAAATATCAACAATTTAAGAGAAGAGAACTTTCCTTTGCACACTTTATACTGAAAAATCTTCATTAAAAACCCAGATTTTAAATTCCAAGTGGTCAATTTGTCATAAAAGTTGAAAAATGTCATGCTGGAAAAACACAGCAGGCCAGGCAGCATCCGAGGAGCAGGAGAATCGACGTTTCGGGCATAAGCCCTTCTTCTCCTGCTCCTCGGATGCTGCCCGGCCTGCTGTGTTTTTCCAGCACGACATTTTTCAACTCTGGTACTCCAGCATCTGCAGTGCTCACTTTCTCCTAATTTGTCATAAGAACAAAGAAACATCCATTCAGTAACCATAAAGGCAACTAATCCTTTAACAACCTCTTAAAATGATCAAATTGTGAATTAACTCACTGCAGAGATAAATTTTTGAAGCTTTTGAAAACCGTCAGGAATTCATAATAAGCTCGAGTAAATAACATCCCTTCGAAAATGTCAATAATAAAATCTGTTGAAACTGTAGGAACAGATTATTTTTTCCTCTAAGATACATCAAATGGTCAGCCAATGTAATACTGTAGTAGATTTCCACATTGATTACAGTTCAAAACAGCAACCTGATTATTTATTTATTTTTTTAGGATGCCAGGGATTTAACTATTTCAGCTTAAGACAGTTACTGAAATCTTGTCCGCCATCGAGAAGTATTTATGCCTCAACAAATTTCAGACTCCCAGATTGAATTAATAGCCCTTGACAAAGCAATAATTGGGTCTGTTTAAAATCATCATTAACTTCAAATGGTCAGGCAGAGATCAGGTTTGCTGCCCATGAGATACTTTTGCTTTCCTCTGTTGGGAAAACATGACATACATTTTGGCAGAATTTAGTCATTGGGGTCTTTCCTCTCACTTAAAAGGCCTCTGGCCATGTGCCTCATTGTTCTGACTTCTTCCCGAGAGAAACCAGTTACTTTGCATCTCATGGATTAAATCATTGCAAATGCTTGCATTTGATTATTCCTGCATTTACTGTGGAAGAGAATGCTAAAACTTAGCTTGTAATCTGTACTGCATTCATAATTGAACCTTTGAGCCCCAGAAACGTTCCAGTGCTAGCACACTTTTGATAAACCCAAATTTCCACAAGTATGAAAAGTAATTCAATAGACAAATCAACCAGCCCCGTAACAGTTCCCAGACTCTCACTATTTAAACAAAAACTGTGCCTTTTTTGATCAGGGCCTTCCTTATGGCCACAATGAAATCCTTTTGACAGTTTCCTTTCCCATTTATCCACTTTCCTTTCCACGTTCCTTTATAGCTTCATGCTGTCATCTGCACAATTTACTCTGCCCCTTCATTTAAGACATATAGAATTTTCCTTCCTTCATCTAAGCCATTGATGCAAATAGTAAAATGGTGAGGCTCTAATACAATCTGTGCAGCACCTCTGTTATAACCCACAAAATATTTTCTCACGTCCCCACTATTTCCTGACTTCTACATCATTTCCAACCTAGCATGCAAACTTGCCTTGTGAATTCCAAGTGCTTTCATTTTGGTGAATAAACATTTTGTGAAAGGTGATAAAATGCATTCTGCAGGGTCTAATTGCTAGCAAAATTAAAACCCATGGGACAACATGGATATAAAATTAGCTTAGGGATAAAAATTAGAGATATAGTGAATGGCTTTTTATAAGTCTGGAGGGAGGTAAATTGTGGGTTGCTCAGCTATTTGAACTACTGCATGTTTGATATATATTAATTCACCAGACTTGATCACACAAAGCTTAATTTCAAAGTTTGCAAATAATCTGAAACTAGAAAGTGCAGTAAATATTAAGAGGAGGCTAGGAATAAACTTCAGGAGAACATTGAAATCAATGAATAGGACAGGCATACTGGAGATGTAATTTAAAACAGAGATATGCAAAGTGATGGTGTTTGATAGGAAGAATGAGGAGAGACAACACGAACAAATGGCACAACTTTAAAATGAATGCAGAGAGCTGGAGATGTAAACCCCATGACCTGCAACCTCCACCATCTACAAGGGCAGAGCAGCAGGAATATGGGAACACTATCTTCTCCTTGTTCCCCTCAAAATCGCATCATCCCACCTTGAAATTTTATTGTCATTCCTTCATCCTCCATGGGTCTAACTCCAAAGTTTCTCCCCATTAGCCCCCCCAAATGGCACCGCAAGATTACCAGACCACACAAACTGCATAGTGGTTCACAGCCACTTCCTCTAGAACAATGAATATACTTTCCTCAAAGTCCTATAAAGGAATTTCAAAGAAAACAAAATCCTTTTAGAAAGACACAATGGATCCTTGGCTTTATTAATAAAAGAGATGAATTGTAAAAGGAATAAAAGGTTTTCAATAAAGAACAAATGATCACAATTAGCTAAACAGAGTTAGTGTCAATTCAAATGTAGCATTACTTGAAAAGCTGCCCACAACCTTCCAGCAGCTAGAGAATGCGCGCGCACACACACACACACACCCCACAGCCAATGTTAAAGTTATGCAAGTCATTTGGATATGTTAGTTTCAACAATTTGATAATTACCCTGCTCATTCACTACTTCCCCAGTATTCCCAATGGGAAAATGTCTGTGTGAACATCGGAAATAAAACAAATTCTCAGAATTTGCTTCAATAGTTCCTCTCCTCCACTCAAGTAGCTTTCACCCACCCAATTGCCCATTTCCTGCTGTTCAAAAATACAAGCCCCTCTAAACTCCCCACAATCCAATGGAACTAACCTCCAAGTTCAAAGAGGCATCTCACTTTAAATCTTCACAAACAACAAAGGCACCACCCCTTCCAAACTCAGCAACATTTCAGAAATTTTTTGTTCCTTCCAAACATCTTTCATCAAATTAATAAAAAGCACTCACCCTTCAAGCATTTTGAAATTTCTCCCCATTCAGCTTTAGTCAATCTACTAGAACACACCTACTCCTCAAAATTTCCACCCTAACCTCACCCTTCAACTCTTACCATAGTCAGAGATAATCCTCCTTAAATTCTCTCTCCTGATTCAAAGGGGCATTTTAAGTGTTCAACTGCCCAACCAGCTCAGAGGCAATTTTCCTCTTCTTTCCCAACAAGGCAATTTCTCCTTTAAATTTATATTCAGCTGAGGTATTTACCCTGTCCAGAAAACCCTGCAATATTGCCTGACACATTTCTCCACACACCCTCTCCCCCCCAGAAATTCACAAAACCATTTTACTTCCTTTACTGAAGACATTGGTAGCTGTGTTTATGTAGTGCTCATGGTTAATTTTTCAGATCAATTTATAATAAGTCAAGAATACCGTCCTGCAGCATAAGGCCAGCAAGTCACAATTTTAGCGCAAAAATGAGAGAACAAAGCAACAGTGTCAGGCACAAGCTGTACCAGGAAAAAAAGTCAGTAAATGGAACTGTTTAGCCTCATTCCTTAAGGAATATAAACCTAACTGCTGTAGCTCAAATTTGTGTTCAGACTTACCTCGATATTTAACTGAGCATGCTTTTAGAAGTCTCTTACAGTTGATTACTGTTAAGGAATGGTAGGGGGATGGTAGGTGAATTTCATCACTTCCAATTGCAATTAATATGGTCAGACACTACAAAAGCTCATGCTGCACTGAAGTAGCTTGAAATTCAACCTGAAGATTAACCCTGTGACAGACCGTAGATCATTAAATTTCACTCTTAAAGAAGGTGGCATATTCCAACTGTTACCAATCTTACCAGCAGCCTCCGAGCCCATGAAAACCTCACCAGGAACTGGCCCGCATAACTGCTAAATGAATATTAATTAGGTATCAGGTTGTTGAAAGATCAGAACACAATAGCTCTGGACACAGATCACCTCAGAGAATCCTCTACCAATTGATCTTTGGATTATTCAATCAAGAGGTCACTCAAGTCAAGTTTTAACTTTTTAAAAAATGAAATTGCGCCACCCCCCCCCCCTCCCTCGCAACTGACAGTGTACTTTAATGATTTGATCCTTGTGCTGACTGTCATCAAAACAGATATCCACTAAGTGTTTTATTAACTGCAACTGGAGATGATTAACAATTTTTTAAAAAATTCAGACTCCATTCTTTTGGTACACTTTGATTCTTTCATAGAAACATGCAATTGGAAAACAGACTATATCACAGGCCTCACAAATGACGTGAGAGTCCAGAAATGCACAGTAATTCCACAAAATCACAAAAAACAAAAACTAACATTTAAGTAGAAACCCTCAACTTAGGCAAAATAGGTTGACATTTTGAGCAGAAGCCCTATCAGTTTTACCACTTAGTTCTGAAATTCAGCACCTGTAGATTTTATTTTTAAATTCATTATCATTAAGCGGATGATTCAGAGCTCGACTCAGCACTCACTCCTGCCAAATTCCTGAATTCCTTTGCAATTCTAATCTGTCAAACTCCCTCTGCAACTCCCCCCCCCCGCATCATAAGCCCAGTCCTCACAGTTATACTTTTCTGCTAAAATTCTGGGGAAGTCAGTACATTGGGGTTGGAATCTCAGTGTTAGCCACTCATCCTTTCTGCTCTTACTTGCCCACTACACAATCCTCAGAGTAGTTCAGCTTCCTGTCCCAGGAGTGAAATGATGCTCTACAGCCATGCTTCCCCATGCTCTGGGGTCACATTTGAAAATCATGCAGCGTGAAACTGAAATTCACATTTGATTAATAAAACTAGCCAAGACTAATGGTGACCATATCAACATGGTAACTACCAATGATCATTGTAAAATCTCTTCTGGGTCACAAATGCCCTTCAGAGAAGGAGCATGTGCCATCACTACCAGGTCTACCTTACATATGATCTGGAAATGTGTTGCTGGAAAAGTGCAGCAAGTCAGGCAGCATCCAGGGAACAGGAGAATCGACGTTTCGGGCATAAGCCCTTCTTCACGAATGGGGCCCATTCCTGAAGAAGGGCTTATGCCCGAAACGTCGATTCTCCTGTTCCCTGGATGCTGCCTGACCTGCTGCGCTTTTCCAGGAACACATTTCCAGCTCTGATCTCCAGCATCTGCAGACCTCACTTTCTCCTACCTTACATATGATGCCAGGTGAACTGCAATATGGATGATTCTTAACTGCCTTGCAAAATGGCCAAGCAGCACACTTAAGTTCAAGAGCCTTTGGGGTGGGCACTGATTGTTGCTGGCAAGGTGACGAATCACATCCCATTAAAGGCCAAAGAAATCTGGTTGCAAGGAATCAAACATCTGCTGCTCACTATTTGCAGCACCACCAGCCAGCTCCCTTAATTTGATAGGAGGAAGAGACTAGCGAATCTGCACAGGCTCTTCTCTTACCACCTCCACCATCACCTAAATGAATTAATCAGACGATAATCAGATGGGGGCAGCCATCCCACATCTTCCTGCCATCATGCTTCATCAATATTTGGTGCAGCTGTTCTGACCCTTGCTGACGTGCCTTTAGATGGACAGATGAGAGATCTTTTCATTCTCTTTTATGTATCCCATTAACAGGATGTTAACGTCAGGAACAAAGCCACTGCTCATGGACGCCATGTCCCCATGTCAAAACTCAGAATCACCACCCACTATTCATCCAATTATAGCAGTATTACCACAGAATTTACTTCCACCTAATCTCATTTTACAATATTATACAAGTAACCAAACTGCCAAAATTTCTGCGTGCAAAAGAAAATGCCAAATATTACAGGCTAATTAAAAAATTAGATTTCACCAGAAGGCTCAATGGGGTTTCTCAAGTAACTCAGAAAACATGCTTCATTTACTGCCTTCTATATCCCTAATCCATCTTAATAACCTGCCACTCACCAGATATCCACCAAAAGACCTGCATCCCCTCCACATACACCATCTTTAAAAGGCTACTGTGTACCCAGATAAATGTTGCCAGTTTGGCATTGATCCTCACTGGCAAGGTAATGGCTCAGAGTTGTGCTGCTCATCACCAGCACGGCTAACATTCCCTCACATATGCATACAGTCTCGTTTTCTCCCACAGTCACTGCCCAACATTCAGGCCACATTGCTAACCTGCCCTCAACTACATCCCATCAAAACACCCTCACTGGTACTCTGTCCCCAGTGACCACTGGAGACCCACAGTCTGTCAATGTCCAGTGAGAGAATAATACGTATCGACAAGCAATCGGACACGTATAAACAAGAGCTTTTATTTATAGTCATCAAAAAATGAACACAAACCAAAGAGGAGCTGCTGTTTATCCCACACCATCCAGAAAGGAAGGACACCCACAGACTGGTCCAAGCAACAGAGCCACACCTTCAGCAGCCCCATCATCACAGCCCTGGTCAAAGCATGGACAATGCTGTATCTACACTCCACATCAGTTCAGTATTTGGGAAATGTTATCATGAGTTAGTTATAGTGGGCATCCCTTGTATCCTAATAACCAGCTGTGTGGACCCTCAAACCTATCAGGTATGAGTGCTCTAGGAGTAGGAGTCATGGAAGCTGCCAGGTTAGTGGGGAAATCTTCAGGGTGGGGTACAGTGATCACAGATCACCTGTGCATTAGTTGAATGGAATTTTGTCCGGTCATTGTATGCAGTGTTGTGATACAGCCCTCTCAGTGCCACATGTGAGCAGTTAATGGCACACTGCACCTTGGGGAAGTCGGCTAAGTTGGCAAAGCCTGCTGGCCGAACTGTAGTACTGACTAGGCATTGGGTAACAAAATGAACCAGTGAGATCTTGCACAGATGGCAGTCACTGTTCTGATATATTTGTGGGTGCACAACTGAGACATCCCACATAGATCACCCTTCACTCCCTGGAAGCCAGTTGCAGACCAGTTCAATGTGACGGTCACCTTCACAGCCACAACGAGAGGATGGCTCCCACTCCTACATCCCTCAGTACCCACTCTAGCAGCTGACATGGTTGCATATGTCTTAGAACACTCTAATGGAACTAGTGCTGAAACCAACCTTCACTCATCCCCAAGAAATGGGGGGCAAATCTCTCTGGTCCTCCTGAGAATGTGTATTGGGTATAAGTAGGCAGGGAAAGAGTTAGGTTCTGAATTTTGTGAAGCAAGAGGTTCAGCTAAGCATGACTCAGATCAGGTAAGAACTTACAATTAACAATGGGGTGCTGGAGGCAAGGGTAATGGGTTAACAAGGTGGAAAAGCAATCATTATGTAGAGCCATTTAACAATATTGAAAACATTCAGTATGCAAGGTCAGCTAACAAGCAGAAAAGTATCTATTGAATGAATCCAGCTAACAAGGTTAAGAACATTCATTGTATAACAGTAAAAGGGCTTGGTCTCTGCTATTAATACTCATTGATTGCAACAGTCACCCAATTAATATGTATGTTGCCTTATCTGGATGTTCCTCCTTGTAAAATGACAATGTAGTTGATTGAGAATCTGCTGTTCCAGAGAAGACTATGAACTCATGTCTCTGTACATCATTCTCTCTCCCTCCAGGGCCCAGAGTAAAAATGGAGGTAAAATTACACTATGTCTCGGAGCATTTTGCTTTGACTGGGGCGGGGGGGATGGGAGAAAAACAGGAAAAAACCCCTGCAGACCCCATGCGGATGAAGGTGCCTGAGGCCGTGACCTCTCTCTAAGTTAGGTGCTTCCTGTCCTTCTACGGCTCTTCGACTTACTATCAGCCCTAGCTCTCCTCATAAGAAGACAGCCTCAGCAACCGGGTGCAGGACTGTAGGAAGAAATTACCTACATTCTGATGACAAGGAAAGCAAGACATTCTTAGGTCTCAGTCGGGTCAGTGGTGGCATGCATTGCATGGAGAGCAGCACACTTGTTCCATTCTGTGAGACATGTTGCACCCAATGAACAAAGAACATTTCTCCATCATTCAGTCAGCTTCAGCACATGCACCACACTCACTGAGGGTCCAGTACATTACATCAAAATGGAGTGCTCCAGGCTCTTCCCCATCATAGAACCTCAATCATTCAGTTTTTTATTGCAGTCAGTTAACTTTCCTGACTGATGATGGAGTGCTGGTCCATACCTTGGACAGTATCCTTGAAGGTTGCACAATAATAATTTGCCTTCCTTCAGAATTAGCCTCTTTTTGAAGTCACTGTTGCTAATAACTGCATTATTGAGACACCAATGTTTAATTTGCAAGGACCAATGGCAAGGTGCACATCATTTGAAGCCCTCAGGAGGTTCACTCTGCATGCATTGCAAATGAACAAGAAAATTATGGCAATGAAATATTGCTGGAGTTTACCAAAGGCTGTGTCACGTATTTGCCCCTTCAATGCCCTAGTGCCCGGCAGTTTCACCACCAGTTGTCTTCACTTCAACATATGCTTTAACATCTCCCCTCTAGCTTCAAGTCCCCCACCCTGTTTGGCAATGATCACTCTATTGCTTATACAGGCCACTTTCCACCCTCTTGAATCATTAAGACAGAGACCACCAGGACAGTCATCACTTCATAACTCTAACTAACTGAGATGGGCAGAACCACCCAGACCTATGGCCATTGTGTTTGCAGTTCCTGACTGACCATACCAATTTGTCTGACCATTTATGCTGGCTTTCAGGACTGACTATTGTCCATTCTCCAGGCCATACTCTGACATATGCTTGACTGCACCCTGGCCTCATGAGAAACGTGCCTCACCACCCAACAAACAGATAGAAGATGCATTAGGATTTTTCCAATATCAGGATAGGCCTCACTGAACTTGCTGTCCAACTCTGCCACAATTCCTGCTGTAGCCCACATCACTCAAACTCCAAGATTCCGTCATAGCATACAAAGGAAGGGAAGGGAAAGTTTTATAAAGTAATGACTGGCTAACCTCATTAGGTGGAAGAGAGATATAGTGGAATGGCTAATGACAAAGTTTGTAACAGTGAAACAGGAAGAGTACAGCATGCTCATAGTCACATAAAATGTGATTAATAGATTTCACCAGAGTGCCTTCAGTATTACAGCTGAGTTGGAAACCACACTGCAGGCATTCAACACAGAGGTAGGCCAGAGAGTTAGCTCACAATGACATATCTGATAAAAGAAAGGGAAAACATTTCCAGGAGTAGATAGTTTGAGGACAGCATTGTTCTGCTGACACTTGCAGATAGATGGCCTTATTTTCCTTGCACAAAAGCAACTGAACATAGGAGAAGAAAATCATTACCTTTGACAGTATAATTGACCTAGAAAATCTGATGCTTGCAAAACATTACCAGCATCGTCCCAAAATAGATCTGGCTATGCAAAATCAAGAAGAGTTCTAGTTTTATGATTACAACATGTAACTAATGAAAAATTACAAGACATATTAAATTTTGCAAATCATTAACAACGTAATGTAATTCGTGGCACACTCTTATAAGTTACTTATTTCAATTATCTTATTCTTTGAAAATTGCAAATCCCATTTTACTCAAATTATCACTTGTTCTTTTTGGCGCAAAAGTGTCTTCATATATTCAGTGCATAATAAGAATTTAAGAGAGGCAACAATATTTTTATTTTGACTCCTGTTTGATCCTGCTCAAGAGCCCAATCACCAGGTATTAACATGTGCAGCTCCTAACTTGATCCCACAGGTGCATAGTTAAGTCTCAGTTCGGATTATAATTCCAGAATAATTAATAAACTAAGCCAATGAAGTGGTTATTAAGAAGATTGCAGGATCACCAACCTGTATAAGGCATGGTAACACTAACACCCAAACTCCTGATTTTTTTGCAATCATATTAATAAACAGGATTTAAACAAAAAGTAAAAGCACTGAAAGTTTATGCAGTGACCTTGGCTTAGATTCCTTTCATATCAATTTACATAGGACTGCAGCAGAGAATGATGGAAAACTAAAAGTGTCAAAGACTGTCCCCAGCACCTTTAAAGACACCTACTGGCACTAATTAAGCTGGTATCAATAATAATCAACGATGCTGTGAAAACCCAGTGGTGCACCAATACTCTCACGGTGTCTGAAACCTGATATTGTTAACCTCTCTAGTCTTTACTTCAGCCTCACAAAGTAATTGACACTTAACTGGTCTGAAGTGACCCAGCAAATCAGCAAGTTGCATCAAATTGCTATGACAACCATAGTTGGAGAAGATGCCCCACCTCCTTTATCTCAAGGATAATTTGCATTCGGCAGGGAGTGCTGTCCTTATCAGGGGTGCCAAGGGGAGCACACAAATTAAAAATATACTCGGACATCAGTGCATGCAAGCTGTAATAGAAGGGATTTTCACCCTTGGTTGTGGGGAATTTTCCCTCCTACTTGCCCATTAATTTCTTGAACTCCTATGTTGAAGATAACAACAAACTCTTATAAAGACACCTGAAGTTCTCCTGGAGATAAAAGGGGGCTTTATAGTCATCATTGGTCTTTACAGGCTAGAAAAACTCTGTGTGTGGGCCTCAGTCTTTGGCAAGGTCTACTAGCCTCAGTATTCATGGTCTTTGGGGAGCTTCCCTTTTAACTCTATTGCCCACTTTAGTACTACCAATATTTGTCAGAGATCTCATAGGAGGATCAGCTTTGGTGACAGAAATCTTACTGGCAACCAACCAAGTTACCAAAAAATGAGCGTGGTGCTAAAAAGAAACAGCAGGTCAGGCAGCATCCGAGGAGCAAGAGAATCGACGTTTTCGGCATAAGTCCTTCATTAGGAATGGGGCTTGTGGGTCAGGGCTGAGACATAAATGGGAGGGGGTGGGGTTTTGTGGAACATAGCTCAGAAAGTGATAGGTGGATAAAGGTGAGGGAGGTGATAGGTCTCAGGGGGGAGTGATGGACAGGTCCAGAGGGTGGTGCCTAGTTGGAGGCTTGGGACTGGGATAATGTGGACAGAGGGGAAATGAGGGAGCTGTTGAAATCCACATTTATCCAGTGTGGTTGCAGGGTCCCAAGGCAGAATGTGAGGTGTTCCCCCTCCAGGCGTTGGGTGGTAATAGTTTGGCAGTGGAGGAGGCCCAGGACCTGCATGTTCTTGACGGAGTGAGAGGGGGAGTTGAAGTGTTTAGCCACGGGGTGGTGGGGTTGGTGGGTGCGGGTGTCCCAGAGATGTTCTCTGAAATGATCCGCAAGAAGGCATCCTGTCTCCCCGACAGAGTAGACCACACCAGATGCAACGCATGCAGTGGATGACATTGGTAGATGTACAGGTAAATTTCTGACGAATGTGCAAAGATCCATTGGGGCCTTGAACGGAGGTGAGAGGAGTGGTGTGGGCGCAGGTTTTGCAGTTCCTGTGGTGGCAGTAAAAGGTGCCAAGAATGGAGTGTGGGCTGATGGGGGGGATGTGGATCAGACGAGGGAATCATGGAGGGAATGGCCTTTTCGGAACGCTGATAGTGGTGGGGAGGGAAATATGTCTCTGGTGGTGGGGTCCATTTGGAGGTGGCAGAGGATGATGCGTTGTGTGCAGAGGTTTGTGGTGGAAGGTAAGGACTAAAGGAGTTCTGTCCTTGTTGGGTTGGGAGGAATGCGGTTCAAGGGCGGTGGTGCGTGAAGTGGAGGTATTGCGCTGGAGGGCATCAACCATGTGGGGAGGGAAGTTGCGATCATGGGAGGAGGCCATCTGGGACTTTGAGGTGGAATAGGTCATCCTGGGAACAGATGCGGCGGAGATGGAGGAATTGGGAATAAGGGATGGCGTTTTTACAGGAGGTAGGCTGGGTGAAGGAGTAGTCTAGGTAGCTGTGGGAGTCGGTGGGCTTGTAGTATATGTCTGTGGTTTGTCGGTCACCCGATGAGAGGGGAGGTGCCAGTGTAACTGCGGAAGATGGACTATGCCACATAGCCGACAAACAGGCAGGCATGGCTGGGTCTCAGGTGGGTACCAATGGCTACCCGTTTGGTTTGGAGGAAGTGGGAGGATTGGAAGGAGAAGTTGTTAAGGGTGAGGACCAGTTCAGCTAGACGGATGAGGGTGTTGGTGGAAGGGTACTGGTTGGGATGGTGTGAAAGGAAGAAACGGAGGGCTCGGAGACCTTCATTGTGGCGGATCAATGTGTACAGAGACTGGATGTCCATGGTGAAGATTAAACCTTGGGGGCCGGGGAAACAAAAATCTTGGAGGTGGTGAAGGGCTTGGGTGGTGTCATGAACGTAGGTGGGGAGTTCCTAGACTAAGGGGGACAGGACGGTATCGAGGTAGGCAGAGATGAGTTCAGTGGGACAGGCACAGACTGAGACAATTGATTGACCGGGGCAGTCAGGTTTGAGAATCTTGGGAGGAGGTAGAATCCGGTGGTGCGAGATTCACAGACAATGGGGTGGGAGGCCTCATCAGGTTCACACCTCCCACTGCTGGCACCTTTCCCTGCCATCGCAGGAAGTATAAAACCTGTGCCCAACCACTCCCCTCATCTCCATCCAAGACCCCAAGGGATCCTTCCACATCCGTCAGACATTTACCTGTACCTCTACCAATGTCATCTACTTCATCCGTTGCACCCGGTGTGGTCTGCCCCACATCAGGGAGACAGGACACCTTCTTGTGGATCATTTCAGAGAACATCTCTGGGACACCCGCACCCACCAACCCAACCATCCCGTGGGTGAACACTTCAACTCCCCTCCCACTCCGTCAAGGACATGCAGGGCCTGGGCCTCCTCCACTGCCAAACCATTATCAAGCAATGCCTGGAGGAAGAATGCCTCATATTCTGCCTTGGGACCCTGCAACCACATGGGATAAATGTGGACTTCAACAGCTTCCTCACTTCCCCTCTCCCCACATTATCCCAGTCCCAAACCTCCAACTCAGCACCACCCTCTGGACCAGTGCATCACTCCTCCCTGTGACCAATCACCTTCTCCCTCACTTTTATCCACCTATCACTTTCTGAGCTACCTTCCCCAAAACCCCACCCCTCCCATTTATCTCTCAGTCCTGACCTACAAGCCTCATTCCTGATGAAGGGCTTATGCCCGAAACGTTAATTCTCCTGCTCCTTGAATGCTGCCTGATCTGCTGTGCTTTTCCAGCATCACACTCTTGACTCTGATCTCCAGCATCCGCAGTCCTCATTTTCTCCTACCAAAAAATGAGTCAGTTTTGATGGATAAACACACAGGTAGGAACTCTATCACTTACTCATTATGCTGCTGCTTAAAACACATTCCCCAAGTAGGTCTGGGTAATTAGTCACCCTTTCATACACAATGTCATATTATAAAACATAGAATTCATTCTCATTCACTGACAACAGAATAAATCGGACCATGGTTAGGTCTAGCTAAGTTTGGCTTTTGCTGAAAATTTTTCCACAGAAATTAATTTAAAAGGGACTTACATTAAACCTTGTATTTTACACTGTTGTGTATTCAGGCCCATTAAAAGGGGGGAAAAAAAAGGGAATCTGAAGCAGTGAATAATTAACAAGCTAATGAGCTCAGATTTACAGGTAACCTTCTCAACTGAAAATAAAAAGCAGTTTGCTCAGTTCTTTCAATACCTGATGAACATCTCCCTCCCACTTCGCTGAGCAATCCTTGGCACACTGTCTGATTGTATGCAGCAAAGAGAAAAAGACAGAGCCATGTGGAGCAGGGTGGTTTTGAGAATAGAAATTTGAGAACCAGTAAGGCCTAGTGAACGGTACTGACAGTGATAAAATGTAAGGGCAGTTACAAATTGTTTTTGAAAATGCTAGACTTTCCCATGTTATTATCTATTACATTAAGACTATAAAGGTCAATTAAGTGAATCTGACCGCAATTGCTTATCTTTACATCCCATCAAATCTCACAATGTTGGTGTTGCATTTGTCTCAAAGTGGCACTTCCCTACACATACCCACACTGTTACTCCCATCTCAGTAACATTGTCCGATTCTCTCCCCAACTTAGCTCATCTGCTGCTGAAATCTTCATCCATGCTTTGGATGAATTGACTATTACAACACAAACCGAGTCTGCCTCCCATCTCTCTCATTGTATAAAAACTCAAGGTCATCCAAATCTTAACTACCCATCTCTTAAGTCCTATTCAGTGTGGTAGCTGACCTACAGACAGAGAAGCTTACATTTAAACACATGTCCAAGCATAACAAAACACACTTTGCAGGAATATTATTAAACAAAATATAACACTACGAGATACCAAACAGGTAGGTTTTAAGAAATGTCTTAAAAAGGAGGAAAACAGGGTAGAAAAGAAACATCTAAAACCTGGGGGTCCAGGTAGAATAGTCAGCTGTTTGGATGCACATGTACAAGAGACCAGCATGAATCAAGCACAAATATCTGTTGGTAAGGAGCTTGGAGGAGGCTACAGAGATAGGGTGAGGCAAGACCATAAGAGATTTAAAAAGAAAAATGAGAATTTTTAAAATCAAAACATTGCTTGACCAAAACCAATGTTGTTTAGTATGTTGAGGGTGCAGGGAAATGCGATTTTCTCAGAATCAAGACATGGGCAGATCTCAAGCTTAGGAGGATCGAATATGGGAGATCAGCTACCTATTGGAATAGTCAAGGTAATGAAGACATGAAAGAGAGCTTCACAAGCAGACGAGTCAAGATGGCCACAAAGTCAAGTACTGTTACAAGGTATTAAAGTAAAAAGGTCAACTCGGAATCAGATATAGACACAGAGATGACATGCAGACTGCCTTAATTTCAGAATGTTGCTATATTGGTGATGGCTCATTTA
This sequence comes from Chiloscyllium plagiosum, assembly GCF_037043375.1. Classification (NCBI taxonomy): domain Eukaryota; kingdom Metazoa; phylum Chordata; class Chondrichthyes; order Orectolobiformes; family Hemiscylliidae; genus Chiloscyllium; species Chiloscyllium plagiosum. Next base: position 27,570,236 of record NW_028270149.1, on the reverse strand, counting down.
TGAAAATTCTCATTCTTCAATCCTACCATGGTCTTGTTCCTTCCTCGAACCTCATCCAGCCCAGCAATCAACCTTGCCTCTGATCGCATCCATTTACAATTCTTCCCTCTTTTACACTTTCTTTAACACTCGTTTATACAAATATCTTGTGTGGCTCAGTGTGAAATTTTCTGGCAATGCTCCCAAGAGGCATATCAGGACATTTTATTATATTATAAGTTGCTATATGAATGTAAATTATGGAAGGCTTGCCTTCAATATGATTGAAGGAATCATCCTGCAAAAGACACAAATATCTCATTTAGGGCACATACAAGGACTAGAGTTGCAGCCCCATATTATACCATCATTCAAGTAAATATAGGATACGTAGGCCTACCTTTTGCAAATGCTCAGACTATTAACTAAAATATTGAACAAAGAATAAACACAGCATGGATGAACACCTCAATACATTAGTTCAGGTGTTAGCTGATTGACAAAGCAATTGTACTTTCAGATATTTTTATGGTACGAGGCAGGGATATGACAGTTTCACTTTGTAAATTGTGACATGATATAATCTCATAAAGTACTCATGGTTTGTCATTGTTAGCCAGCATAAAGAGAACTGTTACTTAAAGTCCATTCATAAAGCTGTTCCAAATTGATGTGCTTTAATCAACTGCCAAGTCCCATTTATTTGAAAGCAACAGAGATTAGTGCGTCAGTAATACATGGATCTGGTTTCATTTCCAGATTATGTAGAATACCTCTGTGGTACTCTTGTTAAATCGAATATTGAGTGCAACTCAACTCCCCATGCCTAATGTTTTCAGATGCCATTGAATTTGTTTCCTTGCTGTTCATGCTTAACAGAGAACATTGGCTGGAGGAAAAATGGAAAGGTTTTCAATGTGCTGCAATTCAGAGGGACAAAACTTGCTGCATTTTTAAAAATACTACCCCATTTTCCATAGCTCTGCCTATCTAATACTGGAGCCAACAGAATGAACTGTTTGGCTGCTAATTTTGCCTATACATTAAAAGTTACTGTAAATAAATACAAAGGAATTGTAAATGATTGCCAGAAAAAGATAAATGCTAAAGGCAGTTGTATATATCAAGTTACAGGTCAATGATGGACATTTTCTTGCATGAAAGAAAACATATTACAGCCTTGCATCACAAACAATGTATGACAACATGAAGTGTAACAGAAATATGTTGGATGCAAGACTATATAATGGACTATATTAAAGTCACTTGCCCCGGGGCTGCATTCCAACAGCAAGGAAAAGGTACCAAACACTAAATACTATGCAGGGCACATTCAGAACAGAAATTGAGCAGATGAGCTGGAAATTATTCCTCCAACTTTAATTGATATTCCAAAGTGGTATCTATAGAAATCTCAATAAATGCAAATATTTGCTTTCTTGTATGAGACTTTCCCACAAGAACAGTTTGAAAGTTCATGTTCCAACCTGCAGTATGTTTCTCCAAAAGAAAAATTCACTCATAAATAACCTTGCAAGCTGACTCACTTCTGGATTTTGCATCAAGTTAGTCAATGCTAAAAGATTAGAAGGCTACTTTAAAGATTAGTTCAATCACTTTGTGAAGTGTAATTTATTGCACTGTTGTGATTTGCTTGAAAATGACAAAAGGTCACTTTCATTAAAACAAAAACTTGGTTTTTGGTGAGAAGTGGCAGAACAGGCGACTTGTTTTACAGTCCAAAAGATACAATGGAATATTTTGAACTAATTTGTTTTACCACATCAAATGCTCACAACTAGTTTGTAACAGATGTGACAAACACATTGGTTATGAAGACTGCCCATGAAGAATTTGTAAACCATGTTTCATTTGTGCTCACATTTCATCTATTTTCAGAAACAAAACACAGCTTCAACAGTCAGTCAGTCATTTCAACCACACCTCCTTAAAGGCAGATTGCTGCTGATAGTTCTGACAGATCCTCATCTCTGAACTAGACCTGACATCACAGAACAAACTTGTATATCCACTAATTAGAATAAAGGCATATATCTACTAAACATGTCACTGAAGATAATCTCACTGCTGTATTTTGCATTTTTGTAACTTGTGAAATTATGTTATTGGAATACAGCTGTAATTTCATATTCCTGCTCCTTGGTGAGATGAATTAGAAACAGAAGCTAAGTTGCTGTGGTTTTTAAATGGGCTGTTCATGAATCCAGAGCAACTACCATTCCAGGTCATATCTCCCAGGCAGGCAAAAAAAATGGTTTTAAATCCTTTTACAGCTTCACGCCTGCCTTTCGCTATAATCTCCACCAGATCCCACACCTTCAAGATATCCAACAGATAAATGAATTCAGGTTTGCAATGACTCTTAAGTCATGCCATCCTCAAAACATTAGCTTTGTTTCTCTGTCCACAGATGTTGTCTAACTTGTTGCGTTTCTCTAGCATTGCACGTGTTGGTTTCAGATTTCCAGTATCTGCAGTATTTTGATTTATAACAATCACTCCACCATTTCTCACTATACTTTCAAGTACTCAGGCCTTAAGCTTTGGAAATTCCTCTCCCAAGTTGTTTTATCTCCCAATATTGTTTTCCTCCTTTAAATATTCTCCATTAAAGCAGTGTCTCTGGTCAAGCTTTTGACTATCTGACCCCCAGTGAGGGATTTTGATTTATTAAACCTTCCCCGTGAATCACCTTGGGAGACTTTTAGAATGTTATCAACTGAATACAAATAAAAGTTATTCTTTCTTTCTTTAGCTGCAGCTAAACAACTACCAATAGCACTCCCATCTGCATTTTAAGTAATTTTCCTGAACCCTCTTTGTTAGTTAGCCTTAATTGTTCATGCTATACAATGTCTCCATGGATCTCTTACTCAGTATTTGCTGTCTTCAAAAGTTATTCCAAAAAAAAATGAGAGGAAAAATACTTGGGGTGGTGAGGCGGTGGGAGGGGTGGGGGAATAGGAGGTATTAGTCTTGGGGAGAACTTTCCCACTCTCCAAATTGTGGTAATATAAAACAAAGAACTGCAGATGCTGGGGACTGGAAACAAAAGCAGAAATTGCTGACAAAACTCCAAAGTCTGGCAACATCTGTCAGCAGGGAGCAGAGTTAAGGTTTTGTGTCCAATTGACACTTCATCAGAACTGATAGCAGCTGGAAAATAAAAGGTGGTATTTATGCTGAAGGTGAAGCTTGGGTGGTTGGGGGATGGGGAGGATGTAGCATGGGGAGGTGTGATGAGACAATTAGATGAAGATGGAACCCCAGAGGGAGAGTCCCGGATACAAAAGGGGTAGGCAGACAAGGCAATTAGTGACATTACATCATGACAGGAGGCAAGCTGAAAAAGTCAGAGAGCTAAGAATAGGAGAGAATGAGTAGACCACACTGATAGCAATCCATGTCATGCGGTAATAGGACCAAGAATGGGTTAGAACAGGTTAGTGAGTGGAATATTATACATGCCACCTTCACCCCAAACAAAAGCACGGCCAATAGGAAGCTGTAAAATCTAGTATCTGGGTTGACTCATGAACTACTATTTCCAGAACCTTCTGCATCAGGCACAAAAGCTCCATCCCTTCTCTTCCAAGGGAACCCTGCTTCTCTGATCAATGAAAAGCAAATTCAGGAAGAAGGATCAAGACTTCTTAGTCGTGGCAGACACAGGAATAAAATATAATGTAACAGAATGCATTAAACGAGTGGATAAATTACATGAACCGAAATTATTCTGCAGAATCATCTCTCTCTGAAAAAAATGAATGCTTACGTCTGACTTCCATATGTCATGTAAACATCCAGAACACCAGAATTAATTTCAAGCTCTCTTGTGTTTTCACAGAGACTGGTTCTAAGCATAAATAAGCAGTCATGTGGGATGGGGGCTAGAAATATTGGATGAGCTTTGAGATGCTGGAGTATTAAGAACACAGAACAGCTTCAGATATAAAGATTAGGAAGACCAGATCTCTAATCTGTAATAAATTAGCGAATCTCAACCAATGTCACTGTGGCAGGGCCAAAAGCAGCTTCAGTATTATCTAAGTAAGAAAAAGAAATCCCAGACCAGTCTCCCTCTTTTGTTCAAATACTCCCTCTGGGCCCATCTAGAGACGTGCATGCTGGACTTGTGCCAACCAATAAGCAAAAATGATCACTCACTGTTAATGATGGAATTATATTCACTCTTCAGAGCAACACTGGAGATGAAAAATTTTGATGGGGATAAGAACAGTTGCTTGTTAACACATTACTCAGCCTTGAGATGTGGGTATTGCTCTAAGGCCAACTTTTCGAATCCATTCCAGAATGCAAGACTGTGATACATAGATTTTTAATCACTGAGGGAATCAAGGGTTATTAGAAAAAGGTAGGAAAATGGAGTTGAGGATTATCAAATAAGCATGATCTCATTGAATGGTAGAGCAGATTCCATGAGCTTGAATGGTCTACTTCTGCTCCCTTGTCTTATTTTATCTTAATTCCAAGTACGAATCTCTCCAATTGGATTCCCACCAAATCAGAGTACCGACACAGCTCTTACCAAACCCGCAAGTCATATCCTAGGCGATAGGAAGGTAAACTTTCCCTTTATGATCCATCTCTAGTCTTTGGCACAGTTGACCACAGCATGCTCCAACATCTCCTTCCAATCCCTTGCAATAACTTATCGCTTCCTGCTCCTCACCATTACCTATGTTGTCCCCCAAGAATCTTTCTGCTTTCCTATTTCTCACCTATACACTGGCCTCAGTGTTCTCATCTGAAAAATACAGGAAGTTAGTTTCATATTTAAATTAATGACACGCCACAATCTCTCTCACCTCCCCCATATCAAACTCTGACATCTAATGTTGGACACACATATCCCCACCATTAGTTTACAGAAAAGCTGAAGCAACTGTTTTCAGTTCCCACTCCAAACTTCCTTGCTACTATCCCCATATCTATCCCTTGCAACAGCCCAAGATTAAAATCAGTCTGCCTGCAATTTTGGTTAAAAATCACACAACACCAGGTTATAGTCCAACAGGTTTAATTGGAAGCACACTAGCTTTCGGAGCGACGCTCCTTCATCAGGTGATTGTGTCGCTCCGAAAGCTAGTGTGCTTCCCATTAAACCTGTTGGACTATAACCTGGTGTTGTGTGATTTTTAACTTTGTATACCCCAGTCCAACACCAGCAATTCAAATCATGCAATTTTGGTGACACATTTAATGGTGAATTAAGCCTCAGGCCTAATTATTATATCACCATTTTGCCTCTATAATTTGTCCCAATTCTGCCCCTGATTTCATCAGGTGAGTGGAGACACTCATTCATGTCTTTGGTATCCCTAGTCTCAACCATTCCAGTGCAGTCCTGGCAAGCCTCCTGCAAACTGGAGAAGTAATCTGAAACAGCATTAACTGTGTTTTAACCCAGACCAACTCCTATTCAGCAAACACTTTTATATTCACTGACCTACACCAAACACTTGATCAAGCGACATTATGACATAAAAATTCTCATTCTTGTTCTCAAATCTCTTCACAGCTGGAGCCATTCTCTGCCAGCCTTATAACCCTCAGAGATGGAGACACTAATTGAGTCTTGTCTCTTAAGATTCCAGAGTTTAGAAATCACTCCACCACTGGTGACCACACTTGCAGTTGCCTGCATGAAGCTCAAGAATACCTTACCTATACTTTCTACCCCACTTTCTTAAGTCCTTAAAAGTTCTTCTTTGACTAAGCTTTTTATCTCCCACACCCCCCAAATTTTGAGGTGACTGACTATTTTTGTTTATTTTCCAATGCTTCTGTGAATCACCTTGGGTTAGAAAAAGCCCTACATTAATTATAAATTGTTTTGGACCTTCATTTGAAGCACGAGTCTGTATTTTTAGCTATTTCGTAGGTATTGTCATTTATGACTCAAACACATGGATGTGTCCACAGCCCGAACAGATAAGGGTGACAGATTTCTCGCCCCATTAGTGAACCAGTTGGGTTTTGATGACAATTTAAGCTTCATAAGCACCTTAACTGGTAAATTTCATTGAACTGAATCCTAAGACTTAAACTGCCAAGATAGAACTTGAACACATACTCTAGATTACTTACTTTCTAGAAAAGGAAAAAAACAAAAAAACAAAATCATAAAGAACTGGAACTTTGACAAAGACATCATAACCATCTCAGTTCATAAAACCTGTTGAACATCTACTTGACGACTGGGAAATTTGCTCAGGTATGTTCTGTTCGCACAAAGCAGGACACAAACCTGGCTAGAATACCCTCCATCAGCAAAATGGTGGAAGAGGTCATCAGCATTGCTACTAAATAGCACTGTCAAAGGAATAACTTGCTCAGTGACAGAGTTTGGGTTCCGTCAAAATACTCAACTCCTGACCTCATTACAGAATTTGTTCAAATAAGGATAAAAGAGCTGAATTCCAGACAGAAGATGAGAGTGACAGTGCTTGATATCAAGGCCACATTTGACAGAGAGTATGGCATCAAGCAGCTCTAGAACAGTAAGAGTGGGTCAGAGGTGAGGAATTCTGTAGCAGGTAGTTTGCTTCCTGCCTCAGCGCTGCATGTCCACATTTTAAGTCAGGAGTGTGATGGAATGCTCATCATGAGGCTGGATGGTGCGGCTCCAACAACACACAAAGCTTGATACCATCCAGAACAAAGAAATTCACTTGACAGGCACCTCGTCTGCGACATGTACTCCCTACGAGACTGTCACACAATGATAACAATGTTTATCACCTATAAGGTGCACTGCAATAACTCACTAAACCGCCTATGACAGCTCCTTCAAAATCTGCAACCTCAGCCATCTGGGGAACAAGGGCATCAGGTACGTGGGAAAACCACCACTTGCAAGCTCCACTCCAAATCATACACGATCCTGACTTGGAAACATCACAATTTCTTCACTTTGGTTGGGTCTAAATCCTAGAACTCCCTTCCTAACAGCGACATAGGTGCTCCTATATCCCCAAGGACTGCAATGGTTCAAGGCTGCAGCTTACCACAACCTTTTCCAGAGCAAGTAAGGATGTGTAATAAAAGCTGGCCTGGCCCATGATACCCACTTCCTATGAACAAATACTTATATTTAAATTAATATGCTGTGTATTATATTATTCAAACATTAAGAGCTAAATCTTTTATTGGTCATGTGATAGATTGCTCATAACTCCATGAGGGAGAAATCACAATATTCAGTAATGGAAGGTGTGTGATATTAAAAAAACATTTATTTTAGGAGTGATATGTTGGTCTTGGTAAGAGCGTATGAGGGGATTTAAATGAACAACCCAAGAGTCTTTCTAGAGTCTTGATTTTGTTAAAACTCGTATGAGAGACAATCTTCCTGAAATTATAAATGTAAATTTGCTTGTATGGTCAGAATTTTACATTTGGACAAAAAGAGTAATCATTGAGGAGATTTCAATAGGTGGAAAAAAATAGTTTGGATTTTGTTTCTGTTCATGGAATTTTCACTGGACGTAAGGAACAGTTTCACCTACAGAAAAGAATTAGTTTAGAGCAGTAAGGAGAAAGGTTACCTCAGGGTAAGTTTGAAAGTTCCAGACCATAAGTGTTTGGTTAGAACTCTCAAATCATTATTTGAAGTTGAGAACATCTTGGCTTTAATTATTCACATAACTGAGCAGCAGTAATCAAACTCTTAAAGCTGGAAATTGAAAGCAACTGTTAAGTCAAACCTATAGCTGTGATAGAGAAGTATATCTCTGGTGTATTCAAGTACTCTGAAATGGTGATGTTGGGACATATGGAATTGTATTTTTGCTGCGTTTCAAATTCTTTCAAATTCTGTTATATGTTAATAGCCTAGTCTGTTATACTTTATTTTCATTTCTTTTGCATAATAAATCATTATTGTTAAAACCAAACCAACAACTGCGAGCTTGTGTTTCAACGAAGGACCGTCTCAGTAATTTTTTTAAAAGTACAATCCATCGACAGATCTCAGCCTAGAATTTGACTTGTCCGGTAGTAACATCAGCAGGGATCATAACATATAACATTCATGTTTCTTTCATATCAAAAGATAGATGCAAGTCTGTTGTACATGTATGTTGTGACTCACAGTAGAAATTTCTCCTTCATTCTGTGCATTGCAAAAAAAATCTCAATTCTCCATGCTTTCAAAACTTGGTGTTCCAACATTTGATATGATTTATGATTGGATGATATTTGCTGAATGGTCACAAGTGTGCAAAGAATAACACTGATAACTAATTTAGAACGTGATAACGACAATTTTAGCAGTGTGTTTGAAAGAGGTGAGGGAGAAGAGTCTCAAGTCAATATCCCTGTGTAGACCCTAATGATCACAAGTGCACACAATAAACCTATTCCTATTTGGATAGGTAGAGTTTGAAGAAGTTGGTGAGATAAGTCTTCAGCTGATGCATGTTACATCTTTCTCTAACTGCACCAAGATATATATGATGTTGAAACAGACAGGTCAGGGAAAACACAATATTCAAAGAAACTGAAAAAGTGTAAGATGTGAAACCTCTGAGTCTCCTCCACTATTCAATAAAATCATGAACTCTCAAATCAACTCCATTTTCCCAAAAATCTATGAAGTACAATCTTAAATATACTCACAATGAATAGCCACAACCTTCAAATTCATAATCCCCGAGTGAAGAATTCCTCCTTATCTCAGAGCTTAGTGACTAATTGCTTACCTGGAAACTATGATCCCCAAGTTCAGAATCTCTAGTCAAGGAAATAGCTTCCGAACCTCTACCTGTCCGTCCCTCAGAACTGTTTATGAAATTACCCTTTATTGTTCTAAACTCCTGAAAATATGGGCCCATTCTATTCAATCTCACAGCACAGCTCTCTCATCCTAGAAAACAATCTAATGATCTAGCATCACTGTGAATCAATATTCACTGAACTTATGAACTCAGCAACTCAGTTCAGTTTTAGTGGTCCCATGTATTCCCAAATAGTGTTGCCTTGGGGTCACTGCTCTCTCAAAGATCTTTCTTGCGCTCCATGAGAAACTTGGCTTCGAGAATGACACCCATTCTCCTATTTATGCACATTTTTAATATGTAGAGGATATGTTTACTATATTTTAATCTACAGTAATCTGTAAAGGATTTCCTTACATGTCTTAATGATACCATCCAGAACAAAGAAATTCACTTGACAGGCACCTCATATGCGACATGTACTCCCTACGACATGTCCTGAAGAGTGCCCAATCTACCTCCAAATATCTTGGAAGGGTAAGGTACATCAAAAATTTAAGTAACAGATGAGTCTAACTGTCTCACATGCAAGTATGCAGAAGCAACACAAGTGATGTTTACCACTAACCGGCTACGAGATTTACCATCTGTCTATCATACAAATGAGAAATATGGCTATCCTATCAGAGCAATGCTGGACTGTACAGCCAAAAGGATGGCAGATTGTATTGAGGATTCTCAAATGAGCCACAACGTCACTGAATGGCACAGCAGACACAATGGGCTGAATGACCTACTTCTGTTCCTATATCTTATGGTCTATCAGCAAATTGTTTGGTTGCTGTGCAACAAGCAAGGTTCTGATAGTATCCAACCAGCCCAAGGGTGCAAACTCAAGTGTTCCAATATTAGACGTTATTGCACAATGGAATAATATTTACTAAATAATCTTGAGTGTCCAAATACTTACATTGACAACCAATTTAGAAGTAGACGAAAGTGAGGACTGCAGATGCTGGAGATCAGAGTCTAGATTAGAGTGGTGTTGGAAAAGCACAGCAGGTCAGGCAGCATCCGAGGAGCAGGAAAATCGACGTTTTGGGCAAAAGCCATTTGGAAGTGTCAGTCATGCTGACCCAGAGAGAGTGGTGAGCCTGTGGAATTCGCTACCACAGAATGTGGTCGAGGTCAAAACATTGAATGTTTTCAAGAAGGAGTTAGCTGCAGTTTTTAGGGTGAAAGAATTCAAAGGGTATGGGAAGAAAGCAGCAACAGAGTTTGATGACGCAAGAAAGATCTTTGAGAGAGCATCAAACAGAGTTTGATGATCAGCCATAATCAAATTGAATGACAGAACAGGTTTGGACAACAAAATCGCCTATTCTGCTCCTATTTACTTACAGATACCATTAGTAATACATTGGTGAGTCAGCCTGTTTTTTCCTTCTTCCACTGATATGATCAGTGTGAGTTACATTATCTTATCTGGCAGACCAACTTAAGCTTGACTGGTATTTGACTGTGTGAAGAATTAGGAGAGGGACGCAGATTAATGATAAAATTAAAGATTTGTGCTCCTGATAGGAAAACAGAGATGCTGGCTCTTCTAACATCGCAGATGGTATTGCTTTCAGTATTATCATGTTGCTTTAAAGTCTATACAGAGTTCACAAAATACATGCCCAAGCAACATACTGAAATGAGACAGTGCAATAATAAACAAAACATCAATCTCTCTTGCATCTGGCTGATTATTCGAGCAGATGTCAACCTGAAATATTCTCACTCTCTTTCCACAAACACCACCCTATTCTGCTCTGGACTTCAGGCATTTTTTATTTCAATTATTCCAATACTCTCATCAATCTCTGAATGCCACAAGAAAAACAAAAAACTGCCACTTGCATTTGACTCCATCATAATCTCATCACCTTGTCACATATATCACAGAATCAAAGAATCCCTACAGTGCAATGGCAGGCCATTTGGCCCATCAAGTCTGCACCAATCCTCCGAACAGCATCCCACTCAGACCTAGTCCCCTACCTTATCCCCATAACCCTGCATTTCTCATGGCTAACTCACCTAGCCTGCACATCCATAAAACCATAAGACAAAGGAGCAGAAATTAGGCCATTCAGCTAATTGAGTCTGTTCTGCTATTCAATCACAGTTGATTAGTTTCTCAACCCCATTCTCCCAGTAACCCTTGATACTCAAGAACCCATGCTAAACCATAGTGTTAGGTGCATTAGTCAGGGGTAAATGTAGGGTACGAGTCTGGGTGGGTTACTGTTCGGAGGGTCAGTGTGGACTTGTTCCATACAGTAGGGAATCTAAGCTGAAAATGTGTTGCTGGAAAAGCACAGCAGGTCAGGCAGCATCCAGGTTCCTGAAGAAGGGCTTATGCCCGAAACGCCGATTCTCCTGTTCCCTGGAAGCTGCCTGACCTGCTGTGCTTTTCCAGCAACACATTTTCAGCTCTAATCTCCAGCATCTGCAGACCTCACTTTCTCCTCAGTAGGGAATCTAATCTAATCCATCTATCTCAGTCTTAAACATACTCAATGACTTGGCCTCCACAGCTTTCTGTGGCAGTGAATTCCATAAGTTCACCACTCTCTGGCTGAAGTTTATCCTTATCTCCGTTCTAAAAGGTCTTCCCTTTACTCTATGGTTATGCCCTTGGGTCCTAGTCTCTCCTACCAATGGAAGAATCTTCCCAACATCTACCGTCATTCAGTATCCAGTATGTTTCAATTAGATCCCCTTTCATCCTTCTAAACAACAGAGTATAAACCCAAAGTCCTCAAACATTCCTCATACATTAAGCTTTTCAATCCTGAGACCATTTTCCTGAACACGTTCAAGGGCTAGTACATCTTTCGTGAGATACGGGGCCCAAAACTACACACAAAACCCCAAATGTGCTCTGACCAAAACCTTTTAGAGCTTCAGAAGTACATCCCTGCTTTTGTATTTAAGTCTTCTCAAAATAAATGCCATCATTGTATTTGCCTTCCTAACTACTGACTCAACCTGCAAGTTTACTTGAGAGAATTCCAAACTGGAACTCCCAAGTCTCTTTGCACTTCAGACTTCTGAATTTTCTTCCCATTTAGAAAATTGTCCACGCCTCTATTCTTCCCACAAAAGCACATGACCTCACACTTTTCCAAGTTGTACTCCATCTTCCACTGCTTTGCCCTTCTCCTAACCTGTCCAAATCCTTCTGCATGCTCCCTACCTCAATGCTACCTGTCCCCCTAACTATCTTTGCATCATCTGAAAACTTAGTCAGAATGCCCTCAGTTCCTTCATCTAGATTGTTAATGTATAAAAAGTGAAAAGTTGTGGTCCCAACACAGCCTTGCAGAACACCAGCTGCATCCTAAGAAAGATCCTTTCATCCCCACTCTCTGCTTTCTGCCAGACAAAAAAAGCTTCCATCCATGCTAGCATCCTGACTCTGCCACCATGGGCCCTTATCTTACTCAGTAGCCTCCTCTGCAGAACCTTGTCAAAGGCCTTCTTGAATTCCAGATCAATAACCACCATTGGCTCTCCTTGGTCTAACCTGCTCATTACTTCCTCAAAGAAGTCTGGCAGATTTGTCAGGCATGACCTCCCCTTGATGGAACCATGCTGACTTTGCCCTATTTTACTAGGGCAAATACTTCCAAGTATTCGGAAATCTCATTCTTCACAATGGATTCCAGGATCTTAACCACAACCGAGGTTAGGCTAATCAATCTGTATTTTTTCATCTTTTGCCTTTAAGCCCTTTTTAAACAGGGATGTTATGTTAGCGATTTTCCAGTCCTCTGAACACTCCCTGATCCTAGCGATTCCTTAAAGATCACCACTAACGCTTCCACTATCTCTTCATATATCTCCCTTAGAGTTCTGGGGTGTAGTCCATCTGGCCCAGGTTATTTATCCACTTCAGGCCATTTAGTTTCTCTCGTACCTTCTCCTTGTAATGGCCACCAAACTCAGCTCTGCCCCTCACTCTCTTGAATTTTTGGGATATTACTCGTATCTTCCACCGTGAAGTCTGACGCGAAATAATTTTTAAGTTCCTTAACCACTTCCTTGTTCCCCACTACTCTCTCTCCAGTGTCAGTTTCCAGTGGCCAGTGCTCACTTTTGCCTCTCTTTTGCCCTTTATATATCTAAAGAAACTCTCAGGTCTTCCTTTATATTATTGGCTAGTTCACCCTCCTATTTAATCTTTTTCATCATTTTTTTTGTTGCCTTCTGTTGGTCTTTGTAAGCTTCCCAATCCTCTACTTTCCCACTGCCACATTACATACACTCTTTTTTGTTTTTATTCTATCCCTGACTTCCCTAGTCAGCCGTGGTTGCCTCATCCTCCCTGTACCATGCTTCATTTTCCTTGGGATGAATCTCTGTTCTGTCTCCTGAATTACTTCCAGAAACTCCTGCCATTGCCGTTCCACTGTATTTTCTACTGGGCTCCTCTCCCAGTCAATTCTACATAACTCCTCACTCATGCCTCTATAGTTGCCTTTTTTGAGCTGTAATACCATTACCTCTAATGCTATCTTCTCCCTCTAAAATTGCACCGTAAATTCAATTATAAAGGTTCTAAAGGTTCATTCACCTTCAGTTCCCTTATCAAGTTGCCTTATTGCACAACACTAAATCCAGTATTGCCTGTTCCCTAGTGAGCTCCACCACAAGTTGCTCCAAAAAGGCCAATCCACCTAACCTGCACATTTTTGGACTGTGGGAGGAAACCCACAGAGACACAGGAAGACCGTGCAAATTCCACACAGTCACCTGAGTTAGAATTGAGTGTCCTTAGTGCTGTGAGGCAGCAGTGCTAACCACTGGGCCATTATGCTGACTGGAATTTCTCCAGCTTCTTCTACGATGATCTTCCACTGTCTCATTCCAAAACCTAATGAGAATTTTATTCAAACTCTAATCACTTCAGCATTCTTCTCTTGTTTCTTTGCAGCTAGTGTTGCCTTAGCCCTGTACTCAGAATCCCTAGTGTCCAGAGGCCATTTGGAACATCAAGTTGACATCAACCCTTTGATCTGTGGGAGGAAACCAGAGCAACTTGCAGAAACACACAGACACAGGGAGAACGTACAAACTCCAGACAATCAGACACAGTCACCCAAGGCTGAAATCAAACCCAGGTCTCTGCTTATCCAACTCAATTCCAACCTCAGGTGACTGTGTGAAGTTTACATGGTCTTCCTGTGTCTCTGTGGGTTTCCTCCCTGCTACAAGGCAGCAGTGCTAACCACTGTATTTCTCTCAAACCTTTTACCTTGCACACACACTCTCTTCAGAGAACTTCAAATCCACAATTGGTTGCCTATCACATTAGTTTTTTTCCACCCATCACTGCTTCATATTGGGTTTCTTTTTCAACTCTATGTAATACATAGGCAAAGACATTGTCAATGTGCAAATACTTATTGCTGGGTCAGTTCTCGTTCCTTCATTACAAGTGACAAATATGTAGCACTTAACAAATCGTACAAATAGGGCATTTCTGCAGTGATTCATATACTATTCTAAAAGCGGTAGAGCAAGGAACCATGTTTTAAGAATTTAGCAGATCTCAAAATGGTATCAGATCTAGCATATCAATCCGTTCTGGCAAAAATGATATCCCAGATTAGGTCAACATTAATTTCTATATTCAGACATTGAAGGTGTGCTTTGCTGTCAGGAGGTGCAGTGCTTGAGCAAATCAAGGCCCCACCTGTTACCTCAGGTGATGCAAAAACCTCATGTCACTATTTCAACCAGAGGAATTACCAAAATCTATCCACCAAACATCTATCATGTTTGTGGAGTCCTGATAGGCCCTCTCAACTTTTACTTTAAAACAATAGTGAGAAGCTATTAAGTGTGGATAAACAAAGAATTAGGGATCCAAACATAGAAATCACTAAAAGCTGACAACTTTAAAAATAAAGGATGATGAAATGTTAGCCTTCCTTTCCTGAACAAAGAGCAGTGCAGCATAAGAACAGCCATTTTAACCCACCATGCCATTGCCAACACATAATGCATTTCTAAACGGTGCAGTCCATATTCCTCTACAGCCTGCCTATTTATGTGTCTGTCAAGTTGCTTAAATTCTATTCATTCACGGGACAAGGGCAGCACTGGCTAGGCAGCATTTATTGCCCATCCCTAGGGCAATTAAGAGTCAACCACATTGCTGTGGGTCTGGAGTTACATATAGGCCAGATCAGGCAAGAATGGCAGTTTCCTTCCCTGAAGGACATTAGTGAACCATATGGGTTTTTCCAACAATGGATTCATGGTCATCAGTAGATTCTTACTTCCAGATGTTTATTGAATTCAAATTCCACCATCTGCCGTGTCAGGTTTCGAACCCAAGTCCCCAGACCATTTCCTGGGTCTCTGGATTAACAGTCCAGCGATAATATCACTAGGCCACCGCCTTCTGCCTTAAATGTTACTATTGTATCCACCTCCTCTGACAGTGCATTCCAGGCACTTACTATCTTCTTACACCAAAACTGTACATAATATTCCAAATGTGGCCTAAAGTTCCATACAGCTGCAACATCACTGACAATTTTTTACACTGACCAAAAAAGGCAAACATGCCATACACCTTCTTGACCACCTTATCCACTTGTATTGCCACTTTTGGGAAATTATGGATCTATATCCCTAGATACCTCCAAGCGTTCAGCCATTTAGTGTACTCCATTCCTGAATTAGACCTTCCAAAAGAGTCAATAGTATCTGCATTAATAACTACATTCTAATAGCCAGACTTATGTTAGATGATATGAAACTGGGACATGATGGAAGAACGTTCTATTGAAACCCTGCTATACCTTACTCCTGTATTTAGTTTAATGGTTCACAAATAACCACTAGTATACAGTAATGTGTGTCAATCCCTGATTGGTCCCAAGCTCTGAGAAGCTGTTGCACAGAACGGAACTTATGAAACAGGTTTACTGGGCTCATCACACTTACAGGAAGCCTGATATCGGAATTGGAATGGACACAGCACAGCTTTGCAAGGATGCTAGAGACTAAAAAAGGGTTCATGTGCCCAGACTGTATTGATTCCTTTGACAATTTTTTTCTCCCTAATGTTGCTTCCCATTCTCAGGGACCCAGTGAGGAGGCAGGATCCAAATCTACCTCCGAGAACAGGAAACAAACCCACACTGCGGTGTTATTCTGAATCACATACTGGCTACCTGGCCAGATTAAATTGGTACTCCCTTGGAGAACAGAAGCTTGTGTACAGATCTACTTGAAAGTCCTTTAAGATAATTACATTTTGATGGAGGAATAACTGCATCTTATGGGAGAACCCAGAACAAGAGGGAATAACCTGAAAACCAGAGACGGCCATTATTAAACTAAGGTGATGTCAAGAAGCATTCCCTCACATAAAGGGTAGGCCCCAACCTCCCTCCCCCCAAAAAAGCAATTGATGAGTTCCAGTTTAATTAAAAAATGTCAACACTAAGATGGATAGATTCTGGAAGGATAATAAAGGGGAGTCAGGTACAGTTCAATCCTGACTGATGTGAATGACAGAACCAACCTCAGGAGTTGAATGGCCCCTTCCTTTTATGTTGCCTGCGAAATGTTTCAGGAAATCTTGGTGCTGTAATAGGTGCTACATAAATGAAATATAGTCATCCTGTGCCCATGGAACTCAGTCACCACTGGCCATACTGGTTGGATGTCTATATTTGACCAAAACTCCATTCAAGAGGAGCTCCAACATGACTTAATCATGGCACTAATTTCCTTTAAAAGTCTAATTAAGACTCAGCTCATCTTATTTCGATTTTATTTTGGCAATTGAGTTGATGGGGTAACTTTCATTTCATCCACACATAAGCTACAAACAAATCAGGTTGCCTCTCCCTCCATTTACCTGCAGCATGGTGACAACGTGACAGGGGTTCAACAGGTAAATTAAAGTCTTGGTGGCAAATTTGAAGCCAACTTCAATGCCAAAGGTGAGGCACAGGGCGACCAAGAGCAGGTTTTTGCCCAGACTGTCCTGCTTCTCCTGGCACACTCTGCCCAGCTCCTGCTGCCTGATCTTGCGGTACGACACAGCCATCTCCAGTAAGGAAATCGCCACAAAGATGACAGTCTCCACCCATCGCTGGCGGACTGGCAGAAACGCCGCGCATTCGGGTCCCCCGTTACCAGCGAATTTGGGATCCACCCCTCCGTACGCCCAGTCCAGCAACATGCACACGTTGTAACGATACATGCTCCTCTTCACGTCTCGGTCGGAGCAAACAGAAGACGGCGCAAAGACTACAACATTGGTTTCTTGTCGGAACATGAACTTTGCAGGAGGCCTTTCTGTCTGAAGGTCCAGGGAACGGAACAACCGGTGGTTCTCAGGTCCCAGATGGAGCTGAATTTCAAACGCGTCTTCACCCCAATTGAGCTTGCTTCCTCCCCTCTTTACTGTGCAATAAGCAGCATCACCACCAATTTCTAGCTCACTGGGTGCTTTGTGACAAAGTTGCCGAAGCTATTTCCCCTACACAGGAACGATAGCGGCTGAAATGGGAGTAAAATGCGATTGGTTGCAAACCAGTGAGATCCCACCCATTTGGGACATTGACAGGTCACCCTGAGCCAGTCACATTTCAAGAGGTAATGCGTTTTAGTCTTTCTCCCCCCTCTCCCCTTCGAAGAAGGAATTTATTAGCTCCCGCCACTGGGCGTTAGAACAACAAAAGGGAGGAGGGATACTGTTGTTTGTTTGATGGGGGTGTTCCCAGTGTAAAGTAACGTTTTTTTTTGAGGGTTTTTTGTTTGGTTTAACGCGGAGTAAAGGCGAGGAGAGCAAGGCATGAAGCAGCGAGATCAGTCCTGTTTTTGCCAAATGTGCTCATTTCCTTTCAGGCCAAATATAACTGAACGGGTCACTTTACCAGATCCTGGATGTGTTTCTATTCGCTGAACTGTCAGCGCATTCCTCCGCCCCCCTCAAAAGAAATGTTATTTTATTTCAGATAGTTTCCGTGTAAAATAACGTTACAGTAGAAAAACATCGATTGAGGTGCAATCATTAGATTTGAACTAGTTTAGTTAATTTAACCCCATTTTTAAAAATGAGTCCTCATTATGGAGTATCATTAATCACCTTAGTCATTTGAGAGTCGGGGGTGGGTTCGGCAGCTTAATAAACTGCAGAAATAAATGGATTGTTCAATGCTGTAATTTTGTATCAATACATACACGAGGTTTGTGGTTAATATTTGAAGCATTTTAACTGACGTTTTGCTCCCAAATACCTTTTCTAATTTATGATGTGTTTTTTCCATACGCCACACGCCATAACGAGACCACTCAGGCGACCATTCTAACAAAAAATCGTGGAAGTGCACATGTCAAACTGTTCTCCCCCAACGCGCTGGAAACATTCAACAGGTCAGTCAGCATCTATGGAATAAACAGGCAAGTGGAGTAGTGGTGGTTTCGGACTCAGTCCCTTGGTCAGAATTCAGATGTAGATAAACAGCATCCAACCGGGAAAGGGACAAAGGATGAAAGCAAATTCCTTGCAAAATACTCACAGGGAAGACATGAATAAAATGGAATTAAGTTAAATGAATGAAGGTTTTGTAGTGCAAGAATCGATGGGTTCAAGTTCCACGCGCGGACTTCATGGGTCAGGGAGGGTGCGATCATCGTACGGCAAGTCAATTTGAGAATCGACGTTTCAGGCATAAGCCCTTCTTCAGGCTTATGCTCCTCGGATGCTGACTGACTGGCTGTGCTTATCCAGCACCACACTTTCCGACTTCAGCATCTGCAATCCTCACTTTCTCCCAAATTAATTTGAGTACTAACTTGTTACTCCTTCCAAAGTATCAAGAGCAAATAAGGGTAAGAAACTCCCTGGAACAGCTTTGACGACACGACTGCTGATTCAGAAACCCACCCAGTCTATTTTGGATGGAGTGGGCCATCAATATACAATGGGAGTTGACATTATCCTGACCATTTTCTGGCTCACTGGAAACCTTGTAACAAAATTGCCAAAGCAATTTTTTGCATTGAACTAATTTCTTTTGCCTGGTATGAAAGATGGCAACAGACAATTTGTTTAAAAATGGGACAATACTGAAAGGCAGTAAGATGTGTGAATTTCACACATCGGCTGGGAGGTACCCTCAGCTATGTCCATCTTTATTATGTACTTGCCAAAGACTTAGTGCTGTCTGTAATCCACATTTCAAAATCATCTTAACATATTGCTTATGTCCAATTTTTGAAAGGATTAAGATGCATATTGTGGTCATGACATTAGCAAAGCATCTTGGCTCAATCTGTTGGTTTATCCAACCACTGCACTATCTGAAAGACTTGATGTACTGGTGAGCCTAGATTTAGCTACTATTTTGATTGGTTCCTCAGCTTTGACCTGTGCCTAGCAGCATGTCACAGTCACATCTACATGTGAACATGCACTGACCCTGTTATGCAGAAGAATCTGGTCTTTAATTGTCTCAGAACCACATTGCATTGCCAAGACTTATGTTATGGTTGGTGTGCTCCAACCACTTCATACTTTTAAAAAATGAAGGTATTTTCCACTCAACAAAATAAATTCTGGGAATTTGAAAATCAGGACCCCCTTGAATAACCCAAACAGTGACAGACCTGAGCCCCTCATTGTCATGATAATTAAGGAATTCCAACATTGCTCTATGTTTTACATGATGGGTAGAAGAAGGGAAACTAAGGAAACAAGGAACAACATCTCCACAAAGTGCACCTCTCCAGAAATGAGCTTGTCTAATGCCTGAGTGATTTTCCACTGTGGATAAGGGAGTGCTTCAAATGTCCAGCTCACCAGACTGATGAATTAACATGCCACTGTCAGCAGAGCACAAGTTCTTACACTTGAGGCAATAGATGAGACCAAAAATGAATTCTAAATAGAACTGGAGCAATTCATAACCAAAACTCGAACAGGTGAGAAACTGATCAGAGATTTCAATGTCAAAGTCAGAAATGTCACACATCACTGAAAGGGTGTGATAGGCAAGGAAGGAATCATAGAGTCAGAGATGGGAGGCAGGAAAGCAAGCTCCTTTTCCTGGCAGTCATGGACATGAGGAAGGGGCATAGTGAATAATTTGAACTGTCCTTTTTTGTCCATAGTAGGGATTTCTTAAAAATGTCATGTTTTCTCTTAAAAATAAGCAGTGATGCGTTTCTCCAAATCTTGTCTGTGGAGTCCAATTTAAAATGACCCACAATAAATTCTATCAGATGAAAACAAAGTAGGGTGTATTTATACATTCAAAATTTGGAGGAATGCTTCACAACATATATTCACTCAAATATATATCCAAGAAAGCAAAGAGAAAGGAAAGGAGAATAGTTACGAATTACAAATTACTTAGAATCCTATATTGAGATAGAAAAATTAGTTCACATTAATTAGCAAGATCAGTAAATCAATATCCAGTTATGATTCTTTTAGTTGGCTGTGCACAGATCTCTTTTGTGCCAGTTCAGATATAATGAAATTGCTGTAGGTGTAAGCTGGAGATTGGTTCATTTCATAGGTGAAAAACACAACTTCCATTCTATAAATAAGACTTCTGTGATAAATTAAGATACCTGAAACTTCCGACTGTGATGTGTACTGTTCTGTTGTGACAAGCAGACTGAAAAACAAAAGCTAGCTCTGTGTCATTAAAAGTGATTCAAATAAACCAGGAGTTTCAATCATGTGACTGGACTTTGAATGAAGATACTCAGTTAATATTGTTTATGTTCCCTCATCAGAAACCCTTGCATTAAGGGTAGGTAACTGTGGAGACATTTGCACTGACTCAACTAATGATGCTTCTTGATTGTTTCCTTTGTTCAGAACTAGCCAAAGCAGAGATTTTTTTTTCTCGTGGTCCTTTGTGTTGGCTTAGCTGAAATGTTTATACAATGCAAGAAGTGTCATGTCCTCGGAAAATGTTGTGAGCTTTTGTCCTTTGGTTGCTTCTGGTCAGAACTTCCTAGAAACTGTAACCAATTGCCATCACGTCATCAGTGCATTCATGTTGTCAGTCAACAAAAAGTCAATATTTAAGAAAGTTGAACTAAGAGGATGTAGCTTAAACAAAATATTTTACGCTGTCTTTGTTCCTGCTGTCTGGATAGCAAACTGACAAAATATCTGGAACATAATCCTGTCATAACCAACAACCTGTTCCTCATGGCACAACCTCATAAAAACACTGCCACTTGAGTATGTTATCATTTGAGCAAGGGATTGCACACATGTCCAATACCTGCAAATGGCAGCTACTGATGACTGCTGGACTGACCACCACTGTATCCAATCACCAATTTATTCAATCTACCACTTTCATCATGCTGGCCCACTAACAGCAGAGATAACTGAAATACTACAACAAGAAAAATAAAATTGAAGTTGTCACCTTAATTGTTAACCTTCAGTTACACATAGTGCTTGCTTGACCACAAGTCCATTAGAGCAAGCACATGTAAAGATGTTCTTGTTCATTCCAGTAAGAAATTTATGACTGGGTGGATAAAATTATCAAGAGATGTAAGTCCCAACCAAGCATAAATATAAAACTTACTGAACTGGAAATTTCTCCATGTCTCAAGGTTTAAGTAGGTCATATAGGCAGCTGAAGGCTGTACATAATGAAACCCATTAGAAAGACCTCAGGAGATCCCAAAATCTTGTGGACACCACCTACATACAAAATCTCTTTACAGTATCAGACCGTCTTTGACCAGACCCTGTTTATAGCCAAACATGGATGGTATCTCATTAGGATAGGGAGGCAGGAGGTGCTGCCTGAAAGAACATGTTCAATAATTCAACTGAAACTCTGACTTAGACCTGAATGTCCTCAATTCCTATCATCAATACCACATCTGACTTGGTCTCCGTGTTATCCCAGTCCAGAGCAAAGTCTAAAAAGTAACCTGATATCCAAAACTAACAACTCCCCTGGAGCAGATGCAATCTCTACTGAAATTCTGAAACATAATGGTGATATAGTTCTGGTCTGTCTAAACAAGCTCATATCCCTCATCTGGGACATAAACATCTCAGGGACACTGTGATCAAGTCTTTAATTCAAGATGGGAGACATTTCAGACTGTAGTAACTACAGAGGACACCCACTGTAACCTGTCACTGCAGAGACCGGAGGCTCTTTCCAGAGTCACACTGCAGACTTTGTCCATCGAGAGGCATCACAGATTATCATTGCTGGGCAAAATCAAAAAAAGGTGCAAGGGACACCAACTGCTGTATGTGACCTTTTTCAAGGTCAGAAGAACCACTGACTCTGTAAGATGTGAAGGCTTTGGAATATTCTGCTCAAATTTAGCTGCCCTCAGAAATTTACAACCAATCTTTGCCTGCTCCACAATGACACAGAAACTATAATGTTCACAAATGGAACCACCACAGACCCTGTTGTTGAGTAAGGGGATTAGGACCTTGTAATGATGTCACAGCTTTGCATATCATTGAGTATACATACAACAGTATGGTGGATTTTGAACATTCTTGACCACTAGGATCATTCTGAAAAACACACTTAAGTGAGACTCTCTGGAAGAAACACAGCAAGCACCTGGAATTGGATACATGATGAAGTTAAATCATTACTGTTACTAAAGTTACTATAAATCAGTGCCTAGTATATCTATGATTACCATGAATAGTCTTGAAGCTGAAGCCTGAAGGTGGTCTTGACTTTACCTCCTCCTTGACCAGTCTGTAAAGAACCCAAACTCATGGTGTGCAAACCACATGGATAAAATAACCATCTCACTGAAAACCAGGGTCAACAAGGTTGTATCATTGCACCAATTCATGTCTCATTTTTCTCATGATAATATTGTACCTCACTTCCAGTAAATTACCCACAGGTGTAAGGATAATCTATAGAGCATTGGGGAACTGTTCAATCTGCACCACATTCATTACAAAAGCAACCTCAGTAACTGAGCTTCAGGTGATGCTGGTCTGTGTATAAACTCTGAAACTGAGCTCCAAGTCACTTTGACTTCTTCACGGAAGCATACAAAAAACATAGAACTTTCCATAAACACTGGGAATACTAATATCCCCTTGCACATAGCCTTCACAGTAAAACATCTCCCCCTGTCAGTTAAGGTCAATCATGAGACTGGGAAATGCAGACCATTGTCCTTATCTTGACAGCCTCCTACTGATACAGGTGAATGATGAAATCCATGATTGTCTCCAATGTGCCAATTAAATGTTGCCTTTGAAAGAATATTTGAGAACCAGGCTTGCAAACCTAAGATTAAAATTATGTTTTTCTGAGCAATAGCAATTCCTGCTCTCCTAAACTTAGACTTCTACAAAAGGACCTCACAGAACTAGAGTATTACCATTTATGATGCTTTGCAATATCCTCCAAATCCAGTGGCTGGAAAGGTGATCCAGCATTAGTTTCCCCTCCTCAGCCAACTTCATTGGTGTCAAGATGTTAATCACACAAATACTTGGTGGGACAGTGAGCTGTGAGGAAGACACAGAGATGCTTCACTGTGATTTGACAAGATTAGTGAGTTGGCAGATGAAGGATAATGTGGATAAATGTGAGGCTATCCACTTTAGTAGCAGAAAGAGAAAATGATGATTGACTAGGAAAGGGGAAGGTGCAACAAGATCTGGGTGTCCGTTATACCAGTTACTGAAACCACGCAGGCGAAATTGAGTACTGCAGATGCTGGAGATTAGAATCAAGTGTGAGTTCCTGATGAAGGGCTTTTGCTTGAAACGTCAATTTTCCTGCTTCTTGGATGCTGCCTGACCTGCTGTGCTTTTTCAGCACTACACTGTTGACTGAAACTATGAGGGGCAGGTGCAGCAGGTAGTGAAGAAGGCAAATAATATATTGGCTTTCATAGTGAGAACTTTGAGTACAGAAGCAGGAATGTCTTGCTGCAATTGTACAAGGCCTTGGTGAGACTATACCTAGAGTATTGTATGCAGTTTTGGTCTTCTTATCTGAGGAATGGTAGTTGGCTATTGGAGGGATTGCAAAGTAGGTTTGCCAGAATGGTTTCTGGGATGTTAGTACTAACATATGAAAAAAGATTAGATCAGTTATAACTATGTTCACTGGAATTTAGAAGAATGAAGGGACATGTTATAGAAACGTATAAAAGTCTAACAGAACAACACAGGGTAAATGCAGGCAGGGGTCGCCAGAACCAGGGGTCATAGTTGAAGGATACAGAGTAGGTCATTTATGATTGTGATGAGGAGGAATTGCATCATTCAGAAAGTGATAAACCTGTAGAATTATCTGCTGCAGAATGTGATTGAGGTCAAAACATTGAATATTTTCAAGAGGGAGTTAGATTTACAGTGGCACAATGGCTCAGTGGTTAGCACTGCTGTCTCACAGCACCAGGGACCTGGGTTCAATTCCAGCCTTGTGCAGCTGTCTGCATGGAGTTTGCACATTCTCCCCAAGTCTACATGGGTTTCCTCCGGGTGCTCCAGTTTCATCCCACAGTCCAAAAGATGTGCAGGTCAGGTGAATTGGCCATGCTAAATTGTGTAGGTTGTGGGCATTAGTCGGGAGAAATAGGGTAGGAGAATGGGTCTGGGTGGGTTACTCTTTGGAGGGTTGGTGTGGACTTGTTGGGCTAAATGGCCTGTTTTCACACTGCAGGGCTTCCATGATTGTATATAGGTCTTAGAACTAAAGGGATCAAAGGGTACAGGGAGAAAGCAGGAACATGGTACTAAGTTGGATAATCATTTTGAATGGTGGAGTAGGCTTGAAGGGCTGAATGGCCTAATCCTGCTCCCACTTTCTATGTTTCTAAAGAAACAGCTCTCCTGTATGGGATATGTCTTTCGTTAACCTGACAGCAAATTCTCAAAGCAGTTGTACTACACAGAACTTAGTTGTGGCAGGAGACGCCCAGGAATAACAGAGGAGCCATTGTAGGGATGTGCTCAAAGCATCCAATCTTTTTTTTAGATTCCCTACAGTGTGGAAGAAGGCCCTTTGGCCCAACCAATCCACACCGACCCTCCAAAGAGTAACCATTTCCCTCTGACTAATGCACCTAGCATTATGGGCAATTTAGCATGGCCAATTCACCCTACCTGAACATCTTTGGATGTGGGAGGAAACCAGAGCACCTGGAGGAAACCCATGCAGACACGGGGAGAATGTCCAAACTCCACGGTTGCCCGAAGCTGGAATTGAACCTGGGATCCTGGTGCTGTGAGGCAG
The DNA here is from genome assembly GCF_037043375.1 of Chiloscyllium plagiosum. Taxonomy (NCBI): domain Eukaryota; kingdom Metazoa; phylum Chordata; class Chondrichthyes; order Orectolobiformes; family Hemiscylliidae; genus Chiloscyllium; species Chiloscyllium plagiosum. The sequence goes on along the minus strand of NW_028270149.1, from coordinate 27,545,182 downwards.
CAGTGCTAACCACTGAGCCACCGTGCTGCCCTACGGGCTTATGGGCAACCTGGATTGTGATCAACCAAACTGAAGAAACTTTGTCGAGAAAGACACCAAACACACCAACTAACTTGGTCATAAACATGCAAGGTAAATGTGAGGCATTGGAGGGAGCTCACAAACCTATAATTGACCCATCTACCTAACCCCTCAAATCTACCTGCCATGCATGTGACAGAGTCTGCAATCATGCAATAGATTTATCAGCCATCTCAGAAACCATTGAAGCAATGGAAACAATGAAGTGGAAGAAATTCTTGATTCTGAGGGACTGCCAAAGGATTCCCTCAGTATTGTACTGAGGTGTCAGCCTAGAATGCATGGTCAAATATCTGGAGTGGGGTTGAATTCACTTCATGTCCCAAGGATGCCATTGTTACCAACTGAGTCATTACCGCCACTGTGAACGTGGCAGCAGTGAGTGGCAGAGATTGGCAGGAATGATGTAGATCTGAAATGCAAACAGTGAAATTGATCAAGTGGAACCCAATTCTGTAAGCACAAAAAGAAAATCTCTGGACGGTTTGATATCATTTTAAGCAGGAACATGCTAATCATCTATTAACCAAGATGCAGAAATATGATTAGTATCCATTGTCAGTCATGTTGCAATATGTAGTGCAATAGATTATATCTGTGTTTTTCTGTAACAGATGAGTTTCTGTAACAAATTTGCAAATATACAGAACCTATGTCCATTTACCAATCCTTATGTGAGCTTGGTAAGTTTGTATAAATATACAGAATACCACAACATGGTAATCAGTTGTGGTTTCACTTAGAAAATGTGAAGGAAGCAATGCAAAATGTGAATTATAGGACAAGCCAGAAGCAAAATTTGAAATTATACAGCTGTTGTAAGTGCACTAAAACCCATGGAAGCAGACTCATAAGACAAGCTATACTGGCTGAATAGTAAGCACAAGATTTGTGGACTGGCTGAATTGATATTTCCTGTGAGCAAAGAGTCAATTTTGCATTGGACTGTAAAAGTTACAGGGCATCAAAACATCCCCATGTGCCATTTATGGCACTAAAGAAAAAAACGTGCAAATAGGAACATCCTGTGTCACTGCAAAGAGCAGGTCAGGGAAGAAATAAAAAGCAATATCTAAACAGTTAGATCTCCCTACAGAGTAGCAAGGCTAAAAATCCACTACACATGAGCAAGCTTCATAAAAGACAGAGATTATCAGAAAGGTGATTATCAACTTGAATTGGAAAGCTACAGATATCCTACCTGAATTTCGCCATTTTAAAATTATCGGCCATTTCAGAAACCATTGAAGCAATCAGAGCAATGAAGTGTTAGAAATTCTTTATCCTGTGGGATTAGATGTTGGAGCAATGCTTTTTAGATTTAACTCTTGCATAACTGTATGAATAAGCAGTGAGAATAAGCAGTAACAACTATATCTGTATGTTCTGCCAATTGTAAGAATTTGAGTACATGGACTTCATGCCCCTCTGTTCCTACATCCTCATTAGAAACATTCTATAAAACTGGGATGCCTTTTCCTATCACTTCTGTCAGAACAATTCCCATTCCTTTGCGCTAAATTCTATTTGCCACTTACCTGCCCATTTTGCATTGTCCTGCTGTAGTCATTTGATGTCATTTTCATGAATTGTGACAGTTTGATATCATAAGCAAATTTTGAAATATTACTCTGTATTCCAATCATTTTTAGATTTCGGGAAAGCAGTGCCCTAGCATTGATTCTTGGGTAACATTACTGTCTATCATTGTCCATGCTGGAAAAATGTATTTATCTCAACTCCTTTATTTCTTCTTAATCCAAGTTTGTTGTTAAATCAAAGTTGACTTTGACACTGTTTTCTATAGTCCCCAATCTTTGCTAATCAGCCATTGCTTTGGTACAGTGTCAATTTTTTTTTTAAATCCATGGGCAACACCTGTAGGATCCCCTTTATCAACCTTCCCTGTTACTTAACCAAAGCATTCAATTACATTAGTCAAGCATGATCTGCCGTGTTTGATAACCTATACAATTACAGCAAATAGAAGGGGAGAGGGAATTAACAAGGGGGAAACTTCAATGGGTTCAATCTTAGCAGCTAAAAGCAATGCCACCAACTGCAAGAGAAGGAAGTGACAAATGCACATGATGACAGTCAAAGGACCAAAAACCTTGAAGGGTGAGGGACTTTTGGACTGTAGGAGTGCAGGAAGATTGAGAGCCATAAGGGATTTAAAATTAGGCCAGAAATGATCTTTTAAGATGTTAAGGGCAAGATGATGTGCAAGCAAGATGATTCAGCAAAGAATAAAGCTGTAGCGTTTGATTAAGTTTATGGTGTGTGACAAAAGTGAGATTGATTAAGATAATATTGGACAAGTCTTGAGGAGAGGAAGATATTGAAGGGGGTTACAATGTATGGACTTAGGGAGGGGTAGAGTGTGTTAATGTTACACAAGTAAAAATTGATCAAATGAGAGGAAGTACCTTCCAGGCCATTTAATAATTAGCAGAATTGTAATATGTGACTTTCAAATACCAGTCCGTGGAAACGGAAATGACCATTAAAAGGAGAGACAAAAAAAAATCAAAGATGGACTATGAAAAGCCAAAGCATAGGTGGAAACTTCAAACATAATTAAATTCTCCATACAATTATGGTGGCTGTAAATAGCTCTGATACAGTGATCAATGTAATGGTAAAAGTGTTTGGGATGAGCTTAAGTAGGCCCTGAGCATTCAATGTATCCTACAAAGTCAGACAGCTAGGGCACAAGTGAATTTTAAACAACAGTTTTTATCTGGACACCGTAAGTATGCCCCTTCTGCCGAACAGAAAGCACAAAACTCAATCATGATCTTACTGAATGACCATGGAGGCTCGACAAGGTCTACTTTTGCTTCAGATTTGTACATTTGTAATTCAATAAATCTGGACGCAAACTTTGACCCTTATCTGTAATAGTGTTCAATTGTACAAATGGTGAACACACAGCATTTTATCATTTTCATTTTTTAAAGAAAAGCATATTATAGAATCCCTACAGTGTGGAAGAAGGCCATTCAGCCCATTGAGTCCACACTGACCCTCTGAAGAGCATCCCACCCAACCCTACCTTTCCGGTAGCTAAGTCACCTAACCTGCACATCCTGGAAACTATGGCAATTTAGCCTTGCCAATCCAGCTAACCTGCAGAACTTTGGAGTGTGGGAGGAAACTGGAGCACCCTGACACAGACACAGGGAAATATGCAAACTCCACACAGTCACCCAAGTGTGGAATTGAACCCAGATCCCAGGCTCTGTCAGGCTGCTGTGCTAACACTGAGCCACCATGTCATGTATTTCATACTTCCACCCCTGTTTTTCATTGGTACACACAGCATACACTAATAGAAAGGTATATTTTACATAACTTGGGATTTGGGAACAGAACAGTGTTTGGAGTTCAGGATTACTTGAAATGCTAAATAGGATTTAGGTGAGTTAATGGGAGATACAACCTAACAAATATGTTAATACACCCTGTAAGGTTAAACCATTGTTCTTTGTAATACTATGGAGAAGTGGTTTATCATTTGCATTATTTCTCTGAGCATTTAGGAGTGGGATTTTGGTGTATGCGAGATATTTGATTTACATGGCCTTCCATGAACAAATTCCATCCTGTAAGGTATTTTCACTTATTCCCAGATGAAGTGCGTTTTTTTTAGTTAACTGTTTGTCCCATAGGTTTTACCTCCACATTTGCTTTGGGGAGGCATGTGCCCCATTGGTGGAAGCTAAATACACCACCTTACAGTGAGCAGCACGTCTTGCATTATTACAATAAGGATTCACTTCTGGTCTACAACATAGATAGTAATATTTACATCTGCCTAAACCCTGTCTAAGACTCATCTCTCAAAGAGGGATGCTATTTGTGGGCACTTATGAAATAGGATACGCAAGTGTATATATTTGAGCTGATCCTGAGACATTTTAGTACAAATAGTAAGTGCCTAGTTCCATGTCTTTGCAGGGATTTGCTGGGGAATAGAGAAGTAGTTCTGTGACATTAGTTCACAGGTAGATTGGTGCTCGGCTTGCACTGGGAGAAAATGGTTAATTTAAAGGTAGCAAAAAGGTCAAGCTGTGTGAGATGAAATTTCATCTGTTGTTTCATTGTGATGGTGTCTTGGGTAAGCAGATTATTGATTGAGTGCTCAAGATTATGATAATTAGTAACCTGATTTGTGTCATTATGTAAAGAGCTGAAAGAAATTGCTGGATAATATTTCATAAATTTAGGGTAAGCTGTATTTGCTGTGTTACCTGGCCAATACTGAAACTACCTCTAATACTCTTTTTTGGGCATTGTATTAAATGTCATAATAATTGCTAAAATAAAGAACTTCTCATAATCTTACCTCTTACACTTTTGAAATTATCCTCAGTTTGTACTTTTCTATTTCCTAACCATTGCATGTGTGTTCTTAGTTATTCCATCAAAGCAAGGGAGCTGAGATCCAGTTTAGTTCTTCTATCGTCCTAAGGTCCTAATAAACATCTTTGCTCAGGAAAGCTAGTCTGTGAGACCAACTTACCTGTTGTAAAGAACCCACTTTAATTTGATACCATGTAAAATACATACTCTAAACACCAGGTCATTTTTGGGAAGGCAATACACATTATATTTGAAAATTATGGGATGGTATAGCTGAAAGATCTTCAGGAATTAATGTTTAATTTGCAACTTCAGGAAATGCATATTTCTGCAAATGATCTTCTAAATAATGTCGTAGTGATTATGTGAAGATATTATTCAAAGTGTCCACTGTAACGGCTGTGTTTTCTTTTCTGGCTCAATTGTAATATTTGCCTACCTAGTCCCAGAGAAAATAATTACAGAGCTGAAAAATGTGTTGCTGGAAAAGCGCAGCAGGTCAGGCAGCATCCAAGGAGCAGGAGAATCGACGTTTCGGGCATAAGCCCTTCTTGCTGAAGAAGGGCTTATGCCAAAAACGTCAATTCTCCTGCTCCTTGGATGCTGCCTGACCTGCTGCGCTTTTCTAGCAACACATTTTTCAGCTCTGATCTCCAGCATCTACAGTCCTCACTTTCTCCAAAATAATTACAGATATAAAGATAGTATTCAGAAGCATTTCATAGCTGCATGGTATCAACAGAATTATGTGGAGGACTAAAATGACAACACTAATTAGCTGGATTGTGTTAACTGTGTGGCAAATTTGGGCAATGTGAGCAGTTGTTTAATTTCCAGGTGGTCATTTCACAGTTTTTTCAACAGCATTAATGAGTTCCTGATAGCAATATTCATTGGCTTTTGCCAGCCTTGAATCTGAGAGTATTATTCTCTAGTAGATGCAATGGCACAATTTGGAATATATAAATCTGGAATACTTACTTGTCCCCATCTATCCCCTCTGGGTTGTCTTTTATCCTCTGTCCATATTGTACCTTCCTGTGGTACACTGTATTCCCTCACAAAAAAAGTCAACAAAAAAAAAATGTTGGGTATCGGCACTCTCCAGATAGAGGGTGGGGCAAAATTGTGCAGAGATCCCACATTACCCACATTGCACCAATCTGGTATCTCCTGAACTTCCTTTTGCACACATAATATGGCCTATGCCAAAAGTAGGCTCACAATTAAAATGATTCCATCAGTGATGTAAGAAAGGAGCATGCTTAGTTGACTATTTCTGCATCTTTAAACTTTGACCAAAGATGCCTCTCAAAACCTGGTACTGAAACCTGCTCCTGGACCCTTATGAATCAGGTGCCATCAAACATCGTAGAGAGAGGCTGCAGAAAGCACATTTAAGTTCAGATCACTACCTTTTGCCATTAACCCCCCTACCCCCACCCCCACCCCCACTCCCAACCCTACCCCCATCCCCACCCCCACCCCCACCCCCACCCCCACCCCTACCCCCACCCAAGTGGCCTTTAGGAAGACCTCGGCCATGAGTAGTCAGACTCTCAGAAACCCAACATGCTGATATACAATTGCACTTTTCGCCTGCGTTTTAGACTCAGTGCACAGCAAGACAGCATGTCTGCTCTGTCAGATTTACAAGGCCATTGGAATAGCTCAAAGTGTGGCTGAGGTGGGGTGAATGCTAGCAAAGATGTATTTATGTAGTGTTTTCTTGATCGGCACAGATGCGTTTCAATGTCATGAATGCAGTTGCATGGTGACTAGCACCCAGAGAGAAAATCCTCACAGGATTCTACATGAAGCCCATGGAGAGAGACTGGAATAATGCTGCACAGGTCAAAATTAAAACACTCGATTGAAGATACTGCACAGAATTAGGATACTCAGCCCAACTAGTCATTGTTGGTATTTGTACTCCACACAGATCTCTACTTATAAGATTTACATTAATGTATATTCAGTGTATCTTTTTATATCCTTTCAAACCCATTTCTCTCATACACTTGACCAGTTTACTTTTGAAAGCATCTAAGACATTAGTCTCAACAACTTTTTGTGGTAATAGTACCACATTCTAAACACTCACTGAATAACAATGTTTCTCGTTATTTCTCTTCTGGATATATTAGTAATGACCTGATAATAATTGCTTTTGGTTCTGGACTCTCACGCAAATGGAAACATTCTTTCCATATCATGGTCCTAAAACCCACACTGAATTGGCAACATATCAACTTGTGTTTTTTTTAGCATCCTGAATGATATCAAATGTCTATCTAAGTGCCAGGAAAGAATTAATGTCAAATGTCATTTGGATTCATGAACATTCTAACATATTGATGGCAGCCATTTGAAGCCAGATGGAAGATCATCAACATTAAGTGAAGCCAATAATTGCAGAATTAAAGGAACCGGGTCACATTGAGCCATTTCATAGGCAGTGTCATCGGGCAGAATCTTATAGAGGCCTGAACGATGTGGACTATGGAAACATTTGAGGTACAATCACATAAGAAGTTTGGTCAGGCCTATCTCAGTGTCAGGAACAATGCAGCTCTGATAATGAGTGGAATAGATAGAGTCAATAGCCAGAGACCTTTCCCCAGGGCAGGATTGATTGGAACGAGGAGTCATAGTTTGAAGATATTAGGTGGAAGTATAAAGGAGACATCAGAGGTAGGTTCTTTACGCAGAGAGTTGTGAATGCATGGAATGTGTTGCCAGCTGTGGTGGTGGAAGCAGAGTCATTAGGGACATTTAAGCAACTGCTGGACATGCACATGGATAGCAGTGAGTTGAGGGGTGCATAGGTTAAGTTGTTATATTTTACATTAGGATTAAACCTCGGCACAACAACATGGGCCAAAGGGCCTGTTCTGTGCTGTACCTTTCTATGTTGTATGTTCTATCTTTTATGCAACTGTCAGGCATTAAGGTGAGATTCTCACTAGGTAACAAGTTGGCAAAAAATAAAGAGGATAATTGCTTGTTAAATGACTAATTAATGGCTACATTAATATTTGGCTTCCCATCTTACCAAACACCTCAAAAAAATCTAGAATTGTCAACATGGAAGTCAGAGCAGGGTATCTGGTGACTTCAGTTCATTGGTGGCTGTGAGGATCATCCATGTTGCTTAGCACAAAGCAGTATCTCAGGGCACAATCCATGGGCACTAGTCACATGCACCCCTCATTCAATGAAATTGGCACCCAACATTTGCCAACTCCTTACAATCTTCACAGTGCCTCTTTGATCCTTTTGCAGGATGCTTATGAACCATAGGCTCGCATGGCAGAGTGCACTGGCAGCTTGCATTAAAAACTGTAGTGGGGGCAGTTTGGCAACTCAAAGCTGCTGGCTTACTCTCTTAACACTTGATCACTTCATATCTATCTGCCTACTCGCACTTTCCATGCCTTATCTTGAACTGCCATTGAAATTAATGTGGTCATATAACTAGGCAGCTTTTCTAGCTGGTCAGCAGGTCTCAGACAAAGGGGTATATATCATGCTATACTACGGTGTACTCTGTCACACCTGCACCATATGCCATGGTACACACACACTGTATGGGCAGCAAACAGGCAGCCAACTCTCAGTCCTCACTGAAATCCATCGTGGTTCCTGTCAGTCAGGGAGTTATGGGACAGTCAGTACTCAAGGATATCCTGTAGTACCAGTCTAGGGTATTGGACATGGCCAGGTGGCCTATCAGGGTGTTTTCTTTTAGGGGTCTGTGCCTCTTCAGTCCAGAGAGTGAGTCACAATCGCTCATGTGGCTCCATAGCTGCCAGTCTGGGGATTGGGCTATCACATTCGATGAGATGTACACTGGGTGGTCAGGTATCTGAGCATTTCCAACCTGGGGCTGTTAGTTAGGTTTGGCTCAAGGGTTGTCCATCATGTCTGTTCACAGAAATTCAGGAAAAGGCAAGTTGATGTTTGGGATGTGTGGGTGACGGGGGCGGGGGGGACCTACTCATTGCATTTAGGGGTTGTAGGCTTGGGGAGTTGGTGGTGGGGGTGGTTGGATTGCTGGCATGATGAGGTAAGCGCCTTGACCTGTGAGGGATGGGAATTCCAGGTCCACTAATTGTGAGGCCCTTTGGAGGGCAACAAAACTACACAGAGATCCAAGCACTGGATAGGTCTCAGACCTATGGAATTCCTAATTTGTGCCAATCCTAGAATTGGGTTCCTGCATACTACACAGCTCCCTACCTCCGACATTACTGACCCTTTCATTCACACCAAGACCTATAGACACAGAAGCCAGGGGAAGAATTGGGATGTTTTAGCCTGACGGGCAACAGTGTCAGCACAACGCACAACCCAATATACACCTTGTTCATTTTGCATCCACACATTGCAGCAGATTCTCAACACAGACACCGATCCGCTGTACACCCTGCATAGTCTTTAGGTTAGGCATCATGTTGGCATATTCGGAGGTAATGGAGAATTAAACAAACAGGTATAGTACAAGACCAATCAAATTTGTACTAACGTAAGATTTTATATACTCTGAGTTTCACCTGTGCCACAAAAGTGCATTGAAAAGGTATTGTTTTCTTTTCTTCTCACTCACTATGCCTCAGTGTTGTCCCAGGCTGTAAAGCTGGGGAGGAGGAAGCTTGTTTTGCTGGAAAGCCCATTGGCCCTGGAGAAGGTGATTGACCTTCTAGAGGCTCTGCTGGCTGTTTCTCAGCACCAGGCAGACTTGACTGACCTGGGTGGCCACCTCCGACCAGACTGCCAGTTTCTGGTGTTGCGGACCCTTCTGCTGGTCTTCTGGGTAGTGAGCCACCCCTCTCCTCTGCTTCATCCAGTCCACTAGGACCTCCAAATTCTTATCAGCAAAATATGGTACCACCTTCCCTTTCTGTCCATTGTCACACCATCTGTTCGCCAACAAACAGGGCAGCTTCAGAACACCAGTGGTCTCCCAGATACACAGCAGCATTTTGAAGAATGCACGGGTAACAGGGATGCTGGTCTTTCGGTAGACATCCACTAAATGGTGAGTTGTTTCAAGAAAAACATGATGGGGATAGAATCAGACAAGAGGAACGCCAAGGGGTAGGGCATATTTGGTTAGATACAGTAAGAAATCTCATTTGGTCTAACCACAAAATCCCACAATGCAACTGGCACCTTGCCAAAAAATCATAAGGTTCAGCCTTTTGTTCCTGGATAAGGTATGATAAGCCAGGTATCTGGTATGCTGGTTAAATGTACACATTAAAGTTAGTTACATTTCAACTGTCCTCACCGCTCCATGAGGCGTTCCTCATACTTTAACGGTCATCACCTGTTATTCATAAATTAAATTGTCTTGTATCAACTGGACAGTTGCCACTTTTATGTACTTTACAGTGGATGGAAACAATTTTCTTCTCTTTTTTTTTCCAAGTTGACTGCCTATTGGAGTGCTTCCTTTGAGATAAATCATTCTCCAAAAGCTCGCACAAGTTGCTGTGACACGTGTCAGTCTCTACATGTCAGCAGACTGTCTCATCCTTATCTTTCAGCAGGGACTGCTGGACAGGAATCAGGGGGCAGTATTTGTAATATTTAATTCTGACAGAGCAATATCAATTGGAACATCCATCCTGTCCCATGACAACTGACAAGGGCAAACTCACTTTGGCCAGAAAGGAAATTGCTGGTCTTCCTGTTCTGTTTGATTAAAATTGGGCAGGGATTTCAAATGGGTACAGGGAATGTGATGCAGTGTTTTGCTTCTAATGCAGGCCACATGCAAACTACTTGTTCATTCAGTTGAACGGTTTGTGCATTGTACGCCAGCACTACTACACATCATAGGATCCCCTCTATTACAGTGTTAAAATTATTGGATGCTGTTGATCTCCATGCACACATGTTGCCATTACACGAAAGAATCCTCCTTTATTTTTACAAAACTGACTTTGTCCAGTCTGTGGGTTTCAAATCAAGTGCAGGGTTAAAAGGCAGCTTAAATGCATTGTACGCTTCCTCCTGCTTTGGTCAACAATTCATCAATTCCAGTGGACCCTTCCCCCATCACCAAGTTTTGAATTGGAGCCGAGGGAGCAGTGATGCCCAACATAAAATTTAACAACATCATCACTCTCCGGGCACAGCATATCACTGACCACTAGCCATCGGCCATCTGACATTGACCTTCTTCCTTGGCTGTTTGTATGATCGAGGTAGTTCATGGTTCCTTGACTAATCTACACTATCCCCTGCTTCTGGCAGGACTATAAAATATACTCCAATGCTTCACAATGTCTCCCTTTGAAGCAATTTGTAAGTTTTCTCCATACTATAAAATTGTACAGCCATGGCGGGTTAAATCTCAAATAAGACCAAGAATTGCATATATTGAAGATCTGAAGCAACCAAAAACATAAATTGCTGGAGAAACTCAGCAGGGCTGGCAGCATTTGTAGAATGAAAACACAGTTATTGTTTGGAGTCCAGTTACTCTTCTTCAAAATTAGAGGCAACTAAGAAAAGTGACATTTATACTGATGACAGGGTTGGGGAATAGAGGGGGAGGAGTGAGCAGATAGGTGGAAATGGAGGTCAGAGAGAGAGAAAGATAGATAGACAGACAAAGAGATTGTTGATAGAAATCTAGACAAGAAGAGAAGCTAGCTGGGTGATAATGGGGATTGTGAATGGCTGTGTTGAAAGCTTGAAGTGGTGGTGATAGTTAAATTACTATTGCCTTTGACCTGAGCCATAGCCTGACGAAACATAGCTGGGCTGTTGTGGAACCCTTATACAAACAAGACCATGCATGCTGTTTATCTCCTGTAGTGAATGCAGGACCAGAGCTAGACGCAAATTCCAGAAACTGTTTGCAATATCCAGAACTGTACATACCTGCATTCTGGGCTCAGTTCATTCAAAATTGTAACGGTATTGGCCACAATAGGGAATAGCCTGGATTTGAAGAGGGTGTCTATTCAATTGTGAGTTGCCAGATGTAATCGAGCTTCCTAACCAGCCGTACTGGGTGAATTAGTGGTGTAGGTGGTTCCCTTACCAAGTCCTCAATTAATAAATCCATTATTTAGTCTGAATGCTATTCAACATTCGCTTTGATAGGATAATGTTTGTGGGGGCAATGGACCAAACCTTTGATGGCTATGACGGTGACTGTACACTGGTTAGCACAGTTCTGACAGTTGCATGCATTGTTGGAAGTGCTATCTTTCAGAAGAAAGGCTAAATTGAGTTCTAGCAATTCAAGTATATGCTAATGATCCTTTTGTAAAAAGAATGATTTGCTGTCCAAAATACGTCACACAGCAAGACTGCCAAAAACGAAATGATTTTCTAACTATTTACCTAAATTTTGGGTGATTACACAATTTGGCTGCAATGTTTATCTAAAATATTTTAATTATATAAGTCATTGATTCTGTGTGATTCCTGGCAAATTTATGAAAGTTACAATAAGGTACGACATAACATCCTTCTTTAGTTGTAAGATAGTAGACCTGGGATTTAAAATTAGAAGGATATTGAAAGACCAGATAGATTTAACTACTTTTAGACAAGGTGGTGAGCAGGTTTTCCAGGGAGTTGATTGGATGCAGACAGAGTTATGATGCTAGCTGATGGTAATATTAGACAAGTCAAAATCCCAGAGTGAAACATAGCTTGATAGTTCATTAAAGTTATTTTTGCAGTTAATTACTGTGATGTTCAGTTACTGAAACATATTCATGAGGCTTCCACTGTTCTCTTAACAGAAAAACACATATTTATCATGAAAAAAGACATGATACAAACAACACCATGTATATCCATGCTAGCCAATTTGAAAAGAACTGAAAATAAAAGCAAAGAGTATGGATTCAACCTTTGTTCCAGCAAAGTCCCTTCTGGATACTCAGCCCAGAGAAATATCATTCCTGTATCAACCCTTTAAGTTATTCTTTAACAAAGTCTTTCTAGTTTGCATTTTTGAACTGTTGAAACAATTTTCAGACCTCTTTCTAATAAAATATCCCCTTTCAGTTCTGACAGCCAAAAGACTTTTGTGAAATTCCACAGCTTGGAGATTCTACAAACTTAACAACCTGCCCTGCCACTCGAATGAAAACTACTCTTTGTAACTGATTCTTCTGCCAGGATGAAACTATTCTTCTGCCAGGATGAAACTGAAACACAATTCTTCTGCACTGAACCTAAACAACCAATGTTCCCTTGTCTCTTGAATAAAGGCAAAATACTGCAGATACTGGAAATCTGAAAACATCACAGAGAAAACTGAAAAACTGTAGCATCAGGGTTTGAGAGAAGTTTATTACAATTTATGCCATGCTAAGTACAAATATGGAATATTTTGAACTTTCAGGCAGTTGTTTTAAAAACTGGATACAGACAAGCTATTACAAACAAGCCAAGTGAGCTTTGATAATAGAATTATAGACAGATCAAAACCTGAAGGGAATACCTCATTGAATATAACGGTTCTCTTTTATGCATGGATTTCACACATCCTTTTGTTTCAAAATGGATCAAGAGAAAAAGACTGTGGGATTCCAGATGACCTGTCTGCAAGAGTCATTCTGGACCAAGGAGGAAATTGAAACACAATTAGTTGTAAACAGAAGTGAATGGCCCTATCGCCATCCTATTGTAACAATATTCAAGGTGTAAATCACAACACAACATGGGAATAAACATGAATATTATCCCTTATTTGGGAGGGCTTGAACTTGTAAAAAATCACATATTTAGGAAGCCACGTAATTGACTGATTTTAAAATCAGCTAAAAGTTGGATCAGCAGGACAATGATCAGCAACACAGATTGTTATGGACTAGGCCAGACCACTCAAAACATTCTTAAGCAGGCAGTTCAGACCATACCCTTGCAATTTGTTTCAGTAAGTGTACAGTAAAAATTACCTAGAGTGAGATAGCTAGGTTGACTACTAGATTTTAAAACAGACAAAAATGTATTCACAAAATTACACAATTAAACACAAAGAACAGAATAAAGACACCCCTACAGAACTCAGCCTATTCAACTAGACTTAATTATGCTGTTCCAAATATAAACAACAGTCCCAATAAGCAAACTCCCTTTAACAACCAGTATAAATGGAACACAGACTTACAGGTTGAAGTTGAAGGGCAGAAAAAGAGAGAGAGAGTTTCCACACAACTCCCTGTTGAACTCCTCACCAGTTCAGACTGAACTAAAAACTACTCAGATCAGCTCGAGAGCTGACCACTCCCCTTTCTTTATACAGGTCACTTCTAAAACCTGACCACACTGGCATGAAGATTCATCTGTTTACATATAAACAAAAGGTCTTTCAAAATCCTTTTCATCTCTGTACCAAACCAGACTGATTGGAGCCTTTATTGCCCCTTTGAAACAAATCAAGGACGGAGTCTTCTTGAGCCAAGGAACAGCTTTTAGTAAAAAAAAGGACTAACTTTGTGACACCTCCCCCCTTTTAAAAAAAAGAACCATCAATACCAAAAGATGGCTTCATTTGTAACCCTTCAAAGACCTGGCTAGTAATCTAAATACACATATACACTATACTAACTATAAAGATGCAAACATGCACAACCCCATGCAAATTCAGGCCGCGGTATACCCACCACCAAACGCTTCCGTGTCTCATTCGAGTCTCAATAACACATCGGCAATCCCATTTTCATGACCTGCCACATGTACAATTGTCAAATTGAATGGCTGCAACACCAAACTCCATCTAAACAGTCTGGCATTTTTGTCCTTAAATTTTTCCACAAATGTCAGTGGGTTATGATCAGTGTATACGATTGTCTCAGATGCTTTGCTGGTAATATAAACACTGAAATGTTGTTACACAAACACCAAGCTTAAAGTCTCTTTCTCCACCGTTGAATATTTCTGTTGATAAATGCTCAACTTCCTGGAAAAATACCCGATGGGTCTTTCTATTCCCTTGTCATCCTCCTGCAGGAGCACCACACCAAGACCCACTTCACTGGCATCGATAGCCGCCTTGAAAGGCTTTGTGCAATCTGATGTGGCTAACACTGGGACAGTGATTAACACAGTTTTTAGGCTGTCAAATGCCTTTTGATAGTCCACTGTCCACTGAAACCTCTTGCCCTTTTTTAACAATTTGGTGAGTGGAGCAGCCATGTAATTGACTGCTAAAGTTTGGCACAAACTTACGGTAAAATCCACTCAACCGCAGGAACTGTAGAACTGCTTTTTAAGTCGACAGTGTGGGAAATTCCCCAATTACTTTCATTTTTGCATCCCGTGGGGCCATTACTGCATGTCCAATAACATGGCCCAGGAAGGTGACTTGGGCTTTGGCAAATTCACTTCTAGCTAGGCTTAACACCAAGCCTGCCTTTTGAAGTCGATAAAACAAGTCCGATAAATGCTGTAAATGTTCCTTCCATAAGTGACTAAAAATCTCCAGGTCATCAATATACACCACACAGTTGGAAAATCCGGCAATAAGTCAGTCTCTGTAATGTGGCTGGAGCGTTCTTCATACTAAATGGCATGACTATGAACTGATATACTCCATTTGGCGTTACAAAAGTTGAAATTGCCTTTGCTCTCTCTGACAGAGGTACGTGCCAGTAGCAAGTCCAACTTAGATATGTAAGTTGCTTGTCCCACTTTCTCAACACAGTCCTCCAACAGTGGAATTGGATATGCATGAGTCTTTGCAGTGGCGTTGACTTTGCGATAGTCCATTGAGTACCATCTGGTTTTGGCACCATGACTAAAGGTGAGCTCCAGTCACTGTAACTCACTTCGATTATGCCATCTTGGAGCATGCACTCTATCTCCTTCTGAACCTGTGCCAATTTCAGAGGATTATGCCTATAAGGATGTTGCTTAATCGGAACAGCATCTCCTATATCTACATCATGCATATTTAGGTAAGTACTTCCCAGTTTATTTCTGCATATCTCCCCATGAGATAGTAATAATTCTTTCAGGTCATTTCAATTTTATTGTGGAAGGTAACTCAATCATTTATCTCAATTTTTGACAAATTCCTCATTGTCCAATTTGATGTGAGGAATGTCCAATTCAGAATCCTCTGAGCTTGGCTCTTCCTTCAGTGCTGTAATCATTAACATCTTCTCCTCTTGCTTTCCTTCTCTATCAAAATACTTTTTGAGCATATTCACATGACTCACTCTGAGAGATTTCTTCCTGTCTGGAGTCCTTATCAAGTGGTTCACCTCATTCAATTTCCTCTCGATTTGATATGGTCCACTAAACCTTGCTTTTAAAAGTTCACCTGTTACTGTTAACACCAATACCTTATCCCCAGTTGCAATATTGTGCATTTGTGATTTCTTATCCACTTTCTGTTTCACTGTATGCTGTGATACTTTTAAATGCTGTCTAGCCAACTTTCCAGCTCTATTTAATCGTTCTCTAAAATTTGACACATAATCCAAGTGGATGGTCTCTGAATTCTGACTTATTAATTTCTCCTTAATCAACCTCTGATCATCTTGTACACTCTGAGGCAGTTGTCTAACTTCCCTTGTGCTTTTTGTTTGTAGTCCAACAACATATCCAGGCTTGTCTGGTTTTCCTATATCTGGTTTTCTCCTCACCCAGCAACACTGTGATTCTGTGTGGCCCACTTTATTACAATGAAAACACCGGAGTCTTTTAACTTCTTTGTCCTCCTCAAGGGTTTCTTTTTTACCCAATGGTAGGTTATCCTTATGATCTTCACTGAGATCTACCTTTCCCTTTCCACGTGAGGATTTCTCTTTGCCCCAATTTCTATCCCTCATGGACTGAAATTGATTCTGGAAGCCGAACTGTGTTTTATGGACCAACGCAAAACATCAGCCCCTTCAGCTGCTAACTTTGCGTTTTAACTCTCTTCTCTTCCACATGAGTTCATACTACATCCTCACTGAGCCTACCCTCAGCCTTTATCTCCAGCCTTTTAAGCTGACTTTTATTTTTTGTGTCAGTTTTTGAAGTTCAAAAGCTCTTGCTTTTTCTTTCTCTTCTTTCTTTTTCCTTCTCTTCTGCTTCTAATCATAACTCAAACTGTTTTATTTCTGCTGCCCTTTCCTTATCTCTTGTCTCTAACTCAAGCTGCTTCATTTGCAAGTGAATTCTTGCCATCTCTATAGATTCTGATGATTTCTCCAGCAAGTTTAAATGCTGAGCTACTGCTGTAATTATCTCTCCTTTCCTCACAGAAGCAGGCAGTTCCAATTCCAGCTTTTCTGCTAATTCCTGCAGCTTGGTCTTATTCGCTTTTTACAAACCTTCCAAAGTCACCACATCCACTTCCAGAAAACTATTGGCAACTGAAAGAGCCATTCCTATCTCAAGCTTTGTCTACCCAACCAAACCAACACCCAAAAT
Source organism: Chiloscyllium plagiosum (assembly GCF_037043375.1). Lineage (NCBI taxonomy): Eukaryota > Metazoa > Chordata > Chondrichthyes > Orectolobiformes > Hemiscylliidae > Chiloscyllium > Chiloscyllium plagiosum. The sequence goes on along the minus strand of NW_028270149.1, from coordinate 27,528,328 downwards.
AAAGACACTAACACCTACCACTCGCTGTTTAAAATCCTGCAAAGAGCCCCCAATCTGTTATGGACTAGGCCAGACCACTTAAAACATTCTTAAGCAGGCAGCCCCAGACCATAGCTTTGCAATTTGTTTCACCCCATTTGAAAATCACCCCGATTAAGTTAGTTAGGTTGACTACTAGATTTTAAAACAGACAAAAATGTATTCACAAAGTTACATAATAAAACAATGCATTAGAAATATCCAAGAAACTATTGGCCTGCCTGTTAAAAGACTGTGACCAACGAAACTGTATAAGCAAAAGATCTTCTAATCTTTTTATATGCACATGTGAAACTGTGTGTGTATGAGTGAGTGAGTGTGTGTGTCTGTGTGTGTGTGTGAAATGCCACATTTAATTTGGCACACCAGTGTGAAAATCACTTTTCTTTATTTTCAACTCACAAAATGTTGCTGCTTAACTGATTTAATTGGAAAACACACTCAAAGGGTAATAAATATTGTACATCTTCCACCTAAATATACTGATAATGGGCAGTAAGGGAGCCCACATTCTGTCTTTGGTTCTTCTTTGCTTTTGTACACTGTGCCTCTAGTTATGAATCTCACAATTCAGAATGCATTTTTACCCACATCTCAACCTGATCTGCCACATTGAGTGATTTGTATGATTGTATACCCAGGTCTGTTGCTCCTGGATCCTTTTAGAATTAACCCTTTTATTTTATACTGTACCTCCATGCTCTTCCTGTCAAAATGATTCCCTTCACAATTCTTTGTACAAAATGGACCTCAAGGCAAAAATTCCTCTCTCTCTGGAATCATTCTGCACATCCTGTCAAGAACCCTCAGACCTTTCTTAAAGTGTTTTTGACCAGAGCTGAATGCAGTACTCCAGTTGTAACTGCACCAGTTCTTTATAAGTATTTTCTAAAAGTTACCAAAGCAAAATGTTGCAAATGCTGAAAATCAGAAATTAAAACAGATAATTTTGGAAATAAGGAACAGATAAAGCAGTGCTTTCTTTTCTCTCAACAGCTGCTGACTGACCTTGAGTATTTTCAGTATTTTCTGCTTTTTATTTCAGCATACCTTCCTTGCTTTAATTTTCAATATTTCTATTTTGAATACCAAAATCCTATATTCCTGGTTCGCTGTGCTCTCAATATGTCCTTACCCTCTGTCCCTCTACACTTTCTCCAGCTGGCCATTAAGTCAATGTTGTCTCTTCCTGCTGCTGCTACCAAAATGCACTATGTCACACCTCTTTGTATTGTTTCATTTGTTACTCGTTCTTCCATTGCAGGAACCTGTAGCATTGTCACTGTTTGGCACTCTCCAAGTCTGGTATCATTAGCAAATTTTAAAATTTCAAAATTCATAAAATAATATTTCAATGTATATAAGGACACCTTGTAGGCAAAAGTGGGGACTGCAGATGCTGGAGATTAGAGTCAAGCGTGTGGTGCTGGAAGAGCAAGAAAATCGATGTTTCGGGCAAAAGCCCTTCATCGGGAATGAGGGCTTCCTGATAAAGGGCCTTTGCCTGAAACATCGATTTTCCTGCTCCTTAGATGCTGTCTAACCTGATGTGCTCTTCCAGCACTACACTCTTGACCATAATGGCACATGTATCTATGGCCCTGGCACATTAGGAATGGTCTGAGGGTTCTTGACAGGATGTGCAGAATGATTCCAGAGAGAGAGGATTTTTTGCTTTGAGATCCATTTTGTACAAAGAATTGTGAAGGGATTCATTTTGACAAGAAGAACATAGAGATACAGTATAACACAGTTGTGGGCGGCACAGTGGCACAGTGGTTAGCACTGCTGCCTCACAGCGCCAGAGACCCGGGTTCAATTCCCGCCTCAGGCGACTGACAGTGTGGAGTTTGCACGTTCTCCCCGTGTCTGCGTGGGTTTCCTCCAGATGCTCCGGTTTCCTTCCACAATCCAAAAGATGTGCAGGTCAGGTAAATTGGTCATGCTAAATTGCCCGTAGTGTTAGGTAAGAGGTAAATGGGTGGGTTGCGCTTTGGCGGGGCGGTGTGGACCTGTTGGGCCGAAGGGCCTGTTTCCACACTGTAAGTAATCTAATCTAATCTAAAAACATAAAAAATATAATTCTGAGAGGATGCAAGAGCAAGGGACCTGGGTGTACTTGGGGAGCCACAGTATCAACCATCCTCCAGTCTCTGAAGCAACTATTGACTTATTGTTGTCAGTCCTTCAGCCAATCTTTCCACTGGCCCTCCTATTCCTGAGCTTCAACTTTGTTAATCAGCCTTTTATGTGATACATTGTCAAATGCTTACTTCAAATGCATGTGTGCAGGATCCATTGCTTTGCCATCCTCAACCTTCTCTGTTCCAAGTGGCTGTTGATTTGGCTACATAGATTTTAAAATATAGATCAACCAAGATATTTTACAGAGTGCCTTGCTCATCTGCTTTCAAGCTAGTCACGTTGTTGTGCAACTGGAGTCACTTATAGGTCAGATTGGGTAAGGATGGCATATTTCCATCCCGAAAGAGTAATAGCAATGCACATTTTTTAAAAATTAGTTCAGAATTTTTGTGGTCTTTATTATTGGCAATAATATTCCATTCCAGATTGATTAATTAATTTAAATTTCCCCAGCCACCGTACTGGGATTTAAATTCACCTCTCTGGAGGCTTCATCCCTGGTCTCAGACATTACTGCTGTATGACTGCATCCGTAATCCATTTATCACATTAAAAGTGAGATTATATTAAGAGCAGTAAGGCTGTCATAACAGTTGCAAACCAGGGTAAGGAATGATATTCGGAACACAAATAGGCTAATAAGAAGATTTTCCATGAGTAAATGATTTATGCAGTGGGATAACTAAAAGTAGGGGGATACAGTTGGTGAGAGACTTCAGAGAATGGCCTGACAAACCTTACTGGTGATTGAAGTCTCGATGCAGAGAGAACATGAATGATTGCATGGCTGAAAGGATAACCATGGGTATCAGTAGGAAAATTTATGTTGAGAATGAGCCCAAGTTAGTGGAGGGCCAGCTGATCACTGAAAGCTAAAAGAGTTAAGGATAATAAATTGCTAATTATAAAGTTCTACTCGTCAAACTTATTTTCAATACTATTCTCATTTATTACCACCAAACATCAACAATCTACATGCTGAAAGGATATAAAGTATAGGAGCTTGGGAAGTGTCAGCTATCTTTGCCAATCTGATGCAAATATTGATCATACTTCTCATCAGTCTCTCCATTCAGTCCCTTATATAAGGTATCTCAATAAACAAATGTAGCAAAGATGATATCACAGAGGTTAACATGGAGTCCACAACTGTGCCTCCTCCAGCTTTCTTGGAAAGATGTGCCACCCAGTGGCCAAGACAAGAACTAATAAAACTAGTCCCAAATTATTTCTAACTGCAACAATTGCAATTTTGCATTTGTATAGCATGTTTTCAGTGCTTCAGAGTGTATAATCAAAAAGTTGTACATTAAGCTAAATGCTGACAAGAAGAAAAACATGCCTGGTTAATGTTATACATACCACTTGTAGAATTTGGATTTTTAAATAATGCTATGTCAAGTTAGTTGCTTTTCTATAGGGTTAAAAGCAAGTAGGTGAAACAGTGTTTCTGGAGCTGTGACTCTTCCAGTATGTTAATGGAAGATTGTTTTTACTATGGCAGCTTACAACAGATGAGGTAAACATTGAGGGTCATTAATCGGTTTTTGGTTCAGGATAAACAAGGATTGATTTTTGAGTAGAAAAACCAGCAAGTAAAAGTTCTGGGGCATTTCTGAGATCAAAAATAATTGTAGTTTCTCTCTTAAAAAGGACTATAGAACATTTCAGGAAAGCATAATTATCTCAATAGAAGTGTTTAGTTTTGTAACTTCCAAAACAGGAGTGTCATGTTAGAAACCTGCATAGGGTCATCGAGATGTACGGCACGGAAACAGACCCTTCGGTCCAACTTGGCCATGCTGACCAGATATCCAGCATGTGCAGTTTCTTTTGTCTCTGGCCAGATACTCTAACCTAATCTAGTCCCATTTTCCAGCACTTGGCCCATATCCCTCCAAACCCTTCCCATTCATTAACCCATCCAGATGCCTTTTAAACATGGTCATGAAAAGCTAATAATGTCTAAGCTCTCCATTTTGTGATTGTAATAAGATGTCATTGTGCTCACTAAAGGGCAAGAAGAATTCATTATGTTGAACGTAAATATTTGGCATAGGGAGGCAATTTCACTGGATTTGAATTGTTGAAAATGATGGCATCGTTGAATAAACCGGAAATTGGTTTTGTTGTGTGTTTTAAGATTACTTTCTTACTGCATTGTATGTCTACATATCTCTCATTTTTGTTTTGTTTTCATTTTTGAATAAGAAGGTGAAGTTGCCATATTCTTACCAGATGACAGGACTGCTCTCTAATTAGAAAGAGACGACTGATAGTGGTTTAACCTGAGGACCATCATGCCTCAGGTAAGCGGAGAGGTTAAGAAGAAGAATCCTTCATGGTAACCTCAGTCAATGCGGGAATTGAACTCATGCTGTTAGCATCACTCTGCATTGCACTCAGTTGGCTGCATGGCAGGTTTTGTCCAGTAACCTTCTGTTGGTTAAAGAAGCTCTGCAGCCTCATGTGTATGTGTTTCAATGGCTGACCGCCACATTACCTAAAATTTTAAAGAAGATCTATCAGGCCAGATTTGTGCTAGGATCTACCTTGTCTAGTAGTACCACCAGCTGGGATCATAACAATATTAAAAGCATGACAAAGTAAAAACTAAAAGAACTGGAAATCAGTAACAAAAACAGAAATTGCTGGAAAAACTCAGCAGGTCTGGCAGCATCTGTGAAGAGAAATCAGAGTTAATGATTGATGGTCACCTCCCTAAATCCACCCTGACTTTTTTCCAAGATAACATTCCCCCTTTCACAACGGGTACAATGAGCTACTTTCTAACCTTGTAATTTACCTCAGGCTGTCTGCTACGGAAATACCTACCCATTGCCTATATTCTGAATGATTGCAGTGTGTGCCTTATTGCTCAAACCTTAAAATCCCAGCTCACTCATAATTTTGACTGGCTATATGGGTGGCACAGTGGCTCAGCAGGTGGCATGGTGGTTCAATGGTTAGCACTGCTGCCTCACAGCACCAGGATCCCAGGTTCGATCCCAGCTTCAGGTGACTGTCTGTGTGGAGTTTGCACGTTCTCCCTGTGTCTGCGTGGGTTTCCTCCGGGTGCTCCGGTTTCCTCCAACAGTCCAAAGGCCTGTTCCCACACTGTAGAGAATCTACTAATCTGATCTACACCTGGTTCCATTTATCCATTCTTTCTGTCCTCACTGACCCTTCCTCAGAATTTTTTCTGTGGAATGTTGAATATCACAGGGATATCTGTGATCCTGGGTGAATTCAAAACATGATGAATGAAACTTGAGTTTGCATCCACCTGGCGAGTCTGAGTTGGAGGCATCACTGAGGAATGTGACATAGTTGTGGAAACATGTTTTAGCAAATACCTGGTTAAACACCAGGCGTGACAGTGTAATTAGTGTTGGTGGACAAGAGAAAAGATTGGAACAGAAATCCTGTTGGAGAGAGGAGCAGAACTCTTCAAGGTAGGCATGCTGAGGAGAGGTGTGGCAGTAAGTTAAATATTAAATAAAAACCGAAAGAACTGTGGATGCTGTAAATCAGAAACAAAAAAACAAATTGCTGGAAAAGTTCAGCAGGTCTGGCAGCATCCGTGAAGAGAAATGAGAGTTCGGGGTTCTGAGGAAGGGTTCCCAGAATAAAAATGTTAACTCTTCACAGATGCTGCTAGACCTACTGCTTTTTCACCAATTTCTGTTTTTGTCTAAAAGCATGACAAATAGTTTGATCAAACAAATGAATTTTCAGGAAGGCATAAATGTCGAAGATACTTTGGGAAGGGAATTTGAGAATAAGTAATCTAGATAGTTGAACTACAACCAATAATGGGAGGGTGAAGGGACATAGATAAGATGTTGGAGTCTGTGAAACAGAAAGTTCAACATGGCTTGTACATTTGAAGAAGGTTATAAGTTATTAAGGGGCAAGGCCATAAATTGATTTAAAGATAAGAATGCGAATTTAAGGGTTGGGGAATAGGAGCCAATGTAGGTCAGTGAGGACAGGAAGAAAGACTGAATGGAACCAGATATAGCCAGTCAAAATTTGCGTGAGCTGGGATTTTAAGGTTTGAACAATAAGGCACAGACTGCAATCATTCAGAACATAGGCAGTGGGTAGGTATTTCCGTAGCAGACAGCCTGAGGTAAATTACGAGGTTAGAAAGTAGCTCACTGCACCCATTGTGAAAGGGGGAATGTTATCTTGGGAAAAGGTCAGGGTGGATTTAGGCAGGTGACCATCAAACGTTTTCCAGAGAGAACAGACAGAAAAGAGAAGCTTTGGTTAGAGATCCCCCACCCTGCCTCCTCCAAAAACGGCATAGGAGCAGAAGCTCAAGCCACTGAATAGAATTGAGTGGCAGTATGCAGCCTTGAAAATTATCCCTTTGCATTGGTACAATGTTGCAGGCAATTGACCTACATGCAACAATGATTTTATGGTCTCTTTGACCCTCTCTGCAAGGAAGCCTTCAAAAAATGAAACTTTTTTTTTAACCTGGCAAAGCCTAAGATGAGCCTCATCATTTTATCATTTTCACTGAAGAGAATTGAACATCTCTTTTTATTCCTCAGTGTGCCAGTATCCAAAAATCGACCAGATCCGAGAGAGGGCCAGAATCAGGAACTCACTGTGTGGGAATTTCCACTTGCTCGCCACATCAATGACTTTGCTTTGGTGGTAGGAAGATTTGACCACAAATGTCACTGAAAACTCTTCTATTTAATTCTTCTAAGCCCTTTGTGTATCTGTGACCTGATGTTGTTTGCAGTCCTCATTCTGAATGCTCCCTGAACTAATGGAAGGATATACGAGTCGACTGACAATTTTTTAACTCTATTTAAAAGCAAAGAAAATTAATTCTATCTTCATTATTCATTCCAGCATGTGAGAAAATGCATCAAACAAAGCATTAAAATCCACATTGACCTCATCCAGAAAATAAATCCTGTGATTTCAACATTGCTCATGAATTTGCATACCTATTTTCCCACTGTTTTATGGGTGAAAGAACGTTGGAGATATCTACAGCTTAAACCACAAATTTTCAATGTATGAGGACATCAGGTGAGTCAAAACAATAACATACTTTAGTTTATGTGGAACTAAAACAAATGAATCCAAGTGGAAATGTCAATATTTTCCATAGTGATATTCAAAACATTATTTGTTAGTAAAACTAGCAGCATTCACAAAAGGGATAGGACATACACTGGCTGAGATAGACTAGTTAGTGTTTCATTCTCAATATCCAAGTGCATGACACTCCAAACTTACTTCTTTTAATTTAACTCACCTTTCTCTTTCCCTGGTGGCACTAAGGCACACTGTGCAAACTGTTGCTCAGGGACAGTTTCTCCCAAGCTCCATTAAAAGTGTTATTAGCTACTTGTTGTTTTCAGCAAGCCCTCCTTCTAGTTCAACAATCTGAATTATATTTTGAAAAAAGAGACCCACATGTCTTACAATGTGTGTTCTATGAGCTTATTTTCTTTGTAAGTAAGAACTAAATTAATTGCTTGGCATATGGGGAACAAGAATTATCCTACTTCCAGACAGTAATTTCTTACATTAACTATGGCAAGGAAACAGTACTGAATGCCAACTGAGTCACCATCCCACAGCTGGGCACACTGTGCACATGCTACTTTAGTTCTGCTGAGGGCTTCATATAAAGCAAAAGCATATTGTGTGAGAACTATATTAGAAGCATTCACTTTTTCATGAATATTACAGCTAAAACTGTGAAGAATTCAGCGTGTAAATGTTGTGATTTAGAAATCCTCTTTAACTCACTTTTTAAAAATGGAATTCACCCTATGTATTTATAATGAATGTATCATAATGCAACTTATGTAAAAGTACCATATCTTGGTAAATCATCCATTATTATTTTAAATCACAACTGTATCAACTAGCTGTTAATGCACATCATGAGTAATCCCTACCAATCTATTCTTTTTACAAGCATAATGAAACTCTGATCGACAAACCACCAAACTCAGACCCACTGTGTCAATCAAAAATTAAGTCGCAACTTAATGCAGGCGATTAGAACTAATAGAATTTTCACCACAGAAGAATGCTATTAAGTTGATTATAGCTGTGCTGAGTGCTAATTTGATGATAATATCTGCCTTGAAATCCCTGTGCTTCAAACAGAACTGCACCATACTTCAAACCATTACAGTTAACCTTTGCAAAGTTTGTTTTTTGCATGAAACCTTAGACATGTCAATAAATTCTGAATTCAAATTAAAACTGTTAACCATTTCTTAAAAAGGAGAAGAAGGGAGATAATGATGCAAATTGAACTAATTTTGGGGGAATTCAGCTAGATTGTTTCTCATACGCCTTTGGATTTTCTGTACTTACTAAAGAATTACCTCATGGTTTGGGGATGCAATGCAAGTTTATAATTGCAGTTTTGGTAAAAAGCTACAGGTTCAAGACAAGCCAATGTATTAAGAACATAAATCATGTCAGACGATATCAAATCAATCTGAATCTCAAAACTCACAAATATAATTGTGCAAATACTCAGCTGGTGGAGGACTAATTTTAGTGAAATTGGTAAAAAGTAGACGGGCTGGAATCAAAATTTGGTACGTGAAGCAGCAAAGGAGATAACATGGATGTAGATGAAGCACCTTACCAGAAGTTAGAAGTAAAAGGCATGCAGAGCTGACACCTCCCAGTTAACGAAAGACACAGGATTTAAAACAAAGCAGAACAAGAGGCTTCTGATCAAGGTCAGATTCATCATTCATTACAAGCTGAACACAAAGTGTGAAAGGAAGAACTGAGAAAGAGGAGAAATAGGAGCAAAGAGCATATGTAAGGATTGATTAGCTGATGAACATAAAATGAAAACTCAAATATCTATAAAAGTATAAATAGCAAAGAGCAAAACCATGCAAAAGTTTTTTTGGAGGCAGAGGCCATAACTGAAATGAATACTTTATAATTGTCTTCATGAAAGAAGACAGCATTGCCAATGTCACAGTAAGGCAAGGGGTAACAGAGAAATTAGATATGTTAATAAAAAATACTGAAACAAGATGGAAAAGTCAATTGGTCTGAATGGGATACATCCTAAGTTGTTCAGAAAAATAAAACTGGAAAGAGTACAGGCTCTGGACATAAATTTCCATTCCTCCCTGGATATGGGAAAGGTGCAAGAGCATGAGGGAAATTTCAAACATTGCATCCATTCTCAAAAAATGGGAATGGGATAAACCTGACAATCAATGCCAGTCAGACTAATGTTGCTGTTGCAGGAAATTTTAGAGAAAATAAATCATGGCAAAATTAATTTTCATTGGTGAAAAATGCTTTAAAAAATGAAAGCTAACACAAATTTCTTAAAGGCAAATTGTATTTGACTAAGTTGATTGCATTCTTTTAGAAAATAATGGAGAGGGCTGATGATAGAAATGCTGTTGATGTTATGTATAGGCACTTGAAGGAGGCACCTGATAAAAGTGAAGTCTGTGAGATTGATTGGATGGTGGAAAGATGGATAGAAAATTACCAAAGGGAAAGAACTGGACTGAAGTGGTGAATAGCTATTTTTTTTTCAAATTGAAGAGGAGTATGCACCGTTGATCCTCAGATATTGGGACAGCTCCTCTTTTGGATCTATACCAAATACTTGAAATTTGGCTTTGCAGCGCATGATTTCAATGTTTGATGATGATATGAAACTTGGAAATGCAGCAAAATAGCGAGGAGGATAGTAAGGAACTTCAGAAGGACATTGACTGGTAAACTTGGTAAAGACATGACAGGTGGTATTCAATGCAGAGAAACATAAAGAGATTCAGTTTGATTGGAAAAATTAGAAGACCAATACAAATTACATGCTACAATTGTAAATGAGATGCAGGAACAGTTGTGTGTATAACAGATAAAGCGTAGGTTTTATAAACAGAGGCATAGGGGCTTAATACTGGGCCTCTGTAACAGACTGGTTGGTTTCCAGCTGCAGTGTTACATTCAATCCTGGGCATCACATCTCAAAATGCATGCCATGGCCTTAGAGAGGAGCCTGAGGAGATTTACAAGAATTGTTCCAGGAATTAAAGACTTCAACTATATGGAAAGATTAGGGACACTAGGGCTCTTAATCTTACAATGTAGAAAGTTGAGGGGAAATATGATAAGTGTGTTGAAACTCATACACAGTTTGATAAAAAAATAAGGAGAATCTGTTTACAGAGGCAGAGAGATTGGTAACCAGGAACAGAGATTATAGACAATTGGGAAAATTGAAATCAGGCAATAAAGTGTTGCATGGAATGCACAACCTGAAAGGACTGTGGAAGTGTATTCAATAATATCTTTCCAAATGGAATCGGAGAAATACCTGAAATGGAAACATTAACAGGATCTTGGGAAAAGAGCTCTATCAAACAGCTAGCACAAGCACTTGGTCAAATGATCTCCTTCAGCGCTGTATCAATCTCTGATTCCATCTACCTGATTTGTAAAACTGATTAAAATCTTAGTTCTGTGTGCCTAAATATGGCTGAGTGTTGTAACAGTTATGACTGCTTTGTTTTCATGTCATTATGATGTAACAGGACTACAGAGAAAGGTCAAATATTATTCACAGTAATGTGTTCTGATATCATAAGGTGGCAGGCAGGTGAGGTGGGTCAAGAGTAATCAGACCAATGACCAGTCAGGTCTGGTCAGGCGTTGTTGAGAAGTGGTCAGAAGGGATAGTTGAGTCAGGTTGGAGGATAGTCTGATTGTTGGGTGACAGTCGCGCCTGGTCAGGGCTGTGATTTAGTTTTGGAAGGATGTTGTGAAACTTGAAAGGGTTCAGAAAAGATTTACAAGGATGTTGCCAAGCTTGGAGGATTTAAGCTGTAGGGAGAGGCTGAATAGGCTGGTGCTATTTTCCCTGGAACATTGAAGGCTGAGGGGTTTTTAAAATCATGAGGGGCATGGATAGGATAAATAGGCAAGGTCTTTTCCTCAGGATGGGAGAGTCCAGAACTAGAGGGCACAGATTTAAGGTGAGAGGGGAAAGATTTAAAATGACCTAAGGGGAAACTTTCTCATGCAGAGGGTAATGCATGAGGGGAATGTACTGTCAGGGGAAGTGTTGGAAGCTGGTAGAAGTACAACATTTAAAAGGCATCTGGATGGGTATATGAATAGGAAAGGTTTAGAGAGATATGGGCCAAATGCTGGCAAATGGGACTAGATTTATCTAGGATATCTGGTCGGCATGGATGAGTTGGACCGAAGGGTCTGTTTCTGTGCTGGACATCTCTATGACTGAATGACTCTAAGTGGTTATGTGTTAAGGTAGTCTGTAGTTGGAGGGGAAGGTCCTGTTGTGTCTGAGGGGCAGATGTGGCGTGTATTGGTGGGGGGTAGTTAGAAGTTTGTGGGAGAAGTTGAGGGTAGATGTGAGTGCTTGTGGGGGTGTGGGGGGGGGGGGGGCGGGTGTGCACTTGTGTGGTCCCCAGGAGTTAGACTAAAATTAATAGGTAATTATTAATTTTAAGTACATCAGAACTGTCTGAAGTCTCCAACGCTAACCTAGAGTTGGAGACTTTGCCAGAGTGTCCTGGGAAGTAGGGGAATCTCTTATTGTAAGTTCAAACTTCCAGTCAATTCCCAAGGTAGGCACATTGGGACTTCTTTGGAACTTGATATCCATCTTGGTTGTATGTGCATCATCTGACATGGAGACCAAAAAATCCAGCATGTTGGACAATTTTGTTTAACTGTAGTTCTACAAGGCATAATTAACACAATGCTGTTCCAAATGTTACCTCCAGTCTACGCTGTAGCACAAAGTGCATCTGAATGTTGCAGAAGTACAGACTACAGTACGTATCCAGACAATAATGTCAGCTCTAATATCTCAAAAATTATGGGCTAGAGCCATAAAAATCAAGACATTTGGAACAAAAATCATGTGTTTCTTTGTATTTGTGCAAGTAGTGTGTGTGTGCCATTTCATGTTACCTTATTAATAAGCACTGTCTTTGCTAAAACACAAACTAATTCAAATTGACAGTTGATTTATAAATCACTTAAACCACCAGTTGACTCTCTTTAGTAAAAGAGCTGTCCTGTGGTTCTCTGGAACTATATTGACTTTACCTTTTATCTCAAGCCTCATTAGTGATTTATTTAATCTCTTACGTTTTACACAAACTGATTCCATGCATCTGAAATTACTGTCCAAGTTTTTTTGTAGAAATCCTACCTCTCGACTGGGTATTATCATAATGCTACTAGAGTGGAGGTGACAATTATCACATTCATAGGAACATAAGAACAGGCATAGGCCATTCAGTCCATCAAGCTTGCTCCACCATTTAATATTTTCATGGCTGATTGAATATGTAAATTCCCTTTCTCCACATTTTCCCCATAATTGGTAATCAGAAATCTAACAATCTCTGCTTCAACATACTCACAGATTGAGTTTGCACAGCCCTTTGTGGTAGAGAATTCCAAGATTCTCTGTAAATGAATTTATCCTCATCGTGGTCCTAAATGGCATACCCCTGCTTTGATAGTGTGCCCCCTGGTTTTTGACTTCCCTACCTGGGAAATCATCTTGCCCACATCTACCTCGTCGTAAGTATTTTGTAGGTTTCAATGAAGTCACCTCACATTCTTTGAAAGTCCAGTGAGTACCAGCCCAATTTGCCCAATCTCTCTTCATAGCAACAAGTCTGGTGAACCTTTGTTGCATTCTCTTTATGGCAATAACTGACCTGAGGTAAGGAGAACAAAACTGCACATAATATTCCAGGTGCAGTCTAACCAAACTTCTTTACAATTGATGCAAAACTTCTCAATAAAAATCCTCACAGTCATAGTCATAAGTCATGCAGGTCGACACCACAAAAGTAGGTCCTTCGGCCTATCAAGTCTGTGCCAGTCAAAAATAACTGCCTAACTATTCTAAGCCCATTTTCCTGTGTATGGCCCATAGATTTGTATGCTTTGGCATTGCAAATGCACATCTAAACACTTCAAACTTGTTACGACGTTTTCTGCCTCTACTACCCTCACAGGCAGTGAGTTCACGATTCATAGAATCCCCCACAGTGTGGAAGCAGGCCATTCAGCCCATCAAGTCCTCATTGACCCTCTAAAGACTATTCCACCCAAACCCACCCCATCCCTGTAATCCTGCATTTCCCATGGCTAATCCACCTAGTTTACACATCCCTGGACACTATCCACAATTTAGCATGGCCAATCCACCTAGCCTGCATATCTTAGGACTGTGGGATAAAACCAGAGCACCTAGAGGAAATGCATGCAGACATAGGGAGAATGTGCAAACTCCACATAGACAGTCACCTGAGACTGGAATCGAACCCAGGTCCCTGGCGCTGTAAGGCTTCAATGCTAACCACTGAGCTCCCATGCCACTCCTCTGTGGCATCTACCTGCCTCTGTATAAAAACAATTTACCTCACGTCCACCTCTAAATCTCCTTCCCCTTATCTAAAATCTAAGCCCCGATCATTGATCCTTCCAAGGGGAGAAATTCCTTCCTGTTTACCCTATGTATGCCCCTCCTAATTGTATCCATCTTCATCACATTTCCCCTCGGTACTCTCTGCTCCAAGGAAAACAACCTCAGTTTATCCAATTTCTCTTCAGATTTAAACCCTCCAGTCCAGATAATACCATGGTGAATCTCCTCTGTGCCCTCTCCAGTATTATCACATCCCTCCTCTAATGTGAATTCCATCACTGCTCACAATCCTCTAGCTGTGGTCTATGTGGTTCCAGCATAACTTCCTGCTATCCTATATACAACCCTAACCATTTTATCAAGCTATCCCACAACCTGAGGGACTGGTGGACATGCACACTAAGGTCCTTCTGATCCTTGGTGCTTCCTCAGAATCTAACCATTCATCATTGTCTCTCTTATAGAACATAGAAGAATACAGCGCAGTACAGGCCCTTGGGCCCTCGATGTTGCGCCGATCCAAGCCCACCTAAACTACACTAACCCACTATCCTCCATATACCTATCCAATGCCCTCTTAAATGCCCATAAAGAGGGAGAGTCCACCACTGTTACTGGCAGGGCATTCCATGAACTAACGACTCGCTGAGTGAAGAATCTACCCCTAACATCTGTCCTATATCTACCCCCCCTTAATTTAAAGCTATGCCACCTTGTAATACCCGACTCAATACGCGGGAAAAGGTTCACACTGTCAACCCTATCTAACCCCCTAATCATCTTGTACACCTCAATCAAGTCACCCCTAAACCTTCTTTTCTCTAGTGAAAACAGCCCCAAGTGCCTCAGTCTTTCCTCATACGATTTTCCTTCCATACCAGGCAACATCCTGGTAAACCTCCTCTGCACCCGTTCCAATGCCTCCACATCCTTCCTATAGTATGGCGACCAAAACTGCACACAATATTCCAGATGCGGCCGTACCAGAGTCTTATACAACTGCATCATGACCTCAGGACTCCGGAACTCAATTCCTCTACCAATAAAAGCCAGTACGCCATATGCCTTCCTCACCGCACTATTTACCTGGGTGGCAACTTTCAGAGATCTGTGTACATGGACACCAAGATCCCTCTGCTCATCCACACTACCAAGTATCTGACCATTAGCCCAGTACCCCATCTTTTTGTTATTCTTCCCAAAGTGAATCACCTCGCACTTAGCTACATTGAATTCCATCTGCCACCTTTCTGCCCAGCTCTGCAGCTTCTCTATATCCTGCTGTAACCTGCCACATGCTTCCTCACTGTCAACAACTCCTCCGACTTTCGTATCATCCGCAAACTTGCTCACCCAACCTTCTAACCCCTCTTCCAGGTCATTTATAAAAATGACAAACAGCAATGGTCCCAAAACAGATCCTTGCGGAACACCGCTAGTGACGGCACTCCATGAAGAAACTTTGCCATCAACTACTACCCTCTGTCTTCTTCCATCCAGCCAATTCCTAATCCAAACCTCCAACTCACCCTCAATGCCATATCTCCGTATTTTCTGCAGTAGCCTACCATGGGGAACCTTATCAAACGCCTTACTAAAATCCATATATACCACATCTACCGCTTTCCCCTCATCAACCTCCTTCGTCACCTTTTCAAAGAATTCAATAAGGTTTGTGAGGCACGACCTGCCCTTCACAAAACCATGCTGACTATCCTTGATCACATTATTCCTATCCAGATGTGCATAAATCCTATCCCTTACAATTCTCTCTAAGACTTTGCCCACAACAGAAGTGAGACTCACCGGCCTATAGTTATTAGGGCTATCCCTACTCCCCTTTTTGAACAAGGGAACCACATTTGCTATCCTCCAGTCTTCTGGGACTACTCCTGTAGACAAAGAGGACATAAAAATCAAGGCCAATGGCTCTGCAATCTCCTCCCTTGCTTCCCAGAGAATCCTAGGATAAATGCCATCAGGCCCAGGGGACTTATCTATTTTCACCTTTTCCAGGATTTCCAACACCTCTTCTCTACATACCTCAAAGCCATCCATTCTACTTATTTGTGCCTCAGTATTCTCATCGACAACAATGCCCTGTTCCTGAGTGAATACTGAAGAAAAGTAGTCATTCAGTGTCTCCCCAATCTCTTCCGCCTCCACACGCAACTTCCCCCTACTATCCTTGACTGGACCTATTCCTACCCTAGTCATTCTTTTATTCCTAACATACCTATAGAAAGCCTTAGGGTTTTCCCTAATCCTATCTACTAAGGACCTTTCATGTCCCCTCCTTGCTGCTTTTAGCTCTCTCTTCAGGTCCTTCCTGGCTACCCTATAACTCTCAATCGCCCCAATTGAACCTTCACGTCTCATCTTGAGGTAGGCCGCCCTCTTCCATTTAACAAGGGATTCCAATTCCTTATTAAACCACGGCTCCCTCGCACGACCCTTTCCTTCCTGCCTGACAGGTACATAATTATCAAGGACACTCAATAGTTGCCCCTTGAACAAGTTCCACATATCATTTACACTCTTGCCTTGGAGTCTACTTTTCCAAGCCACACATCCTAAGTCATGCCTCACCGCATCATAATTTCCCTTACCCCAGCTATAATTCTTGCCCTGTAGTACACACTTATCCCTCTCCATCACGAGTGTAAAAATCACCGAATTATGGTCACTATCCCCAAAGTGCTCACCTACCTCTAATTCTAACACCTGGCCTGGTTCGTTACCCAGAACCAAATCCAGTATGGCCTCACCTCTTGTTGGCCTGTCTACATATTGTGTCAGGAAACTCTCCTGCACACATTGAACAAACACTGACCCATCTAACGAACTTGAGCTATAGCTTTCCCAATCAATATCAGGAAAGTTAAAGTCCCCCATAACAACCACCCTATTACTGTCACTCATCTCCTGAATCACCTTCCCAATCCTTTCTTCAATGATTCTAGGACTATTAGGAGGCCTGTAAAAGACTCCTAACAGGGTGACCTCACCTTTCCTATTCCTAACCTCAGCCCAAACTACCTCAGATGGCAAGTCCTCATCCATTGTCCTTTCCACCGCTGTAATACTATCTTTGACAAGCAATGCCACACCTCCCCCTCTTTTACCCCCACCTCTGACCCTACTAAAACATTTAAATCCCGGAACCTGCAACAGCCAATCCTGTCCCTGTTCTAGCCATGTCTCCGTAATAGCCACAACATCGAAGTCCCAGGTACCAACCAACGCTGCAAGTTCACCTACCTTATTTCGTATACTTCTTGCATTGAAGTATACACACTTCAAGCCACTTCCCTGTTTACAGGCACCCTCCTTGGAAATTGATCCCATGTTCCTCACCTCCCTACACTCCAGGCCCTGCACCCTGAAGCTACAATCTGGGTTCCCATGCCCCTGCCGAGTTAGTTTAAACCCCCCCCAAGACAACCCTCTTGTCTAAGTACATCGCCTCACACTTAGGTGATTAAATTCTATTTGCCACTGATCAGCCCATGTGAGCAGCCAATCTATATCCTCCTGTATTCTAAGACATTCAATATTTTTTGTAATCCATGTGACATTTTATAAATTCTCTTTTGGAAATAGAACCAGTCTGACTCAAGATTGGAATACATACAGACTCTAACCTTTAATGCATTGTCTGAGCTGAGATATTACCTTTTTTTATATAAAACCTTGAGTTATTTCTGGAATGTGACTTGAAAGAAGTTCTGGGATTTACATATTAATGAACTGAAACTTGCAACCAATTCTAAAAGATGAAAGATTTAACAGTAATCTAGGTTTGTTCAATATATCACATCAGTGCACGACACTATGATCTTTTCCTATAAACTCTGTGTCCTATGATTCTGCCCCACTAGCTACCTGACGAAGGAGCAGCGCTCCAAAAGCTTGTACTTCCAAATAAACCTGTTGGACTATAACCTGATGTTGTGTGATTTTTAATTTTGTCCACCCCAGTCCAACACCGACACCTCCATATCATCTCTACTGTGAAGACTGCTGCAAACTATTTATTCAAGTCCTCTGCTGTATCCTGGTTGTCCATTATAACTTGAAGAACATGCTAAAACATCTTGGATATGCTTTGATTTAATTCTTTCTGATTTGTCTTGTTTCAGTTAGTCCAAATACATCCATAAACTGTTAATACCTTTTGAGGTGACAGCACAGGACTGTGTGCATGTTACATGGAGACAATGTAACACGATAGACCAGAGCTAAGTGACCCTGTAACTGACAAGGTAGCTCCAAATTCTGTAGCTATGGGCTTTGTGAATGATGACAGACAACTAAGTAACTAAAAGTGGAAATTGTTACTCAAACATCATCATTCTCAGTGCTGGTGGAGTACAGTAGCAGAGTTCAAACAATACAGCTGGAACATTCTTCAGTGAGAAATGCCAAGTGGGTAACCTCATTCAGCCATCTCCTGCAAACCCAGTATCACAGCTGTCAGTTTTCCATGTAAAATATCCTTAGCATCAGCAAAGGATTGCCTAATGCTTGTTTGGTGAGTGTGCTCTTGATGTACACCATGTAAGGAGACACTGTCACTTATTTGCTCGCATCTATTCTCTAGGGAATTTCTACAGTGACAGCAGATACTCTCTGTTTCTGCCTTGCTGTGGAATGTACAGAAGGCAGCAGATGGCCACTTAGTTCAGGAGACAGTGAAATTGATGGATATGGATTCAATGTAAGCAATGTGTTTGTTCCTTCATCTGTCATTAAGTAAACTAAAACATAAAATCTATGTTTGCAAACATTCTCAGTGTAAGACTGCACTGCTCCAGTAATATCAAAGGACTCTTTAAGATTGATCACTTTAGAACCCAGTCATTATTAAGCTTCGCGGGTAATTTTTTCAATACCTGATCTGGTATGCTGTAATTGCTCCATTATATTAGGATATCTTTATAGCTTATAGAGTTAAACTCTTTATACATCACACAAGATTTTCTCTGTCTCCTTGCACAAGATACCAAATCTCAGACTGATTACTCATGCTCTACAAATTTACTTCACTTGATATCACATCAAGTTTGATTTTGCAGTCAGGAGAGCCACAAATGTCCCCAAGATGGCCTTGTCACCACTCTCCTGTCATTTACATGGGGCAGATGAGGTCTCTTCAGGGATATTTCCAGACCATTTTGAGGTGGGAAGGAGAAATATAGAAGCAGGAAGAAGTCTGCCCATCTTGCATAGGCCTCAGGCAGGACATGGGACAAAGGGTTATGTCCCCTCAGGGATCCCTTTTTACATTTGGTGATTTCCCCTCCCCACTCTTCTGGTCCCAATGGTGCTCCCTCCCTACTGGCCTGTCCATCAAGACCTCCGTAGCCTTCTCCTCATGAAGCCCCTGCTGCTTAATCCTGGGCCTCTCATCTCCTTTCTCCTCACCATGAGATCCCATCATAATTACTTAGTCTTGGACTCCAGGACCCAGAATACGAGAGCAGCTCATGTTTATTGCAAAAGGATTTTAATGGAATAATCCAGTTTCTGTTAGCATATCTGTTTAACAAGATAATTTATTATTGCAGAAACCAAGTGGTATTTTGAGTGTTGGTTTTCACTTAATTTACTGTACAGTTTATTTAAGTGCTATGATGGAGGAAAACACAAGACATGCTACGCTTCAACAGGAAAGAAAGTGAAAGCAGAAAACAGTCCATGGCTTTATGCAAAGGTACAGCAGCTGAGGATGTGGTTTAATTTAAAGAAACATTCAAATAGCTCATAAAAGTTGCACATAATATTAACTTCTCGAACAGAATTGATGCTGTTTAGCAATCAGCATGGTTTTGACTGAGAGAGAAAGCATGGGAATTGCTGTCATCCAGGCAGAAGCAGCTGCAGATGAATACCATGAATTCTATAGTCTGCTGTAATGATAAGAATCCATGCCACAATTCTCAATGCCCATACTTTTTTTTTGCAAATCATTGTTGCCAGTAGAGTGCCTTGTAGAATCAGTTGAGGTTGAAAATTATTTGTGGTCATGCAACAATTAACATAAGTTGCGTGGGGACCCTGTGGAATCCCCATTGTAGCAGATTCTGAAGAAATTGCCAGGGAAATTAAAATTTCACTTTATACCTGGAACTGTCCAGTTTTTTCCTTTTCAATCAGAGAATTTTGGTGAAATTAAGAAAAATAGTTACTCAGGACAAGACTATTAAATAGATTGCAAAAATCCAAGAATAATTACTAAACCGACCTCATGTTTGCCTTACACAGCCCCAGCTGCACCTCCCCAGATCCCCAACATCCCCCAGATCCTGAGAGGATACTATCCCCGGCCTCCCCTCTGCCCAGGATCTGACACTCCTGAAGAACAAACACACCAGCCTGCTCCATAGCCGAGCGCCAGCTGTTGTCGCTGGACCCAACCACTGAACTTTCTTGCTACCAGTGCCAGATGTGAGCCCAGATAGTCATCTCCTGCTGCCAGAACCAACCCCTGACCTTTGCCTGCCACCTATGTCATTGCCAGATTCAAACTCCAAAACCAACCCCCTGTCACTGCCACCAGACAAGGAGGCAATGCCCTAGTGGTATTATTGCTGGTAAATCAGAGACCAGGGTAATGTGTTGGGGACTGAATTACACCATGGTAATGGTGGAATTTGAATTCAGTAAGTATCTGAATTAAAGAGTCTAATGACAACCATGAGTCCATTGTTGGTTGTTAGAAAAAAACATCTGGTTCACTAATATCCTTTAGGGAAGGAAATTGTCATCCTCACCTGGCCTGGCCTACATGTGACTCCAAACCACAGCAATGTGGATGACTTATAACTGCCCTCTGGGCAATTAGGGATGGGCGATCAATTGTACCCAACACACACACACTCCTTCACTTTCTCTCGCTCATCCTGACCCACCCAGAACACTGCACCATTACACAGACCCCTTGCCATCTAAGACCCTTCCCAACTGGCAGCCTACTCACTGTGTGCCCTACTCCCTACCTAACTGTACATTAACAATTGTCACTCGATTGGGTTGGTACCTTACATCTGCCCATCTGACATCATAATACCTGGCACACTTGGCAACCCATCCCCTACCAATCTGGCATCGTCTTGACACCCTAACATCATACTAATGTAACTAGCTTTGAACAGCAGCTGGCAAAGTGGCTGTCGGGGCCTTTACATTTCAGAATACACATGCTGACTGTTGGGTGAAAAAGGGCATGGTTTGTCTTCCTCTGGTAGTACTAGTCTACAAACAGACTGGTAGAATGGAAGTATGGCTCCTCGTTTCTGAAAGGACACTGAGTGGGATTCCCTCTCATAAATGTGAAACTTTCTTCTTTCATAAAGAAAAAGTAGTAATCCTCCAAATTCTGGCCAAACTTTTCTTATCTTTTTCTCATCAGGTCAAGGCTGCACAGGTATGGAACACAAAAATGATGGAACACCAAGTATGGCAACGCCAATCAGAGAATCATAGTCCGGTTTTCATTGGTACAAAATTATTTCCTGGAATAGAAGCCGATAAATACACAGAAATGTGCTCCTGCTTGTCAAAGGTACAATAGCTAGTACCTACATTGCGGGTTGTGTTGCATGCACCAAAGGCCATGCAATGCCATCATGAAATGGCATTTGTTGTTTAGAAATCCCTTATCCTGTGTTCCACAGCTGATGGGACACACATCCCTGAAGAAGCAAAAAAGGTGAATTGAGTGTACAATTACCACATAGTTCCAACCCCTAGAGGCAGCCTGGACACATCACGAGAATAGACCTCAGGAACGCGCTGGATTTTCCATGGGCTTCAGAATCCCGAGAACAGGATGTAATGGAGTGTTTGAAGGGGTGGGGATCCCAAGCCAATCCTTATCAGCAACAAGTCCAATGTCACAATCTTTCCATGAGCTACCAAGACTCCTGATTCTGCAATGCATGTACTGCGCTCTCCCGCTCAGAGGTATGTATTTAGATGTAGGAATTTCAAGGGGCAGTTGGCTCAGGGTGGAGGGGAAACCAGTCTGGTAGAATCATTTAGCTCACTTCTGCCTCAATTTTGAAAAAGGAGCAGTAATGGAGCCTGAAGCATGATAACCCACCTGGGATTCCCTGCTCTCTCCTGCCAGCCTCAAAACAGTGACTGGGGCAGGGCAGAAAGCAGCCATTAAATCATCTCAATCAGAGTGAGAGCAGGCAGGCAGCCTTATGCTTTGCCTGCCATATGTAAAATTGCAGACAAAACAGGGATAAGATGAAGCCATATGTGAAATTTTACTTCCTTGGTGTTGGTTAATTTTGGCTCCAAGTGGTGATTGAGGGAGAAATCCTCACCTCAAGCACTACAACCTGCAAGGCTCAGGACCATGTGCATCAAGGGGATTAAGATGGGTGGGTATTTATTCAGCTGGCACTTAAACAATGGACTGGACAGTCTCTTTCTGTACTGTAACATTTCTATATCTGCTATCATGGTCACTCTTTCATCTTGTGATCCACGCTAGTTTTATTCTCTACAGTCACAAAGACAGAATTCAGGTGCATCTGGAAACCTGATGCCTTCTTCAATCACCCGCAGGAATATGATGTTTTGTGTTTACACAACCTGGTGAAACCAGGTTTAATTAACGATGCTTAATTGTTTACATTGCATGTGGAAATTTCCCTTCAATTTTCCAGTGCTAATTTCCCAAATGCCCTCTGCATTCTGAATTTTATTAAAGCAAAGTTTACTAATTACAGCTTAATGCTGAGACATGATTTTAATGTGAAAATCCAAGTATAAATGTAATATGCATCAAAGTCTTAAATATCAAATAGTTTGTCTTTCTATTTTTTTTCGCTGTATTATACTATTGTGGAAGGACTGTTATTCTGACATTTAATCTGCTTATTTTTCTGATTTATTACAATGAGTTTGCATTTTTGA
Source organism: Chiloscyllium plagiosum (assembly GCF_037043375.1). Lineage (NCBI taxonomy): Eukaryota > Metazoa > Chordata > Chondrichthyes > Orectolobiformes > Hemiscylliidae > Chiloscyllium > Chiloscyllium plagiosum. The sequence continues at coordinate 27,505,752 of NW_028270149.1, read as the reverse complement.
AGGTCTGTAATGCTGGACATTTTACTTCTTTATTTTCCTAATACTTTCCCTAAGAATTTGTACTTCAGAATCTGTACCTAGATACCTTTATACCTAAGATGGCACAATAAATGGTGACTTGCAAACTTTTCACTGCATTCATGTGAGTACACGTGACAATAAAGCTAATTCTAATTCTAAAGCTAATTCTAATTCTTTCGAGATGTCAAGACAGAGAATGCAGGAAATACATAACTAGTTAGTTTGTTAAGGAGCAAAGAGAAAACCGAGTTATAGTTGAATGTCGACCTGTCTTCATTTGAAATCTATTTTGAGAAATTGTTTTTTTTTAATTTTTGTGTCACTTCTCTTCAGCAGGACAATGTGGAAGGGAAAGTGACCACTGAAACTTGATTTCATGCTCATATTTGCAGAAGTTGAGTCACAATCATTTAACAGTTTTGTGTTCCGTTTCCATTGCCTTGTAAGTAGGCTACATTCTACAATTGATTGGATACTGTGCTGTACCATAACATTCAATTCTTGCCATGATTCATAAATATATTTGAAGAACAGCACATAGAATTCAAACTAAATCTAATGCATTACAGTCAGTAATGTGTGAACATGTGATGGAATAAAGTCGCTGGTGTTTCATAAGTTGTTTTGTTTAACATGAATACTATGAATTCTTTTTAACATTACATCAAAGGAGTAGCTGTCTTCCAAGAAATGAATCGCCCTTTCACTTCACTAAGCGTGATTCTGTCATAATCGTCCACATATGATTTACTACCCAAAGCTGAAACATTTATCCATTAAACACTACTGATATTTCCCCAGCAACTTTGAAGTCACATTTGATCTCAAGGTGAACCTTCAATTACATAGCCAATTTTTCACTTAGAGTGAGACAAAAACAAATTGCAGATACTGGAATCCAAAGTGGACAAACAGGAGGCTGAAAAAATAGAGCAAGCCAGGCAGGAGGTGGAGAAGTCAACACTTTGGGTATTAACCCTTCTTTTTGTGTACTTATCACCTAAAGTGTCAAATTTCACCTCTGAGGTATTGCCAACCCTATCCGCACCTAAATTCATCTGTAACTGAATCCACACCCTTGATACCTTTAAATCTGATTATTGTGTCATACGTGTGAATCATCTCCCACACTGAAACCTTTAAAATTTCATGCCACCCACTTCCTAACTCCACACCAAATCTCATTCCTCAATCACCCTGATACTTGCTGACCAACACCAGCTCCTAGTTAAGTAACCACAGAGTTTTAAGATTCTAGTCTTAATTTTAGTCTTAATTCTAGTCTTAATTTTCAAAACCCGCTTTATGGCATAGCCCTCATTTAAGCTCTGTAATCACTAGCCACACAACCCTCTCACCATCCTCAATTTTAAAGTCTCCATCATTGGTAGCCGTCCCTTCAGCTACCAAAGATTGAACTGTTGTAATTCCATCCCCAGGACACAATACCTCTTGACGTCTCTTTCCTTCTTTACATGACTCCTTGAAACCCATCTCCTGTTGTAATATTTCATTATGTGGCTTGGCGTCAATTTTGTTTGATAACATCTCTCTGAAATAGTTCTTACTTTAAAGGTGCTATATTCCTTTGGACCCACCGTTCAATAAGACCATAGTTGATTTAGTTCTGGTCTCAAATCCACTTTCCTGTCTGACCACAAAACCCCTGATTCCCTGGTTGATCAAAAATCCATCTTACTCTGCCTTGAATAAATTTGAAGACTCAACCCCCTCTGTCTTCTGGGTTAGAAAATTCCACTGACTAATGACACAGAGAAAATAATTCTCCTCATATCCACATTAAAAAGAAAACCTCTTATTCTTAAACAGAATCACAGAATTGTTACAGCCCAGAAGGAGCCATTCAGCTTTTCATCCCTGTGCCCATTCTATGATCTTCCTGCCTTTCCTTGAAGGAATCTGAGGCTATGGTCGATGGTCAAAATCTTAAATTCTGTGGCAACTCACTTCCTGTCTCCCCAAAGCCTGTCCAAAGTTTGTAAGGCACAAGTCAGACATGTGATGGAATATTCTCCACTTGCCTGAATGAGTGCAGCTCTAACATCATTTAAAAAGCTTTTAATGCTATCCAGGATTTAACTCTGATCAGCATTGATCCTAAACAGCCCACTTTGATCAACATTGTATTGACCTCTTAAGACATTCACGCCCTCTACCATTGCTGCATAACGGCAGCAGTGTGTACAGGATGAACTGAAACAACTTGCCAAGTCAACTTGAACAGCACCTTCCGAACCTGTGAACCTGTCCGTTGAGAAGAACAAGGCCACCAGAAATGTAGGAAGACCATCACATGCAAGTTCTGCCCCAAGCCACGCAGTATTCTCAAATTGCACTGTACCAGTGCTCTTTCACTATCCTTGGACTATCACTATCCATACCCAAAGGGAGGGCCTCAACCGGGACCTTGGGTTTATGTTACACTACAGGTGACCACCATTGCACTATACGCACACAGACACTCCTACACACACACACACTCCTATTACTGACACGCACACAGACACACTCATACATGCATCCTCTCACAGACTTAGACTACTCTACACTCACGCACACACATATATACTCTGTCTCATAGACACTCACAACCCTCCACCCCAGGCATACACACACATAGACATACACACTCCTACAGACACACACACTCACACACAAACTTAGACACTCTACACTCACACACACACATATACACTCTCTCTCACACTCACATTCCCCCCACCCCAGACAGACAGATACACACACACACACACATGCACACATATACATATATGTTTGTGGGGTGAATTTGTACTTGCAGAGTTACATTGTACTTTGCTCAAAAACTGCATGAATTCATGTAAGATTAGAATTTAGATTTTTAGATTAGAATCAGTCTAAAACATTATGGCACAGACAGGGAACACAGGGTGCTAACACCTTCAACATATTGTCTAGCTAACACCAATTGTTACAGTTAACCTGAGAATGTAACTTTTTAAAAAAAGTTTTGTGATTTACACATGAAAGAGGTGAAAGTATCATGATATTCGAACAGATGAAAGACTCAACAAATAATCAAGGTATTTTTCAATGTATAATTTCAGTTACTTCAGACTGTAAACTTTTGCTACAAATTCTGTGTCTTCCACAACCACCTGATGAAGGAACGGTGCTCCAAAGGCTAGTGCTTCCAATTAAATATGTTAGACTATAACCTGGTGTTGTGTGATTTTTAACTTTGGACTAAACCCTGAAATACTTTTCCTAACAGCTCTGTGAGTATGCCTACACCACATGGTTATGCGGTTCAGGAAGGTGACTCACCACATTCGCAAAAGGCAACTAAGAAAGGACAATAAATGTGAGAGACATGTACATCTCAAGAATAAATTTAAAAATATATCTTTCTCCATTTTAAAGATTTACCAAGCCAAGTGTGAATTTCTAGTTATGAGAGAAAGCAAACATTTAATTGCAGATCTCTGGTTTAAGAGACTTCTGGGAATTCTAAGAAGAAATTTTGTGAAGACTTCCCCATGGATTTTCCCTTTGTTTCAGATGAATTTTGGCATTTCTAGCTAAGAAATCCAGGGATTTTATGTTACTTTCCTCTCAACTAACTGCTGAACTGAGTTTCAGATATATTCAATGATTCTGCACTCAGGGTTAAACCAACGACATTAAGTAATCTGATCAGATTTGTGCCAAGATGCTGCATTCAATGCTTTGGACACAGAAGCATATTTCTAAGAATGTAAGTCACATAATTCAAATTAAATGTAACATATTGAGGCAATGCATGAACATGCTGTTTAATAATGTCATTAGTGTTTGATGAAGGACTTTGTGTTCTGTTCATAAGGCATCAAAGGATTAGCTATACTCATGACAGGATTTAAATTTCTAATGCTTCAAAATAAACATGATTCCTTCATGATCATTCATATGGCTACCTTACTATACTTCAGTAATATTTGTTTAAACATAGTAGTATACATCATTGTAGATACCTTATTGTTCTTTGAAGTAAAGGACTATTTCCAAGATATGGAAATCAACAAATATTTAAGAATTAGGACTCTACTTCTAGACAGCTTCAAGCAAGTATATAAAAGTAGCATAGAAATAACCACCCAAAAGACATAGAGGTTATCGAGATGACCTTCAAAACGTTCTCCACTAGAAGGAACCTTTACTTTTCCACCTGAAGAGCTGGCAGGATCAGTATACCATTCACTGACACAATATATGTTAGAATCAGCCTCCTGATACATATATTTGACTTAACCAAGATGAAGGAAATAAGCCTAAAAACATAACAGGGATTAACTTGGAGCAGTGGTCTTATAAAAAGTAAGTCTGAAGAATTAATTATGGAAAATAAAGAGATGGCAAATGATTTGTACAGGTATTTTGCATTGGCCTTCCCAATAATGGATACAGGAAACCAGAGCAGACACAAAATCAAGAAATGGAAGACAGAGAGGCAATCAGGGAAATCACAATCACCAAGGAAATGGTGCTGAGTAATTTATGATAAAGACATTTGAAAAAGTATCACATCAAAGGTATTAGGTATGTTAAATGAATGGGCAAAGATGTGTCAACTGGAGTATACTATAGAAAATGTGAAATTGTCCATATTGACAAGAGGAATAAAAAAAGAAGCATAGTATCTAAAAGTTGAGAGATTGCAGTGCTCTGAGATGTAGAATGATGTGTATGAATCACAAAAGCATAGTATACAGATACAGGAACTAATTAGGATGGCTAATAGGGAAATTGAATATGAGAAGAGACAGATTATGTTTCAGTTATACAGAACACAATGAGATCTGAAGTACTGAGCACAGATTTATTCCCCTTATTTTAGGAAGAATTATGTGTGTTGGAAGTAGCTGGAATAAGTGGGTTGCGTTATGTGGAAAAGGCTAAGCTTATATCCAGTGGAGTTTAGAAGGGTACGATTTGACTTGATTGAAATATACAAGATCATGAGTGTTCTTGACAGGGTGCATGCAGAGAGGATGCTTCCTCTTTTGGGAGAATCAAGAACTAAGGGCCACTATTTTATTTGAAACAGAGATTAGGCAACAAAATTTCAAATAAAAGATAATTGAGTTTCTGGAATCTTACTGCTGGTAGCAAAAACAGAGCCTTTGAATATTTTTTAGGCAGAAGTAGGAAGATTCTTATAAGCAAGGGGTTAAAACATGACCATGGGTATGTGGGAATGCAAACTTGGGGTTACACTCAAATCAGACATGATCTTGTTGAATGATGAAACAGGCTCAAGAAGCTGAATGGCCTACTTCCCCTCCTTGTTCATAGGAAAGACAAAAAGTGAGAAATTGGTCTCATTAGCACTCATTTTATGGGCACTTTTGGGGTTGAAATGCTGCTAATCTGGGTCCACAAGACACATATAATTTTAGAGTGAATCGCCAGATGCCATAAGTGGGTTCATTAGTGTGTATTATCATAAAATTGTAATATATTGACTATTGGTCTTTAATTCTGTTGACTAATTTAATACATGGGACTTTGGTTTGAATGGAAAGAAATAGCTTTAAAAGAATCAGGATGCTATATTTTAAAATGGCTGCAGAAGGCTCCTTATCCTGCAAGCTGGCCAAACCCCACACAGAATTATAAAATGGATGCCTAAACAACATTGCTGAGGAACTGATTGACTTTCAGCTCATTGAGGCTCAGGTTCAACCACCACCAATCATCTCTCTCCAGTGAGAACAGCCCTATCATCCATTAGGACTATGGTAACTTTACTTTTTAATTGAAACTGATGATGGTACAAACACTTTGTCTACATAGCCCTGTGTATGCATGACTACCTTTGAGAAACTTATATCTTTATGGAGGGTAATGGGGAATTATAGCTGAGACATTAATATTCAATTAACTTTGGCAATCACATTGGCTTACTGAATACTAATGTATTAATGGACTGCCTGTGTTGAAGACAAGCTATCTATGGATCTACCTACAACAGTTGAGAGTGAACCCCACTGGGTTATGGGACCAGGACTATGCAGTTTGAAAGCCAGTCATGACAGCAACATCTTTTTGGCAAATACAGAAAAAATTGAAGTAAAGTGAATTTTAAACAAAACATCAAGTCTGCCACAATAACAGATGAGGAGCACCCAAATATAGTCATTCCAAAAGTTAAAGGTTTAAAATAATACACAAAATTCTTCAATTTACTTGATTTTCAGATTTAGGTTGATATGGTCCAGGTTTTTAAACTTAACAAAATTACTATCTATTACAAGTATTTAGACGCTAGCGACAAGTAAACAGTTATAAACTGTCACTCTGCTTACATGCGCACACATAAACACACTACAAATGTAGACAATGAAAAATAAGTAATGAACAGAGGAAAATGGGAGGCAAATCAGTGGCTTCTATTCATGAGTTGCTACGATGATCCTTATGATTTTCATGCTAGTCAGATGCTTTGCAGTTATTTTTCTTCAGATGCTTATACTGGTTTGCAAGAGATACAGGCAGCTGTTTCACTTATTAAAAAAAGAAAGAGGAAGAAGAAAAAATTTCTTCAGAGTGGGTTTTGACTGCAGAGAACAGAGAGATTTCCAATCCTCTTCACTTGTGTTTTTCATTTCTATATTGCATATATTCTCATCTTTCTTTCTCTCACTTTTGTATGCTTTCTCATATATTTCCCCTCTCATTTTCCTGTACAATTCTTCCAATTGAAAAAGTTGGGAAAGGTGAGATGAGTGATGTTGACAGGCAAAAAGTCCTCTGCCATTGAAACTGGTCACTAGTCCATGGACCAATAAAGTTCCTGTTGCCACCCAGTTGCATTTGTATCACAGGACCCCTCAGCTCCAATTCATCTGCAACTTCAATTACTATTTGTTCAAACAGCTGTTTATACAATGATTGCCTTTTCAAAATGTGCACCAAACCTTAAAACACTGGTCTTGAAACTGTTCTTCTCCATTTCAGCCCACAATTTTATAAAGTACAGAAATAAAAAGACATACTCTTTAAAAAAGAACTAGTCAAGAGATACTTTCCTCATTCATAATCATTCATTCTCACCTTCAGACAGGATGAAGCTTTCCCATCTTTTTCAGTTGGAAGAATTGTACAGGAAAATGAGAGAGGGAATATCTGAGAAAGAAAACAAGAGAGGAAGAAAGAAATGTGGGAATATATGCAGTAGAAAAATGATGTGAAAAACACAGTGAAGAGGATTGGAAGAAGTGGGGATCATGGGAATATCTATGAGAAAATCCAATGATGGAGAAACAGAAGAAAAGGAATATATGTGCACAAGTACACACAGGGGCTGCATGGATGAGAGACAATACAAGTTAACATTCTAAGAGTAAAAAATAATGAATATATGAAGGGAAGACAGAAAGCAAGAAGTCAAGAGCATAAAAGAAGAGCGAGTGAAAAATATGAGGTTGAGAGGGTGAAAAGTAAGGAGCAAGTGTATGTGCAAGGAGAGGCAGGAATTAAGAAGCAAACATCATATTTCCCATCATGAAGTAACTGACTAAGAAAGGGATCATGAATAGAAATAACTTCAATACAGAAGAAGGTCCTTTAGAGGTGAAAGAGTCTGATGCAGAAAGAGGGGAGTTTAGAAAAAAAATCGCATTCTGCTCAGATCCAGAATACTGTCGTATCCATCAATTAACTTTCCCATTCACACTGACAATTTAATAAGTGCACCAACTATAATTCATTCTTCAAGTACTAGATACCTGGATGCATAAAATAAGTTTTTTCTTATTCAAACGTAAACAGCACATTTAAGCCATACTGTCACCTAATCAATCCAGATCATAATTACAGGTAAAATTTGCATCCCTTTAGAAAAGTTATATGCTCTTTTAGAATTTTAGTCTTTCAAAAATCTCATCATTACATCCTTATTTTTTCATGATCTTTAACTGTATGTTAGATTTTCCTTCTTTAAAAAAGACTGTGGATTGAACCTGGTGGCTTTTTGGATTAGTTCAAGTTGCATCAGGGAGTGATTTTCACCACAGGCAGTAAGAATTTTCTGCCTGAATATTATCAACTTGCCAAACTAGTTGTTTTAGAGGAAATGTCAAGAAAATATTTTTCGCCCAGATGCTGGTGGGAATCTAGAACTCACAACTTGTAAGAGTCTTACAGGCTGAAACCCTCATTATGTTTAGGAAGTATTTAAGGGGACACTTGCAATGACAGAATATACAACCGCTAGAAAATTGAATTAGATTAGTTAGGTTTTTTTTTTACTGGCACAGATTTAATGGGTCAAGGGGCCTTTTGTTTCTGTGCTGCAGTTCCCTATAACTCTATTACAACACAATATAGAATGTGCAAGTCTAAAAGGGTACTGGAGTTGAGCGTCCTGGTGCATAGGTGCACAGATCACTGAAGGTGGCAAGACAGTGCACAGTATCCTCAACTTTATTAATAGCAGCATAGAGTAAAAGAGCAAGGGCCTAATGTTGTATATGTTTAAGACACATGTTAGCCTTCAGCTGGAGAATAGTACACAGTTCTGCATGTCACATTTTTGGAGAGTTATGAATGCATTTGTGACAGTGCAATTTACATGAGGGGTTTCAGGAATGAGGAACTTCCGTTAAGAGGATAGATTTAAAAAGGTGGAATTGTTCTGTTTGGAGAGAAGGCTACGAGGAGATCTGATTGCGGTTTTCAAAATCATGAGTGAATGGGGTGGGGTGGCAGTGGGACACTGTTCCTGCTATTAAAAGGATTCAGAAGAAAAGGGTCTAGATTTAAAGTGATTTTAAAAGAAGCAAATGTGATGTAAGAAAAACATTTTTGTGTTACAATTAGTTACAATTTGGAATGCACTGGAAATATGATCAAGGCAGGTTCAATTGAGGCATTCAAGAGAGCATTGGACCGTTACTTGTGAAGATATGAGAGAAAATCTGATTAGCATTAGATAATAATGTGTATTGAAGAGCCGGTGCGGATACAATGGGCTGAATAGCCTCCTACTGCTCTGTGACATTGCTCTGATTCTGCGTTTAGACTTTCTCTCATTCTGTAAATCTCCAGTTTGGATCCTATCTCTAACATGGTGTAATACATCGCAAAGATAATTATTTTAAAAATGAAAGTAACTTCTAGTGCCAAAGAACCTACTCTGGAAAAGAATAAAGTGAAATTCGAGACTATTAACTGGGGAAGAACAAATTCAAAGCTTACTCATGGCACAAACTTCCAGTTTCCTGCTTCCTTTACCATTTGAGCATGTTTCAGGATGACCTAACTCTCTGCAAATACAGGACATCTCTCACACTTGCCATCTCCATCATCCAAGCCTTCAGTGCACAGTTCACAAATCTTGGCCATTAAATCTATCCCATGTTCTGTTATTAAATTCATTTTCTAGCAGCTCTTGCTGCAGCCAGACCACACTTTCCCTTTAAGAGGGGCAGGGTCAGATTAATGACTGTAGACTAACTTTGACTAGTTTGAACAAGTTATAATTTTGAGCGTTGTGTTTGTTTCTACAACCTCAGGAGCAATGTGGTTCGTGCTGGTTGCATGCACAAATAATTTAAATGTATGGGCATGATGATACTGGTTTGCTGTTTTCATTATATTAAATGGCTATAGGTTAACACACAACTAGGTCCCTGTGTTAGTTTTTGTACAGTTCCAATTCACTTCCCAATTTGAGGTTTACAAAATAAACAGAGTTTGACAATATCTTGTTCACCATCTAAAGACATTCTATGGTATTTTGAACTCATTATCTTTAAATACAGTCACATATTTTTCTATTCTGCCAAATTGCATTAAACGTTTGCTACAAGCCAGATGTGTATTTACATAGTTGTACTTCATACAGAGTATTTAAAATTTTCAGACATACTCAAGATGATAACTCTCATTAATACATATAAACCACTTACATGGTGGCATTTGTGATTAATGTTTCTCTCCTGTTGACCTTCCACTTAAATAAATACATTGTAGATAATGGTGACAGTCTTGCACCATAGCAGTCAACTCTCTGTTAACTGTCACCTGTTGCAGTTCAGGACCCCCATTTGAGGATGGCACTTCCTGTTGTTGAGGATGAGAATGGCCTCAGAAAGTGCATCATTTCTCTGGGTCGTTTTCTTGACCAGCTGAGCTTCTCACTTTCACTTGCCTCTCCCAATCTGATTGAGAAGAAAAGTATGCAAAGCTATCAACAATCTCAAGTGTCATGTTTTCAATGTGGAAAGATGGTGGTATGGCAACATCCTGAAAGTGACTATCATTAGAAAGAGCATCTGCAATTGTACTTTACCGGACTGTGAATGTCCATCCTTTTATCTCTGGAATTATAATAGAGTCAGTGGTTTGACAGGGTGTGACAACCTGCAACAAATCCCACTAAGTTTGCACATTTATTTCATGTAACACAACTTGTTCTTGGGAGTATTATTCCCTTTAAAATGTAGTTGCTGTATGTGATCAGTTTTCTCAGTTGTATGGTCCCTTATTTTTGACAGTTGCGCACACATTCCAAATTTATCAAGGAACAAGGCATGCTGTATATTTTCCATGCTGCTTTTGGCCACATATAATGCCATTATTGGGAGCACTGTTCAATTGCATATAAGCTGCTAAATTAGTAAAAATGTCTGTCTCTGAATGAAGTAAAGTAATTTGATGCAATGAAGCTATTGTCTTCATTATAAAAGGTACGGCACTTTTATGTGAAGCTTCCCCATTTCCCTTTAGCACAGTCAGAGCTGTGTTGTTAAGCCACTTCCAAATCCAAATTGATCCCAAGCAGCCCAGATCACTTTCATCTGATATTTGTACACTGCCTCAACTCATTACTGATTTCTCTATGACTCCAACTCCACAATTTACCTCTATGCCTTTCCTTTATGTTCACCTGCTGTTTAATATTATGTACTTTCCTGCTGGCCAGGAATTAGATTCATGAGGGAAACTGACCATGTGTAATTGAAGCCAAGGAATTGAACTCTCCCGTGTCACAGCCTGTCTAGACCAGAACAGTTTGCCTCTTGCCTCAATTCCCATTCCATCTTAAAACTTGAGCTTAATTACTTGGCTTGATATTATATTGATGTAAATCTGCACAAAATTAACAAACCTCATGCATGAGATTGAATGGACGCTCATTAGAGTTACTGTTTTCTTGCTGGATGGGAAAATAATAGAATGCAGAGTTAGTTGGGTCAAAGCCAAAAGGCTTGTGTGCTGGGAAGAAATGATGAAGTAGTTTTAGCTTCTACAAAAATCAACTAAACAAAAAAAGTCTGCTCTTTTCTCCCCTCAACTGAACATTGTAGGCTGGTGAGGAACACAATGGAAGGCAGAATAAGCAAGAGGATTGTTTCCACCACCTAGAACGCGAGCAGCAGGCATGTGGGAACACCACCACTACGTTGTTTTTTCTGCAAGTAGACACCCTGCTAACTTGGAAATGGATTACATGTTTCTTCATTGTTGCTGAGTCAAAATGGAAGAGCTCTGCAGAGGTTGTGGAAACTTGGCTGCAGACAGAGTGATAGTACTTGGCATTACTGATATTTGACTTGAACAACTTCCACCCTCTTCAGATACAATCAAGTGTATAAAATTTGGAGGAAAAGTAAGAGGGGGGGTGGAAATTTGGAAATCTATTCTGCAAATGACAGTTGATGCTAGGTCAGTTGTTAAATTTAAATGCTATAATTTTGTTAACCAAAGTAGTTAAGAGAAATCAGGAGAAGGCAGAAATACAGAGTTAGGTCACAGATCTGCCATGATCTTACTGAATGGTGCAAAAGCTTGTGAAGCTAAACAGCTTTCTCCTGTTCCTAGGAAACACACATCAGGAGGCCTGTGACCAGTGGAGTGCCACAAGGATCGGTATTGGGCCCTCTACTTTTTGTCATTTACATAAATGATTTGGATACGAGCATAAGAGGTACAGTTGGTAAGTTTGCAGATGACACCAAAATTGGAGGTTTAATGGACAGCGAAGAGGGTTACCTCAGATTACAACAGGATCTGGACCAGATGGGCCAATAGGCTGAGAAGTGGCAGATGGATTATAATTCAGATAAATGCGAGGTGCTGCATTTTGGGAAAGCAAATCTTAGCAGGACTTGGGGTGCAGGTTCATAGTTCTATGAGAAGGATGTTGTGAAACTTTAAAAGGTTCAGAAAAGATTTATGAGGAGGTTGCCAGGGTTGGAAGGTTTGAGCTATAGGGAGAGGTTGAATAGGCTAGGGCTGTTTTCCCTGGAGCGTCGGAGGCTGAGGGGTGACCTTATAGAGGTTCACAAAATTATGAGCGGCATGGATAGGATAAATAGGCAAAGTCTTTTCCCTGGGGTCAGGGAGTCCAGAACTAGAGGGCACAGGTTTATGGTAAGAGGGGAAAGATATAAAAGAGACCTAATGGGCAACTTTTTCACGCAGAGGGTGGTATGCATATGGAATGAGCTGCCACAGGAAGGGGTGGAGGCTGGTACAATTGCAACATTTAAAAGGCATTTGGATGGGTGTATGAACAGGAAGGGTTAGGAGGGATATGGGCCGGGTGCTGGCAAGTGGGACTAGATTGGGTTGGGATATCTGGTTGTCATGAACGGGTTGGACCGAAGGGTCTGTTTCCGTGCTGTACATCTCTGTGACTCTATGACTCTCTCCAAGCTTAGCAAGTCCTTCCTTAGATACGTGGCCCAAAACTACTCACACTATTTCAAATGTGGTCACACCAGATTCTTTGTACAGCCTCAGCAGTACATAATTGTTTTTGTAATCTACCCTCTCAAAATGTATGCTAATATTGCATTTGCCTCCCTAACTGCTAACTGAATCTGCATGTTAACCTTAAGAATCCTGAACTAGCTTCAGATTTCCAAATAATTTCCCTGTTTAAAAAAATGTCTACACTCCTATTCTTCCTACTAAAGTGCATAACCTCGCACTTCTCCACATTATATTCCATTTTTCACTTTTTTGCCCACTCTCCTAGCCTGTCCAAGTCCAAGTGGACTCTCCACTTCCTCAACACTACCCATCCTCTGCCTATCTTTGTGCCATCTGAAAACTTAGCAACATGCCCTCAGTTCCTTTGTCCAGATCATTCATGTATAACATGAATAGTTGTGGTCCCAACATGGACCTCTGTGGAACTCCACCAGTCACTGGCTACCATCCTAAAAAGACCACTTTATCCCGGCTGTTTGCTTTCTGCCAGTCAGCCAATCTATAGCAGTACCTGCCCCTTACGTTATAGGCTCTTAATTAGCAGCCTCCGTGGCACTTCGTGAAAGGTCTTCTGGAAATCTAAATAGATCACATCCACAGGCTCTCCTTTGTCTAACTTGTTCTTTACCTCCCGAAAGAATTCTAATAGATTTGTCAGGCATGGCCTCCCTTTGATGGAGCCGGGATGGTTCAGTACCAACAACACTCAATATGCTTGATGCCATTGTGGACAAAGTAGCCATTTAGGGTCATAGAGTCATAGAGATATAGCATGGAAAAGGGCCCTTTAGTGCAACTCATCCATACCACATATCCTATATACATCTAGTCCCATTTATCAGCGTTTGGCCCTTATACCTCTAAATTCTTCCTATTCATATAGCCATCCAGATGCCATTTAAATATTGTAATTGTACCAGTCTTCACACTTCCTCTGGCAGTTCATTCCAAACACACACCACCCTCTACATGAAAACATTGCCCCTTAGGTCCCTTTTGTATCTTGCCCCTCTCACCTTAAACCAATGCCTTTTAGTTTTGGAGTCTCCCACTGGGGGAAAGACCTTGCCTATTTACTCTATCCGTGCCCTTCTGGATTTTATAAACCTCTATAAGTTCACAACTCAGCCTCTGACACTCCAGGGAAAACTCAGCCTCTGACACTCCAGCCTCTCCCCTAGCTCAAATCCTCCAACCCTGGCAACATCCTTGTAAATCTTTTCTGAACACTTTCAAGTTTCACAACATCTTTCCAATAGGAAGGAGACCAGAATTGCACACAATATTTCAACAGTGGCCTAACCAATTACCTGTACAGCTGCAACATGATCTTCCAACTCCTGTACACAATACTCTGACCAACAAAGGAAAGCATACCAAACGCCTTCTTCACTATCCTATCTACCTGCAACTCCACTTTCAAGGAACTATGAACCTGCACTCCAAGGTCTCTTTGTTCAGCAACACTCCCAAGGATCTTACCATTAAGTGTATAAGTCCTGCTAAGATTTGCTTTCCCAAAATGCAGCACCTCGCATTTATCTGAATTAAACTCCATCTGCCACTTCTCAGCCCATTGGCCCAGCTGATCAAGATCCCACTGTAATCTGAGGTAACCTTCTTTGCTGTCTACCACACCTCCAATTTTGGTGTCATCTGCAAACTTACTAACCATACATCTTATGCCCACATCCAAATCATTTCTATAAATGACAAAAAGTGGAGGACCCAGCACCAATCATTGTGGCACTCCACTGGTCACAGGCCTCCAGTCAGAAAACAACCATCCACCACCACCCTCTGACTTCTACTTTTGAGCCCGTTCTGTATCCATTTGGCTAGTTCTCCCTGTATTCCCTGAGATCTAACCTTGCTAACCAGTCTCCCATGGAGAACCTTGTCGAACGCCTCACTTTGGCAAATAGAGATATAGATCACATCTACTGCTCTGCCCTCATCAATCCTCTTTGTTACTTCTTCAGAAAACTCAATCAAGTTGGTGAGACATGATTTCCCACACACAAAGCCATGTTGACGATCCCTAATCAATCCTTTCCTTTCCAAATACGTGTACATCCTGTCCCTCAGGATTCCCTCCAATAACTTGCCCACAACTGACATCAAACTCACTGGTTTATAGTTCCCTGGCTTGTTCTTACCATCTTTCATATACAGTGGCACCACGTTAGCCAACCTCCAGTCTTCCGGCACCTCACCTGTGACTATTGATGATACAAATATCTCAGCAAGAAGCCCAGCAATCACCTCTCTAGCTTCCCACAGAGTTCTCAGGTACACCTGATCAGGTCCTGGGGATTTATCCACCTTTATGTGTTTCAAGACATCCAGCACTTCCTCCTCTGTAATATGGACATTTTTCAAGATGTCACCATCTCTTTCCCTACAGACAATATCTTCCATATCCTTTTCCACAGTAAATACTGATGCAAAATACTCGTTTAGTATCTCCTCCATTTTCTGCGGCTCCACACAAAGGCCGCCTTGCTGATCCTTGAGGGGCCCTATTCTCTCCCTAGTTACCCTTTTGTCCTTAATGTATTTGTGAAAACCCTTTGGATTCTCCATAACTCTATTTGCCAAAGCTATCTCATGTCCCCGTTTTGCCTTCCTGATTTCCCTCTTAAGTATACTCCTACTGCCTTTATACTTTTCTAAGGATTCATTTGATCTATTCTGTCTCTACCTTACATATGTTTCCTTCTTTTTCTTAACCAAACCCTCAATTTCTTTAGTCATCCAGCATTCCCTACACCTACCAGCCTTCCCTTTCACCCTAACAAGAATATACTTCCTCTGGATTCTTGTTATCTAATTTCTGAAGGCTTCCCATTCTCCAGCCGTCCCTTTACCTGCGAACATCTGCCCACAATCAGCTTTTGGAAGTTCTTGCTTAATACTGTCGAAATTGTCCTTTTTCTAATTTAGAACTTCAACTTTTAGATCTGGTCTATCCTTTTCCATCACTATTTTAAATCTAATAGAATTATGGTTGCTGGCCCCAAAGTGTGCCCCCACTGACACCTCAGTCACCTGCCCTGCCTTATTTCCCAAGAGTAGGTCAAGTTTTGCACCTTCTCTAGTAGGTACATTCACATATTGGATCAGAAAATTGTCTTGTACACACTTAACAAATTCCTCTCCATCTAAACTGTTAACACTATGGCAGTCCCAGTCTATATTTGGAAAGTTAAAATCCCCTACCATAACCACCCTTTATTCTTACAGATAGCTGAGATCTCCTTACAAGTTTGTTTCTCATTTCCCTCTGACTATTAGAGGGTCTACAATACAATCTCAATAAGTTAATCATCCCTTTCCTATTTCTCAGTTCCACCCAAATAACTTCCCTGGATGTATTTCCAGGAATATCCTCCCTCAGCACAGCTGTAATGCTATCCCTTATCAAAAATGCCACTCCCCCTCCTCTCTGGCCTCCCTTTCTGTCTTTCCTGTAGCATTTGTATCCTGGAACATTCAGCTGCCAGTCCTGCCCATCCCTGAGCCATGTTTCTGTAATTGGTATGATATCCCAGTCCCATGTTCCTAACCACGCCCTGAGTTTATCTGCCTTCCCTATTAGGCCCCTTGCATTGAAATAAATGCAGTTTAATTTATTAGTCCTACTTTGTCTCTGCCTGCCCTGACTGTTTGAGTCGCTTCTGTTCTCAACTGTACCAGTCTCAGATTGATCTCTTTCCTCACTATCTCCCTGGGTCCCACTCCCCCAGCTTACTAGTTTAAATCCTCCCGAGCAGCTCTAGCAAATCTCCCTGCCAGTATATTAGTCCCCTTCCAATTTAGGTGCAATCCGTCCTTCTTGTACAGGTCACTTCTACCCCAAAAGAGATTCCAATGATCCAAAAATGTGAATCCTTCTCCCGTACACCAGCTCCTCAGCCATGCATTCACCTGCTCTATCCTCCTATTCCCGCCCTCACTAACTCGTAGCACCTGGAGTAATCCAGATATTACTACTCTCGAGGACCTCCTTTTTAAATTCCTGCCTAACTCTCTATAATTTCCTGTCAGAATCTCAACTTTTTCCAATGGCTCCAATGTGGACAATGACCTTTTGCTGGCCCTTCTCCCCCTTGAGAGCATTCTGCACCCTCTCTGAGACATCCTTGATCCTGGCACCAGGGAAGTAACACACCATTCTGATTTTTAGCTGCTGGCCACAGAAATGCCTGTCTGTACCTCTGACTAGAGAGTCCCCTATCACAATTGGTCTCTTGGATGTACCCCTCATTGCATTAGAGTCTCAATACCAGGAACGGGGCTGTTTGTGCTATGTTCCCCTCTGAATCGATCACCCCTGCCTTTTCCAAGTCTAAATGCTGTTTAATTCATGATGCATATAGACATGGGCTGATTCGGTGGTGCATGCCATGAACATTTCACATCCACCTAAGATGGTAAATGGAACCTCAGTTTAATATTTCACTGGAAATAGAGTGTTTTTGACCATGCAACATTCTATCAGTACTGTGTTAGCCCTGATTTTTGTGGTCAATCCTGGAAGGGAATTTAAACAAGAACCTGGTACCTTACAGTGCAAACAATTGAGCCACAGCTCAGTATCAGTTTAAAGAAACAAGGATGAATCCATGCAAAATGTTGTTTCAGTCACAGTTACTGTCATGTCTATCATACCCAATGCCTCAATATAGAAATGATGGGCTGAAGTTTCCCAAAGATTGGCTGGCAATTTTGAGAAGTTTCATTGAGGGCTTCTTTCTGAGAGGTGTAGCAAGCTAAATCATGAAATTCCCCACTATTTGCCTCTTTATGTACACACCATGCCCCATAGCATCCTACCCAAGTTTCTTGGAACTGTCCAGCTTTGCAAGTGTTTGCCTTTGACCTCCCAAGATTCTCAGTATTGGTACCATATTTAAATTCAGGTGAAGTGCTGTCAGTCAAGAATTTCCCTATACAATACATGTAGTGGAAAGAAAATGAAAAAGAGAAGTTTTTGAGGGCACATCCACAACACTTCATGATAAATAAAAGCTCACATTCATAAACATAATGTTATTTCAGATTATCCCCTTTGTAATTGATTGTCATTCTAACTGCAGTCTCAAGAATCAAGCTGCGTAGGTCACACATCTTTAATGCCAAACTATCTGAGAATTCTAAGGGAGTACTGCACTTTCCCTAATATCCAGAATACCTTCTTATCATTCAATCTGGGGACATCACATGCTGGAAAGTCTTTAAACAGTTGACAAAGTTAAATTTTATTGAACAGCAGCAAAAGGAAAAAAGAAACAAACAAAACAAGCTGTATTTGCTTTTGGAAACAAACAGTGACTGTTTGCTTTTTGAACAACAAATTTACAGTCAATAAATGGTCACTGCAGCCAGCTCACACCTAGTGGAATTGGATGCCAATGAAATCCTGTCTGGCTAGTTATCCCCCTGCATTGTTTAGTCATGTTGAAGATGATGTTCCTCTTCCAAATGTCCTCAGCTTCTCCATCAAAAGACTGCTGGTGCTCTCCCATCTCTTCACTGTCCATCACATCTCCACTTGGCCCTGCTCCAGCTCCC
This sequence comes from Chiloscyllium plagiosum, assembly GCF_037043375.1. Taxonomy (NCBI): domain Eukaryota; kingdom Metazoa; phylum Chordata; class Chondrichthyes; order Orectolobiformes; family Hemiscylliidae; genus Chiloscyllium; species Chiloscyllium plagiosum. Next base: position 27,487,389 of record NW_028270149.1, on the reverse strand, counting down.
AGCATGCTAGAATTTCACAGTATACTCTGTCTGGACTGGACTGTAAAGCTTCCCCAGTCTCATCTAAATATCAGAACTTCCTCTTCAGGAGGCCTATCCTTTGTTCCACAATGGTCATGGTGGAAGAACAGACTGCAGTGTATTTACACTCAGCTTCAGTTGGGGGAGTTACATGAAGAAGTCATCAGACACGGTTGCAGAAGGTAGCCTTACCTCCCAGTAACTATCTTTGTAAGGCATCTTATAATGAAGCAAGAACTTGAGAGATCACAAGGATATAGGCTCCATGATAGCTTCCACGTTATCTGGAGCAGACTTCTAAGATGTGGTGCCAATGATTACTGATGACTTGTACATTGATACAATGGGACTCTTTCCTGTTGATGAAGCCTGCTGCATTAAGATAGGATGCTCTTAATGAAACATGTATAGAGTCTAAAGTGCTCTGCATCTGGGGGAAGCCAGTTATGTTGCTCAAGCTTACTGCCTGAATTGCAGCACTGACCTTGTCATGGGAAAACAACATGAAATGGTGTGATCAGATTCAAAATGCATTGGTAACATTCTTGATACATTTATGGGTTGATTACTGATACCCTCCCCCCAATTGCCACAATAGCCAGGAACGACAATATTGCATGTAACAGTATGTTGGTGAATACTTACAGCTCAAAGTGAAAGCAAGTACAGACTGTAAGATCTTTTGACTTTGTGAATTGTGGCCCAAAAGTAAGACTTTTAAAGTCACCTGTAATTCCTTCTGCTTCACAGAGATGATAGTGATCAATTACATGATCATGATTGCTTGCGACAAGGATTTGCATCCCAAACTGTTGGACACTGCATGCTGACAAAATGCATCCAGAAACCCTAGCCACTCTCCCCATATCTCGGAAATGACTGCCAGACTACTCAGACCCCCTGGCATTATGGTAGCCCACAAACTCACCAACACACTAAAACAGCAGCTAATGAACTTGAAAGACCCCATACAGACAACAAGCAAAACTAACGTCATTTACAAAATACCGTGCAAGAACTGTAACAAAAACTCCATTGGACAAACAGGCAGAAAACTAGCCACTAGGATACATGAACATCAATTAGCCATAAAATGATATGACCCTCTCGCACTAGCATCCTTAGATACAGATAAGGAAGGACACCACTTCGATTGGGACAATACATCCATCCTCGGACAAACCAAACAGAGACACGCACAAGAATTCCTGGAAGCATGGAATTGCAACTGGAACTCGATCAACAAACACATTGACTTGGACCCCATTTACCACCCCCTGAGAAAAAGAACAGGAAATGACATCACCATAGGAAATGGCATCACCACAGGAAATAGAGTCAGCAACCCAAGAAAACCCAAACCTGTAAATAGAAAGCAGGAAACACCAGCAGTTCTTTGTCTGGAGGTTCACTGAAGATGTTACCTAGTATGGTGATGAAACATCTGAAAATGAACCTTCCAGCTCAGCGAGCAAACCTACATCCAGAACTGCATGCATCTCACAGGCAGAATTCTATGAGCACAGATGTCTTAAACCTGGACTGTGTAAAAGCTTGATTCATGAAATTGCCCCTTGACATGCCTCAAATTACTCAAAAGTAAACTCCATGGGCTCAGACAGAATTTTCTTTTTTAATTTTACCTAGTCTGGGTATGGTCACAGCCATTTTCACTTCCATTGTGCATTTACAATTCAGCTGAGTATGGAAGGCAACTCAGGTTATGCTTGACAGAGTGAATCACAGACCCAGCCTGGTAATCAACATGGCCTCCCTAATCCATGCTCCATCCTTGTACTTCCTGTCAGCCCCATCAGTTCTAAGCTTCTACACATTCCACCCAACTCTTCCATTTATGTCATTATCTCCCAATACAACACCCTAAGCCCCTTCCTTAAATCCTCGCCATGCCAACCACAATGCTACATTGACCCCTCGAGGCCAGAATGGTTGTAATCTTGTTGACACACCCTGCCCCCTTTCCTGCAGTAATTCATGTCCTCCAATGCACTATTGTGTTACATATTGTGTTGGCCCCCTTCACAGTTACTGTCCCCTGGACAATGTCTCCACTCTCCACAATTGACTTGCCCAGATTTCCTGCGGTAGCAGGAGCCTGTGATAACCCCCTATACCATGGGCCACCCCCTGACTGACTTGGAAGGATACCCACAAATGCTGTGTAACGGGACCCCAACTGATCTTTGTGCAGTTTCCTGCCTGACTTAACACAAATCCCTGGACTGGGTACAATGCATCTGTAGGACCAGCTGTGATCCACTCCCAAAATTAATATGACACAGAATCCCTAACGCTGACCACCCTAAGTGGCTGGGTGACTGTTCCAAAGATCCTGGACTAAGATTGGATCTCCATGACTGATGACTGTCTGCCTTGACTCAATTGAAGATTACTCCCCTTAGACTCCGCATTATACCATTTTGCTCAAGCATGTGTGGCCATTGAAGCTGCCATTACGTGGTACAGCTTTAACATTCACACAGAAAAATGTCCTTAACTGATCACTGTTGATACTCATAAAAAGCTGCCTGGCCATAGCATAGAAATTCTGTAAGTCTTTTAAGTTGTGAATAAGGCAACAGACCACAGAATGGTAAGACACCACATGCTGTGAGCATCCAAGTAAGCACAAAGTGAGTGAGTGCTCAGTCAGGATGGAGGAGTTCTGAGATTGTACCCTGGTTTGATCTATAACATGGCGCCTTTCCGCAGCATTAGAATGAGAGGTGCTGGTGTACTTCAAATTGCAGAATTAACATGAGAACTGTAAATCTGAATTTTGAAGGTATGCCATAAGGATGCGGTGAAGCTGGTAAGTTTCCAATGCCAAATTCCAGTCAATGGGTGGTGCATATAGAGTGTACTCTGAGATACTAGGCAGACTGCTTTCTGAGTTGGAGGTCCTTTGAGCATACAGCTAGCTGGAGCTGCCAGGTCTCCACTCTGACTTTGATGTCAGGGACTGTTTCCATATAGTTACTTTCAGCAGGGAGGAGCATATTAATGAAGTGAAATATGGCATTAATGAATTGTTAATACATACAAATAGACCTCTCACTGCTCACCAGCAAGATTCTCATTTCATTGTTCAAAACTTGATTGTAAATTCGAACATTGTTTTCTCAACATTAAGAATCTCATTTTCCTTTGTGCTATTATATTTTCCCTGTGCTGTTATATTATATTTGGCTCACCATTGTCCACGTTGTTCAGGGGCTTGGACAATTCAGCCCAATGTTCCAGCCAGAGATACCATACAGTGTACTTGTATGATACCAATAAAGAGGGAAGCTAAAGACATACTGAGATAACTTCCACTGAAGGAGAGGAAGTCAAAAAGAATCAACAGAATTTCATAAAATTATGAAGGATTGTGATTCAACAAATAGAAAAAGACTACAGAGTTGAGGCTGGTTTACACAAGCAGCATGAAACAGGCTTGTAATAATTGATATTCTTTCCCCTAAAGTTCACAGAACAAAAATTCAAACTCTTGGAGACTCTTTTCTTTATCCTTTTTATTTGATTTGAAATCTTAAAATTTGGCAATATTTTCCAAATCAATAAAGACTAGGGCAGAGGAGAAGAAGCTAGCAATCTGGTACAAAACTCATTTTGCAGTGTCAGGCCAGTCCTTTTATCTGCTGCTCAGGGAATCAGTGTCAAGGGTCCATAAGTGAACAAGGAAAGATTTTAAGCTCTTTTTTTCACACACAGTCTGGTTGTACAACAGAACATTTTATCACAAGACATGTTTCATGTAGAGATCTTTGCATCTTTTAAGGGAGAAATGAATGAATATTCGAGACAGAAACAGGTACACCGCTGTGAGGAAAAAGCAAGGCAGTGGAAATAATTTGGTTTGGAAGACTGGCATAGATGCAATGGATAGATTAGCTGCTTTCTATCCTCTGAGCCCTGAATACTACATACTGTACGTATGTAGGTGTATATATAGAGCTTTATTTCTTTCTCTGTGAAACTTTAATCTGATATCTCCCATTATGATTTCTATAAAACAGCCAAAATGTCCATAGCATTCTAACAAAGCATTATTCTTTATAATTTGTTGAATCACCAAAAAGTTACATTCAGTCTTCTCAGCTTCCATCGGTACTGCCTCACTTCCCAAGACTCTGCATAACTGAACCTCCTCAAACCTGAATCTATGTTGTACCCTTCCCACTGCATTAATTTCCTTCCTACTTTAAGGAAAGCAAATTGTACAAAATATTCCAACAGTATTGTAAATAATGTTTTGGATAAGCTCAATTTTTGTTTGTTCTTGTATTGTATGCAAAATAAAGGACTTTTTTTTATTTGTTGTGTATCTAAAATCGCTTTGCTCCTCTCGCCACTTAAAATCTTCTCATTTAAAATGTATTTCTGTTTCCTATTTTGCCTTTTTAAAACTATTCCGTCAAATCCAAGACAACTAGCGCTGATTAACTCATATATTTTCAACTCCTTAGTATTTTCCTTGACTGAGGATCTTTGTCATGTTGTAACCATTGCCTGCAAGTTTCTCTCCATCTGGACTTGGAACCACAGCACAGGTTCCTGTGGGTGGGCCAAGACCCTGGACTAATGTCGGGATGGGTGTACCTACACTTCTTGGACGATAATGGAATATGCAAATGATAATTACATAAATCATGATGCTACTTTGACATTAGCAGTGCAGAAGGAAGCAGCAGAGGAAGGTATGTAAACTGCAAGACTTACTGAGACACTGCACAATCAGCAACTATAAATGTATTAATATGGATAAAGAATGTTACAGTACTGAAGAGAGAAACCCTTTCTCAGGATAAGGATGAACTAGAGATGCTAGCAAGTAAGAATAGTAGTAACCAAGTTAAAAGGGAGCAGCTGCTAAGAGTTTTTGTGTCGATGCCCAACATCCAGAGATATATCGAGATAATATTCAGCCATGGAAGCAGCATATCAAACCATGGTGAAAAGATATGAAAGCTTGGTAGACTTCAAAATATCAAATTGAAGTCAGATCACAAGATGCAGAAAAAAGAAGGAAGACTCTGAAGGGCAGAACAGAACCTCAGAAAACTTCAAAGACAAGACAGCAGGAAAGGAAGATTCCAAGAGAGCAAACTCAGATTATCAAACAAACTTGAGGCAATTCAATTACTGTACTAAACCAGGTCATGAAAGCAGCTCCAGTTGAGATATTTCTAATGTCACAGCAATTTGAAAATGCTGAGGACCAACATTGAGTTCAGGAATAGAAACTTTAAAAGCAGCAGCTGCAGAAGTACTGTACTGTATCAAGGTTGCACACAAAGAAACAGAGTCATGTAGTCGGGACAGTTACATATGCTGATGGTGCTGTCACCCTCTCAAAAACCCACCAAAATGCCAAAAAAGCAGGAAACAGCGTCATTGCTCATAATAGGCTGGTTTTAAGGTGTGGCTCAAGGCAGCAAAACAAGCATAATGAATGCCCAGCAGGGGGTGCCAAGTGCTATCAATGCAGGAGAATGGAACGTTCTGCAGAGCAACGGCACTTACATCAAGAGGGAAACTGAGGAAAGGAAAGGAATTTGGAAAGGAAAATGTCCGAGAAATTAAGGTCTAAGGATGAAGGTCAACGAAGTAAGGCAACATGGTGAAAGTGAGTACTGCAGATGCTGGAGATTAGAGTAAAGGTTAGAGTGGTTCTGGAAAAGCTCAGCAGGTCAAGCAGCATCCGAGGATTGGGAAGATCGACATTTTGGGCAAAAGCTCTTCATCAGGAAAGGTGTGATCAAAAAGAGCCAGCAGATTCTTGCCTATCATCTTGAAAGTATAAGGGTTTGAAACAGATTTTAAACTTAATACAAGTTTAATCAATAATATCTATTTCAATAATATCTGACAGATTACTGTGGTTAAAATCAATACATGCTCACCCTACAAGGGCCAGGGACATTGATGCTCTGGAGCATGATAATTCACCACTGAACTCAATCGTTCAGGGCAAGACGTCTGTGAGATACTGTACATACTGAAGAATAAGCATATTTCAACAGTACATGGAAATGTACACATTCCAGCTCGGTCACCTGGAGGGAGAGAATGCAGTGTTCCAAGAGATAAGTGGAAGAAGCCCATCTGCTTAAACATCCTGAAGAAGGGCTTATGCCCGAAACGTCGATTCTCCTGTTCCCTGGATGCTGCCTGACCTGCTGCGCTTGTCCAGCAACACATCTTCACCCACTATAAAACAAGGTTCAGTTAGATAGTATGTATGAAACATACTTCACCCACTATAAAACAAGGCTCAGTTAGATAGTGTGTATTAAACATACTTCACCCACTATAAAACAAGGTTCAGTTAGATAGTGCGTATTAAACATACTAAACCCACTATAAAATCAGGCTCAGTTAGATAGTGTGTATTAAACATACTTCACCCACTATAAAACAAGGCTCAGTTAGATAGTGTGTATTAAACATACTTCACCCACTATAAGGAGAAAGTGAGGTCTGCAGATGCTGGAGATCAGAGCTGGAAATGTGTTGCTGGAAAAGCGCAGCAGGTCAGGCAGCATCGAGGGAACAGGAGAATCGACGTTTCGGGCATAAGCCCTTCTTCCTGAAGAAGGGCTTATGCCCGAAACGTCGATTCTCCTGTTCCCTGGATGCTGCCTGACCTGCTGCGCTTTTCCAGCAACACATCTTCACCCACTATAAAACAAGGTTCAGTTAGATAGTATGTATTAAACATACTTCACCCACTATAAAACAAGGCTCAGTTAGATAGTGTGTATTAAACATACTTCACCCACTATAAAACAAGGTTCAGTTAGATAGTGCGTATTAAACATACTAAACCCACTATAAAACAAGGCTCAGTTAGATAGTGTGTTTTAAACATACTTCACCCACTATAAAACAAGGCTCAGTTAGATAGTGTGTATTAAACATACTTCACCCACTATAAAACAAGGTTCAGTTAGATAGTGCGTATTAAACATACTAAACCCACTATAAAACAAGGCTCAGTTAGATAGTGTGTTTTAAACATACTTCACCCACTATAAAACAAGGCTCAGTTAGATAGTATGTATTAAACATACTTCACCCACTATAAAACAAGGCTCAGTTAGATAGTATGTATTAAACATACTTCACCCACTATAAAACAAGGTTCAGTTAGATAGTGCGTATTAAACATACTAAACCCACTATAAAACAAGGCTCAGTTAGATAGTGTGTTTTAAACATACTTCACCCACTATAAAACAAGGTTCAGTTAGATAGTGTGTATTAAACCTACTTCACCCACTATAAAACAAGGCTCAGTTAGATAGTGTGTATTAAACATACTTCACCCACTATAAAACAAGGTTCAGTTAGATAGTGTGTATTAAACCTACTTCACCCACTATAAAACAAGGCTCAGTTAGATGGTGTGTGTATAACATATTTCACCCACTATAAAACAAGGTTCAGTTAGATAGTGTGTATTAAACCTACTTCACCCACTATAAAACAAGGCTCAGTTAGATAGTGTGTACTAAACAGACTTCACCTACAATAAAACAAGGCTCAGTTAGATAGTGTGTACTAAACAGACTTCACCTACAATAAAACAAGGCTCAGTTAGATAGTGTGTATTAAACCTACTTCACCCACTATAAAACAAGGTTCAGTTAGATAGTGTGTATTAAACATACTTCACCCACTATAAAACAAGGCTCAGTTAGATAGTGTGTATTAAACATACTTCACCCACTATAAAACAAGGTTCAGTTAGATAGTGTGTATTAAACATACTTCACCCACTATTAAACAAGGCTCAGCTGGATAGTGTGTATGAAAATTGGGGTCTTAACGTAGCAGTATTTTCTCCTGCTCCTCGGATGTTGCCTGATCTGCTGTGCCTTTTCCAGCACCACACTTTTCGACTCTGACTCTCCAGCATCTGCAATCCTCACTTTCTCCCAGTTGCTGAAAACAACAGTATTCAGGTCTTTTACAACTCCCAAACACAAACTAAGATTGTGCATGAAACCTCATTCAACTGATCAAAAGGGATCAAAGAGATAATAATCCAATTTCATCAATGGAAGATAGTTTGGTTACATGGGCCAGAAGCAAATCCTTTACGAAATTAGGAGCAAGGCTTTGGCAGATGGCCTAATGAGTCAAGGTTACTGACTATGTTCTTCATGCGAATTAGACAATTCTATTTCAAGCATCTACCTTTCTGAATTTCATATACACCAGAAATCTTCTGGAGAACAATGTCAATGTCTTGAAGGAAAACATGGGTCCATTTGTCGTACGGACCATATTCTCGTACATGGTCAAAAGGAAAGTCAGTGTACTTTTAAGAACATTCCAAATTGCAGGTTTTGCACTCAATCAGAAATGTCAATTCTCAAAGACAAAAATCTCATGTTAGGTCTTATCATATAGAGGCATGGCATTACCACAAATCTCACAAAACCGAAACCTCTGAGTGAATTTCCATAACCGCGAATTATAATCAACGTATAGCTTTACGTAGGAATGGTGAACCAAGTGGAAAATTTCCTAAATTGCCCGGTGTCACTCAACCCAAAAGGAAACTTTTGAAGATAATAATGGAACTGAAGGCTTGAAAAGATCAGAAGATTAAGGAAAAACTAATTTCCCCAGGTATACCAGGTCACTATAAACCAGGCTTAATTATCACCATTGTTATGATATATCATCAACTGGACTAGATACAGTTCTCATTCAGATGGAGAATGATGGAACCAGGAAGTCTGTACACTTTGCATGAAGAGTATTGTCAGAAACTGAACAGAGATATGCTGCAACTACAAATATAGCATTGACAGTTACCATGTACCATTGACATTGGATGTAAGCAGTTTGCAGATTATCTGATAGGATTGACATTCATTGAATCATACAGTACAAAAGGGATAATTTGGCACATCAAGTCTGTACTACCAACATACTACTGCCTACATAGTCCCACTTTCCTGCTCTGGGCCTATAGCCTTGAATGTTATGATACTTCAGGTGCTCATCCAAGTACTTTTTAAATGTTATGAGGTTTCCTGCATCAATAACCATCCTGGGCAGTTCATTCCAGATCCTTACCACCATCTGGGTGAAAACATTTTTCCTCACATCACCTTTAAACCTCCTGCATTTTACTTTAAAATTGTGCTAAAATTATTCTCAGTTGAAACAGACTGTAAGCCACTAGCTATGTTACTGGGATCAAGAGAAAGGGCAACAATCCACCATGAATACAGATTCAGACTCAGAGTAATGTGATATGACTATGTGATAGTCTTTGTCCCAGGCTAGGCACAGATTACAGCTGACATGCTATCTAGGGCAACAGTGGATCTGGCAGAAAAATAAGACTTAAGCCTCTTTCAACAATTGGAGTCATATTCTACTGCAGTTACCAGTGCACTAACAACCACTGAGATGAAACTTGGAAAACTTGTGCTGACAAAGCAGGTAAGGTATGCAGAAATAAACTTTTTAAATATTTAAGCATGGGATGGGAGCATCGACAGCTGCAGTAGTACTTATCACCTGCCACTAATTGCGTAGAGGACAGTTAAAAGATAAACCACTTTGCTATGGGCCTTCAGTCACATCAGGTAAAGATGGCAGATTTTCTTTTGTAGAGGAGGTTAGTGAACTGATGTTGTTTTTACAACAATCAGTAGACATTATAGAGCCACCACATTTCAGATGTTTATTAAATTCAAATTTCACATTCTAAGAATGGTTAAATTTGAACCCTTGTCCCGAGGATGCTAACCTGGGGTTGCTGGGTTACTAGTCCAGTGACATTATCACTATGTCACCACCTTGCCATCATTTCACACGGTGACCATAGGAACAGGTGTAAGCCATTCAGCCCCTTGAGCCTATCCACCATCCTCCTGGTAGGCTACACATGAACAGCAAACATCTGCTGTGTATTTAAACTGTTTCTGTTTTATAATAGGATCTTTGGAAGTGACCAAGAAGACCAGCAGATCATTGAGCAAGGAGCCCATTTCACAAATGCACTTGTAACAACTCCCACTCCCATGTCCTACTCTTCAAGGTGTTAGATGCTAACAGGGAAATAAGCCCACAATCAAAATATCTATACAGATTAGAAAACGCTCTCAAAAAGGTGCTGGAAATACGGTCAAGCAGATCATAGTTTGAAGGGGTATCATGAACAGAACAACATCTAACAGTTGTAGAATACCAACTTGGTGTTTGCTCACTAATAATGAAGTTGATGAGGCGAGAAATCCTGACAAAACTTTGTGGTAGACACTTTGGAATCACAGAATGCAGGGCTAGAACTCAACAATTATTTTGCTGGCCAGGCATTTGGTAGGTAATGGAAAATTTTCTCTAGTGTCAGATGTGTACTATTCACAGTCAGGTACAAACAGACTCATCAATATTTTCAAAACATCCAGAAAGGCCTTGGGAGAGACTAGCAATAAATTTATTAGACTTCAAAAGAAAGGCACATTCAAGTCTAGGAGATTTGGATTCAAGTGGACTCTGTGTTTCGAGCTCAAAAAGGGTTTTTGCAGCATAGTGGAAATAGTTTTGGATAATCGAGCTCAATTGTGAATGACAATTCTAGAAGTTCATGACAGAGGCAAACATCAGATTAAGTGACAAGCTCTCCACTTCACCCTCAGAAGAGAAGCAGAGAGGGTGGTCAAAACTGTAAGTTGCTAATGTCCAAGAATGTAAATTGGGGGTTAGCATTGCACAGTTACAGAGCAACACCCATAGACCATAGATATCTACCAACAGAACTACTCAATGGGAAGTTTAGGAACAGAAATGCCATTGCTGAAGTGCAATCTCTAGACAAACATAATGTGTCAGGACCATAAGAAGGTCAAGGAGATGTTAACAGACCACAGATGGAAACAACATAAGTGGTGTAACTTGTGACTCAGGACAAAAACACTTTGACTTTGACACTAGTTAAAAATGTCTGTATAAGGAACATAAGATCAAGGGAATAGCCGAAGGAAGAACAAGATTAATCGAGATAATTTATAATTTATATACTGAAGGAACATCAGGAAAAACAGGTAGGTACTGATTTTACCCAAGCCAAAAAATGATTATGATTACCAGAGGATGTGGGGTACAGCTAACTGTAATATATCTAATACTATACAGAATGGCACAGAAGTTCCAAGAATAGTGGAGAATCTCAGCTGTATGGGGAAATTAGATGAATAAGAGTCAAACATACAGTTAGAGTTCTAACCATCTCGACCTGTGAGATTCAGACTTTGAGGAGGGGAGGACATGGTGTTAATGATGTCAATGGTGATAATAATGTAAAGAATTAGAAACAAATCGCTGGAATTATATAAACTAGATAAGTACAAACATTTCAGGGAAATGCAGTCAAATGGAATATGCAAATAATCATGTAACAGGTGGTGCTATTCTGATTTGAGCTGAGAAGAGCAGAACAGAGTAGTGTAGAGGAAAGACCAGAGAGAAGTATATAAAGGACATTGTATGAGAGAAATTTATTCAGTAACCTGTAAATATGTGAATATAAATAAAGGTTTACAGTATGATGAAAAGGAGAAAACCTTACCGCAGGATTGTGGGTGGCACGGTGGCACAGTGGTTAGCACTGCTATCTCACAGCGCCAGAGACCCGGGTTCAATTCCCACCTCAGGCGACTGACTGTGTGGAGTTTGCACATTCTCCCCGTGTCTGCGTGGGTACCCTTCGGGTGCTCTGGTTTCCTCCCACAATCCAAAAATGTGCAGGTTAGGTGAATTGGCCATGCTAAATTGCCTGTAGTGTTAGGTGAAGGGATAAATGTAGGGGAATGGGTCTGGTTGGGTTGCGCTTTGGCGGGTGGGTGTGGACTTGTTGGGATGAAGGGCCTGTTTCCACACTGTAAGTAATCTAATCTAAACTAGAGATGCTAGAGACCAAGAACACTGAAATATAATAAAATGTGTAATCTCCATGCAATATCAGACCAGCCAATAATGCCCACATCCCAAGAACAAATAAAAATTCCTCCTCAAGGTTTTTTAAGATTTTTTTAAAGTCACTGCTGTGACTTTCATTGACCAAGCTATAAATTCAAGATTCCCTTCATTAACCTCATTAGTTATTTCTCCTGTTTCAAGATGCTCCTTAAAGCCTGCTACTTTTGGCCTAATATCTCATGAAGTGCTCTGGTGTCAAATATTTTGTTTGATAACACTCCTGCAAAGCATTTGGGAATTTTTTATTGTAGTGAAGTAATACTATATTTTGTACTGGTTTTTGGTATATTCCTAGGTAAAAACAATGACTGCAGATGCTGGAAACCAGACTCTGGATTAGTGGTGCTGGAAGAGCACAGCAGTTCAGGCAGCATCCGAGGAGCTGTAAAATCAACGTTTCGGGCAAAAGCCCTTTATCAGGAATAAAGGCAGAGAGCCTGAAGGTTGGGGAGAAAGTAGCATAGAGTACAATAGGTGAGTGGGGGAGGGAATGAAGGTGATAGGTCAGGGAGGAGGGTGGAATGGATAGGTGGAAAAAAAGATAGGCAGGAAGGACAAGTCATGGGGACAGTGCTGGGCTGGAAGTTTGGAACTAGGGTGAGGTGGGGGAAGGGGAAATGAGGAAACTGTTGAAGTCCACATTGATGCCCTGGAGTTGAAGTGTTCCAAGGGGGGAGATGAGGCGTTCTTCCTCCCCAGATGCCTGGAGGAAGAACTTCTCCCCACCCCCACCCTCCTCTAGCTTATCTCTCCACCCTTCAGGCTCTCTGCCTTTATTCCTGATGAAGGGCTTTTGCCCGAAACGTCGATTTTATTGCTCCTCGGATGCTGCCTGAACTGCTGTGCTTTTCCAGCACCACTAACCCAGAATTTGGTATATTCCTGTTATACGTTCTGGAGGATAACAATTCTATAAAATTTTATATCCATGTTTTCATATATTTTGAATCTAATCTTCTTATAACTTAAAAAAAATATGAAAATGGCCCAGGATATCAGGTTTAAGGCCCTAGCTCTTCTTCAAAATACTGCCATGGGATGGACTGTAAGATAAACAGAAAATTCTGCAAACATCAGAGGGTTTGGCAACATCTGTGGACACAGTAACACAGTTAATGTTTCAGGTCATGACCCTTCAGCGCAATTGTTGCCACAGTTAGCAGCTGACTTCTCTTGTTTCAGATCCCTGACATTTGGATTTCTTATTCTTTGCAATTTTCAAAATAATATATTCCCAAATCAACATTGGCCACAAATGTTAAGGCAATAGCTGTCCTGTGGATTGAATTTTGTGCCAAAAAACATTTGGGCCATATGAAAGGTCAATTCACAGTCTGCTCTCAGCAGGAATGGCTTCTGCAAGGGGTATAAGTTACTTACTACTGTAATTGTAAGTCTGTTTGGCCAGTCTCTTGAAAAATTGACTGTACTCGAAATGAAAGGAGAAGTTAGATCACATGCAGCTAGCAACAGCCTCAGATGATGATGAGAGCTTGTGTTTGTCCAGGAAGCTGGTCTTAGTTGAGCCATCACTAGCTCTGAGTGCTCCACCCCCAACCACTATATAAGGCAGGGGCAGTTAACTGAAACGTTAACTCTCCTCGCCCCCACCCCCCCATACCTCAATTTCCCTGTTGGGGCAGAAGCCTATTGCCTACTGTCTATTTGCCTATCGGACCGTCAAATGCCATATCACTTGCCCTTCACCCCTCCCTAGAACATCTTGACACCAAGAACAGCTATGTAAGAATCCTACTCATTGACTACAGTTCAGCCTTCAACACTATTATCCCCTTGAGACTGATTACTAAACTTAGTGATCTCAGACTAAGCCCCACTCTCTGCAACTGGATCCTCAGTTTCCTGATCCACAAGCCACAATATTGGGGACAATATTTCATCCTCACTAACACTCAACACTGGAGCCCCCCAGGGATGCGTACTCAGCCCCCTACTGTACTCACTGTATACCCATAACTGTGTCGTCAAATGCCAGACTAATGCCATTTAAAAGTTTGCTGATGACATCACCATAGTTGGTTGAATCTCAGATGGCGATGAAACAGACTACAGATGGGAGGTGGAAGACCTGGAAAAATGGTGCACTGAGAACAACCTACCTCTCAATGCTGGCAAAACCAAGGAACTCATTATTGACTTTCAGTGGGATGTTACGCTATGCACCCCTGCACATTAACAGCACAGAGTTGGAACGAGTGGAGAGTGTCAAGCTCCTGGGAGTGGTCATCCACAACAAGCTTTCTTGGACTCTTCATGTGGATGCACTGGTTACAAAGGTCCAACAACATCTCTTCTTCCTCAGGCAGCTGAGAAAATTTGGCATCATGGCAAATCCCCTTGCCAACTTTTGTAGGTGCCCCATTGAAAGCATTCTGTCTGGATGTACTTGAACCATTCAAGATCAGAGACGGTTACAGAGAGTGGTGAACTCTGCTAAGACAATCACAAAGGCCACCCTCCCATCTATAGAATCCATCTACCAGGCCCACTGTCTAGGAAAGGCCACCAGCATTCTCAAAGATCCATCCCACCTTGGTAATGTTTTTCTACAATCTCTACCGTAGGGGAGAATGTATAGAAGCCTGAACACACACACCAGCCGGTTTTGTAACAGTTTCTACCCTACTGTTGTTAGAATACCTGAATAGACTCACAAACTCTTAATGTTTGCCTGTCCCTGTGTTTTTGTTTTTGCTACTGTTTACCTATTATTTACTTAACTATGCTACTTAACGATGTGATTTGCCTGTATTCCCCACAAGACAAAGTTTTTCACTGTGCATTGGTACGTGTGACAATAAATTCAATTCCATTCAGGACTGTGTACATATACAATATCCTAACCTTTGGCCCATAGATAGCTGATGCACTTTGGTACCAATGAAATTTTAAGTCCTATTATTTCCCAGTATCAGTACACGCAATGTGGAGGTGCAGGCGTTGGACTGGGGTGGTCAAAGTTAAAAATCACACACCAGGTTATAGTCAAACAGGTTTATTTGGGAGGACTAGCTGGGCTGGATCATAAGTCACAGAATGTATAGCAAAAGATCATAGTGTCATGCAACTGACACGATATATTGAACACACGAGTACAAAGTGGGCGATTAGGTACTGTGGAGGGAATAAGAACAAATTGTGTTGTGGTTTTCACAATCAGAAAATACTCCACTGCGGTTATGTTACTCTGTCAAGACTAGCTACTCCCGGAACTGCATGAAATATTCTCCAAATTCCGAACACAAACCAGCTGGAGAGAGTATTATCGCCACAGTCAGTCCTTCAGCAGAGCCCCCGCCCTCCCTATATTCCAGGAGGACGCAGCAGAATTGTGTCACTGAGAACAAACAGCAAGGCACAAGTAATTTCTGAGGGGGAGCCTGGAACCCTGGGTCGGGTTTGTGAAACGGCCTCCACATTGAGAAATCTAAACTGTCTGCTGTGTGGATGGAACCATCAGGCCGTGGGTTAAACCTCTGGTGTTTATCTCCCGGTCCTGGTGCCTTCACGGAAACAATGCGAGAACATTTGGAGCAAACATTAACATCAAAATCCAAAATCCTGACTCGTAACCATCACAATCGGGTTGATCTAAAACAACAAAGGAACTGCGAGTGCTGGAGATCTGAAACAAATAACAACAGAACTTGCTGAAGAAACACAAAGTTTATTAATCAGGTCTCGCTGCTCACCTCAAAGGAAATTTAAAACCCACCAATCTCGTTGCAATCCCCGCCAAGATCTGAACCACTCAGAGACCCGTTCACTTGTTTTCTCAAATGGAGGAGGTTTGAAATTTGATCGAGTGGCGCCACATTTGGGACAATGTCAATCTGTGGCAATACCGCATCATGATGGGAGTTTCTTTTCCCATGTCGCCTATGACCAAATATGGGGTCCATGTGTTTAAAACATCAGATTTCAGTTCTCATTTTCTAAAAAAAAATTGGCAAATTTTTTTAGCTACCCCTCCGAATCGTGCTGTCATTAGTGAGTACGTAATTTGCTGAGTGGACGGATTGGCCCTGCAAGTTATGCCCCCTGAATATAGAGCTATTTGCCAGGGTTTATGTGACAACTGCTGTGATCACATAGTCATTGAGATGTACAGCACAAAAACGGAATCTTTTGTCCATGTTGACCAAATATTGTAAACTAATCCCATTTGCCAGCACTTGGCTAATGTCCCTCTAAACCCTTCTGATTCATATATTCGAGATGCCTTATAAGTGTTGCAATTGTACCAGCCTCTACCACTTCCTCTGGCAGCTCATTCCATACACGTACCACCCTCTGTGTGAAAAAGTTGCCCCTTAAGTTCATTTTAAATATTTCTCCTCTCACCCTAAACCTATGCCCTCTCGTTCTGGATTCCCCCACCCAAGGGAAAAGACCTTGTCTATTATTCCTATCCATGCTCCTTATGATTTTATACACCTCTATAAGGTCACCCCTCAGCCTCTAATGCTCCAGGGAAAACAGCCCTAGTCTATTCAGCCTCTCCCAGTAGCTCAAATCCTTCAACCCTGGCAACATCCTTGTAAATATTTTCTGAACACTTTCAAGTTTCACAACATCCTTCCGATAGGAGGGAAACCAGAATTGCACACAATATTCCAAAAGTGGCCTAACCAATGTCGTGTACAGCCACAACATGACCTCCCAACTCCTATACTCAATGTTCTGCCCAATAATAGAAAGCATAACTATGCACTTATGTGTTTCTGTGCTGTGAGCTCTCCCACAGAGGTACCTCCAAGGTCAGCTGTGAATTTCACTGTTTGTTAATTTTTTTATGAACAGAACCGGATTCTGTAATATAAGGGCTATTGTGGAGGAAACAGAGGAACATTTAAGCAGCAGTATAATAATAGGATCACTGTGGAACAAGTTCAATTTGATAGAGATGCTCGAAATCATGAGGGATTCAGACAGAGCAGATGTCCACTGAAAAACATAGAACGTTATCGAGTGCAGTACAGGCCCTTCTGCCCTCACTGATCTGTGAAACTAATCTGAAGCCCATCTAACCTATACTATTCCATTATCGGCCGTATTACTATTTAAATGCCCTTAATGTTGGCGAGTCTACTACTGTTGCAGGCAGGACATTCCACATCCTTACTACTCTCTGAGTAAAGAAACTACCTCTGACATCTGTCCTATATCTATCACCCCTCAATTTAAAGCTTTGTCCACTTGTGCTAGCCATTACCATCTGAGGAAAAAGGCTCTCATTGTCTATGCTATCTAATCCTCTGATCATCTTTTATGTGTCTATTAAGTCACCTCTCAACCTTCTTCTAACAAAAACGGCCTCAAGTCCTTCAGTCTTTCCTCACAAGACCTTTCCTCCATACCAGGCAACATCCTGGTACATCTTCTCTGCACCTTTTCCAATGCTTCTACTTTCTTCCTATAATGCGGCGACCAGAACTGTATGCAATAGTCCAAATGTGGCTGCAACATGATCCGAAACTCAATCCCTCTGCCAATAAAAGCTAACACACCGTACCCCTTCTTAACAACCCTATCAACCTGGGGGGCAACTTTCATGGATCCTTGCACATCGACACCGAGATCTCTCTGCTCATCCACACTACCAAGAATCTTACCGTTAGTCCAATACTCTGTATTCCTGTTAGTCCCTCCAAAATGAATCATCTGACACTTTTCCACATTAAACTTCATTTGCCACCACTCAGCCGAAATCTGCAGCTTATTTATGTCCCTCTGTAACCTGCAACATCTTTCGACACTGTCCACAGCTCCAATGACCTTAGTGTCATCTGCAAATTTACTAACCCATCCTTCTACGTCCTGTTCTCATTGATGGAAAAATCGAAGATCATAAGATCTCAGTTACTTGCGAAAGCATTGGAAACATTTTTAAAAATCCTCTTTACACGGTGGTGTAAAACATAGAACTATGGAATAAATTGCTGGAGAAACTCAGCAGGTCTAGTAGCATCATTGGGAACAAAGCAGAGTTAACATTTCAAGTCCAGTGATAAGGTGTCATAAAGGCTCATCATGATTTGGAGATGCCGGTGTTGGACTGGGGTGTACAAAGTTAAAAATCGCACAACATCGGGTGGCTGTGATGAAGAAGCAGCGCTCCATAAGCTAGTGCTTCCAAATAAACCTGTTGGACTATAACCTGGTGTTGTGTGATTTTTAACTATGAATGGTCATGAGATCCTTTCTGCTTTCTTCCCATAGATGCTGCCAGACCTGTTGAGTTTCTCCAACAATTACTGCTTTTGTGTCTTTTTACATAGTGAATGGTTAGGATTTGAAATGTGTTGTCTGAGATCGTGGTGAGACAGATTGAACTGAAGCCTTCAAATGGTTGTTGAATAATTACTTCAAGTGCAACAAAAAAAACTCAGGGCTACATGGAAAGGACGGGGGAAGATGTGGGACCAGAGCTGAAAATGTGTTGCTGGAAAAGCGCAGCAGGTCAGGCAGCATCCAAGGAACAGGAGAATCGACGTTTCGGGCATGAGCCCTTCTTCAGGATGCTGCCTGCCCTGCTGCGCTTTTCCAGCAACACATTTTCAGCTCTGATCTCCAGCATCTACAGTTCTCACTTTCTCCTCGAAGATGTGGGACCAGCCGAGTTACTCATCGAGGGAATCAATTGATGGAGGGAGCTGACACAGGCACACGAATTGGCCCCCATTATTGTATCAGTGTGTAATGCAAATTCTACTTAAGTAGACAATGGGCTTATTTCTGTTCAGTGAGTTTCACCAATATATGTTTTCAAAAAAAATTTGCAAACCAAATTTAGCTATTGGGTCTTTCCTCCTTTGGCTTCCATTGAACTGCATTGCTGAGAAAACTATGACTGCGGTTCCGGCAATGGCCGAGGCGGGGTCAATATGAGGAGTCTTCATGATTGGCTGCTGCGAATCGAATCAGATGACGTGTGCCCTGTGTTTCCGGGGTTTCCCCCCTCTGGAGGGGAGAGGTTACTGTCGGTCATTGACACGCTGTCGTTCCTGATTCAGTCTGCCAAGAGTGCGTGAAGCGGAGAGACTTGAGGTAAGTCCGGTCATCAATATTTTTATATTCTTGGAGAGTGCGAGAGAATTTATTGTGAATTACATCTTATCCTTATCTTCACTTATATTTTATAAGAACTGAACATGTTGGTGAGAGTTTATTTCACTTAAATTCACTGGTTGCGAGGAGCTATTTGGGGACAGGAGCTTATCCTGGGGAGCTTCACTGTCTTTCAGATTTAAAGCAGAAAATGACCTTTTAAACCTGCTGTCTCATTTTTAATACGGGTATGAATATGTATATGAAGTTGGCTGATTTAAAAAGGATAATGATAGGATATCGTTGCGCATTAAGTGCTCATCAGCTCTCCTGATCATGCATGGCTTGTTCCGTTTGTTTCTCTGGGTAGCTGTTTCTGATCAGTCGGTGAATGTCTGGCTGAACGCTTTTTTTTCTTTTGCAGGCAGCAAGGGAGCAGCTCAATGCGGAACGAACGCTGCTGAGGTGAAATCTGGCGCCACGTTCTAAATTGGAACGCTGATACATTCTGCTCGTCGCTGAATACAACCAGGTAAGATACTTAATCCGTGTGTCACTTCCCCATTAGTTCATGGCGCATCTCTGGTCGGATTTACTGAAACATTTAAAATCTATGCGTTTTACAGTGACAGCATGGGCCACATTTGGCTGCTCCCGCCTAATTTATTCACGCATTGAGTCATCGTCTGATGAACATTCATTTGATATTACTTTTTCTGTTGAGTGTTCATTCTTCTCCCACTTGCACTGTGATTTTTCGAGATCGGAGAGGGGGGGTTTTACGTATCTGTGGTTATGACTATCTGGGGTGAAGTCTGATATGCTAATGAATACATCGCAGGAAGTGCTGCTTAGGCATAATCTCTTGCCTGTTATTTTTGCAGCCTCGTGGCAAGATGAAGCTGAAATAAAGTTAATGTTTTTCTTGCCTCAGCAGACTCTGCAATATTTTTTAGCAGCACACTAAGACCAATGATATTGTTGTTTAATAGACAATTTAAATTGTACCATTTAACTAAAAACTGACCTAGTACAACCATGTACTGTGGCTCAAAGAGGGAATGAGGGGGTTGTCAGAGGCTGAGAAGGTGAGTAAATCGCTTCCTAACTCAAAGCCTGAACATCAGGTACAATTGAAGACTGTAACAGGGTATTCTCAAGTTGTTTGGGTGGCTGCAGCTTTAACAACACTCAAGAAACTAAACACCACCAAATAAAGGCAGTCAACTTGATTAGTACCCCATCTAACACCTTAAACCTTCACTGTCTTCACCATCAACACATGGTGGCAGCAGTGTGCACCATCTACAAGTTTCATGGTAACAACTCTCCCAGACCCTTTCAACAGCATTTTCTGAACCAACAGCCCTATGACCTCAAAGGATGAGGAAGGCAGATCTGGGGACACATCTCCGTTTGCAAGATCACTTCCGAGCCACACGGCTACCTGATTGGAACTAGTTCACCGTTCCTTCACTGTCTTTGGGTCAAAATGCTGCAAATCCTTTTCTAACAGAACAGTGGGTGTCCTACATCTGCAAGGACTGCAGTAATTCAAGAGGTGATTGGCCATAACCTTCTCAAAGCCAATTTAGGGGGAACAATAAATGTTGGCCTAGCTATCAACACACACATCTTGTAAATGAACCAGATTAACATGAAAGGGTAAATTATATCTCTTGCCCTTTTCTGTGGCTTCATCCTGCCTTTCACTCCTTAAGCCCCAAAACTTTTTAAGTTCGCATTTTATTTCTGCCAGTTTGTGGACCTATCTCTATCCAGGTTGGCTATTCATTATGGTAATTTTTCTTTGTACTCTTTTTTTTTCTGATTTTATGATCTATCAGATTTCGCTTGAATCAGGCTGATTGAGGAAGTTTCAAATAGATCCTAGGGTTATCAAGAACTGTGTAAGACTTTAACAAGACAGATGTTAACCTTTAAAATCATTTAACATGGTAGCATTTGGCTGGCCATGGTTGTTTGCAGGAACGCACCAGTTTTGCCCAACACTTGAGCTTTGCTCCCATATAACGTTGCAATTTAATCCTTGTGCAAATTAGCATAAAATTATTAATTGGAGCCTCGTGGCTTCTCTTCCCACTCCTACATTTTTAACATCTATCCCTCTAGGCTCTATCCTTGGCACCTACTGTTGCTCAGCTACACATCTCAGACACACCTCTTGACAACATCCAGCTGAAGCTCACTACCACCCCTCTTGATCTCTATACTGTTTAAAATTGTTAGACTGTGTTTATCCAATATCCTGCACTGAGTGAACAGGAAAAGAATTGGGAAGACCAAAGCCATTATCTTCAGCATCTGCCACAAAACCTGATCCCCTCCCACTCTAGTAATTGTGGCTGAATCATACAGTTTGCAGCCCTGGTGTCATATTTGACCTCATTACAGCTTCTGGCTACATCGATGCCATTGCTAAGGCTGCCGTATTTTCACCTGCACACGTCAATCACCTCTATCCCTACATCAGTTTGTCTGCTGCTAAAATCCCTGTCGATACCTTTTTTTTTTAAAATCTCTGACTAGATTATTCCAAAGTGTTACTGACTGGCCTCCCACATTCAATCGTCTGTAAACTTGAGTCATCTCAAACTCTGCTATCTATTTTATACTCTCTCTCTAAATCTCATTCATCCACCAGTTGTTGAGTTACATTGGCTCCCATTTGAATATTGCATTGTTTGTTTTATTTTTACATTGAGTCTTATTTTCAAATCCTTCCATGGCCTTACTGATCCCTATCTCTGTAATCTCTTTCAGCTCTACAACCATCTGAGATGCCTCCACATCACTAATTCTAGTCTCTTGAGTATCCCTGATTTTAATCGGTCTGCCATTGCTGGTGTTGCTTTCAACTGCTAAGACCCCAAACTTTCAAATTACCTCTATAAAGTTTTTTTGACTCTGTCATTTTCTTTTTGACCAAACGTTTGGACATCTGTAAATGCCTGTGTCTTGGTATTGAATGTTGTTGCACTCCTGTGAAGCACATTGAGCAATTTACTATTACAAAGGCATTATACATTTACAAGTTGTTGGCTGAAATAACACCTTTTGAGCTGCTGTACATTGTGCTAAGATGTTCCTTATATAATATAAATTGCGTTATGGATAGGTAAAATTCATCATAACCATTCGCACTGACCAAGTGCATGTCTAGCAGCTGCAGAGTTCTTGTTGAATATGTTTGTCTATCAGTGTTTCAGGTCATACTGTCCTGATCTTAACAACTGACCTGTGGAAAACAAGCTTCTTGTTAACTGGTGGTCTCATTACTGACTCACTTGCTAGAGCAAAAAGGTTGAGAGAAGGTGCAGGTAAATTTGGTACACTAACAGTCTCGCTCAGTCAGTTGACAATATAACTGATGGTCAAGAAGCCAGTTTTTAAGGAGTTCCTCAATTTCAGAAATTGAGGTATTGCCTTGATATGAAGGAAAACTGAGTCTGTTTTCATTACAAGAATGAAGCTTACTGTGTAATGTAAAACAAGTATTAAAATGATAGCTGGTACAACTTGGACAGAAATCTATTTTCAGTTGTTGAAGGAAGAGCAGGGGGCCATTAATACAAGACCAAATGAGAGTTGGAATAAAAGCCAACTGAATTATTGATGTCCAGAGTTGTGTATGGAATACACTACTGTATTCATTTGGATAGGTGTTTGAAAAAGAGGTTGGAAGCATGTGGGAGGACTAAGTTGGGTAAATGTGACAATGATTTACAGTACTCGTGCAGAGGGTCAGTGCTGAAGTGGACTGGTTTGGTTGACTATTGTGTTTCTGAATTGCAATCTCAATATTATTTTGTATTTTTCTACATCTCAATTGGCACTAACTCAGAAATAGTTGAACCAATGGGTTGGCACCTTTTTTACTATCAGCCTATTGTAAAGCTGATGGGTTTTTGTTTGCCCCAGGGTGCACATTCTCCATGATTGCCAGCTGTTGTAATCTGAATAAGAATCCAATTTAATCCAAGCTGACTAATCAGCAAATGTGCAGCTTCATCTTGTGGATTCATTTTCAAGATTCAACAAGAGCTTGTTAATCAGCAATTTTATTGAAAATGTGGACTCAGCCATGGGGTATGGTGTCCATTGTCTATTTCATCTAAATCCCAGTTTTGAATGTAAGCCAACACTTGATTGGCAGGCAGTTTGTTTGGGTGCGTCACTGCTGTTGATCGCATCCAACATTCTGTCACATCTTTTCCAACTCCCAGCTGGTGTTCCATATTGCATATGTAGATGTTGATCTCCTCAACCACTTGTTTCCCTTCATCTTTAATGAATTGGTTCCCAGTGAAACATGTCTCACCCTTGCTGTTTCTATGGTTCCCTAACATCAATTCCTTGAACCAAGAAGTACAAATAAGATCGATTAATGAATACATGGTTTAGTTGTCAAGGCCAAGTCTGACAGAGCCACATTGAGTGCAGTTTCCCTGTTCTGCATCAAAGCTGTCCAGTATGCTATGGCTTGCCCTGAACGGCAACGAAACCTGGTAACTGTTCTGTACCAAGCACACTTCAAGTCCTGTCCCCTGCCCACTCCATTCTCTCAGAATCTGAGGCATTTGAGAACTTCTTTATTGAGGCCGACTGCATAGTTGTCTGTGCTGCTCTAATCCCAATGGGTGGCAAGTTGAATGTGCCTGTCTGTGCCTTATCCTGACCGCACACCATCCTGTGGCTCCTCATGTTTTTTGAAGCTGGTTTTGCCTACAAGCTATGTTTCTTGCTTCCTGTGTCTGCATTCCTAGTGAAGTGTTGATCTGTCTATTTGTTAACCACAGTTAAACACGAGGGAGGAAGGGATAGAAAATGGCTGCCGATGGAGTTGAATGAAATTAGCTGAGAGGCATCCCATGTGGAGCAGATCTGTCGACATAGACCAGTTGTACTGAATGATCTGTATTCTGTACAATCGAAGTAAGACTTCTGCTCAAATATTGCTCAAAGCCTCATTTATGCCTTTGTATCCTCTGGATTCTAGCTGGCCTCCCATTCTCCACCCTTTTGTAAAGCTCTGCTGCCTAAATCCTATTTGTATAACAAATGCTGTTCCATTTTTACCCTGCCTTCTCAACTTGCACTACCTTCTGCTTCCCTGACACCTCAAATTTTGTAATTTCATCCTAATTTCTAATACTTTTCCTATCTCTAAATAACTTCTTACAGCCTGCAATCCAAACACTCCTTTCTTTTGCTTTCTTGTGCAAACTTCCTTTTTACTGCCACCAAACATTGTGTCATCAGCTATCTTGATCTTGCATACAGGATACCTCTGCCTAACGTTTGGTCTTTCAAATTTTTTTTTTTAACAAGTCTTTTGCAGATGATTTTCTTTGCCCTCTTCCAGTATCTTTTTTCAGCTCCATGCCCTTTTGCTTTTAATACTCCTTTGTTTGGCAACTGGAAATGGTTTTCCTGCATGTGAGGCATTATATAAATGCAATTTAGTCTCAATCTCAGGAATTCAGAGGCACCTCCTTATGCCATTAAAGGACATGATTTCACTGAGACCATGTGACTCCTGTCATTTGGGGTCCCTTCCCAATTGGGAGGTTAATGTGGAGCATTCACTGAAATCTAATTCCAAATCACTCTAGTATTTTATCCTGCACACAATAAACTGGTCATGTCTGATTCATCCTGCTGCTTGCTGCTGTTGAATTTTTGTAATGTTCACTGTGAGAAGTTAAAGATAAAACAAAGAACAGCAGATGCTGAAGACATGAAACAAAAAAAAATTGCTGGAGAAACTCTGGCCTGGCAGCATCTGGGAAGAGAAAGCAGGGTTAAAGTTTCTGGATGTAAAATGTTCACTCTGTTTTCTCTTCACTGATGCTGCCAGACTTCCTGAGTTTCTCCAGCTCTCTGTTTTGTTTGTGAAGGGTTTATGGTGTACTTGAGTTCCAAGCCATTGATAATTTAATATTGCCCTTGTACAATTGATGCTTGTCAGTTGCACATTAGTTGATGCTTGCAATTAGACTATCAATATGATGCAAGACATTCTCTTTTGGTCTGTCTGAAACTTGCTGGTCTTCCAGTGCAAAGAATGGACCTCCACTGACTCTTACACACAGCTAGATTCCTATGATCCAGAGCTTTATTTTTGTGCTTTGTTCATTGCGGTTTGCTAGTTCAGTAGCAAATACTGCCCTGAAGTACATAACTGAGGGGTTACTAAAGTTTGGAGCTGCTGCAGTGGTGCATTTGGGGGAAACACTGTCTTTCAAGACCTTTTCAGCTGTGGTGCACCAAGGGTTTGGAAACTGGGCATCCCTTGGGCCCAGCTTTCCCTTGGAAATGGTGCAGGTCGAAGATTTTGAAAATCGTGGGTGGTAAAGTTATATTTTGAGTCATCTCAGAATGGAACATGGTATATAAAGAAGTTTATTTCCATTGCACTTGTGTTTTCCAAATTGAAATATTTTACTGCCATACTGTATACTTAACTGGAAATGTATATTGTAAATATTTAGATAATTACTGATGTTGAGTGGAACATGCTGTAGACAAATGGGTTGATTTTATTACACCGTAGTGCTGTTATATTCAAGTTGAAATGTTTTCTAATGTATTTTTACAGATTTTATGTATCAAGTGTTTTTGCGGATGAGGTATCTTTAGATTTGCTATAAATGGTATAACAATTAGATTTATCAATGTTTTATTCAGCATTGTAGGTTTCTTCTGTCAAATTAATTCAATAGCCACTGAAATAGGTTAAGGTAATTTGTTTCAAGACTGAAGTTGCCCTGAAGTGTTGGCAGTTTGGAATAACACGTTTGAGTGTCTTCATCACAGCTGGATTTTACCAAGTTGTGGTGATCGTGTGGAAATTTAAAATTCCTTTTGCACTGCCAATGTTTAATTAGCAGTCGTTTTAGCTCTCTGCTTTCTGATCATCTGGCACCAGGTTGAAGTCAGCCTGATGATCGATCGGTGTAGTTCTTGTCTCATATTTTTGAACCTTGTGCCTTTTGATTTGATTTTTTAACTCTTGTTTTATTTTGAATGAGTTGAACTTTGCTTCTTAACAGGCTATTCGGTGTTGTGTATTGGTTTTGAGTAAACTTGAACTATGTACTTAAGGTGAGTCACTCATCGGGAATGATTATTATGGCATGTAAGGCAAATGAATTAAAAGGTTAATGACACTTGAATAATGAGACTTTTAATATTAGTGAGCATACTGACATACCACAAACACTGGTATTTTGTTTCTGGCATTTAATGCATGAAATTATTTGCAAATGATTAATATATCCCAAGGCTTCACGAGGTTCCATGCGTGCAAGTGTTTACTGTTTCAGGACCTTCCCTCTTTCTGAGACATGTCATGCACCATTTAAAAGCTTTTTTTACTTGTGCAAAGAAAGGTGTTTTGACTTTCATCACCCTCCTTTTTCTGACTTGGCATTCCAGCGCAAGCAAACTATGAATAACCTGTAACGTGAGAGAGAGAGGAGTTGATGAAGTAATATCTTTGAATTATGGAGCAAAACCCTCATGCATCCATTTTGCTTCTAAAAGAGATTTGACTTGGTGTAACATTGGATGTAAGTGCAAGCTTCTGCAAGTGAGCAGAAGTCTAGGTTCATCAAATAACATTTGGTTTCGGAACATTTCCACCAGCAGTAACTAAAGTTTTATTATAGCGGGAAAGAGTGGCTGAACTACTATAACCTTGCAGTAAATCTAATGGATAATTTACAGGCTTTTGACATTCTCACTTCAAATCAATAAATTTTTGGGTGTTAAAATGATTCAGTCATTGGTGCTTTCTAAATTTTTGACATGCTAGAGTCTCAAGGACAAGTGATTCTGGAACAAAAGTTCAACTTTCAAGGCTAGGTTTAAACTAACCTCTCGGCCTATTACCATGAAGTTAAGGCAAAATGCACTATTTGTAATTTGACCCTTCAGTGCTGATAAAATCAAGTTATTTTCATTGGAAAGTGCTGGTAAAATTATCTCTGAACCTTGTATTTCTGGTGTCTCCTTTGAAGAATTACATGCAGTTTTTATTTATGTAGTTAACCCTGAACAACTTTTATTCAACGTACAAATGAGAAGAGAGCCATCCGACTTCTTGAGCTAGCCTTGCTGGTCTGCTTGTAACATCAAATCTATGTTCCTGCCTACCCCTTTAACCTTTCATTCCCTTGCTTATTAAGAAACTATCTACCTCTGTCTTTAAAAATATTCAAGGACTCTGTTCCAGAAAGTGCAGTGGGAGTAAAAATCCAAAAAAACACTCCACTGTGAGAAAAGATTTTGCCTCTGTTTTCAGTGAGTAAGCTATTACTTTTAAACATTGACTCTCTGTTGTAGATTCTCTCGGAAGAGGAAACATCCCCTCTGCATTTACCCTGTCAAGACCCTTCAGCATCTTGTAAGTTTTTCGGCCAGCAGTTACAAGCCTAACCTGGCCAGAATTCCCTGCATAAGGCAACCTGCCTGTTCTAGCTATTAGTCTAATAATAATTGAACTGTGTCCAATGCATTTATTTTCATTCTTAAATAAGATAACCAATACTGTTTCCAATATGGTTTCACGAGTGCCGTCTATAAATGAAGCATCACTTCCTATTCGATGCCCCTTGCAACAAACAATATTCTGTTGGTTCTTTAAAATTACTTCCTGTTTCTGTGTACAAGCCTTTGCGAATTTGCACAAGGACGTCCAGATCCCACTGCATCTCTGTCTCTGCAATTTCTCACCATTTTAAAAAGTATGCTTGTAGCTTTAACAGTTTGGAGAATACTTAAATTAATTATGTAGGAGACTGTTGTAACCATTTTCTTAACTGAAAAGAGGATTCATTTTGGTTAGGTGAAACGCTGAGGATTTATAGTTGCTCTAGCATTACCTGCTGTGAATTGGATTGTGTGCATGGTAATTCCATTGAGTATTTTCTGTTTAGTTTGGTTACACGTCTTATGAATCAGCTGTTATCATTGGTTTTAACTTTAGGCGTCTCTGGAAAAGGTGGTGGTGCTACTTAAGCATTCTCTATCTATTTGTGGGTTTGGAAAATCTCCTGCCTGTTTGCGGGGCAACTTTCGTGAGGGTGCTGCTCTCTCCTCCTCCTGCTGCAGGAGATACAGTTTCAGGTGCTGTATTGAGAAATTGCAATAGAAATAAACATTGCTGCTTTCTGAGATGCAATTTTGATGCTCCGTATGTATTCCTTTGACAAGCATACAGTCTGGGGTTGCATGTTTCCAGCCCCTCAGCGTACTATAGTTAATGGAGTTAGACAGTGAAATTGTGCTTCTGTAGAAGCTGCCCCACTCTTTAGTGTATCCCTCAACACATCCTGCAATCTGCAGTGCTCTGTGCAGAACAACACTTTGCTCTACAAGCCCTACAGCCTTTGTTCAGATCAAAGAGCACCTTCAAAGAGTTTCAGATCCTCCAGTCACAGATGAAGTTTGGCTCTTTCGAAACAGCTCTGCACATTGCAAAGTCCCATGTCGTGGGGCTGTTTGGGATGAGCCTCATCAAAAGCTGCTGAGAAGCAAGACAATAGTTTCTTTCCTAGCAAAGCCATCTGACATCATGTCTGATGCTGCTGAGACTTGAGTGTGTAGGTAGGATCTGATGGGAAGGGCTTTTTTACCACCAGCCGTGCTAATTTGTAAGTACTAGTGATGAGTCATTCTGTCAAATGACTGACAGTCAACTCATAAAACCACCTGAAATGTCTGACAATGTCATTTTCCCACTGAGCTTCAGGACATTGTGTAGACCACTGCCTGAGAGGAACAGGAATCCTTCTAATCTCTGTCCCAACTGGGTGGCACCTTATTTTGAGATTGTGCCCTCTCATCTTAGACTTTCCCACAAGAGGAAACAGCCTCACTGCACCTAACCTGTTGTGTTCCCTAAAAACCTCATCCATATTCTTCTAAACTCAAACTCCTACTCAACCTTTCCTTAAAAGACAATCCCTTCAAATCTGGTATCGACCCTAGTGAACCTTCCTTGGCCAGTATATCTTTCCTTGGATAAGGGGCCAAACTGTTCATGGTATTTCAGTTGTGCCTTGTGGTGTTTTAGCAAGACCTCCCCTATTATTATACTCATTTTGTAATAAAGGCGGCATTCCATTAGTTTTTCCTTTTACCTACTGAACTTGACTGCTAGCTTTTTGTGATTGCTATAACTCTATCAGCCAGATCATCTGTCCTGTCTGATTAAAAGCTTTTCGTGTGTGAGAAATCTCTATAGAAGAGTTGCTGTTTGTAATTAGCAAATAATTTCTTGCAGCTTGCTATTTCTTGCTGTCTCTGGGCCAGGTCTCATTAGTTTCTGAAGAATCTGCCTTGCTCCATTGAATTTATTCTTGAACGTGGCTTTGTTGGCTGTCTTGATGTTTTGTCAAACAGCTGCAAATTGAACTTTGAACTAGTTGGAACAGTTTCAGTTAGACACTCCTAAATTCCACAACTCTTTTGCAACGTCTTGCCACACAGTCTCTCATATCAAGCATTTTCTTCAACATCATCCATCTCCATGTAATCTAGACTAACAATCCCCTTCACTTTTTTTTTGACATTTGCCTTTTGTAACGGGGAGAGTTTTGTGAAAGGGTTACCCCTGCGGGACTTTGACGACTTGAATATTGCTGTTACCATGACATTAGGACCATTCAGGCTGGCAAAACCATTTCATTGAAACAGATGTTCTTAACAGGTGATACACCATGTCTTCTGCAGACCTTCCGATATCTGAGTAATCCTGTCATTTTCATCTGAGGTTGTGCCTTGGATGTTATTTCAGTTGTCTGGTATAGATTGTGGTTAACCTACTGAATGAACCAAGACCTGTAGGATTATCCTCATTCTGTGATTCAAAATTACGATCTGATTTTAGCTCTGCAGCAACCATCACTCACCCCACCTGCATAACCAGTAACTCCCTGGTACTTTTCATCTGTGGCACAGGATCTAGAGTGCTAAATGAACTTTAGCTTTGCCGTCTGCTAAATCTGTAGATATTGAGTATCGCCATTCTTTGATTAACTTGTAATGTGATTGGAACACTTGCAAGGGCTGTTTGGAATTTGCTAGAGGGGGACAAAAAAGCTTTGTGGAGCTGATGAGCCACAGAAGAAAGACCCATAATTTTATTTTCCAGGATTGAATTCCATTCTCTTAGAATTTGCATGGCCAATTCACCCTCCTCCATTAATCCTACCTAATTGCAATTCTTTTGGTAGCAGGTTCGACTATTTGAATTGACGGAAACCTTTTGTGACAGGAGTATATTTTCATCTCATTTAGCTCCCTCTCGGATGTACAGTAACTTTGGCTGCTGTTTAATTTATGATAATTGTAGTTTTTAAAGTGTACAAGCATTGACTACTGTTCTGGCAGATGTCATTACTCTAGACCTGGTTCTTGGCAACACATTGTGTTTAATCCAATAATGTTGTTTACCAGAGGTTATCAAATTACTTTGCCCTTTGTGTGACTAATGTGTGTGAAAGGTGCACATGGTTGTCCAATTTTTATATCCTTGAAAGGCGCAGTACAGTTTTTTTTTTAGTGTTGAAACCGTGCCCAGGTAGCCAGTGCAGTAGCTGGTCCCAGAGGCTCGAGGGATAGGTGTGAAACTGTGGTTTCAACTGTGTGCAAGTGCATGCAAGAACAAGAATAATGAAGATATTTTTCACAATTGATACGACTAATGACATTTTTCCTAAAAAGTCCTGGTTTGAAGGAGTTGGTGTTGGACTGGGGTGGACAAAGTTAGAATTTGCACAACACCAGGTTATAGTCCAACCCGTTTATTTAGAAGCACTAGCTATCGACGTGCTGCTGCTGCTTCAGGTGGTGAAGGAGCAGTGCTCCGAACGTTCGTGCTTTCAAATAAACTTGTTCGACTATAACCTGGTATTATTTTTAACTTCCTTAAAAAGTGGTTGTTCAGTCAGGTTTTGGTCAGCTGGCCGTTGTTGTCATCCAGATTTGCTGCCCGCGGAGGGGCTAAAAGTGGAAAATTAAGTGGGAAAATGGAGAACCACTGCCTGCAAAAATTAATTTTTTTGATTGCCAAATATTTATGGTAGCTGATTACTAATCTTGTGCAAGTTTATATCAGTCTTGCTGGTCATCACAATCTGAAATTTCAGCACACGAGGGGTCATCTGACTCATTGTTTCTGTGCTGGTACGTGCTTCAGTTTAGAAGGTGTTTCTTCAATTTAGTTTCTTTGCTCTTTCCCATTTGACCTTGAATAATTTTCTTGGTAAGTGCTTAACATGAAGCTTGAAAGAGATCAGGTCAAATTAATAGTTTTGCCAATAATTGCTGGATAGATTATTTCCTGGTAATGCTGCAAATGTTTTCTATCTCTCTTTCACCTCTTGCATAGATTACACTGCCCTAAAGTCTAAGGGCGGACCAGTGGGAATAACAATCTGTAAAAATTGTAATTTCTGGACTAGTAAGTGACGAACAGTTTAGAAGAAAACCTGGGTAGGGAAACCAAGAGAATCTCTTGGTAAGCTGGAGATCTGCTGTCTTTTGTAATTGAGGTATAAACCATCTGATACAATTTGCAAAATGAATAATCATTTTGATGTATGAAGAATAGTGCTCATTGTGAGTACTGCTTGATTGCTTGAAGGAGGCATCTGCCTTGCATTTTAACAGCCAATCTCTACAGACGATAGCAGGGGGTTATCATCGGTCATTGACTGCACTGGCGATTCAAATAGGGAGAGCTGCCAGTTTTTGTCTTATCTGCTGTGGGGGATGTATCGTAAAGTAAGTAACTGCACACTATGCCTTGGTGAAACATCGAAAATTATACCCAGTATTTGTCTGACGTTTGAAGTAGCATGCATGGAATATGCTATGATAGAAAGATTAAACAATTTTTTGAAATCCTGATGACAACTTTGTCAAAATTCCAGTGGAATGGTTGCCTGTAGCACCAGGTTTGAGACTAATATGGGGAGATGGACTTTTGAAATTTTCTGTTGAGATAAAATATGTTGCATCCAGTGGCTTGAGTCGACAGCATAATTCATACCTTTTTTAGATTTTCAGGTCGTAAAAGCTCTAATATACAATCTATATAAAGAAGTTGACAAACAGTTCAAGTTTATCTCCTCTTTGTGAGTGATGTATGTCAGATATGTTAACAGCTTTGTTCATTTTAGCATTTGCTGTTACTGCTTTGTAGCTTTTTTTGACCACTTGCTCCTGGAAGAATATTATAAAATTGGAGAGGGTTCAGAAAAGATTTACCAGGATGTTGCCAGGACTGGAGGGTTTGAGTTATAAGGAGAGGCTGTGGACTTTATTCACTGGAGCATAGGAACTTGAGGGGTGATCTTAGAGCTTTATAAAATCACGAGGGCTATAGGTAAGGTGAATAGCAAGGGTCTGCTCCCAAGGGTGGGGGATTTCAAACCTAGAGGGCATATTTTTAAGGGGGAGGGGGGGCGGATTTAAAAGCAACCTGAGCGGCAATTTTTTTCATCGAGAGGGTGGTTCATATGTGGAATGAACTGCCGAAGGAAATGGTAGATGCAAGTACAGTTGTGACATTTAAAAAACATTTGGACAAGTACATGATTAAGAAAGGTTTCGAGGGATATGCGCCCAATGCAGGCAAGTGGGACGAGTTTACTTGAGAAATTTTGATTGGCATAGACGAGTTGGTTTATAGAGTCTGTTTCCATGCTCTCTGACTCTACTGCGCTGAGGCATTAACACAAAAGCAACTGAGTTGGAATATGTTAGGATTGGGCATGTGTTAATGAAAATAAACCAAATGGTCTCCTTTGCCATAACGATTTTGAGATTCTGTGAAAAGGTTCTAAGAAGCTAATTTAAAATATCAAGGTAATAACAGCTTCAGAAAAGCACCCTATTTAATATCAATATCTATGAAAGATCAAAGAGCAAAATTTTGATCACTGTTTTTGCTCAAGGTTTGCATTTGTTTATTTCTGATCT
Organism: Chiloscyllium plagiosum; assembly: GCF_037043375.1. Taxonomy (NCBI): domain Eukaryota; kingdom Metazoa; phylum Chordata; class Chondrichthyes; order Orectolobiformes; family Hemiscylliidae; genus Chiloscyllium; species Chiloscyllium plagiosum. Next base: position 27,454,248 of record NW_028270149.1, on the reverse strand, counting down.
TTAAATGAAGATGAATCGGATAAATGGACAAAGTCTTTTCCCTGGGGTGGGGGACCCCAAAACTAGAGGGCATAGGTTCTGGGGGATGGTGGGGTGGGATATAAAAGAGACCTAAGGGGCACCTTTTTAATGCAGAGGGTGGTGTGTGAATGGAATGAGCTGCCAGAGGATGTGGTGGAGGCGAGTACAGTTGCAACATTTAAAAGGCAGCTGGATGGGTATATGAATAGGAAGGGTTTGGAGGGATATGGGCCGGGTGCTGACAGGTGGGACTAGATTGGGTTGAGATATCTGGTCGGCATGGACGAGTTGGACCGAAGGGTCTGTTTCCGTGCTGTATATCTTATGACTCTTGCTTTTCAATGAAGTCAGCAAATGCTTGTAGCCCTGCTACATCACTCTTTCCTCAATTCAACAAGGTTAGAGTGACACTTCTGCTACGATAATATTTCAAGGGTCAGAGTAACTGAACTTGTGTTTTAAACATGCACAGTGTCCCTGACAATACATGGAATGTAACACGAGACATCTGCCATGGAATATTGAGGAGGGCAGAACAGGGAGAGAGAAGATTTAAATGTGCAACATTGTTTCTGGGCGAGCAAACTAAAACGAACTGAGTAGCTTCTCTTTTCTGTAGTTATCCCACACTATTACTGATCTTTGATTGCTTATCGGAAAAGTTGGGTCAAAACACAACCTCTGCAAGCAGCAGTGAATAGAGTTCTATTTTTCTTCATTAATCTATCTAATGCTGGTTGACAGCAGGTTCCTGGTTTCAGTGCTCCTGCTCAATATTTCATTTCCCTGCTTTGTGTTAAGGTTATTTGCTCTGCCAGCAATTGAGTGCTGCCTGCCCAGCCAATCAGCAGGCAGTTTATCGCTCACCCCACTCTATACGACACGCATCTTCCCACCCAGTGCCCGCAGGTGCAGATCGCAAAAGCCATCCTTCCCACTTAACAACAGTATCGAGCAGCCTGCAAGCAAGACCAATTCAATTCACTACAATAGCAACAAGCGACTCCACCTCCCCAGAACATTTCAGGATGTGATTATATGTACTATTAAAAGAGCTGCAGCACATTTAAACCCTTTCCTCTGAGTCCTCTTCAGCAAAAACAATCACTGGGTCTAAAAATGCGATAAATGTTCTAAATTTTCTAAAAAAAGATTTAAATGTTCAAAAATCCCATTAAAATGGTATGAAACTTAAAAACAAGTAGAAACACTGTATGAACTTTCATCAAGAAAATAGGTCTGTGGTTTATAACTGGGCTGATGATTTATTGCCTTTGAAAGCCTCAAGTTCAGAGTTTAGCCACAAGCTAGTATTATTCCAAGAATAGCTGACTTCATGTAACCTCTTCTGAAATTAGATATGGCTGTTTGGTCTTGCAAATGCATTCTTTTTATCTGAATTCTACTCCAACAGCAGAATTGCAAAACGTATTGTGGAAAATGAAGGACATATAATTGAGGTAACTGCCACGCAGGCAGCTTACAATATCCCTTCCTCTCCATTCTCAAATTGTTGCATTGGATACAACTAGACTAATTGCTATGTTGTAGTGATATTCCTGTGTAGAGTTTGACTGACACAGGAGGTTCTGTTAAACAACCAACACCCGTGTTATGCTCTTCACTGACTAGTTATAGTCTAAAATCAATGACTGACTGACTGTATTCTATATGTCCATTAAAGCAGATAGCCTGAATATACAAATTGCTGTTCAAGCTAAAGATAGCATTTGCAAACTGCCTCCTCAATATACTATATCAGAATACCTCTTGTGTTGCATTCCATGCATTGTCAGTGACATTGTGCATGTTTAAAAACAAGTTCAGCTACTTTGACCCCTGAAATATTATCATCGTAGCAGAAGTATCATCCAAACAATCTTGAATTGTAAGGAATGAGTGTTGCAGGGCGACAGCATTTGCTGACTGTGTTGAAACGGGTTTGAAGATTGGAGATAAAATAAATGCAAACCCCTTGAGCAAAATCACATTGAAAAATTACTGTTAGGTCTCTTGTAGACATGTTATTAAGATGGTGCTTTTGTGGGGCTTTTATTCTTAACTTGAACTTTCAAAGTGGTTAATTTCTTAGAAACTCTTTACAGCATAGCTATGGTACAGAAGGAGACCATACCTGTGCTTGCTGTCCAACTGAGCAGCCTGAATTGGTGCCATTCTGCTGTAGTTTTTCCATACTCTTGCATGTTGTTATTTAAATAATCATTTGAATGCCTCAATTGACTCTGCTACTACCACACTTCCAGGGATTCCAGACAGAAACAACCCGATGTGAAACTTTTTTTTTGCATCACATTTGCCATACGCTGTAAAACTCTGAAGACTTGCTCTTGATACTTTTACAAGTGGGTATAGTTTCTTGCTATCTACTCCATCCAGGCCTCACATGATTTTGAAAATTTTCATTAGAATTCCTCTTGACCATCTTTTCTCTGAGGTGAACAGTCCAACCTCCCAAATCTTCATCATTGAAGTTTCTCATCCCTGAAGCCATTCTTGTCAGTCACTTCTGTGCATCTGCTACGGATTCATATCCTTCCGCACGCACACAGACAAGCAACACGCATGCACAAAAAATCCTGATCTCTCTCTGCTGAGGTTTATTTACTCATAAAGCACCATTTTCTGGTCGAGCAGGGCATTCTTCATTGCAAATAAAAGTAAGGCATAGAATGGGCTTAAGCCTGTCATTCTAATGTTCTGACATGGGAACTCAAGTCACTAAACATGCACAATTGTTTCAGGCACAGCTTGCTTAGGATGTACACTACTGAGAAGTTCCTTCAGTCTCTCGCCCAGATAAACGAGTAGGTTTCGCTTGAATTTGAGAGTTCTTTTAAAATTTAGAGAAATCAGTTTGGCACCCTTTCATCAAAAGCTCCTCCTTTCCCACAAATTCAGATATCAGTGGAGGCAACAGCGTGGCGGTATTGTCACTCTTAATCCAGGCACCTAGGTGTTCTGGGGACCCGGGTTCCAATCCTACAATGGCAGATGATAGAATTTGAATTCAATAAAAATGTGGAATTAGGAATCTAATGACCATGAATCCAGTGCCAATTGTCAGAAAAACCTATCTGATTAGGAAAGGAAGCTGTCATCCTTATTTGGTCTCGCCTACGTGTGACTCCACACCCACAGCAATGTGGTTGACTCTTGACTGCCTTCTAGGCAATTAGGGATGGGCCAAAAATGATGGCCTAGCCAAGGGTTCCCATTTCCCGTGGACGTTTTGTTTGAAAATAAAGCACACTCTATCAACTGCAGCATGGATATAAAGCAGTTGTCATCAGTCTTATTTCAAGCAAGGGCTATTTTTAAAAAAAATCTCCCAAGTCCAAAGTGATCAATCAATTACCTTTTTAAATAAACTGGTCCAGATACTTTCCTGAAATTTGAAACATGTTTTTCCACAATCTTTCTTTCAAACTTAAGACCTCCAAGAAATACTAAATATGTAGCATCTTAGAAACAACATGTTGCTGTTACAAAGTGAATAAAAATAAAGTACAGTGAATGCTTGAGAGCTGAAATAAAAGCAGAGTGCAGGAGAAAATTTGGCATGTCTGAAAATCAGTCTAAGCATTATCTGCTTCTTGTTCCACGTATACTGCCAGATCAGTTGAGTTTATCCTACACGATATTTTTAAATGGGGTTGTCTGACAGAAGATTGTCATTATTGACAAGAATAGTCAAAGGAAGGCTCTTCCTTTTGGGTAGTTTGACCTGTGAGGGATTTGTTTGAATAGTGATTCATGTGCCTTAAGGGGGTTATTTAACTTTAATAGTAAAAACAGGAACTAGAAATTGAAACGATATCCTGACTTTCCAATGTTGTCAAGCAGGTGGGTTCTTTGCAATTTGCCGAGTTCAAAAAGCTAGTTCCATACAAGAGATGTGTTTATTTTAGAACAGGTGTTGTGATGCTGCTGGATAATGGTACATTGGAATAATTATTCCTTGGGAGTGCGTATGTTTTAAAATTCTTCTGAGCACTTTATTGAAACAGAGCCCTGAGTAAATTGCAGAAGCATATCCCCAAGTGTCATGAACACCGATTTCATATGACCTGCTTTTAAATTGAGCAATATACAGGACATACCTTGGGTTTTAATGACATTTAAAGAGTGAATGGAATGTTCTAAGGTATCCCTTGACTGAAAAGCTGTGGTAAAAACTTCAGTGCATAAGGAGGGGTAATGGTGGAGATGTCATCCAGTTTCTTCATATTCACAGAAGAGCTGGTTGACTGAATTGAAGGGAAGTTAAAAATGTTGTGCAAGTTGGCTTTCATAATAAAATCTGTCAAAGTTTAACCTCAGAATTGACCTGAAGACACATTGTGCTCAGACTTTCACGACATCCTCTCATCTATCGAAGACTGTTTAAAAGCCACCTTTTAAGAAATCTCCAGCTTTTCCTTCCAGCCGGTTCCATTGAATTGGTACTTGTTTTCACCTTGTGCCTTTGCATCAAACTGAAACGTTATTCTTTCTGAAAGCAACAAAATATAGGCAAGTCATAAAATTCAGCTGCAAAATTCAGAAGCGAACCTTAAAAAGTGCTTGAATTTGTTTTCATTCCATTTTGAATGTGTTTACTTTCTGAGAATGAAGTTTTTCTATCTTTTTGTAATAGGCCACTCTACCACAAACAAGGAGTTCAATGGTGCATGTTTCTTCTCGGAGAAAGTCAGAATTATAAATGTGTGACAAGTTTTTTTTTAAATTGACTTAATTTGTTTCAATCATGAGTCCGGCCATTTGTGTCCATTAGTAAAATATGGACAAAACAAACTGCATTTAGTGCAAGTTTTAACTTCAAGCCTTCACAAATTATACAAACACCCCTATAAAATCATTCTCTCCCTTCTAACCATTTTTCTATAATTTTGTTTTTTGTCAAACTTCCGAAACAGCAAATGTGTGATCAAGCTCAGGCATCACTTGTAGATATAATTTAAAAAGAAGTATAGTTTCTTTGCTCCTGACACTGACTCCAAATGAAGCTAAATGTTGCAGACTCTGTGTGTACTCAGTTTTATTAAGGAGTTATGAACAGTGGTTTGTTTTTTATTCCTAATCCAAATACAAGATGAAAAAAGTCTCTGAAGTTTTTTCAACTGAATTTTGTTTTAGTTGTTAAATAACAATGGCGTCCAACCCCTCATGACAATTTTATTATCTACGCCACACTTTTAACACTGTTCAGAATTTAACCAGACTTGCCACAGAGATATTGACATATTGAAATAATGAGATTGCTCAGTTCAGATTACAGACTCATCAGGCAGTGGTTTTGTAAACCATGGGCTTTGCAACGCATACTAAATGTTGTTTGTGAAGTTCATGAGCTCTGAAACTGAGAATTTCAAATTGAGTTTATTGATTAACTCAGCCTGTATTGCAGAATTGGCAAGAAATGCCATAGTTTGTTCCTGGTAAATGTTCAATTTACATATTTTCATTGTTCCATTGCTAGTGGCTGTCAAGGGCATAAGCTTTAGTATATTCTCTCTTATCCCTCTTTGAGCATTTGGTAAGCTGATGAAATATCTCCCTAAGGGGCTTGGTGTTATGCTTTGTTTTAAAATGTTCCTGTGCAGCACCTTGGGCCATAAAAAATGTTACTTTAAGTTTAAATCTGAGGGCAGATTATGAAGGAAATCTCACATGAGAGCACAGTTCATTAACTTCCAGGGAACGAAATGTTTAAAACACAATGGATTTAGTGAAATATTTAGGAAAGAATAAGCATTGAGCTACCTGGTTTTGTTTTTGTATTTTTGAATAATGAGTTTATACCAGTGGAGAGGTAGTGATCGACAGCAGGTACTTGATAACTTTTTTGTGATTTTAGCCAGACTTTATTTCCCTTTTCCCCCTCCTCCTCCTTTCTCCTCTTGTTGTGATTATAATTGTAAACACATCACTGATGCAGGTCAATTTTAAACTGGATTATGTTACTCTTATGTATGTGCACAATGATGCCTCATTAGCCTTTCACAGTAAATCACTTCTGAAGTGGCACATGTTAGTTGTGTGGCTCAAACTTGCACTGTCACTTGCTATGTTTAGGATGGGAATTATGCAACAGTGACTATCAGCTGACCATGTGAATCTTGGACCCTGTTCTTGGTTGTGAGCAACTTTGAGGTATTGAGGACTGCAGATGCTGGAAAGTCTGAGTCGATAAAGTGTGGAACTGGTAAAACCACAGCAGCGTCAGAGGAGCAACGTCCTGATAAAAGATTCTGACTTCTTGTTGCCTCTGCTGCTTGACCTGCTGTGCTTTTTCCAGCTCAGTGTTTTATTCCTCTCTCTTTTTCCCCCCCCCGCCCAATCTGAGCTAGCTTTGCCAACTCAGTTGAGCACAAAGTTCAGAAATCTTGCACAGTACTGGCTAAGAGATTGGTAGAGGAGCGACAAAGGTAATTTGAATGGGCCATAAAGGAAGGGAATCCAGGGATAGAGGAAATGATGATAATGCAGGAAGGTTTGTTTAAGGAAATTATAGAATATGGAAGCAGGCCATTTGGCCCATTTGAGTCCACACCAACCCTCCGAAGAGCATTCCATCCAGACACACCCCTCTACCCGATCTCTAGAACCCTGCAATTCCCATGGTTAATCCATCTAGCCTGTACATCCTTAGACACTATGGGGAATTTAGCATGGCCAATCCGTCTAACCTACACATCTCTGAACTGTGGGAGGAAACTGGAGCACCTGGAGGAGACACTGGGAGAATGTATGGAGTTGCACGGACAATCACTCGAGGCTGGAATTGACCCCAGTTCCCTGACTGCCCCTATTGATCAATGAAAAGGTAAAATCACTGTAGTCTCAATGGAGCATAAGGCTGCTGCTCACTTGAGGGGCCTGGTGATGCTTTAACCTGAGGGTCACCATGCCTCTGGTGAGGTTAAGAAGGAAAGTTTCTCATAACTTCAGCCAGTGCAGGAATTGAATCCATACTGTTGGTATTAATCTGATCACAAACCAGTCATCCAGCTAAGAGTTGGCAAATGGGATATAATTAGAGAAATGTGAACGTATTCATTTTGGAAAGGAGAACAGAATATGATTTAAAGGAAAGAAACTGCAGAAAGCTGCAATACAAAGGGACCTGGGGGTGAGGCGTTTTACACGAAAGGTGAACGCACAGTTGCAGCAGCTAATCAGGAAGGCTGAAGGAATGTTGGCCCTTCAAGGGCGTTAGAGCACGAATTGGGAAGTCTTACTGCAACTGTGAAAGGTGCTGGCGAGACCACATCTGGAGTTCTTGCCATTGAGCTGAAGGGGCAGAGTTCCTTATGTAAATTTAAGGCTGAGATAGATAAATCCTTGATCAGTCGGGGAATTGAAGGTTAAGGGGAAAGGGCAGGGGAGTGGATGCGAGGAATGTGGGATCATTGATCCTGTTGAGTGATGCAGTAGGCTCAGGAAGCTGAAAGGAATACTCCTCTTCCTATTTCTTATCATTTTAACTGAGCTAACCAGCCCCTAACCAGTCAATGAGCTACAATGGTATCCAGTGGAGCAGGTATGGAGGGTGAATTATCTTGTTCCTAATTAAATGTCATTTTTCACTCCAAGCTTTAGGAGGAAGGATGCAGAAACAAGCCAATAACTGGGAGAACGCCAACTATTTTGAGTGTGTTTAGGGGTTTTTTGTGGTAAATGTTACCTGGCACTTCAAATGGAAAGAAGATGAAAGCTCTTGTCAGTTTGTGTGCAACTTTACAAACTCAGCAACCGTTTAGTTTAAGGTTCTGGGCTGTCTGTAGCTATAGAGCAGACAGCTTAGAACCTTGAACTAAATGGTTGCTGGGTTTATAAAGTTGCGCACAAACTGACAAGAGCTTTCATCTTCTTTGGGCCAATAAAAGGGCCTCCGTAGCTGCACTCTACAGTAACATGGTGGATGCAGCAATGATGGGGGAACAGATCTGTTTGTTTCTAAATTGCATTTTTTATTCTTGGCCTTTTCCTACCTCATCTTTCAGGATGCTGAAAGTATTGGAGTAGTGCCAACAGTGCTAGGCTGGTTCAGATGGTCGAGTGGACTTATTGCTGACCTTTTTTACTTAGTTGAAGCTACTTCATGACATTTCTTTGCTGAGAGTCAGCAAATTTCAAATTACAATTAATTAACCATAAGTAGAGGGATCCAGCACAAATCAGGAAGCCACATCTAATAGGAAAGTGAGTTGCAAGCGACTCATGTACTGTTACTCTTTTTATTTTAATTTGATCCCATAAAAAGTTCGCTTGCACTTGAAGATTTTGTTTTGTGAATTTTGTCTTTTTATCTTCGAGAAAACGTCTGACAAATTTATATTTAAACTGGAAGAATTTGCAAATCTGATTGTGATCCTTGAATGGAATTTTTCCAAATATCACCTCCACATGTCCGTTTTTTGTTGTAAAAATATTTTAGGTTTTTCACTCGAGCTATTCAATTGAAGATTCTTCATAGGGCCCACATAGCACCAGAACGGCTTGCAAAGTTGAAGGTAGGAGTGTCCCCAATGTGCCCGAAATGCAAAATAGAAGTCAGTACTCTCATTCATTTCTTGTGAACATGTCACAAGATTTGCAGGTACTGGTACCATAAGACATAGGAGCGGAAGTAAGGCCATTCGGCCTATCGAGTCCGCTCCACCATTCAATCATGGGTGATGGGCATTTCAACTCCACTTACCCGAATTCTCCCCGTAGCCCTTAATTCCTTGTGACAGCAAGAATTTATCAATCTCTGCCTTGAAGACATTTAGCGTCCCAGCCTCCACTGCACTCTGCGGCAATGAATTCCACAGGCCCACCACACACTGGCTGAAGAAATGTCTTCGCATTTCTGTTCTGAATTTACCCCCTCTAATTCTAAGGCTGTGTCCGCGGGTCCTAGTCTCCTCACCTAACGGAAACAATTTTCTAGCGTCCACCCTTTCCAAGCCATGTATTATGTTGTAAGTTTCTATTAGATCTCCCCTTAATCTTCTAAACTCCCCAATGAATACAATCCCAGGATCCTCAGCCGTTCCTCGTATGTTAGACCTACCATTCCAGGGATCATCCGTGTGAATCTCCGCTGGACACGCTCCAGTGCCATATGTCCTTCCTGAGGTGTGGGGACCAAAACTGGACACAGTACTCCAAATGGGGCCTAACCAGAGCTTTATAAAGTCTCAGTAGCACAACGGTGCTTTTATATTCCAACCCTCTTGAGACAGTGTAGCGAATGCCTTGGCAAGGCTCGTGGGAACTGAGATTGGGTTGGATCCGATGTCGCTCCTTTTGGGTTTTCCAAAGGTTCCCCCTCTTGTACATGGGAAAAAACTGTTTTCTGAGCTCTTTTTGTGCGAGGAAAAACACTTTTTGGTGAGTTGGATATTGGAAAATCTCCCAGGACTCTGACTGGCATAGGATAATTATGGAACATATTCCCCTGGACTGACTTAGGAATATGGTGCACCAAAAAACGGAACTGCTTTAGAGGACATGGTGGCCCATGTCAGTATTAAGAGGATTTCCCTCCATGAGCTGTAGCGGGTTTTCTTGTGCAAATCTCCACCCCTCTCCTTGTTAGCTGTGCCCCCACTTTGGGACCTCCAGGCACCATTTTTAAAGCCAGTCATGCACAAGTTGGGAGCTGCCTTTTTTTTTAATGTAGTGCACTGAGTGATTGGAATGGTATAGAAACACTTCTGAAGGCCCACAGCTGGCATGGTGGCATATTATTGCACGCACTAGCTCCTATTCTTAAAACATATTGCTGTTTCACATTTGATGCCTGTCTGATCCAACAGCTGTTGCGATGGGAGTTACATGAGTCAAACTACACAGGTTCCCTGCCCTTAGTGCCATGCCATCTTCAAATTTGTCTGAGGAATTACTATATTTTCCTTAATGCCTGGTGTTCACTGTTCAATGTGGGAGTGCCACACACCAGCAATGCATTCAAGCAGTTGAAAACCTTCACTCAATGGCAGCAGCAACAACAAAGATATTAAACAGTAGAAAATGCTGCACTTCTGGGTTACAGACAGGGAAGATGTTTGAGCAACAATAGTTTTACAGTCAGTGAGTAATTGTGACACCGTGGCCGCAATGACAATATTCCCCCGTGCGGCTGGCTCTGTCGGTCACTGTTTCAATGTCTCCGTGCGGGAAAAATCCGAAACACAACAGGTTCTATCATTTTTGTGAGCAATTGGCATTCACATCACAAAAACAAAGATTTAGGATAGGTAAAAACAATGACTGCAGATGCTGGAAACCAGATTCTGGATCAGTGGTGTTGGAAGAGCACAGCAATTCAGGCAGCATCCGAGGACAGGCAAAATCGACGTTTCGGGCAAAAGCCCTTCATCAGGAATAAAGGCAGAGAGCCTGAAGTGTGGAGAGATAAGCTAGAGGAGGGTGGGGGTGGGGATAGAGTAGCATAGAGTACAATAGGTCAGTGGGGGAGGTGATGAAGGTGATAGGTCAGGGAGGAGAGGGTGGAGTGGATAGGTGGAAAAGGAGCTGGGCAGGTCGGACAAGTCCGGACAAGTCAAGGGGACAGTTTTGCTGGAGGTTATAAACTAGGATGAGGTGGGGGAACGGGAAATGAGGAAGCTGTTGAAGTCCACATTGATGCCCTGGGGTTGAAGTGTTCCGAAGCGGAAGATGAGGCGTTCTTCTTCCATGCGTCTGGTGGTGAGGGAGCGGCGGTGGAGGAGGCCCAGCACCTCCATATTCTCGGCAGAGTGGGAGGGGGAGTTGAAATGTTGAGCCACAGGGCGGTTTGGTTGATTGGTGCGGGTGTCTCGGAGATGTTCCCTAAAGCGCTCTGCTAGGAGGCGCCCAGTCTCCCCGAAGTAGAGGAGACCGCATCGGTAGCAACGGATACAATAAATGATATTAGTGGATGTGCAAGTAAAACTTTGATGGATGTGGAAGGCTCCTTTAGGGCCTTGGATGGAGGTGAGGGAGGAGGTGTGGGCACAGTTCCTGTAGTGGCAGGGGAAAGTGCCAGGATGGGAGGATGGGTCGTAGGGGGGCATGGACCTGACCAGATAGTCACGGAGGGAACGGTCTTTGCGGAAGGTGGGGAGGGAAATATGTCCCTGGTGGTGGGGTCTGTTTGGAGGTGGCGGAAATGTCGGCGGATGATTTGGTTTATGCGAAGGTTGGTAGGGTGGAAGTTGAGCACCAGGGGCGTTCTGTCCTTGTTGCGGTTGGAGGGGTTGGGTCTGAGGGCGGAGGTGCGGGATGTGGACGAGATGCGTTGGAGGGCATCTTTAACCACGTGGGAAGGGAAATTGCGGTCTCTAAAGAAGGAGACCATCTGGTGTGTTCTATGGTGGAACTGCTCCTCCTGGGAGCAGATACGACGGAGGCGGAGGAATTGGGAATATGGGATGGCATTTTTGCAAGAGGTAGGGTCGGAAGAGGTGTAATCCAGGTAGCTGTGGGAGTCGGTGGGTTTGTAGAAAATGTCAGTGTCAAGTCGGTCGTCACTGATGGAGATGGAGAGATCTAGGAAGGGGAGGGAGGTGTCAGAGATGGTCCAGGTAAATTTAAGGTCAGGGTGGAATGTGTTGGTGAAGTTGGTGAATTGCTCAACCTCCTCGCGGGAGCACGAGGTGGCACCAATGCAGTCATCAATGTAGCGGAGGAAGAGGTGGGGAGTGGCTTTTGCCCGAAACGTCGATTTTGCCTGTCCTCGGATGCTGCCTGAATTGCTGTGCTCTTCCAGCACCACTGATCCAGAAAGATTTAGGATAGTCTTCCATAGTGGGGAACAAGGAGGGCTGTGGAATGCCTTCACATGTGCCTTTTGATATAAGGCAATTTAATCAAGTGTACACACCACAAACCATGACGAGCAAATGGAGGAGGAGCATGAGTACATTGGGATTGCTGATGGCTTCTCTTCCCCACCCCCACCCCAACACTGTCAACAACCCCACCCTCTCCCCACCCCTCTGAAAAGAATGGCAGCATTGTGTGTTTGAGCATATTGGCGAATACTTACAATTCAAGATTAGAGGAAATCAGTTCTGTGCTCTTGTGTAGCCTAAGGGATTTTGGATTGTATTTGTGAATTGTGACTCGCAGGTCAGAGTTTTGTCACATGTGATTACTTCTGCTTCACAGAGAAGACTGATCAGGCTGTAATGGTAAATGTCATGGTCACCATTCCTTGTGGCTAGGATTTGTATCCCATATGGTTGGTCACTACATGCACCTTGCAAGCATGGTATGTGGAAACATGGAAGCATTGGACGCGACCATTCAGCCCTTCCAGCCCACTCCGCCATTCATCCCAATCATGGCTGATCATCCAACTCAATAGCCTAATCCAGTTTTCTCCCCATAACCTTTGAACCCATTCACTTAAAGTGCTATATCTCATCACCTCTTGAATACATTGTGTGCTTTGGCATCAACTATTTCCTGTGGTGATGAATTCCAAATGCTCACCACTCTTGGGTGAAGAAATGTCTCCTCATCTCCATCCTAAACAATCCGCCCCAAATCCACTGGTTCTGAATACACCCACCATTGGGAATGTTCTCCCAACATCTACCCTGTCAAGACCTGTTAGAATTTTATAAGTCTCTGAGACCCCCACCCCCACCAAATCATCTGAACTCCATCGAGAGCAAGAGTATGATTATAGATACCTTCAGCCTGAGCTGTGTCAATGTCTGATTAATGCAAATATCCCTTGAGCCTCACAAGTAGAGTCCAAATGCTAAAACAGAGCCCATTTTCCCCCTCCTGCTCCAAGTGCAGTTGCAGCCATTTTCCATTTTGCATATTCATTGTGTGTAGGAGGATAGAGGGCAGCACTGATTGCACTTGGCAGAGTGAGTCTAGTAATGGAGCCCCCTCTGAGCATTAAGCCTTCATGTTCCCTTCTTCCTGGCATGCCCTGCTGAGCATATCAGCTCGGAGCTTTTATTATATATCTTAAATTTGTCTTCATCTCTCATCATTATCCACTGGTCCCCTGCCCTGCAACATAGCCATGCCAACCATTATGCTACACTGTTGCCCCCTCCACCCACCTGCGGGTCAAACCAGGGTGGGAGTGACTGTGTCGCTGATCCCCACCAAACCATTTTCCTGTGCTGTACTATTGTTGCTCATCCTCTGTTGAGTTAGGTCCAGTTATTATCCCCTCTGCATCCCTGTGTTGCTGCCTCGAATCCCCACAATTGACTTTCCCAACTTGCCCATCACAGTAGCAGCCCCTGACTTAAATCCCTAGACATTCACTGGCATAAGCCTGATTGTGGCCCAGCACTTGCACCGGTTTTGGAAGGACGGCACTGATTAATGAGTGACTAGGTCCCCGAACGATTAAAACAGGCTATTTGGCCTATCAAGTCCACAATGACCTTCCAAACAGCATTCTACCCAGACCCACCTCACTACCCTATCCCTGTAACCCTGTGTTTCCCATGGCTAATCCACCTAACCTAAACGTCCCTGGATACTATGGGTGAATTAGCATGGCCATACAGTACAGAACAGACCTTTTTCAGTTCAACCAGTCCTTGCCAACCATTATCCCAAACTAAACTTGTCCCACTTGCCTGCGCTTGGCCCATTTCTCTCTAGACATTTCTTATTCAGAAACTTATCCAAATGTCTTTTAAACCTGCATCCAGCATTTCCTCTGGCAGTTCATTCCATACAGTTTAAAAAGGAAATCCCAAGACTTGTTCAACTCCCTTATCGCAACTGGTGGAACTTTAATTCAACTAGTCAAGATTTGTAATTGAAACCTATTGTCAGTAATGGTACCATGAAATGATCATCAATTGTCGCTAAAAACCAGCTGGTTTCCTAAGAAGGGAATCTGCCATCCTTACTTGATCTGGTCTACATATGACTAGACCCACAGCCATGCAGTTGACTCTTGCCTGCCCTCTGGAATGACCTAGGAAATTACTTCATTTCTTGGCAGTTGAGGATCGACCCTAAATACTGGCCTCGCCAGTTATGCAAGTATCCCATGGTAGAATTTAAGAAAAAAGATAACTGACAGCAGTGTGGCCTACCTCACCTTCTTCGTCCAACGTAACCTGAGGGCTCTGATGCTCCTCAACATTCCATCAAAGCTGCCATCTGACAAACAACTCCCAAGGTCTTTCATCTCTGATTCTACTGGAATGTTCATTCCACATGTTAATCACTGGATGTCTAGGAATTTCTTCACAATCTGGCTGGTTTCAACCTGTTTCCCCTTGTCCTGCCTTTACGGTTTAGTTTTAGCTTTGGATTGCAGATAAAAATCTACAGTTCTGATGTGAGTCAAAGGTTAACCGTTTCCTATTGAAGTCAGATAAGTACAAATTTTTCGTTTTTTTTCCCCCCCTTCACCTGATCTCTGTTCGTGATCAGGCCTCTTGAGAACCATAGTTGTGTTTGACTAAACCCTGTACTCGAGTAGGGATTTAACCAATAAACAACCAGCTTGAACATTCCTGCCTTGTAGTGGTCATCATGTTTCACTTCTGTTTTGCCTAGCACCTGCTGCCACGTGAACTCTGCACTCTGGCTGCTGGTTGCCCATTATTTTTTCTTCCCAGCACGCAGCGTTACAAACCAGTGGAAATAAAATTTTAGTGCTCCCCTCACCTACGTATTTTAATGGTTTTAAGAGCATTGCCAGCACTTGGCTGCCACATAAGTATCCCCACATCTGAAATTGATTCTGTTTTTGTAGGCCGCACATGTTTGGGCTGAATGTTAATTTTTTAATGAAATTAAGACTTCAGGTTGTCAACGTCTGTGTCGAATTAAAAAAACTATTTGTAGTAGCACTGACCTGAGTCAGAGATGTGCAACACAGGAACAGACCCTTCGGTCCAACTCGAACGGATATCCCAACCCAATCTAGTCCCACCTGCCAGCACACGGCCCATATCCCTCTAAACCCTTCCTACTCATATACCCATCCAGATGCCTTTCAAATGTTGCAACTGTACTAGCCTCCACCACATCCTCTGGCAGCTCATTCCATACACATACCCCCTCTGCATGAAAAAATTGCCCCTTGGGTCTATTTTATATCTTTCCCCTCTCTCCCTAAATCTATGCCCTCTAGTTCTGGACTCCCCCCACCCCAGGGAAAAGACTTTGTCTATTTATCCTATCTGTGCACCTCATGATTTTATAAAACTCTATAAGGTCGCCCCTCAGCCTCCGACGCTCCAGGGAAAACAGCCCCAGCGTGTTCAACCTCTCTATAGCTCAAATTCTCCAACCCTGGCAACATCCTTGTAAATCTTTTCTGAACCCTTTCAAGTTTCACAACATCTTTCCGATAGGAAGGAGACCAGAATTACACACAATATTCCAACAGTGGCCTAACCAATGTCCTGTATAGCCGCAACATGATGTCCCAACTACTGTACTCAATTCTTTGACCAATAAAGGAACCCATAAATAGATCTTGATCCAGTGCAATTGTGTTGTGTACCGCTTTCTTTGGGAGTACTGCTTTATTACATGTGTTTTTTTTGGTAGAAGGAATGAGGTATTTTGTTTTGATTGGGTTAACATGCTTGTTTCCTTTGCACTGTAGTGTAAAGGAAATCAGTACTTCAAAACAATTTATCTATCTTGTCTAATTTGGCTTACAGTTTTCACTTGCTGTGGGTATTAAATAGGATGTTTTACATCTGTTGTCAACCATTCATTACTTGCTAATTTACAAAGTGTGACTTTTTGTTTTAAAATTGCGACTGTTTGGCTCATTTCACTGTGAATGTTAAGCTTGTCAAAGCTAATCTCCACCTTCCAGGTTACCTTCTCCTCACGGAGTGCAGCAGCTTGACTGGTTAGTTGAGCTGTTAAAGGTTGGGTGTGGATTTCAGTCATTGGCAAGAAGCTATACTGGTATATTCACAACAACATTCCAACCCATGACAGGATGTGGTCAGGATTTGATCATTGACCCTCATTAACAAGCTTCCAGGCAACTTCTAACCCAATCCCATGTCAGATGAATTTTTAAAGCCTTACCATGATTGACCTTCACTGCCTGTTGACAGACCTTTTTCATCTGAAGGTATGAGCTAGGAGGTAAAACTCCAGTTAAGGCTGAAAGATATTAATCTGGCTCCAATCTGCATGCTCAAAGAAGGATCTCATTGTGTTTGAGTAGGCTACTGAGGCTGTGGAATTGGAAATGGCTGGATTTGGATGAGTAAATCACTAGTGCATTTTAAATCCTTTCTCACCTAGTTTCGGCTGACTCAGGCAGGGTTGAAATCCTTCCCTTGGTGAAAATATGTATCGGGTATGACCTTGAGATTGAGGTTCAACCCTTCTGCACGGTACTGGGGTTTGAGTCCCTTGGGGTTGATTTGGTTGAGGTTCGAGTCCTCTGCGCTATCTTGCGGGGGGAGAGGGAGGGGGTTGTGATTTGAGGTTCGAGCCCTTTGCATGGTACTGAGGTTAGAGTTCCCTGGGGGGGGGGGGGGGGGTGTGATTTGAGGTTCGAGCTCTCTGCGCAGTACTGGGGTTCAAGTCTACTGGGGTGGGTTTGGTTGAGGTTAGAGTCCTCTGTGGTATTGGGGATCAAGTCTACTGCATGGGTTTCAGAGTGGTTAGAGTCCTTCGTGCTGTGCTGGGATTCAAACTGTATTTAAGTGGGATTCAAGCCCCCGCGAGGAGTAAAGTGAGAAAGGGGTTAAAGTCCCCTAATGGTGAAATTTGAGGCTCTGTGGGTTTTTGTTCTGGAGGGAAGGGAGTGGCTTGGATTGCGGCGCCATGTGGTCCACTGCGAGGGCTTTCCCTTGTTATAAGGGTAATTTCAGTGAGAGGATGGAAAAAAAATGAGAACGCTGAAATTAAGATAGTACTAATACTTGGATTGAAACTTTCCACTTTCAATGTAAATTGTGTCAAGTTGAGAGTGTTTGATGTTTGAACATTTTGGTTTGTTAAAATACTGGTTCAGAAAATCCTTTTAAGTGACTTTTTTGTTTTGTTTTGAATTGAGATCCTGATTAAAACCACGTGTTTTGTGGGCTATGTAATGGGGCAGATTTTGTTTTTTACATTGAAATTGTACAAGATTGTCATTTATAAAATTATCAAACTTGTAACCTTAAAACAAATTGAGTGCCTTGAGCCCCTGATTTCTTTGAAATTCTACTATGCCTGTTTCAAAAGGAACAGTGGTCATGCTTTAACCAGATGAGAATATTGTATTATAATATCTTTGCTGCTGTGTTTTTAATGCAGAGTGCTCACAAAAAGAAGAGTGCATTTTGAGTTTGATGTTTTATTAAGATTTTCTCGAGAATATCAGAACTTGAGGCTGAGCTGTTTAAATTCTGTTAATTATTGTTAAGACTTCATTGAATTTGCAATATGAGGGAGCCAAAGAATGTTGATTTCTACCAAAATTGCCACTGTAATTTCATCTGTTTTATTTGGAGAAAATATTTTAAATATTCTTTTGTTTCCCACGAATATTTGAGATTTAAATCGGAGCTGAAACTGCCTCTTCAATTGCTAAAGCACAGGAAACATTTTGTTGTTTTCTTGCTGTTCCAGACTTTGGATATATTTTTCACGATAGGTTTCACATTAGCCAAATATCAATTTGTTAAAAGAAAACAATTATTGAATAACCCAAATGAGATACCTTAGGGTTTGACTTTAGGACCATGGATTGTTGTTTGTAATTGACTGAATTATTTTGGCAGTAGAGTTTAGAAGTTTATGGATTGTATAAAACTTGATAATGTCATAAATAGTGAACATAGTAACAGCCAAGAATTCAAAGAACCTTGAAATAGGCAGACACAATTTATTGCAGTTAAATGTGTGACTGTCTTCATACTGATAACTACCTTCTGCATTCGCAGAAGGTGCAACACCTGCCCCTTAACCTCTCCCATGCTCACCATCCAAGGCCCCAAACACTCATTTCAGATTAAGCAGCGTTTCACTTGTACCTCTTTCAAATTTGGTCTATTGCATTCGTTCCTCCCCATGTGGTCTCTATATCGGAGAGACAAAATGCCGACTGGATGATCGCTTTGTTGAGCACCTTTGGTCTGTACGCAATCAGGTCCTGGACCATCCCGTGGCTTGCCACTTCAACACACAATCCTGCTCCCATGCACCCATGCCTGTCCTTGGCCGGCTGCAATGTTCCAGTGAAGCTCAACGCAAACTGGAGGAACAGCATCTCATCATCCGACGAGGCACGTTATAGCCTGCCGGTCTCAACACTGAATTCAACAACTTCAGATGATTATCCCATCTCGACCCCTCTGTTTTCATTCTGCTCTGTAATTTTATTTCATTTATTTTATTTACTTTTTAAAATTTTTTTTTCACTGTTCTATACCTCTTATTTCTCGATTTGTCTCTTTCACTCGCTCCCCACTCTCTCATCACCTTTTTCCCCTCCTCTTCCCCCTTTGCTACCCTTCTCCCCTGTTTTCCATTTTGCCTCTGCTTCACCCATTTCCCCCCCCCCATCCCCCACATATTTTGTCTCATAGCACTGGCTTCACCTTTAGTCATTCACAGCTCCTAATCTCCCTATAATCTCTCTATGCACTGTCATTATCACCTCTTTATTGCTACCTTTGCTTCTGGAGCCATGACTCACCTTCTCTCAGCCTAGTATAAATACCTCCCTTTTCTTTTAGCTTTGACAAAGGGTCAGTTAGACTGGAAATCTCAGCTCTTTTCTCTCCTTCCAGATGCTGCCAGACCTGCTGAGATTTTCTAACATTTTCTCTTTTGGTTTCAGATTCCAGCATCCACAGTAATTTGCTTTTATCCAGGGAAAGAGCTGAGTTCTGAGTTTTGCAAAATGAGCGGTTCAGCCAAGTATGACTCAGATCAGATAAGAACTTGCAGTTAACACTGGGGTGCTGGAGGCAAGGGTAATAGGCTAACAAGGTGGAAAAGCATTAATTATGTAGAGCCATTTAACTATATTGGAAACCTTCAGTATGTAAGGTCAGTTTAACAAGGTGAAAAGTATTCATTATGTGAAACTAGTTAAGGTTAAGCACATTCCTTGTCTAACAACGGATGGCTTAATCTTTATTATTGACACTCACTGATTGTAATAGTTGGAGCTGAAAATTTTCAGCTCTGATCTCCAGCATCTGCAGTCCTCATTTTCTCCTCGAAGATTGTAATGGTTACCCAATCAATATGTATGTCGCTGTATCTGGATGCTCCTCCCTGTAAAATGGCTACATAATTCATTAAGAAACCGCTCTTCCGGAGAAGACTGAGAACTCATGTCTCTGTGCACATGGGCGATCATTCTCTCTCCCTGCGGGACCTGGAATAAAGATGGAGGAGGTAAAAGTATACTGTGTCTCCTAGCATTTTGCTTCAACTAAGTTGGGGAGAGGGCATGGAGAACGGGATGACATTGGTATTAATTCTTATATTCAGTTGGTGACCACACAGTTAGCGTAAGAGTTCGATAAAATGGTACCTATGGCCCAGCCAAGATTACATAGTTGCTGGTTATTGTGGCCATGTCTGTATCCTGTTCTCTGAAAAGTTTACAATACAAACCAACTTACTATGCTGAGCCATTTGCCTTGAATGACCTTTTTATTGCATTAATTGAAATAATCATTTACATTTAGATTTAAACTCCGACCTTGTGTTTGTAACTTGTAGCTTTTTATGCATAAAGCGGTTTTCCTTTATGAAGGAAGGATTTCCCAAAATGAAGCATTAGTTGTCATGGCAATGTAGGAAATAGGAAAGTTAGTTAAGGCACAGAAAGCTTCCATAATTAACAATAAGATGATGAGTAGGCAAGCTGTTTATTATATTCCTTCAGGGATAAAAATTGGCCAAAACTTCAGAGGAAGCTTCCTAGACTTTCCAATGATTAGTGCCTCAGGATCACCTGCATCCCACTGGTAGCCTTGGTTCAGAATCCCATCCAAAATGGCCTCTCCCAACAGTGCAGCCAATCCTGAGCAATGAGAGTGACTGGAAATTTTGTGCTCCAGATTAGAGTGGATTGTGAAACGACAACCTCTGGCTCAGCAGTGGGATTGCATCCAGCTGAGCACAACAGTTCACACATTAAAAAGACAGACTGCATCCTTTGCTACCTTAAAGTCATGCTGATTTTGTTTTCCCGGTCTCTCTGGGCTACTGTATAAAGCATAGAATAACTCCACCAAACTAATTCTTGGCATGGTGCCACCCCTACAGTCTGATGTAATATGCCTATTTATGGTGTGTGTTTCAGGAAAATATCTACAGCAACAACGTGTTCTCATTTAAAATTGTGAATCACTTCCTGTTCAAACTTTCTCCCCTTTCCCCTAGTACGAAATGAGGGCAGTGAGTTCACTCGAGGGGTGTGTTGTATTTTGCAGATGTATAAAAAGAAAGTCTTCGGTCTCTGCTGCATTCCTGACCCCCTCAGCTGGCTGAAAGAGTTGGAGTATAATACTCGTAACCTGCTGGTAAGGGTAATTATTACACTTTGTGTATTTTTCTACGATATGTCAAAGTGTAGTGATGTGGCAAATAAACCTTAAGGCAACAGTGTCTTTTTAAAGTACATTTAATATTTTTCTGCCCAAATGATCAATCCACCTTAAGACTGCTGCTCAATGTGCAGGCTGATCTTTTGACTTGTTTGCTACTCTTAGAAAATCCTGTGTAGGTAATTTTGTATCTGCTTTCGGACAGCAGCAGTCTAAGAACAGTTTAATCTGCAAGTCTTTGGCACAGTGCTTTTACCAATATGCACCAACCTCCATCCACACCAAAATGTAACCGAGTTTGTGGGCACTTTTAACAGCGTGTGCTTCAGCATGAATGGAGAGAGGAGTTAGGCTCGTGTCTATACTCCGACTCTGCGTTTGTGTCATGCCACGAAGAATGAGAGTGGAATGAGTCAGCGATTGACAGCTTTTTTTTTCAGCTTCCTTCCCAGTTGAGGGTGGGACCAGTCACCTTCCATTGGGGTTCACTGGAAAGTAGTCACGGCAAGTTTTGAGCATAGGAGCTATTATATGTCCGACTGTGTCCTACCCTGCAATTATTTGGATTGAAGTGATTTACGACATAGTCTGATGTCAGGAATTTGATGACAGTGATGTGGTCATGCACTAAACTTCCTTGTCGATGTTTCTTTGGTGTGGGTGGGTGGGGGGGGGGGGGGGAAATCTTCTCAGCTTTTGCTTGCTACCTGTTTTATTCCGTGTCTACCGTGCTGGATTGATTGTCTAATACCTGAATACTCTGAACTTATCTATCGAGCAAATGCTTGTCTGGCACCTATTACAAGAACACTTTGCCATTTGAGAACAGGAGAGGGCCTATTAACCTCCTGTAGTACCTGATTCTGCAATGATAATACCTTCTCTGAACGGTTGGTTTTAGCAGAAAAACACTGCCGGGTGTGGATAGAGTGCTTTTATTATCAAAGGAAGCACACAGCCTGTACTTTCTGCTGCTATCAAAACTTAAAGCCAGTGCGGCAAATGTAGCCGTAAGATTTTATTGAGAAAAAGAGGGATAATATTTGATTAGCGTGTTTCAGCAGAAGCTGATGGGAATCTGGAATTTTAGGCTTTTTTAGAAATAGAAGTGTGTGGGCTTCGGTCATGTCTCTTTTTATTTTGGTGTTTTTTACAGTCTGTGGACTAAAATGAGTCCAGTTTTAAGTGCTTAAAACTGATCTGCAGCTTTGAAAGCAAGTAATTTAATATTCATGGCAGGCGTAATGAACAACTGCTTGATCAAGTAGGAATTGAAGCTCAGATTGTGGGCGATCTTGAGTGAAGGGTGTGTTCTGATGCAGCTCATTCAGTCAATCAATAGGATATTTTTTGGTCTGTGAGATTGTGACAGTTGTCAGTGTCAGAGCCTTCGTTGCTTGCCAACAACAGTGTGTTCGGCTCTTGGATGATTTGAGCAGCATGGGACTGGAAACCAGTTTCGGAGAGGGAGGAAAAGAACTCTGCAGACTTTCTCCCAGCCCAAAAGCTACCTGCTGCCTGCAGTCCAAAACTCACTCGAAACATGAAGAAGGCAATTACTTTTTCTTCAGTAGTTGCTGCAGGCTGTGACTTATTTGAATTAGAGTCAGAGAGTCATAGAGATGTACAGCATGGAAACAGACCCTTCGGTTCAACCTGTCCATGCCAACCAGATATCCCAACCCAATCTAGACCCACCTGCCAGCACCCGGCCCATATCCCTCCAAATCCTTCCTATTCATATACCCATCCAAATGCGTCTTAAATGTTGCAATTGTACCAGCCTCCTCCACGTCCTCTGGCAGCTCATTCCATACACATACCACCCTCTGTGTAAAAAAAAAAAAAAAGTTGCCCAGTAGGCCTTTAGTTCTGGACTCCCCGACTCCAGGGAAAAGACTTTGCCTATTTATCCTATCCATGCCCTCATAATTTTGTAAACCGGTATAAGGTCACCCCTCAGCCTCTGATACTCCAGGGGAAACAGCCCCAGCCTGTTCAGCCTCTCCCAAAGCTCAAATCCTCCAACCCTGGCAACATCCTTGTAAATCTTTTCTGAGTCCTTTCAAGTTTCACAACATCTTTCCAATAGGAAGGAGACCAGAATTGCATGCAATATTCTAACAGTGGCCTAACCAATGTCCTGTGCAGCCGCAACATGACCTCCCAACTCTCAATCAAATTTTCTAATTGAAGCAGCCACTTATGCTGCTTACAAACCAGTGGGAATTTCCAGGGAGGCATGGTGGGTGCAGAACATACAGGAGATAAGTGCAGCATCTTGCCAAGGCTCCTTTTAACAAGATAGTCTAAACCTATAACTGCTAGATGTATAAAGGTCATTAAAGTGATGCACTTTGGGAGAAGTGACACGATGAATAGCTATAATCTTGATCGTAACCATATACTTTTTGGTTGGTTGCTGGTGGTAATGATTCTGCTACGGCGTTACACACCACATGGACCTCCTTTTTGTTCCTTTATTTGTCTCTTCCTAGCATGGTTTTTTTTTTGCCATTGCCACCTTATCCCTTTTGTCATTTTGTCTTTCTGACCTTCCACCCTATCACAGATCTTTCCTGCTTTTGGCTGCTGCACTTAAAAATTGTGTTTCATTGCTATCTGCTCCAACTTAAGATGATCAGAGGAATAGATAGAGTAGACAGTCAGAAACTTTTTCCCCGGGTACAACAGAGTGTTACAAGGGGACATAAATTTAAGGTGAAGGGTGGAAGGTATAGGGGAGATGTCAGGGGTGGGTTCTTTACCCAGAGAGTGGTGGGGGCATGGAATGCGCTGCCCGTGGGAGTGGTAGAGTCGGAATCATTGGCGACCTTTAAGCGGCATTTGGATAGGTACATGGATGGGTACTTAATCTAGGTTAGAAGTTCGGCACAACATCGTGGGCCGAAGGGCCTGTTCTGTGCTGTATTGTTCTATGTTCTATGTTCTAACTTTGAGAAAAGGTCATCTGCAAAAAGCGTTAACTCTGTTTCTGCCGTAGATACTGCCCAATCTGAGTGCCTGCAGTATTGTCTGTGTTTATTTCAGGTGTTTCCAGTGCACTCCGTGCTCATGTATAGTACAAGAGTACTCTTTTGAGCATTAAAATACTTAAGTGATAGTTTTGACTAATGCAGACTCATTCGACTGAAGGTCTTTTTCTGTGTTGTAGACATCTGTGACTCTGACAAGAGTGGCAGTGATTGGGTGCCTATTTGCAAATTCTTGAAAGACTTCATGCCAGCCAAGTATATGAAATAGTTGGCTTTCCAAACTCTGAAGTTGAAAGCAAAAGAAGGAAGTCATGCCAAACATTTTATAGGTAACTGAGTAGGCTTCATTTGGAAGTATTGTGTGCTGTTCTAATGCCCTTTTAGGGAAGAAAACTGCTGTTCCTATCTGGTTTGGCCTAACTTACCTCCAGACCCACAGCAATGTGGTTGATTCTTAACTGCCATCTGGGCAATTAGACAATAAACAGTGGCCTAGCCAGTGACACCCACATCTGCCAATGAATAAAATTCTGTTCTACAATTCCAGAAGGAAGTTGTGATCTTGAGGATAGAGGGATTTCAGTTGCGTAGAAAGATTGAGGAAGCTAAGGTTGTTGTCCTTGAAGCAAAAAATGTGAAGAAGAAAAAGCTGTGGGCTTTTAATAGGTCAGGTGGAGGGAACCAGGGTTCAGAAAAGAATTCGGAGGATGTTGCCGGGATTGGAGAATTTGAGCTACAGGGGGAGGCTGAAAAGGCTGGGCTCTTTTAGCTTAGAGCATTAGAGGTTGAGGGGTGACCTTTTATAGTGGTTATAAAATCATGGGGGGCATGGATAGGATGAATAGCCAAGGTCCTTTTCCCTGGGGTGGGGGAGTCAAACTACAGGAAATAGGTTTAGGGTGAGAGGGGAAAGATTTAAAAGGGACATAAAGGGCAACTTTCTGAGTATGCTGCATGTATAGAATGAGCTGCCAGAGGATATGGTGACGACATTTCAAAGGCATCTGGATGGGTATACAAATAGGATGTAAATCCATTTGCCTTGATATGCCGTACCTGCATACCCACCTCGACCATTTAAAAAGCATCCAGCTGCCTTTTTAAACGTTGCAATTGTACCAGCCTCCACACTTCCTCTGGCAGTTCATTCCGTACATGCACCATCCTTTGTGTGAAAAAGTTGCCCCTTAGGGCCTTTTTAAATATTTTCCCTCTCACCCTAAACCTATGCCATCTAGTTTTCGACTCTCCCAGTCAAGGGAAAAGACCTTGTCTATTTACCTTGTCCGTGTCCCACGTGGTTTTGTAAACATCTATAACATCACCCCTCAACCCATTATAAATTCTGACTTTTATGTTGATACTCACCAATGTATATAGTGCTTGTAGTTGCCTTGTTGTAATGCATATAGCTAATTATGTACACCTTTCCGGTGTGGATTAAGGGCATCTGGCTCTTCAGCTTGCAAAGATTGCATTATGCTGTAATGATTAAACTTATCAATTACATCAAGACTGTTGAGGCTGTCTGTTGTGTCACAGGAAAATAAAATAGATTTTATTGATTTTTTTTTTAATATCAACTTCTAAGAAAACCAAACCGGATGTAACCTTATCAACGTGATTAAATTACTGTGAGGGCAGCAAATCTCTATAAATCATTAACCTCTTAGTATATGTAAAATATATGGAGCCATCATCTGTGCACAGATTCTGTATGTTTTTTGAAATACTGGTGTCCTCACTAACTTTTGATGCCTTCATGCGAGTGTGCTGGTCACAAAAACATAAATCTAATGTTTTAACTAGGTCGCAGTGGTCTGACAGCGTGGCCCCTGTCACTTTTAGGGGTGATCACAAGAGTATGTCGGGTGTCCTTTTGTGATCTCTGTAACTCACTGCAGTTAAGAAACCCTGTAACGTTATATCAGTGTGTTTGGAGGTACAGATTTCAGTTTATTGGCCACTTGTTCACAAATGCTGTCTTTGGCTGTGAACAGATTGATGTTGAGGTGATGTCTGAATCTGTCTAATGGGAGGTGGGGGAGAGATGGGTTGCTGGTGTGACAGCAGACTTGCTGCTTGATGCTTGGTGTCATGCCTCATGAGTGAATGCCAGGCTCTTTCATTGACATATCATCAGTTGGAGCTCCAGTAGTTTTTTTTTACAATGACTTAGAGTGATAGTTAATTGCAAATACAGCATTGGATTTTGAAGGAGCACCAAAACAAAGATCTGCTGCTACTCATAAGCCTGAGCTTGTCCTTCCATCGCTGTTTGGTATTATATTACATAAAACATACGCATTCCTCACCTACTCAGTATTTTCTCCTTGAGGCTATAAAATCAGTTTGCATCTTCATTGAATGACTCATTGCTATTCATCCAGGAGATCAGACTTTGACTTTGTTTGTGACACTGCAGTTAGAAATCCCTCGATTATTGTGACTTGGGTATGTTCTGTTCATGAGTAATGACTAATTTTTTTGAAAATTTGCATGTAGCAGGAAATTAAAAAAAGATATAAGCATGTTGTATTGAGACAATCTGTCCATATCTTGTTTTCTGCAAGGGCAGGTTGTAACTTGTTATCTTTTCTCATGACAAACTGTGTAGCAGTGAGAGCTTTCTTGATGCAATGCAATATTTCACTATGGAAGGAAATTTTAAAAATATAATTCTGATTTTAAAACAAAGTTTCCCTTTTCTCACTAACTTAATTTCTTAAACCAAAATCTTATGCAGTATTATCAACTGGAATGTTATTGAAATCCAGCCGAGATCAAGGACTGTTTCTTTAGCTTAGCTGTGTGGGTAGTTCAGGTCTACTATGCATAGTTTGAAATGGCAGTGAAAACTTTACTGTGCATCTTTTGACAGTGCACTGGCTACTGAAACTGACCATGCAAGATTTTCAACACTGATGTTAAGTTTAATTATTCTTCTAACTCCATAGTACTTCTCTAAGAAGAAAATCAGTTTGTGAGCAGTTAATGGTAAGAACACTATTTGCATCCTGGTTGTGGAGTGTAATGGTGCTGACTGCTTCTTACTGCACACTGTCCAGGTACTAAACTGAGTGGTGGAATTCAACATTGACTGACCACTTCTCATTTTGAGAGCAAAGTGCAATAGTGTGAAATATTCAAAAATAGATGGGAAAGTGCATTTAAACAGCTTACTCTAAGATGAAGCATTGATGGCCATTTGGTTGGAGACTGTTAAGAATTTTGCAGTGTGGAAGAAGGGAATTCAGCACATCTCTATACTAGCCCTTGACGTTAAATTCTACATTCAGTACATGTGTTTTCCAAGCCTTTAATTGCTCATATAATGTGAGGACATCGGAGACCATGTAACCTGTACGTAACCTGTCATTATTATTAATAAGGAAAAAACAAATGTTTTGAGTAAGGTTTAAAATAAAGAAAGATGTGCCATTAGAAGAGAATTAATTGTCAGACTGCTTGCAAAAACATTAGATGTTCTAAAAGTCATTGTCTTGTTTTTTTTAAAAATGTGTGGAATTCAAAATACAAACTGATCAGCCATGGTGTTATCCAGGTTCATGGGGCTTAATGGCTTACTTCTGTGACTGGATGTCTGTGATCGGTGGTGTTTAACAAAGATCAGTGCTGGGACCCGTGTCTACAATTTGTATAAATGACTTGGTTGAAAATGTAGCTGGTCTGATTAATAATTTGCAGACCACACAAAAAATTGAAGTTGTGGATAGTGAGGAACGTTGTCAAAGAGTATGGACAGTTGGAAATTTGGGTGGAGAAATGGCATTTTGGGAGGTTAAACGCAAGAGGAAAGTATACAGTAAATGGTAGTAGCCTTAGGAGCATTGATACACAGCAATCTTGGATGCAAGTCCCATAACTCCCTGCAAGTGGATTCACAAGTAGATATGGTGGTAAAGAAGGCAGACACAAGTGTGCCTTCATTGTTCAGGATTTTGAGCATAAGTTGGCAAGTCATGTTACAACTGCATAAGACTCCAGGCCATACTTAGAGTATTGTGTACAATTCTGGTTGCTACATCATAGCGAGAATGTGGAGGCTTTGGGGAGGCTGCATAAGCAGTTTGAGAGTGTTGCCTGGATTAGAGTGGATTAGCAATAAGGAAAGTTGGACACACTTGGGCTGTTTTCCCTAAAGTGTTGGAGACTGAGCAGTGACCTCATAGTGTATGAAATAATGAGAGGCATGGATAGGGTGGATAGTTAGTCTTTTTCCCAGGGTGAAAATGTCAAATACTAGGGTGCATATGTTTAAGGTGAGCGAGGGAAAGTTTAAATGAGATGTGTGAGGGAAGATTTTCTTCGAGGGTGGTAGAAGCATCATTGAAGAGGAACTTAGACAGACACCTGAATAGGCAGGGAATAGTGATCTGGGCATGTGAAGGCAGGTGGGATTAGTTTAGAATGACGTCCTGGTCAGCATAGACATGTTGGGCAAAAGGGCCTGTTCCTATGCTGTACTGTTCACATGAAAATACCGGTTTGTTAAATAAGTTGAGTGACAGCACAGGGGCATGAAAATGTTGATTCTCTGTTTTGTTGATTCCATGGGCCAATGTAATTTATTTCACATCTGATGCTATCATGGCAGCATTGATCAAACACATGGTAGCGTCAGATGTGAAGACAGCAGTTAGCTCACTTAAAAGTGGGCCTGGGAAATAGGCTTAAACATATGGCTGAGCCATGGGGGTAAGAACATTAACATAGTGATAGGGCAGCAAGGTCCC
This sequence comes from Chiloscyllium plagiosum, assembly GCF_037043375.1. NCBI lineage: Eukaryota > Metazoa > Chordata > Chondrichthyes > Orectolobiformes > Hemiscylliidae > Chiloscyllium > Chiloscyllium plagiosum. The sequence goes on along the minus strand of NW_028270149.1, from coordinate 27,425,943 downwards.
TCCAGCTCTTATTACCCAGGCAACATATCCAGTATTTTGTACCAGAACTGTTGGTAAATAATCTTTGAGAAATTTCAAACATTCCACTTTTCAACTCCACCCCCCCCCCCTGCTGGGACAAATGTGGTTAGGCCTGAGAGGCACATTGATTGGCACCTCTACATCCTGGGTAACAATTCAAATAGGCAACACAACCTGTACTTGTATAACATCTTTCAAGTCCTCATAGTTAGCAATGAGGTGCTACTGTGACGTATGGTTTAAATGCTGAGCAATTTACACACTGCAAAGTCACAGAAGCGTGAACATTTTGTTATCCCCAATATAGAGGACAGTATTGGTCCAGACACTGGGAGAGTTCCTCTGCTCTTCAAATCCTGACACTGGTTTTAAAAGAAAGGGCAAGTGAGGCCTTAGTTAGATGGCAACTTTAGACAGTATGTCACTGATTTGGTTTAATTTTGATTTGATTTATTGTCATATATACCTAAAGTTTATTTGCGAGCAGGACAGGCAGATCATAGGGTGCCTGAACAGAGTGAGGCCAACAGATTACAGTGTACGGGGGGTGTGTGAAGCAAGATCAAAAGGGCATGTTGGGTTGTGTGCAGGCGGAGATTTGCTGAAACCTCAGCAGTGGGGCTTTATCCAAACTACTATAACTCAGCCAAGTTTACCACATTAGCTAGCGTTGGCATCTGAGCAAAGCACAAATACAAAATAGACTTGGTCTATTGTCACAATTATTTTGTTTTGCTTCAGGTTGAAATCCGTCCAGAAGGAAAGGAATTCCAAAAGCACTTGAAGTCTCCCTGAAGCTGGACCTGCTGTAAGTAGTCATTAGCTGTTGTGAAAGCAGTAACTAGAAATGGTGTGTACTGTACTGTGTACCTATATATCTCATTCTCAGCTGGATTGTCATCACTTGGTGAGGTCAATATATTTGATCTCCTTCAATAAATATTTTGTAATGCAATGCTGAAGAAACAATTGATTCAACTGAAGGAGCTGTTCCAGTAAATAGTGGAAGTAAGCTATTTTAAATGTCAGTGAGGGAAGTGATTCATCTCAGATTTATGCAAACTCACTGTTTCACTGGCCTTTGAGGCATTTAAACTTTTCAGTGGCAGTACAGCACCGAGATACACCAGTACAAAGTCTGTTTTCTTATGCACTTTCTGTGGTGATGTTTTTGTTTTGAGTTCTTGTGTAAATGGGAGGTAATGGCGATCCTGGTCTTGTTCTGGATTATTGCTTTCTTTCCAGGTTAATGGAGTACTTATTTTGTTTCTGTGTAACGAATTCCAAACTATGACATGCATTGCCTTTCTATCTTATATCCATGTGAGGTTGAGTAACACATGAGAGGAAGTGACAGCATAGTAACAGCTAAATATTTATTCTGTTGCCTGATTTCTATCCCCGTGGTCTGCGTTTTCTTTGCTGAAACTCCAAGATACCAGAATTGCAGTTGTTTTGTGACAAACTGAGCCCCTGCTTCTGCTGCTAGCATTGAGCATCCAGTAAAAGTGTGAACATAGAACACTGCAGCACAGTACAGGCTGCTCTCGATGTTGTGCCACCATTTATCCTACTCGAAGATCAGACTAACCTGCATATCCTTCATTGTACTATCTGCCATGTGCCTATCCAAGAGTCGCTTAAATGTCCCTAATGTATCTGCCTCTACTACCACCGCTTGCAGTGCATTCCGCCCACCCACCCACTCCGTGTAAAGAACCTACCTCTGCCATCTCCCCTAAACCTTCCTCCAATCACCTTAAAATTATACCCCTCGTGATAGAGATTTCCACCATGGGGAAAAAGTCCCGGCCTATCCATTCTACCTATGCCTCTCAACATCTTGTACACCTCTATCAAGTCACCTTTTATCCTTCTTTGGCCCTATGAGAAAAGCTCTTGCTCCCTCAACCTTTCTTCATAAGATATGCCCTCCAGTCCAGGCAGCATCCTGCTAAATCTCTTCAGCACCCTCTCTAATACTTCCACATCTTTCCAAAATGAGGTGCCCAGAAATGAACACAATATTCCAAGTGTGGCCCAACTAAGGCTCTGTAGAGCTGCAGCATAATCTCGTGGCTCTTAAACTCACTCCCCCTTCTAATGAAAGCCAACACACTCTACACCTTCTTAACAATCCAATCAACTTGGGTGGCAACTTTGAGGGATCTGTGTTCATAGACCCCCAAGATCCCTCTGTACCTCCACACTGCCAAGAATCTTGCCTTTATCCTGTATTCTGTATTCAAATTTGACATTCCAAAGTGAATTGCTTCACACTTTTCCAGTTTGAACTCCACCTGCTACTTATCAGCCCAGCCCTGCATTCTGTCAATGTCCCGTTACAACCTACAAAGCCCTCCACACTATCCACAACTCTACCAACCTTTGTGTCATCGGCAAACTTACTAACCCACCCTTCCACTTCCTCATCCAAGTCGTTTATAAAAATCACAAAGAGCAGAGATCCCAGAACAGATCCCTGCAGAACACCACTGGTCACCAAGCTCCAGGCTGAATACTTTCCACCTGTTACCACCCTCTGTCTTCTATGGGCCAACCAATTCTGTATCCAGACAGCCGGATTTCCCTGTATTCCATGCATTCTTATTTTCTGAATGAGCCTTACATGGGAAACCTGATCAAACACATTGCTAAAAGCCATGTACACCACATCCAATACTCTACCTTCATCAATGTGTTTTGTCACGTCCTCAAAGAATTCAGTAAGACTTGTGAGGCATGACTTGCCTCTCTCAAGCCATGCTGACTATCTCTAATCAAACTATGGCTTTCCAAGTAACAAACCCTGTCTCTCAGAATCCTCTCAAATACGTTGCCCATCACTGACATAAGTCTGAATGGGCTAATTCCCAGGATTATCCCTATTCCCTTTCATTAACAAGGCAATAACATTTGTCACCCTCCAATCATCTGGCACTACTCCAGTGGACAGTAAGGACACTAGGATCATCACCAAAGGCGCAACAATCTCTTCCCTCGCTTCCTGTAGTAACCTTGGGTATATCCCCCATCTGGCCTAGAGGATTTATCTACCCTTGTGTTTTTCCAACTTTTCAGCACATATTCCTTCCTAACATCAACCTGTTTTAGCAAATCAATCTGTTTCATGCTGTCCTCAGAAACGTCAAGACCCTCCTCAGTAGTGAATACTGAAGCAAAGTTATTCATTAAGGACCTCTCCGACGACTTCCTCCGACTCCAGGCGCAATTTCCCTCCACTAGCCCTGATTGGCCCTACTCTCACACTGGTAAAAACAATGACTGCAGATGCTGGAAACCAGATTCTGGATCAGTGGTGCTGGAAGAGCACAGCAGTTCAGGCAGCATCCGAGGAGCTTCGAAATCGACGTTTCGGGCAAAAGCCCTTCATCAGGAATAAAGGCAGAGAGCCTGAAGCGTGGAGAGATAAGCTAGAGGAGGGTGGGGGTGGGGATAGAGTAGCATAGAGTACAATAGGTCAGTGGGGGCGGAGATGAAGGTGATAGGTCAGGGAGGAGAGGGTGGAGTGGATAGGTGGAAAAGGAGCTGGGCAGGTGGACAAGTCAAGGGGACAGTTTTGCTGGAGGTTATAAACTAGGATGAGGTGGGGGAAGGGGAAATGAGGAAGCTATTGAAGTCCACATTGATGCCCTGGGGATGAAGTGTTCCGAGGCGGAAGATGAGGCGTTCTTCTTCCATGTGTCTGGTGGAGAGGGAGTGGCGGTGGAGGAGGCCCAGCACCTCCATATCCTCGGCAGAGTGGGAGGGGGAGTTGAAATGTTGATTGGTTCCCTAAAGCGCTCTGCTAGGAGGTGCCCAGTCTCCCTAATGTAGAGGAGACCGCATCGGGAGCAACGGATACAATAAATGATATTAGTGGATGTGCAGGTAAAACTTTGGATGTGGAAGGCTCCTTTAGGGCCTTGGATGTCCCCAATGTAGAGGAGACCGCACTACCTGGTCAGGTCCATGCCCCCCCTACGACTCACCCTCCCATCCTGGCACTTTCCCCTGCCACCGCAGGAACTGTAAAACCTGTGCCCACACCTCCTCCCTCACCTCCATCCAAGGTGCTCCCGATGCGGTCTCCTCTACATTGGGGAGACTGTGCGCCTCCTAACAGAGTGCTTTAGGGAACATCTCCGAGACACCCGCACCAATCAACCAAACCGCCCTGTGGCTCAACATTTCAACTCCCCCTCCCACTCTGCCGAGGATATGGAGGTGCTGGGCCTCCTCCACCGCCGCTCCCTCACCACCAGACGCATGGAAGAAGAACGCCTCATCTTCCACCTCGGAACACTTCATCCCCAGGGCATCAATGTGGACTTAAACAGCTTCCTCATTTCCCCTTCCCCCACCTCATCCTAGTTTATAACCTCCAGCAAAACTGTCCCCTTGACTTGTCCGGACTTGTTCGACCTGCCCAGCTCCTTTTCCACCTATCCACTCCACCCTCTCCTCCCTGACCTATCACCTTCATCTCCTCCCCCACTGACCTATTGTACTCTATGCTACTCTATCCCCATCCCCACCCCCACCCTCCTCTAGCTTATCTCTCCACGCTTCAGGCTCTCTGCCTTTATTCCTGATGAAGGGCTTTTGCCCGAAACGTCGATTTCGAAGCTCCTCGGATGCTGCCTGAATTGCTGTGCTCTTCCAGCACCACTGATCCAGAACCTACCCTCACACTGGCCATCCTCTTGTTCCTCACATAAATGTAGTCTGCCTTAGGGTTTTCCTTAATCATACCCACTAAAGCTTTTTCATGCCCCCTTTTAGCTCTCCCAAGTCCATTCTTCAGTTCCTTCTGGCTACCTTGTAACCCTCTAAAGCCCTGTCTGATCCTTGCCGCCTCAACTTTAAGTAAGCTTCCTTCTTCCTCTTGACAAGATGTTCCACATCCTTTGTCTCCCAAGGTTCTTTCAACCAACCATCCCTTCTTTGCCTCAGTGCTGGACAGGTTTGTCTCACTATCAGCAGGTGCTTCCTAAACAACTTCCATGTGCATTTCCCTGAGAACACTAAACTCCATTTTTAATGTGAATGAACTCTGAAGTAATTTTTTTTTTAAAAAGTTGCTCTGGATGATCTATTGCCTCTATCCCTATCCTTTATTTTCCCTTACTTGTAGTATATGTGGGGTTTACCTGATTTTTGTGCCTAACCATGTGCATAAAGAAAAGCCACTGACCAACAAAACCAACATTGGCAATTTGATTTGGTATTTTGAGTGAATTTTACCAATATGCTGCAAGCTGGTGAATGCTAAGTATCTGTCGTCTTTCAGCTATATTCTGCTTGCCCAGAGTCCTGATGGTACATTTTCCACATAACCATCATCGCTAGTTTCTTAACTGGTAGATTCTTTGTGTTACGTTGCTATAAAGCTTTCACTGATAAATGTGTTGCTTTTATGGGTAGTGAGTATGCTAACTATGTACTAATGTGTCCAATTTTTCTCTTCTCTCTCCCATGCTCAAATTGGTGTGACCTGACCGGTATCTGCTGTTGGCTTTTAAAAACGTCGGTGTAGGCTTTTATTGTACCTTTCTCCTCTCCCTCCCTTTTTCTCTCTGTCAAACTCGTCACTCTCCAACACTGTTTTAGCCAAACTGCAGCTCATTTGCCACCTTCTGAGAACCAAGTCACACTCACCAACACCCAAAAGCATAGTCAGTTGAGAGTGGGAGACCGCCAAACAGATCCTAGAAAATATCCAGTTCCAGTATCTAAAGGGGAGGGACAAAAATCCAAATAATGAAGCTTAAGCAAGAAGTGCATTGCATTTTCTTGCTTCCTATCTACCTGTTGATGTGGCTTTACACAACCCTCACCTTTATCCCATGGTATTTCCTCTCTGATGCAAAGACGAAAAAGGCAATGGCAAAACGAATCAAGGCCAAGCCCACATCCGAGAAACCAGGCAGCCCATTCCGATCTGTGGACCACTTTGACTCCCTTGCCAAAATGGACTTCCCTGGGCTGGACACACTCGATAAACTCTTTGAAGCAGCTGTGAAGAAGTTTCAGAAGCAGAACTGTTTGGGCACAAGAGAGCTGTTGAGTGAGGAGAATGAGGTGCAGGCCAATGGAAAAATATTTAAAAAGGTGAGCAATGTGTTGTGCTGCTGAATACTTGCTGGTAAGATGTATCCATGGCGTGAGAGAGGAGGGTGGTTTCTGCTGTAGCTATGTTCTGTGTGCGTGTACCTAGCCTGAAGTGGGATTTTGACAAACTTGAGGTGTGTCTCTACACAACTTGGTCAGTTCAATTCTTCCTGTCCAACCTCCACATGTTGTTTGAGTGAATCTCATTATTGGAGCATGTGTAACCGGTAAAGTCACAAAAGACTGCTTTGATCTAAATACTTAAAGCTGATCCTTCCCATTGACTCCGCCCCAGTTTCCTCAGGGGTTAAAGGTCTTATAAGTTGCTATAAATTTTCCCATGTCCTTAAAAGCAGTAGATTGTACATGTTCTTGCCATAGACTTCCATCTGAGGCGTCTTATGATGACTTCATGGGCCAGGAATGGTTGCCTTAAACATAGGGTTTCTGTTTGGCATCAAAAACGCCTTATACTTCTAAATCTTTAACAATTTCCCCTCCCATTCTACAAAATGATCATTCTTCAAAGTGAAAGAGGAGGGCAATAAAGAATTCCTTTCAACACTAAGATGGAGAACAAAAGCCAAGATCCATGAACTGATGTGAAATATCTCTTACCTTCTTTTCACCCTTTTCTTTCTCCTCTCTTTTCTACAAAACCCCACCATCCTTCCATGAAGGAAGCTGAAGACCCTTTGCCTGGTCCACCCCGTTCAATTCTGGGGAATAGACAATATAACTAAAAAAAATAGAAAGGGAAGAGAATGTAATACTGCTGACCTAACAGATACTTATTCACTGTGACTGTGGTCAGGGAGAGGTTTCAGTATTTGGAACTTCCTTGCTTTGATAGGGTGTGTACAGAGTGCTGTTCATCAATAATTACTTTTCACTGCATGAATGTATCAGCAGCTTAAACTTAGATATAATGGCTTGTCTGTGTGTTTGAAAAAGGGATGTATGCCAAATTTGCCAAGTTTTATGTGAGATTATATTTTCAATGTATCCCTATGTTAAGGCCAGGAGGATGTATGTTTGTTGGCATATCCTTGTTTGATTGACAGATGAATATGCTTTGACTTAACCTGCAGCTAATCCTGGGAGAATATAAATGGCTAAGCTATGAAGAGGTAAATCAGTGTGTAAACCGCTTTGGCAGTGGCCTATCTGCCTTGGGACTGAAGGCAAAGGATATGATTGGCATCTTCTGTGAAACCAGAGCTGAGTGGATGATTGCAGCCCAGGCCTGCTTCAAGTACAATTTTCCACGTAAGTATTTTAGCAGTTCTACTACATCATGAGAGAACTGTTGAATCAAGACAATGACACGACTCACCTGGATGAGCTGGGCATTGTGAAGAGGATTTTTACTCCTGTCAAATCTAGTTTGATACCAAATTTTCAGAAAATGAAGCAAAGGGCAGATGTTGGGTTTATTGGGTTACAAGTGGTACACAAAACCGTACTTGAAAGAGGGGACACGCAGCATGTAAGAATAAAAAACACACGATAATGGAGATATTGCACTGATCGGCTGTATCCGTGGACAGGATAAACAGAGTTAATGTTTGAGACTGTGACCTTTTAATCAGAACCGGAAAAAGGCATGTAACGGGTTGAAGTCACTGGAAAGTGGGAAAAAGAACAAAAGAGCAGATCTGTCATGAGGTGGAAGTTTGGAGGGATTAAGTGCCAAAAGAATTAGTGCAGGGCCAAAGGAAGTGGCAGTGGAACTAGCAAAGAAACCTGGGAACATATGGATGTTAGATTGATGAACAGCTGCTGTCTGAAAGCAAAAATATGAAAAATGAGCGAAAGCTGCCAAATTAGATTAGATTAGATTAGATTACTTACAGTGTGGAAACAGGCCCTTCGGCCCAACAAGTCCACACCGCCCCGCCGAAGCGCCACCCACCCATACCCCTACATTTACCCCTTACGTAACACTACGGGCAATTTAGCATGGCCAATTCACCTGACCTGCACATCTTTGGACTGTGGGAGGAAACCGGAGCACCCGGAGGAAACCCACGCAGACACGGGGAGAACGTGCAAACTCCACACAGTCAGTCGCCTGAGGCGGGAATTGAACCCGGATCTCAGGCGCTGCGAGGCAGCAGTGCTAACCACTGTGCCACCGTGCCGCCCACAATGAAATGAAGCAGAAAAGGAATAGAGGTTACAGTCTGATATTGTTCAATTTACTGTTGAGTCCAGAAGGCTATCAGGTCCCTAATGAAAAGATGAGGTGCAAACATGGAATTTTATTGAAATACTGCAGCAGGCTGAGGACAAAGCAGTCATTTTGAGAACAAGAAAGAGATTGTCAACAGATGTTGACATTGCCAGTGATGCTTGTGTCCTTTGAATAGATGATCTGGAAAAAAAAAATCCATACACGTCTGCCTCCCAGTTGTGCTGCTGTGGAAAAATACAGGATAAAAGCAGTAAGTTTTGTTACGTGGAGGAATAACTGAAGACCTGTTTCTCTGAACTGCATTTGTAGTTCTGACCTGGGTTCAGGGATTGATCTTGGAACTGACTATAGGGCCAAGCAAGGGAGAAAGTATTTGGATGTGTCTTCACCTCCAAACGGAAGGCAATCTTAAATATTCTCAAAGAAAATGCAACTGAAAGAGTTAATGATGGACGATGAGTTGGAAGCAATCATGAGTTTGGATAATCAGAATTCTCATGTAACGTAATGGAGAAAGAACTTGTGTTAGTTGTTTCTGACCTCTATCTTTACAGTCGCAAAGAATAACTTAGAGTGAAACTTGCAGTAGGAATTATTGTAAGCTATGACTGAGAGAAACATAACAGATATGAAGAGGTTAACCAATTGTAACTGTGGAGTGAACCTCATTAGCCCAACATATGAGCTTAGAAAGTGCTACAATTCTGTGTTAACTATCTAACATGTGGACTTTAACATATTCTAGTTATTAACATATTTTTGTTCAGTTAATCCTGTTTATTCTCCACAAACACTAATGTGTAAGGCCATAAAGTTTTATTTAAAAAGCACAACCTTTTTCCATAAACACATTTTTTTCCAGTGGATGATGTTGGCAATATTTAACTTGTTAGAAGCCAAAGAATAGTTCTGAGATTTCCCTAAAGAGATCCCAACAGTAACACTCATCTTTCTGAACAAAATGATGGTCATTTCTGAAATAAACACATGGTTTCTGTGCATCTTAGGAAGCTGCGTAATGAGTACGGGTGAGTCATTGTCGAGCGTGGGAAGTGCGTACCTATTTGCCAAGTGGATCAGATGTTTTTGGAACATGTAGCAATTGTTCTTCCCATTTATTTTTTTTAAAAAGTACAACTTGCAACATTTCCATGGTGTCGTAAGTTTGAAAAGGAGGGAGGGATAGTGTAATTGGTTTCATAGCTTCTGAACTCACACCATTCACCCCCCACCTTCTGATTTGTTTCTGATTCCTCTCATTTCCACATCTTTCCTGCCCCACATGCTTCAAAACCAGTGTGTTTAGGAAGATGGATTGGGAGGAACCCAGCTTTATTGCGTTCCCCTGTGCACAAAAATAACCTTGTGTTACTTCCTGCTGATCCTTGATGTGTTAGATTAGACAGCAAGACTCATCAAAACCTCACCAAAGAAATTGTACTCTAAAGCGGAGTTCGAACCTTTTGAGAAGGGCAGAAATCAACAAAACAGAACATCCTGGAAGTGAACGGCATTTTAGGGTTGAAATATTTTCCAGCTCACGTCACCACTTTAGCAACTCAGCCTTACATTTTAGTCCCGCCCGTCCCTCAATTAATGACGCCTGCTGAATGTTTACTTCCTCCTTCTGCTTTTGTGCTTGTCAGTCCCTAGTTTGAAGATCAGCATGTTAAACAATCTTCTGCACAGTCATTCACCTTGTGGTTTGTTTTTTCTGCAATAACTATGTTAACACTGGTTTTAAATAAAGCTTGTATTTTTTTAAAAAAAAAACACACACTGGCCATGACTGAAACTCCCCAGCAACTCTGATTTTGTTTGACTTCACTTTTCTCTCCGTGATTAGGAGTGCACTTAAATCCGCATTTAGAGCTGGTGTAGGTGAAAAGGGGCAGGTTGTTTGGTTCAGTAGTTCAACCAGAAAAATTAAAGTTTCATGTTAAAATTCTGGGGTTAAATTAAAACTTAATTTTTCACTTTCCTGTCGCACCCTCTGAAAATACAGAAATGGGCCATTCGGATGAGAGTTATAGCAAGCCCAGTCACCCATATAAGATAATGGGAATGCAGCACATTAAAATAAATGGGGGTGCAGTTTACTTTATACGGCTCACTTTAGCTCGTGAGAACAGGTTTCTGCCATATGTGTCATGCATGACGTAGTTAACAGGCATTATTTGTAGAATGTGTTTGTTATTGAAAGCTTCTGTCAAGTTGCTGTACCCAATGATTGTTGCAGTGGCATGTATCAACCTACAAGTGGCGTCACCATTTCTCCCTCTTGTCACTTATTGTCTGCCTGTGAAAACTAACATGTAGGGTCTTTGTGTCTTGCTTGTAAGCAGCTTTGAGGCAAGGCTTTGGTATTGAATATTGGACCATCTCCGATCCTGCAAACGTGCCTCAGCTTGCCAAATTGCCTCTGCTTGATGAGTGCCAACATACCTGGGGAAATTTGCCCTCTTGAGGATGACCATGTTCATGATTTTGCCCATGAAATACCTGGCATAATTTGCATGCAGGAATGTTGGATGTGAGATCTCATGTAACATTACCCCCTCTCACTAGGAATGAGTATGGCCATGAATAAAAATGACCATATGAAAATATAGCTCAAATAAATTCAATAATTGAGATAAAATTCAGCTCTCCACTGAAGGATTTTAAAAGTTTGATTTGTGTGCCTGTTGAGAGAATTACTCTCTTGGCTGGAATGACTTGTGAGCTGCTCAGCTGACCATCCTTGTACTCAACATCAATGAGACCAAGGTCTAGCTTTGGTTATTATACATATTTCATTATGTAGCCCATTTTAGTGGCTCTTCTCTGCTACTTCTAGGAACGTGACCAGATCCTTTCAGATGGGAGCTGAATAATTACATTGAGATAGAATGATTTCACTTGATATGCCATCCAATCATCATTTGAGCTTTTTTTTAAAGAAAACTCTATTCACACTCACCAGATACTGTCACAACATCTTGGAAGATTGATTTTCTAAAATTCCTAAATTCCTTTGTTGATCAGTCTTCTGGTCTTGGCTTCCAATAATCCTACAACCTTAAGTGTATGACTTAAGGCTGAGCTACCACAGTGCTCTGGATCATAGTGTGTCTCGGTATGCAATAGGATTGAGATATGTGCAATTGTTTGGCAAAGGCTGAACCAAGTGTTAGAAAATTATAAATCTCTGGTGCCTGACAGATGCTTCCAATTAAATGAAAGACCATTACTGTTTAAGATTCTTTCGCTTTATGTTTAGATTGATTTGAACCAAATCACCAGAAATAAACAATGAATCCTGGCCTTTATCTCCAGAAACGGGCGGCAGTTCATTTTAAAGAATGCATTTGGGCTTAGTTCATTCTTTCAGTTTGAGCATGTCTTGCAATCATTCCTTTGACTCTTCATTACTCAAATTCTTCTGAACAAAGTTTAACATTCCAATTTCACCTTTCATTATTCCTACCTCCCCAACACTCCCAAATTAGAACAGAATGAACTTAAATTTAAACAGCACCTTTTGTGTTCTATAGTCACTTTGCACTGAATTATTTTTGACATTTACTTAAAACAAATTTGCATACATCTAAGTCACACATGATCTCGGAGATCAGTTGATATGTTTTGATTGCAAGATAAGCCGTTGCCCGTGATACCATAGATAAGATAATTTGCCTGCTGCTCTTCAATTAAAGAAATTAGATCTTTTTGTAACTCTGACTTAATGCTGAATCCGAAAAATGATGCCCCGATAAATGCAGTGGAATCCGTCTAGATCATGTGTGAAGCCCTGAGATAGAGCTTGATCCACTGATGCTCTTATTCACTAAAATGGACTAAAATAATTAATCAAAAAAGAGAAATATATATTTAACTTACTGTTACCCTTTATTTCCATATACATAGTACATGACAGTGTCCCAGCTAGCTCAGAGCTGCTTAGAGAGTAGCTGCTTAGAGAGTAAGCTGCTTGACATTCCTATTTTTTTCTTTTTCCTTCTTTTTTTTTTTGCAAGTCCTTCACACTCACTGATCCAGCTCCCTCAGAGTCAGCTCTCAGACTGAACAGGATGACACTCCTGTTCTTATTTTTTCTTTTTTTTTCCCCCACACTACCGCCTAACTGCGGTAGTGCTTGTTTTTTCCCCAGCACCCATGTGTGTCTGCAGGTGTGAGAGACAGTGAAGACATTCCTATTTATATCAGTTAGCCAGGATTCTCTGATTGGACCAGGTTAACAGCCCGAATCAGAAGACTCCTACTTGGTTGACCTTGTTCCGATCACTACAACCCTCCGTCTCTAAGTCCTGGGATGTAGACCTGTTCTTTATCCTGTAGCTTTTCCTGGGACTTTCTATTTTGCTATTTACAAAGTAATACCAATTTTAAATGAATTTTGATCCCACTACATGCTGTGGAGGTTGCATCCATTACAATGCCAGTGTAACTTGATTATTTTCCTTCCCTCCTCTCAGTTGTAACAATTTATGCCACCCTTGGAGAAGATGCTGTCGCTTATGGACTAAATGAATCTGAGGTAACGCATCTCATCACAAGTGTGGAACTCCTTGATACCAAGTTGAAGGTGAGCTTTGAAGATTCTGTACGGCCCATAATCCTTAGTTAGACCTTTTGTATGTGTGGAAATACAAAGGACTTGGAAAATTAGGAATCCACCATGCACTCCATTCAGTCTTGATCTTTTGTTGTGGACCAAGTTTGAAAATCCTTGAGCAATGCTTTCCCCCATTGCTTTTCTTCATCTAACCTTTCACAATTAAAGAAAATCATTTCTTTATCTTGCATTTCTCCTGAATATTAGTGTGAGGAACATTGTGAAACCTGCCTGGAAAAGTAGTGCGTTCTAGTACAACAGCATTTATAGTGTTTCAACATAAATAGATGTGTTTTGTTTTGATTCTCTTCTGTATTCAATATTCAGATTATTTTTATAGATGATAATGCATTCTACATTTGAATTCTAAATTTGACTGACAAAATTATCAAGGTTATAAAAAATTTTAATTTCCAGTCATATTGACACTGACATAATCATATGAATATCCTGAGAAGAGCTTACAAGTTTAATATTAGTGAAAAGTCGTGCGACGGTCCGATCAGTAGCATGCAAATCTACTTGCAAGCTATTTCTGCCAAGCTGGTCTGGGTTAAAGGTTAGTTTTACAGCAACGTCGGTTGTAAACGTTTCAAGCACTTCAAAAACAAGTCAATGGTCTCACTTTTTTCGTCTACACTTCACATTTGATTAAGTTCGACCACACAGTCTCATGAATATGTAAAGTACATTGTGTTACCAGCGAGGACAAATAATTGAACTGGTTAAAAATAAAGTTGAATGGACATGATCACAACCTAAAAGGGATGGAGGCTTTCATAAGCACACAAGGAATGAAAGATTAACTAGATCAATTATGACCACTCGGATGAAGGAGATAGCCTTATTGTGGAAATGAGATTAAATTAAAGGCATATTTTGCAATCTTTTTGCCAAGAATGCTGGGCATGAGGGATTTGAAGGTGACAATAGTTTACTTGGTGCATAGTAAAGTCACCATAGTATTGCCAGACCATAGGATTGCCCTTCCTCATTAGGGAGTGATGACTGACTGGTGATAGTTTAACCTGAGGGTCACCGTGCTTCGGGTGAGGGGCGAGGTTGGGAAGGAGAATCATTCCTGGTAACCTCAGCCAGTGCAGGAATTGAACCTGCGCTGTTGACATCAACCTGCCTCGCAAATCATCTGTTCAGCTAAACTGACCTCCAATTGATAGATATCTATAAGAGAAGAAATTTGGTTCTGAAATCTTAGTTGGGTTTTCGGTGGAACTAACTAAATTCTGAACCCTCTAGCCGATGGAAAGAAGTCCAAGAGGATTGCAGAGGCTTGAATTTCTTCAGTATTCCTGAACTGCATGCATTGAGCTACAGGACTGGCGAGTAATAAGTGAAGTACCTCCTATTTAAGTAGATGGAGTATTATAAATGGTTCAATGTAGAAAGTTAGTGTGGTAACACATATGTCGAATCCATAATTTGGGACATGTCAGCACTAAGGAGTTAAGGATTTCTCTTTAATCAAAGGCAACCAGTATTTTTGTTTAAAAACTTTGTTTTTGAAAAATGCTTTATTGGAGAAGTGAAAGTTTGGCTCATTACAGAATGCACTTAGTGTGCCTATAGATTTCCTGAAGGCAGTCATTAAGATGGCTCAGGATTTGTGATGTTAACTGAAATGCAGCAATAAAATAGGATATTGATGGATGGCTAAACACGAAAACACACAAGGTTGAAATAATTGGCTTCTGCTCAGACTAGGCTTGAAGCGGCATCTTAGTTTCGCCGACTGCAGCAAGTATATGGCTTGCCAAAGTATTAGAAGGACTGGGAAAAATTAAAAGACACAGAGTGGAAGGGTAAGTAAAGAAGTAGGCAGTGCAGTTTTGAGATGTGATGAGTGATATTGTTGCTGGACTAGTAATGTTGAGACTCTGGTATGTGGTGGAATTTAAGTTGAATTAAAAAAATCTGGAATTAAGACTACTGAAATAATTGTCAATGATACCATTGTCGATTGTTGTTTTCTTGAAATAAAGCCCAGCTGGTTGACTAATATCTAATGAAAATGGCCATCCTTACCGCACCAACATGTGACTCCAGACCCAAACCAATATGGTTGACTTGTAACTAAAATGGCTGACTCTGAAGTAGCCTAGCAATCTAGTCAATTTACAGGCAATTAGGGATGAGCAACAAATGCTGCCCAAGCCAGCAATGCCCACACTCCATTAATGAATGAATAATAAGCACAAGCTTGAGATAATGTATTTTGGAATGTGGCAGGTCGAAACAAGGGAATAGAGAACTAGATACATGATGGGCATAGAAAGGTATGGATGAATAGAGATCTGCAAGAGTCAAATAGTTACCATGGTTTAAGTCACAGTTTTAGGACAGTTTTGATTCTTTAGAATAATGCAAGGGTGGGAAAATATAGTTAGAAGTATATGGGAAGTACTGAGACTGAAGAGATTTTAAATAAGGTTTTGTTTAAAGAGATTATGAAAGCTTTTGAGTTTATTGAATAATGAAAGGACCATTTTTTCATATGGGAGTAGTTAGTGGCAAGCTCAATTTAAAATCCTGAGCGAGGTGAGAGGAGTTCGAGAAATTCCTTCACGCGATGTTGAGGAAAATCAAGTACAGTATTTTGCTAAATGGGATGAGTAAGGCATTTTTTAATGGGCAAATTGGACATGTAATTCAAGTGGAGGATGGAGAGAGCAGTAAAAGGTTTAGTTTTGAATTGCTCAAACCACGAATTAGCAAAGCATTACTGATCAAATGACCACTTTGTGTGCTGTAAACATTCGGGCGGTGTATGGGGAATAAAGAAAACAAAGATCTGAGGATGCTGGAAATTTGAAACAAGAACAGAACATAGTGACGTGGATTCTGAAGAAGTGTCACTGGACCCAAAACGTTGACTCTTTCTTTTCGCAGATGCTGCCAGACCTGCTGAGTTTCTCCAACGATGTTGTGCATGATTTGATATCAATGTGTAAAACATACAGCCTGGAAATCCTACCCTGTTTTGCATCTCAGTAATCCTTCTTTTCATGCTTTTACACTTTATTTTGACAGAGAGTGCTGCCGAAACTTCAGAAGCTGAAGCATGTCATTTATGTGGACAAGAAAGCCGTCAATGCTTCGGAATATTCAGAAGTTCTCCAGGTCCACAGTATGGCTTCTGTGGAAGAACTTGGAGCCAAACCTGAGAACTGTACGTATGTAGGCAATTTCTCTTGCCATCACTGCATGTGGCAATTCTTTGAGTAATTAATTGCTGCTCGTTTCTCACTTATCAATTTTAAAATTCTCATTCTTTTTAAGATTCTCGGTATCTCTCTGTAATATTATCCTCTGTAATATCTGTCAGCTGGATGCTTGACTATCTCCAGCATTTTTATTGCCCTGCTATTGGCAGTTGTGCCTTCAGCAGGGTAAAACCCCAAATCCCTCCCTAAGTCTCTCCACAGCTTTCTTTTTGTCCTGTTGAAACACCACTTTTAAACTTAAACCTTTGATCAAGCTTTCGTTCACCTGTTCCAATATATCCCTCTGTAATTCAGAGTTCAGTTTTATTTGAAAAAAGCTTCTATGAAGCATCTTAGGATGTTAATAGAAATGTAGTTTAGTGGCATTATTGTGAATGAAATAGTCCATTAGTTTCTCTATTTCAGCAATTTCTAAGTCTGCATTGATCTGATTTGAAAGTGTTGGCATTTGAGAAAATTGGGGTTGTGATTAATAATTAACCCTCACCCAGTTACATAGAATCCCTACAGTGTGGGAGGAGGCCCATCGAGTCCACACCAAACCTCCGAAGAGTATGCCACCTAGACCCACCCGGCATCACCTTGCGAATGCCCTATGAGCAATTTAGCTTGGCCAGTCCACCTAATCTGCACATCTTTGAACTGTGGGAGGAAACAGGAGTACTCCAATGAAACCCACACAAACACAGGGAGAATGTGTAAACACCACACAGATAGTCGTCGGAGACCGTAATTAAACCTGGGACCCTGGCACTGTGAGGCAGCAGTGCTAACCACTCAGCAACCGTGCCACCCAGATGAACAAACCTATCTTTCATACAACAAGTTGAATAACTGTTTAAGAATTTTTGTATTAAATATATTTTTTCATTATTTTAAGTAACTCAAATAGCTCGTCCGTTGGACTTTTTTTGCCATAGAATCTATTTCAATGAGATTAGCATATGTTTATTAGATTAGATTATTTAGTGTGGAAACAGGCCCTTTGGCCCAACAAGTCCACACCGACCCGCTGAAGCGTAACCCACCCAGACCCATTCCCTTACATTTACCCCTTACCTAACACTACGGGCAATTTAGCATGGCCAATTCACCTGACCTGCACATTTTTGGATTGTGGGAGGAAACCGGAGCACCCGGAGGAAACCCACGCAGACACTGGGAGAATGTATATTCAGAGTTATCCCAACTTCAATTTCACAGTGCGCTGACTAAAATCAGACTTGGTACTTGATTTTCTCTCTCCCTTCCTCCCTTCTGCCTTTTATAGGGCACAAAATCATTCCTACATTTCAGTTTCTAAGCTGGCCCTGTCCATCACCCCTCCATGCTGCGGGGACCAACATTCCCTTATGCTAATGTTTGCAGCATAGAGTGACGGTCACATTATGGTTCGAACAAAGCATAGTTCCGAGCAGTATCCATTTCTAACCAATGTTGCTTCTGTAACATTGCAATACAAATAATCCTGAAATCAGATTTAAAAAAAAAAAATTCACTCATGGGATTTGGGCATTATTGTCTGGGCCAGCACTTAACACCCATCCCTGGATGCCCTCAAGAAGGTGATGGTGAGCTGTCGGACCCCCTGTGGGTGTTGGGGGAAGGGAGGAGATAGTTGGCAGCTGGTGGTGTTTCCACATATCTGTTACCCTTGTCCTTCTAGATGGAAGTAGTCATGGGTTTGGAAACTGCTGTCTGAGGAACTTTGGTGAATTTCTGCAGTGCATCTTGTAGATAGTACACACTGCTGCTACTGAACATTGGTGGTGGAAGGACTGGATGTTTGTGGACAGTAAAGTATGCTGCTTTTTCTTGGATGTTGTCAGGCTTTCCTGAGTGTTATTGGAGCTGTATATATCTAGGCAAATGGGCAATATTCCATCACACTCTTGACTTGTTCCTTGTACATGGTGGAAGGCTTTGAAGAATAGGGAGGTGAGTTACTCACCACAGTATTCCTAATGTCCGGCCTACTCTATTAGCCACTGTTTGTGGTGAGTCCAGTTGAGTTTCTAATCAATGGTAACCCCAAGGATGTTTATTGTGGGGGATAACCGTATTGAATGTCAAGGGATGGTGGTTAGATTGCCCCTTTTGGAGTTTGTCATTGCCTGGCATTTGTATGGTATGGCTATTACTTGCCACTTGTCAGTCCAAGCCTGGATATTGTCCAGATCTTGTTAGATTTGAACATGGACTGCTTCAGAATCTGAGAAGTCATGACTGGTGCTAAACATTGTACAATGATCAGTGAGCATCCCCACTTTTGAGCTTATGATGGAGGGAAGGTCATTGAAGCAGCAGAAGATTGTTGGTCCTAGGACACTACCTTGAGGAACTCCTGCAGAGGTGTCCGAGAGCAGAGGTGACTGACCTCCAACAACCACTCCATCCAGTGATGAGTTTGTCCCCTGACTCTCATTGATTGCACTTTTGCCAGAGCTCCTCGATGGCGCACTCAGGAGAATGCAGCCTTGATGTCAAGGGCTGTCACTGTCACCATCCTTCTGGAATTTTGTTTTGTCCATGTTTGAACCAAGGCTGTAATGAGGCCCAGGAGCTGTGTGGTCATGGCAGAATCCAAACTGGGTGTCACTGAACAGGTTATTGCTGAGTAGGCACCGCTTGATGGCACTGTTGATGATTCCTTCCCTTACTTTGATGATTAAGAGTAGGCTGATGGGGCGTAAATTGACCGGGTTCGATTTGTCCTGCTTTTTAATGTACTAGATACTCCTGGGCAATTTTCCACATTCGCACCTAGAAAAGATTCAGCAAATTCCAGAGACACTAATTTGTCCAGAGGGTGTTTGGATATTAGGACATATTATCTGGAGCAACAGCTGGGGCATATTAGCAATAATGCAATTTGGGGGAAGGTAGATAAGCATTTCTGGAAAAGGGGAGTTTGAAGATACATTGGTAGGATGTGATAAAGGAATAGCAGGGGGCCCAAATGGGCCAGCTGAACTGAACAGTTTGTTTCTTTATCAGTAGAAGTCTGTAAATCTAAAGAATAGAGCCTCTCTGGCTTAGTGCAAAGGTTTTTTTTTATATATAATGCAACCTTCTGAGGAAGGAAGGAAATGCATGTGTCATTAGCAGATCTTGAGCATGCACATAACTTACCTTGGTAAACCCCTCTAGCTCCTGGCCTAGTGCGCTCTACTCATTCGCCCTAATATTCCAAACGTCAGTGTTCTGACTTGGTGCTGGCACATTAGAATCCCATCTGTCCATCTCTTGGCACTTTCAACATGCCACTTACAGACTTTGAACAGTATTTCGAAAGACTTCAATATCCTTTTTCTGCAATTTCCCTGTCCCTCTCCCTGCACCATTCCTTTCCCATTGCTTTCACATTCTAGACAGCCCTGTCCGCACAAGATTATTCAAACCAGGCTTTCTCCCCGCATCTGCATAATTATTTTACACAGCTACCTGTCACCTGCAGCAGCTTCTGGATCATGGTCTTAAACTAAATTCAATGTAAGTCCAAGGAAACCTAGAATAGTCAGGCCGCTGCTTTAGTTGCCAATCTTACTGAAATCCCAGCTCATCCTAAATGTATATCTAAATGCTCCTGTAATGTCAATCATTGCTCCTAGTTGAAATCACTGAATTGTATATTCTGAGGCATTAAGCAGCCTATTCTTTAACTTGTGTACACATTTAAAGCTGAGCAATGTAATCATGTGGAGGTTATTTCATCTTGATATGGAAATTCTATTGTATAACGCTGATTATGGTGTCTCCTACGCAGTAAACATAACTCCATCCAGGCCTGTTCCCTCGGACTTGGCTGTGGTGATGTACACAAGTGGATCTACAGGTCATCCAAAAGGAGTGATGATGGTACACAGTAACTTGATAGCGGGTATGACTGGCCAGTGTCAGAGGATACCTGAGCTGGGGTAAGTGGTAAGCTTCCTGTAACGGGTTTCACTGAATTTTCAGAGATATCCTGCTTGATGAAGGACAGTCAGTCTCTCCTGGCAAGCTGGTGTTATTTAAACAGGCAATTTCGATCTTTCTCCTTTTCAGTTTCTTAAAGAAAACGTCACCTACCACTGAAGAGTAAGTTCAGGTTATTGGAAAGGGCAAGTGGGTTTGAATGTCTACTGAAAACAACAAATGCTGGAAATCACATCGGGTCAGACATCCATGGAGGGAGAGCTCAGGCTAATGTTTGAGTCTAGATGACTTTTTTTCCCATTTGTTGTTTTCAGTACAAATTCCAGCATCAAGGGCAAAGACAAAGGCACCACATGGTGAGATCAGTGCAGGAGAGAGAAAAAGAAACCTGCACTGCTCCCTGACACAGCAGTGAACCCACACAGTTACTGCCTTTGCTATTTAAATTCCTGTGTCGCTGGACATCGGAATGTGTCTGGGAAAATTAACAAACGGTGAAATTCACAACAGATCTTAGAGGAACCTGTTTGGGGCAAGTCACAGCATAGAAACAGATAAATGAATAGTTTTAAGTGTGGCCTTACAGTAAGTCTGCAGTAGTGAGTGTAGTGGTGAGTGTAGTGGGTTCTTTCTTGATTATATTTAAATGAGATATGTCTTTTGATTAAACTTAAAAATATAAGCCAAAACACTGGAGCAGTGTTTTGCAGAGGAGTAAGACAGTGCTATTTTCTGGGTGTGTAGGTTGGAAGAAGCAAAAATGGTCTTTAGAGTCATATGCTTTTCTTGTCGGGTGTGGGAGTTTAGGGAGAGTTTGTGTTACTGAGGATTATATCGGCAATAAATGTCGTTGTGAATTCTATCTGATCGAATGGATCTGTTGGAGAAACAGTTAGAGGCAATGAGGAATTTACAAGAGCAAGGGAATGTGATGGATGGCAGTTACAGGAAGGGAGAAAAGTTGCAGATACAGGCCACATAGATGGGTTAACTCCAGAAAAGGTAAGAGAGGTAGGAAGATAATGCAGGAGTCTTCTGTGGCTCTCCTCATTTCAAACAAGTATGCTGTTTTGGAAAATGTAGGGAGTGATGGATTCTCAGGGGAACGTAGCATGAACAGCCAGGTTTCTGGTATCAAGACTGGCCATAATGCAATGAGGGTTACGTTGGGTTCCAAGAGATTAATTGTGTTAGGGGACTCTCTAGTCTGAGGCACAGACCGACATTCTGTGGCCAGAGGCGAAAAAGCAGAATGGTGTGTTGCTTCTCTGGTGCCAGCATCAAGGATGTCTCTGAGAGGGTGCAGAATGTTCTTAAGGGGGAGAGGGACCAGCAGGACTAAAAATTGTACGCATTGCAACCAACAATATAGGAAGGGAAAAGAATGAGATTTTGAAGAGAGAATATAGAATTAGGCAAGGATTTAAAAAGGACGTCCTCGAGAGTAGTCTTATCTGGCTTACTCCCGGTGCTGCGAGCTAGTGAGGGCAGGAATAGGAGGATAGAGCAGATGAATGCATGGCTGAGAAGTTGGTGTATGGGAGAAGGATTCACATTTTTGGATCATTGGAATCTCTTTTGGGGTAGGAGTGACCTGTACAAGAAGGATGGATTGCACTTGAATTGGAAAGGGACTGGCAGGGAGATTTGCTGGAGCTGCTTGGGAGGATTTAAACTAGTAAGGGTGGGACCCAGGGAGATAGTGAGGAAAGAGATCAAACTAAGACTGGTATAGTTGGGGAAAGGAGCAAGTCAAACAGTCAGGGCAGGCAGGGAAAAAGCAGAGAACAAGGTAGGACTGATAAATTAAACTGCATTTATTTCAATGCAAGAGGCCTAACAGGGAAGGCAGATGAACTCAGGGCATGGTTAGGAACATGGGACTGGGATATCATAGCAATTACAGAAACATGGCTCAGGGATGAGCAGGATTGGCAGCTTAATGTTCCAGGATACAAATTCTACAGGAAGGATAGAAAGAGAGGCAAGAGAGGAGGGGGAGTGGTGTTTTTGATCAGGGATAGCATTGCAGCTGTACTGAGGGTGCATATTACCAGAAATATATCCAGGTGAGTTATTTGGGTTGAACTGAGAAATAAGAAAAGGATGATCACTTTATTGGGATTGTATAATAGACATCCTAATAGTCGGAAGGAAATTGAGAAACAAATTTGTAAGGAGATCTCAGTTATCTGTCAGAATAACAGGGTGATTGTGGGAGGGGATTTTAACTTTCAAAACACAGACTGGGACTGCCATAGTGTTAAGGGTTTAAATCGAGAGGAATTTAAGTGTGTACAGGAAAATTTTCTGATCCAGTCTGTGGATGTACCTGCTAGAGAAGGTGCAAAACTTGACCTATTCTTGGGAAATAAGGCAGGGCAAGTGACTGAAGTGTCAATGAGGGAGCACTTTCGGGCCAGCGACCATAATTCTATTAGTTTTAAAATAGTGATTGAAAAGGACCAACCAGATCTAAAAGTTGAAGTTTTAAATTGGAGGAAGGCTAATTTTGAAGATATTAGGCAAGAACTTTCAATAGACAATAGGTGCAGGAGTAGGCCATTCAGCCCTTCGAGCCTGCACTGCCATTCAATATAATCATGGCTGATCATTCCTAATCAATATCCTGTTCCTGCCTTATCTCCATAACCCTTGATTCCACTATCCTTGAGAGCTCTATCCAACTCTTTCTTAAATGAATCCAGAGAGTGGGCCTCCACTGCCCTCTGGGGCAGAGCATTCCACACAGCCACCACCCTGGGTGAAGAAGTTTCTCCTGAGCTCTGTCCTAAATGGTCTACCCTGTATTTTTAAGCTGTGTCCTCTGGTTCGGCACTCATCCATCAGCGGAAATATGTTTCCTACTGCCAGAGTGTCCAATCCTTTCATAATCTTATACGTCTCAATCAGATCCCCTCTCGGTCTTCGAAACTCAAGGGTATACAAGCCCAGTCGCTCCAGTCTTTCAGTGTAAGGTAATCCTGCCATTCCAGGAATTGACCTCGTGAATCTACGCTGCACTCCCTCAATAGCCAGATGTCTTTTCTCAAATTTGGAGACCCCCAGAACTGCACACAGTACTCTAGGTGTGGTCTCACCAATGCCCTGTACAGCTGCAGAAGCACCTCTTTGCTTCTCTACTCAATTCCTCTTGTTATGAAGGTCAGCATACTATTAGCCGCCTTCACTACCTGCTGTACCTGCATGCTTGCCTTCATTGACTGGTGTACAAGAACACCCAGATCTCTCTGTACTGCCCCTTTACATAAATTGATTCCATTGAGGTAGTAGTCTGCCTTCCTGTTCTTGCCACCAAAGTGGATAACCATACGTTTATCCACATTAAACTGCATCTGCCATGCATCTGCCCACTCACTTAACTTGTCCAGGTCACCCTGTAATCTCCTAACATCCTCCTCACATTTCACCCTGCCACCCCGCTTTGTATCATCAGCAAATTTGCTAATGTTATTGCTGATACCATCTTCTATATCATTAACATATATTGTAAAAAGCTGCGGTCCCAGCACGGATCCCTGCGGTACCCCACTGGTCACTGCCTGCCATTCCGAAATGGAGCCGTTTATCACTACCCTTTGTTTCCTATTAGCCAACCAACTTTCAATCCAATCTAGTACTTTGCCCCAATACCATGCACCCTAATTTTACTCACTAACCTCCTGTGTGGGACTTTATCAAAAGCTTTCTGAAAGTCCAGGTACACTACATCTACTGGATTTCCCTCATCCATTGTCAGAGTTACATCCTCAAAAAATTCCAGAAGATTAGTCAAGCATGATTTCCCCTTCATAAATCCACGCTGACTCTGTCCTATCCTGTTACTACTATCCAGATGTGCAGTAATCTCATCTTTTATAATAAACTCCAGCATCTTTCCCACCACTGAGGTCAGACTAACTGGCCTATAATTTCCTGCTTTCTCTCGCCCACTTTTGTTAAAAAGTGGTAATAACATTAGCCACCCTCCAGTCCTCAGGAACCGATCCCGAATCTATTGAACTCTGGGAAATAATCACCAACGCATCCACGATTTCCCGAGCCACCTCCTTCAGTACCCTGGGATGCAGACCATCAAAAGCTGATTGGGGGCAAATGTTTGCAGGTAAAGGGACGACTGGAAAATGGGAAGCTTTCAGAAATGAGAACAAGTGTCCAGAGACAGTATATTCCTGTTAGGATGAAAGGCTGATAGGTGTAGGGAGTGCTGGATGACTAAAGGAATTGAGGGTTTGGTTAAGAATAAGAAGGAACCATATTTTAGGCATAGACAAGATAGATTGAATTAATCCTTAGAATGTAAAGGCAGTAGGAGTATACTTGAGGGAAATCAGGAGGGCAAAAAGGGGACAGGAGATAGCTTTGGCAAATAGAGTTAAGGAGAATCAAAAGGGATTCTGTAAATACATTAAAGACAAAAGGATAACTCGGGAGAAAATAGGGCCCCTCAAAGATCAGCAAGGCGGCCTTTGGAGACGCAGGAGGTTGGGGGAGATACTAAACGAGTATTTTGCATCAGTGTTTACTGTGGAGAAGAACATGAAAGATATAGAATGTAGGGAAGCAGATGGTGATATCTTGAAAATTGTCCATATTACAGAGGAGAAAGTGCTAGATGTCTTGAAACACAAAAGTGGATAAATCCCCAGGACCTGATCAGGTGTACCCGAGAACTCTTGAGAAGATAAGCGAATAATTGCTGGGCCCCTTGCTGAGATATTTGTATCATCGATAGTCACAGGTGAGGTACCAGAAGACTGGAGGTTGGATAACGTGGTGCCACAGTTTAAGAAGGGTAGTAAGGACAAGGCAGGGAACTATAGACCAGCGAGCTTGACCTCGGTGGTGGGTAAGTTGTTGGAGGGAATCCTGAGGGACAGGATGTACATGTATTTGGAAAGGCAAGGACTGATTAGGGCTAGCCAACATGGCTTTGTGCATGGGCAATCATGTCTCACAAACTTGATTGCATTTTTTGAAGAAGTAACAAAAAGGATTGATGAGAGCAGAGTGGTGGACGTGATCTATATGGATTTCAGTAAGGTGTTCAACAAGGTTCCCCTTGGGAGACTGGTTAGCAAGGTTAGATCTCCTGGAATACAAGGAGAACTAGGCATTTGGATACAGAACTGGCTCAAAGGTAGAAGACAGAGCGTGGTGGTGGAGTGTTGTTTTTCAGACTGGAGGCCTGTGACCAGTGGAGTGCCACAAGGATCGGTGCTGGGTCCACTACTTTTTGTCATTTATATAAACGATTTGGATGTGAGCATAAGAGATATAGTTAGTAAGTTTGCTGATGACACCAAAATTGGAGGTGTAATGGACAGCGAAGAAGGTTACCTCAGATTACAACGGGATCTTGATCAGATAGGCCAATGGGCTGAGAGGTGGCAGATGGAGTTTAATTTGGATAAATGCGAGGTGCTGCATTTTGGGAGAGCAAATCTTAGCAGAATTGATACACTTAATGGTAATGTCCTAGGGAGTGTTGCTGAACAAAGAGACCTCCTGAGTCCTTAGAAGTGGAGTCACTGGTAGATAGGATAGTGAAAAAGCCATTTGGTATGTTGGTCAGAGTATTGAGTACAGGAGTTGGGAGGTCATGTTGCGACTGTATAGGACATTGTTTAGGCCACTGTTGGAATATTGCATGCAATTCTGGTCTCCTTCCTATAGGAAGGATGTTGCCAGGATTGGAGGATTTGTGCTATAGGGAGAGTTTGAATAGGCTAGGGCTGTTTTCCCTGGAGCATTGGAGGCTGAGGGGTGACCTTAGAGGTTTATACAATCATGATAGGCATGGATAGGATAAATAGACAAAGTATTTTCCCTGGACTGTGGGAGTCCAGAACTAGAGGGCATAGGTTCAGGTGAGAGGGGAAAAGATATAAGAGACACCTAAGGGGCAACTTCATGCAGAGGGTGGCATGTGTATGGAATGAGTTGCCAGAGGAAGTGATGGAGGCTGGTACAGTTGCAGCATTTAAGAGGCATTTGGATGGGTATATGAATAGGAAGGGTTTGGAGGGATATGGGCCGGGTGCTGGCAGGTGAGACTAGATTGGGTTGGGATATCTGGTCGGCATGAATGGGTTGGACCGAAGGGTCTGTTTCCATGGTGTGCATCTCTATGCCTGAATCTATCTGCAGTAATTTGCTACTATCTAGATTTGACTGTCAGCCCCTGCTGAATTGGACAATGTTTTACCTCGTCCTAAAGTACTGGTTGCTTGACTGTGGGAGCTTGCTGTTCACAAATACATTACAGCAGAAAGCTGAAACCGCTTTGTTTCGATTGTGTGCCTTTGGTTTTGTTAAAGTTACGAATTAACAGCTGTTATAAATGAAAAGTAAATTGTTTAACACTGATACACCACAGCCCTGGTTATTAAACTTTGCTGTCTTCCATTTGGATAGTTTAAAATTGGAGAAATTTCATTGGTAGTTTTGCAGACTATGCATTTTGTCTTTTTTTCACAAGAAAATCTGCCTTGAAAGTCAGTTCCTGACTTCTCATTTGCGTCCATGCATCATCTAAACATCTGTTGATTTATCTGAATGTTGTGAAGTCAAATATAAAACATAGTTCATGATTATTGCTGGAACTCATTGTATCATTCCGTGCATGGCTGTAGCTCACTAATGATACTCTTGCCTCAGAATCAGAAAGTTGTGTTCAAGTCCCAATCAGGCGCGCACAGTTGAGACCAACATGCCAGCACAGTCCTGTGGAGGTGCTGTACTGTCGGCAGTGTTGTATTCTGGGTGCAGTGTGAACTGAGGCCTTACCTGACCTCAAGTGGACAGGAATGCAGTTGTGCCACTGCTTTGAAGAAAAGCCTGAGTGTTCTGTACTGGAGTCCTGAGCAATATTGTTCCTCGACTTAAAACAGTGGTTATTATTTCATGCCTGTTTCTGGAAGTTTGCTGTGTATAAAAACATTCCAACAGGACAGTATTTCAAAAGAATTGAATTGGCTGTGAATACTTCAGCAGGTTGTAAAAAGAAATGTAGGTGTGAGATTCTGGACAAGGTGTGCCAAATATTTAGAAATTGCAGATTCCTTTTTATTGCTGTCATGTCTCTAGTCTACCTGGTTTGGGGATTTTTGCTTTGAACCTCTGTTTCGCAGATGGGATGTTTGTACTTTCCATCCAGATTTCCTGTTAGCGTATGTAGGAATGATCTAATCTCTGCTTGTTTTTAATAAGTTGCTTCCTTTCCAAACTCTCAAGTTTCTTAAAGATGTCCTTTTTCTTAAAAAAGTGTGCAACTTAATATGATAAAGCATAACTTCCAGACTTTTAGAAATTGCATGACTTGTAACTTAAAACTTGCCATGTTTAAGTAAAGAATTGTTCAGGATTAAGACTCTTATTTTGAGCACAAAAAGTAATGTTTCTGCAACGGTCCTTTGTAGAGTTGACTGAACATGACAAATTCGGTTTTATTTTCTAGGCCCAAAGATACATATATCGGATATCTGCCATTGGCTCATGTGCTGGAGCTTACTGCAGAAATTTCCTGTGTGGCATATGGCTGTCGAATTGGTTATTCATCTCCCCAAACCCTGTCTGACCAGGTGAGCAATGTCTCAGGCTGTCTAAAAACCATGACCGCTCTGGTGAAGGGCCTTTATAAGGCTGCAGTTACAATAATGGCAGGCATTGGTGGCGCTGCAGACCACTTGCATTTCGAACTGATATAGAACATAGAACGTAGAACATTACAGCGCAGTACAGGCCATACGGCCCTCGATGTTGCGCCGACCTGTCATTCCAATCTGAAGCCCATCTAACCTACACTATTCCATGTACGTCCATATGCTTGTCCAAGCCTACTGCACCTGGTATTCCCAGGCGGTCTCCCATCCAAGTACTAACCAGGCCTGAGTCTGCTTAGGAGGGATATTATTAAGCTGGAGAGGGTTCGGAAGAGATTTAACAATGTTGCCAGGGTTCAGTTATGGGGAGAGGCTGGGTAGGCTTGGACTACTTATCAGTGGAGTGTAGGAGTTTGGGGGGTGACCTGTGGAGGCTTATAAAATGAGGGGCATAGATAAGGTGAATGGCAGGTGTCTTAGGGTAGGGAATTTAAGACTGGGGGATGTATTTTTAAGATGAGAAAGATTTTAAAAGGACATGAGGGGCAACTTTTTAAACAGTGGTTTGTGTGTGGAATTAACTTCCAGAGGAAGTGGTGGATGTGGGTACAGTTACAAAGTTTAAAAGATGATGTTTTAGATAAGTACGTGAATAGGAAATGTATGGATGGGTATTGGCCGAGTGCAGGCAGATGGGGCTTCTTTAGTTTGAGATGATAGTTGGCGTGGACTGGTTGGACAAAGGGTGAACAACTTTTCAGGAGTGCATATTAGAATTCCCATCAAACTATCCAAATCCATTATTTAAAATGGGAGGTTATTTTTCCACTGATCACAGTACTCATTTTGCACTTGCTTTGCACCATTTTCTGGAGTCATAGAGTCATAGAGATGTACATCACGGAAACAGACCCTTCGGTCCAACCTGTCCATGCCGACTAGATATCCCAACCCAATCTAGTCTCACATGCCAGCACCCGGCCCCATATCCCTCCAAACCCTTCCTATTCATATACCCATCCAAATGCCTCTTAAATGTTGCAATTGTACCAGCCTCCTCCACATCCTCTGGCAGCTCATTACACATACCACCCTCTGCGTGAAAAAGTTGCCCCTTTGGTCTCTTTTGTATCTTCCCCTCTCACCCTAAACCTATGCCCTCTCGTTCTGGACTCCCCGACCCCAGGGAAAAGACTTTGTCTATTATGTTTTGCACTGATTTTAGTTTACTAACTGCTTCAACATTTTGTGTTCGTTAACACACATTCGTTTAACTCTACTTTTATCAGTGTACCAATCTTGCTTTCTTCTTGTATTATTTCCCAGTCAACTAAAATCAAAAAAGGCAGTAAAGGTGATTGTTCCATCCTGAAGCCAACACTGATGGCAGCAGTTCCCGTGAGTAAATAATCTCCGCTTTCATGTGTAGCTTCAGAGTTTCAACCTGGAGTGTAACTTTTCTTTTTGAGTACCTTCCCCTCAAATTTCACTTAATCATGAGAAGTGCTCCGAGCTGAGGAGATTGGGTTGTGTGTATTCAAAGCTTTTAGTTTACTTTTAAATTGGCTCACTCTCCAAATGGTTATACGTAATGCAGTGGAAGACATTGAAAAATATTCATTTTGTTTCTCCAATATGGTGATAATTGATTCAATATTACAGTCACAGATGGAGTGTGGCTTAGTTGGTTAGACTGGTTTGCATCTCTCTCGCCGCCCCCTCTCTCTCGCCGCCCCCCCCTCTCTCTCGCCGCCCCCCCTCTCTCTCGCCGCCCCCCCCTCTCTCTCGCCGCCCCCCCCTCTCTCTCGCCGCCCCCCCCTCTCTCTCGCCGCCCCCCCCTCTCTCTCGCCGCCCCCCCCCTCTCTCTCGCCGCCCCCCCCCTCTCTCTCGCCGCCCCCCCCTCTCTCTCGCCGCCCCCCACTCTCTCTCGCCGCCCCCCACTCTCTCTCGCCGCCCCCCACTCTCTCTCGCCGCCCCCCACTCTCTCTCGCCGCCCCCCACTCTCTCTCGCCGCCCCCCACTCTCTCTCGCCGCCCCCCACTCTCTCTCTCGCCGCCCCCCACTCTCTCTCTCGCCGCCCCCCACTCTCTCTCTCTCGCCGCCCCCCACTCTCTCTCTCTCGCCGCCCCCCACTCTCTCTCTCTCGCCGCCCCCCACTCTCTCTCTCTCGCCGCCCCCCCACTCTCTCTCTCTCGCCGCCCCCCACTCTCTCTCTCTCGCCGCCCCCCACTCTCTCTCTCTCGCCGCCCCCCACTCTCTCTCTCTCGCCGCCCCCCACTCTCTCTCTCTCGCCGCCCCCCACTCTCTCTCTCTCGCCGCCCCCCACTCTCTCTCTCTCGCCGCCCCCCACTCTCTCTCTCTCGCCGCCCCCCACTCTCTCTCTCTCGCCGCCCCCCCACTCTCTCTCTCTCGCCGCCCCCCCACTCTCTCTCTCTCGCCGCCCCCCACTCTCTCTCTCTCGCCGCCCCCCACTCTCTCTCTCTCGCCGCCCCCCACTCTCTCTCTCTCGCCGCCCCCCACTCTCTCTCTCTCGCCGCCCCCCACTCTCTCTCTCTCGCCGCCCCCCACTCTCTCTCTCTCGCCGCCCCCCACTCTCTCTCTCTCGCCGCCCCCCACTCTCTCTCTCTCGCCGCCCCCCACTCTCTCTCTCTCGCCGCCCCCCACTCTCTCTCTCTCGCCGCCCCCCACTCTCTCTCTCTCGCCGCCCCCCACTCTCTCTCTCTCGCCGCCCCCACTCTCTCTCTCTCTCGCCGCCCCCCACTCTCTCTCTCTCTCTCGCCGCCCCCCACTCTCTCTCTCTCTCGCCGCCCCCCACTCTCTCTCTCTCTCGCCGCCCCCCACTCTCTCTCTCTCTCGCCGCCCCCCACTCTCTCTCTCTCTCGCCGCCCCCCACTCTCTCTCTCTCTCGCCGCCCCCCACTCTCTCTCTCTCTCTCGCCGCCCCCCACTCTCTCTCTCTCTCGCCGCCCCCCACTCTCTCTCTCTCTCGCCGCCCCCCACTCTCTCTCTCTCTCTCGCCGCCCCCCACTCTCTCTCTCTCTCGCCGCCCCCCACTCTCTCTCTCTCTCGCCGCCCCCCACTCTCTCTCTCTCTCGCCGCCCCCCCACTCTCTCTCTCTCTCGCCGCCCCCCACTCTCTCTCTCTCTCGCCGCCCCCCACTCTCTCTCTCTCTCGCCGCCCCCCACTCTCTCTCTCTCTCGCCGCCCCCCACTCTCTCTCTCTCTCGCCGCCCCCCACTCTCTCTCTCTCTCGCCGCCCCCCACTCTCTCTCTCTCTCGCCGCCCCCCACTCTCTCTCTCTCTCGCCGCCCCCCACTCTCTCTCTCTCTCGCCGCCCCCCACTCTCTCTCTCTCTCGCCGCCCCCCACTCTCTCTCTCTCTCGCCGCCCCCCACTCTCTCTCTCTCTCGCCGCCCCCCACTCTCTCTCTCTCTCGCCGCCCCCACTCTCTCTCTCTCTCGCCGCCCCCCACTCTCTCTCTCTCTCGCCGCCCCCCACTCTCTCTCTCTCTCGCCGCCCCCCACTCTCTCTCTCTCTCGCCGCCCCCCACTCTCTCTCTCTCTCGCCGCCCCCCACTCTCTCTCTCTCTCGCCGCCCCCCACTCTCTCTCTCTCTCGCCGCCCCCCACTCTCTCTCTCTCTCGCCGCCCCCCACTCTCTCTCTCTCTCGCCGCCCCCCACTCTCTCTCTCCTCTCGCCGCCCCCCACTCTCTCTCTCTCTCGCCGCCCCCCACTCTCTCTCTCTCTCGCCGCCCCCCACTCTCTCTCTCTCTCGCCGCCCCCCACTCTCTCTCTCTCTCGCCGCCCCCCACTCTCTCTCTCTCTCGCCGCCCCCCACTCTCTCTCTCTCTCGCCGCCCCCCACTCTCTCTCTCTCTCGCCGCCCCCCACTCTCTCTCTCTCTCGCCGCCCCCCACTCTCTCTCTCTCTCGCCGCCCCCCACTCTCTCTCTCTCTCGCCGCCCCCCACTCTCTCTCTCTCTCTCGCCGCCCCCCACTCTCTCTCTCTCTCGCCGCCCCCCACTCTCTCTCTCTCTCGCCGCCCCCCACTCTCTCTCTCTCTCGCCGCCCCCCACTCTCTCTCTCTCTCGCCGCCCCCCACTCTCTCTCTCTCTCGCCGCCCCCCACTCTCTCTCTCTCTCGCCGCCCCCCACTCTCTCTCTCTCTCGCCGCCCCCCACTCTCTCTCTCTCTCGCCGCCCCCCACTCTCTCTCTCTCTCGCCGCCCCCCACTCTCTCTCTCTCTCGCCGCCCCCCACTCTCTCTCTCTCTCGCCGCCCCCCACTCTCTCTCTCTCTCGCCGCCCCCCACTCTCTCTCTCTCTCGCCGCCCCCCACTCTCTCTCTCTCTCGCCGCCCCCCACTCTCTCTCTCTCTCGCCGCCCCCCACTCTCTCTCTCTCTCGCCGCCCCCCACTCTCTCTCTCTCTCGCCGCCCCCCACTCTCTCTCTCTCTCTCGCCGCCCCCCACTCTCTCTCTCTCTCGCCGCCCCCCACTCTCTCTCTCTCTCGCCGCCCCCCACTCTCTCTCTCTCTCGCCGCCCCCCACTCTCTCTCTCTCTCGCCGCCCCCCACTCTCTCTCTCTCTCGCCGCCCCCCACTCTCTCTCTCTCTCGCCGCCCCCCACTCTCTCTCTCTCTCGCCGCCCCCCCACTCTCTCTCTCTCTCGCCGCCCCCCACTCTCTCTCTCTCTCGCCGCCCCCCACTCTCTCTCTCTCTCGCCGCCCCCCACTCTCTCTCTCTCTCGCCGCCCCCCACTCTCTCTCTCTCTCGCCGCCCCCCACTCTCTCTCTCTCTCGCCGCCCCCCACTCTCTCTCTCTCGCCGCCCCCCACTCTCTCTCTCTCTCGCCGCCCCCCACTCTCTCTCTCTCTCGCCGCCCCCCACTCTCTCTCTCTCTCGCCGCCCCCCACTCTCTCTCTCTCTCGCCGCCCCCCACTCTCTCTCTCTCTCGCCGCCCCCCACTCTCTCTCTCTCTCGCCGCCCCCCACTCTCTCTCTCTCTCGCCGCCCCCCACTCTCTCTCTCTCTCGCCGCCCCCCACTCTCTCTCTCTCTCGCCGCCCCCCACTCTCTCTCTCTCTCGCCGCCCCCCACTCTCTCTCTCTCTCGCCGCCCCCCACTCTCTCTCTCTCTCGCCGCCCCCCACTCTCTCTCTCTCTCGCCGCCCCCCACTCTCTCTCTCTCTCGCCGCCCCCCACTCTCTCTCTCTCTCGCCGCCCCCCACTCTCTCTCTCTCTCGCCGCCCCCCACTCTCTCTCTCTCTCGCCGCCCCCCACTCTCTCTCTCTCTCGCCGCCCCCCACTCTCTCTCTCTCTCGCCGCCCCCCACTCTCTCTCTCTCTCGCCGCCCCCCACTCTCTCTCTCTCTCGCCGCCCCCCACTCTCTCTCTCTCTCGCCGCCCCCCACTCTCTCTCTCTCTCGCCGCCCCCCACTTCTCTCTCTCTCGCCGCCCCCCCCCACTCTCTCTCTCTCTCGCCGCCCCCCCACTCTCTCTCTCTCTCGCCGCCCCCCACTCTCTCTCTCTCTCGCCGCCCCCCACTCTCTCTCTCTCTCGCCGCCCCCCACTCTCTCTCTCTCTCGCCGCCCCCCACTCTCTCTCTCTCTCGCCGCCCCCCACTCTCTCTCTCTCTCTCGCCGCCCCCCACTCTCTCTCTCTCTCTCGCCGCCCCCCACTCTCTCTCTCTCTCGCCGCCCCCCACTCTCTCTCTCTCTCGCCGCCCCCCACTCTCTCTCTCTCTCGCCGCCCCCCACTCTCTCTCTCTCTCGCCGCCCCCCACTCTCTCTCTCTCTCGCCGCCCCCCACTCTCTCTCTCTCTCTCGCCGCCCCCCACTCTCTCTCTCTCTCGCCGCCCCCCACTCTCTCTCTCTCTCGCCGCCCCCCACTCTCTCTCTCTCTCGCCGCCCCCCACTCTCTCTCTCTCGCCGCCCCCCACTCTCTCTCTCTCTCGCCGCCCCCCACTCTCTCTCTCTCTCGCCGCCCCCCACTCTCTCTCTCTCGCCCGCCCCCCACTCTCTCTCTCTCTCGCCGCCCCCCACTCTCTCTCTCTCGCCGCCCCCCACTCTCTCTCTCTCTGCCGCCCCCCACTCTCTCTCTCTCGCCCGCCCCCCACTCTCTCTCTCTCGCCCGCCCCCCACTCTCTCTCTCTCTCGCCGCCCCCCACTCTCT